>NW_027130511.1:0-2500000 GCF_026122565.2 Emydura macquarii macquarii
TATACCTTTGGCCTTCACAACATCACTTGGTAATGAATTCCACAGGTTTACTGTGCATTGTGTGAAGAAGCACTTCCATTTGAAACTAGCTAGCTATTAATTTAATCGGGTGACCTCTAATTCTTGTGTTATGTGACGGAGTAAATAACATCTCCTAATTCACTTTCTCCCCACCTGTCGAGCTTTTATAGACCTCTATCATATCCCCTCTTAGTCATCTCTTTTCCACACTGAAAAGCCTCAGTCTTTTTAATCTTTCTTCATACAGAAACTGTTCCATACCCCTAATAATTTTTGTTGCCCTTCTCTGAACCTTTTCCAATTCTAACATGTGTTTTTTAAAATAGGGCAACCAGATCTGCACACAGTATTAAAGATGTGGGCATACCATGGATTTATATAGAGGCATTATGATATTTTCCATTTTATCTATCCCTTTCCTAATGGTTCCTAATTTTCTGCTAGCTTTTTTGACTCTTTCTTGAGTGGTAACAGCAAATTTAGATGTCATCATTTTGTATATATAGTTAAGATTATGTTTTCTAATATGCATTACTTTATATTTATCAACATTGAATTTCATCTGCCATTTTGTTGCCCAATCACCCAGTTTAGTGAAATCCCTTTGTAACGCTTCACAATCTGTTTTGGACGTATGTATCTTAGTTTTATATTGTCTAGAAATTTTGCCACCTCACTGTTTACCCCTTTTCCCAGATCATTTATGAATATGATAAAGAACATGGGTCACAGTACAGACCCCTGGGAGATATTTCCATTCTGAAAACTGACCTTTTATTCCTACCCTTTGTTTCCTATCTTTTAACCAGATCCATGAGAGAACCTTCCTTCTTATCCCATGACTGCTTACTTTGCTTAAGAGTCTTTGATGAGTGACCTTGTCAAAGGCTTTCTGAAAGTCTAAGTACACTGTATCCACCGTATCACCCTTGTGCACACATTTGTTGACCCCTCAAAGAATTCTAATAGTTTGGTGAGACGTGATTCCTTTTACAAAAGCCTATAACACATTTCTACCTTCACCAAAAAACTACCTAATCTGGCCTTGCACCACAGAAAAAGGTGGATATTTATGCTCTAATGATTTGGTAATTTAGCTTTGGCATAGAAACCACATGGGACTTGAAAGGGTTAAAATCATAATGGTGGTAAAAATAAACCATAAATGTTGGTATAGTTTCCAAAGGAGAGAGAACTGAAGAACCTTGCAGGAAACACTTGGGTGCTTATTTCTCATCATTTTGATCCTGAGAATGAAACTTTTCAACTGCATGTTATAAAACAAATTTACAGCATTTATTTTGAGCAAAAAAACTTATTTATGACTAGTTTGGGGACAAAAGTCAAGCCTCCACTGTAAATTTGCAGTTCTGTTTCTCTTTTCAACAGTCAGAAATGTTAATGACTATTTCTTTCCTTTCCTTTGTTGTTTCTTCTCTTGGTGTTATCTGCCTTTTCCTCCTTTTCCTTCCTTCTTATTCTGTTACCGCTTCCTCTCCTCATCCTCTGAATGGTGTTCTTTTGCCTGATTAGTGCCAATTGTCCATGTCTCCTAATCGCTGCTTGTGTAGCTGTTTCACTGATAAAGTCCACATCGTTCCCTTTGATTCCTTGTTTCTGCTTGTCACAGGCCTTTCCTTTTGTGCTAGACACAGTCATGCTCAGCTACATCTAAAAGTGAAACACATCAAGGGAAAACAAAACTAAGCAAAAGTTAACAAACTCACCAATTAAATAAAAACCCAAACAAACCCAGAGCAACAAGCAAATGACCCTTTTGCCCCCCAAATAACAGAAACAGACAACCCAAGAAAGAAATAACACAAAATGTGAGCAAGTAGAACAAGAAGGACGGGGAAAAAAGAAACAGATAAATATTGTCAAGTAAACAGCTTTTGAGCCCTCTATCCCCACTGTAATTTACAGGATAAACTGTTTTTAATCTTTAGAAACATGATTTATCAAAGGCACAACTATTACGTAGATGTACTGACCTTCTTTGGAATGTGCTCCCCCTCCACATATGTCACTGAACATCTGTGCCTTTCATATGAATGAGGTGTAAGCCTTTTTTTTTCTTTCCTTTTATCTTGTGGTTTTTAGGTGATTGTTTTCTTTATTGTACCTTGGGGCTGTAATTCAGAATTGTGTTCGTGTTAGCGTCAGAATGTATTGGGCGATCACTTTCTTTTAAAATATACATTAGCGTCTGTTTTAAAACATTAAAAATACAAAATAGAGCTTATGTATCAATTCAAGAAATTATAGCAACAGTAATGTTTAGAACATGTTTATTATTAAATATCATTATAGTTATTAAAACTATAGACAAATGTCTTGTGTGAGATAAAAGAAGACCTCAAATTATCTTGGGAAAACAAACCATAAGCCAAACAAACAAGATGTTAGGCATGTAAATTTAATAACCAAAATGTCAGTAAATGTTAATATAACATTTTTTAACTTAAATGGCTGTTTACGTAATGTTTTGTTAGAAGTCTGTAGTTCTTCTGCCATAGAGCACCTTATGAATAAAAATGACCGAGCTGCATTATCTGTCTGTATCACTATCCATGTACTCATGTAGCCTTCATCACCATAATATTAAACATGAGCCCGAGCTGCACAGTTTGGGTATAGAGTGGATCTCTCCCAGAGCCTGGAGGTGCCTGGCTGTGGAGCTGTGGCTCAGCTAGTTATAGTGATAGAAGCCAGCTGAGTAGCCTGGAACTGGATATTCCGCACACTGGGGCATGTTCTGAGCCAGGGTTCTGCTGTGGACATCTCTCTATTTCTCATTGTCATCATACATTTGAAAATCTTTAATGCTATGGTGCCTTTTTGAATTCACTCACTCCTACAGTCTATGTCAGATTGTTCTAGGGCATGTTGTGGATCTAGAACTGCATGGCTTGTATGGATATTTTGCCTAAGTTACCTAACTTCTTCTACTTCTTCAGTATAATAAGAGCATTTACAGGCTCCAACTGAGATCAAGACCCCATTATCCTAGCAACTTCACTCTTGTATAGTATAAGAAAATCTCTGCCCTAGAATAGCTTACACTCTATTTGGACAAGACAGACCAACCGTCCGTGAAAGGAATGCTTATTATTCTCATTTCACAGATGTGGAAGTGAGGCACAAAGAGAATAAATGATCTACCAAGGTGGGAACTGATTTCTCCTGAATTTCCTCAGTCCTCCTTCCGTCTATCTCAATCAGTGGGTACCATTGCCATTTTCAAAGATACTGAACCTGAAAGCAGCTCTTAGAAGAAATCACCTGAGAACATCAGACAGCTCTGACCAGTGAATGCTACTGCCACAGTCTTTAATATACCATCAGCCAGAGGTAATAGTAATGTTAATAGTGTCATCATCAAAAACTAACCCCTCAAACTTAGAGTGAACCCAGCCAGTGAACATTTGGGTGATACTGAAGTAGAAAGAGGTTGGGTTTCTCTGATTTGGCTCCAATTTATTTTACCTACTCATACTTCTCAATATTTATCCATGCTATGGCCACCATGCACAAGGGAAAGGAGAGGAAAACAGGGATAATTTAGCTGCCAGGGTTTTGGGAGTGCTAAGAAGACCAGCCCATGCTGACTGTATTGCTCCAAGCCTAAGAAACAGCAGGGTGGAGCTGAGACACAGCCCTCGCTTATTTCCTTTGTTCCAGGTGGCAGACATAAGACCATGCAATGGGGAATGCAAGACTTATTTGCTGCAACTGCCTGTCCTAAATACAGGCCGTCAGCGCCCCTGAGCTGTGATGGTTGCTCCTCCATACACTATCATAATGTCTCTTGGGGGCTTCTGCTGAGACAGTACTCCTTTCCTCTCCACCATTCCCTCCACCTCTGGTATGGCCCTTGGTCACATTGCTCTCACAGAACCCTAAGGGTGCTGACTGCCAAAGGAAGAAACAAAAGGGCCTAATTTCTTGTAAAACAAGCTCATACAGGTGGCAAAGGTTCAGGAATTGAGAAGCAGAACCTACGCAGCTGTGAGCCACTGCAGAGTGTGAGCTGCACACATTTTGTTTACAAAAATCCACTGATTGTCAGTTGAATATGACTTCTGCTTACTTTACAGATTCCCTTCCATAATTTTGTAATCTCCAAACCTGAAAGAAATACAAAGGCCATACATTTCAGGTGCTCAGATACTACCATGATGGAGGTATGTAAACAGAGAGAGGTAGACAGACAGAAATCTCTTTCAGCATTTCCAGGGGTCTATGTTTAATATCCTTTGACTCACAACCGTGCCATATGACACGTGGTAGTTCACAGCACATCTTTCTATGGATTGTAACCCTTTTTCCTTGAACTATGATATTTTTCTGAAAAACTAAGATTTTTCAACAGAGTTCTCAAGAATGCTATTGTAGCAGATGCTATTGTCACCTACTGCTGAAGAAAAAGTAGGACGATCCATAATTCCTGCCACGTTCCTAGTCCCATCTATTGGAGAGAAAAAGTCTGTGGTTGGAGAAAATAACTAAAAGCCATACCATGTCCTTCTACTGTAAAAGTCACAGGAGATGTATCTGGGGGAGGAAATCCATGTGAAAATCTCCTTGCTTTGTTCCTCAGGAGCTTGGATTGGCCACGCTGGAGGAACTTCAAGGCCTACCTCAAAACCTTGCAGACCTGCAGGGACTCATGCAGATCCCCCAAAAATCCATGGAAAGCTAGGTCCATCTGTTCAAAGGACTTGTGCCTGCACTGTAGGTCTTCCCTCGGAGGAACGTGCCAAATCCATGGCTGCAAAGTATCATGTTTCCATCTTCAGAGTGGTGTTATATGCATCTGAAAAGTAGATGGCTAACTTGAAAAGTTTAGCTAAATTGCCTTTGATTTTTAGCACTTGAGCCAAAAATTCTTCAGAAGAGCTTGAACCTACAACATTGAGCTTTAGAAGTGGGATAAGAGGGAGAGATCTGGTTCCCCAAGACCTAAAATAACCACAGGCAGCTCAGTGCTATCACCTTGTGGAGCTCTCTTATTAGTTGGTTGCATTGCTGTTCTGGGTCTATTGTGAGACTGTCAGCATGAGACTGTTAACAGCATGATGAAAATAAACATAAAGACAAAAATATCATTCCCACTTATTCTTAGTTTTTACAGACTTGAAGGTTGCAGAATTGATAAGAGATGAAATGAGGCAAAGGAGAGAACAAAACACTGTTCAATCCAAGAGATATATGAATGTGAAAAAACAAGTGGAAAGAATTATTTTAAAAGAAAGTTTTGTATAAACTCCCAGTACCTTTGCATCAGTGGGGAAAACATAAGGGAAACCAGCTAAATGAAAATCATAAATATGCAGTTATGTTTGTTATTATATAAAAATATATTCTGCAGGATGGCTTTACTGGAGAAAACAGACTATTGGTCAAACCACATATGCAGGTATTTGACAGGTATATCCGGAAGCAATTGTTTACTGAGATAAAAGGGGATATAACTAAGAGTAACAGGATGAAATAAGAACAGGTAATATTAGTTTGTATATCAGAGAAAGAAGTCTAACAGTTGATTACATTAGACTGTGAGGAAAGATGGTCTTGTTAACTAAGCTATGAGATTCAGATCTGAGTTTAATTCCTAGCTCTTCCATAAACTTCCTGTGTGACACCGGGTAAATCATTTAATCTCTCTCCCTCAGTTCTCCATCTCTAAATACCGTTTCCTTTATTTGTCTGTCTTGTCTATTTAGAACATAATCTTTTCAAGGCAAGGACTGTCTATTACTATGTGTGTGTGCATTCATGCAGTGTTTACAACAATGGACTCTTTATGTACTCCTGTAATATAATAAAATAAAATAATAATAATAAAGTTTAGCAGAGTTTCCCAAGGCAAATGTTGGAAGCTCCATTCTTTGAGTCATTTAAAGTCAGAATGGATAGCTCTGGTGGTGGGGGATATCAGGTTTCACAGGTTTCAGGACAGACTCAGTGGCCTACCAGGTCTTTTCCATCTTAGTTTTTGTGATTATATGGAGAGCTTTCAGACTGTCTATTCTGCACTAAAAAGGAGGGTGAATTTGTTGCTCATCACATTGTGTGATTATTGTCACACTGTGTGACCCATTGGTCAAGTCCTCTGCCTCTTGTGAATAGAACTGGTTCAAATATGGTAAGTATGTTTAAAAAAATAAAATCTACATTTTTTTACTTTTCAGTTAAAAAAAGGTTTTCATTTTTAGATTTTTTTTGTCCAAAATTGGGAAAATTTTTGGGGAAAAGACTTTTGTTTCTGAAAAAGGACCATTTCTCATAAAAAAATTGAATGAAAAATTTGAAGCAGCTCTATTTGTAAGATGTTTTGTATAACAAAAGTATAAATAGAATCTTCCTTCAGAAATGTAGAGGGGTTTAGCCAAATTACACCTACAAATTAGCTCCTGATGCCTACATTACTACGAACAAATAATGTGTTGCTAAGTACAATGAGGTATAAATCTTAGCCAAATGGAACATTAAAAAGTAATTTCACCTCACACGCTTTATTCAAGCTCACTGGTTTGTCAGCATTGCACTGGTTATTAGCCAACACAGAAAGCTTGGAAGGGTAAAGAAGTAACCCTCCTGCTCTTAAAAGATCATTGCAAATGGTTGTAAACAAGACAAAGCTATTTTATGCCTACCTGGAGTGTAGGAATGGGGACACCATATAGTACAGAGCCGTATGGCAGGGAAAAGATTTTGTGGAATATTGTCTTCTTTCAAAATCTTGTGGAACCATGTTAGAACCATATGGGCAGGTCTCGCTCCTCTCGGGACCTCAATGTCAGCTTAACAGGCTATCCTATAGGGAACTAAAGCTGCTTCAAGCAATATGATCACCTCCTTGGCTGCTACTGCACATAGCTGCAGGGGAAAGTTCCTGTGCTGTTGTGGAGGGGAAGAGCAACATAAATGCTAGAAGACTGGAGGGGCAAGGGGCACAGCTCTGTAGGCTTCACAGGTTTGCTGGCCTCCATACCCTACCTCCTCTGCAGTTCCCCAAATCCTTCCTCTGAAAGCAATGGGAGAAAGAAGCTGTGTAACATGAATCTTGTAAATTACCTGTGTCCTCTGTCTCCCCCCCCACTCCAACATGATTGTCTTTGGGATGTGAGTTTGACGTTTAGTCTCTTTAAAAGTGGTCTCATCTTGATTTCGTCTACAGCAACTACGAAAGGGAAAGGATATCTCCACCCTGTGGTATGCTAACCAGTTTTGCCCACATCTTTCCAGAGGGGAGGGGAGGGCACTAACACATACCTTCAACATTACACCTATTCTATTCTTCAACGTGACACCTAGTCTATTCAACATTACACCTATTCTATTCTGTTTACTTTCCCTCTGCCAGTAAAACTAGGTATTATTATTTTGTATTATTTGTATTGTGATAGCACCTCAGAGACCCAGTCTGGATCAGGACTTCATTGTGCTAGGTGCTATATGAACACCAAATAAAAAGATGGTGGTTTGCTCCTCTTTTCTCTCCAATAGCAGCAGCTGTGCATCAGGCTGTTGTTTTCCATGGTGAGTTTTACTCACTTGCTGTGTGTGGCCTATAAACATAATTGACAGTAAGTAGTGTAAGAAACACGTAAACGTGTCTGTTTCTCATAAGAAAAGAAAAGTAGAGTGCACATTAATTGGCATAATATTTTCTATGGACAAACAGACAGATGTTTTTCTGAGCAAATGAACAATATATAATCTAATTTAATCTACCCTATTTATCTATCTAGTTTCTTACTCCAAGACCATCACAATGGTGTTCAAATGCCTTATATATATGCTAATTATTCAAGTACATCTCTGTATCCTTCTTCTTTTCCTCCATTCTGTACAGGCTGTTTTCCTTTAAATGGATATTTTTGGTGGGGATATTGAGGGAAAGTTAGGCTAAAGAAGTGAGAATGACATATTGGTTTATAGCCTCTGAAGTTCTTTGGTCATTCTGATTTATTCCAGAATAGAATTCCACAGTTGTGGGCCATTTCTAGGGACCGCTCCATCTTTTCTTATTTTTTTGCTAAGAGGAAAACCTCATGCTTTGGGTCAGATTGTGATACTCTTGATCAGGTTGGTGAGCATCGCTTTGGCATTCATAAGACCCATGACCTGAGTAAGTGCATGATTTTTGTCTAATTAACAATCCCTTTCTTTTTGCAAAATCAAAACAGAATTAAAAACACTATGTCTTCATTCAACTTTGTCTAATTCACTTATTAAATGGTCACATTGTGATTCTTTAAGCACTGAACACTCCAGTTCTTTAAGAATGACTAGTATTTTGCTTTGACACATAAATTGGAGACAACCAGCATGCACAATTTATAAGAAATTTTAAACAAGGAAAGTGTGACTCAGTTCTGACACAGTAACAAACTGAAACTTTCACCCTTAATATAAAAAGGGAACCTCTCTGAAGCTTTAAAAGTGTTCAGATCTTTCTTTTTTAACCCATTATTTTTTATCATCATGTTGACTTCACCTGTGGGTTTGAGGGAGGACTAAATATTCCAAAAAACAATGAGAGAGTCTGTTTTATTTTAGTATGTAAAGCCTTCCCCAGGAAATAGGACAAACTCATGAGAGAAAGTCTTTTTTCAAGATTTAGAGCTAGATTTTCAGAAACGCTCAGCTCCCATTTAGGCACTTGAATAAAGTGACTGGATTTTTAAAAGTGCTCAGCACCCAGCAGTTCTATCGTTCTCCACATGGATTAAACATATTGCGGTAGTAACTTGTCCACCCCTCCTCCATCCTGCAACAATGGGGCTAGGAAAAACTCCACCTGGTCCTGTTTTATATGTCCTTAAACATTCTAGAGCTGAAAGGCACCAAATACTCTGAGTGTTAGAGCCCTGCTTCTCAGAACTGTACTGAACCATTTAGACTATCTTGGACAGGGTAGAGGCATATAGATGAGTTTTGTGCGGAAGGAACCAGTATTGCTATTTTCTGTGCCATAACTTTTCTGGAGATAAACAAATTGTTTCAGTTACCAGGGCTGTCAATCTTGTACCTTCCATCAGCACAAACTAATACATTTTTAAAATCTAATGGCCAGATTGGGACCTCAGTTATATCAATATGAAATCAGGATTATCTTCACTGGTGGAAGTAAGATTACTTTGGTTATTTAATTGATGTAACTGAGAGAAGAAATGAGCTCCTATGTAACCTAAATGTTTCCTCATAAATGTGTCACACTGCAAAATAGCAATGTTTTTTTTTTAAATCAAATGAGTCTATACACAAATATTATGTGAAGTTGTGACATTAAATGTCTCTTTGCATAAATCTCACAATAGGCTTCTCATTAGCAGCAGCAGAAATTTGATCACAGAAGTAGTCTGGGTTCAGTATCTTGAATTTATAAATAAAAGGGAGCAATTCATTCTCAAATTTAATAGGTATCATTATAGAAGATCTGGAAGAAAAGACTTTAAAATTAAGAAAAAGTAAACCAACAGTTTTGTATAAATATTTATATGGCACATTAATATTGTTAAAGGATGATGGAAATAAATTCACTAGGGAGATGGGAAAGGATGGCATGTTACCATTTCTTGGCGTAATGATCATTAAGAAAGATGATTGTCTTTCACAGTTCAGAGAAAGGATACCCATTCAGATGCCAATTTAAATTATAAATCAAATCTCCATCCTGCAGTTTCAATGTAAAGTAGTCAAAATATTCGTTGATTAAGCACTTAAGATTTGTGAAGCAGAATTCTGGAAGAAAAGGCGCTTAATCATATTAGAGTTACATTGCTAAACAATAGTTTTCTTTTACAGCCCATTAATAAAAAAGTAAAATGAAATAAAAAGCAATGTTCAACCTGAAGCCATGAAGAAAAAGTGTCCTCCATAAAAACAGCATTACATAGAACGTGGAATGTTCAAAAGCACTTGCTTTGGCCTAACTGCTCCCATTGAAGTCACTGGGGGGTTTTAGCTTTGACTTCAGTGGGAGCTGAGTTAGTCTGAGTGCTTTTGAAAAATCACTCACAGTGTCTATGATCTGTTCATTTCATAGAATCATAGAGGATTACGGTTGGAAGGGACCTCAGGAGGTCATCTAGTCCAACCCCCTGCTCAAAGCAGGACCAACTCCAATTGAATCATCCCAGCCAGGGCTTTGTCAAGCCACACCTTAAAAACCATTAAGGATGGAGATTCCACCACCTCCCTAGGTAACCCATTCCAGTGCTTCACCACCCTTCTAGTGAATTTTTTTCCCTAATATCCAACACAGACCCCCCTCTGCAACTTGAGACCATGGTTCCTAGTTCTGTCATCTACTACCACTGACAACAGTGTAGCTCCATCCTCCCTGGAACCCCCTTTCAGGTAGTTAAAGGCTGCTATTAATTCCCCCCTCATTCTTGTCTTCTGCAGATGAAACAAGCCTAGTTCCCTCAGCTTCTCTTCATGTGCCTCTAGCTCCGTAGTCATTTTTCTTTCCCTCTGCTGGAGTCTCTCTGCAATTTGTCCACATCCTTCCTGTAGTAGGGGGCTCAAAACTGGACGCAATACTACAAACGTGGCCTCATCAATGCCGAATAAAGGGGAATAATCACTTCCCTCTATCTGCTGGCTATGTTCCTACTAATGCAGCCCAATGTGCTGTTAACCTGGAAATAAGGGCACACTGTTGACTCATATCCAGCTTCTTGTCCACTGTAACCCCCAGGTCCATTTGACCACCATTGTGGTATCTGAGCATAGGATGTGAGTGGTGTCCTTGGATCTTTTATGGCAACTTCTTTAGGAGTTTGGACTCATAGACTATAAGGTCAGAAGGGACCATTATACTCATCTAGCCTGACCTCCTTCACAACGCAGGCCACAGAACTTCACCCACCCATTCCTAACCTAAGACTGAGTTACTGAAGTCCTCAAATAATTATATAAAGACATCACGGAAAAAAGAATCCACCAGCAAGTGACCCATGGCCCATGCAACAGAGGAAGGTGAAAAAACCCTAGGGCCTATGCCTGGGGGAAAATTCCTTCCCAACCCCAGATATGGTGATCAGTTAAACCCTGAGCACGTGGGAAAGACTCACCAGCCAGACACCCAGAAAGAATTCTCTGTAGTAACTCAGAACCCACCCCACCTAACATCCCTTCACAGGCCATTGGGCATATTCACCGCTAGTAATCTAAGATCAATCAATTGCCAAATTAGGCTGTCCCATCATACCATCCCTTCCATAAACTTTTCAAGCTCAGTTTTGAAGCCAGCTAGGTTTCTTGCCACCACTGCTCCTTTTGGAAGGCTGTTCCAGAACTCTTTTGCATGTCTCAGTACCACAGGATCTGGTTTTGAAGACTGTGAATTAAATTCTGCCTTAGGAAGCACATACAGGGTCCCACTGGAGACAATGCAATCCCATGATTCAGTAGACAGTATTTTGCCCATATCTCTCCATGCAGTGTTAGAGATAGTATTAAAAGGGCCTGAGACAAATGGTCGGGGGAACTTCCTTTTCATACGTTACACCTATAGAGGGTTGATTGGCCAAGATCCTGCCTGGCATTATGATGTAAGATGCCTCAAATCTTCTCTATCTGGAATCCCCAAAGCGTAGAGGAACTCTTGGTGTAGGGCCATGGCAGGGGCTGCACCAGCTCCCAATAGCGAAAAGGGGCCATTCTGGCAGAGAAGGATTGTGGGAGTATAAGCCTTTAAAATCCCACAATCCTTCTTTGCCAGAATGGCCTCTTGTCACTGTTGGCAGCTGGTGCAAATTAGAACATGTTACTCAAGCTGCGCTAATTTACTTTCCAGAACAGACTGATCTCACATCACCCCCAATATTGGGACATAGGGTTTATAGTTACTTTTGTGCCAACTATCCCACCCACGATTTGTACTCAAGAGTCTGTCCAGAGGATCAGAGCCATAAACTAGAAAGAGCGAACATAAATTTGATCAGTAACCATGTTTATAAGAACAGATTTTATTTTAACAGGACTAACAATGAATTCTATGTCTATTGTATTGTTGCTCTGAGTCATTGTTTATTAAGTCACTTCTGTCTAAATGAGTTTGTTTTAAGATTTGAAAAATATCTTATTTGAATTGCATACTGATTTTGCCTTCTAACTCCATTCACTGTAGCACGGGCTAAAAATAGCTCTTTCAATACAAGGTCTTAGTTTCCTTTCCTTTCTGTTTTTCCAGGTCCATCGTTTTCCTTCTGCCCCCATTTATTTCTCTTTTTTTCCCTCACTATTTTTCTTGGTTTTCCTACTATTCTATTCTTCAATTATAGATTTTAAGGCCAGAAAGGACCACTATGATCATATTTTTGACCTTTATACACAGGCTGTAATTATTTTTTCCCGAGAAACTGGATTAAAGCATATCTTTTAGAAAGATATTTAATCTCCTCTTAAAGACTCCACATGATAGTGAGTTTCAGGTTATCTCTCTCATCATTCCTATTTTTCATCTGTGCTTTATACTCAATTGCTTTTATTTCTTTTCTTAGCCAGAAAACCACTGTGTTTTCTTTCTCACTGAAGCAAATGGCCAGGTCTTGTCTTTGGTTATGTAGCTTGCATAAGTATTAGGACCATGTACACAGACTGCACTCTCATTCCTTGTTCTTCTAGGAAGCAGAAGAAGACTTCCTGCTGTCTCTGCCCAGGCTATTTGCTGTGTGGAGGTGCAGGCTGGTTGCAATATTTCAAACAAAATAATTTTGTTGAAAAAATAGCATTATATTCAAAAACAAAAATATTCATGAAAACATTTCAGTTCAAAGGAAAATTTCTGGTTAAACAAAATCTTTCATAATTAATTTTTTAATTTTATGGTGCTTTATTCTTTGCAAAAATAAAATTTGTTATATTTTTTGTTCAGATTTTTAAAATTATTTTAATTTTCAGTTTGCATCTATGCAACTTCTAAATGAGGACATGTTGACATATGGTGTTTTCCTGACACCTTGATTCAATGAGTGTGCACATATATACTTGGTATGCTCAATCCATCTGTGTTTCACATAAGGGTCTCTCCATGGTTTGGAAAGTTTTTGGGTTTTTTGGAAACTGAAAGTTTTCAGTAACCATGAAAAATTTCATGAAACAAAAATTATTTCTGTTTCAAAAACTTTAGAATGGAAACATTTTTTATATTTTAGAAATTTTTCATGAAAAAATAAATACTTTTGACAAACTCTAGTGAAGGCCACAGAAAATGGTGGTGTTCATGGCAGTACTTCTGGGCATCCCAATGCTTAGACTTGGAACAACAGTAAAAGTTCTCCCCGCCCCCCAGGACAGTGACCCTACATCTCTCTCAGTAGTTTTCATTTCATAGCTGTGTGATGACCTACATCAAATGACTTGGGTGGCTTTTATGTTCAGTATCTAATGGCCAAAAGACTACATCTCAAAAGCTGTCATCACAATTGGTGTGATTGCAGACCCAGCATAGAGGTCAAGAACTGAATGGGAACAGAAAGTGATCACCTCTCAGCCTTAGAGAGAATCCCTGCACATCAGAATTAAGGTTACACACATTGGTCAAGTAGTATGGGGAACCTTGGTCTACTGCTGCTCCTTCTAGGTGCTATGGATAAACAGAGGACTCCAGGATCCAGGACTGTCAGCCTGGCACCCTTTCACCGATACAATAGAAGGTAATTTATTTTGCTGATCTAGTTCATAATGTCCATTAGTATTACCAGGATGTAAGGGATCATATCAAGGCGATAGGCCTGCATTAATTGTCTACTAATATAATGTGGAAAAGGCTACAGATGAAAAGAAGGTGAGAGATGAGAGATGGAAAGGACCTATTAGGTCATTCTAATGCATCCTACTGCCAGTGCAGGACTAATCCTTAGAGCATCTCCCTAAATTTAATGAAGAGTAAATAAGCTAATATTTAAATTCAGGTAACATTAGACTTTGGTGTCCTAATCTTCAAAAGGCATTTGGACTCCAATATAATGTATATCCAAACATCAGCCTCTAACCAAGATCCCAAGAGCCCTCACCTTTCCCAAAGCATTCCTTCCTCTTCAGCTCTTACCTGGAGCTGTCTCTTGGTGGGAATGGTGGCTTTCTAACTTCTTCCCCATCTCTTGGCAGTCTTCAAGAGGCTCATTCTTGGTTCTGCCTTATTGGTTAACTTCTTCCTATATTGTCTAAGATGGTGTGCCAATTATCTAACTGTGTATGAACACAATACACTTCCCACAAGCCCAGGTAAGGTTCTCAAGATGGGTTGGAAGGCTTTTCTGCCCCATTATCCACCAAACTCAGTTCTGCCATAGTTACACTCCTCAGCTGTGGTCTCTTAACTCTGGGCATAGTAGACAAGCAGATAGGGCATTGCCAAAGGAGCTGGCAAATTATCAACCATCAGGGATAATTAGTTAAATATCCTTGAGAAGAATAACACCAATATTCATGTTGTTCAGCAAATTTAATATTCAGGTTTTCTGTCCATAGAATGGCAGGGAAGAAATAAACTTTGATAAGATTTGGAGTGACACTACTCAGCAAATGATGTATAAGATTAAGCTAGACTTCTTGGAAAGTACATCTGTCTTGTATAACTTAGTGACTTCTTTTTCATTGCTGAATTGCATGCTTTCTCTAGTGTCCTAAGCAACAGATGTCTCATTAACACCTGTACTATGCCAGCTTCTATGGAAGGCTGCAAACTGATTAAACACATGCTCCATTTTTATCTCTTTATGAGTCATTACTTAAAGGTTTTACCACCAGACTGTCACACTTAATTACGTGTAGCCATAATTAAATATGAACACTCTTAGAGTTGGCTTTTTATTTCTGTTTCAACCCCAATAAAATGTTTAGCTGTTTGCTAATGAGATGCTAAGGTAAAGCAGGGAAATAAAACAGGAAAAGAAGAAACCAAATCGAATTTTCAAATGGCTATTTTAAAATTGTGACAGTGATGCCTTATGAGGTATTTACAACAGGTTTTATTTGTTTGCTTGTTTTCTGCACAGAGATATCACTGTGCAATAAGCAAATGCAAGGAGGTGAGGAATGGTCACAGTTTTAAAGTTGATCGAAACTATGTAAAGCCTAATCCAGCAATCAATCCAGGCATGCAGAAGTCTCTGCTTGTGCAGAGAACCATTGGTGTCTGCACCAATGGAGGAGTCTGCCCAGGCAAAATCGGAGCCTTAGAATCCCAGGAAAACGCTCAATCACAGAGGGGTGACAGGTTGAACAGATCTTCAAATCACGGATTAGGATGGATGTAGTAATGAAGGTAGAATTGTCTTACTCTGGAGAACTATAAAAATGGATAACCTGTTTGGTCAGTTGTGTGTACTCAATTGTTTGCTTTCCTGACGCTCTGGAGAAGTAGTTAAGGGGCAACAATAAAGGATATAAGTGGTTTCTTTATCAGTTCTCAGACGTACAGTAATTAGAAAATGTATCATAAAGATAGGCATCAAGTTAAAAATATAGAATTGCCAATTCCAGTGAGACAATGCAATATTAGCATGGGACTGAGTAGCATCTGAGCATGTTCAGTCCAAGTAGACTCAACCTAAGCTGATGGTCAAGGATGGTCTAGATAATACTTACTCCTGCCTCAGTGCAGAGGATTGGACTAGATGACCTGTCGAGGTTCTTTCCAGTCCTACATTTCTATGATTCCATGAATGCTTATGCAGATCATTAAAAGCACCCTGACCTCTTTCCTGAAGAGCCTAACTCCTGAGCACTTTCTAAATATGACTGGTAAGGTGTATTTCCCTCAAGATCATTGACCAGCCAACAATATTTTCTTCTGATGGTATAATGCTCCTATCTTGCATTTTGTTTGCTGAGTGTGCTGTTACTGTATATTCCCTCCATGTCAGCTAGAAGACTAATGCTCATTAGTGGTCATGCTAGAGAAAATGACTGAAGACATGCAGGGATACACAGGACCACCAAGGAAAAACGATAGTGGGATATTGCAAGTTAGAGATGGAAAAGACCCAACTAAGATCATTGAGCCCATCTGGGAAAGTGTAGGAGACAGTCCTTTATATAGGAAACATCCTTTATGGAGGAAGGAATGTCTTGTGATTAAAGATTGAAAATCTCTGAGCTCTATTTCTGCCTCAGACTTCTGACAATTTTGGCAAGTCATGTAACCTCCCTACACTGTATACTGAGCCTGGGTTTGGGACTCAGTGTTTCCAGTCCTGTGCTCTCCTGGTTTTACAATTGATGGACCTGGGTCTCACAGCCATGCTAATGCATCTGTTCTGCACTATGCAAACCCTTGAATCTCCGAGGGAGTTGGGCTCTGACCCACCCCCCACTAGCAGGATCCTGGGACCCACGTCCTGAGTGCTTACTGATGTGAGTCAGATTGATTTGTGTGTAGATGGAAGAGAGGCTTGGACTCAAACCTGAGTCAGAGCCCAGGCTTAGCATGCAGTGTACACATGCCCTCTGTGTCTCAGGTTGCCCACCATTAAACTAGGGATAATACTTTCCTTATATTGCTTAGATATTGTGGATATTGATTGATTAATTAATGTTTGTGAAGCACTCAAATACTGAGATAATTTGAACCTTAAATATACCCAATGAATACATTGTTATCCAATTATTTTGGTCATGACCAAGTATAGTATCAGTTTAAGTGCAAAGGTAAAGGACAAATGAAAGGGGGTAAACAACACAAAGGAAAGTATAGATAAAAGAAAGAAGAAAAATTTGCATGGGTTTGAGAGCTTTTCCCTTTAGACCATGAAATCTAAGCTAGGAAATTGCCACTTTCTTATGAAAATAAACCAGGCCTACTTTTCACAATCCATTCATATCGACCTGTTTTACAGACATGTATCTAAATTGGTGCTTCTGTTGCAGATTAATTGCCTTTTAAATGTTGAGAAGCCCTAATGATCTCCTGTAGTTAAACAATCCCTCTTGTGACGTCGGCTGTGTTAGAAGCTTCTGAAAAATGCCCAGAACTTAAAAGGCCATTTCTCTGAGACGGGAGCATTGATTCATCCTCTTATTCCCATTAAAAAAAAACAAAAAAACAAATAAGATAAATGCACATTGAAAAGACCGTGAGGAAAAAGATGCATTGTTTTTAATGCAGTACTGTCAATCCAGGAGCCTTGCTTTTCTGTATTTATGTACATGTCATAGGGTATCCATGTTACGGTAACTACTTGTGCCATGAAGAAAAGGTTACTCACCTTGTGCAGTAATTGTGGTTTTTACAGATGTGTGCACCTTATTGATGCTCCACTTCAGGTGCACATGTGCCTCTTGAGCCCTTGATTGGAGATTCTCAGCTAGCAGTGTTCATTCAGCCCAAGCATGTGCCCTAAGCCTCTTTGTGCCTGACACCAAGGATATATAGCAGTGTGCAGGTGAACCTTCTCTACCCCAGTGTTCCCTAGGGAACAGAGCAAAGTACACAGTAAGGAGGGCAGGTAATGGAGCACCCACAGGGACACATATATTGAAGAACTGAAGTTAATGCACAAGGTGAGTAACCTCTTCTTTTCGAGTAGTGTCCCTGTGGGTGCCCCACTTCAGGTGACTTCCACAGAAGGAGGAGACACAGTTCATAAATGAAGATAATACTGCAGAATCCAGTGCCACATCAGATCTGACAGCATGAATAAGGGCATAATGTTTCTTAAATGTAAGTATTGAAGCCCATGTAGCAGCCCTACATATCTCAGAAAATGGTACATTTTTCAATAATACTGTCAACGTTGCCTGAGATCTGGATAAATGTACTATCACCTAAAGGGAGGGTTGAGCACCTGTGGATTCATAACAAGTGAAAATACAACTAGATATTCATTTTGATAGTCTCTGAGTAGACATAGAGAATTCCCTGGATCTATCCATCAAATCCAGTCCCTGGATCATCAAAACTGGTGCTTGGATGAGTCCTGGGTTGTCAAGGAGGGTGGTTGAGCAGTGATTTTTTCTCTGGAATCTGTGTGTCTTTCTGGGAGGTTCAGAGGATCTATGGAATCCAGAAAACTGAACAGGACATGAACTCAGGGCAATCTGTGACCTACTAAATCTCTCCTAATTTGTAGTATATCTGTACTCAGGGATTGTAAGGTAACCCTCAAGTCCTTCAGTGTGTTCAGGGACTCAGTTATGGTTTCTGAGAAGAGTTTATGACAATCAAAGAGGAGGTCCATCACAGTGTTTTGTATCTCCCTTGGAAATCCAGATAGCTGGAGCCATGATGACCTGAATGTAACCACTGTGGTGGAAATTGATCTGGCAGCAGTATCTGCAGCATCTAAAAATGCAGGAGAGCATTTCTAGCCAATAATTGGCCCTCAGAGTTGATAAACTAGAATTGCTCCCTGTGTTTTTGTGGCAACTGCTTGATAAAGGTTGTAAGCCTGTTATAATTTGTGACATTGCATTTAGCCATTATCACCTGATAACTCGCAATCCAAAATTGCAGGATTGCTGATGAATAGGACTTTCATCCAAAGAGATCCACTCTTTTCTGGTCCTTATCCTAATAGGTAGACCTAGAAAAATAGTGTCTACTACACTCATTTACCACATCCACCACCAATGAGTTAGGTAGGGGATAGGAAAACAAAAAATCTGAATCTTTATAGGGAACATAGTACTTTTTATCTGCCCTTTTACAATTGGGCAGAATAGTGGGAGGTGTTTGCCACACTGTTTTAGCTTGGTGTAAAAGTGCCTTATTGATGGGTAACACCACACTTGCTGATGTCAAGATATCCAGCAGTTTGTGTTCTGGATCCTTGACCTCTTTGAGAGGAATCTGAAGAGTGTCAGATATCTTCCTACTGAGGTCTTGAAATTGCGTGAAGTCATCAGCCATAGAGAGTGGTGAAGGCACAACTGCCTCCTTTGGTGACAAAAATGAGATGGAAGTCTCAGGGGTGGCCTCCTCATCTGCCCTAGCCTCCTGCTGCTCAAATGTCTTTGGAGGGAAAAGAGCACTGGTTGGGGAGGAGAAGGTCACATAACTCTGATCTCCCTATAAGATGGTATCAGTAGTCTGGAAAACTGCTGTTGACAGGCCACCTAGGGGTCCCAACATATCAATTGTGGTCCAGGTGGAAGTGGAGGTGGTATACCCTTGGTAACCAGTACAATCCTCCCTGTGACTAGCCAAAATGGGATTCCTGAAGGGGAATGTTAAAGAACCCCTGACTGAAATAGAGGAGACCGTTTGGGAATCTCTTTTGTCCTCCTCCATGTCATCCTATGGGGTCACCCACTGAAAATGGTGGAGAGTCCTGCGGTGTTGGAGGACAGTAGTCCGAGACTGGGTTCTCAGTACCAAAAGTCACTCAGTACCCATAACAATCAGGGACCACGATTCATCTGATACCAGTGCCAAGAAGGAATCTGGTATCAACATGGCAGCTGCCACAGTCACCAATACTGACGGTACTGACAATGATGATTGCACCACAGCTGAAGATGGGCATCATGTGTTTGGTGCCGACAATGCTAAATGCACCAGTACCAGCAGGATAGACTGCACTGGTACCAGCAGCTGGTTTTTGGGGCATAACAGTACTGACAGCTGGATCTCATGTACAGGTACTGATGGCTGGGTCGGACGCATCTGTACCAATGGTTGTGTTGAAGTCTCCCCAGGCTAGGAGATGGTACCAGGCCTCTGTTGGCCCATGTCTCTTCTCCTTGAAGCTCAGGGGCTTCACAGCCCAAATGGTAAAGGTGGAGGAGTCCTTGCCTCAAGAGAATCCTTGGAGACCATAGATTTGGCTGGGGACCTGTTCATTTTGGAACTGGCTCCTTGGAGTGAGAATTCATGTGCCTCTATTTGGGAGTCTTCCCAGAAGCCTCCAAAGTCTTCCCTTCCTTTGAGGAAGCCTGTCCCAGGGTAGAAGGGACTCAGGATCTGTTTGGGGACAGATGTACGGGGGAGTTTCCTGACATGGTTCTGTTTGCAGGGAGCATTCCATCATGAATAGTTTTAGCTTGATCTCTCAGTTCTTTCTTGCCCTAGACTTGAGGGCCAAGGAAAAGTTGCATTTTTGGGAGATTGGGATTCCCAACACACCTAGAATGGTGGTTGCTTACAGGAATAGCTTCAGGAGAAACAGCATTTGAAGCTTGGTGAGCCAGGCATATTTTGACAGGAAAAATGTCTTCCGGAGGGAAAAAAGAAGAGGAGAACAAAACAATCCCTTCACTTCCTGTACAAATTAATTATCTAATTATAACTATATTACCAACTGCTAGACTAAGTATCTAAAGGGGAAAAAATGGAAAGGCCAAGGCAAGCTCAGGGTGGACACATTAAGTCTCCATCTTGGGATGAGGTGGTTGAAAAGGAACTGAGGGCAGTTTGCCTGGGCAGCCCTATCTAGCCTTAGTGTCTGGCACGAGGAGGCTTAGGGCACATGTGTGGGCTGAATGGACACTGTTAGTTGAAAATCTTTGATCAAGGGCTTAAGAGGCACAGTCACACTTGAAGTAGAGCATCCATAAGGACACTACTCAAAGAAGAAGGTTTTATTCTCTTCCATTATTTGTTTTTGTCCTGGAGTTTTCTTTCTGGATCATTTTGAAACAAACTTGGGAAAATGGGAAAAGGTAACAGTGCTAGTTGGATCATCCTGTTTTTAATATTAAAAGTGTTGAGCCAGCAACTTTTACAATGCAGCGTAGTTCATGTGTCACCACTGTAAAATGGCCATAAGAAGAAGGCAGGAGAGTAGACCATCTGGGTGAGTAAGTAGCTAATTCAAGGCTGAGTTCTAGATTTGGATTTGGATAATGTGATTTTCCTCTTTCATCAGTGTCTATGAACTCTGCTCACTTCAGAGGAGGTGGAATCCTTGTAGAGATGGGTGTGGCTCCCTGATCTGGTGCTGGCCTATTCTCAGAGTCGGTTAGAGTAGTCGACGGACTTTATGCCAGCAACTTTATAACAGTTAGAGGATCCAAAGGGAGCACTGCAGTTTAATGGAGGATTGGAACAGCAGTGCTCTGCTCTGTCATGTCATATGTTGATGCCAGAGTGAACATGTGGTGCCTGGTTTCTGGTAATGGAGGATTTCCCTCCTTAAGTCATCATCATAAGAAGTTTTGTTGCTGGGAGGCCATTATCATTTTTAGTCTGGATAGTATGTTTTTATTTAAAATAAGAAATATTGATTAATGAACATACAAGTGACGAACGAAAGTACTTACATTATATCAAAGACTGGATGACCTGTTAAATTTACAGGCTGAAAAAACAATGGGAAGTGACAGTCTTCAAGATAAATCTAGCCAAAGTATGTCATAAGAACTGAATGAGTACAGGACTTGTTAATTATTTGATTAGAAGTACATAGACACACAGCTCACAAATACACACACATTATTCCAATCACATAACTAAGGAAAGAATAATGAAAGGAAAGATCAATGCTGCTACTCTTACTTACTTTGTGTTAGGATGAAAACAGTGGATATAATACAAATAGGGGACAGGAAGTGGATAGGAGAAGGTGAAGAGTTGGGAGGTATCTTGGGAGGCTAATGAATGCATGTTGGTGATAACAATTCTTAAAATTATGTATTATTATCTATTTGTATTTTATAGGAGCTACGGTTTATGTATAACCTGAAAGAGTTTTGAGAAGGGATTTAATGGAAGAAAAGTAGAAGGCTTGGTGGGCAGAAACAGAGAGTCATATCTTCAAGTCATAGTCAAGATGTCCCTTTTAAAAGAATCTGCATCAGAGGAGAAAACTGTAAACCTAAGTGTAAAATACAGATAAGTGCCTGATCCACAATCAGTATGGAAGAATTCCAACTTCAGGATTTCAGACATCCTTAGAAATCACAAGGACATTGTGAACAGCAGGATCTGCCCTGTTGCTGTTTTCACCTGTTCCTACCTCTCTAATTTTTTTCTCTGTTAAAGTAAATGGCCAGTGTTTTGACTGTACCTTTAATAAGTATTTCTGCACCCATATAAGGAGCAATATTAATGTGATGTCCTGCATTTTTATGAAAGCTATTCAAATGCAGCCCAGGACCTTAAATCACTATTGCACAGCAGCAGAAAAGCTTTAAAAGAGGCTGTCCCTAGCAAGCAACATTTGCTTCATTGAAAAGCCAATCTCGGCAAAAGAGCAGGAAGCCGAGACATCACGGCAAAAGGAGGAAAGGAATCTAACTCTCCTGTTTGTGCATAATTTATCTAAGGGATTAGCTGTGCTTATCCTGTTGATCAGTATAATTATTTCCTTGTGCTTTCCTTTGTTTGTTGTATCCATCTGTTGTCTCTTATTTTATACTTAGATTGTAAGCTCTCCAGGGCAGGTACTGTCTCTTATATGTTTGTACAGTGCCTGACACAATGAGTCTCTGGCTGCTGGGCGCTAATGCAATACAAATAATAAATAATAATAGTGTGGCAAGATCAGGATATTTCTTTCTATTTTATTTGTATTAGTTAAAAGAGGAAGAAATCAGACTTCTGAAATCCTGGTTAGTCAGGCAGTCTCCAGTTCACTTCTTGAACATGATCATGTGTGAGCCTGTCAAGCTGCTATAGAAGGCCTGCTTAAATTTAATAAATACACTGGGCTGAATTCATCCCTGGAGCAATGCCAATGGAGATACCTCATACCAAGAATTAATGTGTCCAGCCTGTTTAATTCTCTACTGCCTCCCTCCTTTAAGCCAGGGACTCATGCTAGAGGAAAAGTATCTGTCGTAAGTATTTTTAAGGTGCCTATCATCATGGTAGCTAAAAGGAGTCTTATGACTCCTGAGACATTTTTTCTTTTTCTTTTTAAAATGTTATCCACACACATCAGACCTCAACTCATGCATCTTTACTTTCAATTACTTTTTAATCTCCCAGATGTCTGCACACTGCAGAAGACTAGCTCAGACATTTTAGTAATACTCCATGGCCCACACACCCAGCCATCATTTTATCGCATACATATGGCATGAGGAATAGCATTCACAAGCACTACCTTCCAATAGATAGGCCTGACCTACTATATCTTTGAGATCCTCTTTCTCTTCATACTTTTATACCAGGATTGGGATGCTCAGATTAACAGTACGTAGGTTGTTATATTTAGGAGCGATAGAGGGCCATCAGTTTTGGCCCTTTGCTTTTCTTGTTGCTCTCCTAAAGCCAGAATTTGTTGACCTTCAGAACACATTGTTAACTACCTCAAGCTTTTCTTAGATAGTAAATTTGAGGGGAGTTGAAGTTCGTTTGTGTTTAGGGAATTCTTTATTGTTATTAGGTCACTCTAGTTCAACTGATGAATGTGTACACTGCATGTTATTTTATGTGCACATGCCTCACGACCACAATAGGCATATTTTTATAGACCAAGGAAAAGACTCACTAGTTCACTAGCCTATAAATAGTAGGCAGCCACACGGGGCCCGCAAAACAAGCATTTAAACACAAACATGCAGAGTAGAGCTGGGTGAATTTTTTCAATCAAAACTTATTTTTGGAGAAAAATGAAGATTCTGTGACACCAAAACATTTCACAATTTCTTGTAAACCAACCAAAGAAGCGCCTAAAGAAAATTAAAAAAAAAAAAAAATCAAAACATTTTGTCTTGACATTTCTGAAATAAAACATTTTGGGCTTCTAGCTCCAAATGACTTTTCGTTTCAGAATGCCCTTTAATTTTATTTTTAAACATGCTTGAAATCAAAAGATAATGGGTTTTCTTTTAGAAAATTGTTTTCTGTGCTACTCAAAATGAACTTTCCACCCCCAATTTTTTGGAATTGCCACTGAACTGAAAAATCCATTATTCACCCAGCTCTACAGCTTACTTTACAGCATCCTCTGTGTGTTTGTGTATAAGTAGCCATTCAGGAAGTCATCCACTAAATTGAGTATTAGCAGCTGCATTTCATCCTATCAATGTATCTCCTTTTAGGACTACTACAAAGTCATTGTCAGGTACAAATAATGCAAAACATTTTCAGTTAACATTATTTATTATTATCTGTTATCTAGTGTCCATAGGCTCCATCAAATTCCATTTTGCTAGGTGCTGTAAGGTACAAACATCCATAGGAAGACAGAGCTCTTATCCTGAAAAGCTTGTTTGTCTTATCTCTGTTTTTGCTTTCCAAGAACATTAGGGTGAAAGAGATTTTCAAAGCTGCATGAGTGTGCATTTGTAGATTCCTGTGTGGCCAGCTCATGTGATTTAATTGTGACCCTCAAAATATTGGGTGTTTTTCTTTAAGCCCCAGGTCCTGGGATCATGTGATTATGTGAGAATCTCAGTTTACATTTAAATTAAAAAAAAGGTTTCTAGCATAGAAAAGATTGAAAACATGAACCCTAAAGTCTCCAAAACCAGAAGGTAAACAAAAAATACCACAAATTTATTATTTTTAAAAGTCACAGGATTTTTGAGCCATTCTCATATTTTTTAGCATGTGTCTATGGGGGCACAGTGTGAACTAGTGGGTAGAGCATTGGCCTGGGACTCAGAAGACCTGCATTTTATTCCTGGCTCTGCCACTCTGTACCTCAGTTTCACCATCTGTAAAATGTGGATAATAATGTGGATAATAATAGTCACCTAATTGTAAGGCACATTGAGATCTACTGATAAACAACACTATATGACTGGCATCCTTTTTTCTGCAAGAGACGATGGAAATTGCAGCCTATGAAGTAAATGATTTGCAATGTCTCGTGCCTAAATAGTCCAATCTGAGATTTGCAGTTTTGGCAGTTATTGCAAATATGTGTCTTGGTTGGGAGCTGCTTGCTTCCTACAAGCTCTTTTCTCTGCAAGCTGTTGGAGCCAGCTCTTGTCATGGACTTTGATGCCCTGATGGAGAAGATGTTGCCATTTGCTATTATCATTTGTCAAAGTTTCTCATCAGTCAGGATCAATTCCAAATTCCTTCATATCTCACTTGCATGTGTCTTTATAGCGAAGTTTGGGACATCCTGTTGTTCTTGTTCCCTCTGATAGCTCCCCATATAGTATGTCCTTAGATATGCATCCATCTTCCAACCTGCTGAGATGGCCCAGCCAGTGCAGTCATCTTTCCTTGAGCAGGGCTGTCGCACTTGGTACGTTTGCCCTGTGAAGAACCTCTGCGTTGGTGACTTTATCTTGCCATTTGATGTTGATTATATGGTGTAAGCAGCATAAATGGAAACTGTTCAGCTTTTTCTCCTGATGAGTGTAAGTTTTCCCTATTTCCCCATCATACATGAGAGTGCTGAGGATGCAAACTTGGTACACTAGCATTTTGGTTTGGATGGTAAGCTTTGAGTTGTTTCATGCTCTTTTGGATAGTCTAATAAAGGCCTTGGCAGCCTTTCCAATGCGAACACTTAGTTCTTCATCCAGTGAGAGATTGGTAGTCACTGTAGAGCCTAAATAGCTGAAATTTTGGACTGCTTCTAGCTGTTTTGCATTTAAGGCATGTGACAGGGCCAGACCTGACGCCTATAGGAGGGTGCTACTATTTGAGTTCCAGGTGAGTGGGCGGGCGCAAGCCTGCCCACTGCTAAAGGCCCCTCCCCCACCATAAGGGGAGGAGCCACTGGACCCAGGTCTCAACTGATTTCATGGGACAACGAATGAAAAAACAGGAAGGGGCATGAGAGTCAAAGGGTCAAACGAAGGCAACTGGAAGGGGACATCGAGCAGAGAACCCCGGACAGCACCCACTGCTCCCGGAAGGTATCAAGGGAGACAGCGTACGGCGCCCAGAGAAACTCCGCCCGGATGCATGAATGGACGAAGGAATGGAGATAGGCCCCACAGTCGCAGGGTGCCCCCACAGCCAGAGGATGCTGGAAGGCATATATATTAGCCCCAGGCTCAACAAATCTTTGTTCCCTGGGTAATTCAGCCAGGGTTACTCCAGGTCAATTAGGTCACCTGAAGCCAATTAAGGAGCTTGCCACAGCAGTTAAAAGCCTCCATTTCAGGCAGACAGGGGCAGCTGAGAGGGAGTTGAGAGAAAGAGCGGAGCAGAGTAGAGCTGCTACAGAGCTTGGTGCTATTGCTGTTGCTGCCACAACACCAAGGTACGGGAGTTAGGGAAAAGCCTGTCTGGGCAGGGCCGAGGGTCATAGGCCCAGAGGAGGTCCTGAAGAAGGACCTGGCCGCTCAGACAACCGATTGAAGGAGTTAAAGTGGGGAACCTCACCCAAACAGGGGAAGATCACAGAGACGGAGAGACTCAAGATGAGGAAGGCAGAAAAACTCTCCTTCCCAGTTCCAGGAAGCGGACCGCAAGCAGGGGGGCCATGGACAGGTGACCCAGGGAGGGTAGTAGTTCTCATGGACGAAGCAGTTTGAGGCTACTCCTTGCAGGGTCCCTGGGGCGGGGCCCAGGATAGAGGGAAGGACTGGCCTCCACACCCGGCTCTCACCCAGCCACACCACCAGCGTAGCCGAAGAAAACGCAGGATCCGAGGGGCAGAATAGGCCTCCCTCACCAGAGGTGATTAAAGGCTCTTGTGGAACCCCCTGTCCAAATATAACCGTTTTCTTAATGCTGATGGTCAGAGCAAATGCACTGACAAACACTTGAAAGGCAGTCTATGAGTTCTTGTTGTAGATCTTCATCATGGGCTATAAGGGCAGCATCATCAGCGAACAGAAGTTCCCTGATTAGCACCTTTTTTACTTTAGTCTTTGCCTTAAGTCATGAGAGATCGAAGAGTTTCCCATCTGATCTTGTGTGGAGATACACTCCATCTTTCACGTCCTTAAATGCACGTCAGAAGTACTGAGAAGAAGATTCCAAAGCATGTAGATGCAAGAACACATGCTTGCTTCACTCCAGTTTTTATCACAAAGTTGACTGAAGTACACCCGTCAAATTGGATATTTACTCTCATGTTGTTGTGAAACGAATGTATAAGACTAAACAAGGTTAATGGACATCCTATCTTTTTCTAATATTTCAAATAGACCTGCTCTGCTGACTGTGTCAAATGCTTTGGTTAGGTCCACAAAGGCAATGTACAATAGTCGATTTTGCTCTCTGCATTTTTCTTGAATCATAGAAGATTAGAGTTGGAAGAGACCTCAGGAAGTCATCTAGTCCATCCCTCTCCTCAAAGCAGGACCATCCCCAGTTAGCTGATGCAAAGAAAATATCATGTCTGTAATATATCTTCCAGCCCTGAATCCACACTGACATTCAGGGTAGACATGATTCACCAGCTGTTGTAGGTTCACTAAGATGACTTTTGTGAAAGCTTTTCCTGCTACACTTAGTAGTGAGATACCCCTTTATATATAGGGTTACAGTGAGGTTAGAATTGAGAACCTATGACAGCTATGACCATAAGCGGTACAAACTGTACTGGTTAATGCCAAGTACTGGGCAGCAGTTAATTAACCCAGAATCCTCAGGGAGTGCTTTGGGCCGATGAGTACCTGAGGAGGGTAGTGGAATCCTGTTGGAGGAAATACCATCAAAAGGCAGACGAGCAAATTCACTTAGTATATTTGCCAACAGCATCCACACAGGAGAGACTGGGCCTTTCAGCCATGGCTGATAACCAGTTTAGGAGTGGAGACCCAACGTAGGCAGATGTAAGGTCTCCACTGCACTGGCAACTCTTGCAGTGTAGCTAGTTCCAAACATATTGACTTCTGTCCTTCCTTTGGTTCAAACCAGTGAAGCGGAGAGGGAGACACTGACACATGGACAAAGCAGAGCCTTCATATTAATTGCCCAGACTATTGCAGCCATATTACATGGATAGGACACTCCATACTTGCTGGCAGCATGGACACAACACAGAAGGTGACAGTTACAAGTTAAAATCTCTCACTTGATTGGTGTAGAGGAGGGCACCACAGGTCACCTTCGATGGTTGAAGTAATCATTGCATACCACTGGTCAGCCCCATCCCACCACGTAGCTGGGCAGTCTCCAGATAGTCAGGTGCTGACCCGCCATGGTCTGTCTACCTCATGAGGTGCATGGGGATAGACCAAAAGTTGAAAGGCAGATGGAAATCTTGCACCTGGAAGAAATAAAAAATTAAGAACTTTCCAGCTTGGAAGTTGGAATGTTAGGACTGTGTGCCTGGGATTGACAGACAATGATGATGACAACATACAATACACAAGCAACATATGGAAGTCAGCTTTGATAGCCCATGAGCTGTATAAACTCAACATTGACATTACAGCACTTCAGGAAACAAGACTTGCAGATGCTGGTTCTATCCAAGAAGGCAATTATACCTTCTTTTGGCAGGGGAAAAGCAGCAAAGAAAATTGTTTGCATCGTGTTAGTTTCACTGTGAGAAATAAGTGGGTAAAGCACCTAGAAACACCCATTAGGAAGTCAGAGTGCATTATCTCACTTAAATATCAGATGGTTATCGGCTTTGTGAACATCATTAGTGCTGCTGCACCAATGCTCAAATCTAGTCCCAAGGAGATGGATACATTTTAGGACTCTGTATCAAGTTGTCAAAAGAATACCATCAGCTGAGTCCTACTCGGTGATTTCAATGCAAGAGTCAGCACAGATAACTCATGGCCAGATTGCCTAGGACATGTTAACATTAAGAGAACGGCCAATGACTTCTTGAATTCTGTGCCCAAAACCAAATGTGTATTACCAATTCATATTTTGCAGGAAAAAAATCACCAACGACATCGCCAATCAGGCACCAATTAGACCTTATCATTGTGAGAAGGAAAGACCTACCCTCCCGGCAGAACACTCACACATTTCACAGTGATGATTGTCACATTGACCACTCTTTGATCATTAGCAAAATGAAGATTACAGCTAAGAAATTATATAGAGCAAAGCTTGGGAGCAAGCCGAAAATCAACACCACTAACATAAAAAAACCAGAGGAAATGCCAGGAATTTGTGAAGGCTTTTGGGCTCAGCATGCATGGGAAATCACTACCAGAGAATGCAGAGGAATTTTGGGAAGATTTATGAACAACAATCCATGAAATAGTTTTAGCTATGTTTGGGGAAAAGAGATCATCAAAAAAAGGATTGGTTTGAAGAAAATGAAATGGATCTATTACCTTTAATTAACATTCAGAACACAGCCTATCTGGAACACAATAAGAAAGCCAAAGAGAGCACCAAAGCAAGATTTCACCATGCAAAAATGGAGATACAGTGAGCAAGTAGACACTGTGCAAATCCTTACTGGACCAAGCTCTGAAGAATTACAGTCAGCTTCATATACAGGAAATCTCAAAGTCATGTATGATGGCCTGAAGAAAGCTCTAGGCCCCACTGTCAGTTAGGTTGCCACTCTTAAATCTCAAAGTGGTGAAATTATTACAGATGCAGCTCTCTTGTTGGGTTGAACATTATTCAGAGCTATATGCATAAGAAAGGAACATCACCAGTGAATCACTGGATCAAATACCAACTCTACAGATCATGCCAGAGCTACATATAGGGCCCACTGTAGAAAAGCTGAGCAAGGGCAATTATTTGCTATCAAGTGGCAAGGCTCCTGAAGAACAAGGCATCCTTCTTCAGGGCGGGGAAGAAAGCCTACTATCATATCTCTATCAATTGCTGCTTAAATACTGAAAAGAAGGCCCGGTGCCGCAAGAGATGCGTGATGCGGTATAAAAACAAAGGTGAAAAAGGCAACTACAACACTATATAAGGACTAGGTATTATTATAATAATATTATTATTCATGATTTTTGACCACTTGGGGTTGGCAATATTGGGAAGCCAAATTTTAAATTTATGTGCACTCAGATACTACAGTAATTGGTGGCCTTAGAAAACCCCAGATAGGCCGATGCACAAGTATGCGGGCTTCACTCCTGGACCAGAAACAATGTCATGTGAATAATGTGACCATTCATAACTAAGCAATAGGGTCCAACTTAGTCAATCTCTACAATACAAAATTCATAAAAAAGTTTCTCATATTAATTTAAACAACACACACACATTCAAGGATGTTTTGATTTGTTTGTGGCTATTTGGCAAGCAGAATAAAAGGTGGAATTGATTAATAAATTATTCATTGTCAATTTTTTTGGTCAGATCTAGAAGACAGTTACTGTCAAAAAAGTAACCGTTATTGACAAAGACTGTACCAGGTTATAACATTATCTGATTATACAAGAAGAAATAAAAATAACATATTTTGCTATAGCGCAGGAAAGAGATCACAATGAACTTCCCTTGGTATTTCACTTGATGGGCTTGTAGGGCAGTGGTAAAATAAAGAGAGAGATACTTTTACCCCAATACCATCATGACTGTTAAAAAAGCAACACAGTTATCTGTGGATTGCAGCATTCATGTTTAATATATGATGGAGGTGATAGAGGTTTTTTACTCTGTATTCTTAATTCACCATTCTTGTGATTTGATAGGTTAAGCCAGTGGTTCTCAACCAGTGGTATGTGTATCCCTGGGGGTACACAGAGGTCTTCTGGGAGCTACATCAACTCATCTAGATCTTTGCCTTGTTTTACAACAGGCTACATAAAAAGCACTAGTAGTCAGTACAAACCAAAATGTCATATGGACAATGACTTTATACTGTTCTATATACTATACTCTGAAAATGTATTTTATAATTACATGGTAAAAAGGAGATTTTAAGCAATTTTTCAGTAATAATGCCCCTTTTGTATTTTTATGTCTGATTTTGTAAGCAAGTAGTTTTTAAGTGAGGTGAAACTTGGGGGTATGCAAGACAAATCAGACTCCTGAAAGGGGTACAATAGTCTGGAAAGATTGAGAGTCACTGGGTTAAACTATCCTTTCCCTGTGGAAAGGGAAAAAGTTCTGATTATTTCTACTTTATGTAATTAATTGTTAATGTTTTTTGCCTTGAAAATGCTTATTTACCTTAATAGTGGCACACAAGAAGAAAATGAATGATCTACCTCAAATATATGCCCCTCATTATTGTAGTATCTCACAATCTTCATGCATTTATCCTCACAGCACCCCCATGAGATAGGGAAGTAAACCATTTTTTCAGGAAATGGGGTGCAGAAAGACTGTGTGTTTTGCTCAAAGTCACACGACGTCTGTGGCAGAGCAAGAAATTGAACTAACTTCCCAAGTCACAGGGTAGTGCCCTAACCACTGGACTGTCCTTCCTCTAACAGAGGCATTAAAACAACTACAGTTAGTACCTTGAAATAAGGCCTTATGGAGCTGATGCTATAGGTGCCAGGACACTGCCATCTTTTACATTTTATTACAGTTGCCAACTCTCACAATTTTATCTCAAGTCTTATGTTATTTGGTGTTTTTCCTAAAGTGCCAGCTCCTAGAGTCCTGTGATTACATGAGAATCTCAGCTTTTATTTTTTGAAACTAGCCCTCATGGCTTAAGAAAAGAGCTAGTAGATGTGAACCCTAAAAGTTTGAAAAATGGAAAGCAAATAAAAAGAACCCCCACATACACCACCATTTTTTAAAAAATGTTGATTTTTTAAGCCGGTCCCCTGATTTTTTGAGCGGCCTGACTATTGATTTTTGAATGTTTGGGGTTGGCAGTACTGATTTCATTCCAAAGTCTTTTAAATTACTTCTCTTTCTTTTAAGATATTGTGACTATACTTTTAAGGAGCCAAAGGTTAAGCAGTGTTTCTGGATAAATTGCGCCTGCTGAGGCCAATGAGTGCATGGCTAGATTTGGAACAAAATGTAATGAAATGAAAGAACTTGAATATGTGAAGTGATGTATTAAGTACCCTGTTTATTTTCCTGTTGTGAAGTGGCACTTGTCCATGAAAAATCATCCATCTTTGCATAAAACTACTTGAGTTAATTTGACTTTAAACAGAATCCTTTGCTGCAGTTAAGTGGACTCCAAAGAAACAGATGTAGCAGAACTAAATCCAGCTCAGAGGTGTCTGTCACAAACTCTACATGGGCTACAGCAGCAGTGCTTCCCTCATTCCAGGGACTTACATTTTGGTTCAGATGATTCCATAGGCATGTAGCAATTCACAACGATCCCTTTTTTTTTTTGAAGTTTGCCTCTTTTTGTGATCTGGACATACCCACAAATAGAGTATGATTTCCTCAGCTGTGTTCATTGTTTTGAATTTTTTTTAATTAATTGTTTTGCAATTTAAAAAACAATAAAAAAGATCACATACATTTCTTAGTGCGATTCACTATATAAGCTGCGTCATTCAGTTTTCATTTTTTACCAGCTAAGTCACATCGTATTATTGCATCTGTTCCTTGATTGGATGAGCATGCACACAGCACTTTGGGGATGAATTCACGTAAAGTAAGTGACCTTGAAATTCACTTTCTGTGAATGTGGGTGACACTAGAATGCCATCTCTTGAATGTCCAGGAGAACAAATACAAGAAATTATGGAATTCTTTTTAAGCAGAAGCTCTAAAAAAATGGGCTTTTTTTCCCCTCTAGCAGGAAAACACACACACACACACACACACACAGAACAGATCCAGTGCTAAATAACAAATAGATATGATTATTCAGGTATAAACACTGACAGAGCAGAACTCCTCATTTATTTCAAGGTTACCTAGAACAGACAACCTGGACTCTCAGGGTATATTCTACACTGCAGTTAGACACCTGCGCCTTGACTGTGGCAGCTAACTTACACATTTAATTGTGGTGTAGACAATTGGGTTTGGGCTTCAGCCTGAGCTCTGGGACCCTCCTAACTCACAGGGTTCTAGAGCAGGGGCTCTAGCTCAAGCGTGAATGTCTACACCACAGTTAAACAGCTGCTGAGCCCAATCCCCATGAGACTGAGTCAGCTGGCCCGGGTCAGCTGCAGGTGTCTAATTGCAGTGCAGACACAGCTCACAGACCCAAGAGGAGGCATATAGGATGATCACAGATTGCTCAGGCTTTAAAAGAAGCACACCCCAAAGAGTACATACCCTGGACTTTCATTGTATGTGTCAAACAGGCTCCTTTCATTTGATTTTATTTTGAGTCTCACGATATTTGGTGTTTTCCTTAATACTCCAGCTCCTGGAGTCCTGTGATTATGTTATGTGACAGTATCAGCTTTCTTTTCTTTTTTTTTTTTTCATGTGAATTTCTAAAGTAAAGGTATTGAGAATGTGAACTGAGTGAATGTAAAGACGTAAAAGGCAGAAGGAAAATAAAAAGAAGACAGCATTTTTTATCATTAAACATTTTCATGATTTTTAAGCCAATCTCATCATTTTTTGGGCCTGACTCATGATCTTGGAATCTCCAATGTTAGCAATACTGGAAAAGGTAGAAAGGGCATGTTATGGTGGTGTAATTGGCTTCTTCTCCCTCTATGGTTGAGAATTGGGAATGGAAATTGAAACAAAGTGTTCTTGTTATGGGTGGTGCTGCCTGTCACCAGCCCTAGGGAAGGCAGGTACTGTGGCATGTGAGCTCAGGCTGTGTTAAAGTTTTGTTGGTATTTTGGACAACTTAGTCTCTCCTCATTCCTTTGGTTCCCTCTGATGTGACAATACTTTGTCATTTACATAAAGCTAACATTAAAATGCAGAGGGTTTTTAATGTGTGAGTTCAGAAGCAGCCCATTAATGGTGGAAGAATTCCTAGTTACTTTGGTAGTCCTACACTGTATTACTAGTTATGTATAGTAATTTATGAGTATGAGCACATTTCTTCCCCTCTTTAGGCTTCAAAATCCAGTGAAGTCAGTGGGATTCTCTCCACTGACTTTGCAGCAGGCTGTATAAACTGTATCCTGCAGTTCATGCTTACTCCAATGTCTTCAATGGAACAATTAATATGAGTAAAAAATAAAGTTACTCACAGGAGTATGGGTTGTAGGACCAGGTCCCAAGACAATAAAGCTTTGAGTTATGCAGAAACGTACACTATCACAGCAGTGAACATAATATTCTGATTAACCTACCAAAGCATATTGTATAGTCTCTCTTTAGGATTCATTTACTGCACTATGTATCTGTGGAGGACTTCAATTTCACTATTTTCATTTTAATGTCATGCCACAGTGATTATGTTTAGTCAGTAAATTTCAGCATATTCTACACATGTTTATGACAAGCTGAGATCAAATCTTATGACATATAAAATTCATTACATTTAAATATTCATTGTTAGAGAAAACTAGATTTTATTTGTGATAAGAACAGTAAGTATAAGCAAGCAGACAAAATATATTAGAAGACTAATTTGGGGGAAAAAAAAAAAAAAAGAAAAGAAAAAGCCATGCAGATCTCTTTACAAGTGCCGGAATTCCATAAAGTGGAGGAAAAAAGGGTTTGTGGAGCTGGTGTTGAGAGCATGTATTAATTTTAGGCAGAAATCAAACACATGCAAGTAGAAACACCTCATTTTAAAACATTTTTCACCAATTAATAATTGCATTACAGAGTTTATACAGGATGTGGTCCACAAGAATATGTTAGCTGCTATCTTGATGCAGTCATATAATTTTTGCTGATATAAAAATATCAGAACTAGTCAAATAATTTTAGGAATTTGATTCATACCCATATAAATATGGATATAAATTTAAAATGCAACTTATAAAGGGAGACTTGACTCAGGAGATTAGAATAGGCTACAGAGCCTTTCACTTCTCTAAGTTACAGTTCAAATCCAACATCTTTTGGTAGTGCGTAAAACTTGTTACCAACCAGTGACCATTTGGTAACCACAGTCCAGTAGTCAGTGGAAATTTGTCAACATCCCAAGAACAGCCACCCCCATTCACACTAATCAGAACCATTGAGGGTAGCTTCAGAGGTGAGATATTAAGGACTGAGTGCCTTGAAAAACAAATTCCTAATGCTGTTCCTGCAGAACAACACTGAGGCATATATGGAAGGACAGAAAGTGCTAGTACAACTTGTGTTCCACTTCCTTTGTGGGTGAAAATAAATAACTTTAATTTCAGACTGACAGTCTAACACCTTTCAACAGAATCACACCAAATATTAATAATAATCTGTCCAAACCATTCCGTAATTTATTTGCAGAATAGATGAAAAGTAATGGCTATCATTTATTAATAACATATTTTACACAATATCTATTTTTTAAAAATTGGTGTAATCAACTCTAGTTAGTGTACATTATAGACTGACCACATACTAAAAAGCTGCCATATTGCCACCAATAAGCCATATTTTAATTAATTGAAAGTCCTCAACCCAACCCCCCAACCAAAAAAAAAACCTCTCTGAAGAGCAACAAGAAAAAAAAATGTCTTAAGATTGAAGGCTGCTGCTTTTTTTTGGTTAAAATAGTTGTTGTGTAGATGCCAGTATCAGCTGCCAGAATGTACATCTTGTTGTCCTAGCAATACTCCCCAATAAAAAGTCGATAGATAGAAAAGGGGTATAAAGAAAATAGAAAGTTTTTCAAAATTTGTATTAAATGTAAGAAGCTCTACTTGATCTAACAGTGGACTGTGTATGCTACAGCAAACATTACAAAGGGAAATTTCTTGAAATAGTTTTGTAATGAAATTTAGCACAGCTATGGCTGTGTGGCTATACTGGGCAAAGCAAAAAGACCCTCTGACATGATATATCACTATCCTCACTGCATCTACTGCTGCCTTGCTGTTCAATCTCACATATTTTCCAACTGCTTCTCCAGCATCCTTCTGGATTTCCCACTGCCATCTTAAACTCACCATTGTGAAAACTACATTTCAGATCTTTTTTCTCCAATCTCAACCCACGTCTGTAAACTTGGTTTTGTATCCTCCTCCTTCCTTGCCATCTTCCTGAACATTCATGCTCTCAAAAAATCCTGCCATGTTTTCATCTACAACTTCTCTAAATCTGAACTTTACTCCACTTAACAGCTCTTACCAATCTTTAGCCATCCTTTGGTCATCTCATGCTTTTTCTACTGCCAGTCTCCTTTTTCTCTGGTTTCCATAACTCTCAGCTTCCCATCTTCTAATTCATTGAAAATTCTTGTGTTAAAATTACCTGTAATTATGCTGCCACTCTGTCCAGTGGTACTTAGATACAATGGGAAAAATCTTGGAAATTTTGTCATTGACTTCAATGGGGTCAGGATTTCACCACTGGATAGAGATGTCTTATTCAGATAGACAGACGCATGCATTAAACTCACATCACTACCCATTTCACATCCCTTCACAGAGCTGTCTTATGCATTAAATTTAAGTTTCTTGTCCACATCTTCAAGACCTACCATAACTCCATCTTTGCTTACACAGTGGCTGTCATTTCCTTCTCGTCATTCTGTTTGTTCCTCCCATGGCCCCCTGCCAATAATTCCTTTGCATCCTTCTCCTCTTCATCAATGTTCTCTCCCAGACATCACCACTTCTCCAAGCTTGCACCATCACCAGGTGTCGTATCAGAATGGGTCATGAATTGTTTTTGTTCCAATTAGATGGTAAGTTTCTTATTGCTGTGCATACACAAATACCTTTTTGTGTACGCATGTATAGTACTGAACACATTGTGTACCCACAATAGATAATATTTCTGAAATAACAAATCTAACAAATCAAAATGAGCAAAAAGATTGGTGAATGTCTATTTTGTATGGCTTGAAATTATGAACTGGTCAAGGTAATTTTTATTTATCCTTCTTAAAAGAAATCCACAAAGAGGCTGGGATAGGTCTTTGGTATGTTTCCTCTTGGATTTAAGTTTAATGCTGAAGTTATAAGCCTGGGGGGGAAAATGTGGTTTATAATTGTAACAGTAACACATACTTAGCTAGAGCAGTGCTACTGGGCCCAGCAATAATAAAAAATGCCAGTAATCAGTGATGACACATGAGAGAATTGTCCCCATCAAACACAGCCCAACTGTTTTCTGTAGCCAGACTAATATTCATCCTTTTATCTTTTAACAAAATTCTAGACAGGACAGTATTGAAGGAGCTTCAGGGGATGGGGGTGAGGGAGAAAGTTATCAAATTAAACCAGGAAAAATGTCTTTTCTTTTCTAGGAAAATATGTATTTCCCTTTCATAGATTCCAAGGCCAAAAAGGACGATTGTGATCATCCAGTCTAACTTCCTGCATAATACAGGCTGTAGGATTTCTCCCAAATAATTCCTAGAGCACATCTTTTAGAAAAAAGAAAAAAACATTCTATCCTGAACATGATACTAACAGAAACATTTATGTAACATATTTGTAAATGGGGAAAAGTTCAATAACTTGGCATTTCAGAAGCAGCAAAAAGCCACAGTTGCTTTGTGGCTAATGAAAGGAGGAGTTTGCATGGGGAAATAACTTCAGACATTGAATCAATGAAGTGAGAATGTTTTTCTTTGGAAGAAAACATGTATGGGGTGAAGTGGGAAGAATATGTAACAATATGTGCAATATGAAAACAGTAGGTGCAATATCCTTACTCTGATATTTTATGGGAAAATGATCTATGGGAGAACTGCGTTCCTGTGTGGTGAAGGTGGGGCACGTTTTTAAGCAAGAATCTTCCTGATGGCTTGTTTAACAGAATAAAATCTTTGGCCAGCAGAACTCTGGAAGTTCAGAGTTAGTCCACTTTTCTTTCTTCCTTTTCCCCACTCAGATTTAAATCTTCAAGAAGATCTGAGGTTTATGGAGGTTTTACAAGGCAAAAAGAATGTCAGTTTTTATAGATGAATGAAAGCAGACTGAACAGATCCTTCACACACATGAAGCAGTCAAGTTACTAAGACAACCCAGAAAAAGTGACTCCCAAGACTGTATAACGAACGAAAGACATTGTTGCAAAGCCTTGCTGATCTCAAGGTCATGTATTGAAAAAGTAGAAATGATAGCACTTAAGTTTCTGATGTATGCAGATTATCATCACTAACACAACCAATACCTGCTTTCTAAGGCATCTGCTTCATGAATAATCAATAAGAGAACTGTGAATAAGCAGATGGATTGTAGATGATGAGTTCCCTCTGGGCAGGCATAACACAGTTAGCAGTTATGTATAACAAGAATCACATAATACAAGAATCCCTCTTCTACAGATACATCACTAAAATAAGTGGATAAAGCCAAGGGCAGCTCTGCATGGATCAGTGTCTAAAAAAAAAAGGGTGACTCAGAAATGTTGAGCAATTTAATTTATAACCTCAAGCCAAGATATATGTATGTGCGCGCATGTGCGTGCATGTTTATGTGTGTGTACTTTAAAGACAAAACTCACTATGCATAAAAAACAATAGAGGAGCCTGTAAACAGACTGCACTGTGTGCAGTACTATGAATGTGTAAAGGTGCACCTTCTTACCCGTGTCCTGCAAGGATGGCAGGCATTAAAGTGGTTTATATGCATGTTCAATGTGCTATAAAGAATGAAAAGACCATAGGAAGAAACAAGAATGGTTACTGTTTTTATTTCTTTGTTTCTTAGTGCCCGAGTAGGTGCATTCTATGTCATTTCTTTAAATAAATAAAAACTATTATTTTCCTGTCATAAGGTCACATATCTGAAAAAGATAGTCTCATGGCTAAGGCACTGGGCTGGGACTCAGAAGATCTGGGCTTATTTCCCAGTTAAGTGATAGATTTCCTGTGGAACGTTGGCCAAGTCACTTAGTCCCTGTGCCGCAATTCCCCAGGAATAAAAATACATCTTGGCTCTCGTTCTTTACCTGGCTTGTGTATTTAGATGGTAAACTCTTCGATACAGAGATTCTCTCTTAATGTCTCCTAAATGATGTCTTAAAGGCCAGCCATAATGAGGCTAGATCTTGGATGAGGGCCCTTGGAGCTTCTGTAACACAAATAATAACATCATCATTTGGGTCCCATAGAAACCAAAGAAATCAATAGATGGAGGCCATAGTTTATATTCAACTTTTTGTATAATCATAAACCTAGAATTTAAATAATAGTAATTTATCGTTCTATAGCACCTTTATTCTCATCATCTAATGGCTTTTTACTCTTCACACCTCCCTGGTGAAGGAGGTAAAGAATATTTCAGAATAATGTAATTCACCACTGAAATGTAGCTATCTCTTGGAAGGAATACAGAAGCTGTTTAAGAACACTCAGTGACATTACACAGCAATTTAAGAACAAGCAGCAAACAATTCCATGCCAAATTGAAAACTGAAGGGGAATTTAACTAGGTAGACGATAACTACTTGTGTTGGAATTTGGCCAAGGTACTTTTTGAAAAACGCAATGGAATTTTTTCATGGCCACTACTGGTCAGGATCTCAGTTTTAGGTACTTTCAACTATGCAGAAGATTTAAGAATGCCACCTGGTAAACATGATTTTCTGTGTCATCAGTGTGCTCTTAGGAGGTCTCCGCATAAAATGCTGACCTGACCATGCTTATGACCCAATATGTTGAATGCCTCCAAACATACGTGCTGTCCTCTCAGTTCCCACAGACTTTATTTGTAGTTCAGGGTACTCTGCAGGGTCAGGAACTAATATGGGGAATTTTATGGGATCATAGATCAAGGACAATGGCTGTAATAGCATGGTTGTTATCATGGACATTTGGGAAAAACAGTTCAATTGCACCACTAGGTCATAGTCATGAAGAACTATCAAATGAGTCTCTTTACAACTCTTCTTTTGATAAAGAAGTCAGGCTTATTTCAAAAATAAAACCTGTAGAGGCAGAAATTTACAATAATTAGCCAACAGCCTCTATTTTGGCCAGCACTTCACTGAAACATGCATCCAACATATTCTGAGAAAGGACACTAGATCCAGGAATATGACCATTATGACAAAAATATTTTCCAGGAAGCAGATTTGGCACCATTCTTTTCTTCTAACTCTCATCTTGTCTCTCAAAATTCACGGTTATCTGTGCTAAGTATGCTGTGTGACAGTACACAGTGTGAGCACTCAATGAGTGAAGACCACCATACATGAAGTCATGAACATAACAGAAGTCCAATTAAAGTCCTATAAAAAGATACCATCAAATCAGATAAAACCACATAATTGTATAATGCCAAATGTTTTTTAAGTAATAAAATAAAATAAAGTAAATAACGCCCAATGAAAAGGATCAAATCTGGGAACTTTTAAGACCAAAAGGCAGGATTCATTACACAAACCTGGGGCCACAGAAGCAAACACCTGATTCCTAAGGCCCCTATCCTTTTTTGACTTGCTGTAGGAGGGAGAGAGCATACAGCATGTCAGAAGCTCAATGAGATAATTGGTTCTAAATATGAATGATAAAACCTTAGAGATGACCTGTTTGGCATCAATTAGGCAGAATCTCCTCTGACTACACTCAGCAACAATCAAATTGTCACACACAGTCCAAACTACAGGTCACTGATCAGCCTGTTATGTAGCCTTTCATAGTCTGCATTGCCCCAACAATCTGATCAATAGAATAGAATGATCAAATAGAATGATCGAAATGTGAGAAAAAGGAGCCATATTGGAATTACTAAAAATACCTCCCAAAACTCCTTTGGCCTAAGTGCTCTTCCCAACACTTGCCCACAGCCAAATTTCATATCACACTTGCGTCATGAAGTAACTCAGGTTTGAAAAATTGGGGAAATGATACTTTTCCCAACTCAACTGTGACCTAATCAGTTTGATTTTTATCATTAGAGTTCTTTTGATTTATAAAAATTATGCAAACATAGATGTTCATAGACTCACTGAGTCATAGATTCTAATGCCAGAAGGGGTCGTTGATATAATCTAATCTGACCTCCTGTATAACATAGATTATAAGATTTTCCCAAAATAATCTCTTTGGAGCTAAGAGCATATCTTTCAGAAAAATTTCCAATCTTGATTTAAAATTTGCCAGTGATGGAGAATCCACCATAACCCTTGGTTAATTTTTCCAGTGGTTAATTATCCTCACTGTTAAAAGTGGTAGGCCTTATTTCCAGAATTAATTTGTCTAACTTCAACTTCTAGCCATTGGATTGTGTTATACCATCCTCTAATAGAAATGAAGAACCCATTATCAAATATTTGTTCCCCACATAGGTACTCAAGTCACCCATAAACCTTTTCTTTGTTAAGCTAAACAGATTGTGCTCTGTGAGTTCATCACTATAGGTGTTTTCTAATCCTTTAATTGTTCTTGTGGGTCAGAGCAGTGCCAAATACAGAGGTAAAACAACCTCTCTCATGCTACTCAGGATTCCCCTGTTTATGCATTACAAAGATCCTATTAGACGGGTGGTACTCAGGAGCCAAATTAGCGATCAACAGTGTATGTGTATATAAATTGGTTAATAACATAGTAGAAACACACGAGGTGGTCAATAACTGAGATTGGTTAATAATTAAAACACACAGTGTTTTAATATCATGTGCTGCAAAGAGTCTAAGGAGACACATTAACAAGCCACTTGTGGCTTAAGATGCTCAGTCTGAGTATCACTGTATTAGACCTTTTGTCCACAGAATCACATTTGGAACTCATGGTCAGCCCCCAAATCTTTTTCAGAGTCACTGCTTCCCAGGATAGAGTTCCCCATCTAGTAAGTATGGCCTACGGTCTTTGTTCCTACATGTAGAGATTTACATATAACCCCTACTAAAATGTAATTAATGTCAATCAACATGGGTTTATGGAAGATAGATCATGTCAAATAACTGCACAGATATTCTGTCCTGTTGTATTTCTGTATGATGATATTTGTAGATAGAAAATGATAAAAAGAATGGAAAACAAGAGTCCACCAAAATAACTATTTAGTATTCTAAGAGCATTTGTCATAAATTAGAAAACAATCAGCAGATAGACCTCCAATGGCCTCCAGCAAAATCTGAGCCATTATCGAACTCCCACAACACTTTCCACAGAAATGTTTGCCTTTCATGCACTCCTGTCCCAAAGCCTGAGTAAAACAGACAACACACTTGACCTATTTCAGACCAAAGCAGGGAACAGATCCCACAGATCTTTTAAATCTAGAAGTCTCCAGTTCAAGTGCTTTTGGTGATGACAAATATGGCAGTCCAGTATGGCGATAAAGGCAATAACAAGTAGGAAGGTCCAAAATTATTTAGAAATTTGAACCAAAGCCAACAAATACAGTTTTTCTAGGATTACAATCTCAGCCTATTTCCAATTAGTCAAGAATGAATGAATTTTGGTGATACATCTCAATGTCTGATAATTAGTCATAGTTTAGATTAATATCCTCAGATAGATAAATTAGAGTTATGAACTAAATGGACCATCATGGGTACCTAGTCACTGCTTGTGGGTCCTATTTATTGCTCTCATACTAGGGGTAAGGATGAAGAAATGCACCACCCTTATAAATGGCTCTGGAGACATTAAAGGAGTCCAAACCACAGTGGCACTCATTTCAACAGTTAGCAAGGTATAACATGATTTGCTCTCCATACCAGCTTAATCTACCAGCTGGAGAGTAGGAGGACAGCACCATGGTTGGGTTGAGAGTTGGGTCAAGAGTTCTCTTGCTCTTACATTCTATGAGCACAAGGACCAAGGATAGTGCTTGTTTCTTTGTATGGGTGCAAAAGATGAAGTTGCTTGCATCCTCCACCTACCTCCTGGCATATCTCTAAAGGGGTAGGCAAAATATAGCCTTTAGAAAGACCTTCCGAATAGACAGCAGTGAGATATTGTGCCTCATCTTCACTGACTGCTGAAAAGTTTATGTCCTGTCTATTGGGACCACAAGTTGTTGTCCAGATGTTTAGGGAAATCTACATTATAATTATCTTCAAACAAAAAGAATTTAACAAGAAAACTGCAGCTGAGGGGAACAAACCACCAGAGAAGCTCTGCATAAGAGTCCATAAATGGATCCTTTGAACAAGTTAATAATGAATCTGGCTTTTATCTTTACACACAGAATTCTGTTATTTATTGGAGGAGATGCTACCTGGGAGATTATGTGAAGATAAGGATAATCTAAATGTTTCAGGAGATAGTTTAAATACTACCTGACATGTCCCTTGTTGCTAGAAATTGATACAAAGTGCTGCACCCATTCTTTTCATTTTCAGATTATAACTTCTCTCTCCCGCATACACGCAGTTTCTAATTAATTTTTTCATAGTTTATTAAATACAAGAACAACGTTCTGGCTCCTGTGGAAAATTTCATAGATGGCATGAGGTGTGACTGTTTCCTCAACCAGACATGCTTTTTTTTTTCTGCTTGGTCTTTAACAATCGTTTGATTTGTGGGTTTTGTTGTGTGTAGTTTTTTCTTTTTCTCTTTTTTATATTTTATCAGAACTGTGATCTCTGCTTACAAAGCAACTTATTATAACCAAATCACTTTGAAGCCAACCCCAGAAAGAGGCTTTGTTCCCTTTGTCAGAGACTTTCCCAAATTCTGAATGTTTTAACATTCTTTTATTAGAGATCAGATACTCAGATCAGGATGTTGTTATAAGCCCCTCACAATCCAGAGAGACAAAGAATCAGAAGACATTTTTTTTACCTATCCTCCTCTGTGCTGCATAGACTGCTACTTTCACCCTCTCCTATTAAAATGCAGATTTTTAACAGACTGAATTAATCCTCTGAATAAAAGGGGAAATTAGACTACTGGTTTAATCACTACAGATTTCATTTTAGCTGCTTCTTTGCAATACTTGGAGCTGGGATAGCTTTTGACCTATTTCATTAAGGAATTACATGCCATTTGCATGGGTTCTTCACAGGAAATTTACTGCTAGAGAAGCAAAAAGGGCAGTCCACATTCCCAAAAAGATATTCTTCTGGGTCCTTGTTACAGCCCATGCAAATCTGACCTCCTCAGAGTGCTAGACATTTAAACAAATGGCAGGGTCATTTAAAGGTGACCTTCAACTTAAGATCTCAAATCAAAGAATTATAGAAATACATGGCTGGAAGGGACCTCAATAGGTCATCCAGAATATCCCCCCTGTACTGAGGCAGGATAAATATGTGTAGACTTAAAAATTACTAACAGTTATAGTGCTTTTTTAAAATATACCCAAGATTGAGGTCCTCCCTATTTATGCCCCAAGGGTATGGGGTCCAGCCTTGCATACAAATAGTGCTTACATGTGCAAATCATTCCATTTAAAGTTTAAAGATTTAAAGTTTATTTATGGGAAGAAGGGTTTTCATTATCAGAGTTTAACACCTGGGATTGGGATTCTATGTTTCTATCAGAAAGAGTTGATAACATAGAATCATAGGTCAGATGAAACCTCCCCTAGCACAATCCACAGCAAGGGGCTCAGGAGATGGAAAATTACATGAAAACCAGCTCACAGAGCTTTCCTCTCACCATTTTGTTGTGAGGGATGGGGGATGGGTTTGTCCCTCCTGTGGAATAGGCTGTGGGATGTCCCCCGCAAGTCCTGAAGAATTCAGGAGGCCAGAGCTGTGATAGCTCCAACATAGTCCCAACAGAACCACACTACCATGAACCCTTTCTGGCCTTACATATGTAAGGATTGGTCAGGATCTAGTTCTAACTAAGAACTCCAGGATCTTGTCTTTTATGATGATGAACCTTAAAAAGTTAATTTAAAAAAGATGGGAAAAATGACCTTCCATGAGATACTCAGAATAGTGGATATGCAACAGATTACTTGACCCTAACTAGGTGTTAGCTGTCTCCAAAAGAGATGTGTTAATTCTATACCTATCAGGAGATAATGTGGTGCTTTTTAAATACAAGTTTCCCTACCCACCAGTCATTATTTCCTATGAAAACTGACTTGTGATACTGGCACTTATGAGAAAACTCATGAGATGACATCACAAAGAAAAAAGAATGCTTCTGAATGCTATATGAGCAAAGGTAACAATCAGTTCATTCTTTGTTTGGATGTAATTAACAATTCATCCATATCTACATTATTTTACAAACATCCATGGGGTTTACTGTGTATAATGATGAGTATAATTTTACTTACAGTTGTCCAGCAAAGATATCCATAGAACAAAAATGTGGTGAGGTCCAGCTTCTTCCACTGAAAAAATAGATACTGACACCAATAGACATACTTAATGGTTGACTTTAAAGTTCAGATAGCTGAAATAGTACTGGATTTACTGGCTAGTTATTGAGTGTTTGATGGAGAAGTACTTTCCACTGCTAAAGCAGAACAGGCATAAAACATTATAAATGCCATCATTATAAGATACCAAGGGATGGATAGCTGTGTCATGGTCTATGTGAGATAGAAACAGTAGCAAGAAACATTTAAAATGTGAAAAAGGCACCTTTTTTTTTTTTTTTTGTATGTGCTAGTGATGCCTGTGGATCTAGAGTTGGATATCAACCTCATTGACACACAGTGACAAAACCCTCCTAAATGAGTGGAAATCTGACATTCTATTGAGATGCTTTAAGAGCTGAAGGACCCGAAGGAGTTGGCAAACAATAGCTGTATGGAAAGGGTGCAAAGGGTGCTGTGAAAGTAGGCACAAAGTACTGAGTCGGAGGAGATAAAAGGGGCAATGAGGGAAGTGGCTTTGATTGGGCATTAAAGAGCAGATCAGGGGGACCAGATGAACCCAAAAATGATATCAGAGCTATAGATGGGATTGAAGGCAAGAAGAAGAGTGAAGCTTTAATACTAAATACCTGATTGTGTTGAGTTACCTGTCTAATCCTGGAATGAGAGAAGAACTTACACTAATACCAGAAAGGATATAAATACTAGCAAGCAGAACGAGTCTGCAAGTTTGCCTGTGTTTGGAAAAAGAAAAGGTATGGGCAGATAAGAATAACTTTTCATAAGAAAGTGGACATCTACCTATGAATGCAAATTAGAAGAGGTCAGTGAGTTGCTTCATCTGAAAAGAGAACAATACGTCACTGCTCTATTTAAAAGTGCAAGGAAAGAAACATGAATTGGACATGACATTTTAATATTATTTAGGAGAGATTACAGAATGTACATGAAGTTAGATCTTGTTAGGCTTTTGCTACTTCACTTTGCAGCTAATGACTTTCCTTATTACAACCATCAGCATGATTATATTACTGCCAATATAGCATTTAGTGTCCTGGTCAGTTTCACTCGGTATGGACATAACCTAGGTAGGAGGCAAAGTAAAGTTGTTCTTCAAACCATAAGTCCATTTGTGGCATTTTTATTCAACATTCATCCTTCTGCTTTTGCAAATGCAAAGATGCTGTTTATTAATATTAGATCACTCCTTGAGCATATTTCCCCCCCAAATTAAAATGGAAAATTGTTTGATGTTTATATAAGTTGTGGATCCTGCCTTCTCAAAAGATGTTTCTGACATTACTGCCTTCAAGGCACCTGTCTCAGGAAGAGTCACAGACAGATATGGTAAAAGAACTCTCTTCTCCTGTGCACTGAAAACATTTTAAAAGAAAGTCATTTCTTTGGAGATGCCCTAAAGGTTTCTCTCCAGAAGCTGATAGGTGACATGTGCTAAGGAGAATAAAAAACAAAACCACAACAAATGTGTGATTTTGGAAGCCTTCCAAGGAAATTCATGGAAGGATCTTCACTTCAGTTGTTTGTGGTCAGATAAATATTTCATGTAGTCCTGAACAGCATATCAGTTCGCAGATTGCCATAAAAAATGTATGTTAAAGGAATCATTAACATGTTCAAGTGGGAAATTGGGGGCTTAAAGGATTCTTTTATAAAAAAAAAAAAAAAAAACCAGAATAATTTAGCATCTTTTTTAGTTTGTGTGTGATCATTTTGAATCTTGGTGTTTACTGTTCAAAAGCTTATCCTCAGCTTGGTCTTTATTATTTTTATTAAATGTTTGTATTACTGTAGTACCCAAAGGCCCCAGTGAGGATCAGGCCCCATTGTGCTAAGTATTCTACAAAATAAAGAAGGAATAAGGATCCCTTTCCTGAAGAGGTATAGTCTAGGGCCCCAATGCTGCAAAAAATTACAATGGAAAGACATGGCACAGCATGCTTGATTTGCAAAGATGGGTCTATAATTGTGTTATACACCTAATTTATATGCCCAATACCGCAGTGGCATGTGCAAAAAAGTTATTCTCATGCATATGGCTACTTATGCACATATGTACAATCAGGTGATTTTGCACATGCAAAATACACATGTAAATTGCACGTGTCCTTCTTTATGCCCAAGGTGATTACTGCATACTGTAATGTATGTATAGTGTCATATTTAGTAGGACTACTATAGGCCCTGAAAGCCCCAACTACGGATCATGTTCCATTTTGCTATTCACTGTACACATACATAATAAGAGACCACAGAGTTTATGATATAAATAGAGAGGACAGACAAAGTTTAAGAGAAAGGAAGAATCACTATCTCCACTTGATAGATGGGGACCTGAAGAACAGAAGGATTAATGGTCTGACATGATTCCCATTAAAATCAGCTGGAAGACCTCAAACTGAGTTCAGTGGACATTGGATCAAGCTGAAAAAATGTTGCCCAAGGTCACATAAGAAGAGTGTTGCACAGTGAGGACTTGAATCCAGAATTTCTGAGTCCCAGTCTAGTGCCTTATTCACAAGCCAATCTTTCTTATTATTATGGCATTGCATACAGTATTTACTGTTTGATGCTTAGCTCTCAGTTACACCTCAACAACCTCACTGCAGTGAATGGGCTTTCCAGTGGTGTCACTCAGAGAAGAATTTGGCTCAATACATCTGATTGATCTATACTGTGACTCATCTTTTATTCTTTGAAACTGGAAGATGGGGATCACTTTCCTCTTCTTCTCCAAGTCCTTTTCCTGAGAGTCATGTAGACATCAGACTATACTTGGATTAATTTTATGAAAGTTTCAGAGAGCCCCCAAAGTTTTGCCTCAGTAATAATGTGTGCAAGAGAGTAAGAAGGTTGGGGGCTGAGGAGGGGTGTGTCATTGTGGTTTATGTCCAGAGTGGTTTTTTTACTTTTGACTATAAGCCCTTTAGAGTTCTTATTTATTTATATACAGAGTTCCAGCAACATGGCCCCTTCCATGCAGCACTAATTAAGATCACTCATTAATTACAGTAACAACAGCAAACAAAGATGAAAAATGAAGAAGGCTGTCTCTTGGGTGGAGTGTTATTATAGTAAAAAAATAACTTCTCCCCTCTTTTTTCTTTTCTCTCTTTCATACTTTAAGGGAAAATGTTACAGTATTATTTTAATTCCTGCAAGAAAAGCAATTCTAACCATATTACTATCTAGACAGTGGGAAGACCATTAACTGGATGGTGCCATATTGTAAATTCTAATTCCTTGAGCTAATAATTAAATTAAAATTATACTAGCAAAGCCCCATTTTTACCTATTAATACATGAAATTTAATTTTTCTGACTGAAATCCATCAGTTCCAGGACATATCCCTGGACAGTAAAATTAAAAACATGGAAAATTGCTTCAACATTACTTCTTGCTACTTGAAAGGCTGCTATAATTCATGAAAGAGACAGTTTTGCTATCCATTTATGGCAAGCTACATTGCTAATGGGTTATTGTTTCAGAGACATGGGGTGGTTGGAAAAAAATACTACTCCCTGCTCTCCATTTAATGTGCCAAGAGAGATGGGGAAAGAAATTTATTCTGAAATAACCATACTTTCTTTTTTTATTATTTCCATACAGGCCACTTGATTTAACATTTGGATCTTAGTAGTTAGGAAAAAACAGACACATCAATCTCGATACATTATGCTTTAAAGACTATTTAGGACAAAAATAAAAGAAGTATTTTAAGAGTTTTTAATTGTTACTTGTAAAGTTGTTGTGCAAATGTAGCGTGTGGCTAATAGAACTGAGAGCAGCCCAACAGGTGCTGTGCATGTTTCCCAGCACTCATACCCTTCTACCTCAGCCCTGATGGCACCACCCTGCTACGGCTATTCCAGTTTGAGACCTATCTTACACCAGATCTGCAGATACATCAATCCACACTTGAGATTCTCTTGTCCATTTTCCTTTTCACACATGGTAAATGGGGAGACATCTCAAATAAAGCACCTACTCCATTCACCTCCCTTGCACAAGAGAAATATTATGGGAGCACAAACCAGACCAACAACTTTCTTGAGTAGCACTGAACCATCTCTAGATCCTTCCTATTGCTTTTTTTCCTGCAGAACTTTGATCTACCTATAGTGTAGTAATATCTCCTCCAACATTCTGCTTATGGGTGATCTGTCTTGATAACATCCAGATGATGTGAGTGCTATTTGCAACCTCATTTTGGAGCCTCCTCATGGATTTCCTTGGGTAATTTTGTACTGTGTTTGCTATTACAATACTTCTGATCTGAAAAAATAATAAACAAAGGCACATTTTTAAAACCATTATTAATGTATGTGTCAAAATTTCCGACTTTTCTATTTTTCAAAAATATAAATGAATTTTATGCTATGCTTGGCCTTGCAATTTTCGTTGACCATTTTTGTCTTGATCCTGAACCTATTGAAAACAGTGGAAAAGCTGCCTTCTTCTCCCCTCTTCCCCTGTATGGAGAGTAGAATCAACGTGTCCCACTAGAATATAAAATACTATTAGATCTAAGGATGGTTCCCATGTGTTGCTTTTCTTTTCAAATCACTGAATGAAGTCAACCAGGGTGCTAAATACGTTGGCTGAGCCTGAAGAAGTATTCCGAGGGCTGTGAAATATTATCCTTTCAGTCTCTTTTTTCATTTCCTTAAGTATATTCAATTGAACAGTGAAATACATTTCTAAGATTGATTATTTTGGCTGCAAAAACTTCCCTGAGGATTTTTTTGTAAGTGCAGCATAACTTCTTTTCCTAAAGACCTTGATTAAACCATCATATGGGAGAGGAAGATGTGTTATGGCTGTTAACATGTTCTCCTATTGAAGACATAGTAGCAGAGGGTTAGTAACAACATGCAGTAGGTGAGAATATGTAAAAGTAAACAAATATGCATTGTCTGGAATTGGAATTTGCCTCTGGAGTCTTTAGGAATCACTAGAAATCTTGCCCTAGGATTTTTGGCTCACCCAAAAGGTAGCACTTTCAGCAGAGCTCATACCTCTCCCATTTCCTATGAGGGAAAAAGTGAAGTCAAGGGGGTAAGGCTCTGTGCTCCTTCACAGACTCTTTCATCTCTCCTATTCGTTGAGGAACGTGTTTCTTTCCCAGTCCTCCTGACTTCTCCAGGCTCCCCAGGTGAATGGCACAGAATCTCTCTTGGGGTGTGTCAAGCTTCCTCCCTGAAATTGCTCTTTGAATCAGTTGCAGTCTTGTCAAACAGCTGCTGCTGATGTTACAGCTTGCCCCAAATCCTGCAATAATATACATTAGAATAACTATACTGGGTCAGACCGCTAGTCCATCTAGCTCAGTATCCTGTCTTCTGTCAGTGGCCAATGCCAGGTGTTTCAGATGGAATAAATAGAACAGGTAATCATCAAGTGATCCATCTCCTGGTGCCCATTCCCAGCTTTTGGCAAACAGAGGCTAGGGACACTTCAGAGCATGGTTCTGCATCCCTGGCCATCCTGGCTAATAGCCATTGATTGACCTATCCTCTATGAACCTGTCTAGTTCTTTTTTGAACCCTGTTATAGTCTTGGCCTTCACAACATCCTCTGACGAAGAGTTCCACAAGTTGACCGCGTTGTGTGAAGAAATATTTCCTTTTGTTTGTTTTAAACCTGCTGCCTATTAATTTCATTTGGTGACCCTGGTTCTTGTGTTATGAGGAGTAAATAATACTTCCTTATTTACTTCCTCCACACCAGTCCTGATTTTATAGATCTTTATCATATCCCCCTTAGTTGTCTGTTTTCCAAGATGAAAAGTCCCAGTCTTATTAATCTCTCGTCATATGGAAGCTGTTCGATACCCCTAATTAGTTTTATTGCCTTTCTCTGTACCTTTTTCAATTCCAATACATCTTTTTTTGAGATGGGGATACCAGATCTACACGTAGTATTCAAGATGTGGGAATACCATGGATTTATAAAGAGGCAATGCAATATTTTCTGTCTTATTATCTATCCCTTTCCTAATGATTACCAACATTCTGTTAGCTTTTTTGACTGCCACTGCACATTAAGCAAATGTTTTCAGAGAACTATCCACAATGACTCCAAGATCTCTTTTTTGAATGGTAACAGCTAATTTAGGCCCCAACATTTATATGTATAGTTGGGATTATGTTTTCCAATGCATCACTTTGTATTTATCAACACTAAATTTCATATGCCATTTTGTCACCCAGTTTTGTGAGATCCCTTTGTATCACCTCACAGTTTCTGGACTTAACAGTCTTGATTAGTTTTGTATCTGCAAATTTTGCCATCTCACTGTTTACCCCTTTTTCCAGATCATTTAGGAATATGTTGAACAGTACTGGTCCCAGTACAGATCCTTGGGGAACACCACTATTTTCCTCTCTCCATTCTGAAAGCTGACCATTGATTTGTACTCTTTGTTTCCTATCTTTTAATCAGGAGAGGTCCTTCCCTCTTATCCCATGATATCTTACTTTGCTTAAGAGTGTTTGGTGAGGGACCTTGTCAAAGGCTTTCTGAAACTCTAAGTACACTATATCCACTGGATCACCCTTGTCCATATGTTTGTTGACTCCCTCAAAGAATTCTAGTAGATCAGTGAGGCATTATTTCCCTTTACAAAAACCATGTTTACTCTTCCCTAACAAATCTAATAACATGATTCTGTTCTTTACTATAGTTTTAACCTGTTTGCCTGGTACAGAAGTTAGGCTTCCCGGCCTGTAACTGCCAGGAGCACCTCTGGAGCCTTTTTTAAAAATTGACATCACATTAGCTACCAGGTTTACCTGGTAGAGTTTCCACTGCAAATAGGGGTAGAAAGGAGGCACAATGTCTCTCAGCTCATGGTGGGAGTCATTGCTAAAATGGGAGTCAGTGAGGTGGGAGTCAGGGAGATGGGGATTAGTTGAGATGTCTAATCCACAAACTTTGGATCTAGATCCAGATCTGTATTTCTCCAGTTTCAAAAGTACTTAGATCTGGAATTTTGGTTTTTAGCCTCTCTCAATAGTAATACATCAGCGCTTCTGGTTGCAGCTGCAACCCAAACGTGAAGAGGTAGCTAAAATGATGGGGAGAGGGAATGAAAAGAAAGTGAATCAAGCATATCAGAGCCTTTAAAATTGTTTGATGGATAAATGGGCAAAACTGCCGGGGAATCTCATATTTCCAAACCAGTTCATCCATCCATAGGGATCCTCTATTTGGAATAGAGCTGATTCTATAAGGTGTGACTGTGTAGGTTTCCCTGAAGCAGATTTGGCCTTAACTGAAAATAAAGACACTGTCACCCTAGTACTGCACTCTCCATATTATATTTTTAAGTTAAAAATAGAATAGAACAAACATTTTTACCTGCTACCCATGATTAACCACAAGCTAAATATGAGTCAACAGTGTAATGCTATTGCAAAAAAAGCTAACATGATTCTGGGATGTATTAGCAGGAGTGTTGTAAGTAAGACATAAGTAGTAATTCTTCCGCTCTACTCTGTGCTGATTAGGCCTCAACTGGAGTATTGTGTCCAGTTCTGGGCACCACATTTCAGGAAAGATGTGGACAAATTGGAGAAAGTCCAGAGAAGAGCAACAAAAATTATTAAAGGTCTAGAAAACATGACCTATGAGGCAAGACTGAAAGAACTGGGTTTGTTTAGCCTGGGTAAGAGAAGACTGAGAGGGACATGATAACAGCTTTCAAGTACATAAAAGGTTATTACAAGGAGAAGGGAGAAAAATTGTTCTTCTTGGCCTCTGAGGACAAGAAGCAATGGGCTTAAACAAGGGCAGCAAGGGCAATTTAGGTTGGACATTAGGAAAAACTTCCTAACTGTCAGGATGGTTAATCACTGGAATAAATTGCCTAAGGAGACTGTGGAATCTCCATCATTGGAGATTTTTAAGAGCAGGTTAGACAAACACCTGTCAGGGATGGTCTAGATATTACTTAGTCCTGCCATGAGTGCAGGGGACTGGACTAAATGACCTTGCGATGTCCCTTCCAGCTCTATGACTCTATGATTTCCTGGGGGAGAGAAGGGAAAATGCTCTTCCCACCTCTTTTGCAAGCTGCATTGCTGTCTTATTTACATGGCAACATTTCAGCTTTCATCTTCCTCAGAATGAGGTATTCCCATGTAAATAAGGTATTTATCCAATGTGCATTAAGAATGGAATAGCACAGAATGCTGTAGCCCAGGAAGACTGTGCTATTCATTGAAACTCCACCTCATTGGTTACAGTGCCCATTTCTATTATAAATGAAAGAGGACAAACATAGAGGCATTAAACCATGAAACTTTCACAGTCATGGGAGGAATGACAATCCTGATTGCATAAAGTGCACACTCAGCACGTCTAGCACTCCATTTAAAATCACTTACCAAACTCTGGAGTGGATTATATAGTTCAGTGGACTGGAAGCACAATATTACCACGTCTACCACGGTTACTGCTACTAATACATAATAAGTAATCACAGAAGCTAAGTGACTTGCCAAAGATGATGCATTGTGTCAGTGGCAGTGTGGAGGAGCCAAAAGTCAGTTCAGCGATATTATCTCCTGATGTCAAGTCCCCATCCCCAACTACTATACTCTGCTGCCTCCTAAATGGATTTTTTCCCCTAAATCTGTAGCTCTATGGCCTATAAAATTGAATGCTTTACTGTTGTATGCTTACAAATCAAAATGACCCGGAATGGTGTCCTAAAATATATGCAGGCTCCATCTTTCTCTTTGTCCCCAACATTTGCCAAGTCCAACGTAGGTTAGGTGTCAAAGCAAACTCCCTAAACTGACTTCAGGAAGTTCTTGTTTGCTAGTTCTCTAGTTATTTTCAGGTGATGGAAATCTTTGATTATTTATGATCTCCTTGATGTCCCATTTGAGAGTTGTGGTTGGAGAGTATTATATGGAAAGTATTTTCAGCTTCTCTCATATTTCATACATCCATTTGGTGAGGAAGGGAAAAATAAGTTTAAAAAAAAAGCTAAATTGGTTGTCATGGCAACCATCTGTCTCAGGTGCTCTATTCCAATATAACGATTAACCCCTTGTCCATATTTATTATTCAAGGAAAATAATTGACTCAGAAAAAGAAAATTGGTTGTCACAAAAAAGACAAGCCACTGTGCTAAATTTGAGTAATTTGCATGCAATGAAAATGAATTAAGGAGAATGAATCCTGTTCAGCCCAAAATGATTTACATTTGGGTTACTGCTCCTGTTTTTCTCAGCTAGCTACATTACAGGATATAGAAAGAATTGGGAATAGCAGATTTGGAAAGAAAGAACAGTATCTTAAAGCTACAATGAAAACAGTCTTAGATCTTTATCGAGCTATTCAGGTGAAAGTCTTCATCCAGCTACAAAAGATAGTTTTCAGACATGTAGGGTGTTAAAAACCATAGCAAAAGCTCTCATTTCTAATCTCTCCTCTTTTTAATTTTTTAAAAAATCTGACCTGTATTAATTCAGTGTTGCAATTATAGTGATTTGAGTGGTTAGCCAAAATTCAGAATCTTGTGGGTTGTTTCTATTTGGAGGCGAAATTGACGACACAGTCATGTATTTCTTTGATGTAAACATGTTTACTTACAAAGAAGGTACATAAATTCCTGTTTCTCTGAACACAAGAGGAATTAAAAGCAGGAGACAGTTTCTTTTCACACCGTTTCAAGCCTCTTTGCAGACAGCACCCTGCCCAAAATTTCTCTCGCTTAGCTTTTACTCAGGATCATGTCAGATAAATCCTTATCTGGCTATTCTTGGCTTTCTGCTGCCTCCTCTGTCTGTTTCAGTGGTGTTTTTCTCTCCCACTCCCCTGTCATGTACACAATCACACAGCTGCAATCTAATCATTCCTCCTCCCGTATATTTGTTATCAGATCTTTGGGAAACCTCTTTGGCCAAATGGCTCAACTCCTACTCTAGACTTGCATATGGACTGTGTTTTGGGCAGTCTCCTATTGTTTTAGTTGCCTAGTCCATAAAGGAGGTCAATTGCTTTTTTACATTTATTTTGAATGAAGGGAATCTGTTACCCCACCCCACTTCTAAGGAGGGTTCACCCTACATGTTAAAATTTCATGAACCATCAGGTTTTCAGCAAAATGATGAGCAGAAATTAGAATTTAAGGAATTTCTTGCTGACAATAAAATCTATAGTTAAATAGTTTCCTCTCTACTTGAAATGGAGCGTTTTCTAGCAGGACTCCTGGGTTCTTTTCCTGGCTCTGCTATGGATGCAGTGTCTCACTGGTTCAGAAGTAGGACATGGGCCTCTCATGTTTAGAATCTACTCAAAGACAACTCTGCCACCTTGATCCTATTTTTTTCATCATTTCTCTCGACTGTTTGTGCTATAGGAGGGCCAAAATCACTCCCCTGACAAAATGGGTGAATATACAAATATTGCCAATTTGGGAGGAAATGCGCAGCTCATAAAAGATCCCTCCTGTACCTTGAAAGAAGGGGCTGGCTACATGAACTCATTTGAGGCTTTGAGCAAATAATTTAACCTCTCTCTACCTATATTTATCCAGCTATCATAGGATAGATATAATAAATAACAAAAACTAAGAAAAACAGGCGTCCTTATTAATAAAGTTATTCTGAACTGTTTGAGAGCCTAGGATGAAAGCTGCTGTATAAAGACAAGGGTTATATTACCTAGGGAAAGGTGAAGAAGAATCTCATTCTCCCCTTTAGTATAAAGGTTATGCAACTTACATCTTCTATACCTTTGCTCTTCCCAGTTAATAATTTGTGTGCATCAGATGACTCTTAATAATGTGAACCTGCTGTGTTTGAAAGAACAAACAAAGATCACATCCCCAAAACCCAAGCTTCTTTTTACCTATTTTTGCTGTTTGTATTGTACAAATTTCCAGTTATTATTGTTACTGGCATGTCTAAGAATGATATGAATTGGAGAACAGAAGACAGATTCATTTATCAGCCTGAGAATCAGTTACACATTGTATAGTACTTTATACAGCATAGATAGCCATTAACCTTTTCTACAGTACAGGGCCCTTCCTGAGCAGCATTGTTCCCTTTCTGATCTTTATTTGTTCATGCTGCATATACTTGCAAATAATAAAACTCACCTAAAGGTGGCAGCAAACTTACACTACAAGGTCAAGGCCAGAATTTTCAATTACTTTCAATTACATGTTCATAATCATTTTATCTTGCTAAAAGAAGAATACACAGAGATTATGATCCAGTGTATTGTGTTGGAGGTAGAGGGAACAAATATATGGCTGTTTTAGACCATAATTCTAACAGCTGAGAGAGGAAATGATTTGAAACCTAAGGCAGAGGGAACAGTTGGACAACACTAGAAGTTTATTTTGCAAATGAAAATCATTTACAGTTTCCCTATTATAAATCTATCATCTGGGGATTAACCTGCATATTTAAACACTGTCACACTGCAGTTGGACGCCACAGTATTTGGACACAGTGGCTTTGTGGTTGACACTGTCTGTTGTTTCCGGTTTTCTGACACGTAACATTTAATGCAAACCTTTTTTTTATTCCTGTGTCTAGCAAACTGGTGTAGGGATATTTATGATGGGATACACTATGCATATATCATAGATGAGGTGGGCATGCTTCAAAGGATCAATTAGCCACTGTATTAGGTTTCAATGGCTGAGAATGATCATCAAATGTTCTATTGCCACGGTCTTATTATCTTCTGATCCTTCTTAAGAATCATTACCGCATAAAAGAGATTAAATTCAATTTATTGAAAGGCAGGCCATTAAACCCTTGATATGTGCTGCATTGTGTGCATCAGATTTCATAGCCAAAAATAGATTTCTTATGGGAGACAGCAGAAGATAATGAAGGTAGAAAAATTATAGAAAACTAGGGTCCAGTGATTATCAGCACCATCAATATTTGCATATAAGGCCCCAAGGAGTTATTTGCAGCACATCTGGTTTATTTAGTGAGCTTACATGAAGCCAGAAAGAGTTTTGCTTTGCATTATTCTATATTTTCAAAAATCTCTATGAAAAGAAGGGTATACCTTTACTTTTTTTAGGCTTCTTGCACTCCAGCCAACACTGATATCAGGTGTCTTGCAGAGTGAAAATAACCAATGCACCATAAAATCCCTTAGACAAGTACAGTATATAGATTAAGGGTTTGCCTTTTGCTGCCTCAGTGAGCTATTATAGCAGTGAATGAAGATTAGGGCTTGAAGAAATCAGTTCGTTTAAGCATTTCATTTTCCATGTACGTTAAAACTCTCCCTTTTGCATACACACTCTTTATGCCCTATCTTTTTATTTCCCACCCTTCTGAGCTTCCCTTTCCCTCCTTTTCCCAATCTTCATCATCCACCCTCTTCTTAGCTATCTCCCAATCACATGCTGTCCTCTTTGACCAGATCATCTACTTTCTGGAAATCACAGGGCTTTTGAGTTGTGCTCTCTTTGATGAGATTTTTGTGCCTCTAGACCTATAAATTAGGCATTCAACCCTTATACTACTCCCTCTTTTTAGATAATAATGTTAGAGGTCTTCTTAATAGTTAGGTCACTTACACAACTTTGGAGGGTACACTGAGTCCTACAACCTGTTGTGTTCAATGAATTCTACTATTACGTTGCCAGTTTTGATTTTCATCTTTTAGCCCTTTGGCTATTTGGCCCTGAATCAGGACTTCATATATTCCACTGTATTTTGTAGTTTAGTTATAGTTACTAGGAACCCTGCAGAGATTAAGAAGATTACAACAGAGCTAGACACATATACATTTCTCTTTCTACATTTTGAACAGATTTTTCTCATCTGCCAGTGGCAGATTAAAAGGGCCACAGAGATCAATGCAAAGGGATTGGTGCTAAAAGGGCAAGTTTTCCGAATTGTCATGCAGGTCAGACTAGATGAGCACAGTGGTCCCTTAGAATCTATGAACTGGCAACTCTTGCAAGCATGGGTGTGACTGAATCTATCCCTGCTCAACCCCAAAGTGTCTTTTTGTAGGATCGTTACATTTTTGCAACTCATGAAAGAGAGGGGGATTATTTTAAAGTATCTTTTTTCCTCCTCCAGTTTCAGTGTACATTTAGTGCTTGCAAAAAGGGCTGGATTGACAGGAGAGATGCTTTTCACACACTCCCATGAAAAAGGAATTTTCCTTTTGAGGAACTCTAGGCAGTGTTGCGGTCCTCAGAGATTAGACTTTTTACAGTGAGACACGTTACCTCTCCTTATGATAGCTATATAAGAAATTTCACATCCTCAAAACACTGAATTATACTTCATCTGAGAATGATTCCATTCAAAACCTCAGTGCTACCCTGCTAGTATAGTGGTTCAGTCACTACACGTTTTGGAGAATATCAGTCCTTGTCTTGGAGGAAGTAATGGAGTGGTTTAAGCATAAACAGTTTAAAACCACAAATTTATAGAGTAGCTGCCTCTACCTGCAATGCTCTGGGGACATCATAAACCCAGGGGCTTAGATAATCAGGGATTTTACCAGATAATTGATTCATCCTGAAGGACAAAACCCATAATCAGTGGAACTGACTACATAAGTTAAATAATACACCTATATGTTTGCAGGATTGAGTCCTAGCCCATCTCCCACATCCCTGTCCACAGTTCAAACCTCTTGGGACTGAGATTGTACCCAAACAGCACCCTTTTTGACACGCTTTTAAAAAGGCAAGGCTGAAATAGTCAGCACCCACAGAGCAAAGCTTCTTCTCCTAATATAGGCAATACTTATGCAGTCTACAGGTGCATCCAGCATGCCATCTTTATTCCCCTCCAATTAGGGTTTAAAAGAATCACATCATCCCCAACAACTTTAGTTCTCCCTGTAGCCTTCCTATTCACAAGTGGCTTCTCTGCTAACCTCTCCTATTTATGGTGACTCACTCCTCACTCTGGGAATACGGCAGATAAAAAGACATCTAATCCTAAAGTAATATAACTGCTCATAGGCTAAGCTTTATCAGAAGTCTTTTGGTAAATACACACAATTAGCTCCATCCATGTACTGGGTAAAGCAACTATCTTGGTCTGCCTTAATCATGGTTTTAATTACCCACGAGTAAGCAATGTTTTGGGTGAATATTTTACAGAAGGTGAAACCTTAACACATTACACATTGTTTGTGCTTAGTCATCTGTAGCTGTTTTTGTCAAATGTATATAAGCAAACATGACTATTTGGTCTGTTGGCAACAAGAGGATTCTGAGATAAAGTGTATAAAACTAATAACACTACCTATATGTTCACTACCACCACTTAGCCAGCAAGGTGATAGACTGAGCTTTATCCAGCTCCATTGAAGTCAATCAAAAGACCTACTGAATTCTGTGGGAGTTGGTTTAGGATCACCGAGTGAAGAACTTTGGGCATGTGTCTGCATGTGTGTCCTTGATAATTGTGTGACCATATGTGACCAAGATAAGTAAACCATCTTGCAGTTTTTAAATGTTTGTAGAAATGAAAGGTCCCATGTGAAAAAATCATACATCATTCCACAGCTCCAAGGTGAAGAATTGAAGTTCAGGAAGCCATATCATCTTCACTGGTTTATATAGGAGGTATGCTATACAGAGCACTGCAGGCTATGACAGAGCCGAGTCTGTTCCTGTTACTGATTTGCTCTTTGCCTTTGTTCACAAAACCTATAACTTCTTTGTACCTCAGTTTACCTACAGTTAAATGATCATTCAAATATCTGCCCGTGGGGTGTTGTGAGTCATGAGGGCTAACACCTCAAAATGTTTGGTGGCTGGTACTGTTCTCATAGTGGCATCAATGAGAATTAATTCCATTGAAGTCTGGCATTTCACCAGCATAAATCTTGTCTAAGTGGTAGAAACTTTGAGAGAGAAATTTAGCATTGTATCATTTTGCCCACTCTTCTAATGTCTATCATACAATGAGGCACAACTAGTTTGCCTTCTGATGGAAATGAAGAGACAAGAATTCAAAACTGGGGCCACTGAATTAAACAGGCAGCATTCAAAGTGCCAGGTCCACCAAATAAGCTGGTAATTCTTGTCACAACTGTGCTCATGTTCTGCACAAATAGATAGTATTTGAATATGGCATGAAATGCCAGCAACAAGAAAATGCATAACTCATTAGTGGAATGTATTTTTGCATGCCCTATGCTTGAGAGAAAACCATATTTAAATCTTTCTTTTTTTAAACACTATATGGAAAGATCATGGAAACAATAGGTCTCCTGGTCCCTGCCCTGAACGAAGAAGTATTGCACAGGAATGTTATAGTGATACCTGGGATATACTGAGACCATGGCTAATGCTCGGGTTTTCTGCTTGCTCTTGATCACCTTTATCTTTTAATCAGCTTAATGACAGTTTCAGCTGGCATCACTTCCTCCATATGTCCTTATGTTGAAATTAACTCCAGTGTCCATATCAGGCCTTTCACACTATGAAAGCCCCATGGTAGCTGTGACGTTTGGGGGAGGCACATAGTTTGAGTATCTATAGAGGGTACCCCCTCAACCAAATCTATTCCACAACAATTCCATAGCATTTGGAGAAGGAGCTGATGGGGTTGGGCAGCAGTATGTTGAGGAAAGGCTCCCTGAATTCATGAACACCTGAATAAGAAGGGGAGTTGTCAGGGCCCAAGCATAATTTTTTCAGGGCCAGCACAAACTTGTAACACAGGCCCCCCCCACACACATAATGGAGGTTGCAGCCTGGGCTTGGTCCCCCAGGGCCTCCGGGCCCTGGTAAAGTGTATTCTTTATCCCCTCCATGAGGGGGCCCTGGGAGTAGGAGCTTCCCTAACTGCAGCTATGTGGAGCCCACCTTCTTTGAGTTCCTTGTACAAAACCTGTTTACTTGGTATTTTTCTTCTCTCAATCCATATTCATTCTTCCCTACTCATAATCAATACTTGCCAGCTACTTCCTGTGTTCAGAAAGTAGCTCACGTTCAGGAATGTTAATTTCTTGTAATTTACACCCATATTTTTCCTTCAAGAGTGACTCAGTTAACAAACAGCCCTTTTTCTTCATTTTTCTATGGAAAGAGAAGTATATGCTGTATATTGGGTTTAGAGGAATCACTCTTCAAAAGCTAGTTTGGTTCAAGAAGGTGATCAATATATGGGCTATACTGATTTTTTTCATGACAGTGATTTTCTCTCTTACTGCCCTTCGCTGCTCTTTTTTTCCACATTATTTTTATATTTGTTTTTCACTCTTCTTGATATATTTCTACCTTAATTTTTTATTGGATTTTTTTCCCTTTTGACTTATTTTCTTTGACTTTCTTGTGCAACTTGTGAAACCAATAAGAGTTGACTTCAAGTTAAACATTTAAACCCACAGTGACTCAATGGATACATAACTGGACAAAAAAAAATTCAGCCATTGTTAGTTTTGGCTTCTTTGTTCTATTCATAGGGCATTATTCAGTCAGTGCTCCATAAAACTTTTTCAGATGCTGAATAATTCTGGAAGATTGCAATTCAGGGACCATGGTTATCTTCAAAAAGCCAGACGGTTCTTGCTTTATTTGTGGCACATTTCACTACATGGCCATCTGGAAGTAGTTGCTACTCCATGATGCTGGAAGAGGGAGGGTAAAATGTGGTGGCTGGAAGCTAAAGCACAATTATTCTTGATATGACATGCAACAAAACTTCAAGATTTTCCTTGACTTGCTATGGGCAGCACAATGGAATGGAACTGGCTGTTCTGGTGTTTAATTCAGTGAGACCCTATGATTCATTTTGTGTTGCTTTGAAAATCATTAGCATGCCCCAGAAATCAGAGGATCCTTGCCACCAAATTTAAGTACAGAAGACCAAAACATACGTGGGTCACTATTATAATATTCATAGATTCCAAAGCCAAAAGGGGCCACTGTGTCCATCTAGTCTGACTTCCTGCATAACATAGGCCAAAGGACTTCCCCAAAAATAAGCCACAGTGCTAAAGTGGTAGGGCATGGACTGGATGGCCACCTTCTTATTATAGTGAACAAGAAGTGAGGTGAAATGTAATACATTGGCTAAGCGCATGTGATCCTCTTTCACTATAGCAGGTAGCCTTAGCAAGCTTCAGGGTCTGCTAGTTGCAGCTAAGGGACATACTCCTTTCACTCAAGTGGTTTGTGATGTGGATGCTTAAATTAGAGCTTAATAAATTTATGAAGAGAAGTGTGTTATGGTGTTGCCTGTGATAGCAGGGGACTGAAGTTGATGACCCAGGAGGTCCCTTCCAATCATATGTCTTTTGTATCTATAGGAATGGAGCTAATGTAAGTTCCGTAAAATGCCTTCCCATTGGCTTATATAGCTTAGCATAAGAGCTGAATTTTGAAAACATGCCGTGACTAGCACATTAGGCAGGGCAAGTTGTATTTTAACATGCGTTTGCTGGTCAAACTGAGAAGTTGTATTATTAGCTGCAGCGAGTCTTGGTTGCACCTCAACCACCTAACATGTTAAACTACAACTGGTCCTTTCTACATTAGGTTTCAACATGTGTTAGTTAACATGTTTTAAAAATCACCTATTATCCTAGGGTAGACGTTGACATTTTGACATTTTAAGAACAGACTGGTGGCCTAATCACAGTAGAGCAGCTGGGGTGGAACAGATGTTGGATGTTGTTTGTCATGGATCCACAGGATCTGTGCTATGCCCCATCTTTTAAACAGTCCATTGGTGGAACTCCTTCAGTGTGCCAGACCCCCAGTGGGTCTCACTCTTCCTTCAGGGCAGGCCATGCAGCTTCAACCTGACCTAGACTGAGCTTCTGGGCTCCTATACTCCTGTTTCCCATCATGAGCTCTGGCCAGTGGGCCCTTTTAAGATAGACTCCTGTTCAGAAACGTTTTTTGCCTTCTTCAGGGATCAATGCACCTTAGCAAGTATTTGCAGTGATATCAGTCTGCCTTTTCAAGACTGAGTAGGGTATATTCATCAACTGGAACACAGCATTGGAAGTCCTTAGGCTAGCCCCAGAGAAACAAAGGTTAAGACAGAACACCAATGTCAGAGTTCCACCCAGCCAGGCTGCTCCTTCCTCTTGGCTGTGTGTTGCTGGGTGAGAATGTCCCGACCATTGGGGTTCCCATTATCCTTCCAGATCCTTCATGGATATGGGTTGGTGTCAGTCAGTCCTTGAATTACCTATTCTAACCAGCCCAGTTAAGTGATGTAGAGCTTCTGTCTCCTGCTCTGCCCCAACAGCAGCTTTTTAACCCCTTTGCACCCATTGGATAGCAATCCCCTAGTCAAGTAGTTAATTGCCATGCATGTCATTCATAAAAATACCTCAGAAAAGTCCCCCTTTTACACGGTGTTATTACTAGTGCTTTAGAGAGGATGTCTCAAAGAGCTGCCCAAATACTTAGTGGATATGTGAGACCATGTTTACAGAACTTTTGGCAGCCTTACCAATTGTCACTCAAAACAGTGCACAACAAAGTGATTTCCCTGAAAAGGTGGATCAATGACCTTGGATGTGCAGTTGGATGTTTTATCTTTCTTCATCTTGTGCTTCATTATTCATCCAAGCAGCTCACTTCAGTTTATATGGTGAAGACCAAGGGATTTCCACAAAGGCTCTGAAGTTAGACTGTGTATAGTTCTTGTACAGCCTGGCTTACTCTGTTCAATGACAGCTAGAGCAAATGGTATTTATTAAAAGGTCTTTAGTAAGTTTCTTTGACCTTGCAACTCTCCTTAGGAACATTGCCATAGATCAGAACCAAGGTCATTTAGTCCAGTAGAGGATGTGGGTTAATCTGCTCTAATAGTTAGATGATTTATGCCCAGAAACATGAGGGGTGAAGTTCTGGCCCCACTGAAGTCAATGGGGATGTTGACTTAACCTGGGGTGAAGTCCTGGCCTCACTGTTTATCCTTTCCAAAACCCTGTGTTTGCCCTAATTTTTATAGCTTTGGATACTGTTATCCATATAAACTTTCTCTCTCTCTTTGAACTTGCCAAATTCTTGGCCTCAGTGACATCCTGTGGCAGTGCTTAAATATTTATCTAGTAAAGCAACTGAGTTCCTGGCTTTTTAGTACCCCCTGCTTTCCTGAGAAAGAATTGCAGAAAACTCTATATGGCCAGAAACAGAATGAATGACATATCGGATACTTACAGGGAGACAAACAGAAAGGCTGATGCCTCAATTTCTTCTTATCGCAGATTCTTGTTATCATCTTAAACATCACTGGGGTGTGAAGAAAAGTTCCTGTAGATTTATAAAACTGAATCTTTGGAAAAGAGTATATTAGGGTATGGGTAAAGGAATCCACATTTCTCCAATTCAGGTCACTCTGTAATCTCAGATCAACTTGCATGACAGATTCAGAGGCTTTGCTCCTGGTTCTAGTCATCACAATTTCGCCTGTCAAGTGGGGTTTACACAACAAGCCTTAGTACTTTAGCTCCAGGATGTCCCCACTCATTGGAGACAGAGTGCTTCTCAGTTTTTCATATCCTATTGATGGCATATTGCTAGTAAAGATGTGTTGCAGAGGAGTCACAAATGCTCACTTTTTTTAAAGGGCATGAGTCATTTTTCTGCAGTAGCTCTCACGCACAAAGCAAGAAAAGAAGGCCTTGCACCATGATTACAACATTTCCTTCTCTACACTGTGGCTCATTGCTTGCTTCTGTAACTTGCTTGCTTCTGAATTCCATAAGCATGTCCTCTTTATATAAGCTATACGGAAATATAGGCCCTGATCCTGCAAAGACTTCTTCACTTGGTTAAATATAAACATGTAAGCAGTCCCACTGAACTCAATAAGATCACTCATTTGTTTTGAGCTAAGCACACACAAGTCCTTTCAGAAACAAGGTCATACAGTTAAGCTCTGTATTTTGTACCCCATTGAGATTATTAAAACAAAGAAAATATTCTTAAGGTAAACAGTGATTTAGATTCACATATTACAATAAAATCTCAAGATGCTTATTAAATCACTTCCCTCAATGTTAAATAAATTGACAATTACAGTTTATTCTTTCCAATAACATGTTAGAATCCATTTCATAGTCTTGGAAAGCACATTAAGGGAGGAATTCATCTAAATGTGCAATTCATGACATTAAAAACAAAATACATTGTGAACCACCCACAACCATTGAATAGAAGTTACAGTCTCAGTGGGTGAATTATCTTTGGAATTCTGAATGCCTATTTTTGAATATTTGAATGCCTGAGTTACCATAAATCTTTAAAAAAAAAAGACGTGTTTCTGATAAAAACGATTTTAAAGTTTCCATTAAGAATTCTACTTTTTTAGTTCCAAAAACCTCAAAAAGATACGAGTCAAATGTTCTTTTAATTAACTGATTTTTTAATAAGATACATTAGGTAAAAGAATAGTTAGAAAAAGACCTCTTTAGGTTCCTTGGTACAACAGATGTAACTGTTCACTCTGCCTTTGCTATACCTGTTCTGTGAATAATTAGAGGACTTCTGGCTCCAGGGCTTCTAGTCTGGCACTATGGACAGCTATGAAATTCATTTATATTGAAAAAGGGACTCTATCAATGTGGATTATTTTAAATTGAGTGGTTTTTTTTAAAAATCATATTCTGACTCAGCACCCTTTAAATAGTAAGTCCTGATATTTTTAGAAGTCTGGTATATCTCATATCCAAATGTTGTAAAGTATTTTTCTGTTCCCCTCCTGATGTTCGGAAAGATCTCTTGGGTGGATCCAGGAGCAACACCATCTCACATAGTTAGTCCCTTCTTTTCTCTCTCACTTGCATCCTGCCTCTTCAGTTCTGGCTTTGCTGCTAGTATTACTGCTAAAGGTCTTTTTTCAGGGCTTTGAAAAGAGCAATAAATCGAATTTTTGTCATATTGCTATTGCAATATACAATGCAATTAGACACAAAATAGAAAAAAATGGACCAGTCACTGGAGCTACACTGATTTACCAACTGATCTGGGCCAATTTTTGCTCTGTCTAATCTATCAGTTAAAGCCATTGAAGAACAATCTGTTGAAGAACAATCTGTTGCTTAGAATTTAATCATTCCATTGGATCAGATGGTATAATATATCTCCTCGTAAATCATCAATGAGCATAGCCCAAAATTTGGAACTAGTTTTCTTTGCTAAGGAGTACTCTCTGGTACAACTCCCCGCTGGGAGCTGGAGTCTAGGAGCTTTAGAAAATCCCACTAAGTGCCTGTCTGTATCTTTAACTCTCTAAACGCCTTTGAAAATCTGGCCCTTCGTCACTCAGGGTATGTCTACACAGCATTTTGAAGAAGCAGGGGCAAGCCTATCAGCCTGGCTCAACAGACTTGCTAGTGTTCTAAAATTAGCTGTAGAGACCGTACTTTTGTAGCTTGGGAAGCCACCCCCCTCTGTAGGCTTCCAAGCCCAAGCTCCAGTCCCAGCTGCAACTTGAAAGTGCTGTTTATACAGCTATTTTTAGAGCACGAGCATGACCTCCACTAGCCTGAATCTCTTGACCCAGGCTGGAAGGCTCGTGCCTGCTTGCTCCAAAATGCTGTGTGGACATACCTTTGTGGACCTGGGCCCTGAAGTATACTTGGGTCCGAACTTTCATTGTTTTCAGTGGAAGTTAGAAGCCTAAATAAGTCTGTGGATCAGGTGTTAGGAATGTAAGGCTCACTGAAGGTAATGGACTAAAGCTCCTAAATGTCTAAGTTACTTTTCAAAATGGGACTGAGGCTTCTAAGTCACAAAAATGCATATGCTCAGAGGTAGAAACTTGGGGAAACTTAGGGAACTTTCACAGTGGAAATGTAGGTGCTGAGTGAGTTTAGTTATGTATAGGGTTAGGTGGCAGCTGGGGGCAAGGGGACAGCGGCAGTATTTTTGGATCACAGAAGTTCCTAGGTTTCATGGATCTGGTGCTTTAGGTTTCATGGATCTGGGCCTAAAACACTTCTGAAAAATGTATCTTATATTTTTATTCCCGAATTGGATCAAATAGTTTGCCACAGCAGTCAGTTCATTCCTGCCTGCCCACTTTGAGAGCTGCCCTGCTCATGCCCTGACACCTCATTGCCAAGGATGCTTCTCTTTTTTACCTCCTGCATCCAGCTCCTGGTGTCATTAAGTACACATACACTGTATCAACTGATGCAACAGCTTGACCAGCTGAGAGGTGGAGCACTCTTTTCCCTCCCTCTTCAGTCTTTGTTTCTGTCCCATCAGAGAAATGTAGTATGTCCTGTTTCTCCTAGACAGCTATAAAAGACCATTAAAAAGTTTGGCAATGGGGGAATCAAATAGGTACCATAGACTTCCTGGACAGAAGTACAATGAGGCTCTTGAGAATGCATTAGGACATTACTTTAACTCATGAATAAAGACTGTGACTACTGAGTGAAAAGTGATAATGACAGTGTGCCCAATGAGTCTGAAGTCTCACACTAGGATTCACTGAAAGCCTTTAATATTCTTCCAGCTTGTAGCAAATCCCTTCATTATTTGCTGTATTAAATGAGTGCTAAGTGTACTCATCTAAATATCTGTCTATCTAAAAATAATATTTTTTTGTAAAGCTACTTAGAGAATAAAAAGGAAGAGGAAAAATACCCACCTGCTTTGACACAAAGTGATTTTACTCTGTATGATGCTTTACAGAATGCTAGAGTAGGCATGGATATTTTTTAACATAACTAAACAGTGTTGTAAGGTATCTTACTGCTGTTGTACAGTATCAGTGAAAGAAAAATGGAACTGCTACCACGCTAGACAACAGAAATATTAGAAGATGCCTATCAAACAGGAGACAACTGTGCATGGATACTCTGTCTCCAGAGACTCATCTCTGGGCAGGAATGGCAGCTATTCATTAGGACAGGACACTGGGGATGCCCTTTAAAGAAGTAAATATAATATTATTAATACCTAACTCTTATATAGCATTTTCATCAGTAGATCTCAAAAACTTTATGAAGAAGGTCAGTACCATTGTCACTATTCGGTATATGGGGAAACTGAGGCTCAGAGGTGAAGCAATTTACCCAAGGTCACCCATCATGCCAGTGCCAAATCCAGGAAGAGAACCCAAATCTCCAGAGTCCCAGTCCAGTGATCTATCAACTAGGCAACACTCTCATATGCGTGCCTTCTAAATATAGTAGCATTGCATGGTTTGTAATTGATGTGAGTATAATTCCAACAGTAAAGCCCCTCCATAATTTGACTCTTCAGCATCTTAGCTGGAAAATATTGACTAGGAGGAAATGTGGGGAGCGTCTTTTGTCTTCACAGGCAGGTTGCATGTGCTCAGATAGCCTGTACTGCATGATTGCCTTGCATTTTGAGAAAATATTGCTTTTTATTCCAGATTTGAGAAAAAATGGTACAAAATCTTGCTCTCCCTGAAAAGAAAGAGACTGTGATGTCATGTGAACATGTGCAGATCACCAGTTTCCTGTTTCCTTTTGACAGTGAGGTGATATATATTTTTTCTTCCTCGTACTTGCTCAAATTCTTCAGGTTTGAAAGCTCCAGCCATGCACAACTCAGAAACATGCAGCTAAAAGGATTGTCAGGCGGGTACCTCAGAACTAGCAAGTGACATTGACCCCAGACATAATTAGCTCTATTACTGAAACTTCTGCTAGCCATGGTAGAAGTAGGGTCTAGTGGTTTAACTTTGTTTCCTGGCTTTGGTTCTCAGCTCCTTCACTGATTGACTGTAGGACTGCTGTCTTTACCTCACTTGTCCCATCTCTAAAGTAGGCCTTATTATTTGTAACACCCACAGGACCCAGTCATGGATCAAATGCCCGTTGTGGTAAATGCTGTACAAACACACAACAACCCTGTCCTATTACATAGGGCTGCTCTGAGGCCCACTTCTTCCCACAGTGCAACTGTCAATGTATACCTGAGGACAGAATATGATTCAATGTTTATGCTTGTGAGGTCTTTGCCAAAAAAACATGCAAAATATTATTAGATGATGAGAAACAGTAAAGTTTTTAGAGGGATAGGGTAGATTTATTAAAACAAGCTGCTGTTTTCAATTTAATAGGATGGAAATATTTAGGGTTTTTTTTTAATGAGACATGTGACTGTATTTGCCTTTATGACAAAGTTCCCTGAGCTATCACTAAGCTAGAAAGTTGGACCGTAGCTGGCAGTCTGACTTACGTATAGCCATTTCCAAATACTCAAGTTACAAGTCAACAGAGTGCATTTCAGAGATTGCACACTCTTTTATACATATTTTTATATGAATTTAGTGCTTATGGCCCTGATTCAGGACAGCCTCTGTTCTTGGACAGCACTTAAACACATTTAAGTACTATGGACTCAGGCATATTCTTAAAGTTAAGCATGTGTTTTCCTGAATTGGGGCCTAAACAGTGAGGGATTAATATCATTTATTAATATCGGTAACTAAAGACATGCAGAGTGAGGGCAAGTATACTGCTTCCCAACATCTCTACCCTGACCTTTTCCAGTTGTACTACCTCTGAAGTGCATAATCCATTGCAGTTAGTAGTATCTCAGACAATTCACATTTTTGGCCCCTTCGCAGAACTTTGTTACTGTTTCTCTATAACCTACTACTACTAAAGGTGGTCAGGAATGCGCATTTCTGCTCCTTGGGAAAGTTGGCCATTTTTAAAAATAAAATAAAGTTGTGAATCAGTATGATAAAAATTGAAATTTTAAAATTTCCTGCAAAACAAAATTGTCAATTTTTTTTATTTGCTTTGGGTCCACTGAAAATTTCTCATTTCAGTTCAGACTTTTCTATTTTAAATATTATATATATAAAGTGTCAAAATGAAATGTTGCTTTGAAATGAAAAATCAAAACATTCCCTTTTGAAAAATATCAAAATGGAATATTCTGATATTATCAAAATACTTCATTTGATTTTTCTTTCAGAACTAATTTAATCAAAATCACTATGTTCCCCATGGAAGTTTCATTTTGATTAAATGGCATTTCCTGACAGAAAAATGTTCTGTCAGAAAGTTTTTGATTGGGTCAACCTGCCATCTGCCTTTACGTTACTGGGCCTGGGCTTTTCCTGAGAACTTACTGTAAAATACTCCTAGTTATGTGCATTTTGTGTGTGTGGAAAAATATGAACTGGAATGAGACCTACAAAATCATTTTCACTTCTGATCTAATGCCAGGATTCGAACCCAGGTGAAAGGCTGGAGCACTAAAGCAGTGAGCCATCTGGACCCCACCTACACATAGCTAATGAACATTTCTCCTTAGTCTATTACGCCTATGTTAATAAAGAGCTTAGATCAAACAGTTTCCGTTCCCATTGATTTTTTTCTGCTTAACAGCTTTCATTGTGCTTGAGAAGCATCTCCAGCTAACATGAAGGAGTCAGCAGAGGCCAAATCCTGCATTGACTTACACCTTCTTTGATCCCATTAGGACAGCTGGGGTTACATGAGGTGTAAGTCAGAGAACATAGCCAAAGATTTCAAAACCTTTGCATTTATTGAATTGTCTAACCCATTGTGAATTATTAGAAAGATGGATTTTCTTCTCTTTTGTGTCACTGCTGCTGCTGCTGCTTCTTTTTTTATTTATTTTTTTTTTTTGTAAAAAGCCAGGATCTTAAATGTACACAGTGTTAACTGAAACTTTATATGAATGAACGGTTGGCCAATAAAGTGTTGATTCAATAGTGACAAACAGAAAACCAGATGTTGTTCACCTCATCAGTGGCTTCAGTCAGGACACATATGGAAATCAGTGTTTTAGGAAAACATTTGACATTTGATCTTCTCTCATAATTTACATCTAGGAAAAACTATCTCCTTTCCTCAATAAAAGATCCAGAGGAGATCCATGTTTTATTATAGCATATTCTAATGCCTCTATTTAAACAAACCGTACATTTAGAATGCTGCTACTCCCTGCAGCTTACTATAATTCTAAATAGTCTCAGCTTCTTCCTATTAATATTAGTGAAGTATCAAAGATTGAACATAGTATATAGTATTCATATACTAGTGAATGTGAATATTCCTACTAGAAAATGCCGTGAATTGATAATTATTAAAAAGATATATTAAGTTAATCACTACTTGCACATTGCACTTTATACAATTCATTCTTCACCTGGAAAAAATATATATATAGTTTAATTTTTGTACTTAAAACATAAACATTTGCAAAATATTCAGCAATAAATAGTTTAAGATTAAAAGACAGGTTCTCAGAAGGTAAACAAACAAGAATAGAGCTCCTGTAAGCATTCAACCTTTGTTTTAGGCTTTAGAATAGCACATGTAGCTCAAAATACTATATAGAAAGATACAGATCAAATCATCACCCTGTTCTTAATTAGTATATAAAATAATCTGAAAAAATAAAAAGGAGAGCAATGAAGGATTTCCATCCCAGTGGGAGGCAGCAAGTTGGTTTTAAGCAAAGCAAAATTAGGAAATGATGAAAAGCCAAGGAAATTAAATAACCTCCTTGCTTTTGCTGTGGCAGTTTTGAAAGTAGTACTAATTATTTTGTGAAAACGAACAAGAACTTTGTAAAAGGATGATGGAATTGAAAGAAATTGGTCAAAAAAAAAAAAAGTATGTTGCAAAACTGTCAAAAATTGAAGATGCTTATATGTGCCCTGATTCAGCAAGGTTCTTAAGTACCTGCCTACATTTAATACAGAAGTAGTTCCACTGAGGTCATTGGAATATTGACATGTTTGAGCTGGGTATGTGCTTAAGTACCTTGCTGAAGTAGGGCCATAGCAAACAGATACTATTGGTTTTATGGCAAAAATTTCACCCACTAAAATCAACTATCGTCCTCTCCCTACTGCCTACCCTGATGATTTTATTGTACACTTCTTATCTCACTGATAAGGCACATGCTTATCAAAGCTGAAAGCACAACCAGAGTTTGAAGGTGAAATTCTAGTATGACACCATCGTTTTATTATCAATAATAAGTAAAAGCCACATTCTGCTGTCCTTATTCACGCTAAATGGCACCTTACCCAGCAAGTAGACCCATTGAAAACAAAGCGATTCTTTGAGAAATAAGATACTACTCAACAGAAATAAGTGTAACAGAATCTGTGCTTAGATAGTGCATAGTGCTGTCTTTAGATTCAAAACAAGATCATCACTTCCAGACCTAACTATATAAACTGCACTGCTATTCTTTTGTCATTATTATTTGCACTATGATGGGTATAGATAGGGAAGTAGAGACAGACCACAATAAAAAATGGGAGAGAAACACTGCAATTGGGACTGTATATTTTTGTGGTCTATTTTAAACAATAAGCACATTGCTGTATCTTTTTGACATGGGGTAACTAAAACTGAGCAAAGTACTTCAGTTAAGGCACCATTTATTGGTAAAATGACATAATATTCTCAGAAACGTTTTCTATCTTAGTCCAGCATTGTTTTGGTTTTGAAGATTATTGTCCTTGTGCAGATTTCAGTTTTCCTGTTTGCAGTGATGCATAGATCTTTTTCTTGATTAGATTCAGTCAATTAAGATCCCTAAATGTGTATCAACAGTTCACATATAGAGGAATGCATATTACAGGTGTAAATGAGCATAACCTTAAAGTTAATATTCTATTCTGAATAGTATGTATAAGCTAAACTGTTGTTCAAATGGTTAGATAAGACCCTCCCATATCTATGCTGTGATAAAGTTATTGAAAGCCTTAATTATCATATGTAAAGCTCTGACATTCTCAGATGGAGAGGGCTAGAAAACGTCAAGGTCTGGGTGCTTATGATCGCTGTTTATTATGTCTACAATTTCAGAAAATGCATGGTATTTTATACGTGAATGGAAAGATGCTCAGAGGGATATCTGGTAAAAAGTTGGGCAAGAGACCAAACAGAACAAAAGACATGGAACGTGTGGGAAGAACAATGGTTAAAAAAAAGGAAGAAGATGCTATTTGAATATGGAATTTTCTCATGAAGTTTATAAGCTAAATGTTTTACTGCTTTGTGGATTTCTTGTCTGATTCTGTTTACTGTAGTGACATGTATATGTATATTTTTAATAAAGGCACAAAATAATGTACAAGTGGTGGAATTAGAGTTGATAGGCTTTGAAGAATTGGTTATTTTTAAGTAGAGATTTGAATAAGGAGATGATAGACTTAAACATGTCCAGACTTTTCTTTGTTGTCCCATGTTCCTATCATCAGCCACCATGCTCACATGGGCTGAAAGCACTTTTTATTTAATAAATATGATTTTTTTTGGTAATGGAATACATCTAATGACTCAAATAGAGAGTTTGGCAGATACTGTCAATAGCAGGAAAGTATACAATACCTGCAGCGCCTGCAGGTTTGAGGTTTGGAGATCACTGCATCTCCATGGGTGGTTCAGCACATCTGGACTATTATAGTCTATAGAGACTCCCAATTCTTTTCTTCCAGATTCTTACATTACAAATACATTATTTCTAAGTCAGAATAAAGTTCTCAGGCAGTTCATTTCCCATTTCATAAGAAGTTTCGGAAAGGTTGTTAAATTAACCAACACAGACAAAATAAAAGTATATACATTTCCAAGATAAAATTCAGCCAAAAGCTTTGGGTTAAATCTATCCTGAGTGTATCTCCATAGACTTCAATTAAGTCACACAGGGGATGAATGTAGTCCTTTTTTTAGAAAACATCCCTTTACAGTGAATATTAGTAACTGAAACTTTTAGAAATGCAGACATTACCTTAGTGAAAATATAATGTTCCAGTGACAGAATCACCTAGTGATCGGATAACTTATAAGGTTTGAAAATCAGTGTGGTGAGCTAATCTAGACTTTTCTTAACCGCTTTGACGAATATGAATAAACACGTAGAACACTGTGAAGATGTCTGCTTCCCACAAGCAGCATCTAGTGGTCAGACAAGGGAGTGACCGGCACTCTTCTGTCTTGGCATCCTCTATTCGCAGTCATCCCTGCCCTGCAGCGGTCTGTCACCTTCTGTGACTAAGCCCTCCAGCTGAGCTGCAAGTTGTGTCCATAAAGGGCAATAAAAGAGCTGTGGCATGGCCATCGCTAGCCCAGGTCAGCTGACTCAGGTTTTGGGCTTTAAGACCTCACAAGGGTGGTGGCTCTCAGGGCTGAGGCTCCAGATTGAGTCCGAACATCTACACTGCAATTTTTAGACCTGCAGCCCAAGCACCACAAACCTGAGTCAGCTGGCCCAGGTACTGAGACTCAGTGCCACGGGTTTTTTATTGCAGAGTAGACATGCCCAAAGAGGAAGTACATAAAGAGGTTGTGTCCATAAAGCGTATCCAAACAGTCCAACAAAGGCTACTTCCACTGTCTGAGAAAGGCCCTCAGGCCTCACTAGGCTGAAGTCCCAGAGTCAGGACTCTCCAGACTATGGGGTCTTCCTAGTCCTGGGTCTTTGGCATCAGTGATAGGCTTTTCACCACCAGCCCCATTAGGCTGTGATAGGGGAACCCAGGGCCACCATCTCCACTGGGTTCTGATCCAGGGCCCAAAGGTAGGCAGCTAAGTCTTGCACCCTGGACCTATGCAGCTGCCTCCCTAAATCACTTCCTACCAGCCTCCTCAGACAAGAGGGAACAGCAAAGACATATAAACAAAATAAACAAAAAAATCAGTCTCCAAACTTCCAGATGTCCAGCATCCTTTTCCCTCAGCAGGTCTGGTGGACCATCAATAGTCAGGGGCCCCATCAAAGGGGACTCCCATAGTTCTGCTTTTGTAGAGCTTCAGCACATAAGTCTACTCACTGCCACTAGCTGCTTGCCAGTGAAGGAAGAAGCTCGCCATTTCAGCTTCTCCCACCTGTGCATGCATTGCAGGTGTGCATGGACCCAGAATAGGTGCTTGACACCTTCCTCTCCAGTATGCCAGTATGTCCCTGGCATAGTGTCTAACAGGGACCGGCTAACAGGTCAGATAAAGGAAGGACACAATCTCCCAACAGCCTTTGCCTATTATTTGAACTCAAATTCAACTGCATCTGAGGTTCTGAAATATCCTCAGAGGTTCCCTCTGACTCTCTCCAGTCTTCTAGAGCCACAACTAGTCTGACCAAAATATGAGAGAGGATATTTTTGGGGCAATTTCAGTTAGGACTGGAAGTGGAAGTTCCAAAATTTCATGAGATAGACTGTTCTCCAGTGCCATAATATCTGTGACATTTTTGCAGCATCAAATTTCCAGCCCAGTTTTGCAGACTCAAGATAAGCTTTGGAGAATCATCTGAACTTTTAGATTCCTTTATGCTCTGAATCTGATTTCTGTAGCTTGGTCCTTCTCCAACACTAGTGTGACACCTTTGACTTTAAAGAGTTGCTCCTGCATTAGACTGTTGTAAAAGAGAGGAGAATCAGATTCTCCACACTTCTAAAGTGTCCCCTTCACTAGCATCAGCAGTGATGAAAATGTTTAACGAGACCACAAAATTCCTGTGTTACATCCTGCATGCTGTATTTCTAGTGTCTCTGAGAAAGCTATTACTCCTTTATGCTTTCTACTGGATCTACTCCAAACTAGCTCATCAATCATATGTATTTACAGGCTGCATAATATCAGCATTACACAGTGATTAAATATCTTGTTTTTTGACAGAAAGGAACATCCCTGGCTTGTGTAATGGAGCTATCAAGATAAAAAAGTGACAGCACTGTTCACTGTGTATACCTCCATCTAGCATTATATAAACATTGGTCATATGCTGCTAGCATGTCTCTACTTATCCACCATTGATAAGATGAATAAGGTTGTGTAAATATCAGGCACAGTGCATGCAGGTTCTGCATTGAATATTGTTGGTAGGTTTATTTTCCTCCGAAAGAGAAGTATGCACTTTACCATTCAAGTACTCAAGTACTTGCTGAGAGAAATGAATTTGGAATTGTTCTCCTTAATCCTATCTTCTTCATAACACCATATTACCAAGCTCTTAAAGTCAGTGGGAGTGCTCAATACCCTACCCCATCTGCTCTCTATTTAGCAATTTTTAAAACCATGAGTTATAGTTACAGTAAGATTTTACTGGAAGGGTTTTCTACATATGTGGCTCAGAATCTATTCCCAGGCAAGCACTTCTTGGGAAATATACAGTTGACTCAAAATTAATTGATTTAACTTGATTTTTTGTGTCTGGTATTTGCCTTACCAACATACTGAATGTCTGTTAAGACAAAAGGAAAATAAAGCAGGGAAAAGGCAGAGTATCAAAAAATGCTTTCATTTTTTCAAAGAAAATGTTCTTTTATTGATTTTTCTTGAGACTTTTCATGTTATTTTCCCTACTTGCAAAACATATTTTCTTGTACCACATGCAGATTTCTGTCAACTACAGTGAATGGTTCCCTGGTGCTTTCATGTATAAATTTATCCAGTGTGTTGTGATTCAGAGTCAGCCTCAAATTAAAATCAGAATATTGTAGAAATGATAGCTTCCACTGAAGCCAATGGTTAAGCTACCATTGACTTCAGTGGTACAGGAATAAGCACTCTATCTAGAAAATCATAAATTGTAGATGCTTCAGCCCTAGTTGTGATAGTTGTAGTCATTGTGAAAAATGTGTTTTCGCCTTTCATGCCAACAATTATTTCAGAGACAACTCATTTCAAAATTGCCTATCATTGTCCCTGCACCTACACCTTCTCCTCATCTCATAAATCAGAGTTCTCACTCTTTTCTGTCTCTGACAACAAATCCTGGAGGATTTCATAGACAAGGATTCTATTGATCCAAAGCTTATGAAACTCTTTACTTTTTTGCTAGAATCTGCTTGTCATACCTATTTCAAAACAAATGCCAATTTAAGGTAGAACTTGTGAAGCCACACACTAAAAGTGGGGTTTCCCTGTTTTACTGGAAGTTAATGCTGAATTATATTGGAAACCTACATCTCCAAGTCTCTTATTGTCATACAACTTTCAAGCCAAGGCTATCTGTTTTTGGATAAATGTGACAAGCTCACATTATTTATCTATCAGTAATACATCCTTCTGAGAGTGAATCTGTGTTTTAAATTATTGTTTTGTTATTAGTACTACAGCTGCTTAGATATTTAGGTAAATGCAAACCTAAGGGAACACAAAGAAAAATAACGTACATGTAGTTACATTTTAAACAATCCTGTACTAGGCCTGCAAAGTACCTGGCACTTTAGTTACTAAATAATAAAAATACAACAAAGCTGGGAAAATACCCTCATTAGAAATATACAATGAAGAAGGTACAGCATAAGGCATAAAGATGAACTATTTGGTCTATGGGTAAGGAGAACAGAGATGGTCAGAGTACCAGGCACCAAGAAGGGTACAGAGAAATTATGGGGAACTGTCATAAAAGTGCATCAAGGTAAATTAGATCATCTTTGCAGTGTGAACACTCATATTTATGACTTCAAATATTCTCCAATATATGCTTAAAATATGCTATTTACGTGAGTATTCTGACAGTTAACTCAGGGCTAGAATATGCACAGGAAGTGAAGTCAATATGGGCATGACCCAAGAATTTAATATTTTATTCTGGCTAATATTCATGGGAGGTTTTTTGTTTGTTTTTTTAAGGTATTAACAGCCTATTTCTGTTAATTATTATTTAATCATTAATTAACTATCCCCTTGGGTTTTTTTTTCCATTTTGATTGTTGTTCATCTTAATTTTTGTTTTTCACTCTGCCTTAGAGTCTGTCTGATATAATAAAAATAACTCATGAATATTTTTCATATTTCCCCCCAATTCCTTTCAAATTTTATTTTCACTTCCCATCACTCTCTAATCCTTTTGTTCCAACCTCCATCTCAACATCACTTGAGCTTTTAGGTGTTTCAGTTCCACTTTGGAGTTAAATATTTCACAGTTATTAGCCTTTTGTGAAGCAGGATTTTTTTTAATCTATAAACTATCATTTTACTCTCCGTTTCCCTAATTTTTCAGACAACAATCTTCTTTTGTGTCTATTTGTTCTTTTTAAATGTAAGGGCTTTTCTTGGATTTGATTAAATCTCCACGTTAACTTTATAAACCTCACTCGGATCACTTTGAAGTCCCCTCTCATCCAGGAAGAATATATTCAGCTTTTTCAATCTTTCTCATAATACTTGTCTTTGATACTTTATAACATTTTGGATGCTGTGGGAATGTACTTATCAAATAGCAATTATACTGTTTCCAAAGGTATAGTGCCTAATATTGGATAGAATACGCCAGGCAAGGACTAACCAGCGACTTCTCAGCAATAGCTCTGCCTTAGTTGATTTCCATGGCATTTTCCCCTAGCCATAAAACCTAGAAGTGCCTTTTTGTTCTTTTCATGGCACAATGTTTTTCTAAATTGTGTTTTAAAGTGGAGCTAAGAATCTTTTAAAAAGACCAACAACCCCAAAACAACAAATCCCACAGATAAAACAATTGAACAAAAAACAAATAAATATGGGCTGTTTATGATACCAAACCTGCTTTTAAAATATGGGCAATTAGCCTGTGAAAGGCCTTAGTAAGGGAAGTGGGAAATTCATCTTCCCTTGGAATATTTAAACTGAGACTAGATCTCTTTCTTGGAACTATGTATGTAGCAATCGTCAAACAACAATTTTCTGTAGGACCCTTTACCCACACCCCTTCCTGACCATTTTTATGTGGATCTGGTTAGTTATTTGCCTACTCAGTTTCTCACGAAGATCCCCAATTTTCAATTTTAAAGATAAGCTTTGGACCAGGATCATGGTTGCTGTAAACTGATCTAGTTCCAAAGTAGTCAATAGAACTACACCAATTTACATCAGCTGAGGGTCTGGCCTAAAGTTTTATAATAAAAATGTGTTATGCCACATACCTAGCAATAAAACATGAAGAAAAAATATAGCATTGACAATTGATGTACCTTATAATCAGAATGTTTATCAAAGTTTTCCTGGAGCCACTATGTATTAAAGGGCTAAATCCTACCAGGTAGTGGTAGTGAGTATATTATAGGATAGGTCTATTATAGGACAGGCCTCTTTAAAAGTCATAACAAAAATATTTTGCCCCAGTTTTTCAAATATGTGTAGAGACTAAATGACGCCTTACCTCTTCCTTCCTTACTGTTAATTCTTCCGGGTGGTGGCACACTGATTGGAGGCTGTCAAAGGAATCTTCCACTGCTGCTCCTCAGTTTTTAAGATTAATAGAAGATGTTGGTCCTCAGGACGGTCAGTCCAGAAGCTTTCATGTGCATGAACATGCACTTTAAGACAGTGGAGCATAAGACTGGTCCTATCAGCCTAGTGATACAGCATCTTCTGGAGCATATACTGATGTCTGTTGAGTTTAAATCTGGTTTCCAAGCATCTCATGTCCCTAAGATGTCTCTCTTGGCTCCAGTATGGTGGAGCTCCTTCCATGGTCACGTCAGGGCTTCATTCTATTACATACATTTCCAAACAGTGTTTTTCTTTTCTATTCATATGATCATTACTTCTTATTTCTTTTTATCTTCTTCCAGACAAATTAAAAAAGAAGTTCTCACCCCAAGGATCTGAAAATGTAAATTAGACCCAAAAAAAAAAAAAAAAGTAAGGAACAATGACATAAAAGAAAGCGAGTGTGTAGAAGACAGGAATAACGAGATGTATGACAATGGTGGCTGTGTGTGTGTCTGCATGCATGCATACTTCTTACTTTGAGCTAAACAATTATTCCTCCAGCTCAGATAATGGGGGATTGTGCTTTTAATGCTAAAGTCCTTGGGTTTTATGCCTGCCACTGAGAAAAGTGATGTTTAAAGGAGAGAGAGGTTGCATCACATGCAGGGTATGTGCTTCCATCCGGTAACCTTATTTTGTTTCATATTGTCCTATGCTCTCTTTACACTTCTAAGTGTGCAGAAGGGTGTATAGACCTCTAGAGAAGCTTGGTTAGAGAAAAGCTTTATTGTTCCTTACGGATTTACAGATCAGTGGCTGTGTAGAGAACTAGTGAGGATGGCCATGACTTCAACCATACCCAGAAGGTCTGTAAGAAAGCAAGAGCAGATTTATGAAGGGCCCCTATTTTCCTGCATATCCTTCACAGTAATAGTAGCACAATTCTTTTAGGTGCAGTATTATGGTTGATTAGAGGTCTTCCAATCCCATGATCAGCCACAGCCCCATAATTTCAATCTTCTATATCTTTTCTGCTCTGCTCAAAGAGAAATTTCAGCTTCTGTTGTAAATCTGGCTATTGATTAGAGCTGGTTGAAAAAATGGGGGAAAATTTAAAATTTTAAAGATATTTCAGTTTTTCAGGATTTGAAATGAAACCATTTTTCAAAATTGTGGCATTATTTGAATTTCAAAATTTCAGTTTTTTACACTCTCCCTCTTTTATTCCTTTATGCTACTGAATGCAATAAAATTAATAAAAACAATGAGAGTCCTATAGCACCTTAAAGACTAACAAATTTCTGTGGGCATAAGCTTTCGTGGGTTGCAACCCACTTCCTCAGATGCGTATCAAGATATTAATGATATCCAGATTACCCCATTTTTCTTTCTTTGTGTCTACTCTGTAAGTAATCTATACTTATCAAAACTTCAGAAAAGCTTGAGTGACAAAAAGAAAACTTAAACTGTAATTCTGTCAGTTTTTAATTTTTCAATATTTCAAGTTACAAGGTGGTAGAGTTACAGAGTTTCATTTTTCCTTTTGCTATTCTGTAACTTTTCCAAAGGTTCCTTCAGTGGCAAATGGAACAGAGCCAAAAAAGAGGAGGGATTTTCAATGAAACAGCAGAAAATTTTGAAAACACAAAAGCCATCTGCAAAAGTTTTTAAATGACTAATTTAGAAAAAAAAAAAAAATGACCAAAACATTTCTACCAGCTCTACTGGTGCTTCCTCTGAGATTCAGACCAATCAAGGTGGGGCAGAGAAGAAAGAAAAGGTTCTAAAAGAAATACAGTTGCTTAATTGCTTTTTAATGATTTTTCTAACTGATTTTTAATTAACTGTTTGCAAACTTGGAGGATTTGTGTGTAAAGAAAATTTTACTTTCCAAACAAGTTATACATTAGGCTCTCTTAATGTATGGCCCAGTTAGGCATCTGTACATTGAACCCTGGTTCTTCTACCACTAGAAAAAAAAAACTCTCATTGACTTCCAGAAATATTTTCTATTTATATAATTTATCTGTGATGTTAGCTATTTAGAGAGTGCCTGGGATCTGCTTCTACTCATATCCTACAAGGATAAAACAGGAACCCAAGGTACTTATCCCAGTGTTACCAGTGGATTCTTCACAGTAGATTTGCCCTATTTATTGGCATCTCTATGCTCTTTGGTTAAGGATAGTGTGACAATTATACATTTGTAAGTATTTTACATCAAGGGAGTGCACCTCTATTGGTTAGAGTGCTGGAGTAGCAGTCAAGCTGTCTTGGTTCTGCTCTTAGTTGTGGCAGTGAAACACCAAATCACTAAGACCCCTAATTTCTGCATGCCTAGAAACATTTGCTCTGGCAAATACTTGTGTTTGTGTCTAGAAAGGAGTGATTGCACGCCTCCCTGCTTGCTTTGCTTTTGCAAATTCCTATTTGTGTGCACAAACATGGTGTATGTGCAGAGCGAGGGACGTGAGGACAGTACTGAAAGAACACTAAAGATGTGGGAGTTAATAATTCTGTAGCTCTGTCTATTGTTTGGTAAAATAGGGATAACAAAATGTAGCTGTTGCTCAGGCAAGCTGTACGGATTAATTAATTGTTGTATGGAGAAAGCTTTAAGATCTGGCATGATATCTATGCACAGCATTATACAATAGCAGTACATGATTGCAAATATAAGAAGAAATGTTGCAGCTGATATATGTGGTGGTAAGTCACCTAACTCCAGCAAAAAGAAACACAGTACACAATGGAAAAAACGACTATTTTCTCTTTCTTTTATTAGCTCCACTTATACCATCAGCTGGTAGATATAGAATTAAATCCTGCAAGGTAGAGAAAGAACGGTCTTGTATGACCTTTGCCACCTCAGTATATCTTTCTTCTGTGCCTCCATCTGTAAAATGGGAATATTACTACTTCTTTCTTTCTCTCCCCCCATCCATGGTCTTGTCTGGTTAGATTGTGAGATCTGTAGGGATGGACTGTCACTTATTATGTATATATAGTATGCCAAGCACAAAGGAGTCCTGATCTCACCTGGAGAGTCTAGGTGCTACTTTTATACAAATAAATAATAATAATTAGGTGCTGAGCATCCTAAAATCTTACTTAAGTCAACAGATGACATTCATTGTGGGTTGTGCTGTAAGGGATTAGTAAACTGTTCTTGGATAAATGTATATATAAAGTACATAAAAAGCTATGCTATCATAAAATGTCTTTGGATGGGGCTTTATTCTTCTTTGTCTTTTCTTTTCCTTTTAATTATAAATTGAGCTCTGACAGCAGCAAAGTGCATGCCTGTGTTTGAGCTGTGCTGCAGATATCAGCGTACAGCATATATTTAGCAAATCCAATAACACTTTACTGCTAATTCTTAGAACATTTAAAAATGTATAAATGTGTGAAGATAAAACTCCTTAGAGAGTCTTGTATCTCCTGTGTAGTATATAGCACAGCAAAGCTGCCGACTGTAGCAGGCAGCATGTTCCTTGCATTTTGCAAATCAATTTGTCTAACAAAATCCAATCAATAAGTCAGAGCCTAAAACTAATAAAGTGTTCAAGGGTGAAGAACCCAGGGTCATTTTCAGTTAATTCCTTTATTATTACAGCATAAGAACATAAGAATCCCAGTATCCTGTCTTCCAAAGTGGTCAGTGCCAGACGCTTCAGAGGGAATGAACGGAACAGGGTAATTATTGAGAGATCCATCCCCTGTCATTCAGTCCCAGCTTTTGGTAGTCTGAGACTTAGGGACATTCAGAGCATGGGGTTGCGTCCCTGACCATCTTGTCTAATAGCTGTCGATGGACCTATCCTCCATGAATTTATTTAATTATTTTTAACCCAGTTATATTTTTGTTCTTCAAAACACCCCCTGGCAATGAGTTCCACAGGTTGACTGTGCAATGTATGAAGTAATACCTCCTTATGTCAGTTTTCAATTTGCTGCCTATTAATTTCATTCGGTGGTCCCTGGTTCTGGTGTTATGTGAAGAAGTAAATAAACACTTCCCTAATCACTTTCGCCACACTATTCATGATTTTATAGATCTCTATCATATCCCCCCTTAGTTATCTCTGTTCTAAGCTGAGTCCCAGTCTGTTCCTATGGAAGCCATTTCATACCACTAATCATTTTTGTTGTACTTCTCTGTATTTTCTTCCAATTCTAATATATCTTTTTTTTTTTTAGATGGGGCAACCAGAACGGAAGAAATGGGCATTTCATGGATTTATATATTGACATTTGATATTTTCTGTATTAAATATTAACAATATTTTCAGAAGATATTTTTCTTTTCAACTTCAGTTTAGGTTGAAATGACGGCAGAATTGTTTGAGAAATATGTTGTACATAAAAATGAGATTTTTATTTCCTTTTCTGGCCCTTTTACGTTAGATAAAAGGGAAGAACAGCATACAGTGGCCCTAAAAAACCCAATGGTAAACAAGAGAGGAGTCCATAAAACAGGCAGAGGTGTGGTGGACACCTATAAAGGCTGCCTTTTGAGGACCCTCATCATAAGTCATGGAGTAAGGGTGTTAGGGGTGTGGCTGGGGTCATTAGAGTGTATCAGGGTTGGGGCTGCATCACAAAGTACTTCAGAGGCTCCAAGCATTGAAGTGATCCACAGGGCACTGGTGGCAGACCACTATAATTTAGAAGAGGCCCGTTTGCCATATAAATTATTCTCGGGGGTGTCTCTTCCCAGAGCATTGAAAGATTGGAAGGGTGCCAGGGTGGTTTAAACCATCGTAGCCCTGCTCCTCCTGGACTGTGAGTTCTAGCTCTTTCAATGCAGCACACCCTTTGGTGTACACTGTTTGGTGTTTGCCCAAAAAGTATCAGGGCCTGATCCCTCAAAGTGCAGTGCACCCCAAGAGAGACTTTGTGTCCTAAATTCAATGGGAGCTGAAGGAGCTCAGCAGCACCTCACAGGGTCAGCCTAACACAGTGAAGGGGAATCGTTCCTAAACCTGCTTGTTTTGTGTGATGGGATGTAGATTCATAGACTAATAGGAATTAGAACTAAGTCACTTCAATTGATCATGTCTGTTCCTTAAAGCCCTAGTTCAGCAAAGCATTTCAGTATGAGTTTAAATCCATCCATATTGGGCAAAACACTTAAGAATGTGCTTAAATGTAGGCACATGATTAAGTCCCATTGACTTAAGTGGGAGTTAAGCATAATATTAACAAGGGAATATGTGCTTTGTTGAGTGGGGATATTTGCTGAACTGGGGCCTAAGAGCTTTGATCTACGGAACACTTAGTAACACAGAGAGAAGGAATTATTTCTCCTCCCACCCTGTAATACTCCATGACTTGCTTTATCATTCTGCACACTCGTCGATGGGTACAATCTTTTTAGTTCTGCTGTGGAGGGAAAAATAGTCCTGGTTCTAGTGGAAAGAAAATTACAATAAAAGACAATGGAAAATAGTAAAATGTATGGAGGGCACATAGCTACCAGCAATACTGGTGATATTTGACACTCTAAAGTTGATTGGTCAGTTCAATTAGGTCCTTAATTGAGAGTTTTCTGTTTTCTCAATCTCCTTTTCTCCTCCTCCATGTCCTTTTCTTCTCCCTTCCTCATCCTACCCAGTCTAATCCCTATCTTGGCTCCAGCCTCATTCTTTCCTTCCCCTCGAATGTGGCTCCCTTGACTTGATAAGTAATCTTTCTTCTCCCCATCCTCTCTTGTTTATTCTCTACATCGAAGTGCTATCAGAGCTTTGGTTGATTCCCACAACTGGCACCCAGTAACTTCCATTTTCTGTCTCAATTATTTTCTCTTCTCCTCCACCTCCTTGTGATCTAAAGTACAAAAAGTTCTTCCCTTCCACTGTGATGGAGTCTCAGTAGATCGTGCAGTATTTACTTTACATTCAACATTTTACCCAAGATACAGAGCACACATAAATTGAAAACAGCAGCTGGGACAGATCCATGGGAGCAATCCTGTACTTGGCATAGCTCATAGGTGGAGTAGAAGGCCTGATAGTGGCATTAAACTCCAATTCAGAGGCTGCTAGGCAAAGGGCCTGTTCTGAGGTGCAACGTAGAGAACCCAGTACTGCTTAAAGTTGGCTGGGAGATAACAACCCCCAAGAGGCCGTTAGGGCAGCCAGGGATCAGCTGGTTGTGACAAGCATCTAGACCCACCCTTCTCTCTACTCATGTCCCCTACTCCAAAGTGTCAGACGAGGATGACTACATTGGCCCTATATCATGCATGTCTGGAGAATCATCAGATGATGCCTTTTTCTAGCAGCCTTATGCTGCCAGAGTAGGCCAAGTTTCGAGTGGAGTACAACCCTGCCTGTTTTGACTGATGGTTTTAGATTAACTTCAGCTGGTTCACCCTGAAAATTAAACTTCAAAACATCTACAATTAGATTTGTCTCTAAACATCTCCTAAAATCATAACTTTTTCTTGATATATAATTTTTACCTACAAGAGGAAACAACTCTGTGAGCACTACAGCAATGCAGATCCACTCCAGTTATGATCAAAAAGATTAGATCATATATGATGCACATGTTATCATCAGGAGTGCTTCTAACTTGTGTTTAGCAATACAGGAAATTATTTGCTCCACTAGCAAATTCAGGGGAGCAGATGCCATATGTGCTACCCCTATGGCATTACAGGCTTCATCATCTTTTGCTCTGGGCTGTGCGTAAGAGGCACAATCTAATTCCAGTTAAAGACCTCAGGGTTTGGCTTGTTATTTTTTGTGGTCTTAGAAACGAGCTGGTAAGGCTGGATTGATAGGAAAAGATTCTCCAGCTTTTGTACATCCCCAGCAGACAACTATTTACCCTAATAAAATATTTGTTATTAATAAAGCATCAGATACAGAAACAGTGGATTTTGCACATTTCTTTTTCACCATTCACTTAAGTTTGAGCAGAATTAGCTTCCAGTTCAGCAGATATCATCCATCTGCCATCATTTTGCAAATATTCCTCATTTTATGAGTTTTACAGGTGAAATATGATTTCATACCCCCTCTCTCACCTTTTCCCCTGAAAACTCAATCAAAAAACTAGAAGTCAACAATTTCATTTTGGGTGAAAGTCTTCTTTTTTTTGTGTGCATATTTCCAGGGCTTAATTCATGTTTTATCGCTGCATGAATAAATACATATATCGAGGCAGGAAAAGGTACCAGTAGATGGCTCCATAATTCCTGAATTAGAAGCAAGGAAATACATGAAACTTTGATAGCTTTGACTTGTGGCAAACAGCCTTGATTTGATTTTACCAATGACAGGAATAAACTTCATGCCGCCTTGCTGAAATGGGACACTTCGATTTGTTATGTCATACCGTTTCAAAAGGGGCAATTTGTCCTCAGCCCACACTGACCTTGATGACTTCCTCACAAACAGAGAAGGAATCATCAGCAATGTGAGTTCTCATGTCCCACAGAGAGAATGACTATGAGAGGAATCTCAAGTAGAACTGCACAAAAATCTATGAGAGAGGGAGCAGGACTCCTCCCTGCCATGTGATACTGAAAAAACTTCACTGCAGTATGATAAACATGAAAATCTAATGGCTACTACAGATGCCAGAAGCATGGGAAATATGAATAAGTCTTAACATGGATGTACTAAAGCTGGAGAATCTTTGCCAATCAATCCAGCTTTACCAGCTCTGGCCATAATACTGGCCTTATCATATTCCTGTACAAACATGTATTTGGGGTCTAATCCACACCTGCAGAATAAAATACTAGGTAACTGTCACACTAGGATGCAGCATCTGCCTTACTTACTGCCACAATGCATACAAAATGTACTTTTATTTCTACTTTTCCTTTGATATGATCAATATTATCAAAGCGAAGCAAAATGGCCATTTGATCAGAATGTCTAATATATGCGGTTGCATCTGCAATGACAGTAAAAAACTTAGCTTTTTTGCAGCTATTAAGTATGCGCCTCCTGGTTTCTGATACTAAAAGACTTATAAGTTCATCAGTAATTGTCTTGCTCAAATATTTGATTCTCTTGGTGTCACTGATACTTTTGGCAAAATATGTGGTATGGCTGGCAAATAGCTTAATGATGCTCAACTAAATACACAATTGTTGCTCTCTAGCACTTCAATTTTACCATAAAAGAAAAACCTACACTAGCTAAACTGTGTCAAGCAAAATTTTTAGTACTTCTTGCCATTTCCTAATATTTTCAGATGCTTGTTTATCAAAACATGCATCGATACAATGACTCTTCATGAACTGTAGGCCAGCCGTTTGCGACTGCACGTTTTTTGCTCCTCCCATGAACAGACATTGACTTTAGGATATTCTTCCAATCACCGTTAACCATGTTGATTTTTGAGTTTCTGTATTCCCGAACAACCAACACATGGGACAATATGCATGATCTAGCCATTTAGCATGCAAATCTTCATGTAGTGCATTTTTCATTCTGCAAAATGAAGATGAAAAATGGCAGTTTGTTGAGGAAAAACAACTCTCCAGGCACATTACTTTCAATAGATTGGCAAGGACCAATCTATACAAGCATATGCAATTGTTCAGATGATAAAAACTGAATCTTAAAAACAACTTTTATCAGATGGAATGTTAAATCTATTTTAGCAGGTAGACTGCTTTGACTTGCCTCATTATTGACCTGCTCATCTCCAGGTCCATTTGTTTTGCTCCCTTCAAATTCATCTACAGGATTTTTTTGGTTTTAAAATAATCTATGGGCTCTTTGGCTTTGTTGATTTGTAGCTCATCTGCTGGTTTCAAGCAAAAAATTGCTCTGGAAATATCATCAGTTGCTACAACTGGTACAACTTCAGTGGTACTGCACAAATCGTTTTCCTGACTTACTCTTTGACACAATGACAGATTCATGATTGCTAAATTGAGATTCTGTTCTTGACTTTCTACTTCAGACTGCAGGAGTTGATCAGGAAGTTTACCAAATAGTAGTTTCTGCCGCTTACAATCTTTGAAAGCAGTTTGTAATGACAAAAATCTCTTTTTTTTTTTTTTCCCCTAAAACCAAACTTGTATTTGTATTTATGGTTTTAATTTTCAGATATATTGCAATAGGAGAATAACTAAGATAGATGTAGAGGCCTAAATAAAGTGTATTTTTGTGCTGCTTAATTTATCTTTCAGTTGTGGAGGTAATCCTTAAAAAATCTTGATTTTTGGGGAGGCAGAATCTAGCAGCAGTAGGCAGAACTAGAGTGGGGCAGGCTGGGGAGAAGCCAGAGCAGGCAGACACATACTTCTCAGTATCCCACAGCAAGAGGAGAATATGAAGTCTGTAGAAACAAACTACATTTCCCAACAGCAGCCCATTCAGTACTGGAACATGCCAGTAGCTGTGACCCCTGCAAGATGGGGTAGGAAATTTCTACTACCACCAGCCACTGTTGGACAGGTTCAAATGCTGTGGGATTTTGAAAAGGTATTGCAGAACAGGTGGGTGTGGGTCTCCTGGGATCCCTATAGAAATGGGGGGCTGATGGCCATGGGCAATGTTTGACATATGCCACCCATACAATTGCATCAATTCTGAGACAATGAGGAGGCCACTTGCCCTGGTGCCTGACTCAGTTACTGGTGAGGGTGTGGCCCCAGAATTGAGCAGGGTCAGGCTGGTGGCAGTGGCAGAGAAATAGTTGGTGCTGCTACTCTGAGGCCAATACGCTTGGAGAACCCCTGCAAACTCAGCGCTGCTCAGCTGCACAGAATATGCCTGGTACCTGCTGCTGCCATTGTTTGCGGCCTGCTGGAACCATTAGAAAGAGCAAGCCGCTGGTTCCTCACTGCCCACATTTGAATGTGCCTGGGAAGGGAGCCTCCAAAATGGTGGCTTTGCCATGAATTCTGAATTCCTCATGGCAGAGCCTCCATTTTGGTTGAAGGCCCCTTCTTGCCTCCCATTGCTCAGGCAAATTCGGATGCAGACAGCAGGAACCGGCATGCTGCTCTAGAGGCTCTGTCTCTAGCACAGGTGGAAGCAGTAGCAGTGGTTCACGGCTCTGTCTCCCACAACAATTCTGGCTTTGACAAGAGCAGCGGTGATGGCTAGCGACCGTAGCACTGGTGCAAGGCCTGGGCCAGAGGGAGCACACAGCACAGCATGGATCAGGGGGTGGGAGAAATGGGAGGGGTACAGAGGCAAGGATGAGTCGTGGGAGTGAGGGAAGTGAGAGTTTATGAGAATGTGGAACATGTGACAGCGTCTAGCGGCCCACAATACAATCCTGCACGAGGACCCATCTTTTTGTTCCTTTGCCATAGGTGGATGGGAAGAGATGAGCTTAAGGAGGAGTGTCTAGAGCTGTGAGGCCAGGTCAGCAACCTTGCTGACTATTAAATTCTCCACTGTTGCAGGTGCAGGATGGACAATGTTCAGTCCAAAACAGTGACAAACTTGAATTCTGGTATCTTGTAACACTGCATGTCTAGAAATGGGAGTTATGTGCCTCTGAAAAGGGAGCTTTCCAGCTTCCCAATAGGACGTGTAGTGCTTGATCCTAAGAGATCGGACTTAACAATTGTGATATTGTTGTGTATGGAAAAATCATTTTGAGGTTTTTAATATTTTAGTGGCAATACATTTCTTCTTTCTCTGACATCTTGTGCAGCTGGACTCATTGGCCCATATCCTCCCACCCATGCACCCAAATAATCTGGTCTAACCACTAGACCAAATTCCCATTACAGTGATTTGATTATTCCAAGATAAACTTAATCATTTAACAGATGAGTTAAGTGACACAAGCCAGCATTGCAACTTTCCAATATTTTTCAGTTAAATGCTTGGCAATATTATTTCTGCATTTCAGCAACTTAAAAATTAAGAACAGATTTTTACCAAGGTAGCAAGTGATCACTCCTAATGTCAGTTGCTCATATGATTTCTATAATAACTGCTGAAGAATTCATAGCACAGCTCTTTTCCTCCACATTCATTCCTTTCGAATTTCCAGCCACAAAAAATAAAACAAAACGAAATTGAAACAAACAAACAAGTCTATCTGTGGTCTCCATCCAAATGATCTGAAAGCGCTTAGGGACCTATGCAAGAAGCATGGCAGGAACCATTACATGTATTAGAAAACAATCCAAATAAAAAAGCAGCTCTATCACAACATGATTATTTACCATTGGTGGGTTTTTTTTCCTTCCTTTTTAAAGGGAAGACATTTTAAAAATGTATAACTGCTTCTCTGGTATCTAATGATAGCTGTGCCCCTGCCCAAAACACAAAGAACAAAAAGCAGATGACAATGAATAATTGTGAGCCCCCCCTCTCCTGAGTATTAGCCCTAATAGAGATCAAGTGTATGGAGTTGAACAGAAACTTCAGAGTCCTTCTATTTGCAGCACACACAATTTTCTTCCCTCCTCTACCACACGTCCAACACTGTCAACAGCAGCCACATGAGTGCCATGGTTAGCAGTGTTGCCATCACACAAGGATCTCAGAATGATTTAGTACATATCGCAGAAAATACACACATGGACATATTTGTAAATATGGGGGCACTTCTTTGGTTGAAAATATGATTTTTTTTTTTTAAATAAAGCCATATAATATATATGCATATAGTATTAAAAAGATCTTTGTCATTTCCTGCAAGTATGTATTTTTCTCAGTGGTATGTACATATGCTCTGCATTATTTAAATGAAAGTTCTTGCAGTATACATGTCTTAAGACCATTTTTGACAGCAATATTGGGTGAGAATGCAGCTTTTCTCTATAAGAATTCTCTGTAGATTCTCTTTAAGGAACATGCCTATTTGTGTAAATAAAAATTATGCTTCTCTGGGGAATGGATTGTACCACTGACGGAAGGAAAAAAACCACAGACTCCACAAGTCCTGGTAAGAATGAATGGCTAATGACAATATATCCTTTTATGAGCCAGAAGGAATTATGTAATGAACCCAGACCACTCCAACAGGCAAAATTCTATTGATTTCAGGAAGCTGAGAGAATTAAACACAAATAAAGATATGTTATCATCATCCAATGGCCTCAGAAGACATGGGTTTAAATCAGGTCTTCAATCTTTGCTCAGCTGAGGGATGCATTGGCAGCTTACCAGGAACCAGTCCTATTGTGGATTCTTAGAAACGGCCATCCCTTTGAGTAAGGGAAAATTGTAAATGTAATAGTAAGGACAGAATACAACATTATACATAACTTTTCTGAAGTGTAACTTTATTTCTTCAAATGCATAAGGTTTCAAGAAGTATTAACTATATTGGTAGTTTAAAAGAGACCAAACCCACCATTTGTTATTAAAAGGGACCTGAAGAAAAGTGAGATGTGAGAAAATGCTTTTTCAATGTCCTATTTTTAATGAATTCTAACTCATAAACTAAGAGACAAATATGTTTGAAAATGCTCCGAGGATTTGATCTTTACTCATAGATTAGATGCTGTAAACCTAGCAAGATGAGATTTATTATTCATACAAAACAAAGAGGCTGAATACTTGTTTTAAGTAAACAGTTGAACCCAACCTTAATTATTAATTAAGAAATCTGCCAAACCCAAGCTTTATTACAGAGCAGCTGCGTGCTCACAATCCAGTGCCTGTTCTTGAGTAAACAAGGTTACTAACTATAAGACATCAGGATGATAAATTCTTCCAGACTTTTGCTAGAAGACTTTCACAGAGAATATTCTGGGATGTGCCAAATGAAGGTCTCAGTAAGGAGTGATTTCTGATGGACAGAACTTGATAAAGAAGTTTAGCTGTAAGTACAATGGTGAGGAGTCTGTTTAACAGTAAAGAATATGCATCTCTACAACCATGGAAATGGCCAATTTGAGTACTGCCATGTAATAGACCCAGGATATTGAAACAGATAAATCATGTTTCTTGGTATCAATCAAGTTATTTGAATTAGTTAGAGGTAATGGCATTGTCCACAACTGATACAAACCCACAGAAATGCTATTTGCTCCTTATGGTTTGTCAAAGTGATATTCTGTAGCAGACCACAGTTCATGACAGTAAAATGCCAGCAGCTTACAAAGTTTAATGGGATGAAATATATACAGAGTTGACTATCCCACTTTAAATGGAACTGAGGAAAGATTAGGGCTGGCACTGGAAAAAGCATTAAAAAACAAATGCTAACTCAAGTGCAGAGCATGAAGAAACACTTTTCTCATGCATTCTTCATATGTCAATGCATTTTACATACTGTCTCTGGGCATACATATATTGAATAGTTTTGGAAGCAACTGTAAAAAAATGGATTGACTTTCCTTAAACTTGATTTGCTTTCTCCTTTTCTAATTTTTTTAACAAAGGAAACAGCAAGTCCAACATGCAAAAGCCTGTGTTCAACATTAAAAAAAAAAAAAAATCAGTGACAGAATAATCATTACAGGTGAGAAGAGGGACTCAGCAATCTGCAATCACTGTGAAATGCTTAGATCCCTTGGTACACATGGTTCTGGCTGGATCTAGAACACACAAAATATGCCACCACTTTTATTGTGCTCATGGAGGGTGGGGGGGGGGGGGAGAACTAGAGAAAAATTGATAATAAATTGCAATTGTTTTTCTTCCTTAGGATTGTCAGAGTTCCAGTTTTACTCACCATAGAACCAGTTGATGCCAACAAAACAACAGAAATGACTAGCCAATCTGTAGGTTCCAATGTACCTTTCAAATAAGTAGTGGAACTTAGCAAAAACCTGAGAAATTTCCTACTTGCAGGATGCACCAAAAATTGAAAGACAAAATGAGTCTGAAAAGACTGAAAGATGCTATCCAGTGAGACCAAGTAAACTTCCCATTGACCTGGACTAAGGTTAGTTAAAATACATTCCAGGCCAGGACAAAATAATCCTTCTACTATGCTTATAAAATCAATATAGTTTCTCACTCCCTTCACAGACGGATTAAAATTATTAATGATTTGGCATGTTGCATTGTAAAATAAGGGGGCCCAGGAGGTTCAATTCTAAGGAAGAGTTTAATGTACTGATAATCCATGGCACATCAAGGTTCATTCTGAACTCATGTTCAATCGCAGTAGCTGTTGATTTCAGTGTAGTTACTTATGATGTACATCTGAATGAGGCCTATCATATTCTGAATGTCCTCCCATTGTAGTTCTCAGGAATGAAGAAAGGTTTTATGGTTAAAGAACAGTACTCAGGGTCAGAAATATGGGTTTTATCCCCAGCCCTGTATAAAAATATATATATATCAAAAGTTAAAGACTAAAAATTTGAGAACATAAGGAAAAATTATTCTTGACTATGCCATAAATTTCCTGTATTGACTCTTTGGCTCATTATCATTAGAAGTGATTATGTACACCACACTGCATGATCATGTCTTGCATTTAGTTATATTCAGCCATCCCTGGATGATGGCTGTGTGTTTTAGGGAGCATTTCTTTTCTCAAGCCTGCTGGAACAATCATCTTTTCTCATTACGGTAAAAGGTCACCTCCACCCTAATTCCCTCCTCAGTGGCTCGTAAGGTCTCAATTTGGGGAATCATGTGAGATCCAGAAGCATTTAGAGATATGGGGTACAGATCCTCAACTGGTGTAAATTGTCATAGCTCCATTGAAGTCAATGGGAGTTTTCCACCCATGGAGGGATTGCAATCCCAGAAATTAAGTGCAGAGGTGCGATTTCTATTAATTTATTCATGTATTATTAATTTTAACATTTGGTTGAGATTGTAATCCTGACTCCTACTATAATTTGTGGCGTTGAATTTTTTTTGGTATAGTGAATTTAATAACTGTGTGCACTACATTTATTTGTCATTTTATTTATTTTTGAGTGCTTTATTTCCCTCTTGTACGCTTTGTGTATTGTGTCAGTTACTTGAGCGTGTACTCAGCTTCACTACAATATATAAAAATAGTTTTGCAATAAAAATCTGTGAATTTAGATGAGATAGCTGCTATCAATTTATACTGTCAAAATCAAATATAAAGATCAGATAAAAAAAGATCATTTCAATTTTCAAACAGCCACAGCTTTTCAAACTGCCAAACATTTTGCTGATTTCTCTCTCTCTCTCTCTCTCTCTCTGTAATTTACATGCCTCCTTCTAAAACTGGAGACAACATCAAAGAAGAACTATCTTAAAAAAGAATAGCTATCGGCAAGTTTTGTCTGGGGTGGAGACACTAGAAACAGTGGCAGAATGGTATCTAGTTTGATGGCATTTCAAAGTCATGGATGTGGACATGGTCATAATAATTATTATTAATATTTATTTTTATTGCTACAGCTCAGACAGACCCAAGTCAACATTGATGCCTCATTGAGTTAGGCCACATACAAACACAGAAAAAGACATAGGTGCTTTTGAAAATGTTACCCTAAGTGACATAGGAATGTAAGTCCCATTTTAAAAAGTCATTTTGGAGCCTATGTCCCAAGAGTGTCTATGTCCTAAGGCCCAGATCCTCAAAGGCATTTAGGCACCCAATTCTCATTGAAATCAATGGGAGTTAGGCACTAAATACCTTTGAAAAATCTTGTCAAATGTGTCCAAGTCACTTTTGAAAATAAAATTTAGGGTTCTAAGTCACTTGGGCACTTATGAAAATTTTGCCCATAGTCCCCTACTTTGAAACGTTTATAATCTAATTTCAAACAAAAAGCAACAAATGAGTGTAACAAGCAGCAGGAAGGAAGGGAGAGAGAGACTGATAGTGTACACTACTACATGATTGCACGTTACTTTTGTGCTCAAACTGAAGGCTTTTGAGGGTACATCTGCACAGGGATAAAAAAAACCCATTGCTGCCTGGGTTAGATGACTTGGGCTCAAGGTGTTCGAATCTTGGGGCTGAAAAATCACTGTGCAGACATTGGGCTTGGGCTGGAGCCCAGCTCTGAGACCCTGTGATAACAGATGTCTGTATGATCAGTGACAGGCAGTGGAGACCAGCACATTGAATTAATGCTCTTGGCGGATATCAGAAATGATGTACAGGTGACGGGATTGGGACTAGAGCTGGGTCGGGGGTGGGGAGATAGGTAATTCTGTTCTGTGGGGGAATATTTTGAAATTTCGTTTAATTCTGACCTGCGACACAATCTACAAAATCTGAAATTCTTTCAAAAAGGAAAGCCAGACAGCTGGAGCGCAGCCTTGGAGCTGCAGCTCTTGGAAGCCATGGGGTGAAAAGTCTGAGTCAAGCCAGCAGGTGGGTGGTTGAGGAGCCATGAGGGCAAGCTGGCAGGAAACCAGGAAGATTTCTGAGCGAGCCCTGCTTGGTTTCCAACAGAATTTAGTCAAAATCAAAGTGGTTCAGTGAAACATTTTTATTTCAACAAATTGGCAAATTCTGAGGGAAAAATGTTTTGTCAGAATTTTTCTAACCTCCATTAATTGGGATGTCAAGACTTTCCCAAACCTCACTGACCAGAGTTCTTGCACTGAAGTGATGCACTGCATTACACACACAAAGAAAGGGAACCACAGACTGTGTGAACTGAACTACATGTGTACATGTGATTCTGTGACAAGTAGTTGTCAACAGCGCTATATAAAATGAAAACTAGTCAGTTCAATCCGTGAACTTGGCAGGTACTTGAAAGTGTGTGTTGTACTGCTGCATGTGAGAGGCAGACACCAGAAGTTCCCTGAACCCTCTGACCAGAACCCTGGCACAAATACAATTAAAATGAGCTAGACAAGGATCGGACCATAGCCTTCACAACTTGGACCGCACACATTCATGCACTACAATTACTTAGTGTGAATGTGTCAAGAAAAACAGGATTGTAAAGTCTTCCAGGCAGCCAATACATCTGGCTTATATCCTTCTCTCCCTCTCCCTTAGTCAGGAAGGAAAATGGCTATAGTAAAATCTGGGGTCCATGTGTGTAGCCAAAAAAATATAATGCTCTTTCAAGATTTTAAATGTTCTGAAATTCATAGGCCTGTTTATCTCCGGCTTTCAACCTCTCTCTAAAGCACCATCTCTCCCTGAAAGAACAAAAGATCCAGTGATTTCTTCAGACACTCCTGACAGCTCCACTCAGAGAATAAAGGCAAATGCCATGTGGATTCAGATGCAAACAATTCCATGGAATTCACAGTTATCTGTGTGAATAAACTGTGACCAGGAAAGAGGGTTAAATATTCAGAATAAATTACTCACTGCTTATTGGTTGGCCAGCTCTCTCAGTGATAATTCACACTTCCTTTCTTACACTGTTGGTACCTTATCCACTAATAGTTTTGGTCTCTTTTAAAAGTATATTATTGGTGACATGGAATAAACATTTAAAATAACCCTCTAAATTGTACTTACAAAATGTGAGTGTGAGCGTTTTTGTAAGTGTCAATGTGGTTTTTGCAGACCCAAATTTCAAAGCTGCTTGAAGTTTTCAAGATTCTTGCGCCATTTAGTCCAATAAAACATTAAATCACAACCATTAGCTTCCCAGTTTCTTTTTGTTCAATAATTCTCCATGATTAGTTGTAATTATGCTATTACAACCCTTTGCCCTATTGCTTCTACAGATGCCACTTCCATGATATAGCCACTGTACAGTTTGCTTGTAGCTGATTGCACATTGTGTGATTCATTTGGAAACACATTTTACATGAATGACACTAAACAAAATATAAATTGTATTGTTTTCTTCTTGAGTTTCAAAAGCATTTTCACTGTCAACAATGTTTTGTGCATTTCGCAAAATGTGTTTTGATCACTGCTGCGAATGAGAGATGAAAACATGTTATTATCCAAAGTATTGCATACTTGGTTTAAGTATGTACATTTAAAACACCAGTATTTAAGTATATAATGATGCTGTTTTTTTCAATTTTGTTTGAGCTCTGCTTTTCATCTAGTCTGATCATAATTAACTTTAGCAGGTACATTAAAAAGGCCTCATAGTATACTAAGCAAATATCTTCTTTAAACATCATTTTAGCAAAGTAAACCCAGAAAATTATGTTCATCTTATTTAACTGGTTGTAACTTTTAGTATATTTTACAATTCTTTCTACTCTGCACAGATGGGATTTTCAAATAAAAAACAGATGAAAGCAAATGGCAATTTAACAATCAAAAACAAAGTAGAAACAAGCATCCCCAGATCAGAACTGTAATTAGATCTGTTCTTGTGGTGAAAGTACATTTCCAATAACTTTGCTGTTACCCTCTATTTGAAAACTCCTAATCAGAAGTGGGGTTTCTTTCTTTCTTTTCCTTATGAAATTGTAAAGCAGAGACATGGACATTTAAATCCCTAAACTGTGAATTTGAGATAGAATCCTGTGGCAATCTGCCTGTTTAACAGTACACAGATTTACTGTCTGTTTTATAGAACACATTAACATGTCGTTAAATTATCTATATCTGATACAGTCATTGTTCTGTATATATTTCTACCATTAGTCACCAAGATTTGTTGTCATTGTATTCAACCTTTTTGAAATGTCTCTATCCCTCTCTCAGGCTTCTGTAGCTGATTGATTCATTAATCACCTGTTAGTGAATTATCCTTTTCATCTAAATCAGATGATTGGAAAACAAAAATGTATGTTGCATTTTTCCTTCTTGTTTTCCTTAAAAAGGTCCTAGCCATCTAAGGGGAAACAAATGGGATCTCTCTGAGAATGAAGAGCAGAGGAGAATAAAGATAGCGATTGTGAGCAAACAGCAAAAGAAATTCACTTGAAAAGCTTTTTTCTTCATTTGGATATGTTACTAATTTTCTGAAGTCCAAGCTCTAGACCCTCAGCCCTTTGTGCTACTCCAGTTGTACAAAAGGGATTCAAAGCTGATTTGAAAACAGATGAGGATTCCTCTAGCACAGGGAATTTCTCCCTGGCATAGAACCATTGACTCTATGCCACCTGATACCCAACTCCTTATAGTGGGTCTGTTGTGGATGGGCAGAGAGCAGAAGGGAGTGAAAGGGAGAATGGCTGAAAGGTAGGCTGTCCTCTGGGGATCTTGGGTTGTTGCAACCAGTGTAAGAGAGCTGGCCAGTGAGGCCAGTTTAGCCCCCAACCAGTCCCAGGACAAGGCAGGTGGAAGGGACCCTTAGACCTTTGCCTCTCACCACTACGCTTTGCCAAGTGAGCTTAGTAGAGTTGAGGATTGAGCTCTAAGAGCATAAAGATCAGAGACTGAATCACAATATCTCGAAACCCAACTTGTTTTTGTCTATCAAATCACAATGCATGTTTTCTCAAGGAATTTGCATATGGGAGTTCTTCACACAAGGACACATGATCCTGCAGTGCATTTCTCTCACAGCAGTGCACTGCAGGAGAATTGGAGAGAACATCTACTAGCAATTCAGAACTAACATATTGCAGGTTAATGCTGAGATTCAGTGGGGAATGGTAAAGCAAAGAGGAAAAAGGGAAATATATGGGTGTTATTCAGGCTGTTCCTGGTTTTGTAAATGCTGAACCAGCAAGACTTCCGTTGCTGGGAATGCAGATGAGACTGTTTCTAGTCCTTCTGATCTCCTCTTAAATCGGGATCGTGTGGCCGATGGCTAGCTTCCCTCTAGTGGATCTCATGCTTTGCTCCTGTTGGGGGCCAGGAAAGTGCCCATCACCCCATCTTCCCTGGGGGAGAGGGGGAGGGACCCGGGCCCACCCACTCCTCCGGGTCCCAGCCCAGGGGCCCTATGAACCGCAGCAGTATACTGCTGGCTCTGTATTTTGGAGCTGCAGCCTCTTCCCCTGGGCTACTTTCCCCCCTCAGTCCTTCTGGCCTCTCAGGCCCTATGTTCTTGCTGCCCCTTGCTGGGCTCAGTATCTCCTTTCGGGGTTCCTCCGCTTTCCCACACTTCGCTACTTTGGTCTGCTGCTTCGCTCCGCTCCACACAGCACAACACCTCTGCTTCCTCCACCTTGTGCCCTGTGTGTTTGGGGCGGAGCCCTTTTATGGAGCACCTGGCTGGTCCCTAATTGGGCTCAGCTGTCTCCAAATTGCCCCCTCATGACTCCAGTTAGGCTGCAGGGAATAAAGCCCTGATCATCCTGTGGCTGACATACCTCCCCTCGTACACTCTCCTGTCGCCCTCTGCCCTTGATATATCACAATATAAATATTAGTTTAATAAAAAGTCTGTGTACATGTTCTAAACATACAATGCACAAATGGTTAAACAGGTGTGGGGGAGCCCTGCTGGGCTCAGCTCCTCACTACCAAGTGAGGAGCTGCCCAACTGCGGCTCCCCCCACCACCGCGCATGCAGAGCTGTAGCTGGGCAGCTCTCCCTCGCTGGTACCTGAGCTGAGCCCAGCTGCGGGCTACCTCTCCTGCGCTAGGCTCCACACCTTCCTGCCGCTTGCAGAGAGCCGAGCCCAGCTGCAGGCTATCCTACCCTCCCCCCCGCGCTGGGCTCCAAGTTCCCCCCCAGCAACAGCTGCTCAGCTGCTCTCACTCCCAGGGAGCTGAGCCAAGCTGCCACTCCCCTCTCCCCCAGTTTAAAAAGTAATTAAAAAGTAAACAGTTGATTACTGTTTAAACATTTAAACGGTTACACTTTTCCATCTCCACTGTTAAATGTCAGAGAAGTGGTTGCCATGTTAATTTGAAGGGAAAAAATGCAGGTGTGTGTATGTGAGAGGGAGAATATGTGATGGCATGGTACTTTGTGTCTCTTCACATGTAAAGGCTGTCTTCCTTAGTTAGTAGGTGTACCCCTGAGAGACCAGGGGGAAGGATGCGGTAGGAACACATTTAAAACCCTCCAAAAGTGACCTAAGATAGTTCTTGATTCAAGAAAAAAATGTCCCTGTTTAAAAGTCTGATAATTCTGCATTTTGGTGGCATGCAAATCCCATTAAAAATCTGGGAATCTCCCCTTTTCTAGTGGGATGAAACTGCAGAATCTAATCCTGGTGGGTCATGGATAATGGTTCCCAGTCCAGGACTGAATATTGTCCTTTCTGGGCTTCAGATCTATGGTGGGAAAACAAATCAAAACAAACATCATTTCTCTGGCACATTGTTTTTAAAATAAAAATGACAGCTGTTGGAAGCTGTTCTGAAGGTTGGAATGTGAGAGTAAACCCTAGGAAGATGGATTAATTGTCAAAGTGGAAACGGTCAGAGAAATGCATAATGCAATTCATCACATGGATAGCACTGCCACATATATGGTATGTATGTATAAACAGGTACATATCTGGGTACACTGCCATTGATACAAGTGTCATACAGGTATTTATCAAAAGCCTGCTGTCTGCCAGTGCCTACAAGGCTCAGCAACACATATCTTTCTCTTTTAAACTTGCGTTAACATTCTTACAAGCAGATGGCCATCATCAACTGTCTAAGTATCTGGGCTAAGTCGAGTAAGCAGGCCATACTGTGTAAATAGAATCAATGCTCTGTACTCCTTTTTCTCTCTTTAAACACATATATATTTTCAGCCTTCATCACATTGTATGTCACATCTGAGATGTCAAGAACAGCTCCAATGCAAGATATAGAAATCAGGATTATTGCTGAGTTGAAATATAATCAGGAACTTCTCACTATACAGAATTGTTTTTGCAGAGCAATATTGTCTTATTACTGACAAGGGATGAAATTCTGCTGAAGTCCGTGGCAAACTTCCTATTGATTTTGATGGGGTTAGGATTTCACCCAAGGTAGAAGAAGTCTGGGACATGTTTAAAATCAAAGTTAAACCTGATTCTTCTCTATTCTATACAATCTTTTCCACGTAAACCCCCAAACATTGATTAAGAGAATCAGTGTAAATCCAACTGGCTCTGTCCTTAAACTCACTTATTCCATAAAAGGTAAAGTTTGTCTTTGGATCTCACAGGGATAACCAGACTGTTCACTTTTACTCAGTTTTCTTCTTCATGTTTACATTTTCTTGTCCAATTGCTCATGCTCTGGGGTTGCTGGTTTTCTCATCTTTGGCTCGTAGGTTCTGTACATATTTAAAACTTGCAGACAACAACATTGTCAAAACTTGTGCTCACGATATCCTTTGGCAGAAACTTTCTGACAGGTGAGTTTTCCATTAAGAGGAAATGTTCAGATTTTGTCATCTGGCTCCACTTCTAAGCTCTCACTATGTTCTATCTAGGAGGCACTTGGAGTGCATATCTTCCAGACGCTTATAAAAAATCATAGATTCTTCTCAATTTGATACTCAGAAACAATCACATTTTCTAATGTGATCATGGAGATGCCATGTGGCCAGGTTAGCACATTTCTTTATTGAGATAGAAGGATAGTATTAAGTGAAATGTAAAATTAATTTTTGTGTGAGAGTTCAAGAGATATAAATCCTGCTGTGAAATTATTCTCTTATAATGCAGAGGGGGTCAAGAATGGGATTCGTTTCAACATCAAGATTTGCACTTAGTTCCTATCAAAAATATTCAAGATGTGGCTAACTTTTAAAGATTTTGAACTCTGATGCTTGCCTCAGATTGTTATTGATCTGATGGTCTTTTGGGTTTTGTCCTCGTCTCAAATTATGTGGCAGTGTGTGTACATTTCTTTACCAAATCAAATTAATTGTGCTTGAACTTCTTGGTTCTTTTATGAGACACTGACCCTTTAAAAGAGATTTGCATGAAGTCTCTGCAAAATGTATATTCGCATTAAGAAGAATATTATAAAAATATTGTACTTCTTTGGGGAAGAATTTATAGGCTGTACTGTTAAAAGGTAGGTTCTACCCATTGACAACAAAACCATGTAATCGCAACTGCCTGTTCATTAAATGATGTTAGATGAACCTTCTGCAATCTCGTTAATCTTTTTCTAGAATAGAAGGTGTGACAGATGTGTCTGTTCTATAATAATTTATTAATAGTATATGTGACCTGGTCATTTGGATGGTTACTGTATGAATATGTTGACTGAGTTTAATGAGAGGGGAGCTGTGAAAATTCTACCTCCTTGCCCCAGCCAAGTTGCAAAAAGAACCAGCAGATTAAAAGGACTATAGCAGTTAAAAAAACTCTTTGTGTCTAAAGAAGGCAGTGGTTGTTGGGAAGCTGTCCTGGCCGACACAGGCACCTGCTGGAGTGTCTGAAGAAGTTAGGCCTGCCTGGACTTACATCAACGGTTGGTAAGCCTACAGGTAAAATAGACATGCATGTAGACAGTTGGTTGTTTTAAAATCCTTTTCTCTCAATGCTTTATTCCTACTGCTGAAATTAAACAATACTTTGATTTAAGAGACTATCCGGTCACTATAGTCACCATAGGTCACAGACTGCTGAAGAGAAGAAACACAGGTGTCCAACCCAGTCAGACTTGCTGGGTAAGCACAATGGATCCACAGTACCAGTTTAAGAGTTGGAGACTCACATGATTCCACCCCAAGAGGGGTAAAGACATGAGGCCTAACACCTGGGAGGGTACACTGAGAGAGACCAGAGAGCTGCAGCTAGTCCTGCAACCAGGACAGGAAGTTTATCTGATATTTGGATGAATACCTGTATAGACAGACAAAGGACTTTAAATAAAATAGCCCATTTCCACTGAAAACCTGAACCAAACCTTAGTGCAGTCACTGAAAAGTTTAATTTTTAAGAAGTGTTTTTTTCATGCTGCATATACAATTCCAGCCAGGACTAGAAGCGAATGTATCAAACTACCACTGAACCTGGTCCAGCATTCACACTGAGAAGCAAAAAAAAAAAAAAAAAAAAAAACTTTTGATTTTATTCAACCTACTTATGTGGACTCAAGAAATTCAGCCAGGCCTCCAAAACTTTCATCTAAGTGGAACTCAAACTTCATATATCTTAAGGTTCAACTGACACTGCTGATTAATTATAAGCAAATTTGGGTTAGGTTGGGAACAAGGACCTGCAATTCTGTATCTCTCAAAGCAAATGCTAATCACCACAGAGTTTTTATCTGTTTTATATTGCCCTAGATAGACTCTTCCACCTTTACTGAACTGCTGCTTACTAACTCAGATAATATTCTTGAGACAGCTGGTCAAATTCTGATCTCATTACATACCAATGTAACTCCATCAACTTCACCGGATCACTCCTTAGTTATACCTGTCAGAAAGATCAGCAAGATCAGAATCAGGCTCAGCATTTTTCAAAAGATCACATCAGATGTGCTGAGGGTGCTGAGGGAGTTGGCTGAGGTGATTTCAGAGCCATTGGCTATTATCTCTGAAAGCTTGTGGCAATTGGGGGAGGTCCTGATGACAGAAAAAAGGCAAATATAGTGCTCAACTTGAAGAAAGAGGATCCAGGGAACAGCCTCACCTCAATCCCTGGAAAAATCATGAAGCAGGTCCTCAAGGAATCCATTTTAAGGCACTTGGAAGAGAGGAAGGTGATCAGGAACAGTCAACATGGATTCACCAAGGGAAAGTCATGTCTGACCAACCTGATTGCCTTCTATGAAGATGTGACTGGCTCTGTGAATGTGGGGAAAGCAGTGGATGTGTTATACCTTGACTTTAGCAAAGCTTTTGATACAGTCTCCCACAGTATTCTTATCAGGAAGTTAAAGAAGTATAGGTTGGATGAATGGACTATAAAATGGATAGAGAGCTGGCAAGATCATAGGGCTCAACGGTTAGTGATCAATGGCTCCATGTCTAGCTGGCAGCTGGTCACAAGCAGAGTGCCCAGGGATCAGTCCTGGGGCCAATTTTATTCAACATCTTCATTAATGATCTGGAGGATGGGGTAGATTGCACCCTCAGCAAGTTTGCAGATGACACTAAGCTAGGGGGGAGTGGTAGATACCCTGGAAGGGATAGGATACAGAGTGACCTAGACAAATTGGAGGATTGGGCCAAAAGGAATCTGATGAGGTTCAACAAGAACAAGTGCAGAGTCCTCCACTTAGGACGGAAGAATCCCGTGCACAACTACAGACTGGGGACTGACAGGCTAGGCAGCAGTTCTGCAGAAAAGGACCTGGGGGTTACAGTGGATAAGAAGCTGGATATGAGTCAGCAGTGTGCCCTGTTTGCCAAGAAGGCTAATAGCATATTGGGCTGCATTAGTAGGAGCATTGCCAGCAGATTGAGGGAAGTGATTATTCCCCTCTATTCGGCATTGGTGGGGACGCATTTGGATTATTGTGTCCAGTTTTGGGCCCCACACCACAAAAAGGATGTGGACAAGTTGGAGAGAGTCCAGCGGAAGGCAACAAAAATGATTAGGGGGCTGGAGCACAAGACTCATGAGGAGAGACTGAGGAAACTAGGTTTGTTTTGTCAGCAAAAGAGAAGAATGAGGGGGGATTTGATAGCAGCCTTTAACTACTGAAAGGGGGTTCCAGGGAGGATGGAGCTAGGCTGTTCTCAATGGTAGTAGATGACAGAACAATGAGCAATGGTCTCAAATTGCAGTGGGGTAGGTCTAGGTTGGATATTGGGAAAAAAAATTTCACTAGGAAGGTGGTGAAGCACTGGAATGGGTTACCTAGGGAGGTGGTGGAATCTCCATCTTTAGAGGTTTTTAAGCTGTGGCTTGACAAAGCCCTGTCTGGGATGATTTAGCTGAGGTTTGTCCTGCTTTGAGCTGGGGGTTGGATTAGATGACCTCCTGAGGTCCCTTCCAACTCTAATATTCTATGATTCTATGTTGCATTACTCATCCTGGTTAAATTGTTGCTCCAATATACAAATTATTTGTTGCCAGAATGCTGAATATACTGTAGGAATTCTCAATCAAAGGTTAGAGGTTTTTAGACTTCGTTTGCATGTTAATACCAAAATGCTTTTCCATTTACAGCAGTACTGATATAGGAGTTCTGTGAACAAGGCAAAAATGTGGGTGTACCTTTGGGACAGAGTGCAATTCTCTTAATACTTTATGACATATAAATAAGAATGAAAGTTCTTCTTTGACACCATTATCCAAATGACTCTGCATCCCTCACTTCTTCTCTGTCTGCAGTAATGGCTGTGCAGTGCAATTCACCCAACAGAGTGGTTCAGAGACAGGAAAATAAAGCCTGTATAATTTAAAACTTCATCCGCTCACTTTTCAAGTGTGCTAAAGGAATTTACTACCTGGGACAGTTTATTTAATAGAATTTAACAACTTAGCTTAATAATATATCTTTTTATTTTCCAGGAAGCTGATAGGGTTTTGCTTTTAATTTATTTATGATACTTTTGTAGATTTTTATTCTTTGATACTCTTGGAGAACATTATGTAGGAGTAATTATACAGAACACATTTTGAAAGATCAAATTGCAATCCAGATTTTAAAATATACAGATAGTGCTGCATATGCAATTTCCAGAACATGGGGTTTACATTTCTGGTGTGTGTGCCAGTTCTGTGTTTAAAAAAAAAAAAGAAAAAAAAGGCAGCTAGTGACAAAGCACAAGTGAAAGAAAATAGCTACAAAAAAGGGACATATTTCTCTACCACAGGAGAAACTTCTGAATCCCTTGTGGGGGATAAGACTTCTGAAGAGCTATGGATTGAAAAAAGTCTACTTGGTATCTCTTTTCATTTTTTAAAAAGACTCTCCAAATGTCTGCCTTTGCAGAGCTTAGCCAGCTGTCTACTTACTTATTTTATGTAAGGTAGCCATATTTTCAAAGTAAAAAGAAACTGGGCAATTTTCAAGGTGGCAGTTTTTTAGTGTTGGAAAACAGTTATGCAAAACTCCCCATTGCACCTTTTATAAAAAATGTGTGCTGGCTTTGCTATTGCTAACTTCTGACTCAGCAATGACACATGCATATTTCTCAGAGTGAAGCATTTATTGTAGTGGCGTGGTGTTTTGAAAGAGTTTATCACACTGAACAAGTGTTGTTAAGATTCATTTGGAGCAAGAGCAGTTTTAAGAATGTCAATGCTCATTTGGCTTTTCTCATTATTTCAAACAGGATTCATCTCACTGAATATTCTTTCCACTGTATTGTTTGTTGTTCTGGGTAAACACAGAGCAAATTCTGTCTGGAATGTGTCTTGAAAATGATGGTGAAGTTATCAGGGAAAAAATAAACTGATGCCATGGAAAGAATGTGACGTTTAAAGAATCCTGAAAGACATTCCTGAGTCATCTGGACATCTTGTGATGAACTGGAAAGGATCTGAGTAAAACTGGTCTCTTTAACTGTAAGGTTTTCTAGAACTGCTGTCACTACAGTAGATAGGGTCCAGATCCAAATTCCATTGAAATCAGTGGAAGCCATAAGTACTAAACTACTTGAGCACAATCATATGTTCCAAGTTGGTGGGGGGAAAAAATGTATATCAGGTGCTGCCCCATTTACCATATGCTAGGGAATGAATTTCATCGGTTCAGAATTTGTGTTTGGTTTGGAGAAACATTTAAGGCATTTATATGAATGGTTTCATTCTTCAATTAATGAGCTTCAGCTTAAATGCTAGCTTTGGAAAACCACAATCTTTTTTTTTTTTTTTTTTGGTTAAGTTTCTTTTCTTAACTTAGAACTATTCTGTCATCCTTACCAACAGTGAAGAATACCTCACTCTGCAAGAATCTGGCCCTCAGAAACAAGGAAAATAAGGGAAAATAATTACTGTAGTTATTATAAAAGGAAACAGAGTTAAAGACCAGACACATAACAGCTGGTTTTGAGTCTACCAGCATTCCCCCATATATTATATTATACTCCAGGTTAATATATTAACAGTAAACCATCAGATAAATGGGAGTGGGAATGTATCTAAGTTAGGTACTTATATGACCCCCATCATCATAGTATCTAAGCATCTCATCATTTTTAAAGTATGCATTCTCACAACACTCCTGACGGTAGGGAAGTACTATCATTCCCACTTTACAGATGGGGTACTGAGGTCCTAAGAGACTCAGTGACTTGCCCAAGGTCACACAAGAAGTCTGTGGAAGAGCAGGGAATTCTTTCAGTCTGGTGTTTGGGCTTATTAGCTCATTTTCTGTATTATTTTCTATTGTCTTAATACATTGCCTTCTCATAAGCCCATTGAAGTCAATGGAATGACTGACACTGATTTCGGCCAGATTCAGATCCGGCTCTTTTAGTATCTCCAATGCAAAGATGGCTGATAAGTGTCATTTTTCAGATAAGAAGTGAAACACAATCCCTGACCACTTGAAATATGTACTAATATATCAACTATCAGTAAACACATGGACACAGTACATAGTGAGCAAAGGAAGTCACTGCTGACATCTCAGACAAGTGTTCCTCTCTGTTTTAAATTGTCAATCCATTGTTTAGCCAAAGCTTATCAAATAGGCAATAAGCTGGTGACCACAGAGGTCAGTGAGAGATTTTTTTTCTCCCATAGAGACCATTCCGCTGTGTTCCAAACTTCACTGCAGTACCAAGGTAGGGAATCAGCGGTGGGGTGTCTATTTTGTGGGGATGGAGATGAAAGGATAAAGAATGAGTGTGTTTAGAAATGGTGCATGTGCTTGTGGAGGGTGATAGAGGAAGAGCGGATGTAGGTTTCCTGTTGGGCAGAAAGAGGTTAGAAAAACTGGCACATGCCATAGCCAATAAAGGCTGACTTCCCAGCATGTCTGTGTGACACTACTAATACACCACACTATCCAACATCATTAATCTATGGATTCAAACTGTCACTTGTGGGGTAGAAACCCTAAGATTTAGAAGTCCCCTGCAGCAGCATTTGACATGTGTGTCTGATTATAAGCTAACATGCAAGATTCAAACTGTGCAAACTTTACATGTTGCTGGCCTCAAAGATAAGCAACGAGGGTGAGACAGTGGACATCTGAGGTGAGACTTCCTTATGGCAAAGTATGTAAATAGCATATTTACTGATACAATGATAGGTCACAAATGCAATAAAATACCTTCCTGCCACATATCATACAGTGCCTCTGTTCTTTGTCAGCAAATGGTAAATCACAGCCAGAAAACTTGCTGCTATTTCTCAGACATGGCAAAGATCTTTGCAGAAAAGTGACTTCAGATCTAATTTATAGAGATCTCTTTTGTCTCTAGAGAATGACTGAAACACATGCACTTTTTTTTCACTCCAAAATGCTCATTTATGGAGGAACATGTTTCAGTCCCTAAATGATTATTCTACGCTTGGCAGTTTTAGATTGCAGCGCCAGTTACGTTAATGATTTCTGAGGTGATGCTGATGCCTCTGAGGCTGCCTGGCAGAATTGCTAGCATAAAACTAATGAGTATCCCAGCATGACCCTGCACTGTTAGGGGAAGACGGAGGAAGGGGGAAATAAATTAGAGACCTGAACCTGTGGAAAGAATATCTGTAAAGGCACTTAATGGAGTTGAGAATAGAAAATTAATCACCCATAATGATTAGGGTTTGTGAGAATATTTGATTTAATTCCATTTATAAATATTTTCTACCAAATGATAAATGAAATCTTGGAAAGCTGGTAAGCAACATCTGAATCTGATATGAGATTTAAAGATAGATAGAGCGAAGAGCTAGTTAGACCACTGCAGCATTTATCCACTGTATTCATTCCACTTTAAAATGTTTTGCATAAATTTGGGATACAAAATGATATGGTACCACGGCAACGTGTATGTCAAAGTGTTCATAACCTGAAAGTGCTTGAGATAATCAGAGTAACAAATTGGTAAATTTAATGGCTTTACCTTACACCAGTCTATTATTAAACTGTTAGGAAGTTACAGCCATTACAGTTCATTGTTTATAATTCCCCAGCCTCTGAAATCTTATTTAGAATTTCACATTTTCCAGGTTAATATATGTGTTTTCTTCTTATCACAGTCATTAACCCTCAGCTCTCCTTGGTAATGCTACATTTTTAAATCATAGAATTGCTTTAAGAAGTTCTTAGGAAACAAACAAAGACAAGTCAACAAATCAAGGCTCTAATCTACTTTGGCTTTGTACAGAAATGCTAACCAGAAGTTGACTGAAGAACTGCAGGAATCAGTGGATGAAATTCTGTGGCCTGTATAACACAGAAGCCCCTAAGAGTATTTCAGTCTATGAAATGGTTTTAGGAGAAATGTGACTTTGTTCCAAGTGTAGTATCAATTAGGGCAATTGGCTAGTTAACTTAGGTGCCTGTACATGAACTCAAGAAGCCTGGGAACCAAACAGGAGAAATTGGAAGTCCTGGCACGGTCAAGGAACTATGATGTAATTGGAATAACCAAGACTTTGTGGGATAACTCACGTGACTGGAGCACTGTCATGGATGGGTATGAACTGTTCAGGAAGGATGGGCAAGGGAGAAAAGGTGGAGGAGTTGCATTGTATGTAAGAGAACAATATGAAACTGGAGAAAAGCCTGTTGTTAAGCCTGGGTTAAGTTTAGAGGTGAGAGCAACAATGGTGATGTCATGGTGGGTGTCTGTTATAGACCCTCAGACTAGGAGAATGAGGTAAATGAGGCTTTCTTCAGACAACTAATGGAAGTTTCCAGATCACAGGACCTGGTTCTCATTGGGGATGTCAATCACCCTGAAATCTTCTGGGAGAGCAATACAGCAGTGCACAAAGAATCCAGGAAGCTTTTGGAGTGTTGCAGAGAACTTCCTGCTACAAGTGCTGGATGAAACAACTAGGGGCCTTGCTCCTCTTGACCTGCTGCTCACAAACAGGGAATAATTGGTAGGGGAAGTAGAAGTGGGTGGCAATCTGGGCAGCATGAGATGGTAGAGTTCAGGATCCTGAAAAAAGGAAGAAAGGAGAACAGCAGAATACAGACCTGGACTTCAGAAAAGCAGACTTTGACTCCTCAGGGAGCTAATCGGCAGGATCCCCTGGAGAGGCTAATATGAGGGGGGGAAGGAATCCAAGAGAGCTGGCTATATTTTAAAGAAATCTTATTAAGAGCTCAGGAATAAACCATCCTGATGTGCAGAAAGAATAGCAAATATGGCAGGCGACCAATTTAGCATAATGAAGAAATCTTCGGTGAGCTTAAACACAAAAAAGGAAGCTTACAAGAAGTGGAAGCTTAAACAGTTGACTAGGGAGGAGTATAAATATACTACTCAAGCATGCAGAAATGAAATCAGAAAGGCCAAAGTACAATTGGAGTTGCAGCTAGCTAGGGACATGAAGAGTAACAAGAAGGGTTACTACAGGTATGTTAGCAACAAGAAGAAGGTCAGGGAAAGTGTGGGCCCCTTACTGAATGTGGGAGGCAACCTGGTGGCAGATGATATGGAAAAAGCTGAAGTACTCATTGCTTTTTTTGCCTCTGTCTTCACAGACAAGGTCAGCTCCCTGACTATTGCACTGGACAGCACAGACTAAGGAGGAGGTGAGCAACCCTCAGTACTGAAAGAACAGGTTCAGGATTATTTAGAAAGGCTGGACATACACAAGTCCATGGGTCCAGATGCAATGCATCCGAGGATGCTGAGGTAGTTGACTGATGTGATTGCAGAGCCATTGGCCATTATCTTTGAAAACTCGTGGTGACTGGGGTTGGTCCTGGACGATTGGAAAAAGGCAAATATAGTGCCCATCTTCAAAAAAGGGAAAAAGGAGGATCATAGAACTACAGACCAGTCAGCCTCACCTCAGTCGCTGGAAAAATCATGGAGCAGGCCCTCAAGGAATCAATTTTGAGGTACTTGGAAGAGAGGAAGGTGATGAAGAACAGTCAGTATGGATTCACCAAGGGTAAGTCATGCCTGACCACCCTGATTGCCTTCTATGAAGAGATAACTGGTTCTGTGGATGTGGGAAAGCAGTGGATGTGATATATATTGACTTTAGCAAAGCTTTTGATACAGTTTCCCACAGTATTCTTGTCAGCAAATTAAATGGACTGTAAGGTGGATAGAAAGCTGGCTAGATCATCAGGCTCAATAGGTACTGATCAACAGCTCTATATCTAGTTGGCAACTGGTAACAAACGGAGTGCCCCTGCGGTTGGTCCTGGGGCTGGTTTTGTTCAATATCTTCATTAATGATCTGGAGGATGGAATGGATTGCATCCTCATCCAGTTTGCAAATGACAGTAAGTTGAGGGGAATGGTAGATACGTGAGAGGGTAGGCATAGGATAGAGAGTGACCTAGACAAATTGGAAGACTGGGCCAAAAGAAATCTGATGAGGTTCAGCAACCACAAGTGCAGAGTCCTCCACTTAGGATGGAAGAATCCCATGCACTGTTACAGACTGGGGACTGACTCGCTAGGCAGAAGTTCTACAGAAAAAGACCTGGGGGTTACAGTGAACAAGAAGCTGGATAAGAGTCAAGAGTGTGTCCTTATTGACAAGAAGGCTAATGGCATATTGGGCTGCATTAGGAGGAGCATAGCCAGCAGATCGAGGGAAGTGATTATTCCCCTCTATTTGGCATTGGTGAGGCCTCATTTGGAGTATTGTGCCCAGTTTTGGGCCCCCCACTACATGAAGGATGTGGACAAATTGGAGAGAGTCCAGCAGAGGACAACAAAAATGATTAGGGGGCTGGAGCACATGACTTATGAGGAGATGCTGAGGGAACTGGGCTTATTTAGTCTACAGAAGAGAAGAGTGAGGGGGGATTTGATAGCGGCCTTCAGCTACCTGAAGGATGGTTCCAGGGAGGATGGAGCTAGGCTGGTCTCAGTGGTGGCAGATGACAGAACAATGAGCAATGGTCTCAAGTTGCAGTGGGGGAAGTCTAGGTTGGATATTTGGAAAAACTTTTTCACTAGGTAAGTGGTGAAGCACTAAATGGGTTACCTAGGGAGGTGGTGGAATCTCTATCCTTAGAGGATTCTGAGGCTCAGCTGGACAAAACCTTGTCTGGGATGATTTAGTTGGGTTGGCTCTGCTTTGAAGTCCCTTCGATCCTTAATATTCTATAATTCTATGATACTACAAATCATTCAAATTCAAACTTTCAAGAGGATACTTCTAGAGTTTATTCACACCTTTCCCCTCTCTGGGTTTAGCTTTGATGGAGTATGCTTAACTGTCCCAAAACTGCACACATTTAGAGTCAGTTGTAAAACAAAATGAAATGGGTCCTGTCAAATATTTTTTGCCCCAAATTTCAGTTTTGTTAACCCACGAAAAAAAGTGGTGGTCATTCACAGTACATAAAATGAATAACATTTTAATGAAATAAATCAATAACTTTTAAATTAAAACATTCACCTGCTATACTGGAAACTTAGCCATAGGGATACTAGGAAAGTACACAACACTATGAAGTGAAAGTGAACATAAGGAGAAAGATAAATCTATAGACTTATGAGGATGTAATTGTCAGAGCTCCACTGGCTTCAGTGGATCTATATTAATTTACATTAGCTGAGGATCTGGTTCATCAGTCAAATTTTAGTTATCTAAGGGAAGAAGTTTGATTTCTTTTAACTTTATTATTTTTGTTTAGGTAGTGTCCTTCTAAAAATGAAGGTGAGAAATTGTTGTAAACCTCTCCAACTAGCACTTACCAGTCCAGTTTCACCGTCTCTTGAATTTGAGTAGAGATAAAGATAAAATAAAAACTGATCCAAAATTTTCACATCCCCAAAGTGCAAGATAATTTGAACATTTCATGAAATCTGAAAAATCTTTGGTTAACCATTGTCTCCCACTCCCACCCTTCCTAGTTCAATCACTTAAAAAGATCTGACAGTAATTGAAATCTTTATGAAAAATCCTACTCCTTGCGAGATATACCTTCAATGGCTTATGGCTCAGACCCTTCATCATTTAGTATAGTGTCTTCCATACAACGGTATCATGCAAAGTTTTAGAGAATGAAATAATACACTGGCAAAATTAAGCAATACAATTACAGCAGAGGTGGAGAGAAATTGAGGGGAAAAAAAGTTGTTTGATGATCCTATTCATCAAATCTGAAAAGAGATATAGGGTGAAATCCTGCTCCCATTGAAGTCAGTGTGAGTTTTGCCACTAATTTCAATGGATCCAGGATTTCACCCATAGACAAAGGAAGATGGTTCCATTTGGCAGGAGCATCAGAGAAGGCCAGTCTTGAAGGAGTGGAGAGGAACAGAGAAAGAAACCTGGTGACAAATTTTGTAGCTTTGGGAACAGCTTTAATAAAACAAACCTCTTTCAAAACTTTTGACTCAGTGTTGTCTTCATTACCAAATATACCTGTTATACTTCGTTCTTCCATGGCCATCAGCAATTGGAGAATTAACTACATATCAGTTCAGATACCAGTGACACTTCTGATTTTTCACACTGGCTGCTTATGCTTTGACTGCCAATAACCTGGCCTGGCAATCCTTATCCTGTCCTGTCACAGCTGAATGCAGGCATCTATAAGATTAGGTTAAGGAAATGGAGTTTTAGCAGAATAAAGGAAGAGGGCTCAAAGACAGTCCTGCCTAAGAGGAGATTGGAACAGTAAAGCTGGTAATGCTCTGATTGAATAAAAGGAGCTTAACTTGAATTTCAGTTAGTTCAATTCTTTCTTATACAATGCTAAATCACTGTTTATGCTTTGGGTCAAGAGCACAATTAAAAGTTCATGTCTAATGCAGCAAGCACATAAGAACTTTCTACACAACCAGAAAAGTGTAGTGTCCTGCATACAGCTGCTAGGTGGGAAGTACAGTACCTACAAAGATGTGCCTAGCAATGCTGTGCCAAAGATATGGTATCTGCAAATATCCCTGATGGAAAAGCCTGATATAATTTTTAAAAGAAACCAGTAGGAGTCTATAGAAATTATTCTAAGATGATATAAAATCCAATAAAAAATAAGTTCCTTTCTACAATTTTTGAGCCAATTCTAATAGGAGGGATAAGATAATTCTCTATAAAATCCTACAGGATAGCTCCAAAATCAGAAAGAAGGGTGGGGGGCTGCACCCAGACAAATCCATTTGCAGGATCTAGCAAATGGATGAGTCTCGGTGCAGCCCCATCCATCTTTCTAGAGATTTGACTTCAGCGGAACTACTCACGCGCTTTACATTTCATGTATGCTTAAGTGCTTTGCTGGATTGTGGTCTAGCCTGGCACATGGCTCACTGTCCACTTACGTTTTATTGAAGGTAGATTCAATTAACATATGTAATCACTATCTACATATGCTCTGTTTAACTGAATCTACAGTGGATTTAGATTTACTTTGGTCAACTAAAAATGGGCATGATTCTGCCCACCTTACTCTCATTGACTAGTCCTTACTTCTCAAGTCTTTCCACTTAAATCAATGGGACTACTTGAGAAGGAAGCTATTAATCAATGTGAGTACGTTGGCAGAATCTGCCTCTTTGTATTGAGTTTTAATAAGCTACAGAGATTCACTCAGTTGAACAAGATATTTCTTTTAAAAGGAAAAATAAAGATATTCTGCTGTAAAATTAAACATAAAAAAATGATTGCTGTAAATTATATGGAGATTACCCAGGAGAAACATCACTACAGATAAATGTAGCATTGGATCAAAACGGGCTTCGAGTTAGCTAATATTTTTCTTACAGCGAAAGGGGAATGCAATGTAAGTCATTATAAACAGTTATATATGAAGATGTTTATTCAGTTGTGTGAGACATGCAGTTTCCTAGAAAAGGAGTGGAGCCTTGTATTGGCCTGCCTGGCACAGGAATTACTAAATGCTTATATCTTATTGCAGACATCCAGCGATCACTAGTATTCTAGAATTATCCCTCCTGTTTGTGAGCAGTCATGAATGTTTACACTACCATCAAATAAATTTCAATGGAAAGTTTGGCATTAAGGTCTCAAGTATACAGGAATTTGTATTTCTATTTTTCCTAGTGTTTTCTTGCTTATTTGAAGGAGTTAATCCCACTAGCAACCACTGTTAATACAGTAGAACCTCAGAGTTACAAACACCTCGGGAATGGAGGTGGAACGTTATGGTTGTTCTTTCAAAAGTTTACAACTGAACATTGACTTAATATAGCTTTGAAACTTTACTATGCAGGAGAAGAATGCTGCTTTCCCCCCCTTTTTTTTTTTAGTCGTTTACGTTTAACACAGCAGTGTACTGTATTTGCTTTCTATTTTTTTTAAAGGATATAAAACTTCACATAAAGGAATACTTCATAATACTTCATAAAGTAACACTTCATAAAGAACATCACACTTCAGGGTATAAATAAATATGTGTGGGTTAATTCATAATTGGCCATTAAGAGGTTCCTTGCAACATCCTCTGAAGCATCTGTCACTTGGTCACTGTTAGAAAGAACACTAGATTAGATTGACCAATATACCTATTCTAATTGCTCCACTGAGATTATGCATCTTATTGGCTACATGGTATTTGGTATTTCTGTGTTTGAAATGCCTTGCACAGCAAAGGTCCTTCAATTACTCTTATTCCGTTGCTTCAAACTGTTTGTATAGAAGCACATCAATTATGTTTACACACATTCAAAATATTGTATATAAAAAGAAAGCTCCTCAGTCAGAAGCCAACACAAATTAGACCTTACAAAATTCTACTAGAATAAAAAAAATCATTTTTCATTTATATACCATTCTTCATCCTGAAGGATTTCAGTGCTTTGCAAATGCAGATAGAGATATCATTTATATACAGGTATCACTTCGTCCTCTGCTGAAATGCAGATACCTCCAGATGTGTACTGATAAACAGTTATGTCCCTAACAAATTTATGTTCCAGTCAGTGGCAATATATAAACAAACAGTGAGGCTCAAACTCAGGACAATCAATACCTAAGGCCTGATTCAAAGCTCACTGAAGTTAATGGAAAGACTCCCAACTCCGACTGACTTCAAGAGGTTTGGATCAGGCCCCTAAATCTTAATTGCCTACCACTTAATATAAAGGAACAACTCAGTTTACTGTCTACTATTTACAGACAGCACTCTCTCTCTCTCTCTCAAGACAGCCACTAATGGGAAACAAGATTTTGCATGCTGACTAAACCAGTTTTTTCCACAATTATGTATCAGTTTAGGACATGAAGGATATGATATCCATTTGAAATGACTGGAGTAATTAGGCAGGCCAACTGTAAATACTCAAAATGAATTATGGACAGGACATCACATTCACACTTCTTCCCTTTCAAAGTAGTTCCATGTAAGCAAAAATACTGTACCTTATGAAGCTTTGGTTTAGCATAGATTCAAAAGGAGAAATATTGCCTAGTGAATCACCAATGCAGCTTCCTATAGCACCTGCACGTCTCCCACTCAGATACAAACCTGGCCTGACTCTGTGTAACTTATGAGATCATGGTGCCCTTCACTTTCAGAATTCTTTAGGAAAAAAGTATTCGGCATCATTGTTCACTGAAAAGTCAATGAACTGCATTAAACAAGTGTGCAGGAAACGGTGGGAAAATCCCCATAGTTGTTCTCAATCCTTCCCCCACACAGCTCAAAAACACCCACTTCCGAGATGGTGATATCATGACCCTGAAACTATGATTAGCATTCTGTTTTAGCAGGAAAAAAATCACTGACTAATACATGCCTAGAGTATTCTGATTGATCTTACAGTTCAAAACAAATCCAGGGAGCAAAATAAAAGGACTTCAAGAGGGTCAGGTTTTCACCCAAGATGGTCAGCTCCTAAAGTATGATACATACATATATACACAGATATTTTCAATTCTCTCTATATATAATATCTGTGTCTCTCTCTCTGGGCCTCCTTCAAAGCCCACTGAGTCAGTGGAAAGACATGGGTGGGTGGGGGTGGGGGTGTGCGCATGCACAGACACACACACACACAGACTGACAAAGAGAACACCAAGTGCATCAGATGGTCTTCCTGCATGGACTATATCTGCTTAATAGTACAGTACATTCACAAACAGCATAACTAATGTTTAGGTATTGTATCATCTACATTCCACAGCAATCACTTTATCAGGTATAATATAGTCTAATTTTGAAGGAATCATGATAGTTCAAGGTCATTGGCTCTGCATTCAAACAAATCCCATAAACCCCAGAGATGCATAAAATGTCTGTATCTTTTCTATTTTGATCACAAGACCATGGAATTTCAGCAAATGGCCTCAGAGCTAACAAATAACATGTGTTTCTCTAACAAGGGAACCTGCTTTCACAGTGTAATTCCAGATAAATCAGAACTTGTACATCCCCATAGGCAGAAAAAAACACCTCATGTTGCTAGAATCCTAGTGAATTAATATGTAGCAAATGTGTAATGTGGTGTAGTGGGATATCCCCTCACCTGTTGGCAAGGGATGGAGAACAGAGGGTAGCAAACCTAATTTACGGCTGTCAGATATGGAGATTCTACAACAGCTGTCTGAAAATGCACTCTAGAGTTCTGATTCTCCTTTCACTTACAATAGAGCTTTTAATGAGTAAATCCCAACATATTTTTCAAAGGAGGTCAGTACTAGTATCTCTATTTTATAGATGTGGAAACTGAGGCACAAAGAGGTGACATGACTTTCCCAAGGTCACCCAGCAGACCAGTGGCAGAGTTGGGAATAGAATCCTTGTCTCCTAAGTCCCACTCCAGGCCCTGTCCTCTTGGCCACAGTGCTGAAGTTTGACTAGTTTTGTTTTTACACTGGCATAAATGAAAGGCGAATCAGGCCATACTTATGCACTTGTAGATTAGTAACATGGCTCACAAGTTGCTACAAGGTGGGTGAGATAATGTCTTTTATTGGACCAACTTCTGTTGGTGAGAAAAAGAAGATTTCAAGCCACACAGAGCTCTTCTTCAGGTCTGGGAAAGGTTCTCAGTGTCAATTAAATACAAGTTTGGACAGATAGTTTAGCATAAAAAGTTAGCACATTTTCTAAGGGACCATTCAAGAAGAAGTCGCTTGTTAACACCCCTGTAGTCATAGGACAAAAAGGGGAGTTAGTGGGTTACAGATTGTTGTAATGAATCATAAATCCAGACCCTTATTTTTAGGGCTTGTCTACACTACCACTTTTGTCAGTATAACTTATGTTGGTCAGTGATGTGAAATAAACACCTCCCTGAGTGACATAAGTTACACCAACAGAAGCGCCTGGATGGACAGTGATATGTCAGTGGGAGAGCATCTCCCGCCAACATAGCTACTGCCCCTCATGGAGGTGGGTTTTTTATGTCGACAGGAGAGCTCTCTCCCATCATCATGGAGCATCTTCACCATTGCAGCAGCTCACCTGTATTGGTACAGCTGTTTTTCTGCAGCACTGTACGTATAGACATGCCTAAGAGAATAATGAACAAATAAGGAGAAGTGTTTATTTCCTGGACTTACTTTACAATACGCAAGCATCTGAGAGGTGGGTCGCTATATTATCAGGGTTATTTCCACACTTAAAGGCTGCAGAATAATGCAAACAAGTGACAATCAGACAACTGCTACAATCCACAGTGCACCTTTTTTGTGGTGCACACACAGTTCAGTCTGTGAAATAAGGTGACTATTAAGAAAGTGGATGCTCCTCAACAAGTTGGAATAGTCGCCTAGGCTTAGAACCAAAGCTCTACACATAAAGAAAAGAGGCTGTACCCCTTAATAGCATGGTATCAGGAAGGCAGAGTACATGTAACCCTTAAGAAATCCTGGCTTTTCTTCCTTTCCATTATTTTTAGCTTACATTTTTAAATCAAGATTTAGGATCACCTCCAACATGAAAACTGTACCTCTGTGATAGGCATCAGTGGCCTCTGTGAAATGGGTTGCTAATGGGTAGGTGTTTCCATCTCATCCAGGCAGTGCTGATTACAAAAATAAGCTGTACTTACATGGTGCCGTGATTTTACTACTTTTGTTCCACATCTGTTGAGCCCAGTGTAAACTTTTGTCATTTGCATTTTCATTCCTGAAAGACAGTGAGGTCTGAAGTAACTCAGGTTTTCATAGCATATTTGTTCTCACTGCTATGTTGATTACCTTTGTTATTTCTTCTAGATCAATGCTGCTTCCTCAGCCACCCAATGCAAATTCTATACCCATCTTGTCAAACTCCTTGGTGTAGAGAATTAAAGAGCTTAATCACCATATTAGATGTTTTAGATATTATGGTAACCTTCTCCCTACTAATACTTTTATTCTCAAATTCCATAGGGGTGTAAAGTGGGACTCACCTTGTCTTTTTGGTGAGAAAAGGGACCAGCCAAATTTTCATCAAGCCAAATTGTTATAGCTCTTCAGCCACATTGTTTCACCTTCACTGTAACTTTTCTACAGATACATTCAGCAGGTATAGCCAAATGTAAGTTAATAAGTCCCCTTTCTTTGTTTCGTTCTCTCGCTCTCAGGGCCCAGTGCAGTGGTGACTATCATTCTAGACAAGATCTTCTCATACACTATTCACGTCGTCTTCTACATTGTTTAGAGAGGGTTGTTGTTCAATCACGTGAGTTGCTCTTTTAATCCAGGATTTCCATATGATGCATTCATGATGCTCCCAGCTCCAGGACCAAAGAGTCAAGCTCAGAATAAGCCTTTTTTATTCTCTTTCCACAATGACCTGGCCTGAACTCTACACATGACTTTTTTTTCTTTAAAATTTGGCAAGAAAGACAACACTGATATGACCCAGATGGAGAGATAGGACAATGGCTCCTTCCAGCTTTGCTACATCATCATTAGCACCTTCTTTTAAGGTCTGGAGGGTATGGCTCCAGGGAATGGTTGTAGGATTAGGAGCCTTTCATCTTTAAATTGCTGGTTGAAATCCAGCATCTTGCTTGCTAAGAGCAACAAGGAAAAATCATTACCATTTTAAAAGCTGTTCAGTGGCCTATGTAAAATGGGTTCTCAGTGTGCAGGTATTCACATCGCAGAAACCTCCACTATAATTAGTACTCCTATTGAAAATTTCAGCAAAGAGGCCAAGTGCTGAATGCACCTGAAAACAAAACTGCTTCCTCACCCTTAAAATTGATATGCCAATGGTCAGATTTGAGACACACTGGAAAGAAAATGAAGGAAAGTTTGCACTGCCCGTGCCCAAGCTATGCCTGGTCTGTAGATAGAGAATGTCAGTCTCTGATGCAGTCTGATACCTTCCATTCCTCTGCACTATATCCATGATTGTTTTAGCTAGATAAACTCACTAGCACTGAACGAAAGGCCTCGTTAATGTGACTCAAGATTCCATATTTTTCCTTTTAAGGAAGAATTTCTGATGAATGTGATAGAATATTCATTTTTTTATCATTTACATTAAGAAATGAGTCCTGAGAGCAAGCCCTCCCATTTTTTACCCTTTTTCCTTGTTGATCTCATTTACTACATGGTCTCCAGGACTTAGGCAGGAAATGTCCAGAATTCAAGTGGACTTTGGAGGGAAACCCTACTGTCCAGAACGCAAGATCATTTTGGAAAGAAACCCTCCATCCCACTCGCAGCATCATTACAAGTATTTCTAAAAATGAACTGAAGTATGACAGGTTTAGCATGGTATGAAAATTTGTTTTACCATAGGGTGATTAATTTGTAACGCTGACAGTGAGGTTTTGCCCACACACTAGTACAGAAAACATCTCTCTCTTTGCCTAGGTTCAAAGTAATGGGTGTCCTTTCTCTTGGCTTTTAGACTGCCTAAAGATTAACTTGTCCTGTCCATTTGAATCCCTGTCCTTGGCCAAGATTGCATATTATTTCACATGTGCATGGTGTACTATAATGACATAAAGATGTGTCCTGAAGCTCAATTATTCATGGTTTACTTTAATACCCAGAGACCTTTGACTGTCCTCAATTGTCATGGGATTAGCCTATCATACACTCTAAGGCCTGAAGGGACTATCAAGATCATCTAGTCTGACCTCCTGCACATTACAGGCCACAGAACCTCACCCACCCACTCCTAATAGACCCCTAACCTCTGGCTGAGTTACTGAAGTCCTCAACTCATGATGTAAAGACTTCAAGTCTGACAATCTACCATTTATACCAGTTTAAACCTGCAAATGACTTGTGCCTCATGCTACAGAGGAAGGCAAAAATGCCCCAGTGTCTCTGCCAATCTGACCCGGGGGAAAATTCCTTCCCAACCCAAAATGTGGTGATAAGTTAGACACTGAATATGTGGGCAAGACCCTCAGGCAAATACCTGGGAAAGAAATCTATGGGCAGGTCAACACTACCGCTTCAGTCAATCTAACTTATGTCACCCAGGGGTGTGAAAAAGGACACCCCCAAGTGACACAAGCTACAGCAATCTAAACACTGTTCACACTGGCACTAGGTCAGCAGGAGATGCTGCCTGCCAACACAGCTTCTGCCTCTTGTGGAGGTGGAGTAATTATGCTGACGGGAGAACTCTCTCCCATCGGCATACAACATCTTCACCAGATGTAGTGCTTCTAGTGTAGACCTGTCTTATAAATTTATGGTACATTCACATTTATCTCCCTGTAGCACTCCAGACATGAGCCCCAATCCAGCAAAGCATTTATGCACACTTTTAACTTTAAGAACTTGAGTAGGCCCTTTGACTTAAATCAAGCCTGATACTAGATTGGAGTTTGATATTTATTTTCCCACTATACCATATGCTCCTAAGAGCTTCCCGGGAACTATATTGTTACACCAAGACTTCTTCAATCTTGAAAAAGAAAACACTGCCAAAACCTCAAGTCCGTTAAGCTTTTCAGCTAAAATGGACATTGAAAATTCTGTGTTTATTACTGTGATGGATTCCCTTTTCCACCTTCATAACATTGAAGCATCTTGCATTATCTTGACAAGTGTGGGGGAGAAGACTTGTTGCTAATTGTCTTCATTATACGGCTAGCTGCAACTTTCTGGTCTCTAAGAGTACTCACCTCACATCTTAGGCCGTCCCTTACCTGTCTTGGGTGGAATTTTGCAATTCTTCTGCTATTAGATGGTGCCACTAACATGTGTATACCATCCGCTTATTACCCTATATGTGTTATTAAGTTTCAGGTACCTACGTTTCCTCCCTTCAGAAACCTGAGACTAATGATAATGACCGATAGCCTTCTAAAACCAAAACATTTTTATTAAGTAGTGGGAACAAAGCACTGGAGTAAATAGGATTGTAAACCAACAAAAAACAAACAGACTACATTTAGTCTTGTCTAAGTTTACACTTCACTATAGGCTTTCTTCTGAAGTTACAGATACGGTATAATCAGAAAAAGCTTATTTAATGATTGTACTGTAGGCACTGTGATGGATAGGGAGACTTTACCATCAGGTAAGGTGGGGCACAGAGAGGTTAAGTCACTGTCCTCTGCCAACATATATCTGAAAATTCCTCACTTATTGAAGTCAACAAGGGTGCAAGGAGTCCTGACACTCCTAGTTCCATGTTCTAACAACTAAAACAATTCTCCTTTCTAAAGAAAGAGAGGGCCTAAGAGGCCAGAGAGCTTCTGGATGACAATCCTTGTAAAACATACCCCACCCACAGTGCAAGGGACAAAAAAGAAAATGGAGTTATATGTACTATTGTGACTGAATCTCATGTGCTAGGAACAGTTTCTCTAAAATTGGTTGTCATGAAAGCCTGGCCTCTCATCCATCATCTACCCATCAGAGACTCTTTCCCTTAGCAGGGGAGGCTAAAAGAAAAGACATAATCAACAAGGAGGATTCAGGAGGCAATTCTCTTCCTATGTCCAGGATTTGGTACTATAAGAACTGGTGTAGGTGGTATGATCAGTTTCAAATGATCACACATTTCTCCCCCTCTGTGCTTGATCTGCCAGATCCAAAGCTTTTGAGATGCCAGTTCTGGGGAATAAAATAGCATTAGCTCTAGCTGCAGCTTGCAACCCACTGTCTAATGGCAAAGTGGATATAGCATCCCAAATCCAGTAAATCCCCTTTGGCGCTCTTGTTGAAGGTGAAAAAAATAAAACTAAAATTACGACTGGAGAAAAGGAACTGCCAGACAGCAGGATATTAGTTGCTAAATATCTCGGACTGTAACTGGACCTTTCAAGTCAGTTTTCAATCCCACTTGAGATGTCCTTTTTATCTTGAATTTATATGGAACAGAGAGAAAGACAGATGTTGCAACAGACAACGTCTAAATAAAAAGCTTCTTTATCACAAGAAATGCTAGTGTCAAGTTAAGCACCTTCTCAAAAATCCATCTCCCCCCCGTGGCACCCACACACAAAAGCAAACCAATATAAAAACATCCTCTCCCCTGGAAGGCTATGCAAAACAAAAACAGACTTTTTTATAAGGGAAGCATAAAAGAGGGAGAAATATAAAACAAACTAGTTAACATTCATGTCTGCCTTCACATAAAGAGAGTTCACAGGGTTCCCATCTGACTTGCTTTCTTGTTGGAGGACTCTCTAATCCTTACAGTCTGACAACTAATGTCACTTTGAGTCAAGTTAATCTATCATTATACAAAGCAATAAAATCAGCAATAGAAAAAGAATATTATGTAGCAAAAGCTCAGTCTCACTGTGACAAGACAACAACTCACACAGCTACCAAGGTTCAATTTCCTCCCAGTATTTTCCAAAAGTGGCCAGTCTGAAAAGAGTGAGACGGCATTTCAGAATCTCTTCATCACTGCTGAAGGGACCCAAAATGCTAACTTAAAATAACTAAGTAAACTGATTTGTAAAAAAATAACTAGCTTCTGAACTTTTGTCCAAATCCTTTACTGGACTTGAAAAGAAACTTTTTTTTTTATTTTTACTTTTTACAGTTTTGAAAACTGCTTGCATGATTTTCACTACTCCTTTTACGCACAGTTACATATAGGTAATGAGTGATTCTATCCCAGACTGGAAGTTCTGTTATATCCTAAGACTGGGATTTTCGAAGCCTAAGATTCCCATTGAACTTCAGTGGGACCTAGGCTCCGTTAGTCTCTTTCGAAAATCCCAGCAAGAAGGATCTTTTGTATAAGTCTACAAAACTTTTGGGTGTGTAGTGAACTGACCCTCCAGCCATTCTGAGGCCCTCACAGTATTTAAATTAACTCCTTTATGTACTGAGCTGTAGTATAGTCTGATTTACCGGAATAAAAAAGCAGAAATTCTATCACATATTTCTGCTGAATTGGCAGCAGATCTAACCTTTGTGTTCTTGTTATATGAGTAATTAGTATTCACTGAGAATTCTGGTATCATTTTCTTTATTCCCAGGAAGGTTCTGATCTTAAATTTCAAACAGGTCTGCACAGAAATCACTTCACCTTAGACCTGCATGAAATTTGCTGGATTTTAATTCCAGAGATCCATGTGCATTCCCACTCTGTTTTATCTGGAATTTTGGGTCTTTGTTACAAAAGTTTCACACATCAGTAATCTGCAGCGCTTTTACCCCTAACCATACCATGGATCTTTCTGTGTCATAGATTGGCTTTTTCTGATGGGTCTTGCCACAAGACAGCAAAATACTTCTACTCTAAAACTCTACTTTAGTGTCAGACCCCAATCAATTACATGATCTCAGGCATATACCTCACCCAGGTTGGTCTCTTGCTTTCCATGAGTATAGTGAACCCTTTTCCACTCTTCATTACTTATTCCAACTGCCCCCCACCCCAAACTTCCCCTGAAAGAAGGAAGGAGTTTCTATCAAGTCATTAGGGAACTGCAAGCCCCAGAACCTTGGTGACTGGGAATGCTACTGTTTGATGGAATAAATGATCTATCAAAAAGGAGAGGAATTACAATGCCATGAAACACTCTAAGAAACCACAGTGGTAACACTAATGAGTGCCATGAGACTTATTGTAACTGGGTCCAATCCTGATCTCATTAAATCCAATGGAAGTAGGCCCTATGGATTCTTTTGAGACATGGGTTCCTAAAATTTCCCTGTCCAGGTATATTCCATAGATGATTTGCTAAGGAATGAAATCTGACTGTGACTTTCAAATATCTGGATATCTGATCCCCACTCCCTTGAGTAACATGCTTGCCTCTGATTATGCAGATTTAATAGACAGCATAGAGACTTGCTATAGTTAGATCCTTTTATCTCCCTGCAAGTTACATAATATTCTCACTTCTTTTTTTAGGTACTCTGAAGATTTAACATTCTTTTTGCATGAATTATAAAATAAATTGACACAGAAGCAGTAAGCATATTTCTTACTGTTCTGTTGCTCTACCTCTGAATGTATGACAAAGTGCTTTAGTGGCATCTTTCTGGTCAGGGCTGAACTGTTGCTTGTTTCCTTTTCCTTATTGCTGAGTTTGGGGGGAGGGGCTATTAAGTGTTTTTGGCTGGTCTGAGTTTTTTCTTTCAATTCAGATGAATTATTTAATTAAACTCTTTTCCTATTCAGAATAATTGTTTTCAGTTTAGTTATTGTGTAGCACACACACAAAAGAGGAAATCAGATTAGCCTAAGTATCAGGACAACATTTTGACAGTAATATATTGTTATTCCCCTTTAGCCTGAGGGCTAACCAATATTTGGGATCTTACCTTGTTTGTGTTAGGGGGAGACAATGAGGAGAGAGTCAGGTATTTCTTTGATGCAATCCTGTTGTTTTTGTTTAAATTGCAAATGATATGTAAAGTCCTGTTTTCCTGAACACAGTAGGAATCAAACAACAGGAGGCAGTTTCTTTGCTCACTATTTCCAAGCCTTTTTTTCCAGCCAGCACTCTACCCAAAAAGCAACATAGGTTCTTCTATCACACTTATTCACTGACTAGTATTTTAAGCAATGTGACTAACATCTGGCATATGTTGTTTGTTCTCTCTTGTTTGTGCTCCAGTTGTCTGGTGTGTGCAGTACAGTGTCTTGGTTTCTCTCTCTTGTTTAATATGTATGCTATGTATTCATATCAGAGAAGACAAGATCAGAGACACGACAGGGCTTGGAATGGTCCTTAGTTTTTCAGGGAGTTCATTTCATAGCCTTGGACCAGCCACTGAGAAAGTTCTGTGTCCTGCGTGGATTAGCTTTTCCCATATTACAAAGAGTTCCATTGTGTCAGAGGAGTAAAGATGTCAACCACGATCTTCATTGTAGAGCTTCAGGGCATCTTTTAGACATAGAATGCATTGAAGATGAGAACTGAGACCTTCAATTTGATTTGAAATTCTATGGGAAGCCTGTCTAGAGAGTTGAGTACAGGTGTGATGTGTTTGTGGTAGCTTGTATTGCTCAGAAGAAATATTGCAGCATTTTGTTTGAAGGCTTTATGCCCAGGTTTATCACATTGCTGTAATCCATCTGAGAGGTGATGAAGACATGAGTAATTGAGTCCAGGTCATTTTCTGCCAGGGTAGGACAGTCTCCTAACCAATGAGGATGACAGAGAGCATTAATTATGGATGTTGCTGTATGAGAAGTTAGTATCAGCAAAGAATCCAAGAATATTCCTTAGTTAAGGACTGAATTGACCAACTGTAGAAGTGGGCCTTCAACCAAAGGACACTGTACTGTGGCCGCAAAGTCTTCAAAATTCTTTCCTTTGTCCCACAGTGTCACCTGTATCTTGCTCAGGTTCATCTTCATCCAGCTGTTAGCTTTTTCTCAACTTTCTCACATGTTCACTCTGTAAGAGCATCTCTGTTTTTTCTTGGCTTTCTGCTGACTTCTCTGTCTGTTTCTGTGGTGCTTGTGCCCCTCCCCCCCAAACACACACCTTCACCAATCAACACCCAGAGAAACCCCTTTATTTTAGCTCAGTTTCTGACTGGCCTTGCATATGGCCTGTGTTTTGGAACAAGGTGCCTACTGGTTTAGCTAATTTATTAAAAAAGGAGCTGAACTGCTTTTTACTCTTATTCTGAAAGAAAAATAGCTATTATGTCCCCTAGCTTTAATGAGGTTTTACACAAGCCCCAGAATCAATTAGGCTGTGGATAAACCCTCCCAAGGGAAATGGTGGAAACCCCACCACGTGGGACATTTAAAAGTACAGTGGATAAAGCCATGGGAAAATGAATTGCAAGGAAGGATGCTGCATTGACAGGCAGATATACTAGTTACATTGCACCTTCGTTGTGCATAGATGCTTTGCAGACATGCAAAAAGATGAGCCACTGACCCAAAGGGCATGTCAACACTAAAAAAGAGGGCAAAGATAAGTTAAGCTAACCCAGACCTAGCCATAACTGTTTCTCTTGTGTAGTTGTGGGTTAACCACTAGAGCTAGACTTTGACCAACAGAATTGAGGTAAAAGGTATTTACAGCAGATAAAAAGCCATGGATAGTTTATCCAATTTAAACCTCTTTTCTAACATAGACAAGCCCATGGAGCTTAGGGCTAGAACTGTATACTTGGAGGGTAGGAAGTGAAGATTGTTGGCCTGTAGCCTTGTCTCAGGTATTATTTTAGTTTTCAATAAGTAGAATGAAACTATGGGGGTATAATACTGATACAAAAGTTGTTTAGTAGGCTGAAACATATAAAGGGGCAAGAAAGGGAACACAAGTAATCAGGTTATTAGGCTTTGCTATGATTAAAGGCCTGTTTTATTAGTGTAAAGCTTTATAGAAATAATCATGCTAGAGACTGGATTTTAGCTAAAGGATATGAAAGCCCAAGAAGATAACCCCAGGTTATAAATTCCGCACTGTCATTCTGAAACACGAACAATTGACCACAAAGTGCACAGTAGACTACAGAATTCTGCAAGAAATATGTTTGCTGGGGCTTTAGCAATCTGGTTACTAGGCAGTAACTAGGCATTTAGGCTGCAGTAATGCATAGGAATTATTAAGAAATAAATGGCATAGGTTATTAATATTGATAATTTATAGGTGTGATTATGGTGACCTGGAACACCATGTATAGATAGTAAGCAAGTATTAATCATGTTATGTCATGGTTGAAAATCTGATCAGTTACATAAAAATATGGTATAAAAGATACATCCCAGATCTCTATTTTTCAGGTGCTCTAAACTGGTGTCGAGTGGATCTGTGGCCTTCTAAGACGCTCCACTAACTTCATATTCATCTCTTTATTTATTCTAAATGTTTTAAGTATGCTGGGATACCTCATTAGCTTCAAGAAGCTGCTTTGCATGAATCTTTCTGCTATTTGGTTATATTAATGAGTGGAATCTCATGGTTGTTACAGAAAGGTATAATCAGATATATATCTGTCTCACAAATCATGCCACGCTTATAGCAAAAGAGAGACATTTGTAATAGAAACTTCTGTATATCCCACTTTGGGTAAGAACCACTGAAAACTGCTAAATAGTGTAAGAGTGTGACTATTCATAAGCATCATAAGTGTGGAAAGTTGACAGTCTCATTATTTACAAAGCTACAAGGGAAAAACATTCTTTCAAATATATCAATGAATTTTCATATCTAGGAATATTCTGTAGTCAGTGACTTTACTGGTCGGAACGTTTCTAAAAACAGCAATTTTTAAGCCAATTTTGAAGTGTATTGATTTGAATGTCAATTTTGGGTTGTTATATGTAATCACAGTAGATTCACAGCTCACCAATCATGGGACAGAGTTAGACCATCTGATCTACATCCAATTAAAACGGCTCAGATTTTGAATATTTAAAATGAATTACTCAAGAATATGCTGTACATCAAGAATTTTACAGAGAAATTATACAGCCAGTTATTTGGCCTGAAATCAAATCAGGAAAATGGTGTTCACAAACAGAAAAAATAGGTGACGTCTGTGGAATTAATTAGTCATTCTAGCTCTACAAATGACAGAAGGTGGCAAGGTGGGTGTTTTTGATCCTTTTCTATTTTCCTATTTCCCATTTATTTTCTTGGGATTTTTTTTTTTTTTTAAATATTTCTTTGCTGTGTAGTTTTGTGGTTTTAATCCTTTCCCATTTTAAAACTTTGTTGTGATTCCATGCCTTTATATATACTTCCTTTTTAGTTGATGTACTTACTCTGGGACTGAGTGCTTAGAAAATAAATATTCAGGGTGTGATTTTCAAAGCACGCAGCTGTGGCCTAACTCTGCACCTTTTGAAGTTAGTTTTATCATTGACTTCAGTAGAGGCAGAATTATTATTATTGGTGTTACTGTTGTATTAACTGAAACGTAATTTTGTATTCTACATGTAGCTCCTGTGCTCAGTGTTATGGTATCCCATTCAAGGGGAGAATGAATGAATGATCTATCACTCTTACTATCTAAATATGTAACACAGTACCTCCTTCTTCAAGCATTCTTCCTGGATCTCAAATGGCTCAAAAGCTTTGGAAAGTTTGGAATTTGAGATACTTAAATGTTGCATGAAATATTTCAGATCTCTTTTCTTTCTATCCTGAGATTAGAAGTGCTATATTTAAATGGAGAGAATGGTTTCTTTGGAGAATGGAAAAATCAAATGATTCAGTGCTAATCTACTTAGAAATAGAACATAACTTATTACAATGTTGTGGATGCTTAAAGTACAGCTTATTAGAGTGAACACATTGTAGTAGAAAATATTTAACTGGCTGCATGGTAGGAGAAAAGTTAACTTAGCAGGTTTTGATTTGCTAATTTTGTAGCCTGCTGCAATTCTAATTACAAAGATGACTTGATAAGTAGTGTTTATTTTTTATGTCTGTTTCCAGGGGGTAAATGTTAATTAAAATGCAGGGCTTTCCTGAATAGAGTTGACTTCCTGCTGCATCAGTTTCATGGTTTAAGATGAGTATAAAGACGTTCAGTACAATATATCCACATTTTGCAGGCTCACAGTGCAGCATTTAAAATCTCGTCAGATAATAAAAGGGTGTATTTTTAATGACACTAATCAAATTCCACTGTCTGCAGGGTAAACACTGCAGTAATTTCTTTTCCTCCTTGTTTGATATATATTCCTGAGTTCAGTAAATGCTATAAGAGTTAAAATATACTATTATCTATGCCTGAGGTAAACATAGTTTCTTTTGCTGTAGCACTTCGATGTGAAAGATAACTACATATTCATATAGATCCCCTAGCAGAATAAGGGTTTTCTGCATTCATACCCAATACTGGAAAAAAAAGCCATTGTCTTGATTTGGGGCAGGCCATGTGTCTTTGTCTACAGGAAAGCAAATCTCTTCCTTTGGTTGGACAATATAGGGGATATCTGTGAAAGATTTTCATGGAGATTTTCCTCCCCAGTGCTTTCTCTGTTGGGTATTCTATCACTAGAAAGGATGATCAAGACCAGTGTGTTAGCATTTAATTGTAGTATAATTTTCAGTTATTATTTTGCTTTGGAAAACTTTACTCTTGATCAAATAAATAAACAAACAAACAAAAACCACCACACTGGCTATCCAGTATCTGTTCAGAAGCTGGAAATCTGTATGTAAAACTAAAACTAAGGCTAGGAAAACTAACCTAGAGAAACTAAATGAGAGGTGGAACCTTTGTCCAAAACTTGAGCTGGACTTAACCTTTATTTGAAGTTTGAAAATGCTTGGATAATGTTAAATCATAAACTATATAGATATGTATTTATTTAAGTTGCCTTTGCTCTTGTGCTGGTTTGACCTGTAAGTGGAACAACTGTGAAAAAGAGGGTCAAATTCTGCCTTCAGATACAAATATTTTATACCCATGTACTTCAACGTGAATTGCAATTATATATTTGAGGGCAGAATTGCTTCCATCTTATTGTCAACTCAGATGAAACCCTGAAATAATAGTATCTCGAGAGACTTTTTTTTTTAGATTCCTGTCTAGATTTCAACCAAAGTAATTTGGATAAAATTAGATGAGCTCCAGGACAAATGTCCAAGCTTATCATAATTTCTTTATTTTTAAATGTATAAATGGACAATTGACTACAGAGGCATATACAACATTAATATTCAGGAAGAATATACTGAATTTTGTCTACATAAATAGACTCTCATTCCCTGAATTGGAAATAAATATATTATATATGTGGCTGCCAGCCCACCTTTAATTAAGGTTGCCTAACACTGTCCATTATAAGTTGCTGCTTTCAGTTGCTTATAACTTTGCCAAATTTTGGGGCTGTAATTTTCCATGGCAGGTGTCTGCCTCAGGCAGAAATATTTTTGAAAGCTGCAGCTGAAACGATTTAGCCATTTATGCAAATGAGATTAGGGAAAAATACATTGTATTGCCAATGTTCAAATAGTCCTAAACATTTCATTGAGAAACTCTAGCATCTCCGTATTATGCAGCAAGAACTTGAAATTTGGCAGAAGGATCATCCAGATGTCAGGGATGTGCCTTTTGATCTCTGAGAAAACACATCAAAGTTGGCCAATTTATATGCCTCTGAAAACGGCAGATTGGACATGGTCAGCACAGGTTGGTTAGCATCTGAAAGCATTATTCTCTGAAGAGTCCATCTGTATTGATCATGCTCCACCCCCACACATTTCCTAGGTGACATCTGAACACAGGCACTCTTTCCTGCAGAGCAGCCAAACATGTTCCATCCCAAAGCTTCAGAGGCCGAGCAGAATTTTTACTGCAATTGCTTCTTCTGGATGCTTGGGGATGCTGTGGTTCCAGGCACCAAAACTCAGAGCAGGGAGAGCATCTGTTCTCTGTGCTCATTGAGCCTACTGCGGATGCACAGGCAGCAAGGAGGAGAAGTAGGAAAGGGCCTGACTTCTTGAATGCAGAGAGGTGAGGATCGGGGAGAGGAGGATAGGGACAGGCTAGGGTGTGCTGACTGGAATGCACAGACAGGACCAGGCTTGGGGGTACAGACTGGGCGTGATGGGAGCAGTAGGGGGACAGGCATAAGCTGTGAATGGAGAAGAGCTGAGAGAGAGAGGGATTGGCTGGGGGAGACAGTACAGGATGGAGCAAAAAGGGGCACACTGGGTGAGAGGGAAAAGAAGGGTCTGTATCAAGAACACTCCCCTCTATACACTGTATAGAACTCAAGATTCCTGAGTCTCCACTTTGCTTTTTATAAGAGCAAATAGGTGTGAAAACCACTTATAAAGGGTGCTTCTGCATCCCCCCAAGGCTGCTCCACATAGAGAACAACATCTTATTACTGCTACCAATTACCCCATTAAATTGAGTAGTATATATATGGGCTGTGGGTCTAAAAATACCAATCATGCTAATGATCCATGTAGGCCTATGAGGCAGGGGTCCTGGAAAAAACAGCATATGATCATGTAATTAAAGATTGTACACACACGCATACACACAAGGGGTGTGAATTAAGGTTGCACAGGCAAACTTAAGTTTGAGTGCTTGACTTTGCAACCTAAATAACGTTCTTTTAACACTGTCATTTTGAATGTAATAATGTAAAATTGCCAGGCATTGGGTACAGAACTGCCATCTCTTGCAAACAAGGACACCTTCACAAATGGGCACTCGATATCAGTAGTTGAGAATATATTGAACAAACTGTATATGAAGTGGGTACCTGCAAACTAAGGGGGTATCTATAACTAGAAGGTGCCAGGATACAGTATAAACCCATCATTTGACTCAATGATCCTTACAGCCATGAAAAGATTTTAGTCCAGCAATGAGATCCATATTGTTAGACAGCATTAGAAAACTTATTTAAATGGCTTCAGAGGCATTTTACTGTAGATTTTGTTAGGATTTCAGGAAAGCACTTCTTTTTAATTTCCTGAATAAATGAAATCTCCCAATGATGGACTGAGACTAGGAAATTGAAAGAACTGTACTTTGTAGTGAAACCTTTTTCCTAAACCATTTATAATTACAAAAGAAATACCTGTGAAAAGGCTGACATTTTCACCAAGAAGAACAGCTACTTTAGTCCCCTCATATTGCTAGCTGGATACTGCTTCAAAAGCATGTCCTTTATTTTTCAGGGCACTGTTCAAATCAAAGCAAATATTGATTCCCACGGTTTGGGGCTATGCAGAGATTTATTTTAATTCAAGAAGAAAACTTTTACCACATTGAGCTTTGCCATTGCTTTAAATCTGATGCCAGTAATCCACCACTATTCTACCAATTTGAGTTAGGTGAGCATACTCAGGAAAACTTCTGTGCTGGTATCTACCCACAGTAAAGTTGAGTAGAAAACTGTTTTTCCATCCCAAGAAAATATTTGAAATTTCAAAATACTTTCCCATCCTGAAATGAGACCCCACAAAAATAAATAAAACTAAAAAAAAAATCAAAAATCAAACTTTTGAAAATTTTCTCAAACCACTGAACCAAAGCTAATCTGACCTAAAATAAAACAAAACAAAAATTACTCAATTTAGGCCAATAGACATGTTTTCTTTCAATAATTTAAAAATATTTCATTATGTCAGAATGATTTGGAGGACCCTTTGGAGGGAATGGATCAGAAGGAGATCCGTTTGATCAGAAGGCAAGGGATGCATTCTCCTAGGGACGGGGGTTCCACAACCACCATTCCCAAGAGGAAGAGAAGGGTGATGGTGGTCGGGGACTCCCTCCTAAGGAGGACAGAGTCATCCATCTGCCGTCCGGACCGGGAAACTCTAGAAGTGTGCTGCTTGCCTGGAGCTAGGATTACAGATGTGACGGAGAGACTGTCAAAACTTATCAAGTCCTCAGACCGCTACCCCTTCCTACTTCTCCACGTGGGCACCAAAGACACTGCCAAGAATGATCTTGAGCGGATCACTGCGGACTATGTGGCTCTGGGAAAAGAGATAAAGGAGTTTGAAGCGCAAGTGGTGTTCTCATCCATCCTCCCTGTTCAGGGAAAAGGCCCAGGTAGAGACCGTCGCATTGTGGAAGTAAATGCGTGGTTACGCAGGTGGTGTCAAAGAGAGGGCTTTGGATTCTTCGATCATGGGATGTTGTTCCAGGAAAAAGGATTACTAGGAAGAGACGGGATTCATCTAACAACGACAGGGAAGAGTATCTTCACAGACAGGCTGGCTAATCTAGTGGGGAGGGCTTTAAACTAGTTTCGATGGGGGATGGGGACCTAAACCCGAAGGTAAGTGGGGAAGAGGGACACCACAAGGAAGCAGAAGGAGGAGGGTGCAGCAGGGGAGGCCTCCCGATTCATACTGTGAAAGTAGGCCAATCGGCTACTTATCTCAAGTGCCTGTACACAAATGCAGGAAGCCTGGGAAACAAGCAGGAGGAACTGGAAGTCCTGGCACAGTCAAGAAACTACAACATGATTGGAATAACTGAGACTTGGTGGAATAACTCTCACGATTGGAGCACTGTCATGGATGGGTATAAACTGTTCAGGAAGGACAGGCAGGGGCGAAAGGGTGGAGGAGTTGCACTGTATGTAAGAGAGCACTATGACTACTCTGAGCTCCAGTATGAAACTGGAGATAAGTCAGTTGAGTGTCTCTGGGTTAAGCTTAGAAGCAAGAACAATAAGCATGATGTCATGGTGGGTGTCTGTTACAGACCACCAGACCAGGAGGATGAGGTAGATGAGGCTTTCTTTACTCAACTAGGGAAAGTTTCCAGTTCACAGGACCTGATTCTCATGCGGGACTTCAATCACCCTGACATCTGCTGGAAGAGCAATACAGCAGAGCACAAACAATCCAGGAAGTTTTTGGAGAGTGTCGCAGACAATTTCCTGGTGCAAGTGCTGGAGCAACTGACTAGGGGCCATGCTTCTCTTGACCTGCTGCTCACAAACAGGGAAGATTTGGTAGGGGAAGTAGAAGTGGGTGGCAACCTAGGCAGCAGTGACCATGAGATGGTCGAGTTCAGGATCCTGACAAAAGGAAGAAAGGAGAACAGCAGGATACGGACCATGGACTTCAGAAAAGCGGACTTTGACTCCCTCAGGGAACTGATGGGCAGGATTCCCTGGGAAGCTAATATGAGGGGGAAAGGAACCCAAGAGAGCTGGCTGTATTTTAAAGAGACCTTATTGAGGGCACAGGAGCAAACCATCCCGATGTGCAGAAAGAATAGCAAATATGGTAGGCGTCCAGCTTGGCTTAACAAAGAAGTCTTTGGCAAACTTAAACGCAAAAAAGAAGCTTACAAGAAGTGGAAGCTTGGTCAGATGACTAGGGAGGATTATAAAAACACTGCTCGAACGTGCAGGAATGAAATCAGGAAGGCCAAAGCGCAACTGGAGTTGCAGCTAGCAAGGGATGTGAAGGGGAACAAGAAGGGTTTCTACAGGCATGTTGCCAACAAGAGGAAGATTAGGGAAAGTGTGGGCCCCGTAGAGAATGAGGGAGGCAACCTAGTGACAGAAGATGTGGAGAAAGCTGAGGTACTCAATGCCTTTTTTGCCTCTGTCTTCACAGAGAAGATCAGCTCCCAGACTACTATACTGGGTGGCACAGAATGGGAAGGAGGCGAACATCCTGCAGTGCTGAAGAAACAGGTCCAAGACTATTTAGAAGGATTGGACGTACATAAGTCCATGGGGCCGAATGCAATGCACCTGAGGGTGCTGAGGGAATTGGCTGAGGTGATTTCAGAGCCATTGGCTATTATCTTTGAAAGCTCGTGGCAACAGGGGGAGGTCCCTGAGGACTGGAAAAAAGCAAATATAGTGCCCATCTTCAAAAAAGGGAGGAAAGAGGATCCAGGGAACTACAGACCGGTCAGCCTCACTTCAATCCCTGGAAAAATCATGGAGCAGGTCCTCAAGAAATCCATTTTAAGGCACTTGGAAGAGAGGAAGATGATCAGGAACGGTCAACACAGATTCACCAAGGGAAAGTCATGCCTGACCAACCTGATTGCTTTCTGTGATGAGGTGACTGGCTCTGTGGATGTAGGGAAGCGGTGGATGTGATATACCTTGACTTTAGCAAAGCTTTTGATACTGTCTCTCACAGTATTCTTATCAGCAAGTTAAAGAAGTATGGGTTGGATGAATGGACTATAAAATGGATAGAGAACTGGTTAGAGCATAGGGCTCAACGAGTAGTGATCAATGGCTCCGTGTCTAGCTGGCAACCGGTCACAATCGGAGTTCCCCAGGGGTCGGTCCTGGGGCCGGTTTTGTTCAACATCTTTATTAATGATCTGGAGGATGGGGTAGATTGCACCCTCAGCAAGTTTGCGGATGACACTAAGCTGGGGGGAGTGGTAGATACCCTGGAAGTAGGGATAGGATACAGAAGGACCTAAACAAACTGGAGGATTGGGCCAAAAGAAATCTAATGAGGTTCAACAAAGAAAAGTGCAGAGTCCTCCACTTAGGACGAAAGAATCCCATGCACAGCTATAGACTGGGGACCGACGAGCTAGGCAGCAGCTCTGCAGAAAAGGACCTGGGGGTAACAGTGGATAAAAAGCTGGATATGAGTCAGCAGTGTGCCCTGGTTGTCAAGAAGGCTAATAGCATATTGGGCTGCATTAGGAGGGGCATTGCCAGCAGGACGCGGGAAGTGATTATTCCCCTCTATTTGGCATTGGTGAGGCCGCATTTAGAATATTGTGTCCAGTTTTGGGCCCCCCACTACAAAAAAGATGTGGAGAAGTTGAAGAGAGTACAGCGGAGGGCAACAAAAATGATTAGGGGGCTGGAGCACAGGACTTATGAGGAGAGGCTGAGGGAACTGGGCTTGTTTAGTCTGCAAAAGAGAAGAATGAGGGGGGATTTGATAGCGGCCTTTAAGTACCTGAAAGGGGGTTCCAGAGAGGATGGGGCTAGGCTGTTCTCAGTGGTGGCAGATGACAGAACAAGGAGCAATGGTCTCAAATTGCAGGGCGGGAGGTCTAGGTTGGACATTAGGAAAAAGTTTTTCACTAGGAGGGTGGTGAAGCACTGGAATGGGTTACCTAGAGAGGTGGTGGAATCTCCATCTTTAGAGGTTTTTAAGCTGAGGCTTGATAAAGCCCTGGCTGGGATGATATAGCTGAAGTTAGTCCCGCTTTGAGCAGGGGGTTGGACTAGATGACCCCCTGAGGTCCCTTCCAACTCTAATATTCTATGATTCTATGTCATTTCAACTATTTAAATTTTTATAAAACTATAATTAGCATATATTTCTAAACAAAAAGTCATTGAGAGAGGGGAAACTGCAAAATTTTCATTCAGAAAAATGTCAAAACAGGATTTTCAAAACATTTTTTCCAAAATTTTTTCAAGTTGAGAATTCGTCAAAATCAACTGTAATTGTATACTGGCCCCTTAAAACTAAAGGAGGCCAGAAGACCCCATTCCAGAAATGTTGGAATAAACAAAGGCACTAGAAAGGGTTTTATAGGAGAATGATAGGAAGTGGTCCTGGGAAATTAGTAGTGGACGGGAAGAACTAGGTGTGACACACTACACTCCCCATAATCACCGTTATAGTGTAATTGTGGATTGTTTAATGCAAAGTATGTCATGTAAGATGTTTCTGGAATGCTCATGATGTACTGAACATTATTGTTATAGTAATATGTTTGTTGCCATGTCATGTTATGGTTATGAGGCTTCGCTATGTAATATTCCCAGATATGTCTCATGGCTTGAGACAGATCTAGGCAAAATTCTACAGAGCTGAGGGGCAATTCGCACCGCACTAAGGCATGCGTAAAACAAACCCAGCTCTTCCAGGAACAAAGGTTTAGCCTGAGCATCAACAAAGGAACCATGATAAAGGGATGCTCACTCAGGATATGGATGAAGTCATACAAGGACATTGTTTGTCATCTGTCCCTGAAAGGGAGGGTGAAGTCTCAGGGGGGAGAAGGAACATTTTTAAAAGTGAAGACATTTTGCTATGCTCTCTCTCTTCCACCTCTATCTATGACCACCACCAAGCAACTGAAGTGCTGATCATAGGGGGAGAGCCTGACTGAAGGCAGACCAGCCAGCCTGAGGTGAGAATCATCTGAGTTTGTAAGAATTAAGCTGAGTTTGAAAGAGTTAAGCTTAGTTTAGAATGTGTTTTGCTTTTTGTTTTCTCTTTATAAGTCAGAGGAAAGCAAGTCAGATTTGATCACTTAAAATCTTTCTGGACTTAATAAATTTGTTTGTTTTATCTAAAACAGTGCATTTGGTTTAAGGTGTATTAGAGACTCCATTTGAAGTGACAAAGTTGGTACATATTAATTTCATTGTTAAACTGAGTAACTGATTATGAGCTTGCAGCATCCAGTGGCCAGCATGGAACATTTTAAGACGGAGGTTCCGAGGGTTACATCTGGGAGTGGGGGATAGTGACATGGGTCCTTCTGTTGCATGATCTAAAGAGTGACTTGCCAGAAGCTCTCGCTCACTCAGTTGGGAACAACTTGCTTGCTGGAGACTGTGTGTGATCTGCCCAGGAATGGGAATTCACACAGCAAATCAGAGTAAGATGGGCTCCAGGAGTGGAGAATTGGAGTGACACAGCGATTCACCAGTCCAGATTGCAGAGGGGAACATCACACCAGAACATGGTACTTTTAAGGGCCCAGGACCTGGTAGTGTAGGGTGGGGCGGGGCTTTCCTCTCTCTCTCGCCCAATCAAGGGTAAACTCTCCAAAAGGGGGCACTATATATGCTGGCTTATCCCTCAGAACAAGGAGTGCACTGACAGGGAGAAGGAAGCCAGAGCACTGAGCTCTGGCTAGGAAGGACAGGTATGGTGTCTTTGTGAAGAACAGTCTGGGGAAAAATAAGAGCTTGCTCAGCAGAAGAGCAGAGATAACTATGAACTTTTGTGTTGCTGTCACGAACTTTATGAACTGTTTTCAGCTATTAACACAGCCCAGGCAATGGTTGGTGGTAGCCCTGAGAAAAACCATAGTGTGAAGGTGCTGAGAAACACCTCTGGCATGAGGGGGTGCTCAGTAAATGACAACCCTGTTATATTGATTCTTTCCCTATGAACAGTTTCAATTTTGACAAATCAGCATTTTTCAGTGGAAAAATGCCTTGTGAAAAAATTCCTAACCAGCTCTGACCTTCAGTATGAGGAAGGGCTCTTAGGGAATCACTTCTTCATACTATTTTATAAGAGCATTCTTCTCTGAAAAGTGGCTGTAAAAATGGCATTAAGAACAATGTGTGTTTATCGTCTCTCAGAGACTTTCATGTCAAACACGTTTCAAGTAAAAAGATAGTTTTCTAAAGATGTCCGCCCTGCAAACTCAGTCTGTGAAAGAGAAACTGACGCTGTGCTCTTTCTGGATCAGGTATTGTAACAAGCCTCACTTACATTCGTGCAATCCTGTTGTCTGCAATCTGGTTGTAATAATGCAGCTGAGGACACAATTTGGCCTGGGATTGGAATTTAGTTAATGATTCTGTTGATGATATAAAAAAAAAACTAGATAAGAATCCAGTTTACTCTTTCATATCTCTGCTGGCTCCACAGTGTGAATGTGAATAAAAGTAGCAAAATCTTATTTTTTCATTAAACTTAACACTGGCCTCAAACCACTTATTAGAAACTGCCCTGTCCTTCTCTGTAGCAGCACCTGCTGGTGACAGGGAGGCGCTGTGAGCTGAGTGATATGCAAAAAAACCCCTTCTAGGCTGCTTCTATATTCATCTTAAGGTCTGTGTGAACCCCTAAAATGTTTAGGAATGTGCAATCATGCTGGAACCTCAGAAGACGGTAAGGAAGTGGTGTACACGGATCACAATACATGGTGATGATGCAGCTCACCAGCGACTTGTTTTGCTTGTTGTATATGAGCTTTTACAAAGTGACTCGTCTGCTGGTTACAGCCTCCTCATATTCAGAGGGAATCTTAATGTGGTTAATCAGTTTGTCAGTTGGAAAAGTTGGGCATTTTTCAACTTCCACATCTCTACCCTCTCACAAGAAGATAGACAAATAACCAGGAAGAAACAGCTACACGATTTGTGCTTCTGAGAAAAGGCGGTGCACCTGGTCAGCTCAGCACCAACTGCCACACTGCCTCGGGTCGGTGTCACTTACTGAGCAATAGGTAATCATGCCATATTAACTGCCCATACAACCTTTTTCTTCTAAATGGATGGATGTCTAAACTAGGATGGAAAGCACAGAAGATTGTAAAAGTGCTTCAGAAGAGGACAGCGGAAGCTTGAAAGCCAATGAGCAACCCCCCCAAAGAACTCGATAAAGTCAGCTGAAAGCACTCAAAGGCTGAATGCAAATTTATATTAGTAAGGAGGGAGAGAGCCATCTGTGAAGAATGCATTCACCTGACATTTATAGCATGCAAAGAAATTGAAACCACACTTGGGCAGTTTAGGTAATTCCATGCATAATAATTCAGCAGGAGGTAACAACACTCATTTGAAAAGGAACATTACTGACCTCTTCAATTTTTTTTTCCCTCTAAGGATTTTTCCCCTTAGACAGCATCAGATAGAATGATAATAACGTTGAGAAATTTAGAATGAATTCTCTATCACCCAGATGCAGCTTTGACACAACAGTAATCTGTGCATTAGAAAAAATTAGCTAGATTGGGGCTGGGGTGTATATTTTTTGCCAGAGACACATAGCTTAAGTAGTTTAGATCCACACTTTAGGTTTTGTAGAATAAACAAACAATGAATCCAGAACACTGAATCTGACCACTCCCATGGCCCCCAAATTGGAATCCCTATACCTGAATTCACACCTACAGTTTTGGTTATGGACATGAGCCCATTTTCCAGTTGTGACTTAGATATATCCCAAACCGGTACAAATATGAGAACACCAGATCTTGTGAGATTTCAACACTGTAAATACATCAGCAAAATCAGATATTTGTGGCAGATTTCTATTGCTTCAGGTAAAAAAAAATAAAAATCAAGTGAGTTTTTGGTGCCATCTAATTCACATTGTCCATCAAATCTGACCTTGAATTCTGGATTATTTATAGCTTTGATATGTCACTTATCACCATAGTAGCTAAATGCCTCTCAGAAAGTAACAAATTAAGCCTGATGACAACCTATGGAGAAGTATAATTATCACCATTTTACAGATGAGGAAATGGAAGCACAGAGATGGGAAGGAGAATAGAATTTAGATCCCCAACTAAATGCCTTGATCAAAAGACCATCCTTGTCCGGTTTAGACTTAATCCAAATTTCGTATCTGAACCTGAATCTGCAGTCACATGCCACCTCCTCAGCTAATTTGCAGATTTTTTAAAAATCTCATATACATAAACTAATGCAGGCAAATTCTGGAGAGAGAAGAGAAAATGTTTCCTAGTAACATCATACAATATTAGCTTTCTTTTAGTTACTATTACTGCCTTTCCCCTTGTTCATTTATGTACAATTGTCTTTTCTTATAACATTTCTATATATTTATTTTTCTTCTCCCCTTGTCTTCCCACAAGGCTGAGTTTTGCTAATTTCTGATAAAATATAAAGTGTTCATAACTATTGTCAATGGCTTTATAGTCTTCCAGTTTTAATTTTTATATTCCTGGATGTCATTGGAATCTAGGTATATGTTTTACAGGCTTTTGGGAACAAATTAAAAAGAAACCCAGCAACTGAGTTTAAAAAATCTCACATTGACCTTTTAAGAATTCATCTGCTCCCGGCTGCATATTCCCTGACTCAACTGGTAAACCTCTCTTTGTGACATCATGATCATTTCCATAGCAACCAACTGTGATGCTACAAATAAATAAGTAATAATAATTGCTTGAGGAAGCTAAGAATAGGCTCTTGTTTGAAAGGAGCCATTTCCTCTAAACAAGAGGCAGTTTAAAGAATTACCCCATTCCCTGTGATCTCTTGGGCAGCGACAGCCCCTTCAGTCTGACAAGCATTGATATAAGAGGTAAAACCAGAGTGATTTCCATTGATTTTTAGACTTGGGGTGGGGGAGGAAGAAATGTATCTAACCTTTTACAGTGCTGTACGTTTGTGATTATCTGTGTTATTTAAAACCATAAATCATCAGAGAAATTCACATCATTAGTGCAGTTTGTCTAACATTTAATTATACAAGCACCAGATATGCATTAAGTTTATTATGTGGTGTAAATCTTTGTGTATAGTGTAAAACACTATAAAGGATTTATACTTTTGTAATAATATGCAAATGGATGGAATGTAGTTTGCTTTACAGCATACATAATCCCAATGGCTAGCTAGGCAGCACTAAATAGAAATATTCCAAGAGTTTGCTGCTGGCCTCTTGAAAACCAGTGGGGCTTGGCAGTGAGTCTGGGAAAGTAGGACTTGCCAAAGTGGAACATAGCCATTAATGGATGCCCTGTCTCTAGCAACAGATAATGATGAATGATTTGGAGGAAGGCATAAGCCATGCACCTTATATTCCCCATAATGTGCCTCATTTCACAATTAGATATTATAGGGCCTTTTTTTTCCTAACCACAGCAACTACCTTATTTCCTGAAGCACAACAGTTGACAACCCGTTATTTTTAGATATGGGTGAAAACATGTCTGTTTTTCGAACATCCACTTTTCACAAATGGTTTCCAAATACTTGAGTCTAAACCAACCCCAAAGGTTAACAGACCAAAACTGTTCTTCCACTTTAGGGTCACAGTTTCATTAGCTTTCCCAAACTAATTGAGAGCAGACTGATCACTTGCACTCTGCTAAATGACTGATTAGGCCTCCTAGGTGCTATGACAATATAAATCAATTATAATGAATAGAGGGAGCTCTGCTAGCTGTGGTTGGATCAGCCATTGACTTGCTGTATTACTTTGAGTAAGCCCTTTAGCCTCCTTATACCGATTTCCCCATCTGTAAAATGGGAATGACACATCCATACCTCACAGAGGTGTCGTGAGAGTAAATTCACTGAGTCTGGACCCTGAGACACCAGTCTAAAATCAGGAGTAACTGCACTGAAGACATCAGACTTATCCAGGAGTAAAACTCAAGTGACTAACATCAAAATCAAGATCACTGGGGGTCAATCCTGCAAGGTGATGAGAGCACTCTGGGCCCAATCTATCTAAGCACCAAAGCATGTGAGTAGTTCCACTTACTTCACTGGTCAAACTTAGGCAAATGCTAAAGTGTGTTGCTGGTTTGGGTCCAGAGTTAGTAAATGGGGACCCAGAGATGGAAAGCACTATGGAAATGCAAAGGATTATAGCTACTTCTATTAAACAAGAACTCATAACTTTTAATGGACTTTGCTTTGTTTACCTTAGTCAAATCATGCTGAAATCAGAACAGTAGACTGAAAATCACTGTTTTAGATATTGACTGAACATATCATTTAATGATACTTAAAAAAATAACTACCTTTGTAATTATAATAAAAGAATCCTTTGATAATTATATGTGCTTTCTTCCCTCAACATACCCAGTAACTACTACACTTTAGACGTTATTTCCAGTATATTGCTAGCACTTAAATCAGCTGTAATGAAATGTATAATGATGGATGTTATATTATATAGCTTAGCTCGCATAGCTCAGATTTGCTTTTCAGTCTCTGTATCTAAATCTTACCAATTATTCATGTCCTCTTTTTATTGTGTGTGCGAATGCATATAGATAAGTAGATATAATGTCAAATCAGTCCTCACAGTTTCCTTCCTAGCTTTAAAAAATTCCTTCTGTGACACACAAAGCTGATAATGTTTTCCCCTTTTTAAACAGAAGTGGCAGGAGCTAAATGCAGAAACGTTAATAGGCTAATATGTTCATCAAGTTGTGGGCAATAATGAGCTTTACACATCTGTTGTTCTTACTAGAATGACAGCGTCACTTGTAGGCCACCCTTGCACACAGACACATTGTTAGGTAATACGTGTAATATTTTACCTTTATCTAGCACATTTAATCTTGAAGGCTCTCAAAGTGCTTCACAAGCTATATTAGACATATTCACAAATAAGGGAGTATAGCTGAAATGCAGCCACTAGTGAGATAGATGGTGGCATAAGGCATTGCACTTGGGAGGCACTAGATAAACAGTGGTGCAAACGCTATACATTCACGTACCCTTGACAGAAGCTACTTTAAAAACAAATAAATCAGTGTTCAAAGTAGGGTCTAAATATTTCTTTTTATATTATTTTTTGTAACACCCAGAAGAATTTATTAAATATCATGCAATAATATTTTGGCCTTTTTCTTTTTAAAGCACTTTAAAATTCCTGTACCCCGTGCCCTCTCCTCACCCCCAAAATACAGTGATATAGAGCTCAATCCTCTTCCCATTGAAATCATGCAAATTTTGCAATTGAGAACATGGTCAGTCCCTTAAATAAGGCTTGTTTACACAAAATAAAGGGCATGCACAGGTATATTCATACCACAGATAATTTGTACTGAAGGAGAAAAACATCAGTCCTCCGCTTTTGAAAAATAAGTTACCTTTTACTCCACAGTCAATCCATGTGTTTTTCAGAGCCTTGGGCTGTCTCCTTTTATGTCTGACATGGACATCATCACTCAGCAATGCACTGTACAATAATGTTATAAAGATTTTGGATATTTGTCATCAGAAATCCTTTCAAGGCCGGGTCATGAGCTTATAGGCTTTTTAAAAAGGGGTTAATTAAACTCAGTGGATTTTGAAAATGAATGGCTCTTTTTGATTCTTTCATGGATCAGTAACTGGCTAAAAGGTAGGAATAAATGGTCAGTTTTCAGAATGGAAAGAAGTAAATAGCAGGATCCCCCAAGGATCTGTACTGGGACCAGTGCTGTTCAACATATTCATAAATTATCTGGAAAAAGGAATAAACAGTGAGGTGGAAAAACTTGCAGACAATGCAAAATTAAGGCTTATCTACACTAGAACATTAGATCGACCCAGCTATGTTGCTCAGGGGTATAAAAATCCATTCCCTGAGTGATGTATTTAAGATGATTTAAATCCCCATGTAGACAGTGCTAGGTCCACAGAAGAATTCTTCCATCAACCTACTTCCACCTCTCAGAGAGGTGGATTTACTACAGTGATGGAACAATCCCTCCCATCTCTGTTGTAAGTATGTACACTGAAGTGCTACGGTGGCACAGCTGCAGTGTTGCAGCTGTACCGCTATAGTGTTTTAAGTGTAGATTTAGCCTTATCCAAGACAGTGAAGTACAAAGATGACTGTGAAGCATTACAAAGGGATCTCATTAAACTGCGTGACTGGGTGACAAAATGACAGGTGACATTCAATGTTAAGTGCAAAGTAATGCACATTGGAAAACATAATCCCAACTATACTAAATTAGTGGCTACCACTCAAGAAAGTGATTTTGGAGTCCCCATGGAAAGTTTTCTGGAAACATCTGTTCAAGGTGCAGGAGCAGTCCAAAAAGCAAACAGAATGTTAAAAACCATTAGGAAAGGGATGGAGAGTAAATCAGAAAATATCAATGTTGATATATAATTCTACGGTATGTGCACACCTTGAGTACTGAGTGCAGTTTTGGTCACCCCATCACTAAAAAGACATATTAGAATTGGAAACAGAACAAATTGTTAGGGGTATGGAACAGCTTCCATAGGAGGAGAGATTTAAGAGACTGAGACTGTTCATTTTAGAAAAGAGATGACTAAAGGGGAATGTAATAGAGGTCTATAAAATCATAAATGGTGTGGAGAAAGGGATTATTTACCCCTTCACATAACACAAAAACCAGGGAGCACCCAATGAAATTAATAGGCAGCCAGTTTAAAGCTAACATGGGGAAGTACTTCTTCACACAATGCACAGTCAGCCTGTGAAACTCATTGACAGCGAATGTTGTGAAAGCCAAAAGTACAACTGGGTTCAAAAAAGAATTCGATAAACTCATGGAGGATAGGTCCATCATTGGCTATTAGCCAATATGGTCAGGGACACCATCCCATGCTCTGGATGTCCCTAAATCTCTGAGTGCCAGAAGCTGGGACTGGATGACAGGGTATGGATGATAATTGCTCTCTTCTGTTCACTCCCTCTAAAGCATCTGGCAATAGCCTCTGTGAGAAGACAGGATACTGCGTTAGATGGACCAAATGGCCATTTTAATGTTATGTTCTCTGGGAAAGAACAGGAGCTCTGACTCCTCCTATGAGTTTAAATTCAGATATAGTGTTAGCAGCAGCAGCAAATCCTATAGAAATCTTTGGGCCAAACCTATGGACAAATTAAACACTGGGTGGTTTGGAGATGAATTAGATAGCTCCACAGTTATAAGAATTTGACCCAAGAGTTTATTTTTTCATAAATAAAGTGTCATTGGTGCCGAAATATGAACTGACTTTGAAAACCACACAAAAATTATAATACAAATGAGTACCTTTTCTTCAAGCACACTTAATCTAGGTTCTGAAATATAAAAAAAAATGAAGGGATTGGAGAAATCTCCACAGAAGCAGCTAACACCCATGGGGATCTAAATGACTTAATTCAGCTCCCACATGGCTAATTCACAGGCCCCAATCATTTCCTAATCAATCTTAATAGGAAAAGCCTCCGCTAGCTTCAACCTTCAGGGCAACAACTTTGCTGGAAAAACCCATTAGGAATACCCTGTAAGTGAACCCTTAGAATGAAGCATTTATATAAGTGCAGACAGAGCTCAAACAACCTACAGCTGGACTAACCCTCCTACTACTCTATCCCAATTAGCCCCAATAAGCTACTAATTTCAAATGGACTCAGCTGTTCCTTCTGTTCTTTTAACTCATAGATTGCTATTCAGCCAACAGTGATACATGTTACAAATTAAGTGAATCGCTCAAAAAATGTAAATGATAAATTAGTGCAACTTAACAAGAATATTTTTTAAAATAGGTGATGGTAATTTCAGAGCCTTTCCATCAGAAGAATGACACTCACAACACTGAGAACCTCTTGTATTACGACCGGCCAAAAATAACAAAGAAAAAACTTCATCCCAAGCAGAGTTTTGCTCCCCGAAAAGTGAGACATGCCAGAGACTCCGTGATGTCTGCTATGGCCTTTCTATTATTGATTTTACATCAAAGTTGCTCAGATACTGTGATGATGGGCAACGATATATACTCTAAGATGGATAGATGGAATAAGACTATGTTAGTATTGAAGCTACACAGAGAGAAAAAAGCTGCATCCTTTTTAAATGCACAAATTACTTGTAATGCTTAACTATTTCCATGGGAGTAATAAGAAGAATTTGGACTCGTGATAATCTTGCTTATTGATGGCTCTGGGGTTGGAAAAAAAAATTGACTGAGTAATTTGTTGATCTGCTCCTTGCAGATCAGAGTGTTGAAACCTATCCTAAAGTAGAGTGAAAGATGAGGGATACAGATGTTTTACTGAAGACTGGGAAATCTCCTATTTCCTGCTGGAAAGCAGAGGTGAAAGAGAAAGGGCATTGCAGATCTTTCATTCATACCGGCAATCACTGCATGCATATACGTGAAGGGGTGGGATGTTAATTTAGATTCAGGCACTTCACCAAAAACAGTCCCAAATAGTTTGTTTCATTCAAGATGGTAAGTACAGTAACTCACTCCTCATCATATTCAATATGGAAAAAGAAGATCTGAACTAAATATTCTTCTATTTGGGGTCTTCTGTAGTCCTTTCCTCAGGATGTATCTGATGAAATTCAAGCTGTGGCAGATACCCACTTAGACCCTGCATCAAGAGTGAAATTCACCTCTGGGCAGAGTGTCAGCACAAGGCCTATGCATTGCATATATTCCACTTAAATCCTCCTTGAAAGGCATAAGTAGGACAGAGGATTTGTCCAGTGCCTTCCATAAGCCCTTTGCACTGTGGTGAAATTCCCTAACAGCATATTCAGAACTAGTTTTTCTGAAGAAAAATATTGTAGCCTGCTTTTTAAAAGTATTTATTGAAAGATTAATACAAAATATGTTTCAATTTTAAACAAACAGAAAGTTCAATACTGATTCCCTCTTGCATAATGTGCTGGAAGGATTCATACCCGCTAATCCCAAGTTTAGGTGGGAAATGAGCAACATGCAAAACATGACATTAACAACCTGCTCTCAATTGAAAAAACACATTTGTTGTAAAATGGGTTCATTGGCAGGATGAATCTCACAGAACGTTGCACCACAGAGTAGGCTGGGCTCAGTGATGAAACTGAACTAGAAAGGCTAACCAGGAAGAGATACAACAGGACACAGGCAAAGGCAGAGTTGTTTTTGCAAAATCTTTTCTGTCAGGTTTAATCTTTCTAAACCCCAGATGAGGGGTGATTTGGATCTGGATCTCTAGCTAACTCAAAACTTCAAAGTCCAGGTGTTTGAATAAATTATTCAAGTTTAGGCCCTGAGCCCTATAGTTTTGTTTTCTGCTGGCACAAGATACATAGGTAATTTTCTCTGTTTTTCTTTCTGCTTTCAGTATAGATTAATGGTTGAATCTATTACTCCTGGGTCCTTTTCTCTACTACTGCTTAGTTACAACGGGCTAACATTCTGACCTCTCTTCTTTTTCACACTGACAAACAGTTATTCATGTGAATAGTCCCACTGAAGTCACTATTCATGTGAGCAGCTGCACTAGAATATGAGTAAAAAGCTCACAATCTGGGCCAATTAGGGCAGAATCATGTAGGGCTTGGTTTGGGTGCATTTATTCACACTGAATGGCTTCTAACTCCATCAGTAGTCTTTTTGATTCAATACCATTTTCAAGATCAGATGCTACTCAATGTAAGTGTATCAGAATCTGACCTTTAGCCTCACCATGGTTTTTTATCCCTGTTAAATGGTTATCTTACTTCCTACCTTGAGAGGCTTCATTAATGAATGAGAGCAACCTGGATGAAGAGGCCCTGGTCTTTGAGGGTATGTCTACACTGTTGCTGGGAGCAAGCCGCTGAGCCCAGGTAGACAGACTCACATTAGCTTCTGGACATTGCATCTCAAGCCTACCTGACCCCCTGGGTCTGAGCTTGAGTGGCCAACCTGAGTCTCCGCTGGAGCTGCAACGTCCTCACTGCTATTCTTAGTGTGCTAGCTCAGGTCTGGCTAGCATGAATCTGTGTATCCACGTTGGGAGGCCTGAGAGCTTAATGCGGTAGAAAGACAAAGTTAGTATTGTTCATCAGTTCCGAGTAAACTATTTAATAGAAGAACGGCTTCTGTCCCATTTAAACAATGAAGTCACCCTTGCACCCAATAAAAACATGAAGTTCAAATAAAGGGGGAAAGAATCCCTCTATGTACAATAATTTTAGGAGGTTTTTTTCAATGTGATCTCCGAAAAGCCACTCACTCTCAAACCTACATGGAGCATAAGTGAATACAATTCTGCATGTTTTGGAATTTGAGATTATGAGATTCCAAAGATTATGGGTGAAATAATCCACTGAAGTCAATTACAATCCCCCCTGTGACTTCAGTGGGTCCAGGCCCTCACCCTCAAAGTTTAGCCTTTCAGGTTCTCTCATCCATTCTCTACAGCAGCATAGTATATGGGCCGGCTGATGGTGCTGTTTATGTACAACTGCCTCCTACCAAATGAAAAATCAGACTGTCACGAGAGCTACTCTTTATTAGCTACCATACAAAGAAAATAATTGCCTTAACATTACTGCTGCTAAACAATATGTCCTTGTTCAGCAACAGGGTACTTTGTTTTAATGGCAGAAAGTTTGGCATTTTCTCTCGTACCAATCATTACATTTGTGTGGCCACAGATCATTAACAAGGGTCCTCACTCATAACCGTGGGTGTGCGTGTGTGTTTGTTTTACACTGGGAAAACTGGGGTAGCTGAGACTGGACAGAATCCTCTTGTCTGAGTTGAACAGTCCAAATGCTGTGGGCCCTGGGATATTTCAAGGAACAGTAAAAATCAGTATAAAAAAAAAAAAAAAAAGAGTCTACTAGCAGACACTGGATCCTCCTCCATCTGTGCAGGAAAACTCAAGATAATAAAAGAACAGCTGCATCTCAGATTAGTTCATATTAGAACATTTGTTTTCCTTACATGAAATATCTGATTCATTTTAGGTCAGACAAGGAGACATGCTGTAATCTAAATCTTTTTTCTTTTTAATAACCAAAAAGTCTATAAAGTGTTTCTGAACTATGACATTTTCAGTTTTGCAGTCCTCACACACGCCATCATGGATGACACCTCACACCCTGGAATATTCAGCTGTTTTGTTCTTGCTTTCAAAACCCCATGTTTATTAGTAATCTTTTAGTTTATACAAAGAGGTTTTTAAAGTGCTCCAGGAAGAATGCTGCAAGTTTGTACGAAACTGACATGCATGCTAACCAGTCTATGAGGCTCTATACTATATAGTTCTGCTTCTTTATCCTTGAATAGGAATCAGACTTTATATTATTAAAGGATTTATTTCATATAAAAGTTTAGGGGCCATAAAAATAACAAATGTGCCCAAGGAATTCTCTTCAATCCAAAATTATGTTACTTATAATTATGCTTTCAATTTTTCTAGGACTTTTAATGAAAGACTCCAAATTACTATAAAAGCTATATCTAGAGGAATCACTGAGGGTACGTCTACACAGCAAAGAACAACCCACAGCTGGCCCATGCCAGCTGAGTCTGGCTCACAGGGCTCAGGCTGGAGAGCTGTTTCATTGCTGTGTAGACTTCCAGGCTCAGACTAGAGCCCAGGCTCTAGGACCCTGTTGGGTAGGAGGGTCCCAGAGGTCAGGATCCAACCTGAGCCCAGAAGTCTACACAACAATGAAACAGCCTCACTGCCCAAGCCCCACGAGCCCAAGTTGGCTGGCATAGGCCAAATGTAGGTTTTTCTTTACTATGTAGACATACCGTGACCCACCAGTCAGTGGAACACATCAACCATTGCATAACAGCAAAACTAAAGAATGGTCCAAGAAGAATAATTTATCCAACAGAAAATGCAAGGTGAACTTAGGTTAGTGAACTTAGATCATTCAATAGTTAATCATAGAGGAATTTGGCTAGGATACCAGCAGTGTTATTCCTAACTCTTGTCAATAGTGCAGTAGTGATTTCAAGTGACTGAAATGTCACTTTAATGTCTTGTCCCAAAGGTGACACCTATAATAAACAAAGCAACCTCCAAATTTGGTAGGAATCCAGGGGGAAGAGTGCCTCCTGCTGTTCTAAATTAAACTACTGTCCATCCCAAATAACTCAATTGACTTCTTTAGACTTTATTCTGGATTTCCACCAATGTAAATGAGATTAGAATTTGCCCCAATGAATTCCCATTAATCCTTTTGAGAGCAGAGAAAGAATTGGATGGTTTTCCTTGGAAGTTTGTCATCCAAATGCTAACCAGGTTCAACTTTGTTTAGTGTCGGATATCTAGTTCAAAGGAATATAATGGCAGCTGGTTTAGAACTTGGCTCATTTCTGTAATAATGTTGTAAACTCTTTATGCAAGGACTATCTTCATTTAGTGCCATGTATAGCACGAAGAACACTGCTGATGCTTTATAAAGAAACAGATAATGATAATAATACCACCATGTTAGCAACAGAATGTCCTTTTACTATACAATGCTATTTCAAAATTAGGTAATAATTTATAGTAAGCCTATTAACAATGTTTTGCAGCCAACAATGATGGATTCTTAGGAGCTATCAGTATGCACCTTTTCCTGCTGGACTGGTGCCTCCTCCTGGTCATACTGGTGATAAGCTCGAGGCCAACACCCACATCTGCAGTCTGCACACCAGCCCTCTGTTTCTGCTCCTGCCTACACCATAGTGTCCTCTTCTCAACTCAGCCCTCCACCTGGGTCCTTATCTGTATCTCTTCCCTTTCAGGGGAGAGATATCTCTGTCCAACATTCCAGCCACTTCACCAGTGATGAGTGGGTGGACCCAGGCATGTCCACTACTCTGGATCCCAACCCAGGGACCCTGTAAATAGCAGCCTCCTGCTGCTCCATTTCCCTGGGCCAGTTCCACATGATCCCAGCACCTTCTTCGCCTTTGTCTCAGCTGCCCAGTCCCAGGAACCAGCCACTGCTCTGTCCAAGGTGCTTATAGTTCTTTCAGCCCTCCAGGGACACAGTCCTTACTTCCTAGGCTCTCAGCAGCAACTGACCTACCAGACCTTGGCAGCTTCCTTTTATATGGACCTGCTGAGTCCTGATTAGCTGCCCTCACAGCCCCTCTCCTATTGGCTGCTTCCTGCACAACCTCCCCAGGGCTCTATTAACCCCTTGCATGCCAATGTGGGGCAGACACCCCAACACAGGAACACACATATTATGAATTGAAAAGCATCAGCTGTTTTACAAATAAAAACGAGAATGAATAAAAAAGATTGCTGCATTGTAAATTTATAAAAAGGAATACTAAGCATGCTTCCGGATGCCAGAGTAGCTCAGGATGGATTGTAGTCTCTGTCTCATGCAGTCACTGTTTGGAAAGCACTGTGGAGTTATCACAGCAACAACAAAAACCAGGATAGTTTAGAAAAGCTAATATTGATCCCCTGAATGGAAAGAATCATTTTTTAAATGTTGTCCATTCTAAATGGGAGGTTGGTTACATAATAATATCCTTTTAAGGTTAATGAAAAATAGGGTAATGGAATGGCCCAGAGAACATGAAGCAATTTCACCTCAAAAGGTAGATCACGGATTCAAACCCAGCAAAGGCCAATAGTGGCTGAAATAACCTGTCTGTTATTTAATGTTATTTCTGAAATGTGTTGGTAACTGCGGTCTCATTCAAAGTGGACATCACAAAGCTCACCATTCATGACTGGCACCAGTTTTAGTAACCCTTGTTGATAATCTCAGCAGACTCGGAATGAATGGGAATGGAGACCAAAAGATGTTTCTTCCTTCTCAGTGTTAAGACACTTTGGAAGAGTGGGAAACTTGCATTGTCACTTCTGACAATAAATAGAGGATCACTCCCTAGGACTGTGATTCACAGCACCTGTCACATCATTAAAATGTGTGATATCTAACCCCGCCACCCAGCTTCACATGAAAAAAGTTTTGTGGGTCACATAAGCATGCACAAAGGAGACAGTAGAAGCCACTTTTTAAAGAGGAACCACTGTACAGACTACGGGACTAGAGACACTCTATGGATCAGATTAAGCAGTCCTGAAACAGCAAAGATAATCATATTGATTGGGAAGAAATGTCTGGTTAATTTTTCACAAGGCGTAGATTCCTCAAAAATCAATAACTTTCTGCTGTATCTTTATTCTTTGGAATAAACTGTGTCTGTCTAAGAAACTTGATTCCTAAGCTCAATTAGATTCATAAAACATTCACAGACATAGACAGCACAAAAGAAATGCAAGCTTTCCCAGGCAGCAGTGAGCATTTAACCCCAAGGTAGGACAAAGAGAATTATTCTCTCTTGATATATTGTTGTCCTTGGACAGATATGATTTTTTTTCTTTAGTGCTGTAATTTTCTTTGTTTTTGTTGGCAATGCACACAGCCATCTACTCAGAAATTCTTTTTAAAGTTTGTCTTCCCCCATGAATAGAACATCTATTACATTTGATACATTTAAAGCATAAAAGAAACAGTAAGTCCTACAAATTGTACAGACTCATGTGAGATGGGAATATATACACGGCATTCCAGTTACACTACACTGGAAACAACTATTTGATGAAAAAGATGGTACACTTTAAAAGACCCCAGAGAAAGAAAACACATAATATGAATGGAGGAAATTATACCAAAGAAGGGTTATTTGACTGCAGATCTAATTCTACCTTGAGTTCACACTCAGTGCAACCTGACTCCACTATGATTGAACAGGCATATGTGAAGACAGAAGCTAGACCTCTATGCTTGACAGCCAAGCCATGTCTGAACTGCACAAACGGATGTACAGTTACTACACCTCCTATAGAAAGATGCCAACCAACACTATACATTGAGGAAATAATAAAATGCTTCTAGCTTTTAACAGTTTTTTGTTCCTTTTTTCATCCAGAGGCAATGAGAGTTGGGCATGACTATCTATAAACCCCCTCATCCATTCCCACCAAGCAATCAGCTCTCTGAAGAAAGATGTAGCCTTAGGATCCAGTCATTTACTTAGCTGCAGGATTTCCCCATGCTTTGGAGGACTCACACCATGGGTAGCTACAAAATGCATGATGAGTGTTATGCTACATTGGATGAATGAAAGAAATTAAGAGCAAACATTTTAAACAGAAGCATTCTGCTGTTGAACAGAGACATATGGCAAAAGAAAGAGATTATGGTTTTCCCTCTCTTTTTATGATATTTCTTTTCCCTCTGTTAATCCAATCTTTGCTTGATGGGGTAATTTATTACATTTTTAAAAAATTCTCCATGGAGGGAGAGGTGAATTATATCAGCCTAATATTTATCACTGCCAATACCTGTAGATGTCTGACCTAGGTAATACCTCAAAAACAATAATGCTGGGCAAACTTCAATAGATTAGCAGCAGCAGTCTGCATAAGCAAGGATATACTTAGATGTTTAACTGGCCGGCAGCTGGAACTAGCCAAACCCTATGAGTCTTCAAAAGTGTCTTGAAATCTTGTCAGAACAGGCTTCCTGGTGAGATAGCTGGTATTTCCTGAATCTGATCATGCTAGAAAAATGCAGTGTAGTTGTAGCTGTGTCATTCTCAGGATAGTAGAGACAAGATGGGTGAGGTAATATCTTTTATTGAACCAACTTCTGTTGGTGAGAGAGACAAGCTTTTGAGCCACACAGAGCTCTTCTTCAGGTCTGGGAAAGAATGCCCAGAGTCACACCAAAATGCAAGGTGGAACAGATTACCACCCGTGGGTGAACATTTTCACAAAATGATCTATCTGCATCTGACCTCTCAGTCCTCATCCTCAAAGGAAACGTGCACAACACTTTCAAACAATGAGCCTGGGCGTTTAAATTCATCACTCTGCTAGACATAAAAAAACATGGACTAAAGAGAGACACTGTATGTATAGTTTTACAACAATCTGTAACCCACTAACCCCCTTTTTTTGTCCTATGACTGCAGAGGTGTTAACGGGCCACTTCACCTTGAATAGTCCCCTACAATATGTGCTAACTACATATGGTAAACAATCTGTTCCCCTTTCCATTTTGCTGTGACACTGGGAGTTCCTTTCCCAGACCTGAAGAAGAGCTCTGTGTGGCTCAAAAGCTTGTCTCTCTCACCAACAGAAGTTGGTCCAATAAAAGATATTACCTCACCCACCTTGTCTCTCATGCTAGAAATACACTGACAACAGGAGTATCCAAACTTGTTCTTGCTCACTTCTATGCACAACATAACAAATTGGCTTTGCATCCTATTTCAAGCACTAGACAATTGCCTTCCTTCATACGTGGCAGTCTGGCACAGTTTTGCTGTATAGTAGAGGAGCTAACTTCCATACATGTGGGGTTTTTTGTGTTTTTACCATTTCTGATGCTCCAAGTACATTTTCATACTCATACCACTAACTAGGGTTATTGGATTAGTCTGTATGGAAAACCATTTGGATTCTCACTTGCCAACAGGAAGGAGATATAGAGCACTCAAATGACCTGATTTTCAAAAGTGTTGAATGCTCAAAAGCTGTCATCAAATTGACTGACATTAGTGCGAGCCCTAGGTGCTCAGCACTTTGAAAACCACATCATAATGGTCTAATTCATCCCCGATAAAACCACTGGCTTCACTGGACCTCCACCAGAAATGAATTTAGCCCTACAATTAGAGCTGAGACCAGCTGTACTTTGAGTTTCAAGATGGAATGAATCTAAAACTCAAAGGGAAACACAGTCAAAACCACAACGTTTGTCCAGGTTTTATGTCAAGCCCATAAATTTCACATAGTTTTGACATAAGCCCATAAATCAGCTCAGATTTACTCAAAACAGGGCCCAGGTTTGTGACCTCTGTTGAACCTTGCCTCAATTTTGAGCTTGGAACAAAACATAAATCCAGGTGATCCTAAGGTTACATTATGAGCATTTTGCAAAGCTTTATCTAGAAAATACAGAATGTAAGAAAGTAGATTGTGTAATAATGTTATTACTATAGGTCTTCTAAATACCCTTTAAAGTAGCTCATGGTATGAAGATATCAAAAATATGAAAATGCATTTTTGAACAATAATTGCACATTTCCATTGCCACTAAAGCAAAGCTAATTTCTAAGCCACACCCAATAATAATATCAATAAGATCAATAATATCAATAAGAATAACAAATGCTGAATCGCTAAGCAACATTCCAATGACTGGAAGATTAAGGCTTTCTCTGGACTTCATACAAAAAATGTAGCTGCTTGGATTTCAGCAGAAACATGCTCAGTGTGTAAGCTTGTTGTAGAGGAAAATGTTTTCAGTTTAACTGCCTTTCCCTTTTTATCAAGAATTTATTTCAAAGTGCATGAGAGTTTATAGAGAATATTTTGTTTTTTAAAGGAGGGGGAAAGGAATACCTTTAATACAACCACCCAATTCTCTCTCCTCACTCAAAATACCTTTTTTTTTTAAATGTTCCTTTTCACAATATCATGTCTATAAAGGAGAGCTTGTTGGTCATAAGAGTTAAAGGACATGGAAAATATCCGCTTCTGCAGCTGACCACACAGCTCAGCAAATATCAGCACATGCAGAACTTGGAAGTAATTAATTTTTTCCATTTTTGATAGAAAAATGAAACAGTTGCATCAATTATTGCATGCCTTCTACTGCAATATCATGCCCTCTTGAGCTTTGATCTTGTCTGCAGTTAGAAACTGAGAAGGCTCTGGCTTGGCCCAGTCTTGAATGGGTGTCCTCATAGGAAAAACTAGAAGTGTTTCAGAAAGTTGTGTGGGAGATGGAGTAAAAATACATCCCTTTAAATTAATCTCAATCCAGTGCTTCAGCACAGCGCTAAGGGTCACTGGACTGACAACTCCAACATTCAAATTAACGAGTGAAATCTTGACCCTACTGAAGCCCAGATCAAAACTCCTATTGATTTCAGTGGGATCAAGTTTCACCCTGAGTTTCTGACCACATGTCATTATTAAAGATCCCATGGTATTTATTGCAAGGGCAGGGGTGATGATAACCTCAGTGTCCTGGTGCATTTTTTGTAATCAGAAAAGTAGGGATATTCAGTGGAATTCATCATACAGGATACTTCATTCCTTACAGAAGATGTGAAATATTATGGTTTTGGGGGATAGATTTAGCCTGGGTTTATGCAGGACTAAGTCTCACTGTGGGTACTAGATATTCCAGAAGGGAGAAGCTGGAGTGGTGAGCAGTGGCTACAACTTTCCCATAACTGTGGGATCCCACAGGCAGACAGTGCAGCCCAAAGATCACGTGGGCACTTGCTCATGTCTAGCATAACTAGGGGTTTGGAGATGCACTTATTTAGTGCATCCCTGCTGCTACACCAACAATACACCTGTGAATTCTCTAATGGAGGGCAGATGGTGATACTATCGCTTGCCCTGCTTTTAGAAGTGCATTCTTGGGAATTCTGACAGGTGAATGTATAATTGGGCCATTTCTTTACCATTAATAAAATCCCAGGTGCAAAGTATATGTTTATATAGAGTCAAAATACAGAGATGCAGGGAAGAGTGATAGGGATAAGACAATCTGAAGAATAATAGAAGTAGCCCAAGGCAGCCAGGGAGGCGATGGGAGAAAAAAATCTTGAACTAAATGCCAAGATAGAATAGAGAAAAAATATGTTCTAAAAAACCCTTGTGATATACGTAGTGTAATAACCAAAACCCTCTTCTCTAAAAGACTTTCCAGTATTGCATCTGATAAATCAAGCTGCTCCTCATGTCCCTGAGACACAGCTTTGGCACAGCTGCCATAACATTCAGTGCACCAGAGAGTGCGTCCTATAACTGTGTTATTTTATTATCATTACTCCAATACTTCTAAAATAGATCCTAATCTTACTTTTATTACGTTTTTGCTTCTTAGATTGGGAGAAGTAAAAAGTAGTAATATTTACTTTGCAATATGTACAAAGAGCACAGAGTTTCTTAGGCTATAAGCCACCATGGACCCTTGCTGTTTTATTACCTATGTGTTCAATTATACATTCAGTTATTATTGTTTATAATTGTGCTGATGACGATGGTGAACATTAATCCTTCCAATTCATGCAGGCAGAGATTGTGTGAAGTTCTCAACATCCTTAGGCTAACGCACTTCAGGCCAAACATGTTTCATCTTCCATTGTTTTAATCCTAGGCCCCTATAGCCCTGAATTACACTTCCCTCTTGGCCTGCAGCACTGTATGGTATTCTAGCCCTAAGGTCTCCACACACAGCTCTGTCAATGAAGTCAATCCTAGCCTGTAGCAGGTCCTATTATTCCTGTCCTGCGTCTGCCCATCGTTCTTAATTGTGTTGTGTTTCTCTTTAATGTGGAAAAATATATCCACTAGGAATCAAGATGAAAACTTTCAAGTAATCTGGGTTCTAATGCAGGATTTGAGCACTACTCTCCAGCAGTAAATGGTCAAGGCATAACTAGTTTATCACTTTAACCTCCATTTATACTGTTAATTTTTATTCTTAGTTTCCTCTTTTCCTTTCATCCATTTCCCAGACTACTAGGCATTCAGCATGCTGATGTCTTGGCAATACATATGCATTCAGAAGTACTGTATCTGGATAGTAGCTCTGAAGTATTCAGCAGTACCTCTGCTAGTCAGACTGGAAAGAAGCTGCTCTTTGTAGCAAAAATTATACTGATATGAAATGGACTGTGTGTACACTAGGGATATGGCAACTGTCTACAGTACAAAAACCTTGAGGAAAGGACATGATGCTTACTAGTTTCCCATTGATTTTTCCAAGTAGGAATTATGATCAAGAGTTAACTTCAAGTCAAGTTCAATTTCACTAACAGTGAATAAAGCCTTCTATTAGTTCAGTGATTGCACATCAAGCAGGGAGATAACATTCAAAGAACTGTAACTTGTTCAAAGTAATATCCAAATCACCATGGTTTTGAATAGCAGCTGGGTAAGATTTACCTATACACCTCCAAACAAACTTCAGTGCTTGGCACACCGCTTTAAAATTAGCCCTTTCTCACTTATAGATGGTGAACTTTAATGTTCTTTACTTCTGGTTACTGGTACAAAAAGGACATAAACATTATCTGCATTTCTTTGCACATCTAGAATTCCTATTCAGCGTAGGAGAGGGAAGAGCATTAAATACTGAATAATGTGAGGTGGAACATATCATTTAGACAGGTAAATAAGAGAGGAAAATAAGAAGAAACAGTTCCAGCCTGGCAAGGGTTGCAATGGCTCACTATTTCCATCTTTGATACTATGGATGAACAGGAAAAAAAAACAATGAAGAAAGGCTGTGAAGTCTAGCATAAATTCTGGTCTCTTTAAAGAGTGGTCATGCACTATTTTGATGGTTCACTGAAAAAAGTTGCAATGGCCATCTGGCATTACAGATGCTGCTTTCATCCATTTCTGTTTGTCTTGGAGGGAATGTGCAAAGACAGAAAAATTGATTAGTTGGTTTGTGGGAACATGTAAGAAGAAAGCAAAAAACATAGCAAGGAGATTGCAGTTTCTTTCAGTCATCTCATGAGATACCACACAATCAATTTAGTTTTGACAGTTCACCATCAAATCTTTGCAGAGATCTGAAACAGCAAAGTCTCACTGTCAACAAAGATCAGAGCTGACATAAAATATGGATATATAGCATATGGTTATGGTAACAGAACTCCATAATGACTAGGCTTCATTGATCTTCGTACAAGATTTTTTTTGTGTGGGAAGGCGAAGAAAGGAGGAAGGGTGGAATCCACAATTCCATCACTGTACTTAAATTACAAAAGACAGGTTAAACATTGCATTCCTGCCATCGAAATTTCACCTATGGACGAAGATTTGTCTGATTTATCGGCAGAATACATTTTGTCCTGATTGTCATTTTACTCTAAACTGTATTGCTAGTCAGAACATGCTCATCTCTCACCCATGGGACCTCATTGACAGTCACCATGACGCACAAACAAAACTCAATTCACTGCATGTATTTCAGGGGAAAAGTTATTGCCAGATAAAGACAAGCTCCTGATATATATTTAAACCCTTCTTTAGGAGAAAAAGTTGACAAAGGCTTACATATGGATCTGCTGGCAATGCCTTAACAACATAAGAATGGCCATACTCGGTTAAACCAATGGTCCATCTAGCCCAGTATACTATCTTCCAACAGTAGCCAATGACAGGTGCTTCAGAGGTAATGAAGCATCAAGTGATCCATCCCCTGTCATGCATTCCCAGCTTCTGGCAAATAGAGTCTAGGGACACTTTGGAACATGGTTTTGCATCTATGTCCATCCGGGCTAATAGTCTTGATGGACCTATCCTCCATGAACTTATCTAGTTATTTTTTTTAACTCTGTTATAGTCTTGGGCTTCACAACATTGTCTGACAAAGAGTTCCACAGATTGACTGTGCATTGTCTGAAGAAATACTTCCTTTTTTTTCTTTTAAACCTGCTGCCCATTAATTTCATTTGGTAACCCCCTAGTTCTTGTGTTATGAGAAGGGGTAAATAACAATGCCTTATTTACTTTCTCCACACCAGTCATGATTTTATAGACCTCTATCATATACCCCCTTAGTTATCTCTTTTCCAAGATGAAAAGTCCCAGTCTTAAATCACAGAATCATAGAATATTAGAGTTGGAAGGGACCTCAGGAGGTCATCTAGTCCAACCCCCTGCTCAAAGCAGGACTAACCTCAGCTATATCATCCCAACCAGGGCTTTGTCAAGCCGCAGCTTAAAAACCTCTAAGGATGGAGAATCCACCACCTTCCTAGGTAACCTATTCCAGTGCTTCACCACCCTCCTAGTAAAAAACTTTTTCCTAATGTCCAACCTAGACCTCCCGCCCTGCAACTTGAGACCGTTTCTCCTTGTTCTGTCATCTGCCACCACCGAGAACAGCCTAGCCCCATCCTCCCTGGAAGCCCCTTTCAGGTAGTTAAAGGCTGCTATCAAATCCCCCCTCACTCTTCTCTTTTGCAGACTAAACAAGCCCAGTTCCCTCAGCCTCTCCTCATAAGTCCTGTGCTCCAGCCCCCTAATCATTTTTGTTGCCCTCCGCTGCACTCTCTCCAACTTGTCCACATCCTTTTTGTAGTGGGGGGCCCAAAACTGGACACAATATTCTAAATGCGGCCTCACCAATGCCGAATAGAGGGGAATAATCACTTCCCGTGACCTGCTGGCAATGCCCCTCCTAATGCAGCCCAATATGCCATTGGCGTTCTTGACAACCAGGGCACACTGCTGACTCATATCCAGCTTTTTATCCACCGTTACCCCCAGGTCCTTTTCTGCAGAGCTGCTGCCCAGCTCGTCGGTCCCCAGTCTATAGCTGTGCATGGGATTCTTCCTTCCTAAGTGGAGGACTCTACATTTGTCCTTGTTGAACCTCATTAGATTTCTTTTGGCCCAATCCTCCAGTTTGTTTAGGTCACTTTTAATCTTTTTAATCTCTACTCATATAGAAGTTGTTCCATACCCCGAATCATTTTTGTTGCCCTTTACTGTACTTTTTTCCAATTCCAATGTGTCTTTTTTTAGATGGGGTGACCAGATCTACTATTCAAGATGTGGGCGTACCATGGATTTATAAAGAGGAAATATGATTTATGTCTTATTATCTATCACTTTCCTAATGATTCCCAACATTCTGTTAGATTTTCTGACTGCTGCTGCACACTGAATGGATGTTTTCAGAAAACTATCCACAATGACTCCAAGATCTCTTTCTTGAGTGGTAACAGCTAATTTAGAACCCATCATTTTATATGTATAGTTGGGATTATGTTTTCCAATATGCATTACTTTGAATTTATCGAGATTGTATTTCATCTGCCATTTGGTTGCCCACTCACCCAGTTTTGTGAGATCCCTTTGTAACTCTTCACTGTCTGCTTTGGACTTAACTATCTTGAATAGTTTTGTATCATCTGCAAATTTTGCCACCTCACTGATTACCCCTTTTCCTAGATCATTTATGAATATGTTGAATAGTACAGGTCCTAGTGGCATCCCTCAGAGATCTATATTATTTACCTCTCTCCAGTCTGAAAACTGGTAATTTATTCCTTCCCTTTGTTTCCTATCTTTTAACCAGTTACTGATCCAGGAGATGACCTTCCTTCTTATCTCATGACAGCTTACTTTTCTTAAGAGCCTTTGGTGAGGGACCTTGTCAAAGGTTTTCTGAAAATCTAACTTCACTATATCCACCAGATCACCCTTGTCCACATGCTTGTTGACCTCCTCAAAGAATTCTAGTAGACTGATGAAGCAGGATTTCCCTTTACAAAAATCTTGTTGACTCTTCCCCAACGAATCGCATTCATCTATGTGTCTGATAATTCTGTTCTTAGTTTCAACCAATAATTTTGATAATTCTGTTTCTTATTTTCAAGCAATTTTCCTGGTACTGAAGTTAGCCTTACCTGCCTGTAATTGCTAGGATCACCTCCGAAGCCTTTTTTTAAATTTGGCATTACATTAGCTATCTTCCAGTCATCTAGTACAGAGGCTGATTTAAATGATAGGTTACATATCACAGTTAGTAGTTTTTCAGTTCACATTTGAGTCCCTTCAGAACTCTTGGGCGAATACCATCTGGTCCTGGTGACTTATTACTGTTTAATGTATCAAATTGTTCCCAAACCTCCTCTAATGACACCTCAATCTGGGACAGTTCCTCAGATTTATCATCTAAAAAGAATGGTTTAGTTTTGGGAATCTTCCACACATCCTCAGCCATGAAGACCAATGCAAAGAATTAATTTAATTTTTCCTCAATGGCCTTATCTTCCTTGTATGCTTCTTTAGCATCTTGATTGCCCAGTGGCCCCACTGATTCTTTAGCAAGCTTCCTGCTTCTGATGTACTTAAATAATTTTGTGCTGTCACTTTTTGAGTCTTTAGTTAGCTGTTCTTCAAATTCTTTTTTGGCCTTTCTTATTATATTTTTACACTTCACTTGCCAGAGTTTATGCTCCTTTCTATTTCCCTCAATAGGATTTAACTTCCATTTTTTAAAGGATGCCTTTTTGCTGCTAACTGCTTCTTTTACTTTGTTGTTTAGCCACGATGGCACTTTTCTGGTACTCTTACTATGTTTTTTAATTTGAGGTATTCATTTAAATTGACCCTCTATTACAGTGTCTTTTAAAAGTTTCTATGCAGCTTGCAGGGATTTCATTTTTGACACTATAGCTTTTAATTTCTGTTTAACTAACTTCCTCATTTTTGTGCAGTTCCCCTTTTTTAAATGCTGCTGTGGTGGGCCTGCTTTGGTGTCTTTCCTCCCTCCTCAGGGATGTTAAAATTTATTATGTTATAGTCACTATTACCAAGCGGTTCAGCTATATTCACCTCTTGGACCAGATCCTGTGCTCCACTTAGGACTAAATCAAGACTTGCCTCTTCTTTTGTGAGTTCCAGGACTCTTCTTTTGTGAGTTCCAGGACTAGCTGCTCCAGGGTGTCAAGAAACTTTATCTCTGCATTCCATCCAGAGGAGACATGTATCAAGTCAATATGGGGATAGTTGAAATCCCCCATTATTATTGAGATTTTATTTTTATAGCCCCTCTAATCTTCCTGAGCTTTTTACAATCACTATAACCATGCTGGTCAAGTGGTCGGTAGTATATGTCTACTGCTATATTCTTATTACTCAAGCATGGAATTACTATCCATAGAGATTCTATGGTACAGTTTGATTCATTTAAGATTTTTACTTCATTTGACTCTATGCTTTCTTTCACATATAGTGTCACGCTCCACACCCATACAACCTATTTCGTCCTTCCGATATATTATGTACCCTGGTATTACTGTGTCCCATTGATTATCCTCATTCCACCAAGTTTCTGTGATGCCTATTATATCAATATCCTCATTTAATACTAAGCACTCAAGTTTACCCATCTTACTATTTAGACTTCTATCATTTGTATATAAGCACTTAAAATTGTAACTTTTTAGCTGTCTGCCATTATCTAATATAATTGATTGGGACACTTTTTCATTTAACTGTTTCTCATCAGATCCTACCCATATTTTATCCTCTTCCATCCTCTCCTCTTTACTAGGATATAGAGAATCTCTATTAATAGATCCTCTCCTAGTGGATGTCTCTGTCCGTACCACGTGCTCCACTGCACATTATGTTCTTACATCATTTCCCAAGATACTTGAAGTCAGAAGTAGGGACAGATTGGATTAGAAACTCCTGGGTGATATGGTCAAGCAATTTTGCTGGCTGAATGATGTGTTAAGGCTATTCAGCACCTCACTGGGGGTGGGGGAGGGGAGCCTGACAAAGAGACTAGTTTTAGTTAGTTTTAAACTTTAAGAGCTGAGAGGGAAACAAGATAAGTCAGGGAGTCTCTGATTAGCTTCCAAGCCCAACAGAGGGAGTATATGAACTTTTGCAGGCTCTAGTGCATGGCTCAGTCAATTCCAGCCCTGCAGAGTTTAATATCCAGTATGGCAGAAATCCAAACCAGCAGGACTCCAGACCAGGGGACTCTGGTGAAGAGACTCTCACCCCACCCAAAGGTGAAGACACTGTGAGAGGACCCCCTATTTTTTTGTTTAAACTGGCCAATGTTCACAGAACTGCAGCACTTGTCTCTGGATTCCTCCTCAGCTTGGGAAGGCGACAGGCAGGGAGCTGTAGGCTGGGAAGAGTTGAGTGTGTTGGAAAGTGGGGAGTTGATTGATGTGTGCATGTTTTAGTAGTTATTAGTTAACCCTAACTCTGTCTTTCCCCAGATCCTATTTTCTTGCTCCCAGTAAAGTCTCCCTTTGTTATACTGTTATTTTTGTATGTGTCATTTCTTTACTGGGGATTGTGTTATGTACTTTATTGTTTTTGGGTATTGAGTTTTATACCCCTTGCCAGCATTATTCAGTTTTCCCAAGAGAAAGCACCCCACGTGTCTTAGGCTCAGTGAGGAATCACCTTGGGCGGAGGCAACAGGTGTAAAAATAAAAAGAACTGCGAATCCAGCCCATGCCAGGATAGGGGAGAAGCCCCTCCAAGTAGTCAGCATTAGTGAGGAGACTTGAGCCATACCTTGGGGGAGGGGCTAAATTTCTCTGAGTGTGAATGAAACAACTGAGTGACAACTCTGGAATTCTCTTTATCCACAGAACATGTACCAATTTAGGCAGCAGTGAGACAAGCTTCCCCCTATCCACTGCAATGCAACTCAGTCTATGCAGGGAGGTTTGGGAACAGATTCACTAGTCAGGTTGTGGAGCTTCTGTGGCACTTCAGTGGTGCAAGAGGACTGTAATCCCACCATAGAATTCCATAGTTTAGGGGAACTCCCCACTGGAACATCTGTTCAGAAGTCAGATTCTGCACTTCTCTGGTTCCTTGTCTCCCCACAAGAGACATATTTAGTCATTGCTCTGTTAAATGGACATAGAGTTAAGGCTTGGCAGCATTCAATTTTAAATCATTTTGATGGATAATATCAATGTTTAAATATTTTTTCTATCTTGATCTATTTAAATTTTCACAGCTGCATGAAATAATTGTAAGCATTTGTTTCGATTTTTATCATTTGAATTTTCACAGTGAGAGGAAATTATGGGGGTGGAGGATCAGACAATTATTTAACGACAGTCTGATAAGTTCTCAAGCAGCATTTTTCTTTTTGCCTATCTGTAAATTTCAATTATCATGGATGGAAATAGTTTTTCTTTGGTTTGTGTGTGTGTGTGGTGAAACTGACATTTACAAATAAAAATCTAATCCTTCGAAGCCTACAAAGTTCAACCTATATAGTGCTGCAATCTGCCTGGCAGCAGCTCTAAGTGTTATCAGGCTGTCTCCAGCCATGAGGCTCAGGAAATTATATGCACTACCTTGATATTCATCCTCTACTTATTCGTTAAGCCGCCCATGATCTCCATGGGTAAGGTAGTTCAGTTCCTATCTCTGTTCAGTCCTTGTCTTCTCAGCTGAGAGTACTAACATAGGTACCAGATGTGGTGATTAATAGATTTTAAGGCTAGTTGGGACCATTACAAACCTATAATCTGATCTCCTGTAGAACACAGGCCAGAGAACTTCACCCCGTGATTTCTTGGCATAGACTGTTATCCACTGATTACTAGCCTTGGGACTTCTTGAACGAATGTCAGTGACTCAGTTGGTCCATGCCTGCTTGCCCCCCGCCTGGCTTAAGGCAGTGGAAAGGTGATGAAATCACTTGTGCTTTTTACCCCCTGCCATTGCAGATAAGCTAAATACAATTCAATCACATCTGATGATCTGTCTCTCTACTCATTTGATTTTCTCCTCTGCTTTTTCCATGGCCTCTCTGGAATTGTTTTTCATTGGGAACGTGCTCAGCTCCATTTTCATCCTATTCTTTCAATATTTTCCCCTCTCTGTTCCTTTTTATTTTAAAACACAAAATTGCTGGTAATTGGAATATGAATGCAGTAATATCTGAGTAATTTTTGAATTCAGTGTGGTTCAGAGTTAGGCACAAACGGAGGTAGATGTCTAACTGCCACTTCAGGTGCCTAAATCCCAGAATCAGGCCCTGTTGGAATTCACAGAACCTCTGCAGCTGCATCTGAACCCTGTAGGCACCTAAACTCACTCCATTAGGCACCTATGTTTCTGTTTGTGAGTATGTGCCCCACAGCTCCAGGCCAATTGTCTGGACCCCCAGGTGTCCACTGCAATGCACAAACTAGAGAAAATAGTCTTTTCTCCACCTTAACTCATCTGCAGGGCCTGATCTGGTAAGCATGCAGACCTTCTCTACCAGGTAGGGTCCCGACAGGCAAGCTGACACAAAACAGCCAGAGCAGTGAGAGAGGAGGAGAGACTGATGGAACCCCACATCAGAATATCCTATAGAACCATAGGGTTAGAAGGTATCACAAGGGTCATCTAGTCTAACCCCTGCCAAGATGCAGGATTTTGAAATGAAAACTTGTCATTTTGTAAAATAGTATTCATATTTCAACCAGCTCCTTACATTACCTTTAAATATAAAGACCTCAGGACCACAAAGACCATTTGTTCACCTCTTCTACTGGAAGGACCCTAGGCCAAAATTGCCTCCTAAACTGTGTTCTCAAAATATGCAAGTGCACTCATTTATACACAGGAAGGTAATTGTATTTGATTTCTGTGCTCAGATTGGGTAACTCAGTGCAAAGGGTTACCTTTATGTATGCTTATGTATGGGGGAGAGCTTTGAGCACACATTTTGTTAGTGTATTTTTGGAGACCCTATCAAAATGTGGTTTTCAAAATCTACAAGCCAATGGACTAGATTTTCAAACTGGGTTATAGCTGCTTTGTGCCACTAAGAGAATACTCCTGGAAAAGGGAACTGTCTGCCTACACATCTGCCTCTCCCTGCTCCTGGGGGATGGTCTGCACTGAGCTTAAGTGAAACGCTGCACAAAGAAATCCACTTACAATTTACAACAAATCTATTTGTCCCTCCAAATCCATATATCACACTAGATATTCTTCAGCACCAGCCACTGGCACATTTTCTAATAATTAACTGCTTGCATACATACAGATAGAGAATACTCTGGTAACAGCATCAGGGATGGTGAAAGCAAGGTAAATCAAAGCTCCAAAATGGTGTAGCTCCAGTGGTGTAGGATCCATTAAGGACCCGCATCAATGGTGCAAGTTAGAACTGCCTGGAATCAGCTCTAAGTGGCATCAAAGCCAGCCCCAAATATCAGGAGCTCTGGCACAGGAGACAAGACTATTGTATTTACACAGCAGTAAAACCTGATTCTCCACTGAAATTATTATGAGGTTGTTGCCTACGTTTACCAGAACATATGACAGCATGCACTGGAAGCAAGTTTCTTCCTGAGAGATATTTCCTCAACATTAAACCTGGTTGAACAGTGCAAAATGGTGCAGATGAACATTCCTTCATATTCTGGATAGCTGTTCAGTTTGGCAGTGTTTGTACCAGTGTTTGTTATTGGTCATGATTCACAAACACCATGTTAATGGTTGTGTTTGCATAAATATTTGGGAATGGATGTTTTTCATACAAATACCTATGTTTACATAGAAACAAGGGTATGTGTGTACAGTACTCATTGTTCATCATTCACTCTGTTATTTGTTATTAGTTATTCACCTATTTGAAAAATTTGAATTTTCCAATCAGGGAGCAGAAATAATATAATATGATTCAGATGACTAGTCACACACCACAAATAATAAAGAGCACACAATGAGAACAGTTTATGAACACCTGATAGACTTAAAACAGTTCAGCCACAATTTTCTGTGAATTCTTATGAACAACAAATATATTGAGTGAAATCAAAATTGGGTTACAAACATGTAATCGGTGACTGAGAAATCCTGACAATCACCAGAGCTGGAGATGTTTGCAATTGTACTTTTCCCACCACCCTCCTTAACGAGGTGGAATGGTCCTGAGGGAGAAGCAAAAATCCATCTTAATTTATGGACTGATAAAAGTGTGTGCTTGAACAAATTAAGAGAAGATAGAGAAGACACAGAGAGCGCTAAATAGACACCCCATAGGGACAAATTAATTTTACCTTTCACTAAGCATAAACAAAAAATAAAATACAGAACTGCCAAAATATCTTCATAATATGAATTAATATATCTATTGATGTTTTGGTGGTTTTGTCTAAATCAATATTAACTTAATATCAAGTCAACATAAATCTGGCTGTTTTACTCAAATGCATTTCATATCCATCTTCTTGTAATGAAATATGCTTCTATGTTATGCTTCACACTGCACGAAGGGATATATCAGCATTGCACTTTCCTCACTCCACCTCACCTCCCCACACCTTATTGATGACTTCTACTGATTCCAGAGGATACCCAGCCCAGAAATGTGCTTGAGCGCTGAAGGGAAAATCATGCCTCAAGATAATAGCAACTTTATGTTACTATTTTTCCAGGAAGGAAAAGAATGAAAAAATAATCATAAAAAAGACTAGAGAAAGCATCCTGCCACCCACCAAATGAGTCCATCATGATATTTTCTAATTAGAAGTTACAGCAAGGTTGTTTGACCAAAGTGCTCCTTGCTGCACTGTATACCACAGTACCTGCTTGTAATATCTGTATGCTATTTAGAACTACATCCTGGTGTAATTTAAACCAATGGTTCTAGTTTCACATTTCTTCCCACGTTAGCGATGTTCTTACCAATACTCTCCATTAATTTATTAGGACTGATTGGGAAGAAGATTTATTATAGTATCTAGTCCTCCACTTTGACTTCTCATTATCTTGAGAAGTCTTTCAGTTATGTGGATATTTAAAAACATGGATGTTAAAGAATAGGTATCTTTCTGAATTTAAACTGTACAGCAGCAACAAAAGTACATAATAAGAGTATAACATTAAAAAATAGACCACATATTTTCAGAGAGTCCAAAATCTACTTCCCCTTCCTAAACAATACTTGTTAGTCGATGCCCCGCAAATTCCATAAAAGATGACGGCAGCCAGAACCTCATAGGATCAATACTTTGAGCAGTAGAAATCCAATGTGAGAGTTCCCCATTTTCTCCTGTGCCAAAGCATCTTACTGGAGCTGTTCATAATGTTTTCCCACAAACCATTTTTTCCCCACTTAAAATTGTCATTTTGTTCAAACGAACTTTCTGGCGGTAAGAATCAATTTTAATTAATTTCTCGTCTAAAAAATATTGAAAATAAGTATGGAAAGTTTCATTTTTTTCAGTTCAAAAGACTTTTCATTTCAAATTTAAGATAAATTATGGTACAATTTAAAATGGTGCAACTCATTGTCTTGATTGACCTGAACCAACTTTAATTATTTTGATTTTTGATTCATGAAAATTAAGATTTTTATTTCCCACTCCCCCCCAAACTCAGATGAGAAAAATTTCCAACATCTTGAAAATTTTCACAGAATTGGAAAACTTTCTCATCCAACAAGTTTCTCCAAGAATAAAGACCCTTCAAAGACATGAATTCATTCATTTCCTTCCTCCAGTAATGGAAAATAAAATATCTAGCTCCTGATAAAGGAACCCTAATATATTTGATTTTATATTTGTCCTCTCGAAGATGATAAATATAATTTATAATGCAAACATACAGATGAAAAAGTCTTCCATATCCACAGTGTCTTTACAATGTCCAGGACATGGCAATACAGAAAGTTTTGAATAACCTCGCAGTTCTGCACAATATGCATTAACGCCCCAATCTGGTAAAGCACTTTAGCATGTGTTTAATTTTGAGCATGTGAGCCATCTCTTTGAAGTCACATTCAGCAGGGTAGAACAGGGAAGAGAATTTTCTGTGAAGTCTGCACCACTGATTAGAACTGAAGCACCCTAGGCAAATATGACACATGTCCCAACAACAAGTAGCAGGGTAGGTCCCATAGCTGCATGCAGTACTTTAGCTCTTGAGGGATATTTTAACTTTTGTACAGTTTAAGGGCAATAAATCACTCAAAGTCCACATTGCTGTCAACTTGATCTAATCTCAGCACTTTAGACTCCTGGATGTGGATATATCATACCAAAAAAAAAATCTTCTTTTGGCTCAAGGTGCTCATCAGCCATCTGGAACTGCTTCCCCAGTCTCATCCATTATGTAAATGAGATGTAGTATTTGTTATGTTTCATCTACTGATACTAATACGTTAATGGGGATATTACAGCTTGAGCCCTTGAGAAGAAATTGGCTTCGCATCACTCAGTGGCTTGAGATCACACCCCATTACTCTTAAAGGCTCTTTGGCATTTAAGGTCACTTGATCATTAATAGAGCAGATTTTGGTGATGCAGTAAGATGGTGACTTTTTTTCCCCACAGACAAATTAGGCTATTTCATGCAATCGCATATTACATTTGTTCTGTGCAACTAACTTTTTATTTTACCCTCATACCCTTTTACAGTTTGGAGAGTAGAATAGCTGATAAAGTTTTTTCTCATCCAAAACTCTTAACAGGCAGAAAGCAATTGAGGATACATATGTTAAAAGTTCCTTGCTAGTAAAAAAAAAAAAGAAAAAAAAAAAAAAAAAAAAGAGAGAGATTCAGACTTGATTTGAAAACAGTGCTGTTTAATGTATGTTCTATGTCTGATTATTATATTTTTAGCTTTTTGCCCGTGAGAAATGTATAACAAATATTACTGATGGAGGGCTCGGTTCTGCTATCCCCCACTCATGCAAATAATCCTTTTACAAGAGTGAACTCTGAAATCAATAGGAACACGTGTGATAAATGGGTGAATAAGGATTATGAGCTTGCTCCTTGAAAATGCTCCTTGACAGTGTTAAGCAGCCAACATTCCCACTGAGATCAGTCAGGAGCTGCGAGGTGCTGAGAACATTGAGGGACTGAGCCCTATTGGAATACGGATTGCAGGATCCCACTCTGGAGCAGGACATGCATTCTGAATCAAGTTCTATTTACGTTTTCTACTCAGACTCACTGTATCAAAGTATTTTAACAAGCCCTTGTGGTATTCTTAAAGATCTATAAAACAAAATAGTAAAGAGAATAAATAAATAAAATAAATAAAGCCTTGCATTTGAAAGACAAGTTAAATGCATTTTTTCTACATTATAAATAAATACATAAAAATAATTAACTGCAAGTCAATTTAGAAAACGTTGGTGAGCTTTAAGTGTTCACTTATGCAATGCGATAGCTTAACTTGAAAGTATTACCAAGTTGCTTTTTGTCAGCTACATGTATTGTTAATATTGACACAGGTATATTATACACACAGCTGTCTATGCCGATGTAGATACAAATACTGTTCACAGAGCAACCATGGAACTTTATATCTTCAAATCACTGTACAGTTATTAGGGGTCTGGTCCTGCAAACTTTTAGTCACTTATTCATACACATGGCAGAATCTGGGGTTTGTTTCTTTTTATAATTTCAGTGGATATCAATGTTTATTTTTAAGCATTTTTTTCAGATTTTTATCAATTAAATTTTTAAGAATTGTGCAAAATGATGGATTTTAAGCATTTTTTTTAAATTTCACAGTTGTGGGAAATTATATGGGGGGACAGATAATAGGGACAGTAGATGTTGAAATTCAAGAAATTAAAGCTTTATAAAACTTTCCACAAACAAACTGTTAATATCATATGTCAAAATATACAAAGTAAATATCCTTAAATCACACTCTAGTTCTCAAGCAGGATTTCTTACTTTGCCAATCTGTAAATTTCATTTATCATCAATGGAAATATTTTTTTACGTGTTTGTGGGTTTATAGTGAAATGGACTTTTACTGACATTTACCAACAAAAATCTAATCCTTCTAAGCCTACTTATTCATGCCATGAACATAGTTACTCGTGATAAGGGTTGACAAAACTGGGATCTAGCAACCATTCAGCTGAAAATGGGAGACATTATAAAACGGATCATCTTTGTAAAAGGTCATTAACATTAAATAAAGGACATAAGGCAAGACTCATTTAGTAACAGCACATGGAAAGGTTTGGAATTGTGATAGGACAAACAGGGTTTGATTTGACCTCATTGAGGTCAATAGGAACCTGACTGAGCCTATCATATTTTAAACATAAACAACTGACATATAATATGTGCACTTAGGTATTATGCATGTATAAACTTAAATATTCTCCCTCTTTCCTTCCATTCCTCCATTTTTTGCTATACTGCTATTTTTTCCATCTTGAAACAATTCAAAAATGTCTTATTGCAAGGTGGAATGAACTTGTTTCCAAAAAAATTAATTTTTGCCCATGCCAATTTATATTCATTTTAAAAATATGGTAAAATACACCGTTTATAGCTGTCATTTTCATTGTTAAGGTTGATACCTAGGAGCAGATTCTGAGATCAGCGGTCTCTTTTGACATCCTATAGGAATAATTCATATCTTCCTTCACTGCTGTCACTAATTGAACCCTAAACTACATACAAAGATAAAGGAAAATTAGATTATTTTAGGGCAGCTGTTTTAACATGGACTGGTGTTGAGTTCATCTATCTTCTCTTGATTGTAGTTTGTATTCTCTCTTTCTTGACTTATTCACATTACTTTCTTTTTTTCACTGGCATTTGTTGTGGCCGGAAAGGTATATTAATTGATCCGTGTTAATTGTTGTCTGGCAAAGACTACTTTTATATCGTCACAGCACTGGCTTTTTGTTCTGTTGTTGCCTATCCACTCCTTGGTTTATTTTTGCTCACTGTGTTAGTTTAATTCCTTCTGAGCTCAATCACATGCTTGGTATTTAAGTCATGGACATACCAACAAATGCATTCATGTTCTTTACTCAGCATATGCTATTCAGGGTTTATTTGAACGGCAGTATTGATATCCACACTGGCTATCTTAAGTAATATCAAATAACAATAAAAGGAAATATATAGTTTTCCTCCCACAAGGGTTTCAGACATTTGGCCAAATTCTGCTCTTCCGGTGATTTCAATGGGCTTTGCATCAGGCCCTGAGTTACAACTGTGAATATCCATTGACTTCAAATAGACCTGTACATATGTAATTTAGACCAGAACTGGGTTCAGAAGGCTGAAAGTGGAAAAAATACTTTTGTGCTTTATTAGTGATGTTTCTTATGTTATTTATTTGTGCTAAATGTCAGGTCTTAAAAGGATCTAGCACCAATTCACAGTTTAACTAGAATTGTAAAGAAATTGTGTTATTGTGCCTCTGACTTCAGTCAGACACAATAGTTTTCCACAGCATATATTAAAGAATAAAATAATAAAGTTCAGACCAGATTAAACAGATACTTCATTGCTGCTGATGAGGCCGTTTTATGTACCAGGGGTGGCCAAACTTACTGACCTTCCCCCTGGGCACAATCCTCTAGCCCCACCACCTGTCACAGGGCAGAAGCTCCAAGCTCCCTATCCCAGTCTGGTAGGCAGAGAATGGGGGATACGTGGCATATGGGCCACCTTCCACAAACCACACTTTAACTGTAAAAGAGCTCACACATGGCTCACGAGCCACAGTTTGGCCACCCCTGCTATAAATAGTGTAAATAGAAAGAGAATAGAGTAAAATATCATGTCACAATGGGAAAGAAGCTGAATATTACAGCATCTTGGTTTCAAAATAGGCTAATCTGGTAAAAAATAAACCAGTTATTTTGAATGCCAACAGCAAGTGGAGCCTGCAAACTATGGTCAAATGAATCTAACGGAGTCCAAGGTTCCACAAACCTCATATATTGGGTTTGCACAAACAGAAAAAAAATGTTCACTAAGGCAAGATTAAGGCTGTAAACAGTGAAAAAATAGCCTTATTAGCAAGCTGATGTTATAAAGGGAAAGGACATAGTAAAGATTGTTTGTGCAACATGCATTTTGAATTCCCAGAATTATGAGGGCAATTTTTTTCAAGGAATGAGGGGAAGGTGTGGGTGCAAAGCACATGCATTTACCATAATTTGTCAAGCAATTCTGGCAGCATGGGGCAAATACTGACCCACAACTCCAAAGCTGGGAAGGGGATATTGTAAAATGCTCTTCTACTGTAAAAGAAGAGGGCAGATTTTGAAGAGTTGTGTCTTAGACTGAAGAAACCTTTATAAAACTGAAGTGAAGCCATTTTGGAGGAGTGGAACAAGACAGATTCAACTATCTTCACACCTGTCCAGCTATCTAGAATATTCATATTGTCCTTAAGGTAAATGTGCACTTTTTGGTGTGTGCAAATGGGTCTACATCCATCAAAAATTTGGCCCACAGACTGCTATTTTAACTTAACTACACCTTTCTGATGGAGGTTAATTGGTGTTGTAATTAATGCATTTTCAACTCTCTTCAGTTATTGTTGTGTCTGCGAAGAGCCACACACAGACCTCTTTCAGAATCAGGCTGAAATTCTATTCAAAACAGGCTAGTAACACTGCTTTGTTTCCCTCTGATCTTCTTCCAGTAGCCAAACTTTAAAAAGAGTTACACATCAAAGAACTTTGCCTGTGGAGCTGAGCATCTGCATTTGGAAATTGTTGTGTAATTTGTGTCTTCCTTAGCTTGCCCTAGCTTGTATTCTGGGTCCTGACTAGTTGGTTGCTGTAGCAACATAGTTAGAATATTATGGGACAGCTCAGCCCGTTGTGGCTGATCTTAGTTGTAGTTGAATAAAGACTTTCTTGTTCCTGTGCTGGTTTCTCTCTAAGTACAAGTAACTTCCAAGGATCCAAACATAACAGCTTTGTTTCTGTCACTAGTGGCAAAGACCTTTCAAAATCATTTGCCCATAAATCACTTAGGAGCTGAAATTCTTCTCACTTATAACAAAAGAATAAAAAAAAAAAAAAGAGTGCTAAGGCACAGAATTAATGATGGCTTCATTAGCTCACACTTACAAATGAAACTGGAACAGAATCCAAAAGAAGGCATCTTTATAAAGAGCATCTTGTTTTTAGTTACTCCTCCCCCCAGTGAAAGTGAAATAAAACAGATGCAAGAACAAGCATCATTCACCCTTATCTCAGTAGCTCTGAAATATATCACATCTTCTTTTCTTATTGGGACAGAAAAGAAAGTCGCAAACATGGCTCTGTGCAGTAATCTCTGACTGACATACCACTGCATCAATACTTCCTGCTACTTTAGCTGAAACAAAGCCATATATATGGCACAAAGATGATGACAAACATCTGTGTTCTATGTCTCTAATCAACATGAGCAAGCATCACAGCAATTTAAGCAATTAGGTTTTTTAAATTCATGACTCACTGCTTCAGGTGAACAACATGCTAGCAAATACTTTCAGAACTAGCATTAGAACAAGGGCTCTGGATAAAAACCCAGCTTAGAAATCACTTCCTTCTCCCTCTCCATCTTTGCAAACAGCACTAAATGGAAGATTATTAGCAACATAAAAACCAGACAGGGAATTTCAAGCTGCTGACATTGTGGCATTGAATACACAGAGCTCAGCAGCAAGACGCCAGCAGCAATCTGAAACAACCTTCAATAGACCCCCACCTAATAACTGCAGATTCAGAGCATCATTGGATGTGTAACCTCCCAAGGTTATTGAATAACAATCCTATTTCTGCTAATAGTAGATGCTCCTACTTGTCTTATAATTAGTCACTGTGGAGTTTTTATAAAGGTCACTGGGGTGAAATAGAATGCTGTGATTTGTTTTAAGAAAAAAAAGCAACGGAAATTATCCTTCCACAATTCATTAGCGCGAGTCACAGTTACTTCCAGCACTTTTGGTATACATTGCAGGCCTTTTATGCTCTGCATCTTACGAGTGATTGTGCTCGGAGAGGCAGGGCCCTGAACATCTGCAGCTCCCTAAAGCCAGTAAGTCAGTACATGATGCTGCTTGAACAACTATGGCCACCTAACGAACAGAGTCCAATGCTGAGAACATTTAGTCTTTCCCCTGGTAAAAAATATGCGTGCCTGCCTTGCTGCAAGTGAGTGAGCTGGTGTACTCTAAGTCTGTGAATTGCAAATAGTTGGAAAGAGCATAGCTCTTTTTTAATCAATGGTGATCTTTCTTTCTTTAATAAGACTCTCCAATAAGACTTACACTGCCTGATTCATCAAAAGCATGTTCCATGCACTTCTGTGGTGTAACTCTGATTCCATCTGTTTTAGATTTTCTTTTAAAAGGGGGAAAAAACCCACAGCTCCCTAATTATAGACATTTTTTTTTAATTTTTCCAGCTGATGAGCTGTTGAGTCTCCCAGCACATGGTGGTGTGTGAACGTGTGCATGTTTTAACACCCACAAGTAAATCTGCATCAGTCACATAGAAAGGCTAATTTTTTGTTATTAATATTTAGAGGACAAGTGTTGAGATGATTGACCTGCTTATTAGGTGAAGCTGGCTGCATAATTAGCATGGAGAGCCCACCTCGATGCTGTGGTACCTGAACAAGTGTAGGCTGGGAGTTGTTGCCTATCTGTATGGGAATAAAGAAACGTGAAATTGAATGCTGGAATGCCACAGAAATCCAGCATAAAAGGGCATCAAGCTGCAGAGCTCTTCCATAATCTTGGAGGAGGCACACCTGCTGTTTGGCTGCTTAGATCTGTGTAGACCCATTGATCTTGACTGCTGTTGTACCTGTCCTCAGCCACCAAAACATCATCTGCATTCCCATGGACAATGCTCCTACAGAGCTTGGCTCAGTGGTGTCCAAGGGCTATGAAGACTTTTGTCTGGTCCTTGATCTGCTTCGTGGCCATTCACTGCCATGTGGGGAGCTATGGGATTTGATCTATGTTGCCATCAGAAGAAATGTTACACTCACGAGTTTCCACTCAAGGAGGCTTCAAAAGCTGCCAGATAAGCCCATGAAGGCAGTGAAAATGGTAACAGCTAATCCTGCAACAAATTTGTGAATATCTGTGAAATCCCATGTTTTCACACACTGACACAAGATGGTAGTTTAATTCACACAGCACTACACTGAGTTTATTATATCGCATATGGCTAACTAGAAATGACAGCATGATTACATATTAGATGAATGTATAAGTGTACTACTACCCATTATTAACCATAAAATCCCTTGTCCAACACCCACAGAAATTAATTTGTATATACTAAAAAAATCCCTTTCTTGATTACATGTTTGCTTGGGCAAATATTCCTAGTAAACAAATAAATCTATATTTCTTGAGTGAGAAGACTCTGAAGACCACTGTTAACCTACATACCATTGACATTTCTGTCCTGATTTCCCACCTCCCCCATTAGTTAGACTTAGGCTTTCACTTCAAACATGCTACTTTGCATTCCTTTCAGTTTCCGCATGCTCAGCCATTATTCCTTCTATCGTGTTATCGGATGTTCAGTAGTTTGACAGTTATTACTGTGTGCTGATGGAAGATGAAGTCAGAATAATTACTTGTGCCTATTCCATGGCTAGTATGCATATCACCATCCTAATCACAGTATTGTGCACCATTTTTCCCAGGCTCACTTTCTTGTTTTTGTAATCTGTCCTGAATCAGTGTGAGAGACATTCTGATTTTTATCTTTTCTAGTTCAGAAATAATTTTAAAAGTTACATATCACTGAGACTAATTGTGACTCTTTAAACAAGTGTTCTCCTCTAAGCAAATGACCTATGCCATGTGCATCTGAGAGGATGTGAAAAAATATAAAGATAGTCGTTTGATTTATTGTTTCATAAAGGAATACTGGAAAGATAAATCACATTTAAACGGAAAAAAAAGGCTATTACTAACTCGTATGTACGTTTTTAAAAAATATTTTAAAGCACTAATTTAATGTTCACCCTTTCTAGTTTTTAATAATTCTTTGCATCTCGCTTATTTTGGAAAAGATTAGATTTTCTAGTCTTTCACTATCTATTTTGAATTGTTTTCACTATGTTCTCCATGACCAGCACAACCTTAGGTTTGTAGTTTCTGATACAGCAGGGCAGAATTTAAATAAAATATGGGTACTGCCAATACCAAATGTTCAAAAATCAAGAGACAGCCCCCCCAAAATCATGAGACTGACTTAAAAATGAGATTTTCAAATAAATAGTTAAAACATGGCACCTTGTTTTGGAGCCTTTGGGATTCATATTTTCAAGCTATCTTCTGCAGCCATGAGGACTAGAAACTTCCTTGTTTTGCAATACAAACAAATTGTAACATCATCACATGATTCCAGAAGCTGGGGCTTTATGGAAAAAATGCCCAATATTGTGAGGCTCAGGATAAAACTACTGGAATTGACAACACTGAAAAATTAATGAAATTTCATTGGCACTTAAAAATTCTATTTATATTAGGTTTAGGAAAAAGAGATTATAAAATCAACAAAGGATGTTAACAGTCTTCAATATTTGTGTAATCAAGTTCTGATCCAACTCCCATGGAAATCAATAGACTCCTGCTCACTTCAGATGGGGTTGGATAGAACCCTAAATGTCGCCAGAAGTTTAATCTACAAAGATGAGTATGTCCAGATATTAGTACATCCAAAAATACCACCTAACCAAACACACATGCACACTCCGTAGACATACACAGAATAACAAGTGTCACCTTGTATTTTCTGTGATCATATCAGATCTCAAATCTAATTAGGGCTGGGCTTAGTCAGTAGTTGGATGGAAGCGTGCAATGCAATAAGTGGTACAATTCCTTCTCAGACATGACTAAACCAATACCTCAGTGCTGTGCTATAGACTGCTGTCATTGAAAATCCCATTCCACTTTTTGCCCAGCCAACATTCTGGCCAAGATCACTGAGTAAATGCATTCTGCCTACCAAAATGCACCCTGAAATTTTCTATGCTAAAGTGCCGATTTTAGTGTCATCATGCATTGGTAAGAAGGACGTGTTTTGACCGAGAGGTGATTGCATTTCAGCGATGGGTGACATGATCCCTATGCATGGATTTTTTTAAGTGGTTTGGGATTAAAGGTGATGATGAATTTATTATTATAATTAATTCATACCTGCATTTAAATATCGTAGCAGTCTGACTTAAATCTACAAAAGCAAGAAAATGTAGACTTAAGGCTTGTCTAGTTACAAAATCTTATATAAAAGACAGTCTATGGTCAACTCCCTTTCCGATATGCCATAAGAGATATTTAGTAATCAGAAATCCTCAGTAACTGCAAAACAGGATAAAGGAAAAACTTTGAATTTTCTTTGCTGTTATCTCAAACCAATTTCCTGTTCCCCCCCAACAACTACCATCCCCTATTCCTACTGAATATACAGCTTTAAAATAAATGGAACAACACAAAGGATGTAGGAGTGATTTCCTTTCCTTTTAAATAATAACCTTTCCATGCATGCACGCACGCACAAATGTACATGTCCCTATAGAAAGGACTATCACTATCTCTTTGAAATTGTGACACTTTAGAGAAGAAAAATCTCTAGCACTTCAAAAGAAAGAATCAAGCAAAGAGACTTACATTATTTATTTTATAGTGTCAGTGTGCCTTTTTAGTCTAGCCTCTAGACCTGAATGTCAAAATCCATGCAGAGCGAGATTCTGCCCCATTAGAGGCATCTTCTTTCTAGTGAGAAGTTCAACTAATTTTCTTCTTCACCTACATCAGTAAAAATTGCATATAATGAGTAGAGGTATAAAATACAAATATGATTAGGCTCTGAATTTCTTATATGCTCTTTTTCCTTCATTTATTACCTTTTAAATGGGCAAGGAACGCCTCATTGCCTGAGAGTAATTTAAAATGATAGACTCAAAGCTTTAAAAAAAAACTTTAAAAAATCTAGCATTGGCTGGAAGAGGAGCAAGATGAACTAGTGTGTTTTTCCCAACTCCAAACTATAATTGTTCTAATAGTTTGTTTGTTCAGTCAACTTTATCTTATCCCAATGAAAACTTTTATTTTGTCCACTATTGTCACTTAACATTTATATTATTACAAGTCTCAGCCATTTTTCTAGGTACTGTATAAACATTTAGAAAATGGCAGTCTCTTCCCCAGCATGGTTTACAATACATATGTAGAGGGGTTAAAAAAACAAACACATTAGAACATTGGAACATTAGAACAACTTTTTTGTAGCCTTACTCTTCATTAAATTGGCTACAATAGGGAAGGTATTGTTTACCATTTTGTTACTCCCATATGACACTTTACACACGTCCTTTCATATTCAGCTTGGAAACCTGACAACAGCCTAAATACATGCTCAAACCTACAGGATATTGAGCAATGTTGCCCTAAGCCAGCTAAGTACTTAAGCACATGCTTAACTTTGAGCATGTGAGCAATCCCAGGGATTCAATGACAGATGAATTCAATGGGACCATTCATTTGCTTAAAGTTAAACAAGTGGTTTAAGTGATTTGCTGAATGGAAATGAGAATGCTCAGAATCCTTCAAACTGAGCCCTAAGCTAGGGGCCAGAGTGTTAGTTTAAAGACAAATGCCTTTTCTATTTAAAATGCATTGTATGTGTTTTGTTTTCTTGACTAAAGCTTTGAACTGGAAATTACCACACTACTATGTAATACTTCATGTAGTGTATTGTGTGAATGCCAGGTTTTATTAAATACCAGAATCAGAAAGCACCACAATTCTTTGCTTGCCATGGAATGTGTCAGATAAGAAATGTATATTTTGACAGCCATTTGCTGAATATCTCTGGTCCCTTCCTCACTCACTAAATGTGGGAAAGCATGAGAGGACCAAAGAATAAAGGAACAGCTTTTCTGTCATTCCCCTGTAACTTTAATCAAACATCCTTTTGAAGTTCTAATGATAGAAATAAAGTTACACTGTAAAACAGCGTCTCCTGTAAAACAGTTCAGCACTACTGGAGTTTGCAGATTTTAGAGCAATGGCTCTTGTGCTAAGTGCAGCGTTGTAAGAGCTCCTCTATTAGACATTTAACTGCTTGTAACAAGCCTGCTATGGAATCATTTCAGTCCCTAATGAGTGTAACATGGAAACCTCTTGTATTTGACAATATAGTACTTACGTGATGTGAAGACTGGAATGCACCTTACCGTAGTAATACTTTTACTTGAGTGATTTATTGTGCTTTAATTGTATCTTGGCTGACAGTTAGCTCCCGTTACAGGGTATGTATGATAAAATCATAACCCAGTGGCAATCCATGCATTTTGCTGCTCTGTTTGTTAGCAGAGAACTTGTCCATTTGCTTCTTAACCCTGAGGCTTCAGGAAGGATGAAGATGTTTTTGAAAAGTTAGATTGCTTTATAGATGGAAGGACTCATTTATGCCAAGATCTTTTTGCACCACTCTGCAGTGTAAAGGGACAGTAAAATGGGCATAAGTTACACTTGAATGACCTTTCTATTTCTAGAACAGAGGCAAGGGGCCTTTGTAGAAATGAAGACTAGACCCTGAAGATTCTAAATACCCCCACACCCAAAATCAATTATTGAAGTCCAAATTCCATTTAATGTCTTTTTAAATTAACTGGGACAAGGACCCCACACTGATGCATGCACACTCACACATGCACATACATGCCTTTCAGACAGTCAGTTGCCATCAGAGAGATCTAAAATGGCCTGAAAGAACGGGGCAAGTACAAACAGTATTGGAAGTGTCAGATGGGTGTGGTGTGGTTAAGATTTTGTTCAGTGGCAGCAAGGTGAAGAGAGGCCTGGAGCAAACAGAATATCTGAAACCAGTAAAGGATTTATTGCATAGGAAGAACTGATTGCAGAAAACAGAAAAGTAGGGCTTGACGGAATGGAAAAATACTGCAGTGGATCAGTTCTTATTTTATCCAAGCTAATTCATCCACGCTAGCACTTATGCGGTCTCTCAATGACACAATGCACCTGTTGTGATTTAGGATAATTCAAGAGGAACAAGGCTCTGAGTTTCAAACCAAAACTGAACTATCTTGTAGATTGTACTGTAAATTTCAGTAGCTTTTTGCACATTGGATAGTTTTCTCACACTCTTTTGGACAAAGCTAACATAAGCCCAAAATATAAGACAAGGATGGGGACAACCTATAAACATTCTGAGTTTCATGAAACCTATGAGACATTTGAAATGTTTCTGAACTTCATAAAATGTTTTTGTGCACATCTTCGTGGAGGCCACAGTCCCCTACTCTGGAACAATCTACCTAGGGGAGTTGTAGCCCTAAAACTATAGTTAAAATTATCCACTGTAAAAGACATAATACAGCAACAACAAAATAGGGCTGATCAGAAAACAAGAATTCTATTTCACAACATTTTTCCAGGTTTCATTCCACATCAGGATGAAACCAAGACTTTTTGAATTTTTGTAAAAACAGATCAACCCACCCCCCAATAGCAAGTGGTCTGACTCAGAGCAGTGACCTCAACCTTGGTTTCCCACAACACAGATGAGTGCCTTATCCACCAGCCATAAAATTTAGACTCTTTCTCTATCCCAATGAATATTTAATAATTTATACACAATGGAAACTTCCAGCAAGAGAGATTGAGATAGACATCCCAGTGAGTGCCCTAAGCACTAGACTTAGTTATTCTGGGGTCTCTCTCCAGTTTTGATTAGACATTACATCCTGGATATTAGAAACCTTCCTAACAAGAGATTCATCAAAACATTTCAGTTTTGACAAATTAGCATTTTCTGACCAAAAAAACCCCATTATGTTGAAAAATTCCCAACCAGCTCTACAACAAGACGGGTGGAGTATAAAACTACTGAATTACTCAGTAGCCAAGTTGCCTAACTGCAGAATTCAGCCTCTGTAACTGATTGGCCATTCTATATTTATCAGGAGCATTCATCACAGGCAGTTGGAATTTACCACAAAGTCTTTAGGGGACACATGAGCAAATCAACCTTCCAATTATTATTCAGCTTCTAAGTAGAGTGCTAAAAATATGGTTTTTTTTTCAGGTTGTTTTCTGGGGTTTACAGTAGGAGAGTTCCCCCCTCCCCCCCAGCAATTACCTCTTTTCTAGAAGTCCATGCCAGGAGTATGAGGTTTTCCAATGTTTGCTGGGGCCAGAAGATGAAAGATCTATTTTTCACATCAAATGAAAATGAGCCTTTTTAATTTTTTTCAAACATTTATATCTTAAGATATAAAATGAAATGTAGCTTTGGGTTTTTTCCTCCCCAAACCCTTTCCTTGCCTATGCCCTCTTTCCATTCAGTGAGATATGTAGTACTCTGAATGATACTGTAATCTCTCCTGGCAATATAGCAGAAATATGGTTTCCATTAGAGTTTATTATTTTTTTCCTTTTCTTTTTTTAATCAAACCATGTAAATCTCAAGGGACTCAGACCTCTGTTAGAAACTTAGACAAGACATATTATGGGCTTGGTTCTCCCATATTGCTATATGGCTTCAGTCCATGTATTAGGTCCGGGTGCATAGTTAAAATAATGATAAAAAAGGTACATGATGTACCCATTTAGTATCCTGAAAATGAATTCTTTGTTTCACTGATGGCTATTTGAAAATCTGTTTCCTGTAGGATTGTGCACATTTAGAAATTTTCTAAGCAGCAAATACCATTTCTGTAGGTTAGGAATAGGAGCCACTTTTTATAAACAGATTTTGAACTCATCTAAACAGCCACATTTTTAAAAAATGAGATATTAAAGTCATTTAGAGCAAGGGAATAGAATTTGAGACCCCTAAATTATATTCATGCATCTGTCACTGACTCTGGTGTGATCATGGAGAAAAGTTATTAACCTCACTATTTTCCTCCATCAGCTCACCTGTAAAATAGGTAGAATAATATCTGCTTCACAGGATGGTGGGTAAGATTAATAAACTCAGATTTTTAAAGTGCTTCATGACCCTGGATGAAAGGCAATATGTATGTGCAAAGTAGTATATATAATATGTTAACTGATGTTCGAAAAAGGAGGCTAAATTTGTCTTAAACTATCTAGCATGCCACTGAGCTCTCTATGCAGCAAATCTTTATTAAACAAAGAAGAATGTAGAAGTGTCATTAAAACCCCTTTAAGGGCTAAATTCTACTTTCAGAGATACATACACAACTTTCACTGAAGCCAATGGTTGTTGTACACAAATGGCAAGAGATAAAATTTGCCCATATTTCAACAACTACCATTTTTATGTTGGCTTGTTCATTAGTGTATATTCCTAGATTTCAAGAGTAGTAGGGACCATTGTGATCATCTAGGCTGACTCTATAACACAAGTCATAGACTTCCCCAAAATAATTCCAAGGTCAGAACTTTGGGATAAAAACATCCAATTTTCATTAAAAAATTGTCTATGATGGAAAATCCACCACAACTCTTGATAAGTTGTTCCGATGGCTAATTAATCTCACTGTTAAAGATTATGACAATAACCTTATGAATATCATGCTCTTGCTGTGGTGGATTTATGGCATTAAACTCAATTCTTTAATTTCTGACTCAATTTATCCTTCCCCATTTGAAAAGCAAACAAAGAGTGCTTATGAGTGGGATTTTCAAAAGTGCTGAGCATTGGCTTAACTCTGCTCTCACTGAAGTCAATGGAAAACTTCCATTGTCTTCGACAGAAACACAGTTAGATCAATGCTGAGCACCTTTTGGGGAAAAAAAAATCAAAACCTCAATCCTTATTTCGAAAGGTGTTTTTATTCTGAACATTGATGGCCTTACATTGTATTCGATACCTACTCCTGCTCCCTCATTCCTTTGCACCTTTCTTTGATAATGGGCCCACTTGTTTGTATCCATTTTAATTTTAAGAGGACATTATTTTTATTATGTTTCATTAAGTTGTAAAGTCTCTTTGGCAGTGATGAAAAACTTTATAAATTAGCAATTATATTTCTCTACTGTTGCTAACTGTGGTATTTGTTAAACATTAAAACAAATCTTGATGGTTTTATTGTTTTGTTTTAACAGCCAATAGTTTGTCTTTTGTTTTTTTATAATTATTTATTATTTTCCTACTTTGTTCCTTTTGTAATCTTCATTTTCAATAAGCAATTAGTTATCACTTGTCAGCATACACTAACTCACTGAGTCACAACTTGGCACATCCATCCAGAAAGGGTGAATATTAATAGCCTCTCCAACTCCCCTTATATGTTGTGTGTATATTCAGCTATCTTTTTATTTAAAACAATAATATGCCTTGTTCTAATTTAAAAAAAAATTGAAGTCAATGGGTGCTTTGTCCAATTAGGGACTTGGTAAGGCACTCATTAGTCCCACTTTCTGTACAATGTTCATTTTGAGGACAGTTGTGTGGAGAAAACTTCTTGTTGGCTTTGTAAATCTCATCCTTTGCCTCTAAATTCTCAACTTGGGCTATATTCATCAGCCTCTACTAATTAACTTGAAAGGATCACCATCCGGCTTCTCCCTTAATGTTCCCTAACAAGGAGAGACATCAGAAGAGTTTTCGGCTGCAGTGTTACACCAAGACCTATACATAATTACCAAGAAGTAGAAGAAATCAGATAGCTCATTAATTATTTTTTCCCAGGTGCTATGACTGCTGTGGTTGTGTGTGTGTATATATATATATATATATGGAGATTGGTGTGTGTGTGTACTATATTTTGTAATACATATGTGAAATGAAATGGGAAATAAAATGAAGACAGCATTCACATAATCTCTGAACTACAGTACTGTGGATAAAATATTTTATCCATGGGGGGACAGAGAAAGGGAAGAGAACAACTTATCTAAGTAAGAGAAGTTATTATTCAATGAGAAATACCACCAACTGTGGAAAGGCTTTTTTTTTTTTTTTTTTTAATCTATGATTTACTGAGTACCAGAAGCTTAGGGGAAAAAAAAATAAAGTAAATCTAAAAAAAGCTTTTGTGTGGTCCCTGGTATGAAAAAAAAAAAAAAAAATCTGGAGCAAATTAGAGTTGATATAAACATTAGGTTTGAGGTTTGTCTGACATATATGGAATTCTAAATTAATATGGAGACTTGCTAAAGCTGTCAGACTGCAGAGGCTGAAAATTAGGTGAGCAAAAGTGTGTGTGTCAAATGTGAAAATCAAGTTGCATTAAGCTATTTGGACCATCACTTTTTTTGCCCAATGGTAAAAAAATTAGAATATTAAGCTTTGTCTGTTTGTGTTGTAACATTTTCTTTCCTCATCGACTATTTACTTAAAGGTGTCTGATGAGGAAATTTAGGATTGCATCTTGAAGTGTCAGATTAGCTAGCCTTTGGATGGGATGGATTTTTGTATTGTGTTAATCCATTTGCCTTTTTTTAAATGGACATTTTAAAATTATGGGCCTTTTCATTGTATTGAATGGGCCAAAAGTGACTGAGATTGTTTGAATGAATATGACAAAAAAGGGGGAAAATAACTTAAAGGTCCAAATTCTGCTCTCATCTACACTGGTATAAATCCATCATAGCTGAGTCACATACTAATGTCTTCCCTTTTACTCCTGTTTAACTAGGGCCAGCTCCTTAGCTGCTGTAAATTGACATAGATGACTATATCTGTCTATCTAGACAGCAAGTTATAAGGCTCTCAATGTAGAATCTGAATGTCTCATAAAATTTAACAGATTTTATTGTTACTGCATATCTGGGTGGTAGGGAAGTATTACCTCCATTTTATAAATGGGGAACTGAGTCACAGGGTAGATTAAGTGACTTCAAGTTCACACATGAAATCTTTCCATGAGCCTGGAGGTGAACCCAGCTCTTCCCCGAGCCCTTGTCCAACGACCTATCCACCAGACCGACCATCCTTCCTACCGCAACACCAAATCAACCTTGCACCATGTTAGGATCTGGCCCACATGGTACATCTTTATGAGAAATAAGATTCTCCAGGTAAAAACTCCTGTCTACACTGTATGTTCACTCACAGCCTTACTTGATTATCACCATCACTGGTATAGTCTATGCCTTTTTGCAGTTAAATCTGTTGCTGTTACTTTACAAAATGACGGAGTCTCTTATTTTATCATCAGGTATTATTTCTTGCCAGAAACAATGAAAGTGGACCCAACTGACAGTGCTGTGGTGATGAATGGCAAATTCTGTGTGTTTTTCTTTTCTGACTAACATAAGAGCCACAAAGTCAGTGGTCATGAAATGAGGCCTACAAAGCTGCAGTTAATCTGCAGAGTAAAAAGCCAGAGGATTTCTCTAGTATATTAAAGGGTTCCTCAGCGACGTTGACAAGGATAGGTAGCATAATGCTGTCCACAGTGACTTAAGACCGTGAGTACCAGCCTCATGGCAGATGGTTAGGAACAAACTGCAAATTGGTTGGTGACATCGAAATACAGAACTCAAAACCAATCAAGTGTAAACTTCTCAGGCGCTATAACAGCCCTAACATGGAGTCACAGCCTGTGCTCTGAGCTCTCTCATCACCCAGGTGAACATACCTTTGTGATAATTGTCCCTTACACCAAGAATCACAGCAATATTCAGGTAGCATCCAAACCTAGAGGGCCAGTCACTTACCCCAGGTCAGTTGCACCTTAGATCTCACCAAAAAGCAACATTTGTAGCTACTCCTATCATAAACTACCTAAAAATTTATTAAATAGGAAAAGATAACCAGAAAGTTATTTACAAGGTTAAAGCACCTAAACGTAGATATACAAATAAAATACAATGGGCTCTCCCTTCCTGTTCCCACACTTCTCACCAAGCAGAGTTCAAAATAGTGTCCAGCAAATGCAAACAATGAAACCACCTTGAAAGTGAATTTTTACTGGAAAGACAGATTTTTGCTAGGGAAATTCTGTTTCTTAAAAATAACCACCTTACATTTGCCAGGCCCATAAGTACACTGCTCTGCAACCACTCAATGAGGTAACAAACTACACGGAAACAGAGTTCAATCACCATATGCTGCATGAACTGCTGGGTTCCCACTGGCAGCTTGAAGTAACATCTCCCTTTGCCAGTTGAGCACCAAAAGAACTGTTATGTCCTCCAACATGTGAAAGACCTGAAATGATAGTAAAAGCTTTTGTAGCATGACCACTGACTGCTCCCTACTCCCAGTAGTTCTGCAATTTTGGGGACAGAAGAGTGTGTGTGGGGGGGGGGGGGAAGCAGCTTTGAAATTTTAAAAAAACAAACAAACAAACAAAAAAAAAAAAAAAAAAAAAACTTACCATTGCCTCTGCACTTCTTTCACTGCAATTACCCAGACTCTGTCGAGAGAGTTTACGTGGTCTGAAGCATCCCAAATTGAATGTCAGTTTGGAAAAGTGACATTTTATATCCTAGAAATTTCACAGGGATTGTTTCTGTGCTCCTGCACTGAGCTAAGTGAGACAAAAAGCCCTCTATGTCTTGTCCTGTTTCAGGCTTCTCAACCCCTACTGGCTGCAGTACCTTGACAGCTGGCCCACTCTGCAGCAGAAGCCTGGGCCAATGTACCTTCCTGGACCGTTCCAAAAGGAAGCATTTCCATGAACTTATGGTTGAAGTTCTGGCTGGGCAAACAAGCTGGTCCAGTACCAAAGCCAGAGTGACTTATAGCTAGAGCAAAGGCATGTAGAGAAGCATGAGGAAAGTCTGAGGCTGGCTGCACAGCTCAAGGACAGGATTTCAGTGGGAGCAGGCGCTTGCTTCTCAGTTCCTGAATAAGGAACACCTACTAAGGGAGGAAGACAGAGGTCAGCAGAAAGACCTGTATGAGCAGCTGATATCACTAATCACAGGAAGAGTAACAGCTCCTGCTGTATCATCCACCTCATGACCTGTGTCCCCTCCAGGGTACCCTGTGATGCAGTCCAGAAACAGCTCGGAAAACTCCATGAGTGGGTAGCCCTTTCAATCAGACAACTTTTCCCTGTGCAGCCCCTCTCTGTTGATCCCCTCTGGTGCCAAGTGCCAGGGAAACAGGGAAAGGAGAACAGGGGCCCAGGGCCATGTAACAGTAGTGGGTTTATGTCTTGTACAGGATTTAACTGTTTACACTTCTTCATGAACTTTGTTTTTTGTTTGTTTTTCTTTAAGGTTATGTGACTGGTGTTTATACAATGTGAATGTAAATAATAAAGGTAAACATATGATATGGGACAATTAGGTATGAGTATGAAAACAATCTTCCTCAATACAGTTTGTTACATCAATCCATACTATGAATCAGTCCTCAGACCCCCATTTGATAAGTAGTCAAGTCCTAAGTACATTGCATGGCAATGAATGCCCTCATCACTCCCCAAGCACTGACACACCCCCAAGTCAATCAGTCAATCCACAACACCAACCCCCCCCCCCCCAGCACATTCATAAACGTACTCTTCTCCCTCTTCCATTGGACCATGCAGGTCCATAAAGTGGAAGTACAAAGCATCCCTGATTTCTGTTGCCCAGGTGCATCCAGCTCCAGAGGCGGTAGGTGCACTTTGTGGCTGAGGGTATTGATTCAGCAGCCCCTTGCCACCAATGGGCCATTAAGGGGAAATGGCTCACCTCTGGCTTCACAAAGATTGTGATGAGCACGGCAAGTCACAGTAATGTGGTCAGGCTTCATGACACTGGAATCCAAATGGGTCTGTAATCACTATCAACGGGATTTCAATCTGCCAAAAGCACATCCAATGACCATTCTACACTTGCTGAGAGTGTAAACAAACTGTCTTTTGCTGGGGGGCCTCTGAAATCAGAATATGGTTTCATAAGCCAAGGAAAAAAGATAAGTGGGGGACCCCAGAACAACATGGGGACAGTAACTCCGTTTATGACAATATCATTTGGTGGGAATAGTGTCCTGGCCTGTCTATGAACTGTAGATGCCCAGTCAGTGAAAAACCCAGGCTTTATGAACTTTTCCAGTGTAACCTACCATAACATTCATCAATTGACCACTGCATAACAATGGCATAACACCCTTTGCGGTTTATATACTCATGTGCTACTTGAAGAGGGCAAACTATGGTCACATGAGTCCCATCAACAGCCCCAACCCAGTTTGGCAACCCCATTCTCTCAAATCCAGAAATTACTTCAGGAATATCTTTTATGCCCACCTATCTTGGGGTAAACCACATGGCCAATTGCCTCAGAAACTTCCGCCACCACTTTACTCACAGTCAAGTTTCCAACACCAAAATGTGCTGGCAATGGACCTGTTGCAGTCTGCAGCCAGCCTCTAAATAGTTATAGCAACCTGCATAGCTGCCCCTCACGTATGTATCTTTACACTGGAGGGTTAGGGCAATCTGCTCACAAAGCTTCAGTAATGTAGCTTGCTTCATGAGAAAGTTCAGGACCCACTGCTGGTCACCCCAGGTCTGCAGGATAATGTGATCCCACTAGTCTGTGCTTGTGGCCCTGCTCCAGAAGTGATGGTCTGCATAAGGGGCATCAGCAGCTGTACCTAGCATCATAAGCTGCATCAGCCAGTTTCATCTGGCATGTCTGTGTCCTCCTGCTCCGTCATAAGCTCTGGCAAATGCCTTTAGTGAGTCAGAAAATACATCTCAAATGTCCACCAGTGTCTCACAGAAGCTCTGCCCATTTCCTGACACAGGAGTGAAAGCACAAGCAACAGAAATTCTTCAAAAGTCACTTCCTCCATGTTGCTGGCTTCGGTAGCTGGAAGCACACAGACCAAAGTGACTGCTCAGCAGAATGTGATGGTGGGCTGTTCAGACTTCCTGTAATGTGTAAGGTAGACAGAACAAAGGACTAGAACAGCCACATTTTGGGAGTGTACTAGGAGTCTGGCATATGGTTGGTTTGACTCAGTTCTGTGTACTGCAGTGTGGATGCCAGAGCCCCAGGTTTGAGCCTGGGTTAGAAGATACTTAACATAGGATTAATTGGTGTAGACATTCAAGCCCTGGGTTCTCTAATCCAGGGTCAGATGACTCAAATCCCACTAATACTGGGTTTATATGGCAGTGCAGACATAGCCTTAAATGCCCTTTAGGGCTAACCCAGGCTAAACAGCTGGGGATCTCTCACTTAGGTCTAGAAACACTTTGCCCACCCAAAATCCACAGAGATACCAAGTTCCTTTTATCCCCTCCTTTCATGTGCTCTGAGCTGCACACTCAGCTGATGGGAGTCCACTTGCATGAGTCATCTTCACCAGGAGGAGAGCAGAACAACAAAAGTCTTTTGTCCGCTTGTTGACAGTACATAGGGAAATTCCAGTTGCAACATACCACAATAATCTCTCTGATATCCATGGATCTCTCTCTTTTGGGAAGTGCATAACACCTTCTGTGGAAGATCAGCCCTTCATACTAATTAATGTCTCTCTCTATTGTCTTGTGACTTACACAATCAGAGAGGATCACAATGCAATCACTCAAATATTGCCTTAGAATACGGGATACAGATGTTATAAGTGAGATAAATGCATGTAGCAATTCACAAGCATTCAATAAAGTCTGAACACTGAACACATTCTTATAGCTCTAATACCTATTTTAACAAATACTAACACACAGGTGAGCCAGACTGATTCCAGCTATGTATTTGTCAGTGTTCAGTGAAAACATGGGGATCTTGGCATGAGCTGGCACCTGATCTTCCAGCATCACAGTTAGTCTGACTAGATACCTGGCTGGCTGTGGAAATTTGAGATTTTGTGTGTGTTAGAAGCTGCAGCACATTACAAGGCTAAAAAAGCCTTAAACTCTGTACCCAACCCACAAGGGATTAAAGCGTGCAGGGAGGGGTCAGATGACATGTTTAAGAAAAAAATGAAAGTCCTAACGATTATAAACTAAAAGGATGTGGGAATCGCAGACATGAAAGTCTTCAGGCAGAAACACAAAACCTACAATAAATTGATACAATCAGGGAAAAAATAAACTAAGTGCTTGAATCAAATGGAAGTAAAGTGCTGAAATTGGAGGAGCGTGTGACAAAAGAAAGGATAAAGTAACTCCGTGTTACATAGACATGGTTTATTCTCAAAGATGGTGAATATAGGGCTAAATGGGGGTCCCACCTTTAAGAGACCAAAACCAGAAAAGGGAGACAGAGTGTGATGTCTAAAGGGTACATGTAGAAGTCAATAGGTAAAATGCTCTTTTTAGCTAGGCCTTAGCACTTCACAGGATCAAACTCTAAAGGAAGCTACTGGATACAGTGATTCAGTCAAGCCTGAGGAGGAGGATTGGATAAGGGACACTGCCCAAGAATCCCTTGATAGGGAAACAGCAATGAACAGGAAGAGAAGGGTGAACAATAAAAGAAATTCTGTGTAGTTTTTAAGTCTCTTTGATATTAATTGCAGCCATTGTAAGACAATGAATAGCTGAAACAGGAGTGTTGAATCAGGCCATAGACTGCATCCTGAACCAAAGTGTCAGTTACCCTCCAGCGAATAGCTCTACTCTTCATTTGCTTCTACCCAATCAGAACCTACACAAATTAGAAATAGATAAGCTGCTGTGGCCTCAGGTGAAAGCACAATGACCAAATGTGACACATTCCGCAAATGGGAAATCAGTACAATCAAACAGAAGAAGCCTTGAAGCCTGATCCTGAACCGTTAAGGCCAATGACAGTTTTGCCATTGACTTCAAATGGGAGCAGCACTACGCCTGGAAAAGGGCTCTTTCCAAAAGGGATCGGCGTTAAAGAATAGAACCAGACAGTAGAGCTAGATAAAAATAGATCATGCCTTGGTGGAATAGAAATGGACTTTTATAAGATTAAGTGTCCAGGTCAAATACAGATAGAGCAATTCTAGTGCAAAACAAATACTAAAGCAGTTTCCAAGACATCTTTTTAAGCCAAATCATTAAGTTAATTAGTTTAAAATAAAGAAAACAAGAAATGATGTAATGCACATGAGAATAAAGGGAATGCATAATCCATCAGTCAAAGGTTATAAAGGAGATGCTAAAAAACATAAAAATAGTAGGCATTCAAAGAGACATTTTTAAATGAATCTTGTCAGAGATTATGAAAAATACATTAGATCTGGTTGGTTTTCCTTCTCCAACGTGATGGTAAAATGAAAGCCTTCCACTTTCAAAGAGGAGAAATAGATTCAGTCAATCAGGGCAATACAATTCCTCTAAACAATGATGGTTCCCTTCTTTCTTATTTTAAATATTCTCTGCTTCCAATTTACAGGGAACTCTGCCGCTTATGAAAGTTATTAAAAACCATGTTCAGAGGACTGGATTGATTTGGGGGAGTAGGAAACCCTTCACATCTAGATCATTAGTTTACATCTACCTCCTATGTTTCCTGTCTGATGGCTGGTGTTAGTAGCACATGCAGAATGAGTTGGGAGCTTCATCTCAGGGTATGTCTATACTGAAGGTGGCAAAGTCGCCACCACCAGATCGATCTTTCTGGATCGATTGAGTGGTCAGTGAAGACCCGCTCCATCGATCAGGAAGTCGACTGAGTAAATCCACCCCCTCAAGTAGCATAGTGCTGCGTCGATGGGAACGCGGTTCCCGTCGGCGCAGTTCAATGAAGATGCCGCGCGGAAGGGAAGCACAGCAGTCGACAGGAGTTGATGCAAGCTACTCTGTGTAATTTGCGTAACTCCCGTCGACTGCTGCCGAATCTCCAGGTAAGAGTGGACCAGGGCTCAGTTTCATTTGTTACTGAAGATGTTGTGATCATGTAGTCAGTGGACCATAAAGACAAAACTATCTTTTCCACTAGCAGAGATGTGTTCCCTCCTTACACAAATTTATGCATGCACATTGGTGGGTAAGTTTATAGTGCCACTGACTCTGCCTTACCTGTTCTGAGTATCAGTCTGTTCAGAATAAGATTCAAAGAAAGACTCTCAGCTCATTACCAGACCTCTATGTAAGCTTACATCTTCAAGCTGCACCATCTTATGGTATGGTACTTGTCCAGCAGACCACCAGCCCAGGATCAGGGAAGTACAAAGGTGAGCTTTGCATTACCTTAGCATCTCAGCTCACCTCCTTGGACACAGTCAAGAATCTGGCCATTATATAGCCACGATGATGAGGGTTCCCCTCTGCTAGGTAGCCTCAAATTTTCACCCCCCCCCACCTTTTCTTGGAGTGGAAAAGCAGGAATTTATCCGCAGATCTATCACAACAACTTTAATTTCATGCAGAGAAAGCTTGTACTGGGAAAGCACCCATACTGCCCCCTGGGCATAACTTTCAGCCTGAGTGAAGGCTCTGCCATGAGATATCTTGTAGAGTGGCATTCAGGAGGATAGCTAATGGCAGAATATCAGGAATAGGATTTCCTGCCAACTCTCTACTCAGAACTCTGGGAGGAGAGGCTTAATACCACATTTTCAGAAAGTTCATGAATGTATCCTGGTAATAAACTGCTATAGTGGTTTGCAACTATTTTAATATACTCTTATTTGTCAACAATAAAATATGTGTTCATACAAGACTAAGTAAAATTGTGATAGAAACTGAAAGAACCAAGAAAGCAAAGGTGGCCTTATGTCATACCATTATGCCAGAGCAACGTGTAACATGTCTTCAAAGAGTCAACTTTTCATGTCTTAAGTGTCATATATACTGTTTCTTGACATAATGGAACAATTTTTTGTCTGGAGTATCCTTGCTGGGAATAAGCTTCAAATAAGTATTTCATTCATTGATATCCTGGTCAAAAAAATAACTTGTTATATTTAAAAAAAAAAAAAAAAAATCAGTCTGCATACTTCTTACCACTTTATACATTATCATCCAAAAAGGTTATATCACCACAACTCTTAAGGGTTTTATTCTTCTTTTATTAGGCAAGCAGTAATGAATCATGATGTGTAAATGTAGTCAAGGAATGTCACCCTCACCACATATAGGATTGGCAACCTTCCAGTATTGTCCTGGAGTCTCAAGGAATTAACGATTAATCTTTAATTAAAGATTATGTCATGTGATGAAACCTTCAGGAATACATCCAGCCAAAATTGGCAACCCTAACCACATGCAACCAGTGTAAAGAACAAAATGCATGCCCTTATGCTTTCAATACATAAGCATATTGAAGAGGGAATGATTTAATTTAGCTGGCAAGTCAAACAATGATACATGAGGTAGAATTACATCCAGCTTGCCCTGTGTATGATGATAGTGGAACTAGAGTCAGAGGACCCATGTTCCCTGGAAATACTGTTACATATCCACATAGGACACCATGGAAACAAGGAAGGAACATGGAGTAAGGCTGGAAGCAACTCAGCCACATGGACAGAGCAGTGCACAGGTTTCACTTGTTCAACTTAACCTGCATTCAGCTTCTCTGTTTGTGAATGGAATGAAACAGCTTTCAGCAACTAAATGCGCTCAACTGCACTGACATCAGAAGAAAAAAACCTGTTTAGTTGTTGGTGAACTAAGCCGATCAAATGTAGATGGAGCAAACATGCAAAATGAGAAGAAACTACTTTGATAAAGTCACTTTTATGACCATAACTATACTTCAGCATTACTTAAATATATGGTTCCCTCATCCTGTTCTCGTCCCCCCGCCTCATGATATATTTAGAAGAAACAAAACTCCATGGAGAATGACATGAAGCTAAGAAGAAACACAGATATGCTTAGCTCAATCTAGGGTCTTTACCCTGTTCCAAAAAAGCTTACAAGATTAACTTGCTTATTTTGCAGTTAGCCTAGCTTTTTCTTTTCCTTTTAAAGTAAATGGCAAGAACAGAGCACATAAACGTGACTTAAAACACATATATACACAGAAAAGTAAAATACAATTTAAAAAACTGTTCTTAGCTAATGGAAACACATAGGATACATAGAGGACAGAGGCCGCTTTAGCTATAAGTGGACAAGGCAGCTGCCTAGTACAGCAGATTTCTGTAGGTTCATCTCAGTTCCCTCCATGAATGACAGTGGAGGGCACTGAAGGGGGCTGCCTGGGAGAGGGGGTAGCTGCCAGTCAGAGCTCTGAGGAGCTGGAAACAGCCCCCAGCCAGGCTGAGGGGGAAATGAACGTTATTTACCTGTAACTGAGGTTTGAGATGGACTTTGCATATTAACACTCATGGAATGCTCCTGACCAGAGAGCCTGAATGGTAGAGCTTTAGCTAGCAATAGCCATTGGAGTGCTCATGTTTCTCCCTTGCCCCTGTCCTCAGTGGACTTAGAATGCTTCAGGGCAAGGGTATAAAAAGGGTGTGGTGATCCAGCTGCCTCAGTTACTTCCCACATACCCCTGAGCCCTTTGAGAACAAGGACTCCGAGGTAGTGAGGAAAGGTGGGTGGGGCATGTGGATATGCAGAGTCCATCTCAAAGAGCCTTGCTTACAGTTAAGTAATCTTTATTTCTCTTTAGAGTGTCCTAAGCATATTCCCACTCATGGGAGAGATTAATAGCGTCAGTACTGCCCAGGCTAAGTACTGTAGAACTGCTTTGCCAAATTTTGCATCAAATGTAGATTCTAACTCTGAGGAGTAGTGTTTAGTAAATGTGTGGCTAGAACTCACACAAATGTTGACATTCTACATATTTGTATTGAAGGAATATTTTTAGAAAAAGCCATAGACACCACCTTTGACCTAATAAAAAGTGTCCCAACTTCCTGGGAAAAGGACAGCCCTTTCAATTAATACATTACTTTAATACATAATCTAACTCATCTGGCAAGTATTTGCACAGAAACTTGTTTTCCCTTGCTTTTTCTTTCATAAGCAATAATCACTTTTGGGATTGTCTAAATTGTTTGGTCCTGTCTAAACAAAAGGCTAAAGCCCCTCTGGCATCCAGAGTATGCAATATAGTCTCTCCATCATGAGTATGGGGTTTGGGAAAGAAAGCTGGCAAAATTATAGACTGGTTTACATGAAAATCTATGACCACTTCTGGTAAAAACTTAGGGTGTGCACGAAGAACAACCTTGCCTTCATGAAAAACTGTGAAGGGTAGATTAGTCATCAATGCATACAGTTCACTTAGCCATTATATCTGCAAGATGTATATCACAACACAGTCTTAATAGAAAAAGGAAATAAAGTACAGCTTCCTAAAGGCTAGTCTTATCATCTGTGAGTACTATGTTTAAAGTCCAAGATGGCAGGGGGTGTCTTATTAGGGGGGAATAAATTACTTTGTCCTTTTAACTATATTATTAGTAAAACATTGATTTTCCCTCCATGGGTATGTGCTATGCAGTCAACTGAAAGGTGAAGATTTACTGAATATAGTGAGAGAGCTGCTTTTTTAAAAATACAACAGATATTGTAAAATGTAACTGGTGTTCTATACGGATCTATATCATGCATAAAAATAAATGGAAATTATTTATATTTTGAATAACTGTAACATCACTTTATGAATTCCTTCCTAGAATGCAACAGTGCATTCTGCACTTCCAATGAGCAACTGTTTTCTAACAGCCTTGGAGTCCTATCTCCCATGCAGTTAAATGATGAGACTGAAGGTCTGAATGACAAATCATCCTGTGCTGCTGAGACAAGTCTGGTACCAGAGGTAGAGGCTCCATTTGCCCACTCAACACAGGACCCAAGTCCAGATACAATTGTTGTCTGTACCAGGCTGGTGCTATTAAGAGAAACCTGGCCTTGTCCAGTCTTATCTTGTTTATGAATTTTTGCATAAGGGGAATTGGGGGAAATGGTTACATTAAGCCCTGACCCCAATGAATTAGAAAGGCATCTGATATTGATCCCCCTGACTTTGCTGGCTCTTGAGGAAACATTCTAGCATATTTTGCAAAATCTATTACTGGAGTCCCCCATAAATTGAAGTGTGTTACTTCATCCTTCAAAGACCTCTTGTGCATCAGACATTTTGAGCTTCTTAGAGAGTCTGCAAGGATGTTTTGCTCCCCTGCTACATGATTGCTATTGGATGAACATTGTGATCTATACACCAGCTCCAAAGGCTTTTAGCCTCCATGTGTAACTATAGATAATGAGCCTTCCTTGTTTGTTTGGATAATACAAATATCATATTGTCTGTTACTACCTGAACTACCTTGTGTTAGACCTCAGGTAAAAATGCCTGTAAGGCCAATCTGATTGCTCTCAGCTCTAATATATTTATGTGAAGATTCTTTTCTTTTCGTGACCAATGAGCTCTGACTAACAGCTTGTTATTTAAATGGGCCCCTCAAGCAGTATAGATGCATCAATGACAAGTATCACTGATGGGGAAGGGGAACTGAATGGTATATCCTTCATTACATTTTGTGCATTTGTCCACCAGATCAGTGGTGAGAAAGAACACAATTTTTCTGATGCCTACTATCTAAACTTGGTCTGTAATTTATTGCCAACCAGTACTGAAGGTCTCATCTGAAGATGAGTGTATGGTGTCACTGATGTGATTGAAGACAAGAGACATAGCAGCTGCAGAAAAACAAATATTGCTTGCTGGGGGGATTGAGAAAGGAGGTTTATGGACATTTTTTACTTTATAAACCTTTCCTCTGGAAGAAAAGCTTTTGCCATAGTCATATATAGTGTTATCCCCACAAACAGGATCCTCTGAGTTAGGATTCAAGACTGATTTCTCCCAGGGTATTTGTAATCCCAGCCTAGCAAAAAGAAAAAAACTTATTTGTTTTGTATGCAATAGAATGGCCTTCCTGGATAATGCTGTTCTTAACCAGTTGTCCAAGTAGGGATATACAAAAGTTCCCTGTCTTCTCAGGTATTCTGCTACTAGTGATAGAAATGTCATAAAAACCCTGGTGCTATAGACCACCCGAAAGTACCTTGTATTGAAAACATCCCTGCCCCACCACAAAACTCAGGTATCCCCGATAACAAGGTTTTATGGAGATATTGAAATATAGGTCTTTTAAATCTAGAACTACAAACCAATCTTGAAGGGAAGAAAAGGCTTTATAGAAATTAGAGATAACATGTAGAAAAGATATTTCTTTACACAGGTGTTTGGATTTAAGAAAATTAATATAGGACAACCGCCCCCATTTTTTTTTTAATTATAAAATAAGGGGGTAAAAATATCTCCCTCTTTGATCTAGTGGAACCACTTCTATCACACCCAAACTTATTAACAATTGAACTTCCACTCATAATGAATTGAGGTAAGCTTGATTCCTGGCCAGGGAAAAGAGAGATGAATTGTTGTAGAGATTTGACTTGGATTGTGTATCCCAATCACTTGTAAGACCCATCTAGCTGATGTTATTAATTCCCATTTGTGATAAAAATGGGGCAAACTGTCCTCAAAGGGTGGATAATCGATGTCCAGTTGGCCTAGTTCAGAACTCCCAATGCTTATGTCAAATCTGAGACCTTAGATGGTGCCCAGATGATGAAGGTGTAGAACTCTTCTCTTTATTATTATGGGGCTTAAAACTTTTCTGTGTTGATACTGAGAAATTTGATACTGAGGTTGAGGAGGAGCTGTAGATGATCGTGAAATCATATTAAGAAACCTGTAGATCTCACCGTTTTCATTTTGTCTAACATTCCATCCACTTATACACTAAATTAGTAGTTCTCGACCAGGATGCCTGCAGGGACTACAAGAAGGTTTCAGGGGATCCGTCAAGCAGAACCAGTGTTAGATTCACTGGGAGCCCAGGGCAGAAATCTGAAGCCCCACCAAATGAGGTTGAACCCTGGGGCCCTGAGCCCTGCCACCTGGGGCTGAAGCTGAAGCCTGAACAACTTAGTTCTGCTGGGCCCCTGTGGTGAGGGACTCTGGACAACTTTCCTTCTTGCAATTGCCGTAATGTCAGCCCTGGTTTTTTATATGCATAAAAACAATTGTAGCAGAGGGAGGCCAGGGAGTTTTTATAGCATGTTGGTGGTGGGGGCTCAGAAAGAAGTTTGAGAACCCCTGCACTAAATAAACCTTCCTCATCAAAGAGAAGAGCCTCAATGCTCATTTTTGCCACATGAGATAAATCTACTGATCACACAGTCAAATGCTGCTCTCAGCTGGTGTTTGGCAAAATTCTGTCCTTCCATGACCAGAGCATTTGCTAATCCCCTCCAGCCGTGTATATAGAAATAACATCTTTCCCCAACAGTCCTACAGATACCTTGCCATGACTACCTCATAGTTTGAAATACATATGACTACAGTGAAAGAAAATATTTTCCTCCCGAATGTCATCTAGTCTCTTCCCTTCCCTGTCAGATGGAGTAGACCGTAATGGATCACCTTTTGACCCCTGTAAAGCCTTTTCTACTACTAATGAATTTGAAGATGGGGGGTGTGAAATATGGCCATACTTTCCTGAAGAAACGGGTACAATTTATCTACCTTTTTGATAACATTGAGAAGAAGGATTGTTTCAGACTGCCTTTGCTGGTTGGCACAATCCTTCCAATAATGGAAGTGTAACCCTTTGTCTAGTAACTGCTCCCAGAACATCAAAAAATGGGATGAGATGATTCCTCAGTTGAAACTGAGGGAATATCCGATGTGTTCGCCCTATGATCCGCTAACTCATGAAGGCCACTGCATCTTCAGAAGGTGATGAAGCTGACTTGTTTCCCACATTCTCATCTGGGGCTATCATCCTTCCAGAATCTGGATCTGACTCCTTAAGCTCCACTAGTACCTCCTCTTCTACCAAAAGTCTCCTATAGAAGGGAGGGAATTTATCAAGGCTCAGATTGAACAACAACAGAAATGGATTTACTGATTTTTAGTGGTTGCTTAAACAAAAAAATTCACTACAGTTTTATTCACAATTCCACTACAGGTAGGATTTCTGAAAGCACACAGTGTGAACCACACTCTGCTCCCCCTGAATTCAATGTGAAATGCCTCCAGCTAACATGAAGCACTTTTAAAAACCTTTCCAACATCCTGTATATACAAAAGTGCATATTCAGCTGCATTTATACATCTAAAAATATATTTTTTTTCTTTGCTTAAGAGGGAGAAGTCCAGAAACCTTAAAATCCCATGTATGGGTTGAATTCATCTAACATTGAGTTCCTGTTTAAAAACAAAACAAACATTCCCTGGAATGTTTGAGTTCCAGAGTTAGGTGGGAGGAGGTTTCAGACAGTGGCCATTTCCTCCCTCCTTAGAGGTAGAGATAAAGACACCATAGTGCCCTTTATTGTGTAATGTTATACATTAGTGGCCAGGGAGATTTCTTCCCAACCACAGCCGATTATCATTTTATGCTCTGAAACCTAAGGGTTCAGAGCCCCTTACAAATTTATTCTTAGAAAAAGGTAACTGTAGCTATCACTCTTATTTCTATAAATGTCTATTTTTTTTAAAATGTATCAACCTATAATACCTTAATATCCTGTGGCAGCAAGTTCCATGGGTTAACTGTAAATTGTGTAGCAACAAAAAAGGACCTTTTTTTAAATCCATGTGACTTAAAAATTACTTTTATGTTTTGTTTGATAAATGAATGAGCTTTGCAGAGCTATGAAAGTTAAACTAATAGTTGAACTAAAACAATTTGGGACAGGTGGGGATGGGAAGGGGAACATCACAGGTGAGAGGTTTCTAACTTCAGAGTTTCAATCAGTGTTTTATTAGCAAAAACCTCCCAGTTGATTCTCAACAGTTAAGATGTTGAGTAGGAAGAGAAGAGATCTCCTGAGCAGCCAGGGTGCAAACCATTTAGGGCTTCACAGAGTAAGACCAACAAATTGAATTACACGCCCAAAAACAAAAACTGAAAGTCAATGTAGTCCATGGGTCCCATATGTTGTATGTTCTCTGGGTGGAATACTAATAAATACTAATATTTGGTCACTTGATTTGGTCATTTGATACTACTAAATAGGTTGGTTTATCTGAAGAAGCTGAGGTTCCTGGGTTGTCTTCAAGGGTAGACTCCAAGCTGAAATTAGCAGTGCAAATCATGAGGTTACAAAGGCATGGAAGTAATTATGACTAGGCCTTCATCTGAGAAGAATGATCACAACTAGCCAGACACAGAAGGAAAAAAAAAAGCATCCCTTGTTATGAGTATAAAAAGGACTCCACAGATTGCACATCTCAGTAGCTATTGCTTCAATGGATATCATACCCTCCCACTCACCTAGATCAGTGGCTCTCAACCTTGCCAGACTACCGTACCCCTTTCAGGAGTCTGATTTGTCTTGCATACACCCAAGTTGCACCTCACTTAAAAATGACTTCCTTAAAAAAATCAGACAAAAATACAAAAGTGTCACAGCACACTAGTACTGAAAAATTGCTTTTTCTCATTTTTACCAAACGGTTATAAATCAAATGTAATGTAAATTTGTACTTACATTTCTGTGTACAGTACATATAGCAGTATAAACAAGTCATTGTCTGTACGAAATTTTAGTTTTGTACTAACTTTGCTAGTGCTTGTTTTGTAGCCAAGTGTAAAAATAGGCAGATACCTAGCTGAGTTGATGTACCCCCTGGAAGACCTCTGCGTACCCCCAGGGGTACATGCACCCATGGTTGAGAACCACTGACCTAGATGGTTCCTCCAACCTACCTTCACCTTCCTTGTCCTAATAGAGCTATAGCCAGCTCACTTTTATCCAAGTCTCTATTCATTTTGATTAAACAAGATGCAAAACTGAGTTTAATCAGCATAATGAACATAATGTGAGCACTTCGCTGCTCTTTGCTTTCCTCTGCTGGCTCACCCATCTTCATTCCATCAAATACAGCCTTCTCACCTTTACTTTTAAGGCCTCTATTGCCTCTCCTTGCCCTAATGCACTGTGGAGTATGGTATACTGACACCCTCATACAGTGTTGTGGTGATGTACGTGCGCCTTTGTTGGGCCAGTGATGCCAGTCTTTGTTGGCCATTAATTAAAATTTCAAACATGCACCTTTGCGCTTTCTCCCATGCATGACAGGAGCTCCTTGTAAATACCTGCAAAGCTACCTTATTTTCCTTCTTCAAATCCTTCTTAAAACTCTCCTTTGCTGTGAGGACTAGAAAAACCATCCAACCCAGCAAAGGATAGACAGTTAGGTGTGTTGTGACCATGACTTTTCATGCTGACCACCTGTATGGTCTCACTGCCACTTTGATACAATAAATGGACAGCAGCAGCACAACTTGTCTTGTCTTACAATTAGATTGTAAGTTGTTTGGGGCAGGGACCATCTTTTTGCCTAGTACAATGGGTCCCTGATCCATTATACTACAGTAATTCATAGGGGCTCAAAATCATAATGAAAAATGTTAGTTTCTATTGTTGTCAGTAGAAAGATACACAGAACACACAATATGTAATTGGAATCCTTGAGCTAAGTTTTTTAATGTAACCAGTGATTTTCCTTTCCTCCATTTTGGGTGTGTAAATTGGAATACCTTAAGGAGGCCTGAATTTCAGAGATTAAGTGATCAGTGCTTCTGGAAGTCTTCTTTAAGGTATTTGAAGCAGTAGAATCAAAAAAGAGTGGAGGAATGAAAAAAATCACTTTAAAAATTTTTTAGCACTTCATCTTTTTCCCCAGGAGAGATCAAGTGCAGATATAAAAGTTTTTATTAACCGCTGAATACCACTAAAGAGAGTTTTGCTTTTAATTTTTGGGTAGTACTGATTGCACTTAATCAACCAGAAGAAAAAGGGCAAAAAAGAAACAAGCTGTACTGAAAGCTTTGCTGTATTTGGAGCAATGCTATTTAAGAATCTAGAAGGAAATGACCAAAACAACAGCTGATTTTGTTAGCAATACAAATTAAGTCACAGTCCAGCTGAAACTTCACATGGAAGATAAAGAGGAAGATTCCCGATTTCACAGGAACCCCACCTACCAATATTCTTCAGTGAAACAGAAAATTATAGTAATTAGCTGTTTGCACATTGAATATACAATACTGTTAGCTGCTTGTAGAAACACTTGCCTTCTGAAGATTAACGCTTTAGTGACTGACACATTCCTCATTTATTTTTATCTTCTGTGGGGATTTTTTCTGTGGGGATGCATTTTTTCACTATGTCATGGTGGCTCAATCAGCTCTAATACCTGTCTTTTGAAAGTAGCATTTCCTCTGTATGCTATTTATTTAACTGTAGTGCTTGGTCACAGAAAAACAGCTTTATCATGGTCCTTTGCTTGGGTTAGGTATCAGGCTGGATAGGGTTGACTGGAACATCAGCAGCTTCAGATGTACAAGACAGACAAACTTTTCAGCAATCATAACTCTGTTTAATCATTTTGAATACCAATTCCGAGTGGACTGGTAGTGTTGTATAAAAACATATTGATATGTAGGACAAATCTGAGTTATGGAGAGGGAAGGAAGTCAGCCTATTTCCAAAATTAAATTATGTACCTTTGTGTTGACTTTTCTAACATAGGAATAGGAGTTAGAAAGGAGTTTGTCTTAATCATCAGGGACTGAAATGAAACCTAACGACTGGAAATGATCCAACAAAAAAATACCTTATAGTGACTGGTGGTGTTCCTGTTGGGGCCTATTTGACCCCAATGAGGGAAGTAAATAGTTGTATTGTAAGGCAATTCCTCCAGAAGGTGGTATTTTTGGGAATATCATCATAGCATTGGTCAATGAACATTTACAACATGCCAATGGGATTCTAGGAAGGGCAAGTTTCAGAGACAAACTCTGAGCAGTGGGACATAAACACAAGAGTGATATTTTCGGACCCCAAACAGAACTTCACCTCAGGGACCAACACAATAGACCCACATTCAATAGGATACCTAGCCTACCAGTGGCTCCCTATATACTCCAACATTCAATGGTAACCACAGTTTCTTCAACTCAGACATTATCCAAAAGGCCTTCTGACCCAACAGGAACCCAAATCACTGCAACAGGCTCTATTTATTATGCGTTATAGGGAATCAATGTGTAAAGAATACCAGGTCTTTTCCTGTGCTCCATCTGTTAGTTAAAATGCTGGCTCAGAATTTATGGGTGACATCAGACAGGTTAATGATAAAGAGCTGATCCTAGGAGGAGCTTGGACAACCTTTTACAAAATTATCTTTAATTTCATTTAAGATAAAGCAGGAGCTCAAAGTGCCTCAAATCATTTAAGGAGATTATATAAGAAATAACTTGGAGCCATCATTAATTCTAACACCTAATTGCATTTCATTTTATTTTGCTCTTTCTTGTCTTGAATTATTTAGAATTTTGGTTTCTATCTAAAGGGAGAATACATAATTCTTTCCAAGAGTCCGTTGCTTCAATTAGCCCTCAGTAATCATTTCATATTTAAAAGATGCTTGTTCATTTTCAGGAGACTAGCTCCTAATTCCTATAGAAAGTTGTACAAAAGCAGAATGAGACGGGAATGTCTGCAGCTACCACATCTTCCTACTGTCTAAACTGAAGAGATCTTTCTGATATGGGTGGAAAATATTCAGGTGCTCAGCTTCTACCATGATGGGCAACAATATAAAAACCTGGAAAAAACAGATCACTGATGAAGAATTATTGGGCCTGTTCCAAAAGCCATTGCAATAAGCAAAAAGACTTTCTATGAGCTTTGGATTGGAACCATTCCCTCTCTCCCCCCAATTATGGGGTCACTGATTTATTTTGTTTGCAGAAATAAAAACATCATGCAACTCCTACTGTAAGATTTATACTCTGACTTTTATGTTGCAAACTGAAATGCACTTTGTACCTCACTGACTGGTAATAGAAAGATGAAAAGCAACATATACCACCATTATTGCTTTTCTTACTCCCAAGGAGTAGTCTTTCTGAAGTAATGGGACTGTTCCATTGAGAAAGCAAGTCGAAGGTTATTAATATTAGTTGAATTCAACCATTATTAAAAAAAACCCATGAATATACAATATTCAAGGCCCTTTGTGAGACATTCTTGATGGGTGACATGGACATCTAAGATCTTGACAGATGAAAGAAACCATGATGAAGTTAGTCAATAGTACTTGGCAGTAGTGTGGGAGAAGAGCCCAATGCACAAGTGGCAGACTTTCCCACAGTGGCTACAAGTCCACTCACCAGATGGATGTAGGAGCACACTCTACTTCCTAGCTCACCTACCAGTCTCTCTCTGATTGCTCTCTATGCTGATTGTACCAGCCTTAACCTGGCTTCTCCAGAATGAGTGGTTTAGGCTGGGCTTTCCCCGTTGTCAGTTGGAATACTGAATTTATTCAGCTCCTGCTTGATCTTGTCACTGTATCAGAGCTTTGGCCTTTCTTTGTGTTGCATGTACTTCTTGAGTTGGCCATAGAGCACAACCTTTGGCAAATGAGCTTGAGGCATGCACTCCACATGTCCCAGCAAGCAAAGTCAGTGAGCACCTAGCATATTCTGCATAGAGTGTAGGCCAGTTCTCTCAAGGATCTCGTTGTTAGTGATCTATTGGTCCTAAGTGACTCCAAGGATTTTTCTGAAATAGGGAAGGTGGAAGCTGTTAAATCGCTGCCCCTGCTTGGAGTACATGACCGAGCTTTCACAGCTGTAAAAGGAGGGTACTGAGGACACAAGCCTGATAAACAGAGACCTTTTATTCAGGGTTAGCAGCTTGTTGTTTCAGACAAGTGAGGTAAGTTTGCTTTAGGATTTGCTGATTCTTGCATCAAGTCCTTTATCAAGGCTAAGTGAGCCAGTTAAAGTTGAGTCAAGATAGCAGAAGTGATCCATGTTTTCCAAAGCTTCATTATTGTGTAGACTTTGGGTAGGATGTTAGTGCCCTGTGACATAACTACTGTTTTCTTAATGCTGGTTACCATGCTGAACTTCAAACCTGCATCAGGAGAACTTATTCATCATGATCTGCAAATCATCAGGTGAATTAGTGATGAATGCAGCATCTTCTGTGAAGAGGAAATCCCGAATCATGAGCTTGGTGACACACCTTTTGCTCTGAAATCGCTTGATGTTAAAACAAGCTGCCGTCAATCCTCAATTAAATTAGTACGCCAGATTGATTGTTTCCAAAAGCATACTTAAGAATAGAGAAGATGCCAAAGTCAGTAGGTGCTAAGACACTGCCTTGCTTCATGCCAGTATCAATGCTAAACTCAGACAATGTTTCATTTTCAAACTTGAAAGTTGCCTCATGGAACTCCTTATACAGGGAGACCACTTTTTGCAGACAGCTAATTTTCGACAAGATCTTGTATATGCCATTCCTGCTAACCTTGTCGAAGGACTTTTGTAGGTCAATGAATGCTACATAGTGAGGTCCCTGGTGTTCATGGCTCTTTTCTTTTGAACAAACGGATTGTGAAGGATGTCAGTCATGGAGTGTACAGCCCTGAACCTGCACTGGCTCTCAGGATAAACTCTCTCAGCAAGGACTTGGAGTTGTTTCAGCAGGACCCTTGAAAGCACCTGGCCAAACACACTGTGCAGAGATCTTTCGGTAGTTGTTGCAGTCTGCTTGGTCCTCTTTATTTTTGGATAATTATGTTTGCATCTTTCAGATCCTAGGGGATGAGACTTTCTTCCCAGCAGGCACAGAGATGCGCATGGATGTCACTCGCAAGCTTTCTTCCTCCTGCCTTAAGAGCTCTGGAGGTATCTCTTTGATAGCTTTCTCTACTTCTTTGAGTTGTTATTTGGTCCAACTCCTCGTTGGAAGCTGGGAATGGCAGCTAAGGCAGTATCACAGATAATGGCACCTCTGAGTAGAGTTCTTTGTAATGGTCAGTCCATTGGTCAAGTTGTTCTTGCCTGTCAGTCAGGAGGGTACCATCTTTCACTTTCAGGTTTGCAGTCCTTTTACAGATTGGACCAAGTGCCTCTTTGATTCCATCATAGGTACCAGGAAGGGCACCTTTTTCAAAGCAGGTCTGAATTTTCTTGCACAGGTCTTGCCAGTACTACTGGGCATATTCTCCAGGGGCTTTCTGGACTGCAGACTTAGCCTCTTTGAACTTCAGAGTTCTGGACTTAGTTTATTGTTGAAGTAAAATTAGTTGAGTTTCCTTTTTCTTTTGTGTGTGTGGGAGCAGCAGATGTTCAGATGCTGTAATCCAGTCAGGTTAGGGTTTTTTTGTTGTTGTTCCAAAGACATCCTTGGCAGTAGCCACTGTCTTATTCTTAAAATTGTCCCACAATGTGTCGGAATCAGGGGAATCAAGTTGATCATTTTCAGAAACGCATTCAAACACACGTTGAAACTTTGCACAAGTGTCAGAGTCATGCTAATAATATTGAGACGAAATTTGCCTTTTCACTTTGCATGATGGATCTTTTTAAGATGTAATTGGAGCTTGGCCCTGACAAGGGCATGGTCAGTGTTGCAATCAGTGCTATGTATTGGTTGAACATTCAGTACATAGTGAATGTTTCTGAGATGGATCAGGACAAGATCAGGCTGATGCCAGTGTCTGGAGCAGGGTGCCTCCATATGACCCGCTGCCAGCAAAATAGGTATTTGAGAATACCAGCTCACAGGAGGTACACAGCTCATGGACACTGGCCATTTCTGTTAAGGCTATGTGTGCCTTGTTGGCCAATGATGTGTCCCCAAATCTCCCAGTCCTTACTGACACGAGCATTGAAATCACCGGGAAATCTGTTCCTTATGGAGACATTCTTGATGATTTGTTCCAGGTGAGAATATCACTAATCTTTCTTGCTGTCAAGAAATCTGTTCTTGGTGCATATACCCCTCCAGCATTTATTAATGAGAGGATCATGCCACTGGATGTGAATACAGACTCAGGAATACTGACTTTTCTGTCCATCTATGGACCAATACTTATCTGATGGGTGAGACACTTTTACTAATAGCTGATTATTATATATTTAAGTGTAAATTACAATTAGAGAAATCTCCATAGGTGGATGGTGGAAACAAGCTAAGAAGTCTAGCCAGCAGGGTCATCCCTTTAAATCCAGTTCAAGTTAGTCAGTGCCTGAAATGTTGACAGTCTAATGACTGTTTGGTGAGCTGTGAAAGATCAATGGGCAATCTTAGACCAGTTCCTAGCAGACAAATGTATTCAGTTCAAAAGGAACATTCATAACTGGCATCCTGGTTGGCAATTTCAGAGGTGCCAAGGATTGAAGGTCAATTGAGAGGGACTGCTCCTATACCTGGTCATCTAGAGATGCCTGTTGTCCTATCATTGCGCCCCACTGTCAATTATAGGGAAGCTTGACTTGTCAATGACATTCCTTTTCCGTGCAGAGAAGACTTGGCAATGGGCCATATTTTCTCCTCATATCAGGCACCTCTCTATTATCAGCACATTTACACTCAGAGATTTTGGGCAGCAGTTCTAAGAAGTGCACATAATTGCAAATTTGTATTACACATGATTGTGAATCTGCTTCCAGTTGTTTTGGAGGACAGTTTACAAGACATCTGAGATGTGTGCAGTTTTTCCTATCTGCTAACAAGTTCCATCAAATTCTGTTGTGCCAAGGTATATCAGTGCATAGCACATCAGCTGCAGTGGGGAAAAAAGCATGACACTGATAGATGGAGGAGAAAAAGATAGAGACCTTGAACAAAGTGTGTGCAAGTTCTGTACCTGATCTGCATTTTTACAGAGTGAATGAGTGAAATACCTACTCTTCTCACAAGCTAGTGAGTTACTGTCCAGGGTTTGGATACCAGAACAATTCTATATTAGAGAGAATCTTGCAGTACTGCCCTGATGCCAAATTCACACTACACTGTCTCAAAACCTGCATCATATCTTCTACATCCTTTTATATTCCTGTGGGTTAAAACATATTTCATGTCAGCTCTTCTACTGAAAGGGGAAAAAAAAAAAAAAAAAAGGAAATCTTTAAAATTTGCAACAGTTCAGTTTACCTGAGATGAACTTACTAGCCTGAATTTTCATCAACAGGATTGAAAAATCTGCATCATAGGTCAATTCAGGTTGCATTTTAAAAATCTAGCCAGTGGATTAATTGAAGTGGTTTACCTCCCCCACCCCCATTTTATTATTATATTTGGATTGGAATTCCACTGAAATGGCATTATTGATTGCATTTCACATAATACCATCAGTGGCTTGATGGGAGATGACAAGGTCTTTCAAAGTGCTTCTCAAAGTGTATAATCCATCATGAGTGTCCTTAGATTAGATTTTTTTTTATTAACACATGAAACCCATTCTATCTTTTTGTATTATTTTTCATTGACATACAGTATAGTTAGAGCTATCAGTTTATGACTTACAGAATCTGGACACTATCAACGCTTTCCTAATTTGAAGTATGCTCCTGTTTGTCTTGACTTCTTTTAGAACAGAATAATTGGGTTTTATATAGTAGCTTTCAATAGAAATGGGCAAATCAGATCAAACCCAATATTTTTTTTCAATTTCCTGGATTATTTTAATCCAACAATTTTTCTGTGGGCCAGAGATAAAGTTGGATTTTGGCTGACTGGTACAATATTTCCTCCCCCCACTCTTCCTACAACTAAACTGAGGATGCTTTCTCTAATTTTATTTATGAGAAATGTAAATCTGGAGACAATCATGCTGTTTCTTTCACATTAATTCCATTTTCTCTGTCTTTAATAAATCTCCATTGTATTAAAATTACTGTTGTCTGAGCAATTTCATGTAGATATCATCATGGAGCAGACAACCATATATCTTCCAAGAAGAGCTGCGGAAAGATGGATGTGGATTCCAGAAACCATCTCTCTCTTAGGATCAGGCAAGGGGCATAGACCAAGATGTCTTTTCAAAGTGTCTTGTATGTTGCCATCTGGGTGCAGTGGGCAAATACAAGGGAAGAGGCAAAAGGACCAAAAAGCAAATGAGAGCTGGAGGAGATGTGGGTTACAATTCTGCGTGTGGTGTTGTCCTTTTGCAGCATCTCAGTTCAGTACAGTGGTTAACACTTCTGTCTCTGAGCTTTGCATACGCTTACAAGGCTTGATTAGGAATGAGGTTACTGATCAGTTGTGGGATATAAAGTACTTTGAGATCCGTGGATGGATGACACTATATAAGTACTAGGAACAATCAGTTCAACATAAAGTCAAAACAGCCTTCTTAAAATGTGAAGTTTTTCCTGTTTATATGTAGGGGTAGATTGTGATCTCAGTGACATGGTGTAAGTCCTCAGTAACTCCACTGACTGAGATCTGACTCTGATCTTAGGATAAATTATCCTGAACAACATAATGTGTAATTGATGCCAGTTCACATAGTGAAGAATCAGTCTCTGCTGAAATTTGACTCAGGGGCTCTGATGCACATCAGCCATCCTAACTAAACGTTGGGGAAGTCACCATTCATAATCATACTCCCTGTACAGTTTCTTGCCTCCAGCTATCTTTATAATTTGATGTCACAGCATTTGGGCAAGAAAATTACATTTTAAAATGCAATTACAATAAAACTAGTAAAAACAACATTATAAACCTCTTCATTAATGTTAATGAAATTTGCACATAATACTAAATAGGGAAGTACAGTACACACCAGTAAGGACAGGAACATAACATATAGGGACCTTGAGAGGAGAACCGTGGGCAGGAAACAAAATGAGATTATATATCTGTGTTTCAGATCAAATTCAATGGGCAAGAGACACTGGGAAAACAAAGCTGAAAGAGACCTACCACAGAAGTGACGGAGGATGGCAAATGAGAAGTTTGCAGTATGCTAAAGCAGCAAGGCATTTCATTATGAAATAACTGTGAATGCAGAGATACCTCATCGCAGAATCCGAAAGTCAAAGTCTCCCACATGTTTGTACACATGGTTCAGGGAGGCCACACATGGAATATGGTATTAAATTCTGGGTACTAAACCTGGGTATTTTTCGACAAAGTTATTCACCAGAAAAAACGCAGTTTGCCAAATTTGCCAAATAGTTTCAGCCAAAAAAAATATTGGGGGTTGCGGGGGGGAGAACAGTGGCTGACACTTGCTGAAGCGCTCACCTTAATGCTTTTAGCTTACAGGTTGAGGCACTCCTCCAGGATGTGGGAGACCCAGATTCAAATCCCCACTATGGAACAAGGAATTGAATTCTGCTCATTCCCATTCCAGGTGAATGTCCTAACTCCACATTATAGGCTAGCCTGAGGTGGGTTGAAGCTGTTCCACTTTGTATAAATACTTAAATATTCACTCAGGTAGGAACTTGCATCTTACCCTGCCCAAGGTGAGTGACCTGACTATTCTCTTTCACTGTCTGGTCCAATGACCATTCAAGAAATTTTATACACAGGGGAACAGCTTCAACAGGAGAGACACTTCCCAGAATAGTCTATAGGCTATGAAGCAAGAGGATAGTCTAAAGGCAAACACTGTAGATGGAAGTGATTCACTTAGGATAATATTTGGGCAGAGGAATAATTAGCAGTAACAAGCTTAAATTAGGCTGGATACAATGAAATAGTTCTTGACAGTCAGAAGTGTTAGGTTAGTGAACGGTTCAAAGAAAGTGGTGGAAGAAGCTCTTTCACTTTGCTTGAGATGTTTAGAGCTATACTGGACAAAGCTTACTAAAAATTATAGTATAGAGATCATGGGCTCGATATGATCGAATGTGGCCTATTGCATGTCTATTTTTGGAATGAAGTGATATGTTGGCACTAATTCTGGATACCACTATGCAGGAATGAAAAGAGGCAATTCCATTTCAGAAAGAAGTGAATGAATTTTTTCCTACTTGCCTGTATACAAATTACACACATACCCTTCCATATTATCTCTCCCTGTCTACATTTGAATGTTGACTACTACATGTACAAGGACTCCCTGAGTGCCTGCCTTTATAATTCCAAAGTGTTCACACTCACTGTTTTGTACATACTAGGTTTGGGCTAGAAACTGTTGTCTAAATCCCTTCATCTTTTATCCTTCAAATAAGCAAGACAGGTCCTAAATTCCTAATTTTGGTTTTGCAAATACCAAAACTGCCCGAGTTTGCCCATATCAAGGGAACAAGTTCACGAACACCAAGAAAGTACTAGGTAGCACCAAAATATCTCATTGATACACTTTGTAATTCCAGAGAGGATGAAGTAGGGCTAGTTCTCCTTATAAATAAGGAAAAGTTAAGGTCTCCCTTAACACTGCAGCCTTTAATTAGGACATCCATATATTCAGCTATAACATACTCTGGATCCATACCGTGAGATATTCCAGTTCCTGGTCCATGCTTCTTAATATAAAAATAAAAACTATTTCTGCCCATGTCCAAAGCATGTCTGTATCCTTAAGACACAGCAGAGCAGACCATAGTCTCTCCATAGAAGTGACATAGCCGAGTAGATTCTTGCTATAATGAAAAGTTCGTTGACTTTAAATAATTTTGGAAGCCTCTGAATTTTCATGGTAAGTATTTAAATCTTGCTCAATTTCACTGGCTCATATATTGGGAGCCAACAACAGGAAACCTGTAGCTCCCTAATAATAATAGAGCATCTTTCAAGACTGCGTCCCAATGAAAATCAGAGGCTCTCTTTCATGATATGACTCTTAAAAGCCAGTAGAGCTCCAAAGAGCTATGTAGAGCTATGAACTGGTAAACGTTGTTGCTTGACTGATAAGCACACTTCCTCATTAAAGGGACTACAGCATACTGAATCAGGTAATCAGCCACTGCAGCTTTGCACTTACATGAGGTTTATTATATTTTCGCAATGATTCAATACGTTTGCAAAAGAGATGGTGTAAATCAAATACTTGACATTTCAGCATGCCATCAAGGAGCTACCATTTCCCTTTTAAGCCAATGAGATAAAGTACTTACTACATTCTCTTCTCCCCTGAGGTACTCGTATATCAGGAATTGTTTTTTAACAGATTAAAATACACTCATCTGCAAGGAGACGATGTTGCCTAGTGGACAGAACACTGGCCTAAGAGTCAGGAGACTCACATTCTAATCTTGGCTCTTCTATGTGATCTTGAGTAAGTCACTTCACCTATTTGAGACTCTGTTTCCCCCTCCCACCTTTGCCTGTTTATTAGATTGTAATAATCTCTGGGGGCAGAGATTATCCTACTAGGTCTTTGTACAGTGTCAACAGAGCCTCTATCCTGCTTTGAGCTTTTAGGTGCAACTAATATAAATAAACAACAAAATAGGATGAATGTTATTTTATTCTTTTAATTGCAACCTTTTAAAAATGGATATATGCTACCATGGGTAGTTAAACATATAGAGAATAACTCAACAGAATCTCCTTTGGGGAAAAAAAATTCACAAGCCATTTGTGCTTTGAAAAATTTATACCCAGAAAGACTAATCAGTTTATCTGCCATTTGAGTGAACCTTTAATTAAATAAATAAGAAATGCAAAGTATCATTACTGGTGAGGAAATGGCAGCTATTGTGTTTTAGTGAAAGTTTCATGATAATTTTGATTCTAATAATACCCCATTTTCACTTGCTTCTATCTTTCATCTTTGGGGCCCTTAACCAATTCAGAATTGGTTTGGAAAATTTGAGCACAAGTGATTCTGCCATTTTTTAGTAGGACTGGGGGGGAGGGGGAGAGAGAGAAGACTTTTCCCAGTATAAAGTTATTCCTTGTGACCTTTTCCTTGGATAGATCTACAGCTGAACTATCTGAGGGTAGAAAGTTGAGATTTAGTGAGGCATCAAAGTTGTCCTCATTGCTTAGATGGAGTTATGGCTATGAAAAATTGTGGTCTTCGTAGGTACATTTTACACAGGACTTTTTACTAACCTTACAAAAGGTTTCAGTTAAGGATGGCTGTGCTGCATGTTCAGGGCTAATTTAACTACACCATGAAAAGTGTATAGAAAGTGTGTTTGGACTGAAGCAAAGGCTCCAGAGGAGTCATTAGCTTGGTCTCTGAAGCCCTCTGAGTAAGGGTTCTTCTGCAGCATCTATGGCTCACAGGAGAGAGACTCTCTCTGACAGGCCTCAGAAGGTACCATGGTGACAGACCCCTTTTGAAGAGCAAATGAAGGTGTGTAGAGGTGTTGGACGCTTTTGTGAGGTCTAGGCAAACAATGGAACTTTTACCCATCATTACATCAGAGCAAAGTGAGAAGATGGTCATAGTCTTGGTGAGTGCAATTTCATTGCATTACTAACTGGGAAATTCTATATAAAATATATGCCAAGAGCAGTAGTGTTATTGAGGGTAAACATGGGTAAATTGAGTTTACACATTTGGGAAATATGGAGTTAAGGTCACCCACCTCTTTTTCTACAAGAGTTAAGAGTTTGAAGTACTCAGTCAGGAAATGCCACAATTAACACTGCACATCCACCTTACATTTTCCCTTTCAGTTCAGGGAAAAGTTGAAGCTTTTAAGGGGCTTAAAATGACATACGGTCACCCCAGCATTAAAATAAATATCATCCAAGGAAAGGGACCCATAAATCAGCTTTTTCAAAGATTAACTTTCTCGGATACCTACTTGACTCTTTCTGTATTTCACCTGAAACTATACTTCAAGAGACTTCCACAAATCTTTGGATATCAAGGGGCACAAGATAGATATAAAAATGCTGTTGTATATAATACAGTCTACATTTAACCCACCTTAAACTCAAAAGGACAACACATTCCATGTTGATTCTTTATGATTTTTTAATTACCTACTTATAAATGTTGCCTTGATTTGAAGTGTTAGTGTATATGTCATATTGCTCCATCTGTTTACTCACCCTTTGTGCCATTCTTGCCTCCTCTTTGCTCCCTCGCATGGGAGCTGGGAAAGTAGAAGTTACATACAAAGACTGTGCAACAAAGTACACTAATGGAAACAGTGAACCTGGGGAGGCAGAAGTTAAGGTCTGAAACTCGGAGATGTGTGTTTATCACATGCATCCTTGCACAGTGTGAATATAACCCTCAGTAACACTTAAAAAGTCATTTCTCATTCAAAATTCATTATATTGTTACTGCAAATTTAGTAACAAACTGGCAGTTTCTATTGATTACCCGGAGGATGTTGTGGAAACTTGAAACATACTGAAAATGTCTCTAAGAGCAGATAATGATTTTAGAATTGGAGAACAGTACATAAACCAGCTGAAAAGGGCTGAATGGTGTGTTTTCCTTCATGAGTGGTAAAGAATAAGAGTTTCATGAGCCCTAAGATATTTATATAGCATCATAGTATTTCTGTACTTTTATGAAATAGATGCATAAGGTTTGAAGTAATATTTAACTCATTTGACCCAATAAGAGTCACAGTAAAATCTCTTGCATTCATTAAAATAATAATCATATCCAGAACTGTTGTTCATTGAGCAGCTATGGGCTGATACAAACTGGTTCCAATAAATAGGTAAAATTATTCATAATTATTATATTCCCCATCTGCCAGACTCACTCCCTCTGCTGCTACCTATTCCATTAGAAATTCAATGGCAAAAAACAATATTAACACAGTGTGAAGTTTGCTTAGAGCTACATTGTCCCTTTGCAGTTAAGATTGCACGGTCAACCTGAGCTCTGTCCTTTTCCAGCTGTGACCCAATATACTTTGTTAACACACATACCTTTACTCTGTTAACCTCACTATTGTTGAAATATACGAGTTCTTCACCTCCTTTTACAAACCCTTCATTCTCACCCAGAGGATTCCATCCAACAGTATTAAAAGGACACACACACACACACACAAAAAAAAATAGGACAAAAAAGTTGTCCATGCTTCCCCCTGCATGGCAACCTTAACTGTGCATTTCCTAGTTTTCAGAAGTTTGTGTTTTGCTCAAATCCTTTGTTCTGCACAGAGCGACATACCACTAAGCAACCTTAACTCTGCATTAACATAGCTTTTTGCCATGGAAATTCCTAGTTTTCTGAGCAGGAGAAGATGTTATTGGTAAGAGCTAGTAGTCATTTAGGCAGTTGTACATATCATGTCCCACAATTAGTATAATGAGCCAGCTGCCCTCCCCCCTGCCAACTGCATCCCACCAGTCCTGTTTTGGCACACCTCCCCAGCCATGCCCCTGACCAATTCCATGTATTTCCTCCCTCCAACCTACCCTTTTCCCCCAGTACTGTACCAAAACCCCTAACCCGCTCACAAGCAAGGAACACATCTCTCTCAAGTCTTCACTCCCTGGTATACAAATGTTTCTACTGCCATTACTCCTCCCTGCCCCCCATGCAGGTCCTGAAGCAAAGGACAATTATATTACAGTGGAATGGTGCTGGAGTGCAGGAAATTTGGGATACACTGGCAGAGCTGGGGATTCAAGAGTTTGGAGCCCACTGGAAGAACTACAAGGGGTTCAGGGTAGTTGAAGAATAGGGAGCTTGGGTTGCACTGGCAGAGCTGTGGGATGCAAGCAGGTTGAGGTGCAAGATTGGGGTGCCCTGTCAGACCTAACAATATAAGGGCTGCCACACCACCCTCATTTCAGCCTCCAGCCTCTCTTGCTGCCCCTACCATCCATCACCATCCCCTAATACTCCTCCACGCAGGCTTTGACATGTTTGATCTCCTTCACATCCCGCAAGACCTTAATTACATCCCCTCAGAGACACCTCTCAGATAAAATTGCCACACACAACTCAAACTGTAGCAGCCTCCAGACACTCAGTCCAAGATGCCTCTTGTTTTAGGTAGGGTATACTGATTAACTTATCCTTAGTTATGTTAATAGAAGGGTGAGTTCACAGCCATCAAGACGTCTGTGATTCATTCAGTCACTAGTACTTCTTAGTTTAAGAGTACAAAGCAGCAAAAGGAAACCATTTTTGGGAGGCTGTAACCAGTGGCATACCAAGGGGGGGCTGAAGGTGTGGGCCAGGCCCCGGGCACCGGCTTGCTGGGGGGGCGCCAGGCTGGTCTTTCAGGAGTGCAGGAGGCAGGGGACAGAGGAGGCTCTGAGGGGTGCCCCTCAGCATCTCCCCCCACCCCTGCATGTCATGAAGGGCCAGCCCAACACCCCCCCCAGGCCGGGGGAGAGGGCAGTGAGGCCACCCCGTCCAAGTTGGCGCTGGACTGCTGGGTAAGTACCAGGCTGGCCCTTCACGATGGGCAGGGGGGGCAGGAGGCTCTGAGGGGCACCCCTCAGCACCTCCCCCTCCACACATCGTGAAGGGCTGGCCCAGCAAACCCCCAGGCTGGGGGGGGTGTGGCCGCCCAGTCCAAGCCAGTGCCAGGCTGCGGGGCTGTAGCAGGAGAGGTGGCAGGTAAGTGTGGGGAGGGGAGGATGGAGACCCTTGGTACACCACTGGCTGTAACTTGGCAACCACTTGGTCAAATGACCCCATATTTGGATCACTAATGCTTCCTCATATGTATGGTTAAGATTCGTGTAATGGTTATTTTTAATAAAAATCATGGACAGGTGATGGGCAATACACAAAAATTCATGGAAGCCCTGTCCTGTCTGTGACTTTTACTATAAATAATAGATGGGGGCTGACTGGGCATTACTGAAACCCGAGGGGGTGGGATGAGAGCTCTAGCCTGGCTGCGGGAGGAGGAGGGTCCATCAATCACAGACTGCTGCAGCTCAGAGCTGCGGGTACCCCTCCAACCAAAGTGGCTTTGAGCTCTGTAGTCCTCCTTAGTGGCTCAAGGCTCCAGGGTCCTCCCGCCACCCAGAGCTGCTGACAACTGCAGGGTCCACCTGCAGTGGCTCCAGGCTGTGGGATCTGCCCACCGCCTGCTGTGGCTGGGAGCTTCAGGCCCCTGCCATCAGCCACTGAGAGTGGTAAGAGGGAAACCCAGAGCTCCGAGGTCCCCCCACCTCCCACTGCAGCTCTGGTCTGCAGGGTCTGCCCGATGTGCCTCGGTGCAGCAGGGCCCCCGGCAGCTACTGAAAGCTGTGGGTTCCCCTGTATTCCTCAGCAGCTTTGAACTCCAGGGGGCCCCCAGTTGCTATGGGCAGTAGGGGAACCCAGAGCTCCAAGGTCCCACAGCTGGGGATGTGTGCTGCTGCCAACAGCAGCTGGAAGCAAAGAGACCCTCTGCCCAGCTTACAGCTCTAGCTGCCACCTGGGGCAGAGGAGGAAAATGTCATGAAGGTCTCCGGAAGTCATGGAATCCGTGATTTCTTTTGCCTAATCTTATCCTTAGGCATAGGGCACACCGAAATTCAAACCTATCTGAGTAACCATCTAGAATAGATTTTAGAGCACATACAAGAGTTGAGCTTTAAAGCAGATAAAGTGGCAGGAGCAGAAACCTTCTAGCTATTTTTCTGTATGGGCACATGCGCAGTGTAAAAGTGTACACTTTCTTAAATACTGTGCTCAATTTGGGTCCCCCAAATTCTTAGTGGGTGTCATAAACTACCTTGGGTAAAACTTGCCAGGTTGAGACTGTTTTTACCTGCAGTTTATCAATAGTTTGATCTCTAGCGGTCATCAAAACACACATACACACACAGAAAAGCTTTTTTTTTTTTTAAATTACTATTTTTTTCCAGGGTTTATATGTCCAGAACCCCGTGGCTCAAGTGACTTCAAATTTAGGTCACTAACCCTACTCTGCTTCATCTTGAGACACAGCAAGTTTCAAAGAAATCAGACTAAATGTGTTGATTATAGAGGATTTAGGATAGTTAACCTTTAAACAGATATCATGAAGCAACCTTAATTAAAATGGTGCTCCCACACCACTATAATAGCACAGACTAATGCTGACTGCCCCCCCAAAATATTATTTGTTTCCAAGAGCACCTATGATGTTCCAAGTGCCATAGAAACATGTAGGAAGGCACAATCCTTGTCCCAAAGTACTTATAATTTAAAAAAAGTTAAAGACAGAACAAAGCCAAGGCTTACTACAAGATCAGACATTTTCATTTCCTCTCCCAACCATTCTTTTTGGTAACATTGTATAGTAAGGTTAATGTGACAGACTCACCATGCCAGAGCATGCCTTTGCTGCAAAACCCAGTATTGCAGTATTCCTGCCTCTTCTTGTCCTCAGGACGTTCGTGATCTGGCATTTTAACTTGGCCCTACCACCAGGTCACACTATAGTCCACTCCTTCTGGGGTATTAATGCCCCACACCAACAATGTTCCACATGTCACTAGTCATCAGTACATCTTCCACCCCACCAGGGCTCTTCTTCGGTCCCAATCTTCTTTTAGGGCAGAGTGTTCCTAGACTTCTGTCCTGTATGCTCCGTCAGAACTAAAGAAATTCCAAACAGACCCATATACCACTAAGACACTGTCTCTACATTCTCCCCAGCATCTCTTCCAGGGCACCAATGCCAAGGGCTTCCTCCCTAGGGTCTTGGCCTTTTGCAAAGGCCTACCACAAAAGCATAACTCACTCCTATAGCTTTTCAGTGTTTCATCTGTCCAAGATCCCCCTTGCTAGGGCTCCCTTCAGAAGAGAAGATCCCAGTGCCTGCTCTGTCCCCACAGACCTCCTCCCCAGCTGGGTCTGCTAACAAATTGTACCTAACACTCTCCAGGTGCCACCAAGTAGGCTGATTGAACCCTCATTAACACTTTTGCTGCTAGTGTGGGATGTATACAGCCCATCATAGTTACATTTATAAATAGTTTATGAAGGGCTAATCATGGTTAATAAACATTTAAATAAATGATTTAATCAATTGTTATAGAGTCAAAGAGGTTGCTCATAATAACACCTTCCAGTGATGTGCTTCAAATAGTATCATCTTATTTAACTGGGCTACTTTTGGAATACTTAAACGCATCAGACTCTTCAAAATACTTAGTCTCACACCACCCCTGCAAGATAAGGAAGTACTACAATTTCCATCTTAGAGACAAGGGCAAGCACAAAGAAAGAAACAATGACATGTCAAAGATCACAGAGAAAGTCTACAGACAAGAAGGAAATTGAACAGAGATCATCAAAGGCAGAGATTAATAGTAGCATCACAGCTTAATAACATAACCACTGGCCTATGTTCCTCTTCAACCAGCCCTGCCACATACTACACATGTAACATACACACATCTATTAACTATTTATTAACATTTTATTTATAAATGTACCCTTTATGTAAAAAGTGACCTTTATTTCTTCCAGAGATAAGAAAGCTGTCGAAATATACTACATTTGACGCCTGCAAGATAATCTTTTTAAATAAATTACAATATTTTTGATGTTGCTTCTATTTGTTTTGAAAAGCCCTTCATGTTGTACTTCAAGATTAGAGCTGGACAAATAATGATTTATTTTCCTGGCAATTGTAAAAAAATGGGGGGGGGAGGGGGAAATTTCATTTTGGGTTGAACTAAAAACAATTAGTTATGAACATTTTTGGTGAATCAAAAAGTCAAAAAGCTTTTGAGTTGGGGTGAAACTAAACATTTTGTTTCAAACTGACTAAAAAAAAATTGTTTTGGTTTCAGGCATTTTTGACAACAGGAAAAGAAATGACTAGATTCACAAAACAGCCAGCAGAGGAAGCTGTGACAGCACTCTATCACTCATAAACTTTAGTCTAGTGGTTAGGGCCCTCATGTGGGAGATGAGAGAATGGGGTTCAATTCTCACTGATGGAGGAACTTCAGCTTCCCACATTTAGGTAAGTGCCCTAACCAGTGGGATATAGCTTATAAAAAAGGCAGCAGCATCTTCTCTCCAGCCTTTTTGGGAATCTAGACCTCCTTTCCTTTGCTTTTTGTCAAAAATGCCAGGAAAAAAAAAAAAGTCAAATCAAAACAAAACCATTAATAGTTTCAGTTAATCTGAAACTGAATTTTTCAGTGAATAAACTATTTCCTGGGAGCAGGTGGATTGGATAGCTCTTCTCAAGATCGCTGTTTCTCTACTCCTCTCCTTGCTTCATTCCCTCATCTAATACTTATACTCCTCTTTCTTGCTGCCCTATTAGCCATCAGGAGAAAACATACAGTATCTCTGCACAACATGGTCTCCCCAAATCTTTCCAATTTGTATCTGAAAACATCTTTTCACCTTCCCTGATGCCTTTTCATGTCTTTCTTTCTCTATTTTTTCTTTGACTTTAAGTTTGTAACCGTATTTAACTTTGTGAAGCATTTTGGGATCTAGGTCATTGTAGAAGACATGCCATACAAAATAAGGTTTTCATCCTATAATTCCACATGGCTGGTGCCCTCACCAGTATGAAAGTCCATTGACTTTGGGCTCCAGCTGTGTGGTGCTCATTGCAAGATTGAGGCCTGGCTTTGCCTGTTGTGGTTGCGATTTTCAAAAGCTCTGCTCCTATTGAAGTCAATGAAGTTTTACCATTGACTTCAATGGGAGAAGAGTTAAACCAGTGCTGAGTAAATGTGAAAGACCCATCCTGTATTGCAATATTGTTTGTGTCATTATTAAAATGATTATTAAAATGTTGTCAGAAATAAATATACAGTACTTTCTATTATGTCTATATATGGACATGAGGCAACAGTGTGACATTATTGCCAAGAAGGCTAATGGCATATTGGGTTGCATTAGTAGGAGCATTGCCAAGGGATCAAGGGAAGTGATTATTCCCCTTTATTCAGCACTGGTGAGGCCTCATTTGGAGTACTATGTCCAGTTTTGTACCCCCACTACAGAAAGGACGTGGACAATTGGAAAGAGTCCAGCGGAGGGCAACAAAAATGATTAGGGGGCTGGAACACATGACTTATGAGGAGAGGCTGAGGTAACTAGGCATGTTTAGTGTGCAGAACAGAAGAATGAGGGGGGATTTGATAGCAGCCTTTAACTACCTCAAAGGATGTTCCAGGGAGGATGGAACTAGGCTGTTCTCAGTGGTAGTAGATGACAGGACTACGAGAATGGTCTCAAGCTGAAGTGGGGGAGATCTAAGTTGGATATTAGGAATAACTTTTTCACTAAGTGGGTGGTGAAGCACTGGAATGGGTTACCTAGGGAGATGGTGGAATATCCATCCTTAGAGGTTTTAAGCCCTTGACAAAGCCCTGGCTGGGATGATTTAGTTAGGGTTGGTCCTGCTTTGAGCAGGGGGTTGGACTAGATGACCTCCTGAGGTCCCCTCTAACCCTAATCTTCTATGATTCTACTGAGCTTGGGGTTTGTAAATCAGCTAGTGGAGTGTTTAATAGGAAGTCAATATGAAGCTGGTCTAACAAAACCATTTCTTTCTGGAATAGGGGTAAAATATTTTAAAAGTTCTTTCTCTATGTCTTACTCACACCTACAACATAAGCAAATAAAAAGTTTTCATTCCTGTATTTCCAGAGTGAGAATTGTGTTTGCATTCTTGACATTAAATCGAGTTCATTCAAGGTGGGTGTTGAACTCTGCGAAGATGTGTCCTGTCCCAACTCCTGTTTGTCATCTTCATGGATAGGATATCAAGGCACAGACAAATTGGGGCGTGTATCTGGTAGGGAGACTCGGAGGTGGAATCTCTGCTGTTTGCAGAGGATGTTGTCGTTCTTGCTTCTTCAGACTGCGATCTTCAACAGACACTCAAATGCTTCGCTGCTGAGTGTGAAGCAGCTGGGACGAGAATTAGCACCTCCAAATCCTAGAAGAAAGTGGATGGTTCACTCCAAGTGAAGGGGAACAGCTGCCCTCAGTGAAAGAGTTTAAGTATCTAGCGGTCTTGTTCACAACTGATGGTAAGCGGGAGCGGGGTTTGACCAATGGCAGTGATGTGGGTACTGTACCAATCCGTGGTGGTGAGGCAGGAGCTGAGTTCAGAAGAAGCTCTCTGTTTACAGGTCACTCTACATCCCTATACTCACCTATGGTCATGAACTTTGGGTAATGACCAAAAGGACAAGATCGTGGGTACAAGCAGCAGAAATTAGGTATCTCTGCAGGATAGCTGGGCTGACTTTCTGAGATAGGGTGAGGGGTTCGGCTACTCCTCCAGATTGAGAGGAGCCAGCTGAGGTTGTTTGTGCATCTGATAAGGATGCTCCCTGGTAGGCTTCCTTTGGAACTATACCGGGTACAGTCCTCTGGGAAGAGACCCAAAGGCCAAGCCAGGACCTGCTAGAGGGATTATATCTCCCGGCTGGTCTAGGAACACCTGTTGCAGAAAAAAGGGATGTCTGGTCCTCCCTATTCTCCATGCTGCTGCCATGATACTCACCAGGAAAAGTGGCATAAGGAAGAAGAAGACTCAAGATCAGTCCCCATAGACAAATCAACTTGCAACATGAGAGAATCTGCAGTTATTTACAACATGAATTGATTGGTTTAAAGGGGGAATAAAGGATGCAAACAAAAATGTTAGATAAACATGTCCTTGGTTATTGAAGGTAAGAAGCTGATTCAAATTTGTGGTCTCGGCTGGCATTATTTAACTAGTTTTTTTTTTTTTTAATTTAATGTGATTTGCTAATTAATACCCCCAGAATGTCAGCAAGGGTAATAAAATAGCAATTTAAGACTGCATTAAAAACTGAACTAAATGGCACCATTCTACTGAAGATATTAAAACAAAAACCACAGCAAGTCCTCCTATTGTCAGATATGTCTGAAACTTTAATGCTGAAAAACAATTGCTGTTTGTGGTTTAGGGGATTCTGCGTGAGATAAAGGGGCCTATTCAGATCTTGAGAATTGATGTAGGATTACAGAGTTTATCTTGTCTCATCCACTTCTAGTTAAATTCCTTATCTTCTCCTCCTCACACCCCCAATTTTTACAGCACAGCTGTTGAAATATTTCATTATAAAAACTAAATGTTATATTAGAGAGGGAAGAAAGCTCACACAGTTCAGAGGTTCAGCGTAAAGCCCAAAAGTTCAAATGTTAATTTGAATGTCTCTGCTCTGCCAAAGTAGTTTGGCAGCTTTACAGGGAAAAAAGCTTTCTTGGAAGACTGATTCCAATTCTTTATTTTTTAATTTGTTTTAGGAATACTTGATAACTTCTAATATTGTGCTTAACCAGATGTGCATGAAAATGGAAAGAGAAAAATTAACTATACTTTCTGGAACTTCAGAAATATTTGGGGCAGCTTCTATGTAGCAAGGAAGTTACTGAGGCAAACTCAACTGCTTTTGCAATGAATAATTACATGTACAACCTCTGCATATTGTCAGTGCAAGAACTGTTGTCACATGATTAAAGTAATTATTCAGTCTGTGCCTGAGTTCAGCAGCAGTGAATCTATTCTTAAAAGGAAGATATCTTCTGGGCAACTGTAAATATAACTGGTATTTTGAGAACACATATGGAGAGATGGAAAGATGAATAGAAACCTTTGTATTTATGTCTGATAGAAAACAAATCTGACGGGTAAATTTCCGTGAGATCTATAGCAGGATGTCCTTGGAAGAAATTACTGTGAAAACAGATTTGAGTGTTTCCCATTCTGCATTTACATTTCTTACGGTGTTTATTGAGAGTTTTCAAATCCAAGACAGAGACTGTGGTCCCTTACCACTTGCAAAATATAAAGACTTCTCATTAAAATACATATCAAGAAATCCCTCTGATGGGCTTTCACTCTTGTTCTGATTTGCAAGAGATGAGGAACTACTTCCCAGATCTCTGTATTTTTTGTGAGTTTTGCAGGCTCTTTCAGCAGACATATGGGTTTTCTGGTTATTTTACCACTTTAGGCTCACCAAAAAGCTTTTCTCCTCAGTATTTTGATGAGACAAAGAAATGTTTTGCTTGGGAGTCCATTTTCCAAATATGTAAGACCAGATAATATCTTGTTACAATATTTGTATATATTCATCTGGCAACAATTCTTAAGATTACCATGAGGACTCCCATATGAAGGAGGCTCTTAAGGAAATTTTGTGTTGCACTACTTTTAGTATAATTATTATTTTAGATACTAAGTCCACCATAAGGTTTGCAGTTCTGGGGAAGGAGGTAAAATATGGTCTTATGGTTAAACCAAAGGATTGAAAGTAGGGTTACAATATTTCAGGTTCCCAAGAAGAAGACAGTATTGGAGGAGGGGAGGACCTCGAGGGGGTGGGGGGGGGGGAAGAGGATGATGGGGGGATATAGTTTGCAGTGCTGGAGGAGGTACCTTTGGCAGGGGTACTCATGGAGTTGGGGAGCAGTGTCGCTCCCAGTCACGGTGGCAGGGTGGATGGCGGAAGCCCAGGATGCAGCAACAGCCACCAGTCAGCATCTCCCTGGGGGATTCCCTCCTCAGGTCTTGGAGCTGGGGCCTGGGTGGGCAGGATCCAACAGCTGTGGCTTAAAGGGAAATGGACCAATCAGCTATGGATTCAGGGGAGGGACCAATCAGGAAGCAGACCAATTGGGGCTCTTTCTGCTCTGCAAAACCCCTGGATATTTCCTGTTATTTGAAAAATCCACCCAAACAGAAGAAGGAAGCTCACAAAAGAGACTAGGTCCAGGAAAACCCAGAAAGGGCAGATCTGGATTATATTTCACACATTTCTATGTGATCTTGGACAAGTCACAATGTATGTGTGCCTCAGTTTCCCTAATGGTAAAATTAGGCTTAACAATACTTGACTGAAGTGCCAGGAAGCTTAATTGGTTAACATGGTGTAGAACACCTTGAGGTCCTTGGATGGAAATCGCTATGTAAGTGGAAAGTATTATTCTCTCCACAAATTACTTCAGTTGCTTCTTACACTTGTTGCTTTCCATAAACAAGATCCAGTATTTACACAGATTGAATTTTCCAAAAAAAAAAAAAAAAAAAAAGATATTCTGACTGGATTTCAACCTGATTCTTCCATTACAACAGATATCAGAATTAAATATATCTGATTCATGAACATATGCATGGAGAAAAATTCAACTAGATCAGTGATTTTCAAACTTTTTTCATTTGTGGACCTCTAAAAAATGTCGAATGGACGTTCAGACCCCTTGGGAAATCTTAGAAGTAGTCAGCAGATCCCCAGGGATCCATAAACCATAGGTTGAAAACCACTGTTCTGTGATAACAACCATCTTTTGCAGACCCCTTAGACATAGTCTGCAGACCCCTAGAGATCTGCGGACCATAGGCTGAAAACCACTGAACTAGATGAATTGTTTTATTAATCGTATACTTAAGATGAATTAACAGAGATGAATGGACATTTTGTTAAACAATCCCTAATAACTAAGATATTTAAAGACTCAAAAAAACTATTTTAGGCAGTTTTACTAATTAAAAATTTAAGTAGTTCAGAAGGAGGAAATCTATTCTCTGCCTGTCATGTAATTTTAGCGAAGCTGAGTATGAAAAAAGAATGATACAAAAAAAAATCCATTTGAGATAACTGTGAAAGGAAGGAATCTTTTGTGACAATTTAAAAGAAAATAAAAGCTTTTTTACATATTTTTATTAGAACATTTCTCACTAGAGACATTTAAGTTCAAATTACATTTAAATTTCTGTTCCATTTCTGGCTCATTCTGGCTCTTCTTTTTGTCCCTAAATGGATTTTTACAAGCTGGTAGTCTACAAGATACTCCCTATTTGATTCTAGAATTCTACATAAGCACAGCATCTAAAGAGAATAACTAGGATTGTGCATTTTTAATTGTAACTCTCATTAATTCATATGGACCCTAATTAAGTTGCATTAACTTTATAGTTTACATTTATCTTTCAAACAATTCTTATTTCCCTAACCAGAGGACCATCAGAAATACTGAAAAGTAGTAGGCTGTCTGTTCAGCCATTCAATCACAGATTGTCATGCCATTTCAATTAAAGAGATACTGAGCCAGATTCTCTGCTGGTGTAAATCAGTATGGGTCTATTGGTTTCAGTGGAGCTACCTTGAGGACATGGCCAACTAGCCATCTCTTTCTACATTAAGTAAAATGTACGTTCCTTCAATAGCCAAATTCTCATGAACCCTCAGAGACCTTCCTAACTTATACAAGAAAGAGGGACATGTATAAAATGGGGCATGAAAAATAATAAAAAATATCCAGTTAAATTATTATTACTATTTTGCAGAGGCCACCAATAGAAGACCAAGATTTGCCACACACCCCATTTATTTCTTTGCAACTATAAGGGAAAACTAGTATCTCAGTCATGATGGTAAACTGTTGGAAAATGATGACAAAAGAATGTGAATACTTTTGAAAAACAAAGGCTTATAAATTAAATATAATTTTGGGGAATTTAAAAGCCCAATCCCATATGTTTTATGTCCCAATCCCATTGGTCTTTCTGAGCCAAAACTTCCCCTGAAGTCAATGGGAGTTTTGGCTATTAAGGACTGTAGGATCCACCACCCCTAAATGTGCATGGTAATTCCAGTTCTTACTCATTCTCTCTATTATACAAATATAACTTCTTAAGAAAGACTTGTCAAAAACATAATCACAGTAACTGCTACAGATTCACATATGCTAATGCTTTCATTATTTAAAAGTAAAAGTCTTCTGCTTATCCTTTTGTACTATAAAATGATTACAAAGATTGGATTCCTGAGATCCCATTAAAATGAGGTAAGAATAACATGCAAAGGAAGGTGACTCAAAAAGGTCCCTTTCAAGCATTTTTGACAGCCCCTTGGCTCCCTGACTCATTCTAATGGGGTTGCCATATGGCACTGACTCAGTGCTGCACTTGTCTAGTCCAGTTGTAAATGTTTTAAGGTATTGCACTCTACCACTCCCTGTGGGAGGATATTAGGACATTTTCCTAGATATTCATTCCAAATTTTCCTTTTGTTCATATTTCATCTCAATATGGCAAATTATTCTCCCTTAAAGCATGTTAAACAACTCTTCCGCATCGAGATTTACAGCATTCAAATTTTTGTATACATATGTTTCCCCATGAATTGTCATTTCCCCAAGCAATACACTTTTAGGACTGGATCCTCAGCTGATATAGTCTGGCTTTGTTGACTCCATTTGTGCTACATATATTTATACCATTTGAGGATCTGGTCCTTAGTTCCTTTAAATTTCCCCTTGAAATTCTTGTTGACTTCAGCTCCTAACACTATTCTTGTTGCCCTTTTCTGAATTCCCTCCAGTTTTTCTACATATTTCTGGCAATCAGATTCCCAGAAAGTAGAATTCACTAGAAGTCTCACTTAGAGCTCAATCCTGCACCATTTAAATCATTGGGAGTTTTGCCATTATCTTCAATGGGAACAGGACCAAACCCTGAGTGAGAAACCATTCCTGCTATGCTGTGACATGACACACTGTATATACAACCCTCCCCCCCCATTCACTTTTTTTCTGACATAATACATTTCATGCTCTTATAACTGCCTTACAAAACCACCCTGAAAATCCACTAGCCTAGGATTAGAAATTACTTGCCCACTTATCCATGAAAATGTGTGTGTAAAGCACAATTGAGCATTAAGATTTTGATACTGAATGACACAATAAGTGCAAAAACTCATCCTGCCAAAGCTCTAGTGATATTTTATAATAAAGTTAATTCCTGTGGTGGATCAACTAGTTTTAGTAGAGAAGGTTAATATTAAATTAAAATAATGTACTGAATTTCTGAACAGGTCAAAAATGTATTGCATGGATGAACATTTCTTTGGAACAGTTAATCCTTTTTTTTAGTTTAATAACTTTGTTTCTAGCAATCATTCTACATACACACAAATACAGACACACACTTTTATTTCTTTACTTTATTTCTTTTACTTTTACGACTGGCAAAATCTACAGTGCAGCAGAGCAGCAGAATGATTAAATCAAATAAAGCTAGGTAATTGTAGCATTTACAGCATTACATGGTCACACTCAAAGCTCTGTGTGCGTGTGTATACAGGTAGGGGGAACTATGCTGAACTGAATGTCTAGTTCACCTAATTAAAAGGAGGAGGGTGTATGTCCAATTCTTCATTCACTGACAAAGTCCCCAATTCAGCTAGTTACAGAAGCACATGCCTAACTTGAAATGTGAGTATTCCCAATGAAGTCACTCATCTACTTCAAGTTAAGCATGGAATTAAATACCTGCTCTGAACTGGGGCCAGTGCAAGGCAGTATGCATGAGTGGAAGGCATCCAACTGAAAGAGAGCACGTAAAACACTAATTCTAGTCACAGATAGTATGGCACTTGCCTCAGTGACTTATTTCTTCTGTGGAACTGTAATAAAGTCATTTTCTACTGATGTGGATATACAGAGTATATTTTGGTCCATGATATAGAATGCATGTTTGGTTTTGCTAAGAGATGACCATTCTTCATTCATGACCATGCCCACTTTCCCAAATATGCATCCAGTACTAGCAACTAGGCTCACTGGGGTGCATCAGATTTGAGTACACCATGCATAGCCATGGGAAGGATTCTGAATGACTTACACCGTTATCTGCAGTACCTCTGTTGTTTAAACACTAGAGTCTGGCTACATAGCTACCACATATCTCTTTATGCACTATGTACACCAGTGCAGAATCTTCACCATTCAGCATAGTGACAAATTCAGGCTTAAGTCGAAAACTTAAATCTAGGAAGAAGTTAAGGAGCAATTAAAACCTACCATGACACCTACTTCTTGCTATCTTTATTTCCATATATTTACTAGCCTATGTCTCTTTTATTTTTTCCTTTGAGAAACTCATCTATATGTATATGTATCTTTTTGAGCTCAATGATCATTTGCTGGCATGTCATTTCATAAGGTGCGTTCATCGTCTGCAAGGCAAAACCTATTTAGCCTTTCTATTTTTCCTAAAGTGAAGAAAATGGCCACCTATATTTCACGGTTTCTTCTCTATCTGAAGTTTCTAACTGCACAACTTTGATCACAACTGAAAACAAAATTTATTAGAGTCGCATAAGCCTCAGGTGCATGTGAAATCACTGCTTTCAAAAGAAGCCATGAGCACAACTAAGAGCAGACTCTGGCCCCAAGTTTTTTTTTACCTTCCTATTAGCCCAACATTATTACTCCCTGAAATCAGCTGTATTCCCAGTGATATATGTTGCACCCTATCACCAGTAATTATATCCTATTTAATGGGAAGTCACCAGTTTTGTAATTTTATGTGTTCTAGGATAGGAACTAATCCTTCTATGTAGTTCAATATCTCATTCTGCATCTGTATTGCTGTCTATTACTCTAGAAATACTCCCTTCTCTCCTGTTTATTTTCCTCAGAATAACTGCAATTTTGGCTGAACGTTTCAGAGACATTGGAGGGACAATATTTCTTAAATCTATTTCCTGGTCATTATGCTGCAGCACTTTTCCATTTAGCAGCTACTCATTTTATTCCTTACTTCCAGACTCATTATTCTACTTTTATCTTTGCTGAACTGCTTTTGGTATGTATTAACTTAGGTATTTCAGGCCATGTACATAAACAATACAAAAGCTGTATCTGTGTGACATTAGAGTCCAGACAACGCCCTAGCAGCTAATCTTTGAAGGCCAAAATGCATCAGTGGAAGACTTCTGCTTTCAAATGGTAGTCAAACTGGAAGTCAACTCCTCACCAGTCCTGTAGTTAGTCACATTCCATGTGTAATGCTTCAGCACTGAAAGGTGTTCTCACTTGAGTCTGAAAATTTCAGCATAGTGTTTGCACCTTTATCCTTGATGTCTACACTACATACATATAGAATTGATGCTATTTAGGCTGGCTTTTCCTCTTTCCGATTCCATGTTGCCTGTTCCTGAATTAAGTATCTCCACATTTCTAAAGATCTTCATAATGACAGATTTAAGATTGGCTAGCCTCTTATTTCTTGTGTGTTCTTGGTTCCTTTAACAATAGAATTAGGTCAGGATTTGAGTTGTCAGTGGTGCGTTTGGAAAAATGAGTTTTGATTTTTCTTCTGTGCATATTTCTTTTGTCACCTTTGGAGATATTTTTAAGTCTTGGTAGTTCTGAAACACCCTTTTCACCTGCCAGGTAACTTCTTTTTAGAGAATTTCTGCTTTGTACAATGTGTACATATTTCTTAACAAACCAGATATGCCAAAAAATGATTGTTGAATAGCATTGAATTCATTTAATTTGCACCTTGATAAATGCCACCTCTGGTCTCCTTTAATAATTAACTGCCAAGGAACAGATTCAGGATATGTTTCAGTGACTCTAATCAGTGGATTAATGGCACACCTGACTTAATTAAAGGGCACACACGTTGCTGCCTGCAAAACTACTTATAGTGGTTAACAAGTGTAAGCTGTTTTTGCTAGCATAAGCACTCTTACTCTGCAGTTTTTGCACACTTCCAAACTCTGTTCTTACCACTAAAGAAGTCAATTTTACTGGGCCTTAACATTGTTCTTCAAATGTTTTGTTATAATGCTTTTATTCCCCAAAGCTATTCATGAAATAAAAGGGAATATCTAACAGAACAATGTATTCCTAGGAGCCTTTGATAATTGCCACATTCCTACTTCTACTGGAATACGCCAATTATGAAGATTCCACTATTTCTTTGTAACTTCCTTATCTTGTCGCACATCTACTATAAGTCATTGTTAGGAGGCTTAGTGATCATCATATCACATTAGAGTCTAATATATATTTAACCACATTCGTGATTTCTCTCATTTAATGTTCTTTCATTGTTTATTTCGTTTAAGCACTTGTTCTTGCAATTGTAGCTCCTCTTTTAATGTAATTTATATCCATGACTATACCCTTGACTAGCTCCTTTTCTGTATTCTGAATTAATACATCAACCATCTTTCTTGGGGGGTATTCCTTAACATCTATTTATGGTCCCATATAGCAACATTAACTGCCTGCAAGAAGTAGTATGAAGTCCCAATGTAACATCATCTTCCTGTTTGTCTTATGTACTATTCCACTATTTCTCCCTGCTGATCTCTATCCTTCAGCAACCAAAATCTACTATATGCCTCTAATATATTATACATAGTTTAATATTTACTATTTAGAAAATTAAGAAGCCCAGATGTGCCTGATGTTTTACAGAAGAAAAAATGATTCCCAGAAAAAAAGAGTTTACAGTTAAATGATATATTGCAACATATACAAAAGAATTTTATTTATACATAATTTCTTTAGCAACGTTGTAGAGATATTGTAAAATAATATTTTAAAAATGCTTACATGTTACTAACAGCAGAAGAGATTATTAATACTAAGTGTTTTATACTCCTCTCAAAACTTTCACACTAATTTTACTGACTTTAGCTGAATTATTTCTGATTTACTTTTGTATAAGTGTGAATAAATCAGGTCATGAGAGTTTTAACAATTCCTTTTTTGTCATTAGAGGACAGAAGAGAAAGTCAAAGGTGTATGTAAGATCATTAGGGCAGGGACTACATGTGAAGACAGCAACTAATACACTGTGGGTGTTAACATGTACTATTTCCTGGTATTGATGGATCATATTTAGAAAAATGATGTATGTCTGCATACTTTGGATGATATGAATGATGGAGATAGAAAAAAAAAATAACAATGGAGCACAAGAATCTAAGATGATAAAGATGTTAAATTTAACCAAACTTTAAATTTTCTGTTAGCATTGGTCTTATTCTTACTGTATAAAAGACAATATTGAGGTGACCTACTTGAAGTTTTCAAAGTCATCAAAGGGACTGATGCACTATTTACAATGGTGATGAATTCAAACATTTTGGAAGAGGAATCTACAAGTAAGTAGGGAACTCGAGCAGAACAAGTTCACACAGGGTGATATTCACCCCACTTAGAGGGTCAGCACAATTTCAACATTAAATCACACTTAAGCCCTACTTTGAGGGCTAATCTAATGAAAAGGGCTTGTGCTGCTCCTCTTCACAGGGGTAAATTTCACCTGCGAAGAATAACAAACACATCGGACTTGATCGCGCAAAATGCTGAACATCCCTGCAAGTTGCTCATTGCCCTCAGCTCCTAATGAGGGCAGCAGGAATTGAGGGAGGTTAGCACTTTACAGGAGGACTCAGTACTGTGTGCAGTTGACTCCATATAGAACAAGCGTTAATATGCTGTGGAAAATGACGTTTATTACAGGCTAAGAGGCAGTAGGACCTCCCTCTGAAAATAAAGACGCACTATATCCCTGCTGAGTTTTGAAGGAAGGTGGGTCAGGGAAGGAAACATGGACAGTTCAGAAACAGGTTTCTTTTCAGTGAAATAAAGGACTTAATGGAAATGGTGAATGAGCAGTAAGATATCATTACAAATAACCAAAAAAGGATTCACAGCATTTACTTCTGAGTCTCACATGATAAAATTGAATCCAGAAATGTCTCCACATCCTAGATTGTTTGGGAAGAAACATCATTACCACCAAAATAATGAAAAGGTCAAATACAGATTGTAATATATTAGGGAAGTCTCTCCCAATTTTCAGCATCATTGTTGCAACCATTTTAATTAGCATTTATTTTTTAAGAAATCCTGTGAAATTCACAGTCCACTTAAGCATGATGAAAAGGCAAAGGTGGCTCTACCTAAATCAGTGGATAGAGCAAAACAGAGCTGGATATAGTTAGATGTAGAAAGTGACACCTTCACCTTAAAGTACTCAAAACAGATCTCAAGGAAAGCAAACAGATGATAAAAAGCATATCACCTGAAAGGGAACCCTGTCACACTCCTTTGGCTACTGACTTTGGGCAGACTATAATTTCTTCTACACAAAAATAAAACAATAAATAAGATGAAGATCAAGGTCATGATTTTGGTCCCCTGTCTATTTGCTCTGAGCTGAGGTAAAAGCATTGTCCCATAACCTTATAACTCCATCTGGGGATGAGAAGTAAAAAGAATTGCCTCCAGCTCAGATTCTTAATCTACCTAGAATACCAGTGCCAAATTTGGCAAACAAGTAAACTCTTATATACACTCAAGCCTACTTTGGACATAATAAGCAAGTGATGAGTGGATATAAAAAAAGGCATGACAAGGTCAAATCAGAATGAAAATCATATGTCTCCCTTTTTTCAGCTAGTAGGAATTATCCCTCACATACTGGTGTTCTTGGACTTTTTGCCATAATTTAATGTGTCAGTGGAAGGAGACAGCAGATTTGAAGATGGGTTCAAAGATTCCAAGATATATGTTCAGCATCAAAATAGCAAAGGGCAAACTTCAACAACAATAACAACAATAAAAAGAGAGATTTCAGAGAAGCTAATGACCTCGGAGCTTAAATGGAGTTATCTAACCTCTGAGATCTGCAAAATTGATCTGAAGAGCTCCAGAGAACAGACTTTAGCACAACAGATTTCCAGTTCTTCATGCTTTTGATTGGGAAATACTGTGAATATCTTATGTGTTATTACACTTCTGCTTCGGGCCCAGGTCGGATGTGGAGGGTCAAAGATATGTAAAAATGAAAAATAATGGGGAAAAGAGTTAAATTAGCATTTTAAAAGATTTATTCAAGTTCTGAGTAAAGGACTGGACCTACTTCTATACCTAAACTTGCTCATCCATTTCTCTTTAAACATAAGAGAAACAAGCTGAGAAACAACTGAAGAGTCTCACAAATTTATATAAAATCAGAGCTGGTCAGAAAAAAGAATTTCCATTCCAGAAGACGGTCTGATATTTTGAAATCTATTTTCATTCCGAATCAGAATGAAAAAAATTAAAAACTTTAAATTTCTCTAAGAAAAAAAATTCTGAAAAAATTCTGTTCATAAATATGGAACAATCTTATATTAATGTTGAACTATTAATTTTGATAAAGAAAAAATGTTTAATTTGATAATATCAAAACATAATATGAAATATTAAATACTACATATACCATTAAATGTTATATGGAAATATAATATATTAATAAAATATTACAATATAGTATACATTTAAAAATGAAACAAAGTGATGAAGTCAAACAAAACATTTTTACTTTATTCAATGAAATGTTTTGGCATTAACAAAATGAAATGAGAAACTCAAAACAATTTGCTTCATCACTTTCCATCAACATTTTTGATGACAGTGATGTTTCTTTGAAACGTGTTGATTCAATTGAACTGCATTTTTCAACAGAATATTGTTCCATCTAACATTTATTGTGTTAATAATGGATATTTCAGTTTGTGAACAGTTACCAAAAAAACCTTTTGGGACAACCCAAAATTGAATAATTTTAGAATTTTTAGGGAATTGAAAAGTTAAAAAAAAAAATGGTTGGGTCGAACCAAAAGTTTTGTTTGACCCAAAACAAAATGTTTTGTATCGATTTCAAGCTTTTTACTCCTTTTTAATTAAAAAATAAATAAAATTAAAGGTATTTTCAAAATGAAAAATAATTTTAAATTGAAACATTTCATTTAGAAAATATTAAAAAACTAAACATTTTGACTTTTTCCATTTTGGGGGTGGGGTGGGCTGGGATAGTTTTCAATAGAAATAAGTCACCAAAATTTACATATTTCCATTGACCTAATCTACATTTTTCACTGAAAAAAATTCAGTCAGAAATTTCACACAGCTTTCCCATGAGCAAGCAACTAGCATTCCTAGCAAAACATCTTATAACAATAACTCCTGAGAGCTGGGATTGCTCAAACTCAGATATTTCCCTTGGAAAGACCTTAACCAAAAAGGGTAAAATTGGAGAAAAATTCTTCTACAAAAAGTGCTCTTGTGCTTTCTTGAAGGTGATAGGGCATTTTTTGCAGAAACTAAGTGATTTTAGGATGGCTGTCTTGCAAAGTTCATTTGAAAAAGATGCAAACAGGTCAAATCAGGCAAAGAAAAAATCCCTTGAAGCTTTGATACAATAATTAATTCCAAGAAAGAAAAGAAAATAGCAGGCTGGATTTAATTAGCTAGCGAGTAAGGTCGGACAGTCACTGACAGGAAATGTAAGGGAAGAACAGGCAAAGGAGGATTTATTCAACAGAAAATATTTCCTGTTTTTTGTTTTTCTTTAAAAAGAGGGATTACAAAGCATAACATCTTAGATCTTCTAAAATATCTTTAAGTGGGTTAAAAGAAGAGTTCAATATCTAAAAAAAGAGTAGCTAGCTGTAATTTCAGACAATAGCTCTTGGAGCCTTTTGTGTCTTTTATAAGAGCAGGAAACATAGGATTTAGAGTGTGGTACACTTGGAAATATAATCTATCTCTGGCTCCAGCCCATGGCCATGGCTAGGTAAGCCTCCTTAGACTCACAGACACTTCACTCTTTTGATTATCTCCGTTGCAGACTTATTGTAAAGTGATTCACTCCCTTCCCTCCACTTCCATGACATTCATATAATGATGCTCCAGTGGTTCACAAATAAGGGGAAAAATGCAGAGTAGACAGGGTTATCTGAAGGGCTCCTGGGTGGGCTGACTAGAAAACTTCAGGTAATGAGAGTTCAAATAGCCAGGGGGAGCTGTTAAATGTGTGGCCTGCTGGCTAACTAACTTCCCCAATCATTGTCTGGAGGCAGGAACAGCTATGCTCCAGGAATTCAGTGCATAAAAATTTATGTACTGAAGTTTTTATGTCTGAATCCAAACGACTGAGGTACTGAAGTAAAACCCAAGGGACAGCTCTGATCTTTGGGATAACCAAGAGTAGAGATTATTTGACACTTGGGAAATAAAGAGTTGACTGTAATGACACACAGAAAAGATTCAATAATTAATTCAATTTTTCAATGAACATCCTTGTCTGGGAACTAATATGTTGCCTACCTCTGCCTATTGTTTGCTTCTTTAAGTGGTCTGACCTTCATAATATAAAAGAGCCTTTAAATAGGATCCTTAATCTTATACAATATGAACTACCTTCTGAAGCTCCATTATTTCATTAGAATTATTGGTAGCTTTAAAACACATACCAACCTTTAGAATTACATTTTTTTTTTCCTGGCCTGCTAAAATTCCATTTATAGTGAAACTGCATTCATTGCCACATGTTGCAATTGTTAGCATACAATAAAGAGAAAAAAAATAAAGAAGCCATAAGCTTAAGATAAACCTATATATGCTCTGAAAAAGGCATAGATGAGAAAAAATACTAGTCAGTGCTAGATTCAAAGGGGATTACCAAATCAGGAGTGAAATGTTACAGCACTGGTGATGTAGTAAAACAAGCCTTAGAGAATTTAATGAAGCAGTCCAGCATCCAGCATTAACAGCACATAGACATTAATGCTAAAAATCACAATCAATAGCTCAGAATATATAGCCCCCAGTGATTCTAAAACATAAGTCCCAAATGCACTCATATAAAGCAATTTCCTCTATTTTATTTTCTCAAACAATTCTGTGGGGAGAAATTCTACCTTTGTTTCATGCACCAGATATAAATTATAAACTCAGGAAAAATCTAAATTACAGCATAAAGTAAAAATCTAGAATAAAAATAGCCAGGTGAGTTGGTGCATTGGACTGCAAGATCCAAGTTAAGTTCCTTGTTTAGTCAGTCAGTCCTTGGGACAGAAGGTTTAGGAGCAGTGTGGAAGTCCCTTACCCAAATCTGGTAGAGGAAATGCCTTGTCTGGTTATATTTTGCTCAGCAATGACCCCTTCTTCCCCAGCTGATTAAGGAGTGGTGATGATTTCTCCTCTCCTCCAGCACAACCAGAAGTTGACATCATAACATAGGAATGGGATGAAGCTCCCATCCAGAAAAATCCCCCTGTACTATGAGAATTGTGATTTCTGTGCTGAACAGGTTCAAAATGCAAATAAAAGGTGTAACAACTTTGTCCTGCTGCAGAGGAAGAAAAAATCGATCAGAAAAAACAAAACTGGAGTCATCAGAAGGTTCAGGGTTTCAGTAAATTAAAAAGGGGTAGCAATAGGTTATATTGCCCCAAATTTAGGATTTTTATAAGCAAGTTCTTGATCATCTTAAATTCGATAAAGAGCACGGCTGCGGGAGCCCTTTCTCAGTGGGCCTGATTCTGATCTCAATTAAACTGGTGTAAAACCAGAACTACCCCAGAGAAGTAAATTGAGTATTTCCAAATGTACATTGTTGCATTTAGATCACAATCTGACCCACTGAGTTCAGTGTGTGTGTGTGCAATCCAGGAGGAATAAGAAGTAGCATTTTGTTCAAAATACTTGCAACTTCAGCTCTTACACAAATCTTCCCCCCACCTTTGAAATGCTTGGGCACATTCATCTTAAGGATTGTGCACTGAGACAGCGGCAGTTGTTTGAGAAAATGTCCATCTCGCTTTCCATATTCAAGCTTGGGAGTAGAAAATGCTGCAGGATTATTTTCTCATCTCCAATCCGTCTGGGACTGGTTTTCTCCTTACAGAAAGCAGCTCTCCAAGCTGTGCAGGGGCTATTGCAAAGGGCAGAAGTCTTTTGGACTCAGAGTCAGCCAAAGCGTCACAAAATGGAAATCCGTTTTGAAAACCATTTTAAAAAAAATTACTTGATTCATTTAGTGTAGAAAAAGAACAAAGACCCCTCTCTTCCCCCACATACACACATTTCAGTTAAATTAATTTACTTAATTTCGCTAACCTATGGTGGAATTTTTAAAGGCAGCTAAGGGACGGAGATGACCCCCTTCTATTGAAAGTCCATTGTGTGGAGCCCCTAACTTCCTCAGGCACTTTTGAAAATTCCACTCTTAGTTTTCAGAAGCCTGTTTGGTGCTAGAGGCAAATCCTTCAGTTAAATTCCATGCAACTCCTATTGTGTCTGGTGTTCCTTGATGTTCTTTTAGAATTTGTAACATTTGCATGCACTGTTTTGGGAGGTCCTGGTATGGCCGCCCAAGATCTTCACAGATTAAAAGAAACTCGATGAAGTCAGTCAGTCAATGGTGCTTGGCAGTAGTGTGGGAGAAGAGCCCAATGCACGAGCGGCAGACCTTCCCACGGTGTCTACAGGTCTACTCGCTAGATGGAGGTTGGAGCACGCTCTGATTCCTGGCTTACCTACAGGCCTCAGCCTGGGCTGTCTGATGACTTTTCGTGATGACTGTACCAGCCTTGAACCAACCTCTCCAGACTGAGCAGTTACAGGCAGGGCTCACCCAGCTGTCAGTGAGATTGCTGAATTTCTTGAGACCCTGCTTGACCTTGTTGCTGTATCGGAGCTTTGGCCTTCCTCCAAGTTGCAAATAGTTCATAGAGTGCAACATTTGCCAGATGATTTTGAGGCATGCACTCCATGTGTCCCAGCCAGCAAAGCCTATGAGCATCCAGCATAGTCTGCACAAACTGTAGGCCGGTTCTCCGAAGGATCTTGTTGTTAGTGATCCGTTGGTCCCAAGTGAGTCCAAAGTTTTTACTGAGACAAGGAAAGGTGGAAGCTGTTCAGTCTCTGCTCCTGCTTGGAGTACGTGACTCAGCTTTCACAGCTGTAAAGGAGACCTTTTATTCAGGTTTAGCAGCTTGTTGTTCCAGACAAGTAAGATAAGTTTGCCAAAGATGACAGAGGCTTTGCCAATTCTCACATCAAGTTCTTTATCAAGGCTAAGTGAGCCAGTTAAAGGTGAGCCAAGAGAGTCAAAGTTCTCCAGAGCTTCATTACTGAGGTAGACTTTAGGTAGAATGTTAGTGCCTGTGACATAACTACTGTTTTCTTAATATTGATATGCTGAACTTGGTACACTTATTAGAGAACTTATTCATCATGATCTACAAATCATCAGGTGAATTAGAGACGAATGCAGTATCATCTGCAAAGAGCAGATCCTGAATCTTGACCTGGGTGACATGCCTTTTTCTCTGAAATCACCTGATGTTAAACACGCTGCCCTCCATCCTTGATTCAAGTAGTATGCCAGATTGATTGTTTCCAAAAGCCTACTTAAGAAGAATAAAGAAAAGATGCTAAAGCTGATAGGCATTAAGATGCAGCCTGGCTTCATGAAAGTATTAATGCTAAATTCAGAAAATGTTTTATTTCCCTACTGGATAGTTGTCTTTATTCCCTCATGGTACTCCTTAAATATGGAGAGCACGTTTTGTGGACAGCCAATTTTCAATGGGATCTTGTATATGCCATTCCTGCTAACCTTGTCAAAGGACTTTTGTAGGTCAACAAATGCTCCATAGAGAGGTGCCTGTATTTCACGGCTCTTTTCTTGCAACAAGTGTGTTGTGAAGGATATGTCAGCCATGGAGTGTCCAGCTCTCAACCCACACTGGCTCTCAGAATAAACTCTCTCAGCATGGACTTGGAGTCATCTCAGCAGGACCCTTGCAAGTACCTTGCTGACCACGCTGAGCAGAGATGTCCTTCAGTAGTTGTTGCCGTCTGCTCTGTCCCCTCAATTTTTTATGAAGTAATTATTATCTTTCAGATCGTGGAGTATGTGGCTTTCTTCCCAACAGGCGCAGGGAAGTGCACGGATGTTGCTCGCAAGTTTTCCCTCCTGCCTTTAGGAGCTCCGGAGGTATCTGATCACTGCTTGGTACTTTCCCAGGCACAATCTTTTTGATAGCTTTCTGTACACCTTTGACAGCTGGCATGTGGTCCAGTTCCTGTGTCGCTGGAAGCTGGGGAATGGCAGCTAAGGCAGTATCACAGATAATGGCATCCTCTGAGTAGAGTTCTTTGTAATGGTCAGTCCATCGGTCAAGTTGTTCTTGCCTGTCAGTCAGGAGGTTACCATTTTTCACTTTCAGGTTTGCAGTCCTTTTAAAGACTGGACCAAGTGCTTCTTTGATTCCATCATAGATATCACAAAGGTACCCTCTTTCAAAGCAGGTCTGAATCTTCTTGCACAGGTCTTGCCAATACTTCTGAACACATTCTCTATTGGCCTTCTGGACTGCGGCCTAGTCTCTTTGAACTTAACATTTCTGGATTTTGTTGGTTACAGACTCATTCTCTTGCTAAGTTCCATGTAACTCTTACTCTGCTCTGTTGTTCTTTGATGTTTCCTTGGAATTTGTAACATTTGCAAGGGCCATCTTGGGAGGTCCTACATATGCAGGATAAGACATATTAGCATTTTACAGAGAGCAGTTCAGTACATTTTTTATTTGCATAGCATCTGTGGTAATATAGAGCTGTTAAAATGAACCAGGGGTATATGTTATACTAACAACCACTGCAGGGTGCAGTAGATGAGTTTTTAATGGCATCCACTATAGATATAAATATAAAATCTATTTGTTATTTCAAACATAGATGGAATTAAGGAGTCAATGCTTGCAACACAGAAAACCAAAGAAAGAAATTACACAAACTGCTGTTTCTAGTAATGCACTGCTTCCTTCTCCATTTGTCTAACAGTGAAGAGCATTCCATCCCACAGCCCTAGAGGTAAGTTAGGTTTCCATGGGTTAGCTTTCACTCAGACTACATTTCCCAAGAGGAGGCCCTGAATTTGAGCTTCATCTAATTGAATATAAATTGTCTACAGAAACCAACCCAGGGTGTAATTCCCTTATGAGCAAAGAAGTTTCTACTGAAAGAATCCTCCAAGGAGAGCAAACTTCTCAAGGAGGGGGAGTAATTTTAGAGACTCAGACAACACATACTTTACATGCTCATTCCAAATCTAAAACAAAGCAAAAGAGCTGTCTAAAAGAAAATAAATTATGTTCAAACAACCCGAACTCCCTCAGTTCTATCCTAATGGTCAAAGAAATGGTTCTCCACCATGGCCAGGACACTGTTTTGCATTTATTCACATACTTTTTTATTTGGGTACCTACTTGTCAAGAATGGACTTTATGACACCATCTTTGTTAGGGATGACAAGTAGATTTTAAATCCCAGTGACATACCAAGGACCATCAGATCAAAATTTTCTTTTAAGCATGGGTTTCCCTCAGTGAAAGACCTATACTATTGGAGAAAACCCTTAAAGTAAGAGTAAAGGAGGAAAACAAAGCATTCATTACTTTAACAATAAAGAATAGAAGAGAGAGTTTGGTTGCATCATCCCTTTGCAGTTAAATGCTATGTCTGTACTAGCATACATATATCAGTGCCTTAACACCCTTATTGTCCACCTCTAAACCCCAGAACATATAGGTGGCACATATAGATGGCAAGTAAGTCAGCACACCTAAGGGGTGTGGGTAAATACTTATCTCAGATTGTGGCATGGCCGCCAGCCCATGCCAGTATGCAGCATGGACAGGGGTAGAGGGCATGTATTATGTCTATGTTTCAGTAGTAATCCACCCACAGTCCCACAGTGCACTGAACCCTTTTCTTCCTGACCCTTACCTAATCTATATAGGTCCCTGTCCCCCCATTTTCACCGGTAGTAGCGAGCAGTGCTGACCACATCAGAACAGCTTTCCACTGCATTCTTTTGATCAGTACAGGTGAACATGATCCTGATCTGAGAGCAGCTGCCTGGCCTGCTGACCATACCTGGGTGCTAATCAATGTGCGGTCACAGTACAGTGTCCTTCATGACTTCACCTGGAGTGACAAGAACATTCACTTATACCAGGAAATTTCACAGAGGCTGGAGCAGGCTGGTATTGTGTGGACTCCGGTCCAGTGCCAGGAATGCATAAAAGACTTGAGGTTTCTGTAGAGGAGGGTAGAAGACTCCAACAGCTGCTTTGGGAGGCCTCACAGTCCATGCTTCTTCTATGGTGAGCTGGACTGGGTGCTGACCAGGGCTCCTGGTGCAGAGACTAAAGTGGTTCACAACCTCCTCCTCGACCCTGCTGGCTCCATTGTCCAATGGGATGCTGATGAACACCAGGACAAGGAAGCAGCAGGGACTAGGGAGGCAGCAGGGACTGTGGAGGATTCTCTGGAAGGCTCAGAGGTGAAAAAGCATGTGATTCTGCACCTCTACACGGAGGAGCTGAACCTAAGAGTGGCAAGTTACAGTGGATCCCTCCACGGACCCTCCGCCCCGCCCTGAGTATTTCCCCTTATCCTGGTGCTACATTCTTGATTTTCGGCTCAGCTCCTGCTTAAATGGTCCCCAAGCAAGACACGGCTATACATAAATTATGTATTGAGTTCCAGTGAACCACCACTATGCATTTGGCAGAACATATAAAATAGATACATTTTCATGAATAATTAATTGTGCCCTTATGTTTGTGCATATTTTGGCCAGCACACAGGCAGATATGGTCCTGAGGCCATAGGAACTGGGGAAGGAGAGGGTGGGTTTAGAAAGGGCCTGGGTGGAGATGGAACAGTGACAGAAAACTTAGGCCAGGTCTACACTACAGACCTGTATTGGTATAACTATGTTGCTCAGGGGTATGAAAAATCCACACCCCCGAACGACGACTTATATCGACCTAACTCTCTGTGTAGACAGCGCTATGTCTGGGAGAGCTTCTCCTGCCGCTATAGCTACTTCTTATCAGGGAAGTGGATTAACTGCTACGCCAATGGGAGAAGCTATCCCATTGGTGTTGGAGTTTCTTCACTTAAGCCCTATAGCAGTGCGGCGTTTTAAGTGTTCCTCCTATTATTGCTGTTGGGCTAAAGTTAGTAATAGCTGTCTTTTGTCCTTTGGAGGAGCCAAAATTACAAATGGGAGTCCCATGGTGTGTGGCTGGGTGTGGAGAGGATTAAGTCCTAGAAGGTGAAAGAAACAGCTGTTTGCTTGAGAAAAAGTTGGTCATAGAAGTCCTTTCTCCCTTGGAAGATTGCAAAATTTTTACCATCCCTGGTCCTAGTGTCTGGTTTCTCCATGCAACAAGCCATGCCTATGAGCTGGGAGAAATGGGAATTGACAGAAAGATGCAGTCTGGATGGTGTTCATGGATCAGTCCCGTTATGTTTTGTTGTTTACATTTCATGGTGTAACTGTCTGGTGCCATCATACCCCAAATACTTTCCCGTAGGCCCCATAGCCACAACTCAGCACCAGATGTTAAGAAATATCCGAAGTCCCCAGGAGAGATAGGGAAAGTGCAGTTAGTCACGGACAGCACATGACACCTGTCATTGGAGAGGCAGGTTGGAGGGGGCCATTGGCCCTCCCCCCATGGCCCCACCCCCTCTCTACAGGCCTTACCCACGCTCCGCCCCATGAGCGGCAGGTGGAGAAGGGGGTGAAGAGGCACAAGCGATGGGCAGGGGAGTGGTTCAAGTGGTAGCGGGGCCCACCTGGACCCCCCACACCGGCTCTACGCCACCAGGCAGGGAGCGCAGGCGCCCTTTGCTTTCTGGGGGTGTATCCTATGCCCCTCCCACTCTGGGCCCCACACTGCATTCCCTGCAGTGCTGGAGGGTTGTAACTGAGGCTCCAGGCCCATCCCAGGCTGGGTCTGCCATGTGCAGAAGCAGCCGCCAGGGCAGGACCAATACCTCCCATGGCAACATGTGAACGCTGGTGGGCGGAGCATGGGCGGGGCAGAGAGGTGGAGGACCTACTAGCAGCAGCTAGTTAGGGAGGCTTAGCCTATTATACTGGTGCTGCCTATGCAGTTAATGTTAGGTGCTTACAGAAAGCACTTCTACTTTGAAACACAGCAGAACACACAACACAGAGGGTGGATAGACACATCTTCATGACTTGGTTCACATTCAGAAAAATGAAACACAGTTCAAGTAACAATACAAACATCTGACATTACCCAATGATTAAAGGCCTCTCCTCCTCCTTCCCTCTCTTTCCTCCCCCACAAACCTTGAGCAGTTTCAGTTAGTGCTCCGTAACAGTCACTAAGTGCACTGCTGACAAAGAACAGTTAAAAAGGAGAATGGGTACACCCCCCCATAAAAGCAAATGCTGATAAGGTCCTTCAGAGAGACTGAGTGCTCCCAATAACAGAAGTTTGTGAACAGTGGAGACAGAAGCATTGTCTAATGAGTGCATTACTTCTCTGCTACCACCCTTCACAGCACAAACCCAACCCTAAGGTGTTAACGCAGTGGCAGTGGCCTGGTATAATTGTTTGTAACATTTGAATTGTCATAGAAGAAAAAGTTAATGACCTTCGGCTCCAGGGGAACAAGAATTTTCAAAAGCTATGTAGCCCCGCAAATGTGAGAGCTTGTCCCTCTCATGAACAGAAGGTGATTCAATAAAAGATATCACACACCTTGTCTCCAATATCCTGGGACCAACTGGGCTACAACAAGCCTGCATACAATGTTCCCTCATGTGCTTTTCCAGCAGCTGCTCAAGATATGGAGGTGTCCCTTGGCACAGGCAAATGTCATACTCTGCCTCCCTGCTGTGCCAAGATGTGTGTGCATATGGCATCCCTGATTTTCCCTTGTCCACGGGGAACCAGGACCGGTGTGCACCTGGTCTGGATCCGGCTGCATATGCAGAGTTTGTAAGCCAGACTTGTCCTGTGCCCACTTGGAATGGAAGCAATCCCTTTCACCCTCAGAAACATTATGGAGTGTGCAGCACATAATGATTATATAAACAGTGTTGGCCACACTGGCATCCAGATGGGTGCATAAGCTGTGCCAATGAGATTTCAATCTACCAAATGTGCACTCTCCCACCATTCTGCAGTGACTGAGTTTGTAACTGAATTCCCTTTTTTCCAGGGTCATTGATGTTGGGCTTTGGTTTCGTGTGCCCAGTTAGGAGCAGATATTCAGGACCCCTCAAAATAACAGTTGACACATACACACCATAGAGAACCACATAATTTCTGGGGAATAAAGTCCTTTCTTCCCCCTTCAAGTACAATTCCAATCTCCTCAGCACCCTGGAGTCATGAACCTTTACCCATATTGGTATTCATGAATCTACCTTTGTGGTCCACTAAGACTTGCAGAACAAGAGACTTGTAACCTTTTCAGTTCACATACTCACTCAACCCTTTTGGTGGACAAAGTATTAGCATGTGGGTGCCATTCATGGCCCCTGCACAGTTCAGAAACCCCATCCACTGCAATTCAGCTATTACTTCTGGAACTTTTCTTATGACTACCACCCCTGGGTGGATCACAGTGTTAATTGCCTCCTAGAGCTGCACAATTGCAATCCTGACAGTGGACTTTCCAACCCCAAAGTGGGTTTGCCATGGGCTAATAGTTGTCTGTTGTTGCCAGATTGCTTTTATATACACCTTGTACATGGTAGGTTGCAGGGATGCTACTAGCACGTCAGGCTTCTGTATTAGATATGGACTTCCTACAGAGCTTCCTTCTCAGAGAGATATACCAGAAATGTGTCTTCCGTGAGACCTTTGAATGTTCTGCCAGTTATGGCTGAGATTATTTTAAATAAGGTATGTTACACATAGCACCACCTAGTGGCTAAACATCATAACACAGATTAGCATTCCATTACAATAGCCACCAGCTTCAAGATCAGTATGGCTTACCTGACTTGAGTGTTCTGGCACTGGAAGTTTAGTGCAAGCTCCTCACACAGCTCCACGGGGATCTTTTTCCTCATTTGGAAGTTCTGAAGCCCCTGCTGGTCAACCTAAGTTTCCAAAAGCATGTGATCCCACCACACTGTGCCGGTTCCATTGTACCAGAAGAGATGGTCCACATGTGCGCATACCATGACAAAATTTACATTCACTATCTCTTTACCATGGGCACTCAATGAATTTCCATTCACCTTCAAGGCTGCCATCTTCAACATATCAGAAAGTTCTGTCCAAATTCCATTCAGCATTTCTCTGGTTGCCTGCTTCACCACATTTGTCCTGCAATAAGGAGCAAGAGTAGAACAAGATTCTCATCCAGTTGCTCCATGACTTCTACGCAGTTTTCCAGGAGGGAGACCTGAGTAGAAATTGTCATGAGAAAATGTGTGACGATGGGGGATCATACCAAAAACACACAATAAAGTAGTTCCTAGAGCATCTCTCTGTGATGCACAGAATCCTTGCGTATTGCCTCTGAAATGGTAGCACTAATGTCACATAACAGCAGCGTGGACTTGGGTATATGCATGTACACAGCATTATACCTGTGTTTAGGTAGGGATGTAGGATGTAGGGAAGGCGGTGGATGTGATATACCTTGACTTTAGCAAAGCTTTTGATACGGTCTCTCACAGTATTCTTATCGGCAAGCTAAAGAAGTATGGGTTGGATGAATGGACTATAAAATGGATAGAGAACTGGCTAGGGCATACGGCTCAACGAGTAGTGATCAATGGCTCCGTGTCTAGCTGGCAACCGGTCACAAGCGGAATTCCCCAGGGGTCGGTCCTGGGGCCGGTTTTGTTCAACATCTTTATTAATGATCTGGAGGATGGGGTAGATTGCACCCTCAGCAAGTTTGCGGACGACACTAAGCTGGGGGAGTGGTAGATACCCTGCAAGGTAGGGATAGGATACAGAAGGACCTAAACAAACTGGAGGATTGGGCCAAAAGAAATCTAATGAGGTTCAACAAAGATAAGTGCAGAGTCCTCCACTTAGGAAGGAAGAATCCCATGCACAGCTATAGACTGGGGACCGACAAACTGGGCAGCAGCTCTGCAGAAAGGGACCTGGGGGTAATGGTGGATAAAAAGCTGGATATGAGTCAGCAGTGTGCCCTGGTTGTCAAGAAGGCTAATGGCATATTGGGCTGCATTAGGAGGGGCATTGCCAGCAGGTCACAGGAAGTGATTATTCCCCTTTATTCGGCATTGGTGAGGCCGCATTTAGAATATTGTGTCCAGTTTTGGGCCCCCCACTACAAAAAGGATGTGGACAAGTTGGAGAGAGTGCAGCGGAGAGCAACAAAAATGATTAGGGGTCTGGAGCACAGGACTTATGAGGAGAGGCTGAGGGAACTGGGCTTGTTTAGTCTGCAAAAGAGGAGAGTGAGGGGGGATTTGATAGCGGCCTTTAACTACCTGAAAGGGGGTTCCAGGGAGGATGGGGTTAGGCTGTTCTCGGTGGTGGCAGATGACAGAACAAGGAGCAATGGTCTCAAGTTGCAGGGCGGGAGGTCTAGGTTGGACATTAGGAAAAAGTTTTTTACTAGGAGGGTGGTGAAGCACTGGAATAGGTTACCTAGGGAGGTGGTGGAATCTCCATCCTTAGAGGTTTTTAAGCTGAGGCTTGACAAAGCCCTGGTTGGGATGATATAGCTGAGGTTAGTCCTGCTTTGAGCAGGGGGTTGGACTAGATGACCTCCTGAGGTCCCTTCCAACTCTAATATTCTATGATTCTATGATTTAGCAGAGCATATGTGAATGTTCATCATGGGTATAGAAAACATGCACAGGCATGTACACAGTCAAGTAACTGAGTATGTGAGCCACTGCAGACATACCCCTAGATGAGTTTGTAAAGCCAGATCCCTTCCATTCATGTCATACGTAGCTGATGCTTAACTCCTTTTAATATAAAAGCGGTGGAGGGACAAGTTCCTTAATTTTAACTAGGAGGGCCCATCATTTTATAGGGAACCGAAATGCTCCTGAGGTAAGGCGAAGAACTGGGTTCTTTCCTGTATACCATTAGCTCTTATAAATTTGTACAATGATTGACGCTATAGGTGTGCAGAATAATTTCCCTTTGAGGCTATATTAGTCTTAATCTTCTCTCATATGGAAGCTCCTCAATATAAATTGCATCCCAGGATGCTAATAATTATTGCCATCTTTCCCTGAACTGTTAAGTGTGTTCATTCATGCTCAGGTGGTCACGTTTTTATTATGAGATGTATTCTGCAATTTGCAATATTAAACTGCCTTCTTTGCATCCACGAATAGATATAGGAGCTCATTAATCTTCTTTTGCTGTTCTTTCTTGTTCAAATTACACTATAAAAAACTGAAATATGTTTATGTTCATTATTCCAATAGGAGGAGTTTTTATTTTGTGTTGTAAGTAAACAGTGGAAGACTCTTTAAAAGTTTTGAATACATAAAATGTAAGCTTTTATAATCCTGAAGAGACACATCTCACTGTGATAATCTAATATTTAATTTACTTGCTGAGATGTAAAACAGATAAAACTTTAAATATAGAGTTTTGCATCAAAGGATTGCAGCTGGCTTTAAATTCCTTATTTGGGTTCAACATAGATTTAAAAACCATTTTATTAATTTCTCTTTTTTGGTTAGTAACACAAACCATCTGCTGTACCCGCTAGACAGACTTTTTGCATACCAAGGAATAGTTATTAAGATACACAGTAAACAATAAGGCATACAATTGCATTTGCAAAAGTGCTTCCCTTTTTGTGCCTGCATTGAACATTCTAAAGAACTGGGCAATTAAACCATTCTCATTATTTGACCTGGAACCACTCTAGATATAAATTCTAGGGAAAATGGGACTGAGTCAAGGGATTCAGTGCCTCTTATCTGTTTTCCAGTTCATCCCATTCCCAATATTGGTTTCTAATGACCTCATCCAAATAAAAGCAAGTCACACTGTAAATAAAGCACTTGGTGCTAAACCTGCCACTGCGTGCACGAGGACTCTTCAGAGAGGAATCCAGGCTGAGGGAACCCGATCCTATGACAAGTGGGGGCTTGTCTAGGATTTCCCACTCCAGTGTCAGAGAAGGCTGGAGAGGGGAGCTGACGAGAAAGAGTAGCAGACTGGGAAGCACGGAGGAATTCATGCACTGGGTAGGGGAACAACAAGAGTTACAGAAAATTCTCCAAAAGTTTCAGCAGACCCAACAAGAGAGACTGTCTTTGTTAACCTCGCGAGCAGAACAACTGAGCCTACAGCAATTTATTACAGGCCAGGTGCAGACACAGCAACAGCTCATGGAGAAACTGATGAGTGCCCTGGCAGTGGGTGGTAACCCTGCAATGGGCACGGGACTGTGCAAAATGGGCCTGACAGATGACCCAAGTGCCTTTTTATTAACATTTAAGACAGCAGCATCAAAAGCAGGCTGGGAGAAGAGGGTGTAGGCCCTCTGTTTGGCTTCGTACCTCTTGGGAGAAGCACAAATGGCATATATGGTGCTGAGTGATGCATAAGAAGCTGACTACAATATAGTAAAAGCAGCCATTCTAGACTGAATGGGGCAATCTGCCAAATGGTACAGGTAGACATTTCAGTTGGCAAAAAGGTCAGAGGGAACGCGTTCTAGGGCCTTTACTCAAAAATTAAAGTTATTGGGCCACTAGGTAGCTGAGACCAGATGACTGAGGAATGGAGGAGGTCATGGACTCCATTATTTTAAAGCAACTATTACAGTGTCCCTAAGGTCACTAGAGTTTGATGTGGAGACACCTACCCACCGATTTAGAAGCTGTCAAAAAACTCACTGAGATGTTTGCAGAAGCGGGCTTCTCTAATAAATAAATCCATCCATTTAGAGGACATGAGCCAGGGAGAAAAGGTGGAGAGTCATTGACAATAAAGACACCAGAAAAGAAGAGAGGACAGGAAGGACACTCACAAATTGTCGGGGTTCAGAACATTTGAAAAAAGACTACCTCATATGGACTGCAATTTTGCTGAGTTCTGTGCGTGGACAGAAACCTTGGGGACAATGAAGACAGACACCCACCACCTAGAACAAAGTGTGTCAGACAAAGGAGGCATAAGGGGAAGCAAAATATTGAGGATCACAGGGACCTGACCAAGCAGACGTGGATGTTGAAAGTAACTCTGTGCACTTTAGAACCATCCACACATAAAGTAAATAGACGAGGTAATAGTTCAAGTACTAAGTCAGTAACTAATTAGCTGGGTGATTCCTCTTGCTGGCTGGAAACAGCTAAAAAAGATACAGGAAGATACAGTAGAGTGGGGTATGCTGGAAGGAAGAGCCAGAAAAACCCAGGATCTCAGGGAGGTGAGACCTCTCAGCCTGTGCCTAGGGAGAACGTAAGAACCTTGAGTTGTGGGGAACTTATTCTGTTATATTCAGACTGCAAATAAAGCACTTGGTGTTGAACTTGCCACTGGTGTGCATGAGGACTGTTCAGAGAGGAATCCAGGATGAGAAAACACTGTCCTGTGACAGAGGGTAATGCAATTAATGCCAGTCAACATGGGTTTATGAAAAATAGGTCTTGTCAAACTAATTTTTTTTTGATGAGTCTACAAGTTTGGTTGACAAAGGTAATGGTGTTGATATTATGTACTTGAACTTTTGTAAGGCATTTGAATTGGTAGTGTACAACATTTTGATTAAAAAATCTCAGATGATATAAAATTAACATGGCACACATGAAATGAATTAAAAATTGGCTAACTGATAGTAATGTAATTGAAAATGGGGAATTGCCATTGTTCAGGTGTTTCTAGTGGGGTCCCACAGGGATTAGTTTTTGACGATTTAACATTTTTATCAGTGAGCTGGAAAAAAACATAAAATCATCACTGATGGAAGTTTGCAGATGACATAAAAATTGGAAGAGTGGTAAATAATGATGAGGATAGGTCAGAGCAATAATACAGAGCAATCCGGATTATTTGTTAAACTGGGCACAAGAAAATAATGTGTTTCAATATGGCTAAACTTAGAAACAAAAAAAGTAGGCCATATTACAGGATGGGGGACTCTATCCTAAGAAGAAGTGATTCTGAAAAACATTTGGGGTCAGATAGTCAGCTGAACTCCCACTGCAACACAGTGGCCAAAAAGGGTAATGAGACCCCTGGATACATAAAGAAGGGAACATCAAGAAGGAGCTGAGAGGTTATTTTACCTTACTATTTGATACTGGTGTAAGTATGCTGGTCATTCCAGTTCTGATATTCAAGAAGGGTGTTAATAAATTAGAGAGGTTTAGAGAAAGAACCATAAGACTGATTAAAGAATTAGAAAATACATTTTAAATTAAATAGATTGAGCTCTTAAAGAGAAACAAAGAGAAAGTTAAGGTGTGACTTGATTACAGTCTGTGCCTACCTATACGAGGAACACATTTAATAACGGGCTCATTAATCCAGCAGAGAAAAGTACAAAATGATCCAATGGCTGGAAATTGGAGCAAGACAAATTCAGACAGGAAATAAAGTGTAAATGTTTTAAGAGTGAGAGTAATTAACCATTGGAACAATGTACCAAGCAGAGTGGTAGATTCTTTATCTCTGATAATTTTTAAATCAAGATTGGATTTTTTTTTAATAAAAGATATGTGCTAGGAATTATTTTGGGGAAGTTCTATGTCCTGCATTATACAGGATGTCAGACTTCAAGATCACAATGGTCCCTTCTGGCCTTGGAATCTGTGACTCTCGCCACAATACAGAACAGTTAGCCATTACTTTATGCAAGGAAGTGATAGATACTTAGAATTTTGCTGTAATTTCTTACAGAGGTCCTTGAAGGACACGCCTGACTGCGAGTGATTTAGAGACTTTTTTCCAGTTTTAGTGACTTTGTGTTGGAATTCTGTCAGCAAAATGTATCTTCAAAGCCATTTTATCCAGAGCATTTATTACTCAACCAGGTTCACAGAGTGAATAATATTCTCCTGTTGTAACACTATTTTTCTTCCATTGAACTTTCTTCATATCATTTGGAAAAGAGGTACTGAAACTCCTGTTAGAAAATGACCAGAAAATAAAGGTGATCTTTTGCATCCAAGTGCTGAACTGAATGAAACGAGCCCTTTCACTAAAGGTGGTGAAAGGATTGTGCTCTCAGTCACACTGGTATAATATATGCAGGGTAATTCTGACTATATTTGATTTACTCTGTATTTACACCAGTGTAACTGAAAGCAGAATTTGGTCCTGTGACTTTTAAATGCCAGAGATCAAGAATGATTGAAAATCTGCAACTGAGGCTTGATTATTAGAAAATATATATTGAATTTCTCTGTAACTGCTCCAGCTACTTAATCCTAGCAATAACCATTGTACAGAAATGCCTACAGAGGTCAAATTCAATAAAATCTGCTGTGTCACAAAGCACTGACTAATTTAACTCTTCTCAAGCTGCTTGTTGCCATTTTCCATGAATTAAACATACCATAGATACAGCTATTTTTTATCTCAGTTTATTATGTCAGCATAAAGTACACAGACGAGTTTGAACTAGTCTGTGTAAACCAGAAATTGTTTTTATGATAGCATAGATCTTCATATCACTTATCTAGCCTGCATTATGCATGCTGTGTCACCATACAGCATACATTACCAGCTAAAGGGCTTTGGTACTGTTTAATCCCCAATAAAATTATTTACCAATGCCTTCTGTCCTGTTAATCCAAGCTATTCACATTCAACTCAGATTCCTCTAAAAGCAGCAGCCTGACTGTCTAAAGGTTTTAAGTTTATGTGCAATAAAATTATATTATGTTTCCTTCCAACTGGAAAGTTGTGCTGTCTAGGGGATTACAGTGGTATTGCACCAACCATCACACAAACACTGGCGAGGGTGGGGGGAGTGGGAAGGAGACAGGAGATTTTGTCAGTTTAAAGATGCTTTTTGTATGAAATAAAAAGAAATAACAAAACAAAACCCAACACCACTCTCCCCTCATGCCCCCGCCTTTGTCTTTCACAAGATCTAATCCTCTCTTGGGTTTTGTTTTTTTTTCTAAGGGCTTCATGGGCCACTGTATGAAACATGCTGTGAAACTGATCACATTGCAAGAGGACACTTTAAAAAAAATTAAAATTCAGAGAAAACTTGATAACCTTCATTGTCAAATGGAAGGCAAAAATGTGGCATATGCTCTTAAGTGAGATTTATTTTTTGTCAACCTGGACTATGTTGTCCACTGATTGCCAAGAGTAAAGATCCACATGGTGGATAATAGTCTTCTCAATGTGCCCCCCCCACTCCAGAATTTAAAATAAAGAGGACTGCAGATTAAAAGAATATTGCCCATACAGGAAATCTATAGATATCCCATGAAAAACTCCTCTTATTTAGCAAACAATAAATGTTTTGAGAATAAAGTAAATAGGATTATACTATTACCCACCATCTCCACCTTAGGAGAACAGTCTCTCTTATGGCAGATAGCCTCAGGCTGTTATGGATCCACTTTAGTAAGCGATATAACACAACTATGTATTAATATTATTGGAGAAAAAAATTGCATCATATTCTCCTTCCTCATATATCATCTTAAAGCAGAAGGTACATGACTGTAAAAAAAAAAAAAAAAAAAAAAAGGCAGAATGAGCCCCTATTATACAAACATCTAGCAACATTATATGTACAAGAAAAAATTGCCAAAAAATAATGAAAACTTTGCTGTCTTCTTGAAATTAATCAGTTTGCTTAATTTTCACTGCGGCTTGTTTTGTTTTCCTTCTTCTGTTTGCTGGTTTAAACCAGGAAGGCCAGTTATGATCTCTAATGGGATCTGTCCTAATGCTAATTCTTTTCAAAGACAACTGTGATCTTTAAACTAATTTGTTTTCTATTACCTATTTTATTGGTTTAAGATCAATTAATTCTCAATTCTCAATTGAATGAAGTAATGTCTTTTGGAGTTGAAAATCCACCCACAAGGAGAACAGGGAACTAATTTTTAACTGACAGCTTTGTAAGTGATTTTTGTCCCAGATCATTCACATTACTGTATTTGTGAGCAAGGAGTTTGTTCTCAGTATGGTCCCCCATGTTAAATTCCACTGCATGAAAACAATGTGTTAAGTGCAAAGGAAGATAACATGCAGTCTAACTACATCTATCTTGAGAACAACCTCCAATAAACAGCTGTTTGTCTTAAGCAACCATTCCAAAGTATCCCTATATTGTTTATAGAACATTCTTTTTAGCTATTAAAAAGAGCAGTGTTTCTGCTAGGAGGCCATTTTTTGATGGCCTTATGTGTGGATTCTTAAAGACAAAAATCACAGCATATTTTTTCCAACATATGTAGTGCTCATTAATCTGAAGAAGTAATTATCCCTGACAAGAAGTAAGCTCAGTATAGGGTGATGCCACAAAAGCTTCCTCCTTTTGACTTCCTACATCCAACCACTAGAGACTAAAGAAAAAAAAAGGCATTAAACTCAAGTTGTTCATCTGGGATCAAAATATATATTTGAACCCAACTATCAAAAGGTGAAATGTTAGACCATATATATTTTTAAAACAATAATATGCTCCTGCTAGCATTTTTACCATGGTTTTCTGGATTAACCAATATTATTTTAATATCACAGACTCATGCAGAATGCATGGTCTCTGTTCCATCTCTCTGTTGTTATCATCCAAAGTTTAAGGAGGGAACTAGAGTATAAGGCAGAAAATGTGTTTTTGTGAGAAATTTTCAAAAACACAAATGGGAATTAGTTGCCCAGCTCCCTCTCCCCCTCCCCCTTTATTTTGAAACGGTAAATTTTGAGTTAAGGCTGTAGTTGACCTGCTATTCTTAAAACCTTCCTGTTTTGCATTTCAAAATAGGTTGGCTTTAACTAAGCCTGCAAGGATCAATCTCTTGATAATTTTCTTCACACACACAACCAATACAATTAAGTATGTAGCACTTAAGATGAGCACTTGAAATTAAGCCTCCAGGCCCAGATTTCCAGTTTTCTTTACAAGAAACAGAAACAACCAAGAAAGTGATACATATAAATAATCTGTAACACTGCAGGGATAAATAGCTCTTTTCTCTTATACTGAGTCAGTATCTTGTCTACAAATTATTGCCCCATTGCCTGGTAATTCATCTTCACCGAGCTCAATTCTGCACTGCAGGAATATCAGACACCCCAGTGAAGTGAATCATGAAAGCACTTTTTCATATCACAGCCAGTTTTCCCATAAGCCATAGCTCCGCAAATAAAACAATGGAATGGATGCATTCTGGTATATTTCTTAAGAGATCTATATTATTTGCCCCTCCAAATCTAATGTAAATTAGCAAATGCACCCAGCTCACAAAAGGCTGCAAAATAGCTCCTCCCATATGGTCTGAACCTTACTACTTAGGAAAGGTTGAAGTCTTAGCAGAGCACTATTCCTAATGCTAACCAATTAGGGCAGCAGGGATTGAAGGTTCATTTGGAACTCTGACTTAAATAAATAGTGTAGTGTACCACTAGACTCAAGTAGGGTATCCTCTTTCCCCAGTTTCCAGTAGAGAGATGTGCAACATCACGAAAACCATGATATCCCATTAACTGCCCTAGTTGATAGGCTAATGACAGAATGGCCATGGAGATGAACGTATTCTCTCACTATTCAGGAAATTCCTCCAATTTATGTCTATAGCACAGTGTTAGGGAAACTACATCTGGTTATTCATTCTATACCAGATTTTTAGTCTGTAGAGATTTCATCAACACTAACCTCAATAAATATAGGTTTTTTAAAAAATCTTGTGATGCATTTTCTTTATTCAGAACCATGTAAACATGTAAGTATAGAACCATATAATCCCTCAGGTTTGAAAAGTCAGACCTGCTCTGTTTAGTCTTATGTAATTTTTTCTTACCTAGACTCTTCATATGGTGACAAAGAGCTGGTCTTAATATAATTTGTTAGGAAAACCTTTTTCTGAGTTCCAGGTTGTACGTAAAATAAAAGAAGATGATGCATAAATGTGATCAATATACTTTGCCATTTACACTAGAGCAGCAGATGGAAAAGACTAAAAATGGCTTTATTACATGACAAGAACGTGATCTTGGATGTCCACTGACTGATGAGAATATGTGCAGAAAAGGATGGTAGTGGATGCTAGTGTTTCCAAACCTCCCAGCTGAACTGAAGAAAAAACAATTATTTGAGAATACAATGATCAAGAAATTTGTAGCAACAAACTTTTCATAGACTGAATACACATTACACAGTTTAAGCTGTACAAAGATTTAAGATACAACTAACCCCTATTGTTTCAAAAAGAGACATTCAAATACCTAATTAATTTTCCATTTGCTTTATAGCTCTAGCAGATGTTGTATTTTCACAGATTAGCTCATTGCTGAGATGGTTGCTTAAAAAAAAGGTCTTTATTAAATTCCGAAATGAAGCATTTTCCAGAACTTACACAGAATGAAATATGGGTATGTGAACCATTGACTGAGTGATTGCCGTATTGCATTTACCATGGATTTCACTCTGGGGATGGTAAATCTTTAACGTATGATCTCCTACTACAATGTATTTATAATCTAACAATTAAAAGAGTGAAGAATGCCCTGTTGGCCATAGTAAAGGTAAAGACACACACAAGAAACTCCCCTGGAGTGGGTTGGAACTGAAACATTGATTTGGCAGCCAAGACAGCATCTATGGGTGCTCTGCTGTGGAAACTGCTGCAGTCTGAGACTTCCATTGCAGCTATTACACCTAAATGGGAAAATATTGATTTGGCCAACTTGCAAATCAAGATCCTACTGTAGCTAAATTGAGCCCAGACAGAGATTCAATGCAATTTAAAGGAGTTCCCTTAAAGATATACAACCCCATGGAGAATCAATCTGGATAGTCAAACCCAGTGATCAATCAGTTTAGATTATACAGCAATGTAAAATTAATTCTACTTACATGTGTCATGATTTACCCACTAAAGGGCATCAGGATGATAAAAATACACTGGCAAGAATCCAGCAGATTGGCTGGTGGGCACGAGGAAATCAGGATGTTAGGCCATATGTAGAACGTTACCTGGTATGAACAAGTAAATTTTGAACCTGACAAGAGAAAAGCAAAATTAAGACACTAACAAATCGAAGGTCCATAGATTTGACTCCAGTTTATTATATTGCCAAAACATTGACAAAAACAGCCAGAGGAAATATACACGCGTTGGTCATTCTGGATGTTTTCTCCAAATGAGTAAAAACAATCTGTATAATAAACAACAAGGCAGTTGCTTCTGCTAAGGTTCTGTTTAAGCAGATCTTTACCAGTAAAATAATGCATAACATCAGAATACTGCTGGGAATATAGCAGAAATATCAGATTGCTTATCATCCACAGTCATCAGAACTGGTAGGAATAAGTAATAGAACTTTAAAGATTATGCTTACTACATATCTTAAAGAAAATGAAAAGACTGTAACATTAAATTGTACTTAATACTGATGGCTCTTCAAGTTACTCCGAATAGAATAACAGGGATAGCTTCCCGTGAAATCAAGACAGGATGTAAAATGGTGTTACCTGAACACTTACATTGTGTTGTGCCAGGCTTGGTACAATACACTGTTGTAATTGATCAGTGGTTGCTACTAAACCTTTTAGTGGTTGCTAAAAGAACACCTGAAGTTAATCTGTGAACAGACAAAAACATGGGTGTTAAAGAGATGCTCAATGTTTTGATGCCACAACAAAGGTGCAAAAGTGGCAAATAGGAGATCAGATAATGATAAAAATCTATAATGAAAAAGTAAACCAAGGAAAGGGTGTATCAGTTAATTAGTCAAAATAATGATGAAGCTGGAAATCTCACTACAGCTCTGGGCAATGTAAAATGCAATGAATACACATACATATATTTATAAAACATACAAAAACTCCTTAAAAATATCCAGATAGGGAAAATGCCTAGCCTCATTACCGATAAGTATTTGCTGAACTGGAATAGGAATGAAACAAGTAGTCACCAAGGTGAATACCTTCTGAAATATATCTGGGTAACAATGTCACCTCTTGATTACAGTTACTATACAGAAGACTTGCACATTTATTTTTCACTGTCTCTGCCAATAATTAAATAAAGAGAATCTGTATAAGACAAATGTACATAGCTAGACATCCTTAAATACTCCATTTTCAAGGAACCTGTACAGGTACCTCAGATACTGGTAAAACTGGATGGTGACTGGCATCCATTCTGGACTGCTGCATAAAATCTCAATCCCAGTGAATCTTCTGATGTGATGCTCTAGGGGCTATGCAACCTATCTGTGTTACAAATCGTAAGAATGAGACAGAAACCCAAAAAAGAACTAATCTCAACTGTCTAGTATGGCTGAGTACCTGGCATAGACATCAAATATGTGCCACATATGTGGGAAATGGAGAATATTGTGTGGTTATATAACATTTAAAATACAGTCATGAAGAGAAAGTTGGCCCAGTCAATCAGTTCAATTAATGTTTTTATTCTTAAATTTGTAGTGATAAAAAGTCAACCAAGCTTTGGTATCAGGACTATGCAATTATTCCCTAACTTTACAATACCTATTGCTAGATATTGTTGGGGCACTATTAAAAGGAAATAAATATCAAGGTTTTAAAACTGAGACATCTCTCTAAATGTATTCACAGGAAATTTTCTAATGACGTTTTGTTATAATGATTCACAAATAAAACTGGACTTTGAAAGAAAGAAAGAAAGATGTTGACATTAAAGAATCATCATGTTTTCCATAAATCTTTTTAAGGGATTAAGGGTAGCACAGAATAACATATACTGACTTGTAACACTGAAACATAAAATAAAGAATTGTTAAAGGTAAGATTAAAAACGCTGTTAGCTATATTTTAATTATTTGTAATTATGTATATTGAACGAGGATATATAAAGCAAAATTTAGGCCAAGTCCTTGCTGGGATAAGTGTGGTTTTCCCAGTTCTTCTTTTACATAAAGTTTCTAATCTGCTTAAAATGTCATTGCTGATGGAAGAAAGAAAACATGTTTTGTTGGAAGATGTCAGTGAAAGATATACAAACTTGATGATAAATACCTCTCACTTTCCTTTTTTTCTGGGAAAAACCAGGGTAGGGTGACACAAAAACAATATGACCCAGAAACTGCAAAACCAGCAAGAAAAATACAGAAGTTGGGTAATTGAAGCTTGCACATGCACTTGCACATGCACAATCCAAAATATTGATGCGCTAAAAGTCAATTGAATAAAGATTAAGTAATCTGTAATGTAGAAATGTATGAGACCTAAGTGAGCATGGTCTCAAATTGGAGAAACACCAGACCAGAAACTGAAGATTGGGACTGAAGGAAAAAAGCAAGAGATCAGGGAAGGCAATGACTTACCATGGAAGGTAAAAGAACTTCCTGGTGACCCAGAATGTGGTAATTTGGGGCATTTGACAATTCAGTCTTGTCTGTTATTTGTCAGGCATAAATGTATGTCCAGATGCTACATATGACAATAATTCTGTCTGAAATTGTATAAATAAAGGCAAAAAGGGACTAAGACTTAATTGGCTGAACTTGTTAGTCAGTCTCCTAACTTGTATCCTGAACAGTGATCTCTGTAATATATCATATTTCACTGTTGCTATTTCAAAGTAATAAAGCAAAAGCAGAATTGACACCTATATTAAGACAGCCTTTACATTATACATTTTTCCAAACCATTTTTTAATCCCTCCACAGTTTTCAGATGGACTTTGAACTTTGGCAGCGGTATAGGCCATGGAATGAAAGGTGTCTTTTTGTTATTGACCAAGGGCTCATACCTCCCTGTGATGTAACACAAGCTAGGCACAGAACCCAGATCTCATCCACTTAACTACATAGATTTTGCAGATTCTTTTGAAAGTCAATGCTCTTGGCTATGCCGTCAGTAAAATGGGGCTACATATGCATATGTAAAACCACGGTTTCAATGTGTTATACATTCATATTCATACCTTCAAAGATGATACATGCACCTAAACAGGATAATCATACTTTGTAAATCATAACTTTTCATTGACACCTTACATGACATAATTTGTACAAGACTGGTTACAATTGTATAACAATGGTAATATTAATTATATAAATAGTCATATTCAATCATACAGAATCACATCCCCACCACATACACTGCAAAATTGATGCAGGAAAGGGTGTCCCAGACACTGCTGAATGCATCCTAGGTAATTCCCATTCTTGGTCTTGTATCACTACAACTTCTAACCCATATTAGATATATCAGTTTATAACAGAAATGGTTCATCAAAATCATGTCTGACTAAAACAGTTCTTTTCTTTGTATGGTTCATTATGGAAGTAACAATGCTACTGAGTCCTTTCACAAGCCCATGCTAATATTTGGTTAGATCGATAGTGGATTGGACCTGCTCTTGCAGCATAATCCCTGCATGTTTCATGTGAATTTGCTAGGAGCTAATGAACCTAGGTAATTTATCCATACAGCTTTGGCAAACATTTGTAACCCATTTAATATCAACTCAATGTAGATACTAATGCTCTTCATAATGTAAGTATCTTGGAATTTAGCTATGAGAGCAATGCAGAGGTATGCCTCGGTTTCCCTTTTGATACAGCAGATCAGGTTGACAATGGCTTTTCTGTTGTGAAAAGTTCTAAGATTGTTTATAGGCACAAGCTGTAAAAATCAATATCAAAAAGCATTTTAATATGAAGTGTGTTCTCAAGTAATGAAACAGCATAACTACAAGGGTTTCTAGCACAGAGTGTGTTCTCATGTACCACTCATGTACAAGGGTTTTTTCAAAAGATCATACATATTGTACATTTTTACAGGACCTACCATTAGCATTAACATTGGCATCAATATTATCAAATCTATTCCAAGTGGATGTTTACAAGTATCTTTGTCATACTATGCCGTCTTCAGATAATTTGTCTCTGAGGACAGTTTGTTCAATACCCTTTTTGAATTCTTGCATACATTTAGCTTCTAGCATCAACTTTACCTTAGTGTTTCCCTTAGCGTAGGCTTTTAGTTTAATCACATCCTCAGGGGTTTAGTATTTTAGGGTTAACCTGTGGGTTTCATCTGCAGGATCAAGTCCTTTCCCTCTTCCCTTTCCTGGAGGATTGCAATATGAGCTTTCTTGTTTAACAGAAACTATTGCTGGCCATGTGTGTCATTGTTGTTAGTACCTATGGGAAAATCTCTCCCCTCACCTTCCATCATCCAGATAATTTGCATGGACACAGAATCTACATTGCTTGCGTGTTTCCAAATTCTCAGCTGTTACCAGTTTCAAAAATGGGCTCTGTCTTTAACAAGATACCATCAATTTTCACTAGCATGTCAGAACCAGTGTTCTGATGCCTTCCTCTACCAACTTCTGCTTCCACATGGAATCAGATGTGCTTGAGTCCACTAGGATGCTACAAGACATATTCAAAGTGTCTAGAGGTGAGAGTTTTCCTGCCACTCCCCTCATTCTCAAGGGATCAACTGCACAATTGTTCCGCTCTGCAGATTCAGCTACCCAACCTCCCCTCTGAACCTGAGACACAAACTGTTCACTACAAGAATCATCATAGGGACATTCATGTTCCAACAACACTGTCTCCCTAAAAGGCTAGTTAGGAAAAGCCAATTGGTTATAGGGCTGTTCAAATGCCCCAAAAATTTCCTCATCAACTGAAACCTCCTCTAAACTATCCACACTGGAGCTTTCCAAAGCAAGGTCAGTGAATCCATACTCAACTGAAAAGCTCTTGCAGTTAGGAACTGAAACAATTTTCTCAACAAATAAACTGTTGCTTTCTATAGACTACATTCTTTCTCAGCTACTTCAATCAAATCACTTCCACACCCCTCAGGTGCAGGAAACTGCTTGAAAAACCTACCATGAGGCTGCTTTTTTCTTTCAGGAGTTTTTCTAAACAGCAATCTGTCTTTCACAGAAATTCTGCCTTTATTCTCTTCAGCTGGGGATTGCTCTAATGAAATATTTTCCTGAGCAGTAGCAGACTCTTTCAGGATTTCAGATAAATCTAGAACCATCTCTGGGACAACAGACAAACACTCAACTAGCACAAGCTCAGAGGCACCTTCTGTCTGTTCACACGTTTCCTCTGTGTCTCTCTCAACAGACAAAAAACTGGAGATAATCTCTCCTTTATTCCAGCACACAAGGCTATTTACAGACAAATGCTTGGAGAGTGGGATAGCTTCCTCAATAGGCAAGTCATCACCCTTAACAGACACAGGCTGAGGAACATTTTTTTTCTTTGTCACAATTCTCCACACTGGTAGTAGATAAGGCATAATGAATAGATTCATACTTCTCCTGTGACTGGGTTATGATACTAACTAGACTGAATATAGTTTTACTATCATTTCCAATCAAACTATCTGAAGGAATCAAGTCCCTAATACCAACTACCATAACACCATCAAATCCCTTAGTGATGGAAAAAACAAAATGCCATTTTGCTTCTCTTTATATTCCCCAAAGTACATTGTCTATCTCAAGAGTCACAATGCCCCCCTGGGGTTCAGACTGAGGGTCTCCTCTGGTGCACTGAGACTATGCTATTTCCTCATCCTCCTGATAACTGGTGTTTACCTCATATGCAAATGAAGTGCCATTGTCTCTGACATCCCCATGCTTAATTTAGATTAGAGACACAGGTAAACAAGCAGATCAACATTCCTTTGTCTAGGACAAACTTATTTATTAACTCTGACCTCCAAACATATTTTAGGAATATATTTCCTGAATACGTACATAATTTTTATACACCATCTGTGCATACATCACACAATGATACTAATGATCAGTGTGTCACCAGCTTTGATTTAATATGACACACAACACTTTTTGCAGATAAATATTTACAACAGTAGTGTGTCAGGTTTTATAGCAATTATAGAACAGTGGACCCTCTGCCAGTTGGCATTGAGGAGCTCTTGGGGGGTCACATCTACTTAGCTTTTCAACTACGATAATTAACTCTTTAACTCAAGTGGTAGAAGTCTCTTTCACAGCAGTGAAGATCAAAGATTCAAATCTTACTGATGCATGATGGACTATGTGATCATGTAATTAAAAACTATATGATAATTTGTACACACAAAGGGCAGAATTAAGGTTGCCTAAGAAACCTTAATTATAGCATTTCTTAACTTTCTATTACTTTACTTTGCAACCTTAATAACTAACTGTTAATAGTGTGTGTGTGTATATATTCAAATTGCAAACACACGTGTACATACATACACCCCTGCTTCCTACCACTCATGCTAGCCAAATCTATGACTTTTCACATAAGTGAAAGAGAGTATTTAAACCTCAATGTGGATGAGGAGGAGAGCAAATTATTTTCATTATACATCAGACATTAGTAGATCTATTTCAATGGTCAGTGTGTACAAACAGGCTTCCATGGGAATTCACTAAAATGCTTAGACAGAGCTTCAGAAATGAAAGTCACCACTGGAAACATCCCTGTCCTTTTAGGACATTTTTCAGTCAAGGCGAAAATCTATTTGTATATTTTCAGAAGTTTAGTTTATACAGTATAAATGCCATTGAAAGTCTCCAGATGACATACAATGACATCCAATTCAATCATGGATCCAGTTCACTCATATAGAATTTACTGTGGACTTTACATGTAGGACAGACAATTTTTCAGCATTTTTAATCTCTCCCAGATTAGACTGTGAATCTATTCTTATTGGGCAATCAGTTGTGAAAGAATTAACCTACCTGAATGTGAAGGGAAAGGAAGAAAGAAAAATGACAGCTTGAAAAAGAAACTTACTCTTCATATAGATTCCCTTTATTTACTGATGATCTTGAACCATTCAGAGAAGGAAGAAGAGAAAGAGCAGAAATTAGGCTACCAGAGATGATTGCGGGCAAACTGGAGGCAGGGACTAAGAAAAAATGGCAGATTTACCATATCATCGATTGGCTTCACAACAAAAGGAAAAGGACAGGGAAATGCCTAAGAGGCATTATTGGGTAAAGTCTGCCATGCAACCCCAATTAAATGAATGGGGATTCTACAGATGACACTGAAGGCAGATTTTGGTTTTGTGCAGTCTTCATCTGTTAGCAGGTATGTTGAAGTGTAGGTGATAGTGAGAAGGATTTTGAAAAGACTGAGTATGTTTAATGTAAACAAAGTAGCAAATGCAGCAAGTGGTCTCTGGAAACTCATCAGGTGGCCTGTGTCATGCCATAATTATATGCATAATAAGTGGAGGATAAAATTCTTTGGTTAGGTTCAGAAGGAAACAACTGGAAAAGCAAAATTTAAAACAAAGCAAAACAAATTAAAACAAACATAGAAACAAAAATCTTCAAATACTGAATTTAGCATTTGTGAAAGTTGCCAGATTGATTGTCCTGGAGATTTATCTATTAGGTATTTTTATGGTTCCATCATTGTAGTATCTGAGCACCTCACAGACATTAATATATTTTTCATCATAACACACCGGTTAGGAACAGAAATGCTATTATCCAAATTTTTCCAGTGATAAACTGAGGCTCAGAGAGACTAAGACTCATCCAGGTCATACATGCTACTTTCAGGATTTTTCATGGAGGATAGATCCATCAATGGCTATTAGCCAAGATAATCAGGGATGCAACCCATGCTCTGGGTGTCCTTAAACGTCCAGCTGCCAAAAGTTGGGATTAAATGACAGGGTGTGATGGACTTTGCTCATGGGGAGCATTGCCTTGTGGTCAGGATTTAGGCCCTTCAGACTGTGGAGGGAGGGTTGGTATTGAATCCTGGGCCCTCTAACTCCATTGGGCTCTGCCTCTGAGGGCCAGAAGTGCCTTAAGGCTGCCCTCCCTGGGTCACTTTCTACAGTCCCTAAATGGTCCAAAGTTCACTGTCTATGGTGAGGGGATGTGCAGGGGGTCAGCTCACCACTTGGCACCATCTTGTGGCCAGGAGTAGCAGAATCTCAGAGCAGCAGCTGACTCCACCTGTGGCTTGGCCGTCAGCCAGGTCAGTTCCCAGTCTCTCCCCTGTGGAAGTAGTCTATAAACAAAACAAGAGGAATTAACACAAACTGAGTCCATATGAGACAGAGAGTGGGAAATGCCTCCCTCTCAGGAAGGGACCTTTGGGCAGGTGTTAGAGATATTCTGCCTTCCCTCAGGACTTTCCTTAGTTGCAGATCTCTCTTCCCTGGTCTGCCTCCAAGTCAGCTTCCTTTTAAATCCGCCTCCAGTCTGTGCATCTCTTGCATGTGTGGCAGTTTGGAGCTGGCTGACCCCAGAGCAGCTCCTTAACCCTTTGTGCCCCATTGTGGGATTTATATATCCCATCACATCCCTCCCCAAGGGAGGAATCACTCAACATTGATGCTTCAGAGAGAATGAAGAGAACAGGGTAGGCACTGACCACTGTCAGAAGACAAGATACTGGGCTAAATAGACCATTGGTCTGGCCCAGTATGACCATTCTTATGTTCTGAAAGGAAGTGGATAAAGTTGCAAAGATGGTAGATGTTCACATTCTTCACATGAGGGTGGATTGATAGGGAAGGGGCCCTTTGCACTTTTACACCGATCAAACAAAACATCCCTGAGCAAGGCTCTGGAAACAACCCTTCTCATCTAAAGCCCTTTGGAAGGAGGAGCAGTTTCTATACTTCACACTGCTAGGCAGTTTTTCCACCTCTGAGCCAGCTTTGCCAGTTGCCTGACACCAAGGTGACTTTTTCCAAATGGATTTTACTATATGCCTTAGAGATTACACTTTATTAGAGAGCAAAATTACCCAATGCAAAACTGCCACTTATAGGAACCTTATTGCTTACTTATATAAATAACTGGAAAAGCATTATTTCCCCTGCAGATATGACAGTTTCCTAGTAATACCAAGCCTGGAGATGTATCAAATAACCAGGAACAATACAACCAGAGTCAGTAGGATTTAGCTCCCCCACTCCCCCCTTCGGTGACTGGGCCAGTAAGTAGAAAATGCAGTTTAATGTAGAGAAGTGTAAAATTATAAGCCTCGGGAGCAACAAAGTAAAATTGAAAGCACATATAAATGAAACAGCCATAGTGCACTGCATATGGATCAGAAAAGGGATTTAGGGGGTTTTGTAGAGAAATCATTGAAGCCCTGGTGTATGATTGCAGAGGGAAGCACCAGAAGAGACAAAGAATACCATTCAGGAGTGAATATATTACACAGCATTGGTCTGATTTCATCCAGAGTACATCATTCATTGCCAATCATCTAAGAAGCAAGTGATGCTAATGGTTAGAGTAGGGCTACTGGCTTCCAGTCTCAGCTGTTGCTAACCCCCTTTGAACCTCAGTTTCCCCACGCATAAATAAGTGTATAACAATAGCTTCCTTCCTCCCTCTTCTGTCAGAAAAAGTATCTGTGCTTTTTGATTCTTTTACATCTAAATATATACTGGACATAAATAAATTAACCCCAAAATAGATATGTTACAATTTCAAGGGTCTAACCTTCATATAAAGTCAGTAACTACAGACTGAAAACAAATGTGGTCTTTAATTCACCTTGTTGGGTCTAGCTATTTCAACATAGAGGTAGCATAAGCAAGACCTTTGGTTGTTTTGAGGTCTCTTCTCTTTCTATTTACACTGTCATTTCCAAGGCAACGTACTTGAGATCCATGGGGCGCATGAAATCATTAGCAGATACTGGTAAAATTAGAGGTGACATTCAGGTTTTGGTTCAGTAAGTGTATCACAACTTGAACCCAGATATAAACTCTGTTGCAACTCATGACATTTGCATTGTAATTGTCATAACTTCTTTTCATAATTTAAAGACTTAAAAAGTGAATCCCCAAAATGTTAGCATTAGATATGGCAGGCTAGAACACACCTGGTTCAGTTTCAGCCCAAATAGTTTGCTCAGATCTTAAAATATCATGGAACAATCTCAGATCCAGATGGCAAGAGATTAATGTTCCTTAATTCTCTCTTTTACACTTTAAAAGGTATATAAATGATTTAACATCTGTATTGTATCTGAGCTTCATTTTCATTACTGATGATGACCTCATCCTTCAATTTGCCTACCTTTCTTGATTATTAATAAAACCAAACTCATGAATAGTCACATCTGGATTATTATATCTCAAGATCAATGGCAAAGGGAGGGTGGAGGTCAGACACCAGCATTACAAATCATAAGTTATAGTACGTGAAATGGTTTCTGTATTGCGGAAGTCCATATATTCCAGATGTCAAACAAATACACCTTTACTAGCACCTACTGGAGCTGAATTCTGCTAAGAATTTGAATTTGGATGTTAATGCAAAGTAAAAAAAAAAAAGTGATATTGGTTTCAATGTTGTGAGTGGGGAGAATATGTTAATTTTAACCAGCTTGACATATATTACTTGGAAATAAAAATTCAAATTGACTGTGACAACTGAGATAGGAACGCAAAGGGTCAGAGGCTATGGAGGAACATATGCCATTAGCTGTCCTAATGGGTCCTAATGGACATTTTTAAGAGGATCTAACCTGTAGTGCACAGGCTGCTGTTTACCCTTCCAGTGCACAAACTGCTCCACTTTCTGCCTGCCCTTGAGCCTCAATCTCAAACGGACGTACATGATCAGCATTACTTGCTATCTAAACTGGGAGGTAGGAGAGACATTGGGGGAAAAAAGAAAAAGAGGCAGCAAAACTGGACAAAATGTATAAAAGTTGCTTGTTCTTGTTTATTCCTCCCCCTCAAAAAAATCATCCACAAGGTTATGAAATCAGCATTTATCATCATTAGCATTAGAAGCAGGAAATAATAAGAATCCGTTTAAAACAGCAAAGAAATTTCTGTCTGATATTTTCCTGTGACTATCACTCTAGGAAAATGCTCACTAAACAACTGTGTATTTACACTGCGTCATGCAGCAAGGCCCTGATGCTGACTGAGGGCTCTTAGTGCTACTGTAATATAAATGTGAAATGAAAATAAATAGACTAGTGAGAGTCTAATGTTGCCCTCTATGTTACCCATCTCCTTATGAGTGAGGGAGAAGAGATAGGCTTTGTAGCATGTCCAGAAAGCTAACAAAGTCAAGCTGTTGCAGATCAGCAAAGGAAGCCCCAGCACAAGCATTAATAGAGTGTTAAATAATTGTCTGGTGGTGGGGGGTGAGTAAATCCACATCTATGCCATGTGAAAACACTGATCTAAAATACTTACACAGATTCATCCTGTGGAATAAATAGATATTATGTTAAAAGGGAGCAGAGAGCACTGAAACAGCTTCACTACAATGTCCAAATTCTCAAATGAAAGGAAGTGGATCTAATACAAGGGCAGAGGAAAGCCTCTTTTTCCCCCCGTCTGATTGGCTGGGAGTAGAGTCACATTAATGATTAAACAAAATACTCCTTATTTTTCCTTCTTTTACATTTATTTTCAGTCTACCCCATAATTATTATCAGTGTCATAAAGGAAATCATATTGTTCTATTGATTAACAGTGGCTGCATTTTCCAATTATTTCTATAATGAGTTTAGTGGCAATGACCCAGAAAATGGACAAAGACCTCACTATAGATTAATGTTAATTTGGTGTAAATTGTTATTTTTCCCCCTTGCTCCAGCAAATGATGATAATAGTTCTCTACTGTTAATTAATCAACTTCTTAAAATAGAGTTCACCAGGTGGAAATAATTAGCAATTAATTGTTTCCTGTTTATTACTCTTCAGTCAGGGAAACAACAAAGACTGGATTTGTTCAACAGTATTTACTAAAAAGCTCCCCAATAAATAAATTAGAGGCACAAATGTTGGTATGGGTACCAATATTTGTGCTTGTGCATTTGTTTTATGGGAAAATGCAAAAGGAAAATAATCACTAATTTCCCTTTAGAATTAACATATCATACCAGCAGGTGTGAACATTTGCCATTTGTTTCATCTTCATTCTTCTTTGTTTGTTTGTTTGTTTATTGTTTCTAGACTGCTTAACTGATTGGCAAAAGCCAACAACAAAAAACGATGAGTCTTCTCTTACTGGATGGAACAACTTTCAGTGATGAAATCACACATCAATAAGAGATTTATGTTGCATCTGCATTTTAATCATGACAATGGCACTTTAAGTTTGACAAAAACAAACAGAAAACACCCCACCATAGTCTTTTTATATGATCCATTCTAACAGAGATGCTCTTTGCAAAATTTTATTTCATTTAATTGATCAAAAATGCACCCACTGGACATTTCTGTCAATTTCAGAATATCAATGACTGATGCATCTGAGAAATAGCTGAGTGAAAGCTCTCCCCAAAATGACAATCTATATTCCACCCATCACGACCATCTCCCTCCAGCAAAAGCCTTGAAACTAAGGCAAGTCTTTCTTGCAGCATCCTCTAAAATAAATGAACTTGAGCTTTCTCCAGCCAATGGAGGGAATGAGTTCCAAAATCAAGGCCATCCTCCTTCCTCCCCCACACTGAGAATGACTTGTATCTAGACCCCTACCATTCCTCTAAAACCCAATGGGACATGACAACAAGTGTGGGTCTGGGTTGGGTCCAGTGGGAAGAACAGACTGTCCTGGGCTTGGCACATTGGCCTCCGAGTTGGCCTCCTTCTCCTGTTGTGGGGTTGACACAGCGATGACTGCATGCCTCGCTCTTGCCAACCGCTGCCACTTTGCTGTGTTGTATGCACTGTGGTGTAAGGTATGCCAACAAGTAGCAGTGCCTGTCAGTCTGCAACACACACAGCAGAGCAGGGGGTAGCAGATGGCAGGAACATGACATGAAACCATCTGTGCTTGGAGCTGCTGCCATGCTGACCCCGCAGGCAGCAGGAGAAGAGAGGACGCCCCAGGTTGGAGGTGGCAGTGGTATTGACTCAGGTTTGGGAGAAAAACTCAGGGTTGGGTTGGAAAATGACTCGACCCTGTGGGCTCAAGTTGGGTTAGGTTGAGTCTGGTTTGTGTCTGAGTTGGACTGAAAAATTAGGCCAAGCAGACCACCCCAACTCTGACTCTAAATCTGGCGACTCTCAGCAAAACCATCTCAGCTGATCTCATTTGTCAATGTGGTGAATAAGGAGATGATCACCCTTTAAGTAATTAGCATCCAACTCATATATGCCTTTATAGATCAAAATCAATAACTTGTACCTGGAGACTATTTGGTAGCCAGTGAAACTTATGTGGCACATAGGAAGTAGGCAACCTTGTTCTGTACTAACTGAAGTTTCCGCACAATCTTCATTCAGAGTCTCTGTATCTGACCAGGAAGCTGAAGATGTGAACATGGCATGGATCTCACATGTAAATGTCGCTGTAATTATTGATGCTTTTAATACAGCTGGTTGATTACCACTGCAATGGTAATCTTGCGAGTAGTGGGTTCCAGATTCCCACTCATTGCCTTGTGGGGGGGACATCTCCTGTAGCCTTTGGGGAAGCAAGAATTCCCCAGAAATCACACCACCAACATCATCAGTCACAGGCAGCTTTATCAGCAACAGTCATCTTGATAAAAAAAAACCAGACCCGGTGGCGCCCCCCGCTACTTCTGCCATAAGTCCATCCGTCACTAATCAAGACCCTCCTTCCCTTTGGGCTCTGGCTGATTTTAGTGAAGGACTCTCTCACACCCTCAGGCTTATCTCTGCGTCTGGGCCCCCACCTTGAGTTAGGGCTCTCAACCTGCAGTGTCCCAGCAGCAGGTATTGCTGCCCACAGTGTTTTGTTTTTCTTTCCAGGAGTGCTTGCAACTGGAAGGTGGGGCAGGATTTCCTGCCATCTCTCTCTACCCAACCAGAGCTCTGTGGGGGGTGGGGAAGCCAATTTCTTCTCTTTGCTCACCCCACCGTGCCAATCGGGGCTCCAGGGGCAAAGCCAGCTTTCGCAGCCATGCTGCTAATCTTGTGAAGTTAGGCTCTATACCACACCATATATCTACACTTTCATCTGTAACCTTCTAGCTAGATAAAAATGGAAATACATGCTCTGGCCTAGCTGATGCTCTCTGGGAATCCTGGAGAAGCAAAGATTCCAAAAGACCCTAGGATTACAGACTTCACTAACAAAAGCTGAGCACAGAGGAAGCAGATGTCACTGCTACAATATCCTCTACTAGCCAGCATCACCATCTTATCTGTATTGAGCCTCAGCCAATTTACTCTCATCTAAGTCCCTATCTCAGCCGGTCACTGGGAAAGAAAAGACACCACACAGATTTATTTATCTGTTTAAGATGAAAAAGAAATAGATTTGAGTTTTGCCATTATAACACATCTCACAGCCCAGGTCATTTTTGTTACCTTCCCCAGAGAGCTCATATACTTATAAAAAAGGAAAGGAGACAGAACTGAATCCTACAGTAACCCATCTAAAACAGCCATTGGGACAGACAAGCAGTCACCCCTTACCATCTAGGTTCGCTCCTAAAAGAAGGTTCAGAGCCACTCAAACATTACTCCTCCCATGCTTGCTGCAGTCCCTGGCCAACCAATAGAACTTCATGGTCAATAGTATCAAAGTTCTAATAGAATTATAGCAAGGACACTGGAATTGCCATTGCTTGAACGAGATCAATAACCAATTAAATGAACCAGAATACTTACCTATCTCCAATAGCAATCTGTTCAATTGTAATATATTTGATCTCAGTACAATTCAAAATATGGTTTCTGCTGGCTGGTTTTAATAAAACTTCCCACTTGAGTCAAATCATTAGCATTTATTATTTCCAAAAAGTGAAATCTGATTTTGATTGCTAACACAGCTTTCCCTTACCAACATGTTTCAGTTTTGCTCTGGGCAAAATCAGGAGTATCATCAGGATTATCCCAGAACAGGAGGTTATTATTTTGAAAGACAATTTTCACCATTTTCATACCAAACTTTTTTTCATGTCTGTGTGGAAAAGGGGCAAATTTTCAGCATTGGAAACTACTTTTTTTGTTAAGATACAGCACGAATGGAAAATGATCAGAAAAATGAGACAAAACCATAAAATGTTTCTTGATTTGGCAACTGTTAGATTTTGTTTAAAAATTATCCCAACTGATTCCATTCAACTTTTATTGTTTTCTGCAAAACCTGATCTTGAAGCAAAATATCTGGTGCTAACATCATTTTCTCAAATATCCATATTATGGGGCCATTAGATAAGGTTCAGTGACTTTTTCTGAGTGTGAAAAGTAAATGTTTGAATTACCTTCTTCTGGCAAAAACTGCTGTGTATCTTGGGAAAATAATTTTTTTTGCTGGTTTTAAGACTTCTATGTCAAAATACTGCACTGAAAAAAACAGAGCAAGTGAAAACTTCAGCTACAGTTTGAATGACAGGTCCTCAGCGGTTGCTGTTTTGTGCTCTCCCTGCAAGACCACGGTAGGGCTAGGAGGCAGATTGAAATTACCATTTGTGACCCCCTGGATCCTTCTGTCCCAACCCCATTCATGGGGCTGTTCTGGCAATCGCTAGTCACTGGGGCTTTGGCACACCCAAACCATGTCCTCTTTCTCATGAGAGAACTACAGAGTCTTTCTGTGTATGTAAAGAATTCCATCCACAGTCTTTAGAACAGACTCCTCTTTCTTCTCTATCACAAGGGACCAATTGCCACTGAATTTTAAATGCTCTCATGAGTTTTGAAAGAACTTTGGACATTTTTTTTCTTTGTCTTTATTATTAAAGGAGAATTTATTCAGTCTCTCTCTCTCTCTCTCTGGACACCTATTTCAATAGGTTACCAGTTAGAATTCCCTGAAATGGATGGTAATCTAACATTTTTTGCCTGGCACCTTGGCAAATGTGTCTTTCACAGTTGTTTACTAGGTGATTATTCATCTGAATATCCATCTATGCCTTTAAATGGCTTCAATCACCTTTGTATCTGAGCACTGTGTTCTGTGAGAGCCTTCTAGATTTGAAACAATTAAAATGGAAGAATTGGATTTTTAAAATTTGGCTTAAAAATTTGATTGTATTCCTCTTTTGTTACTGTAGTATGTATGCTTGACAGTAGGGGTGGAGGTAGAATAATACATTTTATATGTATATATATATATATAAAAATTAAAGTGTACCCTGCTGGATTATTACAAAGGTTGTAATTTCATCTTTAGGTTCATTCTCACAATTTATGACATCAACCCTCTGTATGAAATTGCAGCTTGAAGCCCACATGGTGATAGATTTTATTCTCTAGTCAAAAGCTAGCTTGGATAGCACTGAAATATATAGCAGAACCTGCATAAAGGAATTGTACTGATGTCTAACTGATACAGGCATATATAATTCCCTGTCACAGCATTCAGTAGGAGAACTTAATAATAAGATTACTCTAGTTTTATTGTTTTCTCCTTGATTCTTCTCTCCCTTGCTATATGCTTTCATCAATCTCGGCCAAAGATTAGAAACACAAAACCCAGATTGATTTGTAAGCTTTGTTTTTTAGATTAAAAAGAAATATGTATAATTCAGAAGGTTTCTCTCTCTCTCTCTCTTTTTTAAAACCACCGAATTAGAGGCCCTGAAATTGGAACTGATTTTATACTTTCCTATAATAATATTTTTATGAGTGAAATTGGAAGAACAGCCACTCAATGGGAGAGGAGGGAGAAATGGAGCTGACTGGTGTTACAGAAATATTTATGGGGAGTTTTGATGTTTAGCTTGGAGCACAAAAGAGAACTTTTATTGCAGAAACCTACATAAAGCTCTTTTTGTTCTGTAAATTGTGCTCCCCCCCCAACTTAACAAGAAATAAATAAATAAAAAGCTCATTTCTGCTAGGGATGGACTAGACCAGTACAAAGAAGGAACTGGTGCTGCCTTTTGCCCAGTATGGTGAAAACTGTGTATTTTAATATCCATACACTAATAATAATACCTAACTGTTATATAGTTCATTTGTAGACCTCAAAGTGCTTTGCAAAGGTGATAACTGTCATTATCCTCATTTTGCAGACAGAGAAACAAAGGCACGGAGACTTGCCCAAGGTCACTCTGTAGGCCACTGCTAGAACCAGGAATAGAAAGCAAGTCTGAGTTCCAGTCCACTGATCTAACCACTAGGCCATGCTAGTTATTGTGACTATCACTACCCTGAAGTACACAATTTTGGGTGACTGAGAGGTGGATTCTGGACCCATTCTTTGGAAAACAATGGGGCCCTGACTACAATACAAGATAACTCTTATTTGTATGGATTCTTTCATGCAATTTGTATCCCATACTATAATAGAATTACATTATAAAGTTAAATAACACCAAAGGAAGACCAAAAAACAAGAGGTGTAAAGGAGCAGGGAAGAATAATCTAAGGATGAATCCTAATACCACTGAAGTCAAAGGCAGTTTTGCCTTTAAACTCAGTGTGGCCAGGATTTTGCTCTAGAGTTTTAAATGAGATTAGAGAAGAAATAATGAGAGCCAATGAGATGGAGTGAAACAGAAAGGCTGTTCTAGATAACAGGAGCTGTAGTAGATAAGGGTCTCATATCAGTAGTGATGAAATTTGGACAAGAAGACCAGTGGCTAGGTGAGCAGAGAGCGGTACATGCAGGTAAATTACAGCTAGTACAAAACCAAGGATTTTGAATTCATGCCATGGCTTTCCTGGCCCCTTATGTAGCCATTTGCTCCTGTCCTAACAATATCCTTCTGATTTGGTAGCATTTTATGTGCATTGTCAATGGCTACAAAAGGTACACAGCAGTGGAGAGTCTGGATCTTACTCTGAGAGTTACACACACACCTAGAGCCAAGTCAAAGCTTCCCCAGACATCAAGCTAATCCAGTTAAAGCACATTAGTTTCATATGATAAACAAGGAAATAAAGTGGCCAGCACTGTATCCAATTACCTTAACTCAATGGATCAAGTACCTATTTTGGTGTGCAGTGAACTAGTGCAAGCAAAACTCAAACCCATGAACTTCAGAATTATACTGAAGCACTTTAAACACTCAGCTAACCTCTAAGTACTTTGAGCAGATATTCCCACAGAAAAATAAATCACATTCGCTACTGCTGTACTTCTGTGTTCATTTTCAGCAAAATATTTCAGCAAATGAGTTCATTATCAGCAATGTTTGTGGAAATAACAAATGTCAAGGGAATTCTATGGATTGAGAGTCCACTGAAGTCAATGGAAGTCTTTCCTTTAATATCAATTGGCTTTGAATCAGGGTCTATTTGCAGAAACCAAATTTTGAATTCCTAAGTGTGAGCATTCACTAAGAACCTACTTCTAGTAGGAACTCACTCTATGACTCAAATTGTTCCATGAAGACTAACCAACATATCCCAAATATGAAGTAGCAGATACTTTATATTTACTTAGATTGCAATTTCTGTGGGCTAGGGATCATCTTTTTGTTCGGTGTTCATATAGCTCCTAGCTCAATGGGTCCTGGTACATGACTGTGGCTGGTAGGTACTACCATGATACAAATAATTAAATAAATAAATAGCAATAATACACCCAATAAATGTCAGGCCAAGAATTGCTCACTGTAATTATGCTGCAAATAATTTTGAATTAACAAATTCAAGAAAATGGTAAGCATCTCCCAGACAAGTTCCAAATCAAAAGAAAGGCTAAATTCACCAAGTAAATTACTCATTCAGATCAACCTGCTCCATAAACCAAGTTAATTGCTAGCCAGAGACACATACACCAAAGGATAAAACAGTTTGACTGTGAGAAGGGAGCTAACAAGTTGTGTCCGTAACACATTCGTCCCAAAAGTCATTTACTAAGCTACAGGTTATTCTTACTTGTAATTTCAGAGGTATTTAAGTAGGAGAGGAGCATGTATCCCTCAAATACCATGGAAGCAGAAGAGATAACAAGGAGTTGTGAGGTGAATTGACATGAATGTTGATAGGCTTAACTCATCAGCAGTGAGAGAGGTAAGTACTATAGGAGCTCTTTAAATAAACGTAGAGAGCCTTACCTTTCTCTGACTTCCTTTTTCAACACGTGAGAAAGGAACATCACATTTAACATATCTTTGGAATCCAATAGTATAGGGAGAAAATACCCCTTCATCACAAATCTGGTGTCAAAAGCAGAAAAGAAAAAAGTCTCTCTCACAGCTAATAGACAGAAGGAGAAAAAATGCTCTTAAAGGACAAAATAACAAAAAAAGAATAGTAAGTATACATTGGTTTATGGAATATTCAGCCTTCTTCTTGCATTAAGGGAATTGTGCAAATTGCTAGATTCCTCCTAATCAACAAGACCCGAAGAAAAATAAATCAATAAAGCAGTCATTTCAGAAGGGATGAAGGCTTAAAGTCAGAGAGGGCTAGATAGCTCAGTGAAATGAAGAACATTATTACCTCCAGAACATCAGGGACATCTAACTTAGGTTGTTAGTGGTTAAACATCGTCTCCAACAAAGTTATTGTTCCATGGCCTGTGTGAAATGAGACAGTGGATTCAGCCCAAGTACTTGTGGCTAAAATAAAAGTAAAAAAGAGCCCACAATCACAACTGACATTGGTTAAAAGTCTCAACAGAGACATCATGGATTGAACCTCAGTGGTGGTCTCTGCTAAGGAAAGGTTGAGCCACTATGACAAGACAGTATGTGGAGAAGCTTCCTTTACTATCACTCACCCTGTACCAATTCTGTGACTTCATTCTCGAGGGCCATCAATCCATCCACCATCCATAAATTCACACAAAAGGCTGAAATTCAGCTCAAATAGAAGTGGCATGGACGAAATCTCTTCCATAAGTGATCGTGAGTCTGATTTTGGCCAGGACAGTTGCCTTTTCAAGCTCTGTCCCAGATGTCCCATTTGCTCTTGGTCTAGGGGGGCATGGAGGAACATTTGGGCAAGAGCAAATCAGACAAATGACTAGTTTTGCCCATAAAATCATTATGTCTGTGATGTCATCTTAGACTTTTGGCCCCCATATGGTTGGGCTCAGGCTCGCCTGGCATCACTGCTTACCCATTGTCCCATTTTCAGTTTAGGGAAATATGATCACCCCTAATCTTCCCTGGAACCCCAGATAGAGTCAATTTAAACACAAACCCTATAGCCATGATGATGGGAATATTAATCTGATAAAAAAATATACAGGTCAGTTGCTGAATTATTTGAGATGGAAAATAAATTCTGAACAAGATTAAAAGAAGGAACACCAAGCCCTCAGGTTTTTACACATCATCATTTTGGACACAGTTTCCTCTGTAAGTGTCCCTCACCTTTGAATATGAACCAATATATAGCACATTTCACTGAGTAAACACTTGGAATACGTCTTTTATGATTCATTTGCCTCAACAAAGTGTCAGCTCCTTCACTACACAGCCAGGGGCAGGGTAGCACAAGTGGGAGAGGGCCGAAGTGAACAGGATAAGGAGTCAACAACTCCAGTCTACAAAAATAGACTTATCCGTTAACAAAACAATTAAAACAATTACTTAAATAGCCCCGTGTATATGGTAGACCAGTTCCCGGGTAATTTTAACCTACTTGCTGACAGGTTATGTGGATTTTCACATGCTAATTTACCAGTACAATAAAAAATAACTGAATAGCCCAGTGTGTATCCTTGTCTGGTTCCCAAGCAACTTAACTTACACATTGACAAGTTATGTGGATTTTCACATACTTATTTACCACTTCAAATCAAAATGTACTTACTATAGTGGCCTCTGTATCATATTACATATAGAATGTTCTTCTTACAACACTCAATAAATGGTCTCATATGTGAGCCATAAACCTTACTGTTTGCCCAAGCTGTGAAGAAACGGAGAAGCAATGAGAGAGATGGTTTTCTTAGACAAAGATTAAAAATTTACTATAGACTGAGGATGGAGAAAGCAATTCTATTTACCTCAGGGGGCTGAATTGTACCAGTATGACTGAATAATAGCAACATTTGCATTTGCTTGGTTCCTTTTCCATCAAGAATTTCAAAGTGCTTTACAAAGGATTTTTTCATCCAGCTCCATTTCAATGTGTACAAGTATCATAGCCACCCATAAACTGGGTGAATCAAAGAACAGAAAGCTTTAAATCCCATTTTCACAAGCATCCTCTAATTTTGGGTGCCTCAGTTCTTGGGTTTCCAGTTTTAAACACTTTAAAGCTCTCTTAAGTTGGTCACCCAACATATCACTCAATATCAATGGCCAATTTTGAAAATCTTGTTCTAAATAATAATACCTACTTCTTATATTGCATTTTGCATCAGTTGATCTCAAAACACGTTCTAATGGAAGTAAGCATCATTATTCCCATTTTACGTATGGGGAAACCAAGATATAGAGAGGGGAAGTGACTTACCCAAGGTAACTCAACAGGCCAGCGGACAAAATGGGAACAGAATCCAGGTTTTTGAAGTCCATATCAGCATGCTACACACTAGGTCATGCCCAAGGATGCGAAGCAATTTACTAGCATTACTGGGAATGGAACACAGAAGTTCTCAGATCCTAATCCTATGCTCAACTCACCAGATAATCTTTTACTAGCCTTAGCTACTAGGTAAGAAACCAAAAAGCACAATTAGCAGCCATGATGATATTGAAAGATACTGTTGCCCCATGTCCAGATTATGACTCAAAATGAAGGGGGATGGTGTAAATATTAAACAAGCACCTACAAAAAGGAAGATACCTTGTTAAATTGTAGCAGATACAGTACCACAGCACTAGAAAATACAAGTCAAATATTAATCTCGGGTACAATACCAGAAACCATCCACTTTGCATGTATTCATTCTGAGCTCCTTTCACATAATGACATGGTTTTCTTTGGGGAACAAAGAGAGCTTAATAACACTGTGTAAATCAGAACAGTGTCTCAGATTAATGAGCCATTCATGAAGATGGGCTGATGTTTTCATAAGTGTTCCCACCATGACTTCTGGTAGATTTGCGGTGACAAATGAATTCTTTGCATGGCTAAATACCAGAAAGACTATACATATTTAAACATGGACACTTTCACTCTCCATCTTTCCAAAGAGGTCTGCAGGCTGGTGAAAGCAGGTATAAGAGTTTCACGGTGAGAACTTGGTTAATTCCCATCAACATTCAAGTCTCTTCATGCAAGTGATATGAATAATTTTCAACATTAAAAGTGAGTAAACTTTTTGTTCACATCAACACTATTGCACAGCACACACACAAAACCCTCTGGCAAATTGTTCTTTGTTATTTAAAGGAACTCCACCAACTAGTCTGAGATCTTATATTTAGACTTTGTTAAAAGTAAAAAAGCTTCACAAAATATAATAAGAACGGAAATGTTTCAATTGTTTATGTTTTTTAATTGAAACATCCACTGTTGTATTTGCTAGTCCAGATAAATAAAAGTGACTAGATGGAAAGTTAACTGGTCCAACGTCACCTTCCAAAATGAGTGGGACATGAAAAAAGCATAAATTTCAAATTTACTTTTCCTTTTCAAATATATTTCAGTTTCAATCACTCTGAGTTGTTATTAGCAAAAGGACTAAGATGATGTTGGGGTTCTTTTTAGTGAACATTTTATTATGTCAATGGCCCATTTAAGAAAGCATAAACTAGATATTTAGCTCTGCTGCACTCGCTGCTCTGTTCTCTTGTTTTTCAAAACACTCCTAAAGCCAGCTTAACCAGTCCCTCTGTGATGGGAAATTTTAATTGGCACAATATTGCCATAATGGCTCCTACTCCCTTCTTTGGAGAGCAGCATAGTTCCTAAGATGCAACAACCCCTGCTTCCAGGGATGATTCCTTGTGGACATGAGTCAGACCCACCCTCAGGCTTTTCTAACTCATGACAAAAGCCTGAGTAGATGCATATCAGATCCAGAATCCAGAGGCCATAAAGGTGGTTTAAAGGCACCTCTGCCACTTCTTCCTCCCCTCTCATGTTAAGCCTAGCTCAGCTGGACCAGAATATCTGCCTCCCCATTTCCTAACTTCATATTTTACTAATGTAAGGAGAAAAATCTCTGAAGGCATTAATAATAGAATGTTACTGACTCAATTTGTCTTATGTCATGTTGTGTCATCTCACTGTGACTGAAATACCACTAATGGAACAGTGAACCTATCTCACAATTACTGTAACAACAGCTACTGGTTTGGAGATTAGTGATAAGATTTGGAAAGCACCTTTATAGTTATTAAACGTTGCCACATTCTTTCCAAGCAGTTATGGTGGTATTAATTTAGTTCCACTCACATCACCATAATAATTGTCAGCTAAGACATCTTCTAACTCAGCACTTCAGGCAATTATATGGCAGCTCAGGATAGGCTGGTCTTGAATCATCATTAGTGTACGGTACTACCTTAATAAGCAGTCCTTTGAAAAATGATGTGTCTGCATGCTGGACTGGTGGTCAGAAGGAAATATGCATGATTATGTTGTATATGGGTAGAAGTCATTTCATCCATTATTTTAACTCCACTTTGGAATAAAAAGTTTTCCCTTTACAAACTCCCCTTCTATATACCAGGGCCCATTCTGTAGTCGCACAAGCTGGTGTTCTGAAAGTTGAATTCACTTCTCCATGGCTATAAGCCTGTCCCAATAGCTGGCACTCGCTGTGGGAAAGTAAAATACACTGAACCTTTCCCCTTAGAAAGTCTATGCTCCTTCTTTTAGCTGGCAGGAGGAATAAGAGTCCTAAAGACAGGTCCTCCACGCAATAACTTACTGTGCTTCTCAGAAAGCTCTCAGGATATAACTCCATCAAAATATTATCAGAGGCAATGGGTAATTTTACCTTTGCACTGTTCCCTGGGGAATCATTGTCTGATTATACTAGTACAAAAGGGGATATTTTGTAATGAACAATACTAAAGATAAGCATGGAGTAGAAATGTGCTGGGTAATGTTATTGAGGTAAATGAGAACTATATACATCGAAAGGTTTAAGAATGCACATGCATCAAAAAGATAAGAATGAGCAAACTGGATGTGTTAACATAGACAGTTGTATGTGTGTACTATTGTCCTCTACAGAATGGATTCATAGATTCCCAACAGTTCATTTTAGACCTTACATTTTTACCAACTAATGGAATACAATAGATGTAATGGATAAACCAATCACATCACTAAACTAATGGATAACGATTACATCACATGAAGGCAGACAACTAAAAAGTGACAAATTTTATAAGGGCTCATATACAAATGCTGGAAGTCTAAATTCTAAGATGGGTGAACTTGAGTGACTGGTATTCAATGAGGATATTGATAAAATACGCATCACAGAAACTTGATGGAATGATGATAATCAATAGACATTGTAATACCAGGGTACAAAATATATATAAGAATGACAAAGTAGGTCACACTGGTGTGGGAGTGGCACTGTATGTGAAAGAAAGCATAGTGTCAAATACAGCAAAAATCTTAAATGAATCAAACTGTACCATAGAATCTCTATGCATAGAAATTCCACGCTTGAATAAGAGTTTTGCATCAGGAATATACTAATGACCAGCTGACCAAGATGATGATGGTGATTGTGAAATGTTCAGGGAGATTAGACTGGCTATTCAAAGAGAAAAATCACTAATAATGGGGGATTTCAACTATCCCCATATTGACTTGATACATGTCACCTCAGGACGGGAGGCAGAGATAAAGTTTCTAGACACCATTAATGACTGCTTCTTGGAGCAGTTCGTCATGGAACCCACAAGTGAAGAGGCAATTCTTGATTTAGTCGTAAGTGGAGTACAAGATCTGGTCCAAGAGGTGAATATAGCTGAACTGCTCGGTAAAAGCAACAGTAATGTCTGGGTAGTTAAATTCTATTAGAATTCTTTGAGGGGGTCAATAAACATGTGGACAAGGATCCAGTAAAATAGTGTACTTGGACTTTTCAGGGAACAAAGTCCCTCACCAAAGGCTCTTAAACAAAGTTGGCAGTCATAGGATAAGAGGGAAGTTCCTCTCATGAATCAATAATTGGTTAAAAGATAGGAAACAAAGGGTAGGAATAAATGGTCAGTTTTCACAGTGGAGAGAGCAAAATAGCGGGGTCCCCCAAAGATTTGTACTGGTTACAGTGCTGTTCAACATATTCATAAATGACCTGGAAACAGGGGTAAATAATGAGATGGCAAAATTTGCAGATTTTTCAAAATTACTCAAAATAAGTCTAAAGCATACTGAAGAGTTACAAAGGGATCTCATGGAACTGGGTGAGTGAGCAACAAAATAAATTAAATTCAATATTGATAAATATAAAATAATGCACATTTGAAAACATAATCCCAACTATACATACAAAATGATGTTAACAGACAAGAAACAGATCTTGAAGTCTTTGTGGATAGTTCTCTGAAAATATCTGGTCACTGTGCAATGGCTGTCAAAAAAACTAACAGAATGTTAGGAACCATTAGGAAAGAAAGAGATAATGAGACATAAAATATCATAATGCCTCTATATAAATACATAGTACACTCACACCTTGAATACTATGTGCAGTTTTGGTCACCCCCATATATATTAGCTATATATATTAGAATTGGAAAAGGTACAGAGAAGGCAACAAAAAATGATGAAAGACATGTAGCAGCTTCCATATGAGGAGAGATTAGAATGAGTAGGACTTTTCAGTTTGCAAAATAGATGAGTAAATGGGATATGATAGAGGTCTATAAAATCATGACTGTTATAAAGAAATTGAAAGTGTTATTTACTTGTTTACATAACACAAGAACCAGGGATCACCCAATGAAAGTAGTAGGCAGCAGATTTAAAATAAAGAAAAGGGAAGTACTTCACACACCGCACAGTCAACCTGTGGAACTTATTGCCAAGGGATATTGTGAAGTCTAAAACTATAACTGGGTTAAAAAAAACTAGATACATTCATGGAGGATATGTCCATCAATGGCTATTAGCCAAGATGATCAGGAATGCAATCCCATGCTCTAGGTGTCTTTAGCCTCTGGCTGCCAGAAGCCAGGAGTGGACAACAGGTGATGGATCATTTGGTGATTGTCTGTTCTGTTCATTCCCTCTGAAGCACCTGGCATTGGCCACTGTCAGAAGACATGATGCTTGGCTAGATAGACTATTGTTCTGACCCAGTATGGCCCTTTTTTATGTAAGTGAATCTGAACTGTCCATGCCAACTATCTGCTATTCATTGCTCGTGTTGTGTGATTGGCTCACCAAACTCACATGATAGTGCTGCTATTTCCTGATGGAGAGGGTAAAACTTTTTGAACAGGAGAATAACAAAAAATGAAGAACACTTTCCAACATGACTTAAACTACTAAGTTATTTATTTAAACTAATAATTACTTGGGGTCTGATCAATTTGCAACTCTCATTGAAATAAATGGGAACTATGGGTGCTTAGCATCTCTGAAAAAAAATCAACAAAAATTCAAGACACACAAAACATTTTCAGGAATATTCCGCAGCTCTCCATGTGATTTTGTTTCTGAGGAACATAACCTTACAACAACAAATCTGCTTTTTATTTTGCCCAAATATGCATGAATTCATTTTTAAAATGTTCAGCTATCTCTGGGGTGTAGCACAATGACAACCAGGAAGTCCTGCATGGTTACAGTGCTATGCTATTATAAACTTGAATCTGAAACGTGTCTGAAGGAGTTCAGTTTTACCGCATTTATTTTTCCTTTTCATTTACTTTAGAGAATATTGAAAAATTATTGTTCTTGCACCAAGAAACAAGAAATACAGGCAATGCCATTGTGTTGTGATTTCCAGCCCAGTTGTACAGTTTTAAGAACTCTGAATAAAGTTTGAATTCTTATCAAAGGATATAGATGCTTATATGAACCAAATTTTCCCACTTCAGCCACACCTAATATAGACCACAATATTCATTCTTTTAGGATCAGATAGCAATATACTTACATTGAGTAGCCTCAGTGAAATCATTGGTACTACTTGAAGAGGTAATTCTGTGTGTGTTAAGGCTGAAGTATCTGGCCCTTAGTTAAAAATATTTTGTAAATGTATTCATGGTGTGCATTACTGCAAAGCCAATCAAACAGATAAAAGCACAGGCATTTTAACGGACCATTAAATGAATGATTTGCTCTGTCCCTGTAGAAATTTGCGGTTGTTCCTTCCTAAACTCAACTTCTATGGAGATTTTGTCATCTGTCATGCATATGAAATGTAAACTCATGTAAACTCATGAAACAATGTATTTCTGTACAAGTGATTTCAGACTCAGTGATACCCTTATGAAATTGTGGATTGTATGATATATACACAGGTAATTAACATGCTGTTCCTTAAAGGAGAGTGACCACTATCTTAACTATCTGTAGAGAACAATGGAACACTACCTGGTGATATGTAGCAACTGCTAAGGAACTTTCATAATGATGTTATGCAATCCATACTTTATAAAAAGAGTACTACATTATTCTACAGGTTTGACCTGAACACTATGGGCTGGATTCTCAGGGTATGTCTATACTGCAATTCAAAATCTGTGGCTGGCCTGCTCCAGATGATTCAGGGTTGCAAGGCTCAGGCTAAGGGAATTTCCCACCTGGCAGATTCCTAGAGCCCAGGCTCCTAGAGCCCATCAACACTGCAATTAAACAGCCCTGTAGCCCTAGCCCCATGAGCCTGAGTTAGCTGGCACAGCCCAGCCGTGGGTTTTTAATTGCAGTGTAGCCATACCCTCAGATGCATTTATGGCCCTTCGTACTGCTTAAGCAACTGGATCTGGCCACCTAATTATCCTTGGATGGCGGAGCTCTCCTGTGGCACAGAACTGGCATACACTGCCCCTTTGCTAAATCTTCTCATTCGGCTCTGGCATAAGGAGTGTGTCAGGGGCAAGGAGAGTGAATGGCTGAGCATGCTGTGCTCTGGATATGCTCAGTTGGCATACAGTCTCTTGGGGACCATTGCCAGCTGGTGAAGTTAGAGCAGCCTAGGGACTGCTCTAACCTTTATCAGAACCCAGAGTGGTACACATCTGCCCTGACAACTAGGGAGCTGTAATTGTCTGACGTCAGTGGCCTTTCTCTGCTCTACTGCAGTGACCAGAAATTCTATGAAGCAGAGAATCTGGGACTGCAGAAGTACACTAATGTGCACTACTGTTGAGACAATAGTATAATATTTTATAAGCATTATCAATAATATTTCCTAGATTGTAAATTGTGGAGTACCTGTGTCTAGCTTTGTATTTGTATGCTGTGTACCATAGATGGGCCCTAATCCTGACTAAGGCCTCTGGGTATAGTGTAATATTAATATTATTAAAAATGAATATCAGAAGTTGACAGACAAATGACAGAGTGGTGTCTTGTAGTTAGCGCAGGGAGCTGGGAATGAAAACTCTTAGGCTTTTTCTATATCTGCCCCTGAACTTGCATGAGACAGGCTAAATCTGTGCTTCAGTTTACCAGTGAATAAAGTGGAGGTAATTAAACTTTCCTACCTCATGGGGTTTTGTGAAAATGTAAATTAAAGAAAAGTGCTTTGAGGTCCTCTGGTGAAAGGCACTGCTAAAGGTGCAGAGGTTTAATAAATATCTGCTCTTGTTGGTGAGACAGCTAGATCACTGATGTTTCACAATGTAAGTAGCAAACCATGGCAATTTTGTACCTTTCACTAATATAATGGGAGGGAAAAGTCATCAGAGATTCTCATGTTGCACAGAGAAACAGTCCTTAGATATGTGTTGTTCACTACTGTGTAGAGCAGTGTCAACACAAAGAGCTTTCTTCTTGCTCAGTTTTGTTTGGGACATGCATTGAAGCCAATTCAAAATGCATTAATATGTTTTTAATTTTCCATTGTCATTTATAACTTCCATCAATATAATTTGAAAGTTTCACAAAGAAAATGACACCGTAAAGTACATCAAGCAGGTAAAATTATAAATCTATTTGAACTGCATATCTACTAATTAAGCAACGTTATAGGCTTCACACATTAAAAATAGTTTATAAGTTAATAAAAACATATAAAAAAGAATAACCTCACCAGCATGATTATAGGATTTTCTGGAACATAATAATTCTTTATCCACTGAGATTTACTACATTTTACTGCCAGATATAAACACATTTAGTTGCATCTGCGTGCTACATAATGATGTCCAGTGTCTGTTTAGTTAATCATAAGCTCAGTATGCATCCCGAGCCCCAGGCATTACTAAAGTACAGTGACAAAACATCACAGGAATCACATATTGCAGATATTATACAGTAATTTGAAAATAAACTATTTTACAATGCATTTTCCTGATGCTCTCTTTCATAGAATCATAGGACTGGAAAGGACCTCAAGAAGTCATACAGTCCAGTCCCCTGCACTTATGGCAGGAACAAGCATTATCTTTAATATATTAGTACAAAATACACGCACACACACTATCCCACACCACCCAAGCTATGGTAAATTCAAGCAATTACAAGCAGAGACATGAACTCAAACACAGCAGCTGTTATTCTTTAATGTGGTTGACAGGAAACTGATTTTTTTCTACTCCAGATGCCAGCAAATGGCATCTATTTGCCCATTACCCCTAAGATTATTTTAAAATAATTTGCAGCAAATAGTCCTTTAATCTCTTTTTCTCCTTCCAAAATATCTATGAAGAGATCAGTTTATTCTAATTTATCCATCACCCTAATTTATTCACTAAGTATTCTTTGATTGTTGTTACCCTAGGAATTGATTGAAAATAGTTTAAATGCAAGTTGTGCTGCTTAATTGTGGTTCATCAAATACATCACATGATATATTTCTGTTCCCTGACTGGATGTCCATGCAAGCCATTCTGGAGCAAATACATGTCTGCAAAACTCAGTCACAGGAATGTTCCCATAACGCAAACAGAAATGGGACTCAATATACATGGCCAAAAGGAGTTCTTTGAAAATCTAAACGAACATTCAGATTTTTTTTGGAGAGGGAAGGAGCAGTTCTGGTTACTTGTCACTTAACATGGTTCATATTATGTATTAACAAATGTGCCTTCTGGTATGGGGATTACCAGGACATTAATATATGATATTAGTATAACATATAAAATGATACTCTATCAATTTAATCTAATTTGCGGTCCAGTTGTAACCCTGGGATCCATGCACAGAAAGGATCCTTCACAGACAAATCTCTTGTGTGGAAAGGTAACTCAGCTGTCTCCTTACAGGATAGGATGTTCTGAGGAGCCAGGGCCTGCATGAGGGGCAGTAAGTTAATCAGGGATAATAGGTACCATCCTACCCCACCCCCACACCCACATACTATTGGCACTAGAGAGCTCATCTCTATAGATGCTGCATTACATTTCCACAGTGGGGAAAACCACCACTCTCTTTAAGAACAATCCTAGGATAGGGGATTACTGCTGAAGCCCTGGCAGCAGGTCGCTACTGTGTCATGGATCTGGGAATTGAAGGTCCACGGGAGTCACATAGTTGGCATGGGAGCACAGGGTCTTTATGTGGATGGTCTCTGGCTAGCATTAATCTCTTGGAATCTCTGTGCATCCCACGGATCTATGAGGTTGTGAGCCAGTCCTGCATCTTGTTATGTTAACCAGGGATGGGGGAGGAAGGAGGGAGCAAACTCCACCCCTCACTGGAACAATGGCGGTGAGAGCTCTACAATGACGACCGTATAGAAACTTCCTCTCTGTTAGCCCTTTCCCTTGCATCTTCCATCAGGAGAGGCCAATCTGGCCCTAGATTTCTATCATGTGTTACAGTCATGGAGTCATTGAGTATTATGAGTTAGTCTAGAAGCTGAATTTCTGGCGGAAATTACAATAGAGTTAGTGAGTCTGGCAGCTCATGTGAGTCCCGAGAAGTACAGTATGGGAGCTCAGAAAAGGGCACTTGCATTATTAACTATGGAGGAGCAAAACTGATGGAGAACATGGGGCATTGCTGCAACAATTTCAAGGATGAAAATATTTTATTTTCCTCGATTTCTTTCTAGATCTTTGGTGGCAATATAACAATTGCAAGTATAACCAAAATCTGTGGGTGAAACTCTGACCCACATTGAAATTAATGGGAGTTTTTCCCTCTGGCTTCAATGGGGCCAAGATTCCATCCTCTATGTCTTAATGGATACATTCTTAAAATTAAGTACTTAATTAAATATAATTAGTGAATGCAAATCCTGAGGTAGTATTTTTACCAAAAAAAAAAAAAAGATTTACATATGGTTTTCTTTCTCTTCTGAGTCAGAGGCAATTATGTTTTCAACACTGAACTGCTTTTAATGTCCAAAAATATTCTACTCTGAACAAAAATATTTAAACAGCCATTTTAACTGAGTAAGCAAAGCCAACATACACAATTCACTGTACAAGCCTCTTTTACATGTATTTGTGTACATAGTACAAATAGTTTGTGGCCAGAAAATTATTAGCAGGGGTTCTGTGGATATAATCTACACATAGTAAGAGTTTGTTTAATTTCTATAGAAAGCGTGTATGGTATTATATTGTATTATTTGAAACTAGCATGACTCAGACTTGTTCTGAGGTCCAGAAGGAGATGAAAGGCAGAGCAGTTGAAAGCCTCTGGGTGAAGATAAAGGGAAAAACAGGGATGACATCATGGTCATGGTCTACTATGGGCCACCAAACCAGGAGCAGAACAAATAACAGAAATATCAAAAACACAAGAATTTAACTACCCAGCAAACTGTGGGAAAAGTAATATGGAAAAACACAAAATCTCCAATAAGTACTTGGAATATACTGGGGACTACTTCTTATTTCAGGTAGAGGAAGTAACCAGGGGAGCAGAAGTGTTAGACTTGATTTTGGCTAACAAGGAGGAATTGGCAGTAAAAATGAAGGTAGAAGGCAATTTGGATTAAAGTGATTCTGAAATGATAAAATTTCATGATTCTAAGGAAAGGAAGTAATGGAAGAAGCAAAACAAGGACAATGGAATTCAAAAAACTAGACTTTCAGAAACTCAGAGAACTGATAGGTAAGGTCCAATGAGAAGAAAATTAAGGGAAAAATGAGTTCAGGAGAGCTGGCATTGTCTCAAAGAGACAATATTAAAGGCACAACAGCAAACTATCTTGATGTGAAGGAAAAATAGACAGAGTAGTAAGAGGCCAATATAATTCCATCAGGAGATCTTTAATAACTAGAAAATCAGAAAGAAATCCCACAAAACATGGAAACTTGGACAAATTGCTTAGGATGAATAAAAAAGAATAGTGCACACTAGGGAAAAAATCATAAAGGCTAAGGCACAAAATGAGTTACACCTAGTAAGGGATATAAAAGCAATAAGTTCTCTGAATACATAAGGAACAAAAGAAAGACGAAGGAAAGTGTAGGTCCACCACTTAGTGGGGAAGGAGAGCTAATAACGGATGACATCAAGGAGTCCAATGTGTAATTGCCTATGTTGCTTAAGTCTTCACTAAAAAGGTTATTTGTGACCAGATGCTTAACACAATTAATATTAACAATGAGGGGCAAGAAACACAAGGCAGAATAGATTAAGTATTATTTAGCTAAATTAGATATATTCAAGTTGGTAGGATCTGATGAAATTTAATCTTGGGAATTTAAGAAACTAGCTGAATAAATTTTGGAACCATTAGCAATTGTCTTTGAGAACTCATGGAGGACAGGTGAAGTCCCACAGGACTGGAGAAGGGCAAACATAGTATTTATCTTTAAAAAGAGGAAAAAAGAAGATCTTGGGCGTGACACAGAGGTCCCTTGGCAAAGTGTCCCCTGTTTTCTGCAAACAACTTGTCTCAAACCTGACAAACTCACTATTCCAAACTCATGTCTTGCATTGTATTTATCCATAAGGGATCTATATAAGGTATCTACAGAACACTCTAACTTATCTAGACTCATAATCATTGTGAGATATATGTACAGGTCCTATTTAAGAAATAATGTAACTATATTAAAAGTATGCTTTATGATCTTGGAGTAAAAGTTAGTAACCAGGGGATAATATATTCAAGCAGAAGAGAGTTGGCTCCCTGTTGAGCTGGTCATATAATGCAAGGCTCAATTGTCTAGCCTTGCTCCATGCCAGGACTATCATGGAAAACCATCAGAGACATCTGCAAATAATCAAAACCACTTGGAGGTAAAAAGGAGCATTATAGCAGACAGGAGATCACCCTGTCTATGAATAGAGACAAAAGCTGTTTCAGTATAAACAGAGTAGGGAGAGGCACTCTGTATCCATTCATTGAGGAAACATCTTGTGGAGCAGGGGCATTTTCATGAAAGTTTGGATCCTGATTCCTGTGTACCCAGCCAGCCCTGCCCCAGACAATACTTTGGGCCATGGGGGAAACTTACTTTATTAGATAGGAAAAGTAATTATTAATAAGAGTAAGCCTTAGTTTGCATTTTATTAATTTGTTTTGCATTGTAACCATTTGTTTTCATCACTCTCTCTTGTTTCTAGTTTAATCTTTCTTAAATAAACCTTCTTTTGTTTATTACAAGTGCTGTGTGTAATACAGAAGCTATGATTTAAGGTAAAACTAGTAAATTGGGATACATTGCTGCTTTGGAGGCAGAGGATCTAGGATTTCTAGGAATAGCCAGTGTCAGGAGCTGGATATCACAGGGAAATGCTTCAAGGGGACTGGGAACTAGGGTGCACCTCTTGTTAATCTGAAGGGCAAAGACAGAGCTGGCACAGCCCAGGTGAGAGTGCTAGAGTGGCTAACAAGCTGGTGGAGTTAGGGAGCCAAAACTCAGCAAGCATAGGCAAGGCTAACATTAGCCTGAAGCAAAGATGCTTCACTGTCTTGGATCCCCCAAGAACCATCAGACCAGGAACTATAGACCTGTCAGTCTATCTTTGAAATCTGGAAATATTCTGGAACAATTCTTATACCAAGAACAAATGGATATAAACAAATTTAGGCTTGAAATTAGAGGAAGATTTCTAACCATCAGATAAGTCAAGTTTTGGAACAGCCTTCCAAGGGGAGCAGTGGGGGCAAAATACCTAACTGGCTTCAAGACTGTACTTGATACATTTATGGAAGGGATGGTATAATGAGATAGCAGTCGCAGATTGGCTACATGCCATTGTAGGCAATCTCCAATAGCTGGTGATGGAACACTAAATGGGGCAGGGTCTTAGTTACTATAGAGAATTCTTTCCCAGGTGTGTGCCTGGTGAGTCTTGCCCACATGCTCAGGGTCTAACTGATCACCATATCTGGAGTTGGGAAGGAATTTTTCCCTGGGTCAGACTGGCAGAGACCCTGGGGAATTTTTGCCTTCCTCTGCAGCATAGGGCACTGGTTAGTTGCAGGGTTTAAACTAGTGTAAACTGTGCATTCTCTGAAACTTGAAGTCTTTAAATCATGATTTGAGGATGTCAGCCAGAGGTTAGGAGTCAATTACTGGTGGGTGAAGTTTTGTGGACTGCAATATGCGGGAGGTCAGACTATCATGATCATGATGGTCCCTTTTGGCCCTAAAGTCTATGAATCTATTAAACTATCAGTTTGTTAGCACACAAAGGATAATAGAGTGATAAGAAATAGCCAACATGGATTTGTCAAGAACAAATCATGCTAAACCAACCTAATTTCCTTCTTTGACACGGTTAGTGGATTAGTAGATGGGGCAAATCAGTATATGTAATATATCTTTATTGAAGTAATGCTTTTGACACAGTCCCACATAACATTCTAGTTATCACTGGTTTGCTGTCAAACTGGGGGATGTATATAGTGGAGTCCTGTAGGGCTCTGTCTTCGATCCAGTATTATTCAATATTTTCATTAATTACTTGGATAATGGAGTGGAAAGTATGCTTATAAAATTTGCAGAGGAAATAAAAATGTGAAAGGGTTGCAAGCACTTGGAGGACAGGATTAGAATTTAAAATTACCTTGATGAATTGGGGAAATGGTCTGAAACACACCAGAATAAATTCAATAAAGACAAATGCAAAGTACTACACTTTAGGAAGGAAAAAATCAAATACACAAGTACAAAATAGGGTATAATGGGCTAGGCTGAAAAGGAGCTGGGGGTTATAGTGGATCACAAATTGAATATGAGCCAACGATGTGATGCAGTTGTGAAAAAGGTGAATATAATTCTGGGGTATACTAACAGGAGTGTTGCATGTAAGACACAAGAGGTAATTGTCCTGTTCTATTCATCATTGGTGAGGCCTCAGCTGGAGTACTGTGTCCACTTCTGGGTGCTACATTTTTAAAAAGGTGTAGACAAACTGGAGGAAGACCAGAGGAGAGCAACAAAAATGATAAAGGTTTAGAAAACCTGACCTATGAGGAAAGATTAAAAAATTTGGGCATATTTAATCTTGAAAAAAGAAGACAGAGGAAGGACCTAATAACAGTCTTCAACTATATTTAGGGCTGTTATAAAGAGGATGGTGATTAATTGTTTTCCATGTCCATTGAAGGTAGAACAAGAAGTAATCAGCTTAATTTGTAGCAAGGGAGATTTAGATTCAATATTTGGAAACATTTTCTAACTTTAAGGATATTTAAATATCAGAATAGGCTTCCGAGGGAGGTTGTGGAATCCCCTTTCTTGGAGGGTTTTAAGAACAGGTTAGAAAAACACCTGTCCGAGATGGTCTAGGTATACTTGGTCCTGCTTCAGCACAGGGAGCAAGACTAGATAATCTCTCAAGGTCCCTTCCAGGCCTACATTACTATGATTCTATGAAATCATATAATTAATGGCTGCATGGTAATGCTCACTCAAAAAGGGGACAGAGTAAAGATTATACATGTGTAATCTTACCTTTGGCATTCACTAAATTTTGAGGGCTTACCTCATACGTAACCTTAATAATTCTGAGCAGAGTTTCTTCCATAGTTTGTAATTGCATTTTTCCATCAATGCACTTCTTGATTATCATTTTCCTAAAATGGAAAAAAAAATCACAACTAAGAAAAAACAAGCAAGTCATATAAAATAATAACAGCTGAGTCATATAAGGATGTGTTTAAATGGTTTAGTAGAACAAGACAAAATTTGGGGTAATTCCATCTCTTTAATATTTTTTGCTCAGCTTGTCCCATTCTACTTGGTGTTCTGGTAGCAGGAGGTAGAAGTTTGTAACACTATCAAGAGAGCTATTGGATAGACAGATTGTTGGATGAATTATAGGAATAGTCTCAGTGGGAATAATGCCTCATGAACACAGAGTTAACAATTTGTCTTCAATTCTTTTCAGCACAGCCCTAGGTTAGAATGTATGTGCTGAAGACAGAACAAAATTTACACAATCTGTTCCCTACTGCATTATTTCTTTAAGATCCTATGACATACCCATATTAACAAATAGTATCACAAAAGCAGCATCTACAGTGTTATAGAGACACTGATTTAGAGAAGCAGACTGAGGTCCCTTGAAAAGCAGCTGTTTACCTGTCACTCATTCAGCAATAGTAGCAACTAGAGCTAGGTTTGGTGGCCAAACCGAAATATTTAAAAAGCCAAACAAACCCTGTTTGGGGTCAAAGAAAATGTTTTGTTAAACCTGAAATGCATGGCTTCATTTTTTTGATTGGTCAGAGGTTAGCCTCATTTTGAAAATATCAAACAAAATGTTTTGATTATTTTAGATTTTTTTCCTGACTGAAACAAATTGGCAAATTTGTCCCAAATTTTTGTATTGTTTTGGTTTATGTGAATCTGCATTTTTCTGGTGAAAAAAAAGTTTTATCTGAAAATTTTCCCCATCTCTAGTGGCTCCTCACCACCAGGAGGAACTGGAGCTAGGTTCTAGAGTGGCATACTGGAAGGCAGGCTTGTTGAACACTACTTGATCAATGTTCTACCCGAAAGCAATGATCCTCCTATTAACTCTGCCAACTCACATTCTGAGAGGGAGCTTCTTTCTTGATTCCAAATTTGGGGACTCTGTTAACAACTGTTCATATTTGCTAGAATCACAGTAGTCCCAACTATATCAATAAAATACACTGATTGGTCAGTTACAATCAATCAAGCAGTCCAAAATGACTGATACTAGAATGTGTGATGCTGCTGGTTTTGGATTTGTCTGTATTTGCAGGTGAAGAATGAAAGTTGTTTAGCCTCTTTTGCCTTGAAACATTTGAGACAAGAGAAAATGTTTTGTTTTTCCATTAACTCACAAAAACACAATGTTTGTCACTGTATCAAATGATGTAACAGCAAATAGTTTACAATTTAAAAAATGTTATCAAAACATTGGCTGGCCAATCAGGATTTTAGCCACTTTACTCCCCCCACCCCTTTTGTCTGTTTGTGTTTCAGACTGGGAATTTCTGGGGGCTGGGGCTATGCTTTCCTTCACGGATTGAGACATGCCTAGCACATTGTGGGCACTTTCTGGAACAAATACTTTATTAATAAAGAAGAATACAGCAATTGTTTAGAGTCTTATTCTATTTACAGAAGACTTACAGTACAATTATTGTCATTGAAGTCAGTATTGTCAGCAATTGCCTTTATCAACCAACATGTAACCTTATAAAAAAATGATATTGTTTGTTGGACAAGACCTATTTTCCATAAAACCAAGTTGACTGATAGTATACTAACAGTATTTAATTCTTTGCTGATGGTATTCTGTATCAGTCTTTCCATAATTTTGGTCAGGACTGATGTCAATCTAACTGGCCTATACATACCTGAATCATTCTGTTTACGTTTTTTAGTTTTGGCACAATATTAGCTGTTGATGAGAAGAAAGCTTGTTCAGCTTCTGCCACAGCTATATCTGATTCTAAGACTGTCTATAAAGCACTTTTCACAGCATGCAATTTACTATAGAAGTGTATATTCTATAAACCCATATACAGTTTATACATGCTATATAAAAACTAAGGGTCCTTTATACCACTCTGGCACTATGAAAGGTCCCGATGAAGCAGAGATAAGGGCCATTAGACCAATATGTTAGCAGCCATAAATAAATAATAAATGCCAAACTATTGCTAGGGCATTTTAAACTATTTATAAACAGAAAATGTAGCAACATTTCAACATAATTAGGACCCTTTCTCCCTGAAGAGTATGGTTTTCAGATTTTGGTTAAGAGATTTTCTGAAAGAAAGCTAAATTGGTTCCAGCATTTGCCATCCAGCACCTACCACAGCTCATTAACCAGTCACTTTTTCTACATACTTTGGTTTATCTCTGAGAAATCCCAATAAAAAAATAGGTAATGCTGGCAATATATTCTGTGGGGTAATACCACGGCTACAGAGACTAATGTTTCACAATCAAAATGGTCTCCCCTCTTCTGAAACAAAAGTAATGAAAAAAAATCTATAATGAAGTCTCTACAGAGAGACGTGAGGCCTCACAAATGTGCGAGGGATATTCCAATTATCATGCCGTAAAGGATCCCTGAAGATGGTGTTGTGCCCTTGCTATAGACTGACAAGTACAAGTGCCTGATGCCGGTGAATAAGAAACAGTTTCTTCAGATAAAGAGGAATTTCTGACATGCATAAACAGCTATTGTCAGGGGAATCTGGTTATTACATTGGATCAGTAATGTAGATTGTATCAGCTCGGCATGGCTGACTCCATTAACCAAAGAATACATTTTGCTCTACTCCCTGGAAAGTAAGCAAATTCCTGTGCTGCCCATTGAAATCCTTAGATGTTGGCTCATGACCAGCATCTCTCATTGATAAAGTTGATCAGCTGTGGGTTTTTATTGCTGGTAAATTCAAGCAACAAGCAAGTTCAGTTCATCTGAACAGAAAACTACAAGGAAATATCTGCATGTTGATAAAGTATTTCTGTAATTTATACACAAGTAAGGCATGGCCTTTAGGCTTTTTTGTTGCTTGACAAAGTGACCTTCAGTGCTGCAAAATATTGGCTCCCCGGATGTGAACTCAGGGTACCCTTACTTCATTAATCACATTTCACTTTCTCTCTGACTTTAAAAACAGTTCCTTTTTAAGCCCAATTTTGAGATCCAAGCTAGTGTAATGTGAATGAGTTTACAATTGGTTGTGTACTTCATTTTGAGTTAAAGTCCATCTAATTTCATTTGCATTTCAAAAGGGAAAATAAAGCAAGAAATTAGGGCTTTGGCCCTGTATGAGTGCCAGCTGAGGCAGTATCAGTCTCAGTAGTTTCAAAATCATCAGCACCCACTTTCTTTTTTACCTGAGGCTCTTGCCACTAATCCAACAGGCCCTTGTCCACACTCCAATTATCTTTGAAGACCAGGTTTTTTTTCATTTGCTTTAAAGCAGGTTATTAAATATATTAATTTCTGGTTACTGATTGCTAGAAACTATTTTAGTCCTCTAAAGCACGATGTATAAAGAGTTATAAAACATGCATGTTGTACTCAAAGGAACTTTTTTTCCTTCCTTGGATTTGTACATAGTCATTATCAGTCACGATAATGTAACGCACACACACCAAAAAAGCCAGTGTGCATACAAAAAAAGAAAGAGAACAAGTCATTACAGCGTGGTGGCAGTTTTACTTTCATTGACACTTAAAATAAAAAGGCTTTTTTTCACACACAACAAAGGGATCAAGCTACCATTTTGAAATCTTTGGATGATAACTGCTCATTATTATTGGTTTTAGGTAGCAGTGTTCTTTAACTTGTCCTGATATGCAGATTGTACACTAATGGGTTGGTTTACATTTATTTTTCAGCTGCACTTGTCCAGCAAAGGCTCTCTTTTTTTGGCACATTCCATTTATTTTATTTTATTTCACTCTCTCCATGTTCACAAGATGCGTGTGAACCAAAAATATTTTGTCAAAACACAAAATATTGAGGATGCTGGAAATCCAGCTTCTTATCAAAATTTCAATGCTTGAGACCTACACTATTAATAACTAATGATAGATTAACTGAAAAAGTTCTACCTGTCTAGGGCTTTATAGCACAATCAGCATAGTGAAATTGATTCAGAAGCATATCTGAAATATTTCTGAACTGGAGACAGGTCCAAGTTGCAAAGTTCAGATGCACATTCAAATATGGTGAAGTGTGGGTGTTTTCAGATATGGGGTTCTGGTTTGTCTCACATCAGGGATAGAATCTAGCCATGGAGTTCTGATCTAGGATAACACTCACCCCAACAGTCAAGGTGTGTTTGGAGCTGGGATCTTGTCTTGGATCCATTTCTATTATGATTTAGCCAAACCCATAAGATCTGGAAAAATGGGATGGAAACTGAACAAGAAGAGTTGTCTCTTCTAGTGGTATTTTGGATCCTCTGGTCTCAGACAGAACAAGAGCAGAGGCATGAGAAAGCCATAAATAAATTCAAACATTTCAGAACTTTCAAAAAAGTTCTAAATATGGGAAAAGATTCAGGGGAGAGGTGGATAGATTATTTTATTGAAAGCATTCCTGCATAAGGTCCTGCAAGAAGTATATTCCTCCTTCTGATATTAAATTGGGCCACTGTCCAATAGAAAGTCCAATGTAGAGATTTGTTGTGTGTCAAATTGCTTCGTGATTACTTTTTAGCCAGCTCCACAATTATTCATTGCTTCTTTGAGCTGTATAACATTTGTGTATACACATATACATACAAATAGAAATGTTATAAAAGATAAATGTACGACCTACAGAAAATGAGCTGGTTAAGACAGCATCATTAATAATGTAGCATCATGAGTATTCAAATGAAGGTGGTGAAATTGCGTGGTTTTAAAATCCCCAATTCCTTAAATCTAATCAGAGCCCTCAATTAAAAATGCCTGATCCCCTTGAGCTGGCTCCAGGCACCACCACCAAAACTACTTTTACTTTCACTTTCAGTTCCTCCTTGCCTTTTTCAAACCACTCAGCCACAGCCCAGCAAGTTGAGAAGAAACTCATTCTGAAAAACAACATGTAGATCACAAAACATTTTAGAAAGTAAGTATAGATACTGTATCATTGTCACCATATTTCAGATGATGCAACTGAAGTACAGGAAATTTCTGAGAATTTTGAAAAGAATTGCCTAGCAAGACACTGATCTGGGAATAAAACACAGGCCTCTTGACTCACGTGCCCTAAACACTCCCACCCAATACCAAATCATCTTTCTCAACTTTTTTGCAGGAGGGAGAAGAAAAAAAATATATAGATTTTCTTTTTCCTTCCGAGGATATTTTGACATTTCTTCTACATTGGGCTTCAAGAGACCAACTCCACAACTATATTTTTTTCATGAAAGTTCTGTTCCAACCCTAGCTTGTTTTTCCTTCTAGACCCTCCAGAATTCAAAGGCTTTTCATTTCTCTCTTTCTTTCGAAAAGCCATTTCTAGTCTATTCCAAACGAGGGTCTTATTTTAGATTTCCTCGCCTTTTTGTTATTCCAATCATCAGGGCAAGTAAACCAACATTCTTCTTCACTGGATGAAGCGGGAAACAAGGAGAAAGTTTATTTCTGCTTGAGCAAGAAAAAAGAAGCAAAGAACTTTTCCACTGTTCACATCAATGAAGCTAGGAGGTTCCTGAATTTCATGAATAACACATGCTACCAAAGGCTCTCTAAATATTTACTTGCTTAACCTGCTTGTGGATTTGAAATGTTTAGATTGAACAAATCCTAACCTGAGTACTGGTATCCACAGTAACAGTCCTCAGAATAATAGGAAGATATAGAAGATTAACCCCTCTAGCACTCAAGAAAGGGTAACATAACATTAGGTACATTCATTTTCTTGAGTTCCATCTTTCAGGCCCTCAAAGGAAAATATACTTAGGCAGGGACTGGCAAAAGAGCTTGACTAAAGAGGGAATCAACCAAACCTTGAACCCAAGCTTTTGGAGATTCAGAAAATTGTGGAAAATGTATTTATTGTGTGTTATTTTCTGAAATCCTTGTCCAGCTGGAACTGGAAAGAGACATGTGGAAATAACACCAGAAGGACTTTTCTCAGGATACATCCAGCCTAGCCTAAATCTCTGAAGTGCTAGAAATGTTGAGGAAGATTGTTCATGTGATATTTCCAGCCCTGTTTTGCAGACTGTGTGTAAAGGGTTGGGAGTCCTCACCTCCTCTTTTCCTATTTCTCTAAAGGTGTAGAGATAAAGCAGCCCTGTGCTTCCTCAAGCACAGGTGTTGTCAGCTGGCATGCATGTGTGCTCTCTTCATATGCTATCCCAGCCCTGTGCAGACCTTTATAGTACTATCCAGAAAGAAAGACCACAGGCACGGTTCAATGATAAAGGTACTTGGCCAGGTTTATTGCTCTCAATGCACATTCCTAGCACCCTGGTTCCATGGTAACAGCTACACTAATACCTAAGTACCCAGTGGAAAGCAGTGGCTCAGTCAACAGCAGGAGTCTCTGCTGTCCCCTAGGTCACACAAAGGGTTAAGGCAAAGTATCCTGATATTTATAGACTGAGACAAACAACTTACATTACCACCTTACAAGTTCATGACATTTGCTTGTTATGTCCCCATGGATCTTGCTCCAGGTGTCTCTGGCAAAACATCCCCATTCATCACTTCTCTTAAACCCTCTTATCTGTTGTTAGGTCAGGATGTACCGGGGCTAATCTTTTGGAATGTGATCACATGCATACCCAGTATCTGTTGCTTCTTAGGAGTGCCTGTGTTCCATCAACATCTTTGCCAAGGTCATTAATTAGACACTAAAATTGTAAGCATCTGCTTTAATACATGATCTGACTTTGGTCCTGACATGTCCTAACTTTGCTGACTATGGTTCAGGCCTTAGCTCCAACACAAGGCCCAGTGCTTCAGGATCTCTCTCTCTCCTACAACAGGAACTGGAACTTTGCCTGGCCCATCCACAGGCCACTAAAGGCTCTTCTGTCTTCCCCATTTCCATACTTCACACTCACACAAGGGCCATGCAGAAGCTGGCCCTCTGGTGGCAGGATTCCCATTTCCCTGAAATAGGAGGCTGACTCACAGAGATATAGATCTGCCCAAGGTTCACACAGATTTGTGATGAAACTAAGAATGGAAACCCCAGCATCCTAGCTCCCAATCATGTGCATTAACCACAAGAATATCTTCTTTTGGGACTTCTTTTTTATCATTGTCAGACCAAAAATACCAACTCATCAGCCTTACTATACATTGGTATTTCTGTTTCTAGTGCCAAATGGAACTCTGAAAGGCCCAGGCAGTGCAATCATGCAAAACCATGAAGAAAAACATTAACCAATCTTTTCTGAACCTCAAACTTAAAAATAATTTAGGGGAAAGTATTCAGAGTATTTTTAATTTGTTCAGAGCAGTTACTAATCTCCCTAATTATTATTTCACTGGAGGATCAAGAAAGAGAAAATAATCAATTAAAAATGGACAGTTGATTCAATATTTCAAGATTTATTTTAACAATTAAGACGTGATGAGGGAAAATAGGACCATATTTTTATGAATACATGGATTTGCATATACTACAAATCTGATATAAGTGAACATTTCCTGAAGTTAGAACGTCTTTATTTAAAACAAAAGGACTGTTGGAAAGGAAGAAATGAACCTCACTCGAGGTCTTAACCAGACCAAAGGGCTTGATTCTGCATCTGTTTCTCCCATCAGTAATAGTAACACAAGTAATCTTGCTGTTAAAATAAGACAATTTGTGTACATGTTGCTCATTGTGTCAAAGCACTGCAGAACTAGGCCCTAAAATAGGGGGGGAATGCCTCCAAGAAAGTCCTAAAAGCTGCTCACTTTCTCTCTCCAGCTTGATAGGTGACCACTAATCAGGGTTTGGGAAGTACATGCATTAATAGCACCAACTGAAGGCTATTTTCATAATAGTCTCAGAAGGCTATAGACAAGAACAGGAAATGCAGGAATGGAATATGTTGAGATTGCTCATGCCGTTGTGATTATTTTAGGCAATGAATACCACTGTCTCTCCAACCTCCTTTTGCCATCTGCTACACTTAGCTAGCTGTGACACATTCTTTTATACAGATAACACTCAGGAGGTTATAGACAATAGCAAGTTAGCCGGACTCATGTTTCCTCAAGGAAATCCATAAATCATAGCTTTAAAGTAACATGAAACAGTGGAGTACATTCTGACAAGTGACTATTGTGTGCACAACAACCATTGAGGTTATTTTCTGAAATTAGTAGAACGTATTTGTCTAACTTGGAAGCAGGCTTTCAGATGTAGAAGTGTTCCAGAGGGGTAGCCATGTTAGTCTGTATACAGCAAAAACAACGAGAGTTCTGTGGCACTTTAAAGACTAACACATTTAATTTTAGCACACATAAGCTTTCATGGGCTGCAACCCACTTGGTCAGACATTTGAAATAGAAATCAGATAGGGGGTATATATATACATCCAACGGTAAGAAACAACAATGGCATTCTTTCAGATGTAGATATTGTTGGAAGCAGAATAGGACAATGATGTGCATTATTGCAACTCCTCCTTCTATAAATATAACCTAACAACTGGGACTCACTGGAAATAAAATCTTTAAATTCTTCATTTTATGAGCATTAAGCCTTTGAAGGTAGTGAATTTCTAAACACTTACATCCTCTGTCCTAGTACACACAAATCTATCTGTCATGCCCATTACCCATCTAAGGTTGATCCAATGCTTATTGATTTCAATGGGCTCCTACCGGACACAGAATGAGGCCCTTAGTGACTGCTGCTGTATCTTTCAGGCAGAGGGGGAATCACAGAATCATAGAATCATAGAGTTGGAAGGGACCTCAGGAAGTCATCTAGTCCAACCCCCTGCTCAGAGCAGGATTAACCTCAGCTAAATAATCCCAGCGAGGGTTTTGTCAAGCTGCAACTTAAAAACCTTTAAAGATGGAGATTCCACCACCTCCCTAGGTAACCCATTCCAGTGCTTTACCACCTTCCTAGTGAAAAACTTTTTCCTAATGTCCAACCTAGAACGCCCCCTCTGAAACTTGAGACCGTTGCTCCTTGTTCTGTCATCTGCCACCACTGAGAACAGCCTAGCTCCATCCTCCCTGGAACCCCCTTTCAGGTAGTTAAAGGCTGCTATCAAATCCCCCCTCATTCTTCTCTTCTGTACACTGAACAAGCCTAGTTCTTTCAGCCTCTCCTTATAAGTCTGGTGATGGCAGCTTTTGAATTCTATACCACAGCGGAACTTTAAGAGGAAATATTAGCTAGAAGTAACAATGGAGATTATGAGTGGAACTGACTGGGAATTACGCATTGAAAAACTTTTTTCAATGCAAATATGGGTCCCACAGAAACAAAATTTTCCCAGGGGAGAAGAGGGAGGAGAATAATCAATTTTATTGAAGTGTTTTGATTTTGCATCAGGAAAATTAAAATGAATTTTTTCATTTCAAGTCAGATATATTCAATTGAAAAATTAGGGTGTATTGTACCAATCACATTGTTTCTTTCTTGGGTAGTTCTACATTTATCTTTGTCGATCTCAGCTACTGGGATGCCTCATGGCAGCTATAGTTCAGGTGTCTAATGTTCTCCCCTATGGGCCTGACTCCATGATCAGACTACATCTCCCATGATACACCTTGGCCTCCCTTCTTGCTTTGAACTGCTGGTGTGCATCATGGGCATCTCGAATAGTGTGCACTCCCTTTTTGTGAGCACCTCTTGTTGTCTGGGTGTGAACCTGCACTCTCTGTGCTCATAGCGTCCCCTGTGAGCTATTGCCTTCATCAAGCCGGTCTTCAGTGGCTCAGCCCTCTGGTTAAGTCACACATAGTCTATACACATGACGGAACCCTTTCCAGGTAACAAAAGTCCAACAGGGCCTATCACTGTGCCCTTTTTAGTAACTGTAGCCATCTCAGGGCTCAGCTCTTAGCCCCTTCTGAACTAGCTTTAAGTCTGTCCCTGCCCTGTTTAGAGTACTGCCTCCAGGGCTTTCTCCCTGGAGACTCTTTGTCCTCAGAAGTTCTGGTATCCCTTTAAGTCTTGCCCTTCACTTGGGCCTTTAATTGAATCTCATCCCCTCCTCAGGGCTTAGGCCACTTCCCCAGTGGCTAGTAGGGGGACCTGGGCCCAACCACTACTCAGAGTCCCAACCCAGGAACTCTACAAAGAGCAGCCACATACTATTTTTTTAATAGTTGCTGCTCCATTCCTTGGGCTGTTTCCCTCTCTGCCCCATCACATTCTTGGTTTCTATGTCTGATCAGGGTCTCTCAGGCCTCCTTGCCTGGAGAGTTTCTCAGTCTCTGCCCTGATTTCTCAGGACTCTTTGCCTGGAGAGCTTGTAACACTCTCTGCTCCCTTTTAATCAGTGTTCTCTCACCTAGGCCTCTGTGCCTGGACAGCTTCACAGTCTTATCCCTGCTTGATCAGGGTTTCGTCACAGTCTCTTTACCTGTGGAGTTTGACAATCTTCTACTCTTTCTTCACCCATCTGGTTCCAGCCAGCAACTGACCTGCTCAGGCTCTGTAACTCCATTTAAATAAGGCTGCTGTGCTCTGATATGCTGCAGGGAAGCAACCATTCTAGGCAACCCTGGCGGACCCATCTTCACTGCTTGTTTTCTGCAGCAGGATGTGGAAGGACTGCAAGGCCTCCAGCAGAGGCCCTCAAAGAACCCGATACACCCTGTCACAGCATCCCATGACAGTGGTGCATCATGGGAGATGTAGTCCAACCTTGGAGTCCAGCCCAAGGAAGAGAATGGGGACATAAGTCACCTGAACTTCAACTCTCATGAGGCTCCACAACAGCTCAAGCAGACACAGTTCAGTGTCACACCAAGCCAAAATTAAATGTCTCAGTACAGATAAAAAATGTCAAAGCAAAATAATTCATCATGTCCAAACTGAAATTTGAAAAAATTTTGTTCTGCAATAAATTTTATTACTTCAACTTTTCATCCCAATTCAAGAGGAAAACAAATGTTGAAATATCAGAATTTTCTACAGAAATTCCAATTTTCAACCAGCTCAAATTGTTAGAAAGCCCTGACAGATGCCCATGCCCCTCTAGCAGGTGAAGAATCTTAATCCTGTAAAGTTAAGATTCTGGAAAATTCCCAGACAGCTGGGAACAGTCAGGGTTAGAGGAAGATATGGGTCTCCTGCAGCATTCATAGGAGCTAATCAGTAGTTTATGGGGCTGTAGTTTTAGTGGTATTTCTGTTAATAATGAAATGTCATATATATTAATTTTCCTTACAATAACAAAACTTTATGAATATGGTCTGATTTCTCTAGTCTTGTGCTTCCTTCCCCCATTCTTACATTAAGTATTTACCTCTGTTTGAAAGGTGGTATTGGCAAATACAACCATCAGCCCAACAGGGAAGATGCATATTGAAGATTAATGCTTTCAACTCTTCTCTACTTTATAACTACTGAGCTGCTTGGTGAAATTTATCCTCTTTAGACTTTCTTTACTGGCAGTTTCAATAATGAATACCAATTAATTAGAAACAGAGGTTATTTTTATAAAACACTGAATAGAAGAATATTTGGGGGCTTAGTCCATTTTTTGAAGCAGGAAGGTCCTAATTATATTCTGCAATGTAAAGACCAAGTGAAGTTTTAGCCAGTACCTAAAGCACAATGAACTTGACACAGAGCAGTTAAATGGACTGATTTTCATCAGAGACTGTAATAGCTTCCATACTGTTAGGGAGCATCTTAGTCTCTAGCCAAGCTGATATATTAATCCTGAGGTTCTCCCATGCATTAATTAAAGAAATGTTAGCCCCTGACCTATGTGTGAGAGGGTCTCTTCATCAACAGTCAAATCCATTTCAAAGGATTTTTTATCATTGGTGGAGGATCAATAACAAACTCAGACTGAATTATAGTGGAAGTTCAGGCAGGAAAAAGGTTAACACCAAGGATAATATTTTTTCCCTGTCTGTTCTTCTCCCCTCAATGATAGAATAGTTAATGGTTTCCTTCAAACTCCCAACCCACTCATAGCTGATGATGCTCATTAATGAAGAAACCTTTTGAAGAGCATTAGCCAGTGTGAACTGTTTTGAATATCAATGCTAAGGGTGCTGAAGAGAAAGCAACAAGTGACTGCACAGCCAATGTGACTTTTCCTTTCTTCCCCTTCCTATTAGAATTCCCAGGCATATCATGGTTAAATATTAAGCACTCAAATGTTACAGAAGGCTTGACAGAGTGGTTTTTTAAACAAACTAAAAAAAAATGTAAATGACTTTCACACTGACAAAGGGTGTCAGACTGACAACCGTGCAGATCAAAGTAATTCACAGAATGGATAGCATAGGTGGCATCAGAGCCCACTGCCCTGCTGATGTGCCTCAACCTAAAATCTGGATGTCCAGTTCTTCGGGGTAAAACAAGAGGTTCTGTAACCACAAATCATACAGCCAGTCTACTGAGACTACTAAACATTTCTCAACTTTGAGATGTGGATGACAATATATCAGACATAAAAGTGAATAACCAGAACAGTTGCAACAGATGGGGGAAAAAAGCCTATTTCTTTTTAATACAAATTGCAAGTGTGTTTGATGATGATGCAAGTGTGTTTGATGTTAGGTGGCTGACATTGCTCGATTCTTTCAGTAAGTGTGTTGCTATCTAGTTGAATGTGCTAAAAGTAGAGATAATGCTGTACTGTCAACTTTTGGAATAAAGAGCTTTAACTGCCCATTCAGGCAGGAACACCTCCTTCTGACATGCCAAGAAAGGGGGACCATGAGCAATGGCCACATAAGTCTTTCTTCCTAGCCAAGAGGAAGGTGTTGGACAAGAGCCATTAGCACCAAGTGAGTTCTCTGTGATTACCTCTTCCTCATAAGGAGTTTGCTCAATGAATTCTCCGAGACCAGTCAAGTGAAAACATAAGATGCCTGTTTAGTTTAAAATCCATTCTGCTCTGTTAATCCAGATATGAGTCTAAAGGTGTTTAATTGGGTTTTTTTTCCCCTTGGTATTTATCCTGAGGAAAATGAAAGTTCTGAATAATTAGAGAGGCATAACAAAATCAAAACAAAACTTCGGGAGAGTCTAAATTAACCTCACAAAATATTGTTCCTATTCCAATAGATCTGTGGTGAGGAGGAGGGGGGAAACAGACTACTAGTTTTCGGTCATCTTCCAATTTTCTTTTCCCCTAAGCATGTGGCAGTGGAATAAAGGAATATGACAGATAGTGTTCACCTAAATACTGTAAAGGACATTTGGGGTTCAACTGTGAAATCTTGTTCTTTACCGTGTTTAAGTGAACACTTTCCTTATATGGAATATTTACCTTGACTGTGGCCACTACACCCACTGATAACTGTTCATATTGCAAGTTCATGTGGAAAGATAGAATACTGTTGTGAAATCTCTCTTTCTTTAGCACACTGATTTAGTCTCAAAAGGGTGTGTAGGTCTGTTTCACGTGCACAACTGGAATAATAGTTTCTCCTCATAGCCTTTGGATCTCAGTGTAACATTTCTCCTTACAGATCTTTAAGGTGTAAAATGTAATTCTCTCTTTCTTTCTCTCATTCCCCATTCATTTCAATGAGAATAACAGTGAGCACAAGGGAGAAAAAGGCTTACCTGCATCAAGTGCCCACCATGCTCATATGTATCTTAGCCATATTCTCTAGTTGCCAACCTAGTCAGTAGAAGCAAATAGACAATATTGCATAAAATGAGTGGAAAAAGGGAATACTGTCTGGGATCCTAGGAGAGATAAGATAGCCTATATCTTTGAGATGAATGAAGGATCTCTTGCCTGGCTTGGTTGTCATTTTTTACCGAGATGGTGCTATACAACCTGAAGCTATTCTGCTGTATGCGTGTTATTAGCTATGAAATGTTGGAACAAACAAGTTGGAAAGTGAATACCCAGAATGATTCCATTTGATCACAAAATTCAGCCCAAACAGTAAGATGAATGGGATCATATTTTGAACAGATATCAAATTTATTCAGAGATGACTCTCTCGCTGAGGCTGTGGTCCTGCACTCAATTACACCTAAACACCAAATGGCACACATCCCAGTGCATACAGGTCCCATTGTACGCATGTCGTCAGGATATACCTATCACAAAAATTCATATTTATGAGGTATTTCAAGGACCTCTGATTCAATGATGGCACCAATAAATTCTTGACACCTTTAACTTGCTCCCTTTTTAATGCTGTTTGGAGGGAAACATACTAACTACAGGATTTTGTTTTGATCACACCTCCATTTGGAAAGTCAATACACCCTTTCTTTGTTGCTTGAAAGTAAATTCTATACCTACCCCTATATACTCAGAAGCACCAATAGAGGTGGGGGTGTGAGCAGAGCCACAAGAAGAGAGAGAACAAAAGCAGCAGGTGACAGTGCTGACAGACCTGCATGCTTCCTTTGATTCTAGCATCAACCAGCTGATGCTATTCAACCACTTGATAGACATATACAATATTTTGTACAAGCAATTTCTCAAATGTTGTTGGCTAGAAACCTGCTTCTGAGGCAGTTAATCAAAAAAGAGAGATCTAAATAGGTGAAACAGCCCCTTTGTAGATAGCACTATGCACACAAACACAATTACTTTGTGTCAGTGTAACAAGATACATTGAAAGTACAGGAGACTAATCAGATATGGCTCATATCTCTCTCCCCCCTAGTCAAGGGAAGGAAATCAGTGTGTTTAGACCTTGGCTTCATGCACATAGCAAAGTCTAATGTTCTTCCTTGAACAAAACAGAAAAGGAAAACCTTTAAAAATATCAGAACTTTTTCCTTGGTTTGCTTATGGTTTACAATCTTTGCTTCCTCCTTTGACTTACATTCTCTCTCTGAGGGGCTCGAAGCCACATTGACTTGTTTAGATCATACTGTTGTCCCTTCTTCCAACACCAATATCCCATGCAGACACCAGTGTCAGATGTCTGTCAAATGGCATCTGCTGTCTGGGGCCCAAAATTTCAGCTTCCCAGGGAAGGAGAAATCAGTGACATGGACCTTGGGTATAAGGCTAAGTTTCACTTCTTTAATTTACACAAATACATTATTCCTGGAACAGAGGCAGTCAAACAGTATGCAGGTGTCACGCTGTCTTGAGTGGCTCATGACCAGGCCTCTGGGCATACTGTCAAAAACAGGGCAGACACATCAAACTAATGGTGTATTCTATAATTAGATTTTATCAAGCCACTGGATCTCCTGGAACTCCTGGATCATTATAATAGTTTTACCATGGAATCACAGACAGTCCCCTTAGACTCTCCAGACTATTTTGCAACTCAGACAAACTGGACATAGTGATAAATATTCACTTACACCAAAAATCACACCATGTTCAGGTTCTAATTCCAAGAGACCAATCACTTACCTCAGATCAATTGGTACCCTAGATCTTAAACCAAAGACAATGCCTGTAGCAAATCTTGTAATGAAGGTTTATTAACTAGGAAAAATAAATGTGTGTTATTTACTGTTTTAAGCAAACAAACATATACACACAAATGAGTTATCATCTAAATCCGAAGACTGACAGAGTTGTAGTGATCTGTCCATTCAAAGTGTCTTTTAGAACAGACCCAGGAGGCAGCCTGGGCCATCTCTAGCTCTGTCAGAATTCAAATAGCCAAAAAGATGGAAAATTTTCTTGTGACTTTGTTTTATTTCCTTCATTCAGTTTCTAAGTCCACAGGAAGAGCCTCCTTGCATGTGGCATTTCCCAAGTGCAATAGGGCCATTAACCAGTACTTTGCATTGAGATGTTTCTTGATGGCCAATCTGATTTTGATAGTCCTTCAGGATGGGGGTATGGGACAATGCCTTTGTCTGAGTTCACAGGTTAAGAACAAATATTTTCAAAGTTATAAAGCAAATTCTTATAGCATGGAATACAGACATTACATGTGAGATTAATGCATGCAGCAACTTATAAGCATTCTGTAGAATCTGAGCATTAAATACATTCTTATAAAACTAATACCTATTTTGAGCAAGACTAACATACAGGTGAACCGGTGTGCTCTCCAGCTATGAGTTTGCTAGATCTTAGCTAGTCTGCAGCCTGGGCAAGAGCTGGCACCTGGTCTGCCACTATCACAGCAGGGCAATCTCTTCTTTCATAAATATGATCCCAATGGCAATATTTTGCTCCCAAACATTAGCTGTCCCTTAAGAATTAACTCTAATCACAGAGAAAGTCAGAGAGCAAACTCTCCTCTTGCTCATAAAGCTCACTGTCTCCAGAAGCTGCTCTACAGAGAACTTTATATGACCTAAAAGAAAAAACAACACCACAGCATTTCTTCCCAAAGCTGAACATTAACTCACACACTGAAAAGAAGAACATGAAAGTCTATATGTAACAGCACCACCTGGTGATGCCTTCCTTAACAATAAGATTACGGAACAGGAACTATGCAGCCCTGGTGGCCTAATCAACACGTTATAAGGAAAGAGGGTCTTGTGGGAGTACAATTGCCAGCTGTGACACAGACTTTTTCTGTGACCTTGGATAAATCACTTCCTCTCTCTGTGCCTCAGCTTCTCATCTATAGATGGAAATGATAATACTTTTCTACTTCACAAGGGTACTGTAACGATAAATTGTTTACTCGGATACTACAGTGACAGGGGCCATATACAGACCTAGAAAGGTATCATGCAATATAGGCTATCAGTCACGTAGCACAAACAGTGAATCATGAGCAGCAATTATTCATAACAACCAGGTTACAGACGAATTGCAGACTGAAATTTGTTTGTCCAAAACTATTAGTTGAACAATGAGAAATAAATTCATGATAATCATGATCTGACACCAGATACTTTATAAAAAGAGAAAAAAATGTTGAAATTCTTTCAGATAAATTATTTGCATCACATAATTCTACCAGCTCTACATGCACCTGAGATTACATACTTTAAAAAATTAACTCCACTAACATTTCAAAATCTCTTTCACTTCTCCTGAAATATTTGTTGACATGTTCCTCCTTTTAGGGCCATGTCCCATGCTTGGACCTTGACCCATTGAGAAGTAACTGGTTTTGAAATTAAATGAAATATCGCCTGGCTCATCTCAATTTGCAATACACTGAATTTACAATTCAGAAATTGTACTGTAAACAGTTGAAATCTGGAAGGTTGCACATTTTAAATTTTACTTTAGGACACTGCTGAGTACCAATTGGAAGTCAGACCAGAAGAGCTTGTGGACAGCCTTAGTGAGGCTCACAGGTACCTCAGTGTGATCGCACTGTGACATTCCCCAGGGTACAATCTGGATTGTTGAACAACTGTTTCCCTTCAGTTCTCCAACCTGGGGTGCCTTTTACACTACTTTGCTGTGAGACCAGCCACTCCTGGCCTGTTCGCACACATCCTTTATCATGTAAAGTCCCTCCCAGCTGAATTATGAGTGCTTTTAGTCAGACACTCCTAAATTATATTACAGAGTGACACCAACGAATTCCCAGTCCAAGAGTTGTCCCCAGAAACTTGTGTCTTGTACTGCCCAGCTCTTTCTTTCTCGACTATACCAGTCCATTATTTCATTAATGGAAAATGATATGCATAAAAACCCTGTTATCCTAAACGCAGATTTCCAAAAACTTCAAGCTAAACATACACTAGTTTAAATAAAACAAACTTATTAACTACAGAAAGATAGATTTTAAGCAAGTACAGGTAATGAGGCATAAAAGTTAGAATTGGTAACAAGAAATAAAAGGTAAAATGCAAACTAATACTTAACGTATCAAGCTAAATGAATTCAAACCAAAGGTTTCTCTCACCACATGCTTCACTGGCTGAACTTCTTCAGTCAGCATCCCTCCCCCAGTTCAGTATTCCTTCAGGTATCATTGATGCAACGAGCAGAGAGAAAGGGAGGAGAGAGGTGATCCATGTCCTCTGTTCCTCATTTTTACATTTTTTCTTCTTTAAGAATCATCTCCAGCTGGGGTTCAGGCAACAGCAAGTCTGTTTTGGACGGGAACCCTCAGTTCTTCCACTTCCAAAATATAAATTTCTTGTTCACACTTTTCTTCCTGCCAAAGTATGGCCGCTTAAGCAGGTAATAGTCTGCTTGATTATGCTGACATCTGACTAAGGTGCTGACTAGCCTTTTGTCTCTGAGGAACTGGTTTGGACTGCTTTCCCAGAATTGGAATATGCCTTAGTAACATCATACAGTAGAACCTTATAACTTTACATACCATATTGCCACACATATTTTATCAGTACAATAATGGTCAGCAAATTATGAGTTTTCAAATGATACCTCACAAAGCATACTTTGTACAAAATTAATCATAGTTTGTAAAAGTGGTGAACATAGGGTTCAGACTGTCACACACATTTTCAAACTTACAAAGTCTCAAAACATCCTGCTCTAGGCAGCAAGTTTCTTTCATAGATAATAGTTGCTTGGGGAATTCCCCATCTACTTAATCTATAACTTCATTACTGTTAAAATGCTTTGAAAATAACTTCTACATTTCTTTTTAGTTTTGGTGACCCATTGTTATCTTAATTGACCATCTGTGTAATTAAGGCTCATTGACTCATCAGAATTTGGGCTGAAATTTGGGTAAGTCTAATTAATTTTTCTCACTGCACACATACACTGCAGGATTTAGTCCTTTTAGGAAAATAAGAGTAGTCTTCTAATAAAAGCACTGGACTTTTTTATTAAGACAGTCAGTAGATCTGTGTTATAATTCTGACTCTGCCAGACATCCTGTGTGATTTCTAGCAAATCACTTACCATTTTTGTGTAAGATTTTTACCATCTGTTAAAGGGCAATAATGTCTAATTCACAGGTGTTCTATAAGACTTAATTCATTTAATTTTTGTAAAGCATACTGAGATCCTTGGACAGAAGGCCCTACAAAAGACAGCAGGTTTTTAAAAAATTTACATGTAATATTACTTGTCTTTTGAAGAATCTTCTCATGAATTAAATTGTATGTCATTTATATGACATTCTATATGTTAAAAATCAGAGGGGTATCAAAAAGATTTAGGGTGGGATTTAAGTAAATGAATCCTTGAAGTTGGTTGCCAAGATAATCTAAACATCAGTTCCTATTTAGATTCTCAACTACATTTTTCTTTGGAGACAGAGTTACCTGAATCTCTTGTAAGTCATTTCTGTTTGTGGTACCTCTGTTACTGTGAATGGTGACCAATCCATAGTGGATTGAATTGGAATTGTTTTTTCTCATACTCAATTTAAAAAGAAACTGTCAGGTCAAATGCAACTCAAAGATTTTGTTTTACAAATAAAGCTTTTGAAGATTAAAAAGCAATAGAAATATATACATGATTTTATGATTTTTAAACATTTTCAAAGCTGGCCATATTTTTAAACAAATAAAACATTCTGCATTAAATATTGGATTTAAGAAATCTCAAACACTGTAACATTCTGCTAGAGCATAAGAAAAAGAAAATGAATTTGAAAAGAAATTTACCATAATCAAGTGTGAAACTAACATATTTTCATGAGCAAAAGGAAATGAAGTGTAAATTTTAAACAAGCATCATAAACAGTGATTGACATATATATGCTGAAATTTAAAAATTCTAAAGCTGTTTTTAGTAACAAAGATAATGGAGAATGATTTTTCTTTAAATACGTGACCTAACAGTGTCCCTTTAAACTTACCTTTTTATTTCAGACCATTACTTCCTGTTGTACAACCTAGGTAGAACTCAGATAAGGGTCTGTATCTTTATATTATTTTCTGTGAGGTATCTGAGTAGAGGTATTGTATGCTTTGTACACCGATCAGTTGTGAAAGTGAATATAATTTTTAAATATGGTAATAATATTTCCTGCCATGTACTATTTTATTATATATACCTCTATTCCCAGCACACATTATTTTATTTTGCAACAAACAAAATAATGTTCTTTATTTAACTGAAATTTAAAAAAAATGGTATTCTGGTCATATGATCCTTCAAGACATTTTAAAAGTGTAGTTAAATGTAAACAGAGAAATCCCTTAAAATATTGTTCCTTTCTATACTATCCATTTATACACCAAATAAGCTTTTGAAAGTAACATCACATTATGTTGCTATTCCATGAGAATTGCTGCCTACGTATTTATGCCACAAACTCTAATGGTTACATTACCATCTTATCTTTATTTTTGTTCTTAAAACCTAGAAATATGTAACAGGGAATGCCTATCTAGGAATTTAATGTATTCTCATAATCCCACACAGAAGTTGCAGGGCTGCACTGATTCTGGATTTTTTACTCCGTTTCAGCTGAACGTACAATGTTATTCAGAAAGAGACTTATCATATTAGTTTGAACTGTTTATTTTATATATATAGTTTATTTTATATTTTGAGTAGGAGTTTGCCCTCTTTCTAACTGACACACTTACCTATTCATTCCAGTGGGCAGATTTCAAACAGTTTTGCCTAGTGCAACTGCTGTTGCTGCTGCTGTTACATTTGTAGGCAGGTAACTAAAGAAAGGTAGGTGCTAGTAATACCCCACATAATAATCTGAAAGAATTTACTTTTTGAGTGAAGGTAATCAAGTCTCATATTACAGAATTCAAGCATTTTCGTTTCATAAATTAGGAAGAATTATTTTGTCCCAGCAAAGTGTTGTATAATTGGCATGGAAATGGGGTTTCACCACCTGCTTAAGATTTGGGTTAATAATTCCATTAGAGGCAGGATATTAAATCTTGTGGAATTTCATCTGGTCTGATTTGGCCAAATTGTCATTTCCTGTGAATTAGACCACATACCCTATACACAGTATCATGTATGAGATGACACAAAGATAATTAGTTGGAGGTGAGATAATCCAATTTCCCCTCCCACACGCCCTCCAAAAACACTCCCCTTCCATACAGGAACAAAAAAACAACAACACACACAAAGTTTAGTGCAGAACAGGGCCAAAAGTTCATGCCTCCAAAAGATATACATAAGATACAAGTTCAAAAGAGAGGTTGCCAGATTTTCTAGACCCTATGATGAGATAATCAAAAGTTAGAGGATATTGGAAAAAGGTGAAGGTGAAGAAGGTACCTTAGACTGATCATTCGTACTTTCCAAGGGGGATTCTGAAAGTGATTCTTTATGGTCCCTTTTCTTACATAGCATGGCACTCCAATAGTTCTGGCTGTTTTTATGAAAAAAGTTCAGAAACAACCATGCTCAAATCAGACTAAGTTTATCCTGGAATGTGTTCAGCCTATCCCTGAATGTCGATTGGTTATGTCCAAATGGGATTGGAAGTTAGGTTAAATGTCTAAGCCTTTGGAGTAGAGCTAGGCGGAAAACGTATTTTTATGTGGAAATTTTTGACAAAATGATTTATTTTGTTTTGTTTTCATTAAAATTTTTAGTGGAAAATTTTGACAATGTTTGCAGCTGAAATCTGGCAAAACTAAAAAAAATACAATTTTCAGTCAAAAAGTTTTAGTTTTCCAATGAAAAACAAAAAATTGAGAGAAAAGCATACACTTTTTACAAAAAAATTCATCTAATAATCGAACACACCAATTTTATGTTGAAAAAAGGTTCTGACAGCCATAAGCTCTTCCACAAGATTTGGTATATCCTGTTTCTGATCAGTTTCTGATTTATTTACACAGCACTATAGGTGTGCATGGCATTCGATAGACATAAATGACCAGGTTTTATATTAACAGTCAGTTATGAGATAGCAATGTAAATAGAAGTAGAGCTGAGCCTTCTCCCTTTCAACTTTGACAGGAGTTTGGAATTGAATTAAGAGGGAGCAGAATTGAGCCTGCGGTCTTTAATTTAAAATGAGATCACAGCACTATTCTCATTGTATTTACAGAAGGTCAAAATTCCTTTGTGGATTTTTCAACAATTGTAGTTCTGATCCCAATAGAAATCACGAAGTGCAGAGGTGCATGAACTGAAAACAAATAAAATAAATAGAATACAAATTAACCAAAGTGTTTTGAACTTCAAGAAAGATTCAGTCCGAGTTTTTGTTTAAAGAGCTGAAAAGTCCCTACAGTGGTACAATTAAAAAGATATCAGTTTTACCTGTGATAAATAAATACAGTTATTTTGGTACTAATGCTTAGAGTATCTCCGTGCACTTCCCTATCCTGTGTATTTTTCTCAGACAATTAGTAAATTTCAAAGGCCACCACTGTATTTTCGTTAAAGTGATTGTCCGTCACAAATTATAAAAATATCACATATTTGATAACAGGTTGTCCAAAATAATCCAATTATTTTTATTGCCAATGTAGTCTGGACATTTATTCTACTCTCTTTATTGCTCTCAGCAGAGTATTTTCAATAGCAATATAACATTACTGGAGGGAGTAAACATCAACTCTCTGAACAGACACTCAGCAGTGTTTAAGGTGCTCTTCATTTGAAAATCCTTTAATGAAAATCTCTTCTGTTGGTTTGCATGCATTCACAGTTATTGCTCTTCCTTAACACTATTCAATAATGGCACTGTCTGAGTGTCCCACCTTGGCAACAGAAGGACCAGTGTAAAGTCAAGGAACTATACTTAAGAGGATATTATACTTAAGGAGAGATACACTTAAGAGGAAATTATTCTTAAGAAGAGATACAGTTTCTCTGCTGGAATGCTGCTGATCCTACTTTGAATGTGTAAAGAATGATTTTGAGGATTTTGAGTTTTAGAGTGGAAAAATTACAAAATAGTGTTCTATATTTCAGCATCTCATTTATAATACATGACTGGGAGCTAATACTTTTGGGTTTATCAACACACTATTCACTACATTTTAAAATACATTCATTGCACCTAATCTTTTTCAGAACAAAATTTTCTTTTTAACAAAAAGATACTGCACAACGCAACATTTCAAAAAAAAACAAAATACCTTTCACATACATTACACTCACAAAAAGAGTTGTTCATACCAGTGATGAGCAAATCTGAAAAGAATTAGATGATTTAATTTTGTTTCACAAAATGCCCAAAAGTTTTGGGTCAAGATTTTCAAGAATGGGGCTATGAAATACGGTACCTGGGGTCAGACATTTAAAGCAGTGCAGGAAATTTAGCCAAACATCTTCCATGCATTTCGTCTTCAATTTAATATACATACTGTAATTGTTTCACAAAATCTTTACTTCACATTGTGCGTAAAGCTCTACACTGTACTTCGTTGGGAACTTAATTATTCTTACTCACCATAAGTTTTCCAGCACCAAAAAAGAACACCACTTTACATTTAAAAACAGAGAGACATGATTCCAGTCCAGAAGATCTTACAATATAATGATAATGAAAGATGTGTGGTTAAATCCCTGCATTGCCTTTCCAAATCTCAAACCATCACCCCTGCCTTCAAGTACCCTACCCTTAGAAACCATAACCCTATCTCCAAGTACCCTACCCATTGGAAACCTAACCCTAGTTTCAAGTACCCTAACCATAGGAACCATAACCCTAGCTCCAAGAACACTACCCAGAGGAACTCAAACCATACCTCCAAGTACCCCACACATAGGAAGGCTACCTCTAGCTCCAAGCTCATTACCCATAGGAACACTAGATCCAATACCCTAGGCACAGGAATTATACCTCTAAGAACCCTACGCATAGAGAGCCAAACCCTAGCTCCAAGTACACTTACCATAGAAATCCTAACCCTAGGGCGGGGAGTCCTACCCATAGGAACCCTAATCCTAGTTCCAAGTACGCTACACATAGGAACCCTAACCTTGGGGAGGGGAGCTCTACCCACAGGACACATAAATCTAGGGAGGAGAGACCTATCCATATGAAGCCTAACTCTAACTTCAAGTACCCTACCCATAGGAACCCTAACACTAGGGCAGAATGCCCATAGGAATCCTAACCCTAGCTCCAAGTACACTACTCATAGGAACACTAACCTTTGGTCAGAGAGCCTTATCCATAGAAACCCTTACCCTAGGACAAGGAGCCCTACCAATAGGAACCCTAGCCCTAGGGTGGGGAGGCCTGCCCATAGGAATCTCAACCTTAGTGTGGGGAGCACTACAAATAGGAACCCTAGCTCCAAGGCTTCAACCCATAGGAATCCTAACCCTAGGACGGAGAGCTCTACCCATATGGACCCCTAACCCTAGCTTCTAGTACCCTACCCATAGGAATGCTAACCCTAGGGAACGGAGACCTACCCATAGGGACTCAAGCCCTGTCTTCAAGTACATTACCCTGAGGAACCCTAACTATAGGATGGGGAGTCCTAACCATAGGAAACAGCCCTAGCTTCAAATACTCTACTCATAGGAATGCTAACCCTAGGTCTGGGAGCCCTACTCATAGTAAGCATAACCATTAGGTGGGGAGCCCCATTCATAGGTAACCTAAACCTAAGATTGTGTGAACTACGCATAGGAAATCTAACCCTAACTCCAACTATCCTACCCATAGTACCCTAACCCGAAGGCAGGGAGCACTGCCCATAGGAATCCTAGCCCTAGAGCAGTGATCCCTTCCTGTAGGAACCTGATACCTATCTCCAAGTTCCCTACCCATAGAAACCCTAACCCTAGCTCCAAGTATCCTACTCATAGGAACCCTAAGCCCAACTATCCTACCCATAGGAACTGAAACCTTAGTGTGTGGAGTCATAACCGTAGGAAACTTAACCATAGCTTCAAGTCCCCTACCCATAGGAACTGTAACCCTATGTCCAAATTCCCTACTAATAGGAACCCTAACACTAGGTAGGAGAGCTCTATTCATAGGAACTCTAACCTTAGCTTAAATTACTCTACCCAGAAGAATCCTAACCCAAGCTCCTACCCAACCCAAAGGAACCACAACCCTGAGGTCAGAAGCCCTAATTCTCGGGTGGGGAGCTCTACTGATACCAAGGGTTTTCTGAACCTGAAACTAAGATAACTGGTCTGTATTTTCCAGGCGGTGTCAGGACCTTTATCAATGGGGACACAGCTTGTTGGTCTGATAAATCATCCATATGCACAAGAGTGCTTTTACACAAAATCCTTGTTTTTATTGAGTCTAAAGCACACATCAAAAATAAAAATAGTCTAGAAAACCCCAGATATAGTTACCCAAAGTCAGAGTTGGTGTCGAGTAGTCAGCAGCATTCTTCTGGTGGCCAGCCTTCCTCCTAGCCACCGGGGAGTTAATATCAGTCTCCTAGCTCATCAAAATCTCTCTCCAAACCACACTCTAACTAAACTTTGTATAGGTTACACAAAGCAAATTTAATTACTCATAATTGGCTTACAATTTATCTAGCAATAGCAAAAATAACTAATAACTCTACTTATCAATAAAGCAACTTCCAACAAAAAAATTCTTATAGTCAGAGACATCCAGATTCAAGGTCAGCTATCCCCCTTCCATTCCCATGAATCTGTCACTTTCTTATCCCAGTTAGCAACACTAAAGCTGTTCAGCTGTTTTGTTTGCTTTGCTTAGACAAAGGCCAAATAATTCCTGACTACATGGTGTTCTCACTTCCAGATAATGGTGGCACCCCCACAAAACAATGACTGCAGTAAAATCAAGTCCAGTTCTCTCATAACACCACCCACAGTAACCCTAACCAAGCTCCAAGTATCCTACCCATAGGAACCCTAACCCTAGCTCCAACCCTAAATCCTCATTAGGAAACCAATTTTCCAAATTGCTGAGCAACCAGTAGAATATTTAAAATCCAAGGAAATAGTAGGGTGCTCAACACCTCCTAAAATTATCGCTCTTTTAAGATATAGTTAATTGCACCTGAGAGCTTCACTATAGGCTGTCATATTTGAAATTCTTGGCCTCAATGCTTACTAAAAGTGTATTCGAATGACAGAAGTCACTTTGGTCAGCAGAATAGGGCTGGAGATTACATTAGATAAAGCTTTTTTATGAGTTTTCTGATACTTTGTGGTTTCAGTCTAGCTGGAAATAAGATGCTTCTATCAAATTAGTTTTCATCTATAGAACTCCAAAAGGCAGAAGCTCAGGGCAAAGACAAAGAATGAGGAAAAAACAAGATTATCCCATTTTTAAATTTAAATTTTTTTTTTTTAGAATGGCATCACATTTTGGTTTAAGTTTAATCTATCTAGTTCAGCCATCCCTATGTCAGAGTAGTTGGAGAATTTTCTTTTCAAGGGCTCTGATTTGGCAAGAGATACAATGATCAAAAGATTTGTTTCAACATTATATATTTTTATTTTGTTATTTGCACTACTGTTTTCATTGAGTTTTGTTGTACTTTATTCTGCCATGTCAAAATTCATTACTCTTTATTATTATTTTTGCTCTAACAAGAGGATTTGACTTTTCATGGTCTATGAAAACATTTGATTAATGTGTGTGGCCTAAAAGGAAAATATCCATTCCTAGTGGAATTCGTCCCCCCTGTATAGTTTAAACAAGGACAGTTCCTGTGTCCACTAGGTGTCCTCCTCTTGACAGCTAATGATGAAAGGCAGCCGTGAACCTTAATTCCCTCTTCAGACTCTTGAGAGGTGATGGTCTGGTTTAGAGGGCTGACACTGAATGCAAGATAAGTGGCACTGACTAGCAGCAGTAGAAATATGTGCTCATGACTCCCGTTAATCTAGCTAAAACACAAAATACAAAGAATGAAGCATCTCTCTAAAAGAATTACAACACATACACTAATTTGGAAAGACAATTTAACCAACTATCCTGAATTGAGAGATTTGCTGCTTGGCACTTCACATTTGTAATTCCTTCTGAATTAAAAGAAAAGCCTTTAAAGTTGTTTGAGAACAAATTGTGAATTATAGTCCTACCACTAGCTCCAACAGTATAGAAACTGTGCTACTCTACATAAAAGTGTATGTTATGACTCAGAGTTTGGATTCAATTAAATGCTCAGTAATGTGGATGTTTATATAAATTATCCAAAGGGTGTGGAGTGGTCTGGGATATGGGAAACCCAGGTTCAAGTATTAGTTTTGTCTGATTCAGACCAGAGTTTTCATGTCAGATCACTCCAAATCAGTTTCTCTCCCTCACAAGCAAAAACCTTCCCAATGAAAGTTACATGGGAACTGATATGTCCCCGCAAATTGTTTCAGCTTCAGTGAAAGAGCATTTGGTGAAAAATTTCCAAACAGCTGTATAGTTCAGGGTTTCCATAGAGCTATGATAAGTCCCACAGAAAACCCTAATATAGATGTATTGGATGAGATATTCGGATATGTACAATTGTGCTTCTACTAAAGTCAATAGTAAAACTCCCATTGACTTCAATAGGAGCAATACTTAGGCCAGTGTTGAGTGGTTTTCCAAATCTCACCTTTTAAATATTATTAGGGGCATAGATTTATAAAGGTATTTAGGTGCCTAAAAATGCAGATATGCACTTGGCAGGATTTTCAAAAGTGCTTAAATGAGGTAGACACCTAACTCTTATTGACTTTAAATCTGGTCCGTATCTAGAAAATAGTTGCTTCAATAGTTTATCATTCAGTTTGACCCAGTACATGTTAACTAGCCAATATTATTTACCCCTAGTTTTCAGTTGGTTCAGCCAAGTTTCTGAAGCCAAAACGAGAGCCTTTAAATTTTAACAAAAAACGAGGAACTATTTGTTACTCCATAGTTGAATTGAGTTGAGTTCCTCACTAAAATGTTTAGGACACGGAGATATCTAGCCATTTTTTTTCTTATGTCCAGATACTTTATTTTATTTAACAGAACAGTTCAAGACTACTTTGAATTTTAAATGAAGCTGCTAGGGCTGGTTATTCTTTATGAATACAAATGTCATGTAATAGGAGAATTGCAGATAGGAAACAAAATAATTTAAAAATCTTACCAAATCCCTATTGTACTAAAATCCATTGGTTAAGAAAGTATGCAAAAGAAGTCAATTTAAAGGACAGATACTGGCTCAAGATGAGTCAAGTTAGAAATCTTTCATTTCCAGAATAGCCTTTTGGGATCCAGCATTTTTTGATTCACTTTAACTCACTGTGAATCAAAGGAAAAGGTTTTATGAAAACATTTTCTGATCTGGGAATCATAGTGGGTGACAAGTATGATTTTTTTATGGGAATCAGGAAAGGAGAAAAAAATTGGAATTTTTTAAGAATGGATATCTGAACAGTGCCGAAGTGGTGAGAATGGAATGGTCCTCAGGTATGTTGGCACAAAGAAAAAATTGTGCAAAACCTGTATAGTTACTACAAACAGCTTTATATGGCCAACACCATAAACTGTGACTATTCAGTCCTGAGTCCTTTGTCAGAGCATTTACTGAACAGGAGACAGGATCTACTGCAATATGATAGCTGTATTGTAACTCTTCGATTAAAGAAAACTATCAGATTTGTACAGGTATATTTTCTAGCTCTCATGATATTTTAAAATAAACGTAGAGCTTGCAAATAGTGCCAGTCGGACAATCCAGTAACTTAGAAGCCTCTTTTTAGTCACAGAACAGGTACAGTATGGGCAGCATTACAGGTGGTCTTATTTCCACAAGAACACACTGCTCTTAAACAATTTTTCTGTTGCATTAGCCTTATGCAGGCTTCCTCTCATGATAAATATTCAAGTGGATTATATTTCCTTTCATCTATCTTTCACAAAACAGAATTAATACCATATGGGCTAAACCAGGGGGGAAATCTTGCCATTCTCCATTCCTATTTGTGTTTTCTTTCATTTTCTCAAGATAAGTACCTGGTAATGGGCCCTGTTTTGTGCTTATCTCATTGGGCAGAATCTACCCAATGCACTAACCTCATTGTTTAAAAAACAAATCTGTGTGGTACTGGAGATCAGAAAAACAGCTCTCTAGAATAGGGCTGAAAGAGGTCATATCAGGCCATAACAAAGAAGCCAACATGGTTTTAAGGGTTTCATTCAGCCTAATTTGTAATTTAAACAAAGAAAATAAAGCAGTGAGCTGAGATTTTCCACCAATAGTTTTCACTGCATCTTTTCTGCTTTCTAGCAGCAACTAAGTTAAATAATGAATATTCTGTTAGCTAGTCTCGTCTATTCTGTCAACTAGTTCTCACCCACAGTATATTGCTAGACCAAAAGAAAAGTTTCCTTTATGTTTTCCACTATCACCTTTTATGTAGTTCAGGACACCTGGTGGCCAGTTGCTAATCAAATATACTCAGCTTCAAGTGTTACTTTTTACATTTTCACCTGTCCTGCTTACAAATATCTTGAATTTCCATTTAATCTTCTGTCTGTAGCAGAGGAGGGAAACAGCCCTTATACTGTGGACTTAGGGCCAGATCCACAAAGGGACTTAGGGTGTTGCAGTGCTGAACAGCTTGGTGCCTTGGAAATTGCAGGAATGCCACCATGATCCACAAAGCTTGAGTTAGGAACCTAGGCTCCTGATTCATTGAATGGGGTGCTGCCTAAGCTAGCAAATGGCAGATGCAGATGATAGCAGTGTGTGCTAAGACCCACCCTTCTCATGGAGATAGGGCCTAAGTCTGGGCTCCAAGGAAGTATCACCCTGCTTACTGATCCATGAATGAGAACCCATTGCCTGGAGTCAGGCAGCCAAGCCGCCTAAGGTATTTCTTGTAGGAATGAATTAGGCATCTGCCTCACTCCACACAAAACGGCCAAAGGAGGAGAAGAAACAGAAGATGCCCACTTATGACTTTTAGTCCAGCAGTTAGAGCACTTACCTGGGATGTGGGAAACCCATGTTCAAGCCCTCCCCTACCAGAGGGGAGAAGGAATTTGAACAGGGATTTCTCAGGAGTATGATCTAATCACTGAGCTATGGGGTATTCTGATGGGTGGGTCCCCTTAGTCTCTTCTTGTTCAAATCCTTCCCCCACCTCTGGCTACATTTTGAAAGAGACTCTATCTAGTAGGCGGCCTTTGAGCATGTCCACTGGACTGGGTCCTGCACATGACTTAAGATGGCAATATGGCTATCTTTCCTTGGCAGTGAACATATTCAGAGGCAGAAACATATCATGAACTTTTACCTTGAAAATGTAGGCACCAGGTGAGTTTAGGCAGCTACAGTGTTTGGTGGGAGTTTTGTGCATTTGCAGTGGAATCTAAAACTGAGATTTAGGCATCTATACCTGAGATTTAAGTGCCTAAATCTGGGATTTAGACTTAAATACAGTTGTGGATCTGGAATTTAACAATTTATCTACCATTCTTTCACTGTCTCATATTACCACTGAATTAATCACTCTCCCTGTTACTGCGATGTCACAGGATTAATTATTTCATTATCGAGACTATTAGATGTTGGCACAGGTTACTTACAGACACACCATACACTCTGTTAAAGGGATATGACAGTCTGCAATACTTTCGCTCACATTATTTTTGTTTCCCAAATCCAAAGTAGATTAATGTCTGGTACCTCTTCTTGTGACAATTAGGCCTACAAATTTACATGAATTGTGAGCTCAACTTTAGAAAGTATGTAAGCATTCATAAGATGTTTCAATAAACAACAACAGCAACAACAACAAACGTTGATGAGAAAAGACATGAAAGGGAAATAGAAGAATGGAATTAGTCTAAACAGAAAGGCCAAGTTGATATGATTCAAAGACTGTTGAAATCATGCTTGTTAAAAACAGGAGATGTGGAGCTGGAAGATAATGAGCAAAAATTGATATGTTGGATATTGGGCCTAATTGGAGGACCAAATAATCAGGAGATGGGTGTAGGAAGGCACAGTGGCCTTCCTCTGAGCCTGGGCCCGCGGAAGGGCCGCAAGCACTCAATCAGGCCCTAGAAAGGCCAACCACCCAGTCTGCCCAGCAACTGGACAGCTGGGCTCCGATAGGCCCGGCCGGTTGGCCAACCTGGCAGCCGGGGGGAGGGGCCTCAGGGAGGACGGCAGCCATAAAAACCAGGCCCCGCAGCCCAGAAGAAAGAAGGCTGCCGACGGAGGCAGACACCCTGTCTCGCCGGCTACAGGGAAGGGCCGAGCCATGCCCAGCCTCTGCTTCAGATAAGCCTCTCCCAGCCTTGAGGCCCCAGGAGCGATGCTGGCAGCCCACCCTGAAGGCCTGGGTCAGGCCCCCGGGCCCCCTGGACTGGCGGAGGCCTGCAGGCCCGAAGCGCTGGGCCCAGCCTCGGGGTCGCAGTGGCTGGGACGAGCCCCCTGAACTGGAGAGCTGGGAGTTCCGCCCTGAAGCTGGTTTGGACTTGGAGGAGCTGCCGGACACCCAACCCTTGGAGGCAGGATTGGACCTGGAGGAATTGCCGGAGGCTGAACCCTACCCCCAGCCCTGCGATCTGGAGGAGTTGCCCCTCGCCGAGGAGCTTCCCAATCTACCCCCCGTGGACGCAGAAGGACTGACTGGCCTACCCCGTGCGGTGTACCCCGACGACCCGGAGGAACCGACAGACGCAGGTACCGGGGAACCCGGGGAGGAAGGAGCCCAGGGACAGCCAGAGGCATGGCTGTACTAGGGGTATCGCCCAGCCGGCGTGTTGCGGCAGGAGCCCCGCCGACTGAGTGGCAACACCTGTGCCACTGCTAGGGCCCTGGGCTGGGACGCAGTGGAGTTGGGTGGGCCTGCATCCTCCTCCCCTCCCCCTTGATCCTTGCAAATCCCCAAAGGGGGAATAGCCTCTACCGCCCGCTGGACTCGAGCTCACTGCTCCTTGCTCTCCCGCCCTGCCTGGGGGCCGGGGCGAAAGACTCCTTGCTCGCCCGCCCTGCCTGGGGGCTGGGGCGAAAGACTCCTTGCTCGCCCGCCCTGCCTGGGGGCCGGGGCGAAAGACTCCTTGCTCGCCCGCCCTGCCTGAGGGCCGGGGCAAAAGACTGTAAAACTAACATTCCCCTGTTGCATAGGAAGGCACAGTGGCCTTCCGCCGAGCCTGAGCCCACGGAAGGGCCGCCAGGACTGGACCGGGCAGGAGCCCGTCCTACACTGGGCTATTCCCACCCATCACTCCATTTTTGGGTCATTAAAAGAAAGATTTTTGTGAGGAAAGTAGGAAACAAAAAGAAGAACAGAAGGAAAGAACAGACAGAGGCTACTAGAGTGAACTTCACATCATGGCTGGCATCCTCACCATTTCCTGGGACCCTAGGCTTTCATCATCCTGATCTTGAGAGGTGTCATGACCAGACTGGACCAGAGAGAGAGGAACCCAGAAGACATCGCCACCCCTATCAGCTCCAGCTGAATCCCAGCTACCACCTGGGATCAGACTTTAACAACAGCAGCAACAGTGCCAGCTCATCTCAACTAACTTCTTTTCTTTTCCCCAAAAGGACAGTTATTACCATCTTTGATACCATCTAAAAAACTGTCAAACAACAGGGGCTTTTTGCCTTCTAAAAACTGTCTACAGCTAAAGGAGAAGGGAACAACAAAGGATGTTGTTAAAATGAAAGCCTTCTTTAATAGTTTATATTTCAAATCCTTTAACTGTTTTCCCTTCTTTGCTGTATATTTAATAAAAGGTTAAAAGGATTTTTAATGGTGTGTCTGCCATTGTGCTAAGCAGGCTGAGATCTCTCTGTACCAAGCCCCAGACCTTGTTTAACACTGTTTAATGTTCAATGACAATGTTAGCTCATATATTCCATCTAAATTAATACAACACCCCTACACTTTGTCACTCACACACAGCTTCCCAAAACCTTCCTGCATCCTGATCACCTGGCTGCATGTGTGTACACGTTTAGCTTTAGCCATAGCAAGAACAGAAAAGTGCAACCGTGACTTTACTCTCCCCACTTGCCTCTGTAAGAGCTTCTTGCACCTGAACTGCTACGGCCAGAGTGCTGTCCTGGGGACAATTTACTTTCTGCCATGGCTGCCATGAAAGCAACCTGACTCCCTATTTAACCCCACACAGCCCACTACTGTTCTCACAGTCTGGTCCTCATTTCAACTACTTTGCGTCACCACAAATTCAGCATAAAGTTAACTTCCCTGGCTGATTCAGGTGTCCTCGAACAGAGGAATCCCCAGGTGGTGCAGAGCCAATCTGGATCTACAGCCTGGCTCCTGTGTATTTGGGTGGGAGACATATGGCATGACTAGAATACTGCTGCGGCTCCTTGGGGACTGTTGCAGATGGCTCAACTAAAAGCAGCACTGAATCTACTTTAAGTGGCTCCCTGGGACAGAATCAGTGCCAAGCTGCACTGGGAGCAGAGGAAATGATCCCCAGAATCTGACACTCAATGTAAATGTCTGCTTTGTGTTGCAGGGGATCTGATGAGGCAGAGTGGACATGGTTCTGATCTCATGCTGATATAAACCAGGAATAACTGCACTGAAGTCAATAGTTATACAGGTGCAAAACTGGTATAAGACACTGGAGTAGCATACTCAATGAGTGCAGAGAAAAAGTTGGATGGCCACATATCTTGGGGCTTGGAAAGGCCCCTCTTTGTCACCAATATTAACCGAGTTACACATGAGAGAGAAAAGAGAGACATCAGTGCCCAAGAAGTCCCTTTCACTACAGTGCCCATTTTTAGTTCCCTGCTCTTTGTGGGTCTTAGGTCTTGTGTAGGAGGGTGAGGTATAGAAAGTAGCTACTTCCACCTTTTCAGCTTCCATGGTGAGGGGAAGCCCTGCTAGTGGGCTTTCCCCAGAAATAGTTCCCATTTCTCACCAGATGTCTCTCTATGGAAGCCATTGGGGCAGGGTGAAATCAGGAGTGGGCTCTGCAAAGCTGGATAGTGGGATCTGAAGGTTGGCTTTGTGACTAAGGCACTGGGCTGAGCCTCAGGAGCCGTGCATTCAAGTTGCTGCTTTGCTACTCCATAGAATTACTGGGTGACCTTGGGCAAGTCACCTGAGTTCTCATCTAAGAAATGAAGATAATATTTCTTAGGCTGTTGTGGGGTTAGCTCACAATCACTAAGGAATTTATACTATGGTCATGAGGTCCATAGACATAGTTAGATTTGCAAGTTGCTGGAAAGACTTAGTGTGTATGTGTATTTCTGCAGCCAGGAGACACTGAAGAGTCCAATTAATTCTGCATCTCCCCCTACCCCCTTCAAATTTTAAAAGTAAATCTCTCCCCCTGTAATAATTACTGGGAGGAGATTGACAGGAGGGTGGAGAGAAAAGGAATGGGGGAGTCGCTAGATATGTCCATGCAAGATGGAATGGAGGAAGTCTCTGCAAAGTTTTCAAAGCCAGGAGATTTCCAAACTTCACAAACAGAAGTAAATTCTGTTTTTCTGCATTACAATTATACCAGTTATATGCATGACAGGAATTTTTGTTGTTTTCTAACCAGACAGTACTTTTATAATGTCCACATAGATATAGTTACATAGGTGTGAGGATTGCAAGCAGAGGGGTGTAGCATCAACACAGATGTGCCAGTAATAACTTAGTCATGGTTGAAACCACCTATGGATAAATGAAATTACCGACCGGCAGTGGTTTCCTGACCTGTATCCATCAAAATGTCAAATCAGATATTGGTAGACAGCAGGTATGCACCCTAGAAAGAATGGGGCACACATTAATCTCTGACTGCTCCATGCTGTTTCAGGTAATTGTGATATAGTATGACATACAGCTCAATATATGTGACCAGAAAAAGGAGCAATAGATTAAAAAGAGCACCCTCTACTTGTTTGTTTTTAGAGCCAATATTATATTTGCTTCTAAATGAACCATCCTGATTTTCTACTGTATGAGTTTGGGCTAATCCAATACATTTTTATAAAAGGTTTCTTACTATGAGATGTTACTAAATATTCCTCATGAAAAATGTCCTGTAGAATTTATTTGCCAACAGTAAGGCTTTTATATAGAATTTTTTAGCCTTTCTGTAGAATTAAAAGAGGGGATTTTATCCCTGCTATAAAATTATAAAGGACAGTTCAAAAATCTACTGAAAGGATCTTATTCTGTAAATACATTGCATAGGATTTTTCAATAATTTCTATAGTACTCTATTATTTTTTAGAGAATTATATTGGCTTAATTCATATCAAACTATGAAGAACTTTTGTATGTGTATTATTAATAGGAAATATCAATATCTCTGTGGAAGCAGATGTAGTTCTCCCCCTAATCTGAAAAAAATATTCACACACCTTATACAGTCCAGTTTAACCACTTTCTAGAGTTTCACTTTATTGGTAACTCAAATATCAACCACCAGAGATGACATTTAGCCTCAGCTTTCTCCCCAACTATAATAATAATATCCAGTTATTATATAGCTCTTTTCATCAGTAGATCTCAAGGAGCTTTCTTTACAAAGGAGGCTAATATTACAATCCCCATTTTACATATTAGGAAACTAAAGCACAGAAATATGAAGTGACTGACCCAAGTCTACCCAGCAAGCTAATAGCAGAGCTGGGAATAGAACCGAGGTATCCAGAATCCAAACACAGTGCTCTATCCACTATATCACACTGCCTCCCTGTTAGGAGGGTTTTCCCTGAATGACCTCTTTGTTCCACACCCTCATTCCATCTGTCCTTTGAAATAATATAACATTCATAAGGTTCTTTCATCCCTACTTTTAACATTGAAATTCTTAAACCAGCTGGGTTTCATTATTGGTGCTGAAGTTCTAGTTTCTGAGATACCAGCTTAGCATCAGTGAGTCAATGGCCATGGAAATCAACAGGAATCTTTCCATCAACTCCAATGGGAACTGGAGCACTGCCCTAGGCTTTTTTCCTCTTAGGCCCCATTCCTGAAAACACCTGTCTACATGAATAACTACATGAGAAGGACAGAGGATTATTCACATATATAAAGTTATTAACTTGGCTAAGGGTTTGCTGGAACAGGGACTTAAATTGGAGAGCACATGGTATTTTGGAGCATGGGGTTTACAGAGGTAAAAGAATAACATTCATACCTTTGCATCTGCAAATCTTTATTTATGAGACAAGGTGGGTGAGGTTATATCTTTTATTGGACCAACTTCTGTTAGTGAGAAAGACAAGCTTGAAATGCTTAAAAATGTAATACAGTACTATAGAAATCATTGAAAAATCCTATAGAATGAATTTACAGAATAAAATTCTTTCATCAGATTTTTGAACCATCCTATATAATTTTATAGCAGGGATATAATTCCCTCCTTAATTCTATAGGATGGCTAAAACATTCTATATAAAGCCTTACTGTTATCAATTAAGTTCTACAGGACTTTTAAGGGATATTTAGTAACATCTCATAGTCTGAAGCGTTTTATAAAAAACATACTGGACTAGTCTAAACTAGCTCAATAGAAAATCAGGATGGGTCATTTGGCAGCAAGCTCTAAAATTTGTCTCTCTCACCAACAGAAGTTGGTCCAATAAAAGATATTCCCTCATCCACCTTGTCTCTCTAATATCTTGGGATCAACACGGCTACAACCACACTGCATATATCTTTATTTATGGAATGTCTATCGTCTTGATCTTAGAAGGTCTTCAAATTTAGCTCCCTTTAAAATGAATTGTAAAAGCTTTCCACTTCTGAAAGCCTTCTGCATGGCACATTTGTTTGACTTTATGCTTTTATACTGGTTTTATGTAAAAGAGCCAAGAACATGGCGGATGAATAGGCACCTAAGAAATAAAATTAATATCAGTTTAACCAAGTCTTTTATGATTAATTCTTTTTTTTAAAATAAATTCGCCATAAAAATAAATCTTTATTAAACAGTGATCAATAAAGCTACCATATATTAGACAGACTATTTTACAAATTTTATTTTACAACATCTTTTAAACACTATTGATTCTGCGTCAGAAATTTTCAGGTACAAATAACCCTAGATATCATTTAGCTCATTTAAAAACTGGCCAAACAGCCAAAAACAAGTGATTTGCAAATATTTTTATGAGTTTATGTAGTTTGCTGTGATTTGGAGAGGAGCACTATTTCATTTTTCACCTCCTATTCATGAATAAGTTTGTGAATCCTGAAAGTTTCATGAATTTTAGCATGACTGAGGCTTCATCTGAAAGTTTGTATCTAATGTTCATTAGTCACTATTGATTATTCTTCTTTGCTTAAAAAGTTTAGTCATCTGTTCAGAGAGCAGAAGCAATACCATCAGACTTAGGTGATTTACTATATGCTGTGAATAAAAAATAGCAAACTATGCATAGATGAAGCAAGCAGTTTACAAATAAGCCGTAGTGAAAAGTATTCTTTCATACTACTGGATGAATCCTTATGAATGTCGAAAATATTAGGAAAAAAGTTAAAACCAGTCCACGAAAGATTCAATAACCTGAAGGCAGTCTAAATTCATAATGGATAATGTACATAATATATAGTTAAAAAACTGCTAGTTATCTTTGATGTCTATGCACCTAACAACACCTACAGATCAGATACTTAGAGTCATAGTTTAAGGCTAGCTGTGCCTCTAATTCCTCCGTGATCTCACTGAGTACATCTCTTAGGTGCTAGGCCTCTTCACCTCTCCTGGGATTGAATACTGTGATTTTCCCATTCTTACACCTGGGCCTAGGGCTACAGCACCCTGTGTATCAACTGAGGTTGCTCAACAGGTCTGACTGAGAATCTGTGACCAGCAGTGAAAACTGTGGCCCAAAAATCCTTTTCAAAACAAAGTATTGTGTAATCACAGCTGTAGGCACACAGCATAACAAGAGAAAAGAGTTTTTAACACAATAAGAGGTCTACAAGCGTATCTGTCTTATCCATCAGCTTAGGTAAAACTAGTTTATCCCAGACACCACAACCTCTGGGGACTAGAAGTTCAATCTGCTCCCCAGCACTCTCTGTTTCCCCCTCTCCTGTCCTTTGGCAGCTGTCCTTTTAACCACCCCAAACGTTCTTTGTTTCAATTTCCCACCTTGATCCCCTCCCCTCTGCTGCCCACACACACACTCCTCCTCGATTTACAAAGCAGACATGGTCAGAGGTAAAACTTCACAGCAGATTACACCTTTGTTTTTTCCTTTAAGTACTGATAAATTGGTCTATATGAAGCTATGATCCCCTTTCCTGCAGATGTGCAAACAAACCCTGTTTGGATTAAACTGCTGTAAACCTACAACAAACAAAGCAATAACAGAATAATTAGGCAAATGATCTAATATTCAGATCATATTACAGGCATCTCAGATACTCTTCACACTTAAATGTCTAAACAAAATAATACAGAGAGAGACCTACTTAACAACCTACTTTTCTTTAGAGCAAGTCAACACAGAACAATACATCTTTATTATGGATAGTGTAATTCATACAAACTGTATCCCAAAAGGCTTTGCAGAGTTAGCTAATACACTCTCAGAGTGAGATAAGAATAAAAACAGAGAAAGACAGAAATTATGGCTAGATTCTGATCCCACTTACACTGGTGTAAATTGGGACAAACATGACTTAATTAAATAGAACTAGCATGAGATTAGAATCAGGCCCTGATATATAGGTAAGGAAGTAGGGTGACCAGATAAGTGTGAAAAATCGGGGTGGGAGGCAATATAAGAAAAAGCCTCAAAAATCAGGACTGTCCCTATAAAATTGGGACATCTGATCACCCTATAAGGGAGGAGTTGTGTATTTTCAGCTGAGAATTGTAGTGGAATGGTAAGTCAGTGAGTCAAAAAGGTACATGAAGTCAGTTGCAGATAGCATGAATTGCTTTTGCAAGCCTGGATGAAGGGTTAGATAAGCAAAACAAGCAGAGAAGTGGAGCAAGGTCCATGGAGGGCTTTAAAATGCAGAAGGGCAATTTGAAACCGGAAGTGAATAAGTAATAATACCTATCTTTTATATAGTGATTTTCATCAGTAGATCTCAAAGTGCTTTACAGAGAAGATCAGCATCACAGATGGAAAAACTGAGGCACAGACTGAAAGGATTTGCTGAAAGTCTTTTAACCAGCCAGTGGCCAAGTCAGGAAGAGATCCCATGCCTACTGAGTCCTAATCCAGTGCTCTAGCCACTAGGGGACAATGTAATTGTTTGAAGAGACTTGTGACGTGTTTGAGCTTTATTCTATGGATAAAATTCTGACCCTATTGAAGTCAATGGGAGTTTTGCTATTAATTTCAGTGTGGGACCAGGATTCTGCCCTAAAGTGCTTCAATGCAGGCAGTGGTATTCTGCACTTGCTGAAGTCTGGAGAGCTGGAATCCAGAAGGACCCCCACAAGTAAGGAAGAAGGAATAATCAAGAGGAGAAGAGAGGTAGACTTTGATGATTATGTGACCCATATCTGCCAAGGGTAGCCCACCTGAAAATGCCAAGGTCGGAGGAGGCTGCAAAAAGGAGAGCAGATTCTCTTCAAACTGGTGGCTAACACTGAAGTTAGATTCACCAACCAGTCACAAACTGTGCTCCTGAATCTCCACACTGGCTATCAAGAATCCCAAAAAGAAATCACACAGCCCCCTTTTATTGCATTTCAGTCTCTGGCTCCCAATCAGCAACTGGGTTCAATAAAGTGATAAGTTATTTAAAACTCTGCTCCCTTTACAAAATGTTATTCTGGTCCCCAAAGTTTCAGCCACATTACCAGATCAATATTAGTTTCGAACTTACCCAAATACCATGCTGTCAGCCAATCCATTATTATTTAAAACAAAAGGCTTATTATAAAAGAAAACAAAGAACAAGAAGAGAGACGTTAAATGATCAAAGAAATCAGATACATACATATGACTTCAAAGTCCATATATCTGATTCTTAGCAGTATTGGGGAGTTTGTTGACTTGTACAGTTCCTCTGGAGTACATCCAGTACCTGGATGGATCTGTCAGTCCATTTTTTAAAAGCTTCAGCTGTAGATAAGTTGATGCAGAGGAAAGAAGCAGGAATGAAGACAAAGTGGGGATGTTGCAGCTGCCTTTTATATTCTCTGACATTGGCTTTTACATTGTGTGATTCCAACACAAGCTCATAGCACATGGGCAGGGAGAAGTTCTTGGAGTACCCTGTCTACAGGCATGTTCCTACATGTCCCGCTGACTTAAAGGCATAACCCCTGGCTTCTCTCCCTGGTCTCATTGTGTAGCTGATTGCCCTTGATGGGCCATCAAGAAGGCTGGACAATGCTGCTACTAATCTGTCTGTGGGTGTCAGCCAGTAGCACAGCACAAGTTTAAGGCCTTGTCTAATATCAAAAAATGAGTCGACATAATATATGTCGACATACAGCCACTGCAGTAATTACTGCTGACGTCCACACTCCCTTGTTGGGTTGGTGGAGTGCATCCTCACCAGGAGCACTTCCACCGACCTAAGAGGGACAGTGTGGGGAGCCCCACAGGCTGGCTCCCAACAGGCTTTCCCCACCTTCCTGTTCCCATCCAGGAGCCAACGCTGGGCTTCTCCCATCCCCATCCCCCACGGGGAGCCGAGGAAAGCCACCAGAGGCTTCCCCTCCCCATTCCCAGTGGGAAACAGCCTGGTGCTTCTTGCCCCTGGGGAGAAGGGTTCAGCTGACCTTGCTTCTCGCTCCTTCCCCCTGCCTGCTTCCCCCTGAGGGCGGGTGGAACAGCTGCGGGCAGCTTCTCCCATCCCGGCTCGCAGCTGGGAGCTGGCATCCAGCTGCCTGCAACTTCTCCTGTCCTGACTCGTAGCCGGGGGCTGGGAACCATCTTCCCGGGCTTGCAACAGAATGACAGCCCCACCATCTATGTAAGGGATGCAGTGTCTACACTGACACCGTGTCACCCTAACTAAGCTGACAAAAGCCCTACACCTCTCATCGAGGTGGTTTTATTTTGTCGAAAAAAAAGGGCAGTTTGCCGGGGGGAAGGGGTTGGAGGGAAGGGCGGAGTGATGATTGCAGTGTGTACACCAGCACTGTTTAGTTAAAAAAAGCTGACTTTTGTCAACAGAACTTTCTAGTGTAGACCAGCACTTAGATACAGATATAGCACACATATTCATAACTAGCAATACAAAGAAGATACATACATATAAATAAGCTTATCATATTTAGCAAATCATAACTTCCAATGGTACCTTACATGGCATATCTTGTAAGATTCATTGAAATTTTGCAGTATTAATATCAATAATATTATAAATGGTCATTCCTAATCCATACAGTATCACAGACTATTTTACTAGAGGTGAAATTGAATCAATTGTGTACAAGAGCAGCATAAGCGAGAGGGTCTTTTAGTCTGTGTTATGTTTTGTCATGCACAAAAAGCAATGGTGTACTTTCTGTTTGAATGACTTTGATTTTACCTTCAGAGAAGCAATAAGAACAGTAAGAAAGAACAAGGAAAGACTCTGGGAGAAAGAGCACAGCGTATGTTTCCTCTGAAAGAGGCTGCATCTATTCTGCTTCACAAAAGGCCCCTGCAGAGAGACAAACTCCTTAGACATTTCAAGGTGCAGAAATAAAGAAACACATGTGTTACATAGCTACATATACCATAGTCTGAAAGCTTTGCAGACATGCATTCTCACTAGAAATATTACTCAAATAAACCATAAAAATTGGTTGACTTCCAAGGCTCTTAATTACCAGTCATCAAACCATGAGTTTCATTCTGAACTCTATGGCTGAAGATTCTAGAGAACAGTCTGCAAAAAGAGATTTTTTTGTTTCTAATACTTTTCAATCTTGTAGATATTTAGGAATAATTATTTCTCATAATATTAATTTCTACACCCTGTTGGCAGTGACTGGCCTTTCAGCTCAGGCCAGGCAAGAATCTGTTGTCATTACTGTGACATCTTGCTCAGGATACCCAGAATGATTAGCTACTGTTACCGCTCTGCATCAGTAAGAGTGAGTTTTGCTGTTGCTAAGCTCTGTGTCAGCTCCCCAACACACCAGTTTGTCTGCCTTGCCAGAAAATTCTTCCAGAAAACTCTTCCAGTCCAAACCATGCGTGGCAGGTAACAATCAGTGAACCCCAATTCTCAAGTTCTCCAGAGATATCCTTCTGCAGTGGTCAGTCTCTCTCACTGGTTAGTCACAGAGGTTATCAAGTTCACTGCTTCCAAAGAGACAGAGAACACATGAGATTAGCTGAAGACCCACTCTTTATTTCAACATAACAGCATTGAGATGGTATTATAATAAAACAAGAATAAGTTTATTGACAAAGAACACAGATTTAAGGGATTTCTAGCAGGAGTGAAAGAGACATGAAAGATTACAAACAAAACAAAGAAAACACACTTTCTAGTGACTAAAACTTAACTTTAGCAAGTTACAATTTTTTGTCTAAGCAGGTTTCTCAGTTCCCAGAGACTTCAACCCTGGGGGTTGAAAAATCCACTTTACTCCAATTCAAGAGCTCTGGCCTCTTGTGTCTCTCATGTGATGGATGCTAAAATGGCTTTCTGTTTCTGCTTATATTTCCCAAAGTTCATTGTCTCTGTTTCAAGAGCCAGGAAGTTTCGCGGGGGTACAGCCTCCATCCCCTGTTGTGATCGTTAAGCAATCATCTACCCCATTTGCTAGTTTGATTACTTATTTACCTTTAATGTAAATGTATGTCCATTGTTTCTGGTCTTGCCTTGTTTAATTTACATTGGAGACACAGTCAAGTAGGCAAAATAACATTCCTTGGTCTAGGTTTATGCACTGCTTGTCAAACACATCTTAAGAACGTGTTTCCAGAGCATATCTATAATTCTTTATACACCTCCTGCACATACATCACATAATAATATTAATGACCAGTGTGTTATCAGTTTGCATATAATACCTCACATGACATCGTTAAAATACAGATTATGACAAGAATGTATGGGGGCAATGAATGAATCAGGCCTGAAGTGAGTTATGGTATGGTATGGTATGGTATGGCCTCTGCCAGTGGGCACTGAGTGCCTTCCTTGGTCACAATTACTTGGGATAAAGACGATGAAAATCCTACCACCTGTTAATATTTTATTTCGAAAAACTCTTATTACTCTTCCCAACAATTTTTGTTAGGCACTGGACAGTGCTATCTCCTCCTTGCTCAGGACTGATAAGGCACTCTGAACAGCCTTCAACTTTACAACTCCTGATCACATATTAAAAACAAATATATCATCTGTCATTCTTTTAATGAAATGAGCCTGCAAAGATATACTTTGTCTCCAGCAAGGTTATGCATCTAACAAGTCTCTGTTGTATTCACTACTACTGAGAATAAGTACTTTTCATAGATCAATATTTCTACCCATTTGCCTTGTTGAACAGATACCAGTGCATGTGTAAAATCGACCCAGCATATGTGACTTTCTAGCCTACCAAACCATTACATGAACTGAAGAACATCTAATTGGGCCAACCATACAGATAGCTCCAAGGCATTCCATTAAATTCAGTACTTCAGCTTGCTCACAAGAGGTTTATGATACCCCAGGCTGCAGAGTGGTAATCTGTGTTGTGTTTTTTCCAATTTATGTTGATACTGTGAAAGAAGGGGATACTTTATCTATTGGATTTTTTCACCCTTGTCCATTATGGTGTATTAATCTATCTGAGAATGACCGAGTTATGCCCTGCTCATTGAATTCTATTGACAGCTCCCAGCCACCCTGCAGAGAAACCCCTAATGTACACTAAACCTTTGCTGCTGTTTGGCACCTTTGTGTCCTTGTCTGGCCTGCTTCCTTATATAGATGTTGTCAGCTTTCCTGATGGAGTCAGAGATGCTATTTAATTTCCCTGTGTAAGGGAGAGAGAAATCCATTAGTGTTTGTAGCCTGTCAGTGAAGATTGTGGCGCTATCTACTGTAAACTACAGATGTGCCAGATTGCTCAGCAGAACCTGAGACAGCCAAGAGACTGCAGGCATATAGGGTTGTGTGTCTCTTATAGACCTCATTGCTTGCCGAAAGGTTCCTTTGTTCAGGAAAAAAATAAAACCTGATACTTTTCCAAGGAAAACCTCAGAGTTCTAGGAAACGTTTATGCTGAGATATAGTGCAAGTATAGACATAATGTCTTAAAATTCCTCCTGTCCTGTATGGAGATTTTCTCTTCTGCAGGGTTAATTCTACCGAGTTATTGCATAAATCATACTCTCTTCTTCCACATGTGGAATTTTCACACTTCAGAATAATACCTAATTGTGGGACATATTCTGATAGCCCTATTCACGCTGAATAGTGCCTTACTCCATGAGTGGTCCCCCATTCATTTCAATGGGATTACTCACAGAATAAAGTATTGCTCAAAAGGATTAAGATATGTAGAATCTGACCATATGTAAAATAGGAAATAGTATCTGTTGTATTAGTTTCAATGGAATAAATAGGACCAGAGAGTTAAACGTGTTAACACGACCATGTTACTGTATAATATTAATAGTTTTAAACAAGGTTTGAGGTTCCAAGTACAGAGACCTTGGTCTGCTTAGTTCCATGGCAAACAACGCATTAAAAAATTGTTTAATCTTTTATTAAAGATACAGAAATAGAAAAAAATACAATGGTGCCACAGCGTATTCCAGGGTCCCAGGAGAAATTGGGGGTGGCAGCCATAAGAGTGAAGCTCGCTTCTTTCAGTTCATCCATCTTTCATTCATTGATTATTGCTAGACAATTTGATAACCTCCCCCCACCCAAGTCTTTTCTGTTAAGAATCCCAAAAGGGGAGTGATGGGTGGAATAGTCCATCCCCTCTTTATTTTGTTTACCAGTTTGGCCTAATTTACAACACACCAATTTTGATCCATTAATTTCTGTCCCCCGCTTTTCTTATTTACCAGAATAATTTTAATACAATCTTTAAATTATATTAGTAGGCCATTTTGTTTTAATTGATTCATTTTTATTTTATTTTCTCTCCCTCTTGCACCTTTTGCCATCAAAATTCATTGCAATACGTTATTGTGACATTTCATAAACTTTCACTAACTTCTTACAGTTAAGCCTAAAATCAGGGTAAATTTCTAGGCTGAATTATCACAACATATATGATAGATGCAATAACTGTATTTCTGTATTAGTCCAGATCTTCAAACTGTGTGTGTTTGTGGAGAGGAATGCTGATGGTCTAATGCAAAAAGGGCTCTCACAAAAATGCAGATACATTAACTGTACCTAAAACACTTACATTTGCATATGCAAACTGGCATTTGGGCACGTAAAATAGATAACTGCTCTGCCAGTGGACCCTTAGGCTTTGTCTAAACTAATTTTTGGAAGGTGTTAGCTAGCACGTGTTAACTAGCATGTGTTAATATCCTACTGTACACAAGACAGTTTGTATTTAACATGTGCTAAAATCATCGAGTTAAAGTTTAGGGCCACTTAGGACACACTGCTTTGTTTACACCAGGCTGTTAACTCATTAGCTAACACCTTCCAAATCCTAAACTAGACATGGCTTTACACAAACAATTACCCATTTTACACATGCACAGATTTTTGCAGCCAGACTAGATGCAAGCATATTTCTACATTATGGATGGCATTGGACTAATACAATTCATCAACTCCACATGATATATCTTACAGAAAAACCAAGACTATGGCACAATGTGCACTTCTCTTGGTAGTTCATTCCTGAGTAAGTTCTCACGACTGAAACACTGTGGTTAAATCTGTTTTCGACAACTATTCAGCAAAATTTTCTGTTCAACTAAAGAAGCTCCTTTATGATGATTCAAATTTGCTTAACAGCAGGTGTTTCAATTTACAGTGTCAATACTTAACTTAATGCACACAAGGCTCCTTTTCAGTGTTTTCCTTTACTCATATTTCTCGTTTGGCTATTCATTTTCTTATTGTTCATACAAGTTCTTCATTTTCTTCCACATCCAAGTCATGGGTTTACCAAGGTTAATTGTTTCAGTCTTCTCCATGATTTCAGAAATGTTCAGTTCAGTCACAATAAAGTATAACATTTCCAACAAAAACAAGACTAGCCTCTCCAGTCTCTCTTTGAATCTAAATTTTAATTATCTCCTTGCTCCTATTCCTGAAAGTGGGATTACACTCATGTTATATTCTTTCCCACTTAAATACTGTATAGAGATTGATAATCAGTATGGTATAGAGTAAGGGCATGTTTACATTAGAAATGCTACAGTGGTACAGCTGCAGCAGTGCAGCTGCGCAGCTATAGTGCAGACATTTACCAGAGCTATTGAAGGGGTTCTTCTGTTACTATAGTAAATCTGCTTCTCTGAGAGGCAGTAAGTAGGGTGATGGAAGAATTCTTCCATTGACCTGGCAGTGTCTAAGCAGTGGGGCTTAAATCGGCTTAATTACATCACACAGAGCAGGACATTTTTTATAGGTCTGAGCGATGTAGTTAATCTGACCTACCTTTCTAGTGTTGACCAACTCAAGTGAGGTGAAGTCTAACCACTGTTATGCTTTTTAATCACCTCATCCTTGTAATTTTGTGGAGTATTGTTTTAGCAATACATACCAAAACACTGCTGCCTCAGACAACTCCCCTAGTTCTCCAGTCATTTCAGCATCCAGTTCAAAGTTGCTCTTTGTGATGGGGTGACTGCCCCACTCCAGCAGAAAAGGGGTTAACAAACCCCTGGGGAGGCTGAAGAAAAAGCAGTCAATGGGAGAAGGGCTGCGAGCGACAGCCAATCAGGGCTCTGCAGGCCCATATAAGAAGAGCTTCAGGGGAGAACAGACCAGACATGGTCTGGGGAGGGAAGGCTGTGTCTCCTGTAGACTGAGAGGCCTGTAGCACGTGCTGGCAGGAACCAGGGAAGCCAGAGGAGCTTCTGACAGGCTGTTGAAAGCAGATAGTGGCAGGCCCTGAGTGCAGGAAAGGGTGCTAGGGCTGGAGGAAGTGGCCCAGGGAGACAGAAGCAGGAAGAGGAATTTGGGATGCAGCAGAAGGCTGTGATTCACAGGGTCCCTGGGCCAGTACCCAGTGTAGTGGGAAGGCCTGGGTCCTTCCCCTTCCCTCTACTTGCCACTGGGAAGTGGCAGGATAAGTGACTGCAGATGCCATCGAGGAAGTGGTGGGATGGGATGCTGCATTTGCCACTGAGAGACTACTGATACTGCATTTGCCACCGTCTGGACTATCGAGGAACCAAACCTTCCCCAGAAACAGGGAACACGGATTGTGACTCAGCTGGAGGGTGGAGTCAGGAAGAGGATGCTGTGGTTCCAGACAACTGAGGGAAGGGCTATATGCCAACTGTGGCAAGAGTGTGATGGTGCACAGACTGGACATGGGTGTCAGCTTAGAAGTAATCCCCAGATGACCAGCAGGAGGTGCCAGTCAGGCAGTGAGTAGAGCGCCCTCTTACACTTATTTTTGAAGACCTCCAAAGTGTTATCCAACACACCCTCATGGACCTCAACTTTTTCTACTCCTTTTCCAGCTCCTTCTGCTCATCTAATATTAGCATCCTCTCTGTCTCTTCCCACAGTTTCACCACTACTAATATGGCAGCCTTCTGCTTTGCAACCTGGAACAGTCATCCTGTTTCTCTCCATTTCAATTGATTCTCTCATTCTTTAAGATGATTAAATAACTATTAAGTTTTCATATACAAAGTTACCATCCACATAATGCTTTCAACTATCTAACAATAATGTTGACAGTAGAGTAAGGAAAAGAAAATCAGGAAACGAAGAACAGGAGTACAGCCTCCATGAAAAGCATAGTGTGTGGTTCTCTTCATTAAAGTCTGCTGCAACGTTGAGAACAAAAAGAAGCTTCTGCACTCTGTGTGCAGGAAGGGGTCTTAAAAATGTAAAGAAACAACATGTGGAAAGCACAAGACATCAGAGTTACATTCATCAAAGCATACACAGTAAAAACAATGGTCATTTTATAGGATCATAATGAATGGTGGTCTAGATGCATTTAACTATTCCTCGTTAGTTCTAGTGGCAAGTTTGGAATCCTCTGTACTAAAGAAAAAAGGAAACAGGATGCCTGTTTTGATTGATTTCACCTCACTTATATAGGATGCTGAGACAAATTAAAAAGGAAGGAATAGAAATAAGAATCCCAGTATACTGAATATATCAGAAAGAGCAGCACTGATGCTATCTTTTCTGTCAGACAAATTACATGCAGACCATTTAGTTCTTTCTTTTTTAATGTGGAGGGTAAAAGTAGAAGCGACTCTTAACCTTCAATCCTTTTGAATAATTTGCTTTTCACTTTTAGCTGCTTGATATTAGTACAATACAATTATGAAGATGTAAACATCACAAGGATACATGGAACACGTGCTGTCACAATGAGTTAAACTTGAGTGCCTGATTCACTGAGCAACTGCAGAGAGAGAGAGAAAGAGACAGAGCTCTGTTTCATCAGGAATTCAGCTGTATTAATTTAGTGGGGGGGGGGGGGGGGTGAGCAAGGATCATTGGGATGGGAGGTGTGGATACCTCAAGTTCAGACAGGACCCTGGCCAACCGTCCACTTATGTTCAGGAGATAGAATCAAATCATAAATGGGCCGGTCACAATCATAATCACATGTCTTCACCTAACGGAGAATCCAGAAAATACTTCAATTGGTCCCTATAGTTGTTAAAACTTAATCCTAAAAGCTCTTTTCCCCCCTCAGTGCAAATGGTGCAATTTACATGTTCTAAAAGGCTATTAAAGGAGGAGCAAGTTGGTTGGAGAATGGAGCAGTTAATTATTTTGTTTTCAGACCATTAGCAGATATGAGTCGAGGCACACTGCAAGATTGCTGTAGCATCAGGCTATGTTCATTCCTACTCCTTCATTGGTATGTTTACCTGCTTATCCTTCCTCCATTCCAAACTGATAGAGCCTTTTAAAATATGGGAGAGGGAATATGGCTTCTGGCTAGTCAAAGAGACTGGCATTGACATTTCATTGTCATTCATTTTTATAGTACACAAGAATATACTGGGTACTTCACAGTACAAAACGAAGAACATAGTCCCGGCATAAAGAGTTTAGTGCTAGATCCATAAAGAGGATCTAGGACTTGTGTACAGGAACACTTCTTTCGCAGCAAGCTGAGGTGTAAATCTACCCTGCACTAATCAGCTAAGTATCTGTATGAAGGTTTCTACCATGCATTAAAAGTTCAGCAGTGTGCTTTTTTCTTTTGTTCACAAACTGTCTTCATATAGTTCAATTTTCCCAAATGTATCCATTATTCAAAATTATTGGACAAAGAATCTTCTGCAATAACAAATTCCTAAAAATCAAAATCTGATCACAGACATAAAAAAAAGGAGCCTAAACTAATCTAATAAATGGTTCACTGTAAATAATTTGCCAAGCTCTGGTTATTTTAGCATAGACCATATTTACATGGGCAACCTTTAGGTTAAAGGCTGCATATTTTACTAATTCCATGAGCCATCTGACCCCCAAAACAAAAATTAATCTTTTATAAACATGTCATTAAAATATGAAGTCATATGGTAAGCATCTTAGTAAAGCAAGATGAATTTTTATGTAGTGTCTACTGTTACAATTGCTCTGATACTTATCTTGACCTATACTGTAAAACATCTTTATTTTAAGTATAATAATTAAAATTCAGCCATAATTTTTGAAGAAAGGGTTACTAACTTCCTTAATTTAATCATTCTTAGAATATCCCAACTGTTGTTCGAAGATATTTAAGAAGTGACAAAATGTCACATCAAAGCTTCTCAAAATAACAAGTAATCATGTTTAAGAAAGGCCACATATCCCCATAAATTAACAGGGTTGGATTTTGCATTACTTTCTGAAATTGAACTCTGCATCTCTTCCAAGACCGCAAAAGCAAATGGCACAAGTAAGGGTGAAAATGGAAGGAAATAAAAGGTGAAAAGGGGGGAGGGGGGAAAGGAAAAGAAACCCCAAATTTCTCAACAAGTATGCACATTATTATAAGAAAATAATGATCTGTCAATGAATAGAAGGTGCTACTGTGGTGGCTTGTGAAAATGCACTGTTACAAGCATTTATTTGGTTAGGTTTTTTCCCCCTATAAAACCCCTGTGGAGAGAGGCAGATGGAAAGGAACAGAAAAAATCTTCAGTTATTTTCCAGCCAGTTACCACTATTCAGAAAGATGCACAAACAGCTTGGGTGTATTGGCTAGAGAAGTTGAGTGTGAAATATGCTTTCATGGAAAAATGAGAAGCTTACAATTATGAATGAATTGTTATTACATGCTGAGTACTAGTTTGGTGCATTTGTTGCAGGAAGGACAGTGATAACTAAATAAGGAACAAAACTAACCTTTAGTCTCTGCATTTCCTGATGACTGTTTGTCCAATGTAACTTCTACAGGATGTGATGTGCTAACACTACCCATGTTTTTGAATTACTGCTTCCGTGTTATTCTTTGAGACACTCACTTTCATGACTGATCTGTCCAATACAGACATACACTGGTGATGAATAGAGGAGCCCAGAGGGGATACCCCAAATAAGACACACAGACAGTTGCTACTTTGCCATTTTACTTGGCGCACTGGACTTATATTCTTCTGATGATCAGACACAGTACACACATGCAACCAGAATCTAGTGTGGATTTGTAGGTGGACTCTTCTAGATTCGGAAACCCACAGTTTTAAAGAAAAGAAACTCACGCACGGGTCTTCTCAGAATGACTTCCAGTTTTAGCCTTCTCATTGTTCCAGCATTTACTGCTTTCTTACCACTAGGGGCAGCAATAGGAAGAGCACAGATTTTAAAGAAACAGCATGAATACATCTACACTTGAGTTTTTAGTTATGTTTTAACATGCACTAATTAACCACATTAATTAACACGATTATAAATTCTAGTGTGGGGCACCAAACAAATGTTTGTTTCTAGTCATGTTTAACCCTAGGCTGTATTGTCACTAGGAACAGCATCCTGTCTACACTAAACTCTACAGTCAGGTTAGTTAACATATGCTAAATAATGTGTTAAAAATAACTAAAAACTTATATCTTATTTGACAACCTGTGATCACTGCAAGTTTTAAAATGAAGTAGTGAACAATGATGCTTGCAAGAGAGGACGTTTCATATATTATAGTTATGGACACGACATAAATCCCAAGCAGAAAAAGATAAAACATAAACCTCCATTTCCATACTCATTCAGTCACAGGGAAAGAAATCGGCATCTGTAGCAACAACAGTCAATTCAGCCAGGTCAGCTCAGTGCACGTTGTAAATGTAAATCAGCTGTAAACTGATGACTTCTATGATCAATTAACTGATCACCTGGAAAATGAAGTTAATGTATTTTACACTGAGTAAGATAACTGGTGACTTATAGGAATTTTAAAACAATTTGTCATTATATCTTGTAAATGTATCATTCAGTAAATCTAAGGAATTTTGTACAAAATAAAATTTTCTATTTTAAATTCACACACTTTACCTAAAACAAACTAACAATTTAATCTCCCAGTGTGCCTGTTACTGCGAAAGTAAAATGCAAATCTGACTGGTTTACACAGTCTTGCATACAGAGGGCCAAAGGCAACCGTGGTGTAAGCCAGTGCAGAGAGACTGAACTAAGCAGAGCTATGTCAGCTGAATTTTGCCTTCAGAAAGCCATAGTTAACATTGTTGTGAGCATCACATGAAACCTTAAGCTGTGATTCAGAACACATTCTACATCCCCTTTTAATAAACCAGCATTTTGGGCTTTTTATTTATGGAAAGGGGGAACAGAAGTGGTGAGGTCATCTTTTATGCTATGTTTAAATCCAAATAAATGTCAGTTTAAGTGGTTCATAGTTGAATAGTTGTGGAGGACCAGACACAAGGCATGTGCCCTTTATGTCTGGAATTCTTTGATGCTATTCTCACTATATTTCAACTTTTAACAACTTTTGTTTTAACTTTTTTTGTGTCAGAAGAGGACAAAAACACCTTCAGGCACAAAAGCCCCCACAAAACCCACAGCCCGTCTTGACATGGTCTGCAAAAAAATCCCTCCTGACTCTCAAAATGGCAGTTCCTAAGCCAAAAACTAGTAATATGTTTAACATACTTAATGCAGAAGACTGTAATCATCCCATTTTTTCCTTAAGTAATTGTACACTGCTTAATTCCACTGCCTCTATTGGAAATGCATTACACTTCTTTGCCACTCTGCTTAAATTCTTATGTATATTTCTTCCAAACTTTAATTTTTATCCTCTGCTTCTACTCTGTCCAACAAGTTCAAATAAATCATCCAGTAAAAAGTTTATAATAACCCTTAGCTAATTTAAATATTTCAATCATGCCATCTCTTAATCATGTAGGGCTTTGCCCCGAGCTAAATTATATAATTAATAGTCAAAAACCCAGTACCAGCTAACAGAAAAGCTGTCATCACTGGAAAGCTATATTTCATGAGAAATGCCAAACCCTCACTGATGATCTCAGAGTTCTGATATATAACTTACTCTAATTGTGAATAGATCAGAACCCAGGACTTTTATTTTCAGTAGGCTAGATTGAGACATGAACTATCTGCTCTCACAAGGGAATGAGGCAGTGTAAGGACTCCCCTCACACTTCTGCTTAGGCTATCTGGACCTTAGGGTCAGACCATGCCTGCTTATTCTCCATTCAGAATTGTTGGGTAATGAGTGAGCAGGGACAGGCAGGGAACAGATGGAAACTGATCTACACTCCCCCTTCAAATCTCACTTTTACTGTGTTGCCTATAGGAAATTGCCAACAGATAGTGGCTAGACTTGTGGCTGGTGGTCATAGGGACTTCTGATATTTATTTGGCCCATATAAACATGTTAGAACTTTTTCCCACATCCTCCCTTCCCTGTTTCTTTTTTTGGCTTGCCACACTCACTGTTGCATCTTGTCTTGATTATATCACAAGCTCTCCAGTTAAGTGCTACCTTTTACTCTGTTTATACAGTGCTTAGGTTATGGGGCTGCAATTCTAATTCAGGCTTCTAAGTGCTATGGCAATATGTTCTTTTGAAATGAAGCAAAACATAGGACTTACAGGGGAAGAGAAATGTAGATGTAGTGGGTTAATGCAGTCACAGTTATCTCTGAATACTCACATCATGCTTAGACTAAGAAATAAAATGAGATTAAACAGTGTCATCCAACCCCCTGTGAGACACCTGTTGTATGCTGAGTGAAGTGAACAAACAGAACAAATAATATGAATTTCCTTGAAAAAGTAATATATGTAATTATGAAAGTAGTAGCTACCTCATTTCCTACATCCTTTCTTGCTTTCAGAACTGTTCTCTGTTCAGCAGCCTTTACTTCCCTATTATAGAGTATATGATTTTCAGGTTTTATTATTTTACAAATTTGGGAAGTAAAGCACTTTTAAATAACCGTACTCATGTTAAATCAACTGTTTCAATTTTCTCTCCACTGCAGGTGTCCGTGATAATCAGAAACCTTCAGCTTCTGGGCTAACAAATTGTTGATATGTATCTTACTTTTAATATCCCTTGCTGGCTGAACAAATGGTTTATTTGAAGGAGCTATGCATGTTTGAACAGTACAATATCTACAAGCAACTGCCTGTTACATAATTTCCAGATCACTGAGAAGCACTTTGAAATCTGGAGGGTCTTATACTCTATTACTGGGGGTGCCCACTTTCAGCTCTCTTTACTTGTATCTGACAAACAAAATGGAAAGAGTGAATAGCTTCCAAAAATAGAATCCCACCACTAGCCCTTGTACTATCCATGTCAGTGAGTTCCGATTCTCTTCCGCTCCACAACTGAGCATAGCATGCACAGGAGCACAATTTGCCGGCTACTGCACTACTCAGATCCATAACTGATGTCTATTACCCTGCCCCCCTCCCTCCCAGTCATTTACGTCGGAAACATTAGCTACAAAAGAAGCTGGCAAAACAACTGTTTTATATTTATTTCATTTCATTTTGTGCCCCTCAGTTACTGAGGGTGATGCCTTTTCTCCATTCCAGCTACGACTCTGTTACAGTTCACTACCAACACAGGAGCAACTGAGACCAGAGGGAGAGGTAAATTAGTAGAACAGTACTTACGTTACTTAAAAGTTGAGTAATTTACATTAGTTTTTTTACAAAAATATTTGGGTTTTATAGTTCACCTCTAATTAAAAAAAAAGAAAGAAAGAAAGAAGGACAAATCAAAGAGAGAAGAAATTGGTGTGTTTGGGTTTAAATTAAAATAAGTCTTACGGACACTGGGCCCAATCCAGCAAAGCATTTGAAACATGTTTAACTTTAAGACCACGGTAATACCACTGATGGCAATAGGACTGCTAATGTGCTTTCAGTTAAGCATGTTCTTAAGAGTTTGCTGGGTCAGAACCATTATATATTTATATTCACTAATTAGACTGCTTTATTGATTAAAGACAATTAAAGATATGTGTGATTGATGAGTTTGGATTTGCAGGAGTTTGGGGGAATGCTATTTCCATAATTGTTTTGCCTTCATTCACTCCCCTAGAGCTTCTATGCAAATGTTGGGCCCCAAAACTCAAAACAAAGCTACGCTGAAACCACTGAGCTTCCCCTGATTTCTGGTTGAAGCAATGTGAAACAGCCAAGTTTAATTTGGTTTCCCCAGAAACCAAATACATTAATGGTTCAAGTTTGCTCAGTGTAGCCTCTCTCAAAAACCTTGTCTGTGATTTGCTGAGAAGCTCATGAAGTTCAGTTTAATTCAGTCAATAATGGATGTAATATTAAAATTTAGCCTTGTTCAAGATACGTAGAAAGAAACTGTCATAGTTTTAGGGATGACCTATCACTGCATATCTTATTTTGCAGTATTTGCAGAATTCTTTATATTACCTACAATAATCCAGAGACATTTAGATAACACTGAAAATATGCAGATAAACTATTTTCTAAATGAAAAATAGGTAATTATTTTAAATGTGACCATTACATACACATCTCACTTTACAAAAGAAACTAATATTTAGCCTGTGAGCCAATTAATAACTTACTTTTCAGATTCTAATATTGTACCTAAGCAATCATATTACAACTTTAATTAGAAGGGTACAACATGAACAGACAACATGAAATATAACTCTTTACAGTGTAACCAGGTTCTGTCTAGACTTTCACAGTATTTCGGCAAAGTCTCCAAATTATATAACCATTTTACCATAAGGGCTGTCAGTTTATCATGTTATTTTTTCAGATGATGGGGGTTTGGGTTTCATTATTTTCTTCAATATTTTCTTTAGGATTAAAAAGCTAAGGCCAAACTCAGCCATGGCATGTATTGGTGCAATTTAATTTATTTCATGCCACAAACTAATTTAGCCTATTAATTATTTCATCAGTAACTAAATCAAGTCTAATAACTTGGTCACTACTCCTATAAATTAGCAACAGTTTAGACAAACCCATATTTTCTTTCATGTTCAAAAATATACCTCTCTCTTTTAATTTCTTAATGATCATAGGCATAATTTCTTAACCATTATAACACTCCTAGTATCTTTTTTATCCATGAAATCTGTCATGCATACAAGTTCCCCTTTTTTATGGAAGACAGGTTAGCTCCATCTTTTGTATCCATATATTATTTATTCCCTGTTTGTTTTAATTTGACACTAGAAAGAATTTGTCTTTGGTTGTGCTTTTCTTAACCCTGAATGTTGTAATTAAGCTTGTGTATTCCCTTTTAATACCTCAAAAATGGTTTGTATCTGCACTGTGCATGGACTTAGTAAGCAAGCAGTCTGACTTCTTTCCAGGGTAGGATTCAGTGCTTTCAACTCATAGGCCTTGCTAGATCATTTTGTTTGTATACTCTTCTTAGCTATTTGTCTTTATTGTAATTCAGAATAGTTCTCTTACAGGTTTTACTTTTCAGTAACAAATGATTTTCTATTTCTTTGGTGGTAAGTTTCACTCCATTATCTGCTGCAAGTTCTTTAGTCAGCCTGGCTTTAAAATTATTTTGCAAAAGCTTTTATCACTATGTAAGTGTTGACAGAAGATGAATACATCACTTCAGTCCATTTACAGTAATAATCCACCAAAACAAATGCATACCTCTGATTTACTGGCAGATAATCTAATGTCCTCATTAAGTCAAATGCTATAGTATCCTTTCCCATGAACATCTGAGTTTCTTTACATAACATGCAAAGGTAAGCAATATCAAGTTTCACTCCCTACTTGCTTGTCCATAGATGGCACCTTGAATTCTTATCTTAAGAAGCACTTTATGAGAGACAGCACTTCACAATATCCCTCCTTCTGAATGTTGAAAGAAGCTTTCAAGGATGAAATGCTGCCTAAGCATCCACATACAGGAAGTTCATTCTACCGATTATGGAATAGATCTCTTTATGATCAGTGGGATGCTACATAGAACATCACTTGGGTGAGGGCCACTTTTAGATTTTCTTTCCAACTGAGTTAGACATGTAACCCCCTTTTTAGGTGTAGTATGTGTGTGCAGTTATCAGGTCATCACCAAATCTACTCTTAGAGTACCAATGGTCTCTCAGTTTAGCAGTGCCAGATGTGGAAAAAACAGTCTAAATGATGCATTGACATGAACTTACCATAATGTTTATCTATTAGCATTAACTGCAACATTTTTTTCCCATAGGTCAAAATCTAGTGCAGTGGGCATAATTCAGCATGTGTACCATCTCTGCAGAATTATTCCAGAACTGGAATAACATGGGAGCCTGCTTGAGGACCACTGAACAATGGTTTGGGTAATACAGAATTGCAACAGTGAAGTGTAAGTGCACGTCAGGACTAAGAGCTTTAAAGGAACTAGAACTAAAATAAAATGAAATGTGGATGGCAGAACTGGACAGGAATAAGGGATATTGCCATTCAGGGTTAAGGTGTAATGCTAGAGATGTGTGAGGAGAACAGCTTTAGCACAGAGGAACTCCCACTTTCACAGGCATCAGAATTCATCACCCCACCAAGAAAAAGAAGATGCCTTTGCAAATGGTTATATATTCTCTGATAGTCCTTTTATCCAGATGTGTACTTAAAGACTTTGATGTCCTGCTTCTGATCATTTCCACATTCTTTCGGATGATTTCTGATTTCAGAAGAATAGAAGCCAAAGAAAGACATGCTGCCTCTTAGCAGTTCATCCTAATGTATTCAACAATCTTTCCTTGACAAACAACTTATATTGGCTCTCCTCTGCCCCTTGGAGGCTTAGGAAGATTTTTTGTGTTTTGTTTTATGTAAAACACGTTATTCATTATGGAACCTTTTTTTTTCCTTTTTCCTTTAGAAATGTCTCAATGTGGATGAAACACAGATGGTAAAATAATATCAAATCCAAAGCATCCAGAAATAGGAGGGAAAAATCATATTTGCTCATATTCTCTTATAAAACAAGTCCTTCTACTCCATCCAATTGTTTTCTTATTATAAAGCACTGGGCTTTTGTTCAGGAAAGTTCATCGGTTTGTTTTATGTCTCTAAACTGGGGAAAGACTATTTGAAATGGAACATCAGGCTTCTAGAAGCAGCCCAGTAGCTGCAGGACAATGAATGACTGAAATCCAGACAACCTTTTTTCAAATGCTGAATTATAGAAATGCAAATGACAGATTAGACTTTCAAATTGGATGATAATATGACAAACACTGTCACTTACAGTGCTCTGAGGTGTGCCAAAGTTGCTTCTTCTTTCCTGTTTGTATGCCATTACATTATTTGCACACTGAACATTTCCAAGGTTGCATTTCTGAAGCATCTTATGAGTTCGAAATGGAAAAGGCCTTTAGGTCATCTAGTACATTTTCTTGCCAATGGAGGATTGTTTTCTGCAGCATATATACTCTTCTTCACCAAAGCCAAAAGGAGAGGGGCACTTCATTTTCTGATATGGGATGTGATGCCTTTGGTACACAATTCAAAATCACATTGGCTTTTACTGTCGCCACATCACGAGGGTTTATCGACCTTTCCTGTAGCAGAACTCACATCTTAACAGAGAAACCAAACTTGTGGAGGACCTCTTCTCCCCTTCAGGATTGTGTGACCCACTTGCTCTGCCAGTTGTGATTGCATAGCATTCCTGTCTTATAACGAAATTTATCAGCTAGATACAAAGAGAAGGAGCTGGCACCACGTGACCAGTCAGCTTTTGGTGGACCGAGAAGGGCACTGTGGATCACAGTTTGGAAACCACTGCCATATTGCATGACTAATTCATAACTATTTTGTTAGTTAGTGTCATCCAAATTCTCTTTTGACATTACAGCTCTCCAAGTTTCCTCTTTCCCACTGAACAGTTGCATAACAGAGATATCTGGTTGCTTATGTGCTTCTCACAAGAGGATCACAAAGTGCTTTTTATGTTACTTTATATATGTTCACTTCACTAAATGATCCTTATTGAAAAGCATATTAATTTTGGAGACAAAAGTCCACATTTTTAAAGCTATTTAGGCACCTAAAGATGGAGATAGGTTCCTAGTGGGATGTTCAAAAGCTCCTAGGAGCCTAATGTCCATTGACATTAATAGGAATCAAGTGCATAGGTGCTTTTGAAAATCCCAGCAGCTGACTATCTGCAACTTTAGGTGCCTAAATAAATACCTTTAAAAATGTGGCCCTATGTGCTTAGAACATTTGTAACTAGCAGACTTTTCTAAATGCTTTTTGCTGAAAATGTATTCTAGGAATTAATTATGCTGCCTATGTTCCAATCAATCATTCTTGTTCACGGCAAAATGAAATGCTTTTAAAATAAAATTTAAAAGTGTTCAAGATCCCAGATTATTAACTGAATACATGACTGTAGACTGAGACCTTAGAAATAATTACACTGAAAACAAAAATATTGAAAACCATTTCCTCCCTCACTTGTCTGTCTAGGCTCAGTTCTTAGCAGGTAAAAAGTGTTTTAGTTCACATTTAAACCTATACCATGTCTTGTGATTGAAGCTGTGCAACACTTTTTTTGTACATTGAACAAAAGCAGATCATGTCATTGGGGCCAGCATGTGCACAAAGGAACGACAAGTGGATTCAAATGACAGAAGGTTTCCAAACTCCTCTAGGGGCACTTGCAAGATATAATATAATGGAAAATGAGCTTGGGTCAGGGGGCTAAACATAGGACTCTCATTCATTCTCTTCTGTACATAACTCTCCAGTTCCACCATTACAGAACTTCCAAGTGTCACGCTTTGGAAGGAGACTGCATCATTTTGGATTCGTTTTAAGCAGAATTGGGCTTGGACCAACAGCCTATGTCCATATACCTCACATTTTGTGAAAACCTAGATTAGGCATACAGATCTGCATTTCAAATTCTCTGAGATATGCCCAAACCAGAACCAAAATTCAAACATCCCAAATTCGGGAGCATTTGAATACTGATCTTTCCCCCAATTTATTCTACTACACAGGCAAGGAACCTGATAAATGCTTCCAGCAACAGCAAGAATAAGTTTCATGGCTAAAGAGGGTCTAGTGGCAGAATCAGCAATCTGGCAGCAGTGGTTCAGGGGCAGTGAGAGGGTGCAGTATCTGAGCACTGGCCATATGCTAAATGAGAAAAAGCTGAAGAGGTGTGCACTGGAAGAGATTAGGAGCTGAGCAAACAAGGCACTAATCAGACACATGGCTGAATAGCAGATACGACCTAGAGAGGGAAGTACAAAGAGAACCTGTCTCACCCAAGTAGGTAGCAATCAAGACATTGTATCCCCCCGTCTCTGGTGAACCATTTCAGAAGAAGACTTGCATATCACATCCAACCTCCTGAGAAGAAATTGGATTGATTTTTAGACTGGAGATGTCTCCTGGTGAAGGCCAAAGCTTTGAATTACATAGTCTTTGTGGTGTTTCATTATTTAAATATTTCCTCTCAACTATTAGGAAGATTTGAGCCAATTAAAGTTCCTTTGGTCGCCCAATCTGATGTGTTGGCTTACTAAGGGAACAAGGGTTGTACTGGAGGTGCCCAGATCCAGTTTCAGCACAGCTTCCCAGTGGGCAGAGCAACACATGCTGTGTTAGCTACCTTGATCAGTAGGTGAAAGCATGATTGTGTCTGAATGGTGGCACATGGCTCAGCATTAAAGGTCACAGAGACGCATTCAGCTGCAGAGTACAGTCTCCATCATAAAACAGAGGACTAGGTCTGCTTCTGTGCTAATGGGTCATTGGGAGGGGACAAATGCTGGCAGCCACAGAGAAGGGGCTGCAGAGCTGACTGGGGAGAAAGATGGTTGAGCAATTCAGGAGCACTCCAAGGCCCTTAAAAGGGGGTTACAAGGGAACTCTGCTTGGTCCATGTGCTATGGAAGGAAGAAGCCCCCCAGCAAGTAGAGTGGCCTTGATTGGGAGGAGAGTGGGGGAAGAACAACCAATCAATCCAGTGGGTTTTCCCCATATATTCACAAGTTTGCACTGTCCATCAGAGGGTTTTAGAACTAGTAGTTTGTAGGGGGAATCTGAAAGGTCTGGCAGCCAGTATGTGGCTGGAAATAGTTTTCCACTATCTTCTCAATGACCAGGCCTAGGAAGGTAAGATTTGACATAGGATTCCTCAGTCTTGAAGGAAAAGGCCAAGGCAGAGACCATCCAATCATGGAAGTTAATATGTGGCTATGCAGGTGGTGTCAGCGAGAGGGCTTTGGCTTCTTAGACAATAAGCTAATTTTCCAGGAAAGGGGATTACTGTACTGGGATAGGCCCCATCTATAAAATACTGGGAATAGGCTTACCACTTTTGGTTGGACATATTCCTGGAGGTTTCATCACATGACATAATATTTAATCAAAGATGGATTTTTAATTCCTGAAGATTCCAGGACAATCCTGGAGGGTAGGCAACCCTCACTGGGAAGTGCATCTTTGGACACTGTCTGGATAACCTGATAAGGAGAGCTTTAAATCTGTCCTAGGGGGGATGGTGACAAAAATCCAGCCAATGAACATCTAGGTTCAAGTAAATGAAGACAAAGGAAGGGGCTAATTTCTGAAGAAGGGATTAGCAATCCCATGCCTTTCTTTCTGAAGAAGGGACTAGAAATCCCATGCCTCTCTAATCTCCACCCAGGAAAAAAAGATGGAGAAAAGTTGTTCTCTCTTGCCACAGAGGGCAGAAGAAGATGCAATGGCTTCCTACTACATCATAGCAGATTTAGATTAAATCTCAGGAAAAATTTCCTAACTGTAAGAACAGTAAGACAATGGAACAGACTGCCTAGGGATGCTGAGGAATCTCCTTCACTGGAGGTTTCCAAATGGAGGCTGGATAGCCATCTGTCTTGGGTGGTTTAGACACAACAAATCCTGTATCATGGCAGGGAGTTAGAGTAGATGACCCTTGCAGTCCCTTGTAACCCTACGATTCTAAGAAAGATGATTGGTGACCATTGCTGGTTTTTGAGAATTGACCAGACAATACCAGGTCTCAAGGCTGCTGGTATATTGGCAAGACAAGGTGGGTGCAGTAATACCTTTTTTGAACCAACTTCTGTTGGTTAAAGAGACAACAGACAAGCTTTCAAGAAACACAGAGCTCTTCTTCAGGTCTGGGAAAGGTATGCAGAGTGTCACAGCTAAATACAAGGTGCAATAGATTGTTTAGCATAAGTAGTTCACACATACTGTATTAAATGAGACCCTTCAAAGTGAAGTGGCCTGTGAACACCTCTGCAGCCACAGGACAAAAAGTGGCAGTTAGTAGATTACAGATTGTTGTAATAAACCATAAATCTTTATTAAAACCATGTTTTTTAGCGTCCAGCAATGTTACAAATTTAAGCTCCCAGGCTCATCTTTTGAAGGTTTTGTGCAGCTTTCCTGTGAGGATAAAGACGGAGAGGTCAGATATGGAGTGATCATTATGTGAAGTGTTCGCCCATGGTTGATATGGTGTTTTTGTGTTTTATCATTTTTATGTTCACTTAAGAGAATGTCTGGATTCACCCACATAGTTGTTGTTGGGATATATTGACAGGCATTTTCTTAGGAATTTCCCAAGGCAGAAGCAGAGATGATCAGATTGCTGGATATTGTGCTCATTAAATCTCAGTGTCTGCAACCTCATGAACAAGGAATATAACAGTAGTGCAAGTTCTTATAAATGAAAATAACTTCTTATAGGTTCTGGTAAAGAACTAGCCACTGATGTACTGAAGATTTTTTATTTTGATCTGTGGTCCATACAAAAGACAGTTTTTCTTATCAATTTAAATCTGTGTAAGATCAGATGTTAACATATCTAAGTTGTACTGTTTGTTAGCTGATTCTCTGTTTCAAAGAAATGTCAGCATCTGCTTTTGGCTATGGTGCTAGTTAAGGCTTACATGATTTTCTTTTCCCCCTGAAAGATTTTTCTTATGAAAGATTTTTGTTTGAAGGAAGTCCAAAACTGGGAAGACATACAAACACATACATACACACACAGTGCTTATTTCTTCAAAAAAAGATAGGAGGTAGATTTTGATGATACCTACTGATTAGTCTTTGACCCAATGAGTCACTTTCCTGCTTTCAACCAAAGCTAGCTTTGCTGGATGTTAATACTGGAGCCATTGCAAAATCTAGTGGGTTTGGTTCAAGGTTTTATGTTCTCTTTTTTTCAGCTCACTATGGTTTCAGCTTTACTTTGAAGTTATGGATTTGAGTGAATCCACTAACTTCATCAGTCTCTCCATTGAAATTGTAAAGTTTTGCTTGGTTTTGCGTTGAAAATGGATAAAACCCACAAGATACTGTCTGATTTCAACCACAAATCAATAGTCTGCCCCTTCTTACTTGAACTCAGCCTTAGACTTGCTGAAATTCATCAGGTTTATTTGAAAATCAGCTTAGTCTAGTTGAAAGGTTCATACATCAAAGGCCTTTTTTATTGGCCTAGGTTTTTGGTATGGGGATAGATATTTGAGGGAGCATGCTAGAAAGCGAATAGTTTAGGAGGAAGACATGTTTATATAACTGTTCTAGTTGTGGTGTTCAGTGATCACTCATTGATTAAGGTGCTTGAAAAAGACCTGCTATATTCTGTAACCGGTTCCAAATTACTGTGCATAATATAAACGTTTATAGCACCCCACCCGGACACTTAGCTCAGCCCTTAAAGGCACATTTCTCACTCGTGGCTATTTATGTGCTAACTACTGAAGAATAGTCTGTTGATGTGTTTGACATTTCTGCAATTTGTGCTGTGTTATCAGTTAAAGGATAATTGTGGATTTTCTCCTTACTGTCTTTTCCTGAGCTGTATTACTACACAATACATTCAATAAAGGAAAGTAGAAAATAAGCTCAGATAAGTTATGGAAGAAAATACTATTTTGTTCTAGAGTGAACGTTTTCAGTATTTGAGTGCTCACTGGTCCAGGCACAAACCTCCCATTTTCATAAACAACACAGGTAACTGTGCATGTAATATGCATCTGTGTGTGCAGCTAACTGGTTTGCAGTACTAATAGATTCACACACAGATTTGCAGTTTAAGAAATCAGTCTGAATATCTGATCCAAAAGATTTGAACAATTTGATCTGTTACTAACAAAACATACCTTCTTGAAATCAAATCTTGTATTTTAAATGATAATTCTGTAGGTGCTGTCTAAGACAAATAAACACCATTTCAATGCAAGAATTTGTGATTACGATTGGTGTATTGACTGTTGGAGTGAGGGTCATTTGTTTCAGAAGATTCTTGCTTATTCTCTGATTTGAGATGTTTTACTTGAGGCAGGGGGTGAATGGTGACTAGGGACTCTAATATCCTGCTACTAGCTGTGTAAAAGAGTTAGATTTAAGCAAGACAGTTTTCTTTTAAAAATTGCCAAAAGATTCAGCATCAACCCATGAAAACCCTTGCACTGCAGTTTTAACAAGTTTCTTGTGGCTTCTTAGCTTGCAGAATGTGAGGATTTTCAAAAGATGACTGCATTTGTTCCACCTATTGGCAGTAATATTGCCTCAGAGTAATAAGGATAATTAATCCAGTGGGAAAAATGAAGCCAAAAGAAAAAGTGTCTATGTGTTTGCCTGTGTGTTATCCTCTGAGGATGGAGTTCAGTTACATGTACATCAATATGTCCATCTGCGAACAGTAGAATAATCAGAAATATATAGCCAAGAATAATAATGTCCCAAGCAGGAAGGAAACATGAAATTCCAGAAGAAATACTTTTTTTTCCCTCCCTATTCCTGTATACTTCTTGGCACTGAACACACTTATTTATAGCCCTTTGGGCCAAATGATTCCTGTATTAGGACCATATGAAAGCTTTGTACTCTGTGTTGTTTCATATCAGTATTTGATGTGGCTAATATGATATAAAAGCCTGTGTAATGATTTAGCACTTTGAGAGATATTATCGAGACAAATTATGGAAAACAGATACCCGACAGACAGGAGGTGAATATGAATTAACTCCCCTTTTATGCCTCTCTCTCTCTCCCCCAATGTCCTTTTAGAGAAGCTGCTGTAACTTTTCCTGTATTTGAAGAAGGTCATTTTAAACTGCAGTTACATGTTAAATGAGGAAAATATCCTCACTGAGGAACAACAGTCTTATTTGTAGAATCTCTTATTACATAGAAGTCAGGAGGGGCTCATTTTTTTAAAACAACAATTGTTTTGGGTGGGATTTTCAAAAACACCTAACTGACTTAGGAGCACAAGTAATCAATGGGACTTGTGCCCCTCAAGATGCTTTGGAAATCACACCCCATATCTTATTTTGTACTGGCACGACACCGTTGCCTGTGCTACAGCTATGTCTGAATCAGTGAACTAGTTATAGGTTATTGCGTTACAACAAAACTACATCCCCATAACCGAGCTAAAGCCTGGGGCTATCACTGATTTTAACTTGATTATGGAGACATGATGAGGTCCCATCAGTGCTATGGGGCCTCATTATCCAGTTCATTCTGGGCACTTTGCACCACTCAGCTGACAGAAAGTGGTTAGATTCTGGTCATAAACAGCCAGCAGAGAATTGACCTTCTGGAATGGAACTTTCTACTGATGCAGACAGCTCTTGCATCAGTCACCAAACACATCCCTAGTACAGGGGGCATGCTGAAGGAGGGATGGGGTATGTTGGGGCTGGTGGAGATTGTGTCAGAGGTGGGGCAGGAAAGAGGGCATGGTAGAGTAGAGCTCTGCTATCCACTGACAAAAATTAGAACTGCCAGGTGACTACCTTTTACAGAGGTGGTGCAAGCACAGGATTAAGCAGCTATAACTAGCTCTCAGACAACACCCCTTCCCTTCCTTGCCCAAAGCTTGGATGCAGGAGAAAACTGAGCTCTAACTGCGTTTTTTGACTCAATTATAGTTGTGGTGTACGACTTTTTCATTCAGGGGCCAAAGTCCCTTTCATGTGTTAGTTTCTTTCTATCTGTCTGTCATATTTATATGGCCCAACTGTAGCACTTATATACAAAATTACCATGTGAAACAATGAGTTGGCATTAACATTGATGAAATAAACTGTTTTTCCAATGTAAGGGCAGAGACTACATACTGACTAAGGTCTTAATATTTACTCAAAGTGAATTGTATTAATACTAACCAAAATATATGGCCTGCATTTGCAAGTATCATTTTAAGATACATTGCAGCTTTCTGCCTACTTCTGTCTTCAACTACTTTGCTCTGTGTAGTGCTTTCATTTTGCACGTAGTGCTACATTTTGCAATGCAGATACTAAAGTGTTGGAGATAACTGACATTTTGTCATTTCGCTTCACATACTTACCATTTAAAAACAAACAAAAAAGAAATCAAGCAGAACTGATTCCTTTTGAAAGCAAATTTTTCTGCTCTAAAAAAAGGATGAGTAGAATCAGCCATCAACAGGATACTTTAAAATGCTTCCTGGTGTTCTTCAAATATTTGCAATGCTCATTTTTCAGGGGATTTTATTTTTTCTAGAAAACCCACCCTGTATGTTTTTATGGGCAGAATCTGGGAGCTGTGCAGAAGCTATGTGAACAGGTATTTGGAGAAAAGGAAAAGGGAGGATTTTGTGTTATAGTTACTGACAATTAGTGAGGATTCCTGAGTGCTGACACTGTGCTGGGTGTGGCAGAAGACACAGAAGAACTACCCTTTTACCCAAAGAGCATTCCATCTATATTAGACACAGAGGACCAGAATGACTTGTATGGGCTCATGGAAATGCAAACTGCATCTGCCCAAACCTGTAGTAGCAGCTACTCCACAGGGGTCTTTCACCCATATGGAGTGGGCAGGGCCTCCCTTCTTTAGGATTCCATCATCATGAAGCACATTTAAAGTCTGTAACTTTTATTTAAATTGAATTGATAGTTGTGTTAGATCACAGCAAGTCCGGCTCCTGTGTTGCTACAGTTTTAAGATCAGCGGTGTGAAAATTATCTTTAGATTTGGAGGCACAATAAACACATGAAGAACGAAGAGAGTGACCACACACACACAGTCACCAGTAAGAAGTCTTGTCTGTATTATAAAAGTTTTAGTAAACAGATGATTAAGGTCACAATCACACATAAATATACAAAACCTGAGACAGCCCATTCAATAGCTACTGCTGTATTCATATCATATACACAAAGATGTTATAGCTTCTGGGCGGATCTGTCAACAGGTGGTCATCCACAGAGAGGGTGGTTCCTGCTGGGGTCTTCCCAGTGGTGTCTTCCCTCAGGATCTTCCCACCCTATCCATACCAGAGAACTCTTTTTATCTTGTTATGATCAGGTGGGTTCCAATCCACATATTTCCATATTTGTACTTCTTTGCACCACTTTTAATAGAGTTGTTCTCTTAGTTCCCCTTTTTCCCATTAGCATCGTATTAATATATATAAAAAGTTATTCCCATGGTAACCTGCAGTCAGAACAGAACTTTCCCTGATGTTACAATCAGGTGTTGTGCCATCTAGATGGGTGTGGCATATATTTTTCTGGAACATCACCTATGAGCAAATTATTAACACTAATCTTGTAAATATACTGGTATAGGGTCATTCCTGTGTCACCCCCTCATGTCAAGCCACCTTAGCCCTGAGGCCTATTGTGGCAAAGCTGAAATCTTACAAGGTTTAGCCTGTAGGCCTTGCATTACTTACTGCCTTAGCTTACCTATATACCTAATACATACTTGTGAGTCCTAACTACCTGTGAACATTATAGTCCTATGATCCTACCCTACTTATATCTCTTCCTTTATCTATAGTTTAAATCTATTCGCATGTAGTCAGTGTGTGATGAAACAACATGAGTTATCCATCACAATAACACAATTAAATGATAAAATGAGGTAACTGGTTACAAGTCCCAGTCTGGATGCCAGAGGAGTTCTGTGGGCAGATGCAACCTGGATTATTAGCCTGGATCAGATAGCCTAGCCCCTTTCAGGGCTTTAGTAGCCAGCTCCAACCCTATCCTCCCTCCATGAGGAGCCGTGGTTGTGGGAGTCTTGGTCTGCTGGCCACAATGGGCAGATTTTCTATTCTGTGTTGGCAGAAGCCAGAAAGTGAATCTGATCCAAACAGCACAATCCACATGTAGCATGGGTGACATATACGCATACCACACTAAGCAAAGATATGTTAAGGCAAAAAGTGGAAGGTCAAATCTCATGCAGTCTATGCATTTAAAAAACAAACAAACTGCACATCTAATATGTGGCTAGGCTATCGTTGAAAGGGAGGGAATTGAATTAGGGTTCTTGGTGAAACAAGAAGAGAGAGAAGTGGCTCCAGACGGTGACATGAGTTTGGAAGGGAGGAGTGTAGGCAACTAGAAGCAAATAAAGAGGAAATAAAATATCCTAACAGATAAAACACAATATGAGTTATTAGCTGGTGTCTGGTTCAGACAATCAAATAACAGTAGGGAACAAGATGACCACCTCCTTATGCACCTACCTATAATGTGTAGCTCTGTGACCATGGGGGATTTAAATTTAAGTGATATGTGCTAGAGGTCTCATGCTGCCAGTACTAAAATATCCTTGGAATTTCTAAACATTATAGATAACAATTTCCTAATTCAAAAAGTTAAGAAAACTTAACAGATAAAGAGGAACTGATCACAGGACTAAAAGAACTAATGGTAGCTTAGGTATAAATGATGATGACTTGATCACATTTATAACATGCAAATAGAAAAAAAAGTCCAAACCAGTAATATTTATACTTGGTGTTCTTATAGGCCCATTTCACAAAGCTTAAAAACAATTATGTGCCAAATCTTGTAGGAGGAAGAATTTAATCAGAAAAATATGAACAATAATTGGGATTCATTTAAGAACACCTTACTAATTGCCAAAAAGCCACAATCAAAGAAAAAGGCCACATTGGTTAAAATAAAAAACAAACAACCTGGTTTAGAGGAGAAGTAAAGGTAGCTATAAAAAAATACAAGAAAAGGGAAGTTAATGCTGGTAATATAAATCAAAAGAACTGTAGAAAATTGATAAGGAAAGCAAAGGCAAAATCTATGGCCCTCAGAATTCAGGACAATAAGGAGGAGGTTTCTTTAAAAAAAAAAATGTTGGGAACAGAAAGAATCCTGACAATGGTATTGATCCATTACTAGATAAAAATGGTAGGATTATCAATAATAATGCAAAAAAGCAGAAGTGTTAAATACATATTTCTGTTCTGTATCTGGGCAAAAAAATATCCAACCCCAAATGATATAGTATCTTCATATGGTGATGATAACACTCTTTCTAGTCCACTAGTGTCTTTGGAGGATGTTATACAGAAGCTTCTGAAGTTAGACATTTTAAAAATCAACTTCCATTCAAGAGTTTTCAAAGAGCTGGCTGAGGATTTCCATGGACCATTTATATTGATTTTTCAATAAGTCTTGGAGCACGGAGGAAGTTCCAGAACACTGGAAGAAAGCTAATGTTGTGCCAGTTTTTAAAAAAGGGAAATGGGATGACCCAGATAATTACGGGCCTGTAAACCTGACCAATCCCGGCCAAGATAATGACACAGCTGGTACAAGAATCGATTAATAAAAAGTTAAAGGAGGGTAATGTAATTAATGCAAATAAACCGGGGTTTGTGGAAAATAGATCCTAACATTTTTTAAATGAGATTACAAGTTTGGTTGATAAAGTTAATAATGTTGATGTAATATACTTAGACTTCTGTAAAATGTTTGACTTGGTACCACACATTTTGATTTAAAAAAATAGAACAATATAAAATTAACATGAAACATTAAATGGATTAAAAACTGCCTAACTAAAAGGTCTCAAAATGTAATTGTAAATGGGGAATTATCATCACACAGGTGTGTTTCTTGTGAGGTCCCACAGGGGTTGTTTCTTGGTCCTGTGCCATTTAACATTTCTATCAATGACACGGAGAAAACAAAATCATCACTGATAAAGTTTGCAAGTAACACGCAAACTGGGGGAGTGTAAATCATGAAGAGGACCAGTGTGATCTGGATCTCTTGATAAACAGGGCACAAACAAACAGTAAGTGTTTTAATACAGCTAGCTTTAAAGTATACCTTTAGGAACAAAGGATATATACCATACTTACAGGATGGTGGGCTATCATGAGAAGCAGTGACTGAAAAAGATTTAGGGGTTGTGGTGGATAATCAGCTGAACATGAGCTCCCAGTGTGGCACTGTGGCCAAAAGAGCTAATGCAGCCCTTGCAATGTGGAGTAGGAATAAAGAGGTTGTTTTATCTCTGTATTTGGCACTGGTGTGACTGTTGCTGGAATATTGTGTTCAGTTCTGGTGCCCACAATTCTAAAAGGATGTTGACAAATTGGAGAGGGTTCAGAGATGAGCCAAAAGAATCATTAAAGGATTAGAAAACATGCCTTATAGCGATTGACTCAAGCAGCTCAATCTATTTAGTGTAACAAAGAGAACGTTATGGGGTGACTATAAATATCTACATGGGAAATAAATATTTAATAATGGGCTTTTTGGTCTAGTAGATAAAGAAATAACATGATTCAATGGCTAGAACTGAAGCTAGACAAATTCAGACTAGAAAGAAGGCATAAAGTTTTGACAATGAGTAATTAATCATTGAAACAATTTACCAAAGGTTATGGTGGACTCCATCATTAATAATGTTTAACTCCATCATTAACAATTTTTAAATCAAGATTGGGTGTTTTTCTAAAATATATACCCAAAGAATAATTTTGGGAAAAGTTCTATTGCCTGTGTTATATAAATCAGACCAGATGATCACAATGGTTTCTTATCGCTTGGGAATCTATGAAAGCTGATAAATAGGCAGACTGAAGATGTGTTAGATAGTCTGACAGCTATGGAGCCAGGAAGAACCACAAGGTCCTGTGTCCTACAACTTCTTATTAGAGAGAGGACTTGGTTGAAATGTACTGCAGTATTGCCACCTTCTGGCTGACCCATGAAGTGTCTTTGGAGGGTTATGGAGGGAACATCATCTCCTGTCTTCCTCACCTGACAGTGAGGACAGTGGCACAGTGATCTTTGATGAAGGTGTACTAAATAAGAGGAATATAGAGGCATTCTGGAGGACATTCTCCAACCCAGAAAATGTATTTGGTTGGTGTCTTCATCTGAGGCTACCTTTAGAGTTTATGAAGTATTTATCTTAGGCTGACTTGCAGGTAGGGAATGTAGGGTTTACTGAATACAACATCAGTGAGAAATTGCATGCATTCATGAATAGTCATTTCTAGACTGCATAGCATATTATATGAATTGGGTTCCATGTGAAAAAATTCTTGCATGTATATATGCTGCCAGAGAGAGAGGGGCCTCTGTCTCTCTCCCTCTCACTCACACACATTTTAAAACCTTTACATTTTGGCATTTTTCCTGGAGGAGTATGATCCCCCTCCCACAAAAAGCATTCAGGAAATTGCTAGCATTTGGCACCACTTGAATCACAATGTTACTTTTTCTGACTCAACCAACTTCCAATACAATTATTGGAAGATTAACAAGCATTTAAAAGTGAACTCATTTACAGGAGAATGCGAATGATAGTCAGCTGAAATAAGTTATTGGAACTCATTGAGAAAAAATAATTCCAGGCATATTTTGTGTCACACAGTCACAAATTGACTAATAGGGAATCAATCAATAATTCCCTTGTACAATTAACCATTTAATAATGTACCTAGCTAATTTCTCAATTCTTTAAATAAATATCTTGATATTTTGATGATGTCAACAATTTTAGACTGGCCCCATCCTCATAATTTATATTGGGAACTTCTTTGGATCAAAGTCTGCTCATATTTTCTCTTTGAGTTGCCCTGTGTAGTGACTGGTCCTGCTTGTTTTCCTTCTCCACAGCCTCATCCCTGTCATATTCCCTTGCATCAGCCTTATCTCCAAAAATAGTAAATAAGAGTACTTGAAGATATTAGGTAACTGTAATTACCAACAAACATCTAACAATCAAACTATTATGAGAGAACTGGACTTGACATAACCTGGATTTGACATAACCCCAGACATTTTGTGGACTCAGCCACCATAAACTGGAAGTGAGGACACCACATAGTCAGGAATAATCTGGCCTTGCAGACAAAACAGCTGCACAGCTTCATTATTGCTAACAAAAATAGATAAAGGGAAGGATTAATGAGAATTGAAGAGAGTGTGGATAGCTGACCTGGTCTCTTGGCACCTGTGAATTTCTTGATGGGAATTACTTTGCTGATAACAGAAAAGAACTCATAATTTGTATTTACTAGGGAAATCATTAGTCCTTAGGGTTTACTATGAATGCTTAGTTTTGAGTGACCTATAGAAGAAATTATTTACAGTGTGCACTTTCGAGAGGTTTTCAATGAACTAAGAGACTGACTAGCTGAGAAACTCCCCAGTGGCTAGGAGGAAGACTGGCCATTGGAACACTGGTGCTGACCACTTGACACCATCTCAGACTTTGAGTAACTATATCTGGGATCCGCTAGACTATTGCTGTTTTAGATGTGTGCTGTAAACTTAATAAAAACAAGGACTTTTGAGTGAAAGCACTCTAGTTCATACCAATCATTTATCAGGTGGAGGAACTATGACCCCATTAATTTATGTCGGGACACCACTTGGAAAACACAGATTAGTTACCATAGCTTCGGGTTCAAAAAAACCCTGGGTAACAAAGCCTCACTACTGCTTATGTAGTCCATGACTTCTTAGTGTGGCAATCTCTGCCCAGTTAGTGGTGACTAGACCAGCTAGATGAGCCTGCTACAACCTTTGCTAAAAAGGATGTGTTTTTAGCTCATGCAGTAGAAGTGCATGTATTAAACTCCAGAGGTCCCAGGTTTGATCCTGATGAGTGGGATCTGTCAGTGTTACACTTAAAAGACAACTGATAATCAAATTTTGCTTTACATGACATAGCGATTCAGTGTGGTTTAATTAACATGGCTCTAGGCTGGGGCTCAGAAACCCAGTGTTTTATTCCTGGCTCTGCTACCAACAAGCTCTGTGATTTGGGGCAAGTCATTTTAAATCTCTGTGCCTACATTTCCCTTCCAATCCCTAAGCTTTTCAGACTGCAAGCTCTTCAGGGCAGAGGCATTCTCTTACTTAGTTGACCTTTTCCTCTGTTTGTACAGTGCCTAGCACCACAGGGCCCTGAACCTAATTCGGTTCTCTAGGTGTTAACAACATTCATTATTTGTATTAAAGTTAGCTACATTGTTTCAGAAAGAACCCTGAAAGCACATGGGAGTGAGAAGTGAAGTGGATTTAGCCCTGGTTGTTACATTTTCTACATTGAATCTAAAGGCTGTCTGCTCACAAAAGCTGTATTACTTTAACCACGAAACATGAAACAATTGGATGTAAAGCCAAACAGTCAAGGCTGCTACAGAATTCACTATTTCTTAAAGAGCTTGCCAGCAAATCCTTCCTTTATATGGATTCTCTTTGTTCCTCTGGGTTACATACTATTGTTCAGTGCTAGTACAGTACAAGAATCAACTTCTGACATTAGGGATGATGAGGGAGGGAGTAGCCTTTTACTCGTAAATATACTTTTTTGGAGGTCAGCAGATAGAAGTGGCATTTGCAACTTACAATAGGAAGGAAACTCCTTGGGAGGCATAGCAGAGGGACTATGACAGAAACAGCAATACCAGCGGGAGGTCCAATAAGCAGCAGGAGGCTTCCTATGCACCAGAGCACATACTGATAACTAGCTGTTTAATGAGGCACCTGAGCATCACAACAGCAACTTTTTATAAGCTGTAGAGTTTTGTATTTCTTAATTCTATGCTGGTGTGGCTCCAAATGAGGAAGAGTTCTCAATGGATGAACTGAGGAGGGTGGGTAGTGGAAATGGAATACAGTTATCTTGATTAAAGACAGTATGTCAATTTTGATAGTTATGAGCCAGATGTCATGGGATTTCACAACTTTTTCTCGTAATCAGTGAGGTGTGTGTGTGTGCGTGCATGTGCCCACACATGTGTATCAGTAAAACAACAAAAGACAGACTATTAGAGGCAATGCAGGACCTCTCTTACATTTACCAGGACCATGACCTTTGCTGTATAACTTTCTCCACATACAAGCAAAATTGTGGACTCTGCAGCAGAATGACACAAATTGGTCCTTGTCTCCGTCACCTGCATTTCTTGCTGGGATATGTTAGCAATAATCTTTGTTAATATAAACCTCTACACCTCAGGGGAAAAACCACAAAGGATGAGGGGGGCATATTTCAGAGATCCTGAAGTTCAAATTATTAAATATTCTTTCAGCTATGCAGCTACTCCAGTTAGTGAAGGAGAAACAGAGCTCAGGAATAGGTTTTCTGAGAAATGAAGAAGGGGTGTAGCAGGCAGTAACAGAAGATGGAAGGGCAAGGAAGAAGAGAAGAGCAGTTAGTCCTGCAAGAAGAGGGGAAGAGTCAATGGATATAGCCAGAGCACAGAGCCCCAGGAGGACAGAGGGTGACTCTCAGAAGATTGCAAGTGAGAACATAACACAAGAGGACTTTCAGACAGAAAGAATGAAAGGAGGAAGGGTGGAGAATCACACCAGAGCCAGAAAGAGGCAGGTCTACATGACTGGGAACTCCCTACTTAGAAGAACAGACAGACTTGTCACCAGAGCTGAACCCAAGAACAGAAGGGTGTGCTGTCTCCCAGAGCTAAAATACAGGATGTGGATCTGAGGCTGAACAGAATCCTAATGGGAGCAGGAAAGAATCAAATGATTGTCCTGCATGTGGGAACAAAATTATAGTATCAGATTATTTCTAGAATGCATCAAAGGGAACATGCAGGATGGGGAAAGTGCTTAAAGAAATGGAAGCTCAGGAACTTCAGTGGGATTCTACCTGTCCCTAGAGGAGGAGAATGAAGGTGAGATAAAATTATGATGATTAACAGATGGCTTAGGCAGTGGTGCTATAAGAAGGGCTTTGGGATGTTTGACCCCTGGGAAGCATTCACAGACACTGGATTGTTCTCATGGGATGGACTCCACCTGAGTAGAGAGGGGAGACAATAGACTTCCAATAGACTTCTGGAATGGAGGCTGGTACACTGATTAAAAAAGAGCTTTAAACTAGTGGGAGACAGTTGGGGGATACTCCTGCAATCTCCACATCTGATTCTAATTTTGAGCGGGAGCAAAATCAAGTAACGAGGATACAGCATAGAGAAAGGAACAAGATAGGGTAGCAGAATGGACATGAAGAGGAAAGTTAGTGCCAGTATCAATGACATTAACAGTCAGGTAGGTGATACTAGCAATAGAATGACTGTACCTAAATCAGGTATGGAATCTGAATGAAGCCAAGCAGAAACAACTAAAATGTCTGTCTGTCTAAAATGTCTGTTCACCAATGCAAGGAGCCTGGGTAACATAATGGAAGAACTAGAGCTACTGGTGCAGGAAGTAATACCAGATATTATTGGGATAACAGAAACATGATGGTGTCATGTTGTCTGGATTGGGAGATGGAGGCATTTATTATATTATTTAACATCAGTATGTCAAAATCATAATAATTCATATGAGATATGCCGTGTCAGTTACTGTTGGGAAAGGCTATAATGTGCTAAGTAAGATGACAATGTTTATGTTCATGTGTTATATGTGTAATGGAAGTTATGGATACGGTTGATATATCTGTATTTCAAATTGTGTTGTGTCTGGGCAACACCCCAGACAGGATTGCTGCAGCACAAGCGCCTGCTTAATGGCCCATTAAGGAAACTCACAGGTATAATGGGCCAGGGGGAGAAGCCAGGGATATACCTAATAAGTCACCAGGACTTACTCATGCGACTCTGGACTCCATTTTGGTTCCTGTAAAATTCCACCAGTAGCATGGCAAAGGCCAAAGGACATAAAAGGCAGCTGCGCCACATCCATTTTGTCTTCAGTTGTCTTCAGCCACCTACCTACCTTTGGATCAACCCATCTACAACTAAACTGAAGCTGTGAAACAAAAGAACTGAGACCCATCCAGGCACTGGATGTATACCAGAGGGACTATACAAGCCTGCAAACTCCACAGTTCTATTAGAAACCTGATATATATGGACTTTCAAATCAATTGTGTGTGTCTGATTGCTTTAATCCTTTAACACTTCTCTTATAGTCTCTTTCTTTCTTTTTATAATAAACCTTGTTTTAGTTACTAAAGGATTGGCTGGCAGGGTGTTATCTTGGGTAAGATCCAAACTCATATTGATCTGGTACTGTGGCTGACCCTTTGGTCTTTTTGGTAAAGAGCATAGAGTTTTAACTAACTGATCTCTTTACTGGACTTCATGCTGATTGGGAGCCAGAGACTGAAATGCAGTAAAGAGGACTGTGTATATTTTTATTTTGGCTTCTTGGTAACCAGTGTGGGGAATCAGAAGCAGTTTGTGGTTGGTTGGGAAGTCTGACTTGATTATCACCCACCAGTGTTGGGAGAATCTGCTCTCCTTTTACAGCCTGCCCTGACCTTAGCATTTTCAGGTGGCTACCCTAGGCACGGAGGGGTCACAGATGGAATAGTAATCCTGATTGGATTACAAGTATTGAAGGGTATGTGCTGTTCAGGAAAGACAAATAAAGGTAAAAAAGGAGTAGCATTTTACATTAATGATGAGGTAGACTGTACAGAAACTAGAAGTGATAAAATAGATAAAACAGAATCTAGGTCAAAATCACTTTGGGGAAGAAAGCTAACAGAGGCTCCATTGGAACAGTACTACAGACTCCCCCAGGATCCAGTTTGGATATGGATAGAGACCTCTTTAATATTTTAATGAAATAAATATTATTGGGAATTGTGATATTATGGGAGATTTTAATTTCCAGTTACAGCTTGGAGGACAAATGCTACTAATAATGGTAGGGTCCAGGTGTTCCTGGATATGATAATTGACAGATTTCTTCACCAAAATAGTCACCAAACCAACAAGAGGTGATGCCATTTTAGACTTCGTATTGGTGGGTAGTGAATACCTTCTAGAACTACTGGCTATAGAGGACAACATTGGTTTTAGGGATCATGAGCTAATTCAGTTTAAACTAAATGGAGGGATAAACAAAAATAGGTTTGCAACTAGGATCCTTGGTTTCAAAAGGGAAAACTTTTTAAAAAAGTTAAAGGAATAAATTAGAGAAGTGGACTGGACTAAGTAACTCAAGGATCTGAATGTGGAGGGAGCTTCAATTTACTTTAAGTCAAAGCTGCAGAAGACATCTCAGGTCTGCATTCCAAGCAAAGTGGAAAATAATTGTAGGGAAGGGTTACAGACTAAACTGGATGAGCAAGCATCCATCTCAAACAAATTAAGAGAAAGCAGAAACTCTACAAAGAATGGAAGAAGGGATGGATCAGCAAGGAAAGCTACCTACTATAGGTCAGAAAGTGTAAGGAAAACATCAGAGCTGCCATAAACTAAGCAAAGTTGGACCTTTCAAAGGAAATTAAAACCAATAATAAAAGATTCTATAGCCATATAAATGAAAAGAAAACAAGGAAAGTATTGGGACTGCTAAAAAATGAGGATAGGATGGAGATTAAAGATAATCTAGGCATGGCTCATTACCTAAATCAATTTTTTGCCTCAGTTTTTAATAAGGGTAATGATGAGTTTACATGTCGTGGTAGGGTGGCTAATAGAAATGAAGATATGGAAGTAGAAATTACCACATCTGAGGTGGAAGTCAAACTCAAATAGTTTAATGGGACTAAAATCAGGGGGCCTGAATAATCTCCATTCAAGAATATTATAAAAGGAACTGGCACAAAAAATTGCAAGCCCAACAGCAAGGATTTTTAATTAATCCATAAACTTGGTCTCATATGACTGGAGAATTACTAATATATTAGCAATTTTTAAGAAAAAGGGAAAAGGATCTGGGAAACTACAGGCCCATTAATTTGACCTCATTTATATGCATGGTTTTGGAACAAATTTTGAAAGAGAAAGTAGTTAAGGACATAGAGATAAATGGTAATAGGGATAAAATACAACATGGTTTTACAAAAGGCAGATTGTGCCAGACCAACCTGATCTCTTTGAGAAGATAACTTATTTTTTAGACAAAAGAAATGCAGTAGAACAAATCTACCTAGATTTCAGTAAGGCATTTGATACAGTTCCACATCAGAAATTATTAGTTAAATTGGAGAAGATGAGGATTAATATAAGAATTGAAAAGTCGATAAGGAACTGGTTAGAGGGAAGACTACAATGGGTCATACTGAAAGATGAACTGTCAGGCTGGAGGGAGATTACTAGTGGAGTTCCTCAGGAATCAGTCCTGGTACCAATTTTATTTAACATTTACTTTAATGACCATGCCACAAAAAATGCACATATGCTCATAAAATGTGCAGATTTGTATGACTTTAAATTTCAAATTACTGCAGTAATTGAAATGAGATGAAATTGAATAGTGCAAAGTCTTGCGCTTAGGGACTAACAAAAATAATTTTTGCTAATAGCTGGAGACACATCAGTTTGAAGTTGCAGAGGAGGAGAAAGACCTGGGCGTATTGGTTGATCACAGGCAGGCAATGTGATGTGGCCATGAAAAAGGCTAATGCAATCCTAGGATACACCAGAAAAGATATTTCCAGTAGAGGTAGGGAAGGGTTATCACCATTATACAATGCGTTGCTGAGACCTCATCTACAATACTGTGTGCAATTCTGGTCTCCCATGTTTAAGAAAGATGAATTCAAAGTGGAACAGGTGCAGAGAAGGGCTACTAGGATGATCAGAGGAATGGAAAACCTACCTTATGAGAAGAGATTCAAGGAGCTTGGCTTGTTTAGCCTAACCAAATGAAGGCTGAGAGAAGATATGATTTCTCCCTATAAATACAACAGAAGGATAAATACCAGGGAGGGAGAGGAATTATTTAACTTCAGTGCCAATGTGGACGCAAGAACTAATGGATATAAACTGGCCATCAGGAAGTTTAGACTTGAAATTAGATGCAGGTTTCTAATCATCAGAGGAGTGAAGTTCTGGAATAGTCTTCCAAGGGGAGCAGTAGGGGCAAAAAACCTAGCTGGCTTCAAAACTGAGACTGATAAATTTATGGAGGGGATAGTATGATGCGTCTGCCTACAATGACGTGACCCTTCTGTGACAGATAGTAGCAAATACCCTCAAATGGCCAGGGATGGGACATTAGATGGGGAGGGCTTCGAGTTACTAGAGAGAAATCTTTCCCAGGTGCCTGGGTGCCTTGATGCCATACTCAGGGTCCAACTGATCACCATATTTGGGGTTAGGAAGGAATTTTCCCCCAGGAGAGTTTTGCAGAGGCCCTGGAGGTTTTCTGCCTTCCTCTGCAGCATGGGGTAAATGGTGGATTCTTTGTAATTTAACCTGCAGGTCTAAACTACAGTAAATGGTGGATTCTTTGTAATTTAACATCTTTAAATCATGATATATGGACTTCAGTAACTCAGCCAGAGTTATACGTCTAATACAGGATTGGGAGGGTGAGGTTCTGTGGCCTGCAATGTGCAAGAGGTCAGACTAGATGATCATGATGGGTCCTTTTGACCTTCAAGCCTATGAGTCTACTTTCCTGGAGTGCAACTCTCCCATTACAATTTACTGATTATTAATTAAAGTTGCCCATATCCTTCAGTGGGAAAACTGTGCTTAAGAAGCTATTGCCCTGGATTTACTTTATCTGTTACTCCTTCTCAGAGAAAGAAAAAATGGCATCACCAGAAGAGAATAGGTTTAGTCTATAACAAAAACTTAAGTCTGAATATAATCAACCGATGTGCTCTGTTTTTAGTTTGCTGCTCATCTAATTAGAGAGAACAAGGCCCAGTGAAATTAAGATTCTCAGGAACAGTTCTTGAAATGGTATAAATCGCCAGATCTCCATTGAAGTCAATTAAACAATTTTTATTTATACCAGCTGAGGATCTAGCCCCTCATATTTACTTAATTATTTATGGAGTACATTATTAGAATATAGAAAGGTCCTAGGCAAATATAGTGAATATTGAATCATTCAGTAGCCATTAACATTTTTAATCTTCCATCTCTCTCTCCCACTTCCTGACTGTCTATCTGCCTCTCATTTTAATTTGTTTCCTTACGATTGTTAGGTGTATTTATTATTAGCTTTTTCTTTCCCCAACACTACATGTTCTCCACTGGAACCAACATCTGATTGAGTCGGCCATTCTGAACATGCATGGAAAAAGGGAATGGTTTCCCTAGCAATAGGAACTACTATAAACCTCAGAGGACACATACTCATACATACACATTTCCCTTTAATTTAGTGGTTGGCATGTACTGTAGTCTTCCATAAAGAATCAGAAATCTATTTCTGCAGTGAATTGTTCAGACAAAATAAAAGGGGGAGAGTAACTTTCTCCATTTGGCTCATAGATATGTAGATAATTTCATCACTACTCAGATTATTTTGAGTTTGCTCAGCACATCTCTATTTCCTAGAAAAAGCCCATCTGAGTTTTTTGAATGGAGTCTATAAATTGAAGCAGATTGTGCCTTGGCCATGGTTTTGATTCAAACCAAAAACTCTACTAGGGGTTCAGTTTATGATCACCAAACCAATGCCACCTGTACTTTATCATAAAACTGAAGGAATGGGGATTGAATGAAAGGATGATGCTAAACTACTTCGGTGATAGATGAGAGATTTACCTCAACCGGTAAGATGGAAGGGTAATAGGTCTCCACAGCCTTCTGCAAGTTTGGAGGTGAGACAGCCAAACATGTTATTTGCTGATGGAGATTAAATGTTAAGAGGTGAATTACTGGTGAGGGTCAAAAGTTGTCAAAACTCAAACTTTGCATGATATTTTCTCTGAAATGGTTAAAAGATTATTTGGGAAGTGAGAGAAAAACACTGTTTGAGTAACTGCATTAGTGTGGCTTTATTTAAATCCTGGACTTCAGAAAAGCAGACTTTGACTTCCTCAGGAAACTGATGGGCAGGATCCCCTGGGAGGCTAATATGAGGAGGAAAAGAGTCCAGGAAGCTGGCTATATTTTTTAAAAAACCTTATTGAGGGTGCAGGAACAAACCATCCTGATGTGCAGAAAGAAAAACAAATATGGCAGGCAACAAGATTGGTTTAACAAAAAAACCTTTGGTGAGCTTAAACACAAAAAGGAAATGGAAGAAATGGAATTACAAGAAATGGAAGCTTGGACAGATGACTAGGGAGGAGTATAAAATTATTGCTTGAGTATGCAGGGGTGAAATCAGGAAGGCCAAAGCGCAATTGGAGTTGCAGCTAGGAAGGGATGTCAAGGGTAACAAGAAGGGTTTCTACAGGTATATTAGCAACAAGAAGGTGGTCACGGAAAGTGTGGGCCCCTTACTGAATGGGGGAGTCAACCTAGTGATAGAGGATGTGGAAAAAGCTGAAGTATTCAATGTTTTTTTTGCCTTTGTCTTCACAGACAGCTCCCAGACTACTGCACTGGGCAGCACAGAATGGGGAGGAGGTGAGGAGCATTCAGTGGTAAAAGAACAGGTTCAAGACTACTTAGAAAAGCTGAACATGCATCAGTCCATGGGGCTGGATGCAATGCATCCGAGGGTGCTGAGGGAGTTGGCTGATGTGATTGCAGAGCCACTGGCCATTATCTTTGAAAAGTTGTGGTGATTGAGGGAGTTCCTAGATGATTGAAAAAAGGCAAGTACAGTGCCCATCTTTAGAAAAGGGGGAGAAGGATCTGGTTAACTACAGACGAGTTAGCATCACCTCAGTCCCTGGAAAAAACCATGGAGCAGGTCCTCAAACAATCCATTTTGAAGCATTTGAAAGAGAGGAAGATGATCAGGAACAGTCAGCATGGATTCACCAACAGCAAGTCATGCCTAACCAACTTGATTGCCTGATGAAATAACTAGCTCTGTGGATGTGGGGAAAGTGATGGACATGATATACCTTGACTTTAGCAAGGCTTTTGGTACGGTCTCCCACAGTATTCTTGCCAGCAAGATAATGAAGTATGGGTTGGATGAATGGACTATAAGGTGGATAGAAAGCTGGCTAAATCATTGAGCTCAAAGGGTAGTGATCAATGGCTCGATGTCTAGTTGGCAGACATCAAGTTGGTATGAAGTGGAGTCAGTCCTGGGGAGTCAGGCCTGGGGCTGGTTTTGTTCAACATCTTCATTAATAGATGATGGAGTGGATTGCACCCTCAGCAAATTTGCAGATGACACTAAGCTGGGGGGAGTGGTAGAGACACTGAAGGGTAGGGATAGGATACAGAGTGACCTACACAAATTGGAGGATTGAGCCAAAAGAAATCTGATGAGGTTCAACAAGGACAAGTGCAGAACCCTGCACTTAGGATGGAAAAATCCCATGCACTGCTACAGACTGGGGACCAATTGGCTAAGCAACAGTTCTGTAGAAAAGAACTGGCAGTTACAGTGGACAAGAAGCTGGATACGAGTCAACAGTGTGCACTTGTTGCCAAGAAGGCTGCATTAGTAGCATCACTGGCAGGAGATTGAGGGAAGTGATTATTCCACTCTATTTGGCACTGGTGAGGCACTGGTGAGGCCAGTTGTGTATTGAGGCCATTGCAGTCTTGTGTCCGATTTTGGATCCCTGACTACAGGAAGGATGTGGACAAACTGAAGAAAGTCCAGCAGAGGGCAATGAAAATTTTAGGGGGCTGAGCCACATGACTTATGAGGAGAGGCTGAGGGAATGGACTTATTTAGTCTGCAGAATAGAAGAATGAGGGGGGATTTGATAGCAGCTTTTAACTACCTGAAAGAGGGTTCCACGGGGGATGGAACTAGGCTGTGCTCAGTGGTAGTAGATGACAGAACAAGGAGCAATGGTCTCAAGTTGCAGTGGGGGAGGTCTAGGTTGGATATTAGGAAAAAGTTTTTCACTAGGAGGGTGATGAAGGACTGGAAAAGGTTACCTAAGGAGGTGGTAAAATCTCTATCTTTAGTGGTTTTTAAGGCCTGGCTTGACAAAGCCCTGGCTGGGATGATTTAGTTGAGAATGGTCCTGCCTTGAGCAGGGGGTTGGACTAGATGACCTCCTAAGGTCCCTTCCAAACCTAATCTTCTATGATTTGCTAGCACCTTCTGGCCAGGCAATCCAGACCCACAGAGCGACTTACTCTGATATAGATCTCCGTTACCTTGAACCCTGTACTATCAGAGGTATTGATTTTCAGTACTCTTGTGTGCTGGCATAGTGAACAAAGCATCTCCACACCAGTTGTGCAGGGTGTTAGGAGCACTTGATCCATGTAGATGGCCATTCAATGAGGCAGAATACTCTAGATTTAACATGTATAACTAAGAAATATCTTAACTTGGATTTTCCAGACAAGTTTTAGTTTAACACAGACTTTTAGTGCTGTTGATATTATACAGTATATTGTGTCTAACTGAAATTTCATTTCCTAGTGTTCTTTCAACATTAATGCAAGGTAAATTATCCATCTAGTCCAAGGTAAAATGATTGGAGAAATAGCAATGAAAATATTAGGGCTATGTGAACATTTTTATACAAAACAGAAAGTCCTTCTCTCTCCCAAAATAAAACCAAGAATCTATCCCATCAATTTCATTTCCAATTGAAATATTTGGATGTGCTGTAAAATTTCTGTTAATGCTGCCCCTCCAATTATTGCTCAGGTTTATATACTCCTGCTCTTTGGTTTCCAACTAAGAATAAAGATACCGAAATACCACCAGAAAGGCTCTCTTATGCTAATTCTGCCACCTCCCTCCCACTGCATAAATCCTGGAAATCTTGTAGGGTCGCTTGTAGTTATGAGATTTACACCCCACTTTGGTAGACATAAGGTTAAGCATCCAAACTTGTGTCCCTCTCCTACAAACAAGTGGAGCCGTGTGGAGAACTTTTAAGAATTGGGGACTTGGTTGCTTCTCTGAATCACACCTTCACATTTTTTTGCACATAACTATTAAATATGTAGTTAACATTAGAAGAAAAAAAAAACCCTAAACTAATAAAATACCTACTACGTAAATCACCAAAAAGCCTTAAGTTGGCTCTATGTGTTTTGGAAATGTGTAATATATGCACTTTGTAACTTACATATATTATTTATCAGAGCTCATGAAATGACTTTGAAGAAGCTGTTACAGTCACTTATCTAATGAGTGATTACATATTTTGTTACGTGCCTTAATTTATGAAAAAAAACATGCATTATAATTTATTTGCCCAGAGGGCAGAATAATCACAGTATCCACTATAAATCTGACACTTGAGAAGTGATTCCCTCAGTAGGATTCAAGCAGGGACATGGTTCAGAAGCTAGGATTACACTGGAAAGAGTTCTCTCTGGTTATTTTATGTTGAGCCTTTAGAATATTGTACACCAGAGATTGGTTGCTTTAAAAGGCATGGAAATTCTTTACTTCCATAAACCATTTTATACCTTAAACAGCATAACAGAATTTTGGAAATACTTTTGTAAAAATAAGAAAACAGAGACAGGCCACATGATCCTAACCCTCAGACTCACCGCCAAAAAGAGACAGCAGGTTACACAATACTGTCTTTTGATTTTTCTTTGGCTAAGCTTGAATCCAGACTTCTGTCCGGGACTGTTATGCGCATCATGGAGTCCAAGATTTTAATTTTAAAAGTGTCCATGGCTTTTGATCTTTTGGGATGTTTGCATTTAGGAGTGGATGAGAGGGGAAGGTGATGATATAAAATATTAGTTAGAACAGAGGGCTGGGAGTCAGGAATTTTATCTCAGATTTCTGTTCAGAAACAAATTCCTAAAATACTAACAATCATATTATCCCCAAGAGCTGATAAATAGGATGCTAGCTGCTCAACAGCAGAAATTTATGCATTGATTGAAAAAATCAAAATTTGTGGGATGTCAGTATCACACCTAGAAGAGACTTATTGTGAATAATTAATTTATACCCCAACATCCAGAAATAAATAAATAGATGGATAAATAAATTACAAATATCTCCTTACCTTCATGTACTAAAAACAACATTTTGGAAAAAACAATCAAATAAAAATCTGTCTTCCATAGCTTACAAATATCAGGTAATATTGTTTTGGGCTAAATTGCTACTTTCTCACAAGCCCCAGGAGCCCTTCAGGAAGCAGACAGTAACTCTTAAGAGTTTGTCTCACAGTTTCCTGTTGCTCCAGGGCTAGTAGCTACCTGGCACCAGGTCTGTACCTGACTGAGGTGAAGCCAAGGCCCTGATCATTTTTCTCACCTCCCACTTACTCTTATTGACATGAACAGGGAAGGGGGGATATCATGGTGCCAGGAAGACTGCTTTTCTTCATACTTAGTTCCCAAAAGCATAGACAGCCAATGCAGGGGGATAAAGGAATACCATATGCCTCCTTAATGTCCTCTATGGCCATAAGAGTCAGGCCCCAGTTTGGCCTTTTGTAAGCTGTGAAAATATGACACTGAGGCCCATTGCTGCTAGCTAGCTAGCAAAGGGTTTCACTATCAGGCCTGACAAACTCACTACACACAACACACTGTTTTTCAGAGTTTTTGTACAAATGGTGTCTTATAAGGGATTGCATAAAAGCTTATGCCATACAGATCTTCTTTAATTGCTGTGAGATATATGTACCACTATCCCAGAAAGAATTATGTATGTACTCTGGAAATACACTCCTAATAAGTCTGTGTTAAGGCAGAGCTGATAAACTGATTTTTTCCAGACAGGAAATAAGATGTGTATCTCTCTGTCAAATATAAACCAAGTCTTGTAAGCCAAATCTGCATATGGCATAGAAAGGGGTTGGGAAGTCATCAGAAACTAAACCATAGGAGTTGTCCTATCTCTGGAGTTCAAAGACAACAAACTTAGGAGATATAAAGGGAAGACGAGATTCTGTTATCCATTTTTTAAGGAAACCCCTGACAGGGTAGGAAATATTAATGAAAGCCTGGAAGCTGGTTATGATTGAAAGCCAACAACTCTGGCAAAGACTAAATCTTTGGGAGGAATTCTACTCTCTCACATAGGAAAGTTAACCATTGATAACTGTAAACCTAAGATTGCATTTTATGTTTTGCTTTATTTGTAACCTGTTGTTCCTATTATTGTTGCTCACTCTCTTAAAATCTTAATTTTGTTACTAAACATATTTGTTTTCACTAAGTAGATTCCAGTGTTGTGTTGTTATAAAGGACCAGATTCTGAGTTGCACCAGTCAAGATATGTGTACACTAACTCTTTGGAGACAACTTACCTGTTTTTTTCTGGGAGGGTACAGTGACAGTGAGAGAGGGATGCTGGCAGAGAGGTTCGGGGATTGGTGCGTGACTGTCACTAGCCTGCACAAGAGAGGGCAAGGTCTGCAGAGACCCGGAAGTCAGTGCTTGTGGTGCCTGATGCTGTGGGTTTCAGGGACCGAAACACAGCAGGCATAGACAAGACTGCATCATGCTAAGAGCAGTTGGTGGTAAGGTATCTCCCAACCCCGAGGAGCGTCATGGTGGCATAGCTGGTAGGATTTACACATTCTTTGCTGGTTAGGTAAGTATCATTCTCCAAGCACTGATAAAATAGATTGAGAGATTTGCAAGTAAGAAGGCTGGGAACAGACAAAGAAAGGTTACCATTTTCATTCTCTGTTTATTTTGGATAAAGGAAATAGAACAAAGGAAAGCATCAGATGAATAAAGCAGCAGAAAAAAGCAAATTTAGCAAAGAAACCTATGCTAAGCTGACCAAGAAACAGTGAGGAGAGCTGTATGCACAGTGAGGTCTCTCAGCAGCTGATCAGTAGAAATTGGAGCTGGTGATCATGCTGTGCTGACGTAGGGAGGCAAGATGGGACACCTGCTCCAAACTGGGGGCTAGAAAGAGTCTCTCGCCCCCACAGAGCATGCAGAAGACGAAGCACATAATTCCTTGGACAATTCAACAGAGGCATCAACAATGGTGAGAAGTCCAGAGCTGTAAAGGCGGGAATGGAACATGCTCATGAAGGAGAGACAGATGGAGCTGGAGGTCAGTGACTGAATGAGGCAGACTTCTAACAACAACAAAAGCTCATTGAGCAAGACAAACACAGGTAGCTCAAATGGGAAAGAGTCAAGTCACGCCTATGGGGCCCAGGAGGAAGGACATAAAGGTTTGCCTGACCAGGGACCAGCAGACAAACAAGTGGGGGAGGAGGGATCTGATGGACTCCACTCTGCCTGTAGCCTGAGTCATTGTGAACACTAAACATTGTTCTGGGAATCTGACGTTAGGAATGTGGAGAGTTATTTTTCTTGATGTGTTATTTTCTGTATTGATGTCACAGGGTTAAACACCAGGGGCTCAGATACAAACTAGTCATGGCCAGACTCCATGGTTGAGAGGGCAAACTTGCTGTCTACCCTCACCAGAGAAAATGAGTCATTGCTGAGTGTATATATGGCACAACTAGAAGGTGCTCTGGCCCAGAATCTGCTAGGACCCATGAAACCCTGATACAGCTAGGAAATGCTGTGGGCCAGATGCCACTACGAGCAGGGAAACTAGGCATGGTCATAAGCTAAGATGCGTCAGAGCTCCTCTGGAACATGGGAGGCAAAAGGTCTGATTTCACATGTTCAGAGCAACAACCCTGAGGGGAATGGTCTAAATGCCTGGTAGTTAAAAACTCGGAGAAGACATCAGGTAAAGGCTCCAGCAGTGGGACTACCCTGCTAAAAACAGTAGTGTAAGTGTGGGAACCACTGCCCGTGTGTAGAGAACCATGTAAGATATACCCTGGGGGGTTCAGGCGAGTAGGGTACTCTAACCTAAGCCATGCCTCACCCACTACCTTGCTACTTATACCTATGTTAGCTGGGCATGCAGTCTCTGTACTCTATATACCGCCATAAGTGTAGATGTGGCCTAACAGCAGAGATAATTGCATTTCCTGTGAACAGAGACAGCTATATTCTTGCCCCTTCCAGGTAGGAAGCAAAACAAAAAAGGGTGAGTTATACAGAGGAGGAGCAGCCATGGACTCATCCCCCTCCATGCCAGCCTGTAGAGTAGGACTAGCACATTGGGGAGGGGTGCAATCTACAACATCCCAAGGATGGGTTAGGGTAAACATCCTCCCCATCTGAGGTGCATCACAAGCTAGGGAGCAACTGTGTCTTTTAAAGCAGACCCTCTCCTAATGATCCCTCAAGGCAAAGCAGTTCTGCATACCTTTGCACAGGATTCTGTTCAAATACCACAATTGAGTCTTCTGTTAATGCTTGTATACACCAAGGAATGATGAATGGTATTATGTCTTATCCATATCTATAATACTTTTCTCATTGCAGACTGACCAATCTTCCCTTAATACATTAGCAATGGCCAGATCTCAAAGAGTTCAAATTTCACATGCTGTTTTGTATCTGAACTGTCAAATTTTCTTGAGTTTGCAATATTTGGGTTGTAGATCTCATGAGAATAGTTTTACTTGTAGGCAATACAACACTTCCTGTTCCTGCTCTGAAACAGCCATTTTGTATGTTTTATGGCACTTTTGCCTGGAAGTATGCATAAACAAAAATAATGGGAAAAGAGAAACCAAGCTTTTCAGTTTTCAAAAAAGATTCATTTAGATTCAGTTCTAGAAATGGACATAAGCTTGAGGAAGGTTTCCACTCCCCTCAAATGTCTTTGTTTATCTCTAAAATGCACCACAACAATGTTCAATGATATATAAAAAAAATCTGTAGGGAAACCATGCGAACAATTTGAATAATTTCTGTAAAGACATTAGCGTCTATGTTTCTCTCAGCTCAGAGAATGCTTTCAAGTAACAACAGACTTGAGTACTGGAGGAATGTTGGGCCTCAAGATGCTATTTTGTTTTCTGAAGCTTTTTGCAAGTTGTAACCAAAGAGACTGTAAAGCTGTTTTGCAGTGACGTGCACACACTGATCTCTTTGATATATCCCTGCTGACTACATGAAAGAGTGGATTTTCTAAAAAATCTGAATGTAGTTCACAAGTCATTTATATGAAAAGTCAATAAGTAAGTGGGAACATAACATTTTTCATATATACAGCATCTTTCATCCAAATATCTCAAAGTATTTATACTAATTTAACCAAGCAACCCCATTTCTCAGTTTACCTATCATTACCTGGGTTTTGATGCCAATTGCCAACCTCCAATGAGTGATTTATTAGCATTATTCCAATTCCTGGAACAATGATTATCATCAGGTACCACTTCTGGGATAGGAAACAAAATTGCAAGGGGCCTAATGCAGGTGACTCCAGTTGAAGACAGGTTGAGAGAGGCTAGGCTACATCGATATGGGCATATACAGCAGGGACTGGAGAGTTATCTCAATGGGATGGCTCTTGCACTGATTGTGGATGGAAGACCAAAAATTCAGTACATGGACCAGACGTCAGGGAAACCAATCTTCATAGCATTCTGGCATATGATCAAGAGTTTTGGAAGAAGGCTTTAAAAGTCACCAGCCCCTAAAAGGGAAGTGCCAAGAAGAAGAACAGATATAATTTCATTGTAATTTGTGGAATTTAGCTTTATGACACCTCTAGGGGCTTGTTGGTTTATCCCAGCATACCATATTGAAAAAGTAATGAAATCCTCCCATACCACAGTGAAAACCTTACCCCATAAAATCTGAGAACTTAAATGATTTATTTAAAAGAAGCATCACTTAGAGTTCTTTCCTTCTATCAGTTAAGCTCAGTGCAATGCCATAACTAGCCAATTTTAAACAAAAAGGAACAAATGAAAACAAATTTGTATTTAGTCATCGTGACAGATATGGCAATTTCCTATAGTATTCTTGGGAAACCTTATTGAATCAAGTTTAAGTATCATTGTATTAAATGCAAAGGCTATGCATTATTGTGGGTCTGAATGATCAAAGAACAATATTGAACAATTTGGCAGACTAGAAAGGTCTTTTGGGCAATGTGTGTGAAGTGGATTTTTTGGGAAATAACATTGGGGAAGGTGAATGCAAATTCCTTCCTCCCCCTCTCAGTTATGCAAAAACTCATCCTTCTGAAGTTACATCCTGAGGAGGGTGATGGTCTGCTGATTACATGTTCCTGAAGGTTGGAGATCAATGACCCAAGCTGTATAAAGAAACAGGCTAGGGTTATAGCAAATGTGAAAATTCAGGACAGGGGATGGGGGATAATAGGCGCCTATATAAGACAAAGTCCTGAATATCTGGTCACCCTAAAACAGGCTGACCTGTTGATGTGCTTGTTTGGAGCTAAAGCTATTATGAATTTGTAATCATAGAAAAAACCCTTGAAAGACAGACTCCTCCTAGAGCCCCTGCTGGAGTTGGGAGAAAATAAGTTCCTGGAGTCAAGTGGTTTTTTTTTTAAGCATGCATATAGGTTATAATTTAACGTTTTCTTGTAAGGCTCTCACCTTAAGAAGGAGTGTGCTTGCTTTGAAAGAGTTATGTGGTAACTTATGACAGTGGGCTATTAAACTATATATAACCTCTGAGGGGGAAAATAGAGGGAGCACAAAGCACAGATGTGAGCCTGTTTAGGCACTCTGGTTTGCTGGAAATAACACAGTAAGCAGAGAACTGGAAAAACCCTTATCAGGAGGGAGAGAGATGCTGGTGTCCACCCAAGACAGGTAATATTTGCAGGCCGGAACCCAAAAAATGGGTGCCCATGCTGGACCATAGAGAGTGAATACAAGTATAGTTGCCGTGAACTGTGACAGTCATCTTAAAAAATATATATATTCAGTTCATTTTGGGGCTTGCCTTCTAACAGATGCAAAACAGAGTGGGATACACAAAGAATAAAGACAAATGACCACATATAGCACTTATTTCTCAAATAAGATGTATGCCTTTTTTACAAAGAAACTTCCACAGACACACCAGGATATTTGAAGGAGCATAGAAATGGTTAAGAAAAAAAAATCCACAACCTTTACCCTTTTCTAGAACATGACACAAACCAATGCTTTGTGAAGATTCTGAAATGATTAACACTTCTGGCCCAGATCTTCAAAGGTTTTTAGGCTCCTAATTTCCACTGATTTCCTAATACCTTTAAAATGCCATTGCTTCCTAAATAATGTTGGGGATCTGGGCCTCTCTCATTTTTATGCCTCTGCACTTCTGTGTTCTGTTTCCACTTCTGGATTGTGACAAGAAGTACCAGCAATATTTTGAGAAAGCCTCTTTGCATAAAGTCTCTCTTCAGATTATGAACACTAAAGAATCTCAGACAGAATCTTATTCTAACCCAGCCTAAACTCAGAAGCTTCTAGCAACATTTCACTGGGATCTTCTGTCTACGTACAATATCCAAATACAATATTTCCCTTACTATGTAAAAATAGGAAACCACCCCCACAAAAAAAAAAAAAATACAAACCTTGTTCAATCAGATATGGGAAATCACAGCTGTGAGAAGAGAGAGCAGTAGAAATGAAAAGCCCGCATACTTTGAGAGTAATACAGGTGTAAACCAGAAGGCAGCTATAAACACTAACAAAGAGTTTAAATCAATATAGAAGGACAAGGCTTCCAACGGTAGGATTTGTAAGCTTTAAAAGAAATATATATTGCTAATGGGAAGAAACCTATTTTGCTCTCCACACAGTTTTATGGGTGTCACAGAAGTTAAGCGCCTCCTGGCCACTCCAGTGGGTAAATCCTCTTCTTTTGTGCCAAAAACTTGCAGTGCCAGAGAAGTAACAGCCAATAACTTACAATGAGGGATCTAGGCAGGATCCCTGACTTTTTATCATCAGAAATCATTTCCAATATTTGGATTCTGCATCTGCAGCACTTTTTCCCCCTTTTTGTTTAAATGGCAGAACAGAGTATGTGAATGTTTATGATGTGCATACCAGGAGCTAGGCTTAGGCTGATTAGATTTATTTCTCAGAGACCATTTCCAACTGTGGCTGTCTTAAGGACTCCTCCTTCCCGGAGCACCCCCTCACACACACTCTTAGTCGCTTCAAAATATGAACCCTGGATCTCAGAAGGTAAAGTCATGTTATCCCACTTCCAATGAAACTGTGATCTTTCAGCTATCTGGCAAATAGGCTGCAGCTAACCTCACAATAATCACAATGCGATCTGGGGAGCTCAGGCTGTATTCTTATTCTTCCCTTAAACCTTCCAAGATTTCTGACCAAAAATAAGTCAGATGCATTATTCTAGGAAAAATATGTTCTCATCCTAGGGACGGTGCGTATTGTTCTGCACTCAGTGCACATTCTTAAGTTTGAAAATACAAATACTTTTGGTTTGAAATTAAGATTCCGGGCCTCAATTCTGACCATTCCGTGTAATTTGTATATGGCCTTAAAAAATAAAAAAAGATTTCAGTGTTTATTTATTTAATAAACGAAATTATTGCCAGCAAACATCCCCTTTCTGCAACTCTGTAATAACAAATTAGTGGAGGACTTGTTATCAGGAGGAATTTAGGGAAGCCAATTCATCATTACCGAGAGAATTTCAGATTACAGGATCACCCCTAAAAACTACTGATATTGTAGTTCGCTCTATTGGGATTTCCAGGGAGACAACCTTCCCTTGAAAGGACACGGACACAGCCCTCCGATCAAGATAGAACACATAAGCTGTGATACTTCAAAAACAGATAACATATTTATTTAGAAGTGAATGGTTACATTAAATAGAAAGAGAGAGAAATCAAGCATGACTTGTAACCATATAGCAATATATATATTTATCACAATACAACTATTAGAAGATATACAGTACAGAAAAATAGTAGGTAGACTACTAGAACATATATGGTATAAGAAAGACTACAATTTAAATTAATAGTATTAAGTTTTATAGAATTAACAATAATATACTTAACATTCTCTTGTAAACATCTTCATGTAAACATCTGTCATTAAACATCTATACTCATGCATCTGACAAAGTGGGTTTCTGCCCATGAAAGCTTATGCCCAAATAAATTTGTTAGTCTTTAAGGTGCCACAGGACTCTCGCTGTTTTTCATCTATACTTAAACATCTATCATCCAGCAAGTGTGGACCAGGCGTTTGCTGGAGGAGTGGAGAGGGAGAATCTCGTTCAGACCACAAGCATTGAATTTTATTGACATGCAGATTCAGGTGGCTTTGCCTTACACAACCTCTAAAACATCCCTCTGTTCGTCATGGAAGGTCCTTCTGTTCTGTCCAAGATTGCTAAGAGAGTTACCTCAGGCTCAGACACAGAGCGGGGACTCAGTTAGCCCGGTTGCCTGTAAGCCCAGAGGCACCTGTGTGGTTTCCTAATGGAAGGATTAGCCTGGCTTGGACACAGAGCGGGGACTCAGTTAGCCCGGATGTCCAAAGCCTAAGGTGCACCTTTGCTTCAATGATGCTCGCCACTGTTCAGATGTTTTCACCTCTTTTCTTACAAATGATTTCAGCTCTTCTTCTTGAGATGGTTAGCTCTTCTTCTCCTCACCTGATCTCAACTCTCTACAGATGGTCTCAGCTCTGCACAAAGCTTAACCTGCTGCCAGTTGGCTATATATAGCTATCAGAAGTCAAAGTGGCTAGGGGAGGGGTGACGTTAGGAGGGAGTTCTTCCAAAGGTCACCTAAACTCAGCCAATCAGCTTAAATATGCTAATTAGGCCATACCTGCCATGTTAATTAGGGTCTGATGTAAAAATACTCTAAGCCAATCAATTACTTAATATGCTAATTCACCTCACCTTCCTCGCCTTCTATGCTAATGAGAAGGGCGGAGTTATGTGCCAGGATACATTAGGAGTGAGAATGTCAAAATGGATAGGGGAGGGGCTAAAAGTGAGGAGGGAATTAAGAGTGAAAAAAGAGGGGAGCTATTTTCTAATTGCCAATGCCAGATTCACTTGCTAATTTTTATCCTAAAGGTCCTTTTCCTAAAACTTATCAATATTTTAAATGCCACAATATCCAGATACTGATACCACTCTTTATCTATCCAGATGATTATTGTTATTTTTGTTAAATTTTAAACCCTTTCTGAGGCTTTTCTGCAACCCTTTTTACCTGACTATTCAGCCTAGCAGATTCAAATAGCTCCAGACAAAAATATCTGGCTACAGACTCAAATCTCCAGAAAACAGTGATACAAGCTCTCTCATTAGCAGTGCTTTGCATTTGGAATTCTCTTGTCCTTAGTGGTAAACTGATTCTGAAAATGTTGAGGAAGGGATACAGGACAAATTGGTTATTGATTAAGCTTGTGGTTAATTTTTTCCTATTACTTCCCTCACCAGTGAAATGCTCCATCTCTAGGGTGGATCACAGTAAAACACACAGTAAAACTACCCAGTAGTTTATTTAGCAAAGGAAGTGAAGAAGAATATACTACCGAACTACTACTACAAGAAGAATTTTAGGTAGGTAAGAATGTACTTATTCAAAATGAAACTTGAATGGAGCCCTTTGGCTAACACTCCTACTGTTGTAAAAAGTATTATGGAATATATGATGATTAGAAAAGGTCAAGACCTAGTTTTACATCTCATCCCAAAGGTGTCGTGTCAGGCAGCACAGTGCCTCCCAAGCCTGTGTTGGGAGAATGGCTCATTACTGACTCAGGGGTATGTCCACACTGACGGCAGCAAAGTTGCCGCCATCAGTGTATTAACCTATCTGGATCAACTGAGCGGTCAGTGAAGACTCGCTCAGTTGATCGAGAAGTCGACGCAGTAAAACCACCCCCTCAAGTGGCATAGCGCTGTGTCGACAGGAACACGGTTCCCATCAGCGTAGTGCAGTGAAGATGCTGCACAGAAGGGAAGCACAGCAGTCGATGGGAGTTACGCAAGCTACTCTGCGTAGCTTGTGTAACTCCCGTCAACTGCCACCGAATCACCCAGTAAGTATAGACCAGGGCTCAGAAACATGATGCCACCTTCTGAGTCATCAACAGCACTTCCTTCAGCTCTGAGGTTTTCCTTTGGAGCCTTCCTTCCAAGTGTTGAAAGGCGACAGCTATGTTGTTGTTGAGATCTGGCAAGTGGTACCGTGTACCATATATGGATCAGCACGAATTACTACTAGAGCATGGTAAGAAATTGTTGTTTTTTTGCCATTTTTTTTTCATTAAAAAAGCATTTTCAGATGCTGAAACCTACTTATTGAATTCATGAAAATATTGGTGAATGGTTTCAGTTACTTTTTTTTGAAAGAGTCAAAATGTTTAGTTTTGAAAAAGTTGAAACATTTTGTTTAAAGTTTCCAATTAGAAATGGTGTTTTGAATTGACATTTAACAATTTTTTTAAAAGGGTGAGAAACACCCTAAATGGCCATTCAAAACATTTTTTTTTAAAGTTCTGAATCAACTCAAAATAAAATAAAAACCTGAAAAAATAGTTTGCATCAGCTGGAAAAAATTCAAAGTTGACTCAAAACATTGCCTCCTCCCCCAAGTTTTCTTTCAGGAAAACAGATTTTGTTTTGATTTTAAATGGGAAGAGAGTGGAAAGAGGAGCATCAAGAAAGAAGGAGAATGAAAATACTAGTGTGACAGGGGATAGTAGCCAGAGGGTTATCTGTAATTGGAGGTAAAGAATCATATCAGAGGAGTTGGGTGAAGGATGAAATGGACTCAGAGAAAGGAAATGTTTTTAGCTGTACCGGGATGAGAGGAAAGACTGATATGAAGAACATTTGTGGGGGAAGACGAGACAAAAGGATTAAGAAAACGTTGAAGAGTTTCATAAATATCAAAGAGGTAGAAACTGTTCTGAGCCTTTTAAAATTTAAGATAAGTCACTATAATAATTCTACAGGCACCATAACTTTTTTTGAAGGTTGACAAGCAACTATTACATATATTCATGTCACCTGTAATGTTGTATGATAATCATAATAAAGGAAATATAAAGTATTTGAAATGACTACGACCCAGAAGAGTCAAGACTCATGCAGAGAAAAACATCATATTAAAAAATAAATGGTCAGGCTAAAATCCTTAATTAAAATCCTTCACTGTGTCCAATTTTTTAACACGTGAAAGCAGATTATTCCATAATTTCATGCTGATGCTGACTAGATATGGTGTAAACTTGTTAACATTAGGCAAGATTGACTGCAAAGTAAATACCTGGGGTTTTCCACCCCACAAGAATATAGAGTAAATATATATTGATTTATACAAAAGGAACCAGGCATGGTGTTCACCCGGGGTTGAGTGGAAAAAGATAACCACCCCCCTTTATAAAGAAAGAGCTGTGAGACATCATAATTTGCAAAAGCATTTCTTTGACTGGTAATTTAATAGTGCTATTTAAAAAGCTTTACAGATACTATAGGTAGTATTCATACCCCAGTTATTTACAGTGCATTAAGCTTATTGTCCATTATATAATTTTCTTTGTTAATTCATGGCTAAATCTTTCGTTAAGACATACACTACATAACAACTACCTTAAGGAGATTCTTAATGCTATCCTATTATATACTAAAGGACGTTAAAGATAAGATGGTTGATTTATTCGTTCTAATGACATATCTGACTATATTAAACCTATTTATTACTTGGTAATCATATAGGAACCTATCCTGATGTCTGCAGATCTATATGCTATTCATAAATATTTGCTAAATAGTTTGGAAAACAGTTTTCATTTTATGAGTTGTTCACTTTGACTGCTTGTTACTCATTACTTATGGTATGTGTGTGCCTGTGCATATGCATATATAGATCAGCAAGTTATATGTTATAATTTCTGCTCCTTGGTAGGATGATTGAAACTTTTTAAACAGCAGTATAACAAAAATAAGCTACATCTCCTGTAATTTTTATTTCTCATTATAAACAGCCTCCACTGCTCTGGACAGAAATTTAGTAACTTTAAGATTGTGACTGAAAATTTCAAGGCAAACAACTCCATAGGAGGCAAAATTTATGCATGCAAAAAGTTAATCGTTGAATCAACCATTATGTGAAAAAGCTTGTAATCATTAACCGAGACCAGTACATCTTCAAAAGGGATTTTTAAATGCTATAGTTTCCATGAAAGAAAACTGGAAAAGTAAATTGCATTCTGGACTAGAGGACTCTCAATAAATGATTGGAATAGTTTGTATTGTTAATTCATTTGAGCTGAATTTTTAAGTGCAAACTCACTTTTTTCCCTTTTATGATTTCTCACCTGTCATGAGTGAACCTCAAAGTTCTCAGAGGATTGGTTCTATAAGCATTATAAAATGCAAATGTTTATTTAATCTTATTTGGGTCACCTGTGTATGTAAAGCTCAGATGGAATTCTCAAAAGTACCTGAGTGCTTTCAGCTTCCAGTTAGGCTGGAAATACCATGAGGGCAGCATTTTTCAAGGGCCTGAGCTGAAGTACAATGAAGTCCACAGAAGGACTTCAACGGGCTTTGAATCAGGACTTTTGTCTATTTGACTCTTTTGCAGAGGCGTAGCCAGAACTGATTTTGTGGCAGGGCCTGTGGTTGATGCGGGTGGGCATAAGCCTTGTGTCACAAGCGAAACAGGTTCTGATAAAAACGCGGGATGAATTCCTTAAGATCTGATTGGGTGGCATGCTTTCAAAGTGGGTGGGCCATAGCCAACCCAGGCCCACACGTAGCTATGCCACTGGTGTGCCCTAGTAGATAAGGTACTGGTTTAGGACTCTGGAGACCTAGATTGCATTCCTAGCTCTGGCCTGCAGCGTGACCTTGGGCAAGTCACTTCTTTCCCTGTGCTTCAGTTTCTCCATCTGTAAAATGGGAATAACTATACTGACCTCTTTTATAAAAATGCTTTTAGATCAATTGATTGAAAGCTATGGAAAAGAGCTAAGTGTATAGCCATTATCAATGATAATATTGAACTTCAGATCCTGGCCAAAAAAGAGGAGCTGTATGTGTGTAGCAGTTTAAAAATAATGAGAGAAAGGAGGGAAGTTAGGAGAACAATTTTTAATGTGAAAAAAGTTCAGATTCTGTTAAATTTAGGGTGAAATTTCAGGTGGAGTTAAAATGGCCTGAACTTGTCTGCCCATTTCTAGTTACGGTTATTACTACCACTTTTGCTCTGGCTCTCTCAGTAGCACATCACCCTTGAATGATTCATGCTTTTTTATATATTCACCACATAAAACACTTTGGTACTGTACTGGTGAAAAGTGTCATCTAAATTAATAAATGATCACTTTAAAACAATGATTTAAAGATGTAATGGAAATGTAATTGCTGTGAAAAGGAATGGTCACATTTACTATTTTTAGTCAAACTTGTGCTATTTAAATTTAATATAGAACCTTCCTAAAACTGGATTGAATTTTAAATTCACACTGTACTGTTCTTTGAAAAGAATTGGCAAAACCTTCAATTATTTGAATAATCAAGACCATATCTTGTGTTTAATTGCCAGCATGATTCAGAAATGTTCTGTTTAGAATACGTGAAAGAATCACAGGCAAACACTAATTATAAATCTCTTTGAACACATCCCCAGCTCCCCCTTTAATAGGATGGATTCAGATCTCTGCTGGTGTAACCCACAGCACAGGGCCCCTAATAGCAGAATTTATTCCTGGATTGCAGGGATGAAAGATCACTACAGTTGGGGACACAAAGGATATGTCTGCACTGCAATGTATGAGCAGGGTTTGAACTCAGACCCAAGACTAAGCTTGCTTCTCTATATACACAAATCTAACTGACCCAGGGCTCAGGCCATAGCAGAGCAACTGGCAGCTCAGACTAATGACCTGAGTAAATGCCTACAGTCTCCAACAAACTTGTACTCCAAGTGGTCAATCCCTCTCTCTGCTTGCACTGGTGTGGCCTCACTGCTATTTTTAGGTGTTTGTTCTATCAGAGCTAGTGCAGGTATGTCTACATTAGCTGGAAATCATATCTCCCAGCTCCAATGCAGACATGCCCTAAAATGTTATGAAATCTGTACAGTCTCTTATTTTAATTAACATGTCTCTTGTGCATGTTGTCAGGAAAGAACTGTATCTACTGATAGCGGTTTTACTAAGTGGGACCCATATCATCCCAGTTTAGTCATTTTTCCCAACTATACATTATTGAAAAATGTTCCAGAACAACTGCCTCCCCTATTCCTCTTTTGGGTAATAGCCAAATGGCACAGAGTATTAGGGAGAGGGGAAATTTTTGCCAAAACCAATTCTTATTTTTATAAAAATTGCCAGGGCATCTTTGATGTCTATGAAAAGCTAACTGCGTCTTGGCTTTTAAGGTCAAATATAAAAGATTCACACACAAAACTGCCTGGGACTTGGAAAAGAGGCCAACCTACAAGGTTCAGATTTGGTTCCAAATCTTCCCAAGGTTTCGGTTATCTAGGCTTTGGTTTCCATCTCCTTCTGATGTAACTCAGTTTATTTCCCTTGGAAAGGTCATGTTGAATTAGATGAGATTTGTACCTTTGGTTCGACAGAGACTCCATGTTTCAAACCTGAGGTTTAGCCTTCTAAGCAATCCCATCCACAGACAGAAGAGCTTAGATATAGAGTATCTTGCTCAGGTTTATTTATAGTGGTTAAAATTCAATTTGTTTAATTTGATTGTCAATTTGTTTTAGAAAGACAAACTGCAGAGACTGAAAGCCTTTGGCTGGGAGATGAGAATGAATTCACAATTAGCATTATAAGGTACTTAAAAAAAATACAAACATACATTGGAAACAACATGCCAGATCCAGCAGCCCTGACTCCATAAAATGATTCTCAATCTTGGCATAAGCAGCTGGTGAAAGAGGCAGGGGGGATGAGTTAGCAGATTTACAATTAATGTTTTTCCATTATATGTCTGAATCAGATTGACAGTGACACATAAAAGGATCTTGACTATTCAGATATTTCATGTCTTGTTTTTCAATGGTGCTGTTGAGCAGCTGCTCACTGCTTGATTTTGATGGGAGCAGAGGTTACTTAGCACCTTTGAAGATGAAGACGCTATTGAGGGCTTTGCATCTAGTCCTCTTCTTGACGTCAGTGGGACTGCTCATGTGAGTTAGATCTACAAGATCAGGCCCAATACATGATAAATAAGAAAGAACTGGTGGAGATGGGTTAGCTCATCATCTCTTCAGTGTATCTCAGTGGACAGAGTTCTGACTAGCACTTGGGGTTCTGCTCCTGGGTGATCTTGGACAAGTCACTTCAAAGTCTCACACTAACCACTTGCTAAAAAGTGTCCGACCTCTGCAAAAATAAAAACTTAAAATAAAATAAATAAAAATAAAAACTGCCCAAATACCTACTTACATCTCTTTTTTATCTAATACAAAATAAACAAACCTCATTTAAAATATTTTTCCAACAGCCCAGATCCACAAAAGGGACTTAGGCATAGAATGGTGATGCCCAGAAAATAAAACAAAACACAGAAACAATACTGCGATCAACAAAGCCTGAGTTAGATGCTTAGGTTTCTATACAAGGAGAGAGAGGCACATTAGATTGCTATTCATAAATCCAGCATGCTAGCTGAAGCTATGAAGTGATTCTCATTCTTTCTCCGGCCCACTTAATTAAAGCAGAACAACTTCAATAGAAGACATTGAGGGAGCCCCACATCAGAATGTGGCAGATCCCTATTCAAATCCCTTCTCATCAGCAGGGGTGGTGGGGGAGAAGAGGAGGAGGGGAGAGACTTGAACCAAGGGGCTTCACACATCATGGGTGAGTGCAGCAGCCACTGGGATAAAGGGAGAGCTGCCTCCCTTCCCCAGCTGTTTTGTGTGGAGTTAAGGAGCCTCCAAGCATGCTTACTGGATTGGGCCCCAGAGGATACTTTGGTGCCAGAGCACCTATCTGTCCCTGGCTCATGAATTGCTCTGGGCCTTCGGTGAGAGAAAGTGTGAGGTAGCAGTGCCTATGCTTCCAGGCAGAAATATTGGCACTTAGTTAACTTTTATTGCAACAACTTAGTGAGTTTAAGAGTTTATAGGGTTCAGGCAGCAGCTGAGTGAGAGTTTTGTGGATCATGGTAGTGCCTGAAAAATGAGATTTAGGCTCCTAAATCTGGGGGGTTAGGCACCTAAGTACCTTTGAGGAGTCATATCTTTGCTTCCATGCCTAAATTTCCCACCTATAAAAACAGAAAATGGTACTGACCACCTTTATAAAGCACTTTGAAATCTATTAATTAGAAGTGCTATATAAGAGCTAGATATTCTTATTATTGTTGTATTTTCAGTGTTGATGGAGAAACTCTAAAAAGGTTTGGAGTTCAGTTTCAGTCTGAGTGAATCCAAAGGAGTGGATATTTATCTGGATTTATTGGAACTGCAAAATTGGAAAAAAAAAAAAATCAGATATTCCACCCAACCCATAAATCTCTCCTCAGCTCCCAAAATTCAACACAGGTTCATTTGAAACTCAGGTCAGATTAATTTAAAATTGAGCCCAAGCTCACTAAAATGGTTGCAGATATCAATTAAAGTTTCAGCGAGGTATGATGAAATTTCCACTTCTTAGAAGTAGTCCAGCACCAGGTGACCTTTGAATAGTGTCAAGTGTCATTATGAAACCATAGGAATCTGTTTAAAACTAGATTGTCAAAGCACATGGGAATATTTTGTAGGGAACAATCTTGCATTGGCAAGGTGTTGGGAAGGAAATGGTAGAAAACAGACTAATGGGTCTCTTAAATCTCTAGCTTCAATGGGACAAATTAAGGTGAGTTACATCGAGGACAAATTTAGCCCCATGGAGTCTTTTAAAACAATACTCTACTGCTTACAGGACAAAGCTAACCACAAAGTTCATTTGCCTCTCTCTGTGACACACTGCTCTCAAACACTAAATGGTCATGATTTAAAACTGAAGAGGCATGAAGCAAAGATATAAATTATCATTTAGATGATAAATTATAGAATAATCTTAATAGGAACATTATACAATATACTACCAATTGAGACTAAGATTTACTCAACAAAATTTTCCAGGACTCACCAAACTCCATTAAAAACATCAAATACAGGAATAAAGTTGCATTACCGTCAATGAAGTTGTGCAAATGCTAATTCTTTTTGTTCTTAAACTTTTCATATTAAAACCTTGGCACTTTTCCTAATATACAGTAAGCAGGTTTCATGAAGTTTCTAATAGGAGCTAGCTTAACAGACAAAATGATCATGACAGAAAACCTTCACTCCTCATCTGGGGGCAAGTCAGTTTGCTCCGTCTCCCCCAAGAAAGCTCTGGAATTGGCCATCCACAGAGGTGAGTGAATACACAGTACACCTTCCTAATAAGTGGCACAGCTGCTGTACTCCTCAGGAGCTGAGCCAGGAAACATTTTAGGGCAATGTGGTTCTGCATTGCTACCACTTTAGCCAGAACCTGGATGAACCAATTCAGGTCAAATAAAAACTGACTCAAAAAGATTCATGTCAAATTCAAGGTAAGGGAGTGAAAGTATAAAGATCTTTCTCCCTATTTAATTTGTGCACATTCACCACTTTCTAGGTCCAACCTAGGGACACTGGGGGATTTTCACCTCTTTCTGTAGCATGGGGCACAGACTGTTTGCTGGGATCATCTGGGCATATCTCACCTAATCTATTCATTGCCATTGCAGGGGCCTTGGGCATTGATGACACCTTGGTCTCTTCTGGTTTTTGTGTGTTACAACAATTTAGTCTACAGAGGACTGAAATACTTTTGTCTAACTCAACCCTTTGGGCTCAGTATAGGGGTAACTGGGTGAACTTATTATACAGGTCAGGTATAAGTGATCTAATGGTCCCTTCAGGCCTTACACTCTAGGAAACCTGGATTAGGAATAGAAAAAACTGACATAGTAGAATATTTGGGCTATTGATATTTCTGGCCTGTCCAGAAAATCTGTTCCCTATTTTGGAGACCAAGATTCTGTTAGTTTGGACATGGTTCAATTAAACATTGGGTCGTTAAATTTAAATTGAGACAATACTTTATTTACCTTCTTAAGAACAAACTCTATTGTGGGTTTCCCATCTGAAGAAAAAGCAGTTACACATGTCCCAAATTGGTGTTTTTTTCCATTCCTATTGTATGGCAAATGCCACAAATTACACAGCATTTGCTGCTCTGTCGTGACTGTACTGACATCATCATCATTCAAAACCTCCTAGCGATTACAGAGATGACTCAGGTACTGGAGCTAACTTGGACAGTGGATTTAGAGTTTACAATGGTGAATGATATGGGACAGGACTGGTGTTAAGAGCTTTAGATGCCCAAATCTCATCGCCTTTTACTGTGCGTTGTGCACTTAACTCCTTTACTATACCTTGAAAACTCCTCCTCAACCAGGACTCCACCATATCGGAGGAGATTCACCAATCTGTCCCACAATGCCCTGTGGAAGATTCCTTTGACGATCCACTAACTTTGGAGAACTGAAGCAGGCCATTCAACAGATGAAAACCTATGAAGCCTGCAGGCCAGATGGTCTACCCACAGAGGTTCATGTCACGTGGCTTCCAGTTCATGTCATGACTCCACTAGCTCATCCTCCGCCTCTGGGGGAATTTCCCTCCTGTCCATTCCAAGTCAGATTCTGGCCCGTATCCTCCTGAACCACCTTCAACCTGTCACTGAGGAGATCCTCCTGGAAACCCAGTGTGGCTTCCAACCATTCCGGGGTACTGCGGACATGGTCTTCATGGTTGGGTAGATCCAACAAAAATGTCGGCAGCAAAATCAAGAATTGTTCCTCATCTTCATTGACCTGACCAAGGCGTTTGATTCCTTAAATCATGAATCACTGTGGATCATCCTCCAACATCTGGGTTGCCCGTTGAAGTTTGCATGATGATATGACTGCCTCCGTCCTGAATGGAAGATCTGAAACTGATGCCTTCCACATCCGGACCAGGGTCAAACAAGGTTGTGTGATTACATCCACCTTGTTCACTATCTACCTGACTGTCATCATCCACCTCATCCAAGATGACCTATCGCCCGGTGTGACGCTGGCTGTATTGGGGGGCCCTGGAGGTGTATTCAAGATCTCTGATTACTCCCTTCTACACCAATCTCACATTGGGGGTGTGACACTGGCTGGATTGGGGGGGCATTTAGTATATTATTTAACATCAGTATGTCAAGATCATAATAATTAATGTGAGATATGTCATGTCAGGTACCGTTAGAAAGGCTATAATGTGCTAAGTAAGATGCTAATGTTTATGTTCATGTGTTATATGTGTAATGGAAGTTATGGATATGTTTGTATCTATATTTCAATTTGTATTTGTTTCTGGGTGACACCCCAGACAGGATGGCTGCAGCACTAGCCTGCTCAATGGCCCATTAAAGAAATTCACAGGTACAATGGGCCCAGGGGGAGAAGCCAGGGATATACCTGATGAGTCACCAGGACTTACTTATGTGAGCCTGGACTCCATCTTATACCTGTAAATTTCCACAAGCAGCATGGCAAAGGCCAAAGGACATGAAAGGCAGCTGCACCACATCCATTTTGTCTTCAGACACCAGTCTTCAGTCAATCTTCACCTACCTCTGAATCAACTCATCTACTACTGAACTGAACTTAAGCTGTGAAAACAAAGGACTGAGACCCATCCAGATACTGGATGTGCACTAGAGGGACTATACAAGTCTGCTAACTCCACAATTCTACTGGAAACCTGATGTAAATGGACTTTCCAATCATTTGTATGTATCTGATTGTTTTGATCATTTAACATTTCTCGTATAATTTGTTTTTCTTTAGTAACTAACATTAAAGGTTTATTATAAAAAGAATTGGCTGGCAATGTGGTATTTTGGGTAAGATCCAAACTTATATTGCTCTGGTACTGTGGCTGACCCTTTGGGGTCAGGAGAAACCTTTTTGGTAAAGAGCATAGAGTATTAGATAACTGATCTCTTTACTGGACCTAGTGGCCGATTGGGAGCCAGAGACTGAAATGCAGTAAAGGGGGCTGTGTATATTTTTATTTTGACTTCTTGATAACCAGTGTGGGGAATCAGAAGTGTTGTTTGTGGCTGGTTGGGAAGTCTGACTTCAGTGTCACCCACCAGTGTTGGGAAAATCTGCTCTCCTTTTGCAGCCTGCCCTGACCTTGGCATTTTCAGGTGGCTACCCTAGGCACAGACGAGTCAAACCCAGTATCAGTATCCAGTATCGTACTGGACGGGAAGCTCTTCAGTCTTGGTTGCTTCCTGGAAAAACAAAACTCACCACCAAGGACATCCACAACCTTCAGTTTGCAGATGACTGCTGTGTCATGACTAACTTGGCACAAGATGTGCAAGCGATGCTAGATCTCTTCAGCGTTCCATATAAGAGACTTGGCCTGTCCTTGAACGTCATCAACACCAAGATCCTCCATCAACCTTCCCCAGGTCAGCTGAACATCCCTTGCTCCATTCATGTAAACGGGGAGGCGCTGGAATACATGGAGCATTTCCCATATCTTGGTAGCCACCTCTCACAATGGGCTACCATTGATGAAGAAATCCAGCACCAGGTTAACTGCAACAGTGCCGCCTTCTTCAAGCTGCAACATGAAAACAGAGACCTTCAGAAATCGACAAAGGTTCTGGTTTATAAAGCTGAGAGCTTTCACCAGCAGTGTTTGCATCTAATCCTGGGGTTCAAATGGGAGGACTGCCGGACCAGCACGAGTGTCCTCCATGAAGTTGTGTCCACCAGTATCAAAGCCTTGCTCCTGAGAAATCAACTCCGATGGGCGGGCCACTGCATCCAGTTGCCTGAGAACCACTTCCATCACCAGGTTCTCTTCTCCCAGCTCTCTGTTGGCCAATGCTCAAAGGGCGGCCAAAGAAAGTGATACGAGGCACACTCAAGGTCGCCCTCAAGCACAGAGGCATCGACACCAATGACTGGGAGAAGCAAGCTGCTTCTGGTCCATCAGGGTGTGTGCCACTTTGAGGCCCAACGACTCGACACCGAGGCGGAATGGTAGAGGCGGCGGCAGGAGAAGACCAACCCGGGGCTCTGAATCCCACTCTCCCACATAACAACATGCCCCCACTGCTGAAGAACGTGTGCATTCAGAATCAGGCTCCTCAGTCATCTGAAGACCCACCAAGCCTGATAGATCGAGGATGACATCTAAGGGACCAACGACAACCTAGAAAAGTCCAGTCCAGATTCCTAGCAAGTATAAACTGGCATAATTCCACTGAAGTAAATGAAACTACACTGATTTACACTAGCTGACAGTCTGTTCCTACATATTTTCAGGATTAAGCATATTGTGTCCTGTTAGAAGCCCTGAAAAGGATTCTTTTCAATGCAAACAACTGTAGAGGTGCTTCCTATAGTAAATATTTGTATATGAATAGCTGGAGTTGTACATTCTGTGTCAGAGTCTCTATTGAATCTGACTGGCCTTTCATGTACACTGACCAGCAGCCAGATTATAATAAAAGAGTAAAATAGGCAGTAAACTGTGTCTGCCTCATCATACTCCAAGTCACAGAATTCAGCACTTCCCAAGATTCTGATTAACTGTGTAGACTAACATATTGGAAATGCAACTTGACATCTGAATGAAGGAGACAACTACAAAGATTGTGTCTGGAAGTATATATTTAGGTTTTGATTTTCAGAACTGAGCAGGAGATGTAGACACACAACTCCCATTAAAAGTGTCAGCCTTAAAGCGCACTTTGTCAATTTGTTCTTATAATACATAGCCAAATCTTGCAGGCCATGATCAGTCAAAATTTAGTTTTATTCCCAATGGGACTTTTGCCTAAGTGAGAACTGCAATATTTCCGTTTCCAGTTATGGGATGGGGTACTAATTCTATATTATGATGCATTCTCTTGTATATTTTATTTTTGTATATAGTGTGTTATATAAATCTGCAGGTTTGGGAGGGAAACAAAATAAAAGTGGAAGAATGGCTCAATTTGGACCTTCCTGTGAAGCAGCTGATAGTCACTCTTCAGGACAGGATACTGGACTAGATGGACCACTGGTGTGATTCTGTATGGCTATTCTAGATCAATTTCTACATTCCAAGCAGGAGAAGAAAATGGAAGAACTGTGAAAAAGAACAATGCATATCTTTTATAAATGAGTAGCAGCAACTGGGGGCGGGGCAGGGGGGACACATTACTTGTCTCCAACATTTGCCACGAATTCAAATCCTGCTCTGGACCACCCACCCATGTCACAAACAGGCATTCATTACTCTAAATACCTTCTCAGGCTTTGGTTCAGCTGCAGTATTGCAGTTTATCACCAAAGCGAGAATGAAAAGCACAGACAAAATAGGTTAATCAATACCACAACAGTGTGGGTGGCATTCTATTCAGCAAAAGTTCAACATGTCATTCCTGACTAAAGGCCATATAGTGTCCTAGGTCTGTGCATGAAACTGCCATTGGCATGGATGTAGGTTCTTCATGCAGATCTAGGGCAGAACATAGCCCTGAGCATGAACTAATCATGTATCCCCCCACGGCAGCCTATCACCTCAACACTGCTGCTAACATATGTACATTTCTGCCTGAAAATCTTAGAAAGTTTGTTTCTATTGTAGAGAGGGGCAAAGCAGTTTAGATAAATTGCATCAGAGTTTTGATCCAAACCTTTTATTAAGAACTTGAAGCAAACCTCCCTTTTTAAAAATATAACGTTTTCTTTCACTCTGCACCTTCTAGTTTTAATAGAAGAGGAAGTGACAAACTATAGCCAGTAAGGCTCTTGGGGCTATCGTCATAAAAGGGTAGCTTAGTGGTATGCACCTCAGGAATACTCACAATATAGAGAAGTTACAGATGGAAGATTTTCAGTTCAGGGAGCCCCAGCTGGAAAAATCTCTCGACTCCCTGAAGTCAGATTAAAAAAATCACAGCAGGGATGAATGAGTTAGCCCTTCAACTTTTAGGTGAATTCCACATGATATTACTGTGTGTGAGTGCTGATGAAATATTTAAAAAAAAAAACCTTTGACTGTTCTAGGTTGTAATTAAAGATCCCATGACACTTTTCATAAAAATTGGGTTTTGCTCCTGTGACTTCCGCTCCAAATCTCCTCTCATCTCAGTCTTGGGAAGAATTTGTTTTTTCTTCATTAAGCTCGTTATGTTAAAAGAGATAGGAATGCCTTTGAAGACTGGCCTGAGCAAGGGCTGTAGCTATTGAAATTATACAAAGAATCACTAATATTTAGTATTTTGTAATGTAGTTACTAGAACTGTGCTAATAATGGATTTTTCAGCTCATTGGCTTAATCAAAAAAAACAGTTTCAGGTCAAATGAAACATTTCATAGAAATATAGGGCTAGATGGGACCTTGAGAGATCGTATACTCCAGCCCTCAGTACTGAAGCAGGACCAAGTATACTTAGACCATCCGTAACAGGTGTTTCTCTAACCTGTTATTTAAAAACTCCAATGATGGAGATTCCACAACCTCCCTTGGAAACCTATTCCAGTGTTTAACTATTCTCATAGTTAGAAAGATTTTCCTAATATCTAACTAAAATCTCCCTTGCTACAGATTTAACCCATCACTTATTGTCCTACCTGCAGTGGACATGGAACAATTGGTCACTGTCCTCTTTATAACAGTCCCTTTTAACATATTTGAAGACTGTTAACAAGTCTGTCCTCCACTCCCCCCAACCCCGCCAGTCTTCTTTTCAAGGTTAAACATGCCTTTAAAAAAAAAAAAGAAAAAGAAAAAACCTTTCCCTCATAGGTCAGGTTTTCTATATTGATCCAAAATGAAAGTTTTGAGAAGTGTTTACCTCAGTTTTATTTAAAATAAATAAATGTAAAGATTGAAACAGTCACCTCAAACCAAAAAACTGAACTGTTTTGTTTTGAAACAAATTTTTGTAAAAAAAAAAAAAAAATTTTTTTCACCTTAAACAGTTCAACAAATTGACACAAATTCATGAAAAGTTTTGATCTACTTGTATCTGCATTTTTCAACAACAAAAAAGTGTTTCATCAAAAATGCAAGCCAGCTCTAGTGGTAAAGCTTATTCAGCAAGTGTTGCATAGCCTCAATGAGGGATTTTTTGATATTATATACAGCACCTAAAATTAGTAGTCATAGGTTGAGTTCAAAATATCCGGATAAAAATAAACAAAATGGACAATAATCTGGACTCCAGATTTTCAGCTGGTTTAAACAGGCATAGCTTCATTGAAGTCCATGGATCTATGTAAATTGACATCAAGAATAAATGTTTATCCAGAGTTTACTTAAACTTTTTCATTTAGGAAAAAAGATTGGAAATCTCAAATTTCGGTTTTCCTACAAGATTTCTGATATGTCTAAGTCTGATTTTTACATGAGGCAAAACTACAGGATTAGCCCCAATATAAAATAAGGGAGGGTCGGGGGAGGCATGAATGTGGGAAACAGGTCTATTGGAAATCGCAAAAATATTTAAAAGACTAACTGATAAGACTGGAGAACAAATGAAGTACTTACTCAGGTTTTTTAAACTGAGGATGGAGTTTTGAAGTTCCATCAAAATAAAAATGTCAGTTTCTTTTCCTTCTGTATCTATATGTTTGATACTCAAAAATTCCTCCTTTAGATTAAAAGATTTTAAGGTCAGAAGGTACCATTATGATCATCTTGTCTGACCTCTTGTATAACACAGGCCATAGAAACTATGTTTTGAGACAAATTAGTTACATATTTATTTATTTATTGCATAATTACCTGGAGTAATTTTGCTAGTCATTTTCTAAATATTATTTATTATGAGTCCACTGAAGAGATTGTGAGTGGAATCCTAGCCCCAAAGAAGTGAATGGGTATTGTGCCATTGACTTCAAGGGGGTTAGGAGTTCACCTTATGGTCTTATCTGGCATTGATTCAGGTCACAAGCATCCTGTAACCCTCGACATACACAGAACTCCCATTCAGCTACATGGGAGTGCCGATTTCAGAGGGTTTGCAGGACTGGACAATCAAATGGTATGATGCTTTAATCTTAAATTCCAAGTAACAATTCTGGTCGCAATCCTGCAAACACACATGAGTAACTTTACTCACAAATGGAAGCGGTTGTAGAGATTGGGGTCTTAGCTCAGAACTGCTTCTTTTGTTTATCAGTATTTATCAGTTTATCAGTATTTTGAATTATTTAACTATATTTTTATTGTTGTCGCTTTACATTTTAAGACTTCAATTGTTATGTATTTTTAAAATATGTAATAAGTAAACTCAGGCTTATTATTTTGAATACCTTCCTTCTTGCTGGCTGGTTCTACATGATTGTTCTGAGACAGAATGAGTTTGCTATGTGAGTAGGTCGGAGAGGAGAAATGGAGACAATTACAACCTGGAGAATGCTGTATGTATTAGTCAGTGGTGCCCAACCTATAGCACACCAGAGCATTTCATAAGGCCCATGGCCTGCTTCAACACAATATAATAATGGTTAATTCATTAGCATTTTGTCCTCATGTTTACATCATTTTTGTGTACACACTTGTTTAAATAGACACTACTGTACAAACAAAACCTGCCAAATTCATACAAAAGAAGCTGAACTTAAAATATAAATGAATATAAATCTTACTAAAATACATAGAATCTGTTTGGCCCACACAATGTTGTGCTTAGGTTTGTGGCCCTCCTGTGTATTGGGCACCAGTGTATTAGTTCATTGCCCCCTTAGCAAACCACCACTGTTAACTCAGCAATGTAATAAATATAAACAAAACAAGAGTTCAGAACATCCTGTGTGAGTTTAGGATACAATAGGCAATTCCTGAAGAGCAATGTCTACAGATCCAAGAAGAAATCCAAGGGCATGTCTACTCTACAAATACTACAGTGGCACAGCTGCATAAACACTTACAACAGCAACAGAAGGGATTTTTTCTTATCACTGTAGTAAATCCACCCCCGACAGGTGGCAGCTAGGTTGACAGAGAATTCACCTGCCAGCCTAACTGCCTGTATAGTGGGGTTTAGGTCCACCTAAGTATGTCATACAGGCCAAGACCTTTTTCAAAGCCCTGAGTAATTTAGCTAGGTCAACTTAAGTTTTAGGTGTAGTCCAGGCCTAAGTGTGCCTCTCACTGAAATCATCTAAAGTAATTATACACGCTATAAACCAGTGAGTCAAGGGAACAATAAAATGAGGGTGTCATAAGAAGCATCTTCAACCACCTGATGATTCACCCCAAATGTTGGCAAGATCAGAGTGGATGCTTAGACAGACCAACTTTGAGTACTTTACTGTGGCAGATAATAATAAATCCACTGGGTATTTAAGCAGCCTTGATGTTCCCTGGCTAACGGCCAATGGGAAAAGCATTTATCCACCATATGCATCTACTTAAAAGCTGGAACAAATCTTCATTTTTATTAAATAAACCACTCACTCATGGCCTTAAGTTTTGCATTGCAAGCGTAAATGAATTTCTGGAGCATTTGTGTTGCAATTATGTTACTTTCAGGCAAATGTCCTTTAGGAAGCTGGTACTGTATTATTATAGAATAAAACATTGACCACTTGGAAAACAAAGCTGTGGAACATATTTTGGGATTGTTCTGAAAACCACCTGTTTTATGGTAAGTGCCTCTATCTTACTTTTCCTGCACTCTGTGTCTCATCCACATTCATTAGAATGAGTTATACAGTGCCATGTGATGTGATGAGCTAACCAAGGGGAATAATTATCATTGTGAATTGTGAAGTATCAAACTTGAAAAATTGAGAAGGAGACCAATTGCTAAAAATCCAGGAAGGTTTTTCATATTAATAATTATTTTCCTGAGTTTTCTGATGATTTATCATCTGGGAGAGCCAGAGATTATTTAGTATCCATGACAATTCACAAATATAAAGTACTATTCCATTATCAGGCATCTTGAGACTGAAGAAAATAGTGCTATGAAACTGAAGATTTTTGGAACACATTGTTGGATCTACTGAAAAGTTGTTACATCATTCGAAGCTGTACTGGAATGCTGGTACTAAGTTGGTATTGGTCAGTGTGTGGCTTGGCAGTTTTGATTTGCAGGGGTTCATATAAGCCTGTCATTCAGCTTCATTTCACACTATGAAGGATATGGAACTGCTCTGGAATAATTTATCAGTACTGTATGTCACATGGTTATTGGAATGTTTATGGTATTAATAAAGTTGATTTAGTTTAATAGTAGGCTGTTGGAAAAACAAGTAGGAAGGCAAAACAATAGCTCCAGATCAACTCCATGTAAACTCTCTCTTTGTATCCATCTGTTATTTTATACTTAAATTGTAAGTTCTTTGGAGCAGAGACTGTCTTTTTGTTCTGTGTTTGTACTGCACTTAGCACACTGAAGTCCTGGTCCATGACTAGGGCTCCCAGGCACTACAATAATACAAATAATTGATAAGTTACAAAACTTGTTATGCTAGAATGAACAGATCAAAAGAACTATAAGAAAGATACATGGACTCTCTTTGGTAAGATGCAAGAAATTCTTCTCAGTTATGTTATGCTGTATTCCTAATGTCAAGGTTCAGTAATTATGTGGCCTGAGAACGCTTCGTTGGGTCATTGTATTTACAGCTGGTCAAGGGAAGATCTGCAGGTAGCCAAACACAGTCAGACTTCTTGGGGGTAACCACAGTTGACTGCAGGGTCCTGTAACCCAAGACTTGGTCTATGAGTGGAAGAATCATGAGATTTTACTCCAGGAAAGGTAAAGGCTTGGAACAGAGACTAATGGGGTGCACTTAGAGAGACCAGAGAAGGGATGAGAGGTGGGATTAGCACTGTAATCATAACAGAGAACCCACTGTCAAAGAGAAATTCATTGACATTTGATCCATTGGTGCTGTTATCAACTGTAGAGGTTAAGGTTGGGACAGGTGCTAGTGTTACTCCATTTGTTGCACACATCCTTGCTTCTACCTTTGCAACTTCCCCATGAGCAATGCCATTTTCAGCCAGCACTGCTATTTCCCCACTAGCAGCATGTTTTCCAGCCTCTCTTTCTGCCCCATGAGGGGCACCTAAATCAGCATCTACTTCTGCTGTTTCCTGTTGCTGTGATTAGCAAAAGAACATTAGTAAAAAGATTTTTCACAAAACCCAGACAGCCAAAATTTGCAGATTGGTCTTTGCCTATATTAGTTTTCACATTGTTCTAACAGCTGTAATGTTTTTAAATGACTGTAATTACTCTAGTTATATTACTGTAGTAATTGTTGCTGTAATAATTAGATGACGAATATTAGCAGGCAATGGCTGAGCCGTTATCAATAATCAGGTTATCTAGTGTGTCACAGAGATAATAGAGCATCATTTAACAATAAATATAATCATCTAAGAGTGAGTAAGTATAAGAAGTGCTATGGAAAAATATTGTCTCCTGTTTCAGACTTGATCCTGTCAAGGGCTCAGAACCTCATGTAAAATGTTGGGTGTCTGCAATTGGAATTGTGGATATACAGCATCTTGCAGGAGGTCTCAGGGCTGGGCCAATCATGATATAACTGAATGAGTATATACTGGAGTTTATGCCATGTCTGAATGAAGTTTCTTCTTCTACAAGGAAATATTTAAGCATTTGAAAGCAGCTTCCGCCATTAAACAGTACGACTTCACCAAGGGATGTACAAAGACCAAACGTTTGCAACAGTTCATGCTTCATTTTTCCTCAACTGTTTTGTACTCTGAGTGTTTAATATCATTATCAATTAAATCGATAGATAGAAATGTAGTTGCCATGAGAGTAGCACCCATTGTGCATTTCCCAACCACTCAGTGAACTATTAACCAGGCAGTTTCCACAGGACAATTGCCATTTTCTTTTACACCGAGAAAAGGTTTTTAAGCTCTTGACAAAGCCTGGTTGGGATGATATGATGTTCTGGCTAGATGACTGCTAATATTCTATGATTCTATGATTCTATGAAAAGCTCTTAGCCTGATGTTCTGGCACTGCAATGTTGCCACAGAAATAGAGAAAAAAAGATTCTCAATCTGAACTTTTGCCTCCACTGTTGAATCCTGGAGGTTTTGAGAGTAATGCGGCCCCACCAGTCTGTGGCACCTTCTCTAGTGAACGTTATCTTCAAATAGGCAAGAAGAATGACTGATCTTGGTCTTTGGCTCTCTACAGGTACTGCCAGAATACAGTCCACCATCTTGCCACTGCAACCTTAGATGCTTAGTGACTACTTTTCAAAAGCTCCAGGAGATACATTCCTATGGAGTGAGCGCTGTGCATTCAGCTGGAATTCCATTCTGAAAAAAGAAACTTGAGATGTGTCAAGTGCTAGAGACTTAGGGGAGTTTGAATCTTCTCCCAGAAGGCCTTTTGGAATCTCTCATGAGCAACTGCTTTAGGGAGCTATGCTGGGAACTGTGGGATTGGTACTCAGGGGGCAGTGCAACTTCAGTGGTGTAGAACAGCACAGAAGTGGACATGGAGCAAGACAGAGTGGCTAGTGTGGACATTTTCCACTGTTGGTACTTACAATGAGGCAATATCACTAGTTCAGTTACCCACAGTTCGATTCTCACAGCATATGCAATATATATAGTATGGTATATATCCCAGAGGTAATTACATATGATAGCTGCATGCACACACACACACACCCTATGATCATTAGCATATTCATATACCATAGACGTGTAACATGCCATACCACAAAGAACAGCTGTGTTTAAATGAGGATTTTTAATCACTGTGTAAGCAAGAGTTTTAAATAGTATAATACATACACACACACACTTTTTTTATACAGTACTTAAAACTCTTCATTTGATCACAGCTGTTTCATTTGGTTGCAGATGCATTTGCATTTTAATCTGCAAAACTACAAGCCTGTGGAGACCTTGACTGGTGTAAATATAAAAAGCAGCTTTTCGAGGTTGTCTTCCTTTTGCTCAAGAATTACTGAGAACTTGGACGTGAAACTAAAGAATGTTCCATTTCGTTATATAACTAAGTGGAAATGTGTGTCCTTCTGACCCTCTTGAGAAGTGCAAATGCTGACAGTATAAAAGGCTTGTAAAGAGAATAGCTCATAATTAAAACCAACTTATTCCAAATACCCATGGTACAACTCAAATGGAGGCAGCCTAATATTTAAGAGGATGTAATTAAGACAGCAGTCTCTTTGTTTAACATTTCTCGTGTTTCTTTGTCAAGCAATTTTCATTCTTTATATTCAGGCCAGCTTCTGTACAAAACTTGACATACAAAATCTGGCATCCTTTGTGGCACTGATTGTTCAATGTGACTATTATTACAACAGAATAGACTGCAATAACCCCCACTAGTGCTACTGTAAAGAGAACTCTTCAGACTAACACACCGCAATGATTCACTCTTTTTACCAGAGTATGTAGTACTACACAGTACAAACCATAAAGACCTTGTCTGCACTTAAACCTTAGGTCAATATAGCTACAGTGCTCAAGAGTGTGAAAAAGCCACACCACCTGAGTATCATAACTATGCCAACCTAAACCCTCGTGCAAACACAGCTAGGTCAATGGAAGAATGCTTCCATTGACCGAGCTACCACCACCCAGGGAGATGGAATAAACCCTTTTGACTCTGTAGACTGAGCCTACACTACAGGGTTATAACATGGTTATGGTGCCATAGCTATACAGCTGTAGTGCCTGTAGCATTGAGCTGGCCTAATTCATCCATTTTAAAAATAATTAACTCTTCACTGAGTGAACCATTTTAGAGAAGAGAAAGCAAAAGTCCCCCATCCCCTGTTTAAAAAAATATCACTGAACTTCCTCCCCCTTCAATAGTTCATTCAGACTATAATGAACTTGGGGCAGGGACCATATTTTTCTTCCATGTTTGTACCATCCTCTAGCACAAAGGGGTCTTTCTCTACAATGTGGGTATTATGCGCTACCATGATACACGTGATAAATGATAGTATTTCTCCTCTGAAGGTGTGTCAGTGTGAATCCCGCCATAGAGCCACATGCACCTCATGTGCGCAAGCTCAGAATCTTTGGTCTAACAGTGTCCAGTGGGGCCATGATGTATTCCACATCTGCGCCTGCTCATGGGGCACAAAGGGAGAGGCATCTTCATGAAATGCCTAGTCATAATGCTGGTGCATCAAGGCAGTTTACTGCTGCTCTGCCCTTTATGCCCTCACACAGGAGCATGAGGAGGAACAAGGCACATGCCCTGCCAGACATCGCTAGACAAAGTATTCTTGGCTTGCATGAGCACTAACTACAACACCGTGAACCATAAGTTACTGTAGGCTAAGCAACCATTCTTTTTTCCCCAAATATCTGCAATTCCTGATGCCAGATAGAAGTGGCAACGTCAAAATACTTGGGAAAAAAATGTTCACTCTGATTTTCCTGCCAGATAGGTAATTTGCCAAGCCAAGACACAAGATTTTGAAAGAAAACCATGTATATGACTGTTCCAAGAGGTTCAGAAAAATTAGGATAACTTTCATATTACCTTGCAGTGTGTTGTGAGACATATAAGGTACATCAAGACAGCATCTGTGAGTATGCTTCCAGCTCTGGTAGACAGAAACATTCTAGCCCTACTTGAACTAGTTTGCTAAAAATAGCAACATAGCCAGAGGTTGCATACGTGGAACCTCAGGCTAACTGACTGAGTGTAGACCAGCCTGGACCCCTTGGATACATATTCAGGCAGCTAGCGGAAGCTGCTGCTTTTTCTACTCCAAGGTTCTCTGCTATTTTTAATGCGCTAGCTCAAACACATCGAGTGCATGTCTATCTACCCAAGCTGGAAAGAACATTGCCATCTGCAGTGTAGATGTACCATTATTAATAATCATAAAACACTGAACTTCTAGGATGAAGTCACTAATACATGAAAAAGATCATCAATTTTAATTATCTATTCTTATCTGAACTGAAACTCTACCTATCACCAATCTGAATCCTATCATTAATTTGAATCTAGCCTGTGGGGCATTGTCCACAATATCACAACTCTTATCACAGCTCATAATTTAATTTACCATGCATAAATCAAAAGGAGCAGATCTGCCTTAGAATAAACTATAAAACACCTCATCTTCTGCATTACAACCAAAGGTGAGCAAAGGGGCAGAGTTTCATTAAACAGAGTATTTTATGCAATTTTCTCATTTCTCTTGTTCATCACTTATCTGAATTTCACCATCTCAACTTTTTCATTGCATCCAGACCTGTTATCTAAATGTCAGCTTAGCTCTAATTGCAACACATCATCTGCTGCTGTGAACCAAGGCAGAAAAAGCAATGCAGAAGAATATCAGACAACAAAACCAATGAAAACAAATAGAGAGGCTTTGAGCAGACTGTGTCCACTATCTGACAGCAATGACACATTTCTTTGCTAAATGTACTAAGCAAAATAAAATATACACATGAAATACGCGTAAAAAGATTTGCATTCTCTCTCCCCCTTTCCCCTCCCCTCTCCCCCCCCCCCCCCCCCCCGCCACTTGTAGCAGGCTTTGCTCAGGGGCCAGCAGGCCTAGTGGTCAGACGCAGCCAAACAGTATTTCAGAGCCAATCAGTTTGTCACCATCCAGCAGTCCATAGGAGTGAGTAGGTTATGAGGTTTCCATGTCAATTCAGGTAAAGCTGGGTGGAAAACAGTTTTCCTGACCTAGGAAAATTTGAGAAATCAAAAAAAAAAAAAAAAAAAATCTTGTCCTGATGTGGGACAAAAAAAGTTGAAATCTCAACTTTCATGGTGAACTAAGAATTACAAATAGTAATAATAATTCCAGCTTGGGTCAATTGAAATATTTTTGATAAATTAAAACATACTGTAATTATTTTACTATAATTAGCTTACATTTTTAAACAAAAAGTCATTAAACAAAAAGACAAATTTTCATTTACAATTTTTTTTTTGAAATGTGATGTTTCAACATTTTTAAAACTTTTCCATTTTTTTTTTTCAAAATTAGAATTTCATCAAAACTGTCCCTTCCCCAACAAGTTTGATTTTGATAAATCATCATTTTTGGATGAAAAAAATAAAAAACTTTGTCAAAAATTCCCAACTAGTTTTACATTCAGACCTAACTCGCTCAGCTGAGACTACATTAAAAATAGACGATTGAAGAGGAAATGGAGAATTTAGTTTTGCTGTAAATTTTTAAATTGCTTAAACCCCCACTAGGTAAAGATAAATACCACCTCCTGCAGGATGGGGGAGTGGTGAATCATGAGGAGTTATCAATAGATATACATACGTTACACATTATATGTTCAAAGGCCCACATCAATATTAATTAACTAAGCATCACAGCCACCCCTGTTCACTGTGAGTATTCTTTTTAGTACCCAATACACATGATTCAAGAGTTTGATTGTTTAGCATGAAGGAGTCATTCACCTGTTGTGAGCGCCTCCTATCAGCTGGGTGTGAACCTGCACTCTCTCTGCTCACAATCTTCCCTCTTGGTTGTTGCCCCAGGCTCAGGCCAGTCTTCAATGGCTCAGCTCTCTGGCTAAATCACACATAGTATAAAACAGATTAACCCCTTCTGGGTAACAAAGGTCCAACAAGGACCATAAAACTGTGCCTTTATTGGTATCTACAGCCCTGCCTCAGTTTTCAGCCCCTTCTGGACTTGCTTTAAGTCTGTCCCTACTCTCTTACAGAGCAGCACCTCAGAGCTTTCCTCCTGGTGACTCTTCACCATTAGCAGTTCTGTGGTGACACAGCCTGCAGCCATGTCACTCCCTAACTTCAGTCCCCATCCAGGATAGCAAAGTCCAGCTAATGGTTGGCCCTCTCCAGGGTCTTCAGATCCATCTCCAGGCCTTTGCTTGGGCTCCAAAACAAAACTTATCCTCTTCTCAGGCTTTGGCCACTTCAGCAATGGCCGGTGTGGGGACCCAGGCTCACCCACTACTCCAAGTCCGAATCTCAGGACCCTACAAATAGCAGCCACATGCTGCTTGCTTTAATAGCTACTGCTGCTTCCTACTGTCCCATCACATTCACCCATTACCTTAGGGTTATGGTCAATGGATTCTCTGTCTGTTCCCTGTTTGCACAGAAGCTCTCCCAGGCCTCCCTACCCAGAGAGCTCCTCTGTCTTATCCCTTCTGATCCCCACCAACACCTGAGAGGATCAGGCACAGAAGCTCCTTTTAACTGAGCCTGCTGTGCTTTGATTGGGTGCTTCCCTGCAACCTTTCTAGGCAGGCCTAGAGGACCCACCCTCACTGATCCTTTTCCTGGGATAGAGTGTGGTAGGATCCCTAGGCATGCAGTACGGGGCCTCAGAAAACCTAATATAGCCCCATCACCATTAGCTATGACACATAGTATTGTTTCTGTTTCCTCATTGAATGACAAATTAAAAAAAAAAAAAAAAAACCTACCTCTGAAGCCCCAAATACTTTTTGTTTACTCATAAAACAAATTTGGTTTCATGATTAAAAAAAAAATTCTCAGCTACAAGCTTAAAATTTGCGTTTCCCACCAATGTGACTGTACAAAATATTGGTCTCACGAAAAGCAAATAAAAAGTGGTGCAAACACAGTCCACATCAAATTCTATTTAGAAGTCACTGAAATGTTTGCAAATATTTTTTCTCACTATTGGCCTGCTTCACATAATAGCTTCAGTATTTGCAGCATATCAGTAGACCCTCCTGGGTTTCAGATAACCCATCTATCTATTGATGGATCGATCGATTGGAGGTACTTATATGGCCCCCATTGTTGTAGTATCTGAGTGTCTTGGAATCTTTAACATATTGATCTTTACAACATCCCTCTGAGGTACAGATGTTGTGTGGTAGGGCAATGAAACTTCATAAAGATACAGAACAGAAGAACTGAAATTGTGTGGACCGCTGCAATACTGGAACTGTAGAATGTAATGTGAATAAATAATACTTTTCCTCATTGTGGTTAGGTAGTACAACTAATGTAAAGGTGGCTATACTGGCAACCATCATTATTAATTAATTATATATTATTATATATTCGTGTTAAAGAGTGTAAAAAGGCAGAAACATGGGCACAGGATTCCAACAGGCCTTCCAAGGGTTGGATGGACTTTTATTAGTGCTTCAGTAAAAAGAAATGTTCAGAAAAGTTCAACTTGGAAAGGCCAGTAGCATCATAAATATATTCACCCAAATTTCCCAAAACAACCCTTGACTATATTAATCAATATTATCTGTTCTAATATACACATATGGGAAGGTAGGTAACCCGACTTTCCAGTCACTGGAGCAAGCTATTGAATGACATATGAAATTAAACGCACAAAGCACTGATAATAGTTATATGTTGCTCTTATATAATACTTTTCTTCAATAAATCTCCAGGCACTTTGTAAAGGTGACCAGTATTATTAAGCCCATTTTACAAATAGGAAAACTGAGGCCCAGAGAGACAAAGTGACTTATGCAAGTTCACCCAGCAAAGCAGTGGGGAGCTATGAATAGAACACAAGTTTTCTGAATCCCAGTCTAGTTTCCTAGCCACTAGGTCACACCGGTACACAATTGCTAGCTCATGCTGTCTGCTGTGAATAGATGAAATTTCAGATATACATAAAAAATAAACTCTTGGGGAATGGGGTGAGGTGGTCCTTAAATAGGCATGTGCATGTGCATGCATATATGCACCTCTCTCCCTTCTCAGGCAGTGTTGCTGAAATGAAAAGAACACTTTGAACTATTTCTTGAGAATATGCTTTCCTTCAAATCTCCTTTCTTTCTTCAGCCCTTCAGCATTAAGTTTAATACTTAAAGCCCTTACCCCAAAATACCACATACAGTCCAGGATCATGATCTGGCAATGAAGACAATCAATACAGGAGAGGAGAACCTTAGAGACTTTTTGTACTTTGCAATCCGAAAATTGAAACAAAACAAAAACAAAGCCCACAACCCCAGTGGGCAGGGTGTTATGTATCTCTTTTTATGCAGTTGGAACCTACAAAACCTAGCTACCCTATTACTACAAATGCTGCCTTATTCTCACATATCTGATGTGATGCTGGCTGGATTGGGGGGGGGGGGGGGAAGGGCATTTATTATATTATTTAACATTAATACGTCAAAATCATAATAATTTGTATGAAATATGCAATGTCTCGTAATGTTAGAAAGGCTATAATGTGCTAAGTAAGATGATAAGGTATATGTTCATGTGTTATATGTGTAATGGAAGTTTTGGATATATCTGTATTTCAACGTGTGCTGTGTTTCTGGGAGACACCCCAGACAGGATGGCTGCAGCACTAGCTTGCTTAATGGTCCATTAAGGAAACTCACAGGTACAATGGGCCCAGGGGGAAAAGCTAGGGGTATATCTGATGAGTCACCAGGACTTACTCATGTGACCCTGGACTCCATTTTATTCCTGTAAAATTCCACAAGCAGCATGGCAAAGGCCAAAGGACATAAAAGTGAGCTGCACCAAATCCATTTTGTCTTCAGTCTTCAGCTACCTCTGGATCAACTCATCTACAACTGAACTGAAGCTGTGAAACAAAGGACTGAAACCCATCCAGGTACTGGATGTACACCAGAGGGACTCTACAAGCCTGCAAAATCCACAATTCTATTAGAAACCTGATATATATGGACTTTCAAATCATTTGTATGTATTTGATTGCTTTAATCATTTAACATTTCTCTTATAGTTTGTTTTTTTCCTTTTATAATAAACCTGTAGTTTTGGTTACTAAAGTATTGGCTGGCAGAATGTTATCTTGGGTAAGGTCCAAACTTATATTGCTCTGGTACTGTGGCTGACCCTTCGGGGTCAGGAGAAGCTTTTTGGTAAAGAACATAGAGTTTTAAATAACTGATCTCTTTACTGGACCTAGTGACCGATTGGGACCAGAGACTGAAATGCAGTAAAGGGGGCTGTGTATATTTTTGTTTTAGCTTCTTGATAACCAGTGTGGGGAATCAGGAGCACTGCTTATAGCTGGTTGGGAAGTCTGACTTCAGTGTCACCCACCAGTGTTGGGAAAATCTGCTCTTCTTTTGCAGCTTGCCCTGACCTTGGCATTTTCAGGTGGCTACCCTAGGCATGGATGGGTCACACCTGATGTATTAATTTTGGCAACAACTTGTTTATTGTGTCATGTCAAACTGAACTTGAATTGATAGAGCTTTTTGGTTTATGTTTAGCTCTTTATCTTAAGCTTAATAGGGGTGTGACAGGTGGTTTTTAGGCTCAAGCTTAAAGGACAGGGTACGCAAACAACGCACTCTGTTCCAGACAGGAAGATTGGCTATGGGGGCTGTGTTCTAAGGAATGTTAAATATGGATTCATGTGCCATCGCTGCAGGATGGGCAGCTAAAACTAACCACATCCTGAACACAGAGTAGACTTTTAAGTGAAATCTAAGAAGTAAAGAATTTTAAATTTCTAAATAACTTATCTTCATGACTAGGCTGCCAATAGTCTGCACTATGCAGTGTGATTTCAGGTTTCTGAGCTTCACATGTCTAGTTCAATTGGAGGTGAAGTGCAAGAGAGATTCAACTTTCAAGCTGTGTCACTCTGTCTCCTGAAAAACTATCCAAATGAACTGAAGTCTGCAATCTCAAAGTAGCTGAAAGCCAGGAAGCTTTTCACACAGCACTAGTGCAGTCACATTTTATCAATGGCTCATGAAATATTGAATGAAGATTGCAGTTAAGACTACATTTTATAATCCAGGGCAATAAGGAAGAGAATCCCAGAATGCCTGAAATGATCCTGGGTAATGCTGCCAGGCGGGAGGCCTAGTTATTAAAAGCATAATTCACATAGCTCTTTGTGATTCTCTGCAAGTCTCCTCGTATTATGAACATGGTAAGCACTTTCCTGCTGCAACATAAACTAACTTCTTGAAGAGAAAATCAGCCATGCATGGTTCTCCAGTGCTTGATCTACATGGAAACTATGGGTTCATCCATTTACAGTTTTACACCAAAAGAGAGAGGGAGTTCTTCTTCCTAAGCCTATGATATACTCTCTCCTACCTTCCGCAGTATCAGCAAATATTGTACTTTTTCTTTCTTTACTTCCCATTAGTGCTAGCAAAACATACCAGATTGACAGCTCTGGAGCTGTGGGTTGAGCTGTATTGGCCTCAGCCCCAGACTAAACTGGATCATCCTAGAGGCATGTACCCATGGGGCACGATCAGGACAGAATGATACATCAGTTCAGAATTTGCAGATGACAACTGAACATGGTCCCAGCCCCCTGTGACCTTTGACACAATCCCTACCATTTCCTCTGTCTCCTGTCATCTTCACTAGGATGGGGGAGAAGCAGTTGGCAAAGGAGCCAGATACACCACTTTATGTCAGCTGAGAGTTCAGCTATGCAGCTAATACAAATGCTACATGAGTGGCATAAAGGAGCTAGTTCAAGGAGGGAGACAGTCTGTCCCTCTGTGTCAGCAGCTACCTGTTACTTTTCTAATCATGAATTAACACCTATTAATTTAATTAGGATCACCTAGCAGCCAGAGTACACTGAAAACTTTGAAATCAGGTAAATGTCAGCACCTGTCTCCCAAGGTCTCTGCTTTGGGTTGCAATAAATGATAGTGGATTTGAAGATATGGGAGAGGTGGGATGTGGCCACTTGATGGATGTCATCTTTTGCACAGTATTTGAGCTTGCTGAAGCAAGGCTCTTTATTGTTCATTATACAGTATTGGTAGAGGCTTTGAAAACTATCTCCAGTTATTTCAGTCACTTGGTAAAGGCTATTAAATTGTTTGAGAACTACAGGGATAAAAATAAGAGCTGTGTACCCCAGCCCAGTGTATAACGCAATGAAATACAATATAATGCTGCTTTTGATTAGCATATTTTATAGAAACTGTATCCAAAATACTGTAGTTAAATATTTAAGCAATATATAACTGCACATGGAGATAGAAATTAATAGAGAATAAACAACTGCTTCAGGCAGATCTAACTATGTTTTTTAATCCTTGTTTAACATTTAGATACTACAGTGATAAATGCTATCTAAATGCTTAGGCTAGATACAAAAGGTTGAAATACTGAAATTTCTTGCAGAATGGAAATTGCAAACATTTTTGATTGGGAGATGTTGAAATGTTTCATTTTGATATTGTCAATCAGAACAAAACAGTTCAACATTCTTGAAATGGAAATATTTTGTCTTTGTTTATTGAACTGACCCAAATGTGTTATTTCAAGTCAGTTCAATATTAAAATACAATTTTATGGTGGCACATTGCCTTATGGGAATTGTAGGGCCTAATGCCCTCATTTTCCCCTGAGCTAGGCTCTTTGACCAGACTACATCTCCCATAATGCATCCAGAGTCCAGTGAATCCCATGATACATCACACAGCTTGGTCAGCAGGAAATCTGCTTATGGAAGATGTAGTCCTCCAGGAAGCCCGGCCCATAGGATAGAATAGGGGCTTGAACTACAGTCCTCACAAGGCAATGTTCACATAGAGAAATGTAATTTAATATTTGGTTGAACTGATTCAAAACAAAAAAAAGTGAGTCAGTTAAAAAAATAAAGCATTCCAAACAATATTTCAGGCTGACCTGAAATGAAATATTTAATGTAGATCTTCCCAATGGAAAAAAATCAAAAGTATCTGGAAAAATAAAATACCTGGAAAAATCTTTTTTTTTTTTTTTTTTTTTAATTTTTGATTAGGTAGTCAAGCACAGAGGAGGGGACTTTGCACTCATAATGGCAATATGTATGAAAGGGACAAGGAGGCTGCTCCTATTTGGGTCCCAATCCCATATCCATTGAAATCTCAGTGAGAGGTTTCTACAGTATTGCTAACCTCAAGACAGCAAAAATCATGAGTCAGACTACATCATGGGTTTTTTGGTCTGTCCTTTGATTTTTGAACTTCCCCCTGCAAATCCCCAGATATATACTTATACACACACACACACAATTAGCGTTGTCCATTCTTGGAGATTTATTGGTAAGGTAATTTTGGCCCCTGCTGCATGAGCTCTCACCCACACATTGGTCCATCCCACCACCTTCAGTTCAGTCCCCATCAGCTCCCACCCACATCAGCTCAATCCCCAAATTCAGACTTCCTAAATTTATTCCCCCAGTCCCCAATCTCTCAGTTTTGCCCCCCATCAGAAGCCCCAGCCTCACCTCTGCTCCTCTTAGGTCTCTTCACCCCCTCTCCCAGGCCTGGAGGGGGAAGGTTGCAGTGGGATTCCCTGTCTCCTTTTCCATATGGGGGGTGGCAGCTCCAGAGCATTTCATCCTCTGCCCCACCCTTTCCCAGGCCAGGTGCTGCCAGGAGGAAGAGAGGGGAGAAGCAGCAGTATCCTCTTCTGGTTGCTCACAGAAGAGGAGGACACCCAAAAATGCTGGGCTCTTTAGTTTCCTTTTGTGATAATAGCTTTGGGTTAGGAGGGTAAGAAGAGAAAGCTCAGCCTGCAATTGCTATGATTGGTTATTCTGACCCAGGAGGTGGGTAAGTGGGGTAGGAAGCCAATCAGAGGGCTCAAATTTACAAGAGAGTTGAAGCTTCTTGCATCATGGCCAGACTGGCTCCAGCAGCCCCACCCAGAATCATGCCACTTGGAAAAATATCATGAGAGTTGGGAGCTCTGTTTCTGTAGACTTCAGTAGGCACTGCATCAGACCATGGCTGAGAGGGAGAAACAAGAAAAGTTTCATGATGTATATTGGAGTAATTCTTCAATGGGTTTTTAAGTGCAATTCTTTGCTAGTCTGCTTTTGATACATTTTAATTATTATTTAATATTTAAAGTGGTGTAGTAGCCAGACGACCCAGTCAGAATAAATGCGTCATGGTGATAAGTGCTTAAGAAATCCACAGAAATGTATGACGATCCCAGCCCCAAAGAGTTTACAATTGGAGATATACACTTGCAGTGTTGTGGGGTTTTCATAATATAATGGTTACACTTCAAATTAGTATCTGCCAAGAGTTACCCTGAGTTATCTGGATACCACAACTTTCTCCTTTACTTACAGCAGGAAAGAAATATAGTAACTATGTAGTTTCTTCTTTATATTTTATTGGTTGACAGTGCACTTCCATCTAGAATGCACTTGCTGAGCTGATGAATGTTCCAAGGACGGTACATCCCAGGAGCACACACCTGCTGTGATTCTGAATATTCCTCAGACTCACAAATATCAACTGGCTTCAAAAGATTTGGCTAAGCACACAGATTTTAGAAAGTTATCAGAAATTGCAGAAATCCTCATAACTCCTTCTCCTTCCCTACTGTCTATCAACCTCATTCATCCTGTTAGGTCTAAAACTATAGACCTTGATCCAGCAAAGATGTATGCCAATGCTTAACTATTAATGTGAGTAGTCCATTGACTTGAATGGGACTATTCACAAGTGTAAAATTAAGCATGTGAGTAAGTCTTTACAGGATTTGGGCCTTAGATTAGAAGTGCTTTTGGATAGGAATCATGTACTCTGGTGGCTTAATTTATTATTATAATAAAATAGATGAGCATCTGAACCCGTATTAAGGTGTAAAAAAGAGGATTTTCAGTTCTAAAACCATTTTAGTGCAGTGACGAATGTTACTTGTATAACCCACAAAGGAGTCTGAATACTAGGAAATGTAGAAAAACTGACATATTTAAAGATAAGCATGGGAGACGCTTCATCCAGTATATGCCACTGCTGTCGTTACAGATGCTGATAGACTATGGCTCCTCTGTCACTGAAAGTGATGAGTGGTTTGCAATGTGAGTTCAAGACCTGCATGATATTAGTGAAAAGAAATTCTCTGAACATAAATACCTTGGCACCAGTGAAACACTTAATGCCATGCCTGGCTTTTATTCATCTTTGTCTCAGGAAACACAGAGCCTTTAATTTATTGCAAAACTCTAGTGATTATTTTAAATGAAAGTAACTAGTTTCTTATATTTGTGTTCCCCAAAACAGGCCAACATTATAGTCCTAAAATCAAAGATAATTAGGTAATCACTCAGGATGAGGGAATTTAATACCAATCTCTCTATAGCTGATAATTTTATGGGTCAATTATACATTGAGAATTGAGAAAAGTGTGCAGTTGTGCAGGAATTTAAGGAGAGCTGTTCTAATGGCCCAATAACATAATACTTTGTGCACTTATGACACAACTTTCCTTTGAGGGTCCAGGAGTAATTTAGCAGCATTACTCAATCAAGCTCATACAACCTTGTAAGGCTTTGTTATACCTATTATTCAGATACATAAATGGAGACACTGAGAAGTTAAGTGACTTGCTCAAGTTCACACTGGGGAACTTTCACCCCTGTGCGGAGAGTAAGCACAAGGTCTATGCACCACCTCTGTACTTACAGGGTAAAAGGGATTTGAGTAGTACCAAGGCCTTCCATAAAGGAATTCCCTTTAGCTCTTGAGAGTTAGTGACAAAGTCACAAGTAGATCCCATGATTCCTGAGTTACCAATGTGCATATTGATATCACCAGAGCAGCAGAAATAGATGGTAAGGTACAGTTTCCAGGTTCTTATCTGAGTTAACCTTGATTACCTTAGGACTGACTTCAGGTCCCTTCTTGAGACTCCTGAGCAAGTTCCATCGATTTAGGGTTTTTTGTTTTGTTTTTGTTTTTCAAATTTATTATACCGTGCTGTTTATTTTCTTCACCCTCTGTGAATTTGCCATTTGCTTTGATTATGCTCTCCTTACTCTCACAAGACTGGAAAATGCCTAGAGCCCTACCCAACACAAATTCCCTTAGCCAGCTGGCTGTGACCTGGACAATACTTGAACTTAAACTTCTTGAATTTAAAACTTCTTGAAGAAATAATTAAATCAGCATTAGCAGTAGCCCGTGTGGAGAGCATCTGTCTTGTAATTCATTACCACCAGCCCAACTCTAATTTACATGTCTGCATGGCACTCCTACTGTAGTGCCAGAAAGGCAACAGATCATTTATATAAATTAAAATCAACAGGGGCCTGAGTACTGAGCCCAGTGGAATACCCTCTGGGCAAGTGGAAATTTTAGAGACTGAGGGATTAATCTTAGCTGCTTGGCTTCTTTCATCAAGATAAGATTTAAATCAATTAATTATAATTTGTGAAATATTAAAAGCCAGAAAGCTTCTGAGTGAAGATATTATATTTCTGCACTGTCAAAGTGGAAGCTTGTTCAAGTTTTAAAGTACAGCAGCAAGAGGTCCACTTTTCTCAGCATTAATAAACTTTTTATTTCCAGCCTCACTCAAAACAAGTTTTTCTCTGTAAATTACAAGGATTAAAGGACATAGCATTTAGGAGAGAGTCAATTTATTGGTTAGAAATATCCTCCCTAATACCTTTCAAATGCTTAGAACTGTACTTACTGGCCCAAAAAATGCAGGGACCTTTACATACTCTAATTTTGTTGTAATATTTCTTCATCTTCTCCATGAGGGGGGAGATTGGGGAAGATCATTCCATCCATGTTCAGGTAGATTTGCACAGGAGGCCTGCTTCTCACATCTATGATTTACTCCAGCTGAGAATCAGGTCTAAAGCCTTCATAGAGATCAGTGGTAGAAATGTTTTGAGAGTCTTACTGCACGTAATTTGGTGGATCCTAGTGCATTCCAAAGTAGTTTATTACAGCGTCTATCATGCCCCATTTTGCTGATGGGTTAAATCCAGATGGGCTAAGTGACTTCTACAAGGTCATACAGCAAATTAGCAGCACAGTCCCCAAGCCTATTGCTGTAAAAAGTAGATAACACTGCCTCTGTGCATATTAAGATTGCGGAACCATAAAAAAAAGATATTTAATCAGTGAATATACAATAATAAGTGTTGTTTTCTCTTTATAACTTTCAGTACGTCCGTTAGCCCCTAACTGACCACATTGTTCTTTCACTTGTCCTCCCCCTCTGACCCCTCTTCATGTTTTTATCCCCCTCCTATTCATTCTCATTTAATTTTGAATTATAAAATCTGGTGCAGAGAATCTGTCTTTATCAACATTCTGACAAACTGTGCACATCTATTGTGCTATAGGGACAATATATAATAATACAATAATGTCTTAGTAAATCTAAACTAAATGATGTTCTGAGAACCTTGCATTGTAGAATGAAAATTTTCAAATGCCTGAAGCTATCAAGCAGCATATATTTAAAGAATAATCAAATCAGTGCTATCAACAGACAACTGCTAAATAGCCACTGACATCTCAGAGAGAACTATTTTGTTTCAAAACATTTCTGCCAACGCAGCTTCCATTTTCTGCACTTTCTGATTCTATGGATATTGGCATGAACACAGATTATTTTCCTCAGGAGCTCATCTGTTCCTGCTGCTTATTACTCACTTGAAGTCATAATACTTTGTTTGTGACTATAATCATCTCCACAGAAACTAATTGTGATGTCACAGGCAGAGGATTATGACTTTAGGGGCAGAACAAGCAGCAGGAGCAGGTGACCTCTAAAACACAAGGAAAGTACTTCTCATGAAAATGTTTCAGCAATTTTTTTTTTAAAGGGAAAGGCAGATAAAAAAATGAGAGGAGCAGAATCTTCTCTAAGAAGAAAATGTTTAATTTTTACATGAGGCATTAGCATACCCTTTAAGAGGTAAATTGCAACGATTTTCTGGGTGATTATATCAGGGAGAGAATATATTCAGTATCTCAATTATTAAACTTGGTTTCTAATTTCTCATTTGATTAAATCACAAATAAAACTACTGATGCAATCAGAAACTTCTCTATCTTTTCATATAAAACTAGAATAATGTAACAACTCATTTTCTCTCTAACTGACTTTTCCTCTGAATGCAGTTTGCAAAGTGGGTCAGATTTTTATTTTTAAAAACTTGTGTTTTTTCCCTTTTTCTCTGCAGGTATCAAACTCATCACAGGGGCTTACATTTGATAGCTTTATTAGGAAGTGTTTAAATGACTGTAGTGCTTGAAAGACCCTGATTTGATAGTCCTAAAGAATCAGTCAACTTTTCATCCATCAAATAGTCAAGTCTATTACAATGCAAGCCTCCATATGGTGCCTGGAATTTTTCCTCCCTTAATCCAATCCTGAGGGTGAATTAATCTTAAATGTTCCTCAGGTTTACCCTATAGTGATGACAGCTTATATAAATCACATCTGATTAGTGGTCTACAATACAGAGGGAGATTTTCAAAGGCACAAAGAGCAGCAAGGTGCACAATTCCCATTTAAAGTCAATAGATTACAATAGCATTACTACTGTGCTTGTGGCATTAATGCAGGGCTTGTTTTTAAAGGACAGGTCAATACTGCTCCATGGTGAATTCATTCATGAGCATGTCTGCTCAGACTGAAACTAATCTGATGGTTTCAGCTTCCTGGTGGACAGATATCCATATCATAGAATGAAACCAGACATAGACAACATAGACCATCTGTGATGGAGGTAGCTCTGTAACTAAAGAGAGATGCTGTTCTGTTTTTTGTGTGCTGCATCTTAAAATGTCGAGAGGTTCCCATCTAGTATAGGGCAGCTGTGAGGCAGTTGCTATGTTGTATTTCAGTTCAGATAATGAATGTCATAGAAGGCATCATGTGCTCATTCTCTCTTTCTCATGGAGAATTTACATAGAACTTAATGTTGACCACTTTGTAGAGTCTAGCACTGGTGGTGGTGCTAATGTTCTCCTGTGTCTGGTGTTCAGGGATGCAAGCCTGTATTCAAAGAGTGAAGCTGAATGCAAGTTAAGTTGAACAACTGAACCTTTATTATACCATGTGGACTGCTCTGTCCATGTGGCTGAGTTGCTTCTAGCTTAAGTCCCTCTCAATAACAGGCCCTCGAGGGAATATGGGCGCTCTGAATCCATTTCCATTGATAATATATCTTCCCTATTTTTATGAACATTAAAAACATAATTGTTGCCCAGACCCCCACCCTGTATCTCTTTGGTCAGAGGTTGCTAGCACATAGCTAAATTGGAGTCTCAGCCTTACCACAGACTTAATTTGGTCTCCTCCAAAGGCAGCCACACCAAGAGTAACGTCCCTGTCACCAAGTCTAGCAAACAAGTCTAGCAAACAAGTCTAGCAAAGCATGTCTCTCTCTCCCTCCCTCCCTCACTCTCCCTCCCCCCTGTCTTCTCTCAATATCTCCCCCTCCTCCTGTCCCCTTTCAGGATGGTTCTCTGCCTCTGTATGCCAAAAATTCTAACAAAGGGTCTAAACCAGAAGAAACAGCCCTGTGTAACAGTCTCTTAGCTGTTTGCACAGATGATTCCATCTTACCATTACTCTGCAAGTGTGCTGGGCCAGATGAGTGGTGGTTAAACTCCCATGCAAATTCCTTAAATTCTTCCAAGGCAAATTGGAATCTGTTATCAGGGAATAAAGTGTCCAGAATGCCATCTCTCACAAAATGGGCCTTCAGTTTGCTAATCAGGCAGGGCATCAACCTCCCAAAAATTTGAATAGTATCCAGAAGTACTGCTTTTCCTTGGAGGTAAATAAGTCCACTTCCACTTTTTCCCCTGGTTGGATGGGCAGCTCATGTGGTAACGGTTTCTTTCTGCTGGTGGTTATCACATGACCAGCAGGCTTCACACCCTCTTACCAAGGAGTGGAGTTGTATATTCATCTCTAGCCAGTGAACATTCTTAAGCTCATCTAAGACAACTGTCAATGCCCATGTGTGAGCTACATATTTTCTGAATGACATTCTTAGGTAATGAGGCAGGGACAATGGCTGTCTGTCCTCAAAATATGATAGTATCCTGCCCACTCAGCTCATCTTTAATTTGAAGATATAATTCTGCTACTACCAATACTTGGCTTCTGTCTGCTGGCCATCCTGTTAGTATTGCTCTCTTGACTGGCTGCAGTTGGATGTCCTTTTCTGTAGTCTTTTTGGTTTCCATCAGCTTCACTACTGAAACTGAGATGGAATCCATTAATGTGTTGCACTCTGCTCTGATCCCGCTGATACTGGGAATCTGTGCCCTGCTCAGGGTGTCAGCTTAAACCAGTAATCATCCTGGACAATATCTCATCTCTCTTTGGTAGTGCTGAAGGTGCAACAACATCCACTGCAATCTCTTTGGAGCACTAAGAAGGGATTTTACCATGATTGTCTCTAGGGTACATGGACTGATGGAGCTATTGCTGGGTGGCCATAGGTGTACTGATGGATTTGCTCCACTCTAAATACCACAGCCAGAAGCTCTGTTTCTATTTGGGTGTATCCCTCAGAGTCTGATGGCTCTGCTAACATAAATGACTGGCTGCTCCTGCAAAAAAGAGCAATGCCTATTCCTTTCTCTGATGCATCACATTGGAATGTCAGTGCCTCTCCTGACTGGTAGTACTTCACAAAAGTGACATCCTTTATCATTTGTTTCAGCATGTCAAATGCTTGCTGTTGGGGACCTGGACAGTCCCAATCAATGTCCTGCCTTCTGAGCTGATGTATAGGTTTTGCTACTGCAGCCAAGTGTGGACAGGACATGCATCATTTGTATGAAGTGCTGTACCCCTTCACAGCCAGTGGAGCTGGCATGTCTGACTGCCTTAATCCTGTTGGGATCCGCTTTCAGTCCCTCTGCTGGGAGCAGGGTTCAATGAATGTCACCTCATGCTGTCTGATTCACATTTTTTTCTGTGTTGAGTTTTATGTTCTTGTCCCTGCACTGCGGCAAGCTTTTCTTATCTTGTAGTTTTCTGTCATGGTCTGTCAGCTTCTATAACCTGGCTGCCTTTACCTACAATAAGGATATCATCTGCAATTATTTTTACCCCAGGCAGTTCTTTCAGCACTTGGCTGAATCTTCTCTGAAATACCTCTGGTGCTGGGCTTATGCCCATTGGCATGTGCAGCCATCTGCAGTAACCAAATGGTGGTGCAAAGGTTGTCAGCATGCTGGGACTCTTTGTCCAGGCTCATTTGCCAAAACCCATTCCTCACATCACAGATCATAAATATTCTGGCTTTGGAAAGTTCTTGCAAGATGTTGTCAGTTTTGGTCACTGAATAATGGCGTCTTTTCAATGCCTGGTTCAGTGGCTTTGTAGGACCAAAGCTTGATTCTGTTATATTGATTCTATGAGAAATACCCTTATTCTTTTAGTATGTGACAAACCATCACAGCAGTCTCTGTGAGGCTTTACATTTTGGCCATGTCGGGTGATCTGTTCACTATTGATAAGTTTATATGAAACCACCATCTGTCTTTTTGAAACTAACATATGGTCATTGATTATCCTGTTTGTAAAGTTACCAAAAATCATCCTGGGAAACTGTTGCTATTGTTGAAGTACATGTATTTTAAGATCACTGTTTAAAGTAAATCAGCAAATGTTCTGAAACAGAATGATTCATTGTTAACATTTAATTCATTCATTGTTTAAATGATTGTGTTTTGTAGTAGCAAGGAATGTTTTAGATAAAAAGAAATGTCATTGTTTCTGAAGGACACTTGCATCCTCCAGTTACAAGGTTTAGGTAAATGTTAAGAAATTAATGTGTAAATAGATGAATGAGTAATGTGTGTATGTGAAACCAGGGAGTGACGGAGAAAGGCGCCAGCCTCAGATGTTTAAGGGAGTGAAGATAAAAACTTTTACTACCCAGATGGTCGAAGAATGCCTACCTTGATGACCCTGGGATCCACCTTGAAGAACAAAACCAAGATGAAGTGTGATAAATAACAACAAAGGTCATGCTTGCAAAATATGGGTGATTGATAATCACACCAAGATGCAGATGCAGCATGATGAAGCAAACCCATAGAGTGGCATAAGAGCTTACTCCTATAAAAAGGGGAAAAAAAGATGAGGACTTTGGGTTTGGTTTTACAATCATCCTCCAGGGCATCGGTGTGCACCAGCAGACTCCTGCTCCCTCTCTTGTGCCTTAAACACCTGACCAGTAGACTAACACGAGCAACTGAGGCTGGTAACTATACTCCATTTTTATAGAACTTTGTGTGTGTATGTGTGTGTAGGCAATTGCTTTTTGAAATTTTTGTATTCACAATAAACATGGTGTACTGCCTTGTCCCCCTGAATAAGATCCTGCTGTTTATTTTATAAGTACAACAGCTTTGAGTCTAAGTAGCTGCATAATTTGCCTGATATTCTTTATCACCACCATCACTTCCTTAAGCTGTACAGGTGCTATGATATCCCTGTTCCGCAGACTTTCAGGCTTCTTGCATACTGGTTAACGTGGTGGCACTGGAATTTTCCTTCATGGTAAGCACATAGGTTCCACTGTGGAGTTAACTTCCAGTCACAACTTTCCTTCAAGACACGCATCATCTTTGAAAACATCTAAATGTGCTTTTAAAATTGTCTTCATTGTCCACATCACTCTCCCCTTTGATCCTCTGACTATCCTGTCCCAAATCAGGAAGTTTATTAAATCCCCAAAATTACATATAGAAACCAGCATGTGTAAGGCTATAACATATAGGTCTATCCTCTTCCCTTCAGATTGGTCTCTGGTGAAAAATCTGTGTTGTTCCACGATTTCAGTTTGCTTTGGGGAGTATGATGGAGTGCACTTCCCACACTAGCCCTGAAAGAGTTGAGTTGGGCCAGATGGGCCCAGTCAGCTAATTAGGCTGCAAAACAGAGGAGCTACTGACTGGAGGCAGCTAATCAGAGAAAGGATCCCTGTGCAGGAACAGGCAGGGTCTATAAAGGCAGGAAGCTGGCCACAGACTGGGATGGCTGGGAAAGGCTGTAGAGAGATAGTCTGTAGTTATTCCTTGGGAGGAGGGAGTGGGTTTGGAGCTGGTAGTCCCAGAGAAGGGGGAGGGGGGGAACCAGGAAGAGTAGGAAGCAGTCCAGGGAAGGAGCAGTGAGGGCAGAGAGGAGAAGGCCAGAACTCCTGTGCTAAGGGTCCCTGGACCGGAACCTGGAGAAGAGGGTGGGCCCAGGTTCCCCTACCAGCCACTGAAGGTGCATCAGAGAACTGAGGCAGTGAATGAGAATACTGCCTAGGACTGCAGCTGGACTGTACCCTGGAAAGGGGACTGCTGAGTGACTTAGTCAGAGGGCTACTCATGAAGGAGATGCTGAAGGTCCTAGAGTGTGAGAGGAGATGCAGAACAATGGGAGAGACAGATTAACAGTGTGCAAACCCCTATCTGTGTAAAGCTCAAACTCCTTCCACTGGGTCCACAGCTGGGCTAGGTTTCTGTCTACAAAAAACAGAGCTCCTGGGAGGCTTCTGACTGAACTCCATAGCCCACCCTGCCAGCTACTACACTTCAGAAAACTCGCAGGTCAGATGCTGCCACCATGTTTCATTCACGGTGAGAGAAGCTGAATGCAGGGTAGATTGAATAAGTGAAACTTTATTAAACTGCTCTGTCCATGTAGCTGAGGTGCTTCCAGCCCAACACCTTGCATTCCACTCTCATCCCATCAATAACAATCCCTGCAGAGAACATTGGCCCTCTGACCACAGTTCCACTGATCATGATACACAAGAACACCTAAATTTGAAGGCAGCATTATCCAGTGGACACTGAACCGGGTGTCAGGAGATCAGGATTTACTCCTGGCTTTGCCACTGGTGTGCTGTGTGACTTTGGGCAAATCACTTCATTTTTCTGTGTGTCTGTTTTCCCCTCTGTAAAAATTGGGATAATAAATTATACTTTCCTTCCCTTGTGAAGGTATTTGAGATCTGTGGATGACAAAAAGACATATAAGAAATAAAATAAAGATAACGATGAGTGTAAACAGTTACCCAATTTGTATATGCTATTGCAATAACTGCTTTTGCAAGTGCAATTTACCATTTATTGTGAAACTTGTGACAGGGTCACACTAGATGACTACCAGGACTGGGGGGAGGGGGCGGGGAGCGCCCTCTCACAGGATCCGCTCAAGATACACCTGAGCAGTGGGAGGCAAGGCTGCCCTCACCTCCTGGAATACACACCAAGGGGTTCGAAGGGTGGAGAGCCCCATGATCCGAGCCAGCACCTGGGGACCCACCCAGTCCCCTCGTTCATAGCCCAGGAGGTCTCTGATCCTAGTAATGCCTGCCAGGACCATCCTCTGTTGCACCAAGGGGGCCTCCGACACCTGCACATGGAGTTGGGGGTTGTGTAGCAGGGGCTTCACAAGAAGGTCCTCTCCCCCTCGGTGACTGCAATGGATCTGAAGGCCGAGACCAGCCTCCAGGTCCAGAGGAGGTCCTGGTAGAAGAACAGCAGCTCAGAGAGGTCTCGCAGAAGACCTCTCAGATGAAGATAAAAGAGCTGCTGGTCATATCGGAGCCCTCGGAGGTGGTGGAGAAAGGTCTGCGTCAGCGTGCTGCACGCCGGACTACGTGCACTATAAAGGAGTCTCTGCAGGGCCTGGAGACGGAAGTTGTGGACCTGGCTGTGGAGACAGCACAGGCTCTGCCCTCCTTCCTCCATGGGGAGACTCAGGATCCCTGCAGAGACCCAGTACTGTCCTGGCCAAAAGAACTCCAGAATGGTCTTCTGGAGGTAGGCCAGGAACCTCGGGGGTAGGATCAGGGTGTTGAGCCAGTGCCAGAGCATGGACAGGACTAGCTGGTTGAGCACCAGTGCCCTCCCCTGAAGGGAAAGGCACTAGAGCAGTCCTGCCCACCTCCACAGCAGCTCAGACACCCTGCCCTCTAAATTGTGCCAGTTCTCCAGAAGCGAGGGATGGGTGGCAGTAAGATAAACACCCGGATAGAGCAAGGGACCCTCACTCCACCGGATCGCTTGAAGTGCGGGTGGGAGGGAGCTCGTCTGCCACCTGGCCCCTACCATCAGGCCAGAGCTCTTGACCCAGACCTGGGTGGAGGAGGCTGCCAAGTAGATGGCCAGGCAGGCCTCCAACTGCACCAGGTCACCTGGGTCCTGAACCACAAGGAGTATGTTGTTGGCATACACTGACAGGGCCAGCCATGGTCCATCCTATTGAATGCCTTCTCCTGATCCAGGGCCAGGAGGGTGAACAACAGATCATCCCTACACCCAAGTTCCCAAAGGTCCTGGACCAAATAGAGGCTGTTGAAGATGGTATGGCCCGGGATGGTGTAGGTCTGGTCGGGGTGGACCACATCCTTAAGCACGGACCCCAGCCTCAGTGAGATGGCCTTGGCTATGATTTTATAGTCTGTGCTGAGAAGCGAGACGGGACGCCAATTCCGAAGGTCATGGAGGTCCCCCTTCTTGGGCAGCAAGGTGAGCACGGCCTGCCTGCACGAGAGGGGAAGCACTCCTCTGCCTTTGGACTTGGCCCAGACAATAGCAAGGTCTGGGCCAAGGACGTCCCAGAACACATAGTAGAATTCCTCAGTCAGCTCGTCCATGCCCGGAGATTTATTGGTGGGCATGAGATGGAGGGCTTCCAAGAACTTGGCCAGAGTAAGAGGTAGCTCCATCTAGTTCCGGTCGCCCGTGCTGACCATGGGAAGTTTGTTCCAGAGCATCCTGCAGGTGGCGACTTCAGTCGGATCTGGGGAGAAGAGGCTAGCATCGAAGGCCCTGGCCCTTCTACGCATCTCCACCGGATCCATGCAGGGGGTGCCATCATCTGCCAAAAGGCAAGTGACATGCTTCTTGACCCCCCCCCTCCTTTTCTCCAAGGCATAGAAGAAGCGGGTGCCGTGATCCAGCTCCCTAAGAAGACAGATATGGAATCGAACAAAGGCACCCTGAGTCCGGAGGTGTTCGAGTGCCCAGAGCTCCTCCCGCTTGTCCCAGCTCTAAGACTTCCTGCTCCAGCTGCTCTATCCCTGCATCCCTCCGCCGGCTGGCTCCCCGAGTGTCATTGCCACAGAAGAGCCAGACTTGCACCTTACCAATATCCCACCAGCGCTGTGCCGAGGGAAAGGTGCTTCTGCCTCTGCCTCCGCCAAGCCAGCCAGAACTCTCAGAAGGATGCCACAAAGCCCACGTCCTCCAGCAAACTATTATTGAAATGCCAGTGGGCCAGGCCCAGCCTCTACGCAGTGAAAGAGGTCGTCATGGCCACCATATGATGATCTGAGAATGGGGCCAGCCAGACGCTGGAGGAATGGACCCATGAGAGATGGTAATGTGAAAAATAGATGCGGTCCAACTGGGAGTGGCGCAACTGATCTTTCCTCACCCGGACAAAGGTTCAAGTAGTGACATCATCCGGGTGGTGGTTGCGCCAGACATCCACCAGGGAGTGATGGTTGATGATCTCACGGAGGACGTTTGTGGTGGCCTGACTGTGCTCGGTGCCTGTGCAGTCCCATTCCTCGAGGGTGGTGTTAAAGTTCCCCCCGAGAACCAGGCACTCATGAGGATCCAAGGTGCTGAGGAAGGTGGATGCCTGCTGCAAAAAAATAAACCCACTCCAAGCCCAAATACAGGGCGTAGACATTGACCAAGTTCAATGCTAGCCCCTCCATATGGACCCGGAGGTGCAGTAGGCAACCCAGCACAACCTTAGCAACCCCCAGCACCTCGGGCTGTAGGTCGGGGGAGAACAGGCTGGCTACTCCCACCGAATGGGTGCAGAGATGGCTAAAAAACACCTGTTCCCTCACTCCAGCCGCCAGCTAGCCTTGGCAGCTGGATCTCTATGGATCTCCTGCAGGAATACCACAGAGTACCCGCCTTCCCAAAGGAAGAAGAGCACCTGGCACCTGCGGAGACCCATCCTACAGCCTCAGGTGTTTAATGTGGCAAAGGCGGTTGGGGCTATGAGGAGGGCTGGAGAGGATCCTCATGGGCAGGAGCGCCAGCAGCACCCATCGGGCCCCGCAGCAATCCATGACTGACCCCGAAGGTGATCAGGCAATCACAGAAGCTGCGGGCCTGCTGGTAGGCTAAGGCATCCTGCCTCCTGGTCACCTTGCCCTCCCTCAGTATAGCCCTCACGGTCCTGAGGAGGAGGTGGAAGAACCCCCACCTGTTCAGGGCGAGCTGCACCCTGTCCCTGGCCCCTCGGGAGTCAGCCAGAAAAGCTCATAGCTCATCCTGCAGCGCAAGGAGGTCTGGGGTCGAAGAATCCTGGCTGTCCTCTAGCCAGGTTGCCATGGCGGCCCCATGCAGCCAGCCAAGACGGGCAGACAGGGGTCTGATAACCAACACAGAGCCGATGTTGGGGGCACCATGCCGCCTGGCTCAGTCCCTGGCACAAGGGACGGCGGCAGAGGGAAAACAGTAGCCCCAGGTAGAAGGGGAACACAAATGCCACCTCCCAGGAGTAGGTGGATGGAAGGAGAAATGACACAACCCCGGGGACGGCAGCAATATAGGGGGGTGGACGTGGAGGGGATGAGGGTGGTATTAAGGGCAGGAACAGGAACAGGGTCAGGGGTGGGAACAGAGGCGGGGCGGGGCTGGGAAAAGGGGCCCCGGTGGCCAAGCCACCGGGGTGTGTCTCCACTTGACCTGGCATGGGGGTCAGGGGCATGGGTCTAGGGTAGGGGCCCTCGCCTATGCCAGGCCTGGGCACCATGATGGACTCAGTGCCCGGAGCTAGAGCTGTGGGCAGGGGGAGATTCGCATTAGGGTCATCTGGAGGGGGTGGGGAGAGCTGTCCTGCCTGGGATGGGAGTACAGGCCCGGCTGCTCGGCGCTGGCCTCAAGAGGCTCAGTGGCCACAGGTAGAGTTCTGTCAGCAACCAGGGAGGTGGAAGGGTCTGGGGGTGACCTGGAGATGAGGGCAGGAAGAGTGGTCTGGGGAACGGGAGGAGGAGGGGGCTGCCTAAGGAGGTTGTCAGGCCTAGGGCCTCGATCTCCTTGAAGATTCAGCCAAAGTCCCCCTACGCCACCACAGGGGCCACCCCACTGGAAGCCAGGGTGACAATCGTTTTGGTGCCAATGGGAAGTGCAGAGGACAAGCTGGCGGGGTGGCTCCCTCCGAGGCCTGCTGAGGGAGGAAATCTAAAAGGGCCTCCAGGAGAGGGGCTGTGTTGCCCTTCTTCACTGCTGCAACTTCCTCCTCGACTAGCATCTCCCACTGGATCTCATCAGGAGGCACGGCAGAGGCCACATCAGTGGCAATACCCTGCAAAGACTTTCGGGGAGCTTCCTCCCCATCCGAGGTGGCAGGGAGGTTCTGAGACTTCTTGTGCTTGCCATACTTCCCTTCAATGAGCACCCAGCCCTCCAAGTGGGGGCAGGGCCAAACAGCAAGGGCAATGGTGTCGGGTGAGTAGGGACAGGGTGGCAAGGGGATGGGAAACCTCCCCCTGTGGTAAGCCCTGTCCCAGACCTGGGGCCAACCCGGCCACTCTCTCCTCCTCCACCCCAGAACTCTCTGTGGCAGCGATGGGGCCCATCCACTTGTCTGGGAGTGACGGGGGGGTTCCAACTGCATCTCGAGCAGTGGAGGACATGGGCACAGAAGAAAGGGAAGCCATGGAGGCCGGACACTCAGGGGCACCTGGAAGGACCCCTCAAGGGCCTCCCCATTACATGTTGCCAGCGGCGGCAGCTGGGTCTGGAAACTGCCAGTGGAAGGACAAAACGTGACAGAGGGCAGGGTCCTTGCAGCTCAGTGGGAGAGGGCTCATAACAGAAATAGGTTTCCCCAGGGTGGAGGGGAAGGGGAACAGGGCAGCGTTAGGGAGGAAGGGTGGGACGAAGGTAAGGACCACCCGTACACCCAGATCCTTCAGGGGCTCTAGGGGGACATAGATGCGCCCCACTTGCAGGCCCTTCTCTACCAACTCCTGGGTGGTGGCCTCTGATTCTAAAAAGAGGATAACCTTGCCGTACATCTTGGAGGCCGCTGTGATGGCTGAGGGCCCCACCAGCAGCACCAACGCCCGCACGTAGGTCTTCACGTGGGGCGAGGCAGCCACCAGGAGGTAACGGACACCATGCCTCCTGGTCAGGGTGGGGAATGGGCCACTAGAAATGTTATTGAAGGAGACAGCAGGGGCAGATGACAGGGCAGGGGCTGGAGCGGCTACCTGGGCATACGCTCTGGGGGTCGAGGCAGGATCACCCACAGAGCTGATGGAGGGGACGGCAGGGGAAAGGGGGGCTGTGTCTGATGGACTTGTTAAAAGTCTCCCCTCCATAGAAAGGGTGTGGTTGGAGTTGTGAGAGTGAGGTGAGCTGACATGATGCTGTCAAGAGCCAGGAGGTTTTAGGAGAAGGAGAAGCAAACCGCTGGCAGAAGAGAACCCTGCAAGTACAAAAACTGGGGGAGGGAAAAACCCTGCCCGAAAAGGGCAAAGGACCTTTCCCAGGCCTGGAGGCCGGAGGGAAAAGACCCTACCAGAAGGGGAAGATAGAACTGGACATTTGGTTTGGCACTACCACGCCCAGTGGGGCTCTCGGAGGTCAAGAGCCTCCCCTGGCAAGGAGGCCAGGAACGGCCCTGTCCAAGCAGGGTATGGACATTAAGTCAAGGGGCATGGGGAAGTAACCCAAGGAAGCTTGCAGCTTTCCCGAAGCCACAGCACGAGACTGCTATTTGTAGAGTCCCTGGGTTGGGGCATGGAGTCAGAGGTAGGACCAGCCCCCCACATTAGCCATTCAGAGGAGGGGCAAGAACCCCAGCGAAGCAGCAAGGGTCTCTGAGAGCCAGAGACTGGACTGGGACCCAGCAGGGAGTGGCCATCTTAGAGAGGCTGTATTACCCTCCCCCACGACTAGAGGGTGAAAGAACACTAAGGGGAGAAGCAGTTCTTTGACCTACCACTAAAAGGAAACATTGGACCCACGGAGGTAGAGGAAGAGCTTTTCACATGCTATATACTTCATGCATGCAATCACATCCATCCAAATTAGGTGTGTAGTTGTACATGTAATTTTATACTACTAATTTTGAAAATTGTGTCTGATCTATACATATGTAATAAGGTGCACTCAGTGCCCAGTAGCCATAGGTATGAACATGGACCACATATATATATATATAAATATATTGTATATGAGGGATGGGGGGAAGGTGTCAATTTTAAATATACATTTATTTTAAAATAGAGATTACAATTTGGAGAACCTGTATCAGTTTATCACCATTTTCCGTGACAGCACTATAAAAAGTGCTGGAGATCAGATTACATATTGGTATTACATATTGGTTTAAAAGCAGTTTAAAAACCCTGCTCTGTATCTCACAGGTACTGTAAATGGCAGATGACAGACTTTTCTTCAACAGTATAATAGACACTCATAAAACTTATGTACTTTAATGGCACAAAAATTAAATACAGCCTTTAAACAGCTTGAATGTGTAAATGTATTTTTTGACAAATGTTTTAATTTTTACTTTAACAATCCTGCACATTGGTGGATAGCAAAACTCTCCCAGCATTTCTCCTGACCTTTACAAGTTCTAAAATTACTGCTAACAAAAAATCTGTTTCCATTTTAATCTCACTAATTATGATTATTCTAGGGCAGAACACAGTAGACATAATGCTTACTGACATAAAGCAGAAGAGTTGAATAAGAATGCATTTAACAGCATTATTTGAAACAAAAATAAATATCTTTAACATCCTTATATTTTTCCTTGAGTATAAACAGAGGGTGGTAAAGTCTCTCTTATGCACACAGTAAACATTTTGTGAGAAAACTAGTTAAACAAATTGAAGAATGCAAGAAGAGAAGAAGCATCGGTTTAGGTCCCAAACCTGTGTAGGCTAAAGCATGTGCTTAACTTTTCTGATAAAAGTAGTGCCATTCAAGTCAATGGCACTACTCAGAGTACAGTTACATATGTTTTAATGTAAAAGTGGCCACAATCTGCTGGATTTTGATTATATTTTTGTTAAAATTTTGACCAAAAAGAGAGGAATTTTCTTGCAGAATGTTCTGAGAAAAACTCATCCTGTTTTTTCAACTAGCTATAGAGCTCGTCAAAACATTTCAAAATTCCAAGTTGCAAGAAAAAAAAGATATCGTCAACATTTCAAAATTGACTAAAAACATAAAAAATTTTCATGAAAGTTTTCTGGAAAAAAATTTACCAGATTTTTTACCAGAAATACTCAATTATTTGCAGGATTGGGGCCTTAGTCGTTACACATTAGTGTTTATAATTCCCTCCGGCTCATTTATAGTAAAAATACTCCAAAGTTACATCATATTTAAATTATTAATCAAATACTTTCTGAAAATGAATATTATCAGATGTGATATTAAAATGTTGTTTATGGACTCCTATGTGTTTTGAAGCAAACTGCTTTTAAGTAATACTAATCAGAACCTACTTAGGGAAGAACCACACAAAAAGTCTGTACAGGCTGAGGTTTCCTCTTATTAACATTTATTAGTATTAAAATATACTACCTCTTCACTAGCACATTATGAATTATCATGAATAATTCAGACAGACTGCCTTTGTCAAAGTAAATGAAGAAAACACATTCTGTGATGCATGATTCTTTTCCGGTGTGTTTGTTTACAGGCTAATTCACAAATTTATTGAATTGCAATTGGTCTCTTAGTCATTAGTGTGATTCAGTGAGGTTCTTATAGACTCAGACTCATGGACTTTAAGGTCAGAGGGACCATTATGATTATTTAGTCTGACCTCCTGCACAACGCTGCCACAGAACCTTACCCACCCACTCCTGTAATAGACCCCTAACCTATGCCTCAGTTATTGAAGTTCTCAAATCGTGGTTTAAAGACTTCAAGATACAGAGAATCCACCAGCAAGTGATGTGTGCCCCATGCTGCAGAGGAAAGTGAAAAACCCCAAGGGCCTCTGCCAATCTGCCCTAGGGGAAAATTCCTTCCCGACTCCAGATATGGTGATCAACTAAACCTCGAGAATGTGGGCAGGACTCACCAGCCAGACACCCAGAAAGAATTCTCTGTAGTAACTCAGAACCCAGCCCATCTAACATCCCATCACAGGCCATTGGGCGTATTTACCACTAATAGTCAAAGATCAGTTAATTGCCAAATTTGGTTGTCCCCTTGTACCATCGTCTCCATAAACTTATCAAGCTCAGTCTTGAAACCAGCTAGGTTTTTTGCTCCCACTGCTCCCCTTGCAAGACTGTTCCAGATCTTCACTCCTCTGATGGTTAGAAACCTTCATCTAATTTCTATTTTAAGAAGATATTAGACTCGCTTGTTACAATCTATAAGCATATTTAAGTATTTCTTTAAAAAAATATTTTCTCCTTGTTTAATTATTTCTAAACTTTAAGTTGTTGGGGACACCTGCACACTTATATTTTGTTGAGCAATGTGCAATGACATCCTTTTTATTTTCCTTCCCTAGCCATTTATCTGTAAGCCTTTGTCAAAGATGATGTTTCCCTCTTTTAATTTTTAGTGTCTAAGTTCTTAGATGGTTTTATGACGCTTAACTATAGCTTATTCTTTTGCAGGCCAATCCCAGGTTCATTAATGTCAATGGGAGTCCTTGTGTTGACTTCAGTAAGCTTTGGTTCAGGCCTTTAATGATCACTACTTTTCAGTATGCTTCCTAAGGTTTGTTCTTCAGGAATAAGAGTCTATCTATAGCTGAATATCCTAGGACTTCCAAGACTAGAGCAGTAATACTGCCCTGGCAATCACACTCTATAATAATATGCAAATTGGTGCAAGAATTTAAATGGGGGAATACTGGAATAGAAATGACTATGTTATTATTTTAAGTGTATAAAAAGAGAAAAGCATACGGTTCTGTAACTCTTCATGCTAAATGATGGCCTCTGACATTTAAATAATCAAATTTCATGTGACTCTCCCATTCAGGCTGAATGTAAGGAATGCATTAGTCTAAACTGTTGTTGTAGATTGTCAGAAAATATCAACATACATGTTAATTTGAATATGGGAAGGTAACTTTATATCAGTCCCAGGGAACAGCAATATTTGTGTCAGAGCTGAATCCAGTACTTCAGAATCTCTAGGAAGGGCCCTCAAAATTTAAGCTCCATGCTACTCTAGGGATTTGTTGCACAGTTTTACTGTAAAATGGAACCTTCTTTTTACAATTTTCATAATGCTACATTTCTGTCAACAATATGCACATTTCTCAAATCTTGAGTTTCAGTGACTACTGCAAATTTTTACAGTATTTCCCATTGAGTTAGTTTTGCTTCTGGGCCTCTTATTCCCACCCTCTCCACTCTGGGGGTTGCACCTGCACTCATTAGTGCAGCTCAACCAAACTTCCTCAGACAATTAAGTCTACAGTTTTGAATACACTGTGCAGCTTGAGTGAACATGGCATCTGGTGAGGACCCTGAGGCTAACAACTGAACTCTTGAAAAATATTCCATACCACGAGACCTTGAGTGACTATGAGCAGTGAAAAAAACCCTCCGTTTGAATATGTCCATCTGCACCATGAACACATGCTACTGCATTCAAGTCAGCACATATTGACTCAGAACTCCCTTTTCCATACCAGGACAACCTCTGTGATCCCCCACTTATCAAGCCAGGAACTAGTTGTGACTCCTCCCCTTACTTTGTTATAGGGGAAGGGCAGGGTGATCACAATTATCTTACACCTAGTCAGGATCTTTAGGTTGAGGATCTCTGACCAACACTATATCCTGCAACAACTATATTTACTTTGGAAGTCTCTCATCCAACTGCTGTTTAGGTCCAACCATGCTTAGGATAAGATCTGAGGAGCACACAGCCCAAGGTGATATATCTTTCTCTTGTGGGATTGGCTTTTAAAGACCCTTGTAGAAATGTCAGTTTTTACATTAAAAATATTCTACTTTTGCATTCATGAACACTTTAATTATAGTGGAAGTTGAAAAAAAGAGTCCAAACTTAAAGGAAGATTTTTTTTCTTTAATCCAAGATGGAGATTTTACTTCATACTTTAACACTTACGTACCTAAGGTTACCTGAGCTACACTTTCAATTGCTATCTCTGATATCATGGTATGGTGAGTGTGGATAAATGCTGATATTTTAGTGGCAGACACTGCAGTATAGATATATTTCCAAACACATTAAAGACAAATCAAAAATTTAAAATAGATTATAGGATTCTAAATTAAAAATTTACAATAGATTCCTGTCACTTGTGGCATTTTCCACTTTCATTATTTTTGCTTCTAAGAAGCACTGATAGAAGTTTCCCCTACAACAGACAAGGACATATTCTGTTTTCATTGTCAAAGTTAGAGTCTAAAGACTTGATTCCTTATACACCCAAAACTCTCAGTGATGTCTGTGGCAGTGTATGAGAGAGAGGAATGTATTATAAACCCAGGAAGATCATTCTAAATTATTTGCCTTTAAAGTTAACTTTTGAATAAGGTTGTGTTAAGATTTTTTCCCCTTTACTTGGAACAGAAGCCCATTATACCTTTGCACAGATGCTTTGTGGCTTATAGATCATTAATTATATTATTAATAACATTGCATTCAAGGATTTCTTAAGCCAAGTATTAAAAAGTGCATTAGGATGAAATTCTATTTTCCAAAGTTTCTCCTGCAATCTTGAAACAGTAATAACCAAATGCCTTGTCATCGGTTATATTTCAGACTCCTTGGCTACATAGCCTAATATATGAGTTTTTATTTAAGATCCTTCATTTGGGGAACAAGAGCACTGTAAATGGAACTAGTGTACACATTCATTTTTCTCTTTTGACATATGAAATACAACTTGGGTCATACTAATTAATCAAATACTTAAGCATACGGGGCAAGTTTTGTTTTTTCTTCTTCTGAATGTGTTCACTTCCTCCTCCCACCATGCCTGATGTTTATTGCACTGACAACATGATGCGGAATGTACATTTTCAAAGTCACTAATCTGATTAGAAAGTCATATTAGGCAGTGTCCACCTTGCATTACCAGGATAAAAGTAGACAAAGAGCCTGACTCAGAAACTCGAAGTTCCCTACAAAGTACAGTCCCATAAAGCTGATGTCTCCTTAGACAACACCTGAGGCTGGTGGCACATAATGTCTCTGTTTTAATAAGTGCTTTCAAGAAAGGGGAGACAGTGGAGTGAATAGTGCATCTTTGTTATTTGTGCTTATTCTGTCTTGCCAAATAAAGCAAGGTGCTGCACCTTATACTAGTCAGAATTTTTAAATGGCCTCCATAATTCACATAAAATATATCATATGTATCTAACCTGGTGCTAACTATTGGGGTAGCCTCTGAGACCTTACCCACTCAGGAGTATGTTGGAGTGGCTTCTGACACTTTATCCATTTGGTTCCCAAGAACTCAGCTTAAATCTAAAATATGTCACTGAGGTTTCTTTATTGGCATACAGTCAAACTATGCTTGAGTTGATCAAGCTCAGATATAGAGAATGGGTACAGAGTATGTCATATATCCAATGCACATAATCATGAATCAGCTTATACACACACGTACACTTTAAACTATTGGTTAATACACCATATCATGCACTTTATGATTGGTTTAATTTTTGTAGCCAAGCCCCATCTAGATCATAAGCTTTTCATGTGCTGCACTACATGCTAAGCCACAGCTGCAAGCTTTCACTTTTCTACTATCTATGTCTTTTACTTATTTACAAAGCTACAAGGCTATTATAAATTCATGCTTTGTTCATTGTTTCAGGTCCTTGCTTGAAATAAACCTACAGTAGCTAAGGAAAATGGACAAAGGTTTTTTTTGTCAAGCCAAAGAGGGAAGAAGGTGATTCTCACCACTGTTGCTATTTATGTCCAGGAACAAGTATAATAGGACATCCAAGTTATGCACCATCTTGATAAATGAAAGGCAGAGCCTTCGATAAAGAATAAAGTCAACAGGCTCAAATTGTTTTAATCTTTCTGACAGCATCACCTCTGTCAGTCCTAGGCTGAATTCGAGCCATCTGCTTTTCATCCATATCTTATTTGTCACAGGTACTGTGACATCTGTGCAACAGTGTTAATGGCTAAGAGACAAAGCTACTGTCCTTTTCATATTGTAATCACTGGCACCCATGTCATGTCCTGTAAAGATGCCCTCTGTTCTTGATGAAGAATTTGGTACAACTGAAGTGGAGACATGACCTGAGGAATCTACCCTGTTCTATGTTAAAATCAGTGCATTCCCAGAACACTTTGGGAATTTAGTCAGTCTGAGGCAGACCTCCAACAGAGCCAGGTATTTTCAATATGGTTGCTTAATTTTTCACCCATTACTATGGGTTAGTCAATTTAGATTTCCAATAATCTGGAACACAGCACCAACCGCAGTTAAGGGGAAAAAAAGTATTTAGTTAGCCATTGAATGTCACATTAAGAAAATGTGCACAGCAACTACAGAAAGATCCATTCCAAATAATAGTGCTAATGCACTGAACATTTAGTGTTCAGTAGTGTTCAGTAGTCCTAGAAGTTTCTTGTTTCTCATTTTTCCTCTTTTCCTGTAGAGGTAAAACTTTTTTTAAAAAATCACCCTGCTGATTGAACAGGTAGCTACACATTAATTTAACATTTAAATCAGTGGAAACATTTAAAATAAGTGATCCCATAGAGTGCTTTTATTGTTCCAGTTTTACAAAATTCTCTTTCTTCCATATCTCACCCCTGCCAGTTCATTCAAAATACAAACAGATGAATGCATTTTAAGTCCTAATCAAGTGTACATGCACACATTTTCCACTTTGATTTGCATGAAATACATGCAGATTTCAGAGTATGAGTCTCAAAATGAGAACATTGAGGTTTTTTCCCTTTGAAGTCTTGATCTCCAGCAAGTTACTCATTGTAGCTCTGATCATAAGATATGCAAATGTTTATGCTTCAGCAGCATGTGTTAATCCCAAGAAGACCAAATTGTAATTTTTTATCCACACTTCAGTGTAGTCACACCGTCTATGGAAGAGCACCAGACAGAGAAGTCATCTCTGCTGATGCACTCCTTATGCTTGAGAGTAGGGATGAGCAGTCTGCTTCATTTTGGTTATGTTGGCCACTGCTGAAGCATGGCCATTGCCTGCTTACTCACTGCTTCTCCCCAAAATATCCAACAAATGCCGATAAACCTGTTATAGAATGTTCTATACCTTTTAATGTGTAAATATAGTAGGTGTCACTCGAGACTATATAGCATAGGCCTGGATTTTGTAGGACGAATAGAACTTGCTGTTATGAACTTCAAATAATTTCATCTGTGATGCTCCCTGCATGAGCTCTTAAGAAAACCAGAATCCAAAATATCCCTGAAATTTGGGAAGGTGTAGGGCTGGGTCTTATTTCTAAATTGGGCTTAACACAAACTCCAAATCAGAATACTTTGAGACTGTTCCTATCCTTATCCAAGCTGGACTTTGTGGCTCAAGCACACTGCCCAACAGTAACCATTGTTGCAAAATAGCTGTGATCGATTCAGGGTGATACACAGGTCTAGCAAGATCAAGCCAATTGACACTGCCAGTATATCAAAATCCACTCCTCTAGTATCAAATGGAGATCAGTTATAATGGAACAAGAATTTGCTGTAGCATGAGATGAAGAAAGCTGCTCCAGCTGTGAAGAATTCCCGGTTGCTGGAGATAGTTGTTGGGAGTGGGAGTGAAGGTAGGTGAAAAGGAGCTTGGGGTGGGAAAGGAGAGCTGCTCTTGCAATGAAAAAAATATTACTGGAGCTGGAGGTAGCAGAGAAGATGAGGCTGCTGAAAAAAACAACAACCCTGATACCATTATGATGTGATGAGAAGCCCATGAAACAGGGTGGTGAGAGCTGTGACCTGTCCGTGCCTAGGGTAGACCACCTGAAAATGCCATGGTCAGAGCAGGCTGCAAAAGAAGAGCAGATTCTACCAGCACTGGTGGATAACACTTAAATTAGACTTCCCAACCAGCCAGAAACAGCACTTCTGATTCCCCACACGGGTTAACAAGAAGATAAAACAAAGTACACAACCCCCTTATTTCATTTCAGCCTCAGGCTTCCAATCATCCACTAGGTCTAGTAAATAGATAAGTTATTTAAAATTCTATGCTCTTCACCCAAAAGGTTATTCTGATCCCCAAAGGGTCAGCCATATTACCAGTTCCATGGGCACTGGGTGAACTACCTGTTAGGGTAGGCTAGCCAATGGCTCCTCCCCTTCCACCTGAGACCACGCCTCCACCTCCTTCTTCGCCACCATGGAGCTTCCCCCATTGCAACTGGAGGAGCCCCGCTCCAGCCTACCCCAGAGCCCGGCCACCCCAAGTCCTAACAGGGACACCCCGGTGCCCCCAGCTGCCTGAGAGTCCCGTTCAGCAGCCTCAACACCAGGCGGGTGGCCCAAGATGCATGTGGCCCCAGCTGCCCCGGAGCGGCAACCACATGTGGCCCCAGGGCCTGCCGGTGGCCCCAACTGCACCGGAGCTGGGTCTGCGTGCAATCCCAGCACCTACTGGTGCCCCTGGTGTAGCTGCCCCAGCCGGCCCAGTACGGTGGTCCCATCACCCGCCGGTGGCCCTGGAGGTGCGGCCGTGTGTGACCCCAGCACCGCCAGTGGCCCAGGTGCTGCAGCTGGCCCCAGTCACCCTGGAGCAGTGGCCCAAGCATGGCCTCAGCGCCTGCCGGCAGCCTCAGCCACCCCGAAGCAGTGCCCAGGCAGCCCCAGCAGTGCCTGGGAAGCTTCTGCTGCAAAGGCAGAAGGGGGCAGGGCCATGCCTGGCTCTTTGGGAAGGCTAAGCCTTCCTCCCCTTACATTACCCGGTGCCCATGACCGGATCAATATGAGTTTGGATCTTACTCAAAATATCACGCTGCCAGTCAATCCTTTAGTAACTAAAACTAAAGGTTTATTATAAAGGGAAAGAAAACTATAAGAGAAATGTTAAATGACTAAAGCAATCAGATATATACAAATTATTTGAAAGTCCATATATATCAGGTGTTTATTAGAATTGTGGAGTTTGCAGCTTGTATAGTCCCTCTGGCGTACATCCAGTACCAGGATGGGTCTCAGTTCTTTGTTTCACAGCTTCAGTTGTAGATGAGTTGATCCAGAGGTAGGGAAGCAGAGTGAAGGAAGACTAAAGACAATATGGATGTGGTGCAGCTGCCTTTTATGGTGGATTGCCATGTGGCTTGTTGCAAACACACGTCCTCAGCACATGGCATTGAAAAGCCTCAGAGTCAGAGAGTCCCCTGTCCATAGGACATGCTCTTACAGGTACTGGTGACTCATCATGTGTAGCCCTGGCTTCTCCCACTGGGCCCATTGTACCTGTGAGTTTCCTTAATGGGCCATTAAGCAGGCTAGTGCTTTAGCCATCCTGTCTGGGGTGTCACCCAGAAACACAGCACAAGTCAAAATAGGAATACATCAAACATATCCATAACTTTCAATACAAATATGGCACATACACAATATGATCTTACTTAGCAAATTATAACCTTTCTAACAGTACCTGACATGGCATATCTCATATGAATTATTGTAATTTTGGCATATTGATGTTAAATAATATCATAAATGATCCCTCTAATCCAGCCAATGTCAAAAGAGCTATTCCAGCAGCAGAAGAAAAGAGGAGAATGTTGGGAGTCCAGCAGATGGAGCCATATAGTAAGGGACATGGCAGGAGAAAGGTAATATTGAAGATACTATTATTGAGAAGAGTGAGAGGGCATGGATCTGAGACAGACTCAGGTATTGTATACAATATAAACATAATAAAATTGATTTGACTTTATTCCATTTTGGAATTGTGGTGATTCAGGCTTTGCTTTTGTGGTTTATGTCATCAGTTCACACCACTGGCTCACACCCACCCCCAGATAAATAAAAGCTCTATAATTCACATCTACCAGTCATTTATTCTATATATTTTTTCCCATCTGGTTTGCTGCTGGTATCTGGAATTAATCTCTACAGGCTAGATACTTCAACTGCAGTGGATCACCGCACTACCATTTTCTCTTGACTTTGCATCTTATTTCTTAATCTTTATATTCACAGGATGTTTGTAATCCTCTACTGGGATTGGACACCAGAGGATTTATAAGGCAGCTCTTCTTTTGTCTTAGTTTTGTCTTTAAATCTTTCTTTTAACTTGGCCAGTGGGGAATGGTTTTGTCATCTAACTACTAGGTTTAAGAACACCAAGAGCCACATGCCCTTAGAAGGTATGGAATGACAAGTTTACTTTCCACCTCAATTCATCCCTTTGTGGATATGTACAATAAGCCAATTTCATCCCTGGTATAAACAACTCCCACTGACATTTGGTTTTGTTCAGTGCAGGTTTATATTGGTTTGAAACCACACCGGTTCAAGTAATCTTTTTTCACCAGTTCAATACTGTTGTAGCTAAAATGGTGCCAAAATCCTCAGCTCTTGAACAGTCGCCTCTAGTTATTTCACAGGGACATCCAGCCCTCCTCTTCTGTAAAATATATGAATGGTATAGAGAGATAGGCTATGGCTCCACTGAAGACTTTTTAGCAGCATAGCTGCAGTGATGCAGCTGCACTGCGGGAAGCTCTTTAGTGGAGCCACTCTAAGATGATGGGAGAGAGGTCTCCTGTCAATTTAATTAATCCACCCCCAACAAGTGGCAGCAGCTATGTCACCACCACTTATGTCAGTGTAACTTCTGTCACTCAGGTGGATGGCTTATTCACTTCCCCAAGTGACATAAGTTACACCAGTGTAAGTGGTAGTGTAGACAGAGCCATAGATAAGGAACTTTTTTCTCCCAGTCTTAGTAGAAGAACAAGGGACATTCAATGAAACTGGAAGACAGCACAGCCCAGAACTGATCAAACTACACTTTTTTACACAAATTCATAATTAGACTGTGAAATTCATTGTCACAGAACATCCCTGAGGCCAAGAACTTGAGTAGATTCAGAGAGGGAATGGGCATGTTTATGGATGACAAGAATATTCAGAGTAAGAGCAGTAAAGACATTTTTTTTTAGACAGGAGAAAAAACGTCAAGCTTCAGCTCTTATGCCAATGTCTAACTATTAAGGGCTAAGGACCAAATCCTCAAAAGATATTTAGGCACCTAATTCACATTGAAATAAACTTTTGAGGATATGGATCTAGGAGATTGTCCTACATGAGCTTACTGAAAGGTTTCTTGCAAACTCCTCTGAAGCTTCTAGTGCTAACCACTATCAGAGACAGGATACTATCAGAGACAGAGATTCAGAGACAGAGACAGGTGGACCTGAGGTCTGATGCAGAGTAGCAAGTCCTATGTTCCTTAAAAGCGTATATAATGTAGGGCCTTTGAGAGTGGAAAGGAAGTAAAGGTGAACAAGACCCTAAATGGCCTCCCATGACTTAGGAAAACTGTAAGTTAACATGTTTTTAATAAAAAGACAGGGCAAAAATCAATGATATTTCACCCCTCACTACTGTATTCCATAAGAAAATAAATTACCATAGAAAATTACTGTCATGATCTCTGATCTCATTAAGAAAGGCAGAGCAATGTGGAGTCACCTTCAATAAGAGAAGCATCAGTCTGGCCCACATATGGCTTTTATTTCTTATTCCCTTCTGTTTTCATGTTATTAACGATTATTTATTTACTCAATATTAAAAAAACTTGCCTTTTATCTTCTGATCAAAAAGTGCTTTGCAATCATTAACTAATTTTCTCTGTCAATTTATGGTCATATTCTGGTTTGTCTATTCCAGGCACCAAGCAATTTGACTTTTTAAAAATAAATCATAAAAACGACTTCCCTGTTATCAGATTTGCCCGTCACCTTGGGGTATGCTTATTTATTAGGGTTACTTTCCTAGAAGGGGGTATGTGATTCTATTAATGTACTGCTTGTGTTACTTGTGTTAATATGGCTACAAGTCCCCTCCCAATGGAGCTATCCTGCAGGACCTAAGGTTTTCAGGCATGGGTTCCTCCAGCCCCAGGTTCAAATAAACCCCCCACTTATACACACACACACATTGACTTTTTTTCCACTATTCTTTTTTCCACTGTCCATTCAGACACACACTTGTGACTATGGGGGGGAAGAACACCACAAGGATATTGTTGAAAGGCAGTCTTTCCTGGGATTCAGAAGGGGTTGAACTGAGAATATGATATGATCCATATTATGTATGTTACATTGACCTTGACAGAAACATTCTAATAAAGGCAATTCTTTAGAAAAATGAACTACCTTGCTTTGTGGCTGTGCAGGTTTTTCATATCTCTAAGTGCTACTTAATTTTAGAATATTCAGTATTCATTTTATGTCAAGTGGCCAGGGGAAAAGTAACATTTCTAATCACATTGAATGGACATCTGAATTTAAGTGGTAACTTGTTTTCCACAGAACAATTCCTCCCAGATATTAAATAGTTTAAAAGCCAGATTACTTGGAAGATATCCAATGTGCGTACACATACACACACAGCTATATGAACTAAAGTAGGACATTTTAAATGAAAAGGTCTAGAAACTTGTATTAAGGAGTTTTAACAGAGCTGGCCGAGGTGCTTACTGAACCTTTAATGTTGATTTTCCAATAAGTCTTGGAGCACTGGGGAAGTTCCAGAAGACTGGGAGAAAACAAATTTTGCACCAATTTTTTTTAAAAAGGCAAACGGGATGATCCAGGTAATTGTAGCTCTGTCAGTCTGACAAAATAATGCAGCAACTGAAACAGGACACCATTAATAAAGAATTAAAGGAAGGTAAGGAATTAATGCCAATCAACATGGATTTATGGAAAATAGATCCTGTCAAACTAAACTGATTTTTTAAAATGAATTTACAGATTTGGTTGATAAAAGGTAAGTGTTAATATAATATACTTTGACTTGGTAGCACACAGAATTTTGATTAAAATACTAGAATGATATAACTAGGGCCCTACCAAATTCACAGTGTATTCTGGTCGATTTTACAGCCATAGGATTTGAAAATTAATCAATTAATTTCACATAACCATAGGGATCCTGACCCAAAAGGGGGTTATATGGGGAGGTTATATTGTTCTATTGTGGGAGGTTCCAGGATTGCTACCCACATGTCTGTGCTGTCTCCAGAGCTGGGCTCTGAAAGCAGCAGCCATGGAGCTTCCTGCAGCTGGAGGAGGTTCCAGGTGATGAGTCTGATCTCCCACAAGCTGCTAGAAATGCCCCAACTGGGGGCTTCTAGCTTCTAGTTTCAGTGACACGGGGGAGATCAGACCAATCTCCACCTCCAGGAACCTCCTCCAGGTAACTCCGGGGCTGCTGCCCAGCCACTGAGCTATATGCAGCCAAGAGAGGTACCTGGAGGTGAGTCTGATCTCCTCCTGAAATCAGCTGTACTGGGGAAGCGTAACTCCTGTCCCTCCACAGCTCGGCCAGGACTAGCAGCTGGAGTCCGGGGCACGCTAGCTGTAACTGTGAACAGGGAATCATCATTTATTGGGTGTTTCTTAGCCCTATGCTTTAAAAATGTTATCATTGATCTGGAAGAAAACAAGTCATCATTGATAAAATTTGCAGATGACACAAAAAATTGGGGAGTGATAAATAATGAGGAGGACAGGTCACAGATTCTGAGCAATCTTAATCTCTTGGTAAACATCGCAAGCAAACAATATACATTTTATTACAGCTAAATGGAAATGTATACATCTAACAACAAAGAAAATAGGCCATAGTTTACAGGAATGGGGTACTCTGTTCTTGGAAGCAGTGAATCAAATCAACAATATTTGGGGGTCATAGTAGATAATCAGCTGAACATAAGTTCCCAATGTGACACTTTGGTCAAAAGAACTAATGCAATCCTGGATGCATAAACAGGGGAACTTTGAGTGAGAGTAGAACGATTATTTTACTTCCATATTTGGCACTGGTGTGACCACTGTTGGAATATTGTGTCCAGTTCTGTTGCCCACAGTTCTAAAAGGATGTTGATAAATTGGAGAGGTTTCAGAGAAGAGCCTGAGAATTATTGAAGGATTGGAAAACTTGCCTAATAGTGATAGAATCAAGTAACTCAATCTATTTAGTTTAACAAAGAGAAGGTTAAGGGGTCACTTGATTATAGTGTGTAAGTATCTACATGGGGAACAAATATTTAATGGATTCTTCAGTGTAACAAGTGTAGGTATAACATGATCCAATGACTAGAAGTTGAATCTAGATAAAGTCAGACTGGAAGTAAGATGTACATTTTTAACTGTGAGATTAACTAACAATTGGAACAATTTACCAAGTGTCATGGTGGACTATTTATCAGCAATTTTTAAAACCAAGATTGGATGTTTTTCTAAGAGATCTGCTCTAGGAATTATTTTGGGGAAGTTCTATGGCCTGTGTTATACAGGAGGTCAGACTAAATGATCACAGTGGTTCCTACTGGAATTGGAGTCTATGAAAATTATGAACAAGATTGAGTCTGCCAAGTTAAAATGAAGGAGATTGTACAGTAAGAAGACCATCCTGCCTTTCACAGCTAGTTTGAAGTATATGCCTGTCTATTTTAAAATGAAATTTGCTCTCATTGGATTTACGCTGCCAAGTCCCCAATGACTTCTGGATACATTTATTCTATGGTCAAAGTGCTATATGGAAACATACCCAGTTAGCAGAGTGTTGTAGTACTGAAAGAACACACACGCACACACACAAAAAGCCACCCACCTGTGCAATGAAATAAAGCATATGCAAAAGTAGAAACATGAAGAGAAGAGAAGAAGCCAACTAGTAGATGAATCCCACTTCTAAACTTTCATTGTCTTTTGTTTTCTGATTGTTAGTTGTCAGACTGCTTCTAGAATTTATTTAGCAATATAGTTTTGACGATGTATCCGAGGTTTGCTTCTTGTCATCTCTCTTTTCTACACTGTGGATGAGAATTTCTAGCACCTTTCTGGTGTTTACTGAGAGGAATAAAATCCTCTTCTCACAGGACTAATACAAATAGAGATCAGCCAGTCCTGTGGTTCTCTTGGATCGTCTTTATCTGCATGAACTGGTGCACTCTGACACCAGCCCTGTTTCCAGGGGACAGTCTAAGATATGACTCTCTGCAGATGAGTCCTACCTTTCTATCCTTTTCATAATCAAATGGAAAAGTGTTGTTGAACATGCCATAGTTGGGACTGGAAATAGAAAAATATGAGGAGAGAGTGTTGGACAATCATAGAAGGGATGAAGAGCTATTGGACCTAGGTTTTTCATCTCAGCAACTCACTGTGACCCTGATTCAGGGCAGCACCTCTTTTTCAGATAGCACTTAATCCCACTGGAGTCAGTGGAACTTGATTTACAGCATGCACCTAAGTGCTCCCCTCAGCAGAGGCCTGACATGACTTGGTTTCAATTCACTTCTCAACGTCTCAGTCTTTCCATCTTTTGGGGTGGGAATAACATTTACCTGCCTCACATGGGGCTGTGAGGTTTAAATCATTAATCATTAAAAACACTAAGAATCTTGGATGAAAGGTTCTAAGCAATTGCAGAGTATTTATTAATTTTAATAGAGATTTGAGTTTATAAGTGAAGAGTGAGCTGGAAGGGGAGAAAGATACTGATGGAAGAAATTGTGTTGATGTCAGTCATATTAATCAAGAAAAATCTGATAGCAGATCTATGTTTTGATTGTCTGAGAGTTCCCACTTTTTGTGTAATTAAGAACAATCAATGGGAGTTCCAAATTGTAAGTGCACATTCCATTTGGATTATGTCAGTCATATAGCCATGTCTAGTTCTTTGGATGTACAGTAATTTGGCTCTTTCAGTCTATGATTCTCAGCATTTTGACAGTGAAATGGTTCCCCAATGATGGGTCAGTTGGTGCTGTTTTGAAGCATATCAGTGATTTAGTGAGCTGTGCAAAGTGAATGCAAAACATTACTGTCCTTAAAACATTTCAGAGCAGCCAATATACATAAAACAAAATGAAATACTTAAATTTCTGAGTAACACCATAAGAAGCTTTAGGGGTTTGTTAATATTCAGTATGCAGAAAGCTAGAGTGGTGAAACCTACATTCCAGGTTTTATTGCACAAATCTAAGGTCTCGTGAGACCCTGAATTGCACTTCTGCCTTCCAAATAGGGCTAGATCCACAAATGGAACTTAAACATTAGGCATTCTCATGTAGAATCTAGGTGCCCTGCTGCTCAGTGGAATCCAGTGACCCCAGTTAGGTGCCTAAGAATGAGATCTACAAGAGTCAGCACACTGATCATGGAGCCATCAAGCCAACAGGAACTGCTGAGGAGAGGCATGTGACCTACGCCCTACCTCTCAGAGGGACTTCAGCCCGTAAATCCGAGGCAGAGAGATACACTTCCCTCTAATGGAGATTCACAGCTGAGAACTCTCTCCTGGCGTTAGGTGCCTAAGCTGTTTCCTCACAAAAAACTGAGGAGGTCGTTGTGCCCCTTATAACCTTTAGCTCAGTGGTTAGAGCACTCACCTGTGATGTGGGACATGCAGGTTCAAAGATCCCCACATGATACGGAGCAAAGATTTGAACCTAAGTCTCCAACATGAGTGCCTTAACCACTGGGCTATGGGGTATTCTGGATTGGGTCTTTTTCAATCTCCACTGTTGAAGCTGTTCCACTTTGTCTGAAGTACTTGAGTCATTGGATCAGAGAGAGTGAGAATGACTATAGCTCAGTGGCTAAAGGGCATGCACCTGTGGTGGTAGACCCAAGTTTGAATGCCTATTCTAGTGACTAGATTGAAACAGTTTCAACAGATCTTAAGATACAAATCTCCTAGCCCACTGGCTAGGGCTGTCACATAGGACACCTGGATTCAAATCTCTGCTCCGAAGCAGGCAGTAGGGTGTTTTGAACCTGGGTCTCCCATATCCTGGCTGAATGCTCTAACTGCTAGGTTAAAGTAGAGCAGGGGGCAAGGTGGGAAGTACCACCACATTATCCTTTAGGTGTAGATTGGGCCTTGTGCCAAACATCAACATGCTTAGAGCATGCCTACTTAATTGGGCTCCTCAGGTGAGATAGGCACGGCAATGCTTACTTTGGGGGTACTACTAGGGTTTAGGCATGAGCTGGGCATCAAGATTTAGATGCCTTGGGACTTTAAGTCCCTCCATATTTAGGTGGCAGCTGAGCAGGGATTTTGAGAAGCTGAATTATTGCACATCAGCACCTAAATCCCATTGTGGCTTTAGCCCATGGAGATTTGGATTAGGACTGCATATCCTGTATAAAGACCCTCCATCACTAATATGTAGCAAAGGAGTTTTATTCTAAGCAGTTCCACATCCAGGAAAGGTATGTGAGTATAATATCAATATCAGGAATGGTGAGCCAGTTAATTAAAAAAAAATCCTGTAAAAAACCCTTCCCTAATGAAGACATGCAGTATTCAGCCTGAATGTCAGAAAGAATTTCCAGATTATGAGAGCTATTTATGTAATTTCCGGGTTCACCTCTGGAGTCTTTTTAAAAAAATGGCATCACAAATTAGATATCCTTCAGTCATCTGGTACAGAAGGTGATTTAAATGATAGGTTACATACCACGATTAGTAGTTCGTCAATTTCATATTTGAGTTCCTTCAGAACTCTTGGGTGAATACCATCGTGTCCTGGTGACTTACTACTATTTAATTTATCAATTTGTTCCAAAATTTCTTCTGACATCTCAATCTGGGACAGTTCCTCAGATTTGTCATTTAAAAAGGTATGGCTCAGCTGTGGGAATCTCCCTCACATTCTCTGCAGTAAAGACTGGTGCAAAGAATTCATTTAATTTCTCCTCAATGGCCTTATCTTCCTTGAGTGCTCCTTTAGCACCTTGATCATCTAGTGGCTCCAATGATTGTTAGCAGGCTTCTTGCTTTTGATGTACTTAATTTTTTTGCTGTTAATCTTTGGCTAGTTACTCTTCAAATTCTTTTTTGACCTGCCTAATTATACTTTAATGCTCGACTTGCCAGAGTTTATGTTCATTCCTATTTTCCTCAGGATTGAACTACCAATTTTTAAAGGATGCATTTTTGCCTCTAATCACTTCTTTTACTTTGTTTTACCATATGGCACTTTTTTGGTCCTCTTACTATGTTTTTAAATTTGGGTTATACATTTAATTTGAGCGTCTATTATGGTGTTTTTAAAGAGTTTCCATGCAGCTTGCCTTTCTTCTACCCTGGCCATATCCCAGAACAATCAATGGAAAACCATCAAAGACAGTCACAAACAATCAAAACCACTTGGAGATGAAAAGGCAAATTATAGCAGGTGGGAGATCACCCTGGCTGTGAATAAAGACAAAAAGACCATTTCAGTAGAACAGAGTAGGGAAAGGCACTTCACATCCATTCACCAAGGAAACCTCATGAACCTTTGGAGCCTGGTTCTTTGGAAACCAGCCACCTCTGCAACAAACTTAACACTTAACACAGACTTAGTGTTGTATGTGCAAAAACTTACTTTATTTTATATGAAAGGTAACTATTAATACATTTAGTTCCAGGTCAGTGTTTTATGATTTTCTTGTGTATTGTAACCAGTTGTTTCCACCACTTTCACTTCTAGTTAAGTCTTCATTCTTTCTTAAATAAACCCACTTTTACTATAAGTGCTCACATGTGCTATGTGGTTTACAGGAACAGTAGTTCATGGTAAAATTGGGGTACACTGCACTGCTGGAGATACCGGTTACTCAGAGCATCTGGAATTTCTGTATCAGGGGCTGGATATCACCCATTGTTAACCTACAAGAGGAAGTCAGGGCTGACATAGCCCTGAGGAGAGTGCTGGAGTGATTGAAAGACTGGTGGTGATTCTCTCTCTCCCTGGAGGCAGAGTACAACCAGTCCTCATGCACCTCGTGCAAAGAATCAGTGACATATTACAGAAATACAGAGACAGACTCCACTCCCCCATCCCCTCTTTACCCATGTAGAATAGTACCTTACAAGGGGAGCAGTCGCTTTGGTTTCAGTGCACTGGAAATAAAGAGAACCCTCCCATAAGGTGGTAGTACAATTATCAATCTTTGACTGGAGGATTCTTCTAGGATCACTAGAAGAAAACATTAAAATCCACTGGAGATCTGCCAATAGAGTCTACTTAACAGAGGATCTGAAACCACAGAAATGTAGGGCTGGAAGGGACTTCAAGAACTCATAGCCAAGCCCCCTGCACTGAAGCAGGACTATGTATACCTAGACCATCCCTGACAGGTGTTTGCCTAACCTGTTCTTGAAAGCCTCCAAGGATGGGGATTCCACAACTTCCCTCGGAAGCTTATTCCAGTGTTTAACTACACTTATAGTTAATTGTCTCTCCTCCCTCCTTCCCCGCAGCTAACCGAAACCTCCTTTGCTGCAGATGGAGCCAATCCCTGGGCTGCAGGTGGTCTGTAGTCATTGAGGAAGCCACAGTCTAAAAAACTGCCTTACATTTGGTTCAGAAGGTGGCAAGAGCATTCATTTACCTTACTCTCCTCTTTTCAAGGAGCACAAAAGCTGATTGGCTACCAAATTAATACTTAGCCTGAAGCCTGGATTTGCCCAATTAATTTGCCCAAAATATAATAATCCATTCTTTCAAAAAATATCAATCATTTCATACAGAAGAGTTGTTGCTATTAAACTTTCTTGTCCAGGAAAAGTTGATCACTAGGATGCATACAGTATTGCAGTTTTTGTCCTCCCATCAAAGGCTATGTTCCTTTTCAGGGAGGACAATCACTGGCAAACTGTGCAATACTATTCCTAGTGTTTGGGGATACTGCTGCTAAATAAAATAACTAAGCCTTTTATTTTTTAAAAAAAGTCTGATTTACAGTAGGAAAAATATTTGCATGGGAAGAGAAACTAGAGGATTATAACATTACCATTATTCTGATCAGATACATCCCAAGAACAGAGATACACCTTTAATTCAGAGAACTCTAAACAAACAGGATGGTAGGAAAATAGGATCAAAGGCAAAATGAAATTTCTACCTATGGAAGAGGGAGGATTCTTCCAGACACCAATCAAAGTTTTGGGGTAGGAAAGGATGGCGAGTAGTGGCTCTTGAAATACATTTTAAAAGAAAATCATTGTTCCCCTAGACAAGTTTTGCTGGCTCTGCATCCTCCAGACTTATTTCCTCTACAGCATTGCTGGACAACATTTCCACCCACGTGCTCCCAATTATTCTCCATCCAGATTATAGATATCTCTTGTGAGAGTCCTTTTCAAGATGGGGAGAAAGGTCTTCTTTCACCTGTCCTCTGTTTACCCCACCTGCAGAGGACCACATGCAACAGCATATGCAACAATACTTGCATATTGCCAAGTATGCAAGGAACACATATTTAATAGAGGACCATGCAAAGATCATGTCCAGAAAAGGACATATTCCATGCACATTTCTTGCTCTAGTATTCCATACTTACACAATGACTTTTGTGTTCTAGGATCACACATTCATGATGCTTGCAGCCATAGACTGGCCCTGTACAAAAGTGTTCCCTTTATACTCAAACATATCTCCTCTCTTTCTGCTCACTTCCCCAGCACAATTAAGTTGTTATTGCTGTTATTCCTGCAGGCCCAGTACAGCTATGGAAGAATGAGCAGGAGTCTAGTCTACCTCATGCACCATTAATTAGATAATGTTTGTACAATACTTTGATGTAAAGTGTTCTAAGTGCTAAGTATTTTTGCTACCAAAATTACCAGCTAGATGTCAAGTGCAGAATATTTATGGTTGGTGATGACATAAGAGGCAGAAAGAAAACAGATTTTTCAGATCACAGGCTGAGATTATGGTACTCACAAATAGAAATATCAGCTGAGTTTAACTGATCTGGAAGTCACTGAAAAGGTATAAAAACAGAAACTCCCAACAATAATTTTCACAGCCTCTTTTCTGATGATAATTGCCTTTTCAGAGAATCTAAGCAAAGCAGCTAAAATTTGAAATACATTCTCAGATTTCATATTGTGGTTATATACAGTGAGAAAATATGCCATGATTTTTGTTATAGCTTCTTCTTGTACTGCAGTAGCTTTTCCCCCATATCTTTCACACTGTAGCTATTATTGCTACTTCCACTAATGCCGAAGGCAATGGACATTCAAGCATTAGTTATTTCACAAAGCTGTGAAAGCCATACACATTTTGGTAGATAAGTTTATACAGTCAGGCCCTCAATAAATGGTCATTTATTTACCATGGATTTTGAAGCTTTTAAATAGATGATTCCTTTAGCAAACTTGAATCTGGGACTGTGGCTCAATATAATGAAATAAGGTAAAAATTCCAACTGTTAAAAATATATTGGACTCTGAATCCTGTTGATAAACACCTGATTTGATGTAAAATGGTATAACCACCTCACCCCAAAGATCTCTGTGATAATCCAGTTAATTTTTAGCACCTAATTATCACTTCAGAATGGAGTGTAGGCTAAATAGCTGAGCTTTATAATTCTTAAAAAGGCTCAAAGAGGATTTGTTTTTTGGGATTCAGTCGAGTAAAAAGTTTCTTTATCAGGTACACACTGAACATACGATATAAGAGACTGGGAGGGATTTTGAAAAAAAGTCAAAATACAGTTAACTGTATCTGTAAATAAAATATTAGCTTTTAGCCGTGAGGCACCCCTTATGTTGGAAAAAAGGGTTGGAGCAGCATAAAAGGGTCCTAAAAATCCTTTTTCTTGTTTGGGGAGAATGCCCTTGCCTAAAGTATTGTGTAAATCAGCTGTAAGGCTGACTCCTGAAAGCCAGTTAAAAGAGCTTGATGGAAATGGGGCTGAGGGCAGGCAGGGTGTTTTGCGGGTAAGGTTTCAGCACTATGGGGATTCTGATCAGCATTGCTGCCCATGGGGCATTTGAAGACAGGCTGCTGTGCCTTTCCAGCCCCTACAGCAGCCCAAGATTGAGAAGGCTCCAGAGTGATTTAAAGCTACCATAGCCTCCCCTGCTCCTGGACTTCCTCCTCCTGGAATTCTGTATTGTGCCTCTTAGGCTATGTCTACACTGCAGCCTGTGTGTGAATATTCCATCCCCCTCAGCAACATAAGTTCCACCAACGTAGCACTGCACATATAAGCGCTAATGTCGGTGTGAGAGCTTCTCCCGCCAACATAGCTTCTGCCACTCATGGAGGTGGTTTATTCAATGCTGACAGGAGAGCTCCCATTGGCATAGAGCATCTTCACCAGCTGCACTACAGCAGTGGAGCTGTACCAATACAGCTGCACTTCTGTAGCACTGTACATATAGACATGGCCTCAGAACCACATAGCAAAGTCTCACCCCTGATATTTGGCAATAAAATAATGAATAATGGGGAAAGCTAGGAAAGGAACCCGAGTCCTTACCTCTTTTCAAACCAGTAGGCAACACTCCCTCCCTGGTTGTTTTCACCCCCAAGTTAGTTTTGGATGTTTCTTTTATTCCTCCAAGGGGTGTATAATTTGGTCAGGAAAAGTTGCTTCAAAGTATGACCAATGCTAATATAAATCAGGCCTTTTATAAAACATTCATTGTCAGATTATGTTAGTAACTTTTGTTTGTTTGTTTTAATCCAAAGCACAGTAATAAATAAGGCACTAAAGCAAAAAAGCAAAACTTTGGATCTCTCTCTGATTTGGACAAATGGAAATCAGAACAGAATGCAAAGTTACAGACAAGAGACAAGAACGAAGCCAGTGGAATTTGAGTAAAGCCATTTTCAAATCCTGCTGATTGCCAGCATGCTTTAATTACTGAAGCAGGACATCTGAAGAGCAATCAATAGGATCAGAATAATCAAATCATTGCATTAGTGAGCATGAATATCTGAATAAAGACAAAATATAAATAACTATGTTGCTATGTTTTGCTTTTTGTTTGATCTTTTTGGGGATAAATCCTGAGGTCATTATCCAGCTTTTTACTGAGTAGCATAATCGTTAAATCTTCCATTTATATAATGATTTTATTCCAAAGCACTTTACATATTATGCGTAATAGAATCCCAATTGTTCAAAAGTATCTGGAGACACCCAAACACACTGGATAATTAGCGAAATCAGCCCAGCAGACTCTGAAAGTTGAATGTGATTCTTTGAAAAATTTTACTCAGGACATATTTGAATCCACTGGCTCAGCAGTGGATGGGAAGGAAGAGACACCAGATTCATAGGAGTGTAACTTCAGTGAAGATTAAGACCTGTGTGGGATGGGAAATTCAAGGTTAGATTTAGGATTGCTTAATGCACTACTGGAAGGCATTCAGATACTGTAGTGAGGAGTGTGATGTAAAAACCCTATATAAAATAAAATTGAAATTGTAGGTGCTCAGCATCTTCAAAAGTCAGGAATTAGGTGTTTCAGGAAAACTGAGAGAGATCATAAGCATCCATAAAACTGGATTAGCAGAGGACATCATCTCTCTTATCCTAAGCCTATCCTTGATTTTGCCCTATACAGAGTTCCTCGGTGACCATTTAGACACAGACAACCCCCACTCCCCTTCCTCTGGGAAGTGGTGTAAGCCTCATGGTAAGGGACACCTAACCCCACCTCATCTTCCACACCCATCCACCAGAACAAATCAGCAGCTGTGTATCTTCAGGGAACAAGTTTCCACTGGCAAGGATCAGACATGAGGACTCATTAGTTCTTTTCCACCTCTATTTTCTGTGATGGAATGAATGAAAAGGTTATTATTAAAACCCAGTTAATTTGAGGGAAAGGAGAACAGTTGTTTTTTAAAGCCTCTTCCCTGCAAAAGTCTAATTATCACCACACATACACTATGCAGCTAAGGTCTGTTATTTTTAAACAAAAATATAACCTGACAAGGCTCACCGTCTGCCACTGACTCTGTACTCAGCTAAAATCATTAACAATTTCCTTTCTTTGCAAGAAACCCATAAGCTACTCAAGGTAAAGGTGTTCTTCCTCTTCCTTCCCCCTGCCCTTCACTATACTATTGGTTTAGGTAATAAAATGGTAGAACAATACCTTTTTATATCACTGCTATATCCATTGAGTTTCTGAGACTCAGTATACCAACATGTGATTATATATTCATCTACATCCATGTGACAAGCAGCTCTGAAGATACTTGTGTCAGCAGTATGCAGTGTTCCTGTCTAGTCAGTTATCTGGTGCATTCAACATTTCATTCAGTCAGTTTTGGAGGAAGTTAAAGTAGAAGTTAGTAGAGTATAATATCCTCTTTATCTTTCAGTACAGAACATGGTCTATGATTAGAACAAGGGTCCAGGAGTCAGAACTTCTAGATGCTATTTCCAGCTCTGATTTACTGGGTAATAGTATGCAGGTCACTGAACTTCTAAGAGCATTGGTCTTCCTATCTGTAAAATGATGACTATAATAGTACAGGGCACTTATGAGGATTAATTAATGAGAGGTGCTAGAAAGTATGACGTATAACCCATCAAAAGAAATTATACCGCGTTACACTTTGTTTTCATAGAAAGTTCACGCCCTGACTGATAAGTTGACAACTTGAGGTATTTCTGAAATTCTCCCTTCTCTGGGATTTCTAAGTATTAATGGTGCCTCATTTCACTTTTTTCATCTCTGGAAGAAGTGAAATTTCACCTGTGCTTTTTAAATCTATTAAAAAGATTACAGCCTTTCCCTGATGCTGCTGACAGTTAGCCATGCCTTTGAAAGCCCCAGGTTGCATTCCTGGTGCATTGTCCTCCACTAGGAACTACCATGAACAACCACTCAGAAAGTTCATTCTAGAATAAAGTCTGTTGGCTCAACTTCTTAATTAAGAAATCAAGTAATAATATAATGAGTATGTTACATCTATGATCAATGAACTGTGTAATTCTAAGGCTATGTACACACTGACAGTGGCAAATTCGCCACCGCTGGATCAATCTATCTGGATTGATTGAGCAGGAGTGAAGACCCGCTCAATCAATCTGGAAGTTGATTCAATTAAACCACTTCCTCAAAAGGCATAGCACTGTGTTGACGGGAACGCATTTCCCGTCAGTGCAGCACAGTGGAGACTGCGTGCTAAAGGGAAGTTACAAAGTCAACAGGAGTTACGCAAGCTACACAGAGTAGCTTGCGTAACTCCCATTGACTGCCACCGAATTTCCAGGTAAGTGTAGACTAGGCCTAAGTGTCCTTTCTAATATACAATTTTCATCCCCATGTTGTTTGTGAGATGGCTGCCTTAGGGTATATCTACACTGCAATTACGTCTCTGATTGTGGCATAGGTAGACATATCTCCGCTTTGCTTTACCCATGGTAACACAGATAAAAATAGCAGTATAGATAAAATAGCATCAGCTATACAGGTACATCAGAGACCATGAAGATCTATCTACATTGCAGCTGGGAGCAAGCATACCGGGCCAAGTAGACAGACTTATGTTAGTGGGGCTTCAGCTAGCATTCTAAAGATAGTAGCGTGGACACTGTGACATTGGTGGTGGCTCAAGCTAGCCACGTGAGGTTGGATCCAGGGGATCAAGTTGGTCTAAGCTCAGGTGGCTAGCCCCAGCCTCCACCAATGCCCAAACATCTGCACTGCTCTTTTTAGCACAATAGCTCAGGCCCTAAAGGCACCAGTCTGCCTAGCTTAGACATATCCCGAGTATATACTTGCACTGTTAGCCTACGCTGCCACAGCTAGAATGCTATTTTTAGCTGTGCTGGCTTGGGTACATCTACCCATGGTGAAATCACCCCTCGGATTGTAGTGCAGGTTTACACTTAGAGACTGCATCTCTCCTGTGCACCACTACAATGGCAGAATTCAGACAAAGCCCATTATCAACAATCCTTTCCAGCCTCATTTATACAAGTGGTGAGCAATGGCAAGCCCCATTGCATTTCAGTAGAGCTGAGAGTCCTCTTGACCTGTGAAAAGCAGGACAATAGATATGTGCCCTCTTTAGGATAGAAAGCAGGATTTTTCAATGGACAGTCCAAGCCGTGGACTCCCTTACAGTGGCAAGTCACAGCCAGCATTCACTGACTTTCACGTTTGTTCTGGCCCAGCACTTGTGAGACCATGAGCCATCACTAAGTTATCATTATATTTCACCCAGCCAACAGAGGATTGGAGCAGAGGCCTGTTTTTACTGTCTATATTGTGGACAGTTTAAGCTAAAGTCATGTTTATGTCACACTCCCAGATGCCACTGTAAATAATATTTGGGTGGATATTTGCTTACTAATATTTTACTGAGATGGAATAAAGAGCTGATGTGGGTAGTTTAAGGACATTCAGATTTTTCCTCTTATTTATTACTTGGATTCTAATAGCCTCTCAAGGCATTAACTGAGACCAGAGCACTGGGCACACAAACACATAGTAAGAGACAGTCTTGCAGTCTAAACGGACAAAAGACAAAGGGAAAAACAGAGGTGCAGAGAAGTAGGTGGGCTCTCCAAGGTCATACACAGGCCATTTGCCAAGCTCCAAATAGGACTCAGGTCTCCTAACACCTAGTCCAGTGCTCTGCACACTCTCCCAGGCTGCCTCTCCGCAGATTCTACTTCAGTGGAGGCTGTGGGCTAAAAATGCCTTTCAATCGTAGTACCGATGTCAGTGATTAAGGTAGACATAGTGCCGGCAGCTGTAATACAAGATCACATAGTCTTGCCAATGCTTCTGGAACCCACCCTGCAGTATGCTTTTTATTCCAATACCATGCTTCTTTAAGCAGACTGTAAACAGCAGCTCTGAATTCTGTCACAATGATTGACAGTTTCATCAGGTAGAAAGACATGGTCATTATAGGCTGATATCACTAAACTTATTTCCATTTGTGTCCCATAGCCTTTCACCTCCTGAGACCTGGGTATTATATTAACTCACTATACCACTAAGCCCCATTCTTAAATGGCAGTACATTGGCAGGAATGGCAGGAAATTGACATACAGTTACACTATCAAAACAGCCAGGAATTTGGGACCAAATTGTAACATTGAGCAACTAGCCTGAGAAGGTGTGAGGGGAGACTATAGAGAGTTGCCACAGTGTACTCACAATCTCTGCTCAAGTGGCCTGGAACACACAGAGACTGCATTTGCATCAGTCTGCTCTTTCCCAGTGGGGCACCTGTGGTCTAGCGTGGAGCCAGGAGTACTCCCAAGGGAGCAGTCCCTAGAGTTTAGAGATTGCTATTATGACAGGCTGCTACATGGGCTAAAAAATACAGTAGTTTATTACACTCTACTCCCGCCAACACACCCACATGAAGGCGTATCTTAATCTAGCCCTAAAACTAGCTACAGGGCCAGATTTAGGGGCAGGCAACCACCTGGGGTGCTGGGCTTGGGGGCTGCCAGGCTCAGGGTGTTGTTTTTATTGTTAGTGACAAAAGGTAAAAATAGAACATTTGAAGTAAAATGTTTCAGGGATTCCATACATGGATTCATTTTTCACTAACCTCCTCGAATGTTGTGGACCTTTGTAGAATCTTGTGGAACCTTCCAGACTTTCTCAAAATTACATTGTCCTCAAACCTCCTAGAATGCTGCTAGCCATGCCCTTGTGGGTATATAAGGAGTGGGATGTCACCCATCAGTCAGTGAGATATAAGAATGAACTGAAGTGAAGTGAGAGCCCAGCTGTGATATTGTGAACCTTGTTTTGTTCTGAAATTGTGAAAGTGTTCTTGTGCTGTAAGACTTGAGGAGTGTATGTCGTGAAATGGGCTGCAAATACAATAAAAATTAAGGTATTCAAAAGTTTAACACATGGGGGGGCATCGAAGATGCTTCTTGCTTGGTGTACCATTGGGTCTAGGGCTGGACCTGATTAAGTAGTCAACATTTTCAAAACTTAGGTGCCTAAAATTAGACACCAAAATAAAATTATGTATGTATGTATGTATGAATGTAAAATTAAATAAAAAATAATAAAATAAAATAAAAATAATAAATCATCATCATCCAGATTTTCACGAGCACTCCTTAATTCTAGATTGTTATACCAAAATATGTCATCTTGTTAATAGCCCTCTTTCAAAAGTTATTCCACAAGGCCACCCCCATAAAATGAAGGCAGGCATCTCACTTGTCTACAGAATGTGTGAGGTAACAGCAGTCCTGTGGTATAGAATATGGCCCTCCAACTGTACCTCCTAGCAAGTTCACCCTCTTCCAGGGGGAAGGATGTAAAGGGCATGAAACAGTTCAACAAAAAGAAAAATAGTTCTACAAGGGGCCAGGCCTTTCAGACTCCAGAGGAAGTCGCAGCTCACACCCTCCTGCATAGCTAAAGGCCAATACAATCCTGGGACTTCCAACAAAAGAAACAAACCATAACCCACTACCACACTTTACTAATGCTGAATGCTAGCTCTGTTTGTTTCAGTACACCACCACACCTGACCTGACTACCTCCCTTTTTAAGTCTGTTCCCAAGCCTGATAAGACACAGGTTGAGGCTGATTGTGACCACAGAAGTTCTTTAACCCTTTCTTGACAAGTACATGTGCATGTTTGTAGGATGGTGTGTGTGTGTGTGTGTGTGTGTGTGTGTGTGTGTGTGTGTGTGTGTGTGTGTGTGTGTGAGAGAGAGAGAGAGAGAGAAACAGAAACAGAAACAGAGAGAATGGAGGGAAGGGGGAGAGCTGGATGTCTGCTCCACCATACCCTCAGAAACTGTTCAAACGTCAATGTTAGTTATAAAATAAAGCTAGTTATAAATTATCCATAATAGCTGGATCCAAAGGCTGGTACCCTGATGAGCATACAGTCAAAAATATGGCTTTTAAAAAAGCATGTTTTCAACTCACAAGCATGCAGTGTCTTTTGAAATCCACATAGGGTCTTTCCAGCTACTGAGTTTAACTTGTGACTCCAGTGGTATCAATGAAAACAAAAGCCGTTTGTGTTTTCATCTGTTTAAAATACTGCAAAAAGTACATGGAAAAAAGATGCTAACATTTTTCTTAGGGAGATGGGGCTGATTTCCAGAAATAGTGGGTACCCACATTTTCAGGTGAAGTCAACAGGAACTGTGGGGAGTGCTTAACTACCTTGACAGTTAGGAAGTTTTTCATAAAGTCCAATGTAAATCACCATTGCTGCAATTTAAGCCCATTGCTTCTTGTCTTATCCACAGAAGTGAAGGAGAACAATTTTTTCCCTCCACCTTGTAACAACCTTTTATGTACTTGAAATCATTTGAACTTTGAAATAATTTGTACTTTGAAATCATTTTTGTTACTCTTCTCTGGACTTTCTCCAATTTGTCCTCATCTTTCCTGAAATGTGGTGCCCAGAACTTGACACAATACTCCAGTTGAGGACTAATAAACACAGAGTAGAGCAGAAGAATTACTTCTTATGTCTTGCTTACAACGCTTCTGCTAATACATCCCAGAATGATGTTTGCTTTTTTTTTTGCAACAGTGTGACACTGTTGACTCATATTTAGCTTCTGATCCACTATGACCCCCAGATCTGTTTCTTCAGTATTCTTTCCTAGTGAATCATTTCCCATTTGAATTTTAATCCTGTCCTTCAAAGCACTTGTACTCCCTCCAAGCTTGGTATCATCCACAAACTTTATAAGTGTACTCTCTGTGCCATTATCTAAATCATTGATGAAGATATTGAACAGAACAGAGCCCAGAACTGATCCCTGCAGGACCCCACTCGCTATGCCCTTCCAACTTGACTCTAAACCACTGATAACTATTCCCTGGGAATGGTTTTCCAGCCAGTTATGCACCCACCTTATAGTAGCTCCATCTAGGTTGTACTTCTCTAGTTTGTTTATGAGAAAGTCATGCAAGACAGTATCAAAAACCTTACTAAAGTCAAGATATACTATATCTACTTCTCCCCATCCACAAGGCTTGTTACCCTGCCAAAGAAAGCTATCAGGTTAGTTTGGGTATGTCTACACTGACAACAGCAAAGTTGCTGCCATCAGATCGACCTATCTGGATCGACTGAGCGGTCAGTGAAGACCAGGTCAGTCGATTCAGAAGTCAACGCAGTAAAACCACCTCCTCAAGTAGCATAGCGCTGTGTCGACGGGAACATGGTTCCCGTCAGCGCAGTGCAGTGAAGACGCTGTGCAGAAGGGAAACACAGCAGTTGATGGAAGTTACACAAGCTACTCTGCGTAGCTTGCGTAACTCCCATCGACTGCCGCCGAATCGCCTGGTAAGTGTAGACCAGGGCTTTGACACAATTTGTTCTTGACAAATCCATGCTGACTGTTACTTATCACCTTATTATCTTATAGGTGTTTGTAAATTGATTGCTTAATTATTTGTTCCATTATCTTTCTGGGTACTGAAGTTAAGTTGACTGGTCTATAATTCCTTGGGTTGTCCTTGTTTCCCTTTTTATAGATTGGCACTGTATTTTCCCTTTTCCGGTCTTCTGGAATCTCTCCCATCTTCCATGACTTCTCAAAGATTATCGCTAATGGCTCAGATATCTCTTCAGTTCTCTCCTTCAATATTCTAGGATATATTTCATCAGCCTACAATTCCAGACAGAAGTATCTGTCTCTACCCTCTATGAACCTTCACAAAGCACTGGTGTCCAAGCTCCTTGCTTAGCCAGTTCAGTTCAGACAATAGTGACCCTTCAATCTGAACAGGCAAACATAGTTCTGCTTTGCTTTGCTTTGCTTATATAATAATTATATAATATATATATATATAAGCCCTTTGCTTATATAATAAGGGGAACAACATTTTGTTACCCCTCCATTTAACACTAAAGTGATTTGTAACTTCACACCAGCCAAAAGGGATCATTTAGGCAAAGCATTCCCATTATGCTGAGCAACAAAGCAGGGTGGGTGTGCTCATGCAAATATCAGTACAGCCAGGGAGAGTCCATTCTTACATCCTCCCGCAGCTGAGAATTTGTTGTCCCAGCAAATCACACTCTGGATTATACCAACTACATGAGTTCTCCCCAAAGGGTCTGAGGAAACCTACTATTGCTTCTACAAGCCTGTGAGCTATGTGTATTGCTTCTTCACTAATCACTCCAGGTGCATCATAAGTTAACCTGGTTACTGGCCAGGTGGACAAATTGGAGAGAGTCCAGAGGAAGGCAACAAAAATGATTAGGGGACTGAAGCACATGACTTATGTGGAGAGATTAAGGGAACTAGTTTTGTTTAATCTGCAGAAGAGAAGAATGAGGGGGGATTTGATAGCAGCTTTTAACCTACCTGAAAGGAGGTTCCAGGGCTGTTTTCAGTGGTAGTAGATGATAGAACTAGGAGCAATGGTCTCAAGTTACAGTGGGGGAGGTCTAGGTTGGATATTAGGAAAAAGTTTTTCACTGGGATGATGGTGAAGCACTGGAATGGGTTACCTAGGGAAGTGGTGGAATCTCCATCCTTAGAGGTTTTTAAGGTGAGGCTTGACAAAGCCCTGGCTGGGATGATTTACTTGGGGTTGGTTCTACTTTGAACAGGGGGTTGGACTAGATGACCTCCTGAGGGCCATTCCAACCCTAATCTTCTATGATTCCTCCAAGGCTCTTCCAAATACAATCAGGTCATCCAAATAAACTAAGACTTGCAGCAAGTTCATGTCTCCCATAATTTTCTCCATAAGAAGTTGAAATGTGGCAGGTGCTCCAAAGATCCCTTAAGGTATACGTTCAAAATGGCCAGACAAAGACTGTATTTTCCTTATCTTCTGCTCCCAGGGGAATTTGGTAGTATTCACTTCAGAGATCCAATACTGAGAATCACTGGCTCCCCAGCAAACAATCGAAGGCATCTTGTACCCGAAGCATGGTGTACTGGTCAACTACAGTGCACTTGTTTAGTGTGCAGTAGTCGATACATATCCAGATTTTCCCATTCTTTTTCTGGACCACCACAATGGGTGAGGTGTACAGGCTATGGGACTCTATAATGATGCCAGTCGCAATCAGATCCTGAAGATGATGTTATGTGTCTTCCATCTCTGAGAGAGCAATCTTTCTAGATACTTCCCTGAAGGGTCCTGAGTCTTGTAGTCTGAAAGTGCGTTCCACTCCTTTTGCACATCCCACTCATGCAGTGAGAATATCTTGGATCTTTCACAAAATTTCTTCCTCAGGCGGTCCTTCCGCTCCACAGATGACAGCAAATCTATTTGCAGGATCTATTGACAGAACTTCAGTTTCACACTGCAGTCTCACAATGGTTTTGGGCTCAAAGAGATCCTCTATCTCCTGCCCTTGCTTCACAACAACATCACAGCTTGTTTCATTAGCCATCAGTAAAATCACCTTTTCCTAGGCTTCAATAAGTAGGGCTATGATTCCATAGCACTCCTTCAGGGACCTTTCCCTCAGCCAGCTGCTCCACTATTGCTAACATTTCTTTACTGTCTTTTAGGCAGGTACTCATGACAATCACCTCCTTTTCCATCACTATGGGCACCACTAAGGAGGTTGTGCTTGTGTGCTTCAATGCTCCCACTGGTAGCTCAGACACATCCTTCTTAGTGTTCTCAATTTTCCATAGGTTTCAGCACAAAGCATATGGGTGTTTAGGTATTGATCCCCAGCTCATTGTCTGCAGTAATCAGCGAGTACCTTGCAGAGACTGGACTTGGTTCCTATTAGCACAGACACATCAGATATTCCTTTAGGGTTGGGGCACATTAAGGCAGAGGTGTTCACCTCTTCTCTTACTCTGGCAACTCCTCTGGAAGTTCCAGGTGCACTATGACATACCCTTTGTAGAGATATTCATCCATGCTGAGGTCACACAGGCCAAGCCCTGTCAGTGGTTGCATAGGCAGGTGCCTAAGCATCTGTTGGTAGAATGACTGAAATATAATAGTCACTTGAGATCCAGTGTCAATTAAATTCTGTCCCTTCGATCCTCACCGTGACCACTGCTCGAGGCCCTATCAGCCCGGGTGGGATCTCAGCTGGACCATGTTTTCCAGGGGAGCCTTCAAATCCTGTGGGCCTGCGCGGCCTTCTTCTCAAGCCCCTGTGGCAGTTTCTTGACCCCTCCCAATTGGTACTCAGCTTTCCATACACTAAGGAGGGATTTTCTTCATTATGACACTTGGCAGCACTGTGTCCATCCTGTCCACACCAGTAGCAGAAAATTGTCCTTCCCCACTTCGCTCAGGTGGCAAGGTGACTCTAAATGCTGACTTCTCCCTCACCTCAGCTAGAAGCTGAAAGTCTTAGCTTGGTCAATGGTACTATGAAGTTCAGTTATCTGTTCTGTCAGATCCTGCACTTGTTGGGTAAGTTCCTCTCTGATGCTCATCATCAGTACACTGTAGGGATGCTGTGCTGGCTGGCTCAGATGGTGGGGCTTCCTTCTGGCAGCCTGCTTTTCTTTATCCTCTCTGGCCTCTTTTATCAGCTGGGAGAAACTTGGGAGACTTTCCTGTCATCCCCTTAACCGGAGATGAAGTAGAACTGGTTTCTGATATTGAGTTCGTTTTACAATTTGAGCCAGTCTGGTGTGATCCGTCTACTCAGCAGTCAGGTCCCAGCCTCCACTTGTAACGCCGACAGTCTCTGGTCATCGGTGGGTGAGGTTGAACCTGACATCTCTGAAGCTTAGTGTATGAGCCTCTACTGCATGAGCTAAAAGCCATATGTCTATTAGCTAAGGCTGTAGCAGACTCATCAATCTTTTGTTGGGGTAGATGCCACTAGAGGGGGACAGAGCACCACACAAAGCAAGAATGAGTTACAGGCAATTTTTTTAAGAATGTTTTGTGATTTTGCCCTGTGTAAGATTTTTAGCTATTCCTCAAGAAGAAAGCAGACTTAGTCTGTTTCTACAGAGAAGTATGCTGCACTTTCTTGTTATCACACTTGGAAACTTCTCAGGTGGGCACCTAAAGACATCAAAGTTAATTATAAATATCCTCTCTAAAGCATGTAACTTGGCTCCAAAGATGATACCCTGAGGAGGATACAGTTAGAAAAAATTGACTTTAAAAAATATATTTTCAGCTCACAAATAAATAGTTTCTTTTGAAATCCCTGTAGGATCTTCCCACCTACTGGGTTTAACTTTAGACTCCAATAGTATTATTGAAAATAAAAACTGTTTGTGCTTTCATCTGTTTACTACATTGGAAAAAATAAAAATCCCTCCTCTAAGTAAAGATAAATTACTAACATTTTCTGACGAGAATGCATTCTTTCCACACAATGATCACTTGTAATTTCACATCATTGGTCATTCTTTCTACTTCCCTATTCAACATGTGAAATGTGCAAAATTCTTTCAAATATTATAGCTGTTGTTGCTGTTGTTGTTTTGGTTGTTACTCTTTCTCATTTGAAATCAAATTTGAAGTCTTATCTCTTTGTCATTAAAGATTAATTTGGCTTTATCAGTCTAAGGTAATTTTGATGAGTCAGTTTTAATGGCAAATGGCAAAGGTGGAGGAGAATGGTCCTCTGTACATTAATAAAAGTAAAATAATGAGATTTTTATCTCTAGGTTACCTGTTCAAATCAATGTGAATCTGGTAGTGATTGGCAAAATGTTAGCTATTAAATGGTCCATGGGAAATGAGCTGCTTGTTGTAGACCAGTTCTTAGCTCCACAACAACAACAACAAAATCCATACCACAACTCAACCCCCAAAACACCTAACGTCGAAACTTGGACCTTTTTTAGCAATCTCATCATCATCTATGTAGGCATTTATACTTCAGTTATCACTGTGGTGTCCCACCTTACATGGAAAAGATTTAGTGGACCACGTAAGTCATACCCTTTTCATTTTTAGAAGGCATTTCCCCTGCTCACAGTTGAGGCATACTGGTGAGATGGATTGAGAAGTCTTCACTGACATTGTTTGCACCTTTTGGTGGATAAAGGGAGGACTGTAGTCTCCAGAGCTTTCAGTCTATCACCTTCCACCAATGCTAAATACACTTAAATAAAAACAAGTTAGTTAATAACACTTATTACATCAAATAAAATGTCTTGGTTTGATGCTAAACACTGGCTAGAATGAAGTATATATAATTATCTTATTTATTTATTTACTTGAAATTCTAATTTAGCTATCTGTATTTAAGATCTGAAAGGAAAAAGATCAATATGATTAGTTCTTAACAAAATTATGTTTTCTCCTTGGTAGTAAGAATACAGTAGACTAATTTCAGAAGGCTCCAGGACAACACTTATACACTGCTTCCTCCTAGAAACCAAATAAAGACCCCACTGAGGCTTTAATGTCATGAAAGTAATTTTCAATTCTCTTCTCTCTCTGCAGAACAGATTAAATGATGACTTTCATGGTGGAGAACATACAGTGTTTCATAATTTATGAAATATTGTCAAGTATCAGTAAGTAATTGTGCAAACATTTTTTCATGAAAATATAAACTTTTCAAAAGATTATAATGAGGTTCACTAGTTGTGGGTGGCCATGACACAGTGAATTATCAAGAGCTTATGATACATCTTCTCTGTGAAACAGACAATGATAGAGCTGTAACAACCATAAAAAAAATCAAAGGCACAAGACTGGTTCTAATTAAAGGTGGGATGAGGACATTTCTTAATGGAGCTATGGGGCAATGTAAGGTTTAGATAAAATCTACAAGCCATAGTGCCATGATTTCTAAGTAACCTATTTCTTTTGCAATATGTAGTATGAGAGAACACTGACAGGATAGTTGTAACAGATTGTGGTGGCCCAGTCTATGGCTGCCCACGTGTAGCTGTGCCCTTGATCCCCTATCACACCAATGAAGAATGGAGTTAGAAAGCAAGGGAGTGGAGCAGCAGTGCAGGTTCCAAGGGAGTGGATTAGATCTTCAGATGATATAAATCAGAAAAGAGCCATTCAAATTTACATCAGATGAGAATGGGCCCAGTGAATCCATATGGGCCAAGGCATATGACACTCTTTTCATGGCTGTTGCAAAAGCCAATGAAGATGTTATACCTTATGCAGGTATTGTTGGCTCTTTCCAACCATACCTATATGGCAGGCATAGTAAAATCTCAAAAGATTACTATGAGATACTTACTGACTGTCTTCAACTGGCTTTTATTCCAGAAGAGTGGAAGGCACTCCAAACCTTCAGGAGGTGCTTATCATTTCACTGGACTGGGCCCTTGGTTAATCTATGTCACAGGTGGCCAAATGTACTGACCCCTCAAAACCTCCCTTCCCACTGGGTAGAATCTTCTAGCTTCACCACCCTTCCATAGGGCAGGAGTTCCTCGCTCCTCACCCCAGTCTGGTAGGTAGAGAATGGGCGGGGGGACATACAGGGTTCAAAGAGTTGTACTTTAGCTGTAAAAGAGCCGCATGCGGCTCATCCGTGCTATACGTTAGAAAATTCAGATGGTTCTCAGAACCTTGGCCCTCATCCTTCCTAGTGCTATACATCCTCAAGCCCTGCTGACATAAATAGGAGTTGAGAGTGCATAGCACCTCGCAGAATCAGGCCCCATAAATTGACTGGGTTTGCAAAATACAGATGGCAGTCTCATAAGAGAAGCTTTTCCCATTATTTCTTGGCTCCTCTAGTTCCAGACAGATTCTCAAAGTACTAATTTATGTTATAATAGAAGTAACAGAACAAAGTCACTAGAACATTTTCCCACCACAAAAAAATGGCTCATTTTTTGTTTTGTGTGAAGGCTCCATCTTTTTCTTAATGTAACTTAACAAATTCATCCATCCCCAATATTTTGTTATACTTTCTGTGTTAGGGAATGGATCCTAAGAATTGTTGAAAGCCATCATTATTGCTGACTTCAGTGGGAGTTTTGGTTGCTTAGAGAAAGGGTAAAAGTAAACAGAAGAATTGTCAGAATTTTCCATTAGTTTGATTGTATCTTAATTGCAGCTCTGAGTAGCTTCAGGTGAGGAGGACCTACCTTTCTTCTTCTCCATCACTGTCAGCACTGGTTGAAGTATTTATTTCTTTTATTGAAATGGAGTGATTGACCCGTAGAGTTTACTGTTAGGATTAACATTTTTCAATCCTTCAGCAAGTTTCTGAAATATTTCAAGTAATCTCATTTTTTAGAACAGGAGCTAAATCACGGGGAGAGGACAATGGTGGATTGTTATTATTCACAGATATCTTTGTGTGAACTGACATTCTATTTTAGAGTGAGTTTCAGTGATTCATCTTATCCCTTGTTTTTTTCTGTGCAACATTGGAAGAAGTATATATATGATATAGAAATATATATGTGATTCAACTCACTGAAAGGAAACAGTAGCGAGTACATGCATGCTTAAAACTCTTTTCTTTTCTCCACATGGGGAGGGCCGCTTCTTTTTTATGGTCTCATATACTATGTGTCCTTTCTGGGTCTTACATGTTGTCAATTAGCTATTGAATGCAAACAGATCTTCGTAAATGAGGAATGATTGAGCTGGAAATTTATGACATGCAAAGGATTGAGATTAAGGTGTACTGTAGCAACCCAGGTACAAACATTTTACTTATGGAGGAGCATTAGCAGAATGCATTAAAAATATTGCATGAGACTGGGAGAGAGGAAACAATGTATCTAATGGCTTTGTAGTTCTATTTATTTTTTTACTGTATTGATTTTCTTGTCATCGACCGTGAAACAGCCCCTGTAGCTCTGACCTCCTTTCAAGTGACACCTTTAGCAAGATAGCAGCACTTTCATTTAAACAGGTATTTGCAATAAGGGGAGCACTCAACGTACTCTAATTCTATTAAACTTGTTTGTGGCGATGACTGTTGCAAGTCTAGTGAAAAGTGGTAATGTGGATTCTATTTTCCCCTGGCAACAAAATCTGGCTAAAGAGGATAGCACAAGGTCATAAACAGAGGCGGAACAAAACAACTGTTTGTTTTGGGGTTTTTTGTATCATAGAATCTTAGGAAGTTGGAAGATATTAGAAGTTGCAGACAGAAAAGACTTAGTAGTGTGTATTGTAAATGATAGGGGTCCAGTCCTGTTTTCACATGGGGGAGGATTGGCCTGGAATGACCAGACTTATAGAAAACTGCCTAGAATTTTGTGCTCGTTGTTACCTGTGAGCATAATTTTGTGAATCCAAATTTGCAACTTTTCCTCCAACCACTTTTCTGTCTTTTCGACTTAGGCCGTCATCCCACAATGTATCACATAGTAACTGAACCGTGCATGCACCATGAAACCCCCTGGAAGTCAGTTGGACTCCAGATAGGCATGAGGTCTGCCCATGTGCAACACACTGCAGAATTGGGTCCACAGACTGTAAATTCTTCTGGGCAAGGACTGTCTCTTTTTGTGTGTTTGCACAGTGCCTAGCGTAATGGGGCTCTCATCCCAGCTGCCAATGTTATTATTAATCTAGATACTGGATGGTTTCTATAAATCAGGTATTTAGGGACCTAAGGGTCAGCATTTGTAACCCACAATAATATCGACAAGTCAAAGAGATTCTTCTTCAGCTGTATTGACAGAGGTTTGTGATTTTGGAGCCAAAGATCCTGAGTTTCTACCTTGCTGATGGCCATGATGTCTGTACATACATTCAGTACAGTATAATCTAGTCCATTTTCTGTTTAATGTACCCAATACTGCAAAGAGGTCTTGGATGTTTCAATGATACCTACCACTGGGTCTGTAATGTCCCAATATGGCACAAAACTGTGTAAGCAGCCTCTTGCACCCATGCAGAGCCCCTTTGTGTGACCCTAGAGGTCAGCCTTCATGGTTCTCTTTGCAGTATTGGGTTCTTCAGTAGGAGCGAAGGACACAATGATTCCTTTTTTCAATGTTCCAAGTGATGAAGTTTCTGCCACTTCTCCTGGATGACTACTCAGAATCTAATAGACATCACCATTAAGGAAGATTCTCCTGATGTTCAATTCAGTGCAATTACTCACATGATTAAAGTTAGGCAGATGCTTAATTGGGGTCATGGAGCCAATTATGCAGGCTGAATTGGGGTCTTAATGCTCCAGAACCTAAATTTTTGTTTAAAAAAGCCTCTCACCCTGTTGGCTGCTAAGATAAGCTTCCAAAAGCAAGCATTGGTAACCAATACAGCACTGTCTTCTAAGTTCGATTGTCAAAAGTGCTTCTGCAGTGTTCCTTTTCTTTATATAAAGATGTATTTAGAGATTGCAGGGATCTATTTAAAAAAATGCCACTTAGGAGGATAGAATGTGTTTTATCAAAACAAACTCTAATATCCTTTTTATAAGAATTCCGTCAGATTATGTGCTTTATGGATTTTATCTGAATGTTTTTTAAATTAACAAAGAATACTTACTATATTTAAAAATACTGCGTTAGTTCTTTTTATCTTTCCTCATAGATCAGTTCCTCAGTCCTCTTAGTCATTTTTCTTGCTATTCTCTAAATTCCATCCAGTTTGTTTGTAACTCTCTAAGGTGGTCAAAACTGAATGAAGCACTCTACATATGATCTACCAGAGCCATACAGAAATAGACTATCAACTTCCAGCTTGTGAAGTATTTTTTTAAACAGTTCATTAACTAAAGGAGCCCAAAATGCCTATTTCCAACATTCAGGATTCCTATACATGATGGGGATATAAAAAAGTTATTTCCCTGATTAACTGCATATGACCTTATATGGAGTAACAATGAATGAATCTTCTTCAGTCATTAATGCTATGAAGTCTATAACCAGACCATATACTGGTCTTAATCCATTCCTGAGCCCTCTCCTTTTCCCCCTTCCCCTCCCATGCAATCTCTGCTCCAGGGCTCTAACGCCTTCCACTGCAGTGACCCCCTCTGTCGTGGACAGCACCCCAGTGATTCACCCCTTCCCAGTATATATATCATGGGCATTGATACTGTCTGGCTCCCATGACTCACAAACACTGGCTTTCTCTCACACACACACTTCCCATCTGTTTCGCACAACTTTCACCTACATGTACACCCACTCAACCACATCTGTATAGATCAATGTGTGAACAGAAAAAAACCCTTTATTTCAATAAATAGATTGGGATACGTTTGGGCTAGTTTTTAAGTGACTTACAGTGATGTTAAGTGATGGACATATAGTATATATTACATATTATGTGGATGCATCCCACATAACACATAGAAAGCTTCATATATGGTGCACAATGGTCAACAGGTTGAGAACCACTGTTTCAGATCACAGTTTTGCATCCTTGCCTACCCTAGCTAATAGCCATTGATGGACCTATCCTCCATGAATTTCTCTAGTTCTTTTTTGGACTCTGTTATAGTCTTGGCCTTCACAACATCATCTGGCAAAGAGTTCCACAGGTTGACTGTGTATTGTGTGAAGAAATACTTCCTTTTGTATGTTTTTAAACTGCTGCTGATTAATTCCATTTGATGACCCCCAGTTCTTGTGTTATGAAAAGGAGTAAATAACACTTCCTTATTTACTTTCTCTACACCAGTAATAATTTTATAGACCTCTATCTTTTCCTTCCTTAGTCATCTCTTTTCCAAGTTGAAAAGTCTGAATTTTATTAATATCTCCTCATATGGAAGCTGATTCATACCCCTAATCATTTTATATTTATAATATAATTTATAATACATTTATATTGAGCCGCTATTATGGTGTCTTTAAAAAGTCTTCAGGCAGCTTGCAGAAATTTCACTTTTGGCACCATACCTTTTAATTTCTGTTTAACTAATTTCCTCATTTTTGTGTAGTCCTCCTTCTGAAATTAAATGCTACCATGGTGGGCTGCTTTGGTGTTTTCCCCCCCACAGGGATGTTAAATTTTATGATGTTATGGTCACTATTACCAAGCAGTTCATCTATATTCACCTCTTGCACCAGATCCTGTATTCCACTTAGACTAAATCAAGAATTGCCTCTCCTCTACTGGGTTCCAGGATTAGCTGCTCCAAAAAACAGTTGTTAAAGGAGTCAAGAAACTTTATTTCTACATCCCATCCTGAAAAGACATGTACCCAGTCATGTGAGGATAGTAGAAATCACCTATTATTATTGAGTTTTTTATTTTTATAGCCTCTTTAATCTTCTAATTTAGCTAATAGAAAGCATTTTATCTTTATTTCTCTTGTAACCATTTTTTACTTTAAGACCTTGTATTTGTATTCACTTAAAATCTCTCTCTTTGTTATTAAATAAACTTTTTTAAAAAATCAAAACTAATCCAGCGTTGTGTTTAAACTGAACTGTTTGGTAACTTCAGCTAAAGAGGCAAACTGTTGCATATCAACCCCCTGCAGGGGCAATGAACCTCTAATATCTGAATTGTCCAGGAGAGCGCTGGACATTGTAGAACACATTTCTGGGGAAAATTCATGACTGAGAGTGAGGGGAGTGTCACCCTGCAGGTAGTAACCAAAGCTGCTGGAAGCCAGAGTGTGGCTGGTGTGTTGCTGACATGTTCCTGTGGTTTCAGTGGCACCGCAGTAGACTTCTTCACTTCCTGTTGTGCAGAGTTTGATGTGTGTTTTTAGAAAACACTTCTGCTCTACCCCAGGGACAGACCCATTTCAGAGGTGACTGATAAGATTCCCATCTTTCATAGTCAGCTATCCATCTAGGGTAGTAACCCCTCTCCAATAATGCTTCAGAGAAAGGTGGAGAGCCTCCCATAATCCATAGTTATGGACTAACCTGCCCATATGGGAAGTTTCTTCCTGCTCATGTCAATTAATGATTACCTTATGTCCTGAAGCAAGGGCATTGTATCCCTTATACATATGGTGGTTTTTTGTATCTTCCTCTGAAATGGAATCATCTCTGGAATTTGTTCTGGACACGAGAACTAACAACACTATATACTAATATAAATATTATACTATCCAGATCTTCTTCTTACTTTTTTTGTTCCAATAGCCTAAAAGCCCCAATTGGGGTTGATTCTCCGGCATACAGGAGGTTATAATTTAAAACAAAAGACAGATACACAGGGACAACAAAAAAGTAACTTTCCAAAAGTACAGATTTGTACAGCTATAGTACAATATCTTCTCAGTTTTCCCCTCACATAACAACCCTTCTCCCCTGACATCCTCACCTGTGCCCAGATAACTGTGGTATTCTCATTATCTTTCCCTGAATTCTCTAAAGGTCTTGGCCTCCACAATATCTTGTTGAATGAGTTCCACAGATGAGATACATCCTGTGCAAAACATAATTTCTTTTTCTCCATTTTAAATGTGTTACCTTTAATTTTCATTGAATGTCCCTTTGCTCTTGTATCAAGAGAAAAAGGTGAATCGGAATGACTGACTTACCTTTTCTACACCATACATCATTTTATATCCCTCTGTCTTTTTAGTCTCCTCTCTAGAAAAATAGTTCCAAACATTTCAGTCTTACTTCAGATGGAAGTCCTTCCAAGGACTTGTCTACATGAACACTTGGCAAGGTGGATATACATTTATCCACAATAGCCTGCCTTACACTAACTGACCCTCTTGATGTGCACTAACAGTTTGTTCATGCACTTTGAGTGACCCCATTTTGAAAGGGGAGTACATCAAAGCACCCTAAGAAACAGTTAATGTACGTCAGCAGATGCCATGCAGACAGTAAGCACACGGCAGTCTAGTGCAGCGTACAGTCACCCCCCAGCTTGCCAAGGACCAAATGTTCATGTAACCAAGCCCCAAGTCACTAATCATTCAATCACCTGTTTTTTCCCTTTCTATTTGCCAGGGATATAGGTATATTTTACATAGAAGAACCAGAATGGAACACAGTATTCCAGGACAGGATGGGTTACCAATGATTTGTATATTATAATATTCCCTGAATTATTTTCTCACTGATAGTAATAAATTACATGTTAGGATATATAAAATATGTTATTTAGGCACATTTTGTGCAGGTGGTGGGGTGCAATGAGGCAGTAGTCATACTGAGTCATATTATAGGGGGATTGATGCAGAACTGATAAAGCTGTCTCCTCCCTCCTCAAAACTGGGTCTGTTGTTGTGTATTCTGAGGGGACCAATTTTATGAAAGTCCCTTTCCTACCTGAATCTGGTCAGAATCACAGGAACATATGAGTTCCCCTAGGGAATCTGACCAGTGGGCTATCTAATCCACTAACCAGTGTCTGACCACAGCTATATGTAAACAAAAGAAAACCCACAGTAGGCAGATAAGGAATATTGTGCTCTCAATTAAAGTCTCATCATAACCCCTATTAGAGACTGGTTTAAGACCTGAAATAAGACATTTTATCTCTCTTCTAAAACTATTTTTTTAGCATTAACTATTATAACTTTGGGTAGTCTTGTTATCCACAAAAATGGCTAAATTCTCTTTAAATCTTGCTAAGTTCTTGACTCAAATGACATAATGTAACAATGTGTTCCATCGTCTAATTATGTGAAGTGTGAAAAAAGCATTTCTTTTGATCAGTTTTAAATTTGCCATCCTTCAATTTAGTTGACTGTCTCCTTGTTTTTTCCTACACAACAGGGAGAACAGAATTTCCTGATCCAAATTCTCAGTACCATTAATTATGTTACATGCTTTTATCGTGTCCCTTCTTATATTACTCCTCACTAAAATAAACAATCCCAATATTTTCACTCTCTCTTCAGATGGCAGTTTTTCTATGTCTCTTTCCATTTTAAAATGTCTCTAAACTCCCTCCAGTCAAAGGGGTACTGTAACAGGGTTGGCTACCATCCAAGAGCCCTCTCCTGGCCCGAGGCCCTACCTCTGTTTTCCCCTTCTTTGGGGCTCCTTAAACAAGCCTCCCCACAGTCTGTCATACACTCATAGCCAATCTTGGAGTCTTGTTTCTTTATTAACAAAGTTTCAAAAACATACACAATAACTAATCTTCCCTCCTCCTTCAGATGCTGGATCATCTTCCCCTGACCATGCTCCACAGTCTCCTGAACCTCTCCAGATTCCTACCTCTAGTAGTCTCAGCTACACTGTAAACCACACCCTCCTTGAAGCTTCCTGCTGCTTTTTGTATTGGAATCACCTGATTTCGCTCAGGTGGGGCTTATCTTGCAATCAGGGCTTGTTTAGACCATGCTCTCCAGCTCATGGGCAAGCCAATCTATGACAGCTGCCTATTCTGCTCTCACTCTAAGAGTATATCTATACTGCAATTAAACACTTACAACTGGTCCAGGTCAGCTGACATATTCATGCGGGGCTCAGGCTAAGGGGCTGTTTAACTGCAGTGCAGATGTTCAGGCTCGGGCTTCAGCCCAGGCTTTGGGATCATCCCCGCTCATGGGGTCCCTGAGCCTGAACATCTACACCACAATTAAACAACCCCATAGCCTGAGTCCCTTTAGCCCAAATCAGCTGACGTGGGCCAGCTGTGGGTGTTTAACTGCAGTATAGATATACCCTCTGGAACAGAGCACTTCAGTGATTCACCCAGGGCTACAAAGTAGCTCAGCCAATGCAAAGTAATAAAGCCCAAGAGTCCTGGTTCCAGTCCGTTTGCTCTCGCTACTACACCACACTCCACTACCCACCAACACATTTGCAGGGACAAATCCAATGAAACCAAAAAATTGGATTTCAAATTATGAACTCATGACCTGTATTCAAAGTAATATTCATACCCATATTAAAATCCTGAACACAATTGAAAACTGTCAGCAAAGGCAATTGGATTCTCAGTACTATATTTCTTAGATTACAAAAAGGACCAAAACAGTTGGCAGATCACAGTCAAACCAATGCCTAATGTGAAAGGTGTTTGCTTTCTTATCAAAACTGTTAATTCAGTTTGAAGCAGAAATAATGGGGTCTTCTAATTGTGTCTCCAGGACACAACTGCCTTGACATATTTCTTTTTAAACTTTGTAGTAATAGGAAAAAACATTCAGCAATAAGTTACCTTGGGACAGGTAGGGACCTAAATAATTGCTCATATGTGTTAATAAGATAAAAAAAACACGGATTGACTAATAATAGGTCATTAATAATTATGCCAAGTGCTAAATAAACTCACTCAGAAAAGAACAAGATTATTAAAAAAAGATGACATTATAGATCTAGTCATCAATAAAATGTGCAAATCAATTTAAATTAAATAAAAGTTTGACTGCATTTTACAATGTTATTTCATTCATTATTTTTAATATTTATGTGCCAGATTCTCAGCTAGTGCAAACTGGCATAATTCCACTGAAGCCAATGGAACTGTTCTGATTTACACCAGTGGAGAATCTAACTTATTAATGGTAATTATCCTGTATTAATTATTACTATTTGTCTGGAACCACCCACGCTCAAGGCCCAAGAATAACTTTTTTTGGGCCAAGTACAAACTTGTAACACGGGCCCTTTCCCACACACATACCACAATCCCTCATCCCATACATACAATCTCATGAGCCATGGAAAAAGTCTGAATTCTGAAATTACTGTTACATATTCTACACTTCTGAAAAATGCCCCCCCTTTTCTATTTTTGTTTAACATAACATCCAGCCTGAGAGTCCTACAAGTTTGCTGACTATTTTGTAACTTTTTGGTCGTTATAAAGGTATTATATCCTGTCAATGTCTTGATTTTTTTTTATTTTAATGGACCAATGTGACTGCAATCTTTTTTAATTAGGCCAATTAACTTTAAAGCTTTTTTTCTGGCCTTTTTCATTGCAAAATCATGAATTAGCCCCCCAAAGTCAATTTCTCTTGCAAGTTCACACTCAATAGACAAGATAGCTAGGTGGCTTAACTGTTTTTTCAGGCCACAAGCTTTGTGGCTTTTCAGGCCACAAGCCTGGATCTATGAAAAGACAAGAATCAGATAGTGTAGCACTACTCTCTTCTGCTTCTTGTAAACCTTCTGAATGTGGTGGTGCTAATGATAATACTACCTGACTATCTTCAAGCATTAGATTGGAGTCACATGATGCATGTTCTGGCAGCTTTTCTTTGTCATCAATTGCCAGTGCCACAGACACAGTCTCTATATTGAAATCATTTTCATCTTGATTTTGTTTATCTGCTTCCCTAGTTAATATATTGCCTGACTGCAGAAAGGCCTTATCTGATTTGAAAAACTGGAGGATAGATTGGTGTCTTTTAGCTTCCTTTAGTTCCCTTTCTTTTACCCCCTTATGTTTCTGGCTGCCTGATTGGTATTTATAGCCACCACCAGACATGGCAGTATGGGGTGTCTGAGTGACTGTGAGTGAATTAGACACTTATTCACATATATTTTGTGCCCGCAAATCCTACCAGAAGAAGAAGCAGCAGCAGCTCCCACTGTCTTATGGTGCTTTGCTTTGCCCCTCCCACCAGCTGTGCCTCTCTCCTGCCTATGCACAAGGAACTCTGGGACTGGTAGTTTTTTATCTTGATATGATAGACCATGTCACAGAGAGGAGCACAAATCTCTCTGTCTCTCAGTCTCAAACTACAAGTCATAGTTTAACTACACAAGCACACACGCTGTACTCACTGTTCAGAATGTTGCTTGAGACTGCTCTAACACTGCTTCTGATTGGCTCCAGCAAATCTCACAAGATATGTACAATAGATACCTACATAGAGGGAAATAAGTTTCTATAAATATCCTCAGGCATGATCTACAATTTAGACTCATTTTTTTCCTATGTGCCATGTAGGACCTATGTGGGAGCCCTGCCCACCCTGGGTCTTCTAAAGATGAATATTTATCTAGGTATTTATATTAAGCAAATAATCATGATTTCTGAATGCCAGTGGCTAAAGGTACCCTAACAGATTAGTTAGATAGATTAGATAGTGTGATAGCCTATACTTCTATGGTCGTTGCTATTACTAAACTATGATAAATTTCATACAAAGTATACCTTGTGAGGTATAATTTGAAAACCCATAATTTACTGAACATTATTGTCCTGGTAAAATATGTGTGGCAATATTGTATGTAAAGTTATAGGATTCTACTGCATGATACTCAGAGAATCCATTCTGAGGCACTTGGAAGAGAGGAAGGTGATCAGGACCAGTCAGCATGGATTCACCAATGGCAAGTCAAGCCTAACCAACCTGATTGCCTTCTATGATAAGATTACTGGCTCTGCAGATGTTGGGAAAGCAGTGGATGTGATATAGCTTGACTTTACCAAAGCTTTTCATAAAGTCCCCCAAAGTATTCTTGCCAGCAAATTAAAGAAGTATGGGTTGGTTGGATGAATGCACTATAAGGTGAATAGAAATCTGGCTAGATCATCATGCTCAACCAGTAGTGATCAACAGCTCAATGTCTAGCTGGCAGCTGGTAACAAGTGGCATGTCCCAGGATTCAGTCCTGGGGCTAGTTTTGTTCAGCATCTTCATTAATGATCTGGAGAATGGAGTAGATTTCACTCTCAGCAAATCTGTAGATGACACTAAGCTGGGGGGAGTGTTAGGTATGCTGGAGAGTAGAGACAGGATATAGAGTAACCTAGACAAATTGGAGGATTGGGCCAAAAGAAATCTGATGAGGTTCAACAAGGACAAATGCAGAGTCCTGCACTTAGGATGGAAGAATCCCATGCACTGCTACAGACTGGGGACTGACTGGCTAGGGAGAAGTTCTGTAGAAAGGACCTCATGGTTACAGTGGACAAGAAGCTGGATATGAGTCAACAATGTGCCCTTATTGCCAAAAAGGCTAACAGCATATTGGGCTCTCTTAGTAAGAGCATTGCCAGGAAATCGAGGGAAGTGTTTATTCCCCTCTATTCGGCACTGATGAGGCCGCATGTGGAGTATTGTGTCCAGTTTTGGATCCCCCCTCCCCCACTGCAGGAAGAATGTGGTCAAATTGGAGACAGTCCAGAGGAGGGCAACAAAAATGATTAGGGGGATGGAATACATGGCTTATGAGGAGAGGCTGAGGGAACAAATCTTGTTTAGTCTGCAGAAGAGAAGGGGAGAGGGGATTTGGTAGCGGCCTTCTACTACCTGAAGGGGGGTTTCCAGGGAGGATGGAGCTAAGCTATTCTCAGTGATGGCAGATGAAAGAACAAGTAGCAATGGTCTCAAGTTGCAGATGGAGAGGTCTAGGTTGGATATTAGGAAAAGCTTTTTCACTAGGAGGATGATGAAGCACTGGAATGGGTTAACTAGGGAGGTGATGGAATCTCCATCCTTAGAGGTTTCTAAGGTGCAGCTTGACAAAGCCCTGGCTGGGATGATTTATTTGGGGTTGGTCCTGCTTTGAGCAGGGGGTTGGACTAAATGACCTCCTGAGATCCCTTATCTTCTATGATTCTATGATATTACTACAGATGTGTTCTGATACTATGGGAGAGTCACAAACCAGTTCCCCAGAGACAAAAAGTTAGTCAACGCCTCATCCATGTGCCAATGAAATCAAATGGACTGTTACCTGGTTAAGTGGCCATTCTTTAGCCGGAAAGAGGATGTGGGTGAAAATCTACATCTTGGCAAAGAAACAGCTGCGGGTTGCCATTCACAGAGACTTTATGTCTTTTGAACTTCATCTGGATATGATTCTCAAAGAAGGGAAAGGATTATAAACAGAGAGAGGAGACACCCCAATTAATTCCTTGTTTCTCTGGCATCCACAACACCTGAAGAACAAAGGAAACAGTTTTGGACTGTGGAAGAGATCCTGACCGAAAGATTCAGCTAGGAAGACTACTGCAACATATGAGAGAGAGAACTTTGTTTTGAATTCACTCTAGCTTGTTAAGTTAGGCATTAGTTGCATTTACTTTTATTTGCTTGTAATCAATTCTGGCTCTTATGCTTCATCACTTGTAATCACTTAAAATTTGTCTTTCTGCAGTTAATAAACTTGTTTTTCACTTTATTGAGACTAGTGTATTTGGATCAAAGTGTTTGGGAAGCTCCATTTGGGCTAACAGGCTTTGTACGTATCATTTTCTATTAATAAAATGATGGACTTTATATGAGCTTGTATTGTCCAGGGGATTGCTGGACAGTACAAGATGCACTTTTCTGGGGAATGTCTAGGACTGAGAATTTGCTTGTGTTGCTTTGTAGTGTAATTCAAGGGTGGCTGGCTGTTTCACTCTTGCAGTATAACTGGGAGTAATTTACATGCTGGAGGCTGTTTGTGAGCAGACCAGGAGTTGTAGCTCTCACAGCAAAGCAGTGTAAAAGGCACCTCAGGTTGGAGAACTGAGGGGACAAAGCTGTTCATCAGTCCAAATTGTACCTTGGATAATGTCACAGAATCGATAGTTGTGTGTGTGCATATGTATGCACACATGCAGATGCCTCCAGCAGGGAAGGAAATGCTGTCAGTAATAATGGGTTTATACAATTTAAAAAATAAATGTGAAATTTTACATTAGGGAAACAGTATGGTGGAAAATGTCACTTTGTGAGCCACCTATTTATTTACATATATTTTTGTCTCAGATAACCATAATGATGTTTCAATAAACAATGCATCATTTAGATAAATTATATCACTCAAAAGAGAATGAGGTTTTTCTTCAGTATGATGTGTTATTATTTTTCAGAAGTACGGATTTCCATAAAGAAAAACAAATCAGTTTATTTGAATATATGCAGCAGGGGTAGAGAAATAAAGTAGGGATAGCCTGCTGACAGTGCATTCAAGATCACTCATATGCAAATGTATTCATTTTACATCAATTAATTTTAGTGCTATGAAAACATGTCATATTATTTTATAGATTATGCAATTACCAGTATTGGATTGATAACGCTGCACCATAAATACTGCAGCAACTAATTAAATTGAGTAGGGAAGAGGTAAGTAAAAAGATATATCTACAGTTAGAGTAATAAAATATGTCAAGAGAAATACAACACTGATTTATAGAAAACAATGTTTTGATAAAGTGTACTAAAATGTCATTTTACATTACGAACATGGATGCCTTTAATGTCTTATAATTTCTTCTTACATTACAGAAAAAAAAAACCCAGAAGCTTCAATATTCCTTTCCTCCCCATTTATGCATCATAATGTATTTGTACTTCATGCTGATAATGCATCTTAAGTGAATATTTCTATGGAAATTAAAAAAGGGTTAAGTTTGGGAAATGTGCAACCATGAGCTTTGATTTAGATACCAAGGGCACACTTAGCTGATCTATTATGACATTGTAGTTAAGTCAGTACACCTACAGGTTTGAATTAATACCACATACAACAAAATACATTCAAGTATGTTTTAAATGTACATTACAATAGTTAAATATACTTGAATTATATATTTAATTTAGTGGTAGCATTTAAAACTTTAAAAGGATATATATATATAACTATTTTGTCAGCATCCTTGAATCAGAGCCTATAACTTCTTACCATAATTCATGTGAAAGAAATATCAAGTGAGAGGAAAAGGGTGAAAAAATAATCAGCACTTGGCTATGCAAGCCAGTTAAACCTCAACCAGTCAGTACTTTAAACATTCACATTTTCAGTCAGCTTGTCTTCTGTTGTACTTGAACAAAGAGTTCATTTTCATTTGGAAAGCTATTAATTTAGGAAAATATTACCACTGGAATAGAGTCTGAATGTTTTTGTGTATTCCAGCTTCTATATAACTCCTTCTCTCTGCCAAATCTTAGTGACCTTGTGCTCTGGCCATCTAAGTAATTGGAGGGCAGGGGAGAAGGGTTGTTTGTTTGTTTTCTTAAATACAGCCATGCTGGGGTCATTCCCAAGTGCTGGAGCTGTTCAAAGTTCTACTGCACAAGCATCAGCAGTGATCTGTCACAGCTGTCACATTTGGGCTTACACTGCACTTTTTAATACATTTCAGATGTTTCCCCATTTTTAATGTGTGTCTTATATTTTAACATAGATTTGCTTTCAGTTTTATGAGTTCAATAAATTTAACAAATTAATTGAGGCAATAAAAAGTACAAAACAAGTACAGATAAGCATAAAAGGAATTCAGTTCAGCTGGTGGATAGGTGAATTTAGTCAAATATATGGCATGCTTTTAACATGCTATATTTACAGTATTTTGGATGGCATATTAATCTGAAAGGTTCTTATTCTGGATCAGTAGAGATAGCATGAAAAGTGCCTTTGTTGTGTCCCAGTTTTTTTTGGCTCCAGGTGGCACAGCATAAGAAATATTTGGCCCTGTATTTCCAAAGCTGTCACTTGGAAATTTCAAGTTTGGGTTTCTTTCCAGCTTTCAGAGACTTAATTCAAAACATGTCACCCTTCCTTAGTGATGATGTCATATCCCTCTGCAAAAGTGTTCCGATGCTTTCAAAAATGTCACCAACTTGTTAGCTCCCACTCTCTCCTCTTTCATAAACACTGTACAAACTCAACAAATTAAAATCTAGCACAGGTTCATTGAGACCAATTTATATTTTACAAGACAAGCACCAGTGACAACGTTTAATCCTCCATTAATCTAGCATGAAAAGTAATTAAAAAGGCCTCCAGCATTCAAATTTAGTCCAATATAATCATCTAATCATTTAAATCACTTTGACCTCAATTTTTCAGTTCCGTTTCCAAGGAACTGCACTTTTTGCTACACAATAGCAGATATTGTGGCTCTTGGTCTACTCATAAGAGCTCAAAACTTTTATCATAGACTTGCAAGTGGACAAAGACATTTTAGGTAATTTTATCCATTCTCCTAGCAGCGCATTATTGTTTCTTGTAGTATATTCTGCACAGTTTTGTTCAGTGCAGTTTTAAAAGTTTGCTGAAATGAGGCTTCCATCACTACTTACCATTTAGCAGATCACTCTATAAACATAAACCCCCATTTCAAAGGGAGTAGCAACCATCTTCATTATATCAAAAGAATGGATGCCCATGTGCGTATTTGGAACTTGTAGCTCTTGATCCCGTTGACACTACAAAAACAAAACTGAAACAGGGGGCATGATTTCCCCCAGAGCCAATTACATCATGGTTAAAATATGTAGTGTTGACAGCACCTACCCATGTTGTTAATGGATCATGTAATGAGGTTACATGATGGGCTCTTATTCCTGTAGCACATCCTTTCAAGCAAATGGCATGTTAGAACTCATGGAACTGATGGTGCATACCCAGCCTCATGAATAAGCAAGTATTTGCATTCATCCAGTACAATGATCAGCGGTGAAAAAGATGTCAATGTTGACATTTATGTGATCATAATTAAGATGAATAAGGGAAATTTCACTCCTCTCTTTTATTATGAAGGTTCAGCTTCTCTCTCGAGGATCAAAAAGACATCAATACCAGTTCATATTTTAAAGGCTCATTTCCATCAGAAAATTAAGTATATTTTTGTTTCAAATAAAAATGTAGCTTCTGCAGAAAACAGCAAAATATTTGGGATACCCTAAAGCTTCCCAATTTTGCAGACTTTCCTCACCTGCCTCTATAGCAAGAGCTGTCCTCCCAGGATTGATCCAATGATCATCCCAACATGGATATAAATATATAGTCTCCCATAGTCTTGCTGTCCTTTTATGTTGAACACTGTAGGATGACCTTCCCTGGGGACAGTGTTTGTAGCTGCCACAGACATGTGCAGCATGTTAAGCCTCTCAATCATCAACAATGAAGAAAGACTTCAGAAGCAATGAAAACAGAGGTTAATTAGGTCATCAGATTAAACTCATTTAGAACATTTTGTTGGGCTGTTTTATAAGACATACCAGTGAATCTGGCCCAATGTCTGTATTATGAGTCCTGTGTTGGGAGATTCTGAAAGAAATAGTTTCAAGAAGGAGTTTCTTTTCTTTAAAATTATATTAGATTAAAAAGTTTAGACAAATGCATATCACTACATACAGAATAGCATATGAACAAATACATTTTATTAACTTTAACACAATCAGTGATTTTGATGAGGTTTACACTGGTAAACAAAGGTCTTATGCACATGAATGGAATAATTTAAAATGTTACAAATAATATCAACAATAATAATAATGACTATTGTAACTTGAAATAATGTAAGCCTAAATATCTGTTATTTTTATTGAATCACATCCTTACACAGAAACATGCACATTTGCAAAACTATTTGCAATTCCACATTGTCACCCACAGGAGAAAAAATAAAACCATATAACCTCTGCAATCCGAAGTTAAATTACACATATTGCATGATTGCAAAATGTCCCCTTTAATGTATAGGATTCCATTTTAGTGAATTGGCTTTATTTTATGTTTGAAAAATCTCATTCAAGTTAGGAATTTTTAGCCCTTTGTAGCCCTTAACTCTGTTAGGATGTTGGGTATCAAAATACTTTATTAAAAGGAGTAATCACTCACGCATGAATAAGAAACATAAAATGATACCATGCATTATCATGAAAAGTGGTATAGATCCAACCACTTGCCTATTGGTGTCAGGTACTTCCTTCTAGTAGAAGCAGTACCACAAGTAGCCGTTTCCCACACAATTTCCATCCACGAAGGACAGAAAGCTTCACAGGCAGTCATTATATTAGGAAGAGAGATAGGGAGAGACAGAGATAGAGAATGAGAGAGAGACTATACACACAAACTTCCTAGTAGGGGCTCAGTTTGCTAATGCAAAAGCAAGACTACAAAAGTTGCAATTATTATAGTAGAAGTGTGACACAAAGTCCTTGACAAGTGGCCAGAATGTATAATACCTGGGGTTTGTTACATGCTCCACCATAACTGACATATTATAATGTTTTTAAACTTCAGAACCTGTTCCTAAGGGCGTTTCCTCAATGAGTGAAGGAAAACACCGACTTATGTAATCTGACACAGATGATGAGAAGGGGAGGTAAGGCTGAGGGCATCCTGCTCAAGTTGCATGGAAAGGAACTGGAAAGGAGTTGAGGAGAGAGCCTTTATCTGGGGTTCTCATGTAGGGCTACAGAAAGGAGAGTGAGAAGGCAATGTGATCCAACTAGGCTATCCACACAAAATTAAATCAGTCTTGTTTGATTGTCATAAACAGTTCCTCTTTTGAACTGATATTTTCCATGTTTGGATTCTACACAAAGGTCTTGGACCAGATTCTTTCTTGGTTTTGGCCCTTTTAAAACAAACAATAAAAGTATGTAGCTAAAACAATTGAAGTCTGAAAAATGCATTTGGGCATTCATACAGTCCTTACTGAAGAGCAGGGAGTGGCCTTGTTCCAGAGAAAATTGGTTTGTACTTGACCAGCTTATGATCATTTGAAAAATCACTCAAGTCCAGATTCTGCAAATCTTATCTTACTCAGAATTTGCTGTATATTAACTGACTGCTGCTAAATTACAGTTTCTGTCTCACAGCTAAGAAGCAGGAATTGGGACTGTGCTTTCCTTTTTCTAGGGTCTGCATGGTTATTTGCTTTTGGGAAACATTAAAACAAACAAACCACTTGATTTTAATGACCACTATTAGCATTTAATTCTAAATAAGAAATAGGACTTTTGTAGTCTAGCAAAAATGATTTACAAGTCTTTTCTTAGCATGTTAGAATTAAGCATCTTTTTTCACTGTTTGTATTTTGTAACTTTTCTTTAAATGATGGTGGGCTTGCCTAGTCACAAAAGTTATGCCAATTTAAATATACCGGTAAAGTTAAAGAGGAACAAACCACCTAGTGTGTATGCAGTTAAACCAGTATAAATGTGCTTATGCTAGTATAGCTTATTCCCATTCTATATGGGATAAGGCACCTTTATACCAGCATTAGTGTGTCCCCACTAGCAGGTGGACGATATAACTACATTAGTAAAAAAATCACACTACTAATTGCACTAATATAAAAACTGTGTGTAGACCAGTCCCAATAGTCTGTTGATGAAAGTTCAGATGAATACAATGCAGATATGTTGGAAGAGACAAGAATGTATTTCTGAAAAGGGAAGGAAAGTATCTTATGGGCAGCAGAGAGGATTGAAACAGAACTCCTGAATACCTAACCCAGCTGGGCCACGGGAAAAGAACTAATATCATTGTGTGCTCTTAGGAAAATAAATTAATCCTTTTTCCTTAGTTTATTGAGTGGTATAACACTTACTGACATACTGGGATGAGGTTTAAGTAATATTCATAAACAATTTCAGATGGAGAGGATTAAATAAATGAAAAGTATTTTTACCAGTAGTGTTATCTTGCAGAAATAATTCCCAGCAAATAATATCAGACTGCCAACTCTGCTTTAATAAGTACCTTTATTTTCCATATTAATTTCTTTGCTTACTTCCAAGAAGGGAATATCTATAACTTAAGTTTGTTACAACACTTTTTCTGGATGACTTTGTTACTCTGTCATGGAAATGGAAATGTCTCTGCATCCCCCCTGAATATATAGGGCTGCATGCATGTCCAGATATTGACTCTGTACAATATTTCTCATAGAATTGTGAAATAAACCCCTCTTACTGAGCATATGTGAACACCCAGTATGCATTGAAAGAAAGAATGGAATCCTTAGATTTAATTTAAAAAAAGATATATTTTAATCAATTTTTGATTATGCTATTTAAAGACCTATGAACCTTACTGACATTCAGGTAACATGCGTAAATCACTTTAAAATATTTACTTTATCTTTAGATTAATAGTCTCAGTTTTTGCATTCGTAGACGCAGACTGATAGAGAAAAAGGCTGCCTCTCCCAGTACCTAGTGTATTGTTATAATCAAGAAGAGACTCCAGAAATCAGGCCCTATATCATCAGATGTCAATAATGACTTTAATGAAACAGATATATGTGCATTCCAACTAAGTTAAAATGAACACCAATCAAATGCTATAGTTTATGTCTTGCAGGCATCCTTTTACACCTAAAAGTATGCTAATCTTTTTTAAAGCAGCTATTGATTGACTTTTATTCTTTATAAAAGCATATAAATGCCAGACTAACAAGACAAAATAATAAGGGATTTTCAAGCTTCGCTGTCTGGATAACAAGGAATGACTCTTTGAAAATAGGGAGATTCTGCTGTCACCAAAGATTTCAGTGCCTTGCAGAATCATGCAGCTTGCTGAAAACTGTAGAATAGTTATCTGTGCCACTTTTATGTTTGGTTTCTCTTTTCTGTCTTATCTTTTTTACGCATTTATTTATTTTTGCTGTTTAACTGGAAACACACACAATTTGCATAATTTCCATGTCAGGAATAGGGCAAATGCTACATCAATATAGCAGCATAACCAAGGCAAATAACAAGTAACTCATTTTGCATTTTGTAATCTAGAAAACAGAACTGTTAGGAAATCTTCAGTGCTCTGCTTTTGTGTCTTCCTGCTGTGCAATCTCAAGTCCCTTTTAATAGACTCCAAAATATCACTCAAGCAGGCAATGCGGGAGATTGAAACCTATTAAGCCAGGTAACGCTTCATTTTCCATAGACCTCTAGTTGAGGAGAGGTCATTTAAAAAAAAAAAATCAAGCACCTTTTGTTATGTAGTTAACATTTTATGTTAAATGAAAAAATGCAGCCTTTTCTAGTCTAAGAACAGTTAGCCTGATGGTACAGGCATTTTTCAAGTAGGAAAAAAATAATTTTGAAAATATAAATGTACACAGAAAGTTCTATTTTTACATCTAGGCTACTGGGTTGGATGTCTCAAATGACATTTATTTATTGTGATATTTGGACATCGTTAAGTAAAACATGTTTGAAAATTTGGGGCCTGATCCACCATCCATTGACTTCAGTGGGCTCTGGATCGGACCTAAGCCCAACAGGCCAGATCCTGTATGGTGTAGAGTGTCCTCTGCTCGCAATGAAGTCATTGGGAAATGATGTTTCACAGCATTCTGCACTAAATGTTCAGCTCCCTGCAGCGGTATGCGCAGAAATAAAAATTTGACCATTTTTGTAAGGGCTCATTCTGTGCTCCCACCATAGCCCCTGCACCAGGGGAGCTTGCTCTCCCTGACATGGCACCACTGGGGACCCTGTGTTCCCCCCCCCATCGCCACAGGGGTACCCTGTGCTCCCACCACCATTGGGGACCCTGTGTTGCCTCCTTGACTGACCCCTACCTTCCCTGCCCCACCCCAAAGGCTCTGCTCACTGCCCTGTTACTGTTGGTAAGGAGGATTGTCACTCCCTATTGTCTCAGCTGCTGACTGGTGGAGGCAGAGAAGGGGGTGGAGTGAGTGAGCTCCGGAGCATGCCAGCTACTGGAGGAGGAGATTTGGCTGCCCAACACTGCAACTAAGAGCTCTGCCTGGGGTTGGGAGAGCACACCTCCACTATGAAACTCAGGAGGGGGGCAGGTGCCCCCCCGCCCTCCCTAAATGATACCCCTGCCCCAGGGCCGGAGGAACTGTCAGCCATCGGAGCTCACTCTCCCTGATGCAGTCCCAGACGAAGGAGTTCTGTGCCCCTGCTGATTATTGGGAACAGGCCTCTGCTTGCCCCACTTGTGCAAGCCCCCAGCTCCCTGAAAAATTAGTCCTTAAAATGGCTTATTTTTAGTTAGCATCCTACAAGTATACTCAGGATTTTGTATACCTCTAACAGACAGGAACCACAAAAAGCTCTAACAGATTATTATTGCTGGCCAGCAGTCTTTGGTGTAGATCTCAACAAATCTCAGCAAAATGAGAATGAAGAAAAGGTGTAGTTTCACCTTCAAGGCAAGAGGGAGCATAAACAGGAGAGAGACTGAGCTAAAATGAGCACATTTCAGCTCCTGTCTTGTCCACCATGTTTATCCCTGGAAAATACTGTGTAAATAAGCCAAATCACCCTAAGCAGCTCTGTCTGTAATGCAGCTGTTTAAGTAATCAACATAAGTCCTTCTAATTCATAAATAGAACACTAGACTGGACAGGATATTAGAAAATAACCAGCCAATTTATGATGGCTGTATTAGATAGTCTAGCAGTAGCTCTATCTATAGTACTTGTAGTCCCTCTCTCTCTCTAGCTCCATGATTGTTCCACTGTGGATAAATGCTAAAATAGTCATTGGACCAGAGAGAGAGACCCTAGGTCCAGTCCCCCTGCTCCAATCACTCTTTCATTATTTGTCCACAGTGGAGCATCTTCAACAGAACAGAGGGAGCCCTGTCACCGTGCCTCAATGGGTCACAGCAGAGAATGCCAGATTCAGGACAAACTGCTGAGAAATAGGGCAGACTCACCCCAACTTGTGGCTATTCCATCCTTAGATTATACCAAGCCAGTAACAAAAGTAAACTTTTCTTACCACATTGGTTAACAGGAAGTTAAAAATGCAGTTTCCTTAGGCATTCCAGCCCTTATTTTACCATCAAGACCCTTGGCTCTATGATGAGTATTTACTGAAAACCAATTTAAGCAATTAAATGGTCATTCCAATCTCAAGAGATCAGCCAATTAGCCAGGTCAATATATATCGTAGATCTTATCTAATAATCATGCTAATGCCAATCCTTTAGCAATGATAAACTAAAGGTTTAATAATAAAGAAAGAATAAGAGTTAATAGTGGTTAATAGATTATATACATACAAATGGATGCAAAGTCCTTATATCAGGTTTGTAGCAGTGATGGTGTAGATTGCTGGCTTGTAAAATCTCTCTGGCAACTTCCAAATGATTGGAAGGTCCAATAGGTCAATATTGTAAATCCTTTTCATTGTAAATCCGCAGTCCAGAGAATCAGGACAGGAAAGAGGCAAAGTGGAGATATCTCAAGGGTCTTTTTTACCCTTTGCCATATACCTGGAAATTTAGTGTCTCAAAGAAAGCTCACAGCCCAGGTGCATGGAAAGTTACTGGCTCAAGATGGAGACCAGGGTCATGTGAGTATATCACATGTCCTTACATGGTTTGATAACTCACAAGGGCAGCCATTACCCATATACTTTCTGATGCGTCCACAGGAAGGCTTACTGGGTGCAACGTGTTTCTTCTATGACTCATTATTAGAGTGAAATGTCTGAATGGGCCTTCAGGCTTGAATAATCCATTCACAATGGGCTGGAGAGAATGAATGTAAACTACTGTGTAGGTGCTACTCCAGGAACAAAAACATTTGAGATACAGAAACATAGCCAATGTTCATAGCTTCAGATACAGTGATGATACATAGATTTAAACAGGATAATCTGATTTAGCAAATCATAACTTTTCCATTGACACCTTACATGACATACTTTGTACATGATTTGTTGCAGTAGCATAACAGTGACAATATCAATTATATAAATGGTCATATTCAATCATACAGCATCACAAGCCCCACATCAGAATATCCCATAACTCAGTGGTTAAAGCATGCTCCTGAGACATAGACGACCTCTGTTCAAATCCTTTCTTCCTGCTCAGGCAGATGGGGGGAATTGATCCTGGATATCCCATATCCCAAGTGAGTATTGGATCATTGGGCCAAAAGTTATGAGTGGCACCACCACCACCACCATCTCCTCCTCCTGGGGCTATTTTGTGTGGTAAGAGGCAAGTCTCTAACTCATTCTCACAAGAAATGCATTAGGTGCCTAAGAGGCCTGCCTTCCAGGAAGCAGGTTCATATTCATGGATCGCTAAGCAGAGCTAGAAGCCTCCTGGCTTCTTGAATTTAGGTGCCTATCCTTGAGACAGGATGGGGTTTAGCATACACCCCGTGATTGGCGACACCCATTGCCTAGCTTAGGCAGCTCCCCACCTAGAGTACTGGCTTTTATGGATCGCATTCTTAGGAGCCTCTCTCTTCCCAATCATTGTACAGGGAGCTTATGCACCTAATTCAAGCTTTGTGGATCACAGTGGCATTCCAGTGATTTTCTAGGAGCCTAAAGGTTAGGTGTTGTGATGCTCAGCATTGCAACACTTAAGTCCCTTTGTGGACCCACCTTAAGTGACTTGCTAAAATCTTGTAGCAGGGATTGAACCTGGGCTACAACCACCAGACTAGTGCTCTCACCACAGCACCATTATCCACTCCATAGCCTAGTTTCTTTGGCTAAGTTGTGACTTGGATTACACAAGTATGAGAGCAAGAAGAGGTAAGAGTCCCTATATACACCCTTATGTTGGCTACCTAGACTTGAGTCCAGGCAGACTAGAGTTAGTGGGGCTTCAGGTCTACTTCCTTCTTTCCAGAAGCAGTTGGATGGGAAATGGGCAGAGTCTTGACTACATTTCCCTTTTCCTTCCCTGGCACAAATGACTGGCCAGAGTAGCAAAACCTGTGCAGTCTGTGGGCAGGGTAATAATTTCCCACTGGTATAGCCTGGCCTGGATAGAAGGCTACCTACACCCCTGTCTGGTCTGAAGGTATATCTCCTCCAGTCTTAGGCCTTTATCTATCCAGAAGCAGAATTCTACAATTCTCCCACTCTTAGACCAGGACCTGGGTTATAGTACCCTGTGTATCAACTGTTCTCTTTCTGTGGGTCTGACTGAGTTCAGGGACCTGCATTTCCTCCATTCAGGAGTCAGAGAGCAGTAGTATATAGTAACCAGACAGCCTACTGAAAATAAAGTACTGATTATTTTTCAGTAGGAACAAAACCTTTAGAGAAAAAGGGTTTAAAATAACAGTCTATGCACAAGTTTATCTTACCTAAAGTCTTACCATCCCTTGAAGGTAATCTAGTCAGGCTTAACTTCTTCTGGAACCCCCTCAACAGAGTCCTGTGAGCCACTCTGGCTCCCTCCAAACTGCAAAAACTACCCCTGCTCTGTTGAGAGAGTCACTTTTTAAACACAACTGAAATCCTTGGAATCTTCAGTGTTCATGTGCCCTCATCAAAGCTAATAATTCAGGTATTGTCCTTAACAACTCTTCAGTGTTTGCTGCGGGAGGAGGCTGCTTATCTTGAGCTGTTCTTTCTCTTCCTGCTTGTTTTTCCCCGAGGCCTGTAATTCAGCTAAGCCAATATATTCATTCAGTAAACATCCCAGCAACCAAATTAATAAATTATTGCAGAGCAGCTCCAAATCCCTCACATAGGCCTACAATAAATTACTATCTCCTGGGAGCAAGAAGGAGACAGGAAAGGAATAGTGATATAAAGGGATGTCTCTGAGGCACAATGCTCCTGTGACTATTCCACTTTACACACCACCCTTTGCTCAGAGCTATGTCTAAAGTCAAGATCTAGCCCGATGTGTCTATGTCTGCCAGCCAAATGAATGCTTAGGCTAGGTCAGGTAAGCTTCCAAACTTTTGGACGTTTAATTGAATTGATCATGGATTCTGAAGCTGTTGAGGTATGCTCAGACATCGAGGGAAAAATGTACCGTAATCTCTGAATGAAAGAAAAGTATGCCAGGATTTAAGATGCTTAATATTTCTCATTGTGCTTCTGCATGAGCTGACAGTTATTAAACCAATAACATAGTGGTTACATTAAATGCATATTAAGTGATTTGACACTAAACAAAGGAGAATAAAGCTTTCAGAAGTTTAAGAGGTCTATAGGCCATTTCAGTAACAAGGAGAGAAAAAAATAATATAGTCCTCAGAGTACTTTATGCTTCCTCATGTTAATTATAAAGAGTTAAACATGCAGAAAATAGAACATCTGAAAAATGAGCAAGTCATTTTTTGTATATTAAATTAATGGTCAAGATAACGCAAAGACAGAGTTACCAATAAGTATGTAGTTTGGACTATGATAATCACAGCAGTAAATAACATATACGCTGTTGTTAAGGCTCCCATGCACTACCATTGCAATGTAAAGTGGCAGTAGTGTAATTGAGAATCAGGCCCCTGAGGAGAATTTGCAGAATAGTTTGTCACTACTGAGTGCAGATGTTTCCACAATCAAGACGCCGAGAAACCTCACTGTTAAGTGAAACTCCAGCTCCCACTTGCTTTGCACCTCAATGGCAGTTGTATGTCAGGGTGCAAGGATGCAATATAAAACTCATATATATATATCTATCAGCCCTGTCTCACAGCAACCTTCTCTCCTGTCAAGTAGGACTAGACGTGGCTCTCTCTGTGGCTCAGAAGTTCGTCTCAGTGAGTTATGAGCAAAATGAAGTCTTTCCCTCCTGCAAAACTGTCACCACCAAGACCAAGCATCCCACCTGTGCAGAACTCTTAATATCTGCTTTATTGTTTTGGAAAGATTTCATCAATAATCTGTACCAGCACTTTGAGCTAACCAAATTAGAGAGAGCCGTGAATCATCCCTCCCAGGTTTTCCGTATATAATGCAAGAAGGTATTTTGTGAATGTACAGGCCAGGATTTTTCAAATATTTTAAAACCACAGACCCCTGGCAATTTTTATCCTGTGGTTGCAGTCTCTCATCACCCTCTTTCCGCCATAAAAAATGTTTATTATTTAAGCAAAACAGATCTCTTTCATTGCCCACCTTACAATTCGGTGTTGCTGATTCTGCTGTGAGCTGTCAGAATCTGACTAGATGTTTACAGATCTGTGATAGCAGATGCAACATGGCTTGGACAATATCTTCTGACAAGCCTTAAGAACAGTAGATTATAAGGGGAACATCTAGCCCTTGGTTCAGGAATGTGGGAGGAGTGTGTCTCCACTCACATAGAGGATAATATTCTGAATATATCTGCCATGTGGTGCATTCCAAATGCAAAAAACAGTAAGTTGTTCTTCAATGGGGTAACTTTAAACTCCAGGGATAACATTTTGCCTTGGTAGGGAGATTTTAGTACTGTGTCATGAAAGGCAATTAACTCCTCTGGCGTCAGAGAAATAAATCACGTACTGGATAAACACTTTCAGACTTAGTACACACATTCACACTCTAACATGTTCTTATTGGCATTCAATATTTTAGTCAATTATTTGTTTTTTAAAAGTAGTTTACTGTGTATGTGTTTCTTCTGCACTTCTTCCTTTCCTCCCCTTCTTCACCACTTTTTTATTTACTGTTGTTTACCTTATATTCCTCATCCATCATTCACTGTCTCTTCTTCACCTCCAATCTTTGTTGGGGTGGAGAAAGAGAACGAGTAGGGGTACTAGGGGCTGTATTTGTCTAACTTTTAATTTCTTTCCTTTTCCTTCAAGTGAGTAGTGGGAGGGAACAGAACTGGTCTAACTACCTTCAGTTTGAGGAACCAATAATAGCCATATTTACAATATCCTGAAGCTGCACACATTTCACAAACAGCTGTGGTGTCACTTGTCATTGAAAAGTCCCCACATAGCTTCAGTGAGCTACAGCCAACTCTTTGGGTAGACATTTTCATGTAGGCTTCCAATTGCACTGGATATATTCAATAAAGCTTTTTTGATTCTGAATACAGAATCTTAATGTGCTAATTTAAGGCCCCACAACTGACAGGTGGAAAGTGTGAGACTTAAATTCAGGTCCTTATATGTCAGAAATGAAGAAACTATGTTGTCCTTCTTTCTTATTACTTCCATAAAACGAAGAGAAAAAAACAAAGAACTTAAGTAATTGCCTTATTGAAATCAGAAGAAGCAGATATGTGGCTCTAATATTTTCTTTCTTCAAAATCTCTTTCCTTCGCCTGTTCCCACTATAATGCTGTAACAAGTCAAATTCAATTTTAATTAATTCAAAACTTTGAGGTGGTCTAACTTTCCTTCCTCACTATTTCCTTACAGCTGTTAACCTCTTTCACATTTGTTTTCAACTTATCAAATTGTTACAGTCAAATTTGTCAGGTTTTATGCCTGTCTTCAGGGACCTAAGCAAAAGAGACCTTGAAATACCATAAGATTTGACTCCAACCTGCTTTCACTGTTCATTAGCATGTCTTACTGTTTGCAAGTTTACAAGTTATCTGTTTCAATAAATTATATTTGTTATCTTTGTTCACTCTTTCTGTTTCAATGACACTTGCCTAAGTGGGTGCTAGAGTAGAGAATCAAAATATTTTCTTCTGTCTGCCAATTACTAGAACGTTCACCACAAAACTACTGGCTTTGATTTGAGATGCCTACTTTGAGTGAAAATTCCATCAATAGCAGAATTTTATGTATTATATATACATATTATATTTTGGACTTATTTTCATTTTAAGGAATTTGAAACAGACCCATTTTGATTATTCATTTGAAATTTCTTATGTATTTTAATTGATTTTTTTTGTCAAAACATTATTGAAATAGTTACAGAAATTGAGTTTTTTTACTGACGTTTTGGATAAAAATTCAATTAAGAATCAATTAAAAAGTCCCAACATTTTCTGTGGAAAAAATATAATATTTTGATAATGTCAACACATTTTTCATTGAAAAAATTATTTTTGAAAGAAGTTCCCTTTACAACAATGAAGGTTTTTGTTAAAAAATATAAAATTAAAATAAAAAGAATTGTCCAGCTCGAATTCTGAACTTGTGAGACAAATCAAAGTCATGTTGTTTACTTGTGAATATCTGGTTTTTTATCATTAGTTGAACAGCTCCAGTATTAAGAATACCCAATCCCAGGAAAGCTTAGCTGGAAAGTTAAATGAGCAAGAAACCCAAATTACCCATTTTCTGACAGAAGTGGACCTCCCAGATCTCATTTGAGTTGGTCTGGGGCAGCTTGTGCACTAGAGGGGAATGAATTAAAGCTGCAGGGGTAACCTTGTTTATAGCATTTCCTAACCTTTGAGTGCTTGTCTTTGCAAAAAATGTTGTTTTAATGTCATTTTTTTAATGCAATCTCATATATATTCGTATAGCTAAAAGGCTATTAGCCTCAGAAAAATCCAACCTCAGTCTTTCACTGGAGGATCTAATAGAACAGTAAGGCTTTCCTAGCAGTATACATTAACAAGACTGACAACTGAAGTCAAAGAATATGAATCCAGTCATGGATACAAGAGCAATAGCTACAAAAGATTTAATCACAACTGAGGACCATGAAGGAAAGAAAAAAAACTTCATGAGTGGCTTCTGCCCAATCAAGAGCCTATTGCAAATGTTAGAATTAGGTGAAATATTTATAACCATTTTAATCACCAAAATGAGCTTGTTGTTAGATTCAGTTATAAAGATCTACAAATTTAAAATAAATCTTATGAGAATTCCAAATCCTTTGATTAAACATCATGCTGGTGTTTTTTGTTGTTTGTTTCCCTTAGCAGGGTGATTGTGAATATTGTATGACTATTTTTCAGGTTACTTTTTAAAAAATGTGAATGATGTTGCTGGGTTCTCAATAGTTAGATAATTTGGTTCTTGGTTTGGGTTTCTTGATTGTCTGAGCCAATGGATAGACAGATTAGCAGAATCCATTTTTGATTCATGAAGAAGGGTGGCTGCACTTTGCATTCTGTCTGTAAGCCAAGCCAAATAAAGAACACAAACAAAACAGTTCATTGTTGCAGGGAACTCCTGTGCTGCTCCCTGCTGCAGTTTGTGCATGTGAAGTTTGCTCCTTTTGAAAGATCCAAAGTGGCACTATCAAGTGATACATTCAGGGCATTGGAGGGAGATATAGATGGCAACAGGAAAGCCAGTCTAAAAATAATATCTATTAAGCCTTCAGACTCACACTGTGTTCTCACACTCTTGCTGCCCAATTCCAATTTAACAACACATGCCTCTTCTGCTGGCTCCTGTTTGGCAATCTGCTGCATCCCTGTGGACTGAAGGGAAAAAGGAGTTAGTCATGTAGCACAAGAGGTGCACCAACAGCTTCTGCTCCATGATCATTATTTGTTATTTCCTGGGTACTAATTATGTACTGTTGTGGAAGTGGCAGAAGTGGAGAAGGTTCTCTGTTTCTTTATCTGTAGTGGTGTGTTCCTTTAAGAAGGATCTGCACAGCTAGCAACTGGATTCAAAGTGGGTTTTGGGCCATATTCCAGTCTTCCCTCTAGGTGCTTCTTCTGATATAGTTCATCTGAATCCATCCATTTAGAGCAAACAGCTTCATCTCCACCATATCAAGGCCTGAAGTCTGACTGAAATAAATCTGAGATATTGAAAGAAATATTTGTGAATGCACACAAGTATCAGTAATGTTCTCTTCCCCATTCATAATTCTCCTCCTGAAAAAAGTTTACATCAGGAAGCAGAAAAAAAACCATGTGACTTAGGTGATCAATCACATTTCATGAATAATGAATAGCAATTCAGAAACAACCCATAGGCTGAAAATTGTTCATCTAGCCAATGTTTATGATTAATGTTGCATTCAGAGAAATAATGACTAGTTCATAAACAAAACATCAAAATCATTTGTAGTGAATAGTATTCCCATTGCATACTCTGACTATTTGTAGTTAGTAATATTATAGCTGTATGACAATGCCAGGAGACGAATCCAGGAGTTCAGGGTCTTTCACTCCTGAGATCTAACCATTGATTGGACACAGTTTCTGTGCACACTGTGTAATAGCACATTAAAGTCGCCAGGGACAGCACAGATTGTTTTGATTGAGTAGCACAGTGAAGAGGCATTTACAGCAAAAAGCACCATCTAATTCTTTTGGGGGTGGGGAGGGGGACAGGGCGTAATTATCTCTGTAGTTCATGCTTTGAGGTTTGACTGGGAATTTTCTAGCTTGGCTGAATACTTAACAGCACTTTCTTTGGGAGTTCAGCATCTGTCAGCTGAATCAGTCTGAGCAGTCAGATTACTTATAATATATAAAGGGGGAAAAAAGATAATAAAATGCAGTCATAACATGTTTATTGAAGAACATGTGGGGGGTTTCACTATTTGCAAGTTAGGAATGTTCATGTGGACCTTTCACCTCTCATTCACTCTCTCTCCCTAAATAAAACCAGCCCATCCTGTTTAAAGGAAAACAACTGATTTAGCCAGAATAGTGTTTGTGAACAGAGCTGCGTGAAATTTGGAATTTTGTTCCATATGAAATTCCAACATTTCAACATTATTTTACATTACAAGAAGGGATAGAAAAATTAAAATTTCGACATATTTGTAGAATGGAAATTTTGAAAAAAAATGATTTGGAAATGTTGAAACATTTTGAGTTAAGACATTCAACTGAAATAAAATATTTTGACATTCCTGAAAACAAAATGTTTCATTTCAGTTTGCTGAACTGACCTGAAATGCTTCATGCTGAATACTTTCAAAAATAAACTCCATTTCATTATCATGGCAAATTATGGGAATTATAGGTTCCAGATGCCCTCACTCTCCCATATCTACCATATTAAATGAAACCAGAGTCATGGGACTCCTGTGATGCACCACATAGCTCATTCAGAGTGAAATACACACATTATGTTATGGGAAATGTAATCGGTCAGGGAGCCCAGCTCATAGGAGAGAATGGGGCTACAGCGACAGTTCCTATAGGGCTACACATTGTGATAGGAAAATTCAGTTTAATGTTTTATTGAACTGAGTTAAAACAAAACATTCTGGATCAGTTAAAAAACTGAAATATTCTGAATCTGGGTTGAACTGACACAAAGTGGAATTTTTCATTCTGATTTTCCTGGTAAAAAATTAAAAATATTCAGCAAAATCAAAAATTTCTCAAAGAAAATTTGGATTTTGTAGAAACTGCGTTTTCTATCCTATAATCATGCCAATGGAAAATTCCTGACCAGTTCTAGATCCTCAGCTGCAGCTCAGAAGCATTTGCCTCACCTAGAAAAGATGATACAAAAGAGTGCTTTGCATTCCCCTGATCATATGGCTTCTCTACACAGGGCCACTTCTCTTATGCAGTTTAGAGATGCCTGAAGGCTTCTTTAACCTGTACCAGCATCTTCAAGAAGCCATTTCAGAAGCTAGAAATAAGTGTGTGAATCTTGCACATGTTTTCTCCTTGGCAGTGGAGATACCCAACGATCATCTACATAGAGAGATTCCTCATGGATAGAGCCACTGGCTCAAGGTCACTTTGTCCTAGTGGGGCATTGCAAAGTGGCTGGAGCACAACCCAAGACTAGGACCTTTCAGTCTTCATGGATACCTTGAACGCATGAGTATTGTCCATATATATAGTCTCTTTCTTTCTGTGTCTCTCTCTCTCTCTCTCTCTCTCTCACACACACACACACACACACACACACACACACACATTTACATACACATAATTTTAAAGGAAACACACTTGAAAGCTCTTTACACCCTGGCATCTACATTTTTTTCTCACATCTCATCTTTTGTTGTCCTACTGTTCTTCGGGTTCTAATTATGGAGTAAAGAATCTCTGAAACTCACTGGTGGGGGATATTATTGAGACCAACATTTTAGAAAGATTTTACAAGAAAACCCAGGCATTTGTAAGTTCATGAACAACAATGGCAGGTGCCCTAACTAGAATAGAATTACAAGCGTTATCAATCTTCATGCTTTCAAAACATAAGCTGATCACCATCTGGGTTTTGAAAGACATTTCCCCCATAGTATTGTTACCCACTTAGGTGCATTGTGGGGGCTTTATGCCTTCCTCTGAAGCATCTAGTATTGGCTGCTGTTGGAGACAGGGTACCATACTAGCAGGACCATTGTTCTGTTCCTCTGTGGCAATTTGTACATTGCTAAATGGTATAGAGGGCAAATTCTCGGTTAAAATTGGGAGAAAGTGCATCTTCTCAGAGGAAATGGTCCCCTTTACCAAGCTGTGATGTTGTAATACTGACCATTTGATGACTACAGAATTGCCTGTATCAGGTTCAGTATTTAGCCTGTGCTGAGATTATGAAAAGCCAAACCAATGTGCAAGTAAACGCCTGTCTCGACAGAGCAGTGAGAAAGACTAGAAGATCTATTGCTTGTGATGGCTGCTGTGGATCTCCACAGGACTAGGAATATTGAAGGTATGTGCAAATGCTAGCCAAGAAAGAGAACAAAGCAATACACAGTTCACAAAAGGTAACAGAGAGCAGCAGGATGACAGTAGCTGTCTGGATATAAAACACCCAGTTGGCTAGAGGATAAAAGAATAAACCCAGTTGAGTCAGATGGAAATTCAGCTGACAAAACTGACTACATAGGTGATTCAATGTCTTAAAAACAGAAGTAATGGAGGTGAGATTTGGTTTCCCAGCTCTACTTTAGTGTCTACAGTACATTTTTATAGATGCGAAACCTAGGAGATGCATAACAAGAGCGAATTAGTTACATTCTAACAAATAATCAGATATGAATAAAGCAAGACCTAACCTGAAACTGCACATAAAATGCAAAATGAACTGGTTTTGATATAGTGGCATCCCCTGTGAGGCAACAATAAAAAAGTAGTTGATTTTCACACGCACCATTTACTGAATTACTTGGTTTATATCATAGCTTCCAGTGGTTCTATGACACACACAGAGAGCTTTTGTTTCAGAGAGAACCTGGCATTTTAATCAGGCTGGCATCAGGCAATATATAGACAAGCAGGACCCACAGAGATCAGCTCAGCCTGGCAGATAGCTTCAGATTCAATAGGTCACGTTCTGATTTCAGTCACATTGGTGTAACTCTGTGGTTACTTCACTTTGCTCTGGATTTGCACCAGTGTAAATAAGTTTAGAATCTGGTCTTCTGTCTCATATCATTTGGGTTTCCTTCTGTTAGGCTGAGACAAAAAGTAAGACATAGCTCCCAATAAAGAAGAAGGACCCTACATATTGTGATAGTCACAAAGCAATAAATATTTCAGTTAAATGTTTTCCTTTTTAAAAAGTTATTTATTTATTTCTCTATCATTTTTGCTCACACCTGACTACACCCGGGACTGGAAAAAGAAATGCTAAAGGAAAATGTTTATGAAGGCTTTTAACAGACAATACCAGCTTGGGTAATCAGAGTTCCGAAAATCTTAAGTGCCCATCAAAAGCAGGTGTTTGGACATCCAAGGTTGTGCTTTATTAAGTACCTGTTAAAAAACAAAAGGATGTATAATTAATTTTATTTTAAAATCATTCAGTTAGTGAAAAGCAAGCCATGGCTGTACGATGGAAAATCTGTTTGAACAATCTCCACATTTTTGTCATCTTTGAAATTCTGCATTGACTTTTAGTCTCCTTCTCTATTTCATCAAGTCTCCTCATCCTCAGATTAGAGTTAATAGCAGGGAAAACTTCTTGACAATGAAGATGTGAAATTTTGCAGCTTGGATCCATTTGTTCTTTTTCTCTTTGTCCCTCACAGGCCTGATCCAAAACCCATTAAAGTTAATGGCAGTCTTTCCACTGGAGCAGAACCTAAACTATTGGTCAGTGTCTGTGATTAATTTGTCACATTTAAGAGTGAGAAACTGTGCAGTAAAGAAGGTGATTTACTGCTTTGCAAAAGAAGAAGAAAGCATCTACTTAAAAAATTATTAAAAAAGTGTTTCACACTTTAATTTTAGACAGACATGGTCTTGTTGGGTCTTTGTATTTTTAACCACCATGTATTTATATCTCTGTAACCTGTATCATTCTTCACTCCTCCATTTCCTGTGAATGCTATATCCTCACCAGCCTGTCAGATCTATCATGTAGACTGTAAATTCTTTGTCTTACTTGTGCTTTCTGTGAAGCACCTCACGAACCCATGGGTACCATAAAACAAAGGGCATAGCAGCAGCAACTACAGCTCCTCTAGCTCAGTCAGGGGCTCCACACCTCTCCCCTGATGTCTTCTGTTCAGTGTGTGGTGAAGAATGACAAAGCTTCTCTCCCCATTAATGTTCTTATAGCATGCTCATTTCACCCTGATATCAGAAAGCCTTACAAATCTATTCTAATGAACACAAGTAGGCCACTGTATCTGATTCTAATTCCACAACTTGCATCTATGGCATTCAGTCTACTGTCCAAAAGGGGCAACCCTGACCCAGCTTTCCTCTTCAGGTTGTTGTAGAGAGACCATATTGTTGAGTTAATAGGGTAGTAGGCTGACCATCAGATAGACTTGGGTTCTGGTCCCACTTCTGACTCTCCATTGCTGTTGCAAGGTGGTTGAGGTAATATCCTGTGACATACATAGTTATAAGAACTCTAAATTGCTGTCACCTTGGGCAAGTCACTTTATCTTTCGGTACCTTGGTATCCCCATCTATTAAATATGAAGGATGAAACTTATCATCCTTATCACTTAGCTCATATGTAACATTTTTCATCTGTAGCTCTCTAAGTATTTTTATTTCTACAGAGAGAAATATATATTAATGAAATACGTATCTGGGAGAAGTAGGATAAATAATATTATGATAGAAATCACCAAAAAATAATATTGGATGACTTATTCTAGTCCTCCTAAAGAGTAATAGATAAGGGGGAAGATTTTCAAAGGCATACAGAGCATTTCAATACATATAATTTCATCATATGATTTCCAATGACATTTAGGAACCTACCTGTCTTACATGCCTTTGATAATCTCCCAATTGTAGCTGGATGCAAGGTTTATATGGTGCCACAAAACTTAGTGTTCTTTGGAGATCTTCAAGATAAGTGCTGGCAGAACAATAAGGAGTTGGAAATAGTATGCACATGTTTTTCTATTGTGAGCCAATGCAGAAGTTCTGGAAAAACATATGTAAAATCTTATTGGACATATTACAGACAAATATCCCCTGAATCCCTTTTTGAGTATGGTAGAACTTTTAAAAGAAATGTGTCTAGAAGAAATTGCTTCCAAGCTGCTGAATTTAGCCCTGATAAATTGGATTTATCTATTGTTCAACAGATGGATTTCAGGATTTTTTTATTGCACTAAAGACAGAGTGCAGAATGGATGACATGAGAGAAAGTTATGTGTCTTTGGCTGCATATTAGACTGTTGTTTTCATTGGAACTGGACTGGAATTATTTTCACGATGGCACACGTAACTGGCAGTTTCTAATAATTGTGTCTTTTTGTATAAAATGTACAGCAATAATTTAAGAAGGGAATATTACAAGAAGCCAACATTAGACATACCTTGGGCAAGTAGTAGGAGATTCAGAATATCCTGAATTTAAAAGAAGTTAGGGAACCCCCATGAAAATATACTACAGAAAACAATCCTACATGGCTAGTGAGAGGGAGTAAATGACCTAAAAATAATATCTGTCTTAATTATATATGATGTCATCATTTGGATTGTGAATTGATTATTTGTTGTTTGTTGTAAGGAGGAAATGTTAGAGAAAAATAAGATTTACCTAGGCCAGATCTACACTTACCTGGCGATTTGGTGGCAGTCGACGGGCATTACGCAAACTACTCTGCATAGCTTGCGTAACTCCCATCAACTGCTGTGCTTCCAATCTGCACGGTGTCTTCACTGCACTGCACTGGTTCCCCTCGATGCAGCGCTACTCCACTTGAGGGGGTGGTTTACCAGCGTCAACTTCTGGATCGATTGAGCGGGTCTTCACTGACCGCTCAATCGATCCAGATAGGTCAATCTGACGGCAGCAACTTTTCCGCCATCAGTATAGACATACCCTTGAGGGGGTGGTTTTACTGTGTCGACTTCTGGCAACTTCTGGATTGATTGAGCGAGTCTTCATTGACCACTTAGTCAATCCGGATAGGTCAATCTGATGGCGGCGACTTTGCTGCTGTCAGTGTAGATGTACCCCTACTCTGGGCTACTATACGTGTATACAATAACATAACAGTAACATATGTATGATTACCTCAGTGATATCTATTTTTGGTATTTATAGTGAAATTCATATATAGGTGTAAATTCTTCCCTCAGGGCAGAATTCAAGTGGCCGTCTTCTGCTTGACAGTGAGGGTAGTTTAGCCAAGGTCCAGAAGAGGGTTGGTAGCCAGGAGTAGACAATTTGGTTCCCCATCTCACTTATCTGTTGTCCTGCAGATTCAGTCTCATACATATATACGCACACAGACAAAGACAAATTAAAATGCCAAAGGAAGTGGTTTACTTAAAACTTGCCTATTGCACCAATAATCTAGCCAAAGCTATATTTAATTAGGGCGTATATAGCTAATGGCATTGGGAGGCAGTGAATGGATGATTTAGAGCCATTGTGTCCTTTTAAAAAAGCTCTTCCTTTTGTGCTCCTTGGAGTAAAGCTCGTATCAGGTGGAAAACAAAAATGTTTTGAAAATGGAGGTTGGCTTTTTAGGATCTCAGGGTATCTGCTTCATGTTCCTCCATCTGTGATAAAAGAATCCAGTGAAGTTCTCTGAACTCTCCCACTGACCTCTTTTATAATACCTAACATTTTATTTTCACTTATAACCACTATGGTTTCATAGGGCTAAATGCCAGCCACTGTTCACAGCCTGAGTAAATGTGCTGTAGGTAGAGGTCTTCATCTGCAGGGGAAAAAGTAGTGTGGTGAGGAACCAAATCATCCACTCCAGGCTACCAGCACCTCTTTTGGACATTGGCTGCAACCCATCTCACTCTCAAGCACAATACGGCCACTTGAGCAGTGCCCTAAGGGAAGAACTTTTATGAGAGCATCACTGTAAATACCCAAAATTGATAGCACTGAAGTAATTGTATAATTACTTTGGGTTTTCCCATGTCATAGAAAAGTGATCTCTAGTATTAAATCATTAAATAACATGTAGGTGGTAAATATATCAATGAAAGATAGAGATGATGGGAAACTATTGAAGCTTTTGTTAAGTAACAGGTAAAACAGTACATCTGGTATATAAAAACTATAACATATATAGCAGAGGCACAGATCCTTCCTAAATATGTCCCAAACACAGTAGTAAAGCAAAATGCAACAACCATAGCTGTTAACAAGAATCTATTTTCTGTTCATATAACCACAATTCAATAATATATTCAATACTTTTCCCTCCAACAAATAACTGATGTAAGATTAAAGTGTTTACAAAGATAAATGTTACATTTCTTTCAGTATTATGAATCGAACGCTGTTGCTGTGTTCTAAGGCATTGTTTAAAGAACTGGAAATCAGAGCAGCTAAACTAAATAAAAATGGTTTATGCAGCTTTGACCTATCTTGATGGACTGAAGGGAGGGTGATGAAAACTGCAATCTTAATAAATCTCCTGCAGTTAGAGGTTTAAAACTCATACTGTTTCAAATTAGTGAGGACAGCAATATTTATTTGCTGCTGAATTCTAGCCAGCATGACATTTCAGCAGGAAACACTTTATAAGACTTAAACTTATGACCACAGAACTTGCAAACTAATATTTAAAGCATGCATAAATAGGAGGGTTTTATCTTTAACAAAGGCAAAGCAAAAATCTCTCTCTCTCTCTCTCTCTCTCTCTCTCTCTCTCTCTCTCTTTCCCCTCCATATTTCCAAAGTCAGAAAATGAGGTGTTCATGCAAAATATTTGACAGTTCACAAAGATGACAAAAAGCTAGGAAAATATTGGGATGCAAGTAAATAAATAAATAAAGGCCGTCTCAGGCCCCATTCTCTCAAGATGTTAAAGAACAATCAGACAATGCTATAGTCAGAGAAATCCAGTGTTTTCCACATATCTATAACAGATACACTTTTTTTTACCAAAAAGGTTCTGTCTCCAAATGGCAAGTCTTTTTTCAAATGGGAGCTAGTGAAGTTATTTGTCAGGAGAAAATTGGGAATGAAGCTCATCAACAAAAGAAATGGGCAACAAAAACAATAACCAAAAGCACAAGAACTTCAGAGCAATTACTGCTATATTTCATTTGTTTAAAACTTCCGTCAGTGCTGCATTTCAGCAGCACTATAACTCCTGAATTACGTTTGTTTGTCATGTTCCCACATATAAAAGCATTTCCTGACATTTAGCTCTATGCCAAAGGCAATCTATGTTTTAAAAACCAGGTGATATGATTAACCCAAACAATTATCAGCCAATCTCAGTACTCCCATCTGCCTTTGAAATTACTTTAAAAAATCTGGTTCAGGTTCATTGGGTTTCCTGCTTAAGGGACCATGAAATTCTCTTTCCATATCAAGTAGGCTTTATAGCTAAATGTGATGCCCTCCCTGCCACTGATTCGCAGTTGTATAGACTTTGCCATTGACAAAGTGTCAAAGTGACAGAGCAATCTTCTCCAGACTTTCACAAGCGTGTTTCTGTCATGGATTCAGATTGTTTAATTGTTAAACAAGTGGATGCTGGAATGAAAGCAGAAGCTCAGTCACCATTGATGAATTGTCACAGGCAAGGAACAGGTTGTTACGTTGAAGAATGGTAGAAAACTCTATTAATTTTTCATCTGAAGGTAGCACATAAGGTTCCATTTCCTTTTTCTCAGCTCTATCAGACTGCATCAGCCATTCCACAGGTGTGATCTTGTTAGAATTCACAAGTTAATTAATAGGATAGGAGAATTCCCAGAACACCCAAGTACTGGTGATTCCATAGGAGACCCTCTTTCCTTTAAATCACTACTGACTAGAAGTCTAAAATACTAGAAAGCTGTTGGAAATTCTGAGTGAAATTCTGCTGTTGTTTGAACTTGTGTAAACTAGATACGACTTTGCTGACTTCACTGGACCTAAATCCAGAGTAAAACGAATGAGGAATATGGCTAACTATCATTTGGATTACGTATGCTGTAAAATCTGTACCCTGGCTTTATGCCAACATGGATAATTATGTTGGGTGGAATCCAGGAAGCAACTTAGGCACCTAACTATTCCAATCTACGAAATTCCTGCTCGGCTGCCACCTAACCCTGGAGATGCCTAATTTTTTGCCATCAGAGTTCCCTAGGCACCTAAGTCTCAGATGGTGGAGCACTACTAAACTACTCAATGCAACCATAAGCCTATCACCAGTCCTTGTAGCACATGGGGCAGGATCACTGGATCACTGATAGGTGAAAGGCTCCACACTCCATGAATAAAATACTCGTATGATCCACAGAGGAATGTAGGGCAAGTGTGAGCCAGATGTTGAGGGTGGGCTAGAAAGAAGCAAGGAGATCTATTCAGGGACACAGTAGTTGGGTAGAAAAACTAGGTGGTAGGGTAACTCATAGGAATGAGGAGTGGGTTAGCACAACAGGGGGATAGCTAGCGGGGCATCTAGAGACGCACAGAGTAGAGGTCAGGGGCAGATTGGGGTAGCTAGATAGGGCAGGGAAGGGGAAGCACAGATAACTAGAGCAAGCAGGCGGGAGGGGTATTCTGGGGAAGGAGAAGAAGGGCTAGGGAGTGGAAAGAGACACTATGGGTGGAAGAGGGTGGAGGGAAGAGAAGCAGCTACTGGGAAAGGAGAGAGGAGGCCACAGAGCCAAGCATGATAAATAGTAGCATATTCATGTTGCAACACTGCTGTGGCAACAACAGCAGGAAGAGGAGGAACTGGAGCAGTAGTTGAAGACACCTGAACCCCAGCCCCAGCTGCTGTCTGTGATGAACTTCAAGAACATACCACTCTGCATGTATCTAGTGCTACAAACTGGAGCCGGACACAGTTCACCACCTTTGTGAGATATTGCAGGATGACATGCCCACCACCATGCACAGGAACCAAGCACCATCCATTGCCTCACAGGTCAGCACTGCCCTGGCCATAGAGGCCTCTGGATCTGCTCAGCGGGTGGCTGCACAATAACCAGCAGCCGGTCTACAGCCTCCAAGTTCCTGGACCAGTTTCTGGAGGCCATAATCAAACATGTGCCTGAGTACATTTACTTCCCCAGTGACCCAGTCACATGGTCAACTTTCATCATTTTGTGACCTTCCCACGTGTGCTGGGAGTGGTCGATAGAACGTGCATCACTTTCAGGAAACCATGGCATGGGCCTGCATGGCATGGGCCTATATAAGACAACATCCAACATTCACAAGGAACATGATGGCAAAGTGCAATGGCAAATTAATGTTCATGAACATTAATCTCTGGCCCAATGGCTATTTCAGTTTTTATCCATAATGGAACAGTCATTGGGGCAGAGAGAGTGAAATGGGAATGACTCTGTCGCACTTTGATTAAGGCACTCGTGTGGGAGGGAAACCCAGAGTCCAGTTCTGCCTGCTCTAATGACTCTTTCTATTGTTACCCACAATGAAACAGCTGCATCATGAGAAACTGAGAGAGCCCCACATCAGAATATCCCATAGCTCCATGGTTAGAGCACTTTCCTGAAAAGTATTGCAGACCCCAATCCCAATCCTTCCTCCACTGCTGGGACCACCACATCCCTGATAAGTGCTCTATCCCCTGCCCTGCTGCCGCCACCTCCTCCTCCCCTTCCTAGTTTTGTGTAGAGCAAGGCAGGTGCCTTACTCATTTTCACAAGAAAATACTTTGACACCTTAGCCACCTGACTCCAAGATATGGATTCCCATTCATCAGTCATTAGGAAAGCTAAGTGACTCCTGAAGCCCAGACTTACGTGCCTATGTCTGAAAGGGGGCAGGGCTTAGCACAAGCCTCTATGATCAGCATCTCCCATTAGCTGGCTTTGCCCAGCATGCTGTTTTTTTTGATCACATGTTTAGGTGCCTAACTCTCCCCATTCATCATATAGGAGAGCATTAGGCACCTAACTCAGCTTTGTGGATCACAGTGTTTTACTGTGATTTTTCTAGACGTCGAAAAGTTAGGTGCTATGATGCTCACCATTGCAATGACTAAGTCTCTTTATGGATCCCACCCAATCTGCTTACCTGAATTCCTCCTCTGTTTCTCTTATATGCTGTTTTCTTCTTTACATCCTGTTCTAAACTGCGGTTAATGTTCTTATGTTCAGGACCTTCATTTTGTATCTCATTAAAAAATCATGCTGTTTGTACAATGCACACCGCAGAATAACACAAGAAAAAGGCATAACTGACCACACAGAAATTGGATAATTGGTGGCACAAGAAAAATGACTGCACGGCAGCAATTCTGCAGTGCTGTTTAAAAGCCCCCAGAAAGATTAAAAAATCAAAACACCCATGTCCCCATTGAACACTCAGTTTGAATAACTTCAAGATTATCCATGAGCAAGAAGGATTTCTTTTTAGCTGGAATGGCAAGGGCTAAAAGCAAGGACTTTAAATGGAGCATTTAAGTTCTACAACTCTTTGACGTTTCTGTAATCTATTTTTGGAAAAGCCTGGTACAGTTGAAATGTTGAGAATAGTACATTGTTGCCTAAATTAAATAGACAAGTATAGCGAATAGAGATTAGTTTCTCTGACTGAATTTAAATTGGGTGTGAGTATAACGCAGAGGTAGTTAAAAAAAAATCCAGAATAAAAGAAACATAATAAATACTGTAGTCACCATTAAAACTTGAGACTCTTCCTTATATTGATATCACCGCTACCGCAGCATTCAACACTGTAGCACGGAGGTGTGGCCTTCCTCAGAGACTGAGTGCAAGGAAGGGTGGTGACACCCCTGCTGGATGGATCAGGGAACTGCAGGCCTCAGACCCCAGGAGCAGAGGGTTAGGGTGAAGACAGGAAGGGGGAGTATAAAAGTCTGGCCAAGCAGGTCAGTCAGGGGGAAGCCGCTGCTGGAGAAGGATGCTCCTTCCCCTGGGCTGTGGCCTAAGCCCGACCCAGGTCCTGTGACAGGGCAGCGTGAGCCCTCCTCTGGCCAGAATCTCAAGGGCCTGCCAGGGCTACTGGACCCTAGCGACTGGGAAGAGCTACTGGAGGCTGCTAACTGGGAAAGACCCCCTGAATCCAGCCATGACCTAAAGGAGCTGCCCATTGCCTGGGACCCACTGGAGCTGCCTGAGCCCCGTGTGCTGTAGGACCCACTGGGGCCCTGTGACCTGGAGGAGCTGCCATCTGTTGACGGTCCTGAGGAATTCCCGGACCTGCCCCTGGCCGATGGTGATGGACTAGTTGGACTCTCTCTAGCCACCTACTCTGGGAAATCTGAGGATTACCCCTGACTCCAGGTACCTGAGTTCACGGTGGAAGGAAGTAGCCGAGGGGCAGTTGATTTAGGTCTGGCTGAGCGTGCATTGGGACCAATGTCAGCATGTTCCGGCTGGAGCCCCGCTGACCCAGTGGCAGAACCCGTTGCCACTGGTAGGTCCTTGGGCTGGGATGCAGTGGAGTCGGGTGGGTCTGCGTCCCCCTCCCCTCTTTCCTAGCCATCCTTGGAGTGCTTGTCTTCTCTGGGCCCACAGCCGCAGAGGACACCAAGTGTTTTCTTCATACAGCCCGGGGCTGGAGACTACTGGACTAAGGGCTGGGGGCTATGGACACCTTGCCAGCCCCACCCAGGGGCTGGGGCCTATGGACTCCTTGGCCTGCCCACCCACTGGGGGCACTAGGCGCAGGCTTGAGATGTGAAAAAACCCACTATCTTGCCCCCTGTAGCACAGTGCTGTGGACTTCCTCGGAGCCTAAGTGTGAGGAAGGGCTGCGACACCCTCGCTGGCCTGATTGGCCAGCATGCATGGGGTGGAGTATCCTTCACCCCTTGACGAAAGTGGGGGCTGCCCGCTAGGACAGCACACCAGTGATTCAAGTCTGGTGTCCGAAGGGAACACATGCATCTTGATAAATTCATGAAGTGGTGGACCGACCACCAACAGCAGCAGCAGGTAGCCCAGCTACAGCAACAGCAATAGCTGCAACAAGCACTGGGGACACAACAGTAAAAACTAATCCACAAGCTGGGGACCCAGCAGCAGGAGCTGCAGTGGCAATATGTGCAGCAATTGACTGCCTTACTGCCAGGCCCGGCCAGCCCTGCTGACACCAAAGACCGGCCCATGGTACTGGCACTGCTACTGCTCTGTCTAACAAAGCTGGGGCCTGAGGATGACCCCGAGGCCTTCCTGACTACCTTTGAATGCATGGCCTTCGCCGCAGTATGGGACCCAGACCAGTGGGCCACTCTCTTGGCCCCGCACCTAACTGGAACTTCCCAGGTTGCCTATCGGGCCCTCTTGGACAATGAGGGGTGGGACTATCGGGCTGTGAAGTCCGCCATCCTGGATGCTTTAGACGTTAGCCCCGGAACCTTCTGACAAATGACACAGCTCCCATAGACTTCAAGGGGACAGGATTTCACTGTATGTTTGTGCTGAGTACAACAATAACCACATGTGACTCATTAGGGTTACATATTTCTGCCCAGACATATCAGCTGGTCTACTTTCTAAGAAAAATATGCTCAAAGCCCTCCCTATTTTACATGTTGTGTGCCACTGATCAGATAATGGAAAAATGTATCCACAAATACGGTTGCAAACTCTACCTTGTGATTCAGTTTGACTGTATTCTTGGAGATTTATTTCTTTTTCGAATGAGCATTTGGATGGGATGTTCTGTTTTTGACAATATTTTAATGTGTACATTGCATTTATGTGTTCAGCAAAGATATCTGTGTGCAAACATATGCTTTTATTACATCGATAGTTGTTACTGATTAATTGCTAATTGCCATTCATTATTCTCTTTTTTCAAAAGGTGCAGTTAGTATCAGGGAGCAGAAACAAAATCATATGATTTATGTGACCAATCACACATAATGAATGATGAAGAACAAATAATCTTAGCATTCATTTTGTGAGTGGTCTGTAGATTTCAAACAAATTGTTTTATGAACAATGACAAAAAAATGAACAAGTTTGAGAAAATACTCATGTGTTTGAAGATAGTTCATGATCCGGGGGGAGAGGGGGGAAACGTTCAGACTGGTGAATAAATTGTTGATTTTGAATAATTCTTCCAGTTCTAGTATTACTTATAAATTATTGTATTTTTTATTATTTTCATTATGTTATCTTACAAGTAATCTCCTAAGGATGAGCAGAGATGTACTTGTTTAACGAGATCGTAAATTTAGAAATCTTGATAGAGTAACAAAAGCACAAATCTTGATAATTTGTAAGGGATCGTTTATGATTCTAGTGGTCCATTGGTTTTATTGTGCAACAAATATCACAAGAAATAAGAGAATGTATCCTTAATAGTGGGTCTGTAAGTATGTACAGAACAGATAGACAGATTCATATATACACTACCTACTACATCCAAACAGTGTATGTACAGAAGTAGGTACTGTTGAGATTTTGGCTCCATCCATGGGTAGATGGAACAGTATCATCCATTTTATTTTATTTATTTTTTTGGTCAGCTCAGCAGATATGGCTGTTAGAATTCAGAGCTTACCAAAGTGAGACATTGATTACAGAGACTGAAGTTCCATTGTTGTTCTTGATAAACATGAAAGCAAAAATGTTTACATGAGTCATAAAGTGGGTTTTTTTGGCAGCTGTCCTGGGGAAGTTGTATTTCTTTCCACTGGGGGCTTTAAAACTGGCTTTACTTTTCAGGTTTACTTAGAACAACGTATTCTCCAAATCTTAGGTATGCCAGGCTTTTTCATATGATAATCAGACCTGCCATATGTTTAAGAGATTTGCTTCTTACTTAACTGCTTTAACTTGGAGAAATAATCAGCAAGATTCAAAGCCAGATTCAATGGCTTGATGAAAAGAACACTTACGAAGAAACTGTCCATCAGCTTTTCATACTGTGACAAAATGGTTTTAATTTTATTGAAATTATTTTGAGCAGTTGCTATTGTGCATTCACAGGATTCTGGGACATTGGGTTTATACTTTATTTTGAAAGAGTGGGAATGAATTAATGTCAGTGAAACACTTGCACCATTTCTGTAAAAATTGTGGAATACTCCTAGATAAACAAGGAATGTGATCTTAAACCCAGACCAGTTAAGACCCAGGTCTTTATTTAAGCCTACTTGAAGACCATAGACTCACAAAATCAGTTCAACTGCTGCAACAATTTGACCCAATATGGCAGCGTCCACATTCCTATTTGAGACCCACTGTGACCATGTTTTTTCTTCATATTATTAATGTTGAGTAAAGAGCAAAAGACACAGCAGTAATTTTATCACCTTTAGGCTTGATCTTATGTCTACTGAAATCAATATAAAGACTCCCATTGACTTAAATGGGTATAGGCTCAGACCTATAATACATGGTCAATCTCTTTGCCATATCTTTCCTATAGTGATGATGAGGATACATCAGACAGAAGAGAGGAGAGTTCCAAAGAGTTAACCTCTTTTTAGACCTATGGTTGCCCATTTTGACTGGATGTATTCCTGGAGGTTTCATCACATGACACAATCTTTAATTAAAGATTAATCCAGGACAATCCTGGAGGGTTGACAACCCTGTTTAGACCATTTGAGTAAAATAATTGGTAAGACTCATTCCATGCTGACAAACACAGTATAAATGCTTAGATAAACAGACAATGAGGGCTTGCATCATTCCTGGAATGGTGGTTTTAGCTCTGAATTGAATGATTGTGTTTGGATACTGCTTTTAATCACATAAACAGATAGTTAGATAGATACATTTTACCTGCCTAAATTCCCCCTTCAATTTCAAGTGGAAAAGTTATTCTTCATTTTCAGTAGTGGGGAAAGGCATCCCCGTGTAGAAAATGTGTAAAACACTTTAGGATTTTTCCAGCTGAAATTTGTTACCATAGTATCCATTTAATTCAGTCCCTGGTTAATTTGATCCTCTACTTAATATGAACAAAACCTCAGAAAAATTATTTGTGTTAAATGTAATACAAATTTCAACCCTTTTATTTTGATCTCTTGTGCCAGGCATTATTAGATAATTATTATAAGATAATTATTACAAATTGTCATTTAATTAATAAGCAAGGCCAAAATGTTAAATGAGATAAAAGAAAGAGTCCAAGGGAGATCCATTTTAATATAAAGGACAATGATTAAAAATTACATTAATCAGACATTCATATTCATTGTTTTAAAACTATAACCTTAGATAAGATAGATAGATTGTTGTATGAATGTATACTATATGAAATGTGAAATTAATGGTTTGTTTTTTTTACCATATTATAGACTGGTTAAAAGTTTTCTTCATTTTTGGGGAGTGGGGGTGGGGAGGCCCACAGCTTTATTTTCAATTCTGCTTATAAGACCCAGTCAGGATGCTGCTTGACACCATATACACATATATTGAAAGGACAGAACTCGCAGTCTAAGTAATCTTCGGTCCTGTGCTATGCAAACTTGCTGAATATGCTGTTGGTCATTTGAATTACAAGATCTGATTCTTCTTTCAAGTTATTTGGTTAAACAAAACTTAAGCAGAATAAGGAGATGCCCCTTTATATACTGTGTGTTCATGTATCTTGTGATATGTCATCAAGATGCAAAATTCAGATCTGTGTTTCAAACATTCTAAGCTTGGGGAATTTTTGGATCCAAGCTTTTGATCTGGCCCTTCAGAAAGAAAGGAGAATTCATAAAATTTGGAGCTGGGTATTAGATTTCAAGCAACACCAAGGTTGTGTTGTTGGTTTGGTCCAAGCCTTTTCTAGTTCATTTGTGTATGAAAACAATACTCCTTTCAAGGACATGTTCCTTGAAAACTGCCCTATTTACTCTTGAAATGTATACATATTGCATAACTATTTATTTCTAGAGCTTCATTTTTAGTTGTAGATATGAACAAAGAATTCAGATTGTTTAAGTCACTGTATCCAATATGTGGAAAGAACATCACAGAAAACAACAGACTTATTGTAGGAGATTAAACACCATCCCACAGATGAAGAGAGAATGAGTAGAACCTGAGTGGTGAAGCCTCAATTAAATTAGAAGGCACTTTTCTCACTTGCTGGACAAAGTTCATAAACAAAAGTTATAGCGTAATATGTCATGATTACATTCATTATGGAATGAGGCATGTAGTTAAATTCATTAAAGAGGAGGGTCTCTGTATTATGCAATGTATATCTGACATTTACATTTGTAGTCTGTTAACAGGCTGCTATTGACTTTTGTTCATGTTGGGTTTGATTCTATCATATTAAATTCTTCCTGGTCTGAAGTGGTAACTTCCACTCAATAGCACAGAGTAACAGACTTCTAGAGGTATTTAGATGCCTAACGATGCAGACAGTCACTTTTGCCAATCTCCCTAAAGGACCTGGGTGCCTAACTCCCAATGGAAGCTTTTGAGAATCCCACTAGGCATTTATTGGCATCTTCAGCTAACTAAATATCTTTAAAAATCTGGCCCAGAATTCCTGTAAATGAAACACACCTATTCTATAGGTCAGGAGGGAATTTAAAGGGCCAGGACAAAGCACTGCTAATTTTCTGTTAAAATGGTAATTTCCTCCAATGAATCTGAGTTTGGTCAATTCACACATTAATTTGCATTCATTCAATGGACAACACCACCACATTGCTTATCATATTTGACAGTTTTCAGCCTCTTTTCTTGAGATCAAGGACTGGAGAAGAAATGATTGCTGCATATCAGGAATGATGTGTTCTAGTTTGGTGTATGTTAGGGAGAAAGGTAGAGAGACACCTGGAATAACAGAGGTCATTGTGGAGTCAGGACGAAGGTAAATTGGTCAGCAGATTTTCGGGGACCAGAACTGCCATAACATGGTGAATAATGCTGGACAGAAATTCAGTATGAAAGGTGTGTGAGGACCCATAACAGGAATAGCAAGGTCAGAAATGACATTGACAGAGTTAGGGGAAAGCTATCACAGATTATTAAATATATCCAGATGCCTACCTGGCTCAGGCAGTGCTATTCACTTTTGAGAGCATCAGATTAAATTATTAATGATTTACTGTTTATTATTAATTATTATTTTTATTATTATTTATTTTATTTTAAGAGCAAAGGAAAGTTTATAATGAGTTGCCAGGTCAAGTAAAAGTCAATTCCTTTATCTACTCATAAGTCCTGGTGCTTCACTGCTCCTGCAGTGTGATTTAGTTCTGTCTCTGGCTGTGAATCAACTTGGCAAACAGGGGAAGAGGAAAAGCTGGAGAGTAAGGATGGGCTGAGAAAAACAACAAACTCTGGGTTTACAATTCTTTGCGATGAGCAGTCTCTAGACTAAGGAGAAGGATACTGAGTGAGCTGGCTTTTCTGACTGTAGTGATGTGAAGAGGGGTGTTGCAGAGGGATCATTTATGTTCTGAATGTATTTGTAATGATATGGTGGGGGGTGGAGTCCATTAAGTTCTAGATTAGTAATTTGTTTGTTTGTTTTCATATCCAGTTCATTTATTCCAGAAAAGAGTTTACAGAATTACATTTTTGTACACTGATGAAGGTACATCTGCATGCTACATTAGTCAAAAGTTGCCAGCTCAAACCAAGACCACCTTCCAGTGACTGAGCTTTTATTTCATGTATTTTATGAATAAACTTGCAGAGTAGAGGGTGATTGTGTAGCAGGTAACTGTCAGAGATACAGCAATAAGATCCTGTGGGTGCTTAGTTTGGTTACATGCACATCTTGAAAGAGCAAAATTGGTTTGTTTTTACACATACAATACTTCTTTTCTTTGTTGTTGGCACACTTGAATATAGGGAAAATCATTTTCCCTTCACAATGGGATGTTCTGCCACTGGATTCAGGAGGAATTCAGTCAGAATGGGATCTGGTGGCTCTAGGAAAGTGCATCTTGCAACTACAGCTCTGCCACTCAAGTTTCAGCGTGCTCACCCTGCTCATTATGCTGGTATTGACTGGATGTGGGGCTGGTAGACTTCTCCCTTCCAATGTGCTGCAGAGTGGATTCTGGCCATCTGCAGCACAGAAGGTTGACATGTTGGAGGAGAGAAGAAGTACCCTCTCCACTCCTCTTTCCTAGCCCCTAAGAAGCCAGTTGGAATACGACTCAGAGTGGATGGATGGACAGATGCACCTTGGTCTGATTCTCCACTGTCTTGCACCTTGTGTCTTCATGACCTAGCAAACAACTTGTTTAACTTTAAGATTCTGAGCAGTCTCATTAAAGTGAGTTGGATGATTCAGATGTTTAAAATTAAGCAGGTGCTTAAGTGCTTTGCTGGATTAGGGCCTTAGTTTGAAGGAGGGAATTTCTCTGTTTACTGTAAAGCACCTAGCAAACCATTAAACAATATAAAAATATTATATAATTAGAATATTATCTAAAGGGTACATTCACTACACCAGTTCACCTATGTCTTCCTTTGAATGTGTCTGATTGAGAACATCAGATATGAAAGGGTTAAACACATGCAGGTGAAATTCCAGTTCTGCGTATCTTTTATCAGATGTTAAGCCAAGAAAAGAAGTTTTTTTTAAAGAAAGAAAGAAAGAAAGAACTCTGGGTCTGGGTAAGTATGATAAAATGGTATGAAATGAGGACACACTCTGATTGGTTGTTGAACAATCATCAAGAGGTAGACAAACTGCTGTCTGGCATTCTCAACTTTGTAAACCTGAACACTTTCATACCTACCAGTCCCCAAGGTGCCTGCCAGATGCCTTGATTGAAAATTTATTGCATGGGAGAAAATTTAAACAGCAAGCCACTAAAAACAGGAAATTTGTCTTGAGCTTTTGCAGCACAAAGGCTTGAACTGTTCAATTCATTTATTTTAAAAAAAGTAAAAGATTCTTTTAAGCCCTGTATTAAAATAAAGTATTTATCCCCATATAATATTTTCACCCCTAAAGACAAATGTACTTCAAAGCTAACTTAAATCGGGAAAGAGCTGTTTATGTAGATAACATTATAAAGCCTACATATTGCAGAGTTATTAGTGGACATAACACTCCATTATTCATGATCAATATGCCCATGAGATCAGGGCAGGATCAGTCACTGAAATAATGTAGCTCAGTCTGATTTCCATTACATTTTCAGTATTGATCTTGTGAGAGGATCCTTCATTGCCTGTTGTTTTGTAGGCATTTTGAGATTGCTTGTGCTTCCAGAGTGAAACTGAAGCCAAGGCAGTTTGTATGTCTGCATAGGCTGTTGTTGATTACAAATTCACCAACAGGTGAGTAACGTCTTTATTTAAAAAAAGAGGAGCACGGCTATGTTTTAATATTTTTGTAAGACACATAAACTCTTTTAGCTAGAATTTTCTGTAATGGAAATGACAAGTGTGGGATACGTGTACCTATATCCCATTGGTCTGGTTTCTGTATTATTTGCTCTAAAAGGGCGCAATGTATGTAGCATTCTGATCAGATAATTGCTGGGGGGAGGGGAATTTGGGGAATGCTTATGAGGCAGCTTGGTTCCAGCTCGATGCTGTCGGTATCTGCAACAACTTTAATAATCAGAGCTGAAATTAATGAACGTGACAATGTACTCCTGCAAAGTTTCTAAGGAACAAGGTAACCTACAGAAGATGCCACTCTGATCCTGCTGGAGTCCAAAGAAGAACAAAACAAAATTCCACCAAGACACCTGGGGATCTTCATCCATGCTTAATCAAAAGAATCTGCATCCATGGAAAGGGGGTTATTTTGCACAAGTACACTTCTCCTCTCCACTCCCTAATCTTTGACTTCTTTAACTAGAGAGCAAACTCCTACCTCACCCCTTCCAGCTGAAGAAACTGTAACTCTGTAAGTATGAACTCAATCATCTTTTTGCCTAAGCAGGTTATTCCACACTGGGGGAAATGAAACCTTTGAATTATAAATCTTCCTTTGAAAGGAAATCATATCTTATGGTCTGTAAAGTATTATGCACTCATGTGATACTTACATAAACAGAACTAAATATATTTTATAAATATGATCAGAGGGTTTCTTGTGATATTTCTGGTACTCAATTCTTTAGGTCAGAGTATAAATAGTACAAGAAGAGCCTTTCTAGAGTTGTTTTGGTTCTCTGACTTCCATCCAGAACCCACAAAAAGGAAAAGCAGCGTCAAAAAGTTTAGTCAGATTTTTTGAGTCTCATAAAAGTTCATGCTGAAAAGTTTCAGATGAAAACCTGGATCTGGTATTAGCTTGTCCTACTTCTTTGTCTATTTTGACTGGAAGTTACAGCTATAGATGAGGGCTAGATCCTTAACTGGGATAAATTGTTATTCAATTTATTTCAGTAGCATTATGCTGATCAACACTAGCTGAAGATATGGCACAAAACTGAGTTCACTATTTTATAACCTAGTGTAATTATTTTTTTTAAAGTTTAGTTAGATTTGGACAAGATTCTTACTTATGCAAATAAATTGACATTTAGATGCAGCACAACACTTTCTAATCACCAGAATGCAGTATGAGCTGCAAAATAAAGAGATTTGTAATTTAGCCCAGGGACTCCCCAGCACCTCAAATCCATAAGATTAAAATACTCAATGGCTGCAGTTCCCATAGTAAATTAACATTAAAGGAACATTTACTTCATTGAATCATTTAAGTGGCTTAAGAAGGTTAATGAAAAAGAAAACTTGCAGGAGAATGTAGTTACAAAACTGGTAAAAGGAGAGAGCATTTTTTAAAAACTTCAGTGTTACACAAAATCCAGCATAATTCAAGGTAGGAATAAAAAGCTTTTTTCTCAGGATATATTTCAGAATATAAGAAAAACATGTCTGTTTCTTTTTTTCTAAAACTTAGTCATTATTATTGCTAGCTTTATCTGAAGTTTTGTATTGCAATATAACCAAGAAAAAATTAATACTGTTACAAAATCTTATTTCTAATATTCCAAATCTTGAACTTAGTTATGTGGATGTAAGAGTAAAAAAATTGGAAAAAATGTTTCTGCGCAAGCCATGCTTGCTTGACCAACTCGTGCAACAGAACTCCATAGGTCTCTGAATGCATGATTTCCATAGCAAATCTCCACAAAGCAATGTAGCACTGAAGGGATGAGAAGGTGGGAGTGATTTCAGTGGAGTCACATTGGGGCAGAACCACAAAGGACTTAGGTGCCTAGAGCCCAGATTTACTATTACTATAAGAAACAGTTTAAGCACCTAAGCTGCCTGACTTCAACAGAAGGGATTCTGGCTGTGGATAGATGCCTCCTGCAGCATGGATTTAGGCACTGAATTACACAAAGGGGTGGGGCTTAAGACACAATACTCTTGTCATCATCTCCCATTAACTGTATTAGTAGGCTCCCCAGTTAGATTGCTGGCCTTTGTAGATCCCATTCTCAGATATCCATACATTGTATAAAGAACCTAATCCAGAGTTTGCAGATACAATGATACAATGATTACTAAATGTTAGGTCTTGCAATGCTCAGGGTTGCATCACTTAAGACCCTTTGTGGATGCAGGCCACAGAGTCCAAAACAAAGCAGAGGACAGACAGAGGATGTCCTCTACTTCCCCATACTTTGCAGTAACTGAGTGTGGGCTGGCTTTCGTTGTTCCTTTCACCACTTTAGCCATGCTGCAATGCAGCTTTCTTAGACAATACTTTAGGCCAGATTCTGGCCCTTGCTATGGGCCTCGTCCTGCTCTAGTAGTGCAAAGGGGCCCTGAAATAGGTCAAACTAGCCCGCAAAGGAAACCCCCACTCCAATATAGAGCTTGTGCAATAGCAGACATACACATGTACAACAGCCTAGCCATTATGTCAGATACTTGAAAGTTTCGGCTTTGCATTACAATGACAATATATTTATATTTCTCTTTACCCTTAGTAAGATGTTGACATTTAAGAGTTGCGGGGTCTTTTTTTTTTTTTTTTTTTTTTTTTACTTTGACAAAATTATGGATCCAACGTTCTGCATGAGTAAATCACAAAGATCTTTAGAAAACCCTGTGTATTTCTGTCCTTTCATTAGGTTAAAAGTTAGCATATTGTGTCATTACAATAGATCGATTTTTGTACCACTAAAAAGCAGGCTAATTTCAAGCCTAAACTGCTAGATCTAATACAAGAGAGGCAAATATCAACTTTTCAAGAAACTTTAGGAAAAAGGGATTTGCCATATATGGTCACTCTGTGTGTGTCCCCATTTGGTTCTGTATTGGCCAATATCCTGATTATACAATGTTAGATGTGAGGGACTGATAGAATTATTTTTTCCTGGAAAAAAACAGTATAAAATATTTATTTAATTCATGTCATATGGCTTTGCCACATTTAAATATTTCATAAAATGCTGGCATATTAAGCCATACAAAAAATTCAAGAAACCCCTTTTGTGTAAAAAGTACATGGGAAAATTCACAAGGATGGATTTTGGAAAACACTGCCAAAGTTGCTGTTACCTCCATCAAAATCCGTATGGTCTAGTTGATTAAATATAGTCAGGAGACTATGAGTTGTAATCCCTCTCTTAAAACTGCCTGACTTTCCCCCAGGCCACAATTTATTGTAATATATTCCTAATTTCCCTTCCAACTTTCTTATCTCTTCTGCTTGCACCTTCTTGGTTTCCCACTAAAGCTCTCCTCTACATACAAGGAAAGGGGCAACCAATCCCCTGTGTGACTTTCATCATTATCTAGGATGCATATTAATCACTGGTCCATCCTTCCTCCGTTAATCCTTCCCTGATTTCAGTGCTCCCATTACTTGTCTCAGCAGGAACCTAGGAGGCTGCAGAGGTGTAAACGAATGAAGAGTTAGCTGAACCTGCTATGTAGGTAGTTCCAGTCTACATTTTGGGTGAAGGCTCAGGTAAGCTTTTTATCCTAACTGTTGTACCTAGCTCCAGTTACTACCTCCTTGGCGCACAAAGTCAAATCCCATATCACTGGTGTTTGGATACTGCATGTCATTACTCACATATAATAAATATCTTAGATCCCAGATTTTCTTAATTCCTAGCAACTGTGTAAACACAAATGTAATGGATAATCTTGGAGGAAATTAAAGATAAAACAAAACACACTTCCACCTGTGAAACCTCAGTCGGTGCTGTTAAAAGAAATAGGTTTAGTTTAGCTTTCATTCATTTCACCTACATCCCCAAATCGTCATCCATAATTCGATACAAATGGGTTCCTTTAGTTTTGGGAGGGGAAACACAAAGGTTAGCTAGCAGAAAAGAGTGCATTGCATGGAAATTATTGAGAAGATAAACTCTCCCTCTTGTTAAGGGCAAGGAAATTAGTCAGTCAACCCTAACTGAGATTTGCCTAAGGAAGAACAAAAGAATTTGGTTTCCATATTTTCAACATTACCTATGCTGTAGCTTTCCTGAATCCAACTATCCCTTCCTTCCAAGCTCTCATTGAAAAAATAATAATTTGCTACTGCCAAAATAGCAAAATTTCTTTCTCAGACAGCAGTGAGTAGCAGCCACTTTAGTTCCTGAATGTCTCTTATTTCTTGCCAACCTGCCATGGCTTTCACCATTATTTCCATCGAAGTTTGCAGAACAAGTCAGCTGTAACTAGATTATGCACGCCTTTTATTTCTCAACTCCCAGTAATTTGCTCAACCGATAACAGAAAACGTAGATTTTTGCTGCAGCACATTGCCCAAGCTTTTGCAGTACAAGCACTAGCATTTAATTTGTGGGTCTCATTCTCCCTCTGTAATTTTGTTTGCAAATTCCACTTTTAAATCATGCAGGGTTTTTTCCCCCCAGTTCTTTTTGTGTTTGTGCAAAGTGACTGATTGGCAGATGTAGAGACCAATTCTTCCAATTGTCTACAGTATAGTCACAGTAAAAGTTTTCTTCACTGTCTCAACAATGTACCTGAGTCGTGACCTGGGAGGATCACATCTAAAGGTCACAGGATAGTTCAGTCTAAGTAGCCTATTCCATTCTAGGCTTCTCTGCTAAGACTGCTATTAAGGTTTCAGTTAGTACCATTTGTGGTGTCGGCTTTTTAGGTGTGGACATCTTTCCACTAAGAATGGTACTGAGAGTACAAAACTTATTTTACATAGGCCACTGAACAGCTTTTAATGACTATCGGTGTAGGCTTGGCTTGAACCAATGTGCTATAGATTAAATCTTCCATGATCCTTTTACCAGTATCCTGGGCCAGTCTTCATCAACAGCTTTTTTAGCTTAAGATCCTTTCCAACCTGTTCATTAGGTCTTTTCATGTAATAATTATCACTAGCACCTAGATGCCTCAAATCATGGTCAGGGTCCTGTTGTGCTGTACAAACATATAATGAGAGCCAATCTCTACCCCAAACTGCTTATGATCTAAGGCCCTATCAGAACTGGATCTATGAAGGCAAGGCACACTTTAATTTCAACCACACTTCTGGTGGGTGGATCAGATTGCAGCATTGGAGCATGAACATAAGACCTAATGCAACATGTGGTCTTGACAAACACTAGGAGAGAGACGGGGGAGTGAAGATTAGGGTAGCACTGTCAAGATCATGCTGTTACATGTCCCAGCTAGTACACAAAATCATGACTCTAATTTCAATCAAAAACTTTTGCCTGTGCTTAAATATGCAAAATAATTTTTTTGAGATTTTTTTAAAGGGATAGTAAAATATGACAAAACAGACTTGGATCAGATTGGGCAGGAACTAAAGGAAGTCCTAAAAACAAGAGAAAAATAGTACATTATTAAGTAGGATTGTTGGTATTTAATACATTAATAAATAGTGGAATTTAAGGGATTAAGAAGCTGATAAGACCTTGCATGGGCCCTTTGCTGAATAATTAATTTCACCCATGGACCCTTTTCCTCCAGTTTGGCTTTCATCCCCCTTCTACAGGTAGCCGCATCTTGCAGAGCTTTCATTAGGCACTTGCAGGCTTCATTTTATATAAAATATCCTCAAATATATTTCTCCATTTGGAAGAAAAGAACAGACAATAATATATTTTGAAGGGAAAAAATGACTCAGACCTTTGGGGGTCTACAAATCTTTCAACATGCTTATTAACCAACCAGTGACCTCAATTTCAAACTAACTTCTCAATAGCATAACCTGGGGCTACTATTCAATTAGTTTTTATTTGCACCTGTTTACTTATTTAAGCCATGACACCATGAATTATCCTGAACTTTTACAATTCACATTCAGACACTGAAAACTGGTGAATTTAGCTCACCCTCGCCCAGATATGAAATTTGCCCTTTCCCTTTTTTCTTTTGTTAAATGATCAGCCTATGTCTGCTCCACATTTCCATCCCTAAAGGAAATCATACTGCTGGGAGCAACATCGAGGCAGAACAGCAGACTGAAATTGTTACAGTTTGTTTTTCCTTCAGGTAAAACGGCAGTTGCATTTGTTTTAGATCGCATACATGTGTGCACACACCATCATATAAAGACTGAAGTTTAGTCTCAGCCAGATTAGGTTGCTCTGAGACAAATTTCCTGTGTTCCTTTATTCATTTATTTTTAATACACTGATGCAACAATATTTTTCTGGCTCTGCATTTAATCTTTAAATCATTCATAAAAGGCCTATAAAACTGTTCAATGTATTTAGCTTCAAATAGTGTAACTGTACTGCTAAGTTTGGAGGAAACAACTTCCAGTTTAACAACAAATGACACATAGCTTGCATTGTGATTATCAAACCAAACTCAATACACATTTAAAGTGCATGCCAGCCCATTCAGAAATGATTCAGCTCGTTCGCAAATTGGCATTAGACTGAATTTAGACTTCATCAACAAGCCATTCAATTTAATGTTCAGTCCTTGGTGTGATGGGCTGCAGTAGGAGAAAATGACATATTTTATTATTCATGTAGCATTCTAAGTGTACTAGACACTTAATGGATTAGGATGGAGACAAGATCCCTATCACAAGGTTCTTACAATCATAAAGGGTCTATGGAGTGGGGCATTGTTAATGAGCATATTTGAAAAAAAGAGACATTTTTAAATGCACAGTTGCGGTCGGTCTGCCATCTCCACCAGACTGAAAATCCAACGCTATGTTAACCATCACAATACCTAATCACATAATTGTAACAATTATAGACTGAGAAGACCAATTGGCCTAGATCCATGGCTATGCCCAAAGAAAGCACAACACAGTTCAGAAGGGATGCAAAGGTGGCATTTGCACTCTCTTGATCATGTGTGCTATGCCAGTTCCCTGGAGTAAGTTAAAGCACCTGTCAAGTTGAACTAAGTTACACCAGTTACTAACACTACCAAGGGGACTGATATGGCAGATAGGAATTTGGGTCTATAAGTAAGACCGAACCATGCCCTCATTTTTGCCCTCTCATGTCCTCAGGAGCTGGATCAAGAGCTGCTGAGCCAGCTTTATGCCATCAAGGAGCCTTCTAAAATGGGATGATGCTCTGGTGCACATCTACATTGGCTTTGGGGCTGCTTTGCAATGACAGTGCAGTCCAAAGCAATCACATTGAATCATGAGATCATGACCATTATGTCATCCGCTCAACCCTAACCAGATCATGATTGTTCCCTGTATTGTTTCATTGCTTTGTTAAAATCATTTCTAATGATGAGGCTTTCCTCACTTTTAGAGAGAGATTTTTCAATAGTTTAATAAAAAATGTTGGAATTGTTTTCATTCATCCTTGACATTCCTTTACTTAATATTTTATCCTGGTTGTACCACCTTAAATAATTATTCTCCTGACTTGGCATTCAGAACACACTCTTCAGATACAGAACCAGGATATGTGGATAGCAACACTGTGCAAATTTCACAAGTTTTTCAATGGAATTTCACATTAAAATGTTCAGCATATTGTTACACATGATTTTGCAACCCAGCATATAACTTTATTTGTAGTTTTAGAAAAAGAAGAAGCTATTTTAGCATCTAAAACAAAATTTCATACTCATTTAGAAAATGGGTCAATTTTCCCTCAGAAATAGACAGTTTTACTCAAAATATGGATAATTTGCACTGGAAAATATGTCCTTATCTGAGTCCATTTATGAAATTAAATACATGGGAAGAAAAACATTTAAATGTCAAATAGTTTTACATTTCCCTGAACCACCTATAATTTTCATTGCCATTTCCACATTATGTACATTCTTCTTTCGTATGGCAACTTTAAAAGCAGCATCAAAGGTCAATGTCCCATTTGTCATCAACTCTCTGGTTTCTGGTGACATGGAATGAATCAAGGTTGCCCCTCTAGAGAAGGATTTTAGAAGCCAGCAGTTCATTAGATGTCACTTGTTTTGGGTTTCTTCTCCACATTCACATACCAGGCTGTCATTCATTTTCCATTTGTGTTGTAGGTAATTGCAATGCCCATGTGAGGTTCTCATGCATTTTACTGTGATTCATATCTTACATGGCATGGCTGTGCCAGGTGGGTTGGTCTGTAAGATCCATATCAGGTCTTGGTTCATGACCCCATATTTCCCCACCGCCCCACTACTTGTCTTTGGTGATCCTGAGGTTTTAAGAGCTTTGGCTGCTAAGCCGAAGAAGTTCCTGGACTAACAGTAGCATCTTGGTGGTGAGGATTGGGCCAGATTTTGTAGATCTTCATAGATGTGCCAATCTGGGTTCATTATTGTTCTTTGTGTTATTGCTGCATCTCTTTGGAGGGATGATAGTAAGACATGCAAGGGCTGGAAGCCAGACTGTTGGTGCTGACTTCAGCACTCTCATGACAGTTTTCATAGATGTGTTCAATTGCATGTTGACAAGTTTCATATGTATACTCCCTACCTATTCTGGCACATAATATTCAGCTGTTGAGAAGATGAAGGCCAAAACTGTTGTTTGCAAGGTCTAAGCATCTGCTCTCCAACTGGTCCCAGCTAGGTTGTAGATTTATTGTTTCTAGATTTTATCTTGGCAGACGTCTTCATCAGATGTTGGAAGTGTGTAAGGCTATGATTCAGAACCACTCCAAGATATTTTTGGAAATACTCATGCCTGAGATTAGTGTCACAGAAGGTGACATTCAGTCATTTCTTTGCATATTGGCTGCTCAGATGGAATGAGAAGACAGCCATGTTTGGGAGATTTGGTTGGAGATGCCATAATCATAATAGCAGTCTTCCAGGTTTTATATCTTCTACCAGGATGCATTCCATTTGGATGACAAGAATGAGATCATCTATGTATCCAAATTTCTATGACTGGGTTGATGACATGTCACTGATATACATATTAAAGAACAATGGTTTGAAGACAGATCATAGAATCATAGAATCATAGAATCATAGAATATTAGAGTTGGAAGGGACCTCAGGAGGTCATCTAGTCCAACCCCCTGCTCAAAGCAGGACTAACCTCTGCTATATCATCCCAACCAGGGCTTTGTCAAGCCGCAGCTTAAAAACCTCTAAGGATGGAGATTCCACCACCTCCCTAGGTAACCCATTCCAGTGCTTCACCACCCTCCTAGAAAAAACTTTTTCCTAATGTCCAACCTAGACCTCCCTCCCTGCAACTTGAGACCGTTGCTCCTTGTTCTGTCATCTGCCACCACCGAGAACAGCCTAGCCCCATCCTCTCTGGAACCCCCTTTCAGGTAGTTAAAGGCCGCTATCAAATCCCCCCTCACTCTTCTCTTTTGCAGACTAAACAAGCCCAGTTCCCTCAGCCTCTCCTCATAAGTCCTGTGCTCCAGCCCCCTAATCATTTTTGTTGCCCTCCGCTGGACTCTCTCCAACTTGTCCACATCCTTTTTGTATTGGGGGGCCCAAAACTGGACACAATATTCTAAATGCGGCCTCACCAATGCCGAATAGAGGGGAATAATCACTTCCCGTGACCTGCTAGCAATGCCCCTCCTAATGCAGCCCAATATGCCATTGGCCTTCTTGACAACCAGGGCACACTGCTGACTCATATCCAGCTTTTTATCCACCGTTACCCCCAGGTCCTTTTCTGCAGAGCTGCTGCCCAGTTCGTCGGTCCCCAGTCTATAGCTGTGCATGGGATTCTTCCTTCCTAAGTGGAGGACTCTGCACTTATCTTTGTTGAACCTCATTAGATTTCTTTTGGCCCAATCCTCCAGTTTGTTTAGGTCACTCTGTATCCTATCCCTACCTTGCAGGGTATCTACCACTCCCCCCAGCTTAGTGTCGTCCGCAAACTTGCTGAGGGTGCAATCTACCCCATCCTCCAGATCATTAATAAAGATGTTGAACAAAACCGGCCCCAGGACCGACCCCTGGGGAACTCCGCTTGTGACCGGTTGCCAGCTAGACATGGAGCCATTGATCACTACTCGTTGAGCCCTATGCTCTAGCCAGTTCACTATCCATTTTATAGTCCTTTCATCCAACCCATACTTCTTTAACTTGCTGATAAGAATACTGTGAGAAACCGTATCAAAAGCTTTGCTAAAGTCAAGGTATATCACATCCACCGCCTTCCCTACATCCACAGAGCCAGTCACCTCATCATAGAAAGCAATCAGGTTGGTCAGGCATGACTTTCCCTTGGTGAATCCGTGTTGACTGTTCCTGATCACCTTCCTCTCTTCCAAGTGCCTTAAAATGGATTCCTTAAGGACCTGCTCCATGATCTTTCCAGGGATTGAGGTGAGGCTGACCGGTCTGTAGTTCCCCGGATCCTCTTTCCTCCCTTTTTTGAAGATGGGCACTATATTTGCTTTTTTCCAGTCCTCAGGGACCTCCCCTGTTGCCACGAGCTTTCAAAGATAATAGCCAATGGCTCTGAAATCACCTCAGCCAACTCCCTCAGCACCCTCGGGTGCATTGCATCCGGCCCCATGGACTTGTGAATGTCCAATCCTTCTAAATAGTCTTGAACCTGTTCCTTCAGCACTGCGGGATGTTCGCCTCCTTCCCATTCTGTGCCACCCAGTACAGCAGTCTGGGAGCTGATCTTGTCTGTGAAGACAGAGGCAAAAAAGGCATTGAGTACCTCAGCTTTCTCCACATCCTCCGTCACTAGGTCGCCTCCCTCTTAGATCCCTGTGCAAGCCTGTTATTCAGTAGATGAGGTCTGCTGATCTGTTCCATTAGATATACATGAAACTTGCAGCTGGTGAGCATAACTGTCAGTAAGTGCGGTATTGTTCTGCAATACATTGTTTTTGACATTTTCAAAAGCAGACTGTTCCCCCAAATCACATTATATGCCGAATACAAGTCCACAAGGGCCATTGCTATTTTGAGCCCTTGTTGATAGCTAGTTTTGATGTAAGTCATAAGTGCAATTACCTGATTGCAGACGCTTTGTTCCAGTCTAAACCCAGATTGGTTTTTAAGGAATGTATTCCTTAAAGATGGAAGTACATCTCTGGAGTAGCATCATAACCAAGAACTTATACGTTACACACAGTAAAGATATTGGCTGACAGTTTTTTGGATTGTCATTGCTTTTCCAGGTTTCAGAATGGTGGTGAACTTTGTCTGTTGCTATATCTTGGGCATTTGGCCAAGGGCATGCATGTTGGTGGGATATGGTTTTGAAGTGTCAGTCCTCAGAATAGATGTATTGGATGGTGTAAGCTTGCTGCTAACTGGTATCCTAGAATGCAACATTTTGATACTTTTTTGTTATCCAATAAGTGAGTCAATTGTAGCATTAAGCTATTGATCTTCTATTCACATAACAGCTTGATCAAGTAATCACATTTTGTAGGAGAGGCCTTCTACACTGAGTTAGTATACATATAGATATGATCCTATCTTTCAGTGTTTGCCTTGAAGAGGACCATTTAGCTTGAGATTATCACTTGAGTTGCTTTTGAGACCACAAGGCCTTTGATCAGCATTCATTTGCCACATTGATGCCAAAGCACTTAACAGGGAGGATTGCATGAAGGTTACTATTTTTCTTCCCAATATGTTATCATTTTTCTTCCTCACATTAATATTCTATTAATTCTACAGCTGTGCCTGGTCTGCTGCACCACTACTGGCTGAGCATGGCTCTGCAAGTTCTCCCTGCCTCACACACCAGGCTTAACCCTCTGGCCAAATCACAAACAAATTTTATCTCTTACAGGGTAACAAAATCCCCCCCCAAAAAAGGCCCAGCAAACAAAAAGGTTCTTCTCTTCAGGGGTTTCTCTTCAACCCACTCTCTGGTCCCAGTTCCCAGCCCCTTTCTGGGCTATCTTTGAGAGTCTTTCTGACTCTGGGTTGGAGCATTCGGTCCTCAGACTGGTTCCCCTAGAATACTCAGCCTCCTGCAGTGCTTGGGTTTAGAGACTTCCAGATGAATGAATGAACAAACCTGTGGTTACACTCCAGACTGATCTCTCTTAGCTCTCTTATGAGGCCCAAGTGTCCCATAAATTACCACCTAACCCCATAATCTCACCCCATCAGACTGGGGAGCAGCTAATTATGGCACAGGTAAGGTTGGTCCTATATCTTTTAAAGGAGCCAGTCATACTGTGATAGCCTGATTCACTTAAGCACATGCTTTCCTTGCTTAAGTACATCCCTATTCAGCCACCCATTTACGAACATGCTTAAGTCCCAATGAGACTTAGAAACATCCTTAAAGTTAAGCATATGCTTAACTGTTTTGCTGATTTGGGGCTTGAGCCTGGAATGTAAATGTATGCAGAAGAATTTTATAACAGACTCCTTCCTTTATGTTCTGTTGTAGGAATCTCCCCTAGGATTTCAATAGATTAAACAAAATGAATACATAGCTCAAATCCTTCAAACTCCAAAAGTGAGTTGAAAAGATAATGATTACAATAGGACAGAGCTTGCATTGGCTTCCTGTGAAACTGACAGATCCAGAGGCAATTCCAGAGATGTCAATACAATGGTTGACAAAACCTGCCAAGGAGCCAGATGCTGCTGTCGGAAAGAAAAAAAAAATGTCCTCCGTTTCATATCTGTTTCCTGTGATTAATATCAGCAGCACAACCTCACTGCTTTTCTCAGATTAATTAAGGAAATCTAGTCTTAGAAAATATGTTTCTTCAAAGAAAGAAAAAACCATCTGGTTCAGATTTCTTCCCCTGTCTTCCCCTTTAATTGTCATAAATTTCATTTCATTTTTGTTTGTAGATATTTGCTTAGGTTTATTTGGACAACAAAGATGTCAATGCAGTGGGATGTCATTGGTGTATGTGAGGCATGCACTGTGTGCCCCAGGACCAGCTGTGCCCACGAGATGATTCCATCTGGCCCCTGAATGCACATAAAGGATGCTATTTTGTAGAACACCATTCGTGCAAGGTCAGGCCACCTGGAGGAAGCCATTTTGCATGCAAGTGTACAGTTGCATACCTGACTAAAAATGCCATGGCACATCACCGTGTTAGGGATTTGTTGATATTTCTACAAGACAATTCTCTAATTATCTGCACCATATGTTGTATCCATTTTATAATAACTTATTCAGTAACAGGATATTTCCACAACATAAGAATTATTTTCTATACTCGAGCCGGTTGAGTAATATTCATGAATTGTTTATTTGATTCCTTTTATCCCATCAATTGATGAATTAATGTATATACAAACAAAATGTGTTAATTATTTGATCAGCTTTACAGATGGTTGAATAAAATTAAGCAAAGAAATTAGCTGAGTTTTTTCTGAATAAATTATTTGTGTGTTTTTTTTTAAATTCAATCATCTCTGTTAGATTCACATACTTCTCATCAACAGCAGCAGTTTCCTAGCAAGATGTTATTTCCTAGAATTATGAGGCCAGATCCTCAGCTAGTGTAAATTATCATAGCTCTTTTGACCTCAGTAGTGCTACGCAGTTTTCACTAGCTGTGGATATGGCCCATGATATACTTAAGGGAAAGCAGAGTTTATTTTCAGTTTTAAAGCTAAAAGCAATTGACCTTAAAAGTTTAGTGACAGGAGTGGAAGGAAGGTCTAATGTTTAATTTTTTTTCAGTTTTCATTTTTCCCCCCTAGTCCAAAACTGAAAAATGTTTTGGGTTTTAGCAAATCAATGAATAAATTGAAGAAATCAATTTCGAGTCAAAACAACTTTGGTTTTCAGTTAAAAATAAAATAAAATATCAATTTTTGCGTTTTCAAGGAAAATTCAAATTTTTCTGCGTGGGTGGAAAAAATGCTGTTTTCCAGCCAGCTGTAGCTTGACACTCTCAGTTTTTCTTGTTTAGATTACAAACTGATACCTTTGTCACCACAATCTCTTTTTAACACAAATTTGTGTGTAAATTTCAGGGAGGGGGTACGTTGCTCTATCTTTCTTTAGGTTGATTTTCCTGATACCACCTTTTCCTACTTTCTCTCACTGGGGAATGTACAGCCAGTTACACCCATTTTCTGACTACCACATATTTATGTCTTCACTGATGGCCTGACTGTGCCTCGGAGACACAACCCATAGGAAGGAACAGTAAAGTGCTTAACTTTACCACTGTGACTTTAGGAGCATTCTGCTATTATTGCACCTTCCCCTGTGGGGTGTAAGATTGAGCAACATCTAAACTGCTCCAAGTGCAGGGACTCCAATTCTGTCCTGCTGCCATGAAGATCGTGCTGAGGTTGAGGCAAGAAGGCTTCTCCACCACATGCCCATGTCAGGGCCAGGTACAGTTTTGCTCTGAATTTGGCCAGAGACATACATGCAGGATGTACTTTTTTATGTCATTTCTGAATTTGGCCCATAGATTTGTTTATATGGATGGATGTAAGTCAAGGGGCGTGGCGAGTACATATGTTCTTGCACAACCAACACCTGCACAAATGGCCTTTGGAAGAAACAGGGCCAGATTAGCACACGGTATTTTATAGGCCGGTTCTAGTGTCATATGTTTACAGGAGAATCTCAGCTTTCATTTGAAAAATATAAGTATCTAGAAAAGAAAAGCCTGACAATGTCAGCTGAGCATAATCAAAGCAGTGAAGTCTGCCTGAAACTACAGCTCTGGAGGGTGAAAATTGCCCTATTCATCTCCATGAGGTTTTAACTCCAAGAACCACTGCTCTGGAAGTGCCTTGCCATCACTGCCCCAAGAGAGGACTGTGGATGGGGTCAGAGGAGAAAAGGATAGTGGGCGAATCTCACCCACCCCGCAAGTAGACCCACCGAGGTTGCTGGGGTGATGTACTGGGGTTCTGCTTCCTGCCACCTCTGCTTCTCTGGGGGTAAGAGGGTGGCCCCTACTGTCACTCCTGCGGGGTGGGGGTGGGGGAATGGAACCATTGTCCTTACCTCTCTGGGTGAGAAGAGGAGGCTCCCAGCCACTACCACTCCAAATAGGGAGCAGGACCATAGTGCAGGGTTAAGGCCCGGGGTGCCCTATGTTGTGGTGTGCTTAGGGACTTAGATTGCCTTTAAACCAGCGTTGGTTGAAACTATTGTCTGTGCAGTACCCTTATCACACACCTCAGCAACTTATCCTCTCTCTTTGTTTTCAAGTGGATTATACACCTGTGGCATATGAATTGGCAGTTATGAAGACTCCCAAGTCCAGAAACCAATCAGTTTGATAGTTTCAGGGGGGAAAAAAATCCCAGAGCATGGTCCCCAAAGCCTTCTACATCAGCTGCTGCTCTGCCTGGTGAACTCAAAGATCAGCTCCAGTAACTCAGCCAGTAGAGGGAACTCTTACACAGTAGATAGGCAGGCAGGCACATTATTGCAGTAGAACAGTGATGTAAATACACACAAATCTGATCATCACAACCGCAGAAGGGTAGACATTTGGCTTCTTTGTGCATGAACATTAGCCTGCCAAAGGCAGTGAAAACATAACTGCAAAAAATCAGACAGCAGGTGATATTGGGTCCAGACGCATCCTTCATACACACGAGTGAATCAAACACAACTGCCTGTGGGCATTCATTTGAATAAAAACTGCAGATTGACTTTAGGAGTATGGAAAACCCCTTTTAGTCACTTTCTGTGCATAGCTGTATGAGGGAGCGTTTGCTTGCAAAAAGTGTGTGGAAAGAGAAAGTGTTGTGAATACTATGAAAATATACCTTTGCACAAGTGTTTCTGCTGGAAGTTAGGTGTGAATATGTGATTTTATTCAAATCCTCCTTCTGTTTGCAAAGAACAAATTGTTCAAACATTGATACTTAAAGTTAGGCACATAAATCCATATTTCATAGAATCATAGAAGATTGGGGTTGGAAAGGACCTCAGGAGGTCATCTAGTCCAACCCCTCTGCTCAAAGCAGGAATATTTAGGTACCTGGAATTATATTTTTAAAGGAGTTCAGTGCTCAACAGTTCACATTTAGGTACCCAAATGAAGTGCCTAGATTGCCAGAAAATCTGAGCACTTTGGGAGCTGCTGGGTGCTGAGCACTTATGAAATTCTGACCACTTCCTTTAGGTGCCTAAATGGGAACTGAGCACTTTTGAAAATCTGGGGTAAAATTCTGTACCCATTGAATTCAAAAGGAGATTTGCCATTAACTTCAGTGGGGCCAGTATCACTAAATAAGTATCCTGATTTTCAGAAGGGCCAACCACCTGCAGCTCCCACTGACTTCATCAGAATGAAATTATACAGCAACCAGTTTGTGACCATTTTAATGAGAGTGTCTATTGCATTTCTACTCTGTTACCCTGTTATACCTAAAATTCACCTTTAGAAAGTGGCCATCTAGGTGCTCTTGACCATAACATTAGCCCAATCAAGCCTTCAGTAGAGAAACTAACAGGTTATGACCCAAATATTGCTTCAGGATCCATTCATTCTCTAAGACACAACTCAAACTTCAGAGGAATAGAAATCCCCTTCTGTTTTTGGCTGATAGTGATGTTCCACATACCACTCCCAAATCCAGCTGTTTCAGGGATATATTCTTATTATCTTAGACAGTGTTATTTGTGATCATCCTTCTCTTGCTGGCACAGCCATCAATATTTTTTGTTTTGTTTATTTTTGGGCTGGGGGGAGTTATGTTTTGTTGTTTGTTTGTTTGTTCTTTTTCCTGTTATTCAGTGAAATTTCCTTTCACCAAGGACGTCCAGCCATTCTGTAGGAAGACAGTCTTCTCTTGAGTTTTTCTTTTGTTGGCTTTTGGCAGAATTTCTTTGTTCTATCTTTCCCATTTCCTATTTTTTTCTGACTACATGTTTGGTAACCTCTCTAGGGATTTTGTGGCTGGTAATAGTGGAGTGTTTGCATAGTTTTGAGTTTGCCTACGCCTCTTTTGAGCTCCATAATGTGGTGTTCTAGTCTTGTATGAACAATGCAGCAATTTCTTTCTGGTTTCCTTAGCGCATATCTGTATAGAGAGATGTGTGTGTGAGAGAGAGAAAATCAAATTCTGTCTCCTCACTAATGTACAGCCAGTATAATTCCACTAAAGCCAATGGAATTACTGAGTATTTACACCAGTGTAAGGGGTAGCATATCTTGCTCCAGTATGTATAATTCAGTGAAGAGAGATTTTGTCTGAACACTTTACTAACTTTCTAATGGAAAGGGATATGTTCCCTAACCAATCATCCACTTATATATGTGATGGATATTTTTGCCGTCTAAATAAAAACTGATAATTTTTATCCCTCTCATGTCACTCAGTCATTTAGGCTGGTGATTATCTTTTCATGTGTTTCCATGGAGTTTAGGAGGATCCTTTCAGCAAAGGAGGCAGAAAACACAGTATGTAACGGTCCCCATGTCCATGGTTTCAGACGCTACTCTATAGTCACTCAGTGTGCCTCTCATTTGATTTTCAGCTCATTATGTGTGTGCAGGATCAGAGGTATAACTGAGGACCAGTCAGCTATACAGTTGACTTCACTGGGTGTTTGCTTAAGTTAGGACTAAATCTAAATCTAAGGAGAACTTAGCTGGCCCTGAGTTAGCACTGGGGTGGGGGCTAAGTGTTATGTTATTACACTAATTACCTAGTTACATTCTTGTCTTTTCTCAACCACATAAAGAAGCAAAAGCGACATCTGTGCCCAGTCTGACAAAGTCACTTTTATCCGTCTCTGTAACAAGGGTTTATTTCATTCCATGCAGCAAAGCTTTGGTGCTTGGTTAGAACCAAGCAAAGGAAAAATCACATCACAAGTAGCACAGTGGGAAAGAGCTAGGAAATAACAGAAATCACACCCCATCTCCTCCCCACAACTCCTGACAGATGAAAGTCCTTCTAATTCTGAACCAAAGCTTCTTTATATTAAATACCAAGAAAGTATGTTTAGATAACATCAAGGGGCTGACTTAAATCATAAAAGTCAGGAAATTCAGAATTAAGGCTGGCACTCTGGTTTTAACTCACACAGCAAGAAAGGGAGGAAAAAAAATAGGAACCCAGGCACAACAGCAGGAGTTGAGAATAGGCTGTCAGACTGAACTTTGAATCCTCTTGGTTATGCCATTGGAAACCTGAATGCTGTGGGATTTATGCTATTTCCTAATGTTCTTAATTGTCATACTTTCCTCCTATTCTGGCATATTGAGTAAATAAATGTATATATTTGAGAGAGTTCTTATTATGTGCCCACCAAAGACTGTGGTTTCTTTTGCTGCAATCACATTCAGTCAGGACTTTTTCTGAAACCCTTTCTGGCAGAGGAGATAAAGCACCCCAGTAACCATTCTAGTGGCAAGTGAAATTCACCCCTGTACAGAGAGAGCCAGCTCATGGCCTGTTTATTATTTAAATAAGTAAAACACTGTGGCTACCTACATTTCTCCCTGTACTTACAGTAGGATATCATTTTTTTCATGTCTTGTCTTAAATTCCAGTCGTGTTGCTGTGTGCTATTAAAAAAGCTGCAATTTTCCAGCCTAGAGGTGGTTTCATATTAGTAGTGGGTGAAGTGATTTGTATATACAGATATATATTTTTATAGCATGCTTTGGGATTGTTTAGGATGAAAGCACCATATAAATGATATATTATCTATTCACTGTGGGAGAAATTCTCCCTTTTGCAGAGATCCAGAACAAAGCCTACTCGCCATTTAAATGTTATAAAAAGTGTGTGTCCATACACACCAGAAATATTTGTATTGTATTTTTAAAACAATTTTTTTGTCTGTGTTTATGTTTCTGAACAGAAAATGATGCACAATTATTGAATGAATGGTCCATTATGGATTCAATCAGCTCTTCTGAAAAATTGCTCATGCAGTTTTTGGAACTAATTTACCATAAAAGTTAGAATACTTGTAATATTTTTCTTTACTTTATATCCACAGAAGGCTTTCCATTAACAGCTCTCAAAGGGCCAGATTTTTAAAGGTATTTATTGCCTAACTCCAAGTGAAATAAATGGGAATTAGGTGCCTAAATATATCTTTACCAATATACCTTTAGTTAAGGTAGGATAGGATTAGTTAATTCAGCCTCACGACACATTTAGCAGATATATATTATTATTCCTGTATTACAGATGAGAAAATTTAAGCATAAAGAGACTACCCAATTTCTCAGAGTTATTAATGAAGTCTCTGACTGAGCTGGAATAGGACTCAGAACTCCTGATTCCTAATATTTGCTTTAATTACAGACAAACAGACACAAATGGATGCATCATAGAATCATAGCGCTGGAAGGGACCTCAGGAGGTAATCTAGTCCAACCCCCTGCTCAGAGCAGGACTAACCTCAGCTAAATAAACCCAGCGAGGGCTTTGTCAAGCCGCAGCTTAAAAACCTCTAAAGATGGAGATTCCACCACCTCCCTAGGTAACCCATTCCAGTGCTTCACCACCCTCCTAGTGAAAAACTTTTTCCTAATGTCCAACCTAGACCTCCCCAACTGCAACTTGAGACCGTTGCTCTTTGTTCTGTCATCTGCCACCACTGAGAACAGCCTAGCTCCATCCTCCCTGGAACCCTCTTTCAGGTAGTTAAAGTCTGCTATCATTCTTCTCTTCTGTAGACTGAACAAGCCTAGTTCCTTCAGCCTCTCCTCATAAAACTTGTGCTCCAGCCCACTAATCATTTTTGTTGTCCTCCGCTGGACTCTCTCTAACTTCTCCACATCCTTGTTGTAGTGTAGGGCCCAAAACTGGACACAATACTCCAAATGCAGCCTCACCAAGGCCGAATAGAGGGGAACATTCACTTCTCGTGATCTGCTGGCAAGGCTCCTACTAAAGCAGCCCAATATGCTATTAGTCTTCTTGGCAACCAGGGCACACTGCTGACTCATATCCAGCTTCTTATCCAATGTTACCCCCAGGTCCTTTTCTGTAGAACTCCTGCCTAGCTTGTCGGTACCCAGTCTGTAGCTGTGCATGGGATTCTTCTGTCCTAAGTGCAGGATTCTGCACTTGTCCTTGTTGAACCTCATCAGATTTTTTTTGGCCCAATCCTCCAGTTTGTTTAGGTCCTTCTGTATCCTATCCCTACCTTCTAGGGTATCTACCACTCCCCCTAGCTTAGTGCATCTGCAAACTTGCTGAAGATGCAATCTACCCCATCCTTGCTGAAGATGTTGAACAAAACCAGCCCCAGGACACACACACTTGCCCGCACTACAAAGAAGTAAGTGTCAGGCAGGATGGAACTGCTCCAAATAAAGTGTTCTGCCTTCCACTTGGAATTTAGTTCCTGTATTGAAATTTCAGGAACTACAAAGCAGATAGAAACTAAAATCAAAGGCACTTCATTGCATACACTGAAATTCCTATGAAGGATTATTTTACGGAAAAGTCAACTTTATCCTCATGTCAGAAAGCAAATAATCAAATATCCCTAAAATAAGAGTGATTACATTATATTTTGATCATATTGTTTTTATTTTTATTTTGGTGTCTATCCAGATGCTGCTGTTACTGCTTTGGAATTTATAGCTTTAAGACATCCAAAGTGTTTTTTCCTCCCTTTGTTTGAATAGGTCATAGATATTCACGCTATATCTGAGTACCTGGATGCTTAATTTCAGCTTGGGGCAAACTTTGTATAGCATAAATGTAAACCTCTTAAGACACAGGTTATTACGGAAAAGCTGACAAACTCTTAACTCTTGTATTGAAAACAGGGATGCTGTAATCAGAGGGAATTAGGTTAACTACTTTTGATCCTTCCTTATTATATTTGGCTTCACCAAGTTAAGACAACAATAAAGTGAAGCTACCAACATACATGCAATTGATCTACACTGCTTTAATGTAATTAGTTCTTAATTCTCTCTTAAGGACTCTGGATCTGCTTAAATTTTGAAACCAATTCAAAGAAATGCCTTAATTATTACAACATGCAGCTTAACGGGTGTTCTAAAGTATCTCAGCAGTGAACACCTACCAGTCCCCTCTATCCCTGCCCCCAATGTCTGTATTCTATTTCCAGCTTTCCAAAATCCAAGCATGCAGCCTCAACAGACCCACAAAGCTCGTAAATCACTGTTCCACTTTAGCATGCACACATCCTGACTGTGTCGTTCTGCTGATTTATATGAAACATATACATCTTTCTCCCTCTCTCTCTCTTTCTCACTGTCTTGGTATATGAAATTGGCAACATCTTTGCAATAAATAGTATATCTCACTATTTTATCTTATTAGGGACTGAATCCTGCAGAACTTAATCAGCCCTTGCTTAGGCAGAACTCCTACTGGCAAAACAAAGGAACATATCATGCCAACCAATTTTTAATCATACTTGATTTCAGTGGGGAATTCTGATTAAATCTTGACAATGTGACTGCAAGTTTTCGGCCAGTATTTTAGAAACTAGCCTATTTAGCGCTACACATTCTTTAGCTGAAAAGTCAGCTGTTTGTTAAATATGCAAAACACAGATTGAACCATTTTAATGTAGTTGATTATGATGTTTTCTAAGTAAGACCATTCTTTTAATTAATAATTAAACATTCCTGTTATTTGCAGCCATTTTTTCAATTAATTTCCTAAAAAGAAGGAGGAAAAGGTAATGTGATAATATGGGGTAACAGAAAGCTAACAGAAACTGCCAGACCACTGCAATTGACACAAGAGACATAGGATAGAAGGTTAAATTAATTCAAAATAGAAGGGGAAGCACTTACTCAATGAGTTAGTCAAAACAATAAAGGGGATAGGATTATACTGTAATCCAATACATATATTTGCATACCCCCTTCATATCAATGTTATACAAGATAGCAAAAAAACATTTTGACTGCCCAAAGGTTCCATTTAAAGAGTCTAGATTTGAATGACATGAAGTCATTGCAATGCTAAACATCTTCTGGCAAAAACAAACAAAACAGCAACAAAAGTTGAAGAGAGACAGCATGGATTAGTTAATGGGCACCAGACTTGGACTCCGAAGTCTGACTTCTATTCCTCTCTCTGTTTTTGGTCTGCAGCATGACCTTAGTTAATCACTTTACCTCTCAGTGCCTCTGTTTCATCTACCAACCTTTAGCTGTCTTCTCTATTTAGAATATTAACTCCGTCAAGGAGACAATCACCCTCTCGCTACGTGTTTGTACAGTTTCTATTACATTGGGGCCCTAATCTCAGTTGGTGCCTCTATGTAGTACTATAATACAAATCATAAAAAATAAATACATTATACAAAGGAAAAAGTTTTGTTGTGAAAGACCCTGTAATTAATTGTAAAGGTCCTTAAAGAAAAGTTATTGATCAAACAAGGTACTTTAAGTAGATTATAAGGTTATCAACACATCTCAGAATTACCATAATTTATGGGACATTAAAAAAAACCCAAGCTGTTAGCACAAATTTATGCTCCCTGCTGTTCTCCCCACACCCACAAAACCAATGGGATAATTTCCACTGACATACATGGAATCAGGATCCATATCACTATAATGAGAAACAAAATTTAGATTCAAGGCATTCTTTTCTTCAAGTGACATCTCCGATACAGAGGTTGTCAATCACTACCACCTACCTATCTTTTACAGTCTCAATGGACTTGTAAAGTTTCCACTCTCCTTTGAATACCAGTCTGTCTGGCAATCTTTCCATGTAGCTGCTTTCTGGTTTGTCTGTATTCTTGCCTGATAGTACGAGTCTGGAATCGAATCTCTCTGTGATAAGTGAACACTGTGTCCACAGAAATATGTTATTCTCTGACCTAGGGTCTCAAGTAATTACGCTCTTTTAAAATTCATCCTTTTCATCACTTCATCATTCACAATTTTGGTTATCCAGCTAATTAATCGAGACATAACTTAATTAAATATTGACAAATCACTTTGAAGAAAGAAAATAGTCTGCATAAAAGAAGTACAAACATGAAGTAACGCAGTATAAGAAAAATACAGGGAAAACTAGCAACTCCAAGTGTATTAAAATTCCCAATCTACCTTCTCAAGACCGTTCATTATTTCATATACTTTTGTTGTGTCCCTTCTTTTCCATCTCCTTCCTAAGGTAAATTTTCAATATTTCTCTTACTATAAACAACAACATATGACAATCCAGCTTTTAGAAACCTTCATTAATGCAGCAGGATGCAGTTCAAACTTGGAATTTGCTGCTCAAGATATATATAATAACCCCATACTTTTCCTGAAATTATAGTAGGAGATACCAGGTGCTCAGGGCAGGGATTATGCCTTCTACTCTGTTTGGAAAATGTTCCTGGAAATAAATAAAAAAATAAAGAATATGGTCCATAGGCCTAGAAATATTTGTTTGGCACCAAGTGGGATATTGCCTGCCAATTCAATCCAATACGGAGAATATAGGTCAATCAATAATTATTATGACCAGTGTAAAGGGGGCCTCAGAAGAGCTTAGCTGGCCTGCAGGCTCTTCACCCATCAGGTTTTGTTGTCTAGATGCAGGCAACCTCTGGCTGATATCATGCTGTTTAAAAACCTGTTTAAAAACCCAAGAGAACCAGATATCCCTGTCAACAAAACAGTGCAAATCAAGACATGATCCAAAGTTGGATTTTGGCAAAACCAGATGAGTGAAGCTGGAGGAAATGAATGCTCCGACACTGGAAGAAGAGAAACAACAACAACACGGAGAAAGAAATAGCCAAGCAGAGACTTGCTGCACAATTGAGAACTTTATTGCAAGAGGAGAATTTATGCACATAGAGATTGAAAGCCTGAAAAAGGGAGATTAGTGGTGCTGAATCACATATAAACATACTGGCAGACACAATGATACAGGACAAACTGCAGTCACAAATGGAAGAAATATCATGGACAAATATGAGAGAAGAAGCAGCTGAAGAGAAATATGAATAATTTGTTGATTAAGATCATGCAGAGTGTAAGAGACATTCGGTACTTAATGTTGCCAAATATGAAATTTGTTGACTAGCAAAGACTGGATGATATACAGCATTGGTTCTCAACCAGGGGTTCATGAACTCAACTAGATCAGAGAGGGTTGTGGGACAGTTTTAGGGAGGTCACAAGTGCTGTGCCAGCATTAGGAGGTGACAAGCAGGGCAATTGCCTCAGGTCCCATGCCACAGGGGGCCCTGAGAAGCTGTTACCTGCTTCAGCCTGGGCAGCAGGGCTCTGGTTTCAAATTCCTGAAAGGGGTACAGTAGTCTGGAAAGGTTGAGAACCACTGTATAAGCAAACATTGAATGAAGTGCTCAAGTAATCTGTAACATCAGTGAGTATTAGCCAGTTGAACAATATATTTTATGCTACAGCAACAGTAGAAACCCATCAGCTTAACATCAAGTCAGCTGAGAAAGTGAACCATCAGAAAACTCTCTATATTCAAAAACCTCCATGGAAACAAAAGTTAACCTAGAAGATCATGTTTTTATGTTGAGATATCAACCTATGAATTTGGAAAAAAATATTTGAGGAGAAAACAGATTTGAATGACCTTGGAAATGAAAAATCAGCTGAATGAAAAGGATGCAAGAGCTGAGAAGGAACAATGTAAACAGAAGCTGATTACACTGAGTCATACACTTCAAAGATAGTCAGCACAAAGATGTCAGTATCAAGAGAATAGATTCTTCATGAGACACCCTCAGAGACTTTTTGATCAGATCAACGTCAAAAGCAGAATAATAAAAAATAGAAAGCCAATAAATAATGTGGAAGAGTTTCAGTGCTACTGGAAGGAAATCTGGTCTAGAGGATTCACAACATAATCAAATGGAAGACTGATTAAAAATGTGAGAAAAAAAATTAAAAACCACTAAATAAGGGAATGCATAGGAACATATAAGAAATAAATAAATGAGGTATTGAGGGGAATGAAAATTTAGAAACTACCTGGACCAGATAGGGTGCATGGATTCTGACTGAAACACCTAACAGCTATCCATGATTGTTTACTTGAACAACTTAATAAATGTTTGAAGGAAAGGTGTCTAAGATGGAATGTAAGAAGGGGGGGGAAATTTAATACAAAAAAGAAAGGAAGTCCACAGTGATCCTATGAATTTCAGATCAATCGTGTGTTTACCAACTGTGTAAATTTCTAATGGCAATTCTGGCAAAGAAGATCTGGATAGTTCTAGCTCACAGTGGAATGCTGCCTCCTGAGCAGAAAGGTAAACACAAAAAACAACCTCAAGCTGAATAGAAGGATCATAGAAGATGCAAAACAAACAAATAAAAAATATAGAGGTGGTGTGGATAAACTACTGAAAAGCACATGACAGCATCCCGCATTCATGTATCATCAGGACACTGAAAATGCACAAGGTTCATCCAAATATAATTTTCTTTCTACATCAATCTATGGTTAACTGGAACACTTGATTCTACTTTGAAGGGACTTTCCAGGATGAAGTTCAAATTAAAAGAGGAATCTTTTAAGTGATTCCTTATCACCAATGCTATTCATGGTAGTGATGCTGCCACTGACAAGGATGCTCAGTGAGATAATTGTGGCTATCACATCAGCAAAGAGCAACATTTGTTATATATGGATGATCTGAAACTATATGGATGGTAACAAAAGGAGATAAAGATTGATGGCATGTGTAGAAAAGTTTGGTGAAGATATAAAGCTATGGATTGGTTTGCCAAAATGTGCGTTACCATCTGTAAAGAGGGGTAATCTGGTACCAACAGATGGCATAGAAGTTCACAAAGGTACTATCCAAGCTGTCTCTCAGCATAGCCCCTATAAATACCTTGGAATCAGTGAACTGTTGGCATTAAAACATCAGGAAGTCAGAGAAGTAAGGAAAGAATATTACAGATGAATGAGATCTACTCTAAGGATAAAACTCAACGTGAAGAATTTGATCCCAGCCATTAACATGTGGGTGATTCCAATAGCACAATATGCTGCCACGGTGATTAAGTGGAATCAAGAGAAGAAGAAAAAAACTGACATTCAAACAAGAAAGCTCATTGCAATGCATAGAATAATTAATATCAATCAAGATCTAGACAGGATTTTCATCCAACTATGTGATGGAGGGAAAGATCTGCTATCTGTGGAGGAAGCACTTGACAATTAAGAACATAACATCAAAATATATGAGGATTTAGCCAGAGTAAAAAATCATCTGGTCATGATAACATGCATTGGACAAGTGTGCATCCCAGTCCAAGAAAGCATAAAAGAAGGGGGAAAGCAAATCATCAAAGAAACACTTGAAAAATGTATAAAGAAATCAGTGCATGCACAGTGACAGTGAGAGATTGAACCCACTAGTGATCAAAGATTAACAAACACATGGATAGTAGGATACCTCAATATAGAGACTGAGAGATTCATTATGAATGTAGAAGAGCAGTCTTTAAGGTTTAACTATCTTAGAAACAAAACTGGCCGACAGAGCTGCTCCCCAAACTGCAGAATGTGTTCTAAAAAGGAAGAGACGGTGGATCATATATTGAGCACCAGCAGGAGCCAGGCTGGAATAAAATATATGAACAGACAAAATGAGATCACCAAGTGTCTGCATTAGAGCCTCCGTGGCAAGTATAGATTTAAATGAACCATGTGATATTATGACCACCAAACTGAAAAATACTCTAGAGAATGAAGAGTTTAAAATTTTATGGAATTTGACAATTGTCATAGACTGAACAGTGCAGGCAAACAGGCTGGACATAGTTGTAGAAAAGATGACAAACAAGATCATGTTAATTGATATTGACATACCATTAGATATAAATATAAATAAGAAATAAGAAGAGAAGATATAAAAGTATGAAGCACTCTGACATGAGGTGGAGTGAGTATGGAATATTAGAACAAAGATGATCACTTAGAGCAATCCCTAAGGATGTGAATGAGCAGCTCAAGAATACAGCAGGTGTGGAAGACATCACTACCAGTGCCCTCCAGAAGCTAGCACTCCTAAGCACTGTGAGAATTTTAAGGAAAGTAAAAGGAAAAGGATTGTGTTTGAGCATCTAAAATGCTGAAATTGGGTTTAACAAAACTCCTGACTATCCAAACCTAAGGACTTGGTTCATGGTCAGGATTTATTAGTGACTCATTGGGATACATTTTAGACAGTAGCTTTCCCCTTTTTAAGATTAAAGATCTTGTACATTATGAAGGCTATTGTGTTTTATGTATTTTTGTTTTTTAAATCCACGTGATGTAATAATGAGGGATTAGGGTATAGGGTATAAATTCGTAGGTTCATAGATTCCAAGGCCAGAAGGAACCCTTGTAATCATCTAGTCTGACCTTCTGGTAGCAAAGGCCATAGAACTCCCCCAAAATAATTTCTAAAGCATATATTTTAGAAAACATCTAATCTTGATTTAAAAATTGTCAGTGATGGAGATCCTACCATGACCCTTGGTAAATTGTTCCAATGGTTAATTATTCTCACCATGGAAAATATATACCTTATTTCCAGTCTGAATTTGTCTAGATTCAACTTCAAGCTATTGGATCATATTATACCTTTCTCTGTTAGAATGAAGAGCTAATTATTAAAAATTTAGTTCCCATGTAGATACTTATAGACACTTAAGGTCACCCCTTAACCCTCTATTTGGTAAGCTAGATAGATTGAGCTCTTTGAATCTATCACTATAAGGAATGTTTTCTAATCCTTTAATAATTCTTATGGCTCTTCTCTGAACCCTCTCCAATTTATCAACATCTTCTCGAATTGCTGACACCAGAACTGGACAGGGTGTTCCATCAGTGGTTGCACCAGTGCTAAATATAGAGGCAAAATAACCTCTCTACTCCTACTGAAAATTCCTCTCTTTATACACCCCAGGATCAGATTTGATTTTTTGGCCACAGCATCACCTTGGAAATTCATGTTCAGCTGATTATCTACCACAATCTCCAAATCTTTTTCAGAGGCATTGTTTTCCAGGAGAGAGTTCTCCATCCTATAAGTGTGGCCTACATTCTTTGTTCCTAGATGTATACATTATTTTTATTTATGGATGTCTGTCATATTTTGGGGTGCAATTCAGACCAGTCACAGGATATGTCATTGTCTGCCTTGAACCATGAGTGCCTAAATGCTTTGCTGCTATAGCTCTCTGTCTAGACACTCACAGCCAGCATACAAGCATGCACTGAATGTCTGATTCAGCAACTCTGACTCCAGCAGCCTACTTGTTATAGCCACATTCTGGTCTTCATCAGCCGTGGCTACTGTTTGCAGGGTAGCCTCCAGCATCTTGATTTTTCCCAAACCATCTTCCTTGAAGTGTCCAGCCCTTGCCTGGAACACTCAGAGAATTAATAAAGTTTTTTGCTCCCTTAAAGAGGCAAAAATACAGTTAATCACTTTAACATGAGTTAACAATCCTTTCAATCCAAACACCACACTGAGTTGGATTATAGTAAAAATAAAATAAGTTTATAATCAAAAGAACATAAATTTAAGTGATACGAAAGAGAAGAGATTGAAATCAGAATATTTACAAACAAATAAAAGTAAAATACACTGTTTAGTGGCTAAGTCTTAATACGCTATAGACTTGGTTCAAGATAGATTTCTTACAAATCTTCCTTCTTTCCAGTCATGCCTGACTTTCTCTCAGACAGGACCTTCCACAGAAGTACAAGGTGCTTGTTTCTTTTGTTTTCCTAGGTGAAAGATCTTTGCCTAAGCAGGTTTCTCGCTTACATGCAGTTCCCAAAGACTTCAATTCCCTTGGCTGAAAGATCCATATTTCTCAGCTTGCAAGAGCTCTGGGCCCTTGCATCTCTCTAGTGCTGGATCCCAAGATGGCTTCTTTTCACCTGTTATCTTCCCAAGCTTACTATTTTGTCCCCTGAATCAGGAAGACCTCACACTGTTCTTCTCTTCCTTTTGAGTTCACATCTCTGATTCAGATGTAAATGGGGCTTCCATTCTTTTTGGTCATACCTGGCTTAATTTCACTGGAGACAGGTAGCTAGCTGCCTTCCCTCCTATCTGGGAGAAAACCTGTTTGTCCCTTTTTTTGATCACAGACTTTAAAGCAAAATTCCAGTGAGTATTTATAATTCCTTCTATAGTGTTAATACATATATTTTACAATTATATTAATCACCAGTGTATTGTTAGCTTTCATAAAAGACTTTACCTAATACACTTTTATAATACAGTAAAATTGTCTACAACCATTTGATTCAATTACTTATAATTTGAGGTTCAGATCCCCACAAGAGGCTATCTCCCCACTCACTAGGTTGATGGCACATTATATAAAATGTAAATAAAGCCATCATTGTCTTTGCCTGATAAGCATGCTGGTCAGACAAACAAATAGACATTTCTGTGTCTAAGGCAGACTGTGTTTATGCATTGCATGCCAAACACCTTTTAAGACCATAATTCTAACATATATCCATAATTCCTTATACATGCCTCACACATACATCACTAAAGAATATTAATAATCAGTGTTATGATTTATTACATACCACCTTTTTCGTATATATCTTGACAACACTGTGTTTGGTATAGTAAGTATGTCAGGCCCAGCAAGAATTGTTGACACAGAGAAGTGAACCACCAATGGGCTTCTGTTGCACAGTGACAAATACTGAGTTTTTAATAAGAACCACTGTAATGGGTCACATAAGATGAGAATAAGCTCTCGGGATTGCAGGTCACTTGGGTATTTTCTGTGGTAAACTTAAGAATTCCTGTACCAAACATAGTATGAGAATAAAGAGAAAACATTTATAAATAGCAAATAGACAAATCTTATAATTGACATAGTGCTAAAAGCAGCAAGGAGAAAACACAATGTAAATGTAGACACTAACAGACCAGGTTATAAAGCAATACATATGGAAAATGAGAACCAGTGGAAATATTATATCAAAAGTTTTAATAATGATTTGCTATTTATTTAAAATCATTTCCAATTAAAGTTCTACAGAGAGGAAAATCTTCAACAATAATTAATTTGTCTGGAAGAAAGATAATCTTCAATAATTAAAGGGTTAGAATTAATCCTTTTTTTAAAATGGAACATCCACCCCGCTGATGTGAAATTACTGTTTGGAAACATCTTTCTAAAGGAAAGATATTCTTAAAGGGGAACATGTTCAGTAAATTGGAAATCATGAAGTGTAGGATGTATCAAATTTAATTTTATATGAACCAATTTGAAACACATTATATCAGATTATCTTTAATGCAGCCTAGTGCAATACTCAGTGAAATCATACTGTATTTACAGCTACGACTATTGTAAAATAACTATCCTGCTGGAGTGGCAGAGCAAAGATTGTATCAGCACTTAGTAACCTCAGTTCTCAAGTATTTCTATAATGTCAGCAAAGGGACTTTCAGAGCAGTTAATACAGTCTATGGTTTAGGCTGACATTGCAGAAGGTTGGGCCTGTTTTGCAAGATGAACTTTCCTCTCTAGCTTTCAATTGCCTCCCTCAGTATTCTATGAACTTGCCTTGCTGTGCTGATGAAGTGTATGCAAAGATCAGTTTGGAATGAAACTGAATCACTGTGAAAACTGTGAATCTTGCAATTACTCCTTTACTGACCTTTTTGCCTTTTTTTTCTTTCAACAACACCAGTATGTGTATGAGTTTCCAAATTCTTTTCCGGACCAGGCCAGTATCTAACTGAAGGAGAAGTCCTAAGCTTAGAGAAGGTTTTCTTTACATTTGGGAATGAGATAACTTCTTACAAGTAACTAGCCTTCTAGATGGACATGGAGATTTTGATAGTGCTGAATTGCAAGCTAGGTTCTTTTCAGATAGTTTGATACATGTGAAATATATTGATATGTATTAGGGGGATGATTAGTAGATTTTACTGCTGTTCTACGTGTTCTGCTGTAGGCCAGAAACAGAGCCAAGCAGAAAGCAGGAAGTGTGCAGTTAGTGGCAAACTGAGTTATGCACTTTGGAGAGCATATTTGTAAAGAGGAGCCTCTCTAGATGACTGGGGTCAGATGCTGATGGTGATGGTGAAGCTCCATCCACAATCAATCCCACTGATGGAAACTCCTAGTATACAACTATACAGCATCATCAGAACCAAAATGATCTGCTTTTGATACTGCTATGTAGAAAGTCAGATGGTATTGGTATGTCAAGCATTGCATTGGTGCTGGCTACACTAAAATAACAGGGATAGAATTTAAAAGAATCCACTTGAGATGGTGTCAGCGGAACTGTGACATTTCATCGCTTCATATTTCAACACTGTTAACTTTCTCTCCAATTTATCTGCTAGGCTACTGCCACCACATATGTGTGTTACCAGTGTCACAGCCACCTCTACAAATCTACACTGTTGCAATTTTGCTGTATCAATATAAAACATACTTGTTGTACTGGAGGACAGTTAGCTGAATTGTTGTTCTTTATGACTCCTCTTAGTGAATGTATTTTCTTACATTGGTTCACCTGCTGCCATTTGCCTTGGAATCTGGATGCCAGGTACAATGGATCTAAAATGAAATGCTTGACAAATGAATGCACACCTTATGTTGATGAAAAGTGGATAAAGGACACTGGGTGGTGAAACTCTTATAATGGGACTGCTTCAGACTCCATCGATGTCAATGTAAAAGGTTTATTAAATTTTGGATCAGAGCCCATATGTATTTCCTATCATTTTTATTAGGAATGGGTGAACTATTTGCAATGAATTATTGATTTGTATATAGCTGATTTAACCATGTCTTTTGTTGGTATCTTACTCCATGAGAAGTCCCATTGATCTAGATGGTAGAATATGGTCTAGTGATAGAATATGACCCAGTCTGACTGTACCATAAGGAAAATTCATGGTCCTCCTCTTCTAACCACTATACCACATTACAAAACCTTTGCTGCTTCTTCATATAGGCCATAGTTCATCATGATACTTAAGCATATGTGTAACTTTAAACTTCAAGGATTTCCACTGTCATATGAATAACAAATACTTTGCTGAATGAGGCCATTTTCCCTTCATATCGTAAAAATTAAAATACCAAAATATTCTTAAACTGTTTTGAATCTGAGCCTCAAAGAACGTAACAAACTCCATATTTAAACCATGCTGTTTCCTTCATCTTTCCACTGAATTTTGCATCCTTACTTGGTAGACATTAATCTTCCCTCCTTCAATATAAAATGTTAAAGGGAGGAAGGGGCACTAGTTAAGCCACAGTTATCTTGGGAAAGAAATGCAGTTTCTCCACTAATTGAATTAAGGATTATGGAGGGCAGCCATTTCAGCATATTCCAGATTTGCTTCGCTAATTAATACAACATGCTTCCAATATTAACCAGTTAAAACCACAATCTTAAATAATGTTTGACCTTAAATAGGATCATTATTTATGATATATTCACAAAACTATTTTCAGTGGCATTTATTCAATCATATCAGCAAGTGCTTCTTAATATGAACAGCAAAACTTCCCAAGAAAAAGATGAACATTACACTAGAGGGTAGTATAAACCCTCATAAATGCACCTTTCTTACAGACAGATACTGAAGTATCGTGTCTGAGGTCATTAAGGGCACCAGTGGACAAATAATGTACCATGAGATGTGAATCTACACTTTTTGGTCCTCTTTTTGTACTGACTTACTGATTTTTTTTGCAATTGGATATCAGATGTACAGTCTGGAGGTTTCATTTTCTTTCACATCAAACTGCATCATAAGTGAATTGCTGTATTTTTCCCCTTGTAGATTTCTCTGTCTCCCCTTTTTCTCCCCACTGCTGCTTTATGTTATCAGCTGTCCTTTATAAGACATAACTAGATTCCATATCAGACATATTAGGTAACTGCAATCTCTTTATATACATTCCTATAAGGACATATCAATTATAATCTGAAAGGTGACTAGAATAACAACACATTGAGGGGTTCCATATTTTACTCTTACTCAGTGACTTCTGTACAGAATTATTCTGTTTACAAGTATACAGATAACATTGATTTTTCTAATAGCTAGCCCTGCAAACTCCATGTGGAACCTAAAAATTAAGTGATTATATTCTGCTTCTTATATCACCAGTATTAATAACAGTGCTGCAGTTGCAGTGTAGATGCCTTTCATGTTGATGATGCCTGAGGCAGAATAAAAACCAGCTCACGCTCCCACAATTATGTTGGCTCAGCAGTGCTGACAGACAACATATTAATTATTATTCTTACAACTTCATACATATGCACTAGAGACAAATATGACATGGTCTCCATCCCATTGGAACTATTTGCAGGAGTAATGATTTATGAATTAGACAGAATTTAGATTAAAAGAGGAGCATAAATTTATTTTCACGAGCAAAATAAGCAATGATGCCTACCTGACTCCCATTGTCTTCAGTGGGCATTGGATTGGATCCATAATGTTCAATGATTTGTTTCTACCCAACCCATTTTATAAATCCTAATTAAATTCCTAATTGATTAGCCAATGAGAAACATTTATAATAGAATGTTACATGAAGACTACACAGAATAGTGCTGAATTTTGATACTTTGCTTAAAACTCTCTTAATGCATATTCAGTTAAATGACACCAACTCAGCAAAAATTCACAAATTCCCTGCTTTCCAAATATTTGCAGAAATAAAGTGCCTGATCCACTACAGAATTACTCCAAGTTTAAGCTGGAATAACTCCATCTATTTCAATGGAGTAACACAAGAGTCAAATCAGAGTAATGCAGTGGTGACTCAGGCCCAGAGCATTTAAAATCCTATTGAATTTGTTCAGATCTCTGCTTTACTGGCATGTCATAAGAAATAACACATTTTTTTTAAAAGCACATATGAATTGGAAGCTTTAGAAGCAGTATGCTGAGAAGTACAATGCTGTCTCTTTTAATGAAAGACCCCCCACAGAGTGACATTAATAGTGCAATTAATGAAAGTACAGTAGCCATTTCTTCTTAGTATGGAATACATTTGCTCTTGCGGAAGTGGGAAAAAATGTAGTTTTCCTGTGTGGCTGGATTAAAAAAGGAAAAGAAAAACGTCAAGAAAATCTACTTACAACAGAAGAGAGTGCTAATTCATCAGCTTGTGTAAATCAGAATAGCCCCACTGACATCAAAGGAGCTGTGCCAATTTATGGTAGTTGAGGATCTGCTGTAATAAAACAAAGATTGTTATGATGGGGAGAGGAATGGCAGGATTACACCAGAATCAGATGCTGAAATACCCTTATTGTTATGTACACATCCAAGTACTTTTTAAATATATGATTTTGAATTTTATACTATATGTAATGTTTAAATGTGGTAGATTATTTTTTATTTCTGTAATTTAAAAGATTACAGTCTGGATCATGTCCTGAGCCAGTCTGATCTGTGCTATTTTAAGAAAATATGGGGGATAGAAGGAAAACAATAACAATAAAATATGTAAGAGTTCCAGGGGGGTAGCTGTGTTAGTCTGTATACAGCAAAAACAATGATAGGAAGATGTCGTCTGTCTGTAAAGACCAAGGGAAATAAAAGATCCTTAACAATCAAATGATCTATATTTTACCTTCATTGAGGAAAACAGAAAGAAACTGACACATTAGCACATTCTGGCAGCCCTTCCATGGGCATATCATTTTCATTTCCAACCATTGCAAATGTAATCTGTACTTTGGACACAGAGCCAGCCCTAGGCTTGCTAACATGGCACAGTACGTTATATGCCCATTATTTGTCTCAGTGTGAAACACGAAGCTATGAGAAGCAGTCAAAATTAAGGAGTTGACAAGAACATGAAATGAAGGGCTCCATGCTGTGAGAAGATCCCCATTATCATTGCAGTGGAAAGAACTTGGTCAAAGCAGGCAGAATTATTTTATGCTAATAAAGACAATAACAGATTTCACTTGGGTAATTCCATAATCAAATATTATATCTTGTCAGGCTTCCCTAAATAGCCATTAAATGGCTGCTCACGCACACGCAGAGACTAATGCCTCAAATAAGATAAAGGCAGTAGGACCCTCCACTGTGCCTATGATGACACTTGCAAATTCTCACCTGGCTTGATTCCAATCTTTCCTGTTATTTCAGTTGAGTGTAATGCTCTTTATTTTCTCTCCTAAAAATATTAAGTCTTGTACTATTTTGATTCATGCAAAACAGCCTCTATATTTTGTCTCTGAGGAGGTATCTGTGGCTCAGTGATTGGACTAATACCATCTACATTTGTGATATATTTAGATATAGTTCTGTCTTCTGGGCACTGTAACTTTAAAATTCTGCTTATATGTCTGCTAGAGGTATGGGCTGTGAAGGGATTCAAGATAGAGGATCTTCCAGAGGAAAGATATAGTCTGTTTTCATTCTCTCTCTCTTTCTCACTCAGAGACTTTATATTAGTTCTTTCTTTGTTTTGCTGTTTTCCCTTGTTCTGAAGTAAAATGATCAGACTGAAAGTGTGAATTTTCCTTTTTCTGTACTGAACACAATTTGGTGATGATTCCAATGCACATGTATTGTTCAAAGTGTTTTGGGATCCTTCTGGAGTAAGGTGTCTATATAATTATAAGAGATTTTTTACCGTAAACTAACAAGCAACAAATATTGGGCTACAAACATTATTAATATGTAAATTAATGAATCCATTTAATTAAGTTGCATTTCAGGACTCAAGATGTTGGTTGGCTGAGTGGGGCAATGATCATGAGAAGCAGCATGATCTTGGTGGATAAATCATTGAGCTGGGCCTCAGGAGAGCTGGGATCTATTCCCAGCTCTTCCACTGGCCTGCTCTGTGACCTGTGACAAGCATTTCAACTTTCTGTGCCTTTGTTTTTCCTACTACTTTTTGTCTGTTTAGACTGTAAGCTCTCCGGGATACATATTGCCTCTCACTGTGTGTTTGTGAAATGCCTAGTATGAGGGGGCCCAACTGAGGTGTTAACGCAAAACAAATAACAATCATTGGTTTTTCTGTGGATCTTGACTAGACACAATATTTCTATCTTCAGTGACATATTCCCAGTACCATATTTACCTGTTGGCCCAATGGGCCACGGCCCAGGGCAACAGCAAACAAGAGGAAACATCCAGCAGTCAAAAGAGAGAGAGGGAAAAGACTTACAAAGAAGAGTTTCAAAATGTTTCCATTTGTATTTTGATGACTCAGTTGAGTGTGCAGTTACGGCTCCCTGAGTGCTGTCTGATCACTTGGACTATAGCCAGTGCATTCTTGGGTTATATTGCACATTTTGCCTGTTTGCCAAATTTGTCACTAGTACCTCTTAAATCGCCAATGCCAGGCTCAGCAATATGACCTGATGCTGAACATGCTTGCTGTGATCTGATGTGTGCAATAAAAGTACAATGCAGCTTTTAGAAGTGGTTCCTTTTTCATCATTTATTCATTCTTTTTTATTTACTTTTTCATTCACATTAAACAACATACAGCTCAATGAAAACATCTGCTCAACATGCAGCAGTGGAGGGGGGGAAGCAAATACAACGTGAGATTGTATTTGAGAAAAGGGTAGAGAATAAAATGAAAATATAAATCGGTGGTCCTCCAGAATCTTGGATACCGTGCTCACTGTCATTTTTATTTCCCTGCATGCACAATATTTGGGATGAATATTTTTTGTCATGCTTTCATTATTTACCTTCAGGGGTGGGGATATGTGGTTCTTGGGGAATGATCATGAAATGCAGCCTGATCTTAGTAGATAAGGCATTGCAGTGGGACTTAGGAGACCAAGTCTTTCTTCCCAGCTCTGCCATTGTTTAGGTGGAGCCTGTAGACAATAACATTTTTTATTTCAGAATCAAACAACAGATAGGGTTCAGGTACGTTTGTAAAGAAAGGGCACAATCAAAATAAATAAAATAGCTTTGAACAAAACTCAGATTGAGTTCTTCCCAAATACCTTCAACATCTACTTCTATATGGCCAAAGGTATCACAGGTTGCTGAAAGATCCAATATGATTGGATAGCATAGTCATTAATTACCTAGTACAAATGGGCTTTTAGGTCTGTGGATTTTAAGTTGTCACTGATTTTTCCTAAAGATTATGATAATTCTCAGTCCCCCTCTACTGACTCCTAGGGTTTAATCTCTGAGGTCCACGAAAACTAGGGTCAGAAATACTTAGTTTTGGGAACAGCACAGACTAGTTTGTAGCTATGCTGGACCATGTCATTCAGGCGGTCATTGATAGCATTAGGACTACTGTAAACTCCTTCTTGGTTCTTTGTACTGTACCTTTTCTATTACTGCTATCTGGAACGGGGTGACCAGACCTGAACACAACATTCAACTTTGATTTATACAAGGTTAGGATAATATTTTCATTATTTTTCCTTATCCCTTTCTTAAATGCAACCTAGCCTTTGATTTGCTTTTTTAATAACTGCTGTGTTTTGAGCATGTTTACAATGAGCTGTCCAAAACCAAGCCAGAAATCGTTTTTCCCGAGAGGCTCCATTAATTGTTTTAACAGATCAAGTAGATCCTTCCAATGTGTATTAGAACCGGTCAGGAAATGTTCTTTTCTTCCTTCTGTGAAAAATGTTAACAAACAACAAAAGTTTATCAACCAAGCACCTAAAAATATTGGTTACTCAGAAAAACATAATCACACAATGGGCCAATATTTTTCAGTTTGCAGCAGAAAAACACGCTTTTATTACCAAAAACTGAAATATTTTCAGTGTTTGGGGTTTTCAACAAAGGCAAAAAAAAATTGAAGTGGATATTTCCATTGTGGCAAAATAGCAGAGCTAGTCAAAAGTCAGAATTTCCCTTCAGTGAAAAATACCCCCAAAATTAGTTTAAAAAAAAATTGTAAACAAAATTCTACCTGGGAGTCCAAATTCTGAGACTTCCTGCTCAGCTCAGAGATTCTAGGCTCTGCAGCAGGGAGTCTGGAAGCACTGAGAGACCCTTGGCTTCTAGGCCCTCAGGTCCTGGAAACCTGGAGATCCATAGTTTCAGTTGCAGCTCTTGGTTTCCAGGCTCCTTGACCTGTGAACCTAGATTCTGAGAGCCCCAGCTCATGTCGGAGCTTCTGGGGTTGCCAGGCTTTCAGTTCTGTAGCAGGGAGCCTGGAAGCCCTGATGTCCCCATCTCAGGAGTAGTTCTCATGGCCTGGGGCCATGCACTGGGGTACTAGAAGTAAAGGACTGGAAACCTTGGGCTTATGACTCTACAACATTCTACTAGGTGAGCTGCCACGGAACCTGACAGATGAGCTGGCTGGAGACCAGGTGAGTTTTGAACACTGCCTGTGTTTCAACAGAAGATTCATCGAAATTGGCACAGTCCCCCAAAACTTTTTGATTTTAATGAAAGAGAATTTTCCAACAGAAAAAAATTCCATCTGAAATTTTTTACCTGTTCTACAAACTAGCCATTTTCCGTCAAATTATTTTGACAGAAAATTGTCAACCAGCTGTAATGAGCATAGCTTGTCTACATTCCATTCCATTTGTCATTGTCCATTTGCCCAACTCTGTTAGGTCCTTCTCAAGTTCTGTTCTTCTAAATAACCTCTGTGATAATATAACTTGAATACATGAAGAAAATGGAAATGCTGATTATGTATAAGCCTTTATTTAATAAATTGCTCTTGTGACCTTTCTGTTTATATCTGCATTTCCTTTCTCTTTCAGAGATGCTTAATTATTTAACAGAGGATAGATTCAGAACTTCTCTTCTCTCCAAAATGAGTGGGTGGTGTAGACTCAGGATACTAGTCTGCAATTTTTTAGTAGAGCAAACAAAGTGGTTCAGAATGCAGATAATATAGATACATTCCATGAGAAATGGATTCTATTTCTGCATGATATAATGTTACTAAATTGTAGAAACTGGAGAGCGGAGGGGAAGGAAAAAATCCGTCTCAACCCTATCATATTTTTCATCATAGCTGTGATACTGGTAAACCAAGTGCCAGCTCTGGCATAGGCATTAGCTAAGAAACTGACAAATTCAGAGCTGGAAACCAAAGCAGCTCACCTGTATGTTAGTTTTCTCCAAAATAGGTATTAGTCTTATCAGACTTTATATAGCATTTAGACTCTATAAAATGCTTTTAAGTTACTGCATGCATTAATTTCACTTGTAATGTCTGTATTCCATGCTATAAGAAAATATCCAAGTTTTGCTTTATAAATTTGAAAATGTTTGCTCTGAATTTGCAGACCCAGGCACAGGAATTGTCTCTTTCCCCACCGCCCATCCAGGAGGGCTATCAAAAATTAAGTGGACCGTCATGAGACAAAAGCTTTGTTAATTGCCCATCCACCCATGGAGAAGTATATGCAGAAGGTCTCATTTCATCTATGTGAATGCTGGAAGAGGCAAATAAAAATAGGTGACATTAAATTTTTTCATCTCTTTGCTGTTTGAACTCCCATGGGGCTAAAGATTCTAAACTGATCCAAGAGATCCCCTACGGTTATCCCTGGGTTTGCCCTAAAAGACATTTTGAATTAACAGATCATGACAAATCTGTCACTCTTATTGCATCTTATTGCATCTCATTTGTATTATATGCTTGCTTGCTTTAACCTGTACATAACTTTTTTTATTCCTTTTCCTAGTTAATAAAACTTCAGTTAGTTTATTTCAGAACTGGCTACAGGTGTTGTCTTTGGTGTGACATCTGGGGTACTAATTGATCTGGGGTAAGCGACTGGTCTCTTGGGACTGGAAGCAACCTGAATATTGTGTGATTTTTGGTGTAAGTGACCATTTACCACTAAGTCCAACTTGCCTGGGTGGCAAGACAGACTGGACAGCTTAAGGGCTTGTCTACACTTACAGTGCTGCCATCGCGCAGCTGCACCAGTGCAGCTGTGCCCACTGTAGCACTCCATGAAGATGTTACTTTCAGGAGAGCTTCTCCCATCATCATAGATACTCCACCTCCCCGAGAGGCAATAGCTATGTTGATGGGAGAGCTTCTTCTGTCGACATAGTGTTGTCTACATGAGGAGGTTGGTTGGTATAGCTGCATCCACACCCCTGAGCGATGTAGATATACCAACATACGTTTGTAGTGTAGACCACGGCTAAGGGGATTGTCTGTGACTCCATGGTAAGACTGGTATAGTGATCCAAAAGTTCACATTTGTTACTGTGTTGGTGAAATCCAATTATATACCAGAAGTTAGCAGTGTCTGCCTAACAGTTTTTGACAACCTGCCTTGAGGTAGCCATTCATGGTCATCAGCCACTCCAGACAGCATGAAAATAGCCTCCAATAAAATTTCTATTCTGACCTCCCTCCAATCTTTAAATAAACTTACTCAATCTTACTTCACAGAAAAAGCCCTTATAAACAGATCTGTCTTGCAGCCCATCCAGAGAGTGTCCAAATCCAGGCACAATAAGAAGGGAAGAGACTTCCAGAACCCAGCACACTTTTCTGGGAATGTCACCCTTTCAGATAAACTAGGAAGTACAGCTATGCAAATAACCCATTTTTCAGTAGCCTACCCAAAAAAATGTGGGAGGGGGAGGGAATCATTTTTCAGTTGTGGAGAAATGGAAAAATAAAAAATAATAATTTCGGATCAAACTAAATGTTTCATTTTTGAGGGTTTTTTTTAAACCTTTTAAAAATAAAATCAAGGTAAAATTCAAGACAAAAAGTCATTTTGAATTGAAAAATCCAAACATTTCATTTCTAAAACATCAAAATGAAACTTTTCAACAATTTTGGATATTTTTTTCAGCTGAAAATACTTGGCAAATTCAACAGGAATTTGTGAAATGTTTTGGTGAATGTGAATGTACATTTTTTTCGGAGAAAAAAAGTTCTGTCTGAAAAATATTGCCCAGCTCTGCCAGGGAGCTGGTAGTTCAAGGTTCTTGGATGACTCTAGTTCCCCACAAGGAAAGGATGAAGCCTTCCTGCTATGTGCAATTGATGAGAAATAGAGTTGGCAACTGCTACTACTTATGCATGTAAAAAGTCCAGGATACAAAAAGATCCTTAGATGACTTTTAGAAACAAACAGCAGAAGCTTGGGGTCTTGTTTGACTCCAGTTGTCTCTCTACCCCAAATAGTAGCAGATGCAAAGTTTGTTTCTCATCACTCCCACTTAGGAACAGGGGGACAGATTTACTAAGATATTTAGGCACCTAAAGATGCAGTTAGATACCTAACTACCCTGATTTTCCATGGGATTTAGGTGCCCACCCTGCTTATATAGGCACTTTGGTAAATTCTATTTGGCACCTATCCTATTCTCTGGCATTAGGTTCCTAAATAGCTTCATCAATCTGGCCCAAGGGCAGACCACAGTAAGGACTTAGCCACATTTGTCTTTGTCATCTCAAGGTCAGATTACTGTAAAGTGCTGTGCTTGGGACCACTCTGAATTTGCAGCTAGTCCAAACCATATATGGTCACTTGTTATTTAATATTGCATGCCAGAAGTACATTGTGCCCTTGCTCTGATTTCCAGATGATATTGATTGTGTTGGTTTTGACAATTCAAGCCTAAAGGACCTGGAATCTAGCCACCTGAGAAATTGCCTCAGTTAGGGCTGTGGTTATATCTTTTACCACATCCTCGGGTTGCTTCCCTCACCAATAAGCACATTTTCAGACTTGTCTGGGTTGAGTCTCAGCCAGCAGTATTTTGAGCTGTGCAGGATTCTACATTTTTTCCTTCTGATTGATAAAAGATTTTTCTTCCAAGCCAGGTGGGATAAATGATATTTGTCAACATTGCTGAGCATGTCTGTCAACATATTTATGAGCTAGCAACGATTTCCTTGCTTCTCTGACACTGACAAGAGTAGATAATCAATGCTAGGAAGTGACCATACAAATGATCTTCTCAAACAACGTTTTCCCCCTCACCAGCTATTGTTCATTGGCAGACAGATTGTCACTTTAAACTACAAAACAGGAATATGCACTGCACCAGAAATAATGCTTAATTGACTAATTGCAGTTTAGCTCAGCTTAACGCTTTCTAGACGCCAGCTCTATTAAATGGTTTCAGTGACTATAATAGCTTGTTGTTAAACAGAAGTAAAAGACATCAGCATAGGTAAAATCCATTAAGGTGATGATTTTATGAAGGTTTCCATAGAGGTTTTGCAAGGAGAGTACTGGATGTAGTTGAAGGGTGAATTTCACTGCCTACTGGAAGCGTGGAATGTACTCTGCCAAATACAATCTGTTGGGGGCAATCAAACATTTGCAAGAACATAAAACATCACATACAAAATTAGAAAAAGGGGGTCAGGTAGAAGGTAAAGGTATGTGGAAAGAAATGTATAAAATAAAAAAAAATCTAAATTGTTTAAGATCCCAAATCAGTTACAAGAAAATACAAAGAAACGTGGTCCTACCATTCCCATCTTCAAACAGCTTCATTCATTTCCATATTCCAATTCAAAATCTCCTTCCTTGTTTAAAAAATACTCCACAGAATTACCACTTTCATAGACCATGAGTGTCCTCTTATGACCTTTCCTAACCTTTGGCTACTCTGTCCTTTAACATTTGCTTTTATGCGAGGGTCTTCCCCTTCATAGCTGCAACTATCTGGAACAGCCATCCTCTATTTCTCAGCTTCACCAACTCTCTACCTCTTTTCAGCGCTCATCTGGAATTTTATCTTTACCCCTACATCTCTTTTTTTAGTTTATCTCTCTATAGTGTTAATCATAATTCACAGGACAGATCATATTGGAGTGGGTGGAGACAGAAAAAGAGTTGGTCAGGAATTTCTCATCAAAATGTTTTTCTGATGGAAATTTTGCTTTTCCCCCATGAGAAAACATCAATTTTACCAACCTCTCCTCTCACTGCCGGCTTTATGTTGGGATGATGCACTTTGGCAGATCAGCCATAAGGAGAGACCATGCTGCATTATGGGAGATGTAGTCCAGCTCGGGAGCCCAACCCATAGTGGAGAATGAGTCATCTGAACTGCAACTCCCATGAAGCAGTATAGTGATTCAGGAATGTTGAAACATCCCCACGTTTCTGATTCAAAACTCTTCATTCTGTGAAAAGTTTTGATATTTTGTCTTTTCATCCTGATTTGTGACAAAAACAAATGTTGAAATATGGGAATTTCACATGCGATGGAATTCCGTGTTATGATCTGCTAGAGAGAAGAAGGTGGGGTAGAAGGCACAAGAATTCCTCCTCCCATGACAACTGTCTCCCTAGGGAGACACAATCCCATAGGGAGCACAGGCTCTGTTCTAGGCTAAGTACTGATGGTATGTTAGCATCACAAAATGGGTGAGGGGGAGCAGTGCTTTTACATTGTTCAACAGAAGTTCCCGCTCCCAACAGTAGCTGTGCTAATCAGTGCACAGAGAGTGTAATCATGGTTTCTGTAGTTCTGCCAGGCACTTTTCCTTTGAGGAAGATAGAACTGGTGCAGTGCTTGTACTAGGAGACTTTGGATATGTCTACACTGCCAGCAACTTGAGGATCGATGCAGCAGGATTGATTGATTGAGACCTGCTCAGTCAATCCCAGAAGTGCTCTCCAGCTGACGCCATTAATCCACTTCCCCGAAAGGAGTAAAGCTGCATCCACCAGAGGGTGTCTCCCGTTGACACAGCACAGTGAAAATGCCACAGTACAGCAATGTAAGTAAGTCGATCGGAGATGCACAAGCTACATTATGTAGATAGCGTATCTCCCGTCGACCGCCAGTGGCAGTGTAGACCAAGCCTTTGATTACCTTTGCCTCCTTCTTGTGCCCTCTCCACTCTCATATACCCACTCAGAGCTAGTCAAAACCTAACCCTAGATTAGAAAATGCATCTATAAAACACTGGCATCAGTGTCAGTTACAGTTAAGCACATGGTAAATAGACATCAGCTAAGATATCCCACTTGTACTTGTCATTTGAAAAAATAACTCTTCTAAAATAGACTTTGAATTGTGGGTCTCCATAGTTACTTCATGTTACTATATTAAAATCCAGTCTGAATGAATTCACTGCATATATATCTATATATGAAATGTTTGTGACGTTAATTTCTTTGACATTTTGAAGTCTGCACAACTTCAGTCATGAGTCAGAGCATTTTATTAACATTCAGTTAAGAATAAGATACTGATGAAGGCCTAATTCACCATTATGTTATTCCAGTTTTATACTATTGCAATTCCATTGAGATATGTGAATTCTCGGTGCCATGGCAGTGGATTTTTTTTTTTTTTTTTTTTTAAATAATACAGAATCCAAAAGAAGTTCTTTAGAACTAGTTAGGGAATCAGTTTTTCTTTCTTACCAAAAATTTCAGTTAAAACAATTTCTATCTCATTGTCATAACATTTTTCCTAGAAATTTTTAACTTTTTCACAGAAAAGACAAAAATTTACAGTTGAAAATGGATTTCTTTCTATGAAAAATTCCATTCCAAATAAAAGCTATTTTTAATCTCAAACACATTTTGATAGAGCATTTTTGACCAGCTTTAATGTTCTCAACTAGATTACAACAATTTAAAACTTGAGAAACGTGGTCTTCAACTACTATTAGGTCTATTAATGATAAACATAATTAATATTGGTCTTGATATTTATATTACAGCAGCACATACAAGCTCCTAAGGAAAGCAAGTGCCATTGTGGTAGGTGCTGTGCATATTCATAAGAGACAGTCCCTTTTGCAAAGACTGAACAATCTACCAAGACATGACAGAGGCTGGTGTAAAGGGAATATTATTATCCCTTCTTATTTTTATTTTTTACAGATGGGAACTGAAAGGCAGTAAGTTTTAGAGACTTGCCCAAGGTCATAAAGGCTATCTGTGGCAGAAATTAGAATTTAACCCAGATCTTCTGAGTTCCAGGTTCTGTGCATTAACCACAAAATGATTCTTCCTCTTTCTTCTTAGGAACTATACTTTTGTACCAGAGTGGTTTTATTTATTTATTTATTTAAATGATTTCTGGAATCTGATTCAGCACTGCCTGGCTCCAAGTGCTTTCTGATGTGACTCTCTGTGATATTTTAAGAACAAAAAGTTGCCAACTTTTAAGTTGCTACCATCTAAGAGAGAAAGTTTGGATAGTCTATCACTTTTTCCCTCCTTTTAAATCCAGAGTTGTGACAAATTGTGATTTTTGGAGGGTCGGGGTGCAGGGAAGGGGAATGAAACTACTTGTGATGGATGGGGAGAACTGGGAAATTTCTGATATATTATTATAGTAAAATAAGAGTAATTGGGTTTCCCCTCTCACCTTTTATTGTTAACCTGCTGGGAGGGAAGGGGTAATTTTTTTTCTTGAATCAAGACAAACAATTTAGAGACTGAGAAGAAGTCACTTAAAGCATGAATGAACTAACAGGAACTAAAATGGGTTATTAATGCAAATCCAGAGCCAGATTTAGGGGCAGGTGACCCAGGTGTCCACCAGGGGTGCCGGGCTTGTGGAGTGCAGGGCTCAGGGTGCTGTTTTTGTTGTTAGAAACAAAAAGGAAAATAGAATGATGTAAAGTGTTCATTTTTCACTAACCTCTTAGAATGTTCTGGACCTTTGTAGAATCTCATGAAACCTTCCAGACTTTCTGAGAACTACATTTTCCTCAAATCTCCTAGAATATTGTCAGCCATGCCCCCATGGGTATATAAGGGGCAGGGCATCACCCGTCAGTCAGTGAGATATAAGAATGAACTGAACTGAACTGAAAGCCCAACTGCAATATTGTGAACCTTGTTTTATAGTGTAATTGTGAAAGTGTACTTGTGTTTTAAGACTTGAAGAGTGTAAGTAGCAACTAACAAAGACATATTTAATGAGATGCTAGAGGTATCAATTGAACTTCTAGGTACACAACAAAATAAAAGAAATATTGTTACTTCTTTTGCCATTCTTAACACGTAATGTTTGATGACGTTCAAAGACTGTGGAACATAGACTTTTGCTCTTCCTAATACTATCTGTTTTCCCCCGAAGAAAATAAAAGATGCCCCTGAAGAAGCCTTCAGGTGCTCATTATAGAAAGTGAAAAGCTCAATTGCAATCTATTTTGCAGCAAGGGGCAAATTTGATGGGAAAATATCTGAAACAAAATGACATAGACATTAGGCAGTAGCGATCGTCGCAGAGCAGAAGAAATTGAGGAGCAAAGAGTAAATGATGGAATTCTTATTACGAAGGAATTAGCAGATTTACCTGAAGATAAGGAATGGAAATGTGAGGAAAAATGATAGAGAATCATCCAGTTTTCTCAATGGCATAAAGGAGAATGATGGTAGGGAAAAATGAGGCTCACATGAAAAGGAGAGTAATGACAAAGAAGAATCAGCCTCACATGATGAGAGAAACAGCAGTGAGAAAAATTGCACACCACAAATCAATACATCAGATCCTGCTTTATGGCCAGTAATCCTAAACTCTGCCGATATTGATCACAGAGTTCTACAATGAGAATTGAGAATTGTACAATGTGACAGCCTGATCCAGAAGAGGGGTCACTCGCACCAGATCCAAGAACTGACATGAGGCTGTGACAAAAGGGACAGACCTTGCAGAAAGGGTTTGAAGGAATTTTTAAACCTATCAGGGTGTCCTTGTGAAGGATGGGTAACACTTGGTAAAACAGGCATGTATATAAGCTGTTTATTGTTTTCAAAATATGGTAATCTGTAATGCTTTGGTTCTAAATAAGTAATTTGCTTTATGAAGACTAGTTGGTTATTTGTTAATCCTATTATATATCCAGGATAACAGGTGCTGAACTAAACTGAGCTAAGGTGATCACAGTGAGTTGCCAGAGAAAATTGCATCCAAAATCTCTAGTCTGGATGGACAGGGATGCGAGTTACAGCCCTGAGAAAAGTGGTGGTAGAGGCCTGACCGGGTGTGCCCTTAGGGAGGGAACCTTAGGAACTGTGACAATGGGTGCTCACGGGGACACACACACACACACACACCAATGTCATGAGCTTCTTCTGATGGCTATTCATAAAGTCTTAGTTGTTGGCTACTCATTAGTTCTTAACTATATATCCACCATCTATGTTTTAGCTAGTCAAATAAAGAATGATACACAAAAGTACCATGACCAAATGTTTTATAAGTGACTAGTGATTTAGGGTGCCTCAGTTTTGGGGTGCATAATTTGAGCCACCTTAAAGCACCTGGGTTTCAGAAGCACTGAGTATCCACACCCCAAAAATCCCTTTAAGGTGTCTTACGTTGCATACCCCAAAACTGATACACCCAATATAATTAGACACTTTTGAAAATCTCAGTCCCTTGTTATTTTTTGCCCTGTAAGAATTAAATGAGCAAAAATGGAAAATGACAAAACAATGTAAAAAAAGAAGGAAATAATACAATTTTCAGAGTTCTAACACACAACAAAAGTGGACTAGTGAGAAGATTTTATGTGTAGTCAGGGATATTTCACCTTAAAACACTGCACCACACAGAGATTAATAATCGTAACACATGTTGCCCCAGGCCAATCAAAAATACAGGGCCTCAAATAGGCTTGTGTGTGGTAGAGAGCTGGCAATAGTAAAAGGCTATCTTAGATCACAGAGGCTGATCACCAGAGATGTCCACTTCAGAGCAAGGTTTGAGTAGAACATTGATAGTGCAAGGTTAGGTGAGCTCGCACTTGTGTTGTCTGGGTGTGCTGTGTGGAGAAACAGAACTCTTTCTTCAGTCTTTACATCAGTCAAACCAGAACTTAAATTTGTGGGAAATATATATTTTAAAGAAACAAACAAACAGAAGCAAAATAATGAAGAATAAGAAAGTATCTGAGTCAGATGCAGCAGTTGAATGTGCTCAGAACAATGTGAAGACTTTTGAGCACATGGGTATTTAAGAAGGTGAAGGAGAAGACATATTTTATTACTTTCATCATTCCTATGGTCTCTAAGAGAGGCAGTACACCAGATCCTCAGATAGTGTAAACCAGTATGGCTCCATTGACTTCAAGACTCAGAACACAAGGTCCTTCTGGCCCAGGAATTATTGGGAGGTTGAGGGGATTGTTCCCCAAAGTATGACTTTTCCATAATCAGGAAAACAGATTGCCTGGTACACTCTGGCACTGCTTTCTGGGGATAGTCATTCTGAGAACAGTGTTACAAAGTGATGATTCAGAGCAGGAATTTTCCTTTGCAGGACACCCTTTTGTACTGTGTTGCCAGAGAAATAAATAAAAAACAAATCTGATTTTCCCTTAATTTCTTAGCTACAAATGGCTCTCTGAGTTCCTAATTCTTAAAAGTCTTGTTTGATCTCACCAACACCTCAAACTTGGTCATGCTTAAAGTGCTTACAGAAGGCCTTGTTTTTATAAAGAGACCAAGGATCTAACACTGCCTTTCACAGGGCATGGCTGGAACCTGGTTGGGGTTAAGATAATAATTGGTTTGCAAGCCTGAGCTAAAACAAATATTGAATTTGTATTGAAGTTATTCACTACAGTCCTTTTCTTGGAGCACATCAGAAAACCCTGAGCTGGAAAAAGTGCAGTTTAAAATGAAATTAACCCACTTTCATTGTGATCTCATGGGCCAATTCACTAATGAAGTTCTGGGGATTAGATCTAACATAAGCAGTAAATATTTATATTTCAAACAGAAGATATTAATTTGTTATGATAATGCCTTAATGGAATCAAATTCATGTTAACAGACACATGCATGCTTTGAATTTTGCCTTCTTGGACTTAATAATGAAAGTTTGGACTGTTGATGTTAGGCATAAAATACTTTGTTCTCCTCCTACTCCACTTTAACACCAGTGTATCTCTATTCACTTCAGTCAAATTACTCCTGATTTACACTAGTGTAAGTAAGGAAGCATGAAGCCCAATACTATGATGATTGGCACCACTATAAGAACCAGGGTATATGGATGGATGGATCACTTTGAAAAAGGATCTGTTTAAGTGTGACTGAAAAAAATACCCTACCCCAAGTTTCTGTCATTTTTATCCTGCAGCATATTTCCAAAAATGCTAAGGGGGTGAGTGTTTTGTATTTCACATAAGTGAACTGACTGAGGGTTATATGTGTCAGACCTTCCCATACAGTAAGGACCTCTGTTTATCTGTCAGATAATTAAGATATATTCAGCACAAGGGCAAGCTTCTCTTAGACTACCCGATCTCTAATCAGGAATCTTGAATGCTTTGCCTCTCTTCTGAGACAGATTATCAAACAGTTTGCCAATTAATCCCACTTTTGGTACTTGATTTTATCATGTGGAGACCTGAATTAAGGCCACCAAGTCTCAAAGTGGTGCAAAAATATCTAACAAGAAGTAATGGAAAGGGGAAAAGGAAATTTAGAAGGTAGCATTGCGAAAAATTCCCAGTTGTGAAGAACATTAGGTTGTAAAGTCATCTCCCGAGAGAAGTTGTGGAACACTCACAGCTAAACATTTAGGGTACATCTGGGGAAACACTTCAGAATAAATCTGAGGATGGACTAAATGACCTATAGGCCAAATTTTCAAAGGTCCTCGTTAACTGAGCATGCTACATTTGTGAGAATATCCATTTGAAAATACATATGCAAAACCTAAATTTTTGTGTACACATCAAGTAGCCACATATGTGAATTGATACAGTTACTTCATCTGCACATATTAACACATTCACTTGAAACCATTGCATGCACAATTATGGAGGCAATATATGGTTGTTGTTTTTTTAATTTCACAAATGCCACTGAACTGCCAATGGCCAATGCCTTGAGCTATCACATCTCCTAAGATTCATTATTTCCCCTGTCCTCAGATCTGGAATCTGGCCTCTTGAGGGTCACAAGAACAATAAACATGCCAATGCACAAAAATGCTTTAGTAAAATCCAGATATATAATATCTGCATTGCATTGCATTCTCTTCAATAACTGCTTTTGTAACTTTAAAGGGGTAAAAGGAAATCGGGTATGTCTGACAAGATCTATAAACAATTGAGTTGGGTGTAAGTTTTCAGTGGGATAAGATAGTAATCAATGTTAAGTCTCATCTTATTTATTGTAACCTTTAATGATCTGGAAAAATAAATTAAAAATATAAATGAAATTCACAGATGATGTTAACTTGGGAAGAGTTGCAAATGCTGGTGAAAATAAAGCAATATTTCTGTGGGACTGGTATAGATAAGACATTGGGAAAACATTATAAAATGAGATTGAGACTGGAAAAAGATTCAAGAGAATATATTTGACATAAAATGATCTGAAATGCATAAGATACACAATGTCATGAGTAGCAGGGAAGCATTAATATTGAAAGAAACCATAATGGAAAACAAATTGGGCATGAGTTTACAAAGAGATATAGCTGCTGCAAAAAGGCTAGTGCAATTGCCATGCTTGATTCTGTCAGGGTAAGAGCAGCATGAGCAGTAAGTGAAGTGAGTGCATCAGAAAAATAAATCTTAGCACTTGTAAATTGTAAAGAAATGAATTCTGGCCAATATAAGTATGGCTTTTGGTACTGAAATATACTGTTAAGATTTCTGGAGTCCATTCCCAAACAGACTGTAGTGAAATATGTCCTTCTTTTGATCAATAATAAATAGATTCATTGGTCTTCTAATCCATTTGGCAATTATTTTATTTTGATCTGTTAGGACACACCAGCAGAGGACACAAAGAAGGTGGCCTTTTTGGAAATTGAGGAGTGGATTTTAGGAGCTTAACAATGGTCCTTATGTTTATGTGTTCTGAGATCTTTTTTCTTGTTCTAATTTTTCTGTTCCAAATCATAGTATATAATTGCAACATTTCTGCACTGAAACTGCTTATTTTGGGGTTTGGAGTCCATTAAATATGTTGAAATATTCCACTCACTGCAAACCTCTGTTAATTCCATTTTTTCCCCCAAAACATATTTAAAATGCAAGGAGTTTGAAAGTAATATTCCTGTGGCTAAGTAGAAGCTCATATTAGCAGGTTTTGCTTTTTCTTGTTAGTAAATGGAAAACTTTTTTTTTTAATAAACTCTTTGGAATTGCTATCCTCCCCATTATTTCTGGTAGAGAAAGAAACCATCGGGGCAACACTTCTACCCAGGTTGATTTGTATTTATTTAAATTAATAGTAGTGTTTGTCATTTTTAACCATCACCAACTCTTTCCACTCAGGTGAATTCTCCAAAGTCTTTAAAGTATATTACTTGAACTACTAAAGCTATAGTAAGCACACTGAAGCAATTAAAGTGAGGTAAAGGAGGTAATAAAAAAGAGCCTATTTACTCCTCAAAGCACGTGCGAACCTCACATTGAAACAGAAAGAGTTGACAGGTTGGACAGAGAGTAACCAAAACCCACTCTCACCTGAAGTTGCAGGGAATACGTTTTGTGAGGTACGCTTACCTTGAGCCTAATGGATGGTCTATTTTATCTGTCTGGCTTTCTGTCTCAGTGTTTCTGATACACCCATCATCACAATGTGTGGGTGCCTATACACAATTAGTACTGCATTAAAATTGTCCAGAAAGGACTCTCCTCTCTTCTTTAACCTGCTTCAGATGTTACTTATAGATTCTCTCTCTCTTCCTCACTCAGGTCAGGTCAGGGCTTATTCTGATTTCTTCCAGTAATTTGTTCTCTAATAAAGACCCTCTACTGCCTTCTGCTCTCCATTGTTTTGCTGTGGCCTCCATGGCAATCAGATTATATTTATGCATAAGAGAAGGGACCATTGTTAATCACCTTAGTATCATTAAGAGGAGAATAAACCAGAAATCGACATGAGCTACAAAGTTTGGCTCTAGATTGTGCCCCTTTTGATTGTGCTTGGATGTGGGATTTTGGTTCGGCCCAGCCAGAGACACATATAGAAGCAGAGGTAGCAGATACTTGAGAAGCTGGAAAGTGAAGCTGGAAAGGAATCATGACTTTTATGATCTGGGGTGTTGGTTCGTAAGAATTTCTGTACATTTTTGTCTTCACTCCATTAACAGCCAACCAAGGAAGCCGCCTGTTTTTGATCAAACACCATTCATCATTAGATTTTGCCTTTACTCTGTACAATCACCTCTTTTTGGTCCAGATTGAGATCCTGAGCCCCACTAAAAAGGGGAGTAACATCAGATGCTTTCTGCCACCTTTCCACCCACCCTGACAAATTCTTGAGGCACCTCAGAGCAGTTTGACACCCCCCCCCCCCCCCAGCATAAGTTTGACCAGTATTAAGGCTGCTCTAATCTGTATTGGCTGGAATGCTCTCATAGGAGCCATTTTTCTGGCCTCAGCGCAATCCCTGGTGCGGCCATTATACCATGGGGAACAGGAGTGGATGGCATAAAACCAGCTGGAAATTTCCTCAGTGGTCCTGTTAGGGCAGCTTTCATTTGTCTTTGTGCCCCAGGAGTAGGGGTTGGGGATCCAGCCTTATATTTCTACATGAGTAACCCTGCAAATTAGTTAGTCAGACATTCCCTTCATACATACCAGGAATACAGTCAAATACACCAAAAGCCAAATTAGAAAACAGGGGCTACAAAAGTAGGGATGGACAAAAAGGTCCTGAAAAAATAAGGATTCCATCCCACTGCATCTTCCATAAATAAATAACCCCAACATGAAACGAGCCTTTTTAGAGGTTCAAAAGATTTGGGATATTAATATTTTCACTCCCTATTCAATGAAGAACTGTAAGTTTTGCAGAGTCAGGAGGTCAAACAGAGCTGTGGAACGGACAAGCACAACCCATCTTAAGGCAGCGGTATTGTGTATCCAAGGTCTGAACTTAGCTCCAGAGGACTGGATTGTTCAGACGGACTGCAGATAAACTCCCACTGACTTTACCCTTTGAGTTTTGGATGTTTACCCACCCTGAACCTCTGCTCATTTAAAAGTTCACCCATCACTCCATTCAGAAGAGATATAGTGCTTCCAGAATAGACAAGATCCAAATGTTGAAGTGCTTGCACAGTAACTTTAATATAGTTTCTAGGCTTTATGTTGCATTTCACAACTAGATTTCACTATCATAGGCCATTGTAGAAAACACTCCTCCTGCTGTAAAGGCAACAAATTTCTTAAAAGCAAAAATTCAAATACTAATATTCATAAGCTTCTGACAAACAAGCCTTCATTTAACAGATTGGCCTTTATTGTCAGCTCTGCATTTTGCTGGTAACTTGACAGCTTAACATCTGTGGCTGAAAATTTCCATAGATCTATGTGTTTTGAAAAAGCAAGATGAAAATATATTACTTTCCACTTAAAGTCCAACAAAAACAAGCCTAGTCAAAACGTAAAAGACTTTTTACAGGAGGTGAAATTTAGGACAAAAGAAGAGGGATTAGAATCTTTGAACTGTCTGCCTCTCATCTTTTCAGTGCATTTCTCTTCTCTTCCTCTAAAAAATAAATAAATAAATAATTCAATTTCAGTCCCAGCGCCCTGAACACTGTGTAATCAGAATCCCGTGGTTCCATTCAATCGCAACCTTCAGATTGTACCAGATCTCATATTCTGCAAACTTTACCATCATTCTCCTTGTAGGGATCTTCTCCATTGCAAACCTAAAATATAGCTCCACCTATATCCCATCACCTCCATCCAGGAAGGGAGTGTTACAATGAATCTAGAACTGTCCACCTATAGAAACCATGCTTGTCACCTACACTGTGCACATGTGGAGGAGAACTCAGGACCTTGTCTTCTGCTACACAAGTTAAAGGTTGATCTTCCTTAGTTTTCGCTAAGTATTAGGGTACATAGCCACTATGACGGCTGATCACTAGAGAGTGTCATAGTTACAAACATTCATACAGGTCTGACGCCATCTGATAGAGGGCTATGGCACACACATACACACCAGACTGTATATATAAAGTATATCTATACCTTTGTATTTATGATGGATGTCCATTTGGTATGGCATTGACCTAGGACTCAGAATACATGTGTTCAATTCCCTGCTTTTCCCATAATCTTCCTGTGTGATCTTGGGCTAGTCACTAAATTTCTCTGTGCCTCAGTTCTCCAACTGTAAAATGGGGATAATGGCATTTTCCTACCTCATGGGTGTTGTGAGGATAAATATTTTAAAGATTGGGTGACACCAAGATAGTATGGTAATGAAGGTGATAGAAGAACCATATATCTATGCACCCACTATAATAGAGCATGATTCCTACTCAATGTTTCAGAATAAGGTGACCTTCAGAACCTTCCCAAGGTCACTGCCACTATATCCTGGGGGTAAATTCAAAGATTCTTAAACACAAGAGCCAACAAAAATGCTAAACTCTAAGACAATAACAACTTAGGAGGAAAGCACTGCATCATGAGATCATATCCCTGAATGCAATTTGCTGTGGTTTTAATTGCTTAATTGGCTTTAATTGAGCTTGTCCTTGCACTGAGAATGTAATCATAAAAATAAATAAATAAATAAAGCTAGCTTTCTGGCCCGACAGGTTTTCTGCTTTATCGCAGTCCCACAGGCCATTCCCTTCTGATTTTAGGACATTAGCATGGCCCTTAATCCATGATATTTTTCCTTTCTAAGGGTATGTGCTGTAGTGATGGCAGATTTCTTATACTGCATGAATTCTGTGCACACTTTATAATCTTTGCTTAAGGGGGAATGTGATGGTCATTGTCTTGAAGCTAGTAATGATTAACTACAGAAGATTAGGTGGGCACCTGCAGGCTTGGATGCCTCTCTGAACCTCTTGAGTCTGCAAAATGGGTCAGGATACCAATTTTCCTGTGATGTTTGGGTGCTTCTACTTAGGAGGATCCCTGCTGGAATAAGTAAGCACATAGACAACACAATAATTAATATACGTGGGTTTGTTCACCCATCCATCAGATGCTATGGACTTGTCTTCACTGCAAGGTTAGCTTGCAGTATAAGTTAAGTGTTACCCCTAACCTGACTCCCATTCCTCTAGCTTGAATTAAGCGATGCGTTAAATTCCAAGACAGCTAGGTATGAATTGAGGCTCAAGTGCTACTACTGCTGCTTCAGCTAGTAATGCAGCAGGGATGTAATCTCCCTCTGCTGCTAATACAATCATGCTTTGTAACTTGAGTGCTATTTTGCAGTGTGGTCACTCCGCAGCCAGGCTAACTTGAGACAAGTTAACTAGAATGCAGATAACTCAAGTTACCTCTGCCATAAAGACATATTCTATGTGCATATATTAAATCCTGTACAAAAAATGTGGGCAAAAGTATACCCTTATTGACAAAGCAGGGATCCATGGGACTGATTTATCTGTTGTATGAATATAAACAGCTGAATAAGATCAGAGCCTTCAGGAAATAGTAGAGATAAAGGGTTAAATCTGAGTCCTATTGAAGTCAATTGTAAAACTCCCATTCATTTCAGTGGAGTGAGGATTTAGAACTGTGATTTATCCAGTTTGTCATTGCTAATCAGAGTACTCCTCAGGCTATTCTAACTTCCACTAGCAGCTAAACTAACTCTGGATTACTGAATCCACAGCCAGAGAGATGGAGTAACGCCTCCTCCACAAGGTGTACTTTACATATATCTTATAACTAGAGTTGGACAAAATAAAAGGGCAAAATATGCAGATTCAACAACACCAAATCATTTTATGAATTCATGTTCATTTTGCCTAATGGTTTCAGACAAAAAATTGAAATGATTTGACATCTTTAAATCAATGTGTTTTGATTTTTCAGTACAAAATTACTTTTTTGTTTAAAATTTTCCATTAATTTTATTTTTAAAAATAATCAAAACTGTTTTAAAATGGTCAAAATTGAAACAAAAAGTTTGGGTTTTATTGAAATGAAGCATTATGTTCAACTCAAAATGATTTAAAACTTTTTGATTCTCCACAAATTTTGAAGAAAAAAAAAGTTTCCTTTTCAACCCAAAATGAAATTCCCCTCCCCCCCCTAGCAATTTAACCATAAAAATCCTTTATTCATACAGTTCTACTTAGAACCAGAGATCTTTGAACCCTTCATTGCTCATTTCTCATGTGGTTCACTTTGGTTTCCATAAATTGGAATGAATCCTTTCTTGGAGGTCTGCTTGGCAGTTTGAATTTCTGTGAATCTAAAACTTAAAGGGACAGGAATATGACTGAAGGCTCACACCCACACCTATTCCCCACAGATGCTTCTCCATGTTTAATAACTGGCAAGCCCCTCCTTTCCCTGTTTTTCAGATTAATGGGATTGGAACCCACTCATCCTCTTAATTTGCCCACTTTGATGATCGCCTTGCATCTACCTACTATTTACATAACATTGGCAAAAGGTTTGTGTTCTTTGGAATTAGATAAGTGTAATGCACTATTATTTAAATTATTATACACACATCTATTTTCATTTGGACAAATGGGAAGGCTCCTGGGGACACAATTACAATTTATAAACATTCCCCAGAAATCAATACCAATAAAGAAAGTGTATCATTCTGTCTTAAAAGATACTAGAAAAAGAGGTAAGAGCCACAAGCCAAGAAAGGAAAATGTTAGGCTACTTATTAGTAAAAAGTTCTTATTAGGAAGTTCAAATAGGCAATAGAACAGATGATCAAGGCAAGTGGCTGAGGCACCCCACTTATAGAGATTGGCAAAAAGGCTAGTGATAATGCTATTGTCATTAAACAGTACTGAAAAATGAAGATATCAGACCAGTCAATTCCAGTTATCATTTATGACTTAGATTCTGTGATTACTTGTGATGTTAATAATTGGGATGGTGGAAAGAGATCAAGGGTACATGTAAATAAAGTAAAAAATAGATGTGGGATGAGATGAGATTTTTTTACAATCAAATCTGAAGAGGGCAGACACAAGGAGTAATGAGGATGGGCTAAATCAAGATGTTGCACCAATGTAAACTGGGGTAACTCTGCTGAACTTAAAGGAGTTACAACTTTATAAAACCAATGGGAAAGAGAAGAATCAGAGAGAATGGGTCTGATTCTCCACTGCCCTACGCCTAGTGTTGTCATTCGTAGCTGGGCAACTTAACAGCAAAGTGGGTGTAAAATATTGGCACTGGTTTGTGTGCATTGTATCACTTTTCCCTTACTGTTCTCAGGTCCTGTGCCATGTGCCACTCATCCAGATGGGAGAAGCCTCTCATGATTTAGCAGTGCTTTACAACCATTTTGCACCTGCTCTGTCTCAGTGTAAATGACTACACATGGTGCAAGGGAATGGAAACACTGTTCCAATGTTTTTAACCACAGATGGCTGTTGGGTGTCTTAGTATAAGGGCAAAGCTGATATCTTCTTAACATAACAAAGAGCAGAAACTGAGTATCCAATATGTTCCTTACTCAAAGTGCTCAATACTCCAGGATACATAAAAACATAAGAATGACTATATTGGATCAGATCAATGATCCATCTACCCCGGTATCCTGTCTTCCAACAATGGCCAGCACCAGATGCTTCAGAGTGAGTGGACAAAAGAGGGAAATTTACAGTGATCCATCCCCTGTTGTCCAGTCCCAACTTCTGACAGTCAAAGACCAAGGTCACAAGAATATGGGGTTGCATTCCTGACCCTCTTGGCTAATAGCCATTGATGGACCTATCATCCATTAACTGTAGTTCTCTTTTGAACCTTGTTATGTTTTTAGTCTTCACAACATTCCCTGGCAATGAGTTCCATAGGTTGACTTTGCATTGTATGAAGAAGTACTTCCTTTTGTTTCTTTTGAAGCAGCTGCCTATAACTTTCATTGGGTGACCCCTCATTCTTGTGTTATGTGAAGGAGAAAATAACATTTCTTTATTCACTTTCTCCATACCAGTCTTGATTTTATAGACCTCTATCATATTTCCCCTTACCCATCTCTTTTCCAAGTTGCAAAATCCTAATCTTTTTAATCTTTCCTCATGTAAAAGCTGTTCCATACCCTTTATCATTTTTGTTGGTCTTCTCTGTATATTTTCCAATTTAAGGATGTATAAAGTGGCATTATGATATTTACTGTCCTATTAGCTATCCCTTTCCAAATGGTTCTTGACATGCTGTTAGCTTTTTTAACACCTGCTGCATACTGAATGGATACTTTCAGAGAACTATTCACAATGATTGCAATATCTTTTTCTTGACTCATAACTAATTTAGATTCCACCATTTTGTTATGTATAGTTGGGATTATGTTTTCCAATGTGCATTACTTTGCATTTATCAACACTGAATTTCATCTGCCATTTTGTTCCCCAGTCACCCAGTTGTGTGAGATGCCTTTGTAACTTTTCACAGTATGCTTTGTACTTAGCTATCTTGAGTAATTTTGTATCATATGCAAACTTTGTCACCTCACTCTTTATCCCTTTTTCCAGATCATATATGAAATATAGTGATTAGCACTGGTCCCAGTAGTGATTTTGGGAGGCACTACTATTTACTTCTCCCCATTCTGAAAACTGGCCATTTATTCTTACCCTTTGTTTCCTATCTTTTAACCAGTTACTGATCCAGGAGATGATCTTCCCTCTTATCCCATGACCGCTTACTTTGCTTAGGAGCCTTTGGTGAGGGACCTTGTCAAAGGCTTTCTAAAAGTCCAAGTACTATATATCCACTGAATCACCTTTGTCCACGTGTTTGTTGACCCCCTCCAAGAATGCTAATAGATTGGTGAGGCACGATTTCCCTTAACAAAAGCCATGTTTACTATTCCCCAACAAATCATGTTTATCTATGTGTCTGATAATTCTTCCCTTTACTATAGTTTCAACCAATATGCCTGGTACTGAAGTTAGGCTCACCAGCCTGAATTTGCAAGGATTGCCTCTGGAGCCTTTTTAAAAAATTGGTGTCATGTTAGCTATCTTCCAGTCATCCAGTACAGAAGCTGATTTAAGTAATAGGTTACATACCACATTTAGTAGTTCTTCAATTTCATATTTGATCTCCTTCAGAACTCTTGAGTGAATACCATCTGGTCCTGGTGACTTATTACTGTTTAAATTTATCAATTTGTGACAAAAGGAAGAGGGCCTACTACATTACTGTGTGGTTCAGGCTTACATCAGTGAGCCCACTGCTTACAGAAAGAACTATACATACCCAAGCCATTAGGTATAGGTACCCACCTCTATGAAAATAGTGTGTGTGTGTGTGTGTGTATTATATGCAAGTGTTTTGTTTCCCCCTCCCTGGTATTTATTTCTTTTCAGAGAAAGGGAAAATGTTGTTTAGAATCTAATTAATAACTTGTTTTTTCACATTGAAGATTGTATATTAATTATTAATAAGACAACATTTCCCCCCTCATTTTTAACAGATCTTAGTGATGATAATAAATTAAAGTACTCTGCACTTTTGCAGCATCTTTCATCAAAGGATCTCAATATAATTTAAGTCTCCCAATATCCCTGTGAATAAAGTACAGTAAGTATTATTATGAAAGCTGCAATTTTCCCCATTAATATTTATTTGATTTTTAAAGGAATTTGCTGCACCTTATCCATGCCTCTTTTATATTTGATTTGCATGTACATTTGTGCAATCATGGAGGCTTATGGAAAGGAGAAATGAACCTTATATGCTCAGATATTTTCAGAAAGAGAATTTACAATTTGTTTTCTTTAATCATTTGCATACCTAATTGCAAGCACTTGCTCATCCAGCTGTGGAACCAAAACAAAACCATGGCAATTATATGGCAGTTAAGGATTAAGGATTAGATCCTGAACAGGGATTTGTGGAGCCCTAAGAAATATCACTCAGTTTTTTAATTTTGAATAGTAAAACAGTGAGTTAAAATTAAACAGAAAACAAACAAACAAACAAAAAACAACCAAAGATGTGGTTGAATTGTTTTAATAATAAATAAATTTGAGAAAATTGTGATCTGGGTGCACTGTAAATGAGGTTCATAGGTGAAAGCTGTCAGTTAAATAATTTATTAGGAATTATTTGTTAGTCTCTAATGGTAATGTTTATTTTACAGAAGGTCACATGGAAGCAGAAAGCAAGATTCTGATGCTTTTACTCACATTGGTTCTATATTACTCTATAAACACTTCCATTAAAATTAATAGAACCACTTTTGTATTGAGGCATGGATACACAAAAGGGATTAGTTGTTGTGATCCTGAGTGTCACAATGCCTAACTTTTTGGTGCCTAGAAAATCACAAGAACCACAGGGCAATCCACAAACCTGAGTTAGGCACCTAACCGCTTACACATGAATGGGGAGAGAGCGGTACCTTAAAAGGTGATTCACAAATGCCAGCACAGTAGACAGGGAGTTGCCCGTCTACCAATGGGAGATGTCAATGACAGGAACGTGTCCTAAGCCCCACCCCTCTCACAGAGGCAGCCAACACTAAGTTGCAGGGAGGTGCATATCTCTGCTTGCAATTTGTGAACTAGGGGGAAAATAGATGTTCAGCTGCCTAAATCACATGGAGGGCTTGATCTGGTAGGTGTACCCAGAGGCCACTTAACACCACACAAAAGACCAGGGGGTAAAGAGGACTCCATCACTAATAATCTTTAGTTTAGTGGTTAGGGTGCTCACCCAGGATAGGGGAAACCCTGGGTTCTAGTCCTTCTCTGCACAATGAGGAGAAAAGATTTGCACAGGTTTCTGTCACCTTTCAGGTAAATTCTCTAACCAATAGTGTATGGACTGTTCTAACATGGTGCTCCCTCCATCTCTTCTGTTCAAGTTGTTCCACTTCAATTAAATGATTGAAAAATTAAATATTATTTAAGCCAGAGAAAGAGTTAAATGATTCTATAGCCTAGTCGTTGGGGCACTCACATGAGGGGTAGAAGACACCTGTTCAAATCCCTTCTCTCCCTCAGGCAGAGGGGGAACTTGAAGGAGGGTGGTCTCCCAAATCCTGGGTGAGTACACTAGGCAAAAGGTTATCCAAGAGGTTCTCCTCTCCCCAGCAGTTCTGTGTGGAGTTAGGTGGCCTCCGAACATGTTTGCTGGATCAGGCCCTCCAGTGACTTAGGTGGCCAAACACTTATCTTCCCTTTCTTCCCCTCCCTGCCCCTCAGGTTCATAAATCACTCTGGGGCTTAGACAGGCGACAGGTGCCTTGGAGTCTTGAAGGAGACTGCAGTATGCTCAGAGGCAGACGCATAGGCACCCATGAACTTTTAGTGCAAAAACTGAGGCTCTGAGAAAATGTAGGTACCCACAAAGTTAGGTGGCATCAAAGCAGGAATTTTGATCACATTGATGCTTAAAAATGGGCTCTAAGCACCTAGGTATCATTGTGGATCCCACCTTAAGAAACGATACAGTGTGAGGTCAGAATCTGGCCCACAAAGAGCTGACTGAATGAGCCCAAGGGTATAATAATTCAGTAATAACCTTAGAAATAGAACCCCAGTGTCCTGATCCCCCGTTTTCTGCTCTCACCCCAGCCCCACAGTCTGTCCCAGTTAAAAACACAGCCCTCCCAAATGCTGCAAAATCGATGCTCTGTTGTCACACAGCTAAAACTTCTGATGACTAGCTTCGACCAAACATTTCCACCCATGCATGAGAAACAAGGATTTTGAAATAAACACTTGTACAGTAGAAATTGCTCTGAGTCAGATGGGTCATTGGCACCTTGTGCCAAATGCAGTCATGCAGAATCGAGGAGATCATACTTAAAAGCTTGCACATCCACAGCATTATAACCTTTTGGTACAATGGTGAGGCTGTCAGCAAACTGTAACCCAACACTTCCCCTCAAGTGTCTCTGTCTTGTCCTTTCTTCTTTGCTGACTCCCATCAGCTGAAATGTTAAGTGCCTGCCTGAACTATCACTGCAGTTATGTAAAGCTTTTTAGGAAACATCACTTCAGACAGATGTTTAACCTCGGGGCCCTAAAGGGATAGCTCTGCCAGTTGCCAGGCTTGTCGATTAATTTTACATCAACAATCCTGCTAATGTAGTTTGACACAGAGGAGAGCTTTTACAGTCAGCAAGCTACATTAGATAAACTAGGTGGATGAGTGTAATCTGCTGCAAAACACATTTGCACACACAATGCATCACAACGCACATCTCCACAAGAAGTGCTGCTCAATTTTCTTTCAGCTACCAACACAGAACATCATCAGTGCTAGTGCAAATCACTTGTTTATTCATCTGTGAAGTGTCTCCCCCCCATTCTCAATTGTCACATTACCACAAATGTAGAAAGGAAACACAAGAGGCTAACATAATTGAATCCTTGGCTTATGGTATAAACAGCAGAGCCAGGTCTATACCTCTGAGACTTCTCTTAGATAAGTGCTTTCAGTTCTGGGCATCACCTTGTCAAAAACATGTCAACAAATTGGAAAGTGTTCAGAGAAGAGCAACAAAAATTATTAGGGGGTGGAAGGAATGATTTATGAGGCTAGTTTAAACAAATTACATATGTATAACTTGGCTTAGTAATGGCTAAGCAGTGATGGGTACAAGATAACCATCTACAAGTATGTGTTGAGTAAAAACACCAAGGAGAAAGAGGGGCATGGTACAAGGAAATGGGACTAGGAGAAATGGGTTTAAAATAATAAAAAAGAACATTTAGGGTAAATATCAAGAAGAATTTCTGATAGTGAATGCAGGGTATGGGGAAAGTTCTCCCCAGGGTAAGTGATGGAAATCCCATCATTTGGAATATTTAGAACTAAACTGAGAAAATCACTAGATTATATACTGTAGGGCTCAGTTCTGCACTGGCTAATGGATGGACTCGATGATGCAGTACTCTCTCTAGTCTCTAATTTTTGTGGTGCTATGAATCTCATGATTAGGATATTTTTAGAACTGATGATGATGGAAAATTTTAGGGACAGGGGAAGGTGATTTTTTTTTAATATTCCAGCTCTGATAGTGAGCCTGACTGGTGATTAGTGAGTCTGACTTCATTCTAAGCAATGCTCTCAAATTTTAAAAATGAGTTGAGCCTGCATGAAGCTTTGATCTTGGTGCTAAGATGTTAAACAAACAGGGAAAGAGCTGGGAAATGAGAATTTTTTTTTTTTTTTTTTTACTTTTTCGTGACCCTGCAGAAATAAATAAATAAACTCTAAATCTGAATATTGTGATGACTACAAATGAATCCAGATGTTAGATCTATGAATATGAATATAAATGTCAATCCTCAACACTGTGCTCATGAGCCACGCTCCAAGCTAGATTGCGTACTGCCATGCAGAAGCAGAACAGGGGATAAAGGGCTGTGCCTTCATACCTACCCACACTGCTGGTTGTCTATAGTCATAAAATAAAACAAATGACAGGGCAGGCAAGTATAATCCCTCAGGATAGATCTCACGTTCTGAATCTGGACAACGCTTTATCTCCTTCCTTTGGGCCAGGTGTTGTCACTTCCTCATGGAGAGCAATATCATACTCCACTCATTGATCTCCAAAGGAAGAAGGACAAGGACAAGGACTTGAACAAATGCACTGGTCTCCATTTATCCAGTATCATGGTTGCACCTAGAGAGGGCAGACATGATTTTAGTGCACACGAACAGCCATTGCCCCAGAGAGTGGCAAATAACTACAGAACCTGACTTGCATCAGCAAATGGACAGCGTGCGTACTTCTGCAGGCACAACCATCTGCATACGAAAAGAAGACATATAAATCAGAAAATGGAAGGTTTTTCCTTGAATGTACTTCTTATTCAAAACTGTATGATTAAATAGTTCTTGATCTGTAAATTGCTTGTGAACAATTCATTGTAAATATTAAGAATTCAGGTTACATTAGTGAGTATCACTTTATAACTCTGGTTCTGCTCCCTGCCTGACTGACTTATGCACCAAGCAGCAGCATTCTAATTGCATATTTATGTGTGAAATTTAAAAGAAAGAAATGTAAACCCTGCACTGCTGACAGCTAGTAATACCGTTTTTTATTTGCTTTCAATGAACATTCAACTGTTTGTGCATAGAATGCATTGTCCATGCATATTCATGCTGGTAAAACTTGTTTGGCAGAATAGCTATATGTGAACACAAAAAAGCGCATGCGTACAGTTAATGTAAATTTGTTTTAAAAAATTGAATCAACATTCACAACTTTTTTTCAGGGCTCCCCCACTGATGTGATGAATGTACTTTGCCGCTTTACATTTTAGTTCCCTCTTCTGGCTGAAAGGAAGAATGCAAGAGATTTCTCAGCACACAGTTCAGAGCCTTCACAGTTGCTTTTGTGCTGAGTAGCAGTGGTGTAAGCTCTGAGACGTGTTTGGCAATTCTCCTATCCCCTTCTCCATAAAGGCTCAGTTTGTTGTAAACGTATGGATTTCTGCCAATTTCTGCTGAGGTGCTAGGAATAAACTGATGAACAGGAAGTAATAAAAATGAAGTGTTTGTTAAAGAAACCTGATTCTTCTTTTGTGTTTCTGCTCTTAGGAGCAAGCATTCTACCAAAACTTAGAAATACTAGAACTAAGAGTCTCACTTCCCAGGGTCTCCTTCCGACTCCTCTTTGGTTTTCTTCTCACTGGCAATGGTTTCTTAAGCTTCTGCCAGGAGATCTTTAAAACTGTCATCATTCTTAACAAAATCCAGTGCTGGCAAGTTCAGACAGCAGGCAAACATGTCAACAAACACTGAAAGAGCAATGCTGCAAGGCAGCAAAAACACACAAGGGCCATGTTTGCTCTCTGTCCAACATGCCGATACATGGTTTTGCTAAGAGTGATGACAGTTTTAAACACCTTCTCGCTAGTGTTATGCAAAACGAAGACCAAATAGCAACCGACCAGAACCCTTTTACTCCAACGCAAGCCAAATCCCAAATGTTGAGGTTAGGAAAAGTTTTGATTACTTTTTCTTTAATTGAAGAAATAATATGCAAAGAATAAAGACCTGATACTGATACTGAGTCCAGCCAAGTCAATCCTCCCATTGAATTCAGTGGGCTTTGGACAGGTCATAAGAGGAAACCTTACATATCATACTCTGTGTGGAAAAACATAGGCACAAAAAGAAGGCTAAAGTTAACGTACAAATGCACTGTGTTGTTCTTATTAGGGCACAGAGCTTGTATTTAACTACTATATATTTTTTAATTTCATGGTTATGTAACTAATGTAATAGAAACCAGAGCCTGCTGGTCACAGCCTGCAGCTTATCTTGAGCTACAGTACAAGGTCCCACCTTTTAAAATGGACAAGATCTTTGGTCTCTAAAGCCACATTCAAAATTCTTACATCACAGCAGCAGCTGCATCACAAAAGTGTCTTATACGTATGAATCTGAGTGGGAGATTCAACATGTTTTTGCCTATTCACAGTGGATCAAATATGTTCCCAGTTAATAGGAAGCTAAAATTGTAACTGAGATATGTATTTGAGCATTCGTGTTCTTCTTTCAGGTTTGGTAAAATTTGTCCTTGCCAGCATCATTATGCATCTTGGCTATCAGATCACAAAACTCCATTGGAGCATGGGATCAGTCCATAGGATCAACATGTAAGTCCCATTAAAATTATTATATCTACTGTTAAGGGCCAGAGTTTGACAGTAATTAAGCTGGAGAATATCATGAATAACTCTTTTTTACTTTATTGGATTCCTTCCAGATTTATACTTGTGTAACTAACAACAAAATTTGGCTCTTTATCTTTTCAAGTCACCTTTAAGGATCTTTTCAAGTCATCTTTAAGGATTCAACCTTTTAATTTCCTGGTTTGGGGTTCAGACCTTTTAATAGCTTTGGTGGTTTTATTACTACTGGTCTGACTTTTTGCCTGAAAAAGTGGGTTTTTAAGGTGGAATCATAAAATATCCTGAAATATTAAAAATTGCCCTTTTTATATATTACACAATGTATTACAAAACCAGAGAAAATAAACAAACTTAGAATGTGGAACTGACACAAGGCACTGTTTTCAAACCAAGGTGCTTAAGGCCTTAATTCATATTTAGGTACCTAAATACAAGAGGCCTGCTGCACATCTGTAGTTCCCATTATGCCCCATTTCAGGAACACACTAAAACACACGCTTAACTTTCAGCATCACTGGGAGTTAAGCACATGCTTAACTGTATTGCAAAATCAGAGCCTAAGTGCCTACCTTTAAGTACCCAACATTTGAAAATCCTGGTTACAGTCCATGGACATGTCTCATATCATCTGTCCTTTTTTAAAATGTTCTTTCCCAAAATACATGTGTTGCTTGCTAGTGATAACAAATGTGATGATGATGCCAGTTACAGCTATGTGAAACACTTGGCTCCACAAACATTTCAGTATGGCCAATTTTTGTTGTGGTTGTTGTTGTTGATGCTGATATTTTATATGGAATATTGTTTTCTGATTCTGATGAAGTTTGCAAACTTGCAACTGAAAAGAAATTGACCATTATTTGCCAATGTAACAGTCATATTAGCAACTTTTTTTTTTTAAAGTGAGATCCAAGATGATTAAGATGATTCTTTCATAGGAATCACACCAGAGCTGCACTGGCAGTTACTTTATTGTTTGCCTTTTTGCAAAACTGACTGTAGCCAAAAATTTACTGGTTTCCAAGGATGTAAGAGACAGAAAAAATGTTCTCTGTATATTTAGTCATGGAACAACACTGCCACCAACAATAAGAACTCTGCTGGGCCTCTCTTTATTAGGTCTGTCCATTTCAAACCTCTAATGATTAACTCAGCACAAAATGACCACTTACTACTCAGTGGATAAGGTAGCATTTCTCCATAAAGGACATTGTTATTGGAGACTGTTTTTATAAAAGCATAGTTTCCTTAATTCCTCTATAATGATCTTTCCTGCCTTAGTTATTGTTGTTTTAAGTGGCTAAAGTAAACTTTCTTGTTCATGTACTTTCAAATGAAAACATGAAGGTTCATGGACTTGAACACATTCCTGAAGCTTTCCCTCCTCCCTTTCTTCCTTCAAACTACAGTCTTGGGCTAGGGTGATAGTTTGCACTTTCTTTTGAAAGTGAACTGTTGTAAAAAAAAAAAAAAAAAAAAAAAAACTGCTTTGGCAGCTACCAAAATATGTCATGTTGGCTGTAACCTTTTCAAAAGGAAATGCTCTGAGGAACTTTCATTGTGAAAACAGTGCGCTCTGTCCTAAAAATGGGGACATTGTTAAAGAAAAAAATAACAGAAATTAATGCATTTTTCTAACTCCAGTTTGCTGTTTAGAGGTAACTTGTTTAAACCACTATATGAGAGAGTGTGTAGTGGTTTGTGTGTGGGTGTATACACACACCCACCCACACACACACACACACACACACACACACACACACAATGTAGTAGTTTAAAGGAGCTATTTCTAAGTAGCAAACTATTATTATTAGATGCTTTGAGAAATATCATTACCTATAATACGTTATATATAGTGGCTACCATTAAAAATCAGCAATTTTCCACATTTAGCACATAGTATTGTCTTTGATACATCAGTTATTTCCTTTTCTAATTGTACAGCCATGCTGGATTTTAGAGCTGCATGGAAAATAGTGGGGAGGGTTTTGTGAAAAATGCTGACAAAACATTAAAAAAATGTCAAAATTTTTCTTGGGAAATGAAGAGTTTTCATCAAAAACTGAAAACCTAAAAATAACAAATTTTGGTCAAAAACTGAAAAACATGTTTTTGGAGAAACTTTTTGGTTTTTGAATTTTCAGTTTTTCAGCAAAGATTGAAATTTTCTATGGAATGCAGATAATTTAGGGAAAAAATAAAAATCCTATTTTCCCTCAAAAAACAGGTCTGACAGAATTTTTTTTTTTTTTTGACAAATCCTATTTTAGACATGTTTGTGTGATGACTGGGAGCAGTAGTGACCACTGTACAGTGTTACAGATATGCACAATGCATTTCAAGTAAATAAACCAGACAAAAGATTTCCCCAGAGATCTTACAATCTAAGGCGTCAATGCTTCAAACTCTTCTGAGAGTACTTAACTTTATGCACATGAGAAGCTACATTGACTTCAATGGGATGACTTACATGTTTGAAGTTAAGCAGATGTATAAGGATAAAAGCTTAGTTTAGACAACGATTCATAGATATGCAGATTTTATGGTGAAGAAGGAACCATTATGATAATTTAGTCTGACTTGCTTATCATAAGCCATAGAATTTCACCTAAATGCTCAATAAACAAAGGTGGGATTATGGAAGGGTAAGGATAAACATCAGTAAGTGCTCATTTTTTGCTATGCATGTGAAAATCCTTTTTTAATCCATATTAATAGTTTGCATTTTACCATGTGAAGCAACAAAGGGAGGAGAGGGCAGGAATGGATGGGAGAGGAACAGAGGTACTGGTTGTGCAAATTGGGTCAGATTCAGTGTTGCTTTTTGGCTACAATGGCATAAATGGGCCACTGGGCAAACATAAGGCCCTTTCAATGAAGCACCAGTATAGGAAGCTTCTGTAGTAGAATTAGAGCTTTCTCTACCAGTTCTAAGCTGCTGAGCTGGATTTCAGACTCCACTGAACAGGAGAGGTGCAAACAATTTCTGCTCAGCACACAGCGATGAACATACCTGAGTATAAGCAAGAATTATAAGCAAGAGAGCAAGGATTCAATGGGAATGGTCATTAAAGCACCTTTTTGCTATTAGGGATGGTCTTACCAGTCCAGCAGAGAAGCACATTCATTATCATTTATTGTTTATATAACATTGTTTGCTAGATGCTGTGAATCTGTCCAGTACAGTAGTGCATATACAGAGAGGTACAAGGGAAGCATATGCTGCTGCTGCTGCCCATGTTGTACCTGCCCTGAAGATAGACTTCTGTGTGCAGGGCTTCTTACAGTTACACGGATGCTGAAATGATTACCTTCGGTTACCTTTGCAGCTAAATGATATTGAGCACTGTTTTAGCTGCACCCAATCACGCTAATAGCTGTCAGCAATAGATCATTTCAACAGTGTTGACAGTGTTCAACAACTCAGACATGGAGATGAAAGATGAACTAGGAGACCTATTGGAGAATACAAACACGTTTCTGGTTCTCTCTTCTCATGCATAACACTGTACTGTAAAGGGGACTAGCTGTGTATAATTGGTTTGTAGGCTTTGTGGAGGAAGTGGGTTTTTAGGTCTGCATCAATACTGAAGGAGCACACTGGATCTTACTAGGAATAGGTCTTTCTCAGGTTCAGTAAAAATAGGGTTCATAATTTCTTACAACATCCATCATTAAAACAAAAAGGCCACAAAGGGAGGACTAGAGGCTCAGGGGCCATCTCCAATCCAGTCCTGGAAAGTAAGAATATTACTCAGACTGCTTCATGAGCTCTGTAAAATGTTTTTAGCTGGTCTCAGCCCATTGTCAAATGCATAGGCATCAACATCGTAATAACTGCTAAGAACATAAGAAAGGCCTTCCTGGGTCAGACCAATGGTCCATCTAGCCCAATATCCTGTCTTCCAACAGTGGCCAATGCCAGATGCTTCAGAGGTAATGAGCAGGCAATAATTGAGTAATTCATCCCCTGTCATCTACTCCCAGCTTCTGGCAAACAGAGGCTAAGGACACTCAGAGCATAGGGTTGCATCCCTGACCATCCTGGCTAATAGCCAAAGAAGGACCTATGCATCTTGAACTTACCTAGTTATTTTTTGAACCCTGTTATAGGGCCTTCACCACATTCCCTGGCAATATGTTCCACAGGTTGACTGTCTGACTACTGACATTCATTGTGGAAGAGGCCAAAGACCAAATCAAATCCAGACTATTGTCTCATATCTAGAAGTGCTCCCTCCAGGTCAGGGTTAAGGTACACCTTTCAGGGAGAAGCTACTCATTCCACACCTGTTATATGGTGAAACAGAGGACTTTAGTGTTGCATGCTGTCAGTCCAATAGATGTCAAGAACCCTAAATTCCTGCACATGCTCACACATGCAAAAAGGTGTCTTTCATCAGATCTCTAACTATTGTACATTCCAGAGGAAAAAAAATCCTGCAAAGGCAGAACACATATTTCTTGGGGAATTTATTCTCACCGGGGCTGTGAATAAGCTTCTGGAGCTTAGAGTTTTATTAGTTGGGTAAAAAGGTTATACAGCACTGAGTAACACTGGTTTTATGCATTTCCTCAAATGTTATGTATTAAACTCACTAAAATAACAGGCCCCCAATGCTCCTCACTCTCAACTTCTCCTAAGAATGTTTGATGACTAAATCTGCTACTTCTGAAAACATTATTAAAAATTGCCAGTTTAATATTAAAATGGGAGAACCGAGCTGAGCTGCTTCAAGCCTGTAAAATGCATGATGCCTCATCCTTGCAATAACACTGTAGATGGAGAGAAAAGTTCTAAATTTCCTGTTTTGGAAATGATTTCATGTAGAATGAGCTAGATTAAACCATGATGATTTACATGTACATATACACACACACCCATTACCTCCAGAGAACAGTTTATCTCATAGGGAAAAGATTTGCTAGCAATCTCACTGAGAGCCTTCTTTTTTTCTAACTGTTAATATTACTTTTTGAATATTCTAATTGTCTCCATTAATTTTTCTGTCACGTGGCTATAGCTGTCTAGCATGCAGTCGCCACTCTCAGAAAGGGAACAATAATATATATTGTTCCTTTTCCAAGGTTTCACCATGTATCTGGAAGACACAGAAATTAGGAAGATCTTCTGTTTGGTTTTACCTTCAGGGTATTGTTAGGAGACTACATAGATGTTATGATCAAGTCATCTGTGCTAAATGTTGTATATACACATTGTTATGCTGTCTGGAATGGCTCATGACTGTGAGTGCCTATCTCAGGGCAGATTGTCAGAAAGCAGGGCAGACACCTCAACCTGGTGGTGAAGTTCTATAATTAAATTTCACTAAGCCAATAACAAATGTGAACTCCTGGATCACTATACCAGTCTTACCATGGAGTCACAGACAGGCTCCTTAGACTCTCCAGTCTACTTTCCACCCAGCAAGCTGGACTATGTGAAAAATGGTTACTTACACCAAAAATTACACAACATTCAGGTTGTTCCCAGACCCAAGAGATCAATTCCAGCCTCAATTGGTACCATAGATCTTACATCAAAGACAATACTGGTAGTGGATTCTACAGAAAACTGACTAAAGGTTTATTAGCTAAGGGAAGGAAATGAGAGTTATTGATAGGTTAAAGCAAGTAAAAATATTAACAGCTGTGTCACAATTTGTAATTCCAAATGGTAGCAGAGCTGTAATAATCTGCCAGTTTCCCACAAGTCTCTCAGGGCTACCCAGAATAACTCTGGGGCTTTCCGACTTCTCGTTCAGTTATTCTACCCTGTTAGAATCCAAACTGTCTTTCCCTCAATACATACTTGTAGCTTCTTCTCACAGAAAACAAGCTGACAGGGTCACTACTCGTGTGGGCTTCCCAGTGAGGAATGCATTTTGAGTCTTTGACTTTCAGTCATCACCCACGATCACTTGCTTTGAAATTAACTCGTCTCTGTTCAAGTTCTTCGATTTGCATTCCACAGGGCTATTTTCCTCTTTAGATGAGTTATTTAGTTACGGGGGCATATACAGTGTAAATGTTTGCTAATACATTATAACGGGATACAGATAAATGAAAAAAATGCAAGTAACATCCCATTAGTTTTCTTGATGTGTAAATACCAAATACACTCTTACATTTAACAATCCCTTTGATCTCACCTCAATCCCTGGAAAAATCATGGAGCAGGTCCTTAAGGAATCCATTTTAAGGCACTTGGAAGAGAGGAAGGTGATCAGGAACAGTCAACACGGATTCACCAAGGGAAAGTCATGCCTGACCAACCTAATTGCTTTCTATGATGAGGTGACTGGCTCTGTGGATGTAGGGAAGGTGGTAGATGTGATATACCTTGACTTTAGCAAAGCTTTTGATACTGTCTCTCACAGTATTCTTATCGGCAAGTTAAAGAAGTATGGGTTGGTTGGATGAATGGACTATAAAATGGATAGAGAACTGGCTAGAGCATAGGGCTCAACGAGTAGTGATCAATGGCTCCATGTCTAGCTGGCAACCGGTCACAAGCGGAGTTCCCCAGGGGTCGGTCCTGGGGCCGGTTTTGTTCAACATCTTTATTAATGATCTGGAGGATGGGGTAGATTGCACCCTCAGCAAGTTTGCGGACGACACTAAGCTGGGGGGAGTGGTAGATACCCTGGAGGGTAGGGATAGGATACAGAGTGACCTAAACAAACTGGAGGATTGGGCCAAAAGAAATCTAATGAGGTTCAACAAAGAAAAGGGCAGAGTCCTCCACTTAGGAAGGAAGAATCCCATGCACAGCTATAGACTGGGGACCGACGAGCTGGGCAGCAGCTCTGCAGAAAAGGACCTGGGGGTAACAGTGGATAAAAAGCTGGATATGAGTCAGCAGTGTGCCCTGGTTGTCAAGAAGGCTAATAGCATATTGGGCTGCATTAGGAGGGGCATTGCCAGCAGGTCACAGGAAGTGATTATTCCCCTCTATTCGGCATTGGTGAGGCCACATTTAGAATATTGTGTCCAGTTTTGGGCCCCCCACTACAAAAAGGATGTGGACAAGTTGGAGAGAGTACAGCGGAGGGCAACAAAAATGATTAGGGGGCTGGAGCACAGGATTTATGAAGAGAGGTTGAGGGAACTGGGCTTGTTTAGTCTGCAAAAGAGAAGAATGAGGGGGGATTTGATAGCGGCCTTTAACTACCTGAAAGGGGGTTCCAGAGAGGATGGGGCTAAGCTGTTATCAGTGGTGGCAGATGATAGAACAAGGAGCAACGGTCTCAAGTTGCAGTTGGGGAGGTCTAGGTTGGACATTAAGAAAAAGTTTTTCACTAGGAGGGTGGCGAAGCACTGGAATGGGTTACCTAGGGAGGTGGTGGAATCTCCATCATTAGAGGTTTTTAAGCTGAGGCTTGACAAAGCCCTGGCTGGGATGATATAGCTGAGGTTAGTCCTGCTTTGAGCAGGGGGTTAGACTAGATGACATCCTGAGGTCCCTTCCAACTCTAATATTCTATGATTCTATCTATCAATGAATTGGCCTGGGGCTTTGTCATGAGCCGGTATCTGGTTTACCAGCATCACACACACACATCATAAAAGAGAACCCTTTCCCCAAAAAGCTTACAGTCTAAATAGACAAGACATAGAAAAGGTATTTGACCAGAAGTATTCATAGATTTCCTAGAATTTCAGGCCAGAAGGGACCATAATCTTATCTGACCTCCCATATATCACAGAATCATAAGACTAGAAGGGGCCTTGAGAGGTCATCTAGTCCAGTCCCCTGCACTTATGACAGGACCAAGCATTATCTACACCATCCCTGACAGGTGTTTGCCTAACCTGCTCTTAAAAACCTTGAATGATGGAGATTCCACAACTTCCCTAGGCAATTTATTCCAGTGCTTAACTACCTGACAGGACGTTTTTCCTAATGTCCAACCTACACCACCCTTGCTGTCATTTAAGCCTGTTGCTTCTTGTCCTATTTTCAGAGATAAAGGAGAACAATTTTTCTCCCTCCTACTTGTAACAAGCTTACATTTTGTTTCACCGTGATACCTGTACATTGAGCTCAGTTAGTTTAGTCCCACCAAAGCATTTGGAGACTACTTTTTGTGCCACAGGCAGAGAACAGGCAAGACTCAGGTGGTACAAATGCCCATTGTAGGAATAAAATTGTAATTGTAACCCTGTAGATTAATTCATATCTTTTAATTCATACCCTTATTTGTGTCAACCTCTATATAGTTATTATTGAAATCATGTAACATTTGAACTTCTATCAGTCATACTCCATCTTGTGTAAAAACCCCATTTTGACCCTATGTACTCCATCTTGTGTCAAACCCTTTCTAAACCTTTAGATGAATAAGGTAGTTATCTGAACAAGGTATGAATGGAGGGTGTATGTGTGTGTGAGTCAGACCCAAACTGCCAGCTTGTCCTGATGAAGTTTTCCTGATGAAGTGTGAAGTCCATCCTAGGCTGAAGAGTGTGAACATAGCCCCAAAAAGCAAAGAAGGATCCACCCCAGAAAAACTTAATCAAACTTAATCAAACTTAATCAAGACATCAAAGAACAAGCTGAAAGTCACGTCTGCTGTTGTACCAGCAATCAAGGGTCACAGAGAAGCGATGTGACACAGCAGAACTGAAAAACCTATAAAAGACTGGGTGAGATTTCAAGGCTTTGGGGGAAAAACAGCGTTCTACACATCATCTAAAGAAGAGCGTCGGTGCGCGCCCGACAAGGACCCTGCTCTCCTCGTGCCCAGCTTCCCTGGCCAGGTAGCTGCCACGAGCCACGAACTCCAGCAACGGACCCTAGCTACGGTCTCAAGCCACAATCAGGACTGGTAGCTATATATAACTATAGAACGCTTTCTGGTATGTTTGGGCGCGTGAATGTGTGTGTGTGTGTGTGTGTGTGTGTGTGTGTGTGTATGTGTAGGTTTAAGTTAGTTATTACTTTAGTTTCTGTCAATAAATGCGGCATACTGCCTTTTCCCCTTGAAAAAGTCCCGAGTGCTTAATTTTGCACAACATTATTGGTGGAGAATGCGAAGGGGGGGAAAGTGAGAGAGATTGAGAGTGAGTGAAGTATTGCTGCAGTTATAAAAGTATAAGATAAGCGCTTGATACTTGGTGTGCCACCACCGGTTGTAGGGATAGCCGGAGTTAGAGCCAGGTTTAGAATACCTGCTCTATTGATAAATAACTATTTAATATTTGGTGTGTTACCACCGGTTGTAGAATAGCCGGAATTAAAGCCTGGTTTAGTATACCAGCTTTATTGAAAAATTTATTGCCACTGGGCAGAGAGTTGTGAAATAAAATATTGGTTTACACACCACCGGTTGTAGAATAGCCGGATTTAGGACCAGGTTTAGGACCCCGGTTCTATTGAGAGCATTATATTTACTGATAGCACTATGTTTATGTTTAAGCGTAAGCAAACCCCTAAGGACTCTTCTAAAAAGAGATCCAAAAATTAAACTTTGTAAAAGAAATAACCCCGTTCTACACCATTTTAGAAAAATTTGGACAAAGTCCCTGGACTCAGCAAGTTTTGTCTGATGTCCGTACTATAGCTGATCTGGAGGACAAATTGGCTAAATACCTCCTAGTATATGAACCCACAAGTCCCACAAAAAAGGATGCAGCAGCAATCTGGCTTTTATGGGAAGCCTGTAATGATGCCTACATTTGCCTGACTGATTGTCAGGAAGATATTGCTTCCCTCCAAAAAGAAGTCCAGAAATCTGGCCAGGAAACTGAAAAATGGAAAGCCTTGGCTGCAGGCTTACAGAACCAATTGGAAATTCTTAAAGACATGTTGAGAAAATCTAGAACTCAAGAAAAAGAGAAAAATAACCTCACAAAGGAAAATGAGCATTTAGAAAAAGAAACCTCAAATTGTTTGAGTGTTACAAGTAGCAGTGTATCTGCTGGGGGGGAAGTAATCCCCAGAGTACTGTCTGTGGAGGAGGCAGAAAGTACTGTTCAACTTATGCTGGTGAAAGATTTATCAGTTGTGGGTCTGGATTCAACTGAGATCCAGGAAGGAAAGGTTCCTAAGCCCGTGTCTGTTGAGGGCAATAGCTTGCCCATGGGGAAAGCCACCCCGGTCTCCAAAAGTTTGGCTGGGAACAGCCATATGGACTGGGACAAAAAGGGGGAAATTTCAAATAGTTGGAAGGTTAAGAATAGCAGTTTGTCTGCAGAGAGAGAGTTTAGCTCCAATCATCTGTCTAAAGAGCAGACAGGGTGTGCTTCTCAGTTTATGCAAGTTAAGGGGGTGCCAGTGGTATCAGATCTGGTCCTGGACTTAACAGAAACCCAGAAAGAGTCTGTTGGGGATCAGGGAAATATTTCTTTGGAGCAGGCCCTGGATGAAAAGGGTAGGGGAGGAATTTCTGTGAAAAATGATTTGTTGCCTAAAACTGCTCCTGAAGGAATAAAACCTCCTGCTGGCTTTTGCAAGCAGTTTTCTGCAACTAAAGGGTGTGAAAGTGAATTGATTAAGCCAGCTCAGGATGAGTCATTGCCTGTAGCAAGCAACAGCTTAGATGTTGGGAAAAGTGGTTCAGTTTCTAACTGCCAAAGTTTTCCAAATGTGGATGGATTCACTGACTCTGTTATAAAAAAGTCCAGTTTGGATACCTTGGAAAAGGTTCCAGATGGGGTGAAGATTATTAGAAAGCTTAAACAGCCCTGTAACCAAGTGGCTGTGCTTAATCATTATAGTGGGGAAACAATGGTGTTGGAACCTGAATGTCTCCAGGCTGTTAGCTCTGTAGGTGAACAGATAGTGCCTCAGTTTCAGAAAAAAGACTGGGCACCTAAAGCTACACAGCAGAACAGATGTGCTGTTGATCTCTGGGAAAAACAGGGGGTGGCAGACAAACTCTCCCCTCTGAATGCTTTGGATGTATCTTGTAGTCTCTTAATGGACTCAGGTACATCTGATGCTATGTGGAGTCAGATATTAGCAATGGAAGAACATGAGAACCCTGTTTATGAGATGCTAGTGAAAATGGTTGATATCTCTTTAAAACCTAGTCCAGTCTGGAAAGGGATAGCAGTTAAGCATCTGGGAACTAGTGAACTAACTAGTGCGGGTGTTGATGCATACTACCTGCCTGACAGGGGGGGGAAAGATCCACCCATAGCTGTTTACAAGAAGAATTCCTCTCGGGTGTGGCCAGCTGAAAGTGAGTTGGGCGTGCCTGGAATGGCTCTGCATTGGAGCCACATGTGGAATGAGTCTGTTAGGGCTCAACAAAAAAAAATATTTCTTTGGAGGGGGCCAGAGTGGGGGCCCAAAGCCTAGTCCCAGCAGGAGAGTGATGTAAAGGTAACAGAACAACCAGTGGTGAAGTATGTGTCACCATTGAGCTAACTAAACTATTATAACTATTTGTACAAAAACAAAAAACAAAACAAAAACAAAACAAAACATTGTTACCTCCATGATGAACCTTGCAAGGAAAAAGCCTGTTTTAGCTAAACATGATTTTGCTAATGATATGTGTGCCATTGTTAAGTCTTGTAGTTAGTTTGTTGTTAGTGCGAGAAATGTAAAAATGTGCCGTGTACCTGATATTATGTAAAAGCCTTGAAACATGTTAAAAACTGAAGAGGGAAAGTTCCTATGATGCACCCCTTTCTGCATCAGTTTTGCGTGGTGGGGTGTCACGCTGTCTGGATAAAGAGGGAACCTGAGGTTTATTCAGGAGCTCCGATTGCTCCTTTCTACACCAGTCTCACGTTGGGGGTGTCACACAGGCTAGCTTGAGTGGGGGGGCATTTTGTATATTGGGTGACATCAGCATGGCAAAATCATGATAATGCGTGTCATATACGTCATGTCAGTTACAATGTTTACTTGAGCATGTTTCAGGTATCCCCATAAGAAGCTGAGCCTCATAAAATCTCCGGTAGCTACAGGAAGCTAAGCATTCATACCTGGATCACCTTCCACACATCCTTATGGACAGTCTCGGTACAGTAACCTACTAACAAAGACATTTCTCCAGCGCAAGCGTTTCTTTCTCTTTAGGTGGACGTCAGCAGCAGAGATGTGGACACCATTTCTGGGGCTACTAGTGCAATTTATCATTATAAAAACAACCAATGCGCATTGGGGAATCCAGTGGTTTAATTTCACCACGTGGAACCAAATTGAAATAATACCTGTAAGTAAGCACCCACATTGGACCTGTAACAGATTACAACCATGGGTGTCATCCTATGTTCCTGGATTGGTATAATGTGCTAAACTCCAAAGTATATACATCCACTCTTACAGGGCATATATCTATACAAGTAATCAGGGCACAGCCCCACAGTCACAGGGCTACCCTGTGGCCATTCAAAGCCCTCCCAATTCTCCAGGGCAAACATATCTGGGTCCCTCGATTGGCAGGGACCTATCTAAATAACCAAGGAGACATTATAGATCATCGTTCATGTTTAAAGTGGACCCCACAACAATGGATATGCCCTACCTTATCTATATTAGAAGAACCCTGTTCATTACAACATAAGAGTTTGGCAACTTGTTATTGGGACGAGTTAAATAATGATACTGCAAAGGTGTACTATGATGAAAAAACTTGTGTTTGTGTAATTGGGTTAGAAAAAATTGTTTGGCAAGACAAATATACCTCAGAGCCCCCTGTGCAACAATGTATGTGCAATGTAACTATGTTAACAACTCCAAGACTAACATATTACTTTCCATCTCATGAAGATAAAACAATCGATGGGTTAGAAGCAAGTAATGTTCTATGTTTTAATTTTTCATTGGGAATTAATTGGACAACCCTGTACAAATTAATGCAAAAGAATGAATAAATTAGCCACCTGACCACAACTACCCGCAACCAAGTAGAAACCCGCAGTATAGCTATATTGACCCCTCCTGGTCATCATTTTTAAAAATTATGTTACATCCTATTGTTATTCTCTTTGCTTTAATAGTGGTAATGTTAATTGTAATGTGTTTCATGTGTTGCTGGATGAAAAGAATGTATTCAAGGTTAAAACCACAAGCTCATATTCTATCTCAATATATTGCCTTAAAACAATTACATAAATTGTAATGAACGTCGTCTCCCTTCCACTGGCCACCCTCCTGGCTAACGAATATTGTTTCAGTAAAATGTGACCCATTCACCACATGTGAGGTGAAGGGTCAAAAGGGGGATAATGTAGGAATAAAATTGTAATTGTAACCCTGTAGATTAATTCATATCTTTTAATTCATACCCTTATTTGTGTCAACCTCTATATAGTTATTATTGAAATCATGTAACATTTGAACTTCTATCAGTCATACTCCATCTTGTGTAAAAACCCCATTTTGACCCTATGTACTCCATCTTGTGTCAAACCCTTTCTAAACCTTTAGATGAATAAGGTAGTTATCTGAACAAGGTATGAATGGAGGGTGTATGTGTGTGTGAGTCAGACCCAAACTGCCAGCTTGTCCTGATGAAGTTTTCCTGATGAAGTGTGAAGTCCATCCTAGGCTGAAGAGTGTGAACATAGCCCCAAAAAGCAAAGAAGGATCCACCCCAGAAAAACTTAATCAAACTTAATCAAACTTAATCAAGACATCAAAGAACAAGCTGAAAGTCACGTCTGCTGTTGTACCAGCAATCAAGGGTCACAGAGAAGCGATGTGACACAGCAGAACTGAAAAACCTATAAAAGACTGGGTGAGATTTCAAGGCTTTGGGGGAAAAACAGCGTTCTACACATCATCTAAAGAAGAGCGTCGGTGCGCGCCCGACAAGGACCCTGCTCTCCTCGTGCCCAGCTTCCCTGGCCAGGTAGCTGCCACGAGCCACGAACTCCAGCAACGGACCCTAGCTACGGTCTCAAGCCACAATCAGGACTGGTAGCTATATATAACTATAGAACGCTTTCTGGTATGTTTGGGCGCGTGAATGTGTGTGTGTGTGTGTGTGTGTGTGTGTGTGTGTGTGTATGTGTAGGTTTAAGTTAGTTATTACTTTAGTTTCTGTCAATAAATGCGGCATACTGCCTTTTCCCCTTGAAAAAGTCCCGAGTGCTTAATTTTGCACAACACCATGGCCCCTGCTATGACAGGGAATTGATCAGATGGAATATGTATGTATGATCCTTGCAGGTGATCCAGGCCCCATGCTATAGAGGAAAGTGAAAAACCACCAAGGTCCCTACCAACCTGACCAAGGTAAAATTAATTACTGACCCCAAATCTAATGATCAGTTTAACCCTGAGCCTGCAAGGAAGATACACAAGCCAGGCATCTAAGAAAGAGGATTCTCTGTACCACCTCAGAGCACCATTCCTTCCGGTTCAATGTCATGTCCCCAGCTGTGGCCAATTTCTCTCTGATGCTCCACAGCGAGTAAGAAAATACCCTTAGAATGAAGCTGGACATTTGTGCATTGGGGCAACAAAAATTCTTGCTGGTTCCTGCAGGCAACTGGCTGAAACGCTGAAGCATGAGGTTTTATTTCAGCCATTAACACAGAGCTACAAGGTGTTATGAGCATATTGAGGGTAATGTAGAGTTTCCTTTTCTCTCCATGGTCCATGAAAGAAGGAGATGAATGGGGGATTTATAAATTCAAAGATTCCTAGGCCAGAAGGTACCACCATGACCATCCATCCCGACCCTCTGCACATACAGGCCATGGAATTTCTCCCAAAAGTTGGATTAAAACATATATTTTTTAAAGATGTCTAATATCATTGTGAAAACTCTAAGCAAAGGTGCGTCCACCATTTCCGTAGTAAGATCTTCTCCATTTTTCAACCAAAGATTAATTACAACATATATGTCATGCTGTCTGGAGTGGCTCGCAGCTGTGAGTGCCAACTTGAAGGCAGACTGTCAGAAAACAAGGACAGACACCCCAAACTGGTGATGTGATCTATAATTAGATTTCACCAAGCCAGTAATAAATGTGCACTCCTGGATCACTGTACCAGTCTTACAATGGAGTCACTGACTCTCTTAGTCCCTTCGACTCTCCAGCCTATCTTGCCACTCAGACAAATTGGAATTTGTTATAATAGTCACTTAAATCCAAATTTACACCACATCAGGTTTCTCTCACTCCCAAGAGACCAGTCATTTACCCCAGATTAATTGGTATTCCAGATTGTATACCAAAGACAATGCTGGCAGCCAATTCTATAGTAAACTAACTACATGTTTATTAGCTAAGAAAAATAAATAAGAGTTATTGGTAGGTTAAAGCAGGTAAAAATATTAACAAGTGACTCGCAGTTTGTAATTCCAAATGGTAGCAGTGATGTAATAAACTGCTAGTTTCCCAAAAGTCTTTCAGGCTACCCAGATTGTCTCTGGAGTTCTCTACTTTGAATCTAGTACACTTCCCTGTAAGAGTCCAAATAGTTCAGAGATGAAGGATCTTGCTTTGAAGCCATATTTATAGTTTCTTCACACCCATGTGGGCTTTTCCTTTGAGGATGGTGAGGAATGCACCTAGTCTCCAACCACCAGACCTCCAACATCATGACCGCCAACCGTCATACATAATGGCCACTTGCTTTGAAATTAGCATTTTCTGTTAAAGTCCTTCATTAGCATTTCACAAGATTTCTTTAATGCATTATTTAGTTACAGGAGTACACACAAAGTAAATGTTTGCTATTACATTATAACAGGAACAGATAAGTGAAAACAATACAAGTAACATTCCATTAGTTTTCATGAAGTTTAAACACCTGCATATACTCAACATTTACACTCATTTTGATCTATACTAATACACAATGAATTGTCATGTGTTCCTGATCTGACTTGGTCTGCTAGAGTCACAATATTATTATCCCCATTTTACAACCAGAGAGGAATTCCATGACTTATGTAAGGTAACACAAGAGAACTATGGCAGAGCCAAGAATTGAACCCAGATCTCCAGTTTAGCGCCTTTATCACACCATCAATTTACTTCTCATCGTTGGATATGTTTGCTTTTTGGAAAGTAATTGAGATGCCTATATTCATTACAAAACGTTCCACAGCGGGGACTGTTTATAGCCATAACCTTAATCTCACACATACACTTCTGACTTGTAGTTTGGAAAGAAAACTAAATATCATGATCAGAAGCTAGAAGAAAACATTTCTTTCCAGAAAGACTGAAAATAAGCTTTAATTAAAATGAGACTGAGAAAAAAAATATTTTCCAATTATGTTTGCTGTAATTGTTTCCTCAACATGATCTTTCCTGAAATCAGCTGCAACAGGCAGTAAGAAAACTGTGGTGTTTGGCTGGTACTACTTTGGTCTTGTTCTTAAATTAGATGTGGCATTTGAAAACAGCATCTTTGCTTCAACTTTCAAAACCAAATAACAATGAAAAGTTTATTACTGTTTAGATTTCCCACAGAGCTCTCTTAATTTGTTTGTCCTCTATTGCCTCCCCACCCCTCTCTTGGAATGTTGTAATGATGAGATACAAAATCAAGTGAGCATTCGGTTTTGGAGCCTAGGCGGATGTCTACAGTACAAGCAATAGGAGCTTGTAGTTTGCCTTCATATGTAAATCTTGACACTTCCTAAATGAAAGAGTCATATAATGGATCATCACCTCTAAGTGCAGCTGATATGACTGAGAGGAGGTTTCTGATGTAGATAAGACTGTGGTTTGTAATGCTAAAAGGCCTATGGGCTCACGGATTAGTCATGTAGGTCAGGGTTCTTAAACTTTTTTGCTGGGCACCCCTTTGAAAATATTTTTAGGCTGTGACACCCCTCCCCCCACCAAAAAAAAAAAAGTGATAGCAAATTAGTGTACATATGCATAGAAGCATACCCATGGAATTGCCACCCTTCTATGCCACTGCTGGCTGCGGCACAGCCTTCAGAGTTGGGCAACCAGAGACCGGCGGCTGCTTTATCCTGCCACTCTCCAGTTCCCCCTCCTCCTGGCAATATTTTTTATGATCTCGTGACCCCCCCTACAATAGCCTTGCAATCCCCTTTTGGGTCGGGTTCCCCCGTTTGAGAAACACTGATGTAAAGTATACATAAGAGCAAAGGCATAGTTTGAACTTGATCAGGTTCTTCGTTCTGAGCCTTGGCTTCGGATATGACTTTAGGTCAGATCATTTGAGGATGTGGTCTTGCATTCATCTTGGGATTTTGAGCCTTCTCCAAACCTTCCTAAGGTCTTCCAGATCCTTGGACCAAACTTCTACTTCTTTCTAATGCACCCCTAAGCCTCTGGCCTGCCTCTTCTCACCTGTACCTCCTGCAATAACCTGGCTGCTCTCTTAGTCCTCTCCCAGTCCCTTTGATTTCCCAGCATTTCTTTGTTCCTCTTCAACACTCCCCCCCACACCCATCCTTTAATAAACTTGGCTTCCAATTTCCTCTGCTTGTCTGACTTCATTATCCTATTTTTGCCTTTATCAGACTCAAAGATGAATCCCAGAGAGGATGTTGTTATGCATTACTGAAATGGATACTAGCATCTACACCTTCACAGAAATATGTTTTACAAATGCAAGGGCTGCCCTGCAAAGTAATAACTAATAAAAAAAAATCTCACATAAGAAAAAAATCTGAACTCAGAAAGGATCAGAACTATTACTATAGTTAATCTACATGGGAGAAAGAGAGATTTTCTGTTAATCAACATACCAATGGTTGCCTTTAGAATGGATAGAAATTTCCTTGACAGTCAAAATATTCCAGTTCCTTTAGGTTTATACTGAACACTGTCAATGACTTTAAAATGCGTTCACCTGAAGAAGATATACACATGCATAAAATATATTCTAATTCTCATTATGCTACTGACAGGACAGCTCAGTGGCCAAGTAAATGAGTATATATACTTTTAAAATCATATTTAACCAGTAATAATCCTTGCTTCCATAGACTCCATTATCTGAGGTGCTCAAAGCACTTCATAAATATTAATTAATTTAAACTCACGTATACCAAATTCACAGGCCAAGTCAATATTATCCTTACTCAATTTTCTGCACTGACCACTACACTAATTTTCCTAACTGGTTTAAAGCAAACAAGACAACCCTAATCCCATTTTGGATTTCTTATAGATAAGTGATTTTCTTGTAATCTCCAGGATCACATCCGCTTCTTTGAAAGCAGAAAAGAGAATAACTAAAAGAGAGTAGGAGACTAAAAGGCAGGAATGTAGGGTCTTTTTAGGGAACTTGCTGTTATTCCATATCATTCACCCTACAAGTCTGGAAGTCCCCTGAAGTAAACATGGAATCTGAGGGCTCAGAACTGTAGGAACATATTTGTTCTTGTGATATTTCTGGCCTAACCTGAAGCTGAGAAAATCATCTGAGAAAATCCCTTCTGTTTAGGGTATCACAGACCCAATAGTTTCAGATGCACTATACAAACATCTCTGCCCTCTTAGTGAGTGTAGGAAGGTGAAGTGGCCTTCCTCAGAGCCTGGGCCCAAGGAAGGGCTACAACAACCAAAACAGACAGTGACAGGGCTGGCAGACCAATCTGCCTGGCAACCGGGGAGTCGGACCGGGATAGGTTCCCCCGACCGGCCTATCTGGCAACAGAGGAGTGGAGCTTCCTCCGGGGCAAGTGGTATAAAAGACAGGCCCCGCAGCTCAGTGGGAAGGAGACTGCCGCTGGAAGCAGATGTGCTGTTCTCCTGGCTGCCATGTAGGCCTGACCCCAGCTGGGCCGCTGCCCCGAGTGAGAGTCTCCTGGAGAGACTCCGGGAATGGCCCAAGTGACCAGGCCCTACAGACTGGATCAGGCCTCCGGGCCCCAAAGATTGGCCTGAACCACCAGGCCCCAAGGACTGGACAGGGCCTCTGGGCCCCAGCAACTGGACCGAGCCCCCCAAGCCTGAGGGCTGGGGGATACCCTCGGAGGCCGGCTCTGACCTGGAGGAGCTGTCTGATGCAGAGGAATGCCAGGAACCCTACGACCTAGAGGAGCTGCCCTCCGCCAAGGAGCTCCCCGCCTTGCCGCTGGTCGATGAGGAGGGACTGGTGAGCCTGCCACGGGCCGTGTACCCCAGTGACCCTGATGATACAGGTACCTGGGGATACGGGGAGGAAGTGGCCCAGGGACAGCCATAGCCGTGGCTGAGACAGGGGCAAGACCCCGTCGGCATGTTGTGGCGGGAGCCCCGCCGACTCAGTGGCAATGCTTTTGCCACTGCTAGGGCCCTGGGCTGGGACACAGTGGAGACGGGTGGACCTGTGTCCCCTTTCCCCCCCTTGTCCTTGCCACCCAGGGAGTGATTATCGTCCCCTGCTCTACCGACCAGAGAACACTGCGTGCTCGCCTGCCCTGCCTAGGGGCCCGGGCGATAGACTGCGTGTTCGCCCGCCCTGCCTAGGGGCCGGACTACGACTCCTACGGATGCTAACATTCCCCTTTTTGGAAGGTGAAGTGGCCTGCCTCCGAGCCTGGGCCCGAGGAAGGGCCGCAACGACCAGACCGGGCAGGAGCCTGTCCTATAGTGACATAAAGCCCCATGCCTGACAGTTAATCAGTTAAGTGATTGCATATAAATCCAGCCCCGTAATGGTTCTCCAGCCCCGTAATGTTTATCTACTCGTTCAGTTATCACTAAACAGTCTGCAGCATGAGATAGTGAACAGGCCATCAACATGAAACTCAGAGAACCAGAGTTTCATTCCCAGCATTGCCATTACCTCACTGTACAATTTTGCACACATCACAAACTCTCTGAGCCTCAATTTGCCCATCTGTAAGACTGGATAGTGAAATGGAGTATTTAATAGCACTGAAGTGACATAGAAGCACGTATTCCATTGGGACCTGTGCTCCTAAGGGCTTAAATGCTTCTGAAAATTACACTCAGAATGCTTATTCACCTTTTAAAACTGCTTTGAGACGTGTATGAAAAGTGCCATCTAAAAACATCCCATGGCCCTAGAATACCAGCAATATGCTTTCCATTACCCCGGTGTTTTCTTCTAGTTCCTGGATTTTATTTTTCTCTACATTTTAGTGGGTTGTTGTTGGGTTTTTTTTTTTTTTTTTAAATAATGGTTCTTTGTTGTTCCTCCAGAATCTTTGACTTGGTTTTTAACAGTCTTGGACCAGGAAATATGAGTTCAACACTTTCTGGAGATCTCTATTCCCTAATTTCTATGATTTCCCCCCCACTCAGCCCAGTCTGCAGTTAATATATACTAAAGGTTAATTCTGAAAAGCCAGCTCCATAATATTTATACAATGAAGTCAAACTCTGAATGAAACACACTTGTAAAAACAACAGTGGTCTTTTACTTGTGCAATATAGGATGTGGTCAGTCATTTGGCAATTCAATTTTGGCACATCATGAACTATTTATTTGTTAAATCCAGTTCTTGAGGCTGCCTAAGCTCTGGGAGGTTTTTCTTTTTTCTTTTCTTTCCTCTCAGTACTGGAAACTTTTAAATTTACAGGAGTCTGATGTTTATTTCACACTGAAACATGTACTATGGTATTGATAAATATTTAATGGTGTTGGAGTTCAGTGAATACAGCCTCATATGTTTCTATTAAAAGGTATTTTATTACTCAGTGAGTGCAGTGTGGTCGATCAAGGAAGAAAACAAAAAAATACCTTTCCACTTAAAAATGACACAGGGTTCAATTTCGGTTTCACGAGGAGAAGAAAAAAGGAAAACAACCAACTAACTATATACTTTTCTGAGGCTATCACAACTGGCACTGTACAAACAATTCCATTTGGGATAAACATCTGGGGTATTGTATAGCCAGGCCATAAAAGTGTTTGGGTGGGAAGAGATATGAGCTAGAAGAGACTGAATACTTAAAAGAAATGACCAGGAATATTTACTCCAATATTCCCCCCAGCTTGTGAACCTTTTGTAAATCACTTTTCAGGGACACTCATGATCTGATTTGACAGACACCAATGTCCATTGGCCATGATTTCAAAGTCATATGCACAAGGAAATAATTTTAGATATGAGTCTGAAATATTTGAGTGAATCCATAAGATTATTAGCATGCACCTAACAAGTTCAAGCTGCGGTTGAAATGGTCTGATGTAGAGTGAACTGGGTCAGATGGGACCGAAACAAACAAACAAAAGATGAAAGCACTCCTTTCTGGCAATGATGAAGAGTACAGGCTTTCTATTCTTGTCTTTAGATTAGCTTCCTTTTTTTACTTCTCCAACTCTATTGAAGTCAATGGGAGCCATTTTATTTACTTTAGTGGGTGGTGGATTGGGCGTGATATGAATTTTGAGGCAAGAACTCATATCTTTTTGTTTTTGGAAGTTGCCTGTCAGAGTTAGGGCATGAATAACATAGTATGACTCCAAACTATCTGTTGCTCAGTTGACAAATCCTAATGTTTACACAAAAGGATTTTACTAAAGTAAGAGAAAAATGGACTTTCAGATGATGAAAAACCACATTAGGTTGTGAGCAATGAGCCAAAAAAGATACGTCCATAATTCCAGAAAAGTTTCAGAAAATATTCAAATATTATGGAGCTCTTCTAAACAGAACTTTCAAACCTCTTGAGGTTCAGGTGTCACCAAATGTATTATTCTTTTGCTCATTTAAAATACAACCATTTCTCTCATTGTGGACGTGATTCATTCTTCTAATGTCTCCCCCTTTTACTCTGCCTATTTTAAGGACTTTTTGGTAATAAGTAAATAAATTAATTAATAAATGAATATGTAAATTTAAAAAATGATTGCATTTCCTGAAGTTTCAGTCATCTAATCAGGGACTGGAAAAAGTACCATGTGAATGTGTGACTAGCCATAGAACAATAATAAATAGTAAAAAATAAGAGGTCATGTAAAGCAGAATGATTCAGAATTAGAACCAAAGAGATTTCCAAAACAGCAGCTGTGTGTGTGTGTGTGTGTGTGTGTGGGGGGGGGGGGAGGGGAGGGGAATGGTACGTGTAGAGCTTACTGTATGAGAACTAAGGAAAATCTAGCAAAAAATGGGGTAAATTCATCAATCTATGATCTCTGAATTCTTGTGTCTTTCGGTTTTAGTGAGACGTTAATTTGGATGTCAAAGTGTGTGGCTTATTGTGAGGTGTATTAAACTGACAAAGCATATGGATGAAGCTTTGGGGCTTTTGCACTAGGTTCCAGCTGGGCACTATAGATACTGTCCAAAAGATGACCTCCAAATAATTAAATTATTTCCATATGTCTGCAATACATATGCTGTTCTAATCCTCAGTCAACCATCACATCCTCAGATCTGCGTTTTCTTGTTCTGTTTGTCCGTTGCTAACATAAAACTCGGAACTGATGAAACTGTTTCCTGCAGTGGAGTGATTTTAAAAAGGTGAAAATGTGATAAATAGAGGGGACCCCTCACTTAACCTGTAATTTAGAAGCTTTTCCATTTCATTTTTAGGAAATTATGCTATTATGCTTTTACTGGAAAAATCTCTCACTTTGGTGCCATTAGAAAGCAGACAGATGTGAGTCACCCAGCTGTTTGAAGGGTATATTTTTATTCTGAACCCTGTCTTCTTTTTTACTCCCCATCCCATCCCCAAACTCAAATTGGAACAGCATTGTAGCTGTGCAAAACTTTTGTGAAGAAACCCAAATGCCGGTGTTATGTTTGAGCCCAAAACTCAAGGTGATACTCAGTGGGTGAAACCAGAAAAAAAGTGTTGCATTAAACTCTTGCAAACAAAAATCACTGACTTATGAAGACCATGGGATAAAATGGAAATTGCACAGCACACGTCACTATCATCACATGTGAAAACTATTTTCATTAATTTTGCAAACTGCAGCTTGAGTGGAATTCTATCATTTTGTTTGGAGGATAGAGCTGTTTTGCAGAGGAAATCAAATAACTTCATTTATTTGGTCCAAATGAGTATTTGCCAAGTTCTAGTGGGTCTTTCCCATCTTTAATTTCTAAGTGTTGTGTCCTGCAACCAAGCTAATTGTTGATATCAAGTCCTATGGTTCCCGTTGACTGCAGCAGTAGTTGAGGGCATTCTGTGTGTCACAGGAAGCCTTCAGAGTCAGCATCCTCACAGAACTGAGTTCTATGACTATATGGTTTGCATGAAGGCACTTATCCAGTTTTTATGGCTTCAGTTTGAGTTGGATGTAGATGCTGCTGCTATTCTTAATGTAAGCAAGAACCAGTGAAACCAGGAAATACTGGAAATCTTTCAAAGGCAGCTTTTACCAACAAGATTGCCAGATTTCTAAATGAAAGAGGTTTGGATAAGAACCAATAAGCATCTGAACTGAACGTCTGAACCTTTTGAGATTCATCAGTTGTAATGAAAAGAATGTGTGTGGGTGGGGGAAGGGCACCCCACCCCTTATTGTCTACGAGTGACTGGCTCACAGAGACTATAAAGGATCTCCTACTTCTTCCCTCTGAGAAAGGGGTCCTTTAGATCAAATGGTAGAAATGTGTTATTGAAGCTCAAGGACCAGGGATTTAGTCTCAGCTGTGTGTGCGCATGATTTATTCAGTAGTTCTGTCTGGTGTCTGCAACACATAAATACCTTACTCTCAATACTTTTGTTATGGTTGTGTTTATATATATTTTCTCTCCCTTGGCAAGAGAGTAAGAATGTAATGGGCAAGCAATGAAGTGGGAAGATGTAGAAACACTCTGAGGCACTGGAAGGAAATGTCAGCAAGTACTTGTGGAATTAGGAGGTGGCTAATTGTCTAGCACCTTGTTTCAACAGATGACAGCTATAGGGGATTTACAGTAAAGCAGTGGAAGCATAAAGCAGATCAAGAAAGGGACACAGATCAGAGCAGATAGGGGACTTGAAAGTGGAAGCAGGAAAGTGGGGGAGAGGTCAGTACTCAGGTCTGGAAACAGAACTACAGAGATGGTGTGCTTGCTTTGCAGCATGTGTTGAGGCAGGCAGCAGAACACAAAAAACAGGCAACATGAGCCAGATCTGCCTCATGTTTCACTCTCATTTGTCCTAATAGACGATAGGGAATATTGTATGTGCAAACAATCCTGTTTTTCCTTCTGAAGAGCAGGTCGCATCTCCATTCATCTTTGCCCTCTAATTACACTGAAACCCTGGTCTGTGAATTTATATGTTTGTTCCAAACTGGATTTCAACACCCCTCTCGCTTAGCCTACATCTTGCCTCCCACTCTCACAGTTGCTGTAAGTACAATATATGGCTGCTAGATTTCCCTGTCTCCCTCCTCTGCTGGTGAATAAATTACCTTTAATTATTGACACGGGATTCTTCCCTCCAATGTCACATTTTTTTACAAAATTGTAGTTTTAATTTACATGTTTTCTCTATAGATTTGGCCCTCAATCACAGACTGACTGATGGACTGACTATTTGCAGACTCCTGATCAGCTCCTCTGTCATTAGCATAAACTAAAAGGATTATATTAGTGAAAAGCATACTTCATAAAACTGAATTAAAATAATTTAAATAAAATTTGGTGATCTATTAAGTCATCCTCATTCCTGAGTAGAATTGTTGTCTACAATACCCAAAGGTTTGGAGAACTAGGTGAACTTTAGCTAAACAATCTTGGTTTGAACAAAGTGGATTAGAAATCTGATGAGATTTCTGCTAACACCTGTTTGCCGTCATCACATAAATAAAACCAGAACAGCATTTCTCAGGGAATTTGGGCCCTTCCATTTTCTAGCCAAAACCAGGAAATGCAGAAAATAATGAAGAAAAATTAGCCCTTCCCAACTTTCTATGTAGGGTCTGAGTTTGATTAAGTTTTGGTTCAAAATTATATTCTACTTTAACCAAATCATTTCACACACCCCTTAGTTGAGTGTGTTAGTCAATCCTATGCCAAAATGATGGAGATTTTTCTTTGTAAATTTCTTTTTGTATAATTTTTAAAGGGATAGAAAGCATGGAGGGGGAAAAAACTGCCTTGCTAACATAGTTACTATCCCAGCGGGTACCCAGAAGGGCTCAAATATGAACAAGTTTTGTATTCAAGCTCAGTAGGAAGCTGTTGTAAATCTCTCCTTTGTTTGAATGAGGTTAGAAGACAGGAAAGGTTTTTTTTCCCCCATCTTGTAGAAAAGTGTTTCTGGCATTGCTCTGAGAGGCTGGTGTAAGCCAGATGTCCATGAGTGTGCTCAATGTTTGATGCTGTGATTGAATCATCAGATGCACCACCCAAACAAATGCTCACATTTTCATGCAACATACGCAACAGTGAACATTATCTTCTTGGTTTTTTGTGGGCTTTTTGTTGTTTGTTTGGGTTTTTTTGTAGCAGTACCATATGAGGCTGTTCAACATGGTTTTGAGTCAAAGGAGTTCAAGAACATTGGTTATGTTATGATCTGTTCAATCACAGCAACACGCCTCTTAGAAATGAACCAAACCTAATAAACTAGTTATTCCAAAAGAATATATAGTATTATATTTTCATATATTTTCCCCTCTTTTGTGCACATCATAAGCATCTTAAATGAGTCAAAAATATTTTTACTGGGGTTGGATGTGTCTGAGTTCAGGTTTAGGTTTTAATCATCTATCTATAACCACAACCTTAAATCTGTGGCCACACAAACTTGTGCTCTGAAAATCCTGTCTGGTTTCTCAAACTAAGGCAGGTCACTACTTGCATTGAACTCACAGGTGCTGCTGAAAGTGGTTCTGGTGATTCAGTGTCACGTGTTACCTCTGACGTAGTACTTAAATCAATGCCACAGGGTATTTATCAGGAGCACAATTGGCTGCCACCCTGGTCACTAGGCTACTCAAAACTCAGCTGAGCCCGATGAGCCTTCTCCATATGACCATGATTGGGCAGGAGAGACTTGCAGAGGCACCAGCACAGTGGCTGCTCAATGTGTACCACACACGCAACTGTGCTTGACCTGCTTTTGGTTCCAGGCCTTGTTCGAGTCCTGCTTCCAGTGCTTTTTCCAGCTCTGTCCTGCCTGTAGCCCATCTTCCAGTCCTCGTTCCAGCCCCATTCCAGCATTAACTCCTGTCTGCTCCAGTCTAGTCTTTGTCTTGCTGCCCTACTTCCGATCCTGAATCTCGTTCCAACCTTTGACTTGGCTTCTCAACCCTAACTTTGGCCTACCTTTCTGCTTGGTATCCTGATCCTGACTCCAGTTCTGTCCCTGGGCTTGGCTCCTTGACTCTTTTTTTTTGGCTTTACCCTCAGCTCTGTACCTGGGTCTTGGACCTATGCTCACCACCATGCTGAACTACCATTGCAACCAGCAGACAAGGTCCCGCTCCACCCACTAGGTCGGCCATCCTTGCACCAGCCTCTTGTGGTTGGGCAGCCTACAAGGACAAGACATAGGAAAGGTGCAGGATTAATGATATGGAGGTCTGTTCTGGAATGACCACAGTGGGCACAGACTTAGTCGTGGTCTTACAAGATCTGCAGGCTCAGATTGTCACATTTTGAGGGCACAATGCAGTCCTGTAGATCCAAAAAGTGCAGGCCAAGGTTGCCACACTACGAGACAGGAATAATATCCTACAGGCCTACATAGCCCAGGCGATGGCTATGGCTCCCCCAGACTCTCATTCTTATTGTCTGTGAGCCCAAGGTCCCTGTACATGCCAAGTTCACTGGGGACTGCACCAAATTCTGAGGGTTCTTGAACCAGTGTTGCCTGCTGATCATACTTCAACCGCTATCATACCCCATGGACCAGTCCCGATTGGGACTCATGATTAACCTGCTTACCAGACAAGCCCTGGCCTGACCTTCCCCACTATTGGAGGGGTCTAGCCTTCTTCTCACACAGTTTGAGGAGTTGTGCAAGCCATGGCCGGCATTTTTGACAACCCTAACAATTGCAGAAGCTGCACTCCAGGCCCACTGGTAGGGGTCTCAGTGCATTACCAAGTTTTGATATCTGGCAGCTGATACCCACTGGAATGCCGGCAAGGACTCAATGATCCTATTAAAGATTAATTTGCTTGAGAGAAACTCCTGCCAAGCTTAGGGACTTTGATTGATCATTGCATTTGGATTGATGACCAACTAATGAAACTAGGCCAGGAAAAGAGTTGCAACACTTACTCTTCCATCAAATCAGATCCTTCCATTCTATGTGACTCTAGGTAATCTATCAGACCCTGAGCCAATGCAGATTGACCAAATTCAACCCTAATTCTCTGCTCATGAAAAGAACTGGCCCTGAGTTCTAGGATTCTGTCTATTCTGTGAGGAATCTGGGCATTTTGCAACAAGGTTCCCCACCAAGAACCGACGCCCCTCAGATCAGAAAATGCCCAGACCCAGCACTAGTAGTGGGTCTGGGTCAGTATTTCACTCCACCCCACACTGAGACACTCTGCTGCTGTTCTGCGTGAATCCTGACAACCCCTAACTAAGCACACTGCTCCACTTCATTTTCCCTTCCTTCTGCTAAGCCTGGCCTCCCTGGGAGACATAGACTGATTCAGGCACATCCAGTAACCAAAAAATTGTCAAAGGTCATCAGACTGCTACTCCCCTCAAAAGACTCCCTTGAGCTCATTGATACCATTGATAGCACCCCTCTCTTTAGGGCCCCATCATGTATCAGACAGCCTTTTAGAAGTCATCACCAGTGGTAGCCACTTGGAAATCTTACTGTTCATGGTGATCTGCACCCCATATTTATCAGTTGTCCTTGATGTTCATTAGTTTGTCACCCACAACTGTAGTGCCTATCCAGCACAGTGTTCTTCTAATCCCTGTGGTGCCAGCAAGAATGCCAGGTGAATGCACTTTGTGGTGTGCTTCAACTCCTGTGACTCCCAGAAAAACAGACAGAGGATCCAGCCACTAAGATTCCTGTCAAATACCTGGAGTTCACCAAGGAGTTTGTCAAGTGGAAGACAGTGTTCTGATCTAGGTACAGCCATTTTGGTCATGCCATTTGGCCTCTGTAATGCTCCCACTACCTTCAAACATTTTATGAATGATGTCTTCAGGGATATCCTTGATCAATTCATGGTCATCTATCTAGATGACATTCTCATCTTTTCTGAAAACCAAGAGCTCCATGACTGCCACATACATATTGTTCTAGATTGGCTTTATGCCAAGCCTGAAAAGTGTGAATTTTGACAAGGAGATGGTGAAGTTCTTGGGTTACATCATCTCCCCTGGAGGGTTCACCACAGATCCCACAAGGTAGCAGCAATCACAGATTGGAAGGCACTGTCAAATATACATGTAGGACAACAATTTCTGGGTTTTACAATCTTTTGCAAAGCAGTTAGGGATGTCTCCATTGCTAAATAATTCTCCATTAGGTGGACCAAATGAGCTAGAGACTCTGGCCAGTATTTAAGCACCTAGTTTTTATTCCTGGCTAAGAGTATGTGATCAAATTGCTCTAAGAATGAGGTCAGCCATTTCAATTCCATTCTGTGCATCCAGTTTCAACTACCACCAGCACAGGTCTCTTACTTTCTGGGCAACCTGTGGGCCAGACTCCCCAGGATTTTTTCTCCCCTCAAACCTCTGTCAGAAAATCTCCTCCATGATGTCAACATAGTCTAGCATGGATGCTTTCATCTGGGCATAGTCTTAGACTGATGCTTCCTTCATCCCCTAGTATGTGGCCTGGGCTGGTCCTGTCAGGTACTGTGATAAGTGTCCTACTGCTTAGGTGGCCATTGGGCTGTCATTGCCATATGTTCAAATGTTACCAAGAAGGCCTCTGGGTTGCCCCAGCACCCATCTTCGTGAGTTTCACAGGTACAGGCAGGGCTCCCAGCCTCAGGCTTACAGCCCCTGAGAGGGAAGCTCTGTGGGATCCCCGGACTGCATCAAGGCCATGACATGTTGGACCAAACATTGCTGTTTGTTCCTACTATTTCCCCTTTAAATCCCAGACCAGCTATTGTTGCTGGGCAGTCATTTGTTGCAGGTGTTGCTGCTGCTGGGCTGCCTGATGCTGCTGCTGCTTTTCTGTCATCCACTTCAGCAGATGATCTTCTTCCATCTCACCAAACCTACCAGATCATGTCATATAGTCTGAGGCTGTCCAAGTATCTGATCCTTCAGACCTTCCCTTTCTCCAGAGGTGGGAAAGTTGCCCACATTCTCCACCAAGTTGTGATGGTTTGCTTTCATGGGGAGCACTGCCTAGTGGTCAGAGCTTAGGCCCTTCAACATTTGGAAGGGTGTTAGTAGGGAGAACGGGCCCTCCCATTTCATGGCTTCTGGCCCCTGTGAAGGTGATCAAAGGTCTGACATCTAGGACCACCTTAATGATGCCCTCCCTGGTCCACTTCATACTAACCCACTATTGTCCAAAATTTGCAGTCTGTGGCAAGGAGGTGTGAAGGAAGTCATCTCACTGCTGGGCACCTCTTTGTGGCTGCAGCTGTCATGGCAGCATTATCGGGGAGAAGGTTGCCTCATCCTGTGACCTGGCCCTCAGCCAGATCAGTTCCCAGTCTCTTCTCTGTGGGGGATAATCCATAAATAACACAAGGGGAATTAACACAAACAAACTGAGTTCATGAGAGAAAGAGAAGGAAATGCCTCCCTCTCGGGGCAAACGAAGCAGGTCCTCCCTTCCCACAGGGAAAGACCTTGAGGCAGATATTGTTGGGAGAGATGCTGTCAACCTTCCCTCAGCCCTTGCCTCAGCAGCTGAGAGTTGCAGGTCTGCTCTCTTCCCTGGTCTGTCCCCAAGTGAACTGTTCTGCTTCTTTTTTACTCCTCCAGACTGTGCATCTCTTACAGGTGTGGTAGGGTGGGGCTGGCTGAGCTCAGAGCAGCTCCTTAACTGTTGGCCTGGATTTGAGGGATGTGTTACCCCAAAATTTGACCAAGCTAATTGCAACCATATTGTGTGCATTTAGCCACCATGAATTAATAAAATAGAACACCACATAGTTAAGGGTTAATTGAAGAACCAGGGCTTCTAGAGACATGGTCAGATGCTAGCTGCAGGCTGGCAATTTCTACTAATCACAATGAGAGGAGGGGAGAGAAAATTCAACAATTTGAGACTGAAAGAATACAAGTGGATGGGAACCTTGAATTTAGGTGCCTTTGATATAGAAGTTTATTATAACTATGATTATGAGAAATGTGTTGTTAATAAGTAGTTACTGAAGGTAAGAGAAGTGATGACCCAATAGGGGTCACTATGATCTATGTGTTCTGTGAAAATCAGCTATAAAAAGCTAGATAATAGAGTGTACTTTAGAACAGTTTTCCGAAGCTATTGGGAGAGATTTTTTTCTGACATCTTTACTCCCCAGTGGGGAAGCATCTGTCCAACGCTGATCTGCTACAAATTACTCAATACTGTTCCAGATTCTAGGTAATTATTTGGAATGTTTAAACCTATTGCTTATATCTGTGTGTTTAAATCTAATAAATAGTAATTTTAGATAAGATCATGCTTGCTTGTATTAATCTTCATCAGTTGGAAGTGCTGTGTTCCCATTGTTATTCCTGAAACCGCCTTGAGTGAAACAGATATCACTGCTGTGAGTTCTGAAAACCCTGGGTAATATTACCATTTGTTGCCCAGTGTGGGGTTTGTATACCCCATCAAAGGCATTCAATTCATCTCCCAGTTCTGGCAGGAATTCCTCCATCTTCTTGGCACCAAACCCCTGATGTCAATTGCCTACCACACTCAGACTGACAGCCAGACCAAAAGGATCAACTAGACACGGGAATAGTACCTCTGTGGTTTCTTGACCAGTGCTGTTCAACATATTCATAAATGATCTGGAAAAGAGAATAAACAGTGAAGTGGCAAAATTAGCAGATGACACAAAATTATTCATAATATTTAAATCCAAAGCTGACTGCAGAGTTACAAAGGGATCTCACAAAACTGGACAACTAGGCAACAAATGGTAGATGAAATTCAATGTTCATAAAAGCAAAGTAATGCACATTGGAAAACATAATCCCAACTTTATACACAGAATGATGGGATCTAAATTAGCTGTTACAACCCAAGAAAGATATTTTAGAGTCATTGAGGATAGTCCTCTAAAAACATCCACTCAATGTGCAGCAGCAGTAAAAAAAAAAAGCTAACAATGTTAGGAACCATTAGGAAAGAGTTAGAGAATAAGACAGAAAATATCATAATGCCACTACATGCCACATCTATGGTACGTTCACACCTTGTATACTGTGTGCAGTTCTGGTCCCTCCCATCTCAAAAAAGAAAATGTTAGAATAGGAAAAGGTACAAAGTAGGGCAACAGACATGAGAAAGAGTATGGAATAACTTCCATATAAGGAGATATTAAAAAGACTGGGACTGTTCAGCTTGGAAAAGTGATGACTAAGGGGGTATGATAGAGATCTTAAAAATAAAGACTGGTGTGAAGTGAATAAAGAAGTGTTATTTACCCCTTCACCTAACAAAAGAACCATGGATCCCACAATGAAATTAATAGGCAGTGGGTTTAAAACAAACATAAAGAAGTACTTCTTCACACAACATACAGTCAACTTGTGGAACTCATTGCCATGGGATGTTGTGAAGGCCAAAAGTATATGAAGTTCAAAAAAGAATTAGATACATTCATGGAAAATAGGTTCATAAATAGCTATTAGCTAAAATAGTGAGGGACGCAATCCCATGTTCTGGGCATCCCTAAACATCTGACTACCAGAGGCTAGGACTGGACAACAGGGGATAGATCATTTGATAATTTCCCTGTTCTGTTCATTCTCTCTGACACATCTGGAACTGGCCACTGTCAGAAGACAGGATAGTGGGCTAGATGAACCATTGGTCTGACCCCATACAGTCATTCTTATGTTTACCAAGATGATTGGTTTCTCCTATTATGCCTGGCCAAATTCACTTACAATAACACAACTGACACCTCCACCCACCAAAGCCCATTCTTCTTTAACTCTGGTTTTCACCCGTGGGTTCACACTGGACTATCAAAAGGCCCCCTCTGTTCTGGCAGCCTCAGACGTGGTCTTCCATCTCCAACAAATTCATCAGGAGCTCTCAGAGCATTTGGTTATTGCCAAGGATTTTTATGAGAGCTATGCTGATACACATTGGCAAGTCACCCTGGACTTAAACATAGGTGATAAGGAATAGTTTTCTGTCCAGATCTTGAAGTCAACCTAGTCTCTGCCAAGCTCAGCCAGAAGTACTTTGGCCCTTTTCAAGTGACATTTATTCTCAAGCTCCCAGAGTCCCTCAATATCCACCCTGTCTTCCATGTCTCCCTTCTCAAACCATTCATGAACAACCCCTTCCCCTGTCAGATGAATCCACTACTGCCACTCATAACAGTCCAAGCACCAAGAGGTCCATCAAATCCTTGATTCCTGGCAGATCAAGAGTAAGCTCCAATACCTAGAAGATTGGAAGGGGCACAGGCCAGAGGAGCAACCTTGGGAGCCTATAGAAAATATTCATGGACCCCCATCTTGTAATAGGAATTTTACCAGTGATACCATGACAAACCAGGACAAAGAAGTCCTAAAGGAGGCAGGTACTGTCAGGAAAATAGATGGCTCCCATCTTTGTCACTAGGCAGTCCTGCAAGCTCAGCTGGACCCAATGACTCTTCTCCAAATGGCCAGGTTTCCTGATTGTACAAGAAAGCCTGCTACTTGAGCTTTGCAGGAGAAGCAGCGCAGCAACTGCTCAATTCATACCACACTTTCAGCTGCATTTGTCCTCCACCTGCCTCCAGTCCTTACTCCAGCCTGACTTTGGCCTGCTTCTAGTCCTTGTTCCATACTTGTTCCAGAACAGTTCCAGCCTTTACTTGTGTCTGCAGACTAGTGTTTGCCCCCCTGTCCTGTTCCCAATCCCTGACTTCAGCTCACCCTGTGGGTCAGTATCCCGATACTGATTCTAGTTTCACCAGTAGCTGACTCCTGAATCTTTGCTTGCCACTACTCCAAACTGCCATCGCAACCACCAAAGAAGGTCCTCCTCCACTCATTAGGTAGGCCTCCCATTGCCTAAGACTGGAGAAGAGGGGGTAAAATGGGGCCCAACTGGGGCCACTGATCCTCCAAGCACCCTTAACCCATGGACCCACAAGTTTCCATGGGAGACCCCCACTATAGGGACATTAGGACCCAAGTGGTGCCTCCCACCATCCTTGCACCTTCCTCCATTATATGGCCATGAGTTGACTGCATTTCAGCAGTAGATACAGTGATCTGTATATTTATAAGATGTGCTGGTATGCTTTAGAATGGAAGGTGTTCTATTAATATGGACATCAATGTCATCACAATTTGGAAACCCAGACCACTCCTTGCACTATGGGGTTGAACACTGCAAAGCAAGGCTCTTCTAATCTAGCATCATGCCATTCCATGACCCGATGTTGTCACCACATTTTTACAGCAAAAGGTCTTTGATGAGAGGATTATAGAATAGGCCTGTCCCCTAAAGGTATTACACTGGGGAATCTGAATCAATTTGAAACAAGCAAGCCTGCTGCAAATCCTTGATTTTACTGGCAAGAGTGGGCAGCAGGAGACCAGAGAGAGGTACTTTTGTAACAGTGCTCCCTAGAGGCTCACAAATCTAGTCATTTAAGGCTGATTAATTCAGTTTTACTGATCTTGTGTCCTACGGTCGTGATTTATCTTTGCTCCTTTCATATTATTCTTGACCCCCTTCTGAAGCACTTAAATTAATACAGACAGCACCCTTTAACATTTCAACTAACCCTCCTTTATTCATCTCAGTTTTTTGTTAATGTTAATTCTCCCAGACTCATTTCCCATAACCTTTTGTTTTCAGTTTTTGATTTATAATTTCTCCAGAGATGACATCAAGAATGATGGCTAAAGTGACTGGGTTACTTGGAAGAAGAATATTTTGCTCATATAATCACCTTTCATCTAAGGATCTCAAAGCACTTCACAAATGTGAATTCCCTGACCCTCATATTACCCTTTGAGGGAAGAGGAGATTATTATCCCCATTCTACAGATGAATGCAGAGCATATGAGAGATTGAGGTCACGCAGTAAGTCAGAGATGGAGCCAGGAATATAAGTAATGAGTCCTGACTTTTATCCACTTGGATCTCACCAGGAGAATACACACCTTACACTTAAGCTACCACAGCACTTAGAATCATAGAAGATAAGGATTGGAAGGGATCTCAGGAGGTCATCTAGTCCAACCCTCGAACACTTGAACAAAACATTTCAGCACAAGCCTGTTTTTATTGCTTTCTAGGAAATGAAACTGATTAGGAAACAGAGAGCTCAGCAAAGCTTAAGGAAATACCACCATGCAGTCAGCAACCAGCAGGAGAGGCGGTGAGCACATGTTCAGTCTATTGTGTGTCCTTAGTTTCTTCTCATCTGCATTTTCTCAACATTGGTATGAAAAGCAATGCATTACCAACCAAATTCTCAGATGCACGGATGCTCAGATTACCCCTGCAAATTGAACATGCATGTGGAAACCTACATTTGCATACACACAGACAACAAAATGTATAATTACCTGTTTGCAAACACACATATGGGTTGTGCATGCCCAGCATGAACAAGCACAAATTTTCAGGATGCAAATTAAGCAGCTAGGTTGGAAAATGTATAGCCATTGTGACCAGTCTTACACCCTAAGCACATTTTTTAAACTTGACTGTTCTTGATGAGCACCCAAAACCTCCTGTGGAGATCCTGAAGTCAGTACTCCATCTTCTTCCATGACCCAATCTTCACTAGTATACAGCTATGATGTGGAAAGTCAGAATGCAGTGCTGCTGTGGGACAAAAGTCTAATTGATGGGAGGACAGAGTAGCAGACACTGTGAAGGAGGCAATCCCAGCACAAAGACAGATATGATGTAGGATAAACATGTTCAGACCCCTACTTTTTCTGGCCTCAGGAAGACATGTGCTAATATACTGAAAGTGAAAGTTAACTCTTGTAAACCATTTAGTGTCTTATATGTGCACATGGCATCTAGCACAATGGGATCCCAAGCCCTGACTGGGGCCTCTGAGTGCTACCGCAATACAAATTAGTAATAGTAGTAGCAGCACAAAAAGGATCATATAGGCCCCAAAATGTAACTATGCAAGATCTGCAGGTTTTGAGTCAAGAGATTCCCAATAATCTATCTGTGTAGAGGGTTTTGAGATAGTGAGGGATCCTTTAGCTAATGTTACAGAAAACATCCATTTTTTTCCACAAGGTGTGTGTGTGTGTGTGTGTTAGGGTTGCATTTTTAACAGTACTTTCTAATATCTTACTTGTGCTACTATAAGTTAAAGAAATAGTTACTATGGACGCAAATACAAATCTGTTCAAGTAATTAGCCTTTAGTATTGTGAGGGGAGCCTATGGGCTTGAATCTGTCTTTCCAGTTTTGCTCTGCAACTTAAAACATTCAAAAATCCTGAGTATGGCTCAGTCAAAAAAGACATGAAATTACTTTAAAAAACATCAGAGTTTCTCCAAAAATAATTTATATTTTTTAATTGGCCTTCTGGGTTTTGAACCTTTAGGGTACATTCAGGACCTACTTTCAAGCTTACCTTTGCAACAATTAGGGCTAGAAAAGGATGCCTTCTTAAAGATAAAGAGTTAAGTTATTGCGACATAAAATAACTCCTGGAGCTAAGGCTTTAAGAAAATCATCAAACATCATGAGACTTGCAATAAAATCATGAAAGTTGGCTACTCTGATAAGGTGTAAGCAACTTGCCCAAGTCATAGAGAAAATGTTGGCAGAATCAGACACTGAATTAAAGATTCCTGAGTCCTGGTCCACTAATCCTCGGTACTACACCATCCATTCTATTTGATCTCTCTTAGAACCTCAAGCTGTTAACTGAAGTATAACTATTTGATCTCTCTCAGTTTTACTTCAGTTAACAGCTTGAGTTAACACACCAAGTACCCAAATAATTATAGGTTAACATAATTATATCAAACTATTATATCACAAAATATAATAACCTAGGTATTTAGATTGTAAATTCTTTGGGGCAGGGAGCATCTTTTTATTTTGTGTATGTACAGCACCTAGCACAAAGTCCTGGTCCACAACTTTGGCTTTTAGATGCTACCACTATACAAAATAATAAGTAATGATTATAATAATACACAAAGTATTGGAACTATTTTCATCTTGTCTAAAGCAAAGTAAAACTTCTTCAAGTCACCATCTAGTGGTAATTAATATGACAGTAAGAGGCTTAAGACATTTAAACAAAGCTTCCAGAGAACAGTACTACTTTTGCACTCTCTTCCAACTGATCTCTGTGAAATGTATCATTGCTGCTCACATAAAGAGTAGAGCAGCCCAGAAAATTAAATAAAGACTTGGAACTGTGCTCTGGCCCATTTCAGCTTACTTCCTTTATTGAATTATATTTTGACTGCATTTGAGTATATAAATCCCTTCCAAAGCAGCTTATAAAACTACAGAAATCCAAAGGAGTGGTGTGTAGTGGTTAGAGCAAGCATCAGGGCACCTGGGTTCTATTCCCTCCTTGACTCACTTGTGACATTGGGCAAGTCACTTAACCTCTCTGTCCCCAAGTTTTAAAATTGCAATGATAAAACTTACCTACATCATAGGGAACTTGTGAGGCTTACTTCTCAATGCTAAGAACTTTTAAAGTCCTAAATAAAAGCAGCTATAAAAGTATGGAGTATTACTATCATTAACTTTATTTGTTTGCTGGTATGATGCTTTTTTTTCTATTTTACTGATGGAGTGTAATTGCACTCCTCCCTCAGATAACACTAACCAGAATAAATCCTTCCAACATTGCTGCTACTAGGAATACAGAATGTATATGTTTTCAGTCAGGAAATTTTGCCTACTATGCTAAGGTCAGCACATTCATTTTCAGCACTCTCAGTTCCTAAGGACTGTTTAAACTGTTAGTTAATTTTGCTCATCTGTCACAGACCTGTCTTTGCATGATTGTTTGAAGGCTTAGAGTGCAATCCTTTTTGTTTTCTCCTTGTACTAAAGAACTACTTAGAAGTATACAGATTTATCCCTTCTTGTGAAAAAAATCATTATTTCTGGTTTTATGGTAGCAAAATCAGCTAATACAATGGTCTCAGCAGGTTTCATTAATCTGGAGGTTTTATTTTCAACAGGATGTCACATCTGAATACTTTGCAGGGAGAAGGATAATTCTGCTGACTTATGCTGGAAGGCAGGCCACATAGGACTCATAGGGACCAAATCACTAGCAATACAGAGGAGAATCAGGCCCATAAGCTTCTATCAAGGGTAAAAGAGGGTTTTGCTGCTGTATGAGAGAAAAAGGAATCAAGGACAGGAATACAGAGGAACTTAAAGAAACCTTAGTGAAAATCATGCTCAGAAGAAAGCTTATGTTGAGGTTTATGTTAACAATAAAAGCAAATTCAAGGACAGTATTTTTGGATCCAAACACAGTGCACATACTATGTTGACAAAGCAGAATATGTGGCCAGCCATTCACATTAGTCAAAAGATAACACCCCTAGATAATATTCTGAAAACATTTTTCTGGCTGATCACTCTATGGGATAGAATGATTTTTCCACAGCTGAATTCTGATTGGCTTATTGATGATATCACAATGAGATGTAGGCTATCAGGTAGCCTCAAGACTATAGTCATTTTGTGCTAAAGTCTTTACTACATATAAAAATCTGCCTTACATATCATGGAAAAGTAGGATAAACCTGTAAGACTCATTAAACTTATTACACCATAAATAAGTCCCTCTACAGAGAAAAGGACCACTAGATACAATCAAGCAATCCTATGAAGAGCTGTACTCCTAGACAAAAGCCCTACTTACTATGTTTCCTTCAGCTCCCAAACGGAGGTTTTTATAATTGCAAAGCCCAGTAAATGCACAGGTGAACTAATGCCTGCTATTACTCTACCCCAATTAAGCCCAACAAGATCATTTATAAGCTGGATTCAGGTGCTCCTTCATTCTTTTAGCATGGGGTGGGTATAGCTGTTTATAGCTGCAAAAGGAGGAACTGAATAAGTCAAGATATAAAGAGTCTGATTTTGATCTCATTTATATTCTAAATCAGCTCCTTGGATGGTGGAAGCAAGATTGGGCTCAGTCTCTTTGTGGCAGTAGTTTCAATTCTGCTCATGCTGCTAGAGATTGAAACTCTTTAAGAGTTGATACCTGTTTGATAGGCAGGATGAAATAAGTTACTAGACTCTATCCAGTTCTTAGCAGAAAGGTGTTTATGTTACAAACAAGATCCTGCAAGGGAAAAGGATTCTAAGTCCATAGAGAGTGGGCTCAAAACCAGCTTCTGCTTCTGTGAATCTCTATTGGCCCTGGCCCTCACTGGCAAGCATACATTCTGTTGAATGTTGATGCCATTGTGACCATTCAGTATTGGCTGCTTTGAGCTGTATTAACTTGTGGCTGGAGTTCTGTATGGAAATCCAAAATCCTGCAGCAGATGGGACTAATGGGAGCAGCTAGTCTCCATGGATACATGATAATGCCAGGATCGAATCCTCAATTCAAGCAGTTTTTTAAAATGATGTGCACTATTATAAGACATTAAATATTAGTACTCTTATGGAAACCTGATGTTTTTTAGTTAAAGCAGCAAAAAATAATTTGTTTTTACTGGCAATCTGTGTATCTTGAATCACAAATTAGCAATTCCAAATACTTATGGACTAGCACGGCCTGTTTTATTTGTTTTGAAAGGGGGGCCAGGGAATAATCATCCTGAGTAGAATCATACCCCATTATGTGGTCACTTCTACCGTTTAGATTTTCCAGTCTTAACTTCCCCTGCCTCACAATTATGTCACAGCCTGGAGGAAGTATGGCCCTTTAATCAGTGTTGAGCATTTCCATACTGAGCATCCAATCAGTAGTACCAAAACACCTTTTCAGCAGCAATAGAGGAATTTGCTTACTCTATTGCTTTCTGCATGATGGTATTTTACAAATCCAGCTAAAGTTGATAATTCTCAATATATCAAAACTTTGGTGCACAATGACCTAATATTTATTTTCATCTGTTTATAACACACAGTTCACTACTTCTGTGAAAGTAGTTCACTAATTCCTTCTAAGAAGAAAGATTCTGCAAGAACCACACTGGGCAGAACTTGAAGTTGAAATTTAATTTGTGGAAAAACAGACCTCTGAGATTTTAAAACCAGATACTTTTTAATCAGACTGCAGACATAACATGTTGAGCTGTGATCATTTCACATACTGCAACTTTAGAAGCTTCTTAGCTCTCTGGTTAGTAGTTCAATGGGAAATTACAAGAAAATCCAGGATGCTGTGCTTCAGAAAGTGGTGTTAGCATTTCACTCAGTGAGGGTCTTCCCACAACCAGTCCTGAAACAAAGCCCCTGTATGATGTGAGAGGTGTAACACTGATGAGTTTTAAAACATAAGGGATAAAATTGGTTTAAACATTCTTTGAGAAATTAAAGGAAAAGAAGGTGATTGAACTTGCAGAATGTAGACTTTTAATCATTGGGTTTTAAAGAAAACCATATTTAAGGTATGGAAATAGAGAAGAGATTTGGTGAAGGGTAACAAACTTCAGACTAAACTGTTGAGCCTTTATATTATTTTACTTTATGCAAAAAAGGTTCTGTTATAAACTCCACAAGTGTCAGAGTAAAACCATGCTTAGAAGTAGGCTTTTGTGGGTGGAAAAATAATTTTGTTTTATTTTTTACTTTATTGTTTCTACCACCCTAGAGAAAGCCAAAGGCTTTTGTGAGCAAAGAACAAAAGCATCAGAGCACAGTCAATGGTTTGAAAGTGAGGTCCCCCCCGAAATCCTGCAATTTTTGTGTGACATCTGAAACTAATCAGTGGGATTAAAAACAGAGAACACCTTGATTGTCTTTCTTGCTTACCTACACAACTCCCCATTAACACTAATGAGAGTGAGCATGGGATTTACACACCTCATCAAGGGCACAACAGAATCTTTTGTCTGTGTGAGATGAAAAGTTCAGGAGAGATTATACATATGTAAAATGTGCAAATACTTGTACACATACACACACGTATTGTAAACTCCTCTGAAGCACTATTAAAGGTCCAGAGATTATAATTTTCAAATAAAAATGACTGTAGTTATTCCAACCCACACAAGAGACAGGTTTGCAGTGGCAACAGTGGACTGTGAAGGAGAGCCTCCCTGAGAATGAAGAGCACTGAGTTCAGTTCCCAGCACTGCTAAAGAATTTGTGTGTGACCATTGTCAACTCAATCTTTCTGTGCCTCAGATTCTCCTCTATCAGATGGGCATAACAATACTTCTCTTCATTCACGTCATGATGATTTAGTTTGTCAGTCCTTTGGGGGTTTGTATGTGTTTTAATATCCACATCCATGTATCCATCGTCTAGTTAGTTACCTGATCAACTACAGAACACCCAATACTAGCTGTGAGCCTTGAGAGTAAACCTTTTGCTGTCTACAGAGAGACACATTTCTGGAGTCTGTTTTGTGATTTTGGTTTGCACAGTTCTAAACATGTTTTACACAAGGAACATAGGATTTGTCATGCGAAATCGAACTAGTGGCCCATTGAGCCTGATGTACGGCCTCCAGCAGTGACCTATACTTGATGGTTCCCACAAGACACCTGGCTAATTGGGTTATGCTTCACAGGAGAGGAAAAACTCCTTCCTGATTGATCTCTTTTGCAACCAACTAGTGGTGGGCAAATTACAGAAAGCTCAGTTAAGTATACAAATACTTGATTCTTATCCAAAGCTTTTCTGAATGTCTTAGTCTGGGAACTGGACTAGAGACTGTGAGGCAAATTCCTCCATGTGTACTCCACTGAGATTTATGGAAGGCTGCTTTCTCTAGGGGCAGCTACTATTTTATGAAATGAAGGAATGTATTAGAGAACAGACACATATTGTGCTCTCTCTTCAAGACTTTACTTTAGTTCTTTCTTGTTCCATTATTTTCTTAAATCAAAATGAAAAAAAAGTAAATTCACACTGCAAGGATAGATTTGTTTGTGTGTGAAAAATGTAATAACAACCCCCATACTTTCTGATGGATAAGAAAGGCTTCCAAACATTCAGTGCTGCAATATCCAGGATTAGTAAAATACTGGCCTACATCCTCAGCTGTTATCAACCAACATAAATTCATAAATGATGATGGGTTCATGCCAATTTATACAAGCTGAGGAGCTGGTCCATTTATCTTAAACACAAGCCTACTGTCCTCTGTTTGATCAGTGAAGATCTCTTATGCACAGATCAAACCTTTACTGAATATCCTTCACTCCAGTGGGAGTTCATGTGCAGAGGAGGTTCTATGCAACTAAGATTTCCAGTAAGGATTGGAAAAGACAATATTGACAAGAGTTTTTAAACCCATAGAACTTTTCATATACTTATCACTAACTGAAACAAGCAGAAAGAGTGGGTGTAAAAGTATCCTCAGAACAATTGACACAACAAGGACAAATGAAAAAAACATCTGACTGCCTGTCATGGCTTTCTTTCTTTCTTTCTCTCAGCCACTTTTAGTGACTTTGAAAAATTTTTGTACTTTTTCCAGTGATGATTCTAAACTTCTTCTTATGGAGGTTGTGTCTTTTTAAAGACATCTTTCGAGAACTGCAAGAGAAAAAGAGTCCACACCAGTCTCAAGTTGCAGTATGGAATGCCATAAGACCAGGGGAGCAGGTGAGTCAATCTTAATTACATAAAGGCACTTACATCATATAATGAAAAAAAGTATGAGTTAATAAGCAGGTCCTGGTTAAACTTACTTTTTTTTTAAAAAAAGTTGAGGTTCTCTTGGATTCATGTGACTTTAAAAAATATATCAAATATCTTGAACCTAAGGATAAAATAAAAGTCCCTCATGTGAGGGAATCCTCAGCTGGTGTAAAGCTAGCTGAGCTAACTCTACCGTAGGCCCTACCCATCCTCCTGATGAAGGGGGATATCAGGACCATGTGTGGGACAGAGTGCACTGTACTCCATTCATCTTTAGCAAAATAAGGGCCCCTGGGGGGATGTTGCATGGCACTGCAAGATATACTTGCTCTTACATTGTTTTACTCTGTATCAGTGATTGGTTTAGCTCCTTGCCAATCTGAGGCTGGTGGATAGGAAGAGAAAGGTGGTTTAAAGACACCTTTCCCCATCCTCAGAGGCACAGACTTTGCTTAGGCACAGCAGAGGATTTAGCCAAATATGTTCCTTCTAGTCAGCCTGAGATGAGAGACTGAATTCAGACCAGACCTAAAACCCAGATCCCCATCTAGCAGTTAGCTAATAGGTTATGTGGTTTATTTTCTTTCCCTCTTAGGTTATGCCAGCTTTTTGTGGGAGAGAGTTATTTTAATGATGGATTGAACATCTTATTTTCAGACACTTTCTTTCTGCTCTAATATTTTTTTCATTTACCTTTAATCTCTCCTGACTTTGATTAATCTGCTCTCTGGCCTTTAAGATCATTGGTTTGTTGATTTTTATTTTACTTTTCCAAGCGAGAATGCCCATCAGGCAGCTTTTCCATACATGCTGACCGCTCCCTTGAAAATAAATATCACATCAAGCAATTCATTGAGAGAACATAATGCCACTAACCAAGTGAATTGCTCAGCTTAATGATATTGTTTCTATTGAGAGTTTAATGCATTAACCTCAGACCTTTTCCGTATTTAATGGTTACAGAACATTGGGATTCTCAATGCCCTCCTGGCTCTTTGCAACATCTGTTCCACACAACCTGTTTTCCTTAATGTTTTGATTTTGTTCTTCAATTATAAAATTCTGGTATTCTGTCCTATTATTTGGTCTAATAACCATCACTGATCTCCAGCAGCCAGTGTTGTTATTAGGCAAACCTTCTGCCAACTCTCCTCATCAGGATTTCATTCACATATGTTCTTTTAAATGAGATTAATTTTGTCTGCCTTCCCAGCTAGTTTGTAGGTCTATTGCCTCAATCAATACCAATCATTTAAATTAATCCTGATTTTTTTTTTTAAACTCTGCATAGTGATGTGGGATTTGGTAGTGTTTAGGCTATCCCTTCATGTACCTTTTGGCATGCCCGCAACTTTCTCTTTCATCACTGGAGCATAAGGGATAAGTGAATTAAATAAGCAGTAGCAGTAAACAGTGAAGCAATCATTTTGTAGAGCAGTGATAGTAAAACTCTACTAGCTTTCTGCAAAACATTTTCTGACGCACAGTAGGTGGTTTATCATCTTGCGGAATGATTACAGCTCCAGGAGCCTCTATTGTGTCCAAAGCTTTGTTGGATTAGTTTATATAGACATACTGTATTTGGTTCATATGTTTCATTCCTGGTTTCTACTCGTGTAAATCAAGACACAGCAACCCTTATGGAGGAAAGTCTGCCAAGTTCCAGCAAGAACCTGAAGACAAAGTACAGCTCCATCCAGTGAGTGCACTGGCTTGAGAGGAAGCATTATGACATCTCTAGGTGATGTATTGATTTACTACTTCCTTGCTGAAGCCTCCGCCTTTGGGGCTGCTGTGGAATTTCTGATAGCAGCTAAAGTTGCTCTTCCACAACAGAACTAGTGTAGGAGAACAACCATGTGCCTTCCCTCAGGAATGAATCCCCACAAGACACATTGACCCCCAAGATGCATACCTTCCTCTGCCAGTGGGGTACATCTGTCAGGCAATGAGGTGCTTAGATTTGCTGTGACTATATATTTCAGGAGGAAGAACAGTGCAAAAGGTAAAGTCTACAGTGATGAAGACACTTCTACATTATGTAATATTGTATTAAACACTTGGCCAGGAATTTTTCATACTCTCCTGAAGCTTCCAGAACTAGCCAATCTTAAAGGCAGGGTTAGTTGGAACATTGTTCAATTTCACTATAACAGTTCATATACATTCTTAAACCTAACAACTAGAAAAATAAAGAACAGGTAAAGTGGTGACATGAGGTAATTACTGTCAAAGCAATCATAGGAATTAGAGAAGAGACCATCTGGTCTAACCCTGTCTTTGCAAGATCATTTCCTCTGTTTTGTCCAGGTTAATTTTGAACGACAGAAGCATCTGTGGAGATTGTTCCACAGTCTAATATTTTACTGACTCATCACAAGATAGTTCAAATTCATCCATGATGTGAGCACATTGTTGTCCATGGAGTTACAGCAGGGATGAAATTGGCCCACTAAAGATGTTCACAAGTTATTATTTGTATGACTCAGTGTGTGATTGAGTTATATGTCATACAAAGTCGCACAATGATAACCCAATTTTTGTCACCTCTTCAAATACATTGTTTTTTGATAAACCTATTGGCAGTCCAAGTAAATAGCAATGACCAAAATGACTGATCTACCTGAATTTTCCTATTTCATACTTTGCTGGTTTCAAAAGAACAAATCTATCGTAAAGTCTAATGTATAATAAATAACATAACCTTTGAATCCCTGAGGAAATATTGTACATCACATGGGATGGGGCTCTGAGAACTAGCCTCCTATGGATGAAAGAGAAGGTGTTGCTGGCACCTGGTGTGGTCTTCTGAGGGGTCTCTGCTGCCCCTACTGGCCCTCTTTAGTTTGCCCTTAGTTAGGGCAGTGCCTGGACCTTCATCTCTAACTAAGTCTAGAAGCATGTTTCAGTCTCTTGGTTGTGTTTAAGAAGGCAACCTGGTGCAGGGGAGTTGCCCCTTTGATGTCTGAAGCCTTTCTGCCTCCCTTTCCTTCTCTGTATTCTCCCCTTTGTAGTAAGTCTTGTTTCCTCTATTAGATGCAGCTGTGGGTGCCTGCCTCCATGATTGGCAACTCTGGCAGCTGCGAGGGGGTGTGGTCAAGCTGCTTGTCTGCAAACCAGAGATGGTCTCCTCTCCCTTCTGTCTACTGTCTGTATGGCTTTACTAAGCCATTACAGAAGGCTTAGTACTCTAAGCATCAGGTCTGGGATATTGAGAAATACTGGAACCACACACTGAAATGAAGACAAGGACGATTCACCCCTTCATCCTTCTCATGTAGACATATTCACAGCATACTTTTTACCAGTCAGGGTGGTCTTTCAGATGCGGTCTCAAATGCAGTCATATCTGCACTACTTGGATATTAAAAATACCCTGACACTTTGCATTGGGATTAAAGATATGCCCAAAATTTCCTCTGTAATGGTGGTGTTAAGCTATGTGTCAGTTGGCTGCTGTCCTCCATCCCACACATGTATGCTTTCCATGGTGTTATATTCTTTTTGATTGTGAATCAGCCTAGGGTTGTGGGGTCTGATGCTATCCCTTAGTATGCCTTTGGTATGACTGCAACTTTCTCTTTCATTACTGGTGCATAAGACATAAGGGATAGAAGATGCTACATAAACTGGATATCTGTTTGTGATGCTGTATGATTAAAATGTGTCATAGTATGATTAAAATATGACCATGCATATCATTGTTGCGACCACTGTTATATCATTGCAATAAATCTTATACAAAGTATGTTATATAAAATATCAATGAAAAACTTATGATTTGCTGCGTATGATTATCTTGTTTATATGCATGTATCATCTTTGTATCTGAAGTTATTAATGTGACTTCATCTGGATTTCAAATGCGTTTGATCCTGAAATAACACTTGTTTGTATCCAGTCTAGTTACTTTGTGAATGAACAATGCCAGTTAATGGCCCATCAAAGGATACTTAGTTTTCACAATGGGCCATAAAAGAAGCTTGACCATATCTGGTGAGTTTTCCTGTGGATGCTTTAGCCAGTTAACAAGTAATATCTGGTCCTATAACTCAACAAAGCATGCAAGGACATGTGATTTGCTCGTGTGACCCTGGCCTCTATCTTCTTTCTGTGAATTTCCATAAGGTGAAACAAAGAGCATCCACCCACACAGCAGAGGATATACAAGGCCCTGAGAAGTCTCCATTTTGTCTTCATTTCCTGAATTTCTTCTAACAAGGAAGCTTTTAAGGACTGGCTGATGACCGCCAAGCTGTCTGGGTAATTTCCAGAAACTTTTGCAAATTAAGAATTTTGCAACTCAGTTATCTCTACTCTGAAATGCATTTATGGATTTTATTCTTGTCTGTATGTATATGATCTTTTAACCAATACACTTTCTTTTTTAATAAATATTAGTTTAATTAATAAGCATTGGCTTTAAGCATGTATTTGGTTAAGATCTGAAATATTCATTGACCTGGTTGGTAATATATCTGATCCTTTGGGATTGGAAGAACTTTTTTTTACATATGATGGATAAAGATTTTCAGTAATCCCCATCATATTTGACTTGGCTGTCTGGGTGGAGGCCAGAGGGCTGAATAACTTTAAGGGAACAGTATTTTTATCATCTGAATAACCAGTGAGGTGGTCAGAAGCTGTTTGTTGCTGGCTTGGTATACCACTAGTATTAGGGGTCTTCCTGCCCCATTTTTTTGCAGTTTTGCCCTGTTCAAGCTATCTCAGCGTGGCTCCCGTACAGGCCAACGTCACACTATAAAGAGATCTAGTTGAGGGCTACCATTGAAGACCAACCAGCTATTTAAGCTAATGCAGAGTACAGAGCAGCCTGAACTATAAAGGTGTCACCTATGTTAAGCATATTACAACTGTGCCCACTTTTGGTGCATTTCACTATCTCCACTTCTAGTCCTGAACTGGAAGTGCAGAAGTCTGCAAACAATATTTATCATGGACCAGAAAAAGTTAACTGATCATTTCTGAACTTCAGAGAGGTTCAATTAATGTTTGGTTCAGGTTCTGGATGGATGTGGATGGGCAAGGGTGATTCTTATTTCATTGCTTCTTTTTTTTTCCCCCTGTAAAAACCACATTTGGACGTGAAGGCCCAATTCAGTTTCCTTTATGTGGCCATTTTAGATGACAAAATTAAAATAATCTATTTAAGAGAAACAGCACATGCATGAATAGGACAGTGAACCAGGATTTTCATCACATAGTTGGGGAAAATGCTACAGTGAAATTGACAAACTGATATTTCCTGAGCTGTATAGGTTAGCCCTCAGGGTGTTGGTTGTACAATGAACAAGCTCTAACCTCTGGGAAGAAAACTATATTGTACACATATGTAATGCACTGGACGTTCTACAGCAGAGCAACATTTCTAATACATGCTGCAGGGCAACATTCTACAATGTGAGTGGAATTGCTTTGCGTCTGGAATTTCAGGGAAATCAAATAAGTTAGTATTCTGTGGCCACAAAAACCTCATCAGTTCTGTTGTTTTCCACTCAATCTCTTGCACATATTTTATTAAAAATGATTTAAGTTCACCCTGTAGTAGCCGGCAGCCATTTAGCCAGATTGGAAACTGTTGACAGTTCAACACAGTGTTACTAGAATGTAAAGGAATCTAGAATGCGCTGCTATTGCTGTACATTCTTTACTAAATGTCTGTATTTTCCCTCTCCCTTCTTCTGACTTTTGTTTCTTTACACATATAATAGACCCGGTTACTCGGAAGCTAAACTACTCACTGTGGAGGTGGGCTGGGGAGTAAAGTTAATCAGAATCAAGTAGAATTAACTTTCATGCAAGGCTAGTACTTGGGTGATCTTCATTAACATGTAGATAACATTTAGGAGATAGTTTGGGTTTTTTAATCTCTTGTTCTAAGTACAATATAAGAGCAATTGTCGCAGCAATTAATTGTAAACAGTATGATAACTTCAAGGCAGAGCCTTATAATATTAACTCAAGGTTAGTGTACATCTGAGAAGATTACTATTTTTTCCTCTTTGTTTTGAAGTGGCACTGAGAGGCCCCAGTTAGGTGCACACATGATGAAAAGATGGTCCTTGCCTTAAAGAGCTTACAACCGAACTATATAATGAGAGATAAGACATGGATAAAATTAACAGATTAAGGGAGTACAAGGTAACAGAGATAATATGCAGTCCCCATGACTGTTATATTTTACAATGTAAATTAATTGAGTCTGATACACCTCTCACTGTTTTACACTGGTGTGACACCATTGACTTCAGTAAATTCCTCCTCATTTATCCTGGTATAACTGAACAGAGAATCAGGCCCATTTCTTTCCAGGAAATTAGTTAATATTAACACCATTGTGGCTGAGATCAGTACTTGGCCTCATGTATAAATCTTGCTCTTGAGCTGTATCAGCAGCATTGCCAGGTGCAAGATGGTGAATTCTGCGTTCAATCTGGATGGGCTTTTCTGAGTCTTAAAGATGGTGACAAATATGGGTAGAAGAATAGCTTCATCTCTCTAAAGAGGCTTTCCCTTTTCTTCCTCCATTTTTTGTTTTCTGTCTGTTCTTGTGACTCTTAATGGATCTCCCTCTGTGTTCAGATTTGGGATGATTTGAGGGAAATTAATCAGGTCACTCTCCTCTGCCTCTGATCATAGATAGGTAGATTTTGTGGCCACTTAACTTTTCTAAAGTCTCAGCTTTATCAAGCAGAGCCTAACTGACTTGCATCTAGCTTGACATAGGTTTAATCATGAATTATGGAGGGGGATGGGTTTTTTTAGGTCAGTTTCTGTTAAACTGACTCTGACCTCCACTCAGTCTGATTTCCAAGCCATTGACACTTGAGCTTAGCTAGTCGAATTTAACACCCACCATAGCTGTTCTATCTATGGTGGGTGGGTGGGTGTAGGTGTAAGTATGAGGACAGCTCCAAAGAAGGGCCTGCATCAGTAGACCCATCATCCCCAGTTGTAAAGGTCTGTACAACACTCTTGTTCTGCTAAGGAATTGCTGAAACATAGGACCTCAGAGATCCCAATTTATTTTTATTGTTCCCCATGTCTTTAATGGTCCTGTGGCAATTTAGTAGCAAATAATAGACTGCTGAATGCTTAAATATACATAAACTAAAAATCCTTCTTTGGAGATCATTTGAAACATGTACACTCAAATTAGACATCAAGTCCTACTTCCATTAATCTCTGTGGACCAAAGCATGCAAGCAGGAGCAACACCTATTGAAATCAAGCGCATAAATAGGTTACGCTATTTGCTACAACATGTTTGCATTTGATTTTTTGGATACATGATCACCCTGAACTGTTTAGCTTCATTTATTCATATTGATTGGTACTGTGGAATGCTTAATAATTACTCAGTTGATTTTTAAAAGGAACTAATTGCATAGTTTATACTAGTATCAACTTTCACATATAGGTTATATGTAAAACATGTCCTGTACAAATTATAATTAAGACCTCATGAAAGTTTTTTAATATTAGAGGCCAGATCAGTGTGTCCAACCAAACTGGGCTCAGTGTAGGACACAATAGACCGAGGGCTGGAGAGGCAAAAGTAACTTTAAATCTTCTTAGCCTAGTTCTGTAACGGCAGACCAAATTCTGCATGCAAGATCAAGAGTTTTTAAGAATGTGGGAGCTGGATCCAATTTTGAACACCCCGAAGTCTAAGGGTTTTGGATCTTGTGTTTTGATTCAACCATTACATTTAAAGAGGAGCCAAATGTAAACTTCTGGTCTAGATTCTGGATCCACAAAATTCCTTGATGTTCATGAGAGTTTGTTCAAGTCCATCTCTAAAGATCATATATCAGAACCTAAGATGATTATCTGTTATTTAGGCACACTATCTCCCATTGAAGTCATTGAGAGAGAGCTTGAGTAAGAGTAAAAAGAAACTGATTAAGGCCTAATAATAATATTAGAAAGTTATTTGATCAACTTCAAACCTGGAAAAAAGTTAAATTTTGATTTGTTCTTATTTTATTCAAATCACTTTGCTAATCTCTATAAAATTATAAATCACTGGTACTAAAACATCTGAAGTTTTGTCTGCCCAGCTAATGTATTTCTAGCTGGAAACTATTAAATCATTCTGCAATAATATTGTGCTGGGTAACTTTGTAAGCAATATTCGTTTACAAGGGCCTGATGGTCAAGGCCATCTGAAAAGTGTCCAACAACCACAGAAACAAGATCTAATTGAGGAAAACATTGGAGCGATGTGTTAAGGTTTGCCAGGCTTCCCATTTTAACATCAGGTGAAAGCTTTCCCCTGGGCGTCACTTGGCATAAAAGCTCTCAGGTTAGAGGGAAAGTAAAACATTCAAATTGATCCAGGGTTTTCTGAGTCACAAGAACAGACACAAAATCATACATGTTAAATTTTTGTCACCTTTTTTGCTGAACCTTGAAAAAAGAGAATTGTTGGGTTGTTGTTTTTTTTAATTTTATTTTTTATTTAGCTAGTTATTCATCCTTACCAACTCCAGCTGAGATCTCTTCAGAGCTCAAAAGGATAAAAGTGTTGAGCCAGATCAGTAATGATGAGAAAATGAGTTAGTATTTCAATTCGAGTTTTATTCAGTTTTGGGGATTCAAATATTATCATTATTATGGATTATCATTCCGACCCCCTCCCTTTACGGTCAGGATTATGCCGTTGCCTCACACGTCTGGGCCTCCCATTACCACTGATGTGGAAAAATGTGCCAGAGAAGGTTGGTCTAAATTGTCTTGGGCCCATCACTCTCCTCCTGGTATTTTGGGGTTTGCAAGCTGGGCCCTTCACCTTTCCTTGCTTTTCAGTAGGAATGGCTAACTTGCTCATCTGCCTGACTCATCAGCTGGATGACAGGCAGGCCCTCCCTTCCCTCCCAAGTCTGCCAGTTACCTCTTGGGAGGTTAGGGATGGTCATGCAATGTATGTATCCCATTCTGCAGCAATGGGATGGAAAACAACCCTCCAGGGGTTAGTGGTGCTGCTTCCAGAGTCCATTAACTGCCTCTGTGGCTGAGATACCTTAGTATATGCTGAGGTGATTACAGACAGATTCAAGATAACTGGGTGATCTAAGAGCAGAACAGTGCCTAAAGGCAAACTCCCCAAAGAGGAGGGAATGGCCATCCCTCTCCCTCAAAGAGTCTAGAGTCACCTAGATCTCAAAACAACACAAAATAAGTCTTTTAAGAAATAATTGGCTGTTTTTTCATTAATATGCAACTCTGCTCCTCTGCTTTCAAGCCATAGCTGGAAGCGGAAATGCTGAAATACTTCAAAGAAGGTTGTTCCTATGGTATTTCTGGTCTGAATAGGAGCAGAAATTTCCATAAATTCACAAGAAATCCTATTCTTTGAAGAGTTCCAGCCCAATTTTGCAGGCCTAAGAGATACAGATAGCGGACCAGCATTTCCAACTGGCATCAAACTGAGGGCTTGAGCCTCAGTCACAGACTCCCAGTCTCACCTACTTGGTGTAAGAGGCATGGCAGGGGAAATGGCTAAAGTGTGCTGTGCTCCGTTGATGCCTCTCTGCTCCAACAGCTGGGTGCAGTGAGTTTCAGCAGCCTAAAGGCTGGAGCCTCTAATGGCTCTGGAAATTGAAGAAGCCACAAAGGATGGCATTAAGCCACCTTTCTCACCAGTATAGATATCTTCCTTGTCCCTCTCATGGTCACAGGCCTAGCTGAACCTCTCTCCCTTTCCTGGACTGAGTATACCTTATCACTTTTTAAGCCTTATGCCTTTACCTATCCTGGGGTGGAATTCCACAATTCTTCCACTCCTGAGCCTACAGTACTCTCCTATTCTGCATATGAACTATTTTTATCCTGCAGATCTGACTGAGTTTGAGTTCTTGTGGTTCTTCCCTTTGGGAGCTTGTGACTAGGGTGACCAGATAATAAGTGTGAAAAATCAGGATGGGGTGGGCATTAATAGGCGCCTATATAAGACAAAGCCTTGAATACCAGGACTGTCCCAATTTTATAGGGACATCTTGTCACCCTCCCTGTGACCAATGATGTACAATGATCAGACAGTCTTCTTAAACCAAAGTATAATTTATTTTAAAAATAAGAAGAAAACATTTAGAAAAAAAGGATTTTAAAACAACCCTCTATATGTATGTCTATTTTACCTATAGGATTGGCACCCTTGATTGTAACCTACCCAGGCCTAACTTCTTCAGTCATATCCAGTAACATGTCAGGTGTCTATTTGGTTCCCCGAAATAATTCCCTTCTTTGTTCAGTGTTCCTTTTTAGACCTGCCAAAGTTTTGAGTTTGTGAGTTCATTTACCTGTCCTGGCATTGTCTTGAATTTTTGCTGAGAAGTAGATTATCTTGAGACATTCTTTTTTCTTCATGCTTTTTTCCCAATAATCCCCAGTAAACTAAACCAACATATTCATACACTAACAATCCCAATAACCAACTCAATATTTAGCATTCCCGAACTCTTACAGAGCAGCTCCAAATACAACACAGTCCCACTCTCATCATCTTCCCACTGAGACTAGTCTCAAATAGGAAGTGGACATATCCTCAATTTCATGGGACTCTTACCTGCTGTTTTAATTCATGAGGCCTAACTCTATTTTCAGGGACACTTGTGCAACTCCATCAGCTTTTGTGGAGTTGTATAGGTGTCCCTGAGAACAGAATCAGGTCCATGACTTTTCATGAATGTGTTTCATGAACTCTTACAGGGCTAAATTCTGCTTTGATGTACACCCTGTGCATTCCGCTGCTGGCAATGGGGTCCCACAATGTATAAGTCAGGGCAAAATTTAGTGTTTACGTTGCATTTATGAACATTCCACATGCATGTAACTGTGATCTGATCAGCCTCATGTATTCTCTTGTTGGGTTTGGATCAGAGCCATGGAAACTCAGAGACCCACATCTACTAAGGCATTTAAGGCAGTGTCATTTACATTTAGGGCATGACCCTGGTTTTAGTGGGAGATCTGTATTTGCACTGCAGCTGCAAAATTGAACCCTAACTAATCAAACTGCTCAGAAATGGATAGTGGATCTTCAGCTGTCTATACTGAAAGCTGTGATGACAATCATTTTGCCAACTTGTTTAATAAGTGGCAAAACATTATTATTTGCTTTGTATTGATATTTATTGTGCTAATTCTTTCTTATTCATTGCTCTGCTTTCAAATGAGTCCCATAGCCTTTGCAATCCATCAAAATTAGAACTCATGACACCAACCGCCTCATATTTTATATTTTAAATTTACAGATTGTCTGTCTTTCTAGACATCTGAAATTATATTTTAAAAAAGTGTCATTTGTATACTTAAAAAAAGTGAAAATTGTGTGAAATGTACCATGGTTTTCAATTGCTTTCAATTACCATTAAACCTTTTTGAGAGCAATTTGCATAATGTTTCATAAACATGTAGGCAGATTAACCTTTTTTTAGTTAATTTATTCATTAGCAGTAAAAATTCAAAGCACCTCTTATGAGAAAATAATGTCTTGCTGTTAAATTACATGGAAACAAAGCAATCAGGACACACTTGCTTAAGTTTGCCCTGTGTCAGAGCACAAAATAGTGGAGAGAATAAAGTGTCGCCTGTTAGCAGAGTGTTGATTAAATTGTCTGTTTGTGAACAATTAGCGGGATTAAAAAGATTAGGTGAAGTATTAATTATAGATGGGATAAACTGTTCTGCCCAGAGCAGGTACCTTCAAACACAGTGGGAGGGAGGGAGGAAATTCGAAACACCAGGAGTGGACAGACGGTTTGAGTTTTTTCACTGTTTTTTGTCCTGTGTGGTCATTTACATATGTGCAATAGGAGTGCAGAATGTAAAAACTCTGCCACTGGTGTGAGCAGAGAATTTGATTTGGCAGCATCTTACATCCACTTTGCACTCATGTTGCACTGATGTAATAACCACATAAAGAAGAAAAATGGAAAATCAGATCTAGAGGGCTTATTCTTTCATTTTGAGTCTGAATCAATGGATTATGCAGTGTTGTAGCTGTGTTGGTCCCAGGATATTAGAGAGACAAGGTGGGTGAGATAGTATCTTTTATTGGACCAACTTCTGTTTGTGAGAGAGAAAAGCTTTTGAGCTAACTCAGAGCTAAAGAAGAGTTCTCAATGGATTATGCAGCTTTTTATGCCATAACCAATGTGTGAGGGTGTAACTTGAAGTCAGAAATCTGTATATGATAATATTTTGCACATGTCATCTTGCAAACAAGGAATCTCAAAGTACTTTGGAAATATTAATGAATTAAATCTCCTCCCTGTGTGATAAGAAACACCATTTTCAGATTTTGAGACACAGACAAGTCTAGGGATTTGTGAAAAATTACACAGAATTTTATGACAGAGCCAAAAACAGAACTGGGGGTAGATCCTCAGCTGATGTAAATTGTCATGATTCCATTGACTTCAATGGACAATTTGAGAAATTGACAACAAATTGACAATTTACACCAGCTGTGGATCCCTAGATCTCCCGATTCAAAAGAACATCCAGCCTGTCCACACACTGGATGTTCTGTTGCCACCACTACTGCCCATAGTACATTCACAATCTCCCAACACAAACAGGCTATTACACTCTGTGGGCCAAATTCTGCCCTCACACAGATGTATAATCATGATATAGCAGGTGCGGTTATGCTGAGAGATCTGACTTTGATCACTATAACTGGAGTTTAGATCTAGATTATAAATTCAAAATTGTCACCTAGAGGATGCTCAGATAGAGATTTTGACTCAGGCTCAGATCTGTATTATGGCTTTACGGTTGGAAGAAGGAATTGATAAAGCTTTCAAAATAAAGGGAGTTCCGTACCATAAGGCCCACACTGGCAAAGACAAAACTGGCTGCTGACCTGAGGCACGCTGATGAATTGGGTGGGATGAGAGTCTAGAAATCAGTTACAGCATGGGTGAGAAGAAGGAAAACTCAACTGTATGCTAACAATTATTATTATTCATGATAGTCTTCCTCTACTGTCATGTGCTTCTAATAGAATGTGATTGATTTAACTGGTGTAAGTCTTAAGATATTTCAAACCACTGTAGTTTGCTGAAAATAGATCATAAAAATGAATAGGGTGTTTACTTAATTTTAAACCAGGTTAAATATTTAAATATAATTTTGTAGCTTTTAAGTATGTCTGGATGAATGACCTGGTCATAAATATAAAAAAAAACAGGAGAGTAAAACTAAATGTCTCCACTATCAGATTTCACAGATTGGAAGACACTAAAACAAGGCAGAAATGCAATGAGTTTGGTTTGAAGGAAGTAATGTAGCCTTTATACTAGTTTTGTTTCCAGTGTATTCTCAAACATTGAATTTTGATTTTAGTTTCAGGTTCAAAATAAGTAAAAAATGAAGAGCAAAACTCAGCCAAAAATGCTGAGTTTTGCCTAGTTTTATTTTCAAAATATATTATTTCCATCTGAATAAAATAAATCTTTTCAGGATTGCTCAGAACTAGCTGTAAGTTACAGATGGGTCTGAATTTAGGCCCAACTCAATTCTGGGGGGTGTATCTCAGCCCGTGGGTCTAATCATTCTCCCACTGAATCCAAACTCCCATTAATTTCAGTGAGAGCAAGAACTGAGACTGTGATTGCAGAGATTTTCACAAGGTTTGGCCACCATGCCTGAGTCTGAGGCTGGGTTTTGTTATGGAACTGCTCTTGTAGGTCAGATGCACACAGCTGGAAAAACATTTTAATTGACACCCCTTACAAATATTTTTCTATTGTGTCTTGGGTGACTTTGTACCTCACATCCTGCTTTTCAGTGAAATATGCTGAAATGTCTATTCTCACTTTCAAATGCATGTTAAAGCCAGCTTTCACTTGCAATGGGCCTATTCTGGTTATTTATTTATTATTGTAAAAGTGGCCTAGTTTTGAATGAATATTTCATGTTGCCTGGCAAATTTTTCATCTCTTTCTTCCTAGTACATCCCATTTTCTCTGTTTCAGGCCCCATTCTTTTTATGAGCTGAATACGAGCTGACCCCTGTATTTGCAGAGAGCCCCCTGACTTTAGTGGGCATCTGTGAACTCACAAGCATGATTTTAGTCAGTGGGACTCCTCAAGAGCTTAAACACTAGTGTCTTTGCAAAATCTCAGCCTTAGACTATAAATGATCTGGGTCAAGAATTGCCTCAACATTTGTGTTTGCTACAGGGATTATCATATGGTTGGAACTAAACAAACATGGTTAATAATAGTTAAAGTGGGTCTATTTTGAGTTCGTAGTGGAAATTAAAAACATCATTTTCAAACATTCAGCCTTTGTTGCTAATATTTCACATATCTCTATTACACGCTTTGCCTAATAACGAAGTACAAGTCAATGAACACCTTGAAAGGGAAGCAGGATGTGTGGGGGCTAATCAAATGGGTAATTATGTGAGGCCACATTTATGCCTGGCTTCAAACCTTATCATAACTTATCTTCAGGGCTTTTTCTTATATAGGTGCTTCTTACCCCCTCTCCTGATTTTTCACACTTGCTATCTGGTCACCCTAAATCCCCCACATCTTCCTCCCCTAACCAGATATAACAATATTAATGATGAATAATTTACATTTACATAATAACAAATTTCAAATACTTATAGCCAACCTATTAAGTAAACTAACAATGTTCTGAAGAGCCCTGCATTGTCACATGGACCTGCAGGTCTACCCTGAAAAATCAGCACCACTGTTATCAGCAGTGGATAAGTCCAGTTCTGGTTCTGCCATGTTCTGGTTGTGCCAGGCCCTGGGTCTCAGCCATCTAAACCTGCTGTGGTTGTTGCCTGTCTGAAACCTTCTTGGGTAAGATGGCCAATTCAGTGCCCCTTATCTCTCTCCTTTCTGGAATTTGGAAAAGGAGTCGCCTATTCCTCCATAGTATATCCATTTGAGGTAGCAACCTCCTTTGACCCCACTCCAGTTTGTGCCCATTGTTTCTTATCTCAGAATTACACAGCATCATTTTCAGGAAGTGGTGGCAGCTGCTGGGCTCTCAAATCATTCTGATTGTTTTTGTTTTGTTTTGCCATATCGGTCTCTGTATACATCTGCAAGTCACCAGTGATTCTGACATCAGTTTCTAACAGTGCAGGCATTCTTGGTTCGAGTTTTCTGTTCAACAAAATTTCAGCAGGTGACAGCCCATGCTTCATGTCATTTAATAGTGCTAAACACGATCAGAGACTGACTTGACACTTTTTTTAGTACGAGCTTTATTATTTTGATATGTTTTCCACCAACCTGTTGGATTGGGGATAATGGGAACTAGCAGTTATGTGTCTAAACCGCTTTGTCACTCTAAACTGCTTAAACTTATACCCACTCAATATACCCACTAAACTGTAGCCCTGTTGTCAGACATTACTATGTCAGATATACCATGGCTAGCAAAAATGGATTTGATATGCACAATCTGCTATTTCTTCTTGTAAGAGTATCTCATGGAAGTGCGAATAATAGTCTAAGACAAGTACGTAGATGTTTTTTCCAGCCAATCTAAACAAACCTTTGCCTGCTTTGCTCCAGTGAAACAATTTCCCTGTGCCACCTACATGGGTTCTTGTTCTTCACTTATTTTTGGAATATGCAGCACGTCTTAACAGCTTCCTCAGGATCACTGCTTATCTGAAGCCCGTATAAAATTTCTCTGGTCTTTCTCTTAGATTTTTCAATTCCTAAATGACCGACCTGTGTACTTTTAAACACACTCTTTTCTGTAACACCTTAGGAATTATCAATGAGGTGCTGTTAAGCTGAATCCCACTAATATTGAAAGATCCCCCTTAAATTGATATTAGGGGCTGGGAGTATGCTGTTCCAGACACCATAAGGCAATAAACTTAATTACTTTCTGCAGAGTCTCATCCTGTGAAGTAACTCATGCAATCACAATCTACATTTTGTCTGAGGCTGGACAGTTTGGGTTGTTTTTTTTTAGACTGGTATGTAGAATGTCTACTCTAGACATTGCTCCTCTGCACTTTTGTCAAATGCTTTAGCCAGTGCCTGCAACTATCAAATCTCTTCCAGGTTTGTATTCAATTTGCAAATCATACATCTGGAACTTGAAAAACTCAGCTCTACATTCTCGGGGGAGTATCTGCCAGGCTCCTTTTGGCAATGTCAATAAGTGGTTTATGATCTCATAAATAAAGATATGAAACTTTCACACCCATGGAGTAAGGCCAAAGCTTCCTTCTCTGTTTTAGCACAGTGATGCTCTATTTTTGTTAGCACTCATGACACAAAAGCCACTGGTCTCCAGTTCTGACTGTACTGTTGAAAAAACCTCACAGGAGTGCAGTGATCTGTGGAAAACTTAGATTTGTGGTTACCGTCTAGTACCTCAGGACTGGGGCGGGGGAGGTCTTTTTAATGATAATAACTCCTTCAGTTTCTCAACTCTTTATTAAGGTTTGCAACCCAGGTCCATTGGATATCTTTGCACAGTATTGCTCTTAGTCTGCTGGTTGATGCAGCTAGGTTTCGCACAAATTTCTTTACGTAGTTCACCATTCCAAGCAAACTTTATACCCTTTCCGTGTCTATTGGAGGTGATGGCGTCAACCTTACTATGATCTACCTGTACTCCTTGCTGTGATAACTTCTCTCCCAAGTATGTTATTTGTACTACACTGGATTTATTTTTGTTTGTTTGTTTAGCTTTATTCCAGCAGTTTTGGTACTTTCTAAAGCTGCTCAGAGCCTCTGGTCATGTTCTTCTACTGTATTACCCCAGATCAAAATATCATCTTTACATCTTCCTGTAGTGCACAGGTGTTTGTGTTGCTGGGCTGTGTGACAATGTGTCTGCAATTTCCAGATGTTTACCAGGAATATGTTCAGCAATTGGGGTAGATCCTATCAGCTTAATGAAAAGATGCTGGCATCTCATTGGTGCTTAATCCAGATCTTTTCTGTTGCTAAATGTTGCAAGAACTTTATGATCAGTTATCAGTTTAAAGAAACCCAACCCAAACGTATCTGTAGAAGTTCTCACATGTCACATGCCAGGCATTCCTTTTCAATCTGTGCATATCATTTTTCTGCTTCTGTAAGTGTACAAGAGTAGAATGCAACTGGCTTCCATTCAGATCCACATAGCTGCAACAATACGCCACCAAGGCCATAGCTACTGGCATCAGCATTGGCTGTTGCAAGTTTATGTTGTAGCACTTTAAAACTGGAGCAGTTAAAATAATTTTTTTTTTACCCTTTTGAAGGCAGTCTGCTGATTTGGCCTCCATAACTGGGATGTATTGGACTTTAATAGTTCATTGGGTGGTTTTGCCACTGTAGAAAGCGTCTTGCAGATACCAGCCAAGATAATTTACCATCCCTGGTATGTGTCTCAGTTATGATACATGTGTTGGTGCATTCAATTCCCTAATTGCTTTTACTTTCTCAGAGCTCGGACTAATTCCATCTTAATTATCTGTCCCAAAATTCAGTTTGGTGTAGGCAGAACACAAACTTTTCTTTATGTAACTTGACTCCAGAGTCTCCGATTAAGCTCAGACGGTTTTGTCATGTCTTCCATTCACTACCCATATACTAAAATGTCATCTATAAAAATGAAATTTCATTTATGTTCTTTAATGGGTCTGCCATCATTTTTTGGAAAATTTCAGGAGCCCTGGTAATCCCAAAGGGTAATCTTGCAAAGCAAAATCTTTCAAAAAGTGTAATGAATGTAGTCAATTTAGCACTTTCTTTGGCTAAGGAAATTTGCCAGAAACCACTTGAGGTATCTATCTTAGAGAATACAGTTTTCTAGTATTGGGGGGATATATTGTTTTCTTACTACTGCTTCATTAAGTCTTGCATGATCTGCACATATCTGTATTTTCCCATTTTTCTTTATAATGGGTACTATTCATGCATATCATGCTGTTGGCTCAGGGATGTTCTCAATTATGCCATTCTTTTTCCATTCTTTTTAACTCAGCCTCTACTTTATGAAGTAACGGGATAGAATTATGTGGGGCATATGTACACTGTATGTCTCCTAAGATTATTTCTACTAGATGTCCTTTTAAATGTCCAACCTCACCACATATTCCATTAACTTTTTATACCTTTCTCACCAGACCCTTCATGGCAACCACGCTGCAATTAAGGAAATTGTCAGCCTCCAACCCTCTAATCACATACAAAGACAAAAGCCTTAATTTTTATGCGTATATTGTTTCTGTTGAAAATTGTCCAATGCAGTTCAAAATACCTCTGGGGCTATTTAGGACAGTATCTGCTGGTTTCAGCTCCAGGTGGCATTGAAGGTAATTATAAGTACCATCTGATATGACTGTTATGTCTGCACTCAAATCTATTTTAAAATTAACAGTCTTTCCACAAAGACTCAGTTCCACCCTCCAGACTGTCTCAGTATCATTATACATTATTGTTCCCAGAAAAAAAAAAGCTATTGATTCTCAGCGGTCACTTTTCATACTGCCATTGAGTGGCAAAATGTCTTTTTGTTTGTTTGTTTGTTTGTTTGTGCATTTAACTGGGCAATCACATCTTGGACTGTAATCTTTCCCCTCCTCTTGTGCATCTAGTCTGAAAAGTGTTATACCTCACAGTTACCCCACATTGTCTTTGAGGATTTATTACAATTGCTTTTTGCAGCTGTACTGTATTTCCTGTTCTGACTCTATTTGTAAGTCACTTCCTCTTGGTTTTATTCTGGTGGCCCCTGGTCTCTATTTTGATTTTTAATCATCTCTGATTTCTTGCCATTTGTATTACTATATGAAGGGTTAAGTCGTTCTTCATTTGTGGTTTCTCAGACTCTCCCTTGTCTAAAATGACAATCACCACTCTGTCTCTAATGTGCTCTTCCTTTTTTGTCTTCAAAAATTAGTTTTCTGCCATGCCATACAAGCCTCTTATAAAAGTCCATAGACTCCCCAGATTTTTAGATACGCTGGTTTGAAACATACTCATTCATAAACCTTATTACACGGAGGTATAAATGCTAATCAAACTTAGCCAGCACCACTGAGTAATTGCTTTTGTGGCTCTCCTTTCTCTTGTGGAAAAGGATTTAAAAGATATATGGTTGACTTTCCTACCCATGGCATAGACTAGGGAACTAGTCTCTCCGTTCTCCTCATGGAGTTTAGTTGTGATGGAAAAACATGCAAACAGCTCCTTCCAGTCAGGCCATTCTGATGATCTGTTGCTTTCTGGGGCATGAAACTTTGGTACTAATTCTGCAGTTTCTATTGTTTTTCTTTTATTTTTTTCCTGGACACCATGTCAGGTTAGTCACCCAGTGGCAAAATGGGTGATAGCAGCAACAACAACTTTATTGTAAAAAATATGCAGATTGTCTCTAACATCTGGTAAAAATACATTGCAGTATTCTTCACACAGCGCCATGTAGTGACTAAACATTATAATTCAGTTTAACCTTTCCATCACAGCATTAGTGCCCCTGAAATTGTAAGATTAGCTCTTCAGTTTAGATCAGTCACAAACTTTTTCTATGGTTTCACCTTTTTTTGTACTTTCTGTTTAAAAACATTTCACTCATATATTTAATTTTACCATGGAGTACAGGATTCTTTGAATTTCTATAGTATAGTTTCATAGTTAGCCTCCTCTGCCAATATTTCTTCTCTTGGACTGCAAGGCACCTCCTGGTGCTGTCAGTCTGAATGAGCTGAGATCCAGAATTAGGCAAAGGGTGTACATGGAAGTCCTTAACACTAGGGTGGGAAAAGGGGGACAGCCTATTTCCTTTCCAGGTAACACTCAAGCACCAGTTCTAAATTCTAATGCAGAGCTCAATGTAGGGTAGAAACTCCACCAGGGGGTCAACCTGATCCAGTTAATCCTTTATGGCATCATTCAATTCCTGAAGAAAATGGTAGACCTGAGCCACCTCATTCCAGGCCAAATAGGTGGCCAGGCCCTGGAATTGGCCTGAATAGGTGGAGGTGGGTCGTGAACCCTGGGTGAGGAATGGTAGGATTGTTTCAGTGGTACAGGCTCATTTGTGGTTGTCGAATACTAATGAGAAGAAACAAATGAATTCCCCAAAGTGACTGGGCATTGGGTCGGCCTGCTCCAGGATGGGTGAGGCCCAATCTAGGACTTCTATGGACAGTAGACTGAAAACCAGCTCCACCTTCATCAGGTTGTCTGGGTACAAGGATGGCTGAATCAGGAACAGCAAGCAGCGCAGGTTGATAAAACCTTGGAACTTGCAGTAGTCACCATTAAACTATTCTGACAAGGCGATTTTCATACCATGCTCCGGGGTGCTGCCATGGGTGGGCCCAAGGGTCCTTGAGGGATCTGGACTTGTGCTTGGAGAGAGGCATCCTCTTATTTCAGCTAGGCAATGTGCTTCTGGAGGTTCTGGAATAGGAACACCATCTCTGGGACTGCAGCACACAGGTGCTCCAAGAAGGTCCTAGGGTCCAGTACAGTGGAATCTGTGAAAACTATCAGGTGCTTCCTCCTGATTGTCAGGCCTCCTAGTTGGAGGGGAAATCAAAACCAGCTGTAGGGTCAGGACTGGGCTGAGGATAATGCTGGAACTGAAATCCCGGGACATGCCAGGGTCAGAACGGAAATTAGAGTCTGCAGACAAAGCCAAATCAGTATCATAGCTAGCATCCAGATGCAGACAGAGGTTGAATCTGGGTGATCAGAGTCTGAAAGGGTCAAGAGGCAGAGGCAAGGCTGGAGTAGATTAGTAATAGGGCTTGTGCAAGGTCAGGAAGGACAAGATCAAGACTGGAACTGGGCTCCGGCAGGAATATGAACTGGATCAGGAGCAAGCTGGGAGTCTAGAGAGTCTGGTACACTGAGAAGCTACAGAAGGGTCCTGGCTGGGTAGTGCTGTTGCACTGAATGATCTGCACTGAATGATCTGCAGCTCTGACAGTCATGTGACCCATGCCCCATGCTGAAATAGGCTGCTGCCACATGCCTGAGTGGTGACACACCACCGCTCTGTTGGAGGGGCGCCTCTTGTACCTGCCCACATCTAAAGGCCCTTCCCCCATCCTAAAGGGAGGAGCCACTGGTCCCAGGGCTCAAGTATATCCAGGGGGGCAACAAATGAAACACAGGGATAGGAGTGAGAGTCACAGAGTCAAAAGCAGGGAGTCAGAGTGGGATACCAAGCTGAGAACCCTGGATAGCATCCACTGCTCCTCGAAGGCATCCACCGAGCCAGTGGATGCAGCCAAGAGGAACTCTGCCCTGATATGTGACCTAAGGAAGGAGCGGAAATAGGCCCCTCACAATCACAGACCACCTCCTAGTATGATGGATGTCCACCTTGGCCAGTGCCAGGAGGAGGTTGATGAGACAACCATGTGACTTTGTGAGGCCATGGATGGGGTGTGCAAATATCAGGAGGTATGGGGAAAAGTGCGCCCAAAACTTGAGGGGCAAGTCCTGGAGGAGCCAGAAAAGAGACTGCAACCTGGTGCACTTGAGGTAGATGTGTGTCAAGGTCTCCCTCATGCCATACAAGGGGCAGGTGTTGATTGTGAAGAGATTGCCCTGAACAATTAGTTACCACCTTGCCAAGAAAAGATCCTCTGTTGAAATAGCTTCCATTATTCTATATCCGTTAAGCAAAAATCATAGGAAATTAGACAAGTTTCAAGAGTCACAGGCTCATTTCCCTATGATAGAAAGTACAGTGTGAAGTGTTTAGAGTTAGTGTAAATTAGTGTCCATTTAACCCAAGAGTATTTTATAAGCATTGTAATGCATTTTTTTAGTTCAACCCAGGGTTCCAGTTACAAACTCCTCCCATTCCTGCAGGAAAACACAGCTGGGAATGTCATCTATATCTTGGGCAGGAAATGGCACTGGACAACCAGAAGTTCATTACGAACTATGTTGAACATCAAAGTAAAAGAAAAAGTATGGTTTTGTTAAAGCAGCAGACTGTGACTCAGGAGATATGAGTTCAGTTCCCAACTGTGACACAGACTCCCTGTGTGCCTTTGTTCAAGTTGCTTCCCCTCTCTGTGCCTTACGTCTAAAATGGAGGGTAAATAATACCCACTATCTCCTACCCATTATTTGTCTTTTCTTTTCAGATTTGTAACTTTTTAGGGGCAGGAACCATCTTATTTTAATTTATAGTGCCTACCATAATGAGGCCCTTATCTTGGCTGGGGTCTCCAGGTGCTACTGTAATACAAATAAATAATAAAACAATGGATTCCTTGCACTTCTGGACAAGGCTGGCCCAAGACCAAATGGTGCCCCAGGCGAGGGGCATCTTTGGCGTCCCTCTCTCCAGTTGTTAAACTTTTGAATATCTTGTTTTTTATTGCATTTGTAGCTCATTTCATGACTTTGATGCACAATTTGCATGCATGATTTATCCCTGTCATATAAGATGATAAATTTGCACGCTAGGATATGTAAATCTGTATTTATTCTTGCCATATATAAGCAAATAAAAAATCATTTCCTCTAAGCTTAGAAACTTTTTAATTTTCTTAGTGAAAAATGAATTCACATACGGAATACCTGAAACATTTTACTTCAGACATTGTACTATCCCTTTTTTCGCTAACAACAAAAACAGCACCCTGAGGCCAGCAGCGCCCAATCCTGCCCACCAGGTGGTTGCCTGGGTCACCTGGAATCAGTTGACTGGGAAACAGAATTATACTAGTGAGGTCCATGCTGCTTATAATGGGTAGGAGACTACAATCTGAAGAGCAGAGTACTACTCTGCTCCAAAAAAATTTAAAATTAGATCTAGCCATATAATACAAAAAAGAGGTTTACAACTAAGTTAATTAATAAAAGCAGCCGGTTTTATTCAGTATTATTTGTGAGCCATATTCTATTTTTATTCTCCATTGTTTAGAGAACAATGCTGCAGGATATTTGTGTAAACTTTTGAAAATCCAGACTTTTTAATGAATGTTAGCATAAATGATTATTCCAACTCAAAATGCATATCATAAAGTGCCATTTGCTGATTTGATCTCTGAATTTTTTACTTAATTATAAATTTAGAGGATATATTTTGGTTTTGGACAACAGTTGTCTTATTGTATATTTTAGTGTTTATGGACATATCACCAATAAACAGTGACTACATCTTAGTTAGTGTTTGCTCTTTGTAAACAGTACTTAGTTTTTTTACTAATTGAATCCATAAAAGAGGGTTTGTTTTTCCTCTTATTTTGGAATAGCTCTGAGCAAATTCACCTCCCAGGATTTCTAAAGTGATTAACCACTTCACTTTTAATAACAACATATTTCAACATGAAAACTTAATTGTTCTAAGGACTTGCTTGGTTTCATACTCTCTATCTTTCCTATAGATATTTTATATTGCTTCTACTTATGTACATTTATCCAGTTTGTTTTAAGCTTGAATAAACAAAATATCAATAAATATATAAAGGACCCATTGATTTAAATTGATTTATCAGTTTAAAACTCAGATCAGACATTGTTCTAAATTGAATGAATTTTATTTGGTATTGTGCACAGCAGGTGAGGCCAAATTTAGCATAGTAGATGTTGCACAAAACCCACAGAATGAAAAATAAATACATATCCTGAACTCTCTGGAGGGAAAAGATGAGGTTTTTAGTATCATAATCTTTTGCTGGAGGCGCAGTTACATTATTATTAATTGGCCAAATTATGAACTTCTTACTAAGCTGTGTCTCAGTCCTTAGCCCTGTCTCACTATGAACTTGATTTGGCAGCTTGTGAAAATCATAACCTGACTCCCATATTTCTTATTCTTCACTAAGGGAAAATATATCTATATTCTTCACACTAGCAGATATGTCAGAAAAGTCCAAAGACTTACATTTCAGCATGAAAACACTAAGAGACAAGGATGAAAAAAGCTGTACAACATCAATGAAATATTCACATCTCAAGGAGGAACCAAATGGGAACAGTGTTCTATGAACCATTCTCCAAACAGTATGGGTGAGGGTGTCCTGTGTGATGACAAAGAGCATCAATAATAAGCCGTTTCTTGCTGCATTTGTGGGCTGGACAGCACATCGCACTGTCCTGTGAAATGTTTTATTCTGGAGGAAAGGATGAGAGGTTTCTTCCTGGGGCAATGCTTCAGATTACAGCACATGACCACAGTGGCATTTTGCTTTGAGGCCACCCAATATAGTTTTACCTATTGCTCTGAATCTCACCTTTGTCAGACTAAGTAGAAATTTGTTACATTGATATTATGTATGCTATCTTCGAGTGCTGGGCTGAAACTCTCGGGACCGCTGATCCAGAGTCGATGGTCACTCCTGAACTTTTGTAATGTGACATTTGCTTCTTTGTGGATATGGTTAATTTGGGCTTTTTCTAAAGAGACTGAGATAGATCCTGAGCTCATATAAATTGGTGCGACTCCATTGATTTTAATGGTGCTCTTCTGATTTATGTTAACTGAGGATCTGGTCCATTGTGTTTTATTTAACCAGACAAATAATATCTGAGCTACAGTCTATTTACGTTGGGTAGGATGATATCCTGTGTTGACTCAAATTAGCCCATAGGGAAATTATGAAGTGAATACTATGTTTTCAAGATGAAACACAGATCTTTATATCAGCTGAATATGTACCTCCAGCGTCAGCAAGTGAACTAGTTATTGACTGGACACTGGCTATATACAAGAGAGTATGGATGTTGAACACCTCCCACCATGCACATCCAGATGCTTGTGACAGGCAGATCAATCCTTAACAGATCTTCCCTTACAGGAAACTACAGCTGCATGACTCTAAGGGACAAGAGACTTTGAAGTGCAGAGGGCATGTGCCAGAAGATATTATGTTGGCTGCATGCCTGTTATCAAAGAATTTCATAGGATGCACATTCAAGGAGTTTTCCTGAAGGGAAAGTCAGCTGGACAGTCTGGGTGGATCTTGTACTTCAAGTAGAAGTGAGATTCTGGGCTGTGTGAAAAGAAGATCTGAAAGAATGGTTGCCTCTCCCAGGGAACGAAGGGCAATTTCAACTGTAGATTCAGTCTGAGGGATTGTATCTCTGATTCTCCAGGTAGAGGCAGAAATAAAAGAAACCCATTTTATGGGTTTATATGGGATTTTCAACTCGGCTACTTTTCTGATCACAAAAGTTAGTTCAAATACAACCGTCTCCATTGAAAACTACTAATTATCAAATAGAGTGGTAGAAGTAGGGTGGGGGAAATAGAGACAGAGGTAACATCTCTTTCAAGCAGATCCTCAGTGTCGTGGAGGGAAACACTCCTCATCCTGGTAAGTTTAAACACTACAAATTAGAGTTAATTTGGTGGCAGGTAAAACTTAATTCCTTTCATCCTGTTTTTGAATAAGATCTGCCAAGCTTCATTGTAAGATCCGCCAAGCTGATTAGAGGACCCAGAAGGATAATGGTCTAAGACTCTAAGGGATGGAAAACTCATTTACCCAAAGCCTCCATTTCCAGTTAATTCAGACTTTTTGTTTCATTCTGCTTTGTGGATTTTATACAGACACTAAAGTATCATTGAGGCTTCATGGAAAACTCTAAAACACTTCAAGCCAATACTGCTAATTATATGTATAAGAAAGAGAGCGAGAGAGAGGGAAAGATGATAAAAAAAATTTCAGCTGGCAAAAATCTGGATTTGTCACAATCAAAAGGTTCCATTGGACCAGGCCAAATTTGACAATATTTTGCTTAGAAAACAAAAATAATAATAAAATATAAAATATTTTAAGTTAAAATCCAAATAAAATGTTTTGATTTTATCAAAATGAAGCATTTCAATTGATCGGAAACATGTCCACCTATCTCTACCCTCTCCCCCCCAGAAAAAAAAATCATTTCTCAGGAAATTTCAAAATTTCACCTTTTCTGATCCGGACAACAAACAAAATTCAAAATCATGGAATTTCTCACAAAATGAAAATTCCACTTACTGACCAGCATACTCTCTCTGGGATACTGCTATCATAGAAATACTATATTTGGTACATGCAATGTACCAGATCCTGCTGCTTATTTTCCACCTTAGGTGATTTTCCACAACAGCTAAATGTCTCATGTGACATCACAAGCAGAGAAATAAAGGGCAGATTTTTCATTCTGGCTGCACTGTTCTTGGTGCAAGATTTGGGGCTGGAGGAAAAGTGGCTTTAAACCATCTTTGTGCTTTATATCTGAGTCCATTAGGGACTAGCCTCTAGTGGCCAGTCCGTAACTGAGACTATCTGGAGTGCAGTTTCTCCAGCCATATCGCGTTCTTTCCTCCAGCCCCACCCATGAAAACTCCCTACACTTGAGGCTATGAGGGAAGTGAAAGAGAACTTTATGTTGGCTCTCCCAGGGGCTATTTCTGCTGGATTTCTGCCTCCTTTTATGCCACTGGTGTGTCATAAGAGAAATACTGAATTAGGTGTGTGGGCAGGGAAAGCAACAGGATCAGGCCTATAGGTATGCAGTGAAGACTTTGCTCACATGCAAATATATTCCACAGGAATAATAAACAAGGTAAGAGAAATACAGAAAGCATGAGATAGATGAGCAACCATTGTCTCCATATATTTGTCAAAGTTTCTGTCAACACAGCTTTCAAAATCAATGCAAGAATTTGAAGTCTTCTTGTTAGAGAGCACAAGAGACAAAGGCAGAAACCTGCAGTAAGTTTGCCTTTGCTGAGAGACACCCAGGCCTGCATGTCTATCTCTTTAAGTAATAGGGCAAGAACCAGGATATTATGCGGATTAATTAAACATTAGATGAATACAGGTGTGTAATTAACACACGTGTATCTAATTAAGAGCCAGACATTATGTGATGCCGGGCTCAATCTAGGATATGAAAACTCAGCTCTCAAGCCAGGCTGTTGGTGGCAGCACAGGTCAGGGAGGAACTGAGATGTGCAGAGACTAGTAAGCATTGTTTGAGGTTGTTTAATCATTCAGATAAAGAATGGGCTTATAGTTAAGGCACTGGACTGGAACACAGGTGAACTGAGTTCAATTTCTGGCTCTGCCAAAGACTTTCTATGTGCCACTGGGCAAGTCATTTAGGGACAGATGTTTAAAAGTATTTAGATGCCTAAAGATGCATGTAGGCGCCAAGTGGGATTTCCAAGAGCTAGAGTGAGGCACCGCAACATTTTTGAAAATCTATTAGGCTTATATACCTGATACCTTTAAAATCTGGCCCTTAACCTCTCTCTGACTCAGACTCAGATTTGCTAAATGGGGATAACACTACTTCTAGTGTCTGTCTTTTCAATGTACAGTATAAGCTTTTTGGGGCAGGGATGTTACCATATTACATATATGCACAGTGCCCTGCACAATGGGGCCCCAATCATAGTTGGGCCCTCTAGACATGACCATAATACAAATAAATAATAAAAGCATGGGCATAATTACACAATAACTGAACACAAACTAAGTTACGTAACACTGGACTTACTTAGGAATCCTGTTACCCCCCAGTACATAGCATTTAAGTTGACAATAAATGTAACAATTTAAAACTTTAAAACACTGTTCCCAGTATGATGTGTGAGGTGGAGAAGAGGAGCTATAGCATCAATAGCCCGTGAAAGACTAAATCCCCACATATCAATGAAGGAATTGACCCCTTGGAGTATTTCTACACTGCATACTCAGCCGGTGCTGGGTCTCAGGTTTGAGCCCAAACCCCACTTCCAGTCTACACACAAATCAGACTGACTCAGGTCAGCAAGTAGCCTGGACCCAGCTCCAAGAATCTGCTAAGGGAGTAGGTCAGAGCCCAAGTTCAACTGTGACTTGGGTCCAAGTCCTGTCATTTTGCAGTGTGGACATGGGCTGCAGATGCGAGTCAGAAAGTCTGCATAGTACAGCATGGATATGTTAACATGGCTGTGAGACCCAGGTCCAGCAACTGTAAACCCAGATTGGTCTACACTTACATTCAAAGTCGGTAGCAGTCAATGGGAGTAGCTTGCGTAACTCCCGTTGACTTTGTAACTCCTCTTCTATGCGGCTTTTTCACTGTGCTGTGCCACTTGAGGGGGTGGTTTTAACGAGTCAACTTCCAGAACGATGGAGCGGGTCTTCACTGACTGCTCAATCGATTTGGATATATCGATCTGATGGCAGCAAATTTGAAGACGTACTCCCAGCTTTTTTTTGGGTGGTGGGAGAAGTTCAGGTATAGGTTTTTGGTACTCTGTGTGATTTTGCAGTGTATATTATCTTGGGGTTTCAATCATTGCCTCCATCTGCTCCCCTTTTGGAACACTTGTTCATACCAAGACAAGAAATACATTGAGAGTGACTTAGTGGACCCAGGATTTCACCCACTGTGTCTATGAATATAGTTTTAACATTGACTCAATGATAAATTCCAAATGTTTTACCTATGATAGTGATTAGATACAAAGAAAAGATAATAATATAATCCAATAATAGCCAGCACTTGTCTTCAAAATGTTATACACTCACTAACAAATAAATATTATCTTACATTTATATATAATCTGTCATGTCAACATATTGTATTAAAATCTGTCTTTTTCCCTGTGAGTATATGTATTAGATCTAAATAATGTATTTGATTAATTTTACCTATTTTCTTCACAGAATAATCACAACATATTGTGATTTTCAAATGTATGAATTATTCAAAGTTACTTGAAGACATTTTTGTAAAGTCAGTGTTCTACTGTCCAACATTTGAAATCTGAAGTTCAAGATATATTGATTAGTTGTGATCAGTTACATCAGTCACACATTATATCTGTTTTGAGCATAAATCTTATAATCAGGTTCATGATATGAATTTAATGGATAGTAATTTTAAAGTTTGATCTGAAAAAAAGAGCATTCAATTGAGCATTCACTGACTGAATGTTTAAGCTAATAAAATTTGATTTAGTGAATTTTTAGAGAAACAAATTAACTTAACATGCATACAGTGGGGGGGGGGGGCAGTATTTATACAGGACATAAATAACTGACTTCATGTTCTACTGACTTGCAGCCACCTCTTGGGTAGAAAGCTGCAGCTGTTCAACAGTGCACAGCAACACTATTCTGAGCGTTGTTTAGATCAGGAAGTGAAAGTGAACAAGATATCCACTTGAAACTGCAGGGGGAATGTAGCTAGCCAGAATGTTATCAGGTTGGAGAAAACAGGTTTGTGGAGTACAACAGAACAATTCTGCTTCAAAGAGACCTGGAAAGCTGAACAATGGCTGAAATTACCACTTTGTGGACTCCCAGTGGCTATGGAGTAAACTTTGCAAAAGACACTTATACCACAAAATAATGTAACATAATAATGTAATCACTCAAATGATCAAATGACTTAGAGCTTTCCCTGCTTCCTCCCTTGCTTGCTTTAACATCTCTCTACAGTGCAATACAGGTTGAAATGATTATAAGTAGTCTTATTAGAGAGACAAGTTGAGTGAGGTAATATTTTTATTGGACCAAGTTGGCAGAATTCAATTTTTATTTGTTTATAGTTTCAGTGGATAATATTGATGTTAATTTTTATGCTTTTTATATTTTTTAATCAATTACATTTTTCACAGTTGCATAAAATTATGGGGGAATGGGGAATAATTATTTAATGACAGTAGACACCGATTTTCAAAAATTTAAAGCTTTATTAATGCTCATAATTATATGAATCTGCATCTCCAGCTCCTCTAACTCCCGAGTCAGCTGTTTCAGCCAAGTGGTAAATACATGTTTTATGCAGTGTTCATTACAACACATCTGATACACATTAAGGTGGGACCCTACTAAGTTCTCAAGCAGCATTTTTCTTAATTAGTTCACCTTTAAATTTCAATTATTATCAGTAGAATCACTTTATGTTGGTTTGTGTGTGGATGGTGAAATCGATGTTTACAGACATTTATCAATAAAAATCTAATTCTTCCAAACCTAAATATACGTATCTAGCACTCTTTAAAGACAAATAATAAGTTTACAAGATGGCACTACAACACTCAGGAGAAAAGATGATAAATTCGGCCTTCCATGATGCAATCCTAACCCAGCAGCCACTGTATTTTTTTGTCTGTCTTACCAGTTTTGTTTATTTTTCAGATGATAGAGGTAATAACTAGTTTCAATCATATGTTGCAGAAGCAAACAGGCAGCACCAAGCTTGGAATTACTGTTGTTCTTCTTCATTCCATTGGCCCACAAATGTGGTCGAAATTTTGGCTTGACTGTATGCTGTTATGGCATGACTCTTTCTTTTTTTTTTTTACATTAGAAAATGATGGATGTGTAACCAATAGGAAGTGGTTGTTTGTTAAATAATTAATTGAATTTCCTGGGGAAAGTAGATGTGCAATAATTTAATAAGGTGTATGGTAAAAGAAATCCTGTCTTTTTATTTGTTATTATTTTGGCTAGAGTTGTAATCACCAGTATCGGAGAAGCAGATCAGAGTAAGTTAAGTCACTAGAGTCCTGCTACGTAAGTACTGGGGAAGGGTTATAGGCCAGACTAGCAGCAAGAAGGTATATTTATTAGAATGCTGTAGATGTCACTGGGATAAAATTCAAAGTTTGGCTGATTTGTACAAAATAACTATTTTAGACATGATTCCATCTCAACAGATATTTCCAAAATAGAAATTTAAAAATGATACAGCAGATGGTAATATAATTTGCCTAATAATTAAACATTAATAGACCAGTCTCAGTTCTGAGACAGAGACAGAGAGAGAGATCAAATTCATCAGCCCACTCATCCCTTACAAAACCACATTCACCCCACCTTACACTTATCATTGGAATGTTATATGTCAAATATTTAAAGGCAAGATTGTTATATGCCCTGCACTCCCACCCAGGGAAATAAGAGGGCTGAGGATCCCACTTACTCCCCTTCATGGGCAATGTACTGACAGGATCCAGCATGATGAAGTGAACAGCTTCTATGAGACTGTCATACCCCAGACTCTCTTGTGGGCAGAATGAGATCAGGAAGGGGAAAGAGTGGGAGGAGCCTTGGTTTTGCCCCTTCCACCCAACATGCTGTCGAGGACAAATGTACTGGAGCTCCAAGAGAAGTAATCTGTGCAACCTACAATGGTAGGGAGAAGCAGGAGGAAACTGGAGGCAGGAAAAGAACTAGGAACCAGGCCGTGACTCTCTGAATCACAGTCTGCTGTCTGGTCTACTCTGAGGCAGCACAACTAAGTTCTACCCTTGCGAAAGCTATAATTCAGCCCTAAATTAGCTGCAGTTCAAAAAGAAACCCAAGCTACAAAAGGAAGAGCCAGATCAGGATTTCAAACATTCCAAAATCTGAAGGTTTTCAAACCTAGGATTTTGGTTTGGCTCTTTATAAAGAAAGAGTCAAGCTGACAAGTTTCAGTTACAGATCTAAATTCAGCTTTTAAGCACCCACAAAGTGCAGAGGTTTTAGGTTTGTTTCTGATTATCAGAATAATTGTAGAACCATGTAAAATTTGATGAACTTTAGTAAATGGTTAATGGAATTCGGGTTTGTTCTAAGTTTTGAAGATGTTCGGCATGAAAGGTCATGGGGCTCCCGAGGGATCTATGTTCAGATTTGACGCAAATATGGAACCCAAAATCTTTGGATGCTTATCTAATACTCTTGGGTCTGCAATGTCAGTTTGGAAAGCTCATATGAAGAGATGGTGAGTGGGGAAACACTTTAGAGAAACACACAGCATGCCTAGGAAATTCAAGGACATTTTCAATTTTTCCTCTCCCCGTTTGCAAGAAAAGGATACTATATTTGGCCGTGCACATAGATCCCAGATTTTAAAATGTCTGATATACAAGCCCTTCTGTCATGAATACCCATAACTATGTGGAAATATGCTCATTCATGCACAAGTATCTATCTTCTCACAAATATGGTTCTAGCACTCTACAAGCCAGATTTAGCAGACATGTTCTCAAATACATGATTGCCTCAGCTACACTGCTTAAAGTGGCCATTATGCCAATATCCATCCACATGATACAGTCCCATAATTTTTGGAAGTAGAGGGGAGATTTTGATAGACTAGTAAAAGGGCCAGGGACCACTTGATAATGTAATATTGATTATCATATTTGTTGCTATTAGCAGCCAAAATAGGTAGGCCTTTCTGCAGACCTGAACAGTCTTGGCATGACAAAGGCAGGAGGGAAAGGAACCTCTTGCTCAAACTTTGCCTGACCCTGCACCCCTCCCTGATGCTCTGGTGGACTTGCTTCTGAGTTTCACGAAAAGACCAATAAGCTTATTTATGCATGTCTTATGGGAGATGTTTGTCCGGGCCTCGAGATTTGTAGATTTTGTAGGAACACATCTAGTTAATTAGTATTCTGGTGACCTTAGGTCTAGCTTTTGAAATTGTCAGCCCAATAAGGTTTTTTTTTTTTTTTTTTTTTATGTGTTATTGTCTACTAACAAGGATTAAATAGGAGGGAGAGGTTTGGACTCGTTGGAGTTTCTTCTTGAATACAGCTTCGGGATCCTCCAATGACAGCTGGAGGATCAGGCCAGTCGAAAATCCATTGCTGTTTCTATTCAAAAGCCGCCCCAAACTTCAGTAATTATTGAGGGTTGGAGATGTTTTACTAACCTGTTGCAGATGTGTGTAAATGCTTGAGCCCAAGTAAAGTATAACTTTAAAGTAAGAGCACTTTTGTGTTATACTGTCTCTACCAGTCCATCTATCGGCTGGAAGGCCACGTCTCCATTTGATTTATTTCCTGACACCACCTTGCACAGAGTAAAGTTACTAAGAGCTTTGGGTTGGCAGAATCCTGGGTAACAGAAGTACAGTAAAGCTTTCCATATCTGTTTTACTGTGTAAAGCCTAAATCAATATTTATGTTGCGCTTCATTCTTTTGGACATTATTTCCAAGGTTTAGCATTCTCCGGCTACATGACTTTGACCAACAGTATCTAGGATAAAAATGTTTACAGCCCTCTAAGGCAGGTGAGCCATTAGGTGCAGTTTGCACTATTTACCTCTGTCAGAAAACAATAAAAAATTCTCTCTCGTGGACATTCTATTTTTTTCATCCTCTCCCTTCACCATCTGAATGACCAGAATCCCCAGAGCAGTGAAGTGTTAAGAGGTTTTTACTTACGGTACAGTTTTGCTTATAAAGCATATTAGTTTTGAAACCCATCACGCCAAATGTATCTAAGATAAATTTATACAAATATCATTCTAGTTTAGTTGGTCTTAAAGTTGGCGGAATCCTGCCTCAGAAAACCATCCAGTTACGGTCAACCTCTACTGACTGTCCTTTTAGTAAACAGTAGTAAAGAATGGCACCAAATATTTTGCTGCAATATTTTTTTAAACAATAGACCACATTTGCCTTGATTTATTAAAATATAATCCTCTGCCACATGGTAAACGATGTCGCTATTAACATAACAGATCACTCTTCAAGTTAATAAATGCTGCCTTTAACATACTTCCCTCAAGTTTTCATCTACGTGCACAGTTAAAGAGCACAAACTGACAATCAGTGATTGAGCAATCCCTACGCAGGCCTCAAGTGACCTCATAGCCAATTGAGAGGCAGATCATAGTCAAATCATTTTAAAGGGTACACTGTCAAAGCTGTTAAGCCTTAAGGCATAAAAATTGTCCTACTTTGATAATGCATCCTTCTGGCCTGCCTTATGGTCCAGAGAATTTCCCTCGAGATCTTTTACCATCTGATCATTACAGCTATCTGCATTTATTTTAAAATAGTAATGCAACATACTATGATGTTCCCAGTAAGCGAAATAGTGCCCCCCTGCTATCATAGTTTTCATGTTCGGGTATGCTAACGTTAGGTGTCTTTATTTTTCTATTCAGTTATAGGAGGGGAAATGATGGAAAGCATCAAGATATTTAGTTGATAATAGTGAAGGGACATTAGAAATGCCCAAGGCTGGCCTAACTACCTAGAGACAACTTAGTCTCAAGGTAGCTTAACTTTCAAGTTTACCATTCACTACAGTATTCCATTAATGTCACATTTTACTGACTTTTACACACATTCTCAGCCAATATAAGTCAGCAATGACTTGATTTCAGTGGAGCTACACTGATTTATGTTAGCTGAGCATCTCGTCCAGTATTGTCATACTGAAATTGCACGAGCTGATAGCCAATTCAGATCAGATAGCATTTCCATTCGCTACAAGCCCTTGGCATAGAATTACCAGGTGCATTACAGTAAGGAGGCTATTCATATTCAGTATGGCTAGATTACTGCCAAAGATAGACACTGGACTTGATCAGCCAATGTACTGTTCCACTTTGAAAAAACCCGCATTCCCATGTGCATCATGGATTTCGTAATAATTATTATATTTAATATTATTCCTGAGGAGAGATAAGATTCCTCATTTTCCTCCATATTTTGGATTTTACAAGAAAATAGCAACTTCTTGCTCTATAGTCACAAAAATCCTGCAATACCAAGTACTGGGCTTCCAACACATCCATTGGAAAGTAATATGGTCTTGTGGGTAAAGCACTGATGTGACAATTAGAAGACCGGGATTTGATTCCTGAGTTGAGCTGGTTGAAAATTTTCCACTGAAACTTTTTATTTCTTGGAAAATTCCATTTTTGACTAAATGAAAAACTTTCACTAAAAGTGTCCACTTACAAAGAATTTTTTATGTTTTTTTTCCATTAGAAATCTGAAAAAAATAAAACTGTAATTTTCAAACAATTTTTTGTTTGTTTTAATTTTGTTTTAGGCAGTTTTCGGCTTATTTTTTTGACAGTTTTTTAGTAAAATGTCAAAAAAATTTAACCAGCTTTATCTCTGGCTCTGCTGTAGACTTCCTGCAAGGTAATTACTTAACCTCTTTGTGCTTCAGCTTTCCACTTGTAAAATGGGGGTAACAATACTTCTTTCACCCACTCTCTATCTTGTTTGTTTAAAATGTCAGCTCTTTAGGGCTTTCTTTTCTATGTGTATGTATAGTTCCTTAGTACAATGGATCCTCAGACTCAGTTGAGGTCTCTGGGCACTATTCTAATACAAACAATAAATAATAAAGGGAAATTTCCTAGTCTAATAGCACTCCATAGGCAAAATGTTTACAATTCTTCTTACTTGTTCAAAACTCCACTTGAAGTTTTGATGGAATAATGATTGTGGGATTTTTCTGAAGATATTTATTGAGTAATTCTATTCAGTAGTTAGAAAATACTTATAGGGTTCATAGATGGGAAGAGGAGAGACAAAAAAGTGTTGTATGATAGCCACTGGACCCATCTCTCTTTAAAACAGTAACATTTTCCCTCCCGGTAATTGTCAGTTCACTTTACTAATAAGTTCAATTCACTTTTCCCAGCCAAAGAACTGTGAAGCAATAGATCTGAGTCTACTGTTTATGCATAGATAGAAGAAGAGCAGAATAAGTGGGAAAGATATGTTAGCTCGAACATTAATCTGTCATGTTAATGGTTCCATTGCTTGCCCTAATAGAGAGGGTCATGATTTCAAACATTACCTTGAATGGATTCTTTTTTTCCCCCAGCCACTCCATGATGTAGTATTTGAAGGTAACATTGTCATTGCTCACTGCAGATGCAGAAAGCAAAAGCTAGTCTTTCTGTATGGTTTCCTCAAGCCCATCTTATGCTGTGATTCATTAGCCAATTGTAGTGGTTATATACAATTATTATTCCTTAAACCAGTTTCTTCATCTTAATGCTTTAATTTGAATCTGCTGCATTTTCCATTGGTTATTATTTCTCCATTAGTTATCATTATCTTCTCTACAGCTATCTTCTTTCCACCCTTCAGATCAATAGAATTTTAACGATACTGTAGTTGTGGTGGAAAAGTAGTATTTAGTGTTCATAGAGGTGTGACATCTGTTTGCTGTGTAGCAATTACCACTTTATTGTAAGAAGATACATTGCCAGGGAAATATCAGCTACCCATCGATGTCTGCAGATACCTCTGAAATATACACACACACACACACAAAGCCCAGTGAAATCAGTGGTCATCTTTCCATTGATGTCAGTGGGTTTTGGATTAAACCCATACTGTACATGCACTGACAAGCCACCCTGGGAAGTCAAACCCTGACTCACCACTATATACAGATGTAAACTGTCAGAAAAAAGGCAATTGCGAATGCAAAATTATACATGTAAAATTATACATGCAAAATCTTCAGGGTGAGCCTGCACCTTTGGTTTGTAAAATGTTATGAACATTTACCTTATTACATAATTTATGAATAATGATAGCTGTACAACTACTTTGCATATGCAATTACCACGATTGCTCATGCAGTCATGATAAAAGTGCATATGTAATACAATGGCTGCATGTATATGATTGTGTCTCCCATTAGTGACTTGTCCACATTAGTGACTGACCTTAAGAACCTCCTACTTAGTCTAAGCTAATGGAGTGATGACGTTAGCTGAAATGGTAATGACTGGTGATTTTGGTCCTGAAGGTCTTTGGTTCAGTCTCCAGTAATATTTGTATTTTATGAAGCCACATACTGGTCACACATTCAAATGATTGGTTGGATTTGTAAATGTGCTTATGCAATTGCCATGATTCTGTACATAGTCATGATAATTGTACATACAGTAGGTGCATGGTTATGCGTGAAATTTTGCATATGAAAGCATACTTGTATTTTTATGTAAAATTTGACCCATAACTACATTTAATTATTACTGTTCCCTTTCTCCTTTACAAACACATGCTTTACAAACTATTATAGGATCTGTATTCCTTTTTCTACTAAAAATTTAAGATCCACAGAAGTCCACTAAAAATATAGGATGTGTGAATGAATATGTAGCATATCATCCAGTCAAGAGGAAAATACATTTTATCCACATTCAGTAGATGTGGTTAAAAAATCCATTGAAAGTCATCTCTAGCTGAGGATACCTGATTTTGAAGCATGTGTAGTACTTTACTACTAAATGAATGTACAGAAAATGTACTGTAACATTTTTTAAGCCTTTGAGAAGAAGCAGGAGGTTGTAAGTACACACATATGCTAATGCACACAGACACACAGTTCACTGGTAGTTTCTGCATGTTCAGAAGTCCCCTGAAATAATTATATTATGCAATTACAAGCCATATCTATTTATATAAGTTGCCTTATGTTGTTTGTTTTTGAGTATCATTGGTATAAGACCATTATATCACAGGAAAGTTTTTCCCTTGAATTTGGGCTTTTGTGCAAAGTAGTAATAAATTCACTCAACAGTATGAAATGGGAACATTACCTCACCCATCATTGACATTTAGCCATCTCTGGGGTCTAGTCTGTCAGCTATCTTAACAGCAGCCAGCAATAGTATTCAACAATTTAGAGCAAGAAGTCAAGATGAATATCATTGGTGTGTTACAAAAATTTACACTAAATACAACCTAGTAATATCCAATTGAAACTGAAAGGAAAATTCCAGGAAGCAAGAATACACAATAAATAATCAAATTGGAATTTGATAAAGATCCTGGACTTTAACCCTTATGCTAATAGAAGTCAACATAGTCATTTTAAATAGAAATTAAGCTGCTATTGATAAGTGAAATTTCACATTCATATTTTTTTTAGAGTTGAAGTACTGAAGTACCTGTCAGCAAATCTTGTGGGCTTGACGCTTCAATTCCTGCCAATTGGTAAGAAAAATGTACAAAACCTTGAAATGACACATTTGTCCATCGGTGGAATATCTACTTTCAAGTGAATGGCACTGATGTTTTTTGGGATACCAACATCTGAAAAATCTACTTACAGTAGAACCTCAGAGTTACGAACACCTCGGGAATGGAGATTGTTCGTAACTCTGAACAAAACTTCATGGTTGTTCTTCCAAAAGTTTACAACAAAACATTAACTTAATACAGCTTTGAAACTTTACTAAGCGGAAGAAAAAATGCTGCTTTCCCTTTTTTTTTTTTCCCCCGTCTCTGCTGCTTGATTGCATACTTCCAGTTCCTAATGAGGTGTGTGGTTGACCGGTCAGTTCGTAACTCTGTGTTCATAACTCTGCGGTTCTACTTTACTTCAATATGTTTAACAGTCAGTCTTCTTATTCTTACAATATTTTGCTGTCCTTGTACTACAAAGCAGCCTTCACGTCATGCACGTCATGCCATCCACCTCATGTGGTGGAGAGTTCATGAACATATCTTTAAACCATGAATAAAGCTAAAGTGGCAAAGGGAGGATAAAGTAAAAAAGCAAAAGATTAAAAAAAATAAAAGAATTGATGTCACATTCTAAGTTAATGTATCACAGCACTGCCAACAAATTAAGTCTGAAATGAAAAATAAGATCTCTCAGAGGGTTCTGTCCCATAATGAAATGACTGAGATATAAAGTGTCCCAAGAGGTAGATTCTTAAAATATATCCATTGACAAATAAGAACCTTATAGAGATTTGATTTTGATTTTTTTTTGGGGGGGTGTAATATTCCTTTTTTTCTTTTTCTTTTTTTTACATTAGCAGGCAAGCCAACTAGCCAAATTGTGGACCATCTGGAGATGAAATATGACGAAGAAGGCCAATGAAAACATAATTACGACAGTTCGTCTAGAAAAAACAACAGAATTTATTAAGAACAGCATGAACAGGGCAGGCCAGGAAGAAATCTGACTTCCATTTCAAATTCTGCCTAAGAGAGGGAAAATGAAGAGAAAATTTCCTCACATGAAGTTTCAACATGACCAGCCAGAAAGACAGAGTGGAATTCATACAAATCCCTAGGGCAATGAACCATAAGGTATTTGAAATTCCACTCGTTCACAGGAATAAAAAATGTTTTGCTTCAAAGGAAAATGTCCAAATGCCCTCTAAGAATAAAGTTTATTTTGCAAGAATTAAAGTGGTGATGTTGCAAACATGAAAGAAGAACAACAACTGGTGGCGGAGAGAAGGAAGAGGTCCAATATAATGAATACTACAGAGAAGTGTAATCAGGCATTCCTGCTTCCCTATCTGAGGCAGCAAGATACTACAAGGATGAAGGCTATAGAAGTACCTTGACATATAGATTGACCACATAATAAAAGAAGAGAGGTCATTCACTGAAATTAAAGGAAATCCTCTTAAAAAAATGCATAATAATTAAACCTGCAGTATTCACTGCATCAGGATATTATTGTGAACAAATAGTTTAATAAAACATTTTAAAAAGAGATTTGGGGTACAATTTTCATAAGCACCTAAATCATTTTAGGTGCCTAGATTTCATTTTAAAAAGTGACTTGGGCACTTAGTAGCCATTCAATAAGATTTAGGCTCCATAAGGCCGGATCTGGCACACAACGTCCATTGAAATCAGTACCTTTAATAATTTGGGCTTAAGTGCCTAAATCACTTCTGACTTTATAGTCAAGTTCCACCTTCAGTTACACCACTTGCAAATTGTCTGAGGGCATCATTGGGTCTAAGACAGTGAATAGGATTTGTAGTTACAATAAGTAGAATAACAGTAATGTCATTCATTTGTATAACATCCTTCATGTCACAAAGTACATTTAAAAAAAATAAATGGGAAGTATTGAACTCTGAAGAAAAATAGTAGAGAAATATTAGATGGTAAGTGCCATATGCTAAATAAACAATGTGGGCTATATTCATCTTAGGCGTAATGCTGTTTATTTCACTGACCTTATACCAGCAATGAATTTGATCCTATGAGCTCAAACAAGAAACAGACATTAAATCTTCAGAGGGAAGATATCATTAAAAGCTAAGCAGGTGTAAAATCTGTGCCTAAGCATTTACAGAAATGATTTACAATCCCCAAAACAAAATTATAGAAGTTTGCTGACAAATCATGAACTCCTCCAGCTGGTCTGTGAATTTTGCTGTATAACCCTCAGTATTGTCACTCTGCAGGGTAGTGGACCCAATCCAGATTAGGGATTTATATGCTTGGCATTATACAAACACATAGTGAGAGACAGCCCCATACCCACTGAGTTTGTAATGTGAATAGATAAGCTATACAAAGGATGGGAAGGGAAACAGAGGCAAGGTCCAAAGTCACCTGCAGAGCCAGGAATAGAATCCAGAGTCATTGTAGTTTAGTCCAGTGTTTCCACATGATATTCCACATGGCTTCCACTCCCTGTTTTTGGTTTTGAGACATTTAGTGTTGAACGAATCCAAAATTTCTAAGTAAAGTTCAGTTGAAACCAATTTTGAGCAAAAAACACTCAAATGAAACCATGAGTGATTTCAATTGTAAATTCTGTGTGTTATAATTTGGATTAAAAGTCTTGTACACCCAGAAAACCCTTGACAAAGACAGTCTGTAGTTCAAGCTTGAAACAAAACCAGATAAGTTTCACCTTGTTCTAGATTTTATTGCCATGGTTTGCTAAAGTCTAGTTTTCAATATGTTGAGCATGTGAGGGGTTAAACTATAATACCTGTACTTTTAAACATGAGAAACCTTGAGACTTTTTTCAAAAGGTTGACCTAGCTAGTATTGCTTTTGCTATGGATAGGAATGGGGAGGAAGGTTGATTTTTATCTATGTGAAAACAAAAATTGTGCATTCTGGGAAGCAGAAAATTTGTGAGTCTCTCAGGTAAACTCTGAAAGCCAAGAAGTAAAAGCATTGATTACAGCTAACAATAAAGATAATTGTGTGTATAACTCCATGCACAGTGCACTGAGGATTTATGTCCAACATCGGGCATTTGCTGGCCAAGTTCACTTCACTTTCATATTAACCTTTCATTATTGTCTGGATTCATTATTGTCTGGATGCTACACTGGGTCCTAGAAACCTTGAGAATTAATATCATTTTCCAATCTCCCTTTCCTTAGCAAAAACATTAGAAAAAGTAGTGACAACTGAACTCCAGCATCATTATTTCTGTTAATGGAACTTTCACAGTCAGGCTTCATACCAGGCCTTGGCACACAGAGAGCTCTGGTAGGACTGCAAGATGATCTCTTTATAGAAAAAGAACAAACTTCAATGTCCTTAGTGTTCACTTTATTGGCAGCCTTTGACTTAGTGGATCATAAATTGCTAATCATAGAAATGTAGGACTGGAAGGGATCTTGATAGGTCATCTAATCCAGTTCCCTGCACTGAGGCAGGACTAAATATTATCTAGACCATCCCTGACAGGTGTTTGTCTAACCTGTTCTTAAAAACCACCACTGACCTCAAGTGATGGAGTTTCAACAGCCTCCCTATGTAATTTGTTACAGTGTTTAACTACCTTTGCAGTTAGGAAGTATTTCTTAATGTCTAACCTAAATCACCCTTGTGGCAACTTAAGCTCATTGCTTCTTGTCCTGTCCTCAGTGGTTAAAAAGAACAACATATCACCCTCCTCTTTATAACAACCTTTTACATACTTGAAGACTGTTATCATGTCCCCCTCAGTCTTCTCTTCTCTAAACTACACAAACCCAATTTTTTCACTCTTTTTTCATGGATCAAGTTTTCTAAATCTTTAATCATTTTTGTTACTCTCCCCTCGAATTTCTGCAACTTATCCACATCTGTGGTGCCCAGAACTAGACCTGTAGCCTGATTTTGCGTGTTTTAGTAATTTGAAGGGGGTTATAGGATTGCCAATTGATCTCATCAGAAGTTAATGAGGTTCTTCTCCCGGAATCAGGCTCCAGAAGAGTTTTGTAGGGACCACGGGGTACACGACAGGAAAATTCACAGTGATGGCCAAATTTGTATAATTTTATAAGCTTTTATTGTGATAACATAAAATAATAGACAAACGACTGATTAAAGGAGAATGAATAATCAAATGGGTAATGGATAAGATTACAGTCTTATTTTAGAGACTCGTGATATATATATATCTCTAAGGTATGCTTTGGATTAATTTACTCACACTTTTCCCTGATGATCTGGTTGAGAGAGATGTCTGGTTCCTCAACTCTTGAGTAGAGGGGTGGAGAGCTGGGTGATGCTCGAGGGTTAAGAGCTATAAGACTAAGACTAACACTACAAATAATACTAAGTATAAACGAAGAACAAAAATCTTAACACTAACTAAAAGAAGCTTCAAGAAGGATTAGCTGACAATCAATTGTCCCAATTAACATGATTTGCCCCTTCTTATACCCTGAGCAATATGGGTCCTCCTCCTAAGTCCAAACTCAGATTCTTCACCCTCAAATTATTAGGGTACACTTATTCTATAGGATGGCAGGTTCGTGTGTATTAATGATATATCCTCGTCCTTTCCAGAGAGTTAAAGACGGTTCGTTTATCTCATCTTTAATATTTCTGGCCCTTTTGTGGGTTCTGTGGTGTACCTGTGAAGTTTACTCAGGGCATAACCTGTGACAGCCCCCCCCCCTCCCGTTTTGATGCCTCCTGACTTATCTAGGGTAAAGGTTATAACCATATATGTCTTATCCTTTAATTCATCAGTACTTATCTGGGCCAAAGGTCCCAAACAGATGTATGCTAACTGCCTTAGCTTTCATACAGGATGTGGCCTGTAGGGTACCTTGTATTACAGATAAAATACTTTAATATAAATCTATGACTATTATAATCAAACAACCTTACTTAAATCTATAAGGAAAGATATATATATGCAAGCAAGCAGGCTAGTCCTATAGGTTACACCCAATACTCCAGTTGAGGCCTTATCAGTGCTGAGAAAATTGGGAGAATTATTTCTTGTTTCTTGCTTAAAACACGCCTGCACCCCAGAATGATGTTTGCTTTCTTTTGCAAAAATATTACATGGTTGACTCATATTTAGTTTGTGATCCACTCTAACCCCCAGATACTTTTCTGTAATACTCCTTCTGAGGCAGTTATTTCCCATTTTGTATTTGTGCAATTCATTGTTCCTTCCTAAATGTAGTACTTTGCATTTGTCCTTATTGAATTTCATCCTATTTATTTCATACCATTTCTCCAATTTGTCAATATCATTTTTAATTCTAATCCTGTCCTTCAAAATGTTTGCAACCCCCCGCAGCTTGGTATCATCCACAATCTTGATAAGTGTACTTTCTATGCCATTATCCAAACCATTTAGGAAGATATTGAATAGAAGTAGACCCAGGACAGATCCCTGAGGGACCCCACTTGATATGCTCTTCCAGCTTGACTGTGAACCTTTAATAACTACTCTCTGAGTACGATTTTCCAAACAGTTGTGCACTACCGTATAATAGGGTCATCTAATTTGTTTATGAGAAGATCATGTGTAATAATACCAAAAGCCTTACTAAAGTCAAGACATATCACATCTACTGCTTCCTGCCATCCACAAGCCTTGTTACCCTGTTAAAGAAGAATATTTGGTTGGTTTGACATGATTTGGTCTTGACAAATCCATGTTGACTGTCACTTATCACTTTATAATCTTCTGATTGATTGTCTGATTATTTGCTCCATTGTCTTTTCATGTGCTGAAGTTAAGATGACTGGTCTATAACTCCCTTGGTTGTCCTTATTCTCCTTTTTATAGATAGGTACTATATTTGCCCTTTTCCAGTCCTCTAGGACTTCTCCTGTCCTCCACAAGTTCCCAAAGATAACCGGTAATGGCTCAGAGAGCTCTTCAGCCAGTTCCATAAGTATTCTAGGATGTATTTCGTCAGGCCCTGCTGACTTGAAGACATCTAACTTGTTTAAGTAATTCTTAACTTGCTCTATTTTAGCTTCAGTTCCTACCCTATTTACACTGATGTTCACTGTGTCAGTTGTCCGATCACTGCTAACCTATTTGATGAAAAATTAAACAAAAAAGGCATTTTAACAGTTCGTCCACTGCCATGTTTTCTGTTATTATCTTTCCCTCCACATTGAATAATGGGCCTACCCTGTCCTTGGTCTTACTCTTGCTTCTAATATATTTGTAAAATGTTTTCTTGTTACCCTTTTTGTGCCTAGCTAGTTTAATCTTGCTTTGTGCTTTGGCCTTTCTAATTTTGTCCCTACATGCTGTGTTGTTGTTGCTTTTTTTATTTTCATCCTTCATAATTTGACCTAGTTTCCACTTTTTATGTGACTCTTTTGATTTCAGATTGTTGAAGAGCTCCTGGTTAAGCCAGGGTGGTTTCTTACCATGAATCCTATCTTTCCGGTTCATTGGGATACTTTGCTTTTGTGCCCTTGATAAAGTCTCTTCAAAAAACTGCCAGATCTATTGAACAATTCTTCCCTAAGACTTCTTCCCATTGGATCTTACCTACCAATTCTCTGGATTAGCTAAAGTTTGCCTTCTTGCATCTGTAAGAATCTTATATAAATCTGTATATAAGACCTACCAAAAGTAGATGGTGTAGTATATTACATTGGCATCTATCATTCCAAACAAATTCTTATCCCCAAAAGCAAACATATGTGGCATTCAGCAGAGAGCAATCCTGCCCGAACCCTCTGATATGGCTGTGTGTCGTGCAATATGCTCAAGTGTTGTCTTTCACAGTTCAGGACACCTACACCTCAATTTTTCCTTATTATTATTATTATTCCTTCCTGGTTCAGCAAGGGCCCCGATCTCAATCCTCCAGCTCCCCTGGCCATCGTGTGGAGATACATGTTTCTCTCCCTCATGACCGGGAGAACAGGCTGAATAGATACTTGTCTTCATGGTGTTATTCTCAGCAAAAGACTGTCTGCCCAAACAGGCCTGCTTGCTTTCTCTTGGGAGACAAATAACCGTGTAATTGACCCAGTTATAAGTTACCACACAATTCTTTACAAGTGAGCATATTTTATCCTTAAAGTAAAAGCACTACAGAGAAACATTAAAAACTATAAAGAACCTACATGCATGCTAATGAGCTTATCAGAAATCAACGCCCACCCCCCCATCTTCACAAAGGCTCTGGTAGGTGGAAGTCCTTCCAACCCTTCCTTAAGGATTGGGGCCCTCTGTGGACCAGACATCCTGTCTGACTGGTGAATCACAAAAAAGCCCTGTGTCAGTTCACCATGTATGTATCCCACTGTCCTTTCTTTGTCTGCTGCTTTTTAGAGAATCCAGTCTGAACCTTTGACGAGACAGTGAAAAGGTAATCAGTCAGACAATGGGTCCCCTTCCCAGGGCAAAGCTTCAAAGGCTGATAACCAGAAGAATTACAGTAGCATACCCCCTGCTGCTAGAAAAGTTATATACAATTTCACAGTAACTCATAAACAATTGCATTTTTAATACTGTGGACCCTGTAGGTATTAAACTTAATTCAAAAAAGTTTAATTTAATGCAATAAGGTTTAACCAGGATATTGCATTATGTGGAAGACACCCAGCTTTGCAGTTATACCTTCTCTTTGATAAGAAGCTAACTACTAGGATCCATGAATTCACTGCATCTCTTTTTTATCAAAAGCTGGCAATCAAAGACCCAGACAAATTCCAAGAAGTGTAAATTCATGGCAGATCTACCTTTAAAACCCTTTACAGAACAGGGACCAACTATACTGCAGACCTGAGAATGAAATATTGGCTGTGCTCCTGCTTCTGGGCTTAGGAAGAGGATTCCTTTCCTCCTCCCTAGTGTACACCCCCACATCTATGTGGTTCATGAGCACAGGGATCATCATAGCAGAAAAAAGGAATCCAGGCGTGAGCTTCTGTAAGTAAAGTGCAGAACTCAGTGAATAAAGCAGTCATAGAATCATAGAATCATAGAATATTAGAGTTGGAAGGGACCTCAGGAGGTCATCTAACCCCCTGCTCAAAGCAGGACTAACCTCTGCTATATCATCCCAACCAGGGCTTTGTCAAGCTGCAGCTTAAAAACCTCTAAGGATGGAGATTCCACCACCTCCCTAGGTAACCCATTCCAGTGCTTCACCACCCTCCTAGTAAAAAACTTTTTCCTAATGTCCAACCTAGACCTCCCTCCCTGCAACTTGAGACCGTTGCTCCTTGTTCTGTCATCTGCCACCACCGAGAACAGCCTAGCCCCATCCTCCCTAGAACCCCCTTTCAGGTAGTTAAAGGCCGCTATCAAATCCCCCTCACTCTTCTCTTTTGCAGACTAAACAAGCCCAGTTCCCTCAGCCTCTCCTCATAAGTCCTGTGCTCCAGCCCCCTAATCATTTTTGTTGCCCTGTATTCATGTATTTGTGAATATCCTTGTGAACAAAACCAGGCAATTTGCATTGCTGTTATTAGTGACCCTCTATATTAATTTAGATCAAGTTTGTCACTATCCCCAGTGCATTTACATAGGAGTGTAAGAGAGGATAAAGCATCCCCTCAGATCTCAGGTTGAGGCAGGAAAGCCTCTGCTGGGTTGATACATGCCCTCCCACAAAGATGTGTACAAATGGCAAAACAGTTGAGAAATGGGTGGTACCTCAGCTCTGTCTCTTCAACACCCCAACTATCGTAGCTGAGCTGGCATGGAAGGAGAAATAATCTGCTTTTGGTGCCAGTACCAGATTATTTCCCCCTTGCGGAATGGGGAATTCCCTCCCTGGTCTTACACTGGGGCTGTGTAGCTGGGTGTCACACCTTATTATGAGCTGAAACTAAATTCACAAGATAGCCCTCATGCAGGACCATTTATATGACAGCATTTTTTATTCACAAGAAAATTTACAGAAAGCAAAAGCATCACAGATCTAATGCAAATAAATATCCACAATAGTGTCTGTGTGGGAAGGGCTCCTGCCAAAAGTTATTGTTAATATTTTGTTTTCATGCAAAACATTTTTGTTCCACTCACTACTCTGCCATAATGAAAGGCAATAGTGCTTTATTTATTCACCTTTTGCTTGATCTGTTGCAGAATTATCACTGTATTTTGCATGAGATAGCCAGAATTGGATGTTAGATACCACATATAACATCAGTAATTCTTTAGGCAATATTTACAGTCTAGTATTTACCAGCTCAGGATATCAAATTTAGTGTTAAATTTGTGTAAAATACTGTAAAAAGTGGAGGTGAGTATATGGTCTTCTAAATACTATGTATTTCTAGAAGTGCAATTCCTTTGTACATGGGAGAAACACATCCATAGCTGGAAAGATGAAAAAAACAGAGTCAGTGGAGAAGCTCTTGCCAACATTAAAAGTATTAGGGTACCACAGGAGAGAGTCAGCAAATCTGGAAAAACACTTTGGAGGGATGAGAAAGTTAGTGTAGTATCTGAATAGGCCAGGAGGAGCAGTTCCAGAAACAACTTCTCTCTTCCACCTGTAGGAAGGGCTGGATTAAGCATTAGGATCAATAGACTTGTGTCTTGATCCCTCAGGTTGGGATTTTTTGATATGTGTGATCATATAAATGTGTGATCCCACAACTGAGTCAAAAAGCTGAATGATCCCACCATCCTGACCCGGGGGAGGAGTCCTGTCTGCCCATTCCTACATAGCAGAAGTGTCTCTGCTGTGCTGATAATCTTGGAGGACAGCACACCACCACCAGCAGCTCCTGATTTTCCTTTGGGTCAAGGCTGGGAAGAAGGGGTATCACAGCTCATTGTTCCTGATCTTGTGGCAGGCTCAGGTTTCCCTCCTTCCCAGTCTGTTGCTCCTGATCTTTGGGAAAGCCAGGGAAGCTAGTGGCTTCCACCACTCATCAGGGCTTCCTTTTTTTCTGGGCTGTCACTGTAGTCCAAACTGTGGACCAGGGATAAAGAAGGGCTCAGTCTTCAGTGGCTGCTCCTGATCGGCTGCAACTTCTCATCTTCATGTATCCCAGTGTGGAAGAGAATGCTGACCCATCACAGTTCTAGCTTTTTGGGTGACACAAGAACTGTTGCTCTTTAAAATAGTTGGGGTCCAGGAAGGAGGGTGGGAGTCTCCAGAGACGGAGACACAACTCCAAATCCAAGCACTCTTGTGGAATGGGACCTTCATCACTCTCTCCCTCCCATCTTAGCAGTTGAGTTGGAGGACCTCTCACCTGTGCAGAGAAATCTGATGAACAGTGAATAATAAACAGCTCTCATTTGGGTAACAATATCTTTGTTCTTGTATAGCTATACATATTCATATGAGGAAAAGCCATCCCCCAAATATTTGTGTGAACAAGAGATTATTTTGTTTAAATTGTGACGAACATAGAATTTGAACAAATGCTCTTCTGCGGTGCTCAGCCATATCTAGGTGCAACTCAGGATTTGCTTAACTAAGTTTCACAATACCTTTAAGGCAACCTTTGTTCATGCAAACAATTGGTTTCACTGAAAACTCATACGGCCTAATTCTGATCCCATTTAAACAATTTTTATGCAACTTCAGTGGAGTTACTCCTGATTTAAACTAGTATATGTGAAATCAGAATCAAGGCCATAGCGGGTGTGTGTTGTAACTAAACTTCCACTGGGGAAAAAATAGTTTTAACTCATTTTGTAGAACATATCGAATTTTTGTAAAAGTGAGAAATGTGTATAAATATCCAAACCTGTCTAAAGTTTCCCTGTCTGTTTACGGTGTCTAAGAAAATGTATCCACAAATCTACAGCATTTTTTCTTAACTGCTAGATGCCTCTAACCAAACAAAAATCTAAGATAATTGCAATTTTTAAATAGAAACATAAAAACAAGTGTATGATTTTGTTTAATAGGACAATCCCTGTGGCTTTTTAATCTAAGCTTCCTGGGAGAGGTTTGTAAAAGTTTATTATGTTTAATTGGTATTTGAGTAATAAGTTTGTTTTAATGGTGGGTTTCGCAGCTGTTGAAAGAGCTGTGGGAGGTGTGCAATGAAAGTGTTGTGCGCAGCAATACTGGTCAATCTTGACCATTCCCCCAGTTAGTTTCAGAGAGGAAGTTTTTCCTCCTGACTCTGAGGAGGAGGGAGCCAGACATACGGGTACCCCTGAGAAAGGAGTCTGCTAGTAGCTGGAGATTTGTACACCAGATACCATGGTGTCGAGTATCAGATATGTAGACGAGGTTCTTTAGTTTCAAAAAAGCACCACATCAAAAAACGGAAAGCAAAGGGGAGAGCACCCTATTCTACCTTCAGAGATTTTAACATTATTACCAGTGACCTATGGTGAGCACAGGAAACACAAAGCACTGCCTAGTCCAGACGGAAAAGCAATATTATATTCTTCACGTTAAAATCATGGTGTGGAATACATTAAGTCCCTATTGAGGAAACAGTCCTAAGTGTATTATTCATTGTAACAGAGACTAAAAACCTTAATGTTCTGTTCCTGGATTGTAGTCCACCTCTGTTTTTTTCTCTAAAAAGAAAGATAGAATCATAGTTAGGAGAACTTTGTCCATGGTCAATTGCCCAGGAGTGGATTTGACGTGCTCAGGTCATTTAATATGCTATCACAATGATTTAACTTTTATTCCATTTTTCTGAATGAAAGTGGATACATCGCTTATATTGCAATCTCTGTTAGGTCATGGGGCACATGGACATCATACCTCAGAGATGTCCTTTTAGAACACAGTTTTTTTTTAATTCATTATTATCAGAGTAATCTTTGTGCAACAGACAACAGTCACCATTTCTTGCTTCCTCTCTTACACACACACACAGACCTAGGATGCTGGGATCTCTTCCAATGGAACTAGCAAAGAACTCCTTTAGCGGGCAGTAGAATTATCCCCTTTATCAAACACTCTTTGACTAGCCACTAGACGGCAATATTGTTCACACACTTGTAGTCACAAAGATAATAAATTACACAACAATAAATGGCCAAGAGGATGAAGACAGATGTGGAGAGAGTGCTGGAAGGAACAGGGATGAAGAGTCAGTAATATTAATAATTATCATGGGGAAATGGCTGATGGCTCACTTTGCTCTACAGAACATATTAAAAATGTGGGATTTGTACAGTGATCGTCCAAGATGGAATCCCAAATCAAAACACCATCAATTTTTGCAAACTTAGGTGTAAAAACTGTGATTTTCAAAAACGAGGTAAACCAAAACCCTGAAATCAAATGACTTTTGGTGTCAGGAGGCAACTCTTGTGTGGGAAGGGCTTTCAGATTGGAGCTGAATTTTGTGTCTTGGACACCTCCCTTATTTTCTGCCATATTTTAAAAGGGATGGGGAATCAATGAGGTGGAGGGAGACAGGCTGTGAGCATGGTGATAGGAAACTTCAACAGTGGAGAAGGAATTTAGAGAAGCCCAGGAGTGCTGGGAGCAGTAGAGTTTGAGGAAGTGTGTGGCATGTTCTCAAGGAAAACATTCTCATGTCACTATACACTGGAACACCCCTACAATGTCAGGCATTACAGCTGGAAAAAATCATATTAGATTATCATCTCCATCTGTTTGCAAGTGTAGAATTGTTGCAATTCTATCACTGCTGCCATTGGCAAGGAAAGGTCTGCACTGTTATTTCCAAATACATTCACATTTCAGGTAGCTCTTTAGCCTTTATTTTACAGATACTTTTGCCTTAGCTGCAAAGTGGGGCAAGATCATGTCTGTCAAAAAAACACTGACTTCTCCCCAGTGCAGGGAGTCAGTGGGAAGTCATGGAGAGCAGGAAGGTTTCTGTCTAGAATGACAGTATTTTTATGCTGTTTTCTCACTGGTTGATATAGAACCACATACCCTTTCTGTGCACATCTAAATGGATGCTATGGAGTGGTATTTGAGGAGTATTGGAGCGACTCCACCATTTTTCACACATCTCCAGGCAGCTGCACCTCCAGCCCAAGAAAATGTATCACAGCTCCTTCTAGAGCCTGTCAATACCCTATCTCAGAGTAGGGATTGAAACTAGCCTCAGTGCCAGTCTCAAGCCAATGCCTTAACCATCAGGCTCTCTCTGGTTCTTCCAATTAATATTCAATGATTTATACAAAAGGGAACAGATGTAACAGGAGTGAGACTGACTCAATAGCCTTATGTAGGCACTATCAAGTCGCTCTTAACCTTCTTGTGGATAAATTATATAAAATGAGCTTCTTTAGACCCATTCTTAGGCATGTTTCCCAGAGCTTGAATGATTCTTGCAGCTTCTCTTCCCCCTCTACTACCCAACACATGCCCTATGATGGCAAATGCCTAGAGCAAGTTGTATGGTGCACTGTTTTTCTGGTTATTTGTTTTATTTTTCAGAACAGAACTGCTGCTGCAATGAGCTACAGAAAGTCCCTCAAGCAGAGGAGATAAGTGGCGTGCCCCCTCTCTGAAGGTGCAACCCCCCCCTCCCCGGGGCAGCTGGGGAGCAGCTCTGTCTGGTGGGAGCCAGGGACCCCTCCTACCCTGAGGTGTGTGTGAGACTTGGGGGTTGGGGTTGCAAATGCAGGCTTGGCCCCTGGGCACTGGCCACTGCACCTGCCTCCTCTCTGTATTATAGTAGTACCTAGGGTACCATTCAGGACTGGATTTCTATTGTACTAGGTCCTATACAAATAGACAGTAGTCCTTTCACTGAAGAGCTCACAGTCTAACTTGGGACAATGTGCAACAGTGAGAAAAGCTGTATGTTGTAACAAATCCATGCCAGCCAAGATTTTGTTTTTGTCATTAAACTGCACAATATAGTTACTCATACCTTCATGGCAGCAGTTGCGATGGACTCCAGATCCTCCTCCTGCAAGACCACAGTCCCAACAACTTGAGCTAATATTAGAGAATCACCATTAGCTATTATCAGTATAGGACCCATAACACATAGCTGAACAGTTCTGATTCCATTTAGCAGGGTGCAATACATTTAGCCATTCATTATGATATACTTAGGTATACTGAATTTAACATAATTTTAATTTAAACACTAAATATACTACTTACTCTAGAAGGGAGCTTGAGCTCAGAAATGATTAGGTAGTATTGGATTGTGGTAGATGTTTCTGCCCATCATCTTTCCAGCGCCAACCTATGGATAATTCAGGAGTGTTACAAGACAAAGAAGTTGGAATCATTTTGTTATAAAGCCTCAATTAATGCAAGTTGGAAATCAGCAGATGGTAGATGGGAAGTTATGCCCCAGATCATGTAAGTTTTGACAGCCATGTCATTTGGATAATAAACAACAGTTAATACTGCCTGATTTTATGAATGGCCCAAAACACTCTCCACTGCCTGTTTTTTGCCATTCCACATACTTTTCTACTTAAAGTGCAAGTCAAAACTGACAGGGGGTTAATTAGATTCCCATATTAACTATTGATCTTTTTATGGAGCAATCAAATTGTCTGTCATTTGTTGAACCTGGCAGAAGGCTTATCTTTATTCAAATATTTTTGAAGACTAAGAGCTCCGGTTTCAAATTGAAGTCATTGGTGATGTGGAGATTACGCGACGTATGAAGGTGAGGGTGAGTCATGATTTAGATCACCAAAGTTTTTAGTAGGAGATGACTAAAAGTATCTCTATCATTCTCTTTGCCACATGCTCATGTGTGTGTGTGCGCGTGCAAATACTCTTTCTCTTTCTTGCTCTCTCTCTCTAATTTCTCTTTGTTAGTGATGTGTGAGGGATCATTCCCCAAATCCCCTGGTCTCTGCAGTATGGTTTCTCATGCTCCAGTCCAGCAGTGTGTATAATAACTGGCACCATTTTTTCCCCTAATGTGTTAGCACAAACCTTTAAATCTAATACACAAATATGTTGGTCTTGGGCGCGGTTTGTGGATAGAACCATGAGGATCCAGCCTTGGAGGCTTTTTTGCTCATGACACTTAACAAGATCTAGTGCTGTGGTTTGAGACACTCCAGGAAGATGATATAAAAAATGCAGAGGAGAAGGAACTAAAGAAAGTAATTCGAAAGCTTGTTTTGTGTTTTCTTGGGACCAATTGCTGTTGGTTCTCAGGACTGCTGCAGAAAGTGCCAAGGAAGAATAGATTTCAGTTAGCATATATTTACAAACATGATTCAAACAAGTAGTGGGGGTATTCCCCTTTATTCTAACGTGATAAGAAAATTTCGCTGGCACTAGCGTGGGACTTGGGAGACTTGGGTTCACCTGCTCTGTCCACAGAGCCTCTCTGTGTGATTTTGGACAAGTCACCAAGGGCTGAATGCGCCAAAGAAATTAGGTACTGTGATGTTCAGCAACACAAGCACCTCCTGCAGCCGGGATGACACCTAGCTCCGTGAGAGAAGGAGGGCTTAGCACACAGCCCTCTCACCAGCATATCTGATTGGTCGTCATTGGGACTCTCAAAGCCTGAGTTATTCACTTAAGCTTCTATATAATGAATGGGGAGATACAGGTGCCTTAGCCTGAGTTTCACAGAAGACATCATGCTAGAAGGCTAGGGAGATACCTAAGGTAGCCAATAAGAGATGCCAGTGAGAAGGGGTGTGCTAAGCCACTCCCCTCTCACAGAGATAGGCGCCTTAGTCCAGGCTGCAGGAAGGTGCCTATTTCTGCTTGCGATTCTGAAGCCAGGAACCCTTTGGAGTTAGGCGCCTTGCACTATTTTAACAAGGCGTCTCGGGAGAGGACAACAAACTTTTAGCCCAGCAGTTAGGGTACTCACCTGAAATGTGGAAGACCTCCCTACCCCCCCAGGTCAAACTCCCCTTCTCCCTGAAAGGGAGAGAGGGATTTGGACTGGGATTTGCCACCTCTTAGGAGGGTGCTCTAACCGACGGACTGTGGGATATTCTGCAGTGGGGCTCGCTCAGTCACTCCAGTTGAAGCTGTTGCCCTCTGTATAAATAATGAAAAAGTGATTGGAGCAAGGGGACTGGATCCAGGGTGTCTAACATCCTGGGTGAGTGTCTGAAAGAGTCATTTGGGCCAGAGAGTGACAGAGCATGCAAGCGTGAGAATGGCTCTATAGCCTGCTGGTTGGAGCAGACACTTTAAATCTTGAACTGGGGGTCTCCCCTATCCCAGGTGAGTACCCTAACCACTGGCCTAAAAGTTATGAGGGAGGTATGCTTCCTTCTCTCCCCTGGCTTGTTTTGTGTGGAGTTGGGTGGCCCCAAGTGCACCTACTATATTAGGCCCTGCATGCAATGTAGGTGGCCCAACACCTATATTTCCCTGGTTCATGGATCGCCCTGGGGCTTAGGTGAGAGACAGGTGCACAGACACCTAGAGTGAAGCTATAGTAAGCATGCCCAGAGGCAGAAGCCTAGAAGCCTAGATAATTTTTACTGAAAAAACTTAGGCACTAAGAGAGTTTAGGTGCCGACAGGCTTTGGCAGGGGGATTTGTGCACTTCAGTAGAGCCAAAACTGGGAGTCAGGTGCCTAAAAGAGAGACTTAGTCTCTCTGTTCCTCCATTCCCCATATGTAAAATGGGGATAATAGCATTTCCCTACCTCAGGGCCTTTTTGACGATAAATACATTAAAGATTGTGAGGTGCCCAGTTTCTACAGTAAAGTGGGGGTGATGGGCTTATAAGTACCTTAGAGTGTAAAACTAGACAGAATCAGAACATCTCAACTATTTATTATAGGCCATATCCTGCAAATGGAGATTCTCCTTTAGTTTTAGTGGCTGGGGGTTGTGTTCAAAGATCTGGCTTCTATCCTTGCCAAGAAGGCCTGAAACTCTACTGAGCAGCATATTGAAAATTGTGACTTCCTAGGTAGCAAGTCACAGATCTGATACAAAATTATCTGCTCTGTCTGACTGGTGTGTTATGCAAGGTAGTTTATGAATATTTGTGAAGTGCTTTGAGATCCTTAAAAGAAATGGGTACATTTTCAAATCTGTGAAGGAGGAATTAGCTGTAATGCGGTCACTGTTCATCAGAGTCATGTGGCAGAGTTACAGGGCATGCTTTTAAAATGCATAGCAGGGATGTAAAAATGGTTACCTGCAAGACTATACAACAAAATCTGCTATATGCAGTTCATGCCATGCAAGACTGGGACTATAAATCCCATAGTTCCAAGATCTAAACTTTGCACTGATCTGTGCTCTTGTTGCCACTGCTTCCTTGACCCTAACAGCCACCTTAAATATCTTTTAATAATGAAAAATAGCTAAGAGCAAGATGGTGACCTGCTTTTATAGCAGTACACAGGAAACCATCAGACGTAGGATACCTGCTTTGCAGGCAGTGTGACCAACTCTCATAATTGAACTGTGAGTCTTGTGATATTTGGTGTTTTACATAAAGCCTTGGTTTCTGGAGTAATGTGATTACATGAAAATCTCAGCTTCCATTTAAAAAAAAGTTTCTAAACCATGGGATTGTGGAGAAAAATCTGAAAATGTGAAATCTAAAAAGTTCCAAACCCAGAAAGAAAGATATTATTTTATAATATCACATGTTTTTTTTTAAGCCAGTCTCATGATTCTGGGGGCCCGTCTCTTGATTTTTGAAGGGTTGGGTTTGGCAGTACTGTTCAGGTTACAGTGAGATGGGGAGTGGGCATGTGAGAAAGCAGCCTCTCCAGGGCTACCACTCCCTCCCAGGTAGGAGCAGGGAATGAGTGAAACCTTGGCTCAGTCACCCCGACATGTGGGCCAGCAAAACTGAGATGTTGCAGGCAGAGATATAATCCACTACTGGTATGGCCCAGTGGCATCTTGTTGTAGATTATTTCCTCTCTGAAGCAAGGCATTTCACTGTCCCTGGTGGCATAGCTACATTTTGCCCCTGTAGGAGGGCAGATTGTAATGTTATAATCTAGACCTAAAATCCTCTACCAGGTAGGTTCAACTGGGCTTTCTTTAAATCAACCCACTCTAATCAGTAGATATGTGCAGGCCCATGCAAATCTTTCTGTGCACATGTGCACTTGAGAGCCTTAACAAAACGAGAAGGTAGGAATGAAGGCTTGCTCAGTGATCTGTACATTTATTCAAAGCTAACTGATTTTTATTTAAAAGGAAAATGATTATGTTTAAACAATTACATATTTGTCTACTTAATAATGACCAGAGTTGAAGGGCCAAAGATGCCTTTGAAGTTCAATTGATAAATTATCTCCAGATTCTGGAAAACTATCATAATACAGCTGGCTGGCTGTATATCTCAATTCAATTTGAGACAATAAGAAAATTGTAGCCATCTGCAGACTTCTGCATCTTGTTTTGTTTGTGTGTGTGCGTGCGTGCGCGTGCGTGCATGTGCTAGCTAAGCTAAGAGCCTGAGAAATGAATGCCCTACTGCAGGTTTATATGATATGAGAACAAATCAGACTCTGAACAGTACAAACACAAATGCTGCTTCCTGGTATATTATCCATACCTTGCCAAGATATAAGATCGACATGTCTGCTGTGAAGGCTGATTATTATGCTATTCTTTCATTCATCTGTATGGAATATGTTAGAATACCACAAGATTCATTGGTAAGATTGTGTCAGGACTGTTTTGTGATATCTAGAAGGAGGCCATTTTCTATTTATATTATCAGGCCTCTTAACTGAAAACAGTTGAAAGCCTGAACTGTACTTCAAATCTGCTTCAGCTGGTACCAGCTAGCGTGGCTGCGGAGAACTGAGTAGCATTATACCCAGGGGCATTGCCATGGGTTTTTAAATCCATTTTGTGGTGAGGTCTCTTTCTCTTATGCACAATGCAGTCACTGTCTACTCCCATAAAATGAAATGTATGGTCTGTTTTTCACCTTTCAGGACACATTTTTGTCTTCCTCATTCAAAGTGAAAATGTACTCCTCGGGTAAAATTAGAAAGCACGTCACATCAGAAATAATTTAGGGATTGTAATTCATAATCCACCAGTTTAGTCTCTAGTAGGCAAAGTCTGCCTCAGTATAGATGATCTGTGGGCCACGCCTGGGCTCTGAGACAAGTTTCACATAGCAGGAAATGCAACAGTAACTTTTTATGGTAAAATTAACTGGGTGGGGGGAAATAGTATCTTCAGACAGTCTTTTCCTAAAGAAAAAAATCTTCCTGTTCCTGCTTATGCCCCCTGGTGGTCACACACTATGTAAAGGCAGTGTAATTTTTCTTGGGACACATTTATCCTGTAGGCAGTTGCTTTGTGCCTAAGAAATTATTCAGAAAGATTCAGGCAGGAACAATCTTTACTGTGTAATGTAACAGCTTCCCAAAAGAACACCATAACTCTGCAGTTTTTCCGTACCTATATATTCAGTTAAAGACTGCTTGTAAGACTACCTTCAATAGCTCCATTTGGTAACTTCTCATAATACTACATTCTGCTTATCTATCACATCAGATTACTTGAGATGTATCTTAAGCCTCAATCATAGCAATATAATAGCAACAATGCTTTGCACCAGCCTGTACTCAGACTTGCCACCCACCTTTTTCTCCCTAATAACAGAACCCATTATGACTACCAGGAATGGATGATCTCATTCTAGAAAATCCCTTACACTGCCATTTGCCAAAAAGTAGAGCAAAGCCAACTTGCAAGTCATGGATGAATATCGAGAACAGTGTCATGTTGTAGAAAAATCCTGCAGAATTCCAACCCTCCCTTCTCCACCACCATCTCCTAGCCAGAAAAAAAAAATTCTTACACAAAAACATTATCAAAATCCTCAAAAAAAACACACAACACAAACAAAAACCCAACAGCATGACAAAAACAAAACAAAACAAAACAAAAACAAACAAACAAACAAAAAAACACCTTTTCAAGGTGATGTAGTACCAAATGGATTTCTAAGGACTTCTCCCTCCCCTCCTCCCCATGACTAATCAGCAAGAGTTGATTCAATAGTGTCAGCTACCACTACATTACAATTGCTACCACTTGCACTACAAAAGTAACTTTGTTAGCTGGTAACAATAGTAATCAACCAGACAGGTTTCTAGAATGATTCAACATACATTGTGTCAGCATGATGTACACTCTAACAGCATGGGTTACACACTGCTGTTCCTTTGGTGGATAGGATAGTCATCAACAAAAGGATGGTGATCAGGTCTCAAGAGAAACCTCAAGTTCCCCACATATTGTGTTTTCAAGGCAACAGCTGAAGCCAACGGGGATGCGGCTCCATTTGACCTGGCACACGGGTCAGGGGCCTGGGTCCGGGGTGGGGGCACTTGCCCATGCCAGGCCTGGGCACCACTATGAACTCAATGCCACTGGAGCCACGGCGGCAGGCAGGGGGAGACTCGGGTTTGGGCCATCAGGAGGGGGTGAGCAAGCTGTCCGGCCAGGGATGGGAGCCCAGGGCCCGGCTGCTCGGCAACAGACGTCACCTCAAAAGGCTTGGTGGCCACATGCGGAATGCTGTCCACAGCCAGGCAGGTGGAATGGTCCAAGGGAGATATGAAGGCAAGGATAGACACAGTGGTCTGGGGAAGGGGACAGCAAAGGGAGGTCGCCGCCCAGATCGGGGCCTGCTGACAGGGGGTCGTCGTCCCCCTGGGTAACTGGGGTCAGACCCAGGGCCTTGATTTCCTCGAAGATGGATCCAAAGAAGAATCCGCCGCCACCACTAAAGCCACCCCACTAGAAGCCGAGGCGACAATCGTCTCAGTGCTGACAGGGAGCTCAGATAACAAGGTGGTGGGGGCAGCTCCCTCCAAGGCTTCCCCAGGAAGGGAATCTAAAAGGACCTCCAGAGGGGAGCTGTGCTTCCCCTCTTCACTGCTGTGACTTCCTCCTCAACCAGCACTGCCCTCTGGACTTTGACAGAGGATGCTGCAGAGGCCCTGTCAGTGGCAACCCACCACAAAGGCTTTCGGGATGCTTCCTCCCCCTCTGAGGTGGCAGGAAGTTCTAGGCCTTCTTGATCTTGCCGCGCTTCATCTCAATGAACACCCCGCCCTCCAAGGTCTTAGCAGAAGGCTGGACAGTGGAGGAGGGACCAGGGGGCAAGAGCAATGATGTCAGGGTCAGTGGGGACAGGGATGGGGTGACAAGGGATTGGGAGACCTTCCCCTGTGGTGAGTCCTCTCCCAGGCCAGAAACCAATCCATCTGCCCTCTCCTCTGTGGGCCCCACCCCAGGACATGCTGTGGTAGGTGGCAGGGCCGGCACCCACTGGGATCTCGAGGGGCCCAGGGACTCCTCTGAGCCGGGTTATGGGATAGTCCCTCCGGACATGCCCCACTGCCCAGCAGAGGAAGCACCGGGCTTCCCCCGATGAATAATGAACTCTGTACTGGGCCCCATGATGGGGCACCAGGAAGAACCCCTCAAGAGCCTCCCCGTCACATGCTGCCACCGGCAGCAGCTGGATTTTGACCTGCCAGCGGAACGACAAATCGTGACAGAGGGTGGGGTACTTGCAGTCTGGCGGGAGAGGGCTGACCATGGAAATTGACTTCCCCAGGGTGGAGAGGAAGGGGAGCAGGGTGGCATTAGGGAGGAAGGGCGGTATGAAGCTGAGCACCACCCATATGCCCAGGGGCTCTCAGGGGACATAGATGCCTCTCACTGCCAGGCCCTTCTCTACTGCCTCCTGAGTGGCAGCCTCCAATGCCAAGAAGAGCACTACCTTTCCGTACATCTTGGAGACCGCCACCCATGCCAATGCCCTCACATAAGTCTTGACGTGACGTGAGGTGGCTACCAGGAGGCAATGGATGCCTTGCCTCCTGGTCAGGGTGGGGAAGGGGCCCGGGCCACTAGAGATGTTACTCAAGGAGGTGGCGGGGGCAGATGATGGGGCAGTGGCTGGAGAGATGGCAGCTACCTGGGTGTATGCTCTGGGGGTCGAGGCAGCAGCACCCCCAGAGCTGGTGAAGGGGACGACAAGAGAAGGGGTTGCTGCAGCCGATGGTGGGGCCACTGTGTGGACAGAGGCCCCCACCCTGGGAGGCTTTGCCTTCTGGGAGGGGCTCTTGCCCTTCTTTTTCCCCTGGCACTTTCTGCCGGCTGAGGAAGTCGTAGCAGCAGTGGCAGAGGTTCCTCCCGTGCCTGCCGCTGCCAGTGCCCCAGTGGGGGCAGTGGTGGGGTTAGATCCGGCAGTGGTGGTGGTCAGAGTGGTAGCCGTGGGAATGGGTCAGGGAAGGCTGAGGGCAGGGGACAGGGTTGACTAGGGGAGGAGTCCTGTCCCCCCCAAGTCTCCCCATCCATTTGAGAGATGTGACAGGAGCAAGCACCAAAGGGAGTGGGCACAGGCAAAGGGGTGGGGAAGGGCTGACCGTTCCTTCCCACTAGGACACAAGTAGGGGAGAAGGGTACCTACAGAAAGGGGTCACAGGGGCAAGCATTGGGGAAAAGGGGAGAGGCAGAGAGGGAAGGAGAAGGGCGGGATGGCTGATCGCTCCTTTCCTCTATGCTCAGGCAGGGGAGGAGGGCGTCGATAAGGAAGGGTCACAAGGGCTTTATTTGGGGTGGGAGGTTCTGGCTCCTCCAGCTGCACTGAGTGGGAGGGGGTTAGAAAGGCATCAGGGAGTGAAAGGAGTGGGGGCACAACAAAAAATAACCAGTGGGCTGCAGGGGCTCACGGGTGCTTGAGGAGCATGGGCTCACAGAGCAGGTAGGGTGGGACAAGAACAAGCAGCAAAAAGGGGGGGGGGGAACAGGTCTACCGCAAGCCAGGGATGGGGTAGGAAAGGACAAGGGAATCACAGAGGCTAAGACAGGGCAGGGAAACCAACAAAAGCTGAAGGACTGAGGTGTGGCAGGGAAACCAAGCAAGCTTGGTTGGAGCAGGCTGGGGGGACAAAGTGGAGGGTGGGGGGCCCTCCAGCCAAACATAGCTGGGGAAGGGAGGGCAAGTCCAAGGGGGGGAGGAAGGGAAAGAAAGCAGGTGCCTCCACATGTACTTGGGTAGTGAGAAAAAAACAATTCTTGCTAGTGCAACAGTCCCAGATGGTGCAGGAGGCAAATGGCTGAATTGAAGGGTGAAGAGGTGATGCAGGTGGCGGAGGGTGGCTGGGGGTGGTGGAGGGGGTAACAGCGATGATAGTGGTGGTGGGGCAGGGTGGGAAGTAGATGGATCAGGGGGAGGGCTCCACACTGCTCTCCCCACAGCAACAACAGTAACTTCCCCACCACCACAAGAGCAGAGATGGCACAGTCACTCAGTAATGAACAAACCCCCTCCACAGCTCCTGGTGTAATCCTGAGCATGTCCCCAGCAGCAGTCTCCCTTCTTCTCACAGGGAACAACAGCAGCAGTCTCTCAGGTGGTGCTAGGAGCAGCAGCAAGCCAGCTGGCCAAGAAGGTCCCCCCACAAGTGATAGCAGTAGTAGTAATGGGGCCACTTACTCCCTCCCCACAAGCCAGGAGGGAGGCAGGCTAGCAGAACCCCAAACAGTGGCAGCGGCGGCAGTAAGGGATTCAGGGGAGCTGGTCCCCACAATAGAGTGCTAGCCCAGGGGCTGATGTATCAGCCCCAGAAGGAGCAGCAAGTCCCTTTGCCCCTGGTAGTTGAGCAGGGGTTACTGCAGGTTAATTAACACACCTGGAGTCAATCAAGGCTCCACCTAGGACTTGCTAAAAGCCTCCTCTCCACAGAAAGGGTGTGGCTGGAGTTGTGAGGTGAGCTATCAGAGTGTGAGAGCAGGCAAGATGCTGCCAAGAGCCAGGAGGGAGGCTTTAGGAGATGGAGTAGAATGCTGGTAGAAGAGAACCCTGCAGGTACAAAGACTGGGGAAGGGAAAACCCTGCCTGAAGAGGGTAAAGAACCTTTCCCAGGACTGGAAACCTGAGGGAAAAGACCCTGCCAGAAGGGGAAGATAGAACTGGACATTTGGTTTGGCACTACCACGCCCAATGGGGCTGTCAGAGGTTGAGAGCCTTCCCTGGCAAGAAGGCCAGGAGAGACCTCTGTCTAAGCAGGGTATGGACATCAAGTCAAGGGGCATGTGGAAATAACCCAGGGAAGCTATCAGCTTTCCTGAAACCACAGCATGAAGCTGCTACTTGTAGGGTCCCTGGGTTGGGGCCCAGAGTTGAGAGTGGGACTGGGGTCCCCTCTACCCCATCTCCTACTGGCCATTCACTGGAGGGGCAAGAGCCCCAGGGAAGAGGCAAGGGCCTGTGAGAACCAGAGACAGGACCAGGAGCCAGCAGAGAGTGGCCATCTTAGAGAGGCTGTATTATCCTCCCCCACCACTAGAGGGTAGAAGACCACTAAGGGTGAAGCTGTTCTCTTTCCTACTGCTAGAAGAAAGCACTGGAGCCATCGAGGTAGAGGAAGAGCTTTGTCACAGTAGCTACATGGGGAACAAATATTTAATAATGGACTCTTCAATCTAGCAAAGAAAAATATATCCCAGTCCAATGCCTGGAAGTTGAAGCTAGATAAATTCAGACTGGAAATAAGATGTAAATTTTTGACAGTGAGAGTAATTAACCATTGGAACAATTTATCAAGGATTATGAAGGATTCTCCATCACTGACAATTTTAAATCAAAATTGGGTGTTTTTTTAAAAGATCTGCTCTATGAATTATTTCAGGGAAATTCTGTGGCCTATGTTAAACAGGAGGTCAGACTACAGAATCAGAATGGTATCTTCTAGCCTTGTAATCTACGAGTTAAGTGTTGCAGGATCCAGCTTTATATTAGGAAATTTGTCCTTGGCTGACAAAGGCTGTCAGTCACTGGTAAATTCCTAGTGGCTACTTGTATGAAACAGGCCAAACTAATTTAACCCTTAATGCCTGTCTGCCTTTGCATCTCTGCAATTGTATAATGTATTGTGTATAAATCTATAAATATATTTATTATAAGGTTCAAGGGTTTTTTTAATGAATGAAGAGGTCCATTTAAATACCTACTTAATACTTACCTGGAAAACAACTGCCTGCTGAATATTCAAAATCTTACACTGACATAATAAATCTTTAGACATACATGGCAAATGAATACATCATTAAAAACAAAACAAAAAAACCCCTAGTGTACCATTTATGATCTGACCTGTTTTAAGAATATGCCTGTTAAATAAATTTAGCACATGAACAACAGTATATGCCAATGCTCTACATATGGTCAAACTTTAAAGAAATACTTACTAGAATAATAACCCACAAAGGAGTTAAATATCCTGGCTATAGATGTTTTTTTCTTTGCCCATACCACTAAAGTTCTGTATTTTTTTCCCTCAGGGCATGTTGTTTTGCTAATGGATTTAACACCACCATTTGGTCTAAGTTCCTGATGCCTGCTCCAATCAGAGTACAAACCACTACAGGAAAAACACATGAAGGTTCGTCTCTTTCACTCTGGGGCTCTCAAGGAGACAAACTGTTATTTCTTTGCCTTTTAAAGACCATGTTTAGTGATGGGTGAAAGAAAAGAGAGAGTGAGGAATGAAAGTAAGCTCTGGTGTGTCTTGGAACCTTCTCCTGGAGGAGAGCAAAGTCCAGAACCACTGAGATAAATGCAATTTCCATCACAAACTCCAGAAACACACATTAGCTTGCCTCTTTGACCTGTGTATATAATGTTTTGGTATTTACTCTACTTTACTGGATTTTTAGAACATTCTTTAGTCCCCTGGCCTTGGCCTTTACCATTTAATCTTCAGATTTGCAATGCTTCTTCCTCTTCTTCATTAGACTGAATTAACAGAGGGGGCCTTGATTAACCCTTTTAATGTGGTGTTTTTCTCAGAGGCATCTCCTTTCATTGTCTCTGTTGCCTTTTGGTGAAGTCTTCCCTTATGAATGGGAAATTGAGTTCCGATAGATTTTGCATACCTCATTTAGCAACCAACTTTATGGAAAAGCAATCAAAGTTCCCCAACCTTGTAAACCTCACCTCCACACTCCCTGCTTTTCCTGTCATGGCAAGCACTTTGGATTTATCACCATGAGTTAAGCTTGCATGCTGGAGCAGTCCAATGGTCCATCTACTCTGTTAATCTGCAGAAGTATTGATAGTTGCCCATACTGAACATAAAACACTCATAAGGAGCCTAATTGTATTAAAATTAATGGACCATTGGAGAATTTCTTCCTGACTACAATTGGTGGTCATCTTATGCCCTGAAGAATGAGGACTGATTAATAGCCCATATTCTTTTTTTGTAGTTGATGTATCTGAAGATGCTGCTCTTATTAATATGTGTTTAATTATACTTTTAATCTATTTGCCTCAGTAATTTCCTCTGGGTGGGAGTTCCATGATTGTATGTTTTTGTTTTGTTTTTATATAAGTCCTATTACTTTAAATGTGTTGCTTTTTACTTAAGCATACCTTTATTTTTGTATTATGGGAAATAGTAAATAGAAACACCAGTGCATGTGACTGAAGGAATTAAATATTCAGTAAGATTAAACTGTTAACAAGCTCCACTATCTTGTGATTCTTTAGTTTCTGAAACACTTCCTGTGTGCTGTCTACTGTTCTGAGTTGTGTATTTCACTTTTATTCTCTCCTGCTCTGGTCCATTTTTTATTTTATTACCTGTAATATTCACTCAGATTTTTGAAGTAATTTGCTACAGTGATGCTCTAATTCCTTTTGTTTTCACTATTCATGACCATTGTGTTTTACTGGCAGTAAAATTTCTGGAAAACAAACTTCAGGGCCACATTTATAAGTATTCAGAGGCAACAAATATTGATGGTGGAAATGCATTAGCACTCATGCAGTTACAGAAACAATACCGTGTGACTTACCTGACTAATCACAATTAACCAACACAACACAAATATTGAATCTTCAAAGAGAGCTATTAATGAACAGGAGGAATAAGTTACTTTTTAATTGCCAAAATATTTGAATACTGAAGAAATAAAGGGAATTTTGGTCTATTCATGAATAGCAGAAAAACAGACTAAATCCCCAGAATAAATCTTTGTTTATTATTCATTGTGTTCTGGAACTTATTTGATACTCTAGATATCGTCGGTATTTTTACTGATTTCTGGCTTTAGTTTCAAGTTTAGATTATAAATGTGCATAATTCCCAATGCCAAGGAGCCCACTTATTTTAAAATAAAAATGACAAACAACATTACATCAATTTCCATATATCAAAATCACATCAGAAGTTATCTTGACACATGATTGCTGAGTAGAGGTGTGTTTACATAGGTACATTTTATTCAAAGGAATTCCTGCTTTTTTCACTGTGCAAGATACGACAGATAATATCAATCAAGGGAATGAGCAAGAAAATAGCACCTGAATTTGTTACCTTTCATTAACTATCCATGCGTTTAAAAGAACTTTAATCATATTATGAAATTATATTTGATATTAATTACTGTTTTGCAAGGATACAATCAGGATACTTTATTATTGAAGTCTGATGTAAGCAAGTCATGTTTGATTAGATAGAACCATCTAGAGTTCTTGCTCTGTGCTCCTCATTCATCCAAAAAAAGGATAAAATTTTGTCATAGAGAAACCTCCAACATTCTCTTTAGACAGTGCCAGAATTGGCCATTTTTGCTTAATTAAAAACTGCAGTTTCTCATAACAATACTTAGCACTGACAATGAACTCAGCATGTTCCAAGTGATGTGCAACCATTAACAAATTAACTCTGCCCCCCAAAAAAGTAGATAGTTAAATATGTTATCCTTATTTGACAGATGGGAAAACTGAGAAAGTGATTTGCACAATGCTACGAACCGAATCAGTGGCATAGCTAATATTAGGATTCAGGGTCTCCTGACTCCATTCTCATTCCTCCAGATCATACTGTATTGCTGGAATAATAATATCTTAGCTTCAAAAGCATTTCATAGATTAAATGGAGAGGTGTATAGCGGCATTTTACTGGAGTGTAAATAGCAGAAGGGATTGGCAACAGGTTATTAAGCGTTCACTGCTGGGTCACTAGCTCAAGTCTGGCCCAGGCTGATAGAGTGAAAGTCATTATCCTCCAAAGGCTTTTCTGTGGTATATTTAAAATGAGTTTATGATCTCACTCCAGTTCCTTGTTATGAGTTGAGTTAAAACATTGTTCAGACTGATGTGTGAACATCTGGGCAGACTTTATTAGGCCTTTTTTAAGGTGTGGAATGTTCCTTACAACTATCTTAAGTGAAGGGTGTTGGCTTTTCTCTCATTTGGTGCTGACATGAGATTTACCCATGTATATCCTCACAGAAGCAAGTTAAGAGACAAGAAGTGAAGCTGCCCGCCATTCTTATATTCTCTCTCCCCTAACTTGTTTTCCTAATTATACACCTAACTTTATAACAGTTTTGATCATCTGTGCCTCTCTTGCTTGTTAAGAAGGTGAGCAGTATTTCTTATATTGTAACACACTTTTATTGTTACAAATTTGTTCATCATTCTGAACAGTTCAGCAAAATTTGATGAAAACAAATTGCAGCTTTTTTCTTTTCTTTTTTTTTTTTTGCTCAAACTATTCACTTAACTATTGCTTTGAATATTCTTTGTTGGTAATTTACTATTCATATTGCACAACTCATCACCTTGATCACGTGATTTTTTTTTCCTGCTCTCTTATTGGATCACGTCCAACTTCACTGTGGTGTCAAGACTGCTAGGTGAGCACTTCAAGAATGAATAGGTGTGCAAATATTTTATATGAACAAGTATTGACATATTTACATGTCTTAACACTTGTTGAGAAAAAATTTTGCTGGTGCAAAGTTTTGTAAAAAGCAAAGTAAAGGGATTGCAAATATCAGAAAGTGATTCAGTTTTTACTCAAAGAAAGGTTTGTGCATACTCTTATTCAACAGTTGCCCAGATCTAGACTTAACCTACTCTCAAATGGTAGCTTTTTATGTGATTATTCTTATTATACTAGAGACACTTTTTAAATGTTGTCTATTGATTTCCCTTTCTTTGTAATTAGATATAGTGATTGAAATAGCTTTTGTATTGCACTGCAGTTTTCTTTTACTTAGGCTTGAAATCTGGATCTAGATGTCCACAAAATTTCAAACAGCAATAAAAATAAGAGTGGAAAAAAATGTTTAATATCAATAACCCTGTTGACCAAAGTAAAAGATTTCCTTTAAACAGATGGCTATCTTTCCATATGCTTACATAGAAGAGAAATTAGATTAAAGATGTACATGTGAGCAATGTCTGCATATTCATGCCTTACAGACAGGCAGTAAACCCTTTATAAAAAGGTCCTCCCTTCCCTGCTGCTCAGCCTTGTCTTTAGGGAGTAGATCGATTTGCTTCGATTACTTCTTCCTGTTTTTACAGCGAGTTCAAATGCCAGAGGATATTGCTTCGCTCAGAAAAGATGGTAGAAGTCACATTGCTGTGCAAGGCATCATTGGTCATGGAGGAGGCATTGTTTTGGAAGCATTATGCTTTTAAGTGAGTCCTTTCTCACACAGAGAGAATTCCTATACCCTGCAGTTGTCTGCATACCACCTCCTTGCAAAAGTCGCAGTTGTCTGTCTATGATCTCTCTATGTTTTAAGCTCCATGACATTGCCTTTTGTTGGCATTACAAGGAAATTTCTCCTCCCCCCCAACCTGACTTCTTTAATAAAATAATCATAAGGGAAATAAATTGTAATTATAAGTCTTGCAAGTAGGATTTTAACCCGCAACACTTGCCTTTTGTGGAGACAGATTTTTAAAGGAGATGGGCTCATGCAGCACCCACAGTTGGGGCCAGATTTTCAAATCAGCTCTGCTCTCATTTAGGCATCTAAATAAGAGCCAGGTTTTCAGAACTGTTCTTCACCCAGCAGCGTCTCCTATACCACTTACAGTCTATGTGCTGAGCTTTTTGGGAAATCTGGAGGCAACACCCTCAGATGGCAGAAATGGTCACAGTGCTAATAGACCTTAGTGGAGGGTGTTCAATTCAGTGGCACCACTGTACTCTCTAGGAGAGCACCCACCTGCAGGTCTGAGATTAGTGTGACTAACGAAGCGTTAGGAGAAAAGTATAACCTGAACTGTTGGAGCCATCAACATGCTTTTGTGATATCTTAGGAAGCATGTGGAGAGATCCCTGCTGGCAACAGACAGAGGTGTGAGTGGGATCTACCATGGGTTAGTTCATTTCTGTTTTCTTTGTAATGTAAAATATTTCTTTACTAGCTGGTCACTCATTATACAAATATCTAGGAACATAAATCTACCTAATATGGCATTCACCACTAACACTCCCCCTCCCCCCAAAACAAACAAACAAACAGGCAAACAAAAAATCCTCAGCTGAGGAATAGGAAGGCCCAGAAGCTTGGTAACGGGTGGGGAAACTTTTGCCTTAGATTGCTTCTCTGAATCAAAATGGTTAGAGCACAAAAGGTCATTATCTGATGGCATTTGCTGGTTTGTGAAAAATTAACTGAAGATCCCTAAGATCTATGTCCAGTTTCAGAGAGGACAAATGTTCACATCATGACATCCATGCCACTTGAGGGGGTGATTTTAACACGTCGACTTCCAGATTGATTGACTGGGTCTTCACTGACCGCTCAATCAATCCAGATACATCGCCGCTGTCAGTGAAGATGTACCCTGAATACTTTTCCCGGATCTGAAGAAGAGCTCTGTGCAGCTTGAAAGCTTGTCTGTCTCACCAACAGAAGTTGGGTCCAACACAAAATATTACCTCACCCATCTTGTCTCTCTAATATCCTGGGACTGACACAGCTACAACACTCCTTACACCAAGAACAGTGTAAACAGCAGTGTCTAAAAAAATAGAAGTTTGATCTGAATAATTAACTTAGTCTTCTTTCTAAATGGAACTATATAAATGTACATATCTAGCTAATCTAATGTATTTAAAAGGCATCTATCTTCTTTGTATCTAAGCTCCAAGCAAAATGAGGAAAGATAAGAGTTCATGTGTAATTTAAATCCTTGTTTCCTTTAGTAATTAAATCAGTAAGGACAAAGTAAGAGCTAGGACTGAAATATGTGAGTTATCAGGTCAGTAACCTCCCGTCTCTCACATCCCCCTTAAACAGTTGTGAGTCAACTGTTTAGTAATTGAAAATATTATCCCAAAATAACTGTCTGGAGTTGGACCAACTATTGTCTCATCAGCCATTATTGCAACTATATTTAAAAGCAAAAGCCAGAAACAAGAAGAGATGAAAGGAATGCAGTGAGTAGTAAAAACACATGGCCGTTTAACCATTGTGTTGGGTCTCTGTGCCACTCTAGGGCCCCTCTCCCATTTTACACTGTGTCAGTCAGAGGCCATAGGCTTTTGTTCTGAAGACAGCTCTGCTAAGGCACGCATATTGCTGAGCATACCCGACACAGTGTTCATTGGTTAGCTATTTTGGTAGTTCAGTGAGATTTTGAGAACTTCATATCTTTCCCCTACTTTTCAAGATTTCACTGAACACTAGATTGACCTTTGTCATACTTCACTCCACCTTACCTTCCACACAACCGCTCCTGCATGCAAAGATCTTTCACAAAAAATCTCTTTAAAGAATACTTTAAGAAAGTGGTACAGTAGTGAATGTAGCAATTGCTATCTCTACCTAAGGGTGTACAGGTAGAATAGAAAATTATCCATGTTATTTTATATAATATCAAATAAAGCTAAAGGAAGAGTAAAATAATTATTCTACTACATCATAATTGTTCTATATGATTTTATATTTAAGATATTTATGCTGTAATTTTTGGACACATGAATTAAAGTTACAGATGGACCAAAACAAGATCCTCAAATCTAATCCCTTTTGAATTTCCAGGGGGAGAGGGGTTGATACAAGATTCACACTCATTTTGATGGGTTTTGTTCCATCTTGATCCAAAAATGTAAGGGATTCAGGTTCAGATGTGACCGAAATCTTGACTATTTTAGGAACATGTCAGGTATTTGGAATGATGGAACCCTGATGAAACCAAACAATCTCACATTCATTCTGTTTTGTGTCAAAATTTCATGAGAACAGCCTGTGAGATTTCAGTCTTGTCAGATCCCCAAACCCTACCCCTGATTCAGCCTCAAACGGAAATTCCTTACCCCAACCTAAACTTTATCTGTATCTGAACAACACTTCGACATCCCATCTTAATTTAAAATTAGTCATCATACAAACAAACAAAAGGAAGAAGATGGAGTGGTGGATGTGACAAGCGTTAATTTAAAGCCACGAGAAAAAAAAAACAACCATACGATATCCATGAATCTAGGAGAACCATATGATCTCCTCATTATCTGTAAAGGGAAGTTGGAGAGAGGACTTTCAGTTTTCCTTAGGGCCTCCTTAATGATGACCCTAATGCTTCAGTGGACGTTGGAGGAAAATACATTTAAGTGTCAGGTGGAATGAACAATTGACTACTGCAGAATGAAGAAAGAGGCCAGATAATATCATGATGGGGAGGTATAAGAACATGGATAATATAGAAGAGGGTAAAGAGAAGACCCTGAAAGAAAAGAAGACTATTTACAGGGTGATGTGGGTGGATGGATAGGGGATGATAATCCAATCCAGAGCCTGAGGCAATAATTCAATCCACAGCAGTAGAGGCTGGGCTGGATAAACCTGCAGCAATGGCTTTAAATGAAAAGGATAGTGTTCAGACAACTGCTGACACCCATTCACATCTCCTGTAGTCCTAAATACCAAACCCATCAGAAGCACGAAAGTAGCATGAATATGAAGAAACAAAGAGGAGTCGTTGTCGTGTTATTCTTTTTCTTTATTCTGCTTTTACTGGTGAGGGCTATGGCAGCAGCAAGGAGAATAGGGAGGACCAGACCTCCCTTTCTTCTGCAATATGTTCTAGCTCCTCTTGGTCAATTCCCAGTCCAGCCGGGATATATAATCTCTCCAGCGTATCCTGGGTTGGTCTCGGGGCCTCCTCCCAATCGGAAGTGCCCAGTATAGTTCCAAAGGAAGCCTACAAGGGGGCATCTTTATCAAGTGTCCAGACAACCTCAGATGACTCCTCTCGATCTGGAAGAGTAGTGGCTCTATTCTGATGCTTTCCTGAATAGCTGAGCCCCTCACCCTGTCTGGGAGAGTCAGCCTAGCCACCCTGTGGAGAATCCTCATTTCCACTGCTTCTACCCATGATCTCATCCTTTCGGTCATTACCCAAAGTTCATGACCATAGGTGAGGACAGGGACATAGATTAACCTTAAACCGAGAGCTTCGTCTGAAAACTTAGTTCCCGCTTCTCCACGACAGATGGGTACAGCATCCACATCACTGCCACCACCACACTAATCCGCCGATCAATCTCACGTTCCCGCTTGTCATCACTCATGAACAAGACCCCTAGATACTTAACCTCTTCCACTAAGAGCAGCTGCTTCCCCTTCACCTGGAGAGAACACTCCACTCCTTTTTTCCAGGAAAGAACCATGACCTTTGATTTGGAGGTGCTGATTCTCATCCCAGCCACTTCACACTCATCAGTAAAGCATTTGAGTGCGCATCAGAGATCACAGTCTGAAGAAGCAAGAAGGATATCATCATCTGCAAAGAGCAGAGATGCCACCTCCAAGTCCCCATATCAGATACTCTGCCCAATACGGCTGTGCCTTGATATCCTGTTCACGAAGATCACGAACAGGAGTGGGGACAGTATCCACCCTTGGTGGAATCCAACACCACCTTTGAATGAACTTGCCTTTTTGCCAAGAATACAGACACAACTCTCACTATGGGAATAGAGGGACTGGATAGCACGCAGCAGTGGCCTCTCATACTCTTGCAGCACTTCGCACAGGACATCTTGAGGAACGCAGTCATAAGCTTTCTCCAGGTCTACAAAACAAAGGAAGATAAGTTAGCAAACTTTCATGACTCCTTGAGTATCTGTGAAAAGCAAAGAGCTGGTCCATTGCTCCACGTCCAGGATGGAAACCACACTGTTCCTCCTGAATCCGAGGTTCAACTAACGGGCGTAGCCTCTTCACCAATACCCTGGCATAGCCAACACAGAAGAGTACCAAGGTGAATTTTGAACAAACATCAACACTTTCAAATTTGAGTACCTAAAGAGAGGCATTTAAATATGGATTGAAGTGCCTAACTATGGGTCCCCAAATTTGAAAATCTTGCTTTTGAGTCTTTCTAAATGACTAATGTTTAAACTTGATTGATAAGTTATGACAGTGCCAGATTTCGGCAACCTTTTTCCTGAGTTTTGAACTTATACCTACAAAATTCAGAATGCAGAGGCTGGAACTTGATATATACAGAACACAGAATGTTAGATGGTGTAGTTTGCAAGCTGGCATAACCAACTAAAACCCATTAGCAGAAACATGCTGTTTCATTTACATGGGAAATAGTGTTCTCAAACTTCTCCCTCCTCCCACTTTAGATCAACAACAAATTAAAACCATGCATGAATCACAAAAAGGAAATTAGTCTTGGTAGACAGTAAGAAGTAGTAGTTGTAAATTTTTTCTGTAGTTCTAAATGTGCAGTTCTAATATGTAGTTCACTTCATCTGGCATATCTCTGACCTTGATAATGATGTATTTCCCTGACAGATACATACTTGATCAGATTGGATCAGGGAAATAGGCTCTTTTGGATAGGGGTTTCTGTGGAATTGCAATAGTATGTGTTCACTGACCCCAAGTTGAAAGAATGTTTCATTTCAATAGTTTGAAGTGGAAACTGATAGTCTCTGTTGTTTTCATAGCTCAAGCTGTGCAGCCATGAGGAGGTTTTTATTTTAAAGTAACTAAAGAGAGGTCCTGTTACTTTGCAGGAGATAAGATGTGGGGGTAAAAAAGAAATGCAGTACAGCTTTATTTTATATAGTGGCTTCCAAAAAAAAAAATCCTTCCCAAAATTCTTGACAGGGTTAAATAAAATAGTTTCAGGTCCTGATTCAGCCCAGGTTTTATGCCAGCTTCTCCCAGCATTCAAACCAAGAGGCAAGGAGCTGATGTGGTAAATTAATCAATGGGGCAGGTTGTGGAGGAGCAAGACAATCACAATTTTTACTTCACCCCCCAAATTAGCCACTGGGGGCCAGTAAAAGCATGATTGGGGAGCTAGGGTTGTTTTGATTTAGCAATTCACACCTTTTGAATGACATAATAGCAGAGCACTTGACATTAAAATGTATAAGCAAAGGAGGCAAGATAAGTTCTAACAAGATTTGAAAAGAAGTGAAGACTGTACTATTTGTACTGTCAGGGAAATACATCATTACCAAGGTCAGAGATATGCCAGATGAAGTGAACTACATATTAGAACTGCACATTTAGAACTACAGAAAAAATTTACAACTACTACTTCTTACTGTCTACCAAGGCTAATTTCCTTTTTGTGATTCATGCATGGTTTTAATTTGTTGTTGATCTAAAGTGGGAGGAGGGAGAAATTTGAGAACACTATTTCCCATGTAAATGAAACAGCATGTTTCTGCTAATGGTGGACTGGGAAGTCAGGTGAACTGGGAAGAAGTCAAGAACACCCAAGCATTCAGGTCAGTTTGAGTTTGCTCAGGTTTCTGAAAATATCTCGTTCCCCTTTGGATTATAGAGAAGCTAAGTCTATTCATTAGCATAGTGACTCTCACACTAGCGTTTATAACCAGTCAAAGTATTCGTAATGAATAGTTCGTTCAACCACGTTAGCCATTTTTTCCTGTTTACTAAGCAGCTGCAGAAAGACCTAACTTTTATAAAAGTAGTTGTTGCTCATAACAATTACTTAAATCATTGATCATAACAAATTCCATCTTAATGATTCTTCTTGGAATGCTAAATATGACTGATTATTTGCTGTATGTGATATGCACTTCAGACTGTTCAGTGGCCACGTGAATCACAGGCATTGCTTTCATTTTCTCATTGGCTGTCCTAGGCTTTATAAGTAGGTGTAGGGACTTAAAAGAAGGCAGAGAAGAAGCACATCTCAAGATGTAATCCAGAGAGAATGTTTTTACGCTGACAACAGCTAAACGCTAGGAAAAAGAATAGAAATGCAGAATATGCATTTTGATCAATGTGATGTTGATTTATAAGGCCAAATTCTAACCAAGATTAAAACATTTGAATGTTGGTGACTATATTTCTTGGCACTATCTGCATGCCTCTATAATATGCCCCCTGTGAAACTGTGAGCAAGTATGAATCTGGGCACTGTTAGAAAGAGCTACAAGACAGGTATGATTGTCTTGCCTAATTTAGCCTACTCACCTGATTAAATCCTGGTTTCTAAGCTGACATGTTAATCTTCAAGCAGTAGTATATTATGATACTTTGACTCTTGTATTGATATCTTGAATGCTGTGACTTAAATCTCATAGGGAGGCCAGTTTTCATGGTGGTGAGTGCCAAATAAATGCTGCTATTGGTTGCGCAACTCCATTATTTTCATAAAACTTAAATCAAGGCTGAGTATGTTCCACTGAGCCCAGGATGCAAAAAGCGCCCTGCATTCCGAACTCCAATGACCTTTCAGTTTAGACTTCTTCCGCACACAGTAATTGGTGGTGATACAATCTCCAGTATCAGATCCTCCCTCTTGGAAACTTTGCTTTGACCTTTAGAGTTTAAAGAAGAGCAAGGTAGCATACTAGACAAATCCCAGTTTGCACAAACTTGCTGTTAGTGTTCCTCTGAATTGAAATAGGTAGGGATAGGATGCCTCAGGCGATTAATAGCAGGATGTGAAGTCTTTCACCTGTAGCATACTAAATCAAATTCAGCCCAGATTGGCACTAAGTAACCAAATGTATTTACTGTCTGATGGCAGATTGGTGGCCTGTGTGAAATGAATTGGTAACTCCAATCTACTTCCTAAGGGATGAGGGCCCATGTCAACAAAAGTAGTGCCATTAATTCAAACACTTTACTAGCAAGCTCAATAGAAGAGCCTGTGATTGAATGAGGATTGGGACTGAAATATCTCGGTTGTCCATAGAAATGTTACCTACAAATCAAGTTTTGACACACTCGGATAGTGTGGGGATGTTTGAAAGACCACTATGTGTCGAGCAGTTGATCTGTGGATAAAAACAGGATTTCAGTTGAGCTGTCAATTCAGCACATTTCAGGAACTATGGACATTGTCTGTCTTTCTAAACTTTTTGGTGGTTAACATGTACATTAAAGAAATGCTGGAACATTTTCTGTACCTATGCCTCCTTTTTAAAAAGCCTCTGATACTTACAGTAGACAGAATTATAATTATATAATAATTATATTAATAGTTATATAAATTATATAATTATAATTATATTAGAATGATCAGCCTTGGTTAGAATTTGGCTTTCATCATGCATCTTTCATACCCTGGGTATTAGAGATGGGACCCAATCATAGAATATTAGGGTTGGAAATCTCAGGAGGTCATCTAGTCCAACCCCCTGCTCAAAGCAGGACCAATCCCAAATAAGTCATCTTAGCCGGGGTTTTGTCAAGCCAGGCCTTAAAAACCTCTAAAGATGGAGATTCCATCACCTCCTAGGTAGCCCATTCCAGTGCTCCACCACCAGCCTAGTGAAAAAGTTTTTCCTAATATCCAACCTAGACCTCCCCCACTGCAATTTGAGACTATTGCTCCTTGTTCTGTCATCTGCCACCACTGAGAACAGCCTGGCTCCATCCTCCGTGGAATTCCCCTTCAGGTAGTTTAGGCTGCTATCAAATCCCCCCTCATTCTTTTCTTCTGCAGACTAAAAAACCTAGTTCCCTCAGCCTCTCCTCATAAGTCATGTGCTCCAGCCCCTTAATCATTTTCATTGCCCTCTGCTGGACTCACTCTAATTTGCCCACATCCTTCCTGTAGTGGGGGGCACAAAACTGGACACAATACTCCAAATGTGGCCTCACCAGTGCCAAATAAAGGGGAATAATCACTTCCCTCAATGTGCTGGCAATGCTCCTACAAATACAGCCCAATATGCCCATTATCCTTCTTGGCAATACGGGCACACCGTTGACTCATATCCAGCTTCTTGTCCACTGTAACCCCAAGGTCTTTTTCTGAAGAACTGTTGCCTATCCAGTTGGTCCACAGTCTGCAGCAGTGTATGAGATTCTTCTGTCCTAAGTGCAGAACTCTGCATTTGTCTGTGTTGAACCTCATCAGATTTCTTTTGGCCCAATCCTCCAATTTGTCTAGGTCACTCTGTATCCGATCCCTGCCCTCCAGTGTATCCACCACTCCCCCCAGCTTAGTGTCATGTGCAAACTTGCTAAGGGTGCAATCCACCCCATCCTCCAGATCGTTAATGAAGATGTTGAACAAAACTACCTTAGGACTGACTCCCTGGGCACTCCACTTGTTACCAGCTGCCAACTAGACATTGAGCCATTGATCATTATCTATTGAGCCTGATAATCTAGCCAGATTTCTATCCGCTTTTATATTGCATTCATCCAGTACTTCTTTAACTTGCTGCCAAGAATACCGTAGGAGACTATATACAAATCTTTGCCTTCTATGATGAGATGACTGGCTCTGTGGATATGGGGAAAGCAGTGGACGTGATATATCTTGACTTTAGCAATCAGGTTGGTCAGGCATGACTTGCTCTTGGTGAATCGATGCTGACTGTTCCTGATCACCTTCCTCTCTTTCAAGTGCCTCAAAATGGATTTCTTGAGGACCTTCACCATGATTTTTCTGGGGTCTGATGTGAGGTTGATTGGTCTGTAGTTCCCCAGATCTTCATCCTTCCCTTTTTTGAATACTGGCACTATATTTGCCTTTTAAAAATTGTCCGGGACCTCCCCCAATCACCAAAAGTTTTCAAAGATAATGACCAATGACTCAGAAATCACATTAGCCAACTCTTTCAGCACCCTCGGATTCATTGCATTCAGCCCCATGGACTTGTACATGTCCGGCTTTTCTACGTAGTCCTCAACCTGTTCTTTCACCACTGAGGGCTACTCACCTCCTCCCTATACTGTGGTGCCCAGTGCAGTAGTTTAGGAGCTGACCTCATCTATGAAGGGACACAAAGAACTAGTTCAGAACCACTTTGCATCTGGGGAAAATTCAAATTTCAATGTGAATTTAATGTCCAGGCTTTATCTCTAAAATGAGCTGAATCAAATCTGGCTCTTTATAGGCTAGTTTGGAGCACTTTATAAAATTACAGATCAGATTCTTCCTATACAGTTGTCATGTGGGAAAATGGAACAGCTTTATACCCTCAACAATAGCTCACTCTTAGCCAGAGTATGGGGAAAAATTGGTTATGAGTATTCTCTGCAATCTGATTCAATCATATTTATAATCTTCTTTCAAATAATATTTGAATTATCGAACTTCAGTAGTGCAAATGATCAACACAACTGAAATTTTAGTCTGAATGCTCAATCACTTGCCCAAAAATGAATTTTAAGATGAATATTTAGTTGTAAAAAATTTGCAATTCATGCTGCATTGGTTAGTTGTATAAATCAGATAATTGGAAAATAGACATATGACCTTATGAATTGTGAATATTCTTAGTGAACTTTCCACAAGCTCCAGCTGTAGAGGAAGAACTATTTAAAGAGGAAAAAATTCCTGAATAATTTTGAATAATTAATAAATTAAAGAATTTCTGTTGCCAGGTGAAAGCAAAAAGTCATTAAATCAATTGTTTGTTGTGAGTTATTTGCTGACATGGCTTTGTTTTACTGAAGAAGAGGATAGTTAACAAGACAGGCTTTAATTTTTCAACTTTGTTCAATATGTGCAGTGAGTTCTTTACCTTATGAGCAAAGCAGTGCAGCAACAGAACCACTGTTGTATATCTTATCATAAGGACAATACCTCCAGCAGTACAAGCGACCCCCTGCTACTGCACTCCTATACTCCTAATGGGTACAACATAAATCCTGTTGTGATATGTGAAACAATGTACCTTTGGCCCACAGGCATGGCTGCAACCAAATGAGCCATCCTGACATCCACCTAATTGAGGTCACATCAATCTCTTGATGCTTTTAGAAAAAGGCATTTCCATTATAAGCAAAACTATGAACTGATTTCCTCAAAGGGATAAAAGTGATACAATTTTTATTTTAAAAAGTAATGCTAATTGCTGAATTTTTACAGTCACCAAAACAAACAAAAAAAGCTATTTGCATATGTAGATAATAGTCACCATTTAATATTTATGATGTGCAGGCTTTCCATAAAATTAGAAATAAATATAATTATAACTCATAATTCCAGTTTTACACCATTATCCTTTGGGATAAGTGGGGTTACTTTTGATTTACATTGGTGTGTACATTAGTGAGAAAAGAATCAAGTTCTGTCTCACACCTCATCAAACAAGAAGTCACAGTGTACTGTGAGTGGAGTGAGATCCATGATGTTCACTCACTGTCATGTGCCCATGGCACAACCCAATGACCTGAAAAAGAAATCCTGTCTATATAGCAACACAGAGGGGTTGAGAAGAATCAATCAGATCTTTCTCCAAATTCTGAGCATGCTCTGTGGAATGATTGGCAGCTAGTGTTGCCAACTGTCATTATTCTCTTACAAGTCTCTAGTATTTGGCGTTTTTCTTAAATCCCCAGCTTCTGGAGTCATGTAGTTAGTTGAGAATCTGAGCTTGCATCTTTTTTTACATATAAGTTTATAGTCCTTAGAGTTGCAGAGAAAAGCTTGAAAATGTGACCTGACAGGACTGTAAAAGCTCAAAAAACAGGAAGAGCTTTGGATCCTCTTTTCCTGTTCAAGCAGGTCCTGGTCTCCCTCAACTAATTACTTTGAGCCACATTTTAAAGTGAGAGAACTTGTCATTTATCCCAGACCCCATTGTCTTCAGGTCTTCTGGCTGTCCTTTGGAATGGAGGAGGGCACTGTTTAAGTTCAGAGGGATGGGAAGCCTGCCTGTCTGCTCATCCCTACAGCAGTGGACCCCAGACTACTGAAATCAGCCTTTTAAAGAAATATAGAAGTATCTGATGTCTCAAAGTGCTCTGGACTATGGGAAATTGCCAGTCACATGTTGGAGTGTGATAGGACTCAGTATACCCTGGCAGATTTGAGAACAGGAACCTTCCCTTTCCTGCTGAACAGGGGTCATGTTTCCCAAAATGGGAGGTCTGCTAACTCTCCCTCCCATGCAGAAGTTTATGGAGAAGTAGGCCAAAAGCCCATGGAATGGAAGGAAGATGTTGGGATTCCCTCTGAGATCTTTTCCACTCAGCTTATCCACAACGCCTTGTCCAGTTCTGAGAGAACACTTCATCCAGTTCTCTGGGATCCAAAAAACTCAGTTCAACTCCAGCTTTCATCATACAGATTCCTTTATTTGACATACAGCAAAGCTATGCTTAGTTGATCAGATTCAAGTATAGGGGGTGGGTATAAGGCATACCCCAAATCCAAAGTTACACAGAAAACCTCTTCCTTTATATACATTTACGCATTACATTGCGTTTACTATGCATTGCATCACACATTTTAGGATTGGCTTGCTTACTTTGCAGGAACTAATCCCTGTGCAGCATGCTCTGTCCACACATTGTCCACACTTGACCTACCTTTTACCTCATCTCTACATTCCTAATTTAACTTGCCCATTGTTAATAAATGGTTCCCTGGGTGTTCTTATTATCTTAGCTGGCATTCTGTCTTTTTAGCCTACTGACCTATTTACTTGTTTTATATAGTAGAAACATTCTGTTTTCAGCCTAATGATCTGTTTACCTCCCTAATTCCATCCTCCAAGAAATGAGCCCTCCCTCCATGTGTTAATTACTCATGTGAAGCCAGACCTTAGCTACAGAGAGGTGTAGGCCAGAACTACTTGTCCTCACTCAGAAAACAGAAATGAGCCCATAGGTTTGTTGGCAGGAGTGAAAGGTTCACCTGAGTCGTCTTCAGACTTCTCTCTGAGGTTTATTAGCTCCAGAAAATTTCCATTTTATATTCAACCCATTATGAATGTTTTCCAGAGCCTAGGGTGTACTAAATCCTTTCTGACAGCTTTAAAAATACAGACATTGAGCTATGACTGCTAATTCCATTCACCCGTCTACATCTAAAAAAGTGGTTTTATTTGGTTGGTTAGGCACTGTCAGCTGTAAAATATTTAAGCACCCTTCCAATGTTCAATAAATAAAAAATGTTTTTCTCAGACCCGAAGCTTCTCTAAGCCATCAAATATTTAAATTAATTAAATACTCTAGACCCCATGTCCAAAAAACAATGCACAATGTATAAAACATTTAAAATTCCTCAGGAGTCTGGATTTTATCCAGGCCTTTTATTTGCTGCAGTTTTCAAATTTCTGTCCAAAAGAAAATACTGGGGCCTAGTGCCACAAGCTCCAAAGGTTTTCATGTGGTCCTTGGTCAGTCTCCTGATCCACACACTCAGCTATACCATTACTCTAAAAGGGGATTCCCCTTTGTATACAACTGTCTTCCAATCAGGTGTGTAATCAGAGAAGTATTGAAAGTCAAATCAGAAGATGGCTGACTAGATTGTATTGAACATACTCTGTACAGGAAGAAGTTAGAGCTGGACAGAAATTTTCCAGTAGAACATTTTTCCATCGGAAGATGCTGATTTGTCAAAGGTGAAACATTTCACAGAAGCATGTCAATTTTGATGAAATTTTATTTTGAAAAAAAATGGAGTGGAGCTTTCTGATCAGGTGAAAACATACAATTTTGACCTTATCAGAAGGGAACGTTTTGATTATTCATTTCACAATCATTTTTCATTTCAGCTTTATATTCTACAATAGAATGTATAATCAAAACCAACTGAAATCAGAATGAAACATTTTCATTTTATCCAAACTAAACATTTCAATTGACCTGACAGGTTTTTTAAAAAAAAAACAATTGTTTCGTTTTTTGTCAGGAAATTTTGACCTTTTTTTTTTTCTCTTTAATTCCATTTCAGAACAACAATGGGAAATTGTGGAATTTCCCACAAAATGGAAAATCCCATTCCATTCCGGCTCTTGAAGTGGTGTACTGCTTAAGCCAGCCTGGGAGGTCAGAGGAATGTAAGGTGAGGCAGTAAGCGGCTGGATTTGGAAGAGAGAAAAAAAACAAGTTATCTAGGGAATTCTGAACAATATGATAAGCACTTTTGCACAAGTTGCCTCCCCTATACAGATACAAAAGAAGAATAAATCCAATCTACATCAATGGATCCTGTGTAGCTACTCTTCTGTCATACTGCCCCCTCTGGGAGGGCCTTTGGTGATAAAGCTCTGGGAAGAAGAATGCCTTGTAAAAATGTGGAGTCCCAAGTGAGAATCACAAGATCAGACCTTGGTTGCACGATTCTCCCACCTGCAGGCACTGGTTTTGTTCCACTAGCCTATCCTCCATTTCATATTCATTCTTACTCCTCCAGTGTGCAGAAGCTGCTGAAAGGGAATAGCTGTTGCTCTGAGAAGAAGTAATTTATATGTTAAATGCACGGTAAGTGCCAGTGGAGTTGAAAGGAAACTACTCCATTGAACTACTATTCCACTGACTTCTCTACCCTTACGCTGGCTGTGCCCCACTCACGAGGCTTGTTGGATAAAAATACTCCAACTGTAAAGAATCTCCTGTTAGGATCTCCTTCCACAAAATTACAATTTTCCACTGTACACATCTCCATATGTTGACAAAACACCTTTTGACTCCTGAATGTGTGATCTGGCTCCTTCTTTCTGTGGTTGTAATCCAAGTAGCAGTCAAGAGGAATTTCCCTAGGTGGGGCATCCTTCACTGCTGCTGCATTCCCAGCAAGCTCTCTGATCTGTTTGTGACATTTCCTGGGCATACCCAGGGCTGTGATGCATTTTACTACCACCTGCTCTTAACATGAGGAAGCTTTGTCTATGATTGTCATTGGTCAGCTCCCCAAATCCATTAGCTCCGAGCAACACAAGCTTTCTCCCACCTAGCATTGCAGGCTCTATTGTCTCTCTGCAGGTTAGAAATTGGCACTCCCCAGCCCTCGCGGCCTCTGAGCATCTCCCTGGAGTGTTTGGCTCCTTAATCCTCTAGACACTTGCAATATTCTCATACTCACCACTTCCAAAGAAACAGTGCACCCCAGTTACCAGTGCTACCTCAGATCACTCCTCCACTTAACACAAAGGACTAAGATATGTTTTTAGTGAAATCAAGTTAAATTTTATTTAACAAAACATAGAGATTCAAGTAGTAGCAAGCAGAAGTATTGGAAACAAATAGTTGCATATCAATTAAAACCACGACTTGCAGTCTAGAGCATAGATTTAACTAACAAGAATATTGCTTACCTAAAATCCTTGCAGTGCTTCATATCCAGGTGGGCTGCGATCCTGCTTTCATGAGACAAGCACACAATCAGATTGCCTCCTCAGTGAAGGCTTTAGTTTATTCCTTTTGTGGCAGATGGCCGGTTTCCCTCTAGTGGGTCTCACACTTCACCTCTCGTAGTGGGCCAGGGAGTCGCCCATCTCCCCAGGGAGGAGGGTAGGGACCTGGGCCCACCCACTTCTCCGGGTACCAGCCCAGGAGCCCTATGAGTAGCAGCTGTGAGCTGCTGGCACTGTATTCGCAGCTACAGTCTTTTCCCCTGGGCTACTTTTCCCCCCTCAGTCCTTCTGGACTCTCAACCCTGTTTCCTTGCTGCCCAAACTGGGCTCAGTATCTCTCTTGAGACTCCTCCGCTCTTCCACACCTCCACTGTACTCCTGTCTGCTCCTCGTAGCATAGCACACCTACTCCTCCAGCTTGTGCACTGTTTCTCTGGAGCAGTGGGCTTTTATCAGGCACCTGGCTGGGCCTTAATTGGCCTCAGCTGCTCCTAATTGCCCTCTACTGACTTTAGCTAGTCTGCAGGGAATAAAGCCCTGAGCATTCTGGGGATTACATACCTCCTGTCATGCACTCTCCTACTGCCCTCTGCCCTCAAGATATCACACTTTGCACGCCAAGATATACCAGAACAATCCTTTGTCTTTATTCATAAACAGGGCATCCCTCACTCCCTCCTGTTAGTTTCATCTGTAGATTTTCAGTACTGTAGAATTCAGAATTTCTTATTTAGCCTCTGGTTGTATAAATAGGCATACAATACAAAGTACACAAATGGCCATTTTAGGCCATTACCTCCTGCCTGAAAGGAACAATTCTGGAGGAACGACACCTCCTGGAGGCCTGCCTTAGCTCCAAGACCTTAAGAAGATCATTTTCAGTATAGATGCATAGCTCCTTAAATATTATCACTATATACATTTTGTTATGATTATGATGACCACTGAGAGCTACTGGCTTTCAGTAGATACATCACATGCCACCCTTTGGTGAACTATTATGCATATATAGGACCAAGGTGATCCCTGTACAACTCTATGTATGCCCTGATTTGCCTGATCTGTTGATTATGTATTAATGATATTGATTTACTTAATAATTTCCTGTTAACACTCTGAGATTTGGTAGGTTCTTGTCCCCATATTAAGCCCAGAATTATTAATATTATTGTTCAATTGGGATCCTGATGTGCACAGTCGCAACACTCAAAATTAGGAAAAACCTTTTGAATTTGTAATGGTATTATTAGCACAATTAGTAAAGTCACAAAAACTCCAACCTAGCAAGATAGATAGAGCTAATACAGAATATGCATCTGAGCATCTGTGAAAAGTTCCAGAGGGGTAGCCGTGTTAGTCTGTATACAGCAAAAACAACGAGAGTCCTGTAGCACTTTAAAGACTAACAAAAGGACCTGAAGAGTTAGTTATCATCATAAGACTCACCATCACCACCTGGCATGTCCCAAGAGTTACATCTCCCAATGCACACAAGCTGAGATACACTTTTATAATGTGTCATGCTGATGCCACTAAGCCTAATGCATATTCAGTAGTGGTTTCATCCCTTTTTCCTTATTTGGGTTTCCTCACCCTATTAATGTTGGGGTGCCCTTCTTCTATAGCTTACTAGTCCATTTACTTCAAATTAGCATATATATAGATATATATCAGTTTGTTACCATAGTACTGTTATGATCAAACATCTGCTGATGTCCAAAACTTAAAATATCCCAGGTGGTTCCTATCAGCAGTTTAGTCATTACAGCATTCTATTTTGTGATGTCTTATGATCTAGGGTTACTCCTCGTTAACTGTGTATACTAAGGCTTTTGGTCCTTATATCCTTATACCTTGTTTAGCTGATGTATTGTTGTAGGCTCATTGCTTACTGCTTTAACCCTTGATTGCCATTTACAATACTTCCCAAAGAGGTTGTGTAGCTAAAAATGTTAAGTGCTTTCAAGTCCTCAGTTGAAAGGCATTTTTAAGGACAAAGTAACAGTATTATTTTCATAGTTTCATAGAGTTTCTTCAAAGAAACATAAAATATGAATGACATTTCAGGTACTCCTGTCTTTCCTCATCTATTCTATAAAATATCAAATTCTCCTATGTGCACTTAGTTGTGTGCTGCTCCTCACTGGTATAATCAGAATGATCACTGAACAGATAATTGAACTGTTTTACACTCTCAAGGCACTTTATAATAAATGAGTGTCCTACCTGGAGAATGTTATTTTAATAAAATGTTTGCAATTCCTTTAAACCTTCTTCCAACATCCTTTTAGTGAACAGGGGCATTTTAGCAACCAGCCAGGTGTCCAAGCCACTGCCAATTATTGGGCTGGATTAGCAATTATTCTGCTTGCTGCTTTTAGCCATTTTCAGGTCTTTGCAGGAACCTAGTATAACTAGGCAAACTGGGGTGGGGGGAAGAGGGTAGACCATGAACATGTGAAATGAGCCTGGCTCTGAGTACTCTCTCTCTGAATACACTGGGGTAGATGTCTGTGGAAAAACAGGAAGTCTGGGTATATTTTAGAATAGTCGGTATGGGGAAATGTAGGTATCAGACTAACAGCTTAAAATTGCTTGCTTAACAACATATATATATATTTAGTGATATGTCTCTGTAACTCCTGCTTTTGCCCAATGATTGGTTTGTTTGATCAGCTGTGTAACATTCTTTTGATTGACATGTCTCTGTAACTTTTGGGGTATAAGTAGGAGGTAACAAGTCTGAGTTAGGCGGATCACTTCATGGACACATTTGAAAGGATTTCCAGACATAGACGGAAGGACTGGCCATCAAGAAATCTGTGTCTGATTCTCCCAAAGACTGCCTCAGATTTGTGGGGGTATCAAGTTTTGGGGCATTCTAACACCTATTTTATGTGTATGTGATTAAGAATGGGAATTGCTGGAGGCCAATAAATTAAAGCTTTAAAGTTAAAAGCACTTGGTTTTGATTTGTCTGTGCCAGCCATATAGCAAGCAGAGGTACTGTGTTTCCATTGGTTTATTTCCTGATACCAACTCACAGAGACTAAAAGTTACTGGGTTGAGGAACCTGGGTAACATTAGGGTAAATCTTGGATCTTACATGACAGAAGCACACTTCTCTATTTCCCAATACAGATAGTCAGGGTACACTTACATATTCCTGAAAACCAAAAAGTCCAACTTCTTAAGATTTGGTACAGCTTTCACACATGCAAAAGTGAAACAGTATGGAAACAGGAGGGAGAAAAAATATCTCAAATAATTATGAAAGGATGTGTGTCACAGTATTGTTACAGTTCTATATAAGATCTTGTATAGTATCTGAGAGCCTTCGAGCATTAAGCAACCTGAGTGACATCTGTCACATATAGTTCATTCTCTTGTCCTCTCTGCCACAGGAGAATTGTGGGTACAGTGGAGTGTTTTGTTTTGATAAGGTTTAATTATGGGGGTTTTTTAAAGTCCACAGTTTCCTGTGTTTATATCTGAGAGGAAGGTCAATGAAATGTGCCTTGCACTTGAAGTGGAAGGTGGAAAGGTTTGTAGTGGTCCTTCATTCCTCTTGGAATTTGTTCCACTGTCTGGGATGGCCCATGAGGAGCTTTACCCTTATATAGAGAGTTCTGTTTTGCCAGAGAAATGTAGTTGTCCACCATAGTCTTCATCCCAGAACTTTGAGTGGTCTTTTAGATATCCTAGGCTCAGGCCATAGAGTGCCTTGAAAATAAAGACTGAGATGCTGAAATTGATTAGATATTCTGTGGGAGGCCAGTGTACAAAGAGGAGGACAGGTTTAATATGTTCATGGTAAGGTTGCTGAGGAGTGATTCTACAGTAGTCTATTGTAGCTGGAGTTTCCTAAAGGATGATGGCTTTATCCTTATACTGGGCTAATGGAATTGCCTTCTTTTTTGGATACCTCCAGTGCAGGAACAATCTAGATTTCTTAATAACATGGGAGGATTCAATGGAAAAAAATCTCCTCAAATTTGTTGAAATAATATAGCTTGCAAATACAGGATGAAGTGGAGAAATGTCACAATATTGTGGAGAGTTCTTTAACTATAAATGTTCTAAAGTTGATAATTCATCTTATAATTGAATAGAAATAACTGGCCTGGGCCTAAAACCGAATTCAACAGTCCCAGTGGTGACTGGGGGCCTGTGAGTTCAAGGGACCTGAAGGAACTACTGTTGCCATTAGCAGAAGAGTCACCAAGATAAGGAAAGAAGATAGAGAGAAAAGGGGATGTTGGGGCGTGATGATGAGGAGAAGAATACAGCCATCAATGACTGGACTGAAGAGGATAAGGTGAGAGTTGCATGACTTAGGAGAGATATTCTGAGTTAGTAGGAAAAGAGTAGGGTCTGAAAAGGGGATAAATGGAGGTTGTGTAGTGGAGCTCCCACTCTGAATTAATGCTGTGCGGCCCATCTGACCTTATTGATTGTTCAGCCCCTAAGAAATTACACTTAGTCTTGGTGTACTGTGTTGTGCTGTGATCCTGCTATACTTCACACAGCTAAATAGGGTTGAGTTGGAATATGATGTGGCTGAGAAGCTCCCAAGGAGCAGGGAGGTGTTTTTTGGTAGTTCAAGTGGTGTCACTCTTCCCAGTGGAGAGACAAAGTTTATGTAAGAGTGTGATGCATATTCTATCGAAGGCACTTGTATAAGAAACTTGCATTATATGGAGTTAATTAATCTTGTATTAGAATAATACATGTTATCTGAGAAGCTGACAAGAAACAGTATGAATTAGAAGTAGGACAAACTGCTGTATCTTGAGTTTATGACCATGGAACATGGACATGCAACCAATTACATCCTCGCCAGAGAAAAAAAGTGACAAATAATCATACATTCAGAGCTCCTCACACAGGAAATTTGCAGCTCTGAGAGAATGTCAATAAACTAATTGAGCTTGAACAAAAATAGAATTAAATTTTCAATATAAAAATGCAGACAAAACAAGAGAGAATCTAGTGACTGAGATATGAATGGGAGAGTGAATCTGATCGAATACAATATAACAAATATAAAACAGCTGAAATATATAATACAATCCTCTGAAATTACTGATTGGGAGTCTAGAGGCCAACCAAGGTGAGACTGAGTAAAAAGACCAAGATAATTTAAATTGGAAAGGAAAGAGTAAATGGAACATAGAAATTGCCAGACTGGACCAGATTGACGATCCATCTAGTCCCAGTATCATATCTTTGGCAGTGGCTAGTACCAGGTGTTTCAGAACAAGTTTTAAAAACCCTGCCTTAGGCAGATGCAGGGTAAACTGCTCCACACACATCATCCTGATCTCTGGGAGTTCAAAACTGTCTTAAGCCATGAAGCATGAGGTTTAATATCCCTTCTAATATTTTTGTTATAATTAGAATAACTCTGCATATTCTTATTATCTATATAAATAATCATTCCCTTTCAAATCCTGTTAAGTTCTTGGCCTCAACAATTTCCTGTGGTAATGAGTTCCAGGACTTAACCACACATTGTGCAATAAAGCCGTTCCTTTCACTGGTTTTGATTTCCCATCATTTAATGTCATCGAATGTCCCCTTGTTCTTCTGTTATGGGAGAGGGGAAAGAGAAATTCCTTATCAACCTTCTAGAAACCATTCATTGTTTTATATATTTTTATCATGTCCCCTTTTATTTGTCTCCTTGCTAAAATAAACAACCCCAATCTTTTCAATCTCTCTTCATGTATAGTGTTTTTTCATGTCCTTGGTCATTTTGTCATTTGTCTCTGAGCCCCTCCAGTTCTTCAGTATCCTTCTCAAGATGAAGGGACAAGACCTGCATACAGTATTGCAGATGAAGGCTACATTATTTATTTTATAAAAAGGTGTTGTATTATTATTGACCACACCATTCCTTATGTATCCTAATATCTTGTTAGTATCCTATGTATCCTAGCATCTTGTGAATGGAGATATGACAGCTCTTAGTAAAGTGGTGCTTGATATGAAAAAAAGCTAGTGAGTCCTCCAGTTTACATGATGGAATCATTGCAGAACAAGGGAACTGCCAATGAATTCTGAAAACACTACAGATTTAGAACAGGTTGAGCTCAAAAGATCCTGTTGTGCTTGCCAAATATTATATGGTATGTTCCGAAATCACATGAAGCACCACTCAAGTACACCCTGTTCTGGGATGCAACATGACAACTATTTAACAGTGCATAGCAGCATCACATGTTATGGCAGGAATTGGGGAGAGATTGTGCTCCTAGATCTGGACCCAGAGAGGAGCCTTCATACACAGATGTCTTGCTCAGGCACAGAATGGGGAGAATAACCACATCTGTGACATGGTCACTCCATCTGCTGCAGCCAATGGAAGCCTATCTTTGGGTTCAGGGATGTGATAGCAGAAGAGGCATGGCATGGGTAAAGTGAGCAGGCCATTGGTGTGGTTGGGTCAACACAACAACCTCTTCTGGCCCAGTGGAGACTCTCCAGGCAATGTAATCCAGCCCTCAGGGGCATTCAGTTCTGCAGCCCCCATATTTAAGGGAAGTACCCAGGGCAGTCACATCTATACCAAACACTAGTAATGTCCCCAGTGGAGACTTTGCTGCCAGAAACCAGCATCAGAGCTACTGGGGGCCATAGAGTGAGTGGGCACAGGACTCTGGTGTCCAAGAGGACCTTGTGAGATTGAAAGGATTTGTAGGCATTTCCCATGGTTTATTGGGTTGGAATGGAAACCAGGTGGAAGGAGCCTTGCCTCTCCTGACAGAACAACCAGTGGAATCCACCCTGGTTTCCCTTTTCTTAATCCCCCTCCTATAGGTGTTTAGGTGCCTTATGTGAGTATTTCAGTTGCCTCTGAATCTGCCAGTATGGGCCACTGTCCAAATCAGGGTAATGGTAGATGAACTAAACTATTTTTGGAGGGGTTTTTTGGTCTATTCCCATACTCATACTGTAGATTATATAAAGAATGGACACCAGTTTACTTTCAATTAAACCCTGTACAAGAAGTTGAAAACTTTAAACAAAATGCAAACTTGTAATACTTCATGGATTTCATTGCTCCATGTCTTACCTGGGATGTGTTAAGCAGCCATGTTACCTTTTGCTATTATTTGGTCAGAGCTCATAAATTAGTCGGAGTGGGTTTGGGTGAGTATTTGTATATGAGATGCCTAAGTAGTTTTGAGGGAATACAAAAAGTGCTGTTAGTGATTCAGAAAACCCTTGGAGTCAGTATTGAACCAATATTCCAGCATGGTGTTAGGTTGTCACTATGCTGTCTTTCAGATATGGCATACAATGAACATCATAACCTCTTGTAATATTTCCAGGAACCGGAATTCTTTGTAAGAATAGAGTTTAGCCATAATATCAAGAATCTTGGGCAAATTCCTAACTGTGTCATTACATTCCATCTATATAATTTCCCCCATTTGTTGTAGTAAGTAGTAAGAAATATTGTTCACATCTTGCCCTAAAATAATTTGGAGTCACTGTTTGCCATTATACAGTTGCTGTGTTTTACTTATGGATGAAGTAATTCCTGTTTATCAGTTTGGTAAGCATTTTGGGAAGAACGGTAAAGAATACATGTAATATCATTATCATCATTTTGAAAGGCTGAGTAACACAACATCATTGAATCACAGAAATTAGAGATGAATGCCTATTAGGTCATCTTCTCCAGGCTAGTTACAAATGACTAAGATGATTTTTGCATTATTTCTATTGTGTCCCCTGGGAAATTATTCCACAGTCTTGTAGATCTTATTTACAGAGATTATTTCCTGATAGTCAGCCTAAATTTTCCTTTGCTCAGGTTCAATTTATTACTCCAAGTTATGTCCCTGGGGCTAACCTAAATAATTTATCTCTTTCTTTGATAAATAAACCCTTCATGATTATTATTATTTATTATTTCATCCCTGAAAGATCCATGCAGGTTCAGGATTCCATTGTGCTGGGTGCCAAACAGCTAAAAAGGAAGACACATTCCCTACCCCAATGCGCTCGCAATCTAATTTGCAAAGACCCAATAAGTGAGTGTGACACACAAGAGGCAGGAGGAGGGTAAACAAAAATAAAATTATTCAGTTGCAATTTATCTATTGATGAATTTTGGTGATTTCAAATAAACTGAAAGTAATTTATAATTTTTTAAAAAAATCAGCTCTACCTGACTGCCCTTTAGTCCAGGTATCACTGGTTCACTGATTTCAGGTAGGCAAAAGTGGACCATGGAGAAGGATTTGAAGGACAACAGAGAAACACCTCAGTCAACATTTGGCCAGGCTTTCCCGCATCTATCTATCTATCGATCAACTGATCTATCGCACAAGTCACTATAGTATCTGGATGCTAATCTATAGACATATTTCTGCAATGGAGAGGCCAAAGAGACCATAATTGTGGTCTCACCAGAGTTGTAGATTGGATCTATGAACCTGTACTCTCAGGCTACCTAGAGTCTAAGATATGTTGCCTCTCTATAGCAAGTCCAAAGACCTTTGCTTTTTCTGTCTTTGTATAGCATTGCAAGTTAATATCTATTTTGCTGTCCCCGCTAATTCCCTCTAGATCTCTTTAGACTTTATTACTTCCAGTTTTCTCTGTTTTATCGAATAAGTGTGTTATTACTTATTCCCCCACTCAAATGTATTAGCTTGTATTTTTCCAGGCTGACTCTAATTGTATGCCTGATTCTGAAACCTTTACTTGCCTTGAGAAATGCTTATGGATGTGTAGTCCCATCGAGGTCAGTGGGACTATATGTATGAGTTAGTATTAATAGCCATATATTCAAAAGAGCTCAGCTCCCATGGAGGCATCTACGTGAAGTGTCCAGATTTCCAAAAATGTTCAGCACCCAGCAGTTCCCAATAATGTTCTCAGTGGGAGTTGGGCTCTTTTGAAAATCTAAATGTTCACACAGTTTGAAGAATAAGGCTTTCTATATCCTGACCATTTTTTCTCTAGATTCTATGGTATGATTGCTCTGTCCTCAACAGTGTTTGAAATTCCTCAGAATTAGTCTTGAATAGCCTGTTTTTCAGTCAATGATCAGAGCTGCTGTCCAGCTTGGCTGCAAGATCTTTTTAACTGAAGTCCTTCTGATGCCAACTGCTACTGTAGTTTCCTAAATATCCTAGTGTCTGATCAGTGCCCAGAATGTCTTAAGTTAGTGATTGTACTGAAATGGGAGTACTGAGAGCTATTAAAGAGACAGAATCCATCCCAACTGCACCTGCCTCCTAATGATATTATTTCATATCAAATAAAGGAATTTGATAAGATGGATCCAGGCACAGTCAAATCTCATTTGGTACACATGTTTTTTTACAAAATAATTAAAAGGAGAAATGATGGCCAAATATAGTTCAGAAGACTAAAATAGATGCTTTTCTGAGTTTAAAGAAACAGTGCACTTGGAGGGATGCTAAATGTTAGGGACCATTGACTGTGAGCTTTGTGCCATGCTATCAGTACCCTAGGACATATAAGAAGCAATGCAACTCCTTAATCCAAGGCACAGATGCTATATGAAGAGTGCTGTGCAAGAAAAAAATAAAATAAATGCCACAACAACAGTATGGCTCATCAAATAGTTTGGATGCCGTTGCATCTTGTTCTGCCCAGCCTATGCCAAATGTTGTGAATTTGGTTCAGCAGAGGGGCACCATATTTCCTGCTACCGTAAAATTTGCATTGCAGTGCTGTGACATTTTGGTGCATCTCTGTGAAATAAATATGATCACATAGCCACAGTGAAGGTCAGCTGCTTTCCCTTACAGAGCAACATTTATTTAATTATTCAAATAATTATATGTGCCCTCTGCATATTGTAGCAATTTTAACATCTTCAAAGAGATGCACGTGCAATAACTATCAATCCCATTAATCCCCTATGAACTAGATAACTAGATAATATTATCCACATTGTCCAGATGAGGAAATTGAAGTGGGGATGGGGATTGGAATTCAGAGGTTTGCTCAATGTCCCATAATGAGTCCATGAGTTTGAGCTGAGGAGTGCTTTGCTCCCAGGCCCATACTCAATTCACTAGATCTTGATGTCTCTGAAATCAACATATAATATTTTGTCTGTCAGTTGCAGTTCTTCCTACTTGCTACACATGAAATCAAAATGAAATCACAAAATCAGAAAGCCATGGTGCATGTGGGAGGCCAAAGGCAGCGGACAGTTGAATTCAGCTTGTGAAATCATTTGATAACAAAACTCAGTGTCTCAATGGAGGAGGCTCGTGCTCATAGTAGTACTTTTAGGCTGATATTCATCTGTCTTGTAACCCAATGAGCACTTAAAGAGTTAACCAAGAAAATGAGATAACAATCCTTTATTTTGAAGGTAAACAGTCCTGCAGACATGGATCAATATGTAGCATTATATTATAATGTACTTTTATAGTGAAATCATTTATTTTACTTTCTAACAGAAGCAATTTCATTTTGACAGGACAACCAAGAATCTGAAGAAGGATATGTGCTGTGGATAGCCAGTGGAGGCAATGGCACTTTATTATTCACCCTCCTCATTTTACTCACACTGCTTTCCAATGCAAGATTAGTCTATGTCATTTAGCAGGGCTCAAAGTCTTGCACATTTTGTGTGGTGACTTTAAACACAGGGACCCTCTAGTGGATACATTTTCAATATAGAATTTGAATCCTTTGCTTCTCAGAATGGAATATTTACCTAAGGACTAAAAAGAAGAAGAGAGCATTCTTTCTTTTCCTTTCCCCCTCCATCAGCAAAGGGAAATAACCTTGGCTTTCTCTGATCTCTGACAAGTTAATTGCATTCCTTCTCTTATCATTTCAAGTAGAACACTAGGAGGCTTTCTGGTCTCTTGGCCCTCTTCTGGGCAGATGTGACAATATTCAGCCTTCTGAAATAGATGTGTGGTCGCCTTTTGACCTGCTTTCTACGAAGCATTTTTTTCTGCATTTCCCTGGATGTCAATACAGAGTGGCTGGGATATAAATTATTGCAGAGACAGTGATTTCTAGCAGTTTAGCCAGAGGATTGCCTCTTAGGACATTGAATTCAGTTCCCAGCTCTATCACTGGATTGTTGTGTAACCTTTGATAAGTCACTTAAGAGTTCCATGCCTCAGTTTGAAATGGATATAATAATGCTTACCTCGTTTGCAGGTGTATTGTGAGCCTCAGTTAGACCTACCTGCTGAGTAGTACCCACTGCTCCACCCCACCAGGCTACAGAGACACGCCATGATGGAGGGCATCGGGCCATCAGCCCGCATGCCCTCTGCTCCTTTTCAGACTATGTACATTCCTGGGGCTATGAGAGGGCCTAATTTATCTATGTGCAACTGCAGAGCCTAAAGCAAGTGAAGGTGACTTGGGGTTCCCCTCATGGGGCTGCCATGGGCCATGGTTAGCTTCCAGCAGTGATTAAGGCAGAAACAAAACTCTTCATTAAAGATTCAGAAGCACCACATCTGCATGAAGTACTAAGAAAGCTAGCCACCCCTCCCCCATGCAAATCCTTCTGAACCCAGAACTGTGTAGGAGAGACTCTCCCACAGACACATACTCTGAGAGCTCTAAGACCCAGATGGTGCCTCTCCCTGCCAGCCAGAGCTTCTAGTGGTAGGACCAGAAGCAGCGAAAGCAGGGAAGTCTACACATCCAGCTGTAGAATGTCCCCAGACTTTCTCTGTCCTGTGCAGATTGGCTGTTTGCTCCAACCTTCCCCATCACTCTGCTTCCTCATAGTGTCTTCCCCTCAGTTTCACTCCACACATGCTACTCTTAGCCTCTTCTGCTCTGTCCTGTCCCCCTCATCTTCCTACCCTTGTCTTTTGTTCATCCCCTCCTATGTAAACCACATTCTAATTCACATCCATGGTTGGTCCAGGAAAACCCCTCTGGGAAAGAGAAAAGAGAAGACTTGATACTCCTGATATTTGCAAAAGGAGGGAAAAAGCATGTGATGAAGATTTTTTGGGGCATGGTGGGGTGGCAACTTTCAGGCCTTGTTCTTCCTAGAAGTAAATAAATACATAAATAAATAAAGAGCACAAACCTAGCTATTTTTTATCTTTTCAGGTCACATTTAGCAGAAGGTATCAGGCAAGGAGATATTGAAGTTAAAGGAAAGGGCTGGGAGTCAGGACGGCTGAGTCCTAATCTTGGCCCTATCATTTATATTTGTGTTTGAAACTGCACACGAGGAAACCGCTTTGTGCCTCAGTTTACTGTTCTGTGAAATGGGTATATCATTTTATGGCAGGAGCTATATAAGTGCTATATAAGTTTCCCTGGAGTGGGTAAGCCCAATTTAACTTAAAAATGGTTCTACCACTATAACTAGTTGACTGCATAGACACAGAAACAAAGTAGGACACTTGATGTGTTAATTCCACAGTGTATCCTAATGTACCCACAAGGCTTCTTCAGGATACACATATGTCACACAGGACTGTGATCAGGATATAAAAATGCAAGGTTTGCATTGGAGATATATGGGAAAAGATGTGCTTACTGATGTACTGAGTTCTTCCTACATGCTCTGAAAATCTGAACTGTAGAAGGTAAAGCCACTCTACAGTAATATGAGGATTACTCTGTATATATGACCAATTTCACATCTACCTTCATTTCCATCAGGACAGATTACTGATGAGCATTAATAGGGTGAAAGCCATGTCTATGGTAGCAGACCTGCTCTGTGGAAACAATTACATTTTAAAAAGATCTTTGGATACGGGAATTGTGCAATACAAGTTTTTTGTTTTTTTTTAATGTTCATATCAGTGGGAAAATGAAAATCTGAAATGTTGTACAACCTTATAGATATTCTGACCTTTTATTGTACTTTTGGGTCCATCCCTAGTCATTCTTTGGCCTCTGCTCTGAGGCTGTTGACCACAGTAACAAATCTGATAGAGACATCTTCTCACTAAGTACAAGGTATAGGAGACCATCCAGTTCATTTTCACATAGGCCACTAAGCAACCATCAGAAAATAATCAGTTGAACTGCAGTCACTGCAAGGACTCCAAGGACAAAATGCAAAAGTATGACTTTACAGATGAAAGGCTTCTTATTTCATTACCCATTCCCAGCCACCTAATCACCCACCAATTCTTTAATGTATTCTAACCTAAACTCTGGCATTATTCTGTGCTACATTTCCCCATTTCCTTTCTTTTTCTTTTCTTTTTCTTTTCTTTTCTTTTTTAATAAAAGAGCAATATGTTTTATTTTATATCATAGTCATTCCAAACTTTTGACAAACTTGTCCTTTGCAAAAAGTTAATGTTCTTACACTAAGCCTTTTAAACATGATTCATTTAACAATTGCTGTATTAAGGCTTTGATCAGGTAGTTTAGTGTTGCTGTTTTGCGGGAAACATGCTCACTCATTTTACTACCGAGACGTGCCTGGAAAAGAAAACTTTATAAAAATGTAATTAATTACACACTTTAAAGGTCACTATTAATAAAAATGAATGTGCAGATTATTAAGATCATAGAGAAAATCATTAGAGATACATTTGGGTGTTCTTAAAGCCAAATATTCTAAAATGCAAGTATAATGCATTATGTGTGATGAGTACAGCAAATTCCTTGTCCCTTGCCATAGAGGAAAGACCTTCATAACTTATTGTGGCTACATCACTATTTGAGTTATGAGGTCTCTGAGAAAAGTTTCTCCATAAATTTTAGTCTTCATAGTTGCTCATAATGTATCCTTCAGTGCTTCATCAGGATAATCCATTTTATCTAGGGTTATTGTGCTGCTGCTTTTCTTCCTAGATAGAATTATGGGGTTTGGAAAATTCTTCAGTTCTTGCCATTTCTCTTTTTCCCACTAATCACCATAAAAGTGTCATTAGAAGACATTAATATAGGAACAGTACAAGGAACAGCAAAGACATTATTAATAACCCAACTTGTCCATCAGGAAGGAATTTAGAATCACTGATTATTCACAATCAAAAAACTTTGTTCAAAAGAATCCAGGCAGTTTCCCATTACCATGAAAATTTCATCAGATCTCTCTGCCCCGTTAAGACCATCCATACAATCTTTACTTTCTTCCCTTATTTGATTATTTTCTGGAAATAATCTGTTGGATGTACATTGTTGTTTTCATTTATTCTGATTCAGGGTCAGATTCTGATACGTTTATCTATATTAGCTAATTCCTTACTCCATGAGCAGTCCCAGACAAGTCAAAAGGCGAGGCCCTACATGCGCAGTAAAGATTTCCAAACAAATATAATCCTCCAAATAATTTGGGGCTGATTCTTACTTCCATAAAGGCCCCTTTACACAACCCTGCCAATGTGAAGGGACCTTAATGACCACATGTAAATGGATCCCCCTCACACACACACAATTTCAAAGCCCTGTACGCTGCCAGAGTTATGTAAATGAGAACCATGCCTATATAGCTAAATTCTGTATTTTATATTTTTTTATCTTTCAGCTGTTGTTTTGTATAGCTGTTAAAAGAGCTCTTTGTATTTCTTACACTCATCCTTCCAAAAACACTAAGAGACACTCATGAAGGCCAACAAAATAAATCTGGAGTTTGTAGGCCAAACCAAAAAGGAGCCAAAATGAAAACAAAAGTTAGGGGCTTTTTAATAGAAAAAGGAACATTTCTTTCTTTTTTAATTTTTGTCCAGAACTCCAAGAAGTTAAGATGGGGCATGATAAATACCAACGGAATTAATTTCATTTGGAGGTGCTTTCTAAGTTTACAGGCTTGGTGAAAACCCAGTTTGTAATGGGAAAGTGGCTTCAGTCTGAACTATAAAGTGGTTATGGCCATGTTGTAATGAGAAATGAAAATTATTCAAAGAATTTCACAAATGCAATCCCATTTGATTTATAGAAGTTTTCATGTCTGAGGATGTCTGTTCACTTGTCTTGGATAGGATGTTCTGTGAAGGCAATTTTTTAAATGCCTTTTTTATTTAGTTCTGCTCTACTAGGTCAGGTTTGGAGTTGTGAGAGGGGCAGACATGGGGAACTGAACAAAATATGGAGACTCTCTGTTGTGCCTGAAAGCAGACAATAGCAAAGAAACCATGAAATCTTTACTTGATTAAGGCCCAAAGCGTGGGCAGCAGCACACAGCCTGAGTTCCAGTCTATGTGCAGTTTGCTACATTGAGAGAAGAAATCCATTCACCAAACCTCTTCTTACCAGAGGGTCCTCTGGCCCCATCCTTGCCCACACGTCTTTCTTACATGCTTGTGTGCCAAGGTTCCAATGAACTCCAGCCTGCCGTTTCCACTGCCAGATAAGCCTGCAAGCTTAGAGGCAGGGACAGGATTTACGCCTAGAAGGAGAAGCTTTTTTTCTAAATCACTCTTCTCTCTATGATCAAGTCTGTGATGTGCTCAAACTCTTCCATTCTGCTGAATAGCTGAAGGCAGTCAGCATCTCACAGGATTGGGTGCTTACCCTGTGCTCACACATAAGGGGAGACTAGTCTTTTTATTAGTTCAGGCACTGGCTTAGAGACAGAGATGAGCTCTTGTCTGCTGCCTTCATCTTTTCCCCTGTTGCAGTGGCAACTATGGACTGCTGCACAGGTGCAGAATTACTATGGTGCAGCTCTGTCCTGGCTATGCTCCCTCCTGTCCCTCGTCTATCACTTTTTCCCCATCAGTGGATTGCACCAGAATGGCCTCCCAGGCCCAGTGCTCCTGCAGAGCTGGTACAGAGCTGACAGAGATGACTCTGTATCAAGCAAAGAGAGCCCTTGTGCTCTCCCCTTTTGATTAGTTTATATCTGCTTCACAGCTCTTTGCACCAGCCTGGCTTGAATTATATATAGAGCCCATGTTTTCCATTCAGACGCTGACGTAGACTATATATTTCCTTGGATTCAAGTCATTTTAATGGAAGTGAGTAGCTGGGTTGGTTACTGTGATGGTGTTTTGCATTTGTGTGTGTGTGATCAGCAAAGCTGAAGGCAAAACTTTGATTCTTATTCCCACTGTACAGTGCAAAATTCTTTCTGACATTTTTTCTAAGGGTTTTGAGAAAATGGATTTGCTCTAAATGTCTCGCAGCAGTAAATGAAAAATAGACACTGCCTACCATTGTGAAAAGAGTGTGGAAAGTTTGTCTCTAAATACAGATGATTTTGATACTCATAGACAGAGACTCAAGGAAAAAAAAGTTGAAATTTCTTGGATGAAATCCAAATGGCAGTCGGGTATTGCGAAGAATGACAAGTAGGCACACCACGAACAAAATATTCAGACATAGTTATAAAAAATGTGTACATGTAAATCAGGAACATCCAAACAGTAGAAGAGTCTTATAGTATTGCATGGAGACTTTCCTACCCTTTTTCTCATATGGGTCTATTTCTCTCTCTCTTTTATCTTTTACCCATACCATTTTTGTTGTTTGCCCAATTTTTATTGTGATTTTATATGCTGGGGTTTGAATAGCAATAGGAGTGCCACTAATGGTTATGGCCAGCTTTTAGCCTTTGAGGTCAGCATGTACAAGCTGTCTGGGAGGAAGTTCATTATCCACCATGGACCTGATCCTGCACTACTGAAGTGAAGGGAGCATTCCCATTCATCTCGTCAGCAGTAGGATCAAGCTCTATATGACCAGTTACACTTGAAAGATGGTCACTTCCCAAACAGAGTGAGAAATCATTGATTTTTCTATATTTAAAACTGTCTCTCTTGTAAAGGATGTGCACAAAATGTTTATCCATTAAGTATAAAATGTTACAAATACTTAAATCAGTTTTAGTTATGGACTATAGGGATCAGGTATATTTATGAAGTGCTCAAATCCTGTCACATTTTAATCACCAGTCCAAATCAAGTCCATACTGAAAATCATTACCATTTGACAGATGTTGGGTGCCCTACGTTAAATGAATTAGTGGGTCTCAGCTCAGTTCCTGGTTGACAAGTGTCCATAACCCAAAAGCAACTATTAAAACTCATACCCTTGTTGGGGGGTCTGAGTAAAGTCCATGGACTTTATGGGCTAAGGAGACTTGAACTATATGACACCTTGAGGTGGTTCTAGCAAGCTCAGGAACATTAGGATAGAGGGGTGTTCTAGGGGAAGCTGTACTGCTGTTTCACTATTTCTGCCCCTGGGACTTCAGTTCTCTGGGGGGGCCAATTCAAGATTTCCAAAGTTATTTTGAGCCATTTCAGGAATAATTTGGTAAAAGATTTATCTAGATTATCAAAGAACCCTGTAAGGTCTGCACATAAGGATGTTGTTCAAAGTTAATAGCAGATTTTCCATTGATTTCAGACAGTCCAGCGTTCGCCTCATAATAGCACCTAGCTTTTATACCATCAGTAGATCTCAAAGTGCTTTAGGAAGGAGGAAAGTATCACTATTCTCATTTCACAGATGGGAGAACTTTGACACAGAAAGTCAGACACTTGCCCAGGGACACTCAGCAAGAAAATAGCAGAGCCAGAAATCGGACCCGGATCTTCTTAGATTCCAATCTAGTGTTTTATCCATTAGGTCACACTTCTTCCCTTTCTACTGTAATTGTAGAGAAGAAACAGAGACCATTCTAGCATATTGCCTTTCCAGGACAGTAATGCACATCCACACATGAGAAATAAGAAATAAATTTACCAGTGCTATCCTGCTGTGGGTGATGCTGTTTTTTTTTATTGTGTTTCAGTGATGGCTCACATAGCAGGCACCAGAGCAGGAAAGAGAGTGGCTATGAAAGCCTGGAGACACCAGGGGAGCTTTGAGAGCTAGAATCAGAGAGCTTAAGGGAAAGCACAAACCTGGAACAGCCAGACTCATTGCTCATCATTCCTTACCATCAGTAATGTCCTAGTCATGAATTCAAAATTAGGCCTTAAGGAGGAATATTTGGTGCTGCATCATGTAGATTTTGTAGGGTTAGAGGCATAGAAGATGCAAAGTTAAAAATGTTCATTCAAAGGCACAAACTCAGTTGATATAACTGCTCTAACTTTCTAGAGAGCGGGACTAATTTTCCTAACGGGAAACTCAACCCCACTGACACCAGACATGGAGTTACTTCGTTTACAGTGTGTCTGTTATGATGTCATAATGCAAATCTATCACTTCATGCCATCAGACTAGATCCTGTGAAATCTAGGAGTGCATCCGCAGACTGCAGGCAAGAGAGGGATGTGCATAGGGAAACTGTGATTTTTCTCAGGGACACCCAGGTTGGGCGGCACCTCGCTACCACCAGCCCTTCATGTGAGGAAGCCTTGCCTGCACCTGCTGTGTGTCAGCTCCCTGACTCTGCCAGCCACGGGTGATCCAAGCCCTCCGTATTCTACACTGGCTCTGCTGACTCTCTGCAGGTTAGAGATTTGGCATGCTCCAACTCCTGAGCCCTCCAAATGTCCCCAGGGAATGTCCAGCCCCTGTTCCACTGAATACTTGCAGTATTGACAGATTCACTGCTCCCAAAGGAATAGTACACCCCTGTTTACCAGTTACCTTCCACTTAACACACAGCACTTAGATAAGTTTATAACAAAAACAGGTAAAACATTATTTAACGAACTATAGAGAGTCAAGTGATATCCAGCAGAAATATTGGAAACAAATGGTTACATATACAATAAAAAACATAACACACATTCTAGAACCTAGACTTAATTAGCTACCGTCATGTCTTATAGAACAAAGGCTCACCCAGAATCCTTTCAGCATATTACAGCCAGGCTTGGCTGTGATCTTCTGCTAATGAGACAAGTCATGACATCAGCTTGCCTCCTCAGTGGAAAAGATCCTAGGTGTCTGTCTGTACTCCATTTATCTACTCCAATCCCCAATCCATTGTCTTTACTCGTAAACAAGATGCCTCCCTGCTGGTTGTTCTTTTCCTATGTGCCCCTTTCTTGTCACTTTCACAATCTCTCGATTAGCATTTGGCTCAGACACTAGATAGGTCTACACTGTATACAGTACACACGTGACCAGCCAGAGAGAGATAAGTGTCTCTTCCTTCCTTCCTTCCTGCGTATCGCTTTTGGTGACCTTCCTTAACTCACATATCTTAATAACACAATTTTCAGCACAGATACATAATTCCTTAAACATTATTTGTACATATATTTTGCAATGATTATGATGACCAATGAGCTCTTGGCAGAGACCTCACATTCAACCCTCTGGTAAACTTAATATACATATATCTGACCCAGGGGATTCCTGTAAAATGCTAAGTATCCTCTGTTCCCTCTGCCTGTTGGGAACAAGATGTTCCTGGGTCAGACAAGTTATCAGTCCTGGCGAGCTCATCTTTGATATCAGAGGGGAATGACTGCAGAACGTACAGAGCTAAGAGTCTTTGCAGATTGAGTTAAAGTAAAGCTCTTATCCAATGCTCACTGAAGTTGATAGAAAGACCTTTTGTGACTTCAGTGGTCTCTGAGCAAGCCTTTTAGGTAGCAACTCTAGCAGACTTATATATATCCTCTCTGGGTCAAGCACAGGGAGGGATGTGCAACACACACAGAACAGAGGGTTACTTTTGCACTGTGGGATACCTGTCCTTGGAGTTCACGTGGCAGGAGAAGGACTAGTTGCATAGATAGGTGAGCAGCCACAGAAAAAAATACACTTGGCTGGGATTCTATGCTTTGGACAACATGAGGAGAAGGAGATATGCTGAGAACAGGATCATAATGCTAGTCTTTGGGCTCAGTCCCCCAGAGTGCTGAGCACCTTTTGCTGGATGATGAGCATTGTCAATGTTCCCATGGAGACTGAAGGACTATTAACCCTTCTCAGAAGGGCTCACAGAGGAGCCAGACCTTTTGTGATCATGAGTAGAACCAGTATCCCTAACTCTCCTCTAGTTCCTAGTATGTTTATAAATTTCCTAAAAGGCCTACTTCCCCTTGTAAGAAGCACATCCATGCTCCCTAATGAATCAGTTTGTGTATCCTTGTAAACATCCCTTTGTCACTGTCTTCCAGGTGTAGGCGTTCACCTGAGTCAATACATCTAACAATATTAATTGAAACAAATCTACAAACATAGAGCAGCTGCAGGTTTTTTAAAAATGCATTATGGACACCGGCCTATCATCACCTCTCCCTCTCCTCTTGCAGTCAATTTTTCACCTATAAACACACACACACCCATCAAACACAACTCTGCAGCCATTCTTGGTAGCATTTATTGTACTTTAAACCACCTGTCAAAACACCGATTTAATTAGGTTAAGCTGTCTGGCTTTGTAAAATGGTTTTACCGTTCTCTGTTGTCTTTGCAGCAAAATTAATAGTTTGACTAACTTCTAAGGGAGACAGGCTTTTGCACATATGAAAGTCAAATTAAAGCCTTCTTTGCCAAACAGGGTAAAAAAAGAATTCTCCATGTCTGAAACTTTGAAAGCAGCACTTCATTTATTATAATCTTTTTCTAGTGCCAAAATACAAATTATGTAAAGGAGTAAAACTGTAGCTGCAGAAAAACTAGGATTATAACATGTATCATATACAACCCTTGCAACTGGTAGGACAGTTGAAAGATAATGAGCCGATCAGAAGGCTTGAACTACATATTGTCCCACCTTGTTACTGACCATGGCCTGAAAGCTCATATAGTCATAGAAATGTAAGGCTGCAAGAGACATCGAGACGTCATCTAGTCTATCCACCTGTGCTGAGGCAAGACCAAATACACCTATACCATCCCTGACAGGTATTTGTCTAACTTGTTCTTAAAAACCTCCTATGATCGGAATTCCACAGTCTCCCTTGGTAAACTATTCCGGTACTTAACTATTCTAATTGTTAAAAAGTTTTTCTTAATATCAAACCTAAATCCCCTTTTCTGCAGATTAAACTAGTTACTTTTTGTTCTACCTCCAGTAGACATGGAGAACAATTGACCATCATCCTCTTTATAACAGACGTTAACATATTTGAAGACTGTTGTCAAGTCTCCCTGTCAATCTTCTTTTCTCAAAGCTATACATGCCCAGTTTTTTAAACTTTTCCTCACAGGTCATTTTCCTAAATCTTTTGTCATTTTTGTTGCTTTCCTCTGACCTCTCTCCAATTTGTCCACATCTTTTAAAAAAGTGTGGCATCCAAAACTGGACACAGAACTCCAGCTGACTCAGGAGTAGTGAGTAGAGCAGAACAAATACCTGCCATATCTTACATATGACACTCCTCTTAATATACCGAAGAATGATATTAGACCTGTTTTGCAACTGCATCACATTGTTGGCTCATATTCAATTTATGATCTAGTAAAACCTTCAGATCCTTTTCTGATGAACTACTTCCTAGACAGTTATTCCCCATTTTCTGGTTTTGGATTTGATTTTTCCTTTCTATGTGTAGTACTTGCACCTGTCTTCACTGAATTTCATCTTGCTGATTTCAGACGAATTATCCAATATATCAAGATCATTTTGAATTCTATTCCTGTCCTCCAAAGTTCTTGCAATCTCTCCCAGCTTGTCATTAATGAAAATATTGAATAGTGACGGATCTCTGAGGGTCCCCACTAGATGCATCCTTCCTTTAACAGTGAATCACTAACTACTCTTTGAACACAGGCTTTCAACAAATTATGCAACCATTTTATAGTAATTTCCTCTAGACCACAAGATGTAGAGTCTTGGCACCTCATTCTGATCCCACTTACAGCAGGATAAATCAGAGGTCTGAATTTTGAGGCTCTTTTGGCTCAAAATTACTTACAGCTAGCTTAGCCTGTGATGGAGAATTCGTTTGTGGAGTAGGTCCCACCACAGTGACCACTCTGCCAACCCTGCAGCCTCCAACATAATGGGGATGTCTGGGGAAAAGGGATTCAAGATCTGGTTGTGGCTCCATCCAGGCAATTCCTGAGGAACATGTGCATAGCACTTTGGGAGCTAAGCTAATTTTGGTAGCACAAGAAATTTCAGAGCTCCAAAAGATTACTGACTTTATTTTGGTCTGCCCAAAACCTGCTTTATGCCCATTAGTTTCTGAAGTACAGTTATATGAGAGAAGGATGTTTTCAGTGATTATTATGATGCTTACTATTGAGGTTGTTACTTAATAGTTTTATTACAGTAGTGCCTGTGGACCCAGTCAAGATTGGGCTCCTATGTGCCAAGCTCTATAAAAATATAAAAAACTATATGGTCCTCCTCTGAGCAGCTGTCATCTAAAAAGACAGGTGTGTGTGAAATGTGAGGGAGAGAGACTGTCATATATAGATAATTTTATATATATACTCTTTATTTATTTTATATATATATATACACACACTCTTTATTTTATTTTAATTTTGTAATAACATTATTACATACAAGTATTGACTATCTCCAGCTGCCCCTCAGGCTGGTCATTAAATATTGACTGATTTACTTAAGTTTTACACTCCTTTTCTTGTCTGGACCATAGGATCTTTAGTGAGCACAGGTGGCCAGAAACTTGGTCTGTGTTTCATCTGAATGATGGCACCTCCAATATCACAGAGGTGAGGCACCATCTTAGTCCTTACTCAGAAGAAAGGTACCATCTATTGAATCACCAACACCTCATCACTTTCAACATTACCCTGAGTTTTCCTTGAAGAGATCTCCTCTTCACTAGGCTTCATCTTGCTTAATGTATGAGAACTGACAAGATCCTAACCCGAGTTGCAGCTGCAGACTATCATCTGATTTCCCCTGCAAAGATATGAGCGTTAGAACTGTATATCCTCTCTTCTGTTGTCCCAAGCAGTCACTGGCATGGGCCTTAACCTCATCTCACAGTCAACAAAAAATCCTACACAACATGACGTGACTCAAGATGTTGTTCTGACTGTTTTTTACATTTGGTGCTGCTAAAGTTTTAATTTTCCATTGGCTTATGGTGTGATTTTTAATGCATTTTCATCATCCAAAATTGAATGGATGTGCTAAAAAATCTCGCAGATTTAAAAGGGGTTAATTGGACACACAAGCTTCTCTGTGTGTCACACTCTTGGCTGCAAATCCAGTGTTCTCTCTCTCTCTCTCTCCCTCCTTCTTGCGTGTGAGCACACACACAGACAAAGTCTTCCCACTAAAAATACCAACTCATTGTATAATACACAATGCACTCTGACAGATAGGGTATTACACTAAACTATTATTATTGCCATGCAGAAGTTTTGACAACAAAATGTATTTTAAAAATCTGTAGAGTACTTAATTCCTTCAGCTAAAACATTGCAAGAGAAACCGAGGGACAGAAAGAGAACATGTTTTTCTCATAATAAACTCTTTGCTTCCAGAGCATATGACATATAGTTTTGTAATTTAGTGAGTGCACCCAGAAAAAAAAATCTGTGTGTGTGTGAGAGAGTAAAAGAGAGAGTGCTTATGAATTGATTGGTTGATCTGCAAATCCTTTTCTCTGACTGTCTATCACACTTCATCTGTCTCATTTTCACTTTATAGCTTCACAGGAAAAGAATGATCAGTGCTTGAAAATGATAAGACATCTGCCAAGTACTTGGCACAATGATGTAATGATGCTGGTGAATACTGGTAGCTTCAAGGTTTGCCTGGGCATTGAATCCATAGAAGCGTAGTGACTTGAACATCCTCAGCTCTTCTACTTTAAAATTACTGATGAGAAAGGGCCAGATGCTGACACTTTTGCCTTATTATAGTGCCTTTTTATATATTTTATATTAATATATATTATATAACTATATACATAATATATATATTATTATAGTGCCTTATTCCACAAACATTCTCATTGACTTCAATGGAGCTTTGATGGGACCATTTGTGAAGTCAGAAGAAACTATCTACTAAAATCAAGCTGTCTTTTGGCATAGCTGAGAATCATGGGAAAATAGGTATATTATGCTGTGATATTTAGGGGGTTGGTGTGACTTTATGAATGTCAGTGTGGCTTTAGGGAGAGTGCCTATTTTATTAGGTTTCTATACAATGTTACTTAGGATGCTTCTGGGAGTGCTGAATCTTGTACGCATGTGAGTTAGCAGCTGAATCCTGTTTGTCCTCACCCGTTCATTTTACCACCTGCCAGCTGACCAGATGAAGTGGATATAGACTCCATTCACCAAGAGTGAGGATAAAATACAATTCACATACAGTTCCAGCCCAGTCAGTGGATGCAAGTCTAAACCATGCTCAGGAGGGCAGGGTTACAACTATAATGCACTGGGAACACTGTAATCTCAAAGTGAAAACCTGCCTTCATTAAGGAAATTTGCATCAGTGCAATTACATCAGCACAAACTTCTCCTGTTGATGTGCTGCTAAGGTACCAAGTGAAACTTCCATAGGTGATACTTCTCTCTCTCTGTGTCTCCTGCTCACACCTGATACCTCTCTCATGCTCTCCTTGAATGTCTTTTGTGTGCATACTTTCTGTCCTCCCACCCCCAGGTGGCCTGCCTCTGGCCCTCCTCCTGCAAGGTGTGAGAGGTATCAGGCCTTAGACATGCTCAAAGCATGCTGACAAAATTTGGCCTAAGTAGGCCATTTGTTCAATTTTAAACTAGACAGTCCTGCTTTTTCTAAGGTTTGTCTCCCGTCCAGTACTGAGACAAAACCACATCTGGTTTTGTCTCATATTGGGTAGGGGTGACATTTTGAAGAGTGTGCAACCCCACCCCCACTGCTGTGACCTTACACAGTGCATGCAAGGTCATGTTGAGAGGAAGGGCCCATGGCGTTCCCAGAAGGATTGATACATCTGGTATTCTGGGGATGCATGAGTGGCCTCCCTAATCAGGTCCCCTGGTGAGATAGGCATTCTTCTCCCTGGTTTGAGAATCCTGCTTCAGGATCTCTGGGTCTAGGGCTCTAAGTGATGGGGCAGTGTGAGGGCTTAGGTGCCTTTGAGAAGGTTGACCAGCAGAAGGTGCCTATTGGTTTAGGTGGCAGCAGAGTGGTGGCTTTGAAAATGTCACTGGAGCATAAATGCTGGACATGGTGCCTAAAGAGGCAGATGGGTGCCTAAATCCCTTTGAGGATCTTGGCCACTGTCCCCTGCTATTCTGAAGAACAAGAAATGTTTCTGCAATCTTAGCGTTGTCTTTGTTCCTTACACAAACTGCAAAAGGGGGAAATGATTCCTGCCATCCTCCTCCCCTGCTGCATAGGTGAGCAAGGAACAGGTGCAAGCTGACACCAAGTAAATACTGTCTATGGAATAATAGATATTGAAGGTCTAGAGACACATTAAAAAAACAACCAGTTATTTTATTAAAGAAGCTTAGTTTAACTACAAAAAGAAACATCCTGACTTATTCCAGGACTGCACACACCCAACATTACCAGTAGGAAACCCTCATCTAAGTAGAGAAATATATGACAGGGGCATTATATCATCAGAAAACTTCTCATAGGTTGAACATACACTGCAGACATGACACTGCTTCCCCAACAATATCTGAGTGCTGCTCAGTATTTTGGGGGGAGATGGAGTAGATGCTCCCTGTTTTTGGGTGGCATAGACATGACAGTAAAGAAATGTAAGGATGCTCTAATAACCCTCTTGGATCTTTCCTGTGTAACTAAAAGAAAAAATATCATCTTCCACTATTGGTGTGGTAATGAAACCAAGGAAAGAACATTGCCTATTGAATAAGCAATACCTTGTACTGAAATGTTCTGGGTTTTCCTTGAGGATCTCTGGTTTAAGTACTAATGAGGTCTCCCCTGCTTAACTGGGGAGATCTGATAAAATGACAATCCAAGATGGCACATCTAGAGGCCAAAATGAGTTAGGTCTTTGTTGTTGTTGTTTTTTTACGATTATATATTTTGGGGACTGAATTCTGGAGTGATTTTAGTTTTCAAATGCTATCTGATTAAACTCTAGACTCCCAGTGGTCTTACAGAGCCCATTCTAAGTTACCGGTGAGGTGTTGTTGACTAGAATTGTTTACAGAGTTCAGTACACAGTGAAACTTGCATTAAGTACCACCCCAGGGACCAGAAAGATGTGTTGCTCTGTTGAGATGGTCTTTAGGTAAAGGTCAGATAAAACTGTAATGGAAATGTTGGGGATGCTTTAAAGTGATTGCTTAAGACAGGGAGCTGCTTACTATGCAGGGGGTTTGTAGTTCAAATTTAGCTGTATTTCAGAAAAGTCAGAGTTTAGGTGAGGTAGAGCTCCAGGAAAGGGGTCTGTAAAATTTGTCAGCATTGTCAATATATGTGCACACAGGCATTGCTTCTGCAAATCCTTGGGATGTGAACAGCAGGGAGCACAAGGCTATTGCACTCTGACACAAGTGTGAGTGCAGGATATGTATGGGTACAAGTAAGGCTAAGCACTAGGTTTGATCCCTCACACAAAGCTGTTGGATGTCTCAAGCCCCCCGTGGACACGCTTTCAAGAGACCAGGAGAAAAATGGGACAGAATGAATGAGGTCACTGTGCATATCAGAAGAGACATGGGCTTTAGTCATGCTAATAAGTTGCTTTGCCCTTTAAGACATGTTCCTGTTACTTGACAGGAGTAACTGGCATCCAGGCAGCAGTGCTTTCGCTAATGCATGAGCAGTCTCTGCTGCACTTTGCACTCTGCTCACCACTTTTGACTGTATTTATACAGGTAATACTCTGCACCTGTGCTGGGCAGGACTAATCTCAGAGTGTTCAGATGACTTTGCTGTTATATAATGTTGGAGATGGTGACCCTATGAAGTTTCTCACCTGGAGTAAAATGTGAGCATCTAACTTTGGGTCTATGTGAGCCCTACTTCCAGCAAAAAATGCAATAGAAGAGTCCTTAAAAGCCAGGATTAATAACATGGTGTGACATTTAAGAAAACTTTGCTGTGCTGACTTGTCTGGGACCAGACTTTCTGCCGTTTGTGCATTCTGAGTCACTTTTATCTGTCTTTGAAACCAGTGTCCATAAAATGAAAGATTAATGAGATCATCTGCAGCCATCCTTCACGCAAATAACATTCATCCCCTCATCACTCTGCCTCTGCAGCCATGACATTTAGCCTGCTTCACACAATACCGCCAGATATTACAAATGGTGCAGGGTCACTTCCTCTAGCATCCCACTTCTAAAACAAAAACAAAAAAGAAGAGTGAGATTTTGAACCAGCAGGGATTTCTGAAAATGCATTCCCTTGAATAAGGTGTTCAGCCCAAATGCTCACAGGGATGAGTTCTGAAAGACATAACAATCACTCTGCTAAGGCTCTGCCTCCTTGAAAGAGTTAATTTCTCCTTGCCCTGTAACATACCTTTTTAAACTGCCTTTGACTAGCCACCTCAGTATGACAGAGTAATCAATTTAAACAGACTAGTTATGCAGGATTATTTTCTGATTCTTTCTCCTCCCCACTCTGTTTTTGCTGGAAATTGATACTAGACTTATCTTCTAAACCTGGCATTGAGGAAGGTTTTGTAGCCAGAAGGAAAGAAAAGAGAACAGGATCGAACTGGCTATTGTAAATCAGTGCACACATAGTGCATTCTTAAATGTACAGTAACTGCAGGCTCTTATCACCCCATCAAACTCCTGTGGAAAGCAATTTATATCAACGGTAGAGTTGCATCTGGCTCTGGGTCCACATGGGCCACTTACTTTGGCTAAGGAAGGAACTAAAGATCTGCAACTCACAAGTCCTTTTTTTGGAATTAGTCATTTAACTAAAGACTGGCTGGTTACCTGCCATAAACAATCAACACAATTCTTCAGTTGCTCATTGAACATCCATTTGTGCTGTGATCTTCAAAGGAACCCCCTCCCCAAAAGGGGGCAATTACTCCTTCTCTTACAGCCCCTTTGTGCCATCTTCACTGGTACAAGGAGGCCACAGTGCAGGCATAAGTCCTTCCTGGGGGCGGGGAATATCTCTGTTGCAAGAGGCTGTGTCTGGTGGCTACAGAGCTGGTTTGATTTCCCTCTCCCCAGTTTCCTTGTGGGAAGTCTCAGGGTAGGGAACATTTTAAGGTGGGCCATAGGTAAGCAGGAGGTGAATTAGGGAATGTGGCTGAGGTGTTTTTAGACCCCGGTGATTCTGTGCTCCTATAAATCCCAAAAGGATCCACTGCAACAGAAGCACAATGTAAGGTCACCCTCAGGGCTGCTCTAATCTGCACTAGGGCTGAGCTGCCCCCAAGCAATTCCAGAATAGAGGTGGCACAAGCTGCATCTCCTTAATCCCTGTTCCAGCTTCAGCCTCATATTGAGGTACTTACATAGCCCTCATCAACAAAGCATCCATTTTCCACCCAGTCTGACATCAGAGTAACTCATCATGATTAATGTATTTTGTCCTAACAACACCCTATGAGTCAGGTAAACACCATCCCCATTTTAGAGATGAGGCACAGAGCAGACTAAGTGATTTTCTCAAAGTCTCACAAGAAGTCTGTTGCTGAGGTGGAAATTAAATGCAGGTGTCTTGAATACAAGTCCAATGCCCTAACCACTGGACTGTCCTTCCTCCCTTGCACGGGGATTTTTAGTAGAAAAAATAAAAACCTAGATGGTGAAGCCTTTGCCCATATGCTTTGTAGAATACAAGGACTAAACATTCAGTCAATCTGGCAGTTCTGTAGCTCAGCCTCTGTTTTCATTCTTTCTCATTTATGTTCCTTTACTCCATATTGCTCATTGTGCTTTTGTAACAGCATCATATATAATACTCTTAAGATTCTTATTTGAAGGAATCAGTTTGACATGCTAAATTAAACGAATCTCTATAGATAGCCATTCTGGGCAAAATAGATAAATAAGTGAAAGAATAAAACAACCCACTCAAAAACAAACAAAAACGCTAAAGCCGAGTGTATCGGATTTGAAAACTTATTTCTCCCTCTCTGATTGTGTATTTAACAAACAATAAAGCAAATGTAAAGGAGTCACATGTGAGCAGTGAGAAAATAAGCTGCAAATTTGAAAGTCAGAGGCTGAATGTTGGAGTAGGTGGAATAAAACGATAAAGCAGGGGGGAGAGGGGGAGGCACTGTGTTATCATGAGGGACTCTCATTTTTCTTTCATTTCAATCTCGGTGATAAAGTCCAGTGAAATGGATCTTGGTAATTGCAAAGTTGATTGGTTTGGGGAAAATGAATACTGTTATTACTGCTGTGTGCACTCTCTATCTCTCTTGCTCACTCATTGAATCCACTGATGAGATCCAGGGAAAGCTTTTCTCAGCTGCATGAGATTTATTTATTTATTTTAACTAGCACTGGCATTCTTATGGCCTCTGGGCACAGGGCAATTCGTCCTTTAAAGTGATACCATCTGCAGATGACAAAATTGGAACTGCAAATCTGGTTCCTTAAAGAAAACTAACCAAACATCCTAACTACAAGCTTATAATGGAGAAGGAAATGTCTTGAGACAAAAGCAGTAAGACTAGGTGGCTTGGGGGACTGGAAATTGGAGTGTGGAGGAATTGGGTAGTATCCCTTTAAATAGCTTGTTAACCCTCTAGTGGTCCTCACTGCCTTCTATGTTTCAGAAACCACCAGAATTCTGCTAGCACAGTGGTGTATTATATATGGCTATGCCTTGCAAGTTATGTATAGTTTCTGAACACAGTTGTTTGGACCCCACTGTGCCCATGGAGTTTCTTCACATTATGTTTGTGTGAAGAGCAACAGACACAGCAGTAATGCAATACAGCTGAATTGGCAGGTAATCACAATGCAAACCACCACACATTGGACACTCTTATTGGCAGGGTCAGAAGAAAGGCCAAATATTAAGGATTGATTCTGCCACCCTTACTCATGTTATGCAGTATATTACTTTGTGAGCATATATCTGCAGTAAGCAATACATTGGCAAAATAGAATAAGGGAAGTTTGTCCTGCTGCTACTCTTGCTAGAATAATTGTGCTTCCAAAACAATGTATAACCATTAACAGATTTAGTTTCACAGACCTTGTGAAGTAGGTATTATCACCCTCACTTTACTGATAGGGAAAATGAAGCAGAGACTATATAGTATGAGTCACTGTAGATCTATCACATAGCAGGGGCCAATATCCACTAATGCCAGAGCTTATTGTTACAGAGAAAGGTTGAGGACACATAGAAAGTCTATAATAGAATCAGGATAAAATCCCAGAGCTCCTGACTCTTGGACCTGTGTCTTCCCCACAAGTCCTCCCCCTGCTAATGAAAAAATGTAAGACTTAATTTTCAAGGGCTGTCAATATGTTGTCTTTCACCAACACTGATTAGCTTTTAAAAATGGGCAGCATTTGGTGGGTGAGCACAGAGTCCGATTAAAAAGCAAATAGAAAAACCTATGAGAATGTGCTTTTCTGACATTTATGAACTAGAGTAATTTCTGAACTCAGCAGTATTTATGTAATCAGGAAGCACATCTACACTTTGAGGAACTCCTCAGCCTGGTGGACATGCCCTCCTTTCAGGAGGCAATGCTGAAACCCCCCGGTGGGAGAGGAGTGTAACCAGTACAGGGACTTGGAGGTAGCATGTCCATTCCTTGCAGATGATGTTGTCCTTTCTTCTTCACCCTGTGATCTCCGACACGCACGCTAATGCTTCTCTGCTGAGTGAGAAGCAGCTGGGATGAGAATCCAGCACCTCCAAATCGCAGGTCATAGTTATTTCCCAGAATAAAGTGGATTGTTCTCTCCCGGTGAAAGGGGAGCAGCTGCCCTTAATGGAAGAGTTTAAGTATCTAGGGATCTTCTTCACGAGAGATGGTAAGCAGGAGCGTGAGATTGACCGGCAGATTAGTGCAGTGGTGGCAGTGATGTGGGCGCTCTACCGATCCGTGGTGGTGAAGTGGGAGTTAAGTTTTCAGATGAAGCTCTCAGTTTACAGGTCAATCTACGTCCCTATTCTCACCTATGTTTATGAACTATAGGTAATGACCAAAAGGATGAGATTGCGGGTACAAGCAGCGGAAATGAGGATTCTCCGCAGTGTGGTTGGGCTGATTCTCCAAGGTAGGGTGAGGGGCTCAGCTATTCAGGAGAGCATCCGAGTAGAGCTGCTACTCCTCCAGATCGAGAGGAGACAGCTGAGGTGGTTTGGGCATTTGATAAGACTGCCCCCTGTTACGCTCCCTTTGGAACTATACCAGGCACATCCCACTGGGAGGAGGCCCAGAGGCCAACCCAGGACATGCTGGAGGAATTATATCTCCTGGCTGGCCTGGGAATGCTTAGGAATCCTCCAAGAGGCTCTGGAACCTGTTGCAGAAGAAAGGGGTGTTTGGTCCTCCCTATTCTCCATGTTGCTGCTGCAATCCTTACCAAGAAAAGATGCATAAAGGAGGAGGAAGAGAAGGAGGAGAAGAAGGAATCATATCAACTCAAACAAACAAATACAAACAAACAAATCCCACACCCAACGTTCTTCCCCACCATTTAAAAATAGTTCCAAGCTGTCAGCTGTTGAACTAGACTCGATGGTTTTCAGCCATGAGGGATGTTAGCTTTGACCTTTCAGACCCTTTGATTTAATAATTTTGCAGTGTAATTGAATTCTGATATTCGGGTACCTAGGGAGGGTAGGCTGAATCAGGGTTGGTACTGCTTAAGCTGAGCAGATGGTGAGCACTGTGTCTGGGAAGAAGTGGTTGATATTTTATGTTAGTTATGTTTGCACTATGGGTCGCAATTAAATAAATGGAGTAAAAATGCATGCCGTGTTTTTTAAAGAAAGAGCACATTCTTCACCTGTTTGTGAGAGATAAGCTATAATGTATTTTTAATGTACACTTTTTATCTCTGCTCAGCAATAAAGTTGGTTTACAAATGATATCTCTGCCATAAGGTAAGCAAAGATAATAAGTCTGATTTGTAGGTAGCATATGGACCCATGGATTCAATCTATTTCCTTCTTCCTTCTTTTATTTGCCTAAAGCTTCGGTTCTGTTTGTTTGGGGTTTATTCCAGAAATGGGTCTTAAAAACTCCTCTTCAGATTGTGCATTTCTCTTATTATTAACAAGGTGTAATTCAGACATCTGTTAAAAAGTCCCTTAATATAGTCTTAACAAGGACAAATCTAATACAGCTCTAGCCAATTATTGTGTTAATTTTACAATGTGGAATTTTAGCACCTGTCTTAAATAGAAACATGTTATTAATGGAAATATCAAGCTGTTTAAAACCAGCTCCTGAAATTCAGCCAAAGACCTAGAGAGGAGCACATTTTTGGACTATACATACATGTCAAGTGTCTTTCATAACATCCCTCTTAATCATTTTCATGGAGAGAAATAGTTCTATTTTTGTTCAGATTTCTTTTTTAAGACAGGAGAATGAAATTAAATTGGCAAACATAAAGTCTGGTTTATCTGAGCCTACAATGCCAGTTATTCCATGATTTTCTTGTTGAAGTTCTGGCTCCCCTGAAGTCAATGGCAAAAGTTTCATTGACTTCAATTGATCCAGACCCCTGTTTTCTACAATATCAAACTTGATTACAAGAATACAGTGTTTTGGTTACTTTTCTGACTTTTGGCTTCAACGCAAAATAAAATTGCTCACTTTCCTTACTGCCAGGACTTGAAATTCTGCGAACAATTTATATCAAGGGGACACAAACTGTGATTTGTATTCCTTATCCACATGTAAGCCAAGGATCCCAACGGCTGTGGTTTATTTTCAAAGCATCAGATCTTGAATGCTGAAATATGAAACAGCTCTCTCTACCAGACCTACCAGAATCAGATCACGCAGTCCTTCTGAATCACATGCAGGAGGGATAGAATTTGATTTTTATGCCTTGCCCTAAAGAAGAAGGTTTAAACTTGCATTTTTACATTCCAGGTAATTGAGTGAAATAAACACCAGAGCTGGTCTTTAAAGGGAACTTAATCCACGCTCAGAGGCTTTGAATTTGCACTGATTCTGCTGTTGGAAAGGCAGTAACTAAACAACAGGCCTTCACCTCACATGTCCACAGGTAATGAGTGCTGTGGTGAAGCCAGGCTACGCTAACTCATTAGAGTTAACCCAGAATGTTTTGGGGGAAATTGTCAAAGCTGGAGCATAAGGGAAATTAGGCATCCAACTCCCATTTGTGCCCTTGAAAAACTATCTCAATTCATAATTATAACACCCTACTGTAGATTTTCTGTGGACTTCTCACATAAAATGATGAGGAAGCTGCGTTGCTGATTCAGCAATTGGTACTTTCTGGGTCAATTGTAGTTAAAGCTCCATTATTTGTTAAGGGGTTCTGTGCTGTCGGAAGTCCTATCTTTCATATGAGATATACAATTGAAGTTCTGGTATTTATGGTAATTACTTATGGTAATTTAAGATTCCATGATGATTTTGTTTATTTATTTGTTTGTTTGTTTGTTTGTTTGTTTTTTTGGCCAAAGTCTGGAATTTTAGCTTCCAGCTCCCATTTCCTGGCAAAATTTCCATGTTATGAAATTCCAATTTGCCCAGCTAAATTCCCTTTGCAGGTCAGTTCAGCATTCCTGAAAAGCCCGTTACTCATCTCATATATACTGATGTTACAATGGTGTGACTAGACCTGGCTGAAAATTTTCTGATGGGATAGATTTTCACTGGAAAATGCCAGTTGAGCAAAATCAAAATGTTGTACAGGGATGTATTTATTTTGTCAAAATTGTCAACGAGAAATTATCAGAACATTTTTGACTTTGTCATTTTAACTGTTCTATGTTAGTCAAAATGAAACATTCCAACCATAATGAAACATTTCAGAAAGGTCAGATGAAATTTTTCAGAATATTTTGTTTCATGAAAAATTCCAAGATTCCTACTTTTTGTCCTGATTCAGGACAAAACAATCTCTCAGTTTCTTGCCGGACAGGGCCGTTTTAAGATCTTCATAGGCCCTAGGCACACTTGCCTTCATAGGCCCCCCCGACCGAAATAACTAATTTGATTTTAAGCTATTAATAAATAGTTTTTTAAAATAAAAATAAAAAATTATATATATATATATATTTTTTTTTTCATAGGCTCTGAAAGTTTCGTAGGCCCTAGGCACTGTGCCTAGTGGATAATATTGTGACAGGGGCTACCGGAAGGTAGTAGAAGGATGCTATGTTAGCCGAAGAATGACCAAGGCCCTGTTCCCTTAGCAGCTGCCCAGGGTTTCCCTCAGACTGATTAGGGCCAGCTGAGGCCAGGGTCAGCTGAGACCAATTAGGGTCAGCTGAGGCCAGGATCAGCTGAGACCAGTTAAGGGCTGCCTGGGAGCAGATAAAAGCTCCCTGCCAGGCAGGCAGGGTGCTCTTGGAGTTTGGAGGTCTGGAGCTTTGGAGAGAAGGGGGCGGGGGCGGGGGGGGGCCAGGGGCCAGGGGCCAGAGGCAAGCAGGGGCTTGCCCATTGGAGTGGCTACTTAGTCCTGACGAAAACCAGGGTAGGGAAGCAGCCCAGAGAGAAGACTTACATAATGCCTTATAGCAGCAGCCAGCCACTGCTGTCAGCCAGGGTCTCTGGGCTGGTGTCCAAAGAAGAGGGCGGGCTCGGATACCCCCTACCCCGACCTTAGAACCTAAGGTCCTGAGGGCACTGCGAAGGTCTGCGAAGGCCTAAAGAAAGACGGGGCAGAAGCGAGACGGCCACCATCTTAAGACTGATGGGAGCCCCGGGCAGCCATTTTGTGCCCACCACACTGAAAAAGCGCTCGGCCCACAGGAGCACGAAGGCCACCCTACCACAATATGGCCCTGCTGCCGGATGGATATTCCAGTTTTTTACTAGCTCTAGAGTTTACCTTATTCATTTCAGTGGAGTTACCTCTGATTTTGTGTGCCAGTGAAATCAATATCAGATCTTCCTTTGGAAGAATGTTGGGATTTCAGTGTTGCCAACACTTATGTTTTTATTATGATTCTCATGATGCTTGTTATTTTTCTTAAAGCCTCAGCTCTTGGAGTCAATTGTTAGAATCTCAACTTTCATTTAAAAAATGGTTGCAGAGAAAAGTATGATACAAAAACCAAAGGCAAATTAAAAATACAACATATATATATAAAATCTCATGATTTTAAACTGATTTAATCATTATGAGGCTTGACCCATGATTTTTTAACACCTCAATTTGTCAATGGTATTGTTTTATTGCAATCTATTTGAGCAATTTTGCTTCCCTGGGGCTTCTGTGTAATTTGTTTGTAAAGCTTTGTAATCTTTTGCCTGTGAGATTTTTGCTTTAAGTTTAAGGTTTGAATTAACTCAAGGATACATAGGAAAACTGAATCCAAACTGCTGCAAATTGCATGGATTTGGGTCAGAAAATGATGCAAAACTGTTACGTTTTGTTTGTTTTTTCATTTGATTTAGACCCAAACTATGGTTTAGTTTGGATCCACGTTTAAATCTGATTTTAATAGCTTTTGCCCATTTGTTTAATTTACAAAGTATAGACTAGACTGCCTCTTTTTTTAAAAAAAAGTCAATGAAAATCAGTGCTGTGCAGAGGGCTAACACAAGAGTTATGCATCACTTAAATCCCACTTACTCCCTTAAAACAGAGATTAGGTGGGACTTGAGTGGTGTACAGACTTTTGCATTGAATGAATTTCACCCTCAGTTATTACTTTCCCAATATTTATTTTCTTTAATAATGTGTAACAATTACTGAGTGAACACTTTGACTTGGGAAGGATAACCATGATCAGTGATAAAGACAACTGGATTAAAGACAACTGGATTTGGCAGTTTTTCCCCTTATGCTTATAAAATTTGATAAATTGGAGAATTGGTATGAAATCACCAAGATGATTGATGATTGATTCAATAAAGATAAGTGCAAAGTACTACACATAGGAACTAAAAATCAAATGTACAGCTAGAAAATGGGAAATAACTGGCTATGCAGTAGTATTGCTGAAAATGATCAGGGAGTTATAATGGATCACAAATTGAATATAAGCCAGCAGTGCAATATATTTGTGAAAAAAGTTAATATCATTCTGTGGTGTATTAAAAGAAGTGTCTTATGTAAGATATGGGAGGTAACTGCCACTGATGAGAGACTTCAGCTGGAGTATTGTATCCAGTTCTGGCTGCTAGACTTTAGAGAAAGAAGTTGACAAATTGGAGTGAGTTCAGCGGACAGCAACAAAAATAATCCAAGGTCTAGAAAACCTGACCTTAGACTGCATTCTTCTGCTAGATAAAAACAGAACATTCCAAGTTTAAAAAAGTGTTTTTGTATCATATCTGGAGCTGGAAAAAAAGTCACATTCAGGGATAAAAGAAAAAAACATAAGGAGGCCACCCACCTGAGTAGTGATCAGAAGCAAAATTCAGAGTACATTCATCAGTTTGTTTTTGCTGTGCTAAATTCTGTTTGGTAAACAAGTTCAAAGAATTGCATTTAATGCTAGAAAGGAGGAGAGAAACACTCACTGTTATAGGGGAAAAAAAACACCATGAATTTGACAGAAAATCATTTTAAAAGTCTTTTAAAATCCAGCTTGTGGAATTTTATAGCAAGGATATAATTATGCATTACATTCTGTCTGTTAGTTTGGAAATTCTACAGGAAGGATCTCATTCTTTATTAAATTCTATAGGCTGTTTCGAGTGATTTCTAAGGAAGCTTATTTATTTCATCATTATTAACTTCAGTAGGATTTTTTTTCCATAAGGACAGAAAATCTGTAGCTAATAATGAGGTTAATAACAGTCTTGAGGATTCTTTATTATGAATATGTGGGTTTTTCATCCTTTTGAGTGTTTTTTGTTGTTGTTCATTATCTGATAATCCTTAATTTAGATGAAAACAAAGACCTTTATTTACCCTACTGTAAATTTTCAAAATACACTGTGTGTCTATGTAATAGAAAAAACAAAAAATATTTTTTTATGATGAGACTACCAAAACCGATATAGAGAGAGACTACCTTTCAAAAGGCAAGCTTCAAACTTAGTCTTTGAAAATGCCCTTGATTTAAAAACTGGGAACTAAGAATATAAGTATGGCCATACTGGGTCAGACCAATGGTCCATCTAGCCCAGTATCCTGTCTTCTGAAAGTGGCCTATGCCAGGTGCTTCAGTGGGAATGAATAGAACAGGTAATCATCAAGTGATCCATCAGCCATTCCCAGCCTCTGGCAAACAGCAATCTGTGCTACATAGCCTAGCTACATAGCCACTGATGGACCTATCCTCCGTGAACTTATCTAGCTCTTTTTTAACCCTTTTATAATCTTGGCCTTCACAATATCCTTTGGCAAGTTGTTCCACAGGTTGACTGTGCGTTGTGTGGAGAAATACTTCCTTTTGTTCGTTTTAAACCTGTTGCCTACTTGTTTTATCAAAGAAACTAAGGATTTTGTTTAATTAATATAATTGTTCAGATAATCCTATAGAGTTTTTGTGAGAGATTGCAGATGCATTAATGACCTTATTTAAATATCATATAACTCCCTATTATGCATATACTTCTTATTGCATTTGGCCTGCAACTGGCTTGATACTTCCTATGCCATTGTGGAGGAGTAGGAAATTGGCATATAAAATATAATTGTGGAAGGCAACATCTCTATTAGAATCAGAGCAAGTAAAGAAGGCTGTGACCTAGGGTATCTATCTATGTATCTATCCTTTTAAGAATAAGCAGTGATTCACCACACTTTTGTTACTTTCAGGTGAATATCTCAATAGTAATCATAATTAATCTATTAATTTAAAATATCTACAACCTCAGAATAACAATGATTTATTGATTTACTTTTAATTAACTGAAGAAAACTCCAGCCAGAATGAGTCTGGGAATAAGACTGGCAAAATCTTATGAGAAATTTTACCTTGATGGAGCAGAAAAAATCATAGAGGACACCTCTTGTAAAAGGGAAATTCAATAACTTGTAACAGTTTAGTGAGAAAAGAAGAGGTTTATGGGAAAAAGATGTTTCCTGCTCAAGCTGAGATAGCTGAATCACTAACACCAATCTTTAATAGTCTGGGATCTAATGACACTAGTATAACAGAGGCTTAGGTCCACTAGGAACTTTTCTTTTAAAAGGGTTTATATAGAGTAACTCAATCACACCTTCACTTGGAGCTAGACATTAGTGTAAAATAAAAATAATCTGTTTGACTATTTCTAAAGTTAGTACAAAAGTTTATTTTACCCAGTTTAGTCCACTTTGTACGTGTTCCTATAACTCAGATGGGGTTTTAAGCAGGCCCTTATTTGTTTTCTATCAGCCAAATTATTATATTTGAACTGTATTTGGTGAACTTGCCCAGTGACTTTTTCATTTTCATAACTTTTTAAAGACACATATATGATTTGTACTGGTATTGTGACATCATAACTCTATTCCTTAAGCGGAAACAGTAATGGCATCATGGTTGAGGTGCTTTTGGAGCCTACCTATTGGCTCAAATAAATTAGCTTTGTTAGATGGGTAGTCACATATTGATTGCACCAGCATAGGATCCCATGGATTTCAGTTGATTTCATCTAGGTTTATGCTGGTATAATATTAATAATGCCTAGTTCTTATATAGCACTTTTTATCAGATCTCAAAGTATTTTACTCAGAGAATATTATTCAATATTATTATCTCCTTTTTACAGATGGAGAAATTGAGGCACAGGGAGGGGCAGTGACTTGTCATGAGTCACCCAGCAGGCCAGTGATAGAACCAGGCATAGAGCCCAGATCCCTTGAGTCCTAGTCCAGTACTGTATCCATTAGGAAACACTGCTCATCAGAACCACCCAAGCCCCTAAATATGGATTTGCACAAGAGATCATAACTGATGTAATTCGATAAGTAACAAGGCCTTTATCAAATTACAAGAAAAGCATCCAGAGGATCATATTGTCTCCAAAGAAGGTGTTGTAATTAGGTGAGCAAGGCAAGTTTTTGTCTAATGTTGAACTTCTCAGTTAGGACTCAATACGAAGCCCAATAAGTCAGTAGAAAAACTCCCATTGACATCAATGATTTTGGAGCAGACACTTACACAGGATTCCATTTGCTCTTTTAAATTCCCATGTGAATTATATATTTGATAGTACCATTAAAAATGAAATCTCAACCACTACAGATACATTCAAATCATCTTCAAGAGTCTGAATTTGCCTTAAAAAAAAAAAAAAAAAAAAAAAAAAAAAAGCAAGAATAATCAGTCAAGGTTAAAATCCCTTTGTTTGCTTTGAATGCTGTTGCTTTCATGAGTTTCAATTAGGCCCTTAATGTAATCTGAGCAACACAGTTTGTGGTTAATGAATAAAAATTGGAATACACAGGTCCAGATTCTCAAACCAGTTTGGAGTCCCCTTGCACCATTCAGATTGTGCAAAGGGGACATACTTTGACCGCAAATACCCAGCAGAGGATTCTCAAACTGTAGGAGAACTGCCTGTTGGTGCATCAGTGCCAACTCCAAGGCTGATTGTAGGAGGCAGAAGGGAGCGTATCCAATGGGGAGTTTCATGGGGCATGTCTGTTGTGGGGAGAGTGTATGATACCACTCTGCTTTTGAAAGGCAGAGCTCTGGCATATGGCAAAATATTGCCAGTACAGTCTTTACCTGTATGATCTGCTTCAGCAAGGAGAGCAAAACTGAAATAATAATGACAACCCAGCCAGATTAAAGGAAGTTTCACCAAGGGAGAAGAGAAAGTCAGCATGACTGATACATTTTACTGAAGTGTATGAATGATAGAACTAACTATATAGTGCTACTTACATAATTAGGTATATATCCCATGAATAAAATTGCAAGGGCCACTCTATATTCATTAGATATTGTAATTCACTAACAAAGTAGTAAATGCTAACATAAGGGAAATCCAGTTATTTCATATACATAAACCAACTGTAAGAACAAAGCAAGATTATAATGTATTTTGCTCATAACTTTTTTTTATCTCTTATGGTCATTTCAATTGCATTCTTGCAGCATTTGTCAAAAGCCAAATCCAGCCAAATGCATTCAGTGTGTAAGAATCAATGCAGTTAAGGACCTCATCTGACAATACATTTCAGCACAATTTCAATTTCAGTTAGAGCTTTGATCAGAAGATGAGATGGATCTGTGCGTTTCAAACTCCTTTTGCTGGGTTATTGGAGCATGCAACAATTTTTGTCCAAAGGACAAATCTTCTATGTAAAGGAAGAACAATTCCTGCTATGTGGATTATTTTTTCATTTATTTTTTACCTGCATAGGTTTCCAAATTTGCTATAAACTGATTTAAAATATTTACCAAATAAAGAACACTTATGTTGTTCAAAGAAAAGAAAAATGTACTTGCAATGAAAACAAAAATTAGACATATGTCAAATGTAAGTATTGAATACTAAATCATTGCTTTGATTGCATCCAGATACCATTGTAATGTGTCTGATGGAAACATATAGATAGGGACAGAGGTTGTTGTTTGTATCATTTCATTAGTGAATAAGAGTATTTCTCTAGTACCTGGAAAACAAGGACAATGGAGCTCACTAAAAATGTTGAGGGTAATATGCATGTTGTGTGCTGGAGGTTCTATACTTCTTCAATTAATATATACGGTATATCCAAAAGCATATATACAGTATTACATACAAAAAGCTTGCATGAAAAGAACAATACATAGATCACAAAGTTAATCACTCAAAAGAGATTAAATGCTAAATTTACTGTTACCTGTGCACCATTAATTATTCCCTGTTGTGCCTCCAATCTGTGCACTGAATGAGGCAAGACTCCTGTGGAAAACAATAGGAGGTGATCATATAATTAATTACAGTATCATAATGCCTATGGACAAGGGAGATGAACCAAAGTTTCATGGGAAATAATAAATTTGGGATTTCCTAACTTTCAGGTGCTTGGCTTTACAACTTTCACATTATTTAATGTATTTCTTAGTTTTATTTTTAAGGGGAAAATACTTTTTATTACATGCAACTGTACAAATCTCCTCATAATGCATCCAAAACTTTTATCATGGAAGCACAGACTACTTTACCACTTCAACTTCAAGGCTAGCTGCATTAGTAGGCAGCAGGAGAAAGCTTGTTATGCCAGAGGAAGGATGGACTGCAGGGCTGAGAGTGTGCTTGGCAGTGAGGGCCACAGCCTGGCTCTCTTCCTTCTCACCGGGAGTTGGGAGAGGTCCAGCACCATGTGATAACTCCAGAGAGAGAAGGGATGGGTTGCTGTAGCCAAGTGCTGAGTCTTGGGGGATATAAAGGAGATGAATCCAACTTATTTCCTGCCCCATGCAGTGCCCCCAGAGGGGAGCGTAAGTCATTGAAAGCATGCACTGAGACAAAGAATCCTGGCTTTCACCCTCCACCTGCCCCACTTTGACCCTAGTACAGCTACTCTGGCAGCTCCTGTCCCAGTACAGTGTGTGGTGCGACTTTGACATCAGCATGAGCTTGGCCTTAGATTGTACATGTTCAGTTATTATTTTGGCAGGATGACAAAATTTTCCTGACAAACAAAAGTAAGAGAAAGGAAATGAGGCCTTCTAAGAGCTCATATCTTGGCAAAAGATGAACAGAATTTCATGAGACAAAATAAAGGCACTTGTGTCATCTGAGGCTTATCCCTTGCTGCACATCAGAGGAGTACTGCAAAAAATGGAGATGTGAAAATGTCTGAAAGAAAAAGATGGGATAATTCTTTATAAATGGAAAGTGTTAGGCAACTTTAACACGTGATCACTACCTGCTTCCCATCTAAAAATACACAATGTGTTTATCCATTTTATTCCATCCCTGCTGAATATTATTTCAACCAATATGCAAAAAAATATGAGGAGGAGATTGGGTAGCAGTATGTTCATGAACTGAGGATGAAGTTATCTGGACCAACTGAACTGAAGGTGAGATGAAGGAGTGGAGCATAAGTGAGAGGTGACTTAATTTTGGCATCACAATATTGCTAATCAACAAGAAGCACTTTGTAAGCAGAAACATAAGGAGAAGAAAGAGTTGGAAGAAAAGAGAAGGATAAGTGAAAAAAAGTGGGAAAAGGAAGGATAGAAGAGGAGAACATGGAATTAAAGAACTACCATTGATGTCATAATTATCCTCTGAATTTCCCCCAGTATCAGCTTTGTGTTTCTAGTTAACAGGGTGTCTATTAACACTACTGAAAACAAAAATCTTTCCAAACATGAAAAAATAAGAGTAATTCTTAAAAACACCTTTATAATGTGCTAAATCTATGCCCCCTTTGGAAAGCTTAAGTGAAATTTAAGTGGTGCATAAATCATGAGCATAGACTCTATACAGGGGTAAATCTCACCCTGTAGGTATAGATAATGTGAACTAGCACATATATTTGATATATGGGTAAAAGACCAATGATGGAGCAGAGGCCACATAGCAAATTACTACTACACCACAGCCAAACATTTCACCAATGAGAACCCAGCTTTCTTTCTTTCTTGCTTTCTTTCTTTCTTTTTCTTTTTCTTTTTCTTTTTCTTTCACAATTGTCTCTTAATGGCTATATCAATCAGAGGTCTGTTCGTTAAGCCTATCATACCTGAGGAGCTTGATAATGATGAGAACCACAATGGTCACACATTCTACTTTACTAACATTCAACATATAAAAAGGTTACATTTACAACATATATGTGGTAAAATGAAAATAATATGACTGCAAGAGAAAATAGTGAGATGATCAATGTTATACTTTGGATATGAAAAATGCCCTGACTTCACCTCTGAACTGAGGTCACAGTTGGAAATCATTTACACTCTGACAAATGTTTGATTTCATCTAGCTTAGCTTTGCTGATGTGGTGCTCACGGTGCTGGGCTTTATTTGCTTCCAGTGTGCTTATTTCTTTCATTGTGACTGAAATTGGTATTAAATATCTATTTAAGGACATTCCCAAAACATCTTTAGAATCAAACTATGGAGCGATGGGTACAATAAATCTTAGTAGTTATATTTAGGTTTTGATCTGAAGCCCACTGAAGTCAATGGAAGTCTCTCTATTGACCTCAAGAGGCCTTCCATCTGACATCTCATTTGTAACTCCATATGTGGAATCTACTATTATTTGCAGCTACTTAATTAGACATGTGGAAAGACAAAGTGTATGAGGTAACATCTTTTACTGGACCAATTTCTGTTGGAGAGAGAGAGAATTTTTCGAGCTACACAGAGATCTTCTCTAGGTCTGGGAAAGGTATTCAGAGTGCCACAGCTAAATACAGGACTTAACAGATAGTTTAGCATAAATAGTTAGCACCTATTCTAAGAGACCATTTAAGGTGAAATGGCTGGTTAACACCTTTTACTACTACGATTTATATCAATAAAAGTAGACTGGAACACTGAAAATTTCACCTGAACGCTATCCAGTTAACAAATTTATTCTTCTATAGTATAGAACCTATACTACCATTTTCCAGGCTTGATCCTGATCTTGGTTACAGTGGTGTAAATCAGGAGTAACTGCAGTTAAGTCAATGCAATTTCATCCCTGTAAAACTGCTCTGAGATCAAAATGAGCCTCCAGCTCCTTTTTCTTTTTTTTGTATTTTATTTTTTGTTGCACTAAAACTGTATTAATTCTTCAAAGTGTTTTCCTTTGTCAAATATTTATTTAAAGGTATATTGTCAAGGAAGAAAAAGAATACATATCCCCACTTTACTAACGACATCTGAAATTAGTAAAACTGAAAGAACTGTGCAATGTGGAAGAATTTTCACCAACTTTAATGTCCATTTATTATGGCACGTCATTCTTTTTGAGCAATTCAGCTTGACTTGTCAGATTCAATTTCTTGTTCTTGAGCAACAGTGCAGCGTTGCTGTGTCTGGAATTCTTTCACACCAGGAAAATATTTGTATATTAAAGATACAAACAAAATAAAACAAACATCCCTGCTTCCACCTCCCCACTTCTATAAGGCTAAATCGTCCCTTTGACACGTCCCTTTTATGGGGAAAGGCTTAGGTACCCCACCCCAGTGGGGAGCAGCGGGAGGCATTGTGCCTCAGAGACCACTAACATAGAGTTCCCATTTTGCACTGTAGGATGCCAGTAATTTGCTACATCCTTTTACTGTGTGCAGTTTGCTGTTCCGCCTCTCTACATCTGTAAGCCCCACTGTTTGGCATACAGGGAGTGGAGCTATGGCTCCACTTACTCTCCCTCTCTGTCATGCCACTTGTTTCTGGGGAAAAGTCTCTATGGTGCAGCTGTTGCTCTCAAGTGCTGGAAGCCATGATGTAGGCAGTCCTAATACATCTCAGCAAAGGAAAAGGAATATTTTTTTCTCCTCTTCTTGTGTGCTTGTGCTAGAACTAGTAACACTCTCACCCATAGACATGTAGGATCTGACTGCAGTTCCTCATTCACCCGCTATAGACAGTTGTACTCTTATCACTTGTTAACAAATATAGAATTGAAATTGGGTAGAAAGGGCTTCCCTGTCATTATCTTCTTCTTGAATACATTTTTGATTGGGGAATTCATGGGAAATGTATTTTTGCCCGTACGTATTTCCTTAACAGATGTTGGTTTAAATTGGCTCCATTCCATTTTCTTTATATCATTTTAATGCTAGTTGATAAAGGATACAGACATAACAAAACAAAACAAACAAAAAATAAGAATGGAAAACCAGAAATACAAATCTGTCATGGTGGTGAGTCGACACATTATAAAATAACTTCTCCATCAGGGGGCTCCTGGATGGTCATGAAAATATGCAGAGTGACTTCCAAATGCACATCATTACCCACCTGGCAGACCATAAGGCACCACGGATCTGGTGCTATCCTTTTTATCCAGGTATATATACCATCGACTTCAGAACTGGGCCTACAATATGCAGGGAGGTGAACAGACCCCCTTAATTGTGCCTAGATACAATACTTATGAAATGAAAGTAGTTAGAATGTGTGTTCAGTAGCATTCTTTCAATATTCAATGCTATGACACTTCTGTGGGATTTCTTTAAATGCCTAAAGTACTCAGTGGATAATATTAGAATCATTCTGTGCCTCTCCTTATTCAGATTTCCATTTATTTTCTCTTTGCTTGCCAGTCCAGATAAGTGTAAATTAAATATGCATGGTATATCCTACTCCTATGAATACCTATGGTGGGAATGGTGAGCACTATGAATGGGATAGGTAAGTAATATCCTCTAATAGTGTTAAAGAGGCACCATAATCCTGTCATAAGAGGAACAGTATGATACATCCCTATTCACAATCAGGTGCAGTATCAAGTGTGGTATTTGTCAGAAAACTAGCTGTTTTAAAATGGCACATAGATACTGTACATAGGTATGCTCTCAAAATCCTTACTCACACAAGCCACTCTGAAATCTCACAGAAATATCTGGGACTGTCCATATGTTAATTGGCCATATGCAGCATTGGACACTATAGCAGCTCATTATGTTGGGGGCAGAGGGATTTCTTCCAACTCTTAGCTTTTTTTGACTGCCACTGCAGTTAACAGAATGTTAGGAACCATTAGGAAAGGGATAGACAATAAGACAGAAGATATTATAATGCCAATATATAAATCCATGATATGGAATGAAGAGGGATTTTTTTACATTCTCTCTTCTAACCACATACAGTTGTTTTTTAATTTGCTACAAGTATTTGAGAAAGTACTATGCATTTTCAGAGACATTTTATCACTTCATTTCCATAGTTGTAGTCACTGAAATGGAGAATAATCACTTATATGAAAGCAATTCATTTTGAATGTTCCTATAAAAACTTCATTAGTTCTTCACAGTGCTTCACAGTTTGGAATATTCTATGTATACCGAAAGTGGATCTGATCTGAACACCCCAGAAATTGGGGTGGGGAGGTGGGAGAAGAGGGAGATTTGACTCAAACTAGGCCTGTCTTTAATATATACACATTTTCACTGTATGTATGTGTATATTTAATCAGTGTGGCGTGTGCATGTATATTTCTTTGGATTTGTATATTCATTCAATAAAAATGTGCTATGAACTCTGCCCATGAAAACTGTATTTCATCTTCATGCAGGAGCATGCACAGGGAGGCAAGCAGGGGCACATCTCCCCCTCCACCCCCCAATAATAGACAGGGGCACAGCACTCCAGCCCTAGGGCTGTGGCAGAAGCACAGAACATGCCCCCTCCAAAAGGGGTAATATTTTTATTTCTGTGCATTCCCCTGTCTCATGGGAAAATATAACCCATTATTTTTCACTGAGATCACATCATTCATAGCACACAAATTATAACACTCTGTTTATAATGGGAACAGGACAATGTCTCCAAAGACACACAGTTGTTTCACAGTGATACCTCGTGATCTTTGGGTCACTATCTGGTGATATGGACTTATTTACGGTTTTACCAAAAATATGCCTTTTTGAGGGCATCATTATGGCAATTGTCCCTCCCCAGCCAGATTTGTATCTAATTTAGCACCCTGGCTGGTATCTATCATTGAGAAGTCTAACACAAGCACTTGGGTTGAAACCTTCATCTAGATTCTACACTGTGTTCATTCTTCAAGTCATTCCACACTTATGGCACAGAAAACAAAGGGGTGTTGAGCTTGATTTTCATTTTTCACTGGTTATAGCAAACATTTAAATCACAATGCATCTGATGAAGTGGGTTGCAGCCCACGAAAGTGTATGCCCGAAGAAATTTGTTAGTCTGTAAGGTACTACAGAACTCTCGTTTTTGCTGTATACAGACTAAGACGGCTACCCCTCTGGAACATTTCAATCACAATGTTCACAGTAACTTGTGAAAGTAAAATGAGTATATCATTCCTTCAGTGTAGGAATCCTTTCGCTACAGAGTGAGAAAAATAATCTATCCCTATATGTACATACTCAAATCCTATTCTCCTTCAAGGTGAGAGGCCTCAAAGTAATACATAGGACTTGTGTGAGTAAGTCAAACAGAATGCGATGTGTACACCTAAACACCAAACTTCTAACATTCATCTGAGTTGTGTTCAGAAAACATGAGTGTATCTGTGCAACGAGGTAATTCTTGGGCAAGTTATGAAGATACAGGCATACACTGTGTGCTTGAAGTTCACAAAACTATATCTTCTGTTGACTCATTGATTGTTTCCACTCATATATGCCCATGTTTTATGTGTGCAGCTTCAAATTTGAAAATGTGGCTCAAGGTGGTTTTTTTTCTGTACAATTTTTTCGTGTTGCATTTAGTTCTACCTGCAACCCAAGGAAGATAACCAAAATTTCAGCATAGTGACCTGACAAAGTGCTCTGTGTAGCTTGAAAGCTTGTCTCTTTTACTGATAGATATTGGTTCAGTAAAAGATATTATCTCACTCACCTTGTCTCTCTAATGCAGTACGTAGTGATAGTGCCTTATTTATTTGTATATGGGAATTCAGTGGCCTGTGTTATGCAGAGGGTCAGACTAGGTGATTTTAATAATCCCTTTAGGCCTCAAAATCTATGGGTGAGATTAAAGGAGTTAGGATTTTATCCTATGAATGTATAAATGTATTTCACTAAAGGAGACTAATGGAAACTTTTTTAACAAGTGTGTGTGAGAAAAAATATATATCATGTATACATGTCTATATGCGTGTATAGTGTATAATGGAGGCATCAATAGTGATTCCATATCTAAGATTTTGTTGAGAGTTGCACATCCATCCATGTTTCATACCTGGTTGAATGCAGTCTCTAAATCTGGCCCAATAACTCTTCCTAGGATAACTCAATTTTATGTACTTTTTAAAGGAACACATTCATTAACTTTTGCTGAGGAAACATTGAGAAATGCTCCCTATATTAAAATTTACCCTGGTGTCTTGTTTCTCTGGGTTCTTCTAGCTAGACAACTGCAGTTCTGATAAGCTAGAAACACTACACACAGGCACATATACAACCACATTCTGATAGGTCAGATACCAGCCACTTTTGAAATATTAAAAATGAACATTTAAAGTGTTGTTTCCCTTATTCAGATCAACAGGCTTTGGCTACACAAAGATTAGCTTATGAAGCTGCCAGTGTCCATCAACTACTTCTGTTTTGGCAGAAAACAAAAATAAACTTAAAAAAATAAAAATAAAATGAAACATTTTCAGTCAAAAACTTTTAACCTGCTGTCTACCCCATCTCTCTGACTTCATTCTCATATACCAGGGATGGCAAAACCGCAACTTGTGAGCCCCATGCGGCTCTTTTACAGTTAAAGTGTGGCTCACAGAGACCTCTGTATTTTCCCCATTCTCCACCTACTAGACGTGGGTGGGGAGCTCAGGGCTTCTGTCCTGCAGCAGAGGGGTGGTGAGGCTAGAGGATTTTGGCCAATGAGAAGGGAGTCTTGGGGCTTCAGCAGGAGCAGGGCTGAAACCCCAGCAGGCACGCTCCATGGGGCAGAAGTCATGAGGCCCGACAGGCGCACCGCAGCACTCAAACTTCTGAAGATTTTTGTATGTGGCTCGGAGGCTCAGTAAGTTTGGCTACCCCTGTCACAAACCCTGATGAGACAGGTTGCTTAGAAAGGAGAGCAGAAGTTACCTCTGTAGAAGAGACAGACTCTGGGAATCATGGGGGTGATCAGAGATGTTCATGTTAATTACATACATCGTTATACTATAACTTGAACTGTGCAGGGCTTACAGAAAGAACTCCTCAGTGAAGTGAAAGACTTTTGAAAAAAATATTATTCTAGATGTAAAAAATGACACAGCTGTAAGGTTTTATATTGCAGGTCCTGGGTATATCACTGGAAGTTAGGAATCTTTTCTTCTCAAATGTCTAAAGCTTCTATATGCAGTGTAGTTATAGCTATGTCAGTCCCAGGATATTAAAGAAACAAGGTGGTAGAGGTAATATTTTTATTGGACCAACTTTCATTGGTGAGAGAGACAAGGTTTTGAGCCCCTCCAGGATCTTCTTCAGGTCTGGGAAAGGTAATACCAGCATGACAGCAAAATGCAAGGTGGAACAGATTGTTTAGTTAGTATGTATTATAAGGAACCATTCCGAACTCACACAGGAAAATGATAAATGACAAAAACACTCTATAATCTATGAGTGAACACTTTTCACAAAGTGATCATTCTATATCTGACCTCTCAGTCCTCATTCTCAAAGGAAACCTGCACACAGCTTTCAAAATATGAGCCTGGGAGCTTAAATTTATAACTTTGCTAGATGCTAAAAATCATGAACTGAACAGAGACATTGGATTTATGGCTCATTATAACACTGCAACCCACTAACTCCCTCTTTTTGCCTTATGACTGCAGAGGTGTTGAATGATTCTTTAGAATATGTGCTTACTAAACAATCTATTCCATTTTGCTGTGATGCTGGGAGTACATTTCCCAAACCCGAAGAAGAGCTCTGTGTGGCTCAAAAGTTTGTCTCTCTAACCAACAATGGTCCAATAAAAGATATTATCTCCCCCACTTTGTCTCTCTAAAGCTCCTGTATACACATATACTATGAACTAGGTATATAAAAGCTGCCAACTATCCTGTGGCTGAATCTTGATCTTCTTGGGTCACAACCAGAAGTGATTTTCTGAGAGAAACTAGGGGAAAAGGAAGAATATTTCATTCCTGGAAAATAGATTAATGGATAAAGACAGGTTAGAGACCCAAAGATGCATGATAAATGCATTTATCCCACTGCTCTACAATTTCTCACACAGATTGGATATTATCTCCGCATACACACATGGCGTTTATGTATCTACACATACTCACACACACGCACATACTATATGCAAACATTAGGTTACAGTCTTGTCTTCTTGTATAGTGAGTTCCTATATGCATACCAAGATGTAAATGTGCCTATAGCTAAGATAATCTTTCAGAAAATGACACCAACAGGTAGTTCTCATTATAGGGGCAAAATTGCTTTGAACAAAAAGAGATAAAACAAACAAGTCAGTTGGTTAGAATTTAAAGAGAGAGCAGATGTACAGCAAAACACTTTTTAAAAAATAGACAAAAATGAAAATTTGGAAGTGTGACCTTTTTTATACTCCATTCCTATTTTCCTGTTTGGATCAGATATTCATTTCTGGATTGTAATGCATTTACTCATAAAAACACAGTAGGTTTTTTGTGTTTTTTTTTTTTTTTAAGAAGTCTTTACTTTACCTTTACAACAAGGTACTGAATAGTGTAGGGTGGAGTTTTGAAGTTAAAAATGGCAAGTCTGAGAAAATGGATAATGCAGGCTTCAAAACACTTGTACTCTCTTGTTGTAGATAAAGTATTCCAAACACAAAAAGAACCAAATTTGCATATGTCTCAATTAATAACAATGTTTTATGATTATTTTTCAATTAATATATTTGGTGCCACTATATCTGGGACCCAGTATTCATAACAATTTCTTCCGTGCCTTGTCTGTATTTGAGAGGATCAGAATTTAACTCTAAGGGGACATATTTCTTTAGAGTCCCCAGTATAGTCAATGCTTGCTGCATCCCCTTTGTGCTAGGTTGCTGGGTGTGCTACTAAAAAGAACTGTCTTGTTGAAAAGAAAATACAGTACCATGCTTGTGCAAAAACTTCACAAATAAATCTTTTACAAGCATCCCCTAGTGTCTTCTGTGATGCAAAATGACCTCTCCTGTAGATCTTAGGGAAGGATGTCAGCTTCATCTTCCTAGAATTATCCTTTTATGTAAAAAGGTGAGCATCAGACAGGATTTGATGAGGCTCAGAGCTAGTTACTTTTGTTTTTGGCACTAATTTCTGTTTTGTTTTTCCATGTAGCTGGAAAGATAAGTAAGTCATGAGTAAAACCATTATTCTCATATTCTAAAGTAAAACTTTAATGTCTCTGTTATAAGTTAGAGCAAAGAAATGCAATAAACAAAGGACTCAATGGAAATTAACCACTTCACTGTCAAAAGCTGAAACTGAAACTGCTATTTCGTGTCACTAATAAAGTGCCTTATTTAGTCCTCTGAAGGCTACACCAATAACATATTAAGAATTGGATTTCTTTGCTTGGAATATTAGGTATTCTTTCCCCACACAGATAAATTTTCTCACTCTCATAAAGAGAGAAAATGATTTAAAAAAAAAATAAAAATAAAACGTGAGCTGGTCCAGGAGCAAATGGAACTGTAGCATTAGCTACTTCATTGTCATATTTGATAACAGATTTGTTTTATGTATTTATTGTCCCACAAGGAAAACTCCTAATGTATTTTCAGCCAGCAGGAAATTGCAGGGTGGACGGGGACAGACCATAAATATTCTTATAAAGAAGTCCACTAATGGCCTCCTCAACCATACAGCTTAAAGATGTGCAACCACCAGGTGTTCGCTTCTGCTTTTAAGCTACATGCTGTGAATATTTGTTACATTGACAGAATATATGAAAATTGGGACTAGTTTGTAAAGAAAAAGGTATTTGGAAAATAAATGCAGTGAGTACAAATAACAGCGGTTGTGATGTTTTCATGATATTTAATTTACATCATTTCATTTCAACCCCTTTTTTATTCCCCAGAGTGATCCATTCTATATTTATGCACATGAGGTGTATGAGTCTATTGTAAACAATGGGTCAGATTTTCATTCATGTGCAAGTGCAACCCCTGAGCACACAGACCCTAATGAACATGTACAACTGAGATCTGTGGAAATCAGGAATAGCAAATGCACATTTCAGAGGTTCTGCTTGGCTTTTGTGTGTACACATTTGAAACTTTTCTCCATGATGTATGCTAGCTAGTATAAGTATGCAGATTTTACACTAATTGAGGCAGATCCCATAATCTGCAGCATTAATGGATGCTGTTTGGAATATACTCTGTACAAGATGAAAGCTTGTGATATTAATTTAATATTAAACTTCCAATCACAAAAAATATCTTTGTCAACAATTATTTTTAGCTGAGACGTTCCCAATCTTTTCAGGCATTTGATCAGTCTCAGACTTCAGCTAGTGCCTATCACCTGCTTAGAATCATAAAATGGAGCTTGAATTGTTTGTATGACTGTGAAACCTAATTTGAAATAATCCAAACTCAGCTGTGTGTTGGAGTGTGCTCAGCTGGATGGGAGCCTGGTAACAGGGGGACCAAAATACTTCCAAAACATATATCCAAATATTTGTTTAAATAAAATAGTAAATTTGTTTAGACAGTACCCCTAATTCTTTCAGTTGATTTTTCAGGGACTTTGGAACAAGTGGTGGGTTTTTTTTGACATAAAGTTCATGTCAAATGAGTCCAATGAACACTCCATGCCAATATGTGTTTGCACAAGGGATTGCTATCAGAAGCCCAAACTCTGCCATCTTTGAAATCTCTTGGATTTTCCTCCTGCTGTTTATAAAAGTTCCCATCATCAGTCAGGGAGCAGAATTAATGCCATGTGATTTAGGTGACCTAGTTACAAACCTGGAATAGTCCAAGATGGAGTCAAACTGAATAGTTTGTGAACAACCCTTAATCTGGATCACATTCACATGAGTATTCATCAAATAATTTTTACTAGCAAGCACAATTGTATCAATCTGTGCATAGATAATTCACAATTAGAAATATAGGCTAAACTCACTGAAGTAATTTGGTAAGAATAATTCACCTAGCTCTAATAACTCTGATAGACTGAGACCTAGCACAGCTGATTCTAATTAATGTAGAGAAACGTACTTACGGTATCAGACATTGAAGCATGAAGTACCAGTACTGGTATACATACCAATGATTGGGAACCACTATCAAATATATGAGATGGCTTTTTCAAACCAAACAAATAACTAGCTATTTCAGTTAAATTAAATCCTATATCCATGCCCAGAATGAATTAACTGATTCTTAGTTTAAAATAAACTCCAATGTATGTCTCATGCCACAGGTGTGTGCACATGCATGTGTCTTGCTGCTTGTCTTGTGGGCCTTGACAGCTAAAACATATTAAACAAACAAACAATACCAGCCTTCTCTCAATTATCTTAAGTAAATAGGTCACATACTAGAAAAAAACACTTTGCATAGACTTTTCTACCTAAAATTACACAATTTGAAATCAGATGGCAGCCTTTTATTCAGCAAAATTGAAGTGACTTTACTATTACAGTAGCCACACAGGTTGCCTAAAATACCAGTTATAGCTGGAGAAAATAGCAAATATACAGAATATAGAATGGAACTCCAAAATATGATTATAAAACGTGTTGGTGGGGAGGGTGTGGTTCCTCAGATAATGATTGTACTCTGCCATCTATAATTAAAGATTGGATTAATCTCCTCAGTGCAGAAGAGAAACGTTTTCATGTCATTTTAGAAGCTGCACACTCAATGACTGCTGGAGTGCAGGGATGGGCATAGTGAAATTCACCAGGAAAAGGATCACAGCTCTCTCTCCCAACATAAGAAGCCACTGTCATATAACATCAAGTTTTTCAGAAACATTTTGTTCAATTTTTACAGGGACACCAACTTTTGCTGGACCCTTCTGCGGTCTCTGCAGCAAGCATGCATGTTGATTCCCTTCCTCCTTGGACACATTGTAGAAAACAAGCCCTCTGAGCTTTTGTATGAGGGGCTTACTGACATTTATGTTAACATCTTCCTCTTTGCTGTGAACATGTGTGTGTTCCCTAGTCTCAGGAGAAAGAGTGAGCCAACGTGTTTTAGAAAATAAAAGTGAATCCAAGCCCACCATCGAGCTGGCAAGCAAACCAAAGCTTTTGGCAAGCACAGGTGTCAGTGGAGTTGCTGGAATGTTATGTAACTTTCAGAGCAACATCATGATCTTAGCAGAAGCATGATGTTCCGTCCAGTGTGTGTCAAGCTCATGGATGCAGAAGTGATTCCAACTGCGGAGTTGAGGGAAGAAGAGAGCAAAATCTAAGCTCAAAAACTATTTTAAAGCACAAATCTTTGCTGCAAATGTGGCCAAAAGACTAAGGATTGAAGAAGGGAGAGCAAAAGGGGCAGCATGGACTAGTATCCACGCAAATCCCTCAGCTCTCCAAATTCTTAGTGCCTCCATTCACCTAAAAAAACCCTGGATTTTGAAGCGATTTATGTCACTGAATTTAATTCAGTTCATACTTGGTCTGAGAGACTTGGTCTGAGAAACCCCCCAAAACCAAAAAAATAATGAGCTTTCTTGCTTATCGGGTGGTTTCTTCCTAATTCTGTGTAATAAATTTAATTTAAACCCTTAAATCAATCAGGGTCTAATCCAAAATCCATAGAAGTTGGTGAGAGTCTTTCCATTGACCTCACTGGATTTTTGGATCAGGCTTTCAGTGATCTGAATGGGTATATTGTCACTAAGGAATGGCAAATCCTATTGGGTTTGGACATTTGATGTCAATAGGGGGTGAGGGCACTCTGCATCTCATAGGTTCAGTCCTTGTCTGAACATGCTAGCTTTGCAAAAGTTGCTGTCTCAGAAAGTGATGTGATCTAATAAGACACCGGATAGGTGCTGCGCACCCTCATTTCCCACTGAAGTTGATCAGAAAATGTCTAGAATATCTGAATTTTAATGAAAATGGAAACAAATTCTCATGAAAATACATCTGATATTTTGAGACCCTTTTCAGACTAGCTCTTATGAATAGGAATAGAGGGAACTCTGAATCTTGCAGAAAGTGTTTGACATGTTTCCATTCATATCAGATAAAAACACTGAAACAACCTCTATAGCAGCACTTCAAAACTCCCACTTTTAGATGGAACCAGAAAATACAGAGGCAAGTGAAAGTGACAAATGGGGAACAGAGTTCTCCAACTTGTCTGAATCTTGGAAAAAGTTCGTTATGCCTTTGGGTAAGAGGGTTGTACTCGTTTTATCAGAACTGTCTTTGCCCATCCTTAGTGACCCTGTTTTAATATACATTTATGTCCTGTACTACAGGACTACCTCGGGACCTACATCCTTCAGACAGCTTCGACAGCAAAGTGGTTAATGTTTGAAGAATGAGTCATTCTATCCTTTGCCATGGCATTGGGTTCTTATTGTACAACCCTGTACAGTACTTCAGCAATATTTTTTTTAAAGATTTAAAAAGCAAAGAGTTACAAAACCATTTGCAATTAACTTGAAATAGAAAAGATAGCACTTTTTTTTAAATCCCATTATATAGTACACCGTATAAATTATAGAGTATTCAAATGCACAAATGCATCTGGGTAACATTTATCAAATGTAATTTTTGTGTGTGTAGATTTTTTTTCCTAGAGTTTTTGCTCAGAGTTCTATGCATCTCGCTTTCCGCTCACTATCACGTCTGACAGTGCTCCAGATCTGAGACACTGTTGTTGCAGTATCGCATGTTGTTGGGGATGTGGCAGTCTGTGTAGTTAATGCCCCCGTTTGGGGTATAAATGGGCTGCAGTCTGAAATCTCCTTTAAGGAGCTGATCGTTATTTAAGGAGACAATCTGGAAGCTGGTTTCCGTCATCTCCAAGATGGAGTTGTCCTTCTTGGTCCCCGCCTCGCAGTAGTCATCTTTCCTCCTGCCCCGGTTGTATTTCCACTTCTGAGAGGTGTAGCGCCCCTTTTTATGCATGTGCCAGCAAAAGATGCTGAGCAAGACCACGAGCACAAATATCACTGCACCCCCAATCAAGCCTGCCAGCAAAAAGGGGGAGCCCATATTCTGAGAAGTTGTCTGCTCATGGCTGGAGGCTGTGTTGCTGCCATTGTTTAAGTGGGAAGCCTTGGTTGTGGCTTCTGAACAGACAGTGTCTTCTCCAGCTCGATAATTATTAAAAGCATCCAGTGGAACCAAACAAATCCGATAGGTGGATTTGGGTTCAAGATTCACCAAGCTTAAATGTTGCTTCTCACCACTTACTATCCGCTCCTGAACAATACCCCCTACCAGGCTGTGGCCCATTTTAACCCATGTGAGTTTGTATGCCATTACAGAAAAAAGGGACAGCCAGTTGACTTGGATGCAAGTGTCATTCACAAAATGGATGGAGAGTTGGATCCGTTCAGAAATGGGAGGTGTCACCCTTTCTCCAACCTCCCTGTCAGGCACAGTGGGGAGTGTGGATGTGGTGGGTGTGAGAGGACTGTATTTATTACTTGGAGTTGGAACTGATGAAGTGGGAACCAGTGTGGCTGACAAGGTCGTAGCAGGGGCTGGGGAGATAAGTGGCAGATCAGGAGTGGAAGTGGGGCATGACAACATATTCATATTGAGCTCCCTGACAGCCATACCTCGGACCTGTTCTGGTCCCTGGCACATAAAACCCCGGACATTGATGGATGAGGGAATAAATTTGAGCCATTCAGTGACCCATTTAATACTGCAGTCACATAACCAGGGATTATTCCGTGCAGTGAGCTGCTTCAGATTGTGGAGGTTATCAAAGACCCCTTTCACCAGCATCCGGAGCTGATTGTTGGAAATATCAAGCCGCTCCAGCTTGTGGAGGTTTGAAAAGGCTGAAAGTGGTATGTGGATTATCTGGTTATCCTGCAGGTAGAGCCTCAGCAGATGTGTACCTGGAAGATCAGGGGGAGGATAGGATAGTGAATTCCGTACTATCGAGAATTCCTTGAGCTTGGTCAAGTGGCTGAAGGTGCCCTCAGCTATACCTTTGTTGGTAAGGAGATTGCCATCCAAAATAAGACGTTCCAAGCTTGTGAGATTCTGGAAGGCCATGTCTGAAATTATGGCAATTCGGTTTTCATCAACTCGTAATTCTTGTAAGTCCACTGGAAGTCCAACTGGTACACTGCTCAAATGATTCTTAGACAAGAACAGAAGCTTGAGGCTGACAGCTTCCCGAAATGCTCCATCCTCAACCCCTACAGTAGAGATGGAGTTGTCATCCAGGTGCAGCTCTTCCAGCTTCAAGAGCTGGGCCAGGGCAGCCCGAGAAATGGTCTGAATGTTGTTTTCCTGGAGGTGGAGAACCCTGACATTCCTGGGCAGGTTCATGGGAAATTCATCCAATTGATTGCCGTACAGGTAGACTGTGTGCACAGACTGGACGTTGTGCAGCTCTGCAGGGAATCCAGCATTATTAATTTGGTTATTGTGGAGGTAGAGTACGGTTACACCCTCCGGTATCCCAAGAGGCACTGAGGTCAAGCTTCGTTCATTACAGTAGACAAAGTTCCGGTCACAGCGGCATACACTTGGACAGGCCAAAGTTTTGGAGACCTGCATGAAGAGCCCCAGGGAAATTATGAGCCAGGATTTCAGGATAGCAGCCCAATCTTTGGGCCACATTCTCATCCACAGGCCCATGTTGAACTTAAAGAAACAAAATACCAAAGAAAGAGAAATAAAAACAATGATAAAGCACAGGTAGTGAAAAATCAGATCGTTGGAATCGGCTTGTATTTGTGTCCAGTGATAAGGTGAGAGGTAAAGTCCTGGAGGCTAACTGTGAAATAATCCTTTTATGATTGGCCTGCCTCCTGTTCTTCATAGGAAAGACACAGTCTTATTAGCCAGGGTTACACACTTTGCTGCTCTCCTCCATATGTGCTGAAAGAAGCAATAGCTGTGTCTTTGAAGGTAGGCAACAGGCAATTTAAAGCTACCAAAAGTCGTCAGGAGAAAGATTGGCTGGACCAGGAGTTCCTTTCTCTGAAGCAACGTAGTGGTGCACTCAGCTTTCTTCAGGCTCCAAGGTCTTCATTTCAGCTTGATGAGGGATCTGAGAGGCCTGTTAAAGAAAAAGAGGAAATTGAATAACATGATATTGTAAGCAGGGTCTGAATGAGCTCCCCCCTGCCGAGTGAGCTGGGGGGAGGCTGCAGGACCAAACAGTATTTACATGAACACACCAGGTCTGCACAGGTATCCCTTTGACAACACAGCTCTGTCTGCTAGATACCTGTGCAGAGTTGGTGTGTTCATGTAAATACAGTTTGGTCCCACAGCCCCCCTCCTACCTCGCTCAGCAAGGGGGGACTCATTCAGACCCTGCTTACAGTAGGGAAGAACATCAGTGGAAAAATATTCCATTCACAGCATATAACTTGTATGGCATTTTGGAAATAGCTGTACTATTAAACAGTAGGTTAATATTACTACAGAAATATTCTGATCATAGATTCGATCCAAACCCTTTGGAGGTGTTGGAAAGTGTCCTATTGATTTTGGTGGGGTTTGGATCAGACCCTTATGTTTGCATATTACATTCTCAGTCTCTCGTCTCACCATGGTCTATTTAACATATTAATACTCAAATTTTATTTTAAGAAATGGCTTAAGTATTTTATCCTTCTGAAAAAACAAAACAAAAAAGGAAATTAACTCTGCCCCTTTGAAGTCAATAAAGAGTTATGTCATTGGCATCACTGGGAAGAGAATTAGGCCCTAATTAATGAATCACACTGTATGCTTTTTCTTTTCATTTAATCCCCTTTTCTGATCTGTTCTTTTCCCATCTCTCCATGGTCCCGGGTACATCCTCCTCTGCCCCAGTGCACCCTGCCTAAGTATCTACCACTTGTCCTAAATGGATTATAAGCAGATCATCTGAGTATTACTACTAAAACCATAGCAGTGAAATGGTTAATAATGCTGGCAGTCACACTGACTTAAGAACTAACATTCCATTGAGAGGAATAAGGTAGTTCACACTTGTCAAAGTTATTATTTCATTATATCAGCACAAATTCAGAAATGCAACACTATAGCAGTTCATATTTGGAGGGTTTTCTTTGCAACCATGAAGGCTAGACACTTATTTTATTTAAAATGAAGCTTAGATTCTGCTAAATAAATCTATGACAGTGGGTGGATTCTGCATCAAATTTCTTAGCCCAGAATACATGAGTTCTTGAACATATGTTTTCCTCCCCTGCTTGTGCTTCTTAATTTCTCTTCCTCTTGTATTACTTATTATTCTGCTTTATGACTGAATTATTTAACTCTGTAAAGTAATTTGGAATACAGTAGCTATGAAAGATACTGCACAAGATGGAGTTGCCTGTTAAAGCTATAGCGTCTCTATTACTTAAGCCTCAATACCTGCGTCTCAATTACATTACCCTACCACACCTTGCTTAATGTGATCTGAAATTCATGAGCCAAATCCTGAAGTTCTGATAATCTATGCAGTCTGTTGACCGCAGCTGAAATTGCAAGTACTTGGCACTTTTCAGAATTTGGTGTAAAATACATCAGGTGAAAAAATATCTCTTCAAAAAGAAATATGAGCAATTACAATAGGCACTTAGATAATACGGTATTGAGGGACACAGAAAAAAACTAGCTAGATAAGGATCTCCTCTTTAAAAACCTTTGTCTCTTTTTAAATAGTACAATGGCATCCATCTCTAAATGTAGTGCAAGAAATTTAATTCAGGAAAAAACAGCATCTTAAAGCTCATATCTGTGCTACTGCCGTACAATGTACAGTATGTCCCAAATGCTGCCCTGGGGAACACTAGGAATTGGGAGTTTAGTAACCGTGTTCAGGAATCAAGATATTATAGCCTTACAACAGGAAACTTTGTACTTGAAGATTATTGTGGTTATTTAGAAGGCTCATCAGGTATCATCTCCTGGACTAAAACAGTCAGAGCTAAAAACCAAGCACTGGAATAGTCTCATAGCTTATTATTATGCATCCAAATGATAAATTTATCACATGCCTCTACTGTATGCCGTGCTCCTATAGAAACAGAAAGATTAGCTAACCTGCTGGTCCACGCTTTACTCTCTTTCAGGAATATTTCAGTCAAGAGCAGTTTCTTTTCAATTATGTAAGATGATTTGATGCTGTAGAGAAACTCTAACAGGATTACAGTCTAACCTGAGTCTGAGTGTGACAGTTTATCCCCCTTTGATATGGCCAAGCTCCCTTCTAGATCATGCTGTCCTGATCAGTCAGGACAACTTCTATTTAAAATGATAAAGGGCTCATAGAGCTTTTTTTGAGATGGTGGGACCATACAGAATGACAGTGGCTCCCTCACTCCTATTCTGTAATTGGATATAGCCTGTGTGTGTCAGTGGAGTCTAAAGGAGAGAATACACTGTATTGTAGTTGTTCCTCCAGTTGCTAAAGAGATTGGGTATAATTCAGTCATGGGATATGTTGGAGAACCCACCTGGAGAGAGTGCCAGGCAATCACAGCTTCTGCCTCTGCAGGAAGCACACGGGGAGAAGGGGGGCAGGAAGGTCATGGTCACAGCAAAGTAAGCTTAACTGGTACATAGGCCTTGTATTGGCCCTGAGTAATGGGATGAATTTCACTTTCACAGAGGAAGCACATGAAGAAAGGAATTATAACTCCTACCTAGCAAAGTGATGTGACACACACAATGCTGCCCATTAGGTAATACACCTAGACGACCTTTGACTGAGCTGTCACTTAAGAATAGAACACTGGCTGCGCGTACAAGACGCTGGTGCTCTTGGGTTTATATCTTGTTGTGGTTACTCAGGTTTTGCCTTCATAAATCTTTTAAAAGTTTCCTGCAACGTGTTTTCTCCCCTCTCAACTGCTGAGGAAGTGACTCTGTTTTATTAATTCCAGGATCCTAAATTCCAGCCAGCGGTGGTTAATAAACTGAGACTATAAAACTCGTAGTACAGAAAATAGGTATGTCACTCAGTCAGTAACCACTGTTGATCGTATTAAACAACAGCACAAAGAGAAATCTAATCAGAGATGTTTTACTTCAGTGTTGACTGTGGTGTGAAAGAGGAAAATAAAAAGCACAAAGGTGCAAATGAAGGAGTTTAAAGGAATCCTAGGGGAAATATTTTCTATCAGTATCATGCTGCAATTGTTATTATTATTGTTTGATATGTATTTTACAGCAGAACTCAGAAACCACAATCAAAATGGAAGCCCCATTATGCTAGGAGCTGTGCAATAGGTCTCTGCCTCAGATTGCTGAAAACTGTAAACTGAGGCTTACAGGTTAAAGAATAGGCAATCTGCTTGCTTAAGCAAAATAACACTGCAGGGGATACAGTGAAATAGGAAAAACTGAAGCAATTGATCTTTGGCTAATTTTCAACACTGAAGGCAGATAAAATACTAACACCAATACTAATATTTTCTCCCACCTCTGTGCTATGGTCAGCAAGGCAATTATTATTTCCTCATTCAGATCTCCACCCTCTCCACCTCCACTGCCCAAAGGCCGCCTTCTTTCATGACGCCTACAAGAATAATAACTTACCATCTGCTAGTAAACAGCTCATTTGTGAAAGTCAAATATTGGGAAGGAGGAAAATCATGACACTTTATATTGTCAAAGCTCGGCATTTTATTTTAGCCAGTTTCGTTATCTGGGGGCAAAAGATTCATGAATTACAAATGGTTGGAGTTGGCCAGACTCAGACATTGAATCTGAAGCTGAGATTTGTTTCTGGATTGAACTGTGGAGGAAGGGTGGGGAGAGAGGCACTAGTGTGTTTAACTTAAAATAGAACCATCAACCACAAAATAAACATATGTGACCACCATCACCCTGATCACTGCTGTATCCCTTCCCCCACCTCCACAGCCTTTTATATTTGTCTTTTTAGATTGTAAATTCCGCAGGGCAGGGACTGTGTCTTCCACTCTGGAAAATGCCCAGCATATTTCAGACCCTTGTGCAGTAGAAATAATAAATGTTCAGAAGATACAAAGGGTCAAATAATAGGGATAAATGAATAGGTTCAGCATAAATAAGAACACATATATATCCATTTTATGCACCCATGTTTGAAAATTGCAGCTTAAGGGGCTGATTCAGCAGTCACTGAGGTCAATGGCAAAGCTCCCATTCGCTTTTTGTATGGTGACCAGATAGCAAGTGTGAAAAATCAGGACCGTGTGTGGGAGGTAACAGGCGCCTATGTAAGAAAAAGCCCTGAATATCAGGACCATCCCTATAAAATCGGGACATCTGGTCACCCTAGCTTCTTAGGAGGAGCTCCCCTTAAACACCCTCAAAGCTATCTTATTATTCTCCTTCAAATCCCTTCTTAAAACTCTCTTTTGCTGAGATAACTAACAAAAAACCCAACTTGACAACAGTTAAGCATCTGGTGTGCAGAGACCACACCTGTCATGCTGCCCAGTATTGTCTCTTTGTTTCCTTGTGCTCCCCCATGTATCTGCATTCACCTGTTATCTCTAGTCTTGTACTTAGGTTGTAAATTCCTTGGGACAAGGACTGTCTCTTTGTTCTGTGTTTGTAAAGAGCCTAGCACAATAGGGACCCAGTCCATGAGTCGGGCTCCTAGGTGCTATCACAATGCTCTAACTACTACTATTTCTTCTTCAGTAGTACAGGATCAGGTCCTAAATAACTTACCCAAACCTTCAAGGAATCTCTAAGAGAACCAAGAAATTCTAAATCCTTGTCCAATAATCCAATCACCCAGCACCAATTTGGCTGGAGATGCTTACATTTTCCTAAACCTGCCCTGTATCTGTACCTTGCACATTATAAGTGAAAATGCAGCAACAACAAAAAATTAGATGATAAATCCACCTTTGATTAGCACTATTATAAGTGAATCAATCCTATTCTGCATAAATCTATTCTGATTACATCTATTCTGTCCTAGCAGAATAAGGTCATAATCAAGTCATGATCTCACCCCACATCTTTATCATGTACAGTAAGTATAAGACTATTACATACAGAACTGAAAAACAACAAGGAAAAAAGCTAATTACATTTCTTTGGAGCCTAAAATAGTCTATGTTACAGCAGCTTGGAACAGTTTTTATATCAGCTGATAATAGAAGATAATTATGGAATAATACATGATACAGCCCTCTGTCTATATAAATCCAGTATATACTCATTCTCAATGCACATCTACAAATGAATGAACATTATGTTCTGCTAAATTGATTAAGAGCCTAAGATGATGATTTATTACATGTCTTTCCGTATGAGTTATTTGGTTTTGAAACTGGAATTGGAAAATTCATGGCATAAGATCTGTGCATCAAAGGCATGGATCAGAATGTAAATTGCAACATTCTCAAAGAACCAATGTGCTTTTGTAATAAGCCTAATCACGTGTACCCATGGATAGTTTCTCTCTGTCTCTCTGTAAATGTATGTGAGAGGAGGGGAAAGGTAGGAGTGGAAAGATGTTTCACCCTTGATCTCCCCTAAAGGAGACATTTCTTTCTAGATCATCATGACCATCTGCTGGGGAAAGGAAAACATAAGGCATCTCCTTGTAGCTACAATAGACACAGTGAAGTCCATGGAGGCATATTTTCTGCAAGCAAGGTAATGAACCCCATAGCAATACTGAGGCTGTTATCAAAATGACTCAGCATATTTAAGTAGATACTTCTGCCCTCACGTCTCCCTTTTTTCACACCTGTTTAATTGATCAGGACATTTCTGCCTTGCCAACCAGCACTGACAATTTTTCTCACAAACACCCTGCTGGAGGAAATTTAAATGGATTTGGGTTGGCATTGCTGTTGACACATTAGCATATTTTTTCGAGACAGCTTAAGAAATGGTGATAATGATAAAACATATTTAAGGAGACTTCAGACATAGCAGCTTTCTATAGTTCAAGTAAAGACTTGTTTTCCTTCCCCCAACTCCTTTTATCTCCATCCAATTATAGCCATACAAATAAGTTAAAAAAGAGAAGTTTCTTATAAGGACATAATCTTCACAAATCCCTTCATTTAAAAAAAACACACATGATATTATCATTGACAAGAGCTTTATCTTTTGAAATTCAGGCCATGATCAGATTCCTTGAAGTTGCCATTTGACAGCAACCCACATCAGCTCTTTTTATAGTTGCCACTAGGGGGACCTATTACAACAGCAAACTTTTTTTTCCCACCAAAACAAAAACAAAACAAAATAAAACACATCTATGATTATTTTATTTCCCCTCCCTCTTGTTTTCCCCTTTCTTCTTACTGATTTGTAGCAAAAATATCAGAGAATGTTAGAAGGATTGCTCTTCGTCAGGTAATCAGGTGTAAGCCACATGATGGACCATGAGAGCTACACAGAAAATTTTTGTTGAAACAGTTATCCATTGGAAAAAGCTGTTTCAAAAAAACTTTATTTTTTCACGAAATGATATTGATGTCAATGAACTTTTGTTTTTTAAAAAAATGGGAAACAAGCGTCAAAAAATGTCAAAACATCTTATTTTGATTTTTCATTTTGAAATAACTTTATTTTTAAATTTATTTTATTCTATATTTTAAAAAAAAAAGGGGGGGGGTTAAAACGGAAGAATTTTTAGGGGGGATTTATTGAAATGAAACATTTTGATTGACCCAACATTTTTTTTTGCTGTTGTTGTACTTCCATTTTGCAGAAAGTTTTGATGTGGGGGAGGAGAAGGGGGAGAGGAAGGAGGAGTGATTTTTTTGGTTTATTCTAAAAAATGTTCATGGGACAGAAAACCCATTTTCTGACCTGTTCCATAGATGATACATTTGATCAATAAAATTAATCTTTCTACTGTTAATTTATATGAATGTGTATAATTTTGCTTCTATTTATTTATTCTACCCCATCATCCATCTCAAGGAGAGCATTTCCTGTAAAAACAAAACAAAAAAAACAATATAGATCCACTTTGTAGTTTGGGTGTCTGGCTCTCTGTGTGTTTGGAGGTTATGTGTGTGGGGAGTGGGAAGATGCTGGATTTGGGGACCCTGTGCAAGTGGCTTGCATTCCTGATGGAGACCAGATACATCAGGGTTTCCTCTTTTCTCCAAGAGGTAGAAAATGACAGTAAGACAATAGAAAGGAGCAGTGAATCCATAGCAACATGGTTCCATTGGTCATTACACCTCTTGAGCAGGGGTGAAGGAGGAGCAGGAGCTGTGCTATAAAGAGTTAGATGAAATGGGAAGTGCAAAGTTGACACAAATCCTGCAGACACTATGCAGTGCCACACTTCCTATTGACACTCTGTCTCTGTCTGTCTCTCAAACACACACACACTCTTTGAATTTAAAAAATAGAAGTCCACTGGACCAGACTCGACATTTTTACATAGTAAAAATATCATTAAATATTGAAGGCACAACATATGATCTACAATAAGCAGCGTTAATGGACATTGATTTATTGTCCATTCCAATTTATCTTTTAGATCTTCTTCAGATCTTACCCACTCTCAAATAAATGCCTGGATATACAAACAAACCTTGCACCATGCCTTTAAGATCAACAGTCTCAGGCCCTAGAACAGCCATGAGGGGAGTGAGTTCTAAATCTGAAAATCTGGTGCCAAGAAGTTCCTTCCTGTAGTCCCCAGAATTCAGATCTAGGGACTGTCAACAGGACCTACCTCAGCTGATCTCAATTGTCAAAGCAGAGAAGAGATACAGTGAGGACACAGACCATGGAGCACTTTTCAAATTAAAACCCACATCTTTAATTGCACTTACAAGCAGATATGAAGCCAATGTAGCATATTGAGCACAGGTGTAATGTGCTTGACTGTCAGACTGGGTTGCCATGTTTTGCTCTAGCTGAAGCTTCTGCATGGACTTCAGTGGTAGCCCCAAGTCTGTGATGGCTCAAACACACTTGTATAAGGAAATATCTGTATTTTCACTATAAAACTTCTGTGTGCTGCTCCCTCTGCCAGTCCTACGCCAGATGGTCACCTCCATTCTATTTTCAATCCAGCATGCAGAAAGAAACAGATGATCACCCCCAGGACTGATATTAAATGGAGATCCACATCTCGTAGGATAATACTACTCAACAGATCAGTTGGTGTCTCTATTAGTCTTTCCCCAAGGTGAAGTTTGTCAGACATTTTGTCCCTTTAACCCTCTACAGTTTGAAACTTTATAAATGTGTGTGTGGTGAGAAGATTAAGTTGGTGATTTACTGCTCAAATCTTTCACCTCAGAAAATCTGATTTCATATCTGGTTTCCATCATAGATAAAATGGGTTTGATAGGTCTCACCTTAGCTTCTTGCCTGATATTTTCCACTCAGCTGAAACTGAGAATTAGACTATTAAAGGGTGTGATGATGGATCTCAGAGTCTGGACTGAGAGTGCATGGAAGTCGGAGTTGGAGAAAAAATGAAGCTGACATGTAGAACTGGTTGAATATTTTCAGTGAATTGTATTTTCATTGAAATACACTGTTTTGTTGAACTGAAATGTTTCACAGGGACATATATATTTTAACAAAGTTTTGCATGGGATGTTTTCTCAGCTCCAGGGCTCTCTAGTTACTTCTGACCAGAAAGAAAGAGAGAGAAATAAAAAAACTTGTATTTTTTTATTTGAAAATGGATATTTTGATACAATTCCATTTCATGGAAATGTTCAAAAGGTTTTGTTTTCATTCCAATGTGGAACAACAACAAATTCAGAAGCCTCAAGAGCTGTGGCAAAATGTAATTTTCATCTTCTGGCTAGCTCTAATTGCGTGGCAATAGAGGAAAAGTGAGTCCCTTTGTTCACTTTCTTGATCCTTCTCCAAAGAGCTTAGATCTTTCTGTGACAAAAACTTGGCATGACTGTTTGGTAAAACTAATAACACCAAATTAATTAAAAGAATCCCCCTCTCTAAAAAAAATGTTCTGCACTGCATTTAGCATAATGAATTTTGTACTGAGAAAAAGGAAGGCAACCTGCTGTTTCTTTGCAAGCAAATTGGTCTCTACCTATAAATTATTCTACACAGTGAAGCAAACAGTTTGCTTTTATCTAGCGATACGTAGGCAGCCTGGCAAAAAATCTGTGGATAATTTGAAAAAGCTGCTTTTAGAGACTTAAGCAACTAAACATTGCTTCTGTGGAGGCAACATCTTGACACATTTTAAGGCTGAGTCTACACTGACGGCGGCAAATTCGCTGCCGCCAGATCGATTGTTCTGGATCGATTGAGCGGTCAGTGTAGACTCACTCAATCGATCAGGAAGTCGACGCTGATAAACTACCACTTCAAGTAGCGTAGCGCTGCGTCGACGGGAACACAGTGTAGACAGCGTGCAGAAGGGAAGCAGAGCAGTCGTCTTGAGTTACGCAAACTGCTCTGAGTAGCTTGCATAACTCCCGTCGACTGCCGACGAATCTCCACGTAAGTGTAGACCAGCCCTGAATGTGTTGCATGGTGCTACATCACTGATGAAATTCTGCACAGTGTCACATTAGCATAGGTGAGGGCATCATTCACTTCGGGTCTCAGGCAAATGAGTGTGGCTATCACTTTCTTATCTTCCCTATGGCATGGGAGCAAAGGACTTACTCCAACAATCCTCCAGCCTCTAGGGCAGTGTTTCTTAACAACCGGTCCGTGAACCGGCTCCAGTCCCTGAGTTCTCCCTGACACAGTTTAGGAAGGCAGCAAGCCGGTCCCTGCAAGGCTGAGACACACTGCTCTAGGATACCTTGATATGAATAAAGCTGTAAGCACTAGCTACACATATATACTACCATCCCAGTCAAATGGAGCCCACTCCTTCCCCCTTTAATATTGCTTGGCACACAGCCAGTGGCATACCGTGGGTCTCTGGTGCCCAGGGGCCAAGCCTACTTTTTCACCCCCCGCCTCTGGTGCCCTCTCACCCCCTGCAGGGCAGGAGGGGTCCTGGCACTGCCCCCCAGTTGCTCCGGGGAGGGAGGGTCTGTACCTGCAGAGGGGCATGAGACTTGGGGGGGCAAAAATGCAGGCTTGGATCTGGTCCATCCCGCACTTACCCGCCGTGCTGTGCTCGCCTCTCGTGCTCCAGTCCTGCAGTACAGCTCCGGCTCGAAAGGGGTGGCCTCACCCCCCAGCCTGAAGGGGGAGGGGCCGGGCCGTCCCTTCACGACACGTGGGTGGGAGCATGGGAGTGGGAGCAGCCACCCCTCAGCCTCCTGCACCCTTCTGCCCATCGTGAAGGGCCAGCCCGGTTCCCCACACTTACCTACTGCTCCAGCCCCGCAGCTTGGTGCCAGCTCGAAAGGGGCTGCCTCATCCCTTGCCCTGGGGGGGGTGCCAGGCCGGCCCTTCATGACATGCAGAGGGCAGGGGGTGCTAGAGGGGCTGGTGACCCTCCTTCCCCTGCGTGTCGTGAAGGGATGGCCCGGCGCCCCCTCGCCACCCCCTGCAGGATGGCACACAAGGGCCTGGTCCCCCCATCTTTCTTGGTACGCCACTGCACACAACTCCTTCCCATCTTTCAGCACCATTCTATAAACGCTGCTGAGGAGTTATAAAGCAAGATTAATATTTCCTGCACCCTAACTGAGAGGAAACCACCACTGATACTCTAAAGATTTATGGGCCCACTGAAGAGAAGGTGTTCCCCAGGTAAAGCCTAAATCCTACTGTACGTGACACAGCCTCTGGAAAAGGTCAAAGTGATGCACTTGAAAGAAAGAAATTGAGGATTTTTTTAAAAAACCAACATTATAATCAGATAATCTGTTAGCTGAAAAGGGGAAAGGTATTAAAAAGATAGATGAAGATTGTACAGTTAAGTCTTTGCAACCCCTACTAGCCTCTGAGTAACTGAATTATTCATCAGCTGTATAACAGCTCAGCACCAGCAGTGGCTAGAAATCGTTTGGTTTTGCAATGTTTTCCCAGTGACTCTACAATAATTCTTCACACCCGCATGGTGAAAAGTGCAATACTTTCACTGTTCTAGGAACAACCGTACAGCGCCAATCTGTACTGCTCTACAACTGGGGCTCCTAGATGTTACCACAATGCAAATCATAAATAAAAACTCTCAGTTTCAACCCCATTTTATAGACTCACTAGTGTTTCACACATTCCATGGCATTCTCTTAAAACCTACTGTTTCTGTAGACTTTCCTACCAGCAGTGACATTCACTGGAATGTTTGTGGTAAGGAAACACCAAAGAGACAATTGAAGTGAATAAGTTTAGAAATATTGATGAATATTCACTTGTTTAAAGAGGTTTCTTATAGAGCTACTGGTAACTTTTTATTGGTAAAAGTTATTATTTATTTAGCTTGGGGAAAAAAAGTTACAGTTAAATTTTGTTGGTATTGTATTTTTTTCCCTTCTGTTTTTTCATCTGTCTCAGCGATTTTCCATTTCATCAAAGTCCCAAAATGCCATGAGAGAGACTAAATTTACTTTGTATGTTGTTACCCATTTTCAACACTGTGTCCTACCTCCTCTGTACAGGATTCGTGGCCAGAGCTGTGCCCCTTAAATATGTAGATTCAAGGAATGATAGAATCAAATAAAACAGAGGTGAAGGAAGGTCTTGTGCTTAAAGCACTTGCTGGGTACTCCGGACCTTTACAAATCTGGCCCTTTGTTTCTTGCCCAAAGTCACAAAGAAAATCTGTGGCAGAACTAGGAACTGAATCAACATCTCCTAATTCCCCCTGATTTGTATGGACATTAGGTGCCTAGATGCCTTCACAGATCTGGTCTTTAATTTCTCTGTGCCTCAGTTCTCCATTGGTCAAAAGGTCACTTCTTTTCCCCCAGCTTTTGTTTGTCTTGTCTATGGTAAGTTCTTTGGGCAGGAACGGTCTCTTATTATGTGTATGTACAGTACTTACACAGTGGGGCCCTGATCTCAGCTACAAGTACAAATAATAGCAGTACACATCATAAAATCAGAAGAGGAAAGTACAAAAGGCCAGTACAAGTTTGTTCCCTCCAGAACGTTCTCCATGCCATTAAATCTAGTTTAGAATTTTGTAGGCAGTACAGTAAGATGAGTTTTTGGAAATGAGTATAGCAGAGAGGATATGGCAACAATAGGTACATATCTAATGATCCCTGTGTGCACGTCTATGCTGCCTTTGGAGATGTGAGTGCAGCACATGTAGACACACCCAAATTAACTCTAATTTAGCGAGCTCAGGTATCAAGAGCATTGAAGCTGTGGCAGCACAGTTTTCAGCATGAGCTAGCTGCCTGAGTACGTATCCAGGGTCCTGCGTAGCCATGTACAGCTGCTGTAGCTTTACTGCTATGGGTACCCAAGCTAGCTAGATTAAAGCTAGTGTAGGTCTGTCTGTACATGCGGCAATCCCCGTCACACAATTGCAGCCTCGACGTAGGCTGCCAGCTGCATTAAGCGTTAGAAAAGTCTCTGCTCTCCATGCTTGTTTACACATAGGCATCTAACAGCAACATTAGCCCTTGCTATTCAGTTCTAGGCTTTTAAACTATCCTTATGTTTGCCCAGTAACAATACTGAAACAGCTTGCTAAGAAGCCCTCCTAGGCTCATCTCGCCTCTAAAACTCACAGTCTTCTATTGAATGAATCCTGACAGAGACAGAAGAGAGCATAGAAAGCAATTCATCTTTGTTTTTCAACTTCTCTCCCCACCTTAGGAAGCTGTGTTTGGTTGCATTAGTGAGATCAAAATTGCTGTTGGTCCCCAAATGGCCCCTTCCAGCAGCAGCACAGTGCTGCAAAAAGCACCTAGCGAGTGGGACTGCTCTGCGCTTCACCATGGAGGGATTCAGCACATGCAGAGGGTCAGTGAGAGGCCTCTTCATCACTTGCACTCTCTTAGTAGCTTTTAAGTGGGAGTTAAGTGGTGTGTAGGGCTTATGTTGGCTTTCTGCTCAAGAGTGAGTTGCAGTCTGCATGTACCAAAGCATTCCAGGCAAATGGACTGGCTGCAAAAGTTCTGCCCTGTGTTATTTTCCACTACAGCGATTATTTTAGGGAATCATAATAATAATTAGTATTTTGTGCTTATATAGCACTAGACATCCATGGATCCAAGCCCTTAATAAAGGTGGGTAGACACCACACCAAAAAACCTGACATGCCAAGGAGCGAGACCATTGTGCAGTGTAGGAGAAAATAGGGGGTGGTGAAGTTGAAGAGATCCTTCTGGCCTCAGAATAGTATCTGCTGTGAATATAATACATGCCTTCCTGCCTATCCGTAAAGCACGCAGCATACTGTGGGCAATATATTAATCATAATAAAAAGGTCACAAGTTCTGGCTGCTCCTGTGGACCTCTCAGAGCCATCAAATGGGGATGGTAATCTCATAAGAAGCTTTCGTGAGGGATTTCTTACACTTCTTTCTTCTGGTTGGACCAGAAAATAGGTATAGTCCTTAGATCTGGGCACCCCAAGCTGGGGGAAAGTATGGAGTGAATCCAGTTCTACATCCAAATTGTGTAGCTTGCACTCATGAGACTTGATTCTGATCTTACACTGGTGTAAATCAGGAACAACTCCATTGTAGCCAAGGGAAGTATATTGGTGTAAAACCAATAGACCAGACTCAGGTCCATGATATTTTATCACTTCTACTTCCAACCCTGCCCAGTTCTGGTCTCTGCCCAGTCCCTATACACCACTCCAGTGGCAAATAAGAGTTTGTAAACAAGCCAAGTCAGAATTCCTCCAGCACAAGAACAGCACAAGGCTGATGTAAGCAACCCTATGCTTCCACTCCCCTTGCAAGCCCTGCGATAGGGTGCATGGTAAATTGTGGCCAGAAGTGGGAGGGTGCACACTGGAGGTGGAAGAGCGTAAGCATAGCCCTATGGAGATGCCTGGCTGCAGTGCAGTCCACAGGCAACCTTGGAAAGTCATCTGTAAATTAGAACAGCTACCAATACTGCTGTAGATTACACTAGGCACTGTTTTGTCCCCAACAGCAGCCTGGAATCCATGCAATGCAGACGTGGTGTAAAGCCACCTTTACCCCTCCACTTTCTCTGGACTACTCCTTCTGTGCTGTGTCTTTCAGGAGACAAAGTCTGGAGTGTGACCCCATCTGGAACATTGTGTGCAGTTCTGGTCTCCCATGTTTAGGAAAGATGAATTCAAACTGGAACAGGTGCAGAGAAGGGCTACTAGGATGATCAGAGGAATGGAGAACCTACCCTATGAGAGGATACTTAAGGAGTTGGCTGGTTTAGCTTAACTAAACAAAGGCTGAGGGGAGGAATGATTGCTCTCTATAAATACATCAGACGGATAAACACTGAGAGGGAGAGGAGTAAATTTAAGGGCCATTGTTGGCACAGGAACAAATGGATATAAACTGGCCAGCAATAAATTTAGGCTTAAGTTTAGACAAAGCTTTCTAACCATCAGGGAAGAGAAGTTCTGGAACAGCCTGTCAAGGGGAGTAGTGGAGTAAAAAACCTAGCTTATTTCAAGATCAAGCTTGATAAGTTTATGAAGGGGACGGTATGATGAGATTGCCTGAAATAGCATATGGCCCATCCATTACTGCTATTAGCAAACATGTCCAGTAGCCGGAGATGGGACACTACATGGGAAGGGCTCTGAGATACTACAGAGAATTCTTTCCCAGGTGTCTCACTGGTGGGTCTCACTCACATGCTTAGGGTCTAACTGATTGCCATGTTTGGGTTTGAGAGTTCCCCCCCCCCCCCCCCACATTGACTTGGTAGAGACCCTAAGAGGATTTTGCCCTCTCTCTCTCACACACAAGCGCGCACACACACACACACATCAGAAGTTCCATTTCTGTTTTATCTGGACTCATTTGTATCTGCACTCAGCTCAGAGGGTAGTTGTAAAATAACAAAGGAAAAAAAATAAACAATTGCAAGCGTTCAACAGAGTAACAAATTTCCTGACTCCAAAGAACTTGAATCAGCCCTGTCCGGTACAACCGGGTTTGTTTACTGTACAATATTATTATAAAAACTCCTTTCCTTACTTGCTGAATTAAAATGAACTGTATTTCCTAATTCTATGCTTCCTGAGAGATACTGCCACATGCTCTATCCAAACACAAGCTAAAACTAACCCAACCTTGCAGCAATTATGTTCAAGGCTTTCAAGCCTTTGGGGAGATTTTGCTCTCCTATGTGCCACTGAAGCAGAAAACCATCTTGTAACCAAGAGGGAAAAAACCTGTTTTCATATTGAATGCAAATATTTTAAACATTTTTTAAAAAATTAATTTTGCTCAAATCATCCACTGAGGGATTATATTGGGAAAGAATCAAATAGTTTTTTTTCCCCTAGATGTAGGTGCATCAAATATTTTCAGTGGATAATCACTCTGTGTTTTAATGAATTCCTTTGGCTGAGCTAACCGCCTTCATGGAATCCCTTTCCATGAACATTTGAGTGATAGAGTTTTACTTCTATGAGGAAAGCTAATTTTAGAGTAGCTTGTGCATGTATCCATAGAAAGTGAATTTTAAATTCACAAGGCACAAATTTTCACATGTGATGTTCATGTGCAATGTCTGCTATTTTGATCAAAACCAAGGACTGAACATAGGAACCTCCAAAGCTAATATGGTAAAGATCTACAGTTTCAGTTAACAAAGCAGGCCCTTTAGTTGAGGGCTGTGACAGACCATATCCTCTGTGGATTGGGCACAGTGGTGCAAACATAACACAAACTGACCAGTGCGTTACACTTGCAGATTTTTCCAGTCAAGGACAAGCATATGACTTATCTGATGTATCACAGCGAACTGTTACAGCTTGAATTCTGAATAATATTCAGGTAACTGTTAATGAACATAGATCAAAAAGCAAAAACAAAAGAAAACCCCAAAATTGTTCAAATAAAGAATACATTTGGGGATGGGGAAACATTCCCATTAAGGGAGAGTTTACTAGTAGTTTCTAAGGCCATGAGTTTCTGAAGAAAAAATAAAAATAAAATGGTGAAGCAATGATATTACAAATGCTTACTAGTGCTACTTTGAGTTCCGATTTCATAAACAGCTACTTCTCAGTTTAGCTTTGGTGGACTGGAAACCTTGTAGAATGAAGTAGTGACCACAGGAGGAACTGAAACTAATTATCATGGTCTGGACTCATGTCTTCAATGACCCTTTTAAAAGAAAAGAACCTACGCCATGAAGTTTAGGATGGGTCTGAACTCTCTTGAAGTTCAGAAGACTTTGAATTTGGGGTTTGGGTTTGAACACATCTATAATTTTCAGTCTCTCTAATCTTCGCTGAAGCAGCATTAAACTCTTCCTCAACCCCCCAATTCACTTTCCAACTTGGGGGAGGGATGGTGCCTTTTCCTTCAGTTTCCTTCCCAAACTTTGGAGAGAGGAATCACTGGATCCATCACTGTATAGAATTTCTGCCAATGAATGGGTAGCTTCTGTCTTTCATTTTTCAACTATGGGAAGATTCTTAAAGGATGGAACCTTTTGAAATAAAAATCACTCCCTCACTTCCCCTGAGCTTAGATTTCTTAAAGGAGTCTCATCTGTGACTAAACTGTGGGCTCTGAAACCATTGTTCTGGCACATGGCTTCTTGTGCAGAGAAAGGCTAGAGAAAATGTTAATTCTCTCTAACTTTGATTATTTTGCCAAACCAAAATTTAGAGGAATTGGAAGGATAAGGAGGAAAAAAAGATGAGGCACAGTCCTGCTCCCACTGATCCAATATTCAATTTGATGTCATTACAGTAGTGTCCAATCAAAAGTCATTAGAACTGGTCATTTGAGGTCATTTGAGGCGAAAAATGAGACAGTGGTTTCAGAAGTAGAAGTAGAGCATGAAGGCAGGATGCTGTAGTGGATAGGGCACTGGACTGGGACTCACAAAATGGGGGCTCCATTCTTGGCTCGGCCACTGCTCTGCTGGGTAACTTTAGGTGAGTCACTTTGCGTCTCTGTGCCTCAGTTTCCCTACTTATAAAATGGGGTTAGTAATACTTACCTTCTTTATAAAGAATGTTGAGATCTATTGATAAAAAGCACAGTATATGGGCTAGTGTTGTTATCTAATGAGGAGACTGAGAATCAGAAGATCAAACTTCTCTTGCTGGCTCTACAACTGACTCTTTATGTGATACTGAGCAAGTAATTTTGGGGCAGATTGTGGTTATCCCTCTGTGCAGATACACAAAGGGGGTGGGGCGGGAGGCAGGAGGAACGCTTCTTTTTAACACCTCCTCCTCAGAGAGAAGACACAATTTCAGCCTCCATATTCTATTGATTGTAATGATGGCTTTCGTCTGATAGTTGCTGGGGTAGAAGTCACCATCAAGTGGGCGTAAGCAGTGGAAGGAGATGACTGGACTCAAAGAATAGCACATCCTGCATCCTCCTAAGGTACAGTGCAAGCAGCACATTCCCTCTGAACACCAGAGAGCTCTAAGTGGCATTATGTTATTTAAGTATTTATTTCACTTTCTGAGGGACAATTTTGTTTAGTGGATAGAGACCTGAATTCTCTTTTCTGTTTTGCCACTGACCTGGTGTGTGACCTTCGTCAGTCAGTTTCTCTCTCTTTCCCCTTCTACCTATTGTCAGTCTTGTCTATTTATATTGCAACTGGCTCTTCAGGCAGGGCAGTAAAACTGTCTCTTAGGCTATGTCTATACTACAGTTTATGTTGGCATAAAGTCTGTCACTCAGGGAGGTGGTTTATTCACCCCCCTGAGTGGCATAAGTTACACCGAGCTAAGCACCCCAGCGTGGACAGTGCTATGTTGGCAGGAGAGCGTCTCCCACCGACTTAGCTCCTGCCTCTCACAGAGGTGACTTTATGATAATTACAGGAGAGTTCTCTCCAGTCGGCATAAAGCGTCTTCATCTGACGCGCTGCAGTGGCGCAGCTGCATCTGTGCAGTTACACTGCTGCAGTGCTGTATGTGTAGACAAGCCCTAACAGTGTTAAGCACAGTGTGGTCCAATCCTGTTTGGAGCCTCTAGCTACATAATGCAAATAGTAAATAATAGGGTTTACGTTTATCTGCAACCATGAGGGCTAGAAAAATATTTTTTTAATTAAAAACATAAAAAGCTGAAATTCTCCCCTAATCACATGACCCCAGGAGTTGGAGCTTTAATAAAAGTGCCAAATATCACAAGATTCACAATAAAATGAGGATTGGCAACACTTCAAGGAAGATATTGTAATTGTCCATAAGACCAGTGAAATGTTACTTAAGCTCAATGTGAACATTAAGGGCAGATCTACACTACCGCTTAAATCAATCTAATTTACATCACTCATGGGGTGTGAAAAAGATGCAAGTTACAGTGAGCTATGTGCTGTCCACACCAGAGCTATGTTGATGGAAGATGCTTTCCTGCCAACATAGCTTCTACCTCTTGCAGAGGTGAAGTAATTATACCAATGCTCTCCTGTCTGCATACAGAATCTTCACCAGACGCACTACAGTGACGAAGCTGCATCGGTGCATCTGTACCAATGTAGTGCTTCTAGTGTAGACCTGCCTTCAGTAAATGTGACTGATCAATCCAGTCATCCCACTTGGCTCCTCACTGGAATATTTATGAAAACTCTATCCTCCCAAGCACAATAGAAGGTAAAATGAAGCCAAGCACCGGAAAACAACATCCCCATTAAACTACCTGGGCAGCCTGTCCCAGATATTTCACTACAAGGATGATGAAAACAAACAAGATAAAGTATCCTTTGCTGGCTAGAAAGCCCACATTGAAAAGGACCAGGCTTATGTCAGTATGATCACCCAAAGAGAGCTCTTTTGTTTTCTGGTGAATTTCTTCACTTTTCTCTCCCTTCTTGAGGTTGAATTATCAAAATTGGGAGCCTAAATTGAACCCCCCTAAAATATTCAGATGCCCCCTACTACACAGGCATTCACAGGAAATGGCTTGAGATTTAACATGAAGTTGACAGATTTATCTAAGTAAATGCCCATCTGTATGCACAAGTTCAGGATTCATGGGCTCAGTATTTGGAGTTGCAGCACTAAGATACTTCCTCTACAATGTTTATACCTAGATGGCTGTCAGCAGAGGATTGATTAATTCCCTTTGTGGTTAGGAGCCACTAAGGGGTGCTATATTAGTGCGGAGTTGATGGGTGATAACTCTTTCCTGCAGTGAATCCCAACTGGCCTTTCCATTCTCCTGCTGGGGAAAAAGCCCTGGGCTTCAGTGGGATACTCGTCCTAAAAGTTAACTATTTCTCACACAACCATGGTGTGAGGTTATTACCCTAATTTTACAGGCAGAGAAGCTGATTGTGTTGTTGTGAACAGAGAGCATGATTGTAGGGCCCACTACAACAACCATACACAATTCTGTGGCAGTATATAGGGCTATAAAACCCCCAGAGCCTCCTCAGGGAGAACTGGAAGACAGACTTGGCTACGCAGTAAGCTCCTCTTCTGTAAATCCCAGGATATAGATTGTACTGTGTGCAGGGCTAGAGATTGTAAGAGGGTGAGGCAGCAGTGACACATTCTACAGTTGTTCTGAGTAGGGCTACCCATAGGCAGCTCCAGTTGTGATGCCTCTAGACTGGATGCTTTTTTCAGGCCTTGGAGCAGCCCATAATCAGGAGGGCTCAAAAAGTGGCTGAATGAGCCCTTTGCCCCGCTCAGGTTTTGCTGTGCTTCTCAGAGGCACAGCACAAAATCTGCCCCAGATCATTAAAGGGACTAGCTCGAGGTCACAAAATGAATCACTAGCAGAACTAGGATTAAAAGTCTCCTAGTCCCATGTTAAATCAACTAAACCAGATTTCCTCTCTACTGAATTGTCCCCTTTCAAAACTTGGTTCTTAATGGCCTGAGCTGGGAGTGCTCCAGTTTTGTTGCTTTTCTTCCTTCAGTCTCTAGTACCAACCTCAGACAGAGTCATTCAATGCAAGTGTAGGGCAGAGGATTGGAGCCGCAGTGGGGGATTCAATTTAATGAAAGTGCTTGCAGAAATTCTTCTGTTTATTGAAAGCATGAAAATGGACTGTGTGATTTACGAGGTTACAGTGAAATGAGTGCACAACTTCCCCTGAGCTGTGGTTAAGACAGCTTGGAAATTACTGTATTGTGTGATGGAACTGTGCACACATACACACACCTCCGAGAGTCAGTGTCTGTCTGACTGCATCTTTGTTTTAAGTACCTGTCATTAGAGTGATCATACTGGTTTCACCTTATTCTCTCTGACAGTGTGAGAGAAAACCACATTGAAACATTGAAAATTTGCACCTGTCCCATCTCTGGCATGCAGAGGAAATCTGTATCTGTGGGATTTTGAGTGCAATTGTGAAACCAAAGCCAAACAGAGAAATTCCTCATACTGTGACAATATGGGCAGTGGTTGGAAAGCTTAGGTTTTGGATGTTGAGCTCACATGGATTATATCAGAGGCCTAGATGCTTAAAGGTATTTAGACACCTAATGACCATTGAAACCAATGGGAGTTCGGCACCTAAATGTTTGAGGATCTGAGCCAAAGTTCCTAGTCCTTATTGCAGCCAGACTTTAAGTGCAGCCAGAAACTGGAGATATTATAACATGTATCAGTACACTCAACAGGCAGACATTTTACTCTAGTAACAGCATTCCTTGTGTGCACTGTAAGTAATGCCAGGATGTCACGATTTGAGATTAATTCAGATGTTCAGATAACTTTCCAAATCTTGTTCCAGTCTCTTGAAACTAAAAAAATTGGCTGGAAATCTTGTGTCAAGAAAAAAGTTTGTTTTACGATCTCTAGGACTTCCTGATTCCAGTATAGCCAGAAATATCAAAACAACAGTCTTCCTTACCACGAGAACTGAACAAATAAACTGTGATAGCTTATTAACAAATTGCTCCTCTTCTGTTCATGGAACACTCATAATTCAACATATGATTTTCTAAAAAGTATTCATCATTCAAAGTTATTCTATTACATCTTCTATGAATTATATGTTACTAAACATATGACTCTGCTAAGCTGTTTTGCTTAGTTGTGATTGGTCATATTAGTCATGTGGAAGAGTTTCTGTTCCCTAATTCAATTTGTATGATCAGATACCTGGTGCAAATGTTCAGGGAAAGAAAATTTGAAATTAAACTTTACATTAAAGCTTGAAATTCACATTCCAAAAGCTTTTGCAAAATTCAGTCACACAAATATTCATAGAAATCAAGAAGAAAAGAGTGTGAATGCATCCAGAGTGATTTTATGAGAAAATTTAAATGAACATCCACGGAAATTTCTTGTCAGTTTTCATTCATCTCTGCCCACAGGACCAAATTCCCAGTTGGTGTAGGTAGGAAAATTCATTGTGCACTGACTAACACCAGCAGAAAACTTGACCCACAATATTTTGGCATTTTCATTTATAATTGTGTCTAGACTCCGGAAGTAAAGAGGTAGATCAAAAAGGGAAAAAAATAATGGGGAAAAAGAGCATCCATATACTTTTTAGAACCTTATAAAAAGTTCGTGTCAGGCTCAATTCTAAAACCGTCTAAGATGCATGAAGAAGAATTTATTATTCTTTCTGAAGCTGTTGACACAGTTCCGGTTGTGAGGCATAAGGCTGAAAACTAAGGAACAAATTCTGATCTCAGTTACAGTGGTATATGGTAACTTTTGAATAATTTAGATTAGACTCAAGTCCTAAATGCTTCCAGAAACTAAGTGTTATTAAAGTATAAAGCAAATGCTTATTGATTTGTTGTTCATGGTGGATATTTAATTGTTTAGCTTTTAAAAGATATCAGATTTTCTTATTATTTATTTCATTTTGTTTTTACTTGTGCTTGGCTTTGAAGAATTTCTGCTGCATCCAAAGTGTCTCAGAAGATGAGTGGAGTGGGTAGAGGGAGAAGCTTTATAAATAAAATTATTATTGTGTGCCAATACAAGGTGGTAGTCATGGATTCCTTCCTCTGAGGCCAGGTTTGAAGCTCTCATGGCTTTGAGTCCTATGCTGCTCCCATTAAAGTAAATGGAAAAAATTCTCATCAATTTCAGTTGGAGCAGTATGCCTCCTTTGTTTTATTTTTGAAGTACCTTGTTGAGTGTTTCCCTTACAACTTGACCTCCATGTATAGGATGCCACCTAAGACCTGTTCCTGAAAGAATCTTAATGCACCTGGGCAAACCCACCGAAGAAATGAGACTATCTGTATTAGTAAGGATTGCTCATGTTCATTAGGATTTCAGCATTGGATCCTAGTTTCCCACTCATGTTGTTACATTCTGTTAACAGCACAGGAGGCCAGTCACATCACTTGATTTCCCCAGTCCATTTTATAATTCATAGTATATAACCCAGCAGCCTATGCAATAATTATATTGTGAACAATGGAGTTCTTGAAAACACAGTTAATAAAGCTGTGTCACTGCCATAAAATAGCAAGGAGATACAACTGTAACAGATCACTTTTGAAACATTAGAAACCAAACAAAAAGGTAATTTTCTCCAACTTTCTAGGACTGATCTAAATGATTTTAGGAATAATAGACTTGAGAACAATATTTTGAAGAAAACATCTAAAACTTTGGTTCCATAAAGTCAGTTGATTCTGGCAGGCAATTACTGCTGCATCAAGAGATTCTTAAAGACTTGAATAACAAAACAAGATAACGGGCTCCGTCAGTTACTCAGGATACTTAAGTGTTTAATTCACTGTTCAAAATGAAAATTTAGCCTGCAGTTTCAGCTAGTGATGCAGTGTGCCATCACACACTGTATAAAATCTAACAGACATGGTTTGATTTAGTGTGAAGTGAGGCTAAAACAGGACTGCATGTTAAAGTGGATTCCTCAGTGTTCGTCAGCCCAAATTTTAACCTGCTTCTGGGTTTTTTTCTTCTTTTTTTGTCCTTGAATCCTTTTTCAAAGTCAATGTCATTTTTTAAAAATATATAGTCAGTTCCATTTTCTAAACAAAGAATTTGAATGTTCTTTTCTTCTCCAAAATAATAAATCACTGTTAATAGCAAAGCCATGAGGAAGACCCCAAAAGTCACAGAAATAAATGATCTGAATAATCCCTTGTCCCCCTGCGTGATCCTGTGTCCTCCACATGAAGTCCACAGTTTTTTCCACGTTTCCATCTGTCCCTTCCCTCATTGTCCCCAACCATTTTCTGCACTTCTCCCCCAACCCTTAACAAAAAGCCAAATATTGTCCCTATAAAGACACTCACTGATTTCAATGGGAGGTGGTTATTGCTCTCTCCCTCCCTGTGACTGGTACAAATCAAAGTGGTACCCTGTTTTTCTGAGAGAAATAACTCTATGTGGCTGGAAATGGGATACTTCTTTGATTCACAATGGTTCAAAACAGCATTTCTAAGTCTTTTCCTTCTTTTGAACATTAAAGAGACTGAAAGCCTCTATTAGCTTTAACTAAGCTCCCCTTAGGGTTGTGAACTGTTTCCTTTAGCAGGTAGATATTTCTCCAAGATGGCAGGATAAGGGCATAGAAAATACCCCCCATTTCCCTAAAAAAGATCCTCTGTACTAAATAAATGAATGTAAGGACAACCACATTCTCCACAAAGCAGATAATAACAATACTTAGCACTTACAGAAATGGTACAGGGCTTTCCATCTTTCAAGCATTTTATAACTAATGAAGCTATAGTCCAAATAGGAAAACAAGAAAGGGAGAATTAAGAACAATGAAAATTAGAAAATCTATGAAAACCCAGATGTGTGGCTAAGCCAGTTCATTAAATTCAGACTAACTTCAAACTACTCTGAACTATAATATCCTACAGACACCCACCTGCTGGGAGCTGAATGGGCACAGAATCTCTTGACCTACTGATTTTAATCAGATGCTTTTTTAAGATGTTGCTTTTTCCCCCTAATGTTCTAATGTCTGTTTTTCAGCATCCCAGGCACCAGAGCAGTGGGCAGAGTAAAATAAGCAGAAGATACTGATGATGAGATTTAGGCTACAATATGTTGGTGAAAGGGTATGAGAGGGGAGTCCTGGAACTCAGGAATTAAAGATCCTCACAGGACTCAAAACTAAAGGGAAAAAAAATATAGTATAAACAGCCCATATGGTAAAAGATTAAATGCACACAAATAGACTGCCTCGCATGACAAAGATTAACAGACCACCACAGAAATATGCAAACCAGGGAAAAAAGAAATGTGCCTAGAAAAAGAAAAGTATCATAGAAAGGAAGAGAGAAAGCCAGTGTAGGAAGCTTTCATGGAAGACATAGTTTTAAGGATGATGGATCAGATTCAGAGCTTAGTCTCCACTGGGCATATCCAGAGTGCACAAAGGAGCTGGTTGCAGGCTTCTGATTCTCTGGCTGGCACTATAGATTTATTTACTACCGCATTTCTTTAAGGCAGCAATCGGCCAAGCATAATTTAGAGGAACCTCAGGCCTGCTGTAAACTCAGCCAGCTGGTAACAGCATCCCACTGTCCATCTACCATCTAAGACTAGCTGAAGCACTGCTGCTCTCTGGCACTGCCTTCCCCAACCCCAGCATGCCCCGCTCTTCTGTGGCCAGGTTGGTGGTGGAGCAATTAGTAGTTGGGAAGATTCAGCCCATTTTCAACCCATTTGTGCCACCAGAGTAAGGCTGGATTATAAAAGAGGACCTAGCCTTATACTTGTATCATACAAAGTATATTACATACAAAAACCTACGTTAAAAGAACATTATTTAGGTTGTAAAAGTCGGGAAATGAAAAATGTCTGGTTGGTTGCCCATGCAATCTTGTGTGTCCAATCTGTGCACTGAATGAAGGTGGTCAGGTCCTGGTTTTCTGTCTTCCTCACCTTAGGTGGTGGGGGGCTTATGCCCCAGATGGGAGGATGGGCTGCTGGGGCCATGGAGTTTCTCGGGGGAACCTACCTCAGCAATCTGTCCCCAACTTTGGAGTTAGAAAATCTCTTGCCCCATTTGGTGTCCCCAGGGCAAGGGAAGGGAAGGGTGGGAAGTTGGGGTTATATGCCAGTGTAACCCATGCCTGCTCAGTGTGGCACAATGTCCCCCTCTAGCAGCATGTAGACCAGCTAGAGATTGATGAGCCTGCTACAGCCTTCGCTAAAAGACTGCTATATTTTTTAGCTCCTGCAGTAAAGGTTTATGCATTAACGTCCAGAGGTCCCAGGTCTGATCCCAGTTAACGACGACCAGGATCTGTCGGTGTTACACCAGGTTTAGGGAGGGAAAATTATGGGCAAGGGGAGCCCACCTTGTTTCTTTCTCTTCCCTCTCCCTCAAAGTCAGAGGAGTTCCTTCACCATGTGGTACCCGCTGGGTGGGATGGGACACTTGGGGTACACACCGGTCTGGAGGAAGAAGGAGGAGAGATTGTGGGTGGGTGAATCCTGGCTCTCCCACCTCCTCCTAACATTGCTGCTCTGGAAGCTCACAGGTGTTTTCAGTGCAGAAACTGCTGTTGCTGCTGCTACTGCCTCTGCTTTGGCAGCATTATTTGCCTGGTCTTGACCCCGGAATGTTCACTGATTTTGACATTCTGACAAAATTTTCCAGAGACACAAGAGAGACAAGGAACATGACAATTTTTAACACTGTATAACTCAACTAAATCTGAAAGGAATTTCATGGGACACAGAAAAGGCACTTTGGATAGGGCTACCCCCTCTGTTAATAGCAAGGTCTTCTGAAAAAGAAATGGAGGTAAGAGAACTACGGAAAGAAAAGGTCACAAGAAATTTTTATAATGGAAATTGTCAGGCAACCTAAATATAGGGCTAAGAACAATCAGCTCCCCCTATAATCACTGTGTTGTTACCAAGAGTAGAATTCTGAGATGGAAAAGCAAAATCCTTAATTCTGCTTAACAATTAGTTAGAGGCAAATAATATTGTGCATGTATCCCAAAGGAAAGTGTCTGAAGATTTTAATAAAGTTCCTAATTTCCAGTCATATAATTATAACAATGCTAATGCTTTAGCACTTTCTAAATGCCAAATCATTATTTCTGCCATTTAGAGCCTGTGACTGTGTTAGGAAAATAAGATGTTTCTGATCTCCAGAATGAATGCCAAAATTAATGAAAGTTAGAGCTCTAGCAATAAGACCTTGAGTGAAGTCAGAAGGTTTTTCAGGCTTCGAGCTGTTCAGCAATGTATATATTATAGCAGTACTCAGATTTATATTGCATTTTATATAAAAAATGTTATCATTGATAACTAATCATCACAAAACTTCTGTAAGATGGGTAAACATTATCATTGCCTTTTGGAGACAGGTAAATTGAGACAGAAAAATGGGGACTATATTTTCAGAGGTGCTGAGTACTCATAGCTTCCAGTAATTTCTGCTAGAAATCTCTGTACTACAGCTGATCAGAAATTTGCCACTTGAAAATATTGATTTGACAAAATTGAAATGTTTTGGGGGGAATGTATTGATTTTGTCAAAAAAGAGGGAAATTATCATAATGTAGTAGTAATAATAATTGCTCCTCTCTTGATTCATTCTTAGATTCATTCTTTAAGTGTCTAAAATGGAGCTTTAGATCTGATAAGAAAATAAGATGCAGCTGTGATATTAGAATAATAAAATTGTGGGGGATTAGCTGACTAAAGGGATTGGAAATAGAATTATAGTTCCCTTAACCTTTGCTTTATTGGTTCTATTCCAGTTCAGATTAACACTAACCATCCAAATGTCATTACAATCTGATGGCAATTCAATGCCCTGTATGAAATAAGTAGGTGGATCTCAGCACAGTTCTTATTGGACAGGTGTACACAGCACAAAATCACAATCCCCATTTGCAGTAACTGGTCCCTTGTGAAGCCAAAAATTGAATAGGCAGGAAGTCTGAATTACCCACTCATTCCTAAAAATGGTCCCTCTGGGGGTAAAGGTTGAGGCATATGGTGGAACAAGATGTGGATGTGGGGGGTTTGTACCTCTTCTATGGAAAAATAGAGGCTTTTGTTTTGCAGGGCAGTCATTCTGGCTCTTTTTAACAGCATTGTAATCACTACACCTCACAAAGGAATAAATAAAATAAAACTTTCTTATTCAGGAAGATGACAAGGGGCTAAATACAAACTAGTGTGCAGGTACCGCAATACACTTTCTTCTTCGGTACTTAAAACGTTAATCTATTTACTGGTCTTTTTTTTTTTTTCTTTTCTTAATAAAGTTTCAGAAAAAAATCTATCATCATAATTCTTCATGAGAAAACCAGAAAAACAAAGACTAAGATTTCTTCATTATGCACAGGAATTTAGCTGCATGATCTCTATTAGCAAAATTGGGAGCCATGTGGCTAAAAGCTTATTCCCCATATAATTTAGGTGAGAACTGTGAAGATGGTGCCAACCAGTAACAACACATCAGAAGCAATATGGTTACTGGAATTGTGATCAAGGGACAGATTCAGTGCTAATGAAAATCCACTGGAACCAGTTTGTTGTTGGCAAAGGAACATTCTTCTGAGATTCCAATAGCCCATGACTCCCCAAAATTAAAAAACAAAGCCTGTTTAAAAGAGAGTGTCTAGTAGTGACACATACTGAGACCTTAGGAGCTGAAGAAAGCTGGCAGCCTAGCACAAGACCCCTCCCCCGCACCCTCAAAGTAGCTTCAGAGCCCGTTTGCGATCACGCAGAATGGAAGACCTGGTGGTATTTACCTGGGCTGAGCTGAGGTGATGACCTTACATCTCCATCCTGTGTTACACCAATGCATAATTGCCTAATTTGACTGTAATTTATCTGTCCCTGTTTGAGCAAAGGGAATATGAAATACACAGACTATTACTCTTGTATCAGGAATCAGCTTTTTTTCTGGCAAACAAAATGAAAAATAATATGGTGAAACAGACAAGATCTAATTACAGCTGACTGTACATTAAATACAGTTCTACTCTGCAACAGTCATTCGATATTTTTACATTTGCTTTATTCCTGTTATCACCAGCTGAATTCCTTTCTTCACAGTAAATCAGCTTTGAAAGAAAATGAGATAAATTCAAAGGAACATTTAAATGAGTCTCAGGCAGTCTAATTTGATATATCTTGCATCATCTTTTACCTTCCCCCCCCCTAATCCAACATCTTGTAACGTATGTCAACTGAGACTTCCTACCTACCGAGAAGAGTTTTAGGGAGATTAAACTAGGGATAAATTCGGCTCAAATTGAGTATAATGGAAATCTATATGGGGAAGGAGGGGTAGATAATCTAATTTATATCACTTTACACATAATCACCTTTGAATGTAGCTAAAGCCAAACTAAAGCTAATGGAGTCTAAGATGGTACAATTTATAGGAGTACAAGAGTTATAACAGGAAAAGCAACTATTTGGAGGGTATAGAGAAGTGTAGGTTAAAAGAGGGCATCCCTAATATGGGTGTGAGTTTCTCAGTCTGACTATACACTTTGTGATGCGTGTTCCCAAACTTTTATACATCTCGGACAGATGTGAGGGCCCTACCATGTCCCTGGCAAATGAGGAGTTAATAGCAATTTAGGTTCACACAGGTGCTCCAGGAAAGGGGCATAAGTAGCTTGTCCAGGAGAAGGAAGGGGGAGCCTGTGTGGGAGAACGTTATTCTCTGTGAGTCAAGAATATATATATATATATATATTCTCTGTATATCAAGAAAGGGGATATGAGGAATACTTTTGTGCTATATTTTGACATTTGTTATCTGATTTTCTGTGACCCATTGATGAGTTGTCTCTGGAAAGCAGAGGCTCCGAGTGGCTGATCCTGTTTTGTTTTCTTTTTATTCTCCTTTTTTTCTTGCTTCGCCAGCTTATAGCACCATTCTATATTTATTCAAGCAGTTTCTCACACCTTGTTTTCCCCTCATCATTTAGCCATATTGAGATTCATTAGTTTATCCCAAACTTCGGTAATGAGACTCAGTAACCTCCAGCTTGCTCTTATCATAAACCATCATTATGGCTCCTCTCTAACCCTCTTTGTGCTTTGCATTCAATCATACATGCAGGTAGGTATTTTATTTTATGACTCAAAAGTCAGTAGAGTGGTCTGAACACAGAGGGTGGTGAAGAAAAGCTTTGTTGTATACCATGGTGGTGGATAACATATAAGAACATTAGATAAGTAGGAAAAAATGGCATCTGAAGGCACCATTGAAAAGGGCATTGCAATAGTGAAGGTGGGAAAGGTTTGCCGTAGAACAGCTGAACAGTGCATTAGCTGGTACTCCCTGTATTACATGGGGGTTGTAAGTTCAGCTGCTGTTGAAGGAAATGCTGATCCTGAGCTGAGTAACTGGCAGGTAGTGAAGAAGAAACTGATTTTTAAATACATGACATCTGATTCTCCTTTCACTTACCTCAGCGTAGATAAAGGGTAATTGCACTAATGTGCTCAGTGTGAGAGGACAATCAGGCATTGCCCTGTAGTATTGAAATCTATGCATTTATTCTGTTGCTGATTTCGACTACTAACCAGGTACCTTCCTCCCCTCTTAAAGCCTTTTGCATTCACTTTTATATTAGACACAAACTTAGCCAGGGCTCCAATAGAAAAGGGGTTAAGGACATAAAGTTTATACTACAGCACATCTATCAGCAATTTATGTAGGTATGGTGGGTTACAGTGCCAGAAGCTATGGCACAGGAGAGACTTACTATAACAGTATGATTCTCTATGAAAGCCAGTCACCTTCTGTTCTTGAACCTTTACTAATGCACAATGTACCCAGAGAGAAAAAGGAGTGCTTTTCAACTGTTATGTGGTGGCTATTAATGTAGATACTGTACTATTATACAATACATATGCTGCTACTGCTTACCATCACCCTTAATTGCCAAAGAAATTAAAAATATTTTGTGATACTACTGTTTCTGTGAGGCTAAGTCCTGCAATCCTTGCTCATACTAAACCCCCACTGAACTAATTCAATAGGAGTTTCCCTGAGAAAAAGAATTGTAAGCCCTTGTGAATACCCTGGGGCAAAATCTATGTAGCATCACACCTCCCTCAACGTCACTGGGCTCAGAAAAATAGCATGGGGTGTGATTCAACACAAAACATTGATCCCTTTTGTCTGATTCTGCTCTCACACTAGTTGTATGTTCTTGTAACTCCTTTGACATTATTGGAGTTACTCTTGATTTACATCATTGCAAGGGAGGGAAGAATCCAGCACACATGTTCGGTAGTGGAAAGATGAAGATGAGCACTTTTACTATTGGGTTATCATCAGGGTTGGCTCTAGGACCACTTAGTAGGTGGGTACAGGATTTGGCATTTCTCTAAGTCATCATCTCCAAAACTCCCTTTTCTTTCTCCCACCAAGTTCCACAACCCACCCAACAGGGTCAATTCTTCTCCCAAAAAGTAGTCTCTATTTCTGTTCAGTTGTGTGTAAACATGAGAAAGAATCAGGTGAAAAGAAGCTTTTCAAGTGGTGAAGAGGGATTTGGGACTGGCTTTTACCAAGTGTGTGCCCTGCTGCATATAGTGCTATTATGTTTGGTGACCTCCAACATAGTCATTACCAAAGAAATCTCCAGGTTACTATAGCGTGTTGATCAGTGATACTCAACTTGTTGCTCTACTAAAAGAAAGCCTTTAGGGCCCTGTGGACAGCTTTATTATTATTATTCATTGAAAAAGTTAAAGTAGGAGTACAATAGCATCTACAATGTGCTGGGAGCTATCTATGTCTGTAAGGAGACACAGTCCCTGTTCATAAGAGTTTACAACCTAGCTCTCATGAAGCCCAGTGCTTTCAGTATGGCTCCCTTTGTTTTTTCTAAAACACATGAGCCAACCCTGAGTTCATGGGCTGAAGAGGATCATTACCCTCTTCATTCCAACACTTAAAACCAAAAAGGAAGGTCCATGAGAGGGAGAGAGGAGAAACGGACATTGCCTCCCTGCATGCATCAGAGCTGGAACCAAGAATTGAGGAGAGTGTAACTAGCGTTAAATGGATTCTCAGCAGAAAATAACCAGCTAATCACACATGTCTTGCTGTGTAGTCTATTGGTCACAGCACAGACCTGAGAGTCATCATGGCCTGAGTTTTAGTCCTGGTTTTGACACTGACTTGTTCAGCCCGGAAATAAGGTGCAATTTTTAGCAGTGAGGATGATTAACCACTGGAACAATTTATCAAGGGTTGTGGTGGATTCTCCATCACTGCCAATTCTTAAATCAAGATTGGAAGTTTGTCTAAAAGGTTTTTTCCCAGTTCAAACAGGAATTAATCCAGGAAAGTCCTGTGGCCTGTGTTATACAGCAGGACAGACTAGATTATAACAGTGCTTCCTTCTGGCCTTTTAATCCATAAATCTACGCTTCTATGAAGTAACTCGGCAAAGGTCATACAAACTTTTCTGTTCTTCAGTTTCCCCATCTGTAAAACTGGAATAGCAGTAATTACCCACTCACAATGGCATTGTTTCAATTTGCTCATGTTTATGTCATGCTTATAACATGAAAAACATTAAGGATAGCACCACTTTATAAGTGATGGAGCAGCATCATAATCCTCCCATAATCTCTACTCTGAGATTGTGTGTCTGTCAGAGACTCGGTTGGCTGTAATGTCTGTCACTGATTTAGATATTTACTAGGTATAAGAGTAGCTGGTAAAACTACAGTACCTTTTCACTACTGTATACCACAATAAAATAACTTGACGTTATCTTGGAAACAGTGACTAATGCCATAGGTAAAAATGACTATCATTTTGCTACCATTGCTTCAGAATTGATGAAAGCAGGTGAAAAGGAGGGAACACTATACTATTGGCACAACTCTGGTCAAAATTCAAACATGAAAGGACTAGTGTATATAGCATTATATATATATAATCATCTCAGCAAGAGATAACTGCATGTAATACAAAAGAGCAGCTCAAATAAAGGAGCTTTAATCTATGCTAAACCTGATAAGTAGACACTGGAAAAGGCTACATGGTATTAGACCGAATGAGAGGATTAATGCTAAAAATATATGAAAAAGAAGCTAATATAAAGTTTTAAAATGCAGTTGCCAAGTTTCAGCCCCTGGGTACAAAAATCTAATACTAGCAAGAGGAGATGCCATTTTTGATTTGGTATTGGTGAGTAGTGAGTACCTCATAGAAGAACTGGTTGTAGGGGACAACCTGGGTTTGAGCGACCATGAGCTAATTCAGTTCAAACTAAATGGAAGGAAAAACAAAAATAGATCTGTGACTAGGGTCTTTTACTTCTAAATGGCTAACTTTAAAAAATTAAGGGAATTAGTTGGGGAAGTGGACTGGACTGAAGAACTCATGGATCTAAAGGTGGAGGAGGCTTGGAATTACTTCCAGTCAAAATTGCAGGAACTATCTGAAGCCTGCATCCTAAGCAAGGGGAAAAAAATCATAGGCAAGAGGTGTAGACCAAGCTGGATGAGTAAGCATCTCAGACAGGTGATTAAGAGAAAGCAGAAAGCCTACAAGGAGTGGAGATGGGAGGCATCAGCAAGGAAAGCTACCTCTTGGAGGTCAAAACATGTAGAGATAAAGTGAGAAAGGCCAAAAGCCAAGTAGAGTTGGACCTTGCAAAAGGAATTAAAAACAATAGTAAAAGGTTCTATAGTTATATACATAGGAAGAAAACAAAGAAAGAAGAAGTGGGACCACTAAGCACTGAGGTTAAGGAAAATCTAGGCATGGCTGAATATTTAAACAAATACTTTGCCTCCGTTTTTAATGAGGCTAATGTTGAACTTGGGGATAGTGGTAGGGTGGCTAATGGGAATGAGGATATGGAGGTAGAAATTACCACATCCAAGGTAGAAGCCAAACTCAAACACCTTAATTGGACTAAATCAGAGGGGTTGGAGGGAGTGGATAATCTCCATCCAAGAATATTAAAGGAACTAGTACATAAAATTGCAAGCCTATTAGCAAGGATTTTTAATGAATGTGTAAACTCAGGGGCTGTACCGTATGACTGGAGAATTGCTAACATAGTTCCTATTTTTAAGAAAGGGGGAAAGTGATCCGTGTAACTACAGGCCTGTTAGTTTGACTTCAGTAGTATTCAAGTTCTTGGAAAAAATTTTGAAAGAGAAAGTAGTTAAGGACATCGAGGTTAACAATAATTGGAATAAAATACCACATGGCTTTACAAAAAGTAGATCATGCCAGACCAATCTGATCTCCTTTTTTGAGAAGATAACAGATTTTTTAGACAAAGAGAATGCAGTGGATCTAATTTACCTAGATTTCAGTAGGGCATTTGATATGGTACAACATGAGGAATTATTAGTTAAATTGGAAAAGATGGGGATTAATATGAAAATTGAAAGGTGGATAAGGAACTGGTTAAAGGGGAGACTACAATGGGTCATACTGAAAGGTGAACTGTCAGGCTAGATGGAGGTTACTAGTGGAGTTCCTCGGGGATTGGTCTTGGGACCAATCTTATTTAACCTTTTTATTACTGACTTTGGCACAAAAAGTGAGTATGTACTAATAAAGTTTGCGGATGACACAAAGTTGGGAGGTATAGCCAATACAGAGAAGGGATTAGGATATCATACAGGAAGATCTGGATGACCTTGTAAACTGGAGTAATAGGAATAGGATGAAATGTAATAGTGGAAAGTGCAAGGTCATGTATTTAGGGACTAATAACAAGAATTTCTGCTATAAGCTGGGGACTCCTCAGTTGGAAGTGACAGGAGGAGAAGGACCTGGGTGTATTGGTTGATCACAGGATGACTATGAGCTGCCAATGTGATGTGACTGTGAAAAAAGCTAATGCGGTTCTTGAATGAATCATACGAGGTATTTCCAGTAGAGATAGGGAGGTGTTAGTACCGTTATACAAGGCATTGGGGAAACCTCATCTTGAATACTGTGTAAGGTTCTGGTCCTCCATGTCTAAGAAAGACAAATTCAAACTGGAAAAGATGCAGAGAAGGGCTACTAGGATGATCCGTGAAATGGAAAACCTACCTTATAAGAAGAGACTCAAAGAGCTTGGCTTGTTTAGCCTAACCAAAAGAAGGTTGAGGGGAGATATGATTGCTCTCTATAAATACATCAGAGGGATAAATATCAGGGAGGGAGAGGAATTATTTAAGTTCAGCACCAATGTGGACACAAAAACTAATGGATATAAACTGGCCATCAGGAAGTTTAAATTTATGGAGGGGGTGGTATCATGGGACAGCCTAGTTTGGCAATTGACTGATCTTTGACTATTGGTGGCAGATATGCCAATGGCCTGTGAAGAGATGTTAGATGTGGTGGGTTCTGAGTCATTACAGAGAATTCTTTCTTGGGTGTCTGGCTGGTGAGTCTTGCCCACATGCTCAGGATTTAACTGATCAACATATTTGGGGTCGGGAAGGAATTTTTCCCCAGGGCAGACTGGCAAAGACTCTGGGGTTTTTTCACCTTCCTCTGTAGCATGGGGCACGGCTCACTTGCTGGTGGATTCTCTGTACCTTAAAGTCTTTAAACCATGATGTGAGAGTTTACTAACTCTGTTCTAGGTCAGGGGTCTATTACAGGTGTGGGTGGGTGACGTTCTGTGGCCTGTGTTGTACAGATCAGACTAGATGATCATATTGGTCCCTTCTGACCTTAAAGTCTATGAGTCATGAGATACATGGAGTAATGCTGGAGTATAGGAATAAAAATTGTAGCATGCTGGTTCAGAACAGTGGTCTATCTAGTCCAGTATCCTTCACTGCTTTGTGGAAGGTGCAAGAAACCTCTAATGGAATATTAGGTATAAAAGTTATCCATAGGGAAAATTTATTCTTAACTCCAGAGCAGTTAGTTATTCCTGAGGTTATATATCAGGGGTGACCAAACTGTGTCTCGGGAACCACATGTGGCTCTTTTACAGTTAAAGTGCTGCTCGCAGAGCCCTCTACACCCCCTCATTATCTGCCTACCAGATCAGGGTGGAGAGTTTGGGGCTTCAGTCCTGTGGCAGGGTGGTGGGGCTCAGGACTTCTGCCCCACGGGAGGCACCTGCCAGGGCTCAGGTCTTCTGCTCCATGAGGCGCACCTGCTGAGGCTTCAGCACGGCAGGAAGGGGTGGTCTCGGGACTTCTGCCCCATGGGAGGCCTGCCTGGGCTTCAGCAGACATGCCCCGTGGGGTAGTAGCCCTGAGCCCTGGCAGGCAGGCCCCGCGGGGCAGAAACTCCAAGCCCTGCCACAGGGCTAAAACCCTAAGGCCTGGCAGGTCCACTGCAGCTCTCAAACTTCTGAAGATTGTTGTATGAGGCTCAGAGAGTCAGTAAGTTTGGCCACCCCTGATATATATACACATACATCTCATATATGACTTTGTAGTACTGTATGTTTACCTTCACGAATTTGGGAAAAAATGAGAGAGAGAGAGAGAGCACTTTGCAATTTTTATCCTACCTATTGTAACTGTGGAAAATCTCATTATCCATAAATATACCTGATCCTTTCTTTGAATCATAAGGTCTTGGTTTCAATACTATCTTGTGGCAGTGAGTTCCACAGCTTAATTCCCCATTGTGCAAAAAGTATTTTAAAAGTTTATTGCCTTTTGTTCATTTGATTGTCCTTTGTTCTTGTATAATGAAAAAGGGTAAATTGAAATACCGAATTTATGATCTCTAGACCATTCATTATTTTATATGACTCTATTACGTCCCCCCTTATTAAACTCCTTTCTAAAACTAAACATTCCTAACCTTGTAAATTTTTCACCATATCTAAAGTCAATGTGGGTGCTTGAAATGTAAACCAAGCCATTATTTGACCCATAGACTTCCTCATAAACTGTAAGATTAATAGAAGCTTTATCTTTCTATCACTGAATTAAATTTTGTGGCAACTTGTAGAACCATATGTTTATAAATGACAATTGATGATAGAACACTCACAGCATCACTAATCCAAACATCTCAAAGCACTTTACAAACATGAATCAATTAGGCCCCACAATACCCTTTTGAGGTAGTTTACTGTTGTCCTTGTTCATAGAAGGATTAAGAGAGATAGCAAAAGGTTAAATGACTTGTCCAAGTAAACTCAATGAGTCAGTGGCAGAGCCAGAAATAAAAACCAAGGGTGAAATCCTAGCTACTTGAAGTAAATGGCAAAACTCTCATTGACTTCAGTGGAGCCAGGACTTTACCCGAGTTGTCTCAATACCTGTCCCATGGCGTAACCACTAGAGTACAATCCATTTAAGTGAATTTAAGTTTAAATGTCTCTCCACTTCTGATGTATTTTCAATATGATGTTACAGTGTGTGATAAGCACTTCTGTGACTACTATATAAACTTTAGGCCAGTAGCTTGATTTAAAATGTACCAGTACTATAATCCATTAAATAGTTCCATCATAACATCAGCTTATTAAATGGAATGAAACTGACAGTATAAAAATAAAATAGAATCAAGAAAACTATAAATAAAATCTGAGGAGAAAGCCAGACATCATTTCCAGCTATTTGCACCAAAGAGTATGATAAGAGTGTACACAATTGCTGTATCTCACCCAGAAGAGCTTTGATAAGTTTTGTTTGCTTTGTAAGATTCATGCAAATATATTCTCTCCTATATTCTAGCAAATTTTAAAATAACCAACCAACCAAACAAATATATTGTGAAGTTATTGCATTACTGTTCCATCACCAGAAACTGAAATCTACCAGGACAGCTATATCTTCCTTCTTCATGTAGCCACAGAGCAATGTAGGTTCTCCTCTAACATAACTTTTTCACTCTTTCTTGTTTTACTTCTTTTTTTTTTTAACTTAGTCATTTTATAAAAATTACCATTTACAGGCTCCAAATCTCTCAGGCTCTCCCCATAATGTTTTAGAACAACATATACAAATCAGTTGCTGCTCGACCTGAATGTGGGGAAAACAGTGGACGTGATATACCTTGACTTTAGCAAAACTTTTGATACGATCCCTCACAGTATTCTTTTCAGCAAGTTAAAGAGATATGGGTCGGATGAATGGACTATAAAGTAGACAAATCTGGCTGTATCATCAGGCTCAACGGGTAGTGATCAATGGCTCAATATCTAGTTGGCAGCCGGTATCAAGCAGAGTGCCTAGGGATTGGTCATGGGGCCGGTTTTGTTCAACATCTTCATTAATGATCTGGAGGATGGGGTGGATTGCACCCACAGCAAATTCACTGATGACACTAAGCAGGGGGAATGGTCGATATGCTGGCGGGTAGAGATAGGATACTGAGTGACCTAGACAAACTAGAGGATTGGGCCAAAAGAAATAAGAGGTTCAACAATGACAAATGCAGAGTCCTGCACTTAGGACAGAAGAATCCCATTCACTGCTATAGCCTAGGGACCGATTATGGAGCTAGACTGTTCTCAGTGGTGGCAGATGACAGAACAAGGAGCAATGGCCTCAAGTTGCAGTGGGGAAGGTTGGATATTAAGAAAAAACTTTTTCACTAGGAGGGTGATGAAGCACTGGAATGAGTTACCTAGAGAGGTTGTGGAATGTCCATCTTTAGAGATGTTTAAGGCCTGGCTTGACAAAGCCCAGGCTGGGATTATTTAGTTGGGGTTGGTCCTGCTTTGAACAGGGGGTTGGACTAGATGACCTCCTGAAGTTGCTTCTAAACCTACTCTCCTACGATTCTATGATTGTTCTATGATGCTGATTCCTTGATGCCCTTATACTTTTATGATAATACTAATCATATTCTTCTAATTATACGCCTTTGCTTTTATAGCAGTTCCACTGAGTTGCTTTTATTTCCTCCAAATACCCACAAGTATTTCAAAACTCTTATAGTGACTTTTTTTTTAATTTAACACATATGTTTCTAAACCAATAATAAAAGAATTGGTAATACTGATAGGCATATTTCCCCATACATTTTTGATAGCACCATTGACATTATAACTGGACAACTACAGTGCTTACATTACTAAGATAATGTTACTGCTATTAAGAGTCTTAAAGAACTGCTTGGTTTGAAGGCACTGCATAAAGTTGTACGTGGTTATATAAAGGTCATTACTTTTATAAGTAGAACATTAAAAAGAACCAGAAACTCCACACATAGGATTTTGTACTACTGTACATTTACTTTCAAAGAGTCAGAAATGAATTTGACAGGAAGAGTATTTGTGAGAAATATAATACTATATAAATGACACTATGGTACAAGCTAAGTTTATGACTATATAAATATTGATGTTATTAATGCCACCTAGAGTATGCAAGTACAATATATACCACCACATATTATATTTAGTGTAACAGTTTTTGTCAGTGAGGCATTACTGTTGCAATAAGATCTGTTTTACAATGATTTGTTGCATTTAAGTTCTATGAGAGAAAGTGTAGATGGGGACAGGTGCAGATCTTGATTAAAAAAAGACCACCACACTTCCCCATAAATGTATTGCTATGCTATTCTGCATGGCAATCTAATAATGTTGGATTTGGCATATCTACAACAGGAGTACAATCATCCCATCACTTGCATGTATCTTTCCCCATCAAAATGAATAGGAGATTGGGTGCTCATAAAGATGGGATGTTTGAACCCATTGATATTGGATTTGGAATATATACATAACAGATCATATCAGTTGGGGTTTGTAGAAAAAAACTATGCCAAAGGACTACATAAATGCCAAAGGTTCTCATTATTCTTTCAATTACTCATACCTAACTATCATTGAAGACAAAGATGATGAAGTTCAGGCATGGTTTTTCAAAGCAGGGATCTGAATCCTGTGAAAATGTTCTATCCTGGGGACTTCATTACTGTTATGCCAAACGACCAACCTAGATTTAATCATTTTATCCTAAAATCATGGAAATTAGATTTGGTATGCCAACTACCCCAGCCCCTGCCATTCCAGCCTTGTTTCCAACACTGTTCGCTAGTGCCTTTTCAAGTCTAGACTTAATTGAGTGCAGCAATGGGGCTTCCACCAGTTCCCTTTGGAGACTGTTACACAGATCTTACCATTAGGAAAGTTATCCAGATATTCTGCTTAGTTACAAACGATTGCAAAGGAAGGAAGACAGAGTTACTGTAGTGAAAAAAGTCTTGATTTTCAAAGCTTCTGATTACTCAGCAGCTCCCTTTCATTTCAATGGGATCTTCTGGAGATCTAATGCTTTTGAAAATCACATTATATAGGGTCCTGGTGATTTCAAGGGGATGACTTACATGCTTAATCAGGGCTTATCTATGGTGAAATATGTGCTTAGGAGCCTAACTTTAGACACCTGTTTGTGAAACTCTTGGCCAAGATCCTTCAAGTTCTAAATTATTGTTACTTATGGTATGTTGACAGTTGCTAAGAAAAATCCAGCATTGACCCTCTGGAAAATGTACAGTAACATTGTACATCAATCAAAATTACATGTACCTTTGATATTTTTTTTTCATTCTGACTCTGGAGTATGTTCTCTTCTCAGCATGTATATGTGTGCCATTAATATAATGGGTATCAAGAAGTGAATAATGTGCCCCTTGTTAGACAGCTTGTGGAACTTTGCAGTGGACTTACAATCTTACAAGTTACAAAGCAGACAGATTTTCAGATGAATGCTCTTTTTGCATATAAGAAAAAACATAAAGAACTCAGTGCCTTAGCCTTTATAATAAATTGCTAATAAAATAAAGTATTCAAACGTTGCTGGTGCTTAGTTCTTAGATTTTTAGTGCATTTCATGAATTATGTAGGAGGTGACAAGGTCACAGTTAAAATTGGGAGAATAATCGAGTCAGAGGGGTTTTACAATTTTCACAGCTGAGAAGACAAAGTAAAAGTGCCTCTCATTTTATAATTCCTGATAGAAGTCATAGTCAGCCATACCACACACAGGATAAGAACTCAGGGTGTGAAATCCTGACCCCATTGAAGTCCATTGGAATTTTTCCATTGACCTTACTGGGTCTGTCTACACAGCCCACAGCAGTGAGCCTCCCAGCAACGGTCGATAAACTCGGGCTTGCGGGGCTCAAATTAATGTATTAAAAAACAGTGCTTTGAAATTGCAGCTCTGGCTAGAGCTTGGACTTTGAAGCCTAGGGAGGGGAAGCTCAGTCTATATGGCTATTTTTAGAATGTTAGCACAAGCCATGCTCACCCAAATCTTTTGACACAGGCTGGGAGGGTCACTTCTGTGGGCTCCGTAAACATACCCAATGTGGCCATTATTTCACCCAGGGCCTTTGATTCCAGAAACACAGACTGTCGTCATTTGTGTTAAAGAATGAATTAAAAGCTCACATTTAAATACTATAGTTCTGGTGGTCATATAAGTGCCCAGGCAGACAGACACTAATTACTGAAAATGACCAAATGTTATATTTAATTTTAATGCAAGATCTGTGCTGTGCAGGAACTGGAAATTCCATTTCACAGGAAATTCCACAGTTTCAAAAGTTGTATTCATTCCAAATCTTAACAAAATCAAATCATTTTGAAATTTTCCATGAAATTGAAATATTTAATTGTATTTTGACTTTAACAAGAAAAGGAATATTAAATAAAAAGTAATTTCAGAATGAAAAATCAAAATGTTCCATTCTGAAATTGTCCTTATCAAAGCACTTTTTTTTTTTTCAAATTTTGTTTCAAAATTGATACATTCCTATGGGAAATTTTGGTTTTGACAAAATGGCATTTTCCAACAGAAATATATTCTTTCACAAAATTTTCAACCAGCTCTACTCATGATGGTAAAGCCATAGGTCAAATTCATGACTTTACAATAAATCTAAGGGAAATTATCTAGCTAGTGATATATGCTTTTCTCTTCAACCCCGAATAATCTAGGAGTTTGCAGCTGACAAGTCATACATTCATAGGGCCAGATCCTGCACTGGTGTAAATCAACATAGCTCCAAAAAGCCAATAGAAGTATGCCAATGTACACCAGCTAAGGATCTGGCCTAACGTGTGTAAATTACAAAGTGTTCATGCTAATATCACGTTAGTTGGGAATGGTCATTGGAACATCCACTTCTCCTGAGTGCACTCAGACATACTCTAATTACTTGATTTACTAAGAAATAAATCAGAAACTGTCTGCTATATTTTTATGCCATTTGTGAAATTACTGTCTCAGTAAGGCAATGGCAAATACTGCAATGTAATATCTACAGGTATTACTTTTAGAGATGGAATATCCAACACTGATATAACTACTAGAGAGGATGCACCAGTGCATTGAGTTTTAGGTGCATCAGATGGCAAAAACCCTCAGAGGAACACTTTAATATTCATTTGGGAAATTGTCTGTGGTTCTTCTCCTGTCCGGTCACTTGGCCATGCTGTAAGTTTTAGGTTAGGAAAAGGCTAGCACTGTAATTTATGCTTCAAACAAACAACAAAAAAGCTTGTAGGAACATAAAAAGGATTATTCTTTGAAAATACATTTCAATTCCTCCCATGTTTCTGGAAGGAAAACGTTTTTGATAGTCTATATTTTAGCACTGTTTCATTTAATAATGCAGATCAACATTCATCCAGGGAGATCAGTCTGTGCTTTAATTCACATTGTATGTCTGCCAGCCTGCTGTCTCTTCTTATGACTCTTATTATTTGCCAGTTATTTTGTGGACAGTGTCAGTAATGTCAATACAGTAAAAAAGCAAATTGGCATTTTTATGAGGAACCTAGATTTTTAGCAGGGGAAATGTAGTGGTTTCTCCCCATTTCAAACAGGCTTAGTTTTGCACCTTAGCATATACTTAACAAATACTTTCCCGTGAGATCTATCTCAGGGGGAACCTGGCACCATTTTGTTTAATGTTACCTTTTGTACATGATAAAGATAATTGCAAATCATGTGTGGTTGCTGCAATTTAAAATTCATCAAAGGGGCCTGATCCTGTGAGCTGCTTAACATGTTCAAAACCTATTGACTTTAACTGGAGTTGAAGGTGCTCAGCATCCTGCAGGATTAGGACTCAGTTGTAGGCAGATAATTCTTTCTTCTTGTGGCTCTGAAAAATCAGTGTAAGTGCACGATTCTCAAGACTTAGGGGAAATAAATTCAGTCCCTGGTGTAAGCAAATTCAGTTCAGGCTTCTGGACATGAATTCAGTTCCTGGCATAAGCAAACTCAATTCATCTGGATTAAATTCTCACATATAGCAGTCTACACACACTGCAATCAATGGAATTACTCTAATATAGCTGCGAACGGAATCTGGCCTTGACAAAACAGCAGTGGCAACTTTAAAGACATTGAATACTCATTCTAGCTCCACCAATTAGTTTATGCTGATAAAGCGCTTTCACGATGCAAAGTGCTATATAAGCGTTGAGGTTTATTATTATTATCATTATTATTATTCCTGTTTTAAGGTCTCCCTAGTTCTTTGCTGTGGCTGCTGGTGTGTTACATGAAGTCCTGCTCCATATGCCACCAGCTCTCTTTTTTGCTTGTGCACTAAAAACTCTAGAGCAGTGAAACAGCAGTTTCCCAGACACAGACTCTTCCTGAGGAAGAGTAATTCTGTTAAATTACCAGCTCTGAATGGTGCCTGCACTGGGTAGATTTATTTTATTTGTGTTATATTTTCTCATTTTCCTGTGTGAGGCAGCATCCCAAGTGCTCCAATGGCAGAACCACCACACATCAGGTGGTACCTAGAAGCTCCTTTAGAAACTGAACCTATTACTGAGCTGAAATAGTCAAGATGTTTGAGTGCTGCTCAAAAAAAAAAAAAAAAAAAAAAAGTCAATTATTTTGAAAAGTAAATATAGAAAAAAATTGCCAGAATATTTTTCTTTTTTAATTAAAATCCAACTCTTGAAAAAAAAAATCAGTTTTCAAAAATCTGGTTTTGGTCAAAATTTTCAGTTTTTGATTAAAAAAAAAAAAATCAGAAAAATTTGGGGTTTTCGTTTCCATTTTTTAATTTCAAGAATTATGAAAGTGTCCATGAAAAAATGTCCTTGGGTTGAAAAGTCATTTTACCCACACACACACACACGCATACATGTGCACACGCACACACAAAGTTTGTCCCTCTCTAGCAATAATGTTAAAAACAAAAATCACATCTGTGTGTAACCTGGACTAAGCCTACTGATTCAGAGCCTGATCCTGAAAGAAATCTATGTATAATTTCCCTGAGTTCAGTGAGAATTCGGTACACAAAGGGTATGCAGTCTCTGCCTTCATTTAGCAATAAGAATGACATCCATTCATATTTTTTGAGTCTTTAAAATTTTCAGACTCTATCTCAAACCTGAATATCAGATAACAAGGGCCTATAGTCTATGTGCTCAAATATATAGGCCCTGTACACAGCCTAAGATGTTTGTTAAGGCCTTTCTCTGCCTGGTTTGTGTATCAGTATTAGCATTATCTTAAATTAGTTTTGTTGAAATGAATATTCTAGGCTGGATCGTTTCTTTAAGGTACAGTCCAGTCCTGTGCTGGTCGTGATGCTCAACTACTTTGCCCCAAGGGAAGCTCACGAAAGTATCATGCTTCAGGAAGGAACTGAGCACCTTGGTTAACTTAGGCTTTGTGCATCTTGCTATCCTTGTGTTCCCGGACTGCTCTGTGACCCACTGCAGCAGAGGGGAATGGGATGGGTCACAGGGCTATGTCCTTGCTTCTGCTCAGCCCCCATTGAAGTTCATGGAGGAAGCAGTTCCTCTTCTCTTCCCTGAGCACAGGACTGCCCATTTCCCACGCAAGGGATAAAGGAGGATCCTTTTGCCATATGTCCCCTGTATACCCTTGTAAGACCCCAATTATAACATGATCCATTATTAGCACACATGCTCCTGACTACATCTCTGCATTTTAAAACATTGGTCACTCTACCACTGAATTTTAAAAATTACCACGGAATAAGTAAATAAAAACAAAATTAAGTGTAGGTCCTATGTATAAATAAAGTTTGCAAGTGATCGATGCGTTGCGTGATCACAGGCATCTGCATGCATGTTGATTGGTTTAATGTATGGCACATATAAGCATCTCTCCTGTCACCTTTCTTCCTATTCCTCTATTCCTCACAATATTTCCATCAGCATCTCCTATTCCAGCTCAGGGCTTTCACACAGCTCTGCCACTGCACTGCAGTCCTGATCTTCCGTAGCGCTGGGTCTCTCCTGGAGACAGACTACTAATTTTTCTGTATTATACAATATTTTTTTGCTGTAGATAAATATCCACTATCAACAGAGATGAGATCCCTAAGCTCCTTTTTATCTGTTCTTGTAGTAAAGATGCGGAATTAGGGGCCAGAATCTCCCCGCAATTATAGCTGTGTGAATTGGAAGTAATTGCACTAGCTTTGTTGGAATTAATCTAGATTTACATCAGTGTAAATAAAAGACTATTCTGGGTGTGGTTCCCTCTAGCAAAACTCTGGTTTTCATTCCTCTTCCTTCATGTCTGCCTTTATGGGTTTTTTTGCCCTTATTGGGACCCAAAGTTTCATAGAATTTAGATTATATTGAGAGAACAATTCTCATCTGTGTCAGGCAGGTATTATGAGATAATGAAAAAAGTATTTAATACATACCATTGCATTCTCTATGTTGCAGTGCATATGGAAAAAATTGCTTGTTCCATCAAGCAAATGTATACAGGCGCTCACACACATATACACATAAAAACTCACACTCTGAGGCAAAGCATATTGGTGGAAATTGCCTGCAAAGCATGGAATTAACTGCAAGCAAACCAGTGAATTAGATTTTTAGAGCTAAGAAAAAAAGATTTGCCTCTTGCCAGATCAATCCAGAGCTCTTCTTAACAGTGTACATTAAGCCAGCTTTATCCATAGATCTATAAGTGATCCTGGATTTTCCTTTCTGGTGCAGCTCTCACACATGAGAAATGTTGGGATAGATAAAAAACACAGGTCCATGTAAGCAAATCTCTCATATGTAATCAGGAAGACCAGTACATTTATGGTTATAAATGCAATGATTTTGATAGTCAGGAGGTGCTCTGAATTTGGGATGAGTAGAGAGAGAGAGAAAGATACTGTACATTCTAGTTTTAAAACGACTAACAGTAGGGATTCCCTACCAAAAAATTGGAGCACTAATAATTACAGATGTAATTTGATGTCTAACTAATCACTCTATCATTAGGTCACTAGGTTGCCTGAATATTATCCATTGCTCTCACAAATAATTGTGGGTACTAAGTTGCACCCTAAATTGCAAGCGCAAGGAAGAGATTCTTGACCTTAAAACTCTGCCTATGTCCATAGATCTCCCATTGCATATATTAATAATCCTCTGGATGAAAAAAATTTCCTTTCGGCCCATAAAAAATACTACAGTATTCTACTCTGAGGGTCCAGGCACGGCAATTTTACAAAGTGGCATCAGGATACTACAGTGATGAATAAGATATAAGAATCTATATAGAATAGAATAAAATAGAATAGAATAGAATAGAATAGAATAGGACTTGCCTAATATAGCTATAATGATTTTAACCGTGACAGCAAAACACTATAGTAGTTTTTATATGAACAATATTGAATCAAAATGTCCTAATATTCACTGTCTTACGTTAACTGCACCTTAGATATCATTTGTGTCTGTGATGGCAATGACCAACCAGTTTTTATCTACTAAGCCCACTCTTCAGCTGACAGTTAACAAAGCCACCCATGCTTTGCTTCCCACTGTTGTTTCACGACAGCGATACAAGTCCTGCCCTAAATTCTAAAGTTAAATATTCTCTGGCAAAATAACAGCATTGCTCTTGAATGTTATTGACAGATGGATTATCTTTAGTGCCATAACAGCAAGTTGCTCACATGGTTAATATCTCAATTAGCCAACTCCAGTATCAGAATACAGACACCTACAGTCTTAATTGAACTAAAAGGAAGTAGCAAATCAGTAAAGGACAACTACTATCTTTCCCCCCTCCCAGTAGTGTTCCTATGGGAAGAGAAAGTATTTAATTCACTAAAACCGATCAGTTAAAATTTAATGCAAGTGCCAAATGTCGAGAGCTGCATCGATAAAACCATTATGCCTGCAGTCTTCTGACACAAGGAGATGAAGGTTAGACCGGTAAATTTTTCAAAGGCTTATTATATGCCCATGCTGATCAGATGCACCTGAGAGGCACGACTCATTAGACACAGCAACGGAGGAGAGTCTGAAAAATGTCACAAAAATGCATTACTTGTAAAGAATCTAGCGATTGCTATAAAACTGATATGAGAAACATGAATTCAAGGATAAATAGATCCCTCAGTAAATTAAATAACTAAATTCTACATTTCCGTCTGCAGCCTGCAAGTTACCCAGAGCAAATGATTAGAACAATGCTATAAAATTGATCTTAAATGTTTTCTGGTTCAAAAGTCCTAGTATCTGCTTGAGTACATGGCCTTTAGAACAGGAAAAGGGTTTAAGCCTTCACAAAACAGACAGATAATACTATTCACCATTGTGTTTAATGTGAAAGAATGATGCTGTATTCACAACCCTTAAGTCTAAAGTCTTTATTTAAAGGACAAAAAGGGCAGACATAAGGGCAGTAGAAGCTTCCAGAATAAATTTCCTCCCCACTACAAATATACCTCACTGATGAAGGAAGGATGGTCTTGTAGTTAAGGAACCAGAACTGGACATAAGATTCAGTTCTGATACCATTCTTAAGCTACAGGAAAACGTATGAACAGAAACATTATAGACATTTTATATTGTTCTATTTTTTACTCATGCCTGGTTTTATGGAACGTAGAATAGAAGACTTCTGAAAATCTGCCATAATGCAGGGTTTTTACAAACCCATGAAAAGATTTTTAAAAACTACTCTAGGCAAAATTTTAGTGCCATGAAAATGGGAGACAAATAATAACAAATTAGGCATAGTATGGCCAAGTACACAGGTTTCCTGAGGCACTGTCAATGCAACTCAGTTGCAAACCTGTCCTGAACTGTTCAATGTTTCTAATTTGTAAGGTGGTTTTCCCATGTGGGAAAATACCCACTAGAGGCTTGGCTGACACCAGCCAAACTCATTTCATTTGTAGTTTATATCATATTGGAATCTATATCTCACAGTATGAAGGGCTAGTGCATTAACCCACACAGTGCCACCTTTCCACTGGCTTTTTTCCCCTACCTCTTTTAGGGCTGTAGTAACTGGATCCTGGTGCTAGACTTTTTGCAAGATTGCTTGGCACCAAGTACACATACATATTGTTCTAGATACTACTGACAGTCCCTGGAGAACACACAAATTCATACTCACAACAGGTACATACATCAATAGGATATCCTTACTCCTGAAGGGTCTGTCCCTTTCTCCCTAGGTACCTATAGCTGGCATTGACATAAGGGGGAATTTGGACTGCATAGGAAAGAGATCCGTACACATAAATTTAATCCATTGTATGCACCACTTTTCATCATTTCACTGTGTTTAGAATTCAGTGTCAGGTTCTATGTCACTTCAGCTGGGGGATAGCAGAGGTACAAAAAGCTCATAACATCCTTGTAGAATGTGATCAACGTTTGACCTACCGGGGATTTAATCAACAGGACAGCATGAAACAGGGAGTAACATGACAATACTATATGTTTAAGTGAATGATGATAACTTCCCTTAGCAATTTATTTATAAAAAAGAAGCAATAACTGCAAATTACAGCATCATATTAATCATATTCATACTATCTCCAGCTTTATTCTGATTTAAATGGAACTCTTTTCTATGTCAAATGAGAGGTTTAATGCCAATAGAAATTTACCTGGCTCTAGAAAAGTAGGTGACATATCCCAAATCATCAGGACTCTGAAATTAATTTACAAGAAATGCTGTCAAGTTATATATGATATATTTTAAATAACATATTTCTTTAATTAGCACAAGCTATATCATGCCCCTTTGATCCACATGTGTGAGGTGAACTTTCTGTACACAGATCTCCCACATTTGTAAGGAAAAGTTGGGATTAATTGCTTCTCTGCCATCAACCCCCTGTGTTCCAGATACTACAGACAGCACTCAAGTAAGCATGCCTAGGAAGGGAAAATGAGGAGGTGGAATAGGATTGGGGTGGAGACAGAGAATAACCCACTAACATGGTAAAGAGTCATTTCTGAAGTTAATAGAACCTGATACTGTGCTCATTCCTCAAGAGAATGATTTGGGGGATTCTCACAGACCTTTTCTTCTCTCCTGACTCCCTCCTTTTTTCTTTTATTTTCTTTTTTCGGGGATGAGGGAATGGGTGATTAGCAACACCTTAGATGATTAAAATTGTGACCATTAAGAAAATCAGATGTACTTGTTGCTTTGAAAGCTGGTTGTTTCCCTTTGCATTTCACACAGTTTAGCCAGTCATCACAGATTACTCACTTTCATCCTGTTTTGCCTGGTCATTTTCGAGTCACTTTCCCCTTCTGGCTCTCATTCTATACAGGCACAATGCAGCAGTGTTTGAATTACAAACACAACACGGGCAATATTTAAATCCAAATAAAAAGCTTGTCTCATTGGAATTTTAAATAAAAAAATGAATGATTTGTGTTTATCTTAGCTTTTGTAAAAATCTTGGTTTTACAAAACCCAATTATGTGTTCTAATTAGCCTAAAGAACTGGCAACTTTATTCAACAGATCCTTTCTGGTTGGTTGTCTCTATACAAGTAACTAAATACTTCCAAAATCCTGTCTCAGACTGTGCCATGTAAAATGAGAGAGAGTGTTACTATCTAAATACAAACATAACTCAATACATTCACCCAGTTAGTGCAAGTGAATGTCAACTGCACTTCTTTAATAGTGAGGGCTGCTAAGACTACCATTTGTTCACTTCCAGGACACAATAAGTTCTCTTTCTGCTTGGCATGAGATGGGTTAATAAAGATACTCTCCTGCCAAGTATGGTCATCAGTCAACCCAAACCTATATATAGTATTTGCATACATCCTTAAGATTCCTGATTATTTCCTTACCAGATTTACACAAAGTAGCCTATGAACTGAGACTGATATTTTATTAAATTCAGTTATGTTTGTTCTCTTATTAATATTCACAGAGGATCATCTGTCTTCAATGAGTGGGTTAGGGTGTGGGACATCTTCTCTTGGTCAGTACATCATCCTGCAGCTTGTAAAATGTGATTTCATATGAGATATTGATAGCCTAAGGGAAGTTCTGGATAACAGAAACTCATAATTAGAATTCCAATGTATTTGATCCAATACAGTTTCCATCAATGTCACAGAGAGATGAGTAGTTGTAAATTTCAGAGTCATCATTGCCCCTACAAACTGATTTATACACTTCCAACTTTGGACAAATGAAAGGCAAAGAACTCATACCAAAAAATTCCAATCAGACATCTCCTTATCTTTAGGGTGGCTGCTGAAACTTACAGTAGTTCAAGATCTAGCAGTTTCAGTGGGTAGCACATGACCTACTTATGCTTATGCCCAATCCATCTACTTTTAATCAAACTGCCCCTTTATCTGTAAATCCCCAACCAAAACATGTAGGATGTGTGGATCTGCTGATAAGAAATTTTTGCAGGAAAAGAGAATCTAGGCAGATAACAGTTTTATTTCCAGGGCTGCTGGCAGCCACTCTAACACCTCATTTATTCCAGATTTATAAAGGTCCACTGTGCAGATCTGAGGGTAGAGCTGAGCTATGATAACAGAATGTGTACCCTCAAACTGTATTTGATGCTCAATATCAAGTTAAAAGGATATTGATCATATTATCCTAGTTTGAAATGAAAACAATTATCTTGTTAGCATTTAGGTTTCTAGAGCGCCTGATTCTCTACTCTGTTACACTGGTTTTACGTCTACATAATATAATTAGATTTCAATGGAAATATACCACTGTGACATTGGTTGATTAGGGAGGAGATTCAGACTCATTGTCTTCCAAAGGAAATGGTAGTAACCCAACTTTGTGAATCATTTAATACTGTACTGGACAAAGTACTATTATTCGGAGAAATCCTGTATTGACTGTGACAGCAAAATAGGGCAGAAAGTAGAATAGAGAAAACTGAATGCATCTTTTCCATCTCTAAATTTTGTGATTACACTAATTCCTATGTAACCTAGTCCAAAAAACAGTTCTGTGGAAGGTGTGAACTAATTAGTCTCCAAAATCAGAAGGAAATTAACTTGCCAAATGAGCCTTTATGATTCAAATTATCTTAAAGAATTTTCTTTCTTCCCTATATATAATTTTGAATATACAGTATCATATACATGGAAGATTTTGTTAAAACAGTTCATGGATAAAGCAATTAAAGCAACAGTAGGTCAGCTGGTTGCTACAGAGATTATGAAAGCCATCTGTAGGTGGTGATGGGAGACCCAGCACTGTTCACAGCATTCAGAATACAAATTCGACAAAGAGAGATATCCTTTGTGTTCCTTTATTGCTTAACTATTTTCAAAGCTATAATAGACACTTTTCTCTCTGAGTAAAGACTGTTATTGTGTTATACATCACTGCTAAAGCAAGATGAAATTAATTTCATCAAAAGGTGAAAGTTATTTTTCAAACAAAAAAAGTCGGCTACTGGCAGAATGCATTTTATTGTTTCCTGCTGAACTTAAAAAACAAAACAAAAGCCTCTTCATTAAGCACTATGGCATAGAGCCAGAGCCAGATATTTCAGAGGTCACTGTTGTGTATATACCAATTTGATACAAAGAGTTAAATGATACAGTTGGAAAGGGCTTTTATTTATTTATTCATTTATTCATTTAGGTGAGCTGGTAAGTTCATGCAGTGGTACACTGTATACCTATCTTCAGCATTAGATAATTCTGTTTCTAGACTGGACTTTGCTCATTTCATTTTAAAGGTGCTGAAATGTATGCTGGACAATAAACCATTTCAAATGCATAATCGTACATAAATGAAAAAACGTGAAGCACATTTTCTATGAGCACTTGAGAGGCGAAAATGTTTCAGGTGACATTTGAGACATTTAAAACAAGACTGGATGATTTACAGAGGACAATTCTGAGCTAGACAAGATGACCTAAGAGGTCTTCTCCATCTCTATCTTTTATGATTCAGTGACTAATACAGAGGCTAACAGTAGTAAATCAGTAAAGAGAAATGCAATGTGTATGTGGAACATTAATATATTTGGTTGGAGTCTTCTAACTGTGTGATCCAGGGCAAACATTTGAGGTACTGCTTTTACACAGCCTAAGTCATTTCTTTCTATGTTTATTATTTATTATAAAGCAATCATTAACTTTTTCAACTGATATGATTTAAGAAAGAAAATTCAGCTTGATGGAGCTTGTAAATACGCCTGAAGCCTGGTTAAGGATAAGGGATAAGACCGAAAGCTATCATTGGCCAAGTCCAGCTCAGCCATTTTTTTCAAGGGGAATGCTCATGAAAACAAGGCAAACTGGATTTGGCCCTATGTAATTATCTCATCAGGAAGTCAGTCACACAAACTGGCGTACTTTAGCCCTGCAGAAACCTTTCAATGGTGGTGCAACTAGCGCTCACACTCAGGGATGCCTCAACTCCCAGCTAGAAGCAAAATTACGATGAGATGCTAAAATACTGCTGACAAATATTCCCACTTTTACAGATACTCCAGGTCTATAATTAACAATATTTTGTACACAAAATAGGTCACTACATCCAGATTACCAGTGAAAAAAATAACCCAGAGAGATCTTTGCAATCCTAAGGCCTGGTCTGTTGGTTAGGGATGTGGTATTTCACTGAAATACTTGTATAACATGTAGTGTGGACAGTTATATCAGTATAAATGTGCCTTGAACCAGAATAGGTTACTCCCCTGCCTGTGTGGGCACATTTATATTGGTATAACTGCAGCCATACTAGGGGAATTGTACTGCTTTAGCTATCCCAATATAAAACCAACTTGCCTATGTAAGGGTAGCAGGATTGGGCCCACAGTCAAAGAAATTAATCGCGACATCATTTTTCATCCATAGAGTTTTGTTCAGCAGTTCTCTGTATCATTTTCTGCAGTCCACCAAACCAATCATCAAAAGTAAGGCACATAAATCCAGATTGTATGTTCATAGAGCTGAACTGAGGCCCAATCCACCTAATATGAACGCGAGTTGAGAGCACTCACCATCAAGAAGACTTGGGTGCACGGTTCAGAAACCTCCAGTAAAGAAACAAATGTTTCTAAATTATGTTGCCTCAGATTGTTGGGGTTGCATTTTTACTTACCAAATCTATTTCTGACTTTTTTTAACTGACAGTAACTTTACTCAACCATGAGAGATTTTTGGTTCAGGAGAGACATTCTTGAATTTATATATATATATTATATCTATTATGGGGCTAATAACAGTGGAACATAAATATATTTGGTTGGCGTCTATCTAACTATCTATCATTCCTTTTCTGTATTGTTGTGCTTTAACTGTTACTGCAATTTGCTTTTCTTCTTTGTGAAGAAAGTACAGGAGAGTTAAAGTGAGGGAAACGTTTGTAATTTTCAACGCAGGGCCATTTTACTCTATGATTGCAACTGGACCACAATTTAGCAATCTATGACCCTGAGAATTGGGGTCTATGTATCCATATCATGCATATCTATATCAAATACTAGAACATGTGCAACCAATTCTGTATCCCACACAAGTAACCCTTATGCCTGAGAGAAGTCTCATTTACTTCTATGGAACTATTCAAATAACTAAGAACTATTTGTGTGACTAAATGTGCCTTTGGTTAAGAAGTGAAACATTCTCTTTGCTCTAACTTTCCCTATTGTTTTTTTTTTTTTTTGATTAAGCAGTGACATGAGCGGCCAACTTCAGTAGGGAATGACACCATTTTACAGTATGATCCTACTTCAGCCCTGATAAGGTGCTGATAATGCTTTCCATTCAGGGATCTGACATTTTCTGGCTTTAATGTATCATGTAATATTTGTCTACAGTTAATAATAGCTACAGTGGGAAAGGTGCCTAGCACCAGCTTGCACAGGTATTGCTGTAGGCAGAAATCACTGTGAGTAGAGTCAAAATAGCTTTATGAGCAATTTTCTGGGGGGAGAGGGAGGTATTTTAAAATCATGTGGCCTAATCCTGCACTTCCCACTCAAATTCATTGATGTTAATGAGAATCTTGCCTGAGCAAAAAGTGCATAACAGGGCTGTTGGCTTACTTCATTCAGCGCCATCAGGTTTTCAAATGGCAATTGATTGGATGTCTGTCAGTCTGTGGTTTGTTTTATTTTTAGAGAATCCCAATTAAATTGTCCATAAAACGCAACAGCCTTTTAAACAGAGGAGAAATCAACACCCCTACTCCCACAAACATACCTTATTGCTTCTTCATTCCAAATAGTTCTAAAATGATATCATGTTTGGAAGAGGAATGATAAAAGGAACAAAGGATCCTCTCCTGCTTAACTCTTACTCAGGATTGGGCCCCACATAAGTAAGGACTTGTAGGATCAGACTCTAGATTATCATGGTCATTTCAAGGTTATCAACCAAATATATTTCAAAATTATTCTTTTTCTTTTAATTTCTGTGACTGTGGTCTTTAACCCATAACTGTCACGGAGAATTACTATATTAATTTATCAGTTGAATAGCTGGCCAGTGATTAATAATTATGAAGGTGGCCTTTTGACTTGAAAGCCATGTCAGAATATTTTCTGTGACCTTTTGGTACTCCTGCTCTGTAAGGACCAGATCCTGCAAAGTGCTAATCAGCTCCTGCGAGATGCAGAGCACCCTTTGCTTTGTATGAACCCATGCATGAACTTCAACGGGAGCTGAAGGATGCTCAGCACCTTTCAGGATTGAGCCGTACACATAGGCTGATCCTGCATGCCTTGAAGTCCATGGGTGTTTTTCCTGAACAAGGTCTGCAGGATCAATTTCAATGACACTGTTCTCTTGAATGAACCACAAGGTCTGCACACTTATATAAACACATCCTCACATTAAACTAAGTTAAAGAAGGTTTCTTTTCAAACACATTAATAACATGGTTCCAATTTGAAGCAAAATATACCGAAGACCTTTAAGCAGCAGAAGTACAAGCACAAGATGTCTTTTTCTTTTTAAAAAAAGATGTTTACAGAAGTCTTTATGCATCATTAAATTTTCTGGAATCCTGACCATAGCATGATGGATTTGTTTGAAAAGGTTGCTGGTGTTTAATTTTGATTCACTTCAAAAGGGCATGTCAGAAGGAGGAAAATAAAGGCAGTTAGTTGCGTAAATCACAAGTAAAAAAAGAGAAGGAACATGAAGGTTCCAACAACTTTTCCATCAATTGAAAATAACAAACTTTATTGTATTAATACAAGATTTTACTGTTTGATGCAACTAGGATATATTAGGTTTAAGGGAGAATATTTTTTGTTTAAAATATTTTCATAGGTGTAGTGGTGTTTTGTTTTGGGGTTTTTTGTGTGTGTCTTGTTTTGATAAACAGCTCTAAAAAGGAATAGGGTTTAATAATTATGTTAGTGGTCATTTTTCTTTGTCAGTTAATTGAAAGGACTAGGTCAAACATTGCTAGAGGGGAAATAAACCTAGTGTCTTCAATATACTAATTTAGCCTTCTTTAAAATAGTAACTTTACTGTTGTATCTTTCTGCTCCCTTTAAATAAAGAACACAAATATTTTCTAGAAGTAACTGCAAATCTGTATATTTCTAGTGCAAATATGAGCTCTTTTAATTTTTTTAGATAATAATTAAATTTTAAAAACCACAGAATAGCTCCTGCGTGAAGACTGCATAAGGGGAGGGAGAAGAAAAAACAAAACACCTAAAACTACCATATTACCAGGCATTAACGCACCAAACATAATCTGGAACATGTCAAACAATGGCATCCACCCACCTAAGAAATGTGCTAATCTAAATCCTCAATTGCTGTTAACAATAATTAAGAAAAACATGAAATATGAATGTGGATACAAGAAAGAGACAAATTAGTATTGAGAAGCTGTGTTTAATAATTCCCTAAAAGAGACCATCTGTTTATAAAGACCCCTTTTTCCTTGATCTCTGACATGTATTCATAATATAGACACAGCTGGATTTTTTTTTCTTTTAAAAAATACCCTGATACTATAAAGTCCTACCCTACAGTATATCTGGTCTGAGTATTTGTCTCAAGTTTCAGTTGTTATGTAAGCACTCTGGGGCAATAAAATTTCACTTAAAATCAGCAGGCTTTGGAGTAAGTATTAAAACATCAGATGAATTGCACTGCTTTCTTTATTGGCACTGGACAGTACTTGATTTATTTATTTTTTAACACTGAACATATTCTCAATGGTCTCTGGAATAGCTATTTAGATGTCTCTTGTTCTTTAAATTACTGTTACTTATTTGGAGTTGGGTTTGTTTTGTTTGTTTGTTGAAATAGTTGTTAAATTACATTACCAACAGTGGACATTACTTTGGAAAAGTGTAAGAAAGTTTGGTGACTTCTAGGCATCAAAAAGAAAAACAATTCATATACTGAGTTTTCAATCTACTTTAGAGAAGAAAAGAGAGAAAAAAATACACATACACCAGTGATCCTACACTTCTCACAGATAGAGGTCACTAATGGACTGAATTTGAATCTGTGTGGTAGAAACCACAAAGTTATATGAAAGTAATCTAGTGAAAAATGAACTCATTTTGAGATTAAAGAACAACAGAGGTAACAAAAATGATTAAGAAGAAAAGCCCCCACCTTTCACAGAAACAATATTATCCTAAAGGTACCCTCTTTCTAGCCTGTTAAACAGAAAGTGCAGTACAGGGAAAGCCTGATATTGTTGCATATTTGCACTCCTGCTTATGTTTGAGTTTGTAAAACTCAGTTTCCCTTTTTCTTCTGTTAAAAGGGATGGAAAAGTCAAACTTGATAAGATCTTACACTTTGGAGATCTGCCATTTTAAGCAATTCAGAACTAGCACATTCTTGATTCTGGATTGAAACCATAGCCCATGTAATGCAGATTCCAACTGGGAGGTGTAGGGTTGCTTTAGGGAGATATGCCTTAAATCCTAAATCAAACTGTCCAATAGGCCAGGATATAAATGTGACTTGTAACAGTGGCTCAGATTAGATCCAGACAGAGGCAAAACCGGATAAAATATCATCATAGGAAATATAGGGTGTATGTGTTTGTGTCAGGAGGGAATCTTTTTAGAATACCATGTGCATTCCAACACAATTCCTCTTTGTTACAGTCTTGGACTTTTGAAAACTGTGTCTAGTGTTCTGATCACAGATTATTTTGCAAGCAGTACATTAACACAGAGATTGGAATTGCTTCATTTACACAATTTCTGGTCTGCACCATCATTCTTTTAACTGCCTAGCTACTGAGTCAGGATGGAGAACAGCAATTTAAATGTCTAATCTGCTACAAATGGAGAAGTTCAAGGTGCATATGCAATGTCCCATCATAACCCTGTAGCAGGGGTTAGTTGCAGAGATGTTTTGCAGTGCTTTATTCTGGATTCCCTTTAGTATCCTTTTCAAGAGCAACATCAACCTGGAATAAATCAGTATTTTATTTATTTACTTTCTTATACAAGTCCCTTTTTAAACTTAGTACTAGTGGTTTTTAGATGCATCTGTTGTATCTTGTTTGGTGATGCAGAGCCATGCCCCAATGATAGCAATGCACACCTTGACTCTTTATTTCAATGAGACAGAGAAAAAGATTTTTTGGCACAGTACCCTTAAATTAATTTGGAAAAATGACAAAAGGCTAGTGTTCCTGCTACACACACTTTCATTTCCATATAGATATATACAGCCTTTTCAGTGACTTTCCTCTGAATCCATGATTGAATAAAAGGTGCCTTTGGGTAAAAATCACGTCAGTCAAGGAAGCCATGAACAAGGCGAATGGGAGGTTTGTAGGGTTTTGGTTGTTTTTGTTTTCTCTGAGTAAAGACTGTAGGATTTGGCTCCACGTGTTAGATCAAGCTTGAGATCTATTAGATTTTAATAGTTTGCAAGCTCTGAGAAGTTCGGTGCAGTAAATAAAAGCCTGCGTGTGTGAGAGCAAGAGCTCTGCCTCTCTTAGTATCATTCCGGCTTCCCAGAAAATGCAACCAACCTCTCCCCCTTTTCTGTTTAGCAGGGGTTCTGCATGACAAAAAGCAGCATCTGAAGAAATCTAATCAGCACCTTCCACACACTGCATAGGCATTTACAGGGATTTGTGCCTTTGACTTTATGAGTTTACTATAAGCCTTAAAACAGGTTTCCTCCATTACAATTAATTAAAAGCTCCTGTTGACTGATTCCCACTCCGAAGGGAAGGTAGATAACATAGCTTCTCCCTTATTTTGCAGCTGACGTTTTGTTTTTGTTTTTATCCTCAGACGCTGGAAAGTTTTTGGTTTTGTTTTTAAATCACCATGATTTGACTATTTACATTAGAGGCTGCTATCTATTTGGAAGACTTGATGCAATTTTCTCTCTTGCTCTCACTCATCCACCCACCCCTGTTCATGTCGCTATAGATAGGAATCTGATGAATTCTGATGCTTGTACAGTTAGTTCCCTTTTCTCCCCTTGTCTGTTTCCTTTTGGATTTTGTCAGCAGCGAGCAATCTGCCGTCTCTTCCGAGCCTGGCTCGTCTGCTAAAGTTCCAGTTTCCCAAAAGATCCCTCCCGACCTTCTCCCCCCACGGAAAAAAATATCAAATACCACTCCCACCCCCTCGAGATTATAAGTCAGGGGTTCGTCTTTCCAGGTGTTTGCTTTTAAAGCTGGAGCCTTGTTTCTCTATCATGGAGAGGTTGGGGTGCATATACGTGCGGGGGGAGGGAGTTGTCTTTTGTATGGATGTTAAAATGGTAGCGGACAATCTATGGTCAGTAAAATGATTTGCGATGATGGGGATGAAAGCTTTGAGATCTATTTAAAACATACCCTGCTTGAAACACACCAGAGCCATGAAACTTACACTGAAATTCACTAACTGGTGTAAAATAACCGAGCAGCTCTCCAGACACTTGTCACATACCATTCATAAATCTGTGTATGTGGGTCTCTCTCTCTCTCTCTCTCTCTCTCTCTCACACACACACACACACACACACACACACACACACACGCTAAGGAGATGGACGGTGTTATTTCTAGTATAGAATCTGATCCTGGATCATTAACTTTACCTCCTTCTATTGAGTCGGAGGGAAATGGGGGGGGGGGAGCGGGGGAGGAGGGAGCTGCAAACTGCTAGGGAACTGGAATTAGTGGGAAGGAAAAGGGAGAAATGAAATCCCATCTGTACCTGGCAGGGCTGGGAGTCCTTCTCCGGCACCGATCATAATCCCCCTCTGCGCCTTTTGCCCCCCACACCAAAACTTTTGCTGCAGCTGATGGCGCTTCTCCTTGGTGGTGGCGGTGCCGGTCGCCTTTTGCAGTATCCAATGCGGGGCGGGCGAAAAGCTGCCGGAGCCTAAGCCCGCCCTGTAGGCTCCGCTTCCCCGCAGGCTGGCGCTTGCCTGTGCCTCCTCTCCGGAGCGATCCGTTCCCCTTCTCTCTCCTTCCTCCCTTAGGAGGCAGCGGCATCGTCCTCCCCCTTTCTCCTCCACCTCCTCCTCCAACGCGCAGCCCAGGGCGCTGGCATCCCCAGCGCACTTTCTCTCCTCGCTTCTCCCCCTTCCCTCCCCCTGTCCCTAAAAAAAAAGAAAAGAAAGAAAGAAAAAAACCAAGGAAATTAAATTAAAACAAATAATAAAGGAAGGAAGGAGCAGAGGGAACCGGATCAAGCCTCGTAGTTTTCTCCGCTGCAGATGAGAGGATCACATGAGGAGAGGAGGCACCGAGACCCAGGACCCGAGAAGTCTCAGAAGGCGCCGGACACAGATGTGTGAGTGTTGTGCGTGTGTCTGTCTCTCTCTCCCAGTCCTGTGCTTGCTTTCAGCTGAGGTTGCAGGCTGATCTTAGCAGTAATGATGCCACAGATCTGACTATGCCCCGCTAATGTAAGTCGTGCTTTTTTTTCCCTCTCTCTCTCTCTCTTTTCTCCCCCTCCCTGCCTGACACCCCAGGGAGATGTTTACAGTAATGAATTCAGTTGATAGCCATCTCTCTCTCCCCCTCTCCTGGAGTCCCTCCCACATTTCTAGTTTAAAGAATGCTTGGAAGGCAGCGCAGGGCTGCAAACTAAAGCTTTCCAAGAGGCAAAGTCAGGCGCTGGGTTGGTTTTTTTTTAACCCATCCCCTGCTGGAAACAGTTTTGCAAGCGGTGTCTGCTCCGCACGGATCCGTCAGATTAGTGGCTAGGTGAAACATACTGACTGGCCATTGTGAAGCGTCCTAGCAGTGTTACTACCCCCACGTTCCAGGTTAGATCCGAGCTGATGTGTGTGCTTAGTTGTTTTCATTGCCAAGAGGGGCTCTCTCCTTGCAGCCTGCTCGCCAAATAGCTGTGCAAAAGAAGGGAAGACTGGCAACCTAGCCGAGGCTCTTTTTGCATAAGGAATGGGTTCTCCCAACCTCCCTAACTCCCTTTAGGAATAAGCCACCGACTGATCTGGGAACGTTACTTTCTCCCGTCGGGAGGTGGGGGCTGTTGGCAAATAGCAACTGGGAGCGTTTGAAATCCAAGAAACGCCTGGAGCAAGTGAACCAAAATGAAAGGTGCCCAAAATAATTATCATAACCCTCTACACCAACATGGCGTTATTTCACTGCACCTCTCTCTCTCTCTCTCTCTTCTCCCCACCCCACCCCGAATTTTTATCTGGGAAATAACAACAAAAAATAAAACCGTGTCCTTGGGGGAAGAAACGGATCTTTTTCAATACTCTGCCTGATTCCTGTGATCAGTCACCTAGACTTTAAACCGGCTGGAGAAACCTGAGGATGTATTTTATGGCCACCTATGTCTTGCCACACATATAAACCCCGTACTGGTGTCTTGCCGGAGCCAGGAATCCCTTAAGGTTTTTTTCTTTTTTTTTTCTCTCCCCCCCCCCCCCCCATGTTCCGGATTGTCTGCATTTCTTTCAGTGGGGAAAAAGAAGGAACCGTTCAGTAGTAAGTGCCTGACATGTTCTAACAAGTGCAGATAAACGCTGTGTTATTTAATTTTGAAGAGCAAGTTACAATATAGACTTTCCAAAGGCGGCGCGGTGGAGCGGAGGGGGAAGGGGTACCTGGGAATGCAGGACATAGACTGTGTTTTAAATTACTGGGGGGAGAGGGGAGGCGAATAGGTGAATGTGATCAAACCCATGTGTCTATTAGTCAGGAAAGGCAACTGAAGTGCCTCGGGATTTATTTATTCATTGCTTCTTGGCTGCATGTTGAACTTGAAATTTTCTGTTCATCTGTAGTTCAAAAGCGGAGCCATTTGAGGTAGGTTTCTACATTCCTTCTGGATCTAAATTATTCCCCCTTTTCAAGAGAAGAGCGAATCCCACTTGATGGGGGATACCGCATTTGATTCAATAAATAGAGATGGCCAGTGTTGAGAAAATGAACGTGTGTGTATTAGTCTGTGCCTCTCCCTTTTATACACACACACACACACACACACACACACACACACCGCACCACCGCTGTGACTTTCCCTTCTATTTCCCACGTTGCAGTGCCCTTAGAGGTAGATAAAGAAAGACCACACTGACAGCACACTGAAATAGCCCGCAGCCTAGACAAGTCGTATTGAAGAAGCGCGCTGAGAAGAGTGCCAAGGGGCAATCGTGGGCGACGGGCAGCCAGCCTGGGCCATCTTGCCAGGAACTTCTACCAGCGCATGCAACAGCCAAGCCTGGCTTGGGAACCAGCTCAGTGCACTGCCCCGCCACCTACGCTTTATTTCTGCGTCCACAGTAGAAGCCGCCAGTTACCGCCCCTGACCTTGATCTTGCTTCCAGATGACACATTTATCTACACGGGTGCAGCGAGTGAGGGGGGAGCCCGACGGGGCGGCTAGAATATCCTACCCTGCGGTAGGGACTGGGGGAGGTGAAAGGAGTTGGCCGCGTGATGGCACACGCCCCCAGCGGCTTGATTACCTTTTCGGCACATGGGGTGGCAGGTGTCTTCTCCGGAGTCCCACAGGGATTAATCGGATTCTGATCACACAGCCTGGCTAGGTCGCTTGTGCAGCGGGCTCGGAAGGGAGTCCTTGCAAATCAGAACAAGCTGTAGCACAGAGCTGGCATAGCTCATGGCCGAAGGCAGGGTGGAAATAATCACTAATGAAGAGAAGGGCTGCCATCAAACCTCCTCTCTGCGTGCAGCTGCAGGCTCGCTCCGGGAAATCAAAGTAGCGCCAGCCCTAAGGGGTTAAATCGGACCTCAACATTCCGGAGGAGAATGAACGGAGTCTTTCAAAGCTCGGGGCTGAGTCTTTTTAAAGGGCTAGGGCCCCTGTTTGGGGGAAGGGAGGAAAAGGGGGCTTTTAAAGGTAATTATTTAAAGTTAGTTGTACTGGTTCACTGGTACAAGGTGAGAGACATTTTTCTCCGTGCAAACCCCTACAAACGGCTTTTTTTAAAAAAAAGCTATTAGGAGGACTGATTGCAAGAAGGGAGGTTTGCTGCACTATTTCCCCTCTTCCTCCTCCCAGGCGGGCGATAGAGCCTCTCTCACCACAGCCTGACTTGGTGAGAGCTGCTTTATGTAGCAACGGTGGGGCTGGCCGCTCTGACCTGTGGGCACACAGAGTTCGCCTAGAGTCACGGGTGTCTGGCTCCCCCATCCCAAGCTCGGGTCAGAGAGAGAGCGAGAGGAATCGACCACACAGTCCTCCCAGTCCAGATGTTACCTGCTGTTGCGGAGGTTCCTCCGAGGGGATCTCACCCAAACCCCCCCGGGCCAGGAAGGTTGAAAGGAGAGAAGCTTGCAGAAGAGCTGGGCTTTCTGCATGGTGTTGTTTTAAGGATCCCTTACCCCCTTCTCGTCCCTCATAACTGGCGATGGTCGCCATCCCCCCAGCTTCCTCTCAAGGTCCTGTCCAGCCGGTCATTGGACCCTGACACCCCACTGGCTGGCACGGACGAGCCCACGGCTGAAGTGGCTAAAACGCCTTTTTTTTCCCCCTCCTGATATTGTTCTTCCCCCTGCCCCCAGCGCTTCCAGCTCAACAAGGCTGAGCGATCTTATCGACGTGTGATCATTACTCACTGGTGACAAGCAGAGCTGCAGAACTCCTAAGTGAGTGTGACAGCTTTCAAACGTGTGGCTCGCAGCGCACCTAATGTTCTTCCTCACACCGGGTCTAGCCAGCAAGTCCGCGGCGTAACCCTTTGCAGCCTCACGGCAGAGCTGTCGCAGGGGTCACCGGGAAGCCCCAGCCCATCTGGGGTTGCCTACCGAAGGTCAGCACGCGAAGATGCTGGGCTTCTCCGTCTTTTTATAGCGTGTCAGTTTCTATTCTTAGCTTGCTTTAAATGAACAGGGCAGTAACTCGGGGGAGACCGTTCTAACTTGGAAGCCAAACATTTCTTCTCTGTGTTTAGGAACTTAATGGATCCTCTGGGATCCCATCTTTTGTCCCTGGCTTGGGAGAGGTATCGCATCTAGCCTGCAAAACTTCAGACAAGTCGTTCCCCGTCCTCCCTTACCCTTTGCTATTTCTCTATCCCACTTCTGGCACTTTCTCCATCCAGGAGCGTGATGGAGCTGAAAGTACGTACTTGGACATATTACTCCATTCAAACCGCTGGCTTCACCTTTTGAAGGGTTATTTAGAGTAGCTTGGACAGGAACAAACAAAAATACCCACAGGAAGAGTGAAAGTCTCTCTCACACACGCCCTTCGCCAGTATTCAAAGGAAAGCTTTACCACCATTAAACTTGAGCATGTGTTTCCTTCGGGGGAGAAAAGGGCATTTTTAAATGAGAGATAAGTCTTGTGTAAGCCACAAATGCAATCAAATGTGTGTGTGGGGGGGAGCGGGGGAGGAGGAAGAACCTTTCAAAACTAAATCCCACCAGGGTCTATCCTGCTCTGAGACACTTCCGCTGCTTTGTAAAGCTTTAAACATTGAAGAAAAAGAGAAAGAAAGAAACACACACACAGAGGCATTATCAACGCGCTACAGATTTGTAATGTGCATTTTAAACCCAACTTTCCAATAATTGTCGTGTTCCCCTCTAAAAAGCCAACATCAATTGAACGAAACCCATCAATTAAAAATGGTAAGATGCTGTAAGAAGGTGCGTTCCAGAACGCCAAACAGATACTCAGGTCAATGCATCTAATCTGTTTTTTTCTTTTCATTAAGCCTTCAAAACTAGACTGGACAAAAACACAGAAGGAAATCATGACGTACTTGCCAAAGGATGGATCAAGTATATTTCCCCTATCTCTTTAACTTTGATTTAAACACAAAATCAAACAAGCCTTCTTGAAAGACCTTCTAAAATACACCACATATTCCTGATACAGTTATAAAAAACCCATGGCATAAGCAGAGTGATTGTGCCGGATGAGTCAAGTCTCACAAACATGATTATCATTTCCATCCTCCCTCTTATGTACAAACAGGAAGCTTTCTAAACTCAAAAAATCACACCTCAATTGTCCAGAGAAGCTTTACAAAGCAGGACAAGCACAATGCTGTTGTGGAATTGCATGTAAGTCTCTTTGCTTTGCCAAGGTGGCAGCATAGCACAGGGTTAGGCGACTTGGAGGAACACAGGAAATATCAACATTCAAGAACACATTGTGGAATAGCTGACCAGTACTAACCTACTAGCTTTTGAAACCTCCCCCCACCTCATTTAGGTTTATTTATTTATTCCCTCCTTTGAATTATTAATCTTGGTTATAGTCTGATTGCTTAGACCTTAAACAATGTCTTTTTTCTAAAATTGATGAAGCATTATTTTTAAACCAACTGCCTTATATGGTTGTAAAGGAAATCAACTGAAAGGAGAACACAGAAGCATATACTTCTTAAATTATCTGTGAGCATAATTGGGGCTAGCCTAGGGTGATGTGCCAGTGATCCATACTAAAAGCTGGCTAATGTGATTACTTTTAAGAGAGAATGAAACACAGTAACATAAAAAACAAAACAAAACAGCTTATTTTGCAGACATGGCATTACAGTGACATTTGTACATTATCAGTAGAAGAAAGGGTAAAGGGAGCTAGAGATATTTCTCTTGATTCAAGTAAATAAGAGCCTGCCACAGAAAGCCCTTCCTCACTCTGGATTTCTCTTTACAAACATTCTTCACACACTCTTAGTATGTTCATCACAGTGTATTTCATTTACAATATCTCATGCACCTTCATGTCCCATCCCCAAAAGGCTTTTCCCAAGCACAGGTGAAAGGTTGGGGAGAAAGGTCTCACTACTCTGAGATCCTGGGCTTCTTTAATAGTGCCTAGGTGACATACAGAATCTCCTTATTAACTGGTTAAGCACCCAGTCCTTAATTAAGTATCTCCCCAATTTGGCCCTTGCCCCGTGGAAGCTTGCAAACTGGTGAGTCACTTGCAGGCTTACTGCCACTCTGCTACAGAGCCTGGTGGAAAATCTGTTGAAGTCTACTCATTTTCTTCAATGGGTTTTGGATAAGGCCCAAAATTCACAGGAGACAGAATGGGAAATTGTGACTATAGTTAGTTGTTCACCAATTTCTGGCAAATAAAATAGGTGATGCTTACTTAGGAACATTTTTGGTTTTTATCACTGTGGTTTGGAAGGGAAAGGGTTTTTAGAAGGTGAAAAAGAAAGAGAAAATAATGGTTAGAAAAAAGAAAAAGAAATTAATTCAGTAATTTCCCCAGATACCTGCAAGAAGAAAAATCTGTGTAGTGACAGCCACTATATTTTTAAATCATTTTTTAATCATGTATGTATTTAATTTGTTGTATTTTGAATTCTGGGACAGGATGAAAGCATAAAGCTGTTCATCTGCAAATTAATAAAACAATTAAGAAAATAACAATGGCCATACTGGGTCAGATCAATGGTCCATCCAATTCAGTAGCTTTCTTCCAACAGTGGCCAGTGCTGGATGCCTCAGAGGGAATGAACAGAACAGGACAATTATTGAGTGATAACTGTTGTCTGCATTGGGTTACCAGGTTTTCTCTGAGCTCTTAATTTTAGAGTGAAATAATGTAAAAGTACCATTTGTGTTCTGAACTTTAGTGTTTTATGTAACCAAGGATCTGGTATTGGGCCTGCAAATGGCAAACTACTGCTGACTATTGCAGGATAGGGCCACACAATTTCCAAATATAAAATGTATCTATTTTGGAGGCTTTTCTTTCTTTCTTTCCTTCTTACTTACCCAACCCATAGTTATCTGCAATATTTGACTAAGGAGGCTGACATAGAAATCACTAGGTAATAGTGTGCACAATGCCTTAGGGTGCTGCACTTTACTTCACAGCTTTGCTGTAGCAGATATCCTCCTTTCTTTCCTTCAGGGGGTTGTTGCAGTAAGCTTTTGTAAAAATCATGACAAACTGTGGGCAGGTCTATGCTGCTGGCAAAATTCATCGGCAGTTGACAGGAGTTACGCAAGCTATGCAGAGTAGCTTGCGTAACTCCTGTCGACTTCGTTACTTCCCTTTAGCATGCCGTCTCCATTGCGCTGCACTGACAGGAAATACGTTCCCGTCAACGCAACGCTATGCTTTTTTGGAGGAGGTTTTCATAGATCGACTTCCAGATCGATTTAGCGTGTCTTCACTGCCGCTCAACTGATCTGGAAAAATCAATCTGACTTGCCGCTGACAGTGTGTACATAGCCTCTGTCTGTGAATTGCCTTTGGACCATTCCTCACCATCTCTTTCCAAGAGATACAGGCATCTGGGGAATTTTGTGGATTTTCTATTGTGTGGGCTAGTCTACACTTAAAACATACTGTAAGAGTGCTTGTGTAGCCGCGCTATGTTGATGGGAAAGAGCTCTCCCGCCGACATAATAAAACCGCTAATAAAACCAAAAAAAAATGAGCGGTGGTAGTTATGTTAGCGGGAGAGCATCTCCCACTGACATAACACTGTCCACACTAGCGCTTATGCTGGCAAAACTTATGTTGCTCAGGAGTCTGGTTTTTTCACATCCCTGAGCGACAAAAGTTTTGCTGGCTTAAGTGCTAGTGTAGACAAGGCCTAAGGCATTCTACACACTACATCTTAATTCAGTATAAGTTATGTCACTCTGGGATATGAATAGGCCCACCCCTCTGAGCGACGTAAATTACACCGACCTAAGCACCAGTGTGGATAGCGCTATGCCCGGGGGGGAGGGCTCCTCCCACCGCTCGCAGGGGCTGGAGTAATTAAGGTGATGGGAGAGCTCTCTCCTGGAGATTCTGCCCTAGCAGTGCTACAGCGTTGTAAGTTCTAGTGTAGCCATAGCCTAGGCACACGAGGAGGGTATTTCAAGGTTTTCTGTTTGCAGCTTCTTTGTTCTGTCTCGCCCTTCCAATAAAACCAGGAAAAAAGCTGGGCAAAGTCATTCTGAGCTCGAAGTCTCCTGAAAGTATTTGCTTTTATTTCTGTATGTATTTAATTTAATTTAATGTATTGGTAATTGTTGCAGACACCTTGTCAAAGACTGTTGAAGTCAGAATAGATATATCTAGATAGTATGTGATGAGAGACATGTTAGAAATTAGACAGGAACCCAGACAAACAGATAAAACTAGACTCCAAAACAAAATGTTATTTCAAAAAGACGCTGGACAGCCATCTGACTTGGATGGTTTAGACACAACAAATCCTGCGTCTTGGCAGGAGGTTAGACTAAATGACCCTTGTGGTTCCTTCTAACCCTATGATTCTATGAATCTGTGTTTGATCACAGGCCCGTTACCCACTATTAGCTAACATGATGATGACCATAACTTTGTGCCCAGTTTAGCTCAGGACAAACTGTGGTCAGCTTCACGTCAGCTAATGGTGGTTAAGAGGCCTGTAGTAAGGAAAAACCCATAGAGAAATTGCCAGTCACTGGTGTCCATTTTTGTGCAACAGATAGTGGATGCAAATAATCACAGGTTCAGTTTTGGCCACTAATTTGCCCCTGAAATTCAGCTCACTTAGTTATCTTAAATAACTGGCTTGTGGGGACAAGATGTTGGCTAAGAATCAACAGGCATGTGAATTGCTTCTGCAGTTATTTATGTGCCCAACATCTCAAGTGAAAATGGAACACTGATTAAGGACAAGATAAACATATGGCCATAACTGAGATGAGAGAGAAAAAGAGAGCTTAGTTGTTACTTCACTGCATAGCATGTTGGAAGTTGGAACTGTAAGGAAAGCCCTTTCTCCAAGCTGAAAAATGGTCACTGTGGTTTTGCTGAAACAGGTTCTTAATAAAAGCATAGAAGTTCTTTTATCTATTAAAGTCAGCCATTGAATTGACTATGGAAGCTGTCCATCTCTGCACTTTGATGCAATCTGTATCCATTCACAAAGCCATCCTCCACACGCCTATCAGAGACACACTCTACTGGCAGTGTATAGAACTGAAAAAGTGAACTACAATAAAAGTCACTCCACCAAATTCATTATGTTATTATGTGATCTCTTATGCTTTCATCTCTTCTCTTTCACTTTAAGGGGAGAAGGGCTGGAAGACAGACAATCAATATAGATCTAGAAACAACATCAGCTTTTAATCAAAGCCATCTGCCCTACTTCCCAAATGATCTCAAAAGCATATTGATTCTAATTTTCTGATTAAAAATCAGATTAATTTTTACTTGCTTATTCATAGATTCCATAAGCAGAATTCCTTCCTTCAATTCTGTTTCATTCAGGCCGTTTTCAGCAGGTCTCAATGACCTTTAATATTTTCAAGGGGTCTACCGTTATGAAAGGGCCATTCCAAATGATTTAACAGGATCCATTATGCTTTCAGCTCAATAAACAAAGCAAAAGAGAAAAGTTCAATCCCTTTTGAAAGTACATATATCTCTGCTTATGAGTCAAATGTTGTAACTGTGATACAAGCATTGATAGAAGCTGTACTGCTAGAACTGAGGAATAATGATTTTGATTCCTCTATAAGGTTGGGAAAAAATCACATGATACACTGAGCTCTTAGTGGCCTGGGATATTTTGAATGTTCATTGTCCTTTTAAAATATTTTGGACCAGTGTGACTCAGGAATCACCTTCTGAAGATTCAGATAATACAATTACAAGAAGGGCTGAGATTGTCAGTGGAGGTAGGCACCCAAATCTCATTGACATTCAGTGGAATTTGGGCACCTAACTCCCTTAGGCTCCTGAAAACCCCCAGCCAATTATTGAAGAGGAGTACCATACCGAATCATATAAAAATCCTGAAATAACAAAGAAACAGAACTATCCCCTAGCACCAGAACATTTTAGCAGTAATGGATAGTCTAAAGCAAAATGACTGTTGATCAAACACCAGGGATTCTAATGAAAACTCTTGCTTACACCAGTTTTACACTCCATTGACATCAATGGAGTAATGTATGATTTATACTAGTGTAAGTAAAAGGAAAAGGCTTTATCTGCACATTAAAGGATTAATTCCCATTTTCTCCCAGGGAGGAAACTGAGTGGGAGATTCCTCTCTATGAGCTGAGATATCAACACAGGAAGAAACGTATTTGTCTTGGGAATGTCAGCAACAAAGAAAGACTCCATTTTGAGGGCAGAACATGTGCTGCAGGAAATCAGAAGAGACAGAGGACTGTGGGTTCCACAAGAATAAATTCATAGTATACATTTTTAAATGCCTTAAATAATAGTTAATGTTCTATTTTGAAACTCGGAAGCTAGAATAGTTTCCCCAAGCCTATCAGATGCTGAGAGTTGTTAAATGTTTAACTTAAAAAAAAATATCTTCTGTAGCCTACTTGCTATTAAAGGCCCAGTTTAGGTTTTGGGTTTTTTGTGTGTGTGTTTTAAATGTCTTCTGCAGTTAATTTAGTTGGGGCAATGTATTGACACATCTTCTTCGAAGTGGTACCATCAACTTTATGTTATAGATACAGTATAGAGCCCTGTCCTGCTAGCATTACTCATGTGAATAATCTCATTGACTTCCATGGAACTACTGACATAAGACAAGCAGGGTTCGTTCCATAAATTTTGAGAAATTTCTGAGTTATTGAGATCTTTCCACTAGCTAGTGTCAAACCAGTATTCAGTGCCAGAGATAATTAACCTTATGTAGCAGTGTCTGAAGAGGGAGAAATATAACTGTCATGTTGAAATCCATTCAGCAGGAGTCTTTTCTGGGACACTGCCTATTTATGACAGAACACAGATGACATTTTGTGAAGATGGTGGATGTTTTATATTTATGCTTTTTTTTTTTTTAAAGAAAAATGTTACTGCAAAACAGATGGGTAAAAAAGAAAATCAGGCCCAATATCAGTTTCTTTAACAAGAAAGCATAAAGAAAACAACTTGACCATCAAAGAGCACAGATCAAGAATCTTTCCCTTCTGAGATGATGCCACTACAACAGCAGAGCACAGAGATAAATAAACAAGAATCACAATATGCTCCTTCTCCAGAAGGTCCCTGTTCCAATTTCTTTTACTTGAGGGCAGAAAAGCATGTCAGTCTGCTGCAGACTGATCACCTGAAAGAAAAGCTAAAAAGCAAGCAGAATTACCAAGCAGATGGTATCTATTTGGCATCCTGATAAATTGACACTAAATTTTCAGGTCTTTGAGAGGATTCTAAGGTAATGAAAATGTCTCGTGAAACAATTTGTTTAGCTCCTCAGCAGTATAAAGCACCCATGTTACAGATTTGTGGACAATGAGGGATATCACAGTAGTCAACACCTTTTCAATCCGCCTTAAAACAAAGAACCTGGCTGATGCACTGGTTTCATTTCTCTCAATCCCATGCTTGTTTTCAAGATCTGGTAAAGGAGAGTTTATGCCACTTTAATGGCCTCTTTATAGCCAGGAAGATTTTGCATTTTAGACTTAGGGGAACTGTTGATAGAATGAACGAGGTTAGAACTCTGACTAGTTCTACTGAACCAGTGAAACATTCATCACCCATTCAGGAAAATATTCCCTGATGGCAGAAAGATGGAAGGGATGTAGTTTAATGAGGTGTGAGTACTATATGGAAGTGGAAATAAACTGCTGAAAGGTATGAGACTACTTGTGTTGATATTATGAAGAATATTTTGTCATTGACATGAGTCACATTTCTCATAATGCTATTCCCATTCTTTAGAAGGAGTGGGAAAGAGGCTGTATTTTATTCCGCCTTTGGGATACTGAGAGAATCTGTCTGTTGAGCAAACTCATTTACAAAAGCTTACCAGGACTGCAAGCTTAGAGTGAGCTTAATTAAGCTTAGGGTAGGCATTAGAAAATGATAATTTTGTCTCTCTTGTTTCTTCTTCTCTCAGTCTCTGCAGTTCTCAAACCCACAAGTCTCTGGAAAACAGCCTGTTCCAGTTTTACATTTTATACATTTGTTCAGTGTGTGATAGAGAGAGAATCATTATATTTAAAGAAACCAGTTCTCCATATAGGTAGCACTTTTAATTGTTTGCAAGGATCACATACCATTATTATTTCCCATCACCTTGACCAATGAAAGACCGTTCTTATTTCAATCTGATTTCTTGCCTTTAACTCAGAAGGAGTCTTCCTTAAATATCTGTGAGTTTTGGCTTTATCTTCAGTTAGTGCTGCTTATTTGGTGGCTATCACTGCTATTAGCACTGAGCTATGGGCTCATGTAGTCAAACATTACATACACATTTGTGTCGCAAGCAGAATAATTATTAGGAACAGTCAGAAGTATACCCTCAGGATTAGTTGAGCTTTTCACTTGAATCATAAAATGTTCTTCCTTTCTTTGTCTTAGGCAGAAAGAATGCTAAGAACTTATAACTGTTCTTTTTTTTTTTTTTTTAGGGTCAGGAGGAGGCAATGAAGTCGTTCCTGAAGAAAACTGAGCAGCTTGAGTATTGAATAGTTTATTGGGGACTTTGAGAGAGGCAAAATGATGAGAGGAAGAAAGGGAAAGGTTTAATTTATTTTATGACTATACTTTACACTCAAATTGAATAGTCTCAGAGCTCTAAGATGTAGTGGTGCTCTCTCTCACAATTTTATCATGAATCTCATGATATTTGATGTTTGTGTTAAAGCCCTAGTTTCTGGGGTCAGCTGATTACATGAGAATCCCAGCTTTCATTTTTAAAGTAGTAAGTTTCTAGACCTCTGCTCAGAACAGCTTAAAAATGAGAACTCTAGAGGCTCAAATCCCAGAAGGCAAGTAAAAAGAACCCAGACAATATTATTTTTAATATCTTATTATTTTAAAGCCAATTATGGAAATGTGAGTTGTAAATATTTGGACTTACAGTTCTGCTGTTATCTCTGTCCCAGGTATTTCTGTTATCATGGTGCATAATCTGTCCCTGATTCTCAATTATTTTTCAGTAGCCAGACAGTATGCAAATCCAAGTACTCTGCTTCACTACTGCTTTCAGGACTTTCTATTCCTTCACCTATGTTGAACATGGACACCTTGACTTTGGTAATCCAGCACCCCAAGATGAAAATCTTCATATTATTAATCAATTATATCCACAAATATTTCATCATTAGACAGTTCAGTATAATGAGAATTATCTGAAGATGCTATTATGTTTTAAATTGCAGGAGATCTCAGTTCAAGGCACTGAGGATCATAAATAAGATCCATAAATCATGGACTGTTTAAATCATGCCTGCACTATATGAGCTTTTACACAGCACTACCTAAACTCGCTGGCTTTTGCTCTTCCTTACACAGATTTTACATTGATGGAACTCCATTGACTTGACTTTATTTACTCTTGATTAGGGTAGGTGATTACTGAATCAGGTCCTCAAAATCCTGTCCCAGCAGACACTGGGATGGATTCTCTGGGAAAGTTTCTTCTTTAATTGTTTCAAAGTCCTAATCAGGAATTTAGAAGGGGTATCCTTAGGACATTACCGTTGTTTCCTGTTAATTTAGAAATTACCTTTCCTATGGAGTTATACATCTGTGAGTGCAGATACATGGTGAAAATTTCTCTACTGGTGTAAGAACGTGAAACTCTATTTAAGTCAATGAAGCTGTGCTCATTTATGCCAGGAGAGCACATAGCTTTTGCTGTCATGGATCAGAGCTTTGGTACCCTAGGACAGTATTCTGCTATTTCTGACAATAGCCAGTATCTGAAATTTAAGAGGAATGTACACAAAATCTATAAAGCACCTGGCTAACTGATTCTTGATTATCTTTTTTTAAAAAGAGAGCTAAGGATCAAGAAACAGAAGTCAAAGAAACTGATGATGTTATTCTACTTGAGTAGCCAGCAAGGCATCTTGTATTTAATGGGACATGGAGGAGTTCTCTTTTGTTTTCCATTATTTTTCTAAATGCTCATATTTTGTGAGGCACGTGCAATCACACACACCAGAGGGCTATTAGGACTCATTAGATGTATTGATTTGCCTTTCTTCCTTCTTTTTCTCATCATTGTGTATCATTAATGAATGACTTGCCTCCCCACATTTTTTAAAAATCTATTTCCTTACTCATGTTTTATTGTGAACAAAAAGTAGTCTTGTGTCACAGAGGCTCGTCAAAGTCATAATTACATTTCTTTTGTCTGCACTGAACTGCCTGTCATCTGTTAGCATTTGAATGTGCTATATGTCTTTCTGCATTTGTCTGCATTCTCCTAATTATTTACTGTTCCTAAATCATCCATTACTGATCGCTAACTGCTTTCTGCTTTCTCTGCCTTTAATTTTCCTGGCCTGTTATCAACATTGTTTGTAACCTTCTAGCTGTTCCAAGCCAGAAATGTTGGTGATGCTCTTTAATATTTTAATTTTGCAAATTTATTAAAATATACTTGTTTATACTAATAACACTGATGTTTATCTACATGACCAATCTGCTAATTCAATCTGCCAAAAGAAGGGAGGAAATTTTAAGCAACATAAGTCAGAATCATGAGATCCCAGATCACACAAATACCTTCACATTTCTTCCCCCATGCTGCCCTTTACATATGAATCATCCTCTCTGCAAAGTCAAAATTTCTTCAAAATCCTTCCTCAAAACCCACTTCTACTCTGATGCCTATGATAAATTGTCAACTGATGGTTAGGGTCAGTAAGGAATTAAGGACTACTGATATCATTTCTGATTCTGGTTTATTTTTAGAATTTATAATTCTGGATTACTTATGGTTAATTATAAATATTTCATCTTGAAATCTGCTAATTGTCACATAGATGGTAAATGTAACTAGGTGTTCATAGCAATGTAACACTTGTCCTCCCTTCCCCTTCCTCTTCTCTCCTCCCAAGTGTCTGTTACAGCACTTGCCATGTCTTCTCTTAATTTAGATGGAAAGCATTATGGGGCAGAGGATCTTTTAACATGTGTTTGAACAGCACCTAGCATAATGGAGCAGTTGAAGGCTACTGTAACACTAATAGTAAATCCATGCATCCCAGTGAAGTCAATGTGGGTTTTGCCATTTACTTCTTTGAGAGCAGACCCTTAATCTTTGGAGTCCTTATCTATAAAATGGGAATAATACTGCTGATTTATTTCACGGGAGTATTCTGAGCCTTATTACAAGGCAGTTTGAGATCATCAGGTAGAACACAAAATGGAGGGGGGCCAACCATTCTAAATTGCATGGCCCAGAACCTTTAGATGGTGTAAACTGGAATCAGTGGATTTAGGCTCATTTACACACTCTGAGGATATAATCTTAAATGCCTTATAGACTTAAGCAAATTTGGTGTAAGTCATTCAGGCAGACTTAAAAATCCTTGGAATTTTACTTTGTTCTAATAATACTTAGCTCCTCTCTAGTACTTTACATCAGTAGATCTCAGAATGTTTTACAAAGGAGGAGAGCATCGTTTGGGTTCAGAGGAACGCCACAATATTCTGATGTCTCTCCAGCTAGAAGGTTACAGACCCCTTAGGACTGAAGTATTTAGCTAGAAATTTGACCAGAACAAGTTTTCTTTCATGCTCAATTATTATTTATTCTTCTCCTATTGCTATGTGGGATTGAGCTTTCTCATGGTATTTGGGGCACTTCTACATGGCATCAAGGAAAGCACAGGCAATTACAAAAGTGAAGTAATGTTTATCAACTTAGCTAGATATTTTTCGTACTTTGCAAAAGCTTTGGTTTCAGTCTATTTTGAATTATGGGCAAATGTTTGGATAAAATAAGAACCAGTACAAACAAGTTTACTAGATTTTATTGCCCAAAAGGACTATTATCAATCATATAATTTGCTCTTCAGCATAACCCGGGTGATAACATTTCAACCTGTAATCCTTGCACTAAATTCATTAACCTGTAATTGAGCTACAGAATGTCTTTTAGAAAGACATCTGATCCTTTGGTAAACTGTTCCACTGGTTAATTGTCCTCAGTGTTAAAAAATGTGCCTTATTTCCAGTTCAAATTTGTCTAGCTTCACATTCCAGCCATTTCAACCTGTCATGTCTCTTTTTTTTTTTTTTTAATCTTTTGGAAGACTAAAGAACCTTCTAGTATTTTCTTCCCATATAGCTACTTATAGACTGTGGCCTTCCAACCGTGTCTTCAAAAAGCAATGGAGATTAAATTCTTTAAGTCTCTCAAGGTTTTACCTATTCCTAGCATCAATTTAATAAAACACCACACATTAGTTTTTCTCTTTTCTATCCTTTCTCCAATTTTGTTGGCCACCAGTTTCCTCTCAACTAGCACTTCACCCACCCACACTCCCCAGCTGCCACTGGTTTTCGTTTTCTATCCAAACAAGCAGAAAGCAACACCTGCTATCAGTGTTGCCATTTTTTCCTCTTTGCTGCAAGGTGATGAGTCATCACTGAACCAGAGTCCAATTAAGCCACATGTGTGAGGCTCTAGTCAATCCACAAACCAGGAGCTGTCTGGTGACTCTTTTTTAATGTGCATCAGGGAGGGTGGGATTAGTGACCCAAATATGGAGTCATTTGAGCTAAGGGTTGTGGAGATAAGTGTCCAGGGAAACAAAAGTCATTTTTCAAAAAGTTTCCAGGTGGTGGTGGTGTTTTTTTTTTTTTTTTTTTTTTGTATATAAGCCTCAGAGGAGAAACAGCACTTCAATCTGCTCAGTGCTGTTTGATAGCCTGGAGCTTTGTGCCGCTTGATTGTGGTGTTGGGCTTCTCTGCCTACTCCAGTCTTGTTCCTAATCTTGCTGCAGCCTAGCTCACAGCCCTACTTTTACCTTGTTCCACCCCTGCTTTTTATGGCTGATCCTGGCTCTGACCCTTAGGCCTGCTTGCCGTTGGTCCAGCTACAAGCTGTGACCCTCCTTACTTCAGTTTGATACATGCAAAGTATCAAGAAAAGATGCATGTACAGATTTTTGTTGGCCTAGGACAGGATATGGTCAAGAGATGACTTTTGAACTGCAGATGTTAGTACAGTATTCTGTTACCCAAATGAATCTTTTGCTCCGTTTATTCCTTGTTACACATATATTTTGTCTGTGTATTTCTAACGCTGCTAGCAGAAAGAGCCCTGAGTACACGGATACAGGGTGTCTGTCAGGTGCCAGGTTTTCCTGCAGGAAGGAGCTGACACTTGGAAAATCCTAGAAATGGAAAGAAGTACTTGAACTCTGTCCACTCCACCTAGTTTCTACAATAGGAAGCCAAGGCTGCCTCTGTATATCTTAGCGAGTAAGGCCTCGTCTACACTTACACTTATGCTGACAAAACTTTTGTTGCTCAGGGGTGTGAAAAAAACCACCCCGCTTAGCAACATACATTTGGCTAGCGTAAGCATTTGTGTGGACAGTGCAATGTCAGCGGAACATGCTGTCCCACCAGCAGAGTTACTGTCCTTCATTTAGGTGGTTTTTATGTCTGTGGGAGAGCTTTTTCCTGTCGAGATAACATGGCTACACAAGCACTTATGCCAGCAAAATTTGTTGCTCAGGGAGGTGTTTTTCTCACACAGCGGCATGATAGAAGTTTTGCTAGCAGAAGTGTTAATGCAGACAAGGCCTTAGGTAAGGGAAAGGTTTAGTGCCTCAAAAACACACCCTGAGATCCTTTGCCCTGGCTGAAATATTGCTTCACAGGATGTGTTCCAGGTTTAATGGCTCTGGGCTGTACAGGTGGCAGAGGGTATATCACAGTTGCGTACAAAGTAAGTACCCTTAAATAGTCTAATATTGGTTCAAATCAGTTTTCTAATTGGAAGAATTAGCCATATGGCCCCTTAGCTATAGCATCCTCGACAGCCCCCTCTATTGTTTATGCCATATGCCAGATAAGGGAGAAGGTGGAGAGCAAGGAGATTCTTCCACCACCTACACTCTGCTTCTTCTCCCACCTCAGTGGAGGGTGGAGAATGAATATGCATTGGCAGCCTTGTTCTTTTTTTTTTTTTTATGTGCAATTTTTATCTTGAGGTGCCTTTTGGAGGCATGGTGATTCACAGGGGTGTTGTGAGGACTTCTTGGTTAATGCGTGTACAGCACTTTGGGGATGGAAAATGCCAGCCAAGTTCTATGTTAGTCTTTTCCCATCAGTCCTGGGCTGCCTGCTATAGAATGTGGTGCCGTTCTTCTTCAGACTTGAAGGGATCTCATCCTAGAATTTCAGCCCAGCTTGCTGCAGAGTTACAAAGCCAATAAGAAGATAGCGCCATGTTATGTCGTATGTTGTATATAAGAGCAGGGAGCTGCTGCTTTCAACTTCAGCATGAGTGGGTGAGTGAATTAGATCCATTGATCAGTCCCCTACTTTCCCACTAGGAACAAAGTCATTCTATGGGAATGGGACCAGCCCCCTGAGTACTGCCGGGGCAGGGAATAAGAGCCCCCAGTTCCAACCGCACAAGCTGGGAGGATCTTCATTACCTCCTGCCCTTTGTGCCACAGCTAGCACTTTGGCTTCAGCCATCCTCATGCACAGCATTTATACTGCCATGGCTTGAAATTTGCCAGTTTTTCATCCAGCCCATTCACTGCCTGCTTGTTGCTGCCATTTAACTTGCTTGGTCAGTGCTTTCATCCATTCAAGCTCCTTGATTGACTCTTCTTTGCTTCCATTTGATTCCCCTTACAAGCTCTCACCTCCTTGCTGCCAATGGGTCAACTGCTCCATTGCTGCTGCTCGGGTAACTGAGCCTGGTATTTGAGTCATCTCTGCTGTTGGATTAACTCTCGGCCTTATTATTAGTTTTAGCTTTGCCCTTTGATTTACTCATTGCTCCAAATGATCATATTCTGCCCCTGGGTGTCTCATCATGCCACCTTCTTTTCTCTTCTGGATCCTCATCTCTTCTCCCCATTCTCCTTTCTGCTGCCCGTTCCTCCACTCCTAATCCCATACCCAGCTATGTACACTAACTGGCTTCGTATAACTGATGTCATAGAACAGGGTTACATGTCTAAAAACCATGTTGATATAGACTACAAAGCAAACAATCAAGGGAGAGAATAAGGCCCAGTTCTCTTCTCTTCTCCACCTTGAGTGGTCATTGACACCTGTGCAAAGTGAGCATAAAATGATGCCAGATAAGCTTTTGTATTCACGCTGTTCTCACCTTGCTGGGGTGCAGAGGATAGCCTCCAGGTGCAACAGAATGAAGAGCGGCTAAACACATGCCTTGGTCTAAGAAATCACGTTTTCTTCTTTTATCTGTGTCCTCTCTTCCCTTTAAAATTTCCCTTTGTGCATTATCAGCTGCACTGTTGTTTCTAAACATAGAACATAAGATGATAAGGCCCATAGGCTTAATCATCAGCTGTGCCTAGTAGCTGTTGAATTTAGGAGAGGGCGGAAAGCCATTGGTGGTTCCCTGATCCAGCCTCCCCCATAATTTCAGAGCATCTCTGTGCCTGGCTGGTTCTCACTGCAAGACTTGATCTGCCCAAAATAAATTGCTGGAGTGCAGTGCATTCTGGCCATGCCACTTCCTGTCCCTGGTACACCATCTACCCTGAAGGTTGCAAGGGGTATGGCTACTGAAGTTCCCTACTATGATGAAGAAATACCCAGTAGGAGGAATCTGGTGGCTTTCTGGCCCCTTTGTGATGTAGAGATGTATAGAGGGGCTGAACCCCACCTCCATCATAAGTCTGTGAAGCACCCTTCAAAGTGCTCTGTAAGTAATATTAATAGGGTAAATATTCCCAAGGAAAAGAAAAGGTGCAAGAAGTAAATGAAAATGATTCACACATCCTTAAGAGGAAGTATAAGAAAGGGAACTTGAAAGGAAACTCAAAGGTATGAAAACCAGAATGCATTGGGGGTTGGAGAGAAGGAGGAAAGGAAGCTGTTTCATGGATCATAAAGGTCTCTTCTGACTTTATAGTCTGAGTCATGTTCATTTTGTACTTGTGCATTGTTTTATTAGTAGTCTTTCATTATTTTGCTTTGAGAAGCCCTTATTAAACCAGCGGTCCCCAAATTTTTAGGTTGTGCCTCCCCTTACCCCTTCCATGCCCCCCACCCCTTCCGTGTCCCCACCAGCTGGAGCTGGGAGCAGGGCCACAGTCAGAGCTGAGGCCGCAGCCGGGAGCTGGGCTGAGACTGGGAGCAGGGTCAGGGGCCAAGCCAGGAACCACTGTCGGGGGTCAGGGGCAGGGCCAGGAGCTGAAGCTGGAGCCACATCTGGGGGGCAGGGCCAGAGCAGAGCTCGAAGCAAAGTGGGGAGGGGTGGTGCTCCCTCCCTGCCCTCCATGGGAGCTAGCTTGGGCCCTGCTGTGCCTCCCCTCACATTTGTCTGCACCCCGCTGGGGGGTGTGCCTCACAGTTTGAGGATCTCTGTACTAAACCATGAAACAAGAGGACAAACCCATTACTTTTCAGAGTTCAAATGCAAGCCAAGGTTGTTTTATCACCTCCTTTTGTAAAGCGGGAGTTCATGAAAATAATCTTTCTCTTTCTTCCGTTCCAGCACAGACACTCACCGACATGCGCATTTACAAGCCCCTTGAACACACTCATGAGATCTTAATACACACTGCCAGCTTCAACACATATAAATAATACAGTCCCTCTGCCATTCTAATGCAACCAGAATGAGCAAGATCTGTAGAATCAGGAGCTTGTTTATGAAAGGTCAGACGCTCCTCTGCACTCCATAGCCCAGGGAGGAGTGGAGAAATGCCCAGAACACTGGATCTGGGCAAACAAGAGTTGGGGCACAAAAGGAAAGAGTGCTGGCTCCCTGGCATGTTCCTTCCCTTCCCCACACCAGCCCAACAGAAAGCACTCCATGAGTGCTCAGTGGGGATTGTGCCCCATGGAGGGATCCACTTGCAACAGCATTTCTCCCATTCAGTCTATGTTAGCACTTACCATTGCAGTTTTAACTTAAGGGGATTCCTCTGCTCCTGTATAAACTGCCTTATCCTAACCTCTGAGAGTGAGTTTCGGGGGTGCTGGAAGGTGGCGTAGCACCGGTGCTCTCATGGAGGCTAGCAGGAGCCTGGAGATGGTGGTGTATAGGCACCGAGTCCATGAGGAGTCTGGTCCTAGGGTGCATCACTGGAGATCTACATATTCAGTGGACAGAAACCCTGTCATCCTCAGGAGAGAAATACCCTCCCTTCCTGACCTGCCCACATGTGAATGATTAGTTGGAAACTCTGAAAGTAAATATTCATGGAGTTTTTTAGTCCTGCTGCATAGGAATAACTCTCATTGATCTGATATCTCACAAGCCACCGGGGCTAGCAATAAATGCCTCTCTGTATTGAAACACCGAAAACCTCAGGTTTCCTGGCAAGGCCTCAGCTATCAGGTCATAAAATTACATCACTCCAATGACCAGCTCAGGGTTTCCCCGATGTTTGGTTTCTGATAGTATTGTATTAGCCAGTTTCTTATCAAATAATGATGTCAGCCACTCAAAAGCTGGAATTGCCCGCTTACATGGGTGTAATAAAGCTGCGGTTTCTTACCAGAGCTGGTCAAAGTTGTGGGGTTTTTTTTGTGTGTTTTTTTGTGTTTTTTTTTTTAATTCTGCAGACCTGCATGAATGATAAGATCTAGTTCATCCACAGTCCCAGCAATACCTGATATAGAAAGTGGGTGTGGGGTATCCTCTTCCACCCAAGAAAAGGGTTTTATGGTTGGTGGTTGATGGTGACATTATTTTTCAGATCCTCATATAAACTGAGCTTAACATGGCAAAGATGTTGGCATTGGAAAGCATAAAGTTATATTTTGAATAAGTCACTGATGTTTACATACTATATCCTCAGCCGACCTAACCACAGGTTGTTAATTGTGTCAGTACTGAATGGTTTATACACCTTTCAGGGGGATTGCAGTAATATTAATAGTACACATTATTTGTCGTAGATATAGTGAATTGCATCTGATGAACATATAGAATTACAAAATATATGAGTAAAAAAGGTATAGTATGTAGAAAGGCTAATGTTACTATGTGACTAGATATATATTTACACAATGAAGAGTAATGGCCCATTGGGTAAATAAGATAAATTTTCTACACTGCATAAACAACTCCTTGCTGTGTTAGTAGGGAAAATGGGCTAATTATCACTAAGGTTGCTTAAATGAGTTTCCTGTGCATATTTACCTGGGAGACTCATACAGCTTCATAGATTACTGCAATTACTTTTTGACCTCTTAAAACAATGTCGCCTTTAATTTCTAACAAGAAGAAAGAGAAGAATTGGAAAACCATAAACAAGGTTTTACCTTCATTTAATTTGTTTGTTTAATTAAAGATAAACTAGCACTTAATGCAGTTCACACTTATAAGACAATGAAGTAAGTCCAAGGAGTAAGAGATCCTGTAAAGTGAAACCCCCTCAGATAGAGTAAAACTCCCTGTATGGAGAAGCAGACTGTCAGGTTTCAGTCATTTCAATGCACAAGGTTCTGTTTCAAGTGACTCTCTGCTTTTTGTGAAGCTGGGGAGGGGGGGGGGGGGGGCCGGGGATCTTCCCTGCGAGAGGGCTGCACTTCAGGTTACGACCTTAAGGAACTGATGCTTGGGCTGAGGTAGGAAAGGAAACTCTATGGGGGATTTTGTCTTCGCCCGTTCTGGAGCACACAGCAGAAGTCAGGATTCTTCACCATCCCTTTCCATGGCGTAACGTGGGTTCCCCTATGTGATTATTATTTAACTAGCTCTATGAGCAAGTGGAAGAGCCTAACCCTGCCTCTTCACCCTCAATCCCAGCCTCCTGGGAGTTACTTTGCATCCTGGGAAAGGGCAGTCTTTCTCCAGGTGCCAGTGCTCTTGTTGTGCCATGCCTTTGTTCAGGTAGCAAAGGGGTTTGCTCCCTCCCCCACTTCCTGTGTGAGCCTGCAGCAGAGCTCTGCACATTTTATTCTCTGGTCTCTTAAGCAGGAGATCAGACTCGATTATCCTAATGGTCCTTTCTGGCCTTTAATATATATATAGGGCCAGATAGATTAATAGATTTTAAACAAGACAGGTGAATGTGCTGTGGCGTTAATATCACTATCATCCCCACAGTCCCATTGATGTCAGAGAGTGTTCTTTCTGTGCAGGGATCAAAGGTAGTATGTAACTTTTATAGATCAAACATGTACGGACTACCCATGTTTCAAAGATACGGATAGCTTATTCCACCTCTTTGGGGCTGAAATCCCTGAAGCCTACGTCCCATAGCTACTTTTAACTATGAGCCCTTTAATATTATTGGACTGGTCTGAATTAAGGGCATATTTAGACTGCATTGGAAATATAATTGAATTTATTTGACTGGGAGTTTTGCCTGAGTAAGGAGTGGAGGATCTGTTCCAGTATATAGTTCATAATATCAGGCAGGGTTTCAGCAAAAGGATTTCAAGACAAGCATAAAAGCGAGGATTTTGATTTTTCCAAGGCATGTACTATGGTGCTGCCAGGGTGAAAATGGTGCATAATTGTAATGTCTAAGAATGAATTACATTAAAACTGAAACAAAATCTCTGCAAGGAACATGGGCTCTAATATGTAATCCTTACACATGCTAAGGATTGTCATTATTTTGAGGCCTTTTTAAAAACATGAAACAATGTTTTTCAGACATGAACACAGTCCATTCAGATGACAAACTCATTTGTTCTGGTAAGTGTCCCTTTGAATGGTTTGGATTCATTATTTAACACTTGGCACCTAATTCAGTAATTAACAGGGATGGAATCACAGAGTGATGCCCATCCCCTTTCTCCAGAGGATAGAATCTGATGCTAAAATTGTGGGGCACATCCCTGTTAAATGACAGATTTATATGATTAAAAACCTGGTTCCCTCAGAACCCCACAATCTTCCTAACCACAAAAAAAAAAAAAAAAAAAAAAAGGTGCCAAATATCACAGCCAATCAAAATATAGGCCTCACTTTTCCATGCTTAAAAAACAATGTCTCAATTTTATCCCACTCTGATAAATCTATTTCTCGTATGTTTTAAAATTAATGGAGATATTCTGAAGGAAGATGGACAAGGGACTTTATATCTTCTAAAAACAAGACTTTCAAAGGACTAATTAAATTTCATCTAGAATGATGGTAAAGCAGTTCTGTTGTTCACCGTATCTTTGTATGGAGCAGCTTTCTTCCCCTTCCCCCTCTCCTCCAGTGGGTTCATGAAATTTACATCCCCATTTAATTAAATGTTTGCAACAATAATTGACCTTAGGAGTAAGTCATCTGATAATAAACAGATTCCATTGTTTCTAAATAGTTGTTTACTGGCTCTAAGGAGCTATTTATAATCTGGTACCTTTGCTACTAACTTAATCAACAATTTGCTTAAATACATATCCCATTTAGTTGACAGTGAATCAGATGTAGATTAGCCAAAGTTTCAATGTGTGCCACATCAGAAGATAATGTAAGTTTTTTGGGGTATTTTTTTAAATCCCTTAGTTTTGATTCTCAGATGACAGACAGGATAGAGACACATTTTTTTTTCAATCACATTTTATTTTTCTGGCTTTTTGAGCTCTCCCCCATACCCCTCCCACCCCAAAAATAATTACATGTACATCTCCATTTTAGTTCAATATTTCAAATCAACAAGCAAGAGAGTTTTGGTTGGTTGGTTTGATGGAGTACAGAAATAATGGCACTTGGTGATGCAAAACCAATATGAATATAACAAGCTGGTACACACACTTAATATTCTCCTCCACCCCAAAGATCATTTTTATACCCCTGGTTTTGTTTAAAACCTAAGAGCCCAATTCAGAAGTGATGTGTAAAGTAGTGTAATTTAAATTCTTTTATGCTCAGTTAGACGCCCTTAGACCTATTTACTCACCAGAGTCAGTGAAAAGGACTGTAAATTGGTGTAATTTACATGATGTGGGGCTGGAAGAAAGCATAAGAAGTATATTAGGTAAAGTGGGGGTGGCCTTCTTTAATATCCACCTCCTAACATTTAGTTGCTTTTCTTGCTATACTTCTGGGCCCTCAGAATAAGTTACATCAATTTATATCTCTATAGACTCCCTTACACTTAACTAGATTCACTGGACCAAATGCACAGTGATGCGTAAGAAGGGACCTGGAAGTTGCATGCTGATGAATGGGTGTGAATCTAATAAGTAAGTAGATCAGTCTAAGAGAGTCTAAATAAGGTCTTTTCTACATACACATTTCATCATTACTATCTCTTGTTTTCAATGCCAATGTCAGGGAGGGTCAACTTCTGCTAATTTTGGTACCTAGACTGCAGCCACCTCAAGTCTAGGCCAGTTTTACAGATGAGGAAATGAGGCATAAAGAGGCCAAGTGACTTGTCCAAGATCACACACAGGAAGTCCATGACAGAGCTATAACTTGAACCCAAGTCTCCCATGTTCTAGGTCAATGCCTTAACGACCAGACCATCCTTCTTTACACACAAACATTGTGCTGCTTTAATTTTACAGGTATAGTTATAGCAGTCCAGATCCCTCCTCCCCAGTATGGACATAGTTATATCACTGTCTTTCTTTCTTTATCCTCCCACACTCTCAGGTGCTCAGGCTTTCCACCAGTCTCGGCTATTTATTTCAGTCTTGTGCTGGTTTGTTCTGGCTTCTGAGTGTTATGTTGATGATATGGCTTCTTTCTCTGTTCTGTGTAACATTCTGTAGGTCACCTTCCTTTTCTTTTTCCAGGAGGTACCCATATTAACTCTTTACATAGAGCTGGTGGCATCTTAAAAGCATGTCTTAAATATGTCCATTGTTCTTCCTTATTTGATGTTTTATAACTTGTTTGATATTTTATAACTATATTGGTTTAATTCACACCTCAGGTTATACCAAACCCCCCAAATACTTTCCTGCGTAAAAAAGGCCAAAGGCTTTATATAGACAATGATTTAAGAGTGTGTTGTTAGACCATGTTATCTAGCTCGATCCTCTTAACACTTTCTAAAATTCTAGTCAAGACAAAGCAGGTTGTACTTTAGCATAAGGTCCAGTAAAGGCTAGACTTCTCCATAGGCTTTAATTCAATCATCTTAGTATGTCTTACGTACAACTTTCTTTGGCTAGGTTTACACTAGAGACTTTGGTGGTTTAGTAATGTCACTAAGTAGTGTGATTATTATTTATCTATTTTACAGCGTATAGACAGTTATACTAGCAAAACAGTACTTTTGCTGTTAAAGCTTATTTCATTGAGGGAATGGTATAAACTATATGGGGAAAATAACTCTTGCAAGTATAAGCTGCATCTACACTGAGGGTTTGTTGGTATAGCTAGACCCCTTCTAGTGTAGAAGGCTTTTTTGTCTTGACTAGAATTTTAGAAGGTATTAATTAGCTAATTTTATCTATCACAATCTAACATGATCTAACAATATACTTTTAACCCTAGTCTAAGATAAAGCCTCAGACTCACTTCCGTATTTGGCCTTATGCATTTCCCTAAGAAAAGTAGTATCTAAATTTATTTATTTTGGTTTTAAAAACACATTAGGGTTGCCCATCCCATGTACTGAGTGACCCTTCCAGTAATGAAAGCACAGAAATCAACAAATTACACCGAACTGATGGCCACAATTCTAATCCATTCACACCTCATTGATCCTATTATACTGTAAGTCCCAAATAACTAAATACCCCATCTCGCTACCATTGCCATTTTCCTCTGTCCCCACCCATTACTAAAAATGGTTGCAGGAAAACAAGAAATGCTTTTGTTTTGAAGGTGGTTCCTAAAAAGAAAGCAAAGAAAATCCAGTGCTGAGACTTGAGACGTTAATTGGTTTGAGGAGGAGCTCGGAAAACTTGATCCTAAAGTGACAATGGGTATTTATCATACTGGTCACATTCGGTTTGAAAATGGAAGGAAAGAACATCATTTGGGGGATGTTCTATCTGCCTCGTCCCCAAAACCAACTCCAGCCTAATTAGATAAATTGCTGATGCCCAGTTCATGTGAGTGAATGTTCCTTTATTTTAAATGAGACTGACTCAGCAAACCCGGAGTTCTGACACATGCTATATGCAGGAACCAATGGCACAGAACCTTGCCCCTGGGTTGAGAAGTATAGATTTATTGGTATTGAAAAATGAAATCCAAGGCAAGGCCCTTGTCTCATATACAAACATCATCTATTTATGTATTAATGCAACAACAGTTACTGTGATATCTTGGTGTCAGTGTTAAAGCTAATATAAAAATGTGTCCCATATAGACCCTCCTCTTGCAAGACTAAGGTTTAGCTGATTATACCTACAGAGGTTCGTTTTCCTTTCCTTCTTTCTCCTCCTTTCATATCTCTCATCTCTTCTTTTTACAGGATGTTTAAGGGCAGTAGCTTATTAAGAATTAGAATTAGCATAATAAAAGCTGCAGAATATCTCTGGGTGGTTCTGGGTTTCCTCAATACACACTCTCGAGTCAGATATTCATCTCTCCAGTTTCCCAAATAAAAATATAAGAGAAAATGGGTCTGGCCTGTATTCTCTGTCATGAGAATCCTGAGCCAGGAACAGCTTCCTCAGCCCACAGTTTGCTGTTTCAGTCACTGCCCTTTCACACTTGCTCACTTTTCTTTGGATACTGTGGGCTAAATTCTCAAGAGTGGCTTTTAATATTGTGTGCTTCCATTTCTGCATGTCCAGCTTTGGACAGCCAGCAGTTTAAATCCAAGCATCCCAAAGATGAGGCAACCAAGAATGGAGATCACTTATGAAGACTTAGGCTTGTATCCCTCTGTTACCATCTTTATTTTTGCCAAAATGTATAGCTATTGGTGTGGAGGTGGATCTGTGGGAGTGGCAGACTTGTACACCTGTATTTAATTGTTGCCAATACCATGTAATTTACAGACAAATAGTTTTAGAGTGTACTAATTTGTTTTCTTCTTTGTAGAAGCATTAAAAGCCTTTGCATGGGTAAATTAGGCGTGTGTTTCTTCCATTTCCCTCATATCCAAGAAGTTCACATACACTAATGAATGATGCAGATTTCTCATTTGTGGAAGTATACGATGTAAAGTGTGCAACATTAACCAAATCCCCATTGCAAGCTTACTGAAACTATACTATGGATGCATTTGCCTGTATATGTCAGATCTGTATGATTTGCTTATAGTTTGGGATCCTGTAGAGATTTTACTTGGGACCAGGTTTTCAAAGGTATTAAGGTGGCTAAAGATGCAGATAAGCACTTAGTGGGATTTTCAAAAGCAGCTAAACGTTTTAAGCACTTTTGCAATTTTGGGTACCTAAGTATTTTTGAAAATCTGGCCTGAGATGTTTATACATTGATTTAATCTCACCCCTTTATCTGGCAGAATACTGAGCAAAGTGTATGTCTGTCCTCTTATAGAAAGGATTCATGAGTTTGGGGTGAGGAAAACTATATATTGCATAAATCCACAGAGCCAAACTCTTTCACACAGCTGTAAATCTAGATTTATCTCTGCTGAAGTCAGTGGAAATACTCCAGATTTGGAGCAGTGTAAAATGAGAACAGAATCTGTCCCTAGTATGTATTGCTTTAAATTTTAATACCATACATTTGTCCAGAATCTAAATGGATCCATGTCTATATTTGTCTTTGGAAGCATATGACATTTGAGAGAGTGGTTCTGTCTGCCAACAAGAATTAAAAATAGCACATAAAGGTATTTAATGCAGAGTAAAATCAGATATAAATGGTGTATGAATACATCAGTGAACAACTCAGGCTGCAACCTCTTTGACAGATTCATGAATAGCTTATCTCCTCCTAATCACTGCATTAAGCACAGTTATTCTTAATGTTATGATGCTACTTAGATCATTGGTCACTGACAGGTCTCTGAGTCAGATTCATTTGATTGTGTTTTTACTTTTCAAGGAAACAAATCTTCTTTGAATGTTACAAAATGTGAATAAATAATCAGCAAGCATAATACTATTTTGCACTTTTATGGCACTTGTCATCCACAAATTTCATGGAACGCTAGAGAGTTGGATATTTAATATTCCCATTTATAAATAGGTAAACTGAAGCAGAGAGATAAGTGACTTGCTCAAGATCAAAGCCATTCAATGGTGGAGTCAGGAACTGAGTGCATTTTTCCTGTGCCCCCAGATCTAATCACTAGGGAGTGGATTGTCTTCTCTCATTAGAAAACCCATGGAAGTTGTTTAGGGGAGGAAATCTCCATGAGATTCCCTTCACAGAGATTCCCTCACATTGTTCTATTGGATTCACAGGGTCTGCCCTCAATGACACTGAAATCTCCTGGAGATCAGTATCTGTGGGTGCTACTTACTCCTCCGTGCTTCTTCCATCTGTAGGGTGCTGAGGATATAAACAGGGGACTGGCCCCAGATTACCCCCAAAGCTATCAGAATCTCAAGGAGGCAGTCCCCATAGAGCTTTGCTCCTCTGATGCACTCCACTCCCCTGTCTTTAACTCCCTAGTAGCGTGACTTCATCTGAGGGAATTGGTAGAAACCCAGAAGGGGAAGCTGGTGGTAAGAGCAAGACTCTGGCCCCTTCTGCAACAGTCAGCCAGTATAGGGAAAACCCACTCGACATCCTGTAAATAACGTCTGCAGAGTTCACTGCTGTGTGCATTCCCAGCATGCTGTGCATACCCACCTCCACCCCTCTCTAACAGCCTATATGGGCTTACAAGCCAGAATGTGGTCCTGAGGAAAGAGACATGCCACACGTTACTGAGCCTGTTCAGATCCTTAGGGAAGGCTCATCTTTTGTACAGTAGCAATTTTTCATAGCTTAGTACCTCATCTGTGCCTCTTTAAAAACAAAATGCCAAAGCCAATCAGGCCCTACTGCAGTGTTCTTGGCAATGGACCACAGACATAAATAGAGGCATCAACAATTTATCTTCCCAAATCAGTCACTTGTTTCTAATAGGATCCAGCACACTGGGTTAATGACAAGCAGAGTATGCTGCTGGATTATGATTCTCCCAGGATCAGGAAACAGTCTTTAGCTAAAGCAGCATTTCCCAGAGATCAGCCTTAACCTAAGCTGAAATTGTGCCCTTGAAATCAATGTGTGGACCTCCTTCCCCTCCTGGAATAGTATGTCAGCCTCTTCTGCAGCAATATCCTTCAGTTGACCCCACAAAGGGCACGCCATAGATCTGGAAATTCCTATGCGGGTTGTACGTGAGACTGGGAAGGAGTATATGGAGCTGCAAGAGGAAACACATGGAAGTTATAATACATTTCCACTGGAACTCTGCCCTGTGGTGGCGCTTAGAGGAAATTGTCGGGGTAGCTACACCTAGTGGATTTTCAGATAATGGTAAACAACCACAGACTCCAGAGCACAGGCTAAGCACAGAGCTTCTGTGCACATGGGGCCATAGAGCTCCAAGATTCATGTGGGATCTACATATTTTGGGGGCCAAGAACTGGCTTTTTTCACAGCAGACAGATCCTGCATCCTGATAGAAGCAGTCAGAGGAAATACAGCAGGCAGCCCTATTGCATAGCTCGCCAGTGTTCCAGAAGAGTATATCCCTGGTGTGCTCTTTATGGAGTGCTGTATATTCTCTGTGCAGTGGTTGGCCTTCTAAGCATCCTTCCTTGCTTCCTTGGCACTGCTTGCAAAGGGACAAAGGGGGATCCTAGCAGGAGACTGAAATAGGCTGGCCTGTGTATAGGCAGCCTGATGCAGGGAGCAGCTGCAGATTTGTCCATAATTAGGATGCCCTGTTTCTGCTACAGGTTTTATAAAATCTGTTATTTGGAATGTGTTAAAGAATAGTTTTCACATACAGATTTGAGCCTGGGGCTGTTCACAAATTCTTTGTAGAAGCATTCAGTTGGCTATGCAATATTCAGTAATCACGGCTTGAGCTTTTTGTCTGTTTTCCTGTTTGTCTGGTGTTGTTTTGATTTCCTGACTGGAGATGTCCTAGCCTCCTTTATAAATCACTGTATTTTAGGGTGAAAGTAGAGTTGTTTCTTGATTTAAACCAATCATGATTACAAACCTGAAATTCACTGTTCCCCAACATGTGTGTGTTCAGCACCAAGTAAACAGGGGTCCTGGACCATGACATGACTAGGGCTCCTAGGTTTTATAAGAATGAATTAATAATAAAGTTAAGTCATATGAAAGCTCATGAACAATGACTAATTAAGGGGTTAGAGTTACAAGATACACATCTCTCTGCATTATTATAACTGATATGAGGATCAAAGTAGAAGATGACAGGCCTGGCCAAAGTCCACCAGTGCGCACACAGGTAACTGATCATGTGACCCATGTCCATTGGATCTTCCTAATTGTGCTAATGCACCCCATTGAATGATTCAGAGGCCCAAACTCATTGCTAATATGGCCAGGGTGAAAAATTCCTTCTTACCCAACATCCGGAGATTATTTAACCATTTCATCGAGCAAGTGTTACTGGAAGTGTACTAAGTTCTTCGTCTCACACTGAGCTCTTGTGAATGTTCCCTTTCCAGCTTATGAACCTACTTGCTTGTAAAGCTCTTAAGATAAAGAGTAAGTGTTAAGAGGAAAAAATCAGCTGGAAATTTCACTGTGGCAAAAACAGTATCTAGAAAATGACTCTGAACTCTTGGGCTAGTAGAAGTGCTGATGGTGTTACTGTTGCCAAACTCAGAAAGTAACAGAGACTAATCTCTGAGATCCCTTCTGTGGAAGAGGAAGACTTTCATGGTAAGAGTGTGTGTGGTCAGATGGAGTTTGAACATCACATTTAAACAAAGACAGGTTAGGAATCAAATATCCTACTTGTTCAGATACCCCTAGCTATTTCCTTAAGGACAGAACAGAAACGGACTGTCCTTATTTTGTTCTTATTCTGCAAGGTGTCTCTTCTGAAGTCCTCAGATATGACAGTGCTGGGTTTGATATAAAGGTCAGATAGAGACATTAAATAGATTTGTACTTCCTACCTGCCTATCAGTAAGAGACATTAATCATAGATTGGACAGGGGGGACATCAGTGTTCAAATCCATCTGTGACTCTAGCATGACATAACATGCACAGGTCGTTTCACCTCTGCTTCAGTTTCCCCGTCTCTAAAATGGGTGCAATTATTCTGATCTACTTCAAAGGAGTATTGTGAAGACCAGGAGTATGTGCATCATGAAGATCAAATTTACTAAACTGTATTATAATTTGAGTCTGGTCCAGGTGATTAGTAATTGAAAGTCGTTGCCATTCACAGATGGGTCAAGTTCCAATAATTTTCTTCATGTTTTTTCTTGTGTGTCTTTTAGCAGATTTCAGCTTCTTTATTGCTGTTGAACCAGCCCATATTTTACTTGCCAAAGGCCTGATTCTGACCTCAAAATAGGTGTAAAACAGGATTAACTCCATGGCAGTAGATTGAGTTACAACTTGTGTAAAACTGGCTTGAGAGCAGGATCAGGCCTAAAGCCTTTTACCACGTGATGCTGCACCACTGCAGAAAGAACCGTCTTGTGAGCAAGACGTGATTGTGTGATCAGAAAGCCACTGAAGTTGAGAGATTATAAAATAGTTGATTGATTGATTGATTGATGTTCAGTAAATGCCCTCCTCCCATCTGTTGAGGATTCAGGTAGCCTGACCTTCAGCCAATGGTATCCCTATTAATTGATGGTATTAAGTTGACTGCATTGGCTTTAGCTGATATCATTTTGGTTGTTTGGTTGTTTTAAAAAAAGATGGAAAGGGAAGATTGGAGACAGTGGCTACTGACACCTGCTGTGTGATCATGGTATTAATCTTCTGCCACATTGACCCATGTAAGATGATTGAAGGCAGGAAATAAAAACCAGTCTTTTATCCCCACTGCTGTGTTTCACATCTTTCTTCCCTTGCTTTCTCTAATAACTGGACACACTGATTATCTACCTTCACCTACACATCTCAGTCACACTCCTCTCTCTGTAGAGAAGCATGTTTCTATCTCTTTACTCAAAGGATGCAAGAGCAGAACCAGGCACTTAATATTTCTTCAAGGGAAAACATCTTTATTCTTACTATATCTTCAAGGAAGTGTTTGCTCATTCTTCTTTATGTTGACCTTTTTACCCTTTTGAATATTGATGCAATGCTGGAAAAAATATGCTGATCGTACTCGGTAAACAGAGGGGGAGAGAGAATTTATGTGATGTGCCTAATAGTCATGCCTTTGGTGACAGAAGTTTTAACAGTTGGGTGCACTGGGCCCATGAAACTGAAACAAGAAGTCCCATTGATTATTAATGAGATGACATGGCTGAATTTTTGTCGATAGTTCAATCTTAGGGTCCCGGTGACACTATAAAATAAGGCACCCCAGCTACCCTTTTAGAGTTTTCTAGAGAACTCTTCTAACAATTTACAGCCATGTAGTCTGCCGGGTGCTGTATATCTTTCTATAAGCAATGTAAAATATGTTTAGTTAACAGGAATGTGTGAAACATTCCACTCTGGTGTTTCAGCTACCTTGCTTCCTGTTTTCAACTTTCAGATTTACAGTCTTTTCCAGACATCCAAGTTCTTTTTTTCTGCAGCAAACCAAATTATACATATCAGGTTTTCTTTAAGGCGAGGATTAAAAATAGTGTCACACTGATGTTACACTTAGCTATAATTCTGGGCCTGGCTCTTCTCTCACGCTGCTTTGATACTATTGTAACTTCATTGACTTTACTGGAGTTAATGCTCATTTACACTGGTGTCAGTGAGAAGAGAATCAGCACCTCAGTGCTTCTGATTTCCATGAGCATTCCCTCAGTCTACTGTGTTGTAGTTTAGCTATGGGGGGAGGGGAGGAAGGGGAGAACTACATATGGGGCTTTTACTGTAACTGAAGTACTTATCACTTCCCAAACCAATTGGTCACTGATAGCAACATAAAACTGGTGGTTGCTGTCTCACTTTTGGTAAATCAGATGCAGAAGTCTTATGTAATCAGATTTTGATAGTTTTCACTCACCCTTAACTTCACTAGGGCTTTTGATAAATCACTTGAATGTTTCTGCAATACTTCACTACTATTATTTTTATTGTTATTATTACCATAGTGCCTAAGAGCTCTCCTCCTGGGCCAGGATCTCATTGTGCTAGCTGCTGTACAAACACAGAACAAAGAGACAGTGCCTGCCTAAGGAGCTTACAACCTAAGTCTAAGACAAGAGACAACAAAATGGATAAAAACGATGGGGAAGTAGAAAGAAATAATGAGACAATATTGACCAGGAAATGGTCTCAGCACACCAGTAGTACTAAGTCATCAAACCCAAACTTTGGAGACATCAACTGAATCTCAGGGTAAGCAAATCATATAGAATCCTAAGGACTAATCCTCAATTCCTTACTCAGAAAAATTCCCACCTACTTTAAGATCTTCATTAATGACTGAGCAAGGAATTTGGATTTGGGCCATATAAATCTGAGATGCAAAAGACCGACTGGATCTTTAGCAAGATTGTTCTATGCAGTAAAAGTTCTAATGCTTTGTCCAGTGTTGGTTCAAATGTTTAATGTGATGGGACTTCCACCACTTCCCTTGGGAGGCTGATCCACAGCTTGTTAAACTTTGCCACTAAAAAGTATTTTATTATATTTATCCTAAACTTTCCTTTCCTTAATCTTATCCTCACTAATTGTACCCATCCCCATGCACAGTGCCTCTCATTACCTGGAGTTTATACACCAACTACTTGTAGCGTGAAAACAAGTTAGAGAGCCTTGGGGCAGTGTAGCGTCCATTCCAACACTCCCTTGCAGGTTCGTATGACCAGTAGGGAGATTAATTTGAATAACATTGTCAGACACTTTTGTCAACTCACTCTGCCTAAGTGTCAATTGATTCTGGCCAAACATTTCCACACAGCCAAAAGGGCTAAGTGCTGAAAAGACTTTCATTTGACAGTGAGTTGAAAGATACTAATACTTTCCACTTATAAAGCAAGCCTCCTCTCAAAGCACTTTGCAAACAATAGGCCTGCTTCTCATTTACATTAAAGGTACGTCTACACTGCAATAAAAGCTGAGGCACCAAAACTCAGAGTCTTCATCGGTTGGCTAGGGCTTGGGCTGTGGGGCTAAATATAGCCATGGAACTGCTTGGTCCTGGGTTCAGAGGCTCTCCCACCTCACAGGGTCTCAGAGTCCAGATGCCAGCCGAAGCCTGAACATCTACTCTGCAGTTTTTAGCCCTTGTGGCCCAAGCCCCGTGAGCCCAAGGCAGCTGGCTCAGACTGTGCTGCAGGTCTTTTATTGCAGTGTAGATGTACCTTAATGTGTCTTTGCTCTGCCAGTGTAAAGGGGCCTTGCAGTGGGGGTATTTAAGCAGTGCAGTGGGCCTTAGTGTAAATAAGAATCAGTCCTATTGACTAATTAAGAGCCAGATCATATCATTAAGGCATAGGCCTTCACTGAGGGGGTTGTTCAGAGCCTCCCATCCTCAGTGAGGGCTCAGGGATTTACAGGGTGTCCCAAAGTTCAGGAGGAACACACTCACAGAAGTATCCTTCAGGCTGATGCAAGCAAGCACTCCTTTCTGCAACTGGCACGCTCCATGGGTTAATGTGGCATATGATGGATCATGGTCTGCTTCCTTCCTGCCCACATTGGGGTGTTTTGCAGTTACAAAGGCACAAGCTAAAAGCAGCCTCTGTGCTCTGGAGAGAACAAATAAAGCAATTGTGCCTGACACCTCTACAGGGTATGGTGCTGGGGAGAAGAGACACTACATTCTCCACTTCCCTGGCATGCCCTTGGAAAGGCCAGCCAAAACCTGGCTTCCATAATCCCCTCTTGATGTATGGATTATTACACTCTTTGTCCAAAGGGGTGACTGGAGCATTGAAAGGTTAAGTGACTTTCCCAAGTTCAGCGATGGTATCAGTACAGAGCTCAAAATACAACCCAGGTGCCCTGATTGCCAGTCTTCTGCCCCCACTGCTAAACTATATCCCGTAGCAATGAGTAACGGGGATGTATGTACTGTGGAATTTGCTTTGATATATATATTAAAGTGTAATCTAACTGGATTTCAATTTCTTTTTTAATCAAAGAATCACTTTTCTTCATCCAAATATATGGTTCAAATGAAATTGGAAAGGCCATTTATAATTATCTTCAAATATGATTCACATGAACAGGCTCTGTTTGAAGTCACTGAGTCTCAGCAATATTCAGAAGCAGAGTTTGAAAGGAAAATAGCAAAAATACTCATCACTCCAAAAATATGAATCTCATGTCATTGCTATTAGAGGGCCAAAACCTCCTTGCTTTTAGGTGTGGAGGGGATGAAAGGAGAACAAACACCAACCATGAGTGACTAGTAAGAATATAAGATGACGAGAAAAGTCAAAGTGGCATCATCATGCTGTCCTTTTACTGAATCTGTGGAAGTCTCTCTGTGAAACATCAAGTGGCTCCAGGGATTTTGGTGGAAGTTACGAGGTGGGGAGGGGCAGAGCTTGAGACAGTTACAACAGTGTTAGACACTGTAGAAAGCCCTAAAATAGGGAGATAAATTGATATTTTGTCTGCCAACAACCCATGCCCCCAAAATCAGGAAGAGCTAAAGCTGATTCTGGGCTCTACCCTGCAAATTTTTACCATAGGGGGAGTTGAAGACATTCAGAACTTCACAGGAGACACTGAACACCTGCCTGGACTGTCCTGTATCATTTGTCCTGCTCTACCTTGTCATTATCTTTTGGGAGCTGAGGGCTTCCCCATGTTTAGATGGAAAGGCACAGACTGCACAGGCCCTGAAGGCTATATTCGTATAAACCTACACTCATTACAGGCACTATACTTTACAGGCATTCATTACAGGCACCAATATACTTCTAGGATGGGCATTAAACAAATACAGACATTAGTGAGATAGGTAGATAAGACAATTAAAATAAAATCAAACAGTCTAAAAGGTAAAGCTGCTCAAAGAAAAGGGACACATTTTCATGAATCTTAATGTTTGTTTTTTTATAAGCTTTCTGAAGGTCACTGAGTGCCCCATTATTATTATCTGTGATTGTTTACTTTAGTCCCAAAGTTTGCCATGCTGTGGCTTACTCAGCTTTCCCCACCCACAATCACCAGCTAGAGCATTGTTTCTAATCACAATAACTCCTGTACCTTCTGGATGCATATTTTTTCCTGCTTTCCTAGTCTCTAGCAGAGACACAAATTCCACAGCTCTTGTTTTGCTCCTATGAAATTGCCACCAAATTATTGTTATAATTTTATTATTTGATCTTCAGATGGTGTAAGTCAGCATTGCTCTCACCATTGCAATGGAGCTACCCTGAATTACACTAGCTGGGGAGACAATTATCTAACCAAGATCTCAACCAAAAAAAAAAAAAAGGAAAAAAGGAGAAAGACAGTGAATAACATACCAGGATTCCTCTCTCCTGAAAATAATATAAGAAGCTGTGTTACTATCCTGGAGTTTATTATATTAGGATGCTCTCAGTTAGTATTAGCCTGGTTTATGTCACTATCACCAAATTTAATTCAAGGAACCGTGACAAGCTGTAAAAATACAGAGATGCATCCTGCAAGTGGGCAGACTGGAGGGTGACTAAAGAAGAGGTCAGGGCCACTGCTATTTGCTTAGGAATAGATATCCTTCTGTAACTGCTATAGAGAGGAAATGATGACCGAGCAAGGTCAAAACAGACTCAGCTTGCATCAGGCAGCTGGGAGATCATAGGTTAAACATGTGCTATCTTGTGCTATGCTGCATGCTAGAATAACACAAAGCATCATGGGAATGATGTATAGCCATGATTAGTCAAACTGGTCCTGGTTCAGTACAAATTCCATCTGGGTCTATCTGAGTTTACTCAGTGTTTGAGATAAGGAAAGAGTATGAACCTTTCTACAAACCCTGGAGAAACTAGACACCTAGACTAAAAACACATGCCATTAGCAGTAGTAGTCAATAATTTAAGAGCTTATCCTGCTCCCATGAAATTCAGTGGGTGTTTTAATGTTGATTTCCATGGGATCAGGTTTGGACTCTTGGTTTCTAAATTAATTTTTAATCCATGTGTATAAAAATACTGAACTAAATTGTGTTTGCAATATTCTATGCCCCTCCCCCATCTGCATTCACCCACACCCTAAAGGCCTCAACTACACAGCCCGTTCAGTTCCCCATCTGCTACAAACCCCTTTAATTAGCAGCGCCATCCCCAGCCATTCATGACATAGCCTGTCTCTCAACACAAATCTCACAAAGGACTGTGGGATATGGAGGGTCACAGGATGACTTGTTTGAGCCTCACAGACGGAAACAAGCATTAAGAAATATTGTGGTTTGTTTTTTAAGTAACTTTTCCCCTTCTCCCTACCCCCAACAACTGTGATAATGGGACAGTCCTTTGGATGTTCCATTTATGAGGGTTAAAGGGTGTTAGAATGATCAGTGAATCTAGTTATCTGATCTCTTGCATAGTTGTCACAGATTATAACAGGAAATTAACTCTTTGATTTTCTGGTAGGGAAAAAGTCAGCACTTCATTCTAAGCACTGTGTTATAATAAACTACTACCCAAAGTTTATATCTATTAGCTATTGCCATTGATTTAGGTTGTGACTTGAGCTATTGAGTAAAAAAAATTGTTTTGCCATTGAGATGATCACTTTGCACTCAGTTTCCTTTCCTGAATGGGCAGCAACAATCATAGAAACTTAGAGGAAACTGAAAGTTCATGAATGTTTGTGATGCTTGAAAGGCAAAGGTTTGAATTGTGAAGTTCTGTGAACCTATTGTTTTGGATTTGCAAAACTGGTTAAAGTTTGCAGACTTTTTTCCCTTCTAATTAAGCTTTTTTTTTTTTTTTTTTTTTTTTTTTTTTTAATATTATTAGGTGTGGAAGAACAAACATGGATTTGATTTGACTTGATTTGGTTTACACAAAGGCCATTTTACACAGCTCTGGCAGTGTAAAGGGACCTTAAAGTGGGAGCACATTTGTTTTTCAATACTGAATCACATTTAAAAAATAAAGTTTAAATTACAAGAGAAAACTTTTTTTTGTAGCTAATGGAAAGAGTGTGGTATATATTAGAGACATGAGAGCTACACCCAAAATGTTTAGGTGAGTTTGTACATTAAAGTTTCCACCTATTTTAAAAATTAACCTGTGCAAGTGGTAAATTGTCACCCATGTATGCAGCTGACAATACATACACAGTGTGTTGTACTTGTTTGTGTAAGCACCATTGTGCATGCAGAAGTGTAATCAGCTTTTTAGGGGGGGGAAACAAGCAAAACAAACAAACCAACAAAAATAAAATACAATACAATAAAAAAGAGGTCACTATAGAGATAAACAAAATTAATTTTTGGACATTTTTACAGCCTAATCATTCCTTTTGTGCAATTTTAATAAACATTGAAGAGATATAAACTGTTTATAATGAACCTGCTGACATTTTTTTTAAAGTTTTTTGGGAAAATTTCCACAATTTGGAATAATCCTCTGTAGAAAAATCAAATAAACAGAATGAATAGAAAATAGAAAGATAGTGTGCTCTAACACTGTAATTGTTTTAGGATGAACATTCCGTAGATGACATTTTATTGTGTTAGTGATGGAAGTTCAAACTGCAAGCAGAGAGGCATAGCTTGTTTCAGGTTTAACTTTCTTTTTGATTTAATACTGCTGGCAAAACATGAAATAAAAGTCAGATTAAGCAAAAAATAGGAATTTAAATGGAAAGAATATTTTACTGGACAGGTAAATCTCATTTGTCATAGTGTGATACTCTGTGTCTGAGAACAACACCCCAGAAACTCCGTATTCACCAGTGTCATATAATTACGATATGGTCCATACAAAGTATGTCTTGTTTAGTATTATTTTAAAAGTCTTGATCTGCTGAATACTAGTATCCTGTTGGATTGTATGTGCTACTGTAGTATGTGAAGTTATAAAATATTGTTGTAAATGCTGCTAGAACATGTTGCAAGGTGGGAAGCTCCCACAAACAGCCTTTCAGGCACAGCACTGGAGTGGCCAGACAGCATTAATGGCTATCTCTCACCCGTTCAAGAACAGATTCCATTAACAGGAATTGTTTACAGTGAAGACTTCACTGTAGAAAGCACATTCGTAATGGGGTTGCTTGACCAATAGGAAGCAGCCACCTCGTCACATGCATGGACTGTTCTAGCAAGCTGAAACAGACTATAAAAGGAGGAGCATGACTTCATCACTTGGCTCCATTCCCATTCAACTGAACACCTGAAGAGTTGTCTGGAAGACAAAAGGATTTTGAAAGGGGGGAGGGGAGTCCCAGCTAGGGAACAAGGCTGTCTAGCCTGCATTTAAGGAACTGCTTGTACCAGCTAACAAGGGTGAGACATTGTTCATTCAAATTTCGGTAGTGTGTAGAACTTAGGCCTTTTCTGTATTAGAAAGGTTTGTCGACAGTAGTTACATAGGTGATCAAAAAGCTCTGTAATTACAGCGCTCCAAGGGCATAGCCAGAAGTGGTTTTCTGGCAGGGCCTCTGATTGATGTGGGTAAGCCTGGGCCACTTCCTGCTTCTGGGCACGTGACAAGAAGCAGGAAGTTCGGGAAGCGACTGGGCCAAGAAACTAAGCTGCGGGACGCTCCAGTTACCTTGGAAATTGGAGCTTTCGGCAGCTTAGTGATTCTCCGCTGATCGCTTCCCAAACTTCCTGCTTCTGGCCACATGATAAGAAGCAGGAAGTATGGGTAGCAACTGACCGAAAACTGCCTGACGCTCCAGGGTAGCTTAAGCAGAGCGTCGGCAGCAGAAGCAACAGATCAGATGGGCCTGCTTTCATCGGATGGGCCCACCCAGGTCCACCCATAGCTAATCCCCTGCAGCGCTCACACCAGTCCACACAGCACTCATTGTGCCGCCAAAGTGCATCCACACTTGGTGCTCTAGTATCGACAGTGAGAGCAGTGCACTGTGGACAGCTATCCCATTGTGCAACTTGCCACCTTTTGCTGCTAGGAATTGTGGGAAGAGGAGAGGAATGCAGTGCAGCATGGGTACTAGCTCAACATCCCAAGATGCATTGATTTCCATCCTATCATTCATTGGGTTCCCAGCTACATTTTGCATCATTTTTCAATGGCCCTCCATTTCCTGTGTGCCTGCCATCTCTATCAGAGAGTATGGACCCTGCATTGTTCTCTACTGTTTCTGTCAGTACTCTGAACATGTCACAGCCGGTTGCACAGTATATCATGAGCTCCAAATTGGAACAGGAATCCAAGGTCCCTGACCTGTTCTGTGACATGCAAACAGCACCGCATTACTGTTTTCATTCATGGAGCATCTGCACACGGTGAATTACTGCTTTTAGGTGGATGAGACAAGCACTGAGTAGTGGGATTGCATCATTATGCAGGTCTGGGATGACAAGCAGTGGCTGCAAAACTTTCGAATGCGTAAAGCCACATTCATGAAACTCTGTGATGAGCTTGCTTCTGCCCTGCAGTGAAAGGACACCTGAATGAGAGCTGCAGTGTCAGTGGAGAAGTGTGTGGCAATCGCTGTGTGGAAAATGGCAACGCCAGACTGCTAATCAGTGGATCGCTAGTCAGTTTGGAGTCGGGAAGTCCACTGTTGAAGTTGTGTTATCTCAAGTGTGCAGAGCTTTAAATAGCATTCTGTTGAGAAGGACTGTGACCCTGGGCAATGTTCGTGATATAGTGGATGGCTTAGTAGTGATGGGATTCCCTAACTGTGGCAGGGTGATAGACAGCACTCCTGTCCCAATTTTGGCCCTAGACCATCTCGCAATGGAGTACGTCAGTAGAAAGGGGTACTTTATGGTACTGCACGTGCTTTGGATCACCATGTGCATTTCACTGACAACAGTGTGGATTGGTCAGGAAAAGTGCATGACGCTCGTGTCTTCAGGAACACTGGCCTGTATAGGAAGCCATAAGTGGGGACTTTCCAGACCAAAAGATTCCAATAGGGGATGTTGAGATGCCCATAGCGATCCTGGGAGACCCAGCCTACCCACTAATGCTATGGCTCATGAACCCTTACACGGGCAACCTGGATAGCAGCAAGAAGTGCTTCAATAACAGGCTGAGCATGTGTCGAATGATTGTTGAATTTGCATTTGTCAGGTTAAAGGCATGCTGGAGATGCCTTTATGGCAGGCTGTACTTAATGAGGACAATATTCCTGTGGTTATAGCCACCTGCTGTGTGGTCCATAATTTATATGAAGCTAAGGGCAAAAAGTTTGTCTTGAACCTGCATATGAACAGCCAGATGCTAGGGGTATTCAAGGGGATACAATGGGGGTTCATATGGATCAGGGAGGCATTGAGGGCCCATTTTGAGAATAAGAGCCCTTAAGGAGTTTTTGTGAACAGCACTCTGCCATTCTACAACCACTATCCAGCTTGAGCTGTGTACCAGTGGCAGGTGAAAGTACCATTTGCAACACAGAAATAAAGAGTGCTTATTGTTCTCAGAGTTTGCCTTTATTACACACAAAACAGTTCACAACACAAAACAAACACAGGGCTGGAGGGGAAAAACAGTGGGAGCCAGTGTGAACTATGAAAGACGGGTGTAAGTCCGGCTGTCGTTCTAGTAGCTGTTTGAAGGGGTGGAGTGTCATAAGGGGTAGTGAGACGGGCCGGGAGTTTGGTAGGAATGTGAGGGGGGAGTTTGGCGAGTGCAGGGAAATCAGTTCTGTAGTAGCTGCAAGGAGGGGGGCGAGCACGCATGAACTCTGTCTGAAATGACACTATTGTCTTCAGCAGGTCCATCGGCTCCTCCATGTCCTTAATTATTCGCTCATGACCTGCTCCTGGTTGTTCTTCCTTTCCTGTCTCTCCATCTTCTGACTTTTGGATTGCGACTGTCTCCATGCCCTTTTTTCTCTTTTGGCCACCTCATGGGACTGGAGGAGTTCCTGGAACATCTCCTTCTCCAGGGTCACTTTGTTATCATCCGGAGGTGGTTTGCTGGTGTAGGGGTTTTAGCGGTGAAGGTCATATCTGTGAAGGCACAAGAAAGAATGAACAGATGCATTATTGTGGGTGCCCTAACACTATAAACGAATGACTGTTAAACACACCTCTTTCTCACAGTATCCTGGGCAGAGCACATCTCTGTGATCAGCTTGGTAACGGTGAGTTTTGCCAGTGGTAGTGGGATGGATCCTCCAACTGAATTGAAGTTCTGGGTGGCTGGTTGCTTTGGACATAAATGCAGGTAAATAGGGAAAAAAATTCAAATTGTGCTACCATTCTCCACAGGCAGGGGCCATAGAAGGTGATATCTCACTCTTGAAAGTTACCAGGGGTGCTAGGATGCATCTCCTCCATGCGAACAGCATCAAACCAGGTCCCTATGTTACCCACCTGTGTGCTGCTTTGATCCCCACACAAGTGATTGCTGACTGACACAGGAAAATGTCCTACAACGGGGGACAGAACAGAGATACTCTGCCAAGGAGTCTGAGACAGAGAATTGGAGAGTACCTACAGGAAAGTTTCCTAGAGATCTTACCGGAGGATACCTCTGAAATTTTGGTGTGCACTAATGTGCTTCTCAGCTGCACTGCCTAGCCATGCAAAGGAATGGGAAAGCACATGGAAACACAGCTATTCAAACAAATAGTGCTTTTCAAACAAACTTGTCCCTGGCTCTGGGTCGTCCTCCAACTCCACCTCCTTGTTGAGAGACTTCTTCATCGAGGTTGATTCTGGTGGTCACAGGATCGTGGAGATATCCATGGGTGTCTTGGGGGTAGATATGGAGTTGCTGAGGAGGATTGCTTCTAGCTCTTTATAGAAGCAGCAGCTCTTTGGCTCTGCATCAGAGTGACAGTTTGCCTCCTTGACCTTCTGGTAGCTCTGCTGCCACTCCTTGATTTTTGTTTGGCCCTTCAGCATGTCCTGCTCATAGCCCTTCTCCACCATGGCACGAGAAATCTGGCTGAAGGTATCAAAGTTCCTTCAGCTGGAGTGGAGCTGGGACTGCACAGCCGACTCTCCCCAAATGCTGATCAGGTCCAGAAACTCCAGTGTGCTTCAAGTGTGAGAGTGTTTGGTGCGTGGAGTTGCTGTGGTCAGCTGGGAAGATGACATGTGGGCTCTCCACACTGACCGAGCAGGAAGTGGAATTGCAAAAATTCCCAGCATTTTAAAGGGGGAGGGATAGGTGGCTGCAGAGCAACTGAGTTCAAATTCATGTCTAGAGCAGTCAGGATGGGTATTGTGGGACACTTCCAGAGGCCTGTTTACTGCGACATAACCAAACAGTGGTGTCTACACTGATGCTTTTTCGATTGAAGTTAGGCAAAAAAGCTTTACACATCTTGTCAAGGTGGTTTTATTTTATTTTGTCAAAAAAACAGGACAGTTTTGTCAGTGGAGGGGTGTGTGCACCAGCAGTGTGCACCAGCGGTGTGTACACCATCACTGTTTTGTTTTAAAAAGTCAGCTTTTTTCAACAAAGTACTCTAGTGTGGACAAGGCTTTAGACTGCAATCTTATATTTGTTTCATTTGATAAGTTCTTTTCATCTCTTTATATTTGCCATTTATAATTACTCAAAATCTTTTTTCCTGTAGTTAAAACTTGTTTAATGTTTTATCTTAACCAGTGTATGCTTGAGTGAAGTGTTTAGACAAATTGCTCAGTAACAAAAGCTGGTGTATAGTCTTTACACTCTGAGAGAAGGGCAGACTGGATAATAATCTCCACTGGTCAGGCTTTTTTGACCAGGGTTGGTGGTGTAGTCCTGGGCTGAGGAGCCAGCTGGAGTTTCTGTATTTCTGGTTCCTGATGCAAGTGGCTGGAAAGCATTCATTGAACTAAGATGGGTGTAAGGGCAATACCTGCCAGGGGTTTGTGGCCTGTCATAGCATCAGAGAGTGAGAGTGAGCCTAAGCTGGTCAGACAGAGGGCTCAGTGGTATCCCAGCTCCCAGGTGGTACTCCAAGGGTTCTGCATACTCTCACACATAGCTTCAAAGGAGAAAGGATTATTTCAGATTTGCTAAATCACTAGCATCCAATGTGATATTAGTTTTGTTTTATTTGTGCAGGTAAGCTGAAGCAAGCATTTTCCTAGTAGTGCTGTGTGTAAACAAATCCCATGTCTTCTTGAACCACCAGAGATGTTAAGATCTGAAGAATCAATTTGAAATGTCTGATGAAGAAATGGTGTATTTCTAATTCTCTCTTTCATCTCCCCTTCTGTCTTTTAATTGCTCTGGCACAGAAGCAGTCTGAATTCTGTGTGGAGATGCAGAGAGAAATTCCTGCAAGAACTAATAGAGTTGGTCGGAGAAATTTCAATGGAGCATTGGAGCATGTGGTTCCATTGAAATCAAAATGATTTGCAAAATTGAATTGATTTCACCGGTATTTTGTTTTGGAAGAAAACCATCCCATTTTTAGAACAAACATTCTAATTTTTCATTTTGAAACAACTTTTCACTTAGAATGTTTTTAACTTTTGTCATATATTTTAATAAATGCTTAAAATAAATGTAGTGAAACACATCTTAAGCATCTACTCAAGAGATCTACTTGAGATCAACATAATCAGTTGTTTAAGGGAGGTGGAGCGGAATTTGTTCTAACTCCAGATTCTCATTTCCACTAAGGGTCACTTAAACTACTATGCCAGGCCCCTTTAAGGCCCATTTACACTACCAGAGTGGCATAAAGGGACATCAGTGTAAATATGACTCTGGCCAAGTTTGAGGATACTTTGGGTTGAATGCTTAAGACAGGATTCTTGCCTAATAAGGACAATCTCATGTTCAGATCCCACTGTATGTATTTTTTTTTGAATGAATGAATGAAAATCAGTTACTGAATTTTCATTACTGAGCAAATTTGAACACGTAAAGCCCTATTGGCTTGATTTTCAAAGGTTCTGTGCATCTGCACTTCCCATTGACTTCAGTGCTATACACAGTTGTCAGTCCTACATAGTCATTAATTATTATCAGATTATTTTATTAGTCATACAGTCACACAGCATTTTTCTATATATACTTTCTTCTGTCAAGGAATAGGCATACTTTTCATGGACTCCTATATTCCTTACAACATACTGAGGCATTTGCAAAAGTTCATATCTAGCTCATTTCAAGCATACGAAAAAATCTTTTCAGGATTAGGTCTTGAAATGCATGCACTTCTTCTAGGCCAGTTGAATAATGAAAACAATCTTAATTATTTCCAGCCTCTATAGTGGTGTATAGAGTAATTAACTATGATGTGCACTTCACAGCTAATTAGAGAATATATTAGCACCAAACTAATTGGACACAATAGCACCTCTGAAGGACAATAAAACAAGTTTATCACCTCTTGCGATTGACATAAGTGCATTGTGAGTAAGATCAGGAAAGCTGTGAAGATGTTCTTAACAAGATTAATTCTTCACTATTCCATGCACTTCAGGTTCAAGTAATTTGTTTTATTCCATTCATTGTTTTTAAATCATATCTTCCTGCCGGCCTATTTTGTAGGCCCCATCTCTCTCTATCCTCACTTCCCTCCACATACCAAACTTATTTGTGTACCAAACTGCATTGTGGTGGTGCTCAAGATTTAAAACAAGTCTCATGATAATAGTTGATGTTCTTAAAGCCCCTCTTCCTGGAGTCATGTGAATATGCGATAATTTCAATTTTAATTTTAGAGAAAAAGTATGTTTCTAGCCCTTGTGGTTAGAGAAAAAAGCATGAAAATGGGACCGCAGTGTATTTTTAAAGGCTTAATTACTTGAAGTCCTATGAAAAGAAGACAATACATATAGAGTTCTTTTCATTTGACTTCCATTTATTGACACCACTATATGTGTGTGTGTGTGTGTAATTAGTATTTAAATCTCTTTTATTTCTTTAAGCCACTCATGATTTAGAGGGGGGAGCTGTCTCATGATTTTTGAACTTTTGAGGTTGGCAATATTGCCATTATTAATACCATAACTTCCTCCTCTGGTGATTCTATAATCTGGAAAAACCTCTCTGAAGTACTCTACCTCATTAACTCTCCATCTTTTTTTCAAATCTTATCTGAAGAACAATTTTTTTCTATCTTGTTTCTACCATAAAGTTACTCTCTCCCCTTTTAGCACAACAAGGTGGGTGAGGCAATATCTTTTATTGGACCAACTTCTGTTGGTGAAAGTGAATAGGTTGGTGTACATGTACGGCGCTGCAGTGGCACAGCTGGAGTATTTTAGTCAAGACTCTACTATGCTAGAAGGAGAGCTTCTCCCATCAGCATAGTTGATCCACATCCCTGAGAGGCGGTAGCTATGTCGATGAGAGAAGCTCTCCCAACAACATAGCACTATCTACACTGTGTGTTAGGTTGGTATAACTGCGTTACACAGCGAGGTGGATTTTTCATACCCCTGAGTGACATTGTTATACTGATATAAGTTTGTACTATAGACCTGGCCTCAGTCTACACTCAACATGAGAACAGCTGTAACACTTAAGGTCTTGTCTACAGTAGCACTTATGCAGGCAAAACTTTTGTCACTGAGGGATGTGGAAAAAACACACCTAGGCATTCGTGTAGCCATGTTATGTCAACGGTGAGAGCTTTCTCGCCAACATAATAAAACCACCTAAAGAAGCGGTGGTAGCTATGTTGGCAGGACAGCATCTCCTGCTGACATAACACTGTCCACACAAGTGCTTATACCGACAAAACTTATGTCACCCCTGCCAGCATAAGTGCTAGTGTAGACAAGGCCCTAGAATCAGTGTTTCTATGAAGTCCATGAATTTAAGCTTTCAGCACTTCAAAACAGTACAAACAGTTATTAACCAGACACTAAAGATGACATACTCAGTCAGCTGGAATCTCTGCCATCTTATCTGAGGCATGTGGTTTGTTGGCAGCAACTCTATGGAATGAAGTAAGTTGAAAGGGATCTTCTTACTGAATGAGCTCCCTATGAAGGGCAGTATATGTCCAACTTTTGGGAGATGTGCATATTGAGGGAGAAACAAAATGGTTTCACATGATACAGTTCCAGTCTGCAAGTTAATAAGATCTATGGACAGCAAGAAAAGCTGGTACTAGGACTGATCCAAAAAATTCTATTGAAAATCAGTTTTGATGGAAAACTGGGTTTTTAACAAAATGATTATTTTTCCCATAAACACCATCTCCTTTCCATTGAAAATTTTATTTTCTTGTTAAAAGATTTCAGCCACAAAAATTTAAACTGTGATTCATCCTGAGAATTTTAGTTTGCTTCTCATATCCTTATTCTTTTCTATGAGCCAGGAACTCCAGATGGACTACATCTCCCATAAGGCACCAGGATCAGGGACAGGCTGTTGCACAATTTGCCTTCACCAAAAAAGAAAAACTATGATTCATTATGACAGATGTTGTGCAGTTGGCGATCCTAGCTCATAGAAGAGAATGGGGACACAAGGAACAAACTTCAACTCCCATGAGGCATCCCTCGGTGGTCGAGAATCATCTCTTTCATGAGTTTTATTTTATATGGATCCTCTGGTGACTGAGGTGTCTGATCCTTGTGCCACAGACTTGGCAGACGTTGCAGGTGGTGTTGGAGGCAGGGTTGGGCCACGATTGCTGCATGACAGTTGTGTGTCCTTTCCTTTCTGGTGTTTTTCTGTGACCAGGGCAAGGCGATTTTCCTCAAAAGTGGTCGTTCCTTCTCTGACAAGCCTTTGCCATTTAGCCTGTCTTGGGCCACTGTCTCCCACTGTGTGAAAGTGATGCCACATCTCTTGATATTTGTCTTGAGAGTGTTTTCGTAGGCATGCATCAGGCATGCACACACAGTGCCCACTTCACCTCAGTTGGTGCAGGATAATCAGGACCTCCACACTGAAGATGTTGGTCTCCATGATGACACTGACATTAGTGCGGTGATCCTCTGACTTTATGTTGAGGATCTTCCAGAGAAAGTGCTGGTTCTGGTGTTCCAGGTTTTTCAGGTGTTTTCTATAGGTCACCTATGTCTCGCAGCCATAGAGGAGAATTGGGATTACCACCGCTTTGTAAACTAAAAGTCTAGAGTGTGTTCTGAGGTCATGGTTGTTGAACACCCGATGAGAAGTGATGAGGCATTACACTTCCCATTTTTGGCCAAAATATTTCAGTTTTCACAATGTCTGTGGGACATTTAGACAAAAATGAACATTTGCATGGGGAAAAAAAATTGGATTAGCTCTACTAGTACAATGCAAAGTGGGCCTTCAAAATGAACTTGAAACCCTAAACCAAATGAAGTGTGTTATAGGTTTAGTTAAGATACAATAGAGATGTGTGGGGATCCAATATAGCAGTGGGGCTTGCTCCCCTCTATGAACATTCAGTGTAGCTTAAATAATATACCTCATCCTATTTTGTTTTTAAAATTACCGTTGTAGTTATATCTGTGATTGCAGATATGTGATGTACTACACTACTACTGTTTGTTTTGGTCTTGTAGGCAGGCCAGACAATTAGGATGCGCAAAGCATTTTGAAACCAAAATGCAACCAAACTGTTCTTCTGTTAGACCTTAACACCCGTGAGAATGTCCCATTAATTTTAAAGGTAAATGTGAAATACATTCTCAAAGCCCCACCTATAATCTTGAGGGGTGATCTCAAACAATATCACCTGTAGCAGTACTGGGAGATAAATGTTTCTTAACATTACCAGTGGCCTAATTTGCATTAGAAGTTTTTGGACCTTTATTTCTAAATGAGTGCAGTTCTACTGGTGGTAGTGGCAATGAAAACTGTAGAGAAAGCTCAGATGTGCCTGGGTTACAGTAAAGCTGCACCCAGTGGGAATTTATTATCAAAAAAATTCATAGGGTAGAAAAAGCCACTGTGAGTGCAATTGTTCAGTCTAACAAGAAAGGTTGAAAACATCACAAAACACTTTCCCCCTTTAGCCCAGTAGTTCATCTGTACTTGTGTAGATTAAATATGAAATGTTATGACATTTTGGGACTTGTTCTTTAAAATGGCTCATTGCTCACAAGAGAAGACCCTGTTAATTCTTTTAAACTTTGATACACAGCTGTTCAAATAAACTTAGCTTTAAGGAGATGATCGTCAGGAACATTTGTACTTGAGCTTTCTTCCTCAAAGGAAGAAGTCTGAATTTTGCTTTTAATTTCATATGAACGGGCAGGGGCTGTATTTCCTCAGCAAAGAGAAGATACAGAGGCCTTGAAACATAACTGTAGGAGATGATAGACAGGACTGGGATTTCTCAATTGCCTCCTGTGAATCCTGAAATCAAAGGACATTGATTGCATAGTTAGTGCATTTTATGCCCACTTTAATGCTTATGATTGATGTCCACTCAGTGCTTAGAAGAAGGTGAAAGTTTCAGGATCTCTGCTGTTGTGCTCCAGCAGAAAATTTCTTTCTGACCCTTGATTTGGAAATTAGGGCAAGTCTACACTTAAAACACTGCATCGGCACATGCAATGCAGCTGCTCCACTGTAGCACTTTAATGAAGACGCTCTATGCTGGTGAGATAGAGCTTTTCGATTGGTGTAATTAATCCATCTCCATGAGAGGGGGTAGTTATGTCAGCGGGAGAAGCTCTCCTGCTGACCTAGAGCTGTCTATACATGGGGTTAGGGCAGTATAACTACATCGCTCAGGGATGTGGTTTTTTCACACCTCTGAACGACATAGTTATACCAATATAGGTCTGTAGTGTAGACCAGACCTTAGCTTTGTCCTGCGCACGGGAGCAAGAATTGCTATTCATAGATAACTAATAATCCCACTTATACCCTGAAGTGTTATAGCCTGATTTTCAAAGGCACTGAGCACATGCTACTTCTGTTGATTTCAATGGGATTCAGCACTTCTGAATTTCAAGATTCTAGAAACAGGAAAGCCTGATTCTGTTCTGCTGGACATTGATTTAAATTAGAAGAAACTCGCTTGAAGGCAATGGAGTTACCCAGTGTACAATTTTTATATGTGCTGGAGCTGCATTTGGCACATCTATGGATGGGGGACTTACATGGTAGAACTAGCTGGAATATTTTTGATGAAGTGTGTTTTTGTCAAAATATGTTGTTTTGTCAAAGATGAAACATTTTGTGGAGATGTATCAATTCTGACAAACTTCTCACTGAGAAGGTTTCTTCAATCCAGGGCTCTGTGAGGTCCAGAGCACTTCTTATATGACGGCGTGAGTGAGAAAGAGAGAGAAATTGGAAACCTGACATTTTTTATTTGAAAATAGAAGATTTGATACAATTCAATTTAGTGAAAGGTTCAGTTTCATTCTGCAGCAGAACCAAAATCCATTTTGAAATTTCAAGTCTTTGTAAAGTGGAATTCTTCGTCTCCAACTGGCTTTAATAAAAGGTTTATTGCCACCTTTTCATTCTCACCACCCACTAAACTTGGGAGTAGCTGCAGGCTGATTCAGCCCCTGGAGTAAGCTAGAACAGCCTCAGGGCTGCTCTAATTTGTATCTATAATGGTCCTATGTCGCTATTGCACTGGTCCAATGCTCTCAGCATGCCTAGTATACCAGGGCAAGAAAAATGGCATAGATCATCTGGCTACACTAGCCTTATACCATTTAGGCATTCCTCCATAAAGGGAAATCTTCAGCTGGTTCTGTATGATAGATCTCTGTTCCATCTACACCTCTTGAAGAGTGGGAAGGGGATGGAGTTGGACTGAGGATCTGGACCCCATTATCAAACATACAGGATAAATTAACAACTTCATTCCAAAAGCTGCTGTGCCTGTAACTAATACCAAAGTTTAAAGAGAATTGAAATCAGCTACAGGCATATACCATGCTAGTGCATGTTCAGCAAGAGAATGGAATGAATCATCCTTTGTACTTGTCTATAGTAGAATGAATGGGAAGACAAAACAGAAAGGAGATTAACCAGAAATATTTACTTGATGCTCTTGTTTGAAGTAAAACAGTTTATAAAAGTACAAGGTAGGCTCTTGAGACAAGAATTTAATGATAATCCTTTGGGCCAATATTAAAAGATCACAGGCAGATGTTCTTACTAATCACCTAATAGCAATGAGGAATGTAGCGTATGAAATCTCTCTATGAAGCAATACATTTTTAAAACACTGACATTTTCATGTTATCTTTTTTTTATTATTTTACAAAGATTAACATAATTTGTGAGAAAGAGATATGGTTTGTTTTCTGATAAAATGGATTGAATATTTCCTTCAGGTTGGAATGGGATTTTGGGAAGCACTACATGACTAAGGCCTTGTCTACATTAGTACTCCGTCCCGTCGACATAAAGTGGCTATCCAAGCGCTTATGCCGGCAAAACGTATGTGGCTCAAGTGGTGTTTTTTTCACACCCCTGAGCAACAAAAGTTTTGCTCGCATAAGTGCTAGTGTAGACAAGGCCTTAGAAGATACAGGTACTTTCAAGTCTAGGCTGCCAGCTCAGATTCAGCCTCGGTTAGCAATGCCTAAAAGTCCTTATCTGATGGCTGCATAGCAGTCCATGTGCAATGAGTTAGAGTCCTCAGTCCACATCCTACATGAATTGTCTCCACACAAAATCAAATAGCCATTTGGCACGAGTAGGGTCTCTTATTGGTAGTTCCAACAAAAAGGCCAAGGTTTAAATGAATGATTTTCTCACCTGTAATGATGGTCACTCTAGGTCAGGGTAGAAACATATCAATGGGTAATGTGGACAACAAACCTTAATAAAGCTACGCAAACATGGTATTATATTATATATTAAACTCTCATTCTCCATCTATAAACACTAAGGAAGTATCTTAGCACCAAGAATTGTCTTTTCTTTTGTACCATATACCTGTAAATATGTTGACCTAAAACCTGGGCTATACTGCCACACAACTGGAGTAGCTAGCCGGAGAAGGATACTGTAGTGCAGGTCAACATTGTGATGAACTGAGCCTGAACAGCATATCCTACATGATGATCTCTCTGCCTGTGGCTGGGGTAAGGGTTGTGGCCAGGGGAAAAAGGGGTGTCGTCAAGCATCCCTATGCCATGCTGCTTGCCAGCTGCCACCTTGGCCCATAGGGGCTTTCAACATATGGTGCAAACTACAGCAGCCTTCAGGTTGCTCTGACTTCCTCTATGGAATACACTTAGCCCCTGGATGGCCCAGGATTGGACAAGTCAAAAGCAGCTTTAAGCCCCTTTCCTTCCTGGCTCTCTCTCCCCCACCCCTCCGGAGTTGCATTTTCGCTGCTCTGAGACAATCACTCTGACTAGCTAACTGAACCATGCTTAATTATTCTTGCTCTCTACTCTAAAAGGCAATTCCTTGTTTTCAAGTGAAATCAAAAGGACTCATCTCAGAAAATAACGTTAATTAAACCCATGTTTGTTTCTGTAATACAAAAGGATTACTTACTAGATGAAGGATGGTAATGAACTTAAATTTCACCTGAAGCCTTCCTGAATAGATATATAATTAGAAGAAAAAAATGGCTTGAATATGAAAGTAAGAAGCAAATCTAAGAGTTGAGCAACCTCCAGACATTTTGCAGTTCTGGTATGTTCTTGTCTGATCTTCAACAAATGTTTATGTGAATAATGACATGATTTGATGAGTTAACAAGGTGAATACAAAGCAATTGTCTGGAAGTATCTGTCACATACTCTAAGTCATGTTTCTTAAGAGAGGCTTTTCAAACGCTCGTGTATTGATTAATGACAGAACTAGATGGGCCATCAGCCATTGCACCTGCTTAATGACAAACACACTCTTGCTCTCCACAGCAACACAAATCTCTAAACTAAAATTAATTTTGAAAGCTACAAGCTTGGAGGCATTCCTGTCTTTTGCATCTTAGTCAGTATGAAGTTATATCTGAAATCTATACCTCATATTTTCTGTTAATGTATCATAATAAAGTGTGAAATTGCATGTTGTTCATTATGAATTACTTATCTCTGATCAAGAATCCAGGGAAGTTATTCTACTGATTCCAAATTCTATGTTCTGGGTTTTGTACTAAGAATGCTTATTACAACCAAAGACATGTTATGGTAAGCACTGGTAAGAGACATAGATGACGGGTATATAAGGCCAGGGAAGGCTTAGCCTTCCCTGACAGTAAGGCATGGGCCCACCCATGCTACGCCCTCATCTGCTGCATCGCATGGGTTTGGAGGTGGTGTCAGTCTTGGCCAGACTGCTGAAGCGGTCGGAGCTGGGGTACAATTGGCCACCCAGCTGGGGCAGACCAGCCAGCACAGGGACGGAATGGGTTGGTGCTATGCCGCTGGGGCAGGATGGGCCTGCAGCCACTCCAGCTCCAGAGCCAGCAGCACTCTGGGGGCAGAGGTACTTGGGCCGGTGGCTCTCTGGAGGCTGGTGATGCTCCGGGGGCTGAGGTGGACTGGCCAGCCCGGGGCTAGGTTGGGTCTGCACTAGTGCTGGGGCAGACCGGGCTGGCATTCCAGCAGTGGGGCCACCTGGCTGGCTTGGCTGGTGCTTGGGCCGCTCGGGATGGGGCTCTGACAAGAGAGGGAGTGGAAGGGGCGTGGCTTTGGGTGGAAGGGGTGGGGCCAGGGGCTAGCCTCCCTGAATGGGCAGTTCATGAGCCATCCACAGTAAGAGGTAACCTGTGGTAACCTTAGAAAGAGATACAAGATCCTCCAAAGGAAAAAAAGACATGCTTATCCAAGAACATTACAATTAATTATTATAACAAAGAACTTCTAAGGGAAACCACATGGTCCAGTTAGCAAGCGAGGCTCTGATCCACATAGGTCATTTAGGTATTCCTACGCTCACTGTGGCAGCATCTAGCCCCTAGGTCCCTTGCTGCTTAGCAGGCTCCTCAGCCCTGATTTAGGTACCGAGGTTCCCCAGACAATGCATGGGGAGAGAGGTGCCACAGGAATGGATCCTCCAAAAGCAGGGAGCTGCATTCACGAGCCTGGAGTGAAATGTAGAGGAAAAGGTTGGTGCCTAGGCCAAGATCCTCAAAAGCATTTAGGCCCCTCAATCCCATTGATCTGGTCCTCCAGGTTCCTGACTAATAGCTCAAGAGGTAGGCACCTCTCTCTGCTCAGGGTTTTCAGCTATGAACTGTGTCCTGGAGCTAGGCACCTCAGTCAGGTCAGCTGCATGGGTAGCCCATACCCGAGCAACTGAAACCCTGATTTTCAAAGAAGCTGCCAGAGTGAGAACAGCCTGGTAGGTTAGACCATTCAGGTGGGATGTAAGACCTGTAGGTTCAAATCCCTGCTCTGCCTGAGTTAGAGCAGCAACTTGAACCCACATCTTAGTGAGTGTTATAACCAGTGAGTATTCTGGGGTGAGTCTATCCTGATGGCGTTGTTCAACTTTATATAAATAATTAAACACTCATTGTGGCAGGGATTTGATGCTGGGTCCCCCACACTGCAGATAAGTGCCCTGATTCTAGTGTGTAGAGTCAGTGTCTTCCTTGCACTCTAGCCAAATGAATAAATATGTTCCTGGGGAGATAATATAGGGCACTAAAGGGCTCTTTAATCTAGCAGAGAACAGCATAATAATAACTATTGGCTGGAATTTAAAGACATACAATTTCATAGTGAAGTAAGGCACATTTTTAACAGTGAGAGTGCTAAACCATTGGAACAAACTATTAAGGGAAGTGGTGGATTATCCATCTCTTGATGTTTTCAAATCATGGCTGGATGCCTTTCTAAAAGATCTGCTTTTGTCAAATGCAAGCTATTGGAGTCAATGCAGGGGTAACTATGTAAAATTCTATGGCCTATGTTATGCAAGAGGTCAGACTGAATGATCTACTCATCCATTCTAACTTTAATATCTATGAGTTTGTGGATCTATGAATTGCAGGTGAAATTCTGGTTGAAATCAATGGGAGTTTTGCCTTTGAGTTAAATGGGGTCAGAATTTTGCTGTCCTTGTTTTGATCCACCTTAAATCTCCTCAGTGAGAGTGGAGAAAAGGCACATTGTGTTAGCTCCCTGCATCTAAATGTTCTCTTAATCATGGATTTGATTATTCCATAGAACTGATGGATTTCTTTTTGAGAATATACCTAAAACTTAGTGCCAGGTTTAGATTGTTTTCATGTATTGAAAACATGTCTGACATAATTATTATAGAATAAAGCTGGGTTTTTTCAACCTTTGCCTTCCATTCAATGTTTTTTATTGATCTGGTTGTTTACTTAAATTAGAATAAAATCTATATATTAGTAAATAATGGGACTAATTCCCTGATTTTTATGAGTCTTAATAATTTGACCTACCAGATTTTTGTTGTCTTGTGGTATTTATATGTTAGCATACTTTTTCCTTCCCACTGCAGTGTAGGGAAAGCTTGCCTTGCTGCTCACTCTCTCTCTCTATCTCACTGTTCTTTGGATATATAGAAAATATAGTAGAGCTGAAAAAAATCATTCAGCAAACTGAAAACAAAACATTCAGTTCTCAATTTGTCAGCAAAATCTGGCCAGGTTCAGAAAACTACAAGGGTAGGTCTCCCGTGAAATTTTTAACCAATTGGTGAAGGCGTTTTCTTGGGGAGGCTCATGTTTGAATACTGAGTCTGGACCAGGAACTTAAATTCAGACCTCCCTTGTCTTTGGTATGCATCCAAACTGTAGGGTATTCTGGAGAGGGTTGTTCTCAGTTGTTCCTGTTGAAGCTGTTGTATAAATATTTCAATGTTCACTAGAGCAGGGACTTAAACTCAGAGCCTCCCCCTACCAGTGGAGGTTTTATATCCACCAGGCTATTCTGCTCTCAAACTGTCTGCTGAAGCTGTTCCACGTTGTATAAATACATAAATATTCATTGGAGAAGCAAGAGTGATAGCCACTCTGTAGTCTGATGATTTAGGCATCCGGGAGGTTGGAGATATGGATTCCAATCCTTCCTCTGAATCAGGCAGAGATAACATTTGAATCCATATTTTCTATCTCTTAGGTGACAATAGAGTTAGTCTCACTCACTCTCTCTTCGGCCCAATGAATTTTTAAGTATTTTTATGAAGTGGAACAGCTTCAACAGGAAAGACTGAGATAAGAATATTCTATAGCCTTGTGGTTTGACTGCTTACCAAAGAGAGAGGAAATCTGAATTCAAGTCCCTGTTACAGAGAAGGGCTTCAAAAGCGCATCTCCTACATCCTAGGTAAGTATCTAAACCACTGGCCTAAAGGTTATAAGGAACACATACAGTTATCTGAAACTGGCCTGTAAAACCTTTCCCCAGCCCAAACAAATTGGCAAATTGTTTTAGGTCGAGTGAAAGTGCATTTTTTTGTGAATAAACTATTTGACTGAAAACTTTTGCCCAGCTCTAGTTATAGTCGAATTCATGCAGGTCCTAGATGTGAAACCAGTTCCATGTGGGCACAGATGCTGGCCCATGTAGACTCAGTTGCAGGATCAGGGTCTTAGTGAGAGCAGCAGGTGAGATCCGGACCCAGATCTGGCTTCTTTACAGTGAAAAAAGGCTCTGGAACAAAGTAAATGGCCTCTTGGAGAATCAACTCCAGCTAGGGAGGGATTAGCCCAGTACAAGTACTGAAGAGACAGACACAAGTGTAGGAAGTGTGTCCAGCATGGGCATAAGGCTAAGAGGGTCATGTGAGAGACAGGGCTGTAGCAGGCAATGCTGTGGAGGATCTGGGCAGTGCAGAAACCTATAGAGCAGGCTGGGAAGGTTGTCATAACTTAGCTACCAGAGTTGTGTAAGATACACTGGTGATCATTCCAGCCCTCATAATAGTGCAGGAGGCAAGGGCCATAAAACATCTTAGCACCCCACTCTTCTTGGGTTGTGAGTTCTGTGCTGCAGCTTTTAGAGACACAGGACAGAATATCACTGGGTGTCTTAATTTTATAAGTGATTGAAAGCAAAGCACACTTCTTTAACAATATTTGGTAAAATTTCTAGGAACCTGTTTCACCTCCCACCCAGCTTCAATTTCAGTTTCTTATGAAACCCCAAATCAGTCTGACTTTTGATCCACTATCTTGGAGAGTGATACTGTGTCAAGCCAAGAATCTGCAAACCCCAGAAGAAAATGTTACTCTTGGAAATATCTTTGCAGGTTTTATCTTTCTTGTGGTCCCCTTTTCACCTTTCACAATTGTTAAACTACTTTTCTCACCCAATCTGCTCCTTTTCATGTTTTATTTTCCCAAGGCTTTCCCACCCGCTTCCCTTAATCTACACACACTTTTTCCAGATGTGTGGCAGATATTGTCATTTCTGAGCACATCTCTGAAAACAAAAACATTCCAGAGGCTAATTTGTTTCAGATCACTGGGGACTTTGTACAGTGTGCAGATACCAGAGGAGTTCAGAAGCTTGAAGAAGCCTCTCCTCCAAGCCTTCCTTAAAGATCTAGTAGCATGAGTCCAAAGTGTGTGTACACAGCATGATGAGAAAGCAGTTTACTCAAATTCAGGGAAGAACTGGAAAAGAGTTGTGGGTGAGCTAAATGTTCATTCTTGTTTGCTAGTTTTGTTCTAGAATGTGGAGAAACCTTTTGATAACAATCACTAGATGTTTATCCCACTAAGTGGGAGTCAGGCCTAATTGTGTTTCAGTGACAGCTGTTTGAATTTGAGCTCAGAATTGGGTCATGTGATGTGGTATCTATTTCTTGATTGGATGACTTAATCTTTATAAAGAAGAGCATGGCTTTAAAAAGTCATCAAATTCAGTAAGTTTGAATGGGAATAGATAGACCTGTGCTCTACTAGTATAACTAAGCTTGCTGACTTTTCTTTATGAGTAGGGTAGATTGTGGGGCAATCAGAGCAACAGAGATAAATGTATCTGACAGTTTCTTGTACTAGATTCAGAGAGCAGAAGAGAGTTGACTTTTAGGGGCACATACATATAAACATCAGAAGGTTAAGAAGGCTACAAGCTACTGGGAATGGAATTAGGTGTGCCAGATAAGGCTGTTTCATGTGAATGATATCCATCAGAGAAAGGAGAGCTTTGTTTGGGAATCACCTTGCATGTCATGAGTCTTTTAGGCATTAGGTAGCCTGAAGAACTTTCAGTCTCCATAACTGGCCTGGTTTGTATACTGAAAATGTTGACTTTCAGTATACACAGAGAAGGGGGAAAAACAAAACAAAAAAACCTCAGGAACAAATTTATTGAACTTTCAATTAGTCAGTTGATTTTCCTACCCCCCTTTACATGACATCTTTTGTTTGTTCCAAACAATTCAACAGTTCTGATTATGTTTTCAAGCTATTTTTCTCAGTTAGAATAGCCTTACAATGTTATTCTTGGCTTTGTTAACCAATAATCATGAATGCCATGAAATATTCAATGGCATAAACCAAACATAACACAGAAGCTGTAGAAAAGACATTCATATTCTTGAACATGTCGAGGCTATGTGTGTGGTATTAGTAGATCATGATGATCTAAAAATCCGGTCTGTTCTCATCTCTGTCATTGTTCAGGATGGCAGAGACTCCAAGCCAGTTGAATAATGTCAGAAACTATTTGTGATTAATGAATGTGACAACTGACAAAAAAAAAACCCTCTTTGAATATAATGTGACCAGCTCTAGTAGAGACATGGATTTTGAGGGGAAAATACCACACCACACACTTAGGAACCCTTTTTAAAGGATACTCTCAGTGCAGGTGAAAAAAAATCAGATTGACAGCAGAGTTCTTTCCTGATGTATAGGGCAAACACAGTCCAGCATAGGCTGCAGCACAGACATCTCCATGCTGCCTGAGACAAAGGAGTTGCTTTAGGCATGAAAGGATAATTCACTCTCCCTGCCCATTCATCCCTTGCTCACTCTGCTGAAATAGTGCTTTCTGTGATCTGGAAACCTGGTGTGAAATCCTGGCTCTATGGAAGTCAATGGCAAAACTCTCATCGATTGAGGATTTCATCCCTCTTCTTTAGGGACTGAATCAACCCCTCAGGATCTCATTTCATTTAGGTGTCAACTGTGATGCTTCCCAGGGGTAACCAGGGTTGTGAGGCAACTGACTAACACTTGCCTTTAGCATGAGTGAGTCTTGTCTGTGCCTGCCATCGGTCACGTCGCCAAACACATTGGCCACAGGCAACACAATCACTCCCTTCTCAGCTCACACAGGTTGCGCTGACTCTCTGCAGATTAGCAATAGGAACACTGCAATCTCTGAGTGTTTCCCTGGAGTCTGCAACCTCTGTTCCACTGGACACTCACAGATTCACTGCTCCCAAAGTACAACACACCCCAGATTACCCCTTCTATCTCAAATCACTGTTTCACGTAACACATAGCTCTTAGTGAAAACAGGTAAAAGTTTATTTAACAAAGTATAGAGATTCAAGTGCTAGCAAGTAGAAATATTGGAAACAAATGGTTACATATGAAATAAAAATGTAACACATTCTAGAACATAGACTTACTTAAGGAGTTACTGTTATATCTTATAGGACAAAGCTCACCCCAAATTCTTCCAGCATATTACAGCCAGGCTTGGCTGTGATCTTCCGTTCATGAGCCAAGCCACGTTGTCAGTTTGCTGCCTCTGTGGAAAAGATCCAAGTTATCTTCATGTTCCCCTAGTTATACCTGCCCCCTCCCCGCTGCCCCAAACATTGTCTTATTCACAAACAATGCCACCTGCTGGTTTGGTTTTTTTTCCCCTTTGTGCCTCTTGTCAATTTCACAGTCTCTTGATTAATATTCAGCGTGGACTGTGGGTGGGCCTCCGCTGTGAAGCAGACAATACACAGTACACACATGACCAACCAGAGAGAGATAAATGTATCTTCCCTCTTACCTGAGAGGAGCATGTTTACTACCTTCTGGTGACCTGCCTTAATTCACATACCTTAACAACATAATTTTCATTATCATTTCAATTCCTTTAACATCTGTACATACATTTGCAAAGATTATGATGATCAGTGGACTCTTGGCAGACCTCAAGTACCCCCCTTTGCAAATGTAATATGCATACATCTGAAGAAAGGGGATCCCTGTAAAACTCTGTGCACTCCCAAGGTCCCTGAGATACACCAACCATCCATCCTATGGTAATGATTTTCGGTCACTATAAAATTTGGACAGAATTCTAGAGGAGAAAGACGTCATATCCCATTATCAGTCTGCTGAACCATCCAGCCTTCCCCTATGCCAAGATTTAGCTAGCGAGAAAATTAGTTTTTTAGTAATTTAATATGGTTTAATATATTTTAATAGTCTTTTCTATTTAATAGGTGCAGTACATTAGATCAGACACAGAACACATGTACAACAACCATACCTCTTTTCCCAAGGGTCTGCAATTACACTACATTCCACAGATAGTGTGAACTATTTTACTACACTACCAGTTTCAGGGAAAATGAATACATGGTTTACTCTTACAGTTGTGTATAGAGAATTTATATGCTGTATACCACAAAACTGTATAATGAGCTTAAACTCAGCTGTATACATGTAGTGCTGCTGTATTAAATGTTTGTGTTATTAATGCAAATCAGTCCATGGCAGTATTCATCTTGTTATCAATGTTACAGATGATAGATATTTTTATACCCAAAGTATTACCTTGGCCTTTGTGCTGAAGCAGTATGCTCCTTGAGTTGATGCAGATTAAACTTTTCTCTCTGCATTATTAAAAGTACAAATTTAATTAATCAGGCAATTCCATGTTTTCAAGAGTTTGTTTCTTAACATCATACACATAACTTCACGCAAGCTGTCAGAATGATTAGTGTGTAAGTCCAGAGCTTCTAACACGATGTCCTGATACTGGATCTCTCCTTAACTCTATGGTATGTTGTACAGTTCTGGAACAGCCTTTGAAGGCGAACAGGGGGGGCGAAAAGCCTAAATGGACTCAAGACAGAATTTGATAAATTTATGGAAGGGATGGTATAATGAGATTGCCTACAGTGGCATGTGGCCCATGTATGACTGCTAATAAAAAATATCCCCAAAGTCTGGAGACAGGGCACTATATGGGGAGGGTTCTGAGTTACTACAGAGAATTCTTTCCCTGGTGTCTGGCTGATGGGTCTTGCCAACATGCACAGGGTCTAACTAATCACCCTATTTGGGGTTGGGTCAGGTTGGCAGAGATCGTGGGGGTGGGGTTTACCTTCCTCTGCAGCATGGGGCACAGATTACTTACTGGTTTTAACTAGAGTAAATAGTGGATTCCACCAGGTCAGGTTGGCAGAGATCGTGGGGGTGGGGTTTACCTTCCTCTGCAGCATGGGGCACAGATTACTTACTGGTTTTAACTAGAGTAAATAGTGGATTCTCTGTAACTTGAGGATTTAAGTAACTCAGCCAGAGGTTATGGGTTTATTAGAGGAGTGGGTGGGTGAGGTTTTTCAGCCAGTGATGTGCAGGAGATCAGACTAGATTATCACAATCGTCACTTTTGGCCTTAAAGTCTCTGAGTCTATCATTTAGCTGTCCCATGAGGTCCCTTTCAGTTCTCATATCCATGAGTCTCTGAAATGTTCTGATGTGTCCATGCAGGGGCAATAAGAACTAGAATCAAAATAGAAGGCCTGTGAAAACTAACCTGACTCTGCATTGAATTAGCCCTCTCCTTTATTAGAAATGCAAAGACCTCAAAGGTTAGCTGTGGCTCAAAGAAGTGTAATAAGAACAGAGGAGTGGAATCCAGGACACTAGTTTGCAGCAAAATCATTTAACCTCTTTGTGCCATTGTTTATCTGTCTCTAAAATATGTTTAATAATGCTTATCTGTCTCATTGGGATGGGGTGATGTTCAATTCATTAGCCTGTGAAGTGCTTTGAAATCCTTAGATTGAAGGGAATTATGGAATTTTTACTGTTAGTGATCATGTAAGAGACCAGAATACACATGGAGTTTGTCAGAAGAGTCCTTCTTTTAACTTGTAAACTGAGCCAATGTAAGATAGAAGCCATTGAAAGAGAGACCCATGAAGATAGAAACCCACAGGGTGATTTTTACTATAAATGAACAATAAGAACATTTGGATTCAGATCAGGAAGCACACTTCTCAACATTCTGAGTGTGGGAATGGGAATCAGTTTCAGATTTGGAGGTTCTTTTAGGCCATTGCAGTGATAGGATCTTAATTTCCATATGTTCAGAGGGGTTGTTCAGAGTCTTTCGTCATGCCTAATTCTTACAGAGTGGTTTGGGTGACTATCCCCAGACTTTTTGTATTTAATGCAGCAGGGGCTGAAACAGTTTGACTGAAAGCGTGTGAGTGTCATTGGATTAGATAGATTAAGCTAAACTGCTTAATTTTCTCTGTGGTCATCTTTAATAGCTGTTTCATTTTCTCTCTGCTTGTAAGGGACAGATTTACACAGTGTGTTCAGGAAGATCAATGTGAATTAAAGGCAATCAGTTAGGGCAAACAGTAAAAAAAGACCATGTATCATACTCTGCTCACTAAGGACTACAGATAAAGTTATGGCAGCGTCTGGTTGCAGTGGTGTAAATTATTCACCATGTTATTGATTATTAAACAAAACTGGAGGGATAGTTTGATGGCACTGGGGAGCCATTGGCAGGATTTAATCTTCCTTTTCTAAAAGGAGCTTCTTTGTTTTCTGTGTATTGTTTGAGACATTTTTCAATGGTTGCTTATTCATTAAAAAATATAATGCTGACTCATAGATGAAATGCAACATTTAAAGATGTTTTAATATTTAGTTTGTGATTTCCAGCTTACATAATACAAATTGTATTCTTTCCTCAGCCAGTCGGGCTATTTTGAAGTTCTCTGTTGGAGGTTTTGTTTTAATTTACAATTCTTTATACCTATCTCTTGACTAACAAGCTTTGTTCTATTTCATGCAGTTTCAAATGCCCTCATGAATGCTCACTCATCCTTTAAGGGCAACATAAAATGAACTAAGTCATCCGCTTATTTAGTTTGTCTTTATTTTAGGAGAAAATTTGGTTAACCTGAAGTGAAGGGATCAAATGTTGAGTGGGGTGGGCAGGCATACCGTAGAACTGATGCTGGAGATTGATTGAGGAGGGATGAATAGTGATGGGAAAATAGAAGGAGAGTAGTTTAATCAGCTGATTTTCTCCTGATCTGAATTTTGCTTAGGATGGCCTGGTGGGGGATCATCACAGAGCCAAATCTAACTCTGTGAGTCTCTGGGCCATTCCTAATCCCAACACAGTTTAAATCAGCTACCAGGTAGCTTTAAATTCTGCCATTGGTTTATTGTCCCTAAGGATTGCTAGGGTGGAGATTCTCCCTACTCCTGACATGCCCTCTAAGGTAACAAGAAGAGCGGGGAGGGAAATGCAAGTTCCAGCCGTACCACAGATGGGCCACCAAGAATTTATCCTTTGACAGGAGAATTCTCTGCTGGTCATTTACAAGTGGGTTCTGGCCCTTTAATGTCACCTGAATGGTACAAATGGGCCATAAATCAGCTCATAAATCTAGCCCTGTATATGTTGGCATAAAAATTATAATCCTTTGACAGCAATAATCATCTCTGCAGCTAAAAGAGGTATTTCTTGTCACCCTGATCACTCTCTGTGTGTGCGTGCACACATTGTATCCTTTTATGCCACCTTTTGTCTTTTTAGACCGTATGCACATTGGAGGCCAGGGATTGAATGAGTCTCTGGGCTTGGAAATCACCTAGCTCATCCCAGCACATGCCTCTCTATTCCATATCCTGGCAGGCTATGATCTCATTCTATCGAATCAGCAAAGTGGGGTTGGACTTAGTTAGTAACTGAGTGGGAGATCTCCAGGGAAAAACAAAGCACTACAGGGAGTGGCATGAGTGATTCAAGAGGTAGTGCTCTTCCTTCTGAGTCAGAAGTGAATCAGCGCCCCAGCCTAATGCTAGGGAAAGCAATATTGTTATAAAGGTATGGTCTTTCCAGTGAGACATAAAACTGAGCCTCTGGCTATGCCTGATGATTAGAGAACCCATGGAACTTGTTTTAGGAATAGAAAAGTCTTCCACAGTGTGCTACATTCTATCTATTTAAGATCTTCCTTTTGCTTTAATTCAACATTATATTTGTCTTTAATTTCTTTCCCAAACTGTATTGTGTTACTCTGAGCCGTTATAAAGAGTACTGTTCTCCTCCCCACAGATGAGTGATTAAACCAAGTCTACTCTCTTAACCTGTGATCTTGTCAGGTTTCAAATCCCAAGCTAAGAGCCTGGCTTGGTCAGTATTTGATTTTAGAGAGGAAACATTAAAATAAAGCAAACAAACAAACAAAAACCCACAGTACTATAGAATATATTGTTGATAAGTCAGCCAATAGTTCAGAATCTTTCAGAACCAATACTCCAGCAAGGTATTCAGAGGTTCTGTGTTAATAGAGGTGCCTGATTCTAAAACCAGGGTGGCATTTATAGATATTTCTACACAGTAGCTCGGAGAGAGCCTTACAGCCGAGTAGAAAGATTTGTGCTGGAGGGGGTTCAGGAATCGCTGGCGGGGCTTGAATTATTGTGCTAAAAATATCAGTAGATGGATATTATGGCTCAGACTGGAGCACAGGCTCTCAAGTACCCCCTACGCTTGACAGCCTGAGTTGCAATTTTTATTTTTAGCAGAATGCTCAATCCCTGCTAACATGAATGTGTCTTCCCAGCTGGGAAGCTCACACCCCACTGCAGTGTAGACACTCCTTATTTGGCAAGACCAGAGGTGGTATTAGAGGCAGCGAGCCAAATTGTTCTCCATTACATGAGTGTAAATCGGTTGCCTTCACTAAAGTCAGTGGAGATACTCTGGATTTTACAGTGCTGTAATTAGGATTAGAATTTGGCTCGTCATCTAAGGACATGACTGGGAATCTAAAACTCTACCCTGAGTTTAGTTTGTTCTGGGTCCTTGGGCAAATTATTTCATTGCTCTACTTCATAGAAACACAGAAGTGTAGGGCTGGAATGGACAAGTCCAGCCCTCTACACTGTGTGTCTGGGCATAGTAAACATAGATCATGCAAGACATGTGTTTTGTCCAACCTGTTTTTAAAAACCTCCAGTGACGGGGATTCCACAACCAACCTTGGAAGTTCTATTCCAGAACTTATTTACCCTTATAGTTAGAAACATTTTCCTAATATCTAACGTAAATCTCTCTGGCTGCAGATTAAACTCATTCCTTTTTGTCCTACCTTAAGTGGCCAGGGAAAACAATTGATCACTATCCTCTTTATAACAGCCCTGAACATATTTAAAGATTTTTATCAGGTCCCCCCTCAGTATTCATTTTCTCAGTCTGAAACATTAGGTTAATAATTCTCATTGGTCTACTGCAGGAGAGTGTTTTGAGGATTAATTATGGAGCTGGTCTAAAATTTGCTGATGAAAAGTTTTTCTGTTGGAAAATGCTGAATCTACAAAATAAAAAAGTTTCACTTGAATGCGTTGATGTCATCAATATTTTTGACAAGAAATTACCTAATCAATTTGTTCTGATAAAGTTAAAACGTTTGATTTAGATTTTTATATTATAGTCCAAGAACTGAAATATTTTTACTTATTTATATTATATTAATATATTATAGTTGAAATGATAAAATCAAAACAAAATATTTTGGAACATTTCAAGAAAAATTCTGAGATTTCTCCTTTTTGTTCCAAAGAGAATGGGATTTCCATTGTTTGACCAGCACTAATTAATGACCGTGAAGAACTCTTTATAAGTATGCTAATTATTATTATCATCAATATCACACTTATACTAGAAGAACATATGTAACTGCTCATGTAATTGTGATTAAAGAGGTCTCTTAGGCAGCCCTGCCTCTCTCATTGGGCAACTTCAGAAATTATACAAAAGATGGAGTGTCTCAAACAACAGGGCAGAAACAGATGTGTTTTGACTAAACAAAGCTGCATATCCCATAGTCTTTTTTTTAAGTTTACTATACAAATTATATTGTAATTGGATATCTTGTACCAAGATAATTCTGTGATCAATAATAAAATTTGCAGTTTTATATGTCTAAAACAAAGCTCATCAATTTTCATGCTTCATAGCATCAGCTGATCATTTCAGATATCAGAATGGAATCTTTTTGCCCGTTTCCCATATAACATTGCATTACTATCAGAGATAGAGTGCGGGACTCAGTAGTTTAGTGGAATGGGAAATCCTGTGTTCCTAAATAGATATGTTAAGTCTGTGTACTTTGCTTGAATATCAGTGGAGTCACTAGAAAACAGTGACCAAGAACAAATAGATAATACACTGTGTGTCTGGCAATCTTTGTTTGAAAGAGACATAGTATCTAAATTGCAGGGTTGTTCTGTTGATTGGAAGGACCAAGGTGCATTGGCAGAACCAAAGATGGGGAAGATAGTCCGTACAGGACCTGTCTGTATTATTCCTGGTCCAAGCCATTGCTAATAGTCCTTCTATTTAACGGGCATCATATTCACACAAATTAAAAGCAACTTTAAAAACAAACAAGCAAAAAAATCTCTAGGAAACATGCAATTACCACATAAGCAACAAAGTGATTCCTACCCACAATTCTAAATAAAGAGCAAAAAGATGACCTATGGGACATAAGCTGAAGAATCATGTCAGTTAATGGCACTGACCAAGTTAGCACTATGCAGAATATCCCATTGTTCATGAAAGCATGTTGCACATTGCGATGGGCTGTGCTTCCCACACTCACCTTGAAGGGGTTAATGTAGGACAGATGGGCCAATTAAGCTATTCTGCTGCAAACTGGGGGATATTTAGGCTGAGAGAAGTCCTGTGTAAGGCAAGCTCATCTGTGCAGAAACAGATGGTGCTTCTATAAAATCAGGGAGCTGGTAGCAGAAAGGGGGTTGCAGTCACTTTCTGGGAACAGAGAAGAGGGGAGGTGGAAGCCCAAGAGGGAGAATAAGCCCTGGAGTTCAAGCCCTACAAGAAGGGTCAACCCCAGAGTAGTTGTGGAAGGGGAAGGAAACCTGATGGGATTAGGTAGGAAGACACCCAGGGAAACAGCAGTAAGCTGTAGGACTGTGCAGTCCTTGGCTGCTTGTTATAGGGTCCATGGGATGGAACCCAGAGCAGAAAATGGGTCTGGGTTTCCCTACCAGCCACTGGGAAGTGGCAAAAGAGCATTGGAGACACCAGCCAGATAGCTGGTCCGGAGAGACTTTATTACCCAGGAAGGGGAGGACTATTGTGACTTGACCAGAGCGGTAAGCCACAAAGAGGTGCTGCAGCTCCTGAGGAGCAAGAAGAGAGTTTCCAAGTGGCAGAGCTAACTCCCAGGTGCAGCCAGAAATTGATGCTCAGGTGGTGAGTAGGGGTTTCTGGGACACACATTTTTAGAATTATAACATCCTTTTTATGATGACTATACAATTACATTGTTTATTATGTCAATTAATATTTCATGTAATATTAATAAATTATCTGTGTAAAATTAGCACTAAACTAGAAAGTCTGAAAGGCCCTATAATAGTGAATTATTATTATTAACACCTTATAATCATTCATTTCACATCAGATTTTCTTCCAGATCACGTTACAAGTGATCATGATCCATCTCTTTGCCAGAATGAGCTCCATAATTTTTTTTAGGAGTGTAAGAATTGTCTTAGTGGAACAATCAATCATGGCACCATATTTCCTACTAGGGACAGTGCTAGAAACATTAAAATAAGCTTAACACCCTCCCACTCCTGCTTCTATAATGCACTTAATTATGCAATTCTTCATCATGGCAAGATATTTTTCCTGATCTCAGTTCATGTTCTGAAGCCCAATTAGTGACAAGCCTTGCAATTTTATACTAACAGGGTAGCCATGGGAGCTGTTCTATACCAGTAAACATGTAATCCTTTTCAAGGATGTACTAGAAAGTGTGCTTCAGTAATATTGTGTGACGGTGAGTTCCACAGGTTAATTATACATAGTGTTAATTATATATTGCCTTTGATTAAGACTCTATTATAACATAGTTTTCATGAATTAAATTAACATGTTAATGGTATTCTGCCAAACAAGCACATTTTGTGGTGCATTTCAAGGCCAGAAAATAAGTAGTAAGACACCTTAAACAATAAGAGACAACAACAGCATCAGATTAAACCTCTTTGTCTCTCAGTTAGTCCATGTTCTATTCCTTAAGGGTCTTGAACTGGAAAAAAAAGGAAATGGAGGTTTTGGGAGCCTGGACAAAGATTACAGGAAGGCCCCTCAACTAGTTCCTTGTCTTATATTCTAGTCCCTGTCTCCCTGCATACTGGATGATGAACTGGATGGTTTTCAGTTTTGGAGACGTCAGTATGGATGAACTACAGGCCAAACCATGTGACCTTATTCCTGCACATATTTTCCAAGTAAGACATTCCTAATGTCATCTTTGTTCATGATCATTTTCTCTTTCTAGAATTCTGTCAGATTTATGGGAATATCATTGAAAGGAAGACTGCCTTAGTTCCCATACATCCTCCAGCATAATAAGGTCTCCTAACACAGCTGGAGAAGGAAGGAAAGTTAGAAGCAAGCTAAGGAAAGGATTGAGAGAGCATAGACCTCTCTATGTGAGATGGTTGAGTGAGGGTTGAATAGTATGCATCATTTACTGTGATCTCCCAACTGTTGTTGTTTTGTAGGACTGGTCTTGTGGTTAATGCCTTGCACTGGTATATGGGGAATTAATAGATTTTTAAGGCCAGAAGTGACCATTAAATCTTCCTCTCAGACCTCCTCATGCCATATAATTTCTTCCAGTTACTTTTGTATTGGACCCAATAACTTGTGTTTCACAAAATGATATCTTCCAGAAAGGTATCCAGTCTTTATTTGAAAATAACAAGAGATGGATAATCCACCACTTCCTTTGGAAGCATGTTCTAGTGGTTACTCACCCTCATTGTTAAAAAATCGTGCCTTCCTTGAATTTCTCTCTTTAACTTCCATTGTTTCTTTATGCCTGTCTCCCCTAGACGAAGAGTTTGTTACTACCTGGTATTTTCTCTCTGTGAAGATACTCAGACACTGTAATAAAACCACCTCTAAATCATTTTGGATTAACTAAAGTCATTAAGCTTTTTATGTCTCTCACTTTAAGGCATTTTCTCAAGGCCTCAAGTGGTTTTTGAGGCTCTTTTCTGCATCCTCTCCAATTTTTGAAAATCCTTTTTAAAATGTGGATACAGAAATGGATACAGTATTCCAGTACTTGTCTCACAAATGTTGTATACAGAGGCAAAATCACCTCTCTACCTCCTATACATTGCATTAGTTGTTTTTGCCACAGAAGCACACATGAACTCCTGTTGAATTGCTTGTCCGGTATGACACCTAAATCCTCTTTAGAATCACTACTTTCCAATTCTCACTCAATTCCCAGCTCTGGTACAGACTTCCTGTGTGACTTTTGATGTTTTAATCTCTGTCTCTGACCTTCCCTGCTCTAAATATTATCAGTTTTTTCTACGTCCCATCTAGTTGTCCTATCTTAAAATATAAGCCCGTCAGTGCAGGAACTGTATCCAATCTTGCATTTGAACAGTGTTTAGCACCATGGGGTCCTGAATTTGGCTGGCTGCTACTCTAATACAAATAATATTGACTAGGGCTCAAGTTATTCTCAGTCTTTTTCAGTTTTGCAACAACAGCCTCAAATTCCTTCTTTGGTACCCTCCCATTTCTAGAGCCTTCCCCTTTGTAATTAATTTTATAACATATTAGACAAAGCCAGAGAAATCGATTTCAGTGAATGTCAATGTTTTGCTTTTATGTTCCCAGCTAAAATTTAACATTAAGTATTGAAATTATGACCCATTTTCCTCAGATCTTTTGCTTATTAATTTTTTTTACATAGATGGAAATTTAAGCATTGCCATTTTGTTCTTTATCATTAAGTGATTGATAAGCACAAACTATTTGACAGAATTGCCTGGAGCTTACAAGCATTTCAGCAGACATTTAAGCAATGCACAAGTGTTAGTGACTCATGTCTCTGTCTGTATCTTTCAAAGAGATTAAAAGAGAAGAGGCTTACTAACCAGTAGATGTAGCTTAGTCACACTAAATCCCACACATAAGAATAATATAGCGTTAGACTATTGTTCCTCTGACTATTTTCATTAGGGCTCTGCAATCCTCTGCAGGGCTGGATTCATTTACAACATGTTTCACAGGGATTGGAATCCAAGTCTTCTCTACAAATTTTGATTTTAAAAAGATATTTTACATTTATAGAACTTTTCATCTGTAGACCATGGGACAAATGAAGGGAGTTCTTTGGTGATTATTAACACTGAATCTGTGTCCATCACTAGCATGGTGTGTCTGTTCCATAAACGAGGGTGGATATTTCATGCTAGGGAATTGTGACATACCTAAAGGTAATTTTATAAAGGTGAGGAAACATTATTCGTCCCATTTTACAAACTGTATAACTAAAACTGAGACACTGTCCAAGGTCATCCGACAAGCCAATAGGAGAATGAGGAATAGAACATACCTTTCCTATGTCCTGGCCTGGTACTCAGTCCACAGGACCACAGCTGTTCCCAATATAACCTTCACCGGCCATCCACCTGCCCTCTCAGATGCCTTCTCCCTATTTTCACACACTTTCCTTTGATGCCTCCCCCCAACACTTTCCATTGATGCCCTCTTCCATTTACTCCTGGATCCTTATCACCTCCAAAATGGGAATGCTGGCTGGTCACTCAGTCTTTAGTAGTCAGTTGGAGGTACCAGGTAGCACTATGGAACTCCAAATTCTAAGGATCTTGGTGGGATAGGAAGTGGCCTAGTTCCAACCACAATTAGAGGACTCTGACAATGCTATAACAATGATATTTTGGATGTATATCGAACCTTCCATACAACTCGTTCAAAGTGGTTTACACTCATTAATGAATTAGATGTTGAATTTCACGTCACCGTTGAGAGACTGAAATTACCATCTCCATTTTGCAGATGTGGGGAAACAACAGCACAAAAGGGATGTTAGGTCTAATACTTTGACATCATGACTGCACTGAACTCATGTGGACTTTAATGGGAGTTAAGAGTGGCTGGTATGTCATTGGAAGAGCTTGACACTTTTCAGAATGTGTCATAAATGAATTGTTTAAGATCATGGAGAAAGTCTGTGTGATAGCCAGGGATAGAATTTAAGACTCCTAGTCTTGTATCTTAACCACAAGAGCATCATTCCACCCCAGTGTACATTCCTGAATTTCATTTTCATGAATTCAAAGGATGTGTTACTTTGTTAGTGTAAATGAGAAATTTAACACCATGCCTGGTGAATGAGCCAAAGCAGTGGCTCTCAACCTTTCCAGACTACTGTACCCCTTTCAAGAGACTGATTTGTCTTGCCTACCCCCAAGTTTTACTCCACTTGCTTACAAAATCAGACATAAAAATACAAATGTCATAGAATATATTACTATAATATATAAGTAAGAAAATTGCTTACTTTCTCATTTTTACCATGTAATTCTAAAATAAATCAATTGGAATATATATATAGAATACTTAAATTTCAGTGTATAGTATATAAAGCAGTATAAACGAGTCATTGTCTATATGAAATTTTAGTTTGTACTGACTTCACTACTGCTTTTTATATGTCCTGTTGTAAAACCAGGCAAATATCTAAATGAGTATTTGATGTACCCTCTGGAAGATGTCTGTGTACCCCCAGGGATACGCGTACCCCTGGGTTGAGAACCACTGAACTAAAGTAAAGAATCAAACAGTGCGGATAAAGGAAAAAAAAAAGAAAAACAAATTTTAGATAACGTTAAATAGAAAAGGCAATCCAACAGAGACCTACAGCCAGCATGATGTGAACAAGCTTTGGTTCTCAGTAAAATTCAAATAATATCTAATACTATAAGAGTTTTAAGACCATCACAGTACCAGTTTGCACATGCCTGATCGGATTAAAGAGCAAGTCAGAAAGCACACATAAATCCCCAAAGCTGTGCCAATTGTGCAACAGAAGTCATTTTTATATATGCCATAGGTCAATAGAAATTAGGGATAGGCAGAAGATTTTCAGCAAAATAGTCAGTGTGAACCACTGATCCAATATTACAAATAATTCAAATAAATTTAACGTCAAAAGCGGGAATAACTTAAAAAAAAGACAGACAACATTAATTCAAGAAAATGCAGTGATAAGTGATGAGTCATTTCACTTAAATTATGTACAGTCCTTGAAGGGCTTGAGGAGTTGGTCAAAGGCAACAGGAAATTAATACTGGGCTACAAAACAGCTCTGGGGATTTGTGATGAGTTGCAGAATGCTCTGCCTGTAAATTATGAGATGAAATCCAGCCCGTATCAGCAGTGACTGAACATCATTACCATCTGGTGGATATTTGGTGGCCCAATGTGTGTGAAATTAATGTGTGGCTTTAAATTCAGTTCCTAGTGAGTGGGTAGGTGTCATTGTCACAACTGGTCAGTAGAAATTTCTGAGGGTTGGAAACTTTTTTTTCTTACTGTATTTTGGGTCAGAAACAATAAATTTAACCACAACTGAACATCAGTTGTGACCACACCTGTGCATGTCAGTTTTGCATACCTTGTTAGATATTCCTAGCCTACAGGAGAATTGGCATGAAGTAGAGCCTTTTTTGGCAATCCTATGATTGAAGCTAAGAACTGAGTGGGTCATGAGAATGTATTTTGTTTTCACCCTGAGGCAGGGTAGAGGCACATTAGTAGGAACTAGTAAATATATATATATATATATATATATATATATATATATATATATATATATATATATGTTGTTGCTGCCTGAGCTGGTTGGAAAACTTTTCTTTACATCTTTTTTTAGTTTTTCTTTGGGATTTTGAAGTGACACATATGAAGAAAAAATGAATCAAACATTTTTTGTTTTGCTTAAAGTGGAATAAAAATGTTTCATTTAAGTTTTCAGAAACCTGAATTGAAGTAAACTGACAATGTTTTATTTAAATGTAAACAAAATACTTTTCCTATTCATTTTTTATTTTGAAATTTCCTGTATAAAAAATACTTTTCTCCACAAAACCTTTTCTTTTTCTTCAATCAGCCCTTGCTAGACTCATTCCATAAGCAAACAGAGAATTACAGCAATTGGACATCAAACTGTGCTTTCCTCTAGAGTTGCATTCACTCAGAATTATAAAAGATAGTGAAACAAATAAAGGGAAGCTTTTAAAAGTCACTGTGGATTGATTTTGAAATGATGAAAACCTTGTTTGTGATGGTAACCCCCATGAATGAAAAACACAGATGACTAGGAACATCTTGGAGAGCCAGACTGTGAACTCCTTACTCGCCTTGGGGAGCATTTACTCACACAAGCAGTCTGACTGGGAAGGGGACTTCATTCACAATCTCATCCATGGTTTTGCTTTTTAAAGCTATGCCAGTATCACAACAATCTTGTACACCTGGAATGAAAACGGATGTGATTATTTAATGGGGGTATATATTTATGTAGACGGCTCTATACTCATGATACATGTTTCCAACTATGAATTTTCTTTTTTTATCCTAAATTTTATGTTTATAGATGATGGTCTTGAAGTAATACAATACTTAAGGCTCCAATGAACCTTTCTTGGTTGATGATAGCAGTGTCTTAGAACTGTAATTGCTTAGAGCCTCCATCATGTCTGCCTAGAACAATAAAGCAAATACTATCTCTCCCCTCCCCCCAACTCTTTCCTAAGGGATTTTTTACCCCTTTAAGATTACTATTAAAATGTAAATGGAGTCATCTTCAACTAAAAAATTAGTAGCACTGATGTTATCAGTTCAACGTATGTTGTGCCATTGTAGTAAATGGGATGAAGGACTCATTACTTCCTCCTTTGATGTATGTCCAAGATTTTCCAAAACAAAAGCCTAAGTTTAGATCTCATAAATTACCTCTCATTTTGGAAAGAAAATTGGCCCCCGTAAGTATTGAAAGCCTGCCCTGCATGAACCTGATTCATCACTGCCTTGCACCTCACATAACCATTTATACTTGTGAAATATCACCATTCTGTTCTGTTTGCATTTTACAACCAGACTGTATATTTGTATACAGTCCAAAGCAGGGAAGAGTTCGGGATGTACCTGTTTAGGTCCTGCTCATCTAATAAAGTTTCTTCGCCAAGAACTAGTTGGATATTTTTGTAGTTCCTCAAGCCTCTGCACTTCAAACAGAAGTTCTGTAGGCTGAGTGGGGGCAGAAACTACCAAAGAATGTCACACATCAATTTTGCATCCAGCACAGAACAGGGATGAGTAAGTGGTAGGTGAGAAGTTGCTCAGAACTGCTAACAAAGTTATCTCAATCTGCAAGATGTTATAGAAGATTCAATGGAGGATTGACTAGGTGGCTTAGAGGAATAGTAATTTGCAGAAGTTTTCATTTCTAGGTCATTGATTTGAGTATATCATATTTTGTCAATGCAAGTTATCACTAGCTGATGACTCCTCTGTGACCTCTGTGAAATTAGCTGGTGGTCTGAATTCCATTCCTAGTAACCAGGTTATTTAAAATCACCATCAAAACTGGCACTACTTGGCATGGTGGTTGATGGTTGCAGCAGAGAGACCAAGCATTAAGGCAAAGTCTACATTACCACTTATAATTGATGTCACACTAAGGTGTGAATAAGCCACCCCTTTGAGCAATGTAAGTTAGACCAACCTAAGCCTCAGTGTGGACAGCCCTTTGTCAGCAGGAGAGAGACACTGTTGGAAGATTGTCTCTGAATTCAGGCAGTTCTTTGGTGTATGTGTTACCTTATTTTGACACTTATTTTATCTCTTTGCTCTTCCAGTTAAAGTACATATAGCTTTTGTGTTTACTTGCTGCAAATATTCTAGAAAACAAGTTTGTATATACAAAACAAGACTGTATATAGAAATAATGAATTTGAAATTAATATTGGATAATCAAAGGAAAGCAAATTAAAAAAATCACTTATGAGAATATTACACAAAAATATTATTTTAATGGTTACAACATCCAATCAAAGAAGAGAATGTCATATCTACAACTTTTTTTTTTTTTAAACTGAATACTCTCAATAACATTCTCACAAACAATCTACAGATGGAAAATTATTCATGGAAATTATCTGGTAAATAATTTGGAATAACATCTCAAACTTTTACTGATGATTGCAAAAAATGAGTATAACTTTATCTGTAAAATATTACTTTTCATTTGCAACTACCTCTGAATTCCCTGGTTGTAGCCAGAGAAGCACCAATGCTAAGTTACTGCTAGAATGGCACTTTTGGCCTGGTTAGAAGCAGGAATTACTAGACACCTTGTAAGAAATCCATTTTTGTGAGATTTCTAGCCTAGCAGGCTTGTTTGGTTGGTGGGTTGTCGTTTTGTTTTTGTTTTTTTAAAATCCAAGATTTTTTGATTGTCTCAGAAAAGAATCCAATATTGTAGGTGCCTATCCAGAGCAAACCTCTGAACATTCTGTGGCCCACACTTCACTGATTGTATATCACAACTCATTGGAATCAGTTGTTTTAACAAATGTGTACTTGATTCTCATTTACACTAAAGCTGTACAGCCACAGAGCTGAAAAGGGCTTTAGTGAAAATAAGATTCAGGTTTGCACTTCTCTGACAATGTAAAAGGGACTTAGCATAAATGATTATCAGGCTTTGTGTCTCCACAACACTTGCCTATTTTCATGCTTCTTCCACTTGCATGGAGGGCCTGATTCAATACCCTTTGAAGGTAAAGAAGATCATTTTATTAACTTATAAGGGCAATAGATCAGGTCCAAAGTCTATTTAGTCCTACCAGGGCTGAAGGGAATTCGTCTTTTACTTTCTTTAACTCAGTTTCCACATAGTCCCTGAAAAGGAGTATTTCTTTGGCATTTTAGAGTGGCAGAGATGATACCTGCACAACTGGATTAGTGTGCTCTGTCTCCAAATCATTAATACTGAACACATGTCAAAAACTGCAGCAAGTCTTTTAAACATTGCTCTCTCCCTTTTCACACTTCGAAGCAATTGTAATGTTCCCTCAGAAATTACCTCCAGACAAGACCTCAAAGGCCAGCTCTGTACAATTACAAAGAACAAATATGTTCCAAATTTCTAAAGCTTGCTATACAGAGCATCAAAAAAGTACAAGGATTCTTCCTACCTCCTCTAACCCCTCCCCACCTCATTTTTCCCCCTTCTCCTCTGCCAGATGATTCTTTTGTTCTGTTCCCTATCTCGTCAAGATTAAAGTGCTGAGCCCTCTTTGAAAATGATGTCACTTTCTTGCCTTGGCAGGGAGAGAGTTCATTACAAAGCTGCAGTGTGACTGATAGCTTTGAACAGATATGGGTGGAGAGGAAAAAATGCATTCCGGGAAAGGTTTGAAACTCAAAAGAGACAGGTTGACGTTCAGTTGGCAGCAAGAGAGATGGAAAGACTAAAGGGAAATAGTTGTTTGGTGTAAATCTCTCTCTACTTTCATTTACAGCCACTGAAAAGCTGTTTTTATTTCCTTGATGATTTCATCTTGAATTGTTGCTTTGGATTAGGAATCATTTTAACTATCACCTTAGAGGTGCCAGACACCTCCAAGTATACTATACAATGCAGATCAGTGTGAATACAGATTCCATTTATTATTAGGGTTTGAAAAATAATTTACTGTTGAATCGGATCACCTCTACATGCTGATGATTGGGTCTTGTGGGGACTGATGTTTCTAGGATTTGAAAAAGCAAAATCAGGTTTGAAAGTTTGAAGTTAGTCCTAGTGAAAGATTCAGCACTGATGACAGTCCTGGCAACCTAATAATGTTCTCTTTATTCACAGAATAGCTATCACATGGGAAATAACCCTGATCTGAAGTACAACAGCTACGAGTGGCACTGTAATTCCGCTGGTGTTACCTTCCAGCCCTTGTTCTCTTTGGGCAATTGTGGCAGTTGTTTCAATGACAGGGACTATTATCTGTACAGGGATAATCAGTTCTTTTCACAGGGGCCACCAACCAAACATTTTAGAATCTAGCACAGTTTAATAATAACTGAAGGCCAGACTCTGATCCCTTTATTTATGGTAAGTGAAATTCACCCCGTACGGAAGGCCAGCACAAGACTAATGTTCCCCTTGACTCTAATTAAGCTGTATTTTGAAGTTGTAAGTGGTTCCTTGGCCTATTCTAGCCACCTGTCCAGGGGTGAGTTTTGTCCGCTGAATAGCACCGTAATCCATTATCTTCAATGGAATTTACTGTGACATAGGGTGCTTTTCAGCATAAGCAAGAGTAATAGAATCTGGCCGTACCTTTTTTTGTACAATGCTCAAAACATTGGGCCTTTAGGCACTACCACAATAGAAATAGTTCCTGATTCAGAGGATCGCTTAAGTACATTGTTCAATGAAACTTGAGCATCTATTTAACTTTAAGCGTGTGTTTTAAGTGCTTTCCTGGAAAAGGATGCGTTCCAGAATTGGGGACATAATGAAGAAGAATAAATAATTTGTTTGAAAAACATCCCAACATTCATTGAACTATTCAATAGGTTTTCTTTCCTTATTCATTGAGCATTAATAGAATGGCAGAAGTTAGAGTCCAGCTCCCTGCTAGAGTGAGACTTTCCTCTACTTTACATTTCTAGTGTTTTGTTCAGCCTCATTTAAAAAAATCCCAGTAGACAGGATTTCTTCCATTTCTCTTCATAAACTATTCCCTAGCCTCGCAGAGTTGACTTCAAGGAAGCTTTTTCTGGTATTCTTTTTCTCCCTTAATCATATCCTGTTACTCTTACTTATACCTCATCTATTACACTAAGGCCTGGATCCTGCAAATGCTTGCACACCATCTTAACTTCATACACATTGTTCATTCCTTCCCAGGATCAGGGTCTAATAAATTATTTTCCTCCTTTGTTTACAGTTTCTATATAACTGTGGACAATTTCTATGGGAGAAAACAGGTTTCTTTTATTGGACCAAGTTCTGAGGGTGACAGAGACAAACTTTCGAGTTCCACCAAGCTCCTCTTCAGGTCACTGTTACCATGCTCCTCTGAGTCACTGCTTAGACAAGTTGTATATAGGGACAATAAGATTAGTGGCAGGGATCACCTTTTTATTCTGTGTTTGTATAGCATCAAGCACAATTGGGCAGATGAAGGGAATCCTAGACACTGCCACGATGATGATGATGAATATATAAAGTGCCTTATAAGTGTTAATATTATTAGTTTCCTTACTACTTTGCCTAAACTTTTGTACAATGTTATTGTGTCCTGATAAACACTGGCACATTACACCCCAGAATTGGCCACATTACTACTTGTTGGTAATTTGAATCATGGAGGTAGTGTAGTCTAATGGATAGAGCAGTGGACCGGGACTCAGGATATGTGGATTCTATTCCTAGTTGTGCTGCAAGCCTTCTGGATGACTTTAGCTAAGTCACTTCCCTGCTCTCTGCCTCAATTTTCCCAACTATCAAATTAGGATAATGATATTGGCCTTCTTTGTAAAGCACTTTGAGATATAATGATAAAAATAAGAGCTAGGTAGCATTATTTATTTGTACAATACTTTGAGATCCTTCAGAGTGAAAGGATCTCACACACACCTGGACATTTTCACACACATGCTGAGGAATATTTGCAGCAGTCAAAATTCTCAGACCTAATTTACACTCCACATGAAAACAACAAACACATTAGCAGACAAAAAGCTCTTACCTTGCTGTCATGTGGAAGCATCACTAACACGTCTTCATTTAGAAAGATCCTTTGCCTAGAGGCAACAAAACAATTTGTGCAGAACTATTACGCAGCCATTCAAGTTTAAATACTAATCAAGATATTATTTGGATTTTGAATATGCAGCTATTAGATCCTTTAAAAAAATCCTTATATTTAGTACATTTGTGGAATGATACAGTTAGTGCAATAGGTGGCTGTCAGTGCTATATACACACTGGTAAAATATATTCACAGGGCTCCACTTTTATTGAATTATTTTTCTTTTCCAAAGGTGGTGAACTTACTCTGATCCTCATAGACCTCTGTCTGTTTTTCAGAGCTAAATTCGACTTGCTATTTTGACTTTTTTTTTTATGAAGCAGGTAGTCTGTTTGAAGCCTAGCCTCCTCTAATTTGTAGCAGTGACACACCTTTCATGAAATAGTCCATTTAATGTGAGCAGTGTAGGTGTGACCTTTTCATGGTCCTTAAGAAATACTTTTCCCCTCTTTCATTCCTCCCAAGCCCAAACTTTAATGTTCATGCGTAGAAATAAAAACATGCACACATTTCGGGAGCCTGGGGGGGTGCGGGGGAAAGAGGGAGGACGAAGCTGACTCTCAGATTGTGATTGATTTTACTGGAGGTGCAGTCCATCTGAATCTTTCCCTACTAATGGGATGAAACATGCCGCATTGTTGTTGCTTCAGGCAAATGCAAGTTAGAAAGAAGCTGTTGTCTTTGTTGTTGTTTGGCATTTTTTTATTTTTGACCTCCATTGCTGCTTGTCAAAATATTCAAGACTTGCTCCCTGTTTAAATGACTAATAAAGAGGAGAGGAGGTGGGAGAAAAGCGGAGGAAATATGCCAAAAAATATCAACAAACACTTTTGGGCAGGTTAGCACATCAGGTCTTATTGTGAGGATGGTGACTGTGGGGTGGTACCAACGGCTCAACGGAGTGCAAATATGCCCTTTGCTGAAACTGGCCAGTTCATCTTAAAGTGACTAAAGCTCAAACTGATTCCTTGGGAAATAAAATGTTGATGTTGCAGCCCCCGAACAGCTAAAATGACATCTGTCCCAATAGGCACCTAGTTTGTCCAGCGTTAAGAAACCTTCAATCCTTTATTTTAAATGGTAAAGCGTTAAAACAGTTAGTGTGCCCTCAATGTGCCATTCACAGCTCCTCTTCTGACTTTATTTCAAAAATGCACTCCCCAGTCCTGCAATCCTAGCTCAGGCAAAACTCCATTGCCTCCAACTGGAGTTTTGCCTAATGAAAGGCTGCAGGATAAGACTCTATGGACATTAAGCTCTGACATCACTCTCGCTATGCAGGACTTTGTCAAATCTTAAGAGGACCCTGAATAGTGACATCCTAGATTGAGACTGAGATCGGAACTGCAGCTCCTGCGCCTCATGGGATGGTGAGTGCAACTGCTTTGTCAAAAAGAGTGAAGTCACTAGCTAATATCCCTGATATTTTCTGGTCCAATGCTGCAGTCCTTACTCAGTCAACCTTCCCACTGAAGTCATTACAGTCAAACTCATTATTGCTTAAGATTTAAACTAATAATAAGCCTTAGCACTTGATTAGCATTTACATGCTCAGACTCTGTCCAAACCATTAACTAGCATTTGGGAAATGAGATTAGTCAGCAAATTCTATGCTCATTGTCTCCATTTGTTAGACTGAGGTTTGGAAATGTCACAGACATTTCTATTTAGTGTACCTGTTTCCACTTAGTGTACCTATCTGATCTTTCTGTGCCCAAACAGACCCTATTCCTTGAATTTATTTAGTCCATTTCTTTAAATTTCTTTTTTCAGTGATATCACTATGTGCATATAGAGAGAGACAAAATGGGTGAGATAATATCTTTGATTGAACCAACTTCTGTTGGTAAAAGAGACACACTTCCAAGCTACACAGAGTTCTTCTTTAGGTACACATCCAGGTATGTTGCTATGGGGGCGGGGGGAGGGCTGAAATGTATTTTTATGCAATTTCATTTTTAGCTAGTACAGAGGAGCCTGTGTGTGTATGGCGGGGGGGAACCTCAGTGAAATTACAGTACCATTAGCACAGATGTTATTATTTATTTGTATTGCGGGAGAGTCTAGGAATCCTAGTCATAGACCAAGACACTGTTGTGCAAAGCACTGGAGAAACACACAACAAAAAGGCAGATTCTGGCCCAATACATTTAAAACCTAATAAAGAAAACAGACCATAGGTGATTACAGCCAGATGGAAGAGCACAAGTAAACAATATTATAACTTCTAAGCCTAAGACAATGGCCCAGCAGATAGTAACTCAAATCCAACTCTGAAAACAGTGCCTTCCAACTTTCCACAGGAAATTAATTATAATGGCCTGGTTAAAATCTGAAAAGTGACTTTCTACTGAATGCAATGACTGACTCTCAACTGCAGCCCTTGAACAGCAGCAGAGAAATGCAGGCACTTTTAAAATCCCACTCACTTAACTATGCAGAGTAGGGCGATATCTTTAGGAATGATAATAAAGTGGAAAAAGAAATGTTAAGGACACTTCAATTATTAATTAGGCTAAAACTGGCACACACACACGCTCACTCAACACCTGCTGAGCACTGCTGGCTTGCTGATAATGGTAGCTGTATTTCACATTGTGGATGCATGCACCAGCTGAAGGGGAAAAAATGCCCCCTACATCTCCAGAAAGGTAAAAGAGCAAACGAAGGTAAATGATGATAAGGCTGTGATCTATTGTGTCTCTTATAAGAAGCACTAAAGAAAGAACATAAACTGTTCTCCTGTTCTTTGTTCTAAAGGCAATTGATTCACCTGTTAACAGGAAATTATTTACTTGATTACATTTTGAAGCTTTAGTTTAGCTGACAACCATTTGTATTACAGTGAGAATGGTCGGCCATACAGTACCGCTAAAATGGCTAAAAAGCCCAATCCGTGGGTGTTGGATAGTGCCCTAGATGGGTTTCTCATGCTGCAAAGTGGACAAGTGACCCAAACCACTTCAATGCAGATTTCACTACTCTGCTACAACATAACAACTAATTTAATCAGTCATAGAAGGGACCTGGATTTCAGCGTCTTTAGCAGCAGACCAACCTGAACCGAACCAATCTGAACTTCTTTGGGTGTTTAAAAACATATTTTTTAAGCATTACAAGCCTGATTATCCTCTGACACCAGTTTTCCACCAGTGTTAAACCCATTGTCTTCATTGAAGTGATGTGAGTCAGGCCCAGCATATGTTATTGACAGGATCCTTCTCACCTAAGTACCTAATTAATAAAAGATCCAGTATGGCTCGATTGCTTATAAAGTTAACCATTGTTTACAATGTGGGGCATGTAATTCAACCAAGTTTCTTTTACAAACAGTATTAGCAAACAAAAGCCTCATATGTGGCTAGCATTTATTTATTTGAAATCTATATGGATCAGATGTACAATCAAAACCATAATTTTCTTGTAATGAAGAAAAGGAATTTTAATTTTTTGGGTCTGCTGGTTAAAGTTCCTTGAGGTCTAGCAAGAGAAGCCACATTTCGGTAAAATATATTGACTCCGTCTCTCAAGCCATCTGTCAGTTTTTCCACTGAAAGTGTGCCACATTACATTTATTCTGAGCTTTCTGGTATAGTCTAATAGTTCTTTCCCTCCCAAAAAACCCACAGTGACTGTATATTTGGCTACCACCAGAACATGAGTTTTTAAATTAGTGGTTTTTCTAATGGATACATATCCTTGAATGATAATCCCTATAAAATCACCAAAGGCAATTTAAATCCTGTGATTTTCTAAATTAGAGAGCAATAATACTGATCCAGGATTCTTGAGTTTGAGGATAATCTCATCAGATTTGGAAAAAGGTGCCAAAGACTCCTCAATTCCCCCAGTGATGATTTGAGGTATCCTGATTAAAAAAAGAGAAGGTTTCAGTCAAGATAGGGACAGGTACTAATAGGACAAAATCATGTATTGGTTTTCTTTGATGCATATAGTGAATGAAGCAGTCTTCCTCCATGTATGAGACCAGCATCACAAAGAAAACCCTAGTTTGTGGACTCCTCTCACTTTTCCTTATGTATGCGATTCTTCTCCATTTCTGATTTAATGACATCTAAGTGCATTTCATAGAGTGCGGGCCAGATGTCCTGGACATGTCTACTCAGGTGTCAGAGAAGGAGAGGAGCTTTCCTCTGATGGAGTTAGTCTATATACGGAACTTTCCAGAGGGTGAAAGCTAGCTCACTCAGGCCCCTTCCTGTCGCCCATAGTGTAGGAGACATGCCAGGGAAAGGGAGGAGTGTATGCCACAGAAGTGGTGCAAGACCAGGGCCAGGATGGAGAACAAGGGTGATCCAAACTTTCTAACATTGTAGAGTTCTTTTTTCTTAGATCTAGCAAATCCTGCTAATTCCTTTGGATTCTAAGAATAATGCTTAAGTCACAGATAATTAAAGGTGTGGATTTCTAAGGAAGCAAACATTTTTCTCTGTCTCTTCTATTCCCAGTAGCTGTTTCTCCCTTAATTGGCAGTGTACTATTTGGAAGCTCATTACTTTCTTCTTTATGAAGTATTAGTTGTTCATCACTTCAAATTATATCTTTTTTGATTAAAAAACAATGCAAAAAGCAGTTTTGTTAATGCTACCGCTCACTAAAATATTGTTTCATTTTAGGCAAATGCACTGTACAACGCAGCAAATGAGGGGTGGGGGAAGGCATACAGGCTTTTCCAAATCTTAGTAATGGAAAGGATTTCATGCTATTTGAACAATCATATGCTAATCCTAATTTTAATCCTCTAATGCTTCTTTACACACAGAAAATTAACCTATTTTAGACATGGTTAACCAAGCAGAATCATCTTCTCATCTCTCTGTAAAATAAATTAAATCAATATCACATATATAATCAAAACTTTTCACCCTTTTTCTTCTTTCCCCTCTTTTGAATTTGGTAAGATCTAGATGACATTTTTTTGTTTTTAGGCCTTTATCAAAATGGTTTGGTAAGAAAACTCAAAAACGGTAATCATTCCACGTGATTCAGGTTCTAAGGAGATTGCAGGCAGGGATAAGGAAGTACTTGTAGTTTTCATTCATATATTGTGTTGTATAACTGACTTTCTCTAAAGCCTCAGTTACTGGCCACTTCTAGAGATGGAGGCGTAGGACAATGGTTTTCAATCTTTTTTCCTTTGTGGACCCCTAAAACATTTGGAATTGAGTTGTGGACCGCTTTGGAAATCTTAGACATAGTCTTGGGGTTCATGATCCACAGGTTGAAAACCACTGGGCTAGATAATGGATTAGAAACACCAGTGATCTGTTTTAGCATGGCAAATCCTATTTCCTGTGTTCTTTGTTGTTCTGTTCACAGTGGCCGAGATCCTGAAGCCTTCATACACTCCTTACTTAGGTAAAACTCAGGTATTGTAAATCAGCATTAATGTTCCAGGTAGCTCTTTAACCAGCTCTTTTAAAATTCTTGGATACAGGTTATCTGGACCTGCTGATTTAAAAAAATCTAATTGTGAAAGTTGCTGTTTATCCTCATCCTCAGCAGTTTTGACTGAGTGAGAATTTTACAGCGACAAGGTGGGTGAGGTACTATCTTTTATTGTACCAACTTCTGTTGGTGAGAGAGGGACGAGCTTTGAGCCACACAGAGCTTCTTTAAGTCTGGGAGAGTTCCAGAGGGGTAGCCATGGCAGTCTGTTTTTAGCAAAACAGCGAGAGTCCTGCGGCACCTTAAAGACTAACAAATTTATTTGGGCATAAGCTTTCATGGGCAGAAACCCATTTCGTCGGATGCATGAAGTTTCCACTTCATGTTTCCACTTCATGCATCTGATGAAGTGGGTTTCTGCCCATGAAAGCTTATGCCCAAATAAATTTGTTAGTCTTTAAGGTGCCGCAGGACTCTCGCTAAGTTTGGGAAAGGTATTCCTAGTGTCATAGCTAAATGCCAGGTGGAACAGATTGTTTAGCATAGGTAGTTAGTCCAATAAAAGATATTACCCGGTCCTCACCCACCTTGTCATTCTAATATCCTGGGACCAATACAGCTACAACTACACTGCATGAGAACTTTACATCACTTAGTCAGCTCCTCTGAAAAAAAAAGACTTTTAAAAAGGGAGCAGAAAAGAAAAGTTATAATTTTTTAAAATGATGTATTATTAAAAAAAAAAAATCAGGACATACTAATTAAAGGGTTCTCTATCAAGAAACATTTCCCCACCCTCAATTTTGTCAATTTAAAATGTCAAGTTGACAGTGTCCCTTTATTTAGGAAACATGCAAGGACAGAAATCACAAGAAAGTTAAAGGGAGACTTCAAAGAGCTAAGAGACATTGCACAATGGCTATCATGCTGGTCATGTTTGGGAACTGAATTTATAATCTCCAGACCTAAAGCAATCCTATATTTTAAAGCCAAAAGGACGATTGTGATCATCTAGTCTGACTTCTTGCATAAAACAGGGCACTGCACTTCCCTCTATTAATTCCTAATTCAAGTCCAACAGCTGTGTTTGAACTAGAACATATCCTTTAGAAAAAAATCCAATCTTGATTTAAAAATTGCCAGTCATAGAGAATGCAGCACAACCCTTAATAAATTGTTCCAATGATTAATTACCCTCACTGCTAACACTTTGCACCTTATTTCTAGTTGGAAGTTGTCTACTTTCCATTTCCAGCCATTGATTCTTGTTATACTTTTGTCTGCTAGTTTGAAGAACCCACTATTATCAAATTTTTGTTCCACATGAAGGTACTTATAGACTGTGATCAAGACATTCCTTAAATTTCTCTTTGATAAGCTAAATAGGTGGAGCTCCTTGAGACTTTCAATATAAAGCATGTTTTCCAATCATTTATTAATTCTCATGTCTGTTTTCTGAACACTCTCAAAATCCATCATGAACTGTGGACACCATAATTGATACTGTCCTTAACTCTGCTGGCCAAAAATATCTCCTTGTGTACTTTTGCTTCCCTTATCAATTTTCTGTACTTCCTAGCTTATAATTTTTATTCATGGTTGTCAATGTTCCTTTTTTTCCTTTTTTTTTTTAATAACTGCTTTCACTTTGCTGCTAAGACAGTCTGGTTTTTCGTTTTTTAAGCAGCATAGCCTTCTTGTGATGCTTTGAGATTATTGCTTTTTGAGCAACTAGTTAAATGTTCTTAATCAGTTCCCTGTTAATAGTCATAGCTATCACCTCTACAGTTGGAACTAAAGAGCTGAGGCCTGGTCTACACTCGCAGTGAAATTCAGCGGCAGTTGACGGCAGCTTGCGTATCTTCCGTCGACTTCCTAAATTCTAATTAGCACAGCGTCCCTACTACACTGTGCCAACAGGAAATGCCCTCCCGTCTATGCAGCATTAATCTTTTTGTGGGGGTGGATTTACTGACTTGACTTCTGGATCTATTGAGCAGGTCTCCTCTGCAACTCAATTGATCCCGCAAAATCGATCCGGTGGCGCCGACAGTGCCGTTGTGAATGTAGACATACCTTAAGTATCCTAGCTAGGAGTTATCAGCCCTCTGTAATCCTTATAAAGGGGAATGTGTAACTCATACTGATGAGTGAATGCCTCCAAAAGTTTTTTGATTTTTTTTTTTTAAATGTTACTAACCTAAGTCTATAAGAAGCCACTAAGGAGTGCAGGAACTATTAAAAACTACTGTCCACATTTACTTACAGTAGTCCTGAGGTTTAGCTCTGTATAATGCTTTCTGAAAAGACAGAGTTCTGGCCTGTGGTTCATCAAAACTTAGACTGAGGTGCAAGAAGGAAGGGGAATAATAGGTATAATTCTATTTTGTCAGCATCCCTTAAACTGGTACATACACTATTTTTATTAACATATCAGCAATCGTGTCTAAATGAGTGAAAATCAGTGATACTTACAAACTGAGGGGCTGGAAGAAGGTATAAACTACACCAACTCATACTCTCATGCACTTATCTACATATCAGCTCTGAATCTAATGTTTCAAATAAAATCTATGGTCACAACATAGGTGGGCTACCACCACAAGTGCTATCATATATTGTCTTTTAGAAGCTCTCTGTATTATGCTATTATAAACACATTTGTGCCCTTCTTAAATGTGCCCATTTAAGCCACTTTGGAAGCTGTTACTGTGTAGAGCTTAACATGATATAATACAGAACAAATGAAAAAATATAATGGCATGTATTGGAAATAGAAAGTAGAAGCCCAGTTTACATGCTATATGATTGCCTCAAAAGAGCAAATTCAGATAAAAGTAGTAAATGTTATACAGTATATGACAACCCAGTAACTCCAAAATAATGCCCACTAAAGGTTATAAATGATGTGGCAATAAAGCAAGGTAGAAGAGGAAATGGCTAGATGTCAATTTAACTGCAGCCATATACAGTGTAGTTTAAAATGAAGAAGGAAGCTTTACCCTTTCCATATGTGTGAATGTCTAGCACTTCTTTTCTCAGTACTCAACCGATCACAGGGAAGGTTCATATAGAGGCATACATGCTACTTTTATAAGTCTGAAAACACATCAGTGATAACAGCTCTGTTTTGGAAAAGATTTTTCTAAGCACCTTACACATACTAGAGCTGAACAAAAATGTTTCCCTGCCTTGGACTTGGTTTTAGCTTCATTTTAGATATGCTGATTCCATCATCATCCATTTCTGCTGAAGGTTTGTAGGAAATATTTATCACAGCAAGCAATTTCCTGTAGATTGAAGTTTTATGGATGGGTGAACCAATTCAGGAGAAAAGCATGGGGGGAAGGGCAGAAGAAGAAAAAAAGAAACAGGTGCTTTCAGTGCTTATTCTGTTTTTAGTCTCTGCTGGAACTGTCAAGATGGGGCCCAATTAATGACTATTGTGAGGCTAGTTATTGTGATGTGGACTACTGTCCACTAGAAAATGGGTTAAGACAGTTAACTAGAGAAGTGTGACAGCTCAAGCTCAGTCACACATGGGCAGCCTTCTTTACAAAGAGGTGATTATGGCTCCGCAGCCACTGCCGGATTAACTCTCCTATAAGCCTGGAGCTATTAATTTTGTGGGGCCCTTTACAGCAGTGCTCTAGGGACTGGGAGCATTTGGGCCAGCCTGGGGCAGACTGGCCAGACTGGGGATGAGGCGGGCCAGCGCTGTAGTGTGGTGCAGGCCGGCAGCACTTCAGGGGTGGGGACCACTCAAGCCAGAGGTGCTCCAGGACCTGGGGCAGAGTGGCCAGCCCAGGGACGGAGCGGGCTGGTGCTGTGGCATGGCATGGGCTGGTGGATGGTGGCGCTCCAGGGACTGGAGCGGACTGGCCAGCCTGGGGCTGGATTGGGTCTGCGCCTGGTGCTGGGGCACTCTGGCAGTGGGGGAGGAGGACCACTGGGGTACAGGATGGCCAGGGTCGGTTGTGGTGAGGTAGCGCTGGGGCACAAGCTCTGGAAGGGGCGTGTGACTTCGGGCGGAAGGAGAGGGGCTGTGGGCTAGCCTCCCCGAATGGGCAGTTCACCAGACGCCTGGATTTATTTTTGTAGAGCTCTCTTTAACTCGAAGCCCTGGGCTACAGTTCCTAAAGACCCTGGACTAATCCGGTCCTGATTGCAGCCCCAAAGGAACTAAGCAAGTGGCCTCATTCATTTGCAGACTTCCACCAGGTTATCTTAAAGATAAAAAGAAAAGCAGTTATAACTCTATTTACAGAACTTAACCCCAGTAAAACCTGCGTGTAAGTGGAAATAAATGATGTCTAGATGTACATAAGAACATAACATAAGAACGGTCATACGGGGTCAGACCAATGGTCCATCTATCCCGGTATCTTGTCTTCTGATGGTGCCTCATGCCAGGTGCTTCAGAGGGAATAAACAAAACTGGTAATCATCAAGTGATCCATCTCCTGTTGTCCACTCCCAACTTCTGGCAATCAAAGGCCTGGGACACCCAGAGCATGGCTTGCATCCCTGATCATCTTGGCTAATAGCCATTGATGGACCTATCCTCCATGTACAGTGTATATTAATTAAAAACATCTTAAACTGAAAGTTCTTTGATTTAAGGGTCAAATTAGAAATGGATATACATTACAATTCAAATTCTAGTCCCTTCATTGACTCCAATATTTGGTCATATATATACACACTCATACGTTTCTGAACGTTTTTCCTGTTAAAACCCATTATTTTTATTTAAAATGGGATTTGATTTTTTTGAATAGGCATTTCCAGTGTATTCAATATCAAATGAATTGTTTGTATTACCGGTGGATGGAAAAGATGCTGTAATGGAAGAACACGTAAAGTGAGTTTATCTCTTTAAAACAATGCAGGAGAACATACTTAACATACCTCCTCCATTTCCAGGAGACCATCCCACTTCCTCTTTCTTGATTGTCTCTTTGATAGACATAGAACAGACAGAAGTGATAGATCTCCTTGGATCTGCGGGTAAAAGAGTAACCATTAGCTTACAGGAAGTCCTATAAATAGTATATTAGACTAGGCTGTTCCACAGTGTTGTGAGCCTAGGAATGAAGTAACGATAGAAGTGAACTAATTATGCACAAGAGTTGCTGTGCTGGAAGCCCAGGAAGTGAAGACCTCGAGAAATCCCTTTCCTTGTTCTTACAATACCTGGGTAAGTGTAATAAAGAAACACTGGGCCTCATTTTCCTTTCACTAAACTGCTGTAAAGTGGGACTAGCATTATCAACGCTGATGGAGTTACATGAGTATAAAACCAGTGTAGATGAGAAGAGACTCAGGTCCATTCAGCTGATTAAAGAATATGCAATTCATTACTTATTTTGCCTAGTTAAGAGTTTGGGCTGGAGGACACAGTACCTGGATATAGACTGGGTGTTTCTCTCTCTAACCCCACACTTCCATTTCCTCTTTGTCTCTGTTGATTCTGGACACTTTGTGATCAGTGTGGATACCAGAGAGACACGGAACGCCCGATTTGCAGATCAATAAGGTTTAATGTGCAAGGTTTTCTATAAATATACTAGCTAGATACAAATCCTAAAATTAACTACAATATATCATACTCACTAAGCCTGGAGAGCTAAGCAGTTACTCAGAAGGCTGTATACAGGAACGGCTTTCTTCAGGGTCCCCGCCAGGGAGTCAGTGGATCCTCTGGTCCAACCAGCAGCACCTCCCGTGGAGTCAGGTATTGATGGAGCGCCTCCCTTTGTCTAAGTGGTGACTGCTTATACCCTTCCATAAACAACCTTCACCTAATGATCTCTCTCTCATTATCATATATGCTAATTACCTACATTGGGTTTCCACCCTTAATTACATTCCATTCTCACCATAATAATTGGGGTCATCAAAACAACATCTGGTGATAGGAGGGGCAGAGTAAAAGTATGCCCCTTGGCAATGAAACAGTGTACCCCCAGATGTTCAAGCATAACTTCTTGTTCCCATCACCGTTATCTATGTGCAGCTGCAAGCATACAGTATCTGTATTTTGTCTTATTATGTGCCGTGCTATGCAGAATCTGAGACATCTATAAGGTTATTCAGTCTCTGCCAACTGGAAGATGTCATGCTACAGGGGTCAGAATAGCCAAGCAAGCAACTGAAGCTATGCTAGGCCTGTAGGACAGTGGTCAAGCAACTCAAATTATATTGGGCCTCCAACAGTCTCAAATGTCAAGCCCAATCCTGAGAGCTGTTGAAAACCAAAAGTCCCCTACTGACATCAGTAGGAGTTGTGGGTGATCAGCATTCTTTAGGATGAATCCAAATTATTAGTGCAACATGAGGGGTGAAATCCTGGCCCCATTTAAATCAATGAGAGCTGTGCCTCTGACTTCAGTGGAACCAGTATTTCCTCTAGGTGTCTAGCCATGCAAAGCTTACTCACACAACTCGGACAAGTAGTTCCATAAAAAAAATTACTGTTGTATTTTGCCTTTGTGATCATTAGTATAATGGTATTTACTAAGCTTAAAAAGTCCCCTTACAAAAGAGACTATTATTAGGACTGACTGGAAAATAAGAATTCTATTTCATGAAGAATTTTGAGGTTTCAAAATTTGTTTTCATTCCGCACTGGAATTAAAACACTTGTGTGTGAAAGGGAGAGGATCTTTTGTTTTGATTAGAAATTTCATCTTGGACCTTCAAAATCTTTTTGATGAAAATTTTATCAAAATTGATACATTTCCATGAAAAGTTTTGACAAATTGGCTTTATGAAAAAATGTTGAGATGGAAATTCTCAACCAGTTCTAATCAGAGATGTGGGTCCAGGCAGCCCTTAATACCCATAAGGAAACAGCAGGATTATTTTATTCCATATGAGTATTTCTCCCTAAAAGTCTGATAAACAAATGAAGTAAATAAGATACCTTTTCAAAATGTCACACAAGAAGTAAAATGACTAATTTGCTTAATGAATAATGGGATTTATGCACTCATCGTGCATAATGGAAAATGTATTTCTTGGTCTTTAACCAAATCTCATGGTGAGAAACATGTCTCCCCCAATTCTTTTTTATGTCTTTTTTTCCTGTTCTTTCCCCTCTATTCAGGTTTTTTTTGTGTGCATATTGCTAAGCATTGATAAGAGCATATGTCACTATCAGCTGAAACTTAATTATGATTCTGTAAAAGCACAGGCAAGAATGACAAATTGGTTGGGGGTGTTGTGCTCTACTTTCCTAGAAAGCTTCTGTTCCAAAAGGTTACCAGATCAGAAAATGCCTTGATACCTTACTCCAATTGAATAATACCTTTCTCCATGAGTGACACTGCTGAAATCAATAGGACTGCTCATGGAGTGAGTTACTACTTAGCCTGACAAAGGTGGTAACAATCTGTCCTTATGGATGTAAAGAATCTTTTGTAAGTAGAGCCAGTCGAAAAACATAGTGGGGAAACTGGTAGAACTTTTGCCTTTTTTCCTCTCTGAAAATTCTGTTTACAAGTTTGAACTAGAAATAATGAGTTGAACTAAGAAAGAGAGAATGTAAGTTGAATAGCAAGAAAAAAATCCCTGAGAGGGAGATCACTAGACCGTGGGGGTTGTTGGCCAGACAAAGTGGTGCAAGTCCCCCTGTTTAGGATGTTTTAAACAAGGTTAGACAAAGCATTTGTTTGTGTTGTAGAGAACAATCTTGACTGGATAGAGTAGGGTAGTGATGTAGATGGACAAAGAGGTTCCTTCCTTCTCTTATATCTATTATTCATATCCTTGGGGATACATAACTCTCCTGGGAAATATGAGGAGGTCTTTGAGTACTCATCAGTGGGAGACTGGAGAATAAGGCCCAGTGGTGCCTTCAGAATGAAATGGACAAAAAATTTCACTGTATCTGTAGCAGTTAGGTCTGAGTGGAAGAACCTAATTTGCAATATTCAAGCACATTCAGATCCTACTCCCACTGAAGTCACCTTTGAAATTCCCATTATTCTGGACATCAGTGTTCACTCCCCATCAGTACCTGGCCTATGCTGGGGAAGGTAATTATCCAACCAGCGGACCAAATTCGGTGATAATTCCTGGTCACATGTCACCTGAGGCACATTGCACATATGCTAAGAAGTTAATTATTATCCTGTGTTAGAAGGTTTGTGCTACATAGGGAGCTCTGCTGCTTGCACCATTCCTTAGGTGGACAGATACATTCACCTCTACAGTTTGCAAGCTTTGCAGTCTGTGTGTATGCATGGCACTGTTACTTCCCTGGCTCTTTGTGCATGGCCTGTCTATCAGTCACAGGTATTTATATGGCTCCTATTTCCATGGCATCTCAGTGCCTCACAATTTTTAATGTATTTATCCACAAACACTTGGTGAGATTGGGAAGTGCCATTATTCCCATTTTACAGTTGAGGAACGAAGATGCACAGAGAGGCTAAGCAACTTGTTCAGGGTCCCAGAGGAAGTCTATAGCACAGCAAGGAATTGTACCCAGGTCTCCAAAGTTCTAGGCTAGAGCCCTAACCTCTGAACCATCCTACTTCTCTTGCATCCCAGAAGGTATTTGCAGGGAGCATTTCCTGTGCTTAGCGGAGTATTTGCACTGCATTTGTGGCTAGCATAATAGGGGAGGAAAGGCCAAGAACAATCCACCCATAAGTATATTCTTCATGTCCCTTTAAAAAGCAAAGAAAATCCTTTACAGACCCTGTTTGGATGTCTTAAGTAAAATGTTTACTTCTGGGAATTGTCTTTGATTTGGTGCAAGGTGAGTCTCCTTTTCAAACAATGAAACATAATCATCTTTCTTGTTTACTTGCATAGTTTGTTCTGCTTATTTAACTAAGAGGAAATTATTGAAAGGCAAACAGAGCATCCATATGGCTCAGTGAGGCAGCTTTATCCATGTCTTACTGAACTGTGAAGTCACTGAGCTACATCCAAACATACAGTGCTATAAATGCCCTCATTGTAACATGAACATAAATATTGTCTATAAGCACTCAGCTCCTGAATAACACACACTCTTAAAAAGGTTCAAAGACTTACTGTACTTTAAACTCTAGTAATACTGATGTTGCTTGACTTAGACATCTGTTCAGAACATTCCTTTAGTCAGCACTGCTCCGTTTTACAAGGAAAAATCTGAAGAAAATGTCAAGCCATTACCATTACATCATGTTACTGACTTTTCACACCTCTGTAAGGTACAAGTTTATACAAGCTTTTTAAAAAAAAATCAATAAACTTGAAGTGAAAGCTTGCCCCCATTTTGTGCACAGTGGCATTCCTGCACTGATAGGAAAAGGATTTCTTGGCCAGACACAGACCTTTAAATGGCATTTGTAAATAAAGTGTTTTTAATAGAAATCTGCATTTTGTAACATGCTTCTGGAAAGCTTCCATCTTGCTAAGAAAACATCACATGCAACACTCAGAATATCTGGTGTCAGAGACCAGATTGTGGCATCAGCAGGGGGATGTTCATTGTCATTTAAAATATCACTGAAGAAGAGAGGCAATATGTGGACTGTGGGATTCAAATCTGCACATAGTAACCCAAAGGGATACCTAGTATGTCACCTTAACTTCTCAGGCAGAACTATGGGAGTATTTCTGTGTGTGTGTCCTGCTTTAGCAAGGCTTAAAGGATAATCAGTTCTGGTACTTCAGAGCACGAGCTTGTCACCAGTGTAGTGTGGATAGATAAGAGATTTCCCACAACACAGAATTGGCTGGTGTTGGCACTTGCCTTCTTCTGAATTGATGAGTAGACTGATATCCAGCTCGTTGAACCATAGTCAGACAAGTTACAACACCACAGAAAAGTGTCATGTATCTTACTGTTTTATAGCGATCCTTTTTTGTTCATGACTTGTGTCACTACTAGATTATTTCTCTATATAGGTGTTTAAACTGCCTATCTCATGATGTCTTAGCACTTGTTATGGATGGTTTCTTGGGTCATCACATACGTGGGCATCTTCCCCCCCCCCCCATATTTCTATTTTATTTTGTTTTACTATACACATATTTAATAAAATTCAATAAAGCTTTTAAACAAATCATTGTACATGTCTCCGCAGTTCCCAGTTACAGAAGGGACCAGAAGAGACAGAAGAACACCCAGTGAAAGTGTGTTCTTCCAGTGCTTTATATGTGACCAGTAAGCACCAAGATCTCACAAGGAGGATTGTTCCCTGTGCTATTTAGCCTGATTTTATAGGGTCAAGCGTTGTGGCTAGTTCAGTGAAAGTTTAGATAAAGAACCAAACTAGGGCATGCTTATTTGCTCCAGACTGAACCTCTGAAATGTTTGTGGTTCACTCATCACTCATGTATTTTTTACACCCATCAGCTGTGATTTATATTTGCTATTCTGGTGAAACATAAAGTTGTCCTCATTCATACAATTAAAGATTTTGAGGCCAAAAGTGACCATAATTTTCAGATATTCTGCCCTCCTGCACCGTGAAGGCAGGTTTAGCCTAAACTATCCCATTTCTTTACGATATGGCAGACTAGTTAAAGGAAAAGGTGTGAACAGAAGCCTTGCCATTCACCTGGAATGGAGCAAGATTCACCTTCTGCTGGGCAGATGTAGGGCCAGATCCTAAGTCAGTAGAAATCATCATAGCTCTACTGAAGTCAAAGGAGCTTTGCAGATTTACATTATTTACCCTCTCTAGCACGTGAGGGCAAATTTCTCTCCACCCACGTAAAACCTTAGTGTTATACAGGGTGAAGCGCGAGGGAAAAGGCATGGTCACAGTGAAGAAGGAAGGATCTGGTTAGACCAAATATAAAGAAGAATTTTTTATTGAAGCTGCTGGATGCTGATCGGCCCTTCTTTTCTCCCTGGGAAGGGATTATTGTAGTGGATCAGTAGTCCCAGCCCACCTACACCACTAGCACAAGGTGTTACTATGTAACTACAAGTTTCATTGCCCTGCCCCCTCTCTGTATTTGTGCAGGACTGGTGCAGAGATCCATCTCTGGGGTACACAGTAGCAGAGGTCCCCCAATACAAGCACTCCAGTGTGCCCCCTCTGCAGTCCAATTGTAGAGCTTATGTGGTAGAGAGACTTGTCATTATTATTTACTTTCTTCTGTATTATTGCTTTTATATTTGCTCATCTCTGAATTATTTAATTAAATCCCAGTTTGAAAAATGGGACTAAATGCTACTTTAAAATCCATCCTATTAAGGATATTCTGTTTGATCCCTGAAGTGTTTTCCCTTATTTGTTTGTCTCTAAAAGCTTTCTCCGGTATTCTGCTGAAGACTCATGTTATTCATTTATGAATAGAGGTTTCTTTCTGTTAATATTTTAATATTTACTTTACAAAACTGATGACCTTCTGTTTCTACTTAGTCTTTCTTTTTAACACCATCTTTGGTGCTTGCATGGAGAAGAGGACTGAAAATCCTTGGCCGTTCAAAAGAAAAAAAAAAAATCCTCTAGAATAAATCTTCCTGTCGGCAGAGCATGTTTTGTATCTGGACTGTTTATGAAAAGTTTCACAGTGATAAAGGGTCAAATTTAAGCCAATAACCATTTAATACAATTTAGGGGATGGATAATTGCATGCTCTTTTGCAGGAAACATTGCAAAAAATATTCAAATATGGTTCATTCCAGTTTTTTATTGCTTCAACTATTTTCACACCAGTTTGAGATTTGCTTTTAGTGAATATTTTATTGAACAAGTTTACTGTCAAGAATGTTCATGAAAACTACACATTTTAAGTGAATATTGCAGTAAATACAGTGTTAATTCATAACTGCAAAAAATGGACCAATAACCTGAGTCTAAGAATTAAGTCGTCCAGTCAGGAAATAGAAACATCCCATGTGCCCAATCAAGTACTTGAATTTTGCATTTTGATTTTCCTTCTCAATGCAATAATAGTAATTTCTTTAAATTTCATGCAAAAATTAAAAAAAAAAATTAAATGCAAAAAAAAATTAAAATTACATAAATCACCCCTTGTTCTTAATTATAAATTTGGTGATATATAATCTGGTTTTTAAAAAATTCTTTTTTTGTTCTTGGTACAAAAGTGAATAAAGTGAGACTAAATGTAATCATATATTAATGGAATTGTGTTCTAATGATCAATTTGGGGCCCCTTTTGGTTGCTGTATAATGATCCTTAAAGGCAGATCCATGGAAAAAGTACCATTCCCAAAGCTGGACTTGCAGAATGTCCATTGCATCATAAGAGATGAACCTGGATGAAAGCACCAGATTCATACTTCCACAGACTTTGAGAAAATACGAGTCTAGGTCCAGATCAGAAACCAAGCTTCACAACTGGTCCCAATAGCTATAATGGACCCAATTAGAACACTTAAAGCAAAATCCCTAAAAGACGGGAAGGCTGGCCAAGGACTTTGGAGACACAGAATTGAAATTCCCTGCTCTGCCATAGACTTCCTGTGTGATAAAGGGCAAGTCATTCTGTGCCTCAGTTTCCGATCTGTAAAATGGGTATACTATCACTTCCCTACAATACAGGGTGTTTTAGGCTAATTATCTTAAAGGTTATGCTGTGCTCAAATACTACAATAATGGGGACCAAATAAGTAACTAAGACAGAAAGAAGTGTGGGGAAGTTTGAACAAAGATTCAGTTCTGAACTCCACACTTTGGGCCAATATATCGTCATAATAGTTAAGTGCCAAGGCAAATCAGTCACATTGGCCAGTCCCATTATAATTGGCTGCAGCCAGCACTCCAAAAACTGTAACATTCTTTGCCTGCAGATTAGTGGCACAACAAAAGGTTTCAGATTCGTTCCTGCCTTTAAAACATCAAAGAAAACACTTCCAGCCTCACCCTTAAAAGCAATAGCCCTTTGGTCAGTATAAATAGATACAGACATATCCATAACCACTGGAGCTGGCTTTTGGATTTGGTCTATGTGCAGTAGTCAAATGATCACTGTACACATTGGTATGTGGAAAGTAAAAGTGACACCAGCAATAATGAGTTTCAAATAGGAAGAAGGTTACTATGATTAAGGACTTGACTGCATTATTGAAAAGTGCAGAGGTATAAATGCATCTTTGGTATGTTACCAGATAAAGATATATTGTTGTCAGCCTTGCTATGAGCCGGCATAGCTTGGCTAAATTAGAAGTTTACATTGGTCTAACTGCAGTGAGATAGTTACTCTGCTGCAGATTTCCTTAATGTAGACAGGGCCTAAGACTATTATTGGAAGGATAAGATTAAAACATTGAGAACCAAGATTTTGTTCTCTCTTCATTAGTGTGCAAATAGAGAGTGAATGAGCACAGGAACACCTGCATTCTGCCTATCAATCCACCTACCTCACAATATCCTGTAATATTTCACATCTCTGAACAGTTCCAAAATGCCAATATTTTTTCTTTTAAACAAACAACCCACTAAACAAATGTTTTCCTCTTTCTTCCAGTCATAATATTCCCCTAAAATTACATCCAGCTTAGGGCAAACAATATTCAGTTCTGCTCTAGCAACAGCTCAGAATATCAAGATCCTCCAAGACTAGAAATGGGAGTTTTGTACTGTTGCAAAGGGGAATTATTCTGGCTTTCTTATAGGACAAAACCCAGAAGTAAAGCTTAATGCTTTTCATAGTAATTTGAATAGCATTCCAGCTGTTTATAGAAATGGATTTCTCAAGTAATGCTTGACCACTGGAGAAGCATATGGACACTAACATTTACTAACCTCTTCTTCAGAATATGTATAGACTGATTGCAAACAAAGAAACAAACAAACAAGATAAGAATTTCCTTTAAATCAGTCAAGCCACTGCTTAAAAAGGAAATGGGCCTTCCTTTGCTCTCCTATGAATTCAAGATCCTATGCTGAAGGAGCATTTTGGCTAAAAAATGTAGTTGACTACATACCTGTCAATTCTACTTTTCAACGTCCAGTACCAGCTCTCTGTGGAGATGGAACTACTGTACACTCACAATAATTAATAATTCTGTATATTGACCACCCTGTACATACTAAGGAAATGGGTGGAATGTTTAGCTAAAGGCAGTCCAATCATTTCAGAGACATCAGCTAACCAGACTATAGTTATTCTATTTCCATTTCCTTTGGGACTACTTAAAATTATATGAAATTTGGGTCTGAATGGAAAGGTTCAGGAATTGTTCTGATGTGGATTTGGCATAAGAGCCCCTTAAAATAAAATTCAGATAAATATTTAAAACTGGATTAGAGCTGGTCAACGTTTTACATTCAAACCATTTATTTAAATGAAAAATGGATTTGTCAAAATAGAAATGTGTTGGAAAATTCATTTTCAATTAAGAATTCTGTGTTTCCTGTCAAAAAAACCAAAAGCATGAAAACTGATTTTTAATATATATATATATATATATATATATATATATATATATATATATATATATATTTGGTTACAGCAACCAAAAAGGAAAAAAAAGTAGGTGGCTGAAAAGTTTCAGTATAATATTTTATATATTTATTTTTGCCCATCTGGCTGAATTTTTTTTTTTTACTTTTGATTTTTCGACAAAACCTAATTTTTATTTTATTTTATTTATTTTTGTGAAGGAAACAAAACATTTCCCAACTGGCTCTAATCTAGAATATCAACCCAAACACTCCATGGGGATCGATGTATGGCATTTTTATTTGGATTTGGGAACTTGCTTCTCAGCACAGGAAGGGCCTTAAAAATGAAACATCATGGTGTACAGAGAAGTTATTTCAGGTCAGTTTTAGAGATTTCCAAAATATAATTTTTTTTCTCTTTCTCTGAGGACTGTATTGTTGGCTTTTGGTACTATGAGATTCTAGATTTATAGCTGAAGGCAAACTGGACTTAGTGATAAATGGTCACGTATACAAAAGATCACAAAATATTGAGGTTGCTCTGAGTCCCAGGAGACCAGTCACTTACTCCAGGTGAATTTGTATCTTAGATCTCACACCAAAGACAACACCTGTAGCCAATTCTATAATAAACTAATTTAAGAATTTATTAGCTAAGAAAAAGAAATGAGAGAGTTATTTACAGGCTAAAGCAGGCAACCTATATAGAGTTGCAGTCTGTGTTTGCAATGGTTCTATGTGACAGAAATGTAGTAATCTGTCATCACTGAATGTCTTTTAGGGCTAACACAGGTTGACTTAAGGGATCTCTGCTTTTGTTTTCTATCTCCAGCCCTGTGAGTGTCCAAAGAGCAAAGAGATGAAAAATTTCCATGTCAGCTATCTTTATTTCCCTTTTTCAGAATCCAAACTGATAGGACAAGCCCTTCTGCACATAGCCTATGTGGGGGGCAGTTGGCAAAGTCTTTGTATTGTGATCTTTCACAATGGCCTATTTAGTTTTGATAGTTCTTCTTGATGGGCAGGGTGAACCACTAGCTGCCTGAGTTCACAAGTTCAGAGCAAGGATTTTGACCGTTATAAAGCAAAATGTACATATTTGCTCCTAGCATGAGATACAGACATTACAAGTAAGATAAATGCATGCAGAAACTTACCAGCATTTGTTGCATGTAAACACTAAACACATCTTTACAAGTCTAATACCTATCTTGACAATACTAATATACAGGTCAGCTGGTCTGGTTTCCAGCTACGAATTTGTGGGTGCTCAGCTGATGCCGACACCCTGGGCAAGAGCTGCACCTGATCTACCAGCATCACAGAACGGCTGGAATGTGCTGTGCTCTGGCTATTCCCAGCTGGTGTATGGTCACTCAGGGCAAGTCAGAGAAGACCTTAAATACATTTTTTTCTTAACTGGTGTAGTATAAGTGATTTATAATAATAATTTAATATATTATAATTACATAGCAGTGGTGTGCAATCTATGGCTTTTAGGGGTGACCATGATAAGATGGATGCTTGGAGTTGCAAGGATGTACCATGTTCAGAACAAATGAATTAGAGGAAGTACAAAGGTAGTACTAATTATAGAAAAGCTGAAGGAATCCAGGATTAGATGGTTGGGCATGTGAAAAGAAGACAGAAAGAATATACGGGAAACAGGGTGTTACACTTAAAAGTGGAGGGTAAAAGAAAGGTTGGAAGATCCAAAACTAGATGAGTGGTTGTTATAGCTTTTTAATTTGATTAGTTGCAGAGTGTCTGAGGAACTTTTTCAAGACAGACTGGATGGAAAAGAAAGACTGAAAGAGCCAACCCCATATATATGGGACTAAGGCTAGAAGAAGACGACTTATACAACACCCTACATTTATATCGTACTCTAAATGCATATGCAATGCATTTTCTGAAACATATAACACATACAGTAGATGATTATCTATCTATCTATCCATCTATCTTTCTTTGTAGTCGTCAGTATTCCTTTTTGGAACTATCTCCTAAGAACTAGGCATAGAATGAATTTAAAAAAAAAAAAAAATCAAGAAAGGCAAATGCAATGCACTTTGTGCTAGACAAATCTTGTTATAATGAAGACTCTTCCTGACAATCATTCCTTTTAATGAAGATTTTCTGAGGCCTGAATACAATTCTGTTGGTCTCAGAAAAGAAATGTCCCTTAGTTTGTCCTCCTTCAGAATGATCTTTTCTAACAGTAGCTTGAGGCCAGAGCAAATATGAATCACCCACAGGGAAGATTGTGGATTTTGGAAATACCAGAAGATAACCAGGTATATAGTCTTCAATGAGATATAGCAGAGCTGTATCTGAAGTGCAAATAGTTTTGTATCACCATACTTTTTTGATGCTTTCCAGCACCGGAAAGACTTCACAATTCATGTGATATTGAACACAAAGTGACACCCAAACACAAATTGGTCTAGATTTTTGTAACAACTGATCTTTGAAATTACAGAGCCATTTTTAAACATTTGGTTATTTTGTTTCTTTTCAAAACTGTGGTGGGCAAGTTGATAGATTTAAAATCAAAATGTCTATATCTTAATCTAATCCTTGGTAAAGTCAGGCTAACTGTCAAATTAAAAGCAAAAGTTATTTTTACCGCCCTGAATCTTCAAAATCCCACCTGTCCTGCAGAGGATTTCCAGAAGTTCAGAGAGATTAAGATGATCACTGGATGATACTGAGTTTTGTAAAAACTACCCTCTGTTTCTGCAGAAGAGCTGAGACTTTAAGACTTCTCTAGGACTGTAGGAAGTAATAGCCAGACTATAGACCAGAGTAATATGGCCAGGAAGGGAAATACTGTGGAAGTAAGTCACATTTCATGGCAAACCCTGTATCATGGCAGGAGTGTGAGAGATAAAGCAGCGGAGAGAAGAAGGGGAAGAGATCTGGTAGAACCTTTATCATCAGATCTAAATGGTAGTGTTAGCACTCACTGCACATTGGAGAATCAGGCCCTTTACACATTGTTTGTGTGATAAAGTCAGGTTGGACAGCTGCACGAAAGTGGTCTTATTGGGTTCTGGAATGTGGGCTAGTGCAAGCCAGCCCACAGCTGAAGGCCCCTCCTTCAGCCAAAGGGGAGGAGCTACTGAGCCCAGGATTCAAATAATTATGGGGAGACAACAAATAAAGGAACAGGAACAGGTGTGAAGGTCAAAGGGTCAAAAGTAGGGAACCTGAAGGGGACATCAAGCAGAGAACCCCAGACAGCACCACTGCTCCTCAAAGATGTCTAGGGAGCCAGCAGACGCTACCCAGAGGAACTCTGCCCAGATACATGAATGAAGAGAGAAATGGAAATGGGCTCCACAGTTGCAGAGCACCCACTTGGCCAACATCCTCTCCCTGGTGTTATAGATGGCCACTCGGGCCATCACCAGGAGGAGGTTGATGAGGAGATCTAGCGACTTCGTGGGGCTATTAATAGGTTGTTCATAAATTAGAAGCTGCAGGGAAAAGTGCAGCCAGAACTGTAAAAGAAGGTTCAGGAGGAGCTGGAAAAGGGGCTGCAACCTGCTGTGCTCAAGATAAGCATGTACCAAGGTCTCTCTCATGATGCAAAAAGAGAGAGGTTTCAGGGATGGGGGTGAACCACATCAGGTACATGCCCATGCTCATGGCTCCATGAAGGAGCTGCCAACAAATATCCCTACCAGGCTGTGGGGCCAAGGTGGAATACAGACTGGCCCACGGGGCCACCCTCAATAGGTGGCAAAAAGTACCACCATGTACTGTCAGGGTGGGACACAAGGGTGAGGAAATGAAAAGTGTGGAGCACGAGACTGTACAGGTGTGTCCCTGGCATGGAATCAGCTGTAGGTCATGTAGCTAGCTTGAGGTGTATGGAGGGGGTGGCTGGAGTGGCTTGTGGGACACGGGCCTGATGAAAAGATCAGGAGGACCAGGAGTGAGGTGCAGGTGGGGAGCTGCTCAAGGTAAACCTGAGAGGCGAGCAGTAAGGGTGACATCACCTCCTGAAGTATGTTCTGTGGGGGTTTGAAGGGTGGATAGCCCTGTGCACTAACCTAGTGCCAGGGGATCTGCCTTTGTCCCCCCATCATATTCTAGGAGGGCTTCGATTCTGGTGGCTCCTGCCAGGACCAATGTCTGGCGCATTGAGAGGGACACTGCTACCTGCACACCAAGTTGAAGATTGTGTAGCAGTGGCTGCACAAGGATTTCTGCCCCCTCAGAGGCCCCCATGGACCTGATTGCTGAAACCAGCTTCCAGGTCCAGAGGAGGTCCTAGTAGAAGACCAGCAGCATGGAGAGATCTTGCGGAAGACCTCATGGATGGAGATAAAGACATGCCAAGGTGGAATATGGACTGGACCACAGGGGTTTCTCACCCTCAACAGGTGGCATAAAATCATTGCCTTCAGAGGTGGTAGAGGAAGGCATGTGTCAGTGTGATCCATGCCAGACTACCTGCACCGTAAGGAAATCTGTGCGGGGCATGGAAGCAGAAGAAATGGATCTGAGTGCGTAGGCAAAACAGGCCGTGTCCTCCTTCCTTTAGGTGGAGACTCAGAACCCCCGCAGACACCCAGTGCAGTCCTGGCCAAAAGAATTCCAGAGCTAACCTCTGGAGACAGGGCAGGAAACCTAGGGCAGGGCTCAGGGTATTGAATTGGTGCCAGAGCATGGCCAGGATCAGCTGGTTAAACACCAGTGCCCTCCCCTGCAGGGAAAAGCACCAGAGCAATCCTGTTCACCTCTGCAGCCACTCAGCCTCCCTGTCCTTCAAATCCTGCCAGATTTCCAGCATGGACGGGTGGGTGGTAGAAAGATAGACACTCAAATAGAGCAGGAGACTGTGCTCCACCAGATGGCCTGAAGTGTGGGTGGGAGGGAGCTCACCTGCCCCACATCCCTGACCAGAGCTCTTGACCCAGTTGACCCAGTTGGAGGAGGCTACTGAATAAACAGTCTGGTAGGCATTCACCCACACCAAGTCGAGTGGGTCCTGGACTCTGAGGAGTATGCCCACATGAAGGAACACCTGAAACTTTGGCCCACGGAGTACCAACCTCCTGTGGAGAAGACACAGGAAGGGCTCAATGGCCAGATCATACAGCTGGCCTGACAGCAGACAGCCTTAACGCACTCCTTGCCCGAAGCTGAGAGATTCAGTCAGGGTCTAGTTGAGCTTAACCAAACACTCTGTGGAAGCGTACAGCACTTGGAAAAAACTAATTAAATGCACTCAGAGTGCCCAGTAGATACTCAGGGTCCATCCTTTCAAATGCTTTCTCCTGGTCCAGGGACAGGAAGGCGAATGATTGACCATCTCTACACCCACACTCAAATAGAATAGAATTAAAATTCCAACAGTATAAGGGGAAAAAAGTGAGAAGCGGTTTTAAAAATGTGTGTGTGTATGTGGTCCCTGTTTTTATTAGTCCTTTCTTGACTGAAAGCTAGTCAAACAAGACTATAATTCAAACTGAATAGGGCAAGTAGCATTTTCAACCTCTACTCAAGCAGAAGAGTCCATCTAAAAATTGTACGTCTACTTTATCTTCTAATGAGCTCTGTTGGTTGAAGTACAAAGGAAATGCAAAGCCATATAAAGAGGAGGTGGGGCTGAGCCTTGATATATGATGTTACTGGAAACAATAGGGTCAAATTCTAATCTGATTTTTCATTAGAGTAAATCCAGAATACCTCAATGAACTTGATGGGTGATTTTGAATTTAAGCCAACGTTTCTAAGAGCAGAATGTAGCCCTTTGGTAAAAGCACCACTGTCTTCAGTGTTTCAGTTTAAAATTCTAAATGTAATAAATGCACTTTCTCAGTGTCCTCTTTCTGCCACCAGAATTGGCTATCTGGAGCATGGCAATGAGGTGTTGATATGCTTAGGTTCAATTTTAAGGGAGATAGTTGAAAATGGTATCTTAGTATCTTTACAAGAGAGACAATGCTATAACAGAGACTTGGCCAGGGTGCTTAAAGTTTGGGCTTAAAGTTGCTTATGCTAGTACAAATAAAGCAGTAGGATAAATAATAAAATAGCTGCCTATGAAGATTTAGGCTGAGTTCATGGGGCTGTGAACAGTCTGTATGGTGAGAGAGAGATTTCTACTTGAAGTGCTGCCCTGAGCAAAGGGTGGTGCCTAAGCTGCAGTGATCCTGGGAGCACTGTGAGGCTAGGTCTACATTATAAACGTACATGGGTATAACTAGGTCGCTCAGGGGTGTGAAAAGTTCACACCCCTGAGCAATGCAGTTTTACCGAACTAGCTCCCTGTGTCGACAGTGCTACGTTGATGGGCAACCTCTCGTGGAGGTGGCTTACCTAGACCAATGGGAGAAGCTCTCCTGTTGATGTAGTAGCACCTTCACTAAAGCGTTTCAGTGACTGCTGCAGGTTTTTAAATATAGACCTGCTCTCAGACATACTTTTGGGCCACAATTCCCCTCCTGCTTCTTCCTTGCTCTCGTGTGGGCCAATACCAACAACAAATTATAACATCTTCAGGGCTCACTCAGATGTACTGGCCAGCAAATGGAGGTGGGGAGGCTCTGCCTGTTCCTCTTCCTTCCCTGTTGGCTTTGTGCTGACATGCTAAGGGGAGGGAGGATGTGGACACAAACAGGGTTCTTACTGTCTTGTGTGATTCCTGGAGTCTGACTCAGTATCTGGCCCTGAATTCATAGCATACATTCACCCATATTATGCCTCTAATAGACTAATAGAGATTGTGACCAACCTTGTTAAATGCCTTGGAGAATAATACTAAAAGACCTTCATTCTTCTATGGAATCTTATCATCTGAGGATCTCTTTACTCTCAACAAGCCTGTGAAGTAGGTAGGTTTAGCAGGACACAGAGAGGTTAAAGGCTCAGTTATGTCTGAGAAGCACAGCCCCAAGTGAGGATAGCAGAGTACTACATGGCCCCAGCAGGAACACTGGGGGTATCCTGGTTCCTGGAGTTTCCCAGAACACAGAGAGTGCATGTGCTGCCACACCTTTTAAGATGGTGTAGAATCCACTGTCCTGTGTGCCCAACCATCTTTTTTAGTATATGTGAAGTGGGGACGGGCTACAGCTTAATAGTTGCCAAATTCCCCTCCCCACCTTTACAGGGAGCTAACACCCATGATGTCACTAGGCTGGAGCAGCCCCTGCACTCTGGGATCTACAAGGTCTGCCACTGGGCCCAGGTGCTGCGTGCATTTAAAGGAAGGAAGAATTTTCTCATGTGCTCCATCCCTCCACTCTTGCTTGTGCCACTAAGCAGCGGCTGAGCTCAGTTCCAGTGTCCTGTATAACTTGCCAATGACAAGATGGCAAGTCGATGGCAGAATAGACTGGAGTCCTCGCAGCCAGCTTGATGTAAATACCAGACCAGTGGTTCTCAGTCTTTCCTTTACAGCTGACCCTCCCTTTTCCAGACCAGGATTCCTTTCCCATCTTGACCACCCTACCCTCTCATTTAGTAATATGGAAAAGACTGATGTGGTCATGACTCGCAGACACCGATTCACAAACTGCTTCTAGAGGGCTCATGATCCCTCCAGTTCAGGCCCCATGCAGTATAGGTCAGAGGTTCTGGATATTTAAGTGTTGAGTATTTTAAAAACAGAAAGGACAAAAATCCATTTATTTCTATTTTGATTAGTTATTTAAATTATCTATTCTACAGCTGGCCAAAATTTTCTGAAATTAGATTTTTTGGACCAATTTTTAGCTGAAATTTTGTCTATCAATGAGGGGAAAAATCAGCTAATATTTTGTGGGGCTATTTGTTCAACTATAAAGCTGGTTGGGACTTTTATTTGTTAATTTTTGAAGTACTTAAAAAGAAAAGTGAAAAACAATTTAGAAAGTTATATATATATTTTACCAGTTTTTCCAATCAGCTCTGTTCTGTCAGAATATGGACTGTAAAACTAGATAATCTATTTTTTAAAGCCCAGCCCTTGAAAGGCACCATCAAACACAAGGAAAAGAAGGGCACCAGAATGCAGGGGGAAATCTTTAATGCTGTGGAGCAACTGGAGGTGCCTCTGTAGATCATAGGGAGCTTTATACATTAACTATAGCATCAGTCACTGTATTCTACACTTAAAAAAGAGGCCCTTTATTTATATTGAGAAGCCACATGGGAGCTGTTTATTTGCTTCCCCTCCGAGTCACTCAGCTGTTCCTTCCATTTGTGGTCTTAGGGCTAATTACATAACTTCCTTAATTTATACCCACTGGTAAATCAGATCAGAGCATTACCTGGAGGGCAAGCTCTAATTAGAGGAATTTCAGAACAAATTGTCTAAAGAGCTTGTTTAGTGTGATTAAATGCAAGTGATGGGCCCCCCTCTCCCTCGCTCTTTTTAAAAAACAGGAATATTTACTTTGCACTAAAACCTGGTGGATTAAAAAACAACAACAACCAGTAACAGCAGTTCTAAATAAAGGGCTATAAAGTGAGTGGTTGAATCAGTAAAGAAAGCTAAGTGGGTTTCTTGTCTGCAGGTGAACGTCAAATACACAGTCAAATACCACACATTGTTTGGGCCTCTGTCAGAAAAAATAACGAGAAATAGTAACTGACTGCATCATCAAGGACTGAAGGGGCACGAGTGCACCTCCAAACATGTCTGACTGTCAATGCCATGGTTTCTGGAGAGGAAGCAAAAAGATTAATAGCAGCACCTTTCATCTGAGGCTCAACTGTAGTTTTGAAAACATTAATCAAGGCCCACAGACTCCTGTGGAGTAGGTGTTCCCTCCCTGTTTTCAGATGGGCAAATTGAGGTGCAGAGTGGTTAATGGCCACATTGCTACAGACCTTCCTGGGCTGTGTAGCCAAGTAAGTGGCAATAACTCCCCTCTTGCCTCAGCTGTAAGAGGAAAGGCTGAGTTAGTTAGCTAGTTGTCTAAGTGGGTAGGGAGGTTTGACTTTCCTCATTCCACCTCCCTGGTCAGAGTAGCTGGTTGGGTGCAGAGTAGGGAGGAGGAAGGATCTTCATGACAAGATGTGAAGGAACTTACTCTTCTATAGAGCAAGGATAAAGAACAGAGGAAGGATTGTGACGCCAAGTCTACGCTATAAAATTGTCAACATAAGTTACGTTGACATACAGCTGCTACAGTGATTACATTGCTTGTGAGTGTCTACTCTTTGCTCCTTGTGTCAGCGGTGCATATCCTCACCAGGAGCGCTTGCACCAATTGAACTGCCAGTGTGGGGCATTGAGGGATGGCTTCTGAAAGCCAGCAACAGTTGATGTAAGCAACGCAGTGTTTACACTGATATTGAGTTGACTTAACTACATCAACACTGATTCTATGCTGCTCCACATGGAAGTGGAGTTAAGTTAGTGTAGTGAGCAAGTTATTTATTCAAAATTTTAGAGTAGACACTTACAGAGTTAGTTTGACATAAACTGTCTTGCATCAGCCTAACTCTGTAGGTAGACCAGAGCCAACTCTCTAGTTGTCTCCTGGAGTGGTGTAGCTATTTGCTGCAATTCTGAAGTTACAGTTTCATCCATGGTGATTTATCAGAGGAGGGATATTGAACCAATGGATGACCTGGAAATAGCTTCATTCCACCTACCCAAGTTGATAAACCAGGGTTGTTTTTCCTTAAAGTTATCCTTTGTTCCCATTCTTGTCATTTTCTTATTGAAAGAGTAACAAGAGGATAGTAGTAATAATAGGATAGTAATAATGCAAAGTTTATGGTAAACAGTCCTACTTTTGGGTGAATTATGGTACACAGTGATTAACAACTGGTGTGTTAGCTCCCTTCCCCATTGCCTGATTAGAGCAGAAAAAAGAAATGTGTGAGCAGCATATGATGCCTGCTTCTTGGTTTTTGAGACACTTTGTCTTATGTCCAGCCTGACTTTTACAGCCATTAAGTAAAAACATTTAGGAACAACATGCTTTCTGGGCTCTTAGGCTAAACACTTCTGTTGGAGAGGAAATATTAACCCACTGGAAGTGGGATACTGAGCCCCAAGAGTAAATCTCCCATAAGAGAATAGTATCTACAAGGGTTGCTGGAGGGATATGGCTGCCAAAGATTCCATAATAAAGGCAAGAGTTTATATGACGCCAGAGAAAAATCCTTATGGGCTGCAACTTGGCATTTAATGCAACCCCCCAATCAGCTTTTTATAGATTTCCATAGGGTACAGCATATTTTCCAACACTTTTTGTGGAAGATATTTATCATGCTTTTTGTTTTTTGTAATAAGCTTGTTTTCCCATCTCTTCATCCACAATCTGGGCAGATGTGTCAGTATTATTATTTTTTGAAAAGTGCATTTAACTGGATAAAATTACACTGCTGAGGGCTCCCATGCACACACATTAGAATTGGGCGAAAACCCAAATCCTAGAGCTGTATACCTCCAAACTTTGGTGGAATTGAGATCTGAACTTTGAAATTGTCTGTAATCTCTCTAACGGTCAATATTCACTCATGAGCATGGAACTGAGTCTTGGATCTTATCAAAATGAGCATGGATGGACCTCAGTGCCTTCAGAATAGAATGTTGTGGAACGGTGAACGGCATGAATTACATTTGCTCAATCTGACTTTCCCTTAATAATCACACAATTAAACAAATACACAAAAGATTTTCCTCCCTGAGACTGGGGAGGAGGGAAGCGGAAGACGGGGGTGGAAGAGGATCCTATGAATTCGGTTAAAATGTGCAGGGTACTGAAATATTTGTATATAGTAATCCGAGGAAGGTTGGCACTGGTTGGGGAATTAGGAGATGTAGGTTTAATTCCCAGCTCTGCCAGACATTATGAGACTTGCATAATTATATGAAGTTCACATATACATAATAACATGAAGTTCATATATAAGGTTCAAAATCAGGACAAGCTGTTTTAGGGTTACTTAACCCAGTAGACAACAAATGTGTGCAGCCAAAGCTCCGTTTCACATGTCTAAGTGAATCTGTTTGAATTAGTGAAGGTGTCAGAAAGGAATGCTTAACTTTATAACCTTGATTCACAGTCTTCCTGCTAACTGCTCTATCAGGACAAGTGAAGTTTATACTGCTTGATTGGAAGTTTATTTTATTTGCCCAGACATGAGTTAAAGTTGTACTTTTCCTTGGCTGTGCCTATAAAATGGTCATATCTTGGAGTTGGTACCCAATAAAATAAAACAAACTGACTAACTTTTCACTGGTATCCAATCAATAAACTTTAACCTGAAAAAGAGATAGAAGTGCAGGATTATGAGGATTTTTTTAAACCTCTGTTTGTAAAAAGGCAAAATGGAAAAATAGATTTGTGTGGAGGGGGGGCGGGAGAGAAGGGCTTACAACTCCTTGAACCTCATGTTCAGAGGTGCTGAACATCCACAACACCAAATGAAGTGAGTAGAATCTAAGGATGCTGATAGATTCATATAGTCCAAGGCCATAAGGGACCATGGTGATCACCTAGTCTGGCATTCTATATAATATAGGCCATAGGACTTCCCCAAAATAAATTCCGAGGGCATATATTTCAGAAAAACATCCAATCTTGATTTAAAAATTGTCAGGGATGGAAAATCCACAACACCTTGCTAAACTGTTCCAATGGTTAATTACTCTGACTGTGGGATGGAGGAGAGGGAGGGCTTTATTTTCACTCTGAAGGTGCCTAGCTTCAACTTCCAGCCATTAGATCATGTTATACTTCTTCTCTGCTAGACTGAAGAGCCCAGTTTTTAATATTTGTTCCCCAAGTACATATTTATAAAGGGTAATCAAGTCACCCCTTAACCATCTCTTTGTTAAGATAGATTCAAGGAGCTCAATCTATTTATCAATATAGACTGAGCTTCTTGAGTCTATCACTAATTATTTAATCATTCTCATTGCTCTTCTTTGAACCCTCTCTAATTTATCAACATCCTTCTTAAATTGTGGACACCAGACTAGACATGATATTCCAGCAACAGTTACACCAGTGCCAAATACAGAAGTAAAAGAACTTTTCTACTCCTACTCATGATTCCCATAATTCTCATGATAATTTATGTATCCAAGGATCACATTAGCCATTTTGGTCACCATGTCACACTGGAAGTTCATATTCAACAGATTATCCATCCTGACCCATAAATCTTTATTCAGTCACTGTTTTCCAGGATAGTGTCCCCCATTATGTAAGTATGACCTATATCATTTGTACCTAGATGTATACATTTACATTTAGCTATATTAAACACACACATTGTTTGCTTGCACCCCACTTACCAAGCAATCCAGATCCCTCTGTATCTGTGATCTGCCCTCTTCATTATTTACCATACTCCCCCTACTTTTTGTGGCATCTGCAAATTTTATCAGTGGTAATTTTATGTCTTCTTCCAGGTCATTAATAAAAAGTTTAAATTGTGTAGGGTCAGGAAGCAATCCCTGTGGAACTCTGCTAGGGAAACACCCATTCTCTGATGATTCCTTGTTTACAACTACATTTTGAAACCTATCAGTTAGCCAGCTTTTAATCCATTTAATGTGTGTCATGTTAATTTTATATCTTACTTGATTTACTTACTTGATCACAAAATTTAATCAAAATAGCAAGTGGTACCAAGTCAAATGCCTTACAGAAGTCTAAGTATATTTCATCAGATATATCAAATTAGACAGGATCTATTTTCCATAAATCCATGTTGATTGGAATTAATTGTATTACCCTCCTTTAAAAATCAGGGTTAAAGGGTCTTACATTGGGCATCCAAAACACTGAGGGATCCAACATCACTAGCTGCTTTAGAAAATGTTGGCCCTAACTTCTGCAAGATTGATCTTTGCATTAATGGTATTCATGACTTTACAGAAAGAGCTCAGCACCTCACGGAATTGGACTCTGAAACCAAATTTCTTAAATCTGCAAAACTGCTAAGGAAATCTCATTAAAATAAACTTTCTGATTGGATTGCTGCACCATTGTTTCTAAGTATGGGAAGAACCATGGAATGTAGAAGGAAGAATGAAATTATTATTTTATTAATAACTAACAGTAACAGGGTGTTTGACACTTTCTGATAAAATAACAATCTTAGCACTTCTGTTGATCCTCCCATCCAAGTGTAGCAAGTCACTTTACAGCAGGCTTCACAACACGTGGAAGTATCATATTTTTGGAGATGGAAGTTGAGGCACGGAAAGGTTTAGGCCAAACTTTTCAAAAATAGCCACTAAATTAGGGTTCCTTAATTTTGGGGCCTCATAGGAGATAGGACATTAGTAGTTGCAGTGTCAAGCATTCACAAGTCATGTGCAAGTTAGTGGGAGCTAGGGGTGATCATGAACCCCAAAAATCAGGCCAGATGTGTCTCAAGTTGGATGCCTAACATGGAAACACTCAAAATTAATGGACACATTTATGAAAATTTTAATGTAAGTGACCTGATCATGTTCATATAGCAAAACATGGTGTAAACCCAGATTTCTAAATCTCTAAATCACAAGACAATCCTTCCCTGCTAAGAAAACTTACTCCCTGTCCTAAGAAGCTAATAGTGGACCTCAGCCACTGACAGACATGTCTGATACAACTAGTATGCGATAAAAAATGTAGTCTCAGTGCTTGAACTTCCCAAAACAGATGAAAGTTTGTCTCAATTGCATTATCTGAATTAGTTGGCCCTTCCTATTGATTATGATTTAAGGCTTTGAACGTATTTTACACCAATTACAAATTCACCTTCCCTTCAATTTTGTCTAGGTCTCTCCTAAGACAATTAAGCATATCAAGAAGAGAAGGTAGTCTAATATGAAGAAGAGTGTCTAATATGGCAATTTCATGCCAAATAGTGCAATTCAAAAAGTAAATTCTTAGCAACGTTGTAAGACAAATGCATTGGGGAGGCATTAGTTTGAAAAATCACAATTGCAGAATACTTTTTAACATTCCTGTGGGATTTTTGTTGTTTTTTTGCTACATGTATGCATTAAAGTATCAAATTCATAGCAATTGTCAATCAATTTTCAAGTGCAGTGGATAAAATGATAGGTATATAGTAAGAGCTGACTTCAACTTCTCACAAAACTTCAAGACATTTGTTGAGGATCTGAATAATTTAGTAATTTTTTTTGTCCATATTCATGCATTTTCACAGGTGCTGGTTCTGGAAAAAACCTATTGAAGAATTGCAGAAATACTTTGAACTGATCTTCAATTATTTTCAGAAATCCTGTTCTGATCAGACTTCTAGACACGTTTTGTTGCAAAGAAGATCTGGAAAATCACTGGAATTTTTGGATTCATGAGGTTCTGCAGAGTCTGTTTTCTTATTTTGAACCCAAAACCAAAACAACAGCAATAAAAAAGGATAAAAGAAAGGGGGTCAAGTGAAAAAGGAAAAGAAGTTTTTACATATCAGGGATGAGGTCACTGAAATGTGGACAAAACTCACATTGAATTCAGTGGAATTAGGATTTCCCCTTCTTAACTGTGGGGTTCTGATCTCTAATGAACATACTGGTTCAAAAGCATATCTGTTCTCATTCCCCTGAGGTCTAGAACATGGTTGATATTTTGATATGGTTGATACTCCAGGAAAAGAGATACTAAAAATTCAAGCTTTTAATAACAAATGGCATTGATTTCAAATGCAGTTCTTATGGTACTAAATATAAATGGTAGATTTGTTAGAATGGCTATTCAACATTACTTTAAATACCAATTGATTATTAAAGACATTTTCATTTCATTATCTTTGAATACTTATAACTCTTTTACTGTTAATACTTCTGCACTATGGTTAATCAGTTTAAATTAAGTTGCTATATATTCAATAACTGTGTTAATGTACTAGGAGAAAGGGGAAAGGAAAAGGGCAATATAAAACAATTAGATGCATTTGGGATGGGGATGGAAGGAAAGGGTATTTTACAAAGTGAAGCAGATTAGGACTATTTAGTTTGGAAAAGTGAAGGGAAAAATGTTCAATGTATGAGATGCTTAGTTAATAGTATAGGGAAGACCATCTGAGCTCTCTCATTTATCCTTTCCCATAATAGAAGAAAAAGAAACACTTGAAGAAATTTATAGGAATATTATTTTAAAAGGTAAAAGGAAATTTATACAAAGAATAATCCACCTGCAGATTTCTCTGCCATGGGAAAATATTGAGGGAAATGGTTCAGTAAGATTCAGATAAGGATTAGACTTTTATATGAGTAACAGTGACATCTGGATTTACTATAGCTAGGATTAAAACTACAAAGGCTATTTCAGTCCTAATTATTCTGGGCATAAACCAAACACCAGCTGGAGTGAGAGGGGAAAAAAAAATCCATCAATGGTGTGATGATGCCCAAGTAGGTGTATTGTGCAGCTGTTTCATCTTTCTCTAATGCAGCCAACTTCCTCATTGTTGGAGCATAATACTGAAATAGACAAACCACCAGTCTTTTCTGGTAATGGCAATTTCTATGGACCATCTTGCTGCCTTCCTCCACACAGAACACCCACCGACTCCAATTGGAGTTCTGCGTATGTAATACACCTAGCAGATTGGACCCTTTGTTTTTTAGCCTTAATTAAAAATGTATTTGTCAATCAGACCTGATTCTGTGTGGTGTGCCTCTGAGATTATTAGCAGATTCACAGGCTAGTGGCTGTAAATGTTAATAAATGGAGCATAGTCCTTAAAAGGATGGAAAATAACCCAGCCATCTTTCCCTGAATATGTGACCATTCTTTCTGAAGCTGGTAGCCTTTGGTTAAGCAATGTCTATCATGTTGATTATGGTAAACAGAAATTTTATAGTCTGATGTCTATGAATTCAACTTTTCCTATCCGAATAAGTGCTCTGGGTTTTAGTTGCACTTCACATGGTGTGGTTAGTAGTGGCTTGTCAAACCAGCACCTGCTTATGGACCTTCCAGGTTCCCCAACACACCAAGGCCCCCTGAGCTGAAGAAGTCTCCATTTCACATGTGTGCTGAGGCACACTCCAGCCCCCCAGCTAATTGTCCCTTCAGGTCTATCCCCAACAGGGAGTGGGCAGGGGGTTGGAGGAGTCTAGCCCCAAAATGTTCTAAACATAACCAAACAGTTCAATACTGGACTGCCCATCATTCTTCCCATGGGACATCCCTGCCATTTACTTTGGGCTTGGTTCCCTGTCTTTGGATCCTTGGGGTCTAACTGCTCCTCACTGGTGGCTGCTCTGACTAGCAGGCGCATCTCTCTACAATGCTACTGACAAAGTTCCCTCCAGGTACAGCTCCTTTCTCCTTCCTGGCCAGTCAGCCCTGAACTGAACCAGGCTCTTTCCTTTAATTTCCCCTCCAGGTTTAGCACTGATTGCAGGTATAATGGGCTGGGCAGGCCCATTGGCTTGCCTTAACCCCTTTACTACTGGTGCGGGACCTCTCTGCCCCATCATAGGGTTATACTCAAAGGAGAGGTAAAAACACTTGGGCTCAGATTCATAAAAAGATTGAAGTGTCTACATCAAAAATGTAGATGCCAATGACAGCCTTAAATTTGTGTTCATCCGCTGCCTAACCCTGGAGGCACCTAAAATCCCTTGGCATCTACATTTTCACTGTAAAAATCCCTTAGGTGCATAAATCTCTGCCACGGGACTTGTGGACAGTGCCTGAGTGTAAGTGTCCAGGTGTCTATCTCATGCTGAAGCCCCAGCAGGATCCTCAAACCAGGTGAAGATAAGCTTTGTCCTGCCTATCTTGCCTGTGGGGCCTAATTCATTAGGTGTTCTCTGAGCATGCCTAACTCAACACAAAATGTCCAGGGGGAGGGGAGGCCTTGGTAAAGAGACCCCTTTGAATTACCACTTGAACTACCCTGAAACCATTAAATTTGCCATCTTGACAGGTGTGTGTTAATGATCTTTTTTTTTTTTTTTTGATAGTGACCACAATGTGCTAGGCCCATTCCAGACACAAAAGAAGGTACAGGCTCCTACTCTGACTGAGAACCTCACAATCATCCTGACATTTTCTTTCACATCTGACTGCCATTGGGACAGGTTATTAATTATTATTTTATTATCATATTGATTACAGCTTGTTTTATATGACCCAAAATGTCCTGGGTACTTTACAGATAAGCCTTGCAGAGAGGAACCCTATTCCAAAAGATTTTGCAGGCAGTGGCTATGATCCTGCAAAAACATATGCAGATATTTAGCATCACATACTGGGAATAGTCCCATTGGGTAGTCAGATATTTAGAGGTCAAAGTGCTATATGATTCTGCTGTAAAAGGACCCTGAGGTCCTTTTGAAAATCAGAAGCCTAGTTCTAAGAATTACAAGAAACCACTTTCCTTGCCATAAATGTGGAAAGTTGTTTGCACCCTGAATAATGGAACAGGGGGCTTGGGTGGGTGTGCATGTGCAGGCATAGCATCTTACCACTACCTTTGGATGTTGATGAAAATCCCTCCTTATACACATGCTCTCTCACACTCAATAGTTTAGAACATTCCTCCTAACCCGAACATATTGAGCCACAATGAAACTTCATTCTGAATGCTGATCACCGTTGACCTTTCCTGTTGCATTCAGGAAGGTACACATGTCTTCTACTTTATCTCACAAAATTATAATTAAAAGGGGTGCGGGGGAGAGTTAAATGTGTGAAATTTTAATAGAGGTTCCCAGTGCAGCAATTGTACAGTATGTCGTCTTGGATTCATTTTGACTGAATTTGTTTTCACAAAATACCCACCAGACCTGCTTCTGGAGGCTGTTTTGCCATCTGCACTATTAAAGCATACTCATTAAGTGTGCCTGGGGTCTAATCTTTCGCAACTGATTACAAATTGTCCATAACACACAGCCTGAAATAGAATTATAGGAATTAATTTTAAAAATTTAAATGTGAAAATTCATTAAATAGGAAACAAAAGGATATCTCGATTATAACCATTTTCATCTGGATAGGATGCTGATTAGGATGGTAAACAGGCACCAGTAATAAAGCTCAGATGTTAATACTAACATTTGCCTTGCTGATGGTCATGAAAGTTTTAATGTGTTTGTAGTGTAAACTTTGCAACAGCTCTTCCTTTTCCCTTGGTGCCTGCCTGGAAGAATCCCTCTGCAAAAGAGTTTATGCCCCACCAGTAGAGTTACATGTTGTACATTCTTATATTAATGAGAATTAACCATGCCAAAAATGTAACCACACACCAAACATCTGCTCTGTTAGTTTTATTTTGTTCTTCTGTATCCCCTTAGCAACTCTTTGCCCATTGCACAATCTTCCTCGATTATGCCTTTTGAAAAGGACACAGATCAAGAAAGAAGCTGGTAGAAATGATTGCCTAGTGGTTAGAACACAGAACTGAGAATCAGGGTTTTGGGTTTCAATTCCTGACTCTGTTGTTGACACTTTGTTTGCCTTTGGATAAGTCAACTACACACTTCTCTGTGTCTATTTCCCTGTCTGTAAAATGGGGATGATATTTTGCTGCCTTACTGAGGGCTTGGTTGTATCTTTAAGACACAGCCTTGTACTGGGAGTGGTGTGGAATCTTATTATGCTGAGCCAATGGGAGCTATGGAATAGTTGCAAACATCCAGGAGCGCCCAATATTCAGTGGGGAGCGTGCTTATTGCTACACCCCTTCAACATGTGCAGCACACTATGTACTGTGCTCTTGGCCAGTATGTGGGGGCCTTTCTTTGCCCCTTTGAGTTATCTTATGCCCCAAGTGTACACAGAAAGGGTACTCTGCTATAATTATGGAGCTAAGTATCACTCAATGTCAGAGAAACATAGAAATGTAGGTCTGGAAGGGACCTTGAGAGGTCATCAAGTCCAGCTCCCTGCACTGAAGCGGGACCTAGTATTCCTAGACCATCCTTGTATGCAGTATTGTTGTAGACGTGTGGGTCCCAGAATATTAGAGAGACTAGGTGGGTGAGGTAATATCTTTTATTGGACCAACTTCTGTTGGTCATAAAGTCAAGTTTTTGAGCTACAAAAAGCTCTTCTACAGGTTTGGGAAACATACTCAGCCCATCAGTTAAATACAAGGTAGAACAGATTGTTTAGCATAAGTAATTAACACATTTCAAGTGACCATTCAAGGTGAGATGGCCCATTAACAACCCTCTAGTCATGGGAGGGAAGAAGGCAGCTGAGGAGGGCAGGAAGGAAGGTTGTTAATGGGTTATAGATTGTTATAATAAGCCATAAATCCAGTGTCTCTGTTCAGTACATGATTTTTAGTGTCTAGCAAAGTTATGAATTAAAGCATGCAGGCAAGTTTCCTTTGAAGATGAGGACTGATAGGTCAGAGTGACTGCTTGACGAAAAATGTTCACCCACAAGTGACGTCGTGTCTTTCTCTTCTATCATTCACCTGTGTGAGTTAGCTGGTTTCACCCACAAAGTTGCTACAGGGACGCATTTAGTGCACTGGATGAGGTACATCACATGTTAACAGGTGTTTGTCTTATTTGTTCTTACACATCTCAAATGAGGGTGATTCCAGTGCTTAACTATCTTTAGCGTTAAACAGTTTTTCCTGATATCTAACCTAAATATTCCTTGCCGAAGATTAAACTTGTCACTTGTTCTTCCTACAGTGGACATGGAGAACAATTGATCACTGTCCTCTTTATAATAACCCTTAACATATTTGAAGAGTGTTATAAGGTCCCCCCTCAGTCTTCTTTTTTCAAGACTAAACGTGCCCAATTCTTTCAATCTTTCCTCTTAGATCAGATTTTCTAAATGTTTTAATATTTTTGTTGCTCTCCTCTGGACTCTTTCCAAGTTGTCCTGCTTTTCCTGAAGTGTGGCACCCATAACTGGACACAGTACTCCAGCTGAGGCCTCACCAGCACCAAGTAGAGAAGGACATTTACGTCCCATATTTTACATAGCAGGCTCGTATTAATACACCCCAGAATGATATTAGCCTTTTTCACAACTGCATTACAATGTTGATTCTGATTTAATTTGTGATCCACTATAACCCCCAAATCCTTTTCAGCAGTACTACTGCCTGGCCAGTTATTCTATTTTGTAGTTCTGCATTTGTTTTTATTTTTCTTCCTTTGCCCAGCACTTTCCACTTGTCTTTATTGAATTTCATCTATTTGAATTCAGAACAATTCTCCAATTTGTCAAGATCAATTCAAAATGTAAACCTGTCCTTCAAAATGTTAGCAACCCCTCTCCGCTCGGTGTCATCCACACATTTTATAAGCACTCTCTCCACTCCATTCTCCAATCATTAATGAGATTTTTGAATAGTACTAGAGCCAAGACAGAACCCTGCAGAACTGCATTAGATCCTTCCCCCCAGTTTGGCAGTAAAAAACTGAAGTCTATTCTTTGAGTACAGCCTTTCAGCTAGTTTTGTGCCTATCTTAGCTATTTCATCTAGATTACATTTCCCTAGGTTGCTTATGAGACTGTTTTGTGGGACTGTGTCAAAAGTCTTACTAAAAATCAAGATATATTATGTTTACTGCTCCCCCCCTCCCCATTCACTTGGCCAGTAATTCCGGCATTTAAAGTGGAAAAATTGCAGGTGAAGCAAAAAAAACGGATGAAAATATTACAGGATAGTACTTCTGGATATTTAAAATAATATGTATTGGAAATAAAATTACAGTGAACCTTGCACAAATAATAATATTTAGCACCTCTACAGGACCTTTCATCTTCAAGGTTCTTAACAAACTTATCCTCCCAACTCCATTGTTAGGTAAGTAATTATTATCCCCATTTTGCACATGAGAGAAATGAAGGCAGACAAGTTATAATAACTCAGGTGTTCCTGTCTCTCAGTCTTGTGTTCCTGTGTATAGACCATATCTTTATTTCACACCACCCCTTCCTGACAATCCTGGATCACCTCTAATGGATGCTAACTAGTGTAAATGCCAAGTTTCAGCAAAAAGTTTGAGGATCATTTTGGAACTTGTTAAATATCCAAGCCTACATCTGACCAAGCCAACCAGTTACAGCAAGCCTCATGGGAATGGAAGAAGGGCACTGAAAGCCACAAGTCAGCACACTGGTATTAGGCAAACCACTGCTTGCAAAATGTTGTGTCCTGAAAAGTAAGTTCACCCCCTAATAAGTAGCTAACATATACATGCTACACACTAAAGGAAGAATGAGGTTGCTGCACAGAAGTTCAATGACCATCTGATCTAAATAATGTATTATATATTTGATTGCCGTAACTATCAATTTCCCCACAAAATATAGGTCTGTATTTCAAATCCCAGAAAGTGTAGGAGTGTCCTGCTTTGGCATTTTGGTCTAGACCATGACAGAGGTGTAGCCCGATGGAAATTCTGATGAGGATCTAGATTTTGAACTCTCCCAAAATTAAATGGTGCTCGAGTCTGGGCTCATCTCCGTTAGGAAAGAACAGGAAATGTGCAAGAGGGAGTAGGCAAAGGGAGAAGAGATGATGAAAGATGATCAAGGAAAAGAGAGGGGGTGGACAGTTGAACAGAATTTTTCCAGAGCTTTGAGGCATGCTCACAATCAAAATGTTTTTTTCCCCCATATATTATTATCCATATAGATTTGCCCCAGGGGGCCCAAGACATAAGCAGCCTTCTGGGATCTGAGGTTGTGGTAGTCATGATTGGAAGTGGCCATCTCAGCACCTCCCATATGGGAGGAGCAGTATTCTATATTTTGGTGTGGTACATAAGAAATGCTCCGTCTTTGTCTGGCTTTGTAAATGTTTTGATAGCTAAATATCTCAAGCTCCACTGTTTCAGTCATGAAGACACAGTGTCAGTCCCAATTAGAAGGCACTGTAAACCTAAGCAATGGACTAGAAATTTGAGCTGACCATGTGTTTGATGTAGGGAAGATGGAGTGAAGGTACAGGGCTCTCCCAGTCCTAATCTGGTTCATATGTGCAGGAGGAAGGCGCACTACAAAGCCAGTGCTTCCTTAATTGTAAGACCATTGAACCAGCTAACATGCTCATGAATAGAAGTGTTCCTAGAGCTTAAGTGAGTCAAGCCACCTCTTCTCATCTCCCCTAATAGAACACCGAGGCAGGCTATCGGGGATATCTGAAGGGGTAGGTGGGAGCACACTAATTGTCTGCAGCCAGTGTAGGGTGCACTGATCAGCATGCACCCCTAACCCTCATGTGCTTCTGAGTCATTCCACTGCGTGGATGCTACTTGTCCTACCTCCTCACATAGTGCACACCACAGAACGGCAATGTCAAGAAGAAATGAGCTAAACAGCTCAAAGTGTACACAAAAAAATTCTCTCAGCAATAGGGAAATGACTCAGTAAGGAAATGACACAAAGAGGCTTCAACACATGTCTCTTTAGACGGATGCAGACAGATATGTATTCATTCAGAAACACTAGGTGTGGCAGCTCTCCCCCTGTGATCTTGAATCCAATCTAAACAACAGCTTCTTGTAATGTTACCAAATAAGGTAACACAGTGAAGAAGTCCAAATAAATAGCCGTGTCATGCAGCCGCCTTTCTTTCAACAGCGTCTGTATATCAGGGTGGGAGGGAGATTACTCAATACCAAACACTCTTTGACATCATTTTGCTCTAACTTGTTTGCAGCAACAATTAATTGGGTAGAGCAAGAAGTCTGTTCCGTCCCAATACCCCTAATGGGCCAAGCAGACCACCACCCTACCCGCCCTTTTCAAAATGTATCTAATTTCATCACGCAGGATCTCAGTTTACAAGGCAAAAAGGACATACATATTCCAAACATACACAGCAGAGTGCTCACAGCCCAGCTGGAAAGGGTGTGGGGGAATCAGGAAGATGGAATTCTGGGGTAGGGGTAGAGTGTGAACAAATGTTGAGCCGCTCTGGATGCACTGACGTCAGCTACCTGCTGGGAGGAAACATGCCTCTTTCAAACAGATTTTTTCCCCTCCCTATTATGATCAATATGCAGAATGCCACTAGGAGAAGGTTAAAAATGGGCAGAGAGAACCAAACAATTAGGCACCATGACATGCTGATTCACACTTTAAAAAAATCCTTAGTGATTCTGGTAAATCAATCTGCGGCAGCAGGGATTTGCTGTGAGTTCTGCTGAGGGAGGAGAAATTAAGTCCTGTTTGGAGGCTGCAGCCTAGACACACCTCAAAGCCGGCCCTTCCCCCGGGCTGTTGAAAGCCTTCTAATCCTGGCTTCCACCTGCTTGAATGCATCACAATTCACGTATAGGCTAGAGTCTATCTTTAGCTTCTCCACAGTGGGATATTTTAGGGAATGGCAGATTAAGACAAGGCAGTACAGTTTTTAGTACAGCCTGTAACAACAGCAACTAGCTCTCAGTATTGACAAGAGCATAAAAAAGTGATTGTTGCTCTGCAGTGTTTGTGATTAATTGGCTTTTGTTAAGGGATGAAGGAAGAACGTTTCCAGCTAAACAATAGAGATGCTCTTCTCTATAAAATTTCATTGTGCCATGTCAGAATAATTTAGCATTTGTTTGAGCAAGAGGATCTAAGCTTCATAAAGAAACACAGGAAAAGATGGTTTGAATGATGAAAATGTGCTGTACTTAATGTCGCTATTGCACGTAAATGTCAAAGAAGTACAGCTGGTGCAGAAATGCCTGTGTGAAACAAAGTGAGACTGAAGAGACTATTTTCAGATCTGGATTAGTTTTATGCTAGGGTTCAAGGCTGAAAGCAAGGATTTTGATTTTGATTTAGTTTCAATGGCTATGAAATTTGAAAGACATTCTTAGGCCATTTTGTCCCTAAAATGTGGAATTTTTGTGAGATCAACTTTCCTCTAAGATTTCTGCTGTTTTGGCTCACTGTCATGTCTGAAGTAGAGCTGTATCCAGTTTTATATCTGCCCTGAAGCCCAAACTTTCAGGGATTTTTTGGATTTAGGAATTCAGTGGTCTGGAAAACCTGAAACTCTCATGGTTCAGACTTGAAGATCTATTATTATTATTATCATTGGGCTGGATCACTCATCTGCACCCCTCTTTACCTCTGTGTGGAGGAGTCGCTCAGTGCATTGATGCCCCCCTTTAATATGGACTTGATTTGGCAGAGCATCTCCATGCATCTGGGATCCATGCAAGAGGAGAAGTGTGAGGATGTTGGGTGGGTCAAAAGGAAGAGTGATTAGGCTAGGGGAGGAGTCAGCAATCTGTGACCAGGGATTACAGAAACCGTAAATGCAAAATCTTTATTAAAATTTAGTTGGTGACTGGTTCTAGAAATGAGAAGATTTGGGGGGGCACTGTTTTTCCAAGTAATTCCACCCCATTCAGGTTAGTGCCACTATTGATTAGGTGGAAATGGCCATTGTGGTCTATCTAGGCCAAACTGTTGTCTCATTTACACTGCTGCAAATCCAAAGTGTCTCCATTGATTTACTCAGGTACTCCAGATTTACACTGGTGTAAGAGAAATCTGGTATAAGAATGTCTTTCTTTTCACACTTCAAAGAGGAAAAACAATTTACCTTTTAAGATGTCATTTCTCATACACTTTCTCAAGTCATGAGTGAGGTGATATTTTGTAAAGTTTGAAGATAATCCATTCATCTGCTTTTAAGATGACAGGGAGTGGAGAAATTATGTTTTATGTTCTGAAAACATTTTCACACCATTGTGTGCTTAGATAACTAAAAAAGCAGCTTTGACTTTAAATAAGGTCTTTATCCATAATGAGAAGAGTGCTTTGCTTTGTCTGAAGAAATAAGGGATGTGTGTCCATCTGAAAATCAGATACTAATAATATACAATACAATGTTTTCCTGATTTATTTAAACATGCACCACAAAGTAGATTACTCTTACAGAGCACCAGGGGGCTATAGTGCAGAGGAGCACCCAAAATTTCCATGCTGCTCTTAACTTATTCTGAACTATCCAAGCCTTATGGGTGTTTGGGAATCTTGCACAAAGCAAATTTACTTATCAGACTGCCTTTGCCTCCTACCTCCAGTCAAAGTAGAAAATAAGTATTTGTATCATATATAGGGAGAAAAAAATTAGCCTTAGTGCAGAGGTAACTGGGTGAAATTGTATGGCCTCTGTTATACAGGAAGACAGACTAGATGATGTAGTGGCCCCTTCACACCTCAAAATCTATGAATCTTGAGATGGACTGAATTTATTTACTATCACAAATTCCATCAGAATGAGCCTTAATTTTTATAATTAAGTGGAAATAGCTACACACATGACATGCAGGTGCAGTTATCACTAATGAGAATGTGAGCTGGGAACCTTCATATGCAAATTGTCCCCCAGCTAAAGAGGAACAGGAATGATGCTTGTGAGAGTTGATGTAATTGGGGGAAAAATGTACATTTTGAACAGCCAACACTGCTATGGTAGATGATGCATCATCTCCACCAATGAGAGCACTGAGGGAAGGAAATCAGGGTGTGACTCCAACTGTTTGGTTACCATATGCAAATTTTACAGCTCAACCTTCATGAATAAGAAATCATGTGCATGATTTAAGCATCATACATTTTTTACAAGTTACTCCAAGCGGCATGTTTCCTGTAGCGGGACATTAAGGATGAGAGAAGACTTGAGAACAAGATTTACATATGTATGGCAGGTTTTTGTTTTTTTTTAAATACACACAACTTTTCCAACCCCTGCCTACAACCCACACTGACAGAGCTGAATTGTCTGTTTTCTTCGTTGTTGGCTTGACTTCCCAACCGTTCCTCTTCTGAGAATGAAGATTTTCTCATTCTGGTAATAATAGTTATTATTTAGGGAAGCAGAGCAGGAATCTGGAGATCTGGAATATATGTAACAGGAGACCTGTTTTGTCAACTTGTGTAATTTTGCAACATAATTTATCCTGTTGTGTATAAAAACATATTGATTAGTGTCTCTTGAATTAACATAACTAGATATTCTCTAGAAACAGTGGTTTGTTTAGTATTAATCAGATAGGGATTCAAAAATGATAGTTTTAGACCTGTTTTAGATATATTAGAGACCTTAGAAAATTGTGGCACTCTGCCTAGTTATATGGGGGGGGGGGGGGGTTGTTTTGTTTTAGCAAGAACACTTTCAGAAATTTGGGTTAAATTTTCTAGTTCTGGACCACTTGATAAGTTAGAACTAAACAAACTAACTAGTAGATATTGACTTTAGTATCATGTTGTTGCCTCTATTCCTGCAATTGTAGGGGACAGGGATTCAGCTGGTTCAGTCTTTGGGTCATGGGTAACTTTCTTCCTCTGGGCAGCACTGTGTAAATGTCAGGTGCATCATGGGTGTTTCATGTTGTACCTTTGTGGAACTATCCTTAATTTTCCTCTAACGAAGGGAGGTGTTTCATATTTTTACATGTTCTGTTTCTAAAAGGGGAAAGGGGAGAAAAGAAGTGTACTAACAAAACACTGCAGAGCTTTGCTCATGGTCACACGTGCACATGCTCCCTCCAGGAATACTGGAGATTCATGTCGGAGTAAGGCTTGGAAACCCTTCAGACCCTTAAGTTTTGTGGTGAAACCAGACTCTTCACTGATCCTTGGACAGATGACTAGGAGGACAGGCTGCGCCAGGCTAACCACTGACCTCCTCCTGGCAAAGGGCAATACTGTCATTGGCTCTCCCCCCATTTTCACACTTTACCTCCCCAGCAGAAGGTTAACAAGAGAGTTAACACTTGTCCAACCAGCACAAACTACTTGTAGATTTACAATAGGAAATCTAGCAGCTCAGGGGAATGTATCATGTACATACACTGACTGCTCCCTGGATTTTTCTCCTTCTTGCCCTAAAGTGTCCCTACGTCCCTCAGCTGTTAAATCATAATCTGTTTCCTGGGGGATAAAAGGGATAGGAAGCCCACAGGGCATGATATCTAAAAAAGCCCAGATTCCCCCATTAACTACATCTAATCATCCGTCTTCCAGCTAAAGCAACATTATCAACTTGATTTTGTTTAAACTGACTAATATATATTTCTGCCTGTATGTTGTTTATAAGGGTCTTTTCAGCAAGAAAGGCACATTATGGGAATCTTAGCCATTCATTTAAACTATAGTGGCCACAAATAGAGAGAAATGTGATTTTCCCCCTTCCCCCTCCCTTTAAGTCAATAAGGGACATATACTTGAAGGCAGAATTTGGCCCTAATTCTTTATACTTCAGACAGAAGCAGAATCATTTGTGTATTAGCCTCTGGCCTTCTGGACACAAATATGCAAGAAATTAGTTGGGAAATTCAAAGCTTCCTTGCTATGGATATGTTCTTGGGTGGCTAGTGCTGAGAATTATATATAGTGAAAAAAGCATGTATTAAGGACTTCAACAAAATATATATATATTTTAATTGAGGCTCTTTTATATTCATAGAAATATTTTTTTTAAATTGCTCACAAAAATTATGATCATTGAAAAAGCATACAAGCAAGTAGATTAAACTTTGTTACTACACTGGTCAAAATAAATAGATAATGACTTTTCAGTTTGTGGCTCATATGAAATTGTCTCACACATTGAGAGCTAAACTATAGGGAAACATCTAAAAATAAATCTTTATTTTGCCATATTTCAGAGAACAGACTGTTGTGATTTTTTTTAAAAGAAGACAAGATCCTCAGCTGGTATAAATTGTCACTGATGTTAACAGAACTATGCCAGTTTATACAGGCTGAGGATCTGGAATTATTTAAGATCTCAGGTCAGTAAGGAAACCATTCACGAAGACATCCCTATTCAGGAAAGCAATTAAATACATGTTCAGTTCCCACTGAAGTCAATAATACATAAGGACTTGCTGAGGTGGGGCCTATCAGAACATACGTGCGGTCTTGAAAATTGTAAATGTGATATTTTTTTTAAATAAAAGATGAACAACAAAGGTAACAAGTTATACTGTTATTATAGCCCCCAAAGTACTGCATTTGTGATTATGCATTTCCACAGCAAAGGTTGATGAAAGCATAGACAGCTAAATTAAAGTAATTAATTGGCTAAGGTACAAGGCAGTGGTGACCCATACACATTACAGTAAATAATCATTATGTCTCTATAGCGCCAGTCCTACAAGAAATGGTTCAGTGGGGCTTCTCATGGCTGCCCTCTGCAAGGAGCCCTACAGAAGTCATAGTGGGTGGGACTATCCATGTAGAGCTCTCCACAGGATCAGGACTTATACTGATAACAGCTTATCGAGAGTCTCCTTTAAGTGGAATAGTGTGGCTTTAGAACAGTATTCAATTTTATTCTTTTCTAGTATCTTTATATAGCACCCTTTACCCTGGTGTCAACGTTTTCCAATAGAAAATTATGATTTTTCAGATTACTTCTCTTATGATTCACCACAGTCTACTCACTTGGTGAGGAAGGTGATATATCATGAGATTACCTGGCCAGGGTGGATCATGGGAGAAGTACATATGGGGAGTTCATAGAAGAGAATGGGGGCACAAGAGAACCAATTAAAACACCAAGAGACACTACAGCAACATATCCAAATTGAAGTATTTTGTTGTTAGCTGAAGTATTTCTGGTTTGAGATGTTTGGTTTTCAGTGAAAAGTCAAATTTTTCCACAGAAAATGGACATTTTTTCAAAGAAAATAATCATTTAATTGAAAATTTAATTTTCTATTGAAAAAAAGTTTTGACAGAAAACTTTCAACCAGCCCTGTTCTATCCCAGCTGTTGCTGTGAAGTACTGAGTGGCCTTTTTAAGCAGTCTAGTGTGACAACTATGAAGTTCTACGTAACTCGTTTTGTTACCATTGCAAGGATATATGCCTGCCTCTGCTTTCAATGTTAGTGATGTGGTCAAAGAACCTTAAACCCAGGACTTTTTAGGCATGTATGAAAGACCTTTTTATTTTGAATTGTTTCGCTCTAAACTAAAGTTATTTGTTGCTCACATCTTCACTTGTTCCCTCTGATGATTTTATATCACTTTATTATTATTATTACTATTATTATTATTAAGGAACTGTTGTCATTCACCTTCAAATCTTTAAACAAGCAACAATGACTTACATACATTAAAAATATGTACAGTTATCTACCATAAAATAAAGAAATGATTACTTTAGCACATAAAATAAACAAGTAAAAACTTGTTTGACATAACAACCCCAGCCCATGCTGGAAACTGGTGTCTGATGTTACGAGAGGTTTATTTTTTATACCTCTCTCTTCTTACTATTGTATATTCCAGTTACAGAGCTTGATATTAAATTGCACACAGTTTTAAACACATAGCTCTGTGGGCTATAATGTTCTGCCACCACATTGCACATGCTGAAGTAAACACCATACATGTGGTACTCATTTCACGTATATTTCAGTTGCTGATCTGTGGTTACTGTCATTCATTCAAGATAACAAACACAAAATTATGGAGAGCAATGTGGTGCAAAGTAGCCTGGGAGTTATCCGTGGAGCACGTCTTTTATATCTGGAGTTGTAATCCAGCTCACAAGAATGCCTTTCATGTATGAAAAAAGAGGTTATTATCCTATCAGTATACAATCTGTTAATAACAAACATCAGGAGAGAGCAATTCATTTGGCCTGACAGCTTTGTTGAACAGGCTTAGAACTGTTCTGAGAAGAGGAATACACTAGAAAAATGTTATTTATTTCAGAAGACAGAGAGCGGATTTCCCCTTCTGGAATGGGGAATTATTTTTTAGTCAAAACATAATAAATTTCCCCAAATATTGTTTTACCTAGATTAAATAAAAGACTGGCCTCCTTATTTGTACCTAAAATATGTTGGCAAAAGTTGTCATTTAGGCATCTCTGTACCTGATTTATGTGCACAGTATTTGAATGGTATCAGTTATGCCCACAAATATTTCTCCTGCAACATTGTGCAAAAATGAGGGAGGGCTGAGGCACAGATGAAAATCTGATCCTTTAAATCCTAGTTTTGCCCTCTGTGTGGGTGGGTTTTTTTTGCCATACAAATGCCTCATTTGACACAATCTGTACCTCTCCTGGGTGCTATGGTCCCACCCTGAGCACTTTTTTAACTGCTAAGACTAGTCCTAGGTTCCTTGATGGAGTGGGAGTTTGGGAGGTCTGCACTCCTATGCCCTGAGGGCTCACAGCCCAGCTTCTGTTGACATAAATAAATAGTCAACTTCAATATATGGGTTTACTGTAACCAAGAGTGTTTTGACTCTGGTGAATTTCCTTATATTGGATGTACTCTTTCTTTCCATTTAAATAAGAAAATAGTTTGTATTATCAACAATTCTGTTTATTTCTAATAAAATACAATTAGTAACACAAAAAAAGGAAAGGTGGGGGGAAGACGACATTTATAATTTATAATTTATAACTCTTGGCCCATAAATTAATGTTTATCTGGCCCTTGCCACACATACAGGACTGTATTTGAATAAACCTGAAAAAACAGATTAATACAAAAATTTCAACTTGTTGTATCTATTTTATGGAGGGGGAGGGCAATCAGCTACTGTTCCTTTATTTTGATTTCCAATATATTATTAACTGTATTACAGTAGCCCCAAAACAAGATAAGGAGATCACTGTGCTAAGCACTATGCAGACACACAGTAGGAGATACTCCTTGCTCTGAAGAGCTTGCGGTCTTAATTGATAAAGGGCAGGAGGAGGAAAAGAGACTTGTCCATGGCCAGGCAATGAGTCAGTAGCAGAGATGGGATTAGAACCCATTTTAGCTGAATCGACTTTAACCACTGGACAATGCTGCCTCCCAAAGTTTTTATACCTAAAGGTCATGTGATAAATATCTAATGTTAAAGCCGTACAAAGATTTAAAACTTCCACTGTTGTGTGTGTGTGTGTGTGTTTGAAGTCAAAACCACATTTCTGTCCTAAAATCTATCTATCCTCTCCCAACTCTTGTGAACGAACTCTTATAGTTATGCAATAAATATGTCCCTCCTACCTATTATTTTACAAGTATGAGTAACTCCGGCAATGAGCCCTTGGTGAATTGGGGCCTAGCAAAGTTCATTATTTTTTCACTACCAAACTGTAAAATACATAATAGGTTCCTGTCCATGTTATTTATGCTTTCAAATTCGATGTAATATTTTTCAAAGACATTAGGTGAAAAATTGAAGAAGGACCAGATTTAACAATCTCAGTGTTCCAGTTATGAAATACATGCATGTGTCCTGAGGCAATGCGGGAGTTCAGCAACACAATTAAAGCTGTATTGATCTGTTACAGTCATTACATTGTAGACAGACTGACTTTGGGTTATTTTCATTATAAACATTTACTCGCACCTCATTATTCCTTTTTTTTAACTGAACTGAGTGCTGGTGAAAGATGCTGGGTTGGCAGGCTGATGTCCTCTGTTTATCTAAAAGACAAGCACAGCAGCGGCAGCCAACAAACTAAGTTTCCACAAACTCCCTCATGAATGGTACTTCAGTCATTAGCTGAAAGGGATAGGGATAAGAGATTAGTGCTTCGTAGCTGAGACATAGTACTTCTCTGAGTCCGCCAGTTGTGGTGGGACTTGGTGATGTCTGCTGGAAGCCAGACAGACACTACCACATAGTTTCACAAAGGCCACTGCACAGCCATCAGATATAGTAATGAATTTCATTACTCTTGGATCTGAGTCAATTTTGAACCAGTCATCTAGAGGTGAGACACAGTATCCCAATGACAATTCTTCATCGGATTTCCATCTCCAGTATTATAGTTCATGAATATTACGCGCACACATGTACTATGGTCCACATTTTCAACAAGATTACATTGACCCTTCCACAGAACTAGTGGGTGAAACCAGGTGTAGATACAGAAACTCACATTTCCATGGTCAAATTGGTGAATCACACACCTCGCTATCCAATTTACATGCACAAACTGGGGTCAGGAGAGGGTGTCATCAAACACAAACATCTGTGCCTGCACATTTTTTGCATGCATATGGGGAGGCCTACCGAAAATAATGGCATTTATTCAGAAGCTCAGGTAATTAGGAAGAATATGGGAGGAGTCTCCCCTACTATGAAAAAACCAGTACCACCAAACCCACCCATAAATATAATTTTCTTCTTGTTAAGTAATTTGTTAGGTGGGCTTTCTGCAAGGGTCCTCTCTGATATTTCTGTGGGAATTAGGGTGTTTGATTCAAATGCAAAAAGAAAAACAACTCTTCTTACAAGTTCACAGAGAGGCAGAAGGGTGGGGTTCAGCTGAAAGATCCCACATTAGTCCAAAATCAATTGTGCTTTCAAAGGAAAACTCCCTTTTTTACCAAGCCCACTGCGATTATACTCTAGGTTTTCATTTGGATTTGATCCCAGGCCTTCCTTGCTGAGGCATCTGCAGCAAACATTTCTGCTGCTCGCTGACATGTTAGCACTGTGGAGAATTGCCAAATCATACACTCCCACGCTAATGCTTAGGTCTTTGTATTGCAAACCAACTTCCCCCTTTAAATGCTATATAAATGGAAAGCTCTGATGCTGACAGAGCTCTGAACAGAGGGGTCTGCAAAGGTTGGAAAAAAACAATTTAGAAAGTCACTCAGAGATATGGTTTTGGATCAGGAAGACTAACATTAATGGCACTTGAATTAAGAGGCTGCATGGGACACAAAAGTGGAAGAGGCACTCAGATAAAGTTAGCAAGCTTTTAAGTACTTATGGTATACTTTGTTTTCAAAGTACTCTAAAGACATGAGCTAATCTTCACAATGCCACTGCAAGACAGATAAAAATTATGGTCCCTATTGTATAGATGGGCAACCCAAGACACTGGGAGATTAAGTGATTTATCCAAAGCCAGCCACACTGTGACTCAGTAGCAAAGTTAGGATTATAAAAAAGTTCTCGGCTCCTACTATACTACACCACAATGCATCTCCAGAAACTTATTTTCATTCTATTAAACATAGTCAGAAAAAGCAACGTATAAAAAAATCTTTGGAAAGGATAACTTTTCCAGATAGTTATTCATTAGGGAGAGGCAGGCAGTTGTGTGTGTATATGCACACACACAGAGACACAGCCCCAAACTCACTCTATTAAACTGTTTTGGAACTGAATAACATTTTACATTTCTCTAATATCTTTTATCTGAAAATATCGCAAAATTCTTTATAACGTACCATGTATACATGCAGTATCATTGCAGTACAGACACCTCTGGGGTGGCTGTTGGCAATTAATTGACATCTAGTATCCTGCACACTAGTGGGAAAAGTGGACATTTTATTTAAAGACATGAGGAAAGTATCCTACATTTACAAAAGGTGTGATTGTTCCAAAGATCTTTAATACTGAGGCAGAACAGACTGGATCTTCTCTGTGTCTTAAAGTCTAATCTGGAAACTGCATGGTATTCAATTCATATGCGTCAGCAAGGATGGGGATTTGAACAGGGGATCCCAGACAATGGATATCTAAACCTAGTGCTTAATCCACCACGGGTATGTCTGCATTGCACCTACTTGCCTGTAGTTGGTTCCTGCCAGCTGACTTCAGCTCACGGGGCTTAGGTTGTAGGGCAGTTTAATTGAGATTTAGACATTTGGGCTTGGGCCTGGGATCCTTCCACCTCACATGGTCCTAGAGCCCAGCCAAGCCCAAACATCTACACCTCATGTAAAAAGGCCCTTAGGCCAAGTCCCATGAGTCTGAGTCAGCAGTCATAGGCCAGCCGTGGGTGTCTAACTGCAGTGTAGTCACACCCCAAGAAACCACACCAGTTAAAAATGTCATGAGGCACTTTATCCCTTGGTAAAGCCTGAGGTTCTCACTCAGTACTTACTGTGTCCTAAGTGTAATTGAAATCTGTGGAAATTGGTGAGGACTGAGTGAAGTCTTTATTCCGTTTTTAGAAGTTAGCCCACTGATTTTATAACGGTCTCATGAATTATTCATTTTAAGTTCATTGCATTTTTTTTTCTGTTAAATGCAATGGCAAATGTCTCTTCCATAGTGTATATCAGGTATCAATATTATTGTTATGGAGGACAAAAAGGATTGTCCAGTGTTTAGGATAATAGGCTAGCATTTAGAGACCCAGGCTCAATTCCCTGCTCTAACATAGACTTCCTGTGTGACCTCGAGCAAGTCACTTAGCTTCTCTGTGTCTCAGTTCCCCATCTGTAAAATGGGGGAAATATCACTTCCTTACCTCACAGGGGTGTGATAAGATTATGTACATTCAAGATTGTGAAATGCTATGAGATCTACTGACTAAAAAGTGCTATATATGAGTTAGAAATTATGATTCAGTTTTTTTACTTAGTCTTTACACAAACACGGAAAATTGAAATTTGCCTGAGGAAGGGATATATGAATTCTGAGTAAGGTCTAGAGTGGGACAAATCCTGTGAATTCACCCTGATATTGTTTGTGACCCATTTCATTCACTTTCCACAGACATTTTTTTCAGGTAGATTTTTGTTTTAAAAAAAAACATTTGTAAAGAAAGCAAAAGCACTGAAAATATGTTTTCACACAAATTTCTGAGCTAGAAATCTTTGTGTGGCCACCTTAAAAGCTCTGTGGGTTTTGTGTGTCATCCAATTAGGGATCAGGAAAAAACTCAAGCAACTTAAGTGACCATGCATGCAGCAAGTATAACAAAATATCAGTAAGTGACCACTCTCAACAACATTCATGATGAGTAATATAATCAATTCATAGCTTAGGCTGAAATAGATTAACCTAATACAGTTGAAGCTCATCTGAAGTATTTAAACTTTGGATCAAGTTCTTGTTAAATAATTTTGAATTAGGAACACATTAGTAAAAATTGAAGTCTGTTCACTAATTTAATCAGAAAAAAATGTTTGCAGAAAATAATTTGACCAGTTTTACTAAAGACTTTGTCTCTTTAATATTTGTATAGTGTTGGCATTGTGTTAAATGCTTCATTTGATTTGGCCTTTGGAGCATCTTGTTAAGACAGAATGCCTTTTAAATGAAAGCCACCGTGTTTCTTTTGATATCTTATCAGAAGCCTTTTTTTTTCTTCTTCTTCCAAGGACCTTTTGCTACAACTCAGCATGCAGTGATATTTCTTTCAACAACATATGCCAATTTTAAAAGCTCTTAACACTTGACATTTTATTTTTTTCCCTCATTTTCAGTATTAATAACAACACATCTGATATTTGGATGATTGTCACTTGTAGTAATTATACCATTATCTTTTGATTATCAGGCTTTGTCCAGGCTTTCATTTTGGCACTATTGAGGCAAGTGACCCAGTCAGGATAAAATTACAAATGACCCAAACCTTTGCCAAAAAATCAAATGAAGATGGAATTATTTAAACAAAAACAAGAAAAAAATGTCTCTCTTTTTTGTATTCAGAATCAGAATCATAAGTATTAAAATATTGTGGTGAAGACTATTGATAACAGGGTGAAATCCTGGCTCTATTGAAGTCAATGGAAAAACTCCCATTGACTTCAAAAGAGTCAGGATTTCACCATGATCTTTACTGGTTGTATATATATAATTACAAATATGGATGAGGTAACATTGGCTACATTTCTCTTTTCTCTGTATTGGACATTTATATTAACTGCTGAAGTAGCTAGCTAGCACTTTGTGAGTCAGAGTTGATGCAGCATGTTACAGAGCAGCACACACTGTACTCTCTAACGATGTATTTACAATTGCTATTTCTTTTGTTGTTTTCCTTAATTGAAAATAAATCATACAGACTGAAAGCATGTTTGCTTTTCTCTATAGCCACAAAAGAGGCACAGAACAAATTGTATAAATATAGATTTCCCTTGCATAACCTGCCAGTGTGCTTTATCCTGCACCACTGAAGGATATTTCCCTCTCTGTGATATATTCAGTCTTCAGCTGGCGTAATGAGGATCCAGGAATCATGCAACCGATGCATCATTTAAGTATTATTGTTATATTATTTGTTTCTGGGGGTACACACAGTGTGCTAAGGCACTGTGCAAATTAAAAAAAATGGCAAGACCCTGCCCTGGGGAGCTTGCACCATTTTATAGCTAACCGTATTTAATGTAGCTGTGTTTTTTCTTAGTTTGTTTGGCCATTATTTTTTTTTATCCACATTTTATTAAAACTCCAACATTAGAAAAACATTACTTTAAAATAAGACAATGTTGTCTGCCACATTGTTGTCTCTCCATACACACAAACTCAGGTCTACACCACCCTTCCTGCTACCTTCATACACAAATCTAAATACTCTGTCTTTCAAATAAATAAAGTCACAGCACATAAGCAGAGTGGCAGCCTTACCAAACTCATTTGGTTCAGCATGAATAACTTAGATTAAAATACCTTTTTGTTGAATCTATTTTTAAAATGAACATTACTAAGACCATAGCCTCTGTGGAGGTTTTCTTACTTTAAGCTTATACTTAGTGGGCCTGATTCTCTTCACATTGTTTTATAACAGTGTTAACAGAGTTTGAGTTCACAGAGTTCATGATAAGTTAAGATCATGAAGCTCTGCATACCAAATGTGCTAATCCATTTTGGAATGTTGCCTCCTCCCATTTCAAACATCTGTATTTGTATTTAAGGTATAATAGAAAAAACAAACTAGGGCTACTTTTGCTTCCAAGGCTCACTGAAGACATTTTAAAACCTCATCACTCCAGAGGCCTCATTTTTCATCATAACATTCATGTATCAATCAATTCTACAAACGTACACTATGTATATCATTTAGATGTCAAAGATTTTCATCTCAGTTTTCTCCACTCATGGAATTAAACCAACAAAATCAACTTTTTTTCCCCGCAAGGCTAAGATCCCTAATATTAAAAACTGGAAGCCAAAGTGCGTGTAAGATGAGGCCTACTCCCAGTACAAATCTAATGCTTTTAAAACTCAGAGCAAGACAAGCCATACATTTTCTTGTTTAATAAAAGGTAACAAAGATAAGGGTGTATGGACAAACTACACTTGCATAATGATAATCTAACTATAGGTATGTCTACACAACCCATGGCAATGAGCTTCCCAGCCCGAACTGATAGACTCAGGCTAGTGGGGGTTATGCCAGTGCTCTAAAAATAGCTGTGTAGACAATGCTTTGAAGTTGCACCTTGGGCTGAAGCTCAGGCTCTGAAATTTAGGGAGTGGGGTGGGCTTCAGTGCTTCAGGGCTTCAGACTGCTTTCTACACAGCTATTTTTAGTGTGCTACTGTAAGCCCCATTAGCCCAAGTCTTTCTGTGACCCTGGCTGGGGTGCTCACTGCTGCGGGCTGTGTAGACATATGATACCCTATATGTACTTGTGAACTGAGAGCCATTTACAGAGATTGCATATGACATTAGGCTGTGCTTTCTTGTGATGCATTAAACAAAACATTTTATAACATTTAGAGAAGTGAAAGTGCTTTTCATATTCTTGCTCTTAACAGAACAAATGCAGCTTGGTGTGCATATCCCTTAATGGAACCAGCATCTAATTTCTTTCTTCAATAGGCCTTTTTCAATAATAAAGTTTGGACACAATCATTAACAGGTTACATTACTAAAACTGACAGAAGCATTGCACAGTTCATAATTTATATTATGTATACACACACACACACACACACATATAAAATCACACATTAAAAAGCTGTGTTAAAAGAACATTACTAAGATTGTACAGTACTAAAAAGTTAGGTAGTGCCTGATTTAAGTTTGCTGGGCATTTTTTATTTGCCCGCCTTGTGCATATGCATTATACAGTCTTCAGTTACATCATCACATATTATTTTTTTCCTCAGGACCCCTTCTTCATTCAGAACACGGGATGGATGTGTCCCTTAAGGAGCAGTCGTTCATTATTTTGTTTTCTCCTCATTGTTCAATGTGTGGTCCTAGGCCCTGTTCATGGCACACTATTCAAACCCTGCTCTGAAGATAGATTGATCAATTTCCTCATGGGCTTTTCTGTGGCTTTTCCTCATCATTATAGTAACTGAGTGCTTCACAAATATTTATGAATTTATTTTAACAACAGCGCTGTGATATGAGGGATTATCGTTATCCCAGTTTTATAGATGGGGAACTGAAGGACAGTAACTTTAGGATCAAAAGTATCTACTAATTTTGGGTACCATATTTAAGACAGCTATGACCTGATATTTCAGAGCACTTTTTTTTGTCCAAACCACTTTTCCCATTGGCTTTGTGGCAGTTGTGAGTGTTCACCCCTCCTGTAAATCAGACACCAAAAAGCGAGTAACACACAATTAGTGACTGCCTGGGGACAGTTTGGTTTAAGTGACTTGCCTAGCATCATCTAGGAACTCTGTGGCAAAGGCTCCTTCAGGCCCAAATTAATCACTCAATGTGCACTTGAAGCACTTGCACAGGGCCCCCATTTCATATTCAGCCAAGACAGACAACCAGCCATGGGAAATTTCAGCCCAAACAGTTGAAGTTTGGTGAAATTATAAGCAACCGAAAACAGATTCACATAATACGAAGTGCCAGGCAATCTTAATAATAAGCAGTCTTACCAGCTCTGCCTATAATATATAATGAATAACAACACTTTTCACTCTCAGAAAGTGAGACTTCTGGCATTTTAAATCTTTTAAATAATGCTGCATTATTAGGGAAGAAAGACTAAAATCCTTTGGTGAAAGTAAGGTAACTGCCAGGCCACATTAATGAGCTAAGAGATGGAACCAAAATGCTTTAGAGTGTTAATGATGAACAGATGAATCCAGGTGCTACAGACAACAGATTCAGTTATTATATTACTATAATCTAGACAGATAAATCACAGATACACATACCCTTCAAGAACTGGGACTGCAACCTTCATCTTTCAGATCCAAAGGCACAGAGTACTGCCATTTGAGATAAATCAAAATGCCTTTAAAAAGCAATGCCCCAGATTTTGGCTCAATTTTTATGATCATTCAAGGCAGTAAAATGGTGGAGGACACTTCTTTACTTCTTGCACTGGCTACCCATATTGCTGTTCACAGTTTTGGTTTTTTGGGACGTTTATTTTGTTCCCCCACCCAACTTCTCTCTTTTACATGACAATTTTTCCATCTAACAAAAAGGGTGTTTCTTTAAAAAAAAGGTTTTGACAAAAATTTTTGGACTAAAGTCTGCCCTTCAGAAATACAATCATAACTAGGGCTGCCTTTGTGAATTGAGTATCCTCAAAAAGTGCAGAGAAAGGTCTAACATGATCCAATGACTGAAAGTTGAAGCTAGACAGCTTCAGACAGGAAATAAGGTGTAACTCATTAACAGTGAGGGTTAATTAATAATTATAAATTTGTACTAAGTAGTAAGGATTCTTCATCACTGTCAATTTTAAAATCAAGATTAGAAGTTTTTTTTCTAAAAGATCTGGTCTAGGAATTGTTTTGGGTAAGTTCTACTGCCTGTGTTATAGAGGAAGTCTAACTGGATTATCACAATGGTCCCTTCTGGCCTTGTATGTTATAAATTTATGAGTCTTCCTCCCACCCACAAAAAGACAATGAAAATCCAATCTCTATATTGTAGTATTTATAACCCTGCCAAAACTATGGGCCATGTAAAGGCAGCCACTCAATTGGGCAGCGACACAGCTGCAGTAGCACAGAAGCCAGCAAACAGAGCTGAAAACAGAGGAGTTTGAGTGGGCCTTAAGGGTAGTGGGTGAGTTTTTTGGAGTTGTGTATCTTTATTTTTGTTTTGTTGCATTTTTTCCCCCCATTCAGTTTGCTGGAGCTGGTATTGGGTAGTGTACTGAGATCAGCTGACCCTAATTGGGGTGGGGCTTCCCTACTTAGAAGCCCTATAAAGGCAGCCACTCAATCAGGCAGCAGCAGCACAGGAGTCAGTCAACAGAGCTGAAAACTGGGGAGTTTGAATGGGAGAATGTGGTGTTCTGGTATTGTCAGGTTGCTCATTGGGGGTTGTTTTGGTGTCTCTCAATGACAGTAAAGATAGGGAGGTGTTAGTACTGTTATACAAAGTGTTGGTGAGACCTCATCAGGAATACTATGTACAGTTCTAGTCCCGCATGTCTAAGAAAGATTAATTCAAACTGCAACAGGTGCAGAGAAGGGCTACTAGGATGATCCGCGGAATGGAAAACTTGCCTTATGAGAGGAGACTCAAAGATCTTGGCTTGTTTAGCCTAACCAAAAGAAGGTTGAGGGGAGATATGATTGCTCTCTATAAATACATCAGAGGGATAAATATCAGGGAGGGAGAGGAATTATTTAAGTTCAGCACCAACGTGGACACAAAAACTAATGGATATAAACTGGCCATCAGGAAGTTCAGAATTGAAATTAGATGCAAGTTTCTCACCATCAGAGGAGTGAAGTTCTGGAATAACCTTCCAAGGGGAGCACTGGGGGCAAAAAAACCTAGCTGACTTGAAAACTGAGCTTGAAAAATTTATGGAGGGAATGGTATGATGGGACAGCCTAATTTGGTAATTGACTGATCTTTGACTACTGGTGCTAGATATGCCAATAACCTGTGAAAGGATGTTAGGTAGGGTGGGTTCTGAGTTATTACAGAGAATTCTTTCTTGGGTGTTTGGCTGGTGAATCTTGCCCACATGCTCAGAGTTTACTGATAAACATATTTGGGGTCGGGAAGGAATTTTCCACCAGGGCAGATTGGCAAATGCTCTGGGAGTTTCTCACCTTTCTCTGTAGCATTGGGCACGGCTCACTTGCTGGTGGATTCTCTGTACCTTAAAGTCTTTAAACCATGATGTGAGGACTTTAATAACTCAGTCATAGGTCAGTCATATTACATTAGTGGTTGGGTGAGATTCTGTGGCCTGTGTTGTGCATGAGGTCAGACTAGGTTATCATATTGGTCCCTTCTGACCTTTGAGTTTATGAGAGTCTCTCCCCCACTCTAGCCCTTTTTCACTGTGCTCTTGTAATGCAAATGGGCAATAAAGCCAACAGATCTCCCCAGCTGCAGATGTCTCCAGCAAAAGAATATCCCCAACTAGCACAGAGCTGTCATAGCCAGATTCTATGCAGCCCTCTTCTTTAATCCTTGGCACGGGTGACATGTCAGGAACAGGACGATGGTGTGGCCAGAGTATTATTGCCCTCTGGCTGGTTGACAGTCCCTGGGAGGTCATATCAGCTGGCATACTTCAAGAATACTCAAGACTACTGGGCCGGTATAGCACCAACTAATAAATCAATGAGAAACAACAGGCTCTTTTGGGCTCCCCACTGTTGCACTTAGTATCTGGTCCTATCACCCTAACTGTGATAAACCAGTCTGGGAAAAGCTTTATGGATGAAATCCTGGCCCCAGTGAAGTCAATGGCAAAACTCCCATTAACTTAAATAGAACCAATATTATATCCTGTTTTTAATAAACCCTCTCCATCATGAATATGGCTGATGTGACAATATGAATATTATCACCTGGTTGATTAAGTTGTGAGAGTTGTTTTGGAAGGCACGGACATCTGAAGCAGAAAATAGATGGAGATCAGAGAATACCTTCACATAACATAAGCCACAAAACAGCCATGACTTAAGACAGTTGTCCCATTATAACTATTTCAGTTAGAGGGTTTATTTGTTTATTTATTTTTACCAATACAGTCCCCTAATGTGGACAGTTTTGCTGGTATAAAGGTGCCTTATATCAGCATAGCTTATTCCCCTTCCTGAGGAAACTCAATCTCCTGAGTTTTTAATTACATTTTAAATCTTTCCAAAATTATTTGTCATATGAAATGTGAACTTTTTTTCCACAGCGGCAATCTTACCCTCTTTGTGAATTATAAGCAGTATATAGAAGCAGAATTGTACCACATGAAATGAATACCATAGTGTCTAATCTTCTACAATGTGTAACCTTGACCAATGGAGTTTGAATAATAACACTACTGTAGGGGGAAAAATTCAATCTGTTTTGGGTGGAGACAAAAAATTACTTCTAATTTTAAAAGTAAATAGTTTTGATCCAAGTAATGAGTTTAAAATGGGTGCTTTCCCAGTAAGTGATTGTAGCAAATATATGTTTATCACAGTTTGACAGCAATAATAAACTGAAAGTTATGAAAAAAAGAGAAAAAGAAGCAAACTTTTTTCCATCCAATATGTGTGATTCAAACCCATGTGAACTTCTAACAGCTTCCTTTCAGTGACAGACCTGATTAGCTCAGGGAAAGGCAGGGGGGAGAAAGCGATGTGGGGGGGGGGGGGGGGAGAATGTATCCCACCCTTTCACCCTCAAAGGGAGGAGGGGGTGCTTTGTCAAAAGAGCTTCCTTGCTGTCTGGAGGGCATATGAGTAAACAAGACCACAGTCACACAATTCGTGGGAAAGAAAACACAAAATGTTTGAAAACCAGGCACTTGGCAGTGTGAGATCCATCCTCACTACCGGAGGTTCAGGACTCAGGGGTCGGGAAATTGGGAGCTCTGAGCCCCCCACATGTAAAGAGAGATCATGACTTGAGAAAAAAGGCAAATAAATTCAAAGCAGTCATTTAGGCCCTTCACTTCCTGAATTGTCGTCATCTTCTTTTTTTCTTTTTTCTTTTTTCTTTGTGTACCAGAAAGTCTTTTACCCATAGAAACCTCAGCCTGAAAAGGAAAGGTCTTGGGCCAGTTGCATAATTGTACTGTAACTCCAGTGCTTAAAAATGTTTTATGTAATTATTTTGGAAGGTGTTTTTACTATCATGCCATAATCTCCCACCTAAAAGAAGCTAGTTCTTTGGCAATCAGGATTAATGTAATCATTTAATATTCTGGTTTTAATATAGACCATCCTTTTACTTCAGATTTCCTAGAAATCCTAATTGGAGAATATTTTGCTTTCCAAAACATGACTGAGATGTTTGACATAATTTCATACATAAGAAAGCTAATTTAGACCAACATTTACAATGTGCTATACTTTGTGCCTAATCTTGTCCTTACTCATGCAAAACACCCAGGCAGGATCAGGCTCGGTAGTCTTCTGCAAGAAGATTAAACAATTTCTTAGAAAGCCAGTGGTCTTCTGAAGAGCTTTACATATATGATTCCATTAATTTGCTCAGTAGAATAAGGGCTAAATAGACTGTTGGAAAGGTAAAACTTATGGCAAAGACTTGTACTTAATGGGTGAAATCCTGACCCCATTGAAGTCAATACCTAAATTTCTATTAGGTTCAATGGAGCCAGAATTTCAGACAACATGGTCAAAGTACTGAAGTTACTAGTTATCTTTTACTCTATCTCAACTAAGCAAAACTCCTATTGACTTCAAAGGAGTTTTATCTACTTACACCGGCAGTAAATTTGACCGCAGGTGCCAAATTAAGACCATGATATCTATTTCAGTGTCTACTGATCTTGACAAATTTGTCTAAAATCAACTAAATGAAATTCAGTAAAGACAAGAGCAAAGAACTACATTTGGGAAGGAAAAATCAAAAGCACAAATATAAAATTGGAATAACAAATATTCCAATTGCTGTACCTATTCTGTGGCTAAACAGAACACATTAGTCGCCAATATTTTCCATCCAGTTTATTTCATTAGCAAATTAACTTAAAAAATAGAACTCTCATCTTGTTTGACTACAGTCTTGGGGATTGTAGGCACTTGATTTGCATCATGCCTCTAATGCCTCCACGGAAATGATTTTGCTATGACGAACACAATCACACCCATCATGCCATGTTACTTAATGATGGTTTTTTTTTTTTTTAATTATTTCTCAATATCATATTAAATGGAAGAACACACAGTGGAATGACATAGTTTTATCCAACCACCCAGAGATGCCCAAAAATTTGAGTTAAAGTAATTAGTGAGTCTATTTCCAAATTATTGGGTTTATGAGAAATATACAAAGCAGAAATTTCCCATAAACTAAACCTTCAACAAAGACATCACCAATGAAAAAGAAGATTCTAATAAGCCTCCTAAACACAATGCCGGCGTTATCAAAAGTGGCATTACCTGTACTGTAATTAGTGTACTTAATTTATTCAAAACACTTTGAGATTTGCACATAGGGCTAATGTCTTACTTACAATAGAACCCCAGAGGCAAAATGAAATAATAAGAGGCTAAAAAAAATAATAGTTATGCATGGAAATGTTAAAAACCTCCCAGATAATATGCATGACATGTTCTAGTAGGAGATTAGAGTTCAATGTTCTTATTGTTCTTTTCAGACAGCCCTAATTTGTTTCCAATTAGCAGAAAATGTATTGAAACTGACTTAACAGACCAAAGTGGTTGCAGGAATATGGGCCCTGTATGTGATCTTGCCACAGAAATCTGTTCTCCCTTGTGTTACCTTGTCATGAAAATGTGTCCCTTCTCAGTTGTCGGCCCTGTTTTTTTTTCTATAGGATATCATTTGTGAGAGTACACACTGACTCACACATCCCCTCAACCACACTAGATGCCAATACAGAGGAGAGGATTTGTAGTTGCTCTGGTGGAAGTAATAATGGGGTAATTGAAACCAATTATACTGTACTTAAGCCACTTGTAACAGGCTGCAAGAATCTTGCACAAGAATTTCACAATGTTCAAAGATTAATGAACTTCTGTTCTCAATGTGTTTTTTCCAAGCGGTTGTTAATGCCCCTAATCTTTAATACAAAAATGTTTTCTGCACTGTTGTAGGAGCGGGTAATTGTTTCCTTATGAGTCTAATCTCTCTGATGACTGTGCAGGGTGGTGTGAGTCACTGTGGACACTGCAGAGAAAGGGAAAGCTGAGAAAGGGAAGAGCATAGTCTCAAAGATATAACGGACACTTGCTTTGATGTGATCTCTTGCCCCTCCTTCCACATAAAAGTTGGAACTTTCTTTTAATTCATTTCCCCCCCCTTGCTAAAATGTAGTTAAAAGGTCAGGAAGCTGAAGAAATGCGGATGTTAACATCTCAAAAGGGAAACCACTTCAAGAAACATACATGAAAAAATACCAAGCTCACACTTGCAGTCCTTTCAATTCCCCATGTGGGTGTGATTCCCACCAGCAGAGTATGTTAACCCTTTGATTGCAGTGAATATCTCTGCAGAAACATGGATATTCATCTATTTAGAATGGGATACAGAGTTAATCACATGGAGGTCACAGGCATGAGTCTAGTCTCAGTGGATAGTGACCCAAATCACTGCTGTCCAATGACTTTTTGGTGTCCTCTGTGAAATCAATTGGTGAGTTCATGGTCAATGAGTGCCCATACAACACAAAAACTCAGCGATACTAAGGTAATGCCAGTTGTATATGTGTGTAGGCAGTCTTAGGGAATTTAGTGCTGGTGAAATATGTCAGATTAACAGCATCGGACACAGTTTGACTGTTTCCGATGCTGTTAATTTGACATATTTCACTAGCACTAAATTCCCTATTAAAAAGGATTTATCTGTTTAGCAGCTTCAAAAATGCCAGGAAGTTATTAGGAGTTATGGAAATGTATCCAGGGGACAGCACACCAGGTTGTAATCGAGCTGTGAAATTACTCTTTTATGTTGCTCTTCATTCTCATTCCTTTTAATTCTCTCAAATGGTCTATAGAATTGGTTTTGTGTTCTCCCCTGGCTACGTCTCTTCCACCAATGCAACTGATTCTCATTTGACAAATATATATATATTCTCTGCTCTCTCTCATCTTCTGATTTCCTCTAGAATAAATAAGATGGGAGGTGGGAGGGTGTGTGGAGTAAATATTGAAAGAAGGGAAAGCAAAAGTGGTATGTCGGCTGGAAGTTTTACTTTTTGGAAAGCTAAGGAGCTCTAGCTGGAACAATTGGAAAGGTAGGAGATGCGAAAAGGGGAAGCAGCTGTGAATCTTTAGGGGAAGAAATGAAGGAACAGATCTTTGAAGAACACTGCCATGTCAGTCTGTAAACCAGAGTATAAAAATCCATTCAGAGAGGCAGTGTGGTCCAGAAATAAGACAATGGACTGGGAATTAGTGATCCCTGAGAGGACCTTCCATCTTCTCCCAAGACTGCTTACTTTGCTTAAGAGCTTTTGGTGTGACACCTTGTAAAAGGCTTTCTGGAAGTCCAAGTACACTATATCCTCTGAACCGCCTGTGTTCATATACTTCCTTACACCCTCAAAAAATTCTAATAGATTGGTTAAGCATGATTTCCCTTTACAAAAGTCATGTTGACTCTTCCCCAACATATTGTGTTCATCTATGTGCCTGATAATTCTGTTCTTTGCTATAGTTTCAATCAATTTACTTGGCACTAAAGTTAGACTTACCGTCCTGTGATTGCTGGGATCACCTCTACAGCCTTTTAAAAAAAAATCTGCATTACATTGGCTATCCTCCAGTCATTTGGGACATAGGCTGTTTTAAGTGATAGGTTACATACCAAAGTTAGTAGTTCTGCAATTTCATATTTGAGTTTCTTCAGAACTCTTGGGTGAATACCATCTGGTCCTGGTGACTGATTGCTATTATTTTATCAATTTCTTCCCAAACCTCCTCTATTGGCACCTCAACCTGGGACAGTTTCTCAAATTGTCACCTAAAAAGAATGTCTTAAAGTACGGGAATCTCCCTCACATCTTCTACAGTGAGGAATGATTCAGATAATTCACTTAGCTGCTCCTCAATGGCTTTGTCTTCCCTGAGTGCTCCTTTAGCACCTCAGTCATGCAGAGGCCCCTCTGATGGTCTGACAGGCGTCCTGCTTCCAATGTACTTAATTTTTTTTAAGTTTCTGTCCTTTGCTCATTGTTCTTCAGATTTCTTTTTGGCCACCTAATTATACTTTTACACTTGACTTACCAAAGTTTATGCTCCTTTTTATTTTCTTAGGTAGGATTTGACTTCTAATTTTTAAAAAGATGCCTTTTTTTGCCTCTAACCACCTCTTTTACTCTGTTGTTTGGCCATGGTGGCATTTTTGGTCCTCTTAATTTTTTTTTTTTTTTTTTTTTAATTTGGTATACATTTCATTTGAGCCTCTATTATGGTGTTTTTAAACAGCTTAAATGCAACTTGCAGGCATTTCACTCTTGTGTCTGGTCCTTTTATTTTCCACCTAACTAGCTTCCTCATTTTTGTGTAATTTCCCTTCTTGAAGTTAAATGCTACTGTGGAAGGTTTCTTTTGTATTTCATCGCCTACAAGCTTATTAAATTTAATTACACTAAGGTCACTGTTACTGAGTTCAGCTACATTCACCTCTTGGACCACATCCTGTGCACACTTAGGACTAAATCAAGAATTGTCTCTCCCCTGGGGGGTTCCAGGATTAGCTGCTCCATGAAGCAGTCATTAATGGTGCCTAGAATTTTATTCTCTTTATTTATTATTTATTTTAATAAATTTTATTTATTATTGTCCTGAGATGAAATGCACCCAGTCAATATGGAGATAGTTGAAATCACCCATTACTGCAGGATTTTCTGTTTTTGTAGTTTTGCTAATTTCCCTGCATATTTCACTGTCACCAGCCTGATGAGGTCGTGAGTAGTATATTCCTACTCTTATTTTTCAAGCATGGAATTTGTATGCCTAAAGATTCTATGCTATTGCTTGATTCATTTAAGATTGTTATTATATTTGACTCTGCGCTTTTTTTCACATATAGTGCCACTTCCCCACCAGCACGACCTACTCTGTCATTCCTATATATTTTGTACCCTGGTATTACCATATCCCATTGATTAACATTGTTCCACCAAGTTTCTGTGATGCCTCTTAAATCAATATCCTCCTTTAACAGCAGGCACTCAAGTTCACCCATCTTAGCATTTAGACTTCTAGCATTTGTATACAAGCACTTATAAAATTTGTCAATACTTAGTTGTCTGCCTTCATATGATGTAATTGAATGGGAATCTTTTTTTCATTTAACTGTTTCTCTTCAGTTCCTACCTGTACTTTATCAACTTTTATCCTCTCCTTTTTACTAGGATATAGAGTATGCCCTTTATTAAATACCCTCCTAAAGGATGTGTCTGCCTGAATCATGTGCTTATCCTCACCTGTTGGCTTTCCCCCAGTCCTTAGTTTAAAAATTCCTCTATGAACTTTTTAATTTTATGTGCCAGTAATCTGGCTCCATTTTGGTTCAGGTGGAACCCATCCCTCCTGTGTAGGCCCCTCGTTTCCCCAAAGGCTCCCCAGTTCCTAATAAACCTAAATTCCTCTGCCCTACACCATAATTTCATCCACACAGTGAGACTCTGTAATTCTGCCTGTCTAACTGGTCCTGCACATGGAACTGGAAGCAATTCAGAGAATGCTGCCATGGAGGTCCTGGGCTTAATCTCTTACCTATCAGACTAAATTTGGCCTCCAGGACTTCACTGCTACCTTTCTCTATGTCACTTATATCTACATGTGCCATGACCCCCAGCTCCTCCCCAGCACTGCACATAAGTCTGTCTAGGTGTCTTGAGAGGTCCACAGCCTTTGCACCTGGCGGACAATTCACCATGTGGTTTTCCTGGTTCATCTGTGGAATAACTTCCAAAGTGAATTAAATAATTTGGAAAAAGGCACTTTTATTCCAGAACAAAAGCAACCACATGGACTTATTCTGGAATAGTTATTCCAGAATTACTCCATGCGTAGACAATCCCTTAGATTTTGAGTCCTGACAAGATCACAGATAGACAGCGATAGAGAGACAGAGATAGAATGACCGGATTAGTTAGCATATTGCCAGCAAAGAACAAGACACCGTTTAATTTATCCCCTGAAGTATATAAGTGTTATTCTTCAACCTGCTGTATTTCCAGCTTTGGAAGCTATGGGGTAGCTATGGTGCAAGTTAGGTAACAAAGTCCAAAACCGTCTCCTCATTATTTTACAGTTGGATAGAGGATTGAAAAAAATGCAATACCGGGTTATTTGTTAGAGACTGGGCCATGAGCAGTATTCTTAGTGGTTGGAGCAGGAGCCAGGCCTAGTGGGCTGTTCCAAACCATGAGTCAGAGCCAGGATCAGGAACCAGTAGCTATGCCAAAGTTCAGAGACAGAGTGAGGAATTAATGTCCAAGTCAAGGATCAGAGCTGAGATCAGGAACCAATATACACACAAAGGGTCAAATCCAGAGTCAGTAATCAGGATCAGTTGGAAGTTGGAAGCAGGAGCAAGGTGAGGTAGTGGGACTGAGCAGGAGCAAGGTGGGGGAATAGGATGAGAAGCAGGGCTGGAGCAAGACAGGAGCAAGACAAGGAGAAGCAACTACAGGGAGGTTCACAACTGTGCAGGTATGAACACACTGAGCAATCAGATAATTGCTGCTGCTGCTGTGCTTAAAAGTCAGCCAGCTGCCCTTCTTGACCAAATACAAGGTGAAGTCAATCAGGTAGTCTGCTGTAGGCCAGCTGTGTTTGCTCGGTTGCTAGAAAACTGATTCTGCTGCGGAACCTGATCTCTGACAGCCTCCCCCACCCCCAAAGACACATCTTAGGGGAATCGGGGCCTGATTTCTCTGGTTAGATTAACTGAAAAATGGTCAAGAAATCTAGTGTGTGGATGTGTTCCATGCATTTCCATGAGCTTTCATCTGGGCCATAAACCTCCAAATCACTTAAGTCCTGGAGCCTTCACCATACTCAGCAAAATTCCAGAATTCTTCCTGCCCCTAAATGGTTATTTCTGGGGCAGGGGAGTTGTGTGATATGGGAAGGGATTCTCGATATATGACTTTAACAGGCGGATATGGAATATGGCATTGACATTAAGGGATTCTGGTAGCTGTGGCCTAAAGGTTACTGGGGTAATCCATTCCATAATGTGAAAGGGACCAAAGAACTGGTGGTCCAGATTTGTGGATGGCAATTAGATTTAAGGTTCTAGGTGGTAGCCAGACTTGTCCCCTACTGAGAGCTCAGGGCCAGCTGATGATGCAGATCAGCATACCATTTTTATGCTGCTTTAGCTTCTGTTGTTTAAGCTCTTAATGTACCTGATGGATGCAAGTGGTGAGTTCAGCAATAGCGGGCACTGGAGACTCAGTGAGGATCTCAGAATGAAAGTGAAGATGGAATCCAGAATTAGTAAAAACAGAGGCCTGTTGTGTGGAGATGTGACTGGCATTGTTGTAGGCAAGTTTGGTGACAGCCAGTTTCCTGATGATGATTAAGAAAACGGCATAGGTACTGCTCGAGGACCCGATTGACCCATTCTGTTTGACTATTGGTGTTTGAGTGGTAAGAGGTCAAGGTATGGGCATCAAGTCCCAAGAGGTGCAGGAATTCCAACCAGAAAGGAAAACAGACTAGGATCCATGGTCAGACACTATGTTTATTAGTAATCCATGAAAGTGAAAGATGTTTTCTTCAATAAGACAGTCTGTCTCTTGGGCAGTGGAGAGGCCCCAATGTGGTTCAAAATGAAACATCTTAATAAGAAGATGTGGTATCACTTGAATTGTGGTGTGTCCTTAGAAGGGCATCAGTTCCATGATCAAAATCCACTGAAATGATAGTACAAGGCTAAGGTGGGGTATGCAAGGGCTGGAGGAGATCTTGGTATGGGCACAGAGATCACAGGATCTCACATAAGTTGCTATAAAACATGAAGAGCTGGCCACCAGAAGCTTCTAGACACTAGGTTCTGAATCTTGAATTGGTTAAAGTGGCCTGCCAGAAGAGTATCTTGGCAAAGTCTTTGGATGTGGAGCCTTGGTCAGTCCTCAAGCACATAGATGCAACTCTTGCAGTAGAGGATTACATTATGGAGTGTGAACAGCAAGTCAGACTGAATGTTGGAATTATCTAGAGTTCGATGGATTTGAATTGTGAACAGATTATTGGGCTGCAGGGACCACATGGAGGGTATCAGGTTGTGAACTGCAGTAGTGGCAATAAAATTTGAGGGTTTCAGGATTGTGGAGGACATTTCTATGCCAGGATCACAATAATTGTCCTTTACTGATAATGCATCCATCTTCCCATTCCTTGTTCTTGGATGGTAGGTGACCACAAAATTGAAGCATTTAAAGAAGAGGGACCAGCAGGCCTTTTGCTGGTTCAAGTGTTGAAATATCATTAGGAATTTTTGGACTGGGAATTTAGCACCTTCCAGGAGATGTTGCCACTTCTCAAAGGCCACTTTACGGGCCAATAATTCTTTATTGAGAATGTCATAATTCTGCTCTCGTGGGTAAGTTTGCATGAATGGAAGGCACAAGTGTGAAGCTAACCCTAGGAATCCATTGACTGGGAAAGGATCACTCCCAAAGCAAAGTTTGAAGCATCTGCCTTCACTTTAAACTGTCTGGCCAGGTCTCAGTGAATCAAGATGGGGAATGTAATGAATCTCTGCTTTAGGTAATCAACCACAGTCTTTGCTTTTGGGTACAAAACAAACTGGGCTCCCGTCTGCAGGAGGACGGTGATAGAGGTGACCAAACTGGAGAACCCATTGATAAATCATCTACAGAAATTGGTGAAGCCTAGAAACCATTGTGTTCTGCAGATGTCTTTTGGCGCCACCGAGTCTGTGATAGCTGACACTTTACATGGTCCATAGACAGTCCCTTAGGGGAGATGATATCACCAAGAAACACCACTGTGTCCTGGTCAAACTGGCATTTCTCCAGCTTGGCTTACAGGGGGTTCAAGCAAAAACTTTCTAAGACTCTTTACATGTGCTAGTCATGACGTACTTGATCCTTTGAAAAATAAGGGAATCATAAAGGTAAATAATGATGAACAGATCCAGCATGTCCTAGAACATATCATTAATAAAGTTCTGGAAGGTTGCTGGAGCATTGCATGAACTAAATGGCATGATGAGGTACTCAAAGGGGCCAAACTAAGTTTGGAAGGCAGTCTTCCATTCATCTCCCTCTTGCAGACAATAAACTATAATAAGCCCATCCTGGGACTGGTCAGTAGGGACTGAGTGGGGACATAACAAGAACAGGAGTTGTCACTGGTTAAGGAACCCTCAGAATTGGCCATGATCACCATTACATTTTTATGGCAGCGGGATCTTCCATTCCTGGGAGACCAGAATGGGGGTAGCTGGCAATGCCACCTGCATGGCAGACACCTGTGCCTGCAAACCCCTACCAACTCTGCCAGAGTGAGACTGGCCTGGATGGGATCCATGTTGGAGAGATGGTCCCTAGCCTTGTGCTTGGTGGACTGCTCAAATTGCTGGAGTCTGGGCTGTGGACTGTCAGGCCTAGTGGGCAGTGCAGGAGACAGGGAAACAGATTCAAACCAAGGATCTGGACCAGAGTCAGGAACCAGTAGCCATGTCAGGAGCCAGAGCTGGAACCAGGAACTAATATCCATGCCAAATGTCAGAGCCAGAGTCAGAAATCAGGGTGAGGATGAGGAAGATGGAACCAGGAGTAAGGTGTGTTAGCAGGGACAGAGAAGGAGCAAGGTGGGGGGAACGGAGCTAGGAACAGGGCTGAGCAAGGCAAGGAGAAGCTGACGCAGGGAGGTTCACAGCTGTGCAGACTTGATCACATTGAACAGCCAGAGATCTGCTACTGCTGGGCTTAAAAGACAGCTATTCTTCCTGACTGGTCAGATGGTACAGTCAATCAGGGAGCCTGCTGCAGGCCAGCTCTGCCTGTTGGCTTGCCAGGAGACTAACTCTGTTGCAGATCCTGATCCCTGACACCATCATATCCCTCTAGTTACCCAGCCCATGTGATCACCAGGTTTATTATTGCTTCTTCTTGTTGTAAGCTCCTATTGTTGCAATGCACAGAAGGCAATGCAGCTGAAGTCAAAGAGTAAGCAAATAAACGAAGTAGCTGGCTTTGAATACTCCTCTTAGAACCCATCCCTGATTTACGAATCAAGTTTCCTTAAGTAAGCAGTGGGAAAAAGAAAACAAAAAAAACTATATAGCTATTGCCTCATCAAGGAAAAATAATTCATTTTATGTTGTTGAACTCATTGGATGGCTTTTAAAAGGGGACAAAAACGTTGTTTTTAGCCAAGTTAAGGGTCCAGTTCTACTGCTGGGTTCACATGTGTGGTTCCCATTTGAGTCAATAGAAGGCTGACGTGCATCTGAATCCAGAATTTAGCCCTGAAGTGATTTGTGGCTGATGGAGAATAGCAAATAAGTTCTCTAAGCATAGATCAAGGATCTTTGGGGATATTTCAAACGTCTAACTGAGAGAATGCAAGGTCTTGCTACAACTTGTATCTCTGTAAACAATTATATTTTCCAGCTGTACATAAACAAGTTTCTCTTCAAAATTTAATGATGGCGATGAGAGAGGAATATTTTTATTAAACAAAATAAACTTAGTTCCTTAGACAATATCATCCGTTGTTATCAGCTCTAATGGGAACACATACGTAGCATGGCGGGTGCATGGATCTAATGGTAAAGGGAGACACATGGCTTTCTACACACCATACCTGGTTTGTCAAATTGAAGGGGATCTGAGGATTAAGATTTTAGAACTTTTGCTAAGGAAACCTTTCCATTATGATATAATGTCTTGATATTGCATTATCAACCTATTGTGGCACTATGTCAAGCTGCTGTAATGCAATATCTTCATGATGTGAAGTTCTTTTGTCATCCTAAAGGTGTTTCAGGAATGGGAAGGAGTCTGTAGAAAATTGTACATATAGAATAAGGAGTGTAATATTCAGCTTTAAATTTCCACCTGTTGTGAAGGAAAGGAATGTGGGTTTTTTTTTTCTTACTGGAACTCAGCATTAGTCAAAGGAATTCACCTGGGCTGGAAATCACTTAAAGCACAGGTGGAATTTTCAGCATTCAGGACTATATATATTGCCAATATTTTTCAAAGCCCTGAGGCACACAATAACATTTCAGTCCTGCACTTCCTGCAAGTAGAGGCTGCTAATGGTGAGAATATAGGAGCTCTGATACTGGTGATGTGTTTGGTATAGAAACCTAGATAGATAGGAGGGGTTTGTGATGTGGGCAAATGGAGATTAAGATAGCTAAGACCAACCAGCTGCCATACTAGCCACATATGGCCTTAGGTGGGATTTAAACCCACCTCTCAAGGGTTGAGCAACTGAACAGTGCTATGTTAGTGAAATGCCACATCCACAGTAAGACAGTACCTTGGCTTGGTAGAGTGTGATATTCTTACGTTAAACTCTCCAAGAAAAATTGCTAAATTGATATTACCAGCTTCATACTGTATACATAGTATGAGCTTCAATACAGATCATATGCAGCTGGAATATAATGCATAATATTGATCTTGGTTTTTTTCCCCAGTCTGTATCTTAGCTTCTAGCCTTGATCTTAAAAGTTAAGATGGATGTTAGGTATTATTATCTAGCAGAAAGGATAAAAAATCAATTTTATCTCCCAGTGCTTCATTCCCTCATCTTCCAGAGCCCAAGCAGTGGGGCTGTAACAACCAACAGCATAAAATCATTTATAAGCTGGTGTTATGACAACTTTTGGCACAGGAATACATTACTATATGCTCCCTGAGGCTCATGAAATCAACTTTCTGATTAAAGATACTAAAAAGGTATGGTAACCAATCGGTTGTTTTTAATGGGATTAATAATTTCATAAAGCATAACATTGCAGGAGGCTGGTAGCAGCATCCAGGCTGATGGAAATGTGAGGTAACTATGTTTTCTGATAAGACTGATGGCAATAAAGGATGATGAGAAATAATGTTGTATGTTCTTTGTCTTTATTTACATTTTAAAGGTTACCTGTAGAGGCAAAGACTGATAATTTTTGTAATTTTAGCCTGAACATCACCAAAGGATATATAAAATAAGGCAGTGTAGTCTAGAAGTTAGAACAACAGGACTTTTGGGCTCTGTTTCCAGATGTGCTCTGTTCTCTTAAAACATTTGCTTTAAAGGTCCTGGTTTTCAACAGTCTTGAACATCCACAATTGCAGTTAAAATCAACAGAATGCCAAGTGCTTCTGAGTATCAATCCTTTAGCTCTTCTGTGCCTGAGTTTCCTGCTTCTGTAAATGGGGACAGTAATAGCTGTACCTACTCACAGAGAGATGAGGGTGGGGAGTGCTGCATGAGGCTTTTTAATGTTTGCAAAGTACTTTTGAGATCTTCCATTGAGCGGTGCTGTAAGTGCAAAGTAATAAGTGATGGGCTCCCAGGAGAACACTTGCTCCAAACCCCACTGTGATCTGAACTTTGGGGAGCTTTGAATCAAGATCCAAGCATCCCGACTGAAGCCTCTATGATAAACCAAAGTAGAACACCAAGGCCCCAATCCTGCAGACAGTTATGCCTGTGCTTAACTACTCCCATGCTTAAAGTTAATCATAGGCATAAATCTTTGCAGGCTCAGAGCTCAAATCCAGTTTGGTTCGAGATCCAGAGCTTGAGTCCATCTCTGTTGTCTAAAACAACAAACAAACATGCATTGTACTTTTATTATTTATTTATTATTGCTTATGAACAGATCCAGTCTATTATAACATTCCTGATTTATCTCTGTGGCCAGGCTTGATGCTTCAGCACAGCCATATACAGATGGTGATGCCACTGCATGGTACAGTGCATGGCATAGCGTCACATTAGACTTAAAGCTAGCTGGTTGCGATGGGGAGTGAATGTGAAATCTTTACCAATCCTTCTTGGATCTCAGAAAAGTTTTGATTCAAGTAGTGATTCTGGCTGGATTAGGGGGGCCCTTGCGGTGTATTCAAGAGCTCTGATTACTCCCTTTTACACCAATCTCGCATTGGGGGTGTCACGCTGGCTGGATTGGGGGCGCATTTATTACATATTTAACATCAATATGTCAAAATCATAATAATTCATGTGAGATATGCCATGTCAGGTACTGTTAGAAAGGCTATAATGTGCTAAGTAAGATGTTGATGTTTATGTTCATGTGTTATATGTGTAATGGAAGTTATGGATATGGTTGATATATCTGTATTTCAAATTGTGCTGTGTCTGGACGACACCCCAGCACCCCAGACAGGATGGCTGCAGCACTAGCCTGCTTAATGGCCCATTAAGAAATTCACAGGTACAAGGGGCCCAGGGGGAGAAGCCAGGGATATCCTGATGAGTCACCAGGACTTACTGATGTAACTCTGGACTCCATTTTATTCCTGTAAAATTCCTCAAGCAGCATGGCAAAGACCAAAGTACATAAAAGGTAGCTGCCCGAGATCCATTTTGTCTTTAGTCTGTCTTTAGTCTCCAGCCACCTCTGGATCAACTCATCTACAACTGAACTGAACCGAAGCTGTGAAACAAAGGACTGAGACCCATCCAGGTACTGGATGTACACTAGAGGGATTATACAAGCCTGCAAACTCCACAATTCTACTAGAAACCTGATATATATGGACTTTCAATTCATTTGTATGTATCTGATTGCTTTAATCTTTTAACATTTCTCTCATAGTTTGTTTCTTTCTTTTTATAATAAAGCTTTAGTTTTAGTTACTAAAGGATTGTCTGGCAGCGTGGTATTTTGGGTAAGATCCAAACTTATATTGATCTGGTACTGTGGCTGACCCTTTGGGGTCAGGAGAAACCTTTTTGGTAAAGAGCATAGAGTTTTATATAACTGGTCTCTTTACTGGACCTAGTGGCTGATTGGGAGTCAGAAGCTGAAATGCAGTAAAGGGGGCTGTGTATATTTTATTTTGGATTCTTGATAATCAGTGTGAGGAATCAGAAGCACTGTCAGTGGCTGGTTGGGAAGTCTGACTTCAGTGTCACCCACCAGTGCTGGGAGAATCTGCTCTCCTTTTGCAACCTGCCCTGTTCTTGGCATTTTCAGGTGGTCTACCCTAGGCACGGACGGTCACATAGGTTCAGTTTGAATTTGAGGCACAGAGTCATGGTGGGGGGAAGGGGAGGGAGAGGGAGGCAATTGCAATGTTTCATACTGTGTGGGAATCAACTCATCACTCTTAATGCTGAATTCTCTAAATTATACTGGAGGACTGAACCAGCACACAGATGGCCTAGGATTGGGGAACGAAAAGACCACCTTCTTATTCACTTCCCTGTGCTGTGTTTTAGGATCCTCCGCTTCAGCTGAGAGTCTGGGCCTGTGTCTCCTTGTCTTTCTTAACATTTTAAAATATCTTTAATCCATTCCTCTGTCATCCTTCATGATATAATTTGCAGCATATAGGCCCAATTCTGCCATCGGTTACACCAGTACATCTCTGGGTTAACTCCACTGAAGTCTGATTTACACAGATAAAGATTTGTCTCACTGAGTGACATCTGTATAACTGAAGGCAACACTGAACCATTTTTTCCTTTTTTCATTACTTTAACATGCTAATAGTCTTATGTTTGTATATAATACATTCTGATGTAATATTGTCCATAAAATGTTAATAAAAAAGGAACAGAAAAAGTTATCAAGCTCCATTAACATTATCTACCTAAGCTGATTATACTCTTAAAAAGCAATCATGCTAATTGCAGGGTGACCAATGAAATATGGACCCTATCAAGAAAAACAAAACAAAAAGAGAGAGAGAGAGGTTGATTCTGCTTTCATTTAAAATGGTGTAATGAGGAATTGCTGTACTGAAAGAAGAATTTTACAGCCACTTGTCAGCAGTTCTCAGTTAGTGACTACACATAGTTCAAGGCGATAGAGAATTAGTGGTTACATATTTTAAAAGACCAAATCCTTTACTGCTATTAATAACACCTCGGTTATGATAGTTGAACCTTTAAAAAAATCCAGCTTATATTTCTCAATTTCAGTACTGTCAAGTCCAAGCTTCAAAAAATCTTGAGTTAGGCCCACAAAAATAGGGGGATTGCCTTACAAATCACAATGTTTAAATAATAATAAATTTGGGGGTTTCTTTTTCTTTGACTTCTGGTTTCTGAGCCTTTAAACTGCACTTGGTCATGTTGCCACAAACATAAAGGCTAGAAAACATACTGTTTTTTTAAAGTGAAAGCTGAGGTTGTCACCTTAATAACACAACTCCAGGAGTGGGGCATTCCATGATACACCAAATATCTTATAACAACATTATAATAGTTGGCTCTTCTGCAATTTATTTATTTTTTTAATCTTTACACTTCACTCATCTTGGATTCCACTAGTTTTCTCAGTTTTACTTTCTATTTATCATCAGTTAATTTCACTTCCAGATTTTCATTCACTGGCACGCAGTGTTTTTCTGCAAAGTGTTCTATGTGTGTGATTGTGGGTGTATCTAAAATCATAGCGTAGAATTTAAGAGAGATTTATACTCCAATTATAGAACACTATAGATTAGTCTAAAAATTATGTAGAAAATTGATCATTTTCTTTTAATTTCTACTGGATTTTTTTCTAAGGGGCATTTTGTAGCCCAGGTTTTAAAGTGAATTCATATTGTTCTCAGAAATGAAAAGCAGAAACTTTACCAAGATGGAAAAGGTTATGATAACACAGTGTAACTAAACAGAACAAAATCCACTTATTTTAATTATGTTGATACAAGGACAAGATATCTTTGAAAATTATTCAAATCTGTGTTCTAAATAGAAAACCTGACCCTGAAGCCAATTAAATCCCTATAGAATATAATCATACACCAGGTAAAATAGTAATTTTATTGTGCAGCAATTCTGTGTTTGTTATGAAAACAGCACTTATGTGACACTCAACAGAAGATGAAAACATGGTTTCATAACTAAAAACAAGTAATCAATAGAGAAGTGATAATTCTTAACAAGTTATATGTCCTCATTCCGCTGTGCTCTTGTCTAGTGCCCCGAATGCTTTTTTGTTATGGATAATACAGACAGGGAGAGAAGATATGTTCTGAATGGCTCTGATATTTGGAGTCTATTCATGAGAATAGGGAATGGGAATCCTGTAATCTAACTTTGTTCTGGAGCTGCAGATCCCTTCTTTCCTCATCTGTCTGGTGTCTTCTATGCCCCCCTCGTTGGTGGTGGGGGGAGAAGTGATATGGAGTAATTCTTTCTCTCTCTCTTTCTGTCTCTCTTCATAGGGGAGGGAACAGAGAACCTGGTTTTTGGTTGGTGACACGTTCTTCTTCTCTTGTCTTACAGGGAACCAATGGAGCCAGCGGTTCTTCTTTCACCTCCACAAATAAGGGCCCAGGAACTTTTTATTCCTGCTTCTCAGAGAGGCCAGACATTTCTTCTCTTCCGAATCACAGGGAGATCAGATGGGGATGATGTATTAATACCAACACCACTTCAGCGAGTGATCAGGCACAGGAATGGGAGAATGTAGCTCAAACACATCCAGTTCTTCAGCAGAGCAAGTGTTATCCTGAACAGTGATTCGTTAACTATGAGTGGTTTTAATGGTGTGCCATTTGGATCCCTCCGTGCTAACACAAAGCATAATGGATCCTGAATATTGCTTCAGAATAACCCCCCAAAACAGGACATAATAGTAGGCAAATTAATCTGGTTCTGAACCCAAACATCCCTGATAATCAAGAAATTCAGAAAAAAAACCACTCTGAATTTCAGCTGTCACGTACACATATATAACGGAAAGTGACCCATCTTTTTATGAGCAAATCTTTCAAAACAAATCTATGGAATCATAGAAATGTAGGGATTGAAGGGATCTCAAGAGGTCAGCTAATCCAGCCTCTTGGGCTGAGGCAGGACCAAGTAAAACTAGACCACCCCGACAGGTGTTTGTATAACATGTTCTTGAAAACCTCCAATAATGGGGATCCTACGGCTTCCCTTGGTAACACATTCCAGTGCTTAACTATCCTTACAGTTAGGAACTTTTCCTAATATCTAACCTAAATTGCCCTTGCTCCAGATTAAGGTGATTTCATCTTTTCCTATGGTCAGTGGATATAGTATCATAGAATATTGGAGTTGGAAGGGACCTCAGGAGGTCATCTAGTCCAACCCCCCTGCTCAAAGCAGGATTAACCTCAGATAAATCATCCCAGCCAGGGCTTTGTCAAGCCGCAGCTTAAAAACCTCTAAAGATGGAGATTCCACCACCTCCCTATGTAACTCATTCTAGTGCTTTACCACCCTCCTAATGAAAAACATTTTCCTAATATCCAACCTAGACCTCCCCTAGACATGGAGAACAATTGATTGCCATTCTATTTGTAACAGTCCTTAACTTATTTGAAGACTGTTATCATGTCTCCCTCCAGTCTTTTTTTCTCAAGACGAAATATACCAAGATGTTTTAACCTTTTCTCATGGGACGGGTTTCTTAAACCTTTTATCATTTTTGGTTTTGCTTTTGCAGTTACTTGGCCTCAATCAAACTGAAAATGATAAAATAAGGCCACGTATGTGTCATTATGATCATAGTTCACATTCTGTGAAGTGCATGTAAATCCAGAAAAGTAAGTAGAAAACTAGTATAAAATTAAGTTTATCCTCAAAGAATCTGTGTGTTGCAATTTGAATGGCATATGTGGCAGGGGCTGAGGGATTATACAGAGCATAACATAAAGTGGTATTAATGAGCAGAACTGGACTGCTGTCTTGGGGCGGAAAAGAAACCCAGTCAGAAAAGTGACATGCAAAGATACAGTAATCATAACGCATCCCAGAGAATGGAGCATATGTTTCTTTGATACATTTCTGTGTGGACTTTGTGCTATACAGGTTTCTGGAATGTTTTTTTTTATCTAAAAGCATTGGAGTTCCCTTAGGAATCTACTGTTTATCTGGAAGAGGATTGCTTTGTCTCAATCGCCGTCTTAGGATGTAATTAAAAAAAAATTACTTTATGAAATCCAGGCCCAGTGCATAGGCTTTATGTATTATTTAGATGTACTACAAATAACAACATTTTCCTGCAATGCCAAGAAGTCCCTGACTGGCTGGTACTTTAGCAATACATCCCTCCACTACTCTTTATTCTTCACTTTTAGTATCTTACAAGCAGAGTGCAACTTTTTAGGGTTTCATACTTCACATAGCCTCGTCTCACTGTGAATCACTTTCTTCCAACAACTGTGAAACCAGACATGTATTAATCAAATTTGTGCAGTGCAAACATCATTTATTTTTACATTCCTTTTAAGTAACTTTGGGAGCCAGGTCAGGGTATTGATTTCATGAATCGAGGAATGTCGGCCAAATTGATTCAGTACCCTCATCTCTGCTTTCAAACTATACATACATAAGAAAAAAGTGAAAAGGAAATACTACAAATAAAAAGGGCTGATATAAATTGCCATTGTCTCCTTGACTTCAGTTGAGCTATGCCAATTTATACCAGCTGAGAATCCATCCTCCAACTTTCTGAACACACATACATGTACATTATCCTTCCAGATTGTGCCTAAATTACTACTAATCTATGGCTGCTCCATGATGAGTGAACAAAAAATAAACCAACAGCCTGTAATTCAAAGGGATACACAATGCAAATGCAATATGTAGAGAAAAAGTAGAAATGTTGTTCTCAAACTTTTTATTATAACAGGATGCTCATACTATTAAATGCATTATTGATTTTGCAGGGATACTACAATAATCTAATATTGAAAAAGAGAAGACTGTGGAGACCCCAGATATTCAGACGCAGAAACTAAAGGATTTACTTTTAAATGAAAAAAGGGATAAATGCAATACAAACAGTCAAAAGCTGTCAGCTACTGCTCTCACTATTTCAGGGTAGAATTTGACCCATGAGAAACTGAAGAAAGGAAGGGGAATGAGTTCACGCAGTAATGGCTGCCATTTCTCCTGTGTGAACTTGTTCAAAACTACAGGGAACTGCATATTAATGATTAAAGACATTTTATATATTCAATAGTGGCTTGACCCATTGGCATCTCAGTTTAACTGCCCTGCTAAAAGCCTGACAGGATGGGGTTGTTAATCCAGTGGTCAGTGCTAACTGACAGCAAAAAGATTTAGCAGAAGAAAACAATGTTTTAAATATTTGGTTTTCTTTGATTTTAATTAAAAAATCATTGAATTATTTTTTTAAAAACTTTATTCGGTTCTTTTCTGCCTACCATAGTGAAGCACTCTCAGCTGGGAAGCTGACACTCCATAAAGGATGTATGCAATACACAGATCACACTTTCCCATGATAGAATCCACGGGAAAAAGAGAAGGAAGAAACACTTGTGAGATTCCTGTCATGGTGTCATCTGTGGAACTCACTGGTGGTTCTGCTCTCAGGTCCCATAGATCTCAGGAGAACTGTAAAAGGATGGGACTGTCAGCAAAAGAGGTTGTGTGGCTTTGCACCGGCTCTGACAAGGCCTGACCCATCTGCTGGAGTTGCCAAGGATTCCCAAGGAGGCAAATGGCTTGGGTTTGTGTTTCCAGGAGCCACCTCCCAGAAACTGATCTAAAAGGTGACACACTATGGAAATGGACCACTCAAAAAAAAAAAAAAAAAAAAAAAAATCTTGCCTCAGACTTCATTTACTGATCCCCAGATTCCCTGTGAGCTTGATGTACACATTTTAGGGAAAAAATGGGGGGGGGGAACTATTCTTAAGTGAAAATGTTTAAAATGTCAGTACAGAAAAGTGTAACGGATGTAAAATCAAACCAACCAAACAAAAAGGTTATTAGAACTGAAAAACAAAACCCATTTTGGGCCCTGGTTCAGATACTGGGAAGATAATATTTTCTGAATTCCCTCTGTTCATTGACAAAGCTCTTCAGAAGCTCATGATGCTCCAGGAGCCCCCAACCCATTTTTTAAAATGCCCTTTTCACTGTTCCAATTTTCCAGGGAAACAAGGCATGTGTCTGCAATTGGACCCCTGAGGACTATTAATGGGGCTCCTAAAAATAAGCACAGGTGGGTTTCCCACCACATTAGACAGCAAAATGGCTCACAGAAGTTCTTCTGTACCACAGGTCACTGCAGAAGGAATCCACTTTAGTCCAATTCAGATTTTGGTTAGCAGATGTCTTTGGACAATTAGTCCCTTTTCAAGTTTCCCTGACTTTGACTTTATGTTCATTTTAGCCTTCTGAAAGTCTCTTTGTTTCTCACTAATAAAGAGTGATGCAGAACCCATAGTGAGAATTAAGAGCAACATGTCTCTCCAAAGGCCATGCATCTAATAATTATGGACTAGTAGTAATTAAGAATAATTAATTAGTAACATGTGCATCAACAAATGCAGTTTATAGTCTCTGAGATATAGTTGTACCAACGATTGCATGAAATGATCACATTTCAAATAAATTACAGATAAATTAAACCAAGTTTAAATAAGTATCTACCATTTCCAACAACTGCCCAGCATACACAATTGGTGTCCTTGATGAAAGTGGTAAAAATTCTACTCTCTTTGGCTAAATCGTGAATTTTACTCCCATCAGAAATATGTCATTGGGCAGGGATTTTTTTTTCCCCAGTAAAAATACATATGTTTGGAGAGGGCATTGGATGCGGGGGCAAAATGACACTTTCCTGCATAAATCTGAGAAGAAGGAGACCGTATTTTCCGTAGGGTATTGATTTACATAAAGAATTCTGCATACTGCTTACTCTATCAACACTATCTCTCACTTCATAATTTTTCTGATGCCAGGAGGTCTGTGTCCTGAATTACCCTGCAGAAGTCAGCACTGTTGAGATTTGGCTCTCAGTTACAGGTTCTAAAATCTATTTTAGTTCTTCAATTAAACCATATCATTTTATTAATTAGAGATAGGTCTGACTAAGACTCCAGTTAAAAACATCCCTAAATTGTCTCAGAATTCAAATCCAGCTCTCAATGCTGGATTTCACAGCTAGCCTGTGTCTCAGTAATGGGCTCAATCTAAATCTGGATTTGAACCTCTGAATTTTGAGATGATCAAAATCCACAGTCACATTTCACAGCTCAGACTCATAGAGTGATAACTGTTTTTGTTTCTGTGATATTAAACACAATTTAAGCACGTTTTTTTCCCAATTCCCAGAAAGCTACTTGTGCACAGTGGGTTGACTGGACCCGAAGTAGCTGTACTATATCATTGCAAGATTCAAGATTAAAAAAAGAATCCATGTTTTTGACCAGATTGGATTAACTGAAAATGAGACAGGCTCCCAACTAATCTAGTCCAGGTTTCAAGTGAGGCCTAGTGATGGGGCAATTTGGGAGTGTTTATTTCAGGGGACATGTACAGTGAGAACGTATGTGCTCAATAATGCTGATGCGCTTGCTGACTTTAATATTGAGTCTGTAAGTATCCAAGGAACATGGAAGCCAGTTGGACTACTCACATGAGTGACATTAATCACATACTAAAGATTTTGCAGGATCAAGCTTTATGGTTTAAAAAAAGCTTTTAAAGAAAATCACCAGTATCAGAAAACTAAAATAAAAAACCCAAAGATATAGAGGAAAGAGAAAGTAGCATATTTGTCCCGTGGCTGTTTTCTTGTTTCTCTTCTTCTGATGGGTATAACGAGACATTAGGTTGCAATCCATAACAATGCAGTATTTTCCATTCAAGGTGAGTGTAACTTCAGTTCTGTCTTGCAGCACAAATTATTCACCTCTCATGTTTTCCTTCTGACACTGAAATCTGTTGCACAAGAAAATGTGTCTAGCAGCCTTGAAGTGGAAACAGACAAATTATAAAGAACAGGCAGTGAGGCATCTAAGTGATTCGACGGCATCTTGCTAACAGATGGAATCTAAAACACCCCACACTGGTACTTGCAACTTCAGTGCAGCTAGGGAAAAGAGAGCATCCATCAAGCCGTTCATTCCTCATTCTTTGAATGAAAGGCTGTTTACACCATGTCTGCAAATGATTACTCTCTACTGCTGTTGTGCTACCTATTGGAAAAGGTGAAGAGGTTATGTTTTGATATCTCATGGAGATTCTGATTAAGGAAACAAGGAAGCTGGTTCTTAACACCGCAAACAAAAAAAGGAAGTAGTCATCATCACACTCCCTTCCCTAAATTGAGAAATGGGCTCTGCTTGGAGATTACTATAAAGAACGAGAAGAGAGTTCCATAACACAAAGAGGATATACACAGAGACAAAGGTTCTGAGCCCTTTCACCTCCCATTGGATTAAATCCTGAGTTCCTTGTTCAGTTTACATTTAGTCTTTATCCATGATGTGACCCTGTGAGAAGATGAGGGCCCTGAATTTCATTGAGGCCAAAGGGAGTTAAAGTGTTCAACACTGCTCAGGATGTGCTTCATACCCTGCAGGTTATGCCTTACTGAAGGCAGTTCCCATTTGATTAACCCATTGGCTTCCATGGGAGGCACTCAGGACCTTCGAGGATCTGGTCCTCAGAGAAGGAACAGGCAACAACTGGACTATAGAAAGTGGAACCTGGCCAAGTTTGAAAGTCTCAGATCGAACAATGTCCAGACATTTTGGGACTTATTCAGTACATTCAAAATAGGCTTACATACTGTCCAACCTTATGTCTATTGTTTTGTTTAAATGCATTTTTTGTATATATTTCTGTTAACTCCTTCTATGTATTCCATCATTCTTGGTGGAGAATTGTTCCTCTCTGAGAGTTAGTCTAGGTGTCTAAGCATGATTAGCAGTTTGGGAAATCATTCTGGCTACTTTGATTTACCATGCAGCAGTAACCAAGGCAGAAAACAATATCCTACAATTTAATCTGGACAGGCATTTTTCCTTTGCTTCCTGTTATAGACTGTCGTGTAGACAACCGACAGTTTTCATTCTAGTGATGGCTGCTTTTCAGCGCCTCCAAGCTGTTAAAATTCAATTTGTTCTGTAAGGTGTTTTCTGCCCAGCAGGTTGAATTCCATTAAATAACATTGAGTTCCTATGAAATGACACTTCTTTCCTGCAGGACAAATGAAATAATAGGGTTCCAGAAATGTAGCTGGGTAAGGACAAACTATATTACAAAGTGGGAATTCTTTCCTATCCTTCAGGTGCAGACAGTATATTTATCCCTAACGCAACAGGTAGGGCCTGAATGAATAATTCCCAAAAGTAGTAAGGATAGGCCCAATATCTTATATTTCAGTTCTGTAAACTTTCACTCACAGCACAAAGTAGATTTTAGTGTTGAAACTGTTTTGCTTTCATATATGGTGCCAAAGCAGAGAGCTTGACTCTAGATTATTTCTGTTCCCTGCTTGGCTGTGCTATGTAACTAACCAGCATTGCAATATTCCTGTCTAATAAACAAAGGAAATTTCATTTTCATTGAATATTTGAGAGCAAAATCTACTTTTTGTCAGTATTTATGCTAGTAAATCTGAATCATTTGAAGATTCATGGAAAATGAACACCAATAGAATAGGCATGTGGTCAAACTGAAATTTGCTTTTGACTAGGAGGAAATACAGTTTTTTATATCTTTCCCTATTATTTGCTCATGTCAAATAAAATTCACACTATAAAGAAAGTTGTTCCCACCACTTTCTCATTGTTTAGGTGCCAATACAATGGCAGTGATTACTATGGTTGTATATGATACAAGATTTCTAGGTAATCATGAATTTGCATTTGTACCATGCCTGTCCTTCAGAAGGTCCCAAACTGTATGGGAACTTTTCACCTGTAATAGAAATGCAGCCACCACTGGCATGGAAGATAGCAGCTGTTTCACAGCACACATCTTCACTACATAATAGTTTTGAATAGGAAGTGAAAAACAACACCCTATCCAGCTGAATATGAAGTGGAGTCTTATAGAGAATGAAATTATCCAGAGAGGAAAATGACCAGGGCATCAGATCCAATACTCCTACTCTTACAAAAAAAAACACATGAGATTTTTAATAACCACCAGTGGTCAGCATCTGAATATCTCTTCCCAAAGGTATATCTTTAAGTAATGTGGTTGAAGAATATTTTTCTAAACAGTTAATAGTGCCAGATTGTCTGCATGACAGAAATCATTCTTCCTGCATCTGATTTTATTATATCATGTGTGCATTTCATTATTTGATGTAACAGATTGCTCTAAACATTATGTAAAGAATGCAAACCTCAGAACAGCCTCTCTAGAACACCCACAGTATTTTGATCAGACATGATATAGACATTGTATACAGAGCTAAACAGACATATTAAAAAAGAAACGGACTGCTTTTTACAATAAAACTCTGACCCTTGTTAGCCACAAACATTTCAAACAAGAGGGAATTGCATACAGATAGACAGTTTTTTCATTAATACTGTACAATGCTATTTCTCTTATTGTTTCTGACCCAGTGTTCACAAATTTTCATTTGGCAACTGTCCTAAACATAGTTCTGTTTTTTATTCTAAATCTCGCGTGCATGTTAACTTACAAGTAATATTGTAACTTCTGCTGCATAGGCCTTTGATAGATTTTATTATGGTGGGTTAGGTAATTCACACCACTGCTGCTGACACTATGAATGATCAGCATAAAATGAACACATTATTAACTTTAACAAGTCACAGACATTGACAGTAAAATTAAAACTGTAATTTGCATGTAGAAATCCAGATAGTTAAAGCAGACCCTATAAAAACAGGAGCAGTTTGATGATTGTGTACTCTTTTTTTAACTTGTGTAAAATAAGTATTTAAAGACAGACAAATATATATTAAATTGAAATATACTCATGCATAATATATGTGGATATATGTATGTAGGTGGTGGAGTTTTAAAGGATTGTTACACAACCATAACCTAAACAATATAAATGGGGAAACACTTATATGCCAAACTACCTCTTAATGTGTACACAAAATACTTCTACATCTGGGACTGGTATAATGTCTGATTTGAGTCTCGCATTTGGTAGTTTTGGATTCTTGACAACTCTTTTCCTTTATAGTGAAGCTATATTTATATTTATTTTCAAACCCCTCGAAGTTGCATGCCCGAATGTAGAATGGCCTTTTGAATTCTCAGAGCACGGCCAACAACCATTTCAGAAAGATGTTCACTTCCCACAGCAAAACACAATGGAGGGAAGGTTATTGTGTCCTTGCATTGGGAGAGGATTTTCCTTAAAATGAAGGGTTAAGGGGTGCAATGGGTTAGTGAACCAGCTTCTCATCTATAGGGAGCAGGGCCACACAGAGAGTTTTGGAGAGACCAGGGCAAGATATGAAAATGATGCCTTTCCAAAACATTATCACTCAAGGGAGGCTGTGTGTGTGTGTGGCCGTGTGTGTGTGTGTGTGTGTGTGTGTTGGAGAGTAAGCTCAACCAGCGCTAATCACACAGTGGCAGCTCCTGCACCATATTGCTGTACCTGGTTCCCCAGTCCGAGAACTGCAAGCTGTCACATGGGGACACACCACCACTCTAGTTTGTCCTGGCCACCCCTCCATCACGCAGAATGGTGGCAGGGCCAAACCTGAGCAGCTCTGCGATCCCATGCACCAGGGCACAATACCACTCAGTTTAGGAGGGAAACTCTCAAAATGAGAGAGCCAGGACAAACTGCCTCTCCTCCCCCATCAGGTGGCCCAGAAGGGGAAATAAATTCAAATTCAGGTTCACATACAGTTCCAGTGAAAATGGCTTTCTCCCAAGCTGCAATCTCTCTGGAGCAGCATGTCTGATTCTGAAAAACACAGTGCGTATTTATGGTGTTATGAAAATAATAAATGAAATTAACCATAAGAATTAATTAACAGTAGTTTCAATACAGGCATAGTGAGCTAGTCCATGTGAGATATGCCCCTCTCACCCTGCGACTGCCCACCATGGGAGTTGGACAGAGGATCTGAACCTGCAGGCTGTGCCCTAGAGTGCCCTTTCTCTGGGAGGGAAGTGAGCACTAGGAAGATGTATGCTGGGAGCTGGGGCCCATGTCTAGCAGGGCACTAACCACAGAGTTCTATTCCAAGCACAGTGAATGGATACCAGAAGGGATCTAAGACAGCGAGCAATATTCTTTTATTACTTCTCCCCCAGAGAGGTAGGCAGGCACCAGGAAGAGGCAGGTGTGTCTGTGTCAGTACATGATGCCCTGATCGTGTTCTCGGCAAGGTGAGCAGGCACCTAGGAAGGAGCACAATGGGTAGATTTTGTAGCAAACCAGGATTGAACTCACTAAGGGAAGGCAGAGGGATTGCAGGTAAAGCAATGATCTCAGTTGTAGGACCCAGAACTGGAATAGCAGCTGAGATGTACTAGCAGAGACGTGTGGATGAGGACTGAAGTAGCAGGACGGCTTTTCAGAATCAGGACCAAAATTAATGACTAGAAATGTGTGTGGACACATAGGAATACGATACTGGAGGATGCCCACTATAAAGCTGTATCAGTATTCCTGCTGTGGATGGGTCTAGGTCTGCAATATCAGAGGACCACTGTAGGTGAGGATTGAGATGGGTTTACAACCATATACTGAGGAATTTTCTGGGTCACCTGTCCACACTAAATATGGTCTCTCATTTGATGAGCATGAAATTAACTCAAAATTTAAAACCAAAAGGAAATGGATGTTAAAAAAAAAGAAAAAGAAAATGTAAACTCTCATTGATATTTTTACTGATCTCAGAGCTTTCCAGTCATCACAGTTCTCAACAGGGAGTCTAAAGTATTATAATTTGAACTAAGCCTATGTATTTCACTTAAATAAAACATTCTACGAGGAGTCTTGTCCAAGAGTAAAAGGAATGTGTGCCAATAGCTTACTGTCTCAGAGTCTAGAAAGGAACAAGCTGCTCTGAGCAAACCTAATCAACCAGAAAATTTAACAACATGCAATAAGGCTGTCCTAATTAATCCTTAATGGATGAGAGAAGTATGACCTTATTTTTCTCTGTTCACCTATCTGATCCCTCCACTCACTGCCTTTTCTGTCTCTCTACACATTCTGGCCACAGTTAGGGCAAAAGCTTCCGACGCCTACACTACAGCTTCTGTGATTTGGAACAACCTTCCTGTAACTCTGCATCATTGACTCACAAACTCTTGTACAATCTCATCTGGAAACAACACTTTTCTCTCTTGACTGTGCCCTTTGACTCAGCTCTCTCCCACTGTTACTGACCTTACAACAGTGTTGTCCTGCCTACAGGCTGTGAGTCAAGAGACCTGAGTCCTAATTCTGAATCTGGCACAGACTTGCTTTTGGGCAAATACATTAACTTTTCTGTAACTCGGTTTCTGAATCTGCAAAATGGGGACAATAATACTCACTCAGCTTTGTGTTCTTTAAGATCCTGTGAGGAAAAGTGATATCTATATGCCAGGTATTATTTTTATTTCTTTATTTCAGTTTATCAAATGCATCCACTATCAACATAATTATGAAGGAATGATTTAGTGTACTCATCACACAATGTCTTTGTACCGCTGCTGTCTACAATATGCATTAAAGTGTTTTGGGAAACAGTTTATATGAATGATTCTTCTTCACATGACAGCTCCAATACGGAGGTTGTCGACCACCACCTTCCATCTTTCACAGTTGTAAAAGAGTTGTAAAACTTCCACTTTCCTTTGGTTACCAGGCCATCTGGCAATATTTCCAACATAGCTGGCTCTGTTTCTTCCTCTTCTTGGTTTGCCTTTCAATCTTGCCTAATAGTTTGAGTGCAGGAGTCACTTCTGCGATTGGTCCACAGAATGTGTTATTCTCTTACCTAGGGTCTCAAATATTGTACTCTTTTTAAATTCACCTTTCTCATCACCTCACCATTCTTAATTTGAGTTATCCAGCTAATTTTTAATGTTTTTCCACAACACCAAAACTCAAACTCTCTGAATCATCTCTCAGTGTCCTTTTTAAGTGTCCAGATCTCACATTCATAGAAGAGGGCTGACCATATGTAGCACTTCAGTAATCTAGTGTAGTTGTGTAATTTTAACAATATGAATGACGTAACCCAAACCTGACTTACATTGTACTGTGATGATAGTAATTTACTGATTAGTGAATATCTTTGAGATCTGTGCAAATATGTGCGAGAACACAGCTTTGAAAATCTGGCCCTAAAGGCTGGTAACAAATCATTTTAACAAGCTAATGGCAACTACCCAATTGCATATGCAAAATACATATTAGCTTGCTTACATGGCCAGTTTTATTCTCGTATTTCTGTGCACCCATTTTCATGTATTCATCACATATAATTCTATGCAGCTAGTTTTGAAAAATTGCCTCCTATAGCAATAGATGAACCGGTTCAAAAACATGAAACCCAACCCCGACCCTTTCCCTAAATTTATTTTAACCCCAGAAAAATGCTGTAGAGAGGCTTTGGGCAGTTGGGAGCGACAGTCTCCTTTCGTTTTCTAAACATTCTGGTTGTGGCGTTCAATACAGTGCATCTTCTTTTTACGCATAAAGCAAGGAAATATGACACTCTTAACAATCTTCCTTTATAATAGCTCCCAGGGTTTGGAGAAAATGAATTCACTGATGTTGTTAACCATATTGAACAGTTCACTGAGGTAAAGAAATATATTTTTTCTTCCTGACATGGCAAGGGTAACTGATCAGAAAGACTCTTCTTCTCTGGCACTTAACCATCTTTTTTTCTACCAGTCATGCAACAAATATATTTAATATTCTTTTGAAAGAAATTCAGCTGCATGGTATAACAAGACAAACTATCATTTAAGCAATATTATGGTTCCATTCCCAGCTCTGCCAATACCTTACTGTGTGACCCTACCATAGGAAATTCACTTAAGCATTCTAAAATGGATATTTCAATACATACACACCTACTTTACAGAGGTGTCATGAGACTTAGTGCACTAAAGCTTGTTATGGTGCTTTGAGATCTATAGAAGAAAGGTGTTCTAGAGGGCAATATGTGATATATTTAACTGACACAATATAAATTACATATACATGAGAAAAGCAGCAGAACTCTGAGAATGCAAAACGTTAAAAACTCATCAGTTACACCTGATTTTGTCTTAAGAGCATTTTTGTGTGAATGTGTGTGTGTTTGGATTTATGAATACTCATCCAGATTTGAAATTTTACCCAAATCTGAATGTTTTCCAAAGTTCATCTTAGCTCTGTGAATGCACATATATCCACTGAGTCATCATTTTAGTGGTTCCATAATTAAGATTGCTTTTACAGTTTTACTTAAAGCAGAAACTAAAAATCTTTTGATTGCAAATGAAAAACAAAAATCAGGACCGGGGAAAAGCTTCAGTTTCCTGAACATTATTTTGTAAGGCTCTCATCCTGCAAACACTCATATGCATGATTAAGTTTATGAACCTGAGTAGCTTCATTGTTTTTAAAAGGAACCACTGAAGAATGTAAAATTATGTATTTCCTTAGGTGTTTAAAGGATCAGGGCCTAACTGTGCCGAATATTGTTAAAGTTATATGTTTTTGAAAATCACCTCTCTTTGAAATTCACTAGTGACTGTCTAATTTATATATATATATATATATATATATATATATATATATATATATATATATGTTTAAAGCAGTGGTTTCCAACGCTTTTGGCTCAAGGGCCACGGATATCATTTTTACAATCCAGAAGGGCCACCAGTCTCTGCCATCAGCTCCCCCCACTGCAGCCAGATGGAAGGAATTCAGCGAGGAGGCTACCTCCTTGCTGATTTCCCATCTCCCTGGCTGCAGCAGGGAAACCACACATGTCCTGTAGCCCTGTGTGCTCCACCTAGGTCCCTAGGCAGTGGCCCCCTTCTGCAGCCAAGGGGAGAGGAGATCAGTGCTCCCCTCCCTCTGGCTCCAGCAGGGACCCCAGCACCTAGGGACCCAGGTGGAGTACTTTGCCATGCTCCCTGCTACAGCCAAGGGGAGGGGAGCGCTGATCTCTCATCCCCTTGGCTGCAGTAAAGAGCCTGTACCAGTCTTGTAGCCCCACATTCCTCCTGGGTCCTTAGGCAATGGCTCCCTTCTGCAGCCAGCGGGAGAGGAGCGGTGGGCCACTTTTGGCCCCCGGGGCACAGGTTGGGAACAACTGGTTTAAAGGATAGTGTTGAAGGACCTTCTCAAGTCTACAGCAATGTGAAATGTTCAACAGTGAATATATTGTTGCTGAAAAACTAAAGACGATTCCTGTCCTTAATAAAGAAAAGTCCGTCACTGTACAGTATATTGCTGCAAGAAAAAGACCATGATTTTTGCTTTGATATGATGATAAAGGCATCCTATAAATAAGAAAAAAAACAAATTAAACTAACCCCAATCATCCTAAGGACAAATAAAATGCACTAGCTTCATGCCAAGTTTACTTCTGCAATAGAATGGAAACAGAAAAAAAGTCGTGCAGAGAAAATAGAAGTTTCTGTTTTGAAAGATAAAATGATAAAGGCTTAGGCACCAGGATCGAGAAATTTAGATCAGCCATGGGCAGTTTTAGAAAAAAAATAGATAGATTTTTTGTAAAGCCTCTTTTAGCTGATAGAAAGCATCCTGATCTATGGCTGCTTCTATGAGGCTTTATATATATATTCGCAGAATGCTGTCTGAGCCTGGCTTCTGTTATACACAGTAGATATTACTGATGGTTGAACCCCACAATTTTCATTTTTTTTTCGTTTGGTGTGGATAAGCACTCACAGTGTAGTAGCTTGATCCAGTGCCAGTATTACATGTTCTTACAGAAAAGAAGAAGAATTACTTTGGAGGGGTCAGTTTCTTCGAAAACCTTCCTTCTCTGTCCCCATCTGTCCCTCACTATTCAATCCTTCCAGCTCTTAATCAAAAAAGGGAAAATATGCTTGAATACTGCTGCTTTGAGTCACAGAGCTTTGCCCACCAAGGCAACACTATGAGTAGTGAGGCTACTCATGCACTGTTCTCACATCCTTAGGACCAGTTCTGACCTGATCTGAAGTGTATCTGGACTAGCCATACTTCTTGTAACAGAAATTCTTGTAAGAACAGGGTCCCTTGGGAGAGTTCTGCTGCTTCCTACTTCTTGTAGGCCAGAAATAAGATGAGACCATTATTTCATATGGTATGTCACCAATGCCAGTTTCATACTTTTTCACTGCCTGTACTGGAGTTTGGTCCAGGGAAAGATGTTCACAACTCCATCAGAAATTCAGCAATGTTCAAGTTAGTCAAGCTCTAATGTTCTTGTTCGGTCCTGGGGCCGGTTTTGTTCAACATCTTTATTAATGATCTGGAGGATGGGGTAGATTGCACCCTCAGCAAGTTTGCGGACGACACTAAGCTGGGGGGAGTGGTAGATACCCTGCAAGGTAGGGATAGGATACAGAAGGACCTAAACAAACTGGAGGATTGGGCCAAAAGAAATCTAATGAGGTTCAACAAAGATAAGTGCAGAGTCCTCCACTTAGGAAGGAAGAATCCCATGCACAGCTATAGACTGGGGATCGACAAGCTGGGCAGCAGCTCTGCAGAAAAGGACCTGGGGGTAACAGTGGATAAAAAGCTGGATATGAGTCAGAAGTGTGCCCTGGTTGTCAGGAAGGCTAATAGCATATTGGGCTGCATTAGGAGGGGCATTGCCAGCAGGTCACGGGAAGTGATTATTCCCCTCTATTCGGCATTGGTGAGGCCGCATTTAGAATATTGTGTCCAGTTTTGGGCCCCCCACTACAAAAAGGATGTGGACAAGTTGGAGAGAGTGCAGCGGAGGGCAAACAAAATGATTAGGGGGCTGGAGCACAGGACTTATGAGGAGAGGCTGAGGGAACTGGGCTTGTTTAGTCTGCAAAAGAGAAGAGTGAGGGGGGATTTGATAGCGGCCTTTAACTACCTGAAAGAGGGTTCCAGGAAGGATGGAGCTAGACTGTTCTCAGTGGTGGCAGATGACAGAACAAGGAGCAACGGTTTCAAGTTGCAGGGCGGGAGGTCTAGGTTGGACATTAGGAAAAAGTTTTTTACTAGGAGGGTGGTGAAGCACTGGAATGGGTTACCTAGGGAGGTGGTGGAATCTCCATCCTTAGAGGTTTTTAAGCTGAGGCTTGACAAAGCCCTGGCTGGGATGATATAGCTGAGGTTAGTCCTGCTTCGAGCAGGGGGTTGGACTAGATGACCTCCTGAGGTCCCTTCCAACTCTAATATTCTATGATTCTATGAACACTTATTTCTAATCTCCCTGGTTCATCCATGTTTGTTCATTCATCCAGCTCTGGTTTGATATTGTGTAACTTTTCAAAAAAACTGACTGAGATGCCAGTTTGAGATTATTTCTGTTTTAGTCTAGGGATTTACACTGTGTCCAAATTTAACACTGAGATTAGTATTAAAATAACTATCTATTTGTCTAACTATCTTCTCTGTTAGCTCAAACTATAATTCGAGTTTTGTCCCTATCCTGTCTCCCACCCACACTCAAAAATCTCTAGCTTGAGTTAAGTGGTGTTTTAAACTTGAGCTGTATGGAAGCTGGAGTGTTCCTGTCTTTGGGCATAGTAATGCAGTGAGGATGCAGAAGCTGGAATTAGAACTCATCAGCTGCTCATCCAAACATTCTGTTACTCCAATCACTTTGTATAGCTTCTATGTTGTTCTGCACTGCTGTCACTCTCACTCCAATCTCTGTTGAGCTGGGCTAGCCAGACTAACAGAATGGAGTAACTGAGGTGTACTAAAGGGAGCCAACTGCTGAAGTGAAGACAAGCCCTTAAACCCTCCTAGACTATACTAGCAGAGCTTTGTTAACATAGCTACACTGGCATAATCTCATAGTGGAGACACAGCCTACATTGATGGAAGGGTTTTTTCTGGCAGTGTAGGAACACCACTTCCCTGAACGATGATAACAACATCGACAGAGGCATTCTTCCATTGTCATAGCTGCGTCTACACATGGGGTTTGATCAGCATAGCTATGCTGGACAGCCATGTGGATTTTCCATACCTCTGACCAATGTCGCTATGTCAACCGAACTTTTAAGTGTAGACCAGGCCTCAGGATTTTCTAATTCTAAACTCTTTAAGAATAATCAACAAACAGGACAAGGGTCTCAACTCAGATACATTATTCATTGCAAGCTAACTGCCTAAACCTAGTATTTATCAAAGTCAACTTTTGTTTCATTCTCCTGATGATTTTTTTCCACATCTATTGAAGAGGTTTTGTTTGTTTGTTTTACAGAGAAAAAATGCTTTCCCTAAACCTCTGATGTTTTTTGCGTTTTTTTCCCCTTGTTTTCTTTCCAAAATGGGACCCCAGTCTGTTGCTTAGTAATGGGGATATGGTTTGCACATTATGCTGCTGATAGGCTTCTCCAGTGTCTGTAATGTTCCTAAAGAGAGAGTCAGCAAATCAGAGTCACAGACTTCAACTTCAGCATGAAGTATAATACTCAGTGTTGGTGTTAACAAGGGCTCTGTTATAATAAGCACATTCCTCACATACAAAAGTGAGTCTGGAGACACTGTTTTAGAATGTTTTAGTTCAGCAGATGTTTCCAGTCAATATCAGAAGTGTCTCAGTTCTTTGAATGATCAGGGAATTAAATGGCTTCCTTGAAATCTGCAAAATGGATGTTTAAAATAACACAGCAATATTTCATGTATAATGTACCTTTTAGTGTCAACTTAGGCATGTGGAAGAATCTTATATTCGTGTGGAGGTTTCCTTCTGAAACCAGTGATTGCAGATTGTTAGAAAAAGGATTGTTCTTGGTCTTTTTCTGATGAAACAAACAAAAGTTCTAAAGGTCTATGTTTAAACATTGTACTATTTACATTTCACTTAATGTCTGTATTTTGTATAACCAGTAGAAGGAAAATAGAGAAACAGATATTTTTTACCCTTTGAGGAACACTGGTGATGCAGAGACAAAATCCTATTATTCAAAAGGAAGAGTGAGCATTTTGTTGCACAGAGCAGTTAATGTCTATTAAGTTAAATGTTTCAGGGGTGATTGCAAAGGTGCCTGGTTATCTTCCATGCACATACTGTTTGCTGCAAGCATTGAGTCAGCGATTAATACAGAATTGCAGACGTCTCTTCTCATAGACCAGAATTATGCATCTTTGAACATTTTCAAACTTGCTTGTCTTTCCCTTTGTTAAATAGTAGAGTGGTGTGCAGAAAAGCTGGCTAAGTGGCTGTATGTTGTTCTAACTTCTCATTCTACTTGCTTTAGAGTCCTGAGAGACCATAATATAGACAAGATTTGACTTACTGTGCCAATGATTTTTTCAAGAGTAGTGAAAAAAATGTGTTACATATTTTTGCAGCATCAGTAATCCCATGGAATCCAAAAGCACTTTACAAAATACACATAGAGCGATATCATTTCACCAAACACTGACATCCCACCACTCTGTATGAGTGTACAGAAACCCTCCACAACAGTATAGGACAGGAAGTGAACAGGAAAACCAGATCCATTTAGAATTTCAGAAGAAATGTTAAATGGACAGACTGATTACATTTTCTGGAATTTGGCCAGGAAGCTGTGTTTAACACCCCTGCTCTTCTGAAAAGTGCTATGTTACCTTTCATGACCAGAAGTGATCAGGAAATCAATTTTATGTCTCATCCAAAAGGGGAGTACTTCCAGCAACCTAGAGTTACCTCAAACTATGTTGGAAAATGGGAAAACTTACTCAGAGAGATCCATTTCAATTTACATCAGCTGAGAGTCTGGCCCTATTGATTTAAATGGGATTACTCCTGGTTTGCATTAGTATAAGTGTGAGAAGAATTAGACCCCAGGTTTTTTTGCTTTCTTTTTTGCCGGAGAGGCAATTCACTCACGAGATCCTTGCTCATTTGTTAGGTATTTCCAGAGTAGAGTAAAAGTTGAGCCAAAAGTTGGAAATCACATGTGGTCTGAGCTCAGAGACCAAAAACTATTTAATTAACAAGCATATAAAGTTTACTGTAATTTGAACCATGAGCACAAGAATACCTGGTGCTCTATTCACCATGTTATGTAGCCTCTTTGAAATTTCCTTAAGGACTCTCTGGCTGTATTTGTTCAAGCTATTCTGTGTGACATGGATTTTTATCATGTCTAATGGGAACTACAGTGCCAATGCAAACACACAACACTACACATTTGTTTCTAGGGAAATTTAAAAAGACTCAGCTTACTTTATCTATAAATTACCTAGAAAGCTATCACATATTGTAAAAGAAAAAAAAAAGAAGCAAGAAAGTCATAAACACCTTACGATTATATTCTTACTAAAGTAACCAATTTGCCTTTAAGATTTAAATAGAAGTGGAGAATTACTGCTGGCAATCCTATGTTGTTTCAAACACATGTTTTGAACACTTGCAATGTTTTCAATATAAAACATAATGCCAGGATTTGAGGGAATTTAAGGGAATTAATCCCAGAAAGATTCAGTGGCAGTTGGGTTCCTAACTACATCTTCTGAAAATTTTCAGTGTTGTAGCTGTGTTGGTCTCAGGATACAAGAGAGAGGCGAGTTAGATGAGATAATATATTTTAGTGGACAAACTTATGTTGGTGGAAGGGACAAGCTTTCAAGCTTCACAGAGCTCTTCTTCAGGTTTGGAGAAGGTAATCAGAGTGCCTGAGCTAAATACAAGGTGGGACAGATTGTTAAGCATAAAGGGCTCATGCATGTTGCAGGAGACCTCTTACAATGATGTGGACAGTTAAGGGTTAGCAGGCGGTAGGGTGTGTTGCAAACTGTTGTAATGAGCCATAAAACCAGTGTCTCTGTTAAGTCCAAGATGCTGTGCAGATTTCCTTTGAATGACTATCACTGCTATCTAAAGTGAACTCAGAAACACAGAAAAATGATTAAAAATATCACCTGTGGGTGAACACTTTTCTCAAAGCGATGACTCCATATCTGACCTTTCAGTCTTTATCCTCATAGGAAACCTGTACATCAACGTCAAAAGGCAAGCCTGGGAACTTAAATTCATAACTCTGCTAGGCACTAAAGGCAGGTTTATACTTAAAACACTGTAGCGGTGAAGCTGCCCCACTGTAGTGCTTCAGTGAAGATGCTTCTATGTGATAGGAGAAGCTCTCCATCTCCATGAGAGACATTAACTATGTCAATGAGAGCTGCTTCCTGTCAACATAGTGTTGTCTACACAGGGGGATAGGTCAGTATAACTGTATTGCTCAGTGGTATGCTGAGTGTATGTGGTTATACCGTTGTAAGTTTATAGTGTAGACCTGGCCTAAAAACATGGACTTAATGGAGACACTGGTTTTATGGCACATTACAATAATTTGTAACACACCATCCTGCCTACTAATCCTTAATTTCCCATCTCGTTTTAAGTGGTCTCCTGCAGCATGTGTGAACCCATGTTTCTTAACAATTTGTCCTTTCTTGTATTTAGCTCAGATGCTCTGATTACTTTCTCCAGACCTGAGGAAGAGCAGGAAGATAATTAAAAGAAAAATGTTTGATGTCAAAGTCTATAAAATTCAACTTTAAGGAAAAAGGTTTTAATTTACTAATGTTTTTCTCTGAGTGTGTGAAATGCCTGTTAGAAAAGTAAATATATCAAGAGGTATTTTATCAATTATATCAAACTATATCAATTTGGTATTTTAAACAATTTTATTACTTGAGATCTGCCTCAGAGGAAAAAAGCAGGTCCTTTAAACTTGTTGGGGTTTTTACAGGTCAGTTTTGTAGCCAAAGCTCCAAGGTGTTTCACATTCCTAGATTCCCTATATTCTCCTGTCTCCTTCCCCGTTAGGCCTACTCCGGCTGACTGCCATTATCAAATTTTCCCAGAATGCAAATCTCCCCAGAAGCTGTTGTTATGAGTAATTCCAAGAATTCATCAACAAGAATCTAGTTCAAGAGTGCAACAGTTACCTTCATCTCTGACATGGAGTAGGAGCCAAGTGTAGCAGGTCTGTGGTATCCTTTGATTCCAGAGTCCCTTCTGAACTTGGTTTTTCCTCACCTTCCTGTGTGTTTTCTGTCCTTCACTGGATTAGAAAGAGGAAGAATTGATATCTTTTTTTAAAAAATATTTTCATTTTAAAATGTAACTGAAAGTGAACTGTTTCTGGAAAGCATTAGTTAGCAGTAAGAGTTGTGTCTGGGTTCTTTGGGCCAAATTCTGCTTTTGTTTACATGAGTGAAAATTCAGAATAATTCCAAGGAGCTTAGAGGAGTTGCTTTAGACTGACATTCGTTCAAATGAGAGCAGAATGTAGCCCTTTGGTTCCATTATTTTCAGCCCTCAGTTTAGCCACCTGTAAAATATATATAGTGATACACATTAAGCTCACAGTCATTTTATGTGGTGAAGGACCTGATCCTGACCTCATTTGTACTATTGTAAATCTGGAGCTAATAGAGTCAGACCAGAGTACAGAGTACAATTAGTCCCTCACTATTTGTAAAGTACTTTGTACCCCCAAAGTGAGAGATTCTATATCATGTAAAGGACCAAAATTTGATCTTACTTGCTGCAGAATACACCTTGAATAGCTCCATTCCAGATTCTCATCACTGTAAATGAGATCACATTTATGCGACAAAATGAGAATGCTCATTTTTATATGACATATCTGAGGAAATGTACCAGATTGAGGTGTCAATAAAGGAGGTTTTGGAACAAATTGATAAATTAAACACAAATAAGCCACCAAGACCAGATGGTATTCACCGAGGAGTTCTGAAGGAAGTCAGATAAGAAATTGCAGAACTACTAACTAAGGTATGTAACCTATCACTTAAATCAACTTCTGTACCAGATGCCTGGAGGATAGCTAATATTTCACCATTTTTTTTAAAAGGCTCCAGTGGCAATCCTGGCAAATACAAGCCAGTTAGCGTAACTTCAGTACCAAGCTAATTGATTGAAACCATAGTAAAAAGCAGAATTATCAGACACACAAATGAACACGATTTCTAGGGGAAGAGTCAACACGGTTTTTGTAAAGGAAAATCATGCTTCACCAATCTATTAGAATTCTTTGAGGGGGTCAACAAACATGTGGACAAGTATGATCCAGTGAATTTAGTGTACTTGCACTTTCAGAAAGCCTTTCTACAAGGTCCCACACCAAAAGCCCTTAAGCAAATTAAGCAGTCATGGGATAAGAAGGAAGGTATTCTCATGGATCAGTAACTAGTTAAAAGACAGTAAAAAAAGGAAAGAAATAAATGGTCAGTTTTCAGAATGGAGAGAGGTAAATTGCGGTGTCCCCCAGGGATCTGTACTGGGACCAGTGCTGTTCAACATATTCATAAATGATCTTGAAAATGGGGTAAAGAGTGAGGTGGCAAAGTTTGCAGACAATACAAAATTACTTAAAATAGTTAAGGCCAAGGCACACTGGAAAGAGAGTTCAGAAAACTGGGTCATTGGGCAACAAAATGGCAGATGAAATTCAATGTTTATAAATGCAAAGTAATGCACATTTCAAAACAGAATTCCAGCTATACATTCAAAATGGCAGGGTCTAAATTAGCTGTTACAACTCAAGAAAGAAATTTTGGAGTAACTGTGGATAGTTCTTTGAAAACATCTGCTCAATGTGCAATGGCAGTCAAAAAAGGTAACAGAATGTTTGAACCATTAGGAAAGGGATCACTAATAAGACAGTAAATTTCATAATGTCATTATATAAATCAATTGTATACTCACACCTTGATTTCTGTGTGCAGTTCTGATCACCCGATTTCAAAAAAGAATAGGAAAAAGTACAGAGAAGGACAACAAAAATTATGATGGGTCTGGAACAGTTTCCATATGAGGAGAAATTAAAAAGTCTATGACTTTTTAGCTTGGAAAGTCTAAGAAGGAATATGATAGAGGTATGTAAAACCACGCATGGTGTGAAGAAAGTGAATAAGGAAGTGTTATTTACCCCTTCACAAAACACAAGAACCAGGAATCACCCAATGAAAATAATGGGAAGAAGGTTCAATATAAGCAAAAGAAAGTACTCCTTCACACAATATACAGTCAGCCTGTGGAACACATTGCCAGAGGTAGGCCAAAATTATAACTGGGTTAAAAAAAGAACTAGATGATTCATGGAGGATAGGTCCATCAATGGCTACTAGCAAAGATGGTCAGGGATACAACTCCATGCTTTGTTTTCCCTAAGCCTCTGATTTCAAGATTCTGGGATTGGATGACAGGGGATGGATCATTTGATAATTGCCCTATCCTATTAATTCCCTTTAAAACATCTGGCATTGGCCACTGTCAGAAGACAGGGTATTAGGCTAGATAGACCATTGGTCTGACCCACTATGGCAATTCTTATGCTCTTATATTCATTAGAACTAGTGAAGTGCTGTGCAAGATTCTCTCACATAGCTCTGGCAATCCACCTCCATCACGAGTATGATGTTTCTACCATTTCAGTCCAGCTGGGGGAGGTTGCCATACAACCTTGCTAAGGCATCATAATTCTGTGATGTAACATTACAGTCCTGGAAGAGACTTCATGGTTTCTATCTACAGCAATGACAGACTCATTTTCCTCTGTTACCTAAGTAACTTTTGAACACACTACTTGCCCCTAAAGCTGAAAGGGCAATGCACTATCCCAATGGACTACTTAGCCCTAGCATTCAGCATTTCAGTAGTATACAAAAATGAGCAATTGATCTCTTTAGGGTTTTTGTTAAGAGGCTACATTCCATGTATTTCAACTGGATTTCTGTGGAACTTATTATTTCAGATACATATGATTTAGTTTCAAGAGTAAAAGGTTTTTGATTTAGAAAATGTTGGTAACATCGTTGTCCTGTTAGAATGGATCAGGATAGATTTTGGATGTTGTTCCTTTTAAACACCACTTGCAGAGATCATGCAATATTAAAGAATAAAAATACGATTCTTCCAGACCCTTAGGTACTGCAACAATTCATTAAATTGTCCAGGTGTAAAATATGAGCGATTTGATGGCTCAAGGGACTGGTAATAGCATATGGATTCTTTCACCTCTAGCTTGCTGGTGTGAATCCAGCCTAAGTCAATAGTCAGCAATTCTGAGTTGTTACTGTCTAATGCTTCTTCTGTGGCTCATGTGATATGTTTTGGTGGTTTCAGTCCAGTTCCCAGGTGTTTACATCACAAAATTTGCCACCACATCCAGCACCTGTCTTGACCACCTCAGCAAAGGGGCTGAGCAGTAAACGTGCAAGTAAACTGAACTTTCCCCTTATCTTTAGCAGTCCTCGGTTTGAGGCACACAGGAGAAACAGTTTGGCAAAACTCATATGGTGGCTAGCTGTCCCCATCCTCTGGGTCACAGAAAAAAATGAAGTCTAATTTCTAAGGCTTTCAAACCACCATCTTTGACAAGCACTAAATTCACCAATAAATAAATCAACAAACTATGGTGTAAGAATAAATTTAGGCTAGGAATGAGATGAAGGTTTCTAAATATCAGAGTAGTGAGGTTCTGAAACAGCCTCCCAATAGGAAAGGGGGCAAAAAAACTAACTGGTTTTAAAATGGAGCTTTATATATTTCTGAATGGGATTATATGACAGAAATGCTTGTGATAACAGGGGACTGGACTTGATGATCCAAGAGGTCCCTTCCAGTGTGTGCCCTAGGTTTCTATGATTCTGTTTTCTGTGTTCTCTACCTTTATATATGAGTAAACTTACTACCTTTCAGCTAGGGAAGAGAGCTGGGAAGCATTTCAAGATGGAAGGCTCTACAGAAAGAAAGACAAACTGCTCTCTCGTGCGGTAAAACATTCAGATAATTTGCCTCAGTTATTGATGACCTAGAAGAACAGTATTTGATTGATGAAAGACGAAGTAGCAAAGTTTAATCCTAAAACAATAACCAAGAGGCAATATATGATAAATTTACTGGCTGACACCAGACTAAACCAAATCTAAACTCATTTTCTTTAGATCAAAGCAAATATTTCCAGTCTTCTCAGGAATTATTGAAGGGTTATTTTAAACATTTTCTTTTATTATATATATAATTTTTCTAAGTCATCAGGCAAGCACCTTGCCCTTGAGTATTGCTGCCATCCAGTTGGGATTGGGCCATTCTTGCTGCTTTGATATAACATAAGTTTCTGTGTAGCAGGTGGTCTTTTAGGCTGTTTATAGTGCAGCCCAGGGAGGTCTGTCAGATGTAACAGCTCTTCTTTATCTGCATGGAATCTGGGGAAAACACAATCGAGCAGATGGAAATATAGGCATGTATACCGTCCCACCTCTTAGCAGCAGCTTGTAAAATTCCACAAACATACCCCACTCAGCAAAAGAGAGAAAAAAAGTCTGATAGGTCGGTTTCCCAACAGCTAGAGGATAATCACTTTGTTTATACATAACTCTAAATATGGGCATTAGGAAAAGAAAACAAAACCAGCAAACAGCTTTCATGATCACAGCTGCTCTGTATGTACATTTTACAATTATATTCCAGATTTCAGTAGGTAAACACTAGGAAATTGGAAATTATCCACTAATCCACTGTGCCAGTTCCAAGTACATTTCTTTTTTTTCTCCTGTTAGGATCTGATAAACTCCTCCCACCACAATGTTGCACCAGTGTCTTTTTTTGAGACCAATTTTTACAAGAACTTGCCACTCTTTTCTGAGGTTTTTGACTCACAAAGTCCTGCATTTGTAATAATCCTCATCACCCAAAGGATTAAATATGGACAGAGGAACTTTTTGACTTTTTAAATCACACTGAGAATGCCAGATTAGTTAAAAAAATATAACTAACAACAGCTAACACTTACATGTTGAACACCCGAAACATCCAAGTGTTTATTGGTTGGAACATGGATCAAGTGGATCAAATGATCAAAAAACACTAATTTTTTTTAATAGCAGCGGGCCAAATTTTCAAAATAGTTCTGTTGCCATTTAAGCACAAAAATAAGTGGTTACATTAAAAAAATCTCAGCAGACTGAGTACGGGAACTTTTTGGAAAATCCAGCCCTTATTTAGGTGCCTAACGGAACTGTGTTCTTTTTAAATAATGTATCTGGTTATATAAATTTAATCAAAACCTACCCTGCCTCAACTCTGCCCCTTTCTTAACTTTTATCTCTCTCTCCCTCTCATTTAGTCTCACTTAATGTTTACAAGAAAAGAACTTGTACTGGGGGCAGTTCTATTTATCTGTGATAAAAACAGTCATTAAAATAATGCTATACAAATATTAACTAATTAACTCTTACATCATCCCTGTGAGGAAGAGGAAGAATGGGCCTGTGATTAGGACACTAGCCTTAGATTCCGGAGACGAGGACTCAGGTGCTGCTTCTATCATAGACTTCTATCTGACCTCTTGTGCAAGTCAGCCTCAGTTCCCCATGGGTAAAATAGGGATAATAACACTTCCCAACGGCATGGGGGTTGTGAGGATCAGTGCGTTAAAGACTATGAGGTGCTTATATGCTATAGGAATGAGGGCCTAATATAGATAGTTATCGTTTGCCTTAAGAAGGATTTCTATTCACCTACAATGGACACAAGGGTCTGGTGAACTGTGAACATTGTTTATTACATTAATCTCAACTGTCTCACTCTTCCCTTGTGCTCCCTTGTCTGTTTGCTGTATTCACCTGTTGCTTCTGCTGGTAACTATAAAAGAGAGACATCTATGTCAGTTACTTTTTTATTGGTTACCAGCAGGAATATCTTTTAATTATATGTATGTGCTACACAATGGGGTCTTGGTCCCTTATTGGAATCTCTACATAAATAATAATATTGGCAGTAATGGTGATAGCAGAGTTTCAGTTTCATATGCAAAATCAGGAAAGCAATGAATAATATTTTGCACATATATAGCATCTTTTGCCATAATAGACAAAGAAGCACACAACACTGCAGATTTCAGGCTTCTTTCATTTGCCTGGACTACTGGTATTCCTTTGTCAGTTACTTGTAATGCAAAGCCCTGTCTTGAATGTAAAATCTTCCCTTTAGGCATTCTTTCACTGTTTCTGTTAATTAAAGGTAGCCTGGCAAAAGCTCTATGTTGTCCAAGTAAAGATTAAAAAATAACCCAAAAATAGAAGTGTCTTAGCGATTTCAAGTTCTTCTTTGGAGGGCTACTTAACTTTGCTCTTTGTTCCAAGAGAATAAGAAATTAATAGAGAGGTACCCACATATAGCATTTTGTTCATTGGAATATAGCGTAAGGAGAAGAACTGTACGCTAGTGAAACCATTCACTTCAAAAATAAGTGAAATTCATTGGCAATTCTAGTATAAATTTCAAGGATCGTCTATTAAAACTAAAAACTCAGCTGTGAAATGAAAATGCAGCTTGTGTGTCACATGATTTTTAATTAACCACTGTATGAATTATTTAGGATTTATGCATGATGATCTGGAGGGTAAATAACACCTTCTTAAGGCAGTTAATATTTTAAAATAAGGGCACCAGTCTGTGCTGTCATTCTCTACACTAATTAGTTCCCCTCCCCTGCAGAGCTTAGTTTATACAAGATTATCAGGAAGGACGTTGTTAACAGAGGCAGTATGGTCTAGTGGTTAGAAGAGGGTCAGGCTAGGTGGGTTCTACGATTCCTTTGTTTCTGCTGTTGATTCACTGTGGGACCTTGAGGAAGTAGCTTAATCTTTCTGGCCTCAGTTCAGGAAAGCACTTAAGCATGTGCTTTACTTGAAGCATATGCTTAACGTTAAGCACATGTTATCCTTAGTAAGGTTTCTTTCCGGAACTGGGCTATCTCCACAAGGCTGTTGTGAAGATTAATTACTATTTAAAACTTGCTTTGAGATTCTAGGACAAAAGGTCCTGTATTAATGCAGTATTATCATGATAACATGCAGTTAAGCGATTATGTAACAGGACAAAGAACTTGACTGCTCTGAGATCACTTTGCAAATGAAAACACTGCAAATTGCCTATGTATTTGTATCATGATGTTCATGGACAAGACTGTGCTCCAGATCTGAAGTAAGTCCATGGACTTGAATGGAAAATACTCAGCAACACTGAAAATTAGGCTGCTTCTGCACAGGTGACAAAATATGTGCCTATCTTTAGGCACCCCAGTTAGAAAATTTTGATCTAAATCATTTGCTCAAAGTTTAACAGCAAGTGTGTGACACAACCAGGAGAAGAACCCAGTTTGGGGCCTAGATACAATGGTGATGGACCAAGAGATAGTTAGAGATTGCATTAAAAATGCAACAAATAGGTAGATAAGTTAGGTCTTATATGTCCTACTCCTGTAATTTAACCATTAAACACGATTCATCGCTAAATCAACAGATGCAAGGGAATGTTGGGTAAAAATGTGTGCTTGAAAAAGAACAATCCCAGTAAAATAGCAGCCTAGTAGAGAGTTGGCAAGTACTGCTACCGCATGTGTATCTAACTTAAAAATATTGTTGTGTCTGTGCTTGAGTACTTCATTGTAATGTCTGATTAATTTATCTCCAGAATCAGGGCCACTAAAATACAATTTGCTGAAAGTTGAAATCTCTTCCTTTGCAGGGATTCCAATTAGTTGGTTTTTTGTTTTTTTTTAATGTATAGGGCTTTCAAGGTACGACGGTATTTAAATCATGGCCTAGTCAAGATTTTCCTGGCAGTGTTAACTGTGCTGTATATTAGGGAAAAGCAGCACGCTGATGAATGCCAGGTTTGAGACAGGTATCCACAAAATGCTGATGGATAATTTGATATCTTCCATTGGGCTTGTTACAGTGTTGCTGTAGCTGTGTTTGTTCCAGGATATTAGAGAGACAAAGTGGGTGAGGTAATATCTTTGATTGCACCGACTTCTCTTGGTGCAAGAGACAAGCTTTTGAGCTACATGAGGAGAGCTCACCCACCTTCTCTCTAATGTGGATAAAATAAATCTAAAAATCTTTAACAAACAGTTCTTGATCTCTCTAGTCCAACTGATTACATTGGTCTTCCATCAGTTAAATCACCCATCAATCCTTTAATGGAATCTTGCACTTGCCAAGAAATGCATAACTCCATTGCTCCTCATATCCCTGGCTGTTTTGCTCACAGAGGAAGGCTATAAAGCACAGCTTCTGTCACCCAGTATCTGACTTTGTTGCCTAAACAAGAGAGAAAAGAATTCCCCTTAATGATAAAACTTATATGTTCATCTTCCTTAGATTTTATAGATGTTTTCTTGTTAGGAATTCAGTCTGTCAGGAGAAACAAAGTCCATGTGAAGAAAGTTTTATTGGCTCTGTGTTATGTTACAGTACTTTTATTAGATGGTGACATTCCTGAGACGGCACCTGCTGTGTGGATTTGGGCTGTTATCCAGAAAAGAAATAAAAAATAAATGTGTGGTTTAAATCTGAGTGGCAATGGGCTTGCTTTACTGTAACAAAAACCCACACAACTGAACAGTTGGAAAGTTAAGAGTGAATCAGAGTTTCTAAGCATTGGGGATAAATATATTTATAAGTGACATTGTTATCACCATAGTTTTTGGAGCAACAAAGATATAAAATGTCTCTCCTACATCTGCTTTTCTTTCCACTCTGAATATCATTTTATGCACAATATGGACAGAAACAGGAAACTTTTCCTTCTCCCAGCATCTGTGAATTTTTTAGGTCTCTCCAACCCATTCTCCTACCAATGTGGCATACAAATTTGGAATACAAATTTCAGGATTGGATAGTTTATGGATGTATCTGAGAGCAGAATTACACCCAGAGATATTTTGGGCTTCCAGGATTGTTGCCTTTCCAAATAATTGTTCTCTATGTGCTAAGATTCACTTCTTTTCAATCTCAGAGAATGGAGGGTTCACTCAACCGTAAAACCAAAGAACTATATGAATCGGAACCAAATTTACTCTTTATGCCATGAGTTAAAAAGTAATTTCCAATATGTCAGTTCTTCCCCTATCATACTAGAATAGGGATCTGGATATATGGTCAATTCCTAAAAGACAGCTCATAAAATCAACAGGCTAAGAAGCTGTAAAACTGTTGAAAGGATTACAGAGGCATTTCAGAGTTGCAAATTCTGAGGCATGTTTTCTTTTGGGGGGTGAGTTGGTTGGTTGGTTAGTTGGATTCTTTTTTTTTCTTTTCTTTTCAAAATCCATATCAAAGGTACCCAGAATTCAACCCCTCTGGTCCTTTAAGAAGGGAGAAGAGCTTTTGATTATGAAGCTATTGTCTAGCAATGGGACTCATCTTTTCTTTCTCTGAGTCACCCAATAATTTACCCCCTCTCAGCTTTCCAGCTTTCATCAAGTTTTCAGTGTGGCAAGATTTCAGCCTTTGAGCCATATGTCTGTTTAAGTTCAGGGGTGTTGATTTTATGGGATTCAACCACATGACCCTCACCTGCTGGGAGGTATGTAATTCCATAGTGCTTTGATGGGAGACTAGACTTCAAGAGAAGGATACAGGTCACTTGTTCTTGATGTGCTATCCACAGCCCTCCTCTGGACATGTCACTCCACTCAGTTTCTTAGGTGGAAGAATGGAAATTTTAGGCAAGCTGAGAAAGAAAACCATATTATTGTTATTTATTTGCAGCAGCACCCATTACGTGCTATGCATTTTCCAAAACTCAGAAAGGTCCCCTTCATTGAAAAGCTTACAGTCTCTGATTTTGTCCCAGGAAGTCATTTTGCTGTGGTATGTAAAGTTGCTATGCCAGTAGAGGTGATGCAAGTATAGTTATATGCCAGGCATAGACTTCTACACAGTATTAGGAAGCCTTAAGTCTGCACAAGTGAGTAAAATAAAATCAAAGAGGTAATTTTTCTCCTGGTGTACATTTACACCACCTGACTAACTCCTACTAGTGGGCTGTGGTGGAGTGTGAGTGTCTCTGAAGAGATAAGCTAATGAGGTGCTTAGCTATGTGCTCCCCTGTTACCCGTTTCTCTTGCTATAGGCAGGAGTGATACAAGTGGGAACAAAGCATCATTCCTGATAATGCAGGATCAGCATCCTCTTTGCACTTCCTGTCCTGCTGACTGTATTTTACATGCTACGCTTTGCAAATGCACTGAGCAGGATCCAAACTTGAGGATTATTCTGTAAATGTTATTCCAAAACCTGGGATGTGTTATGAGGGAAGTAAGGAAAGATAAATGGAAATAAGAGTCTCAGTATATTTGGTATAACCCTTAAATATCTCCCTAACATCAGTCCAAGAGGGTTATTTCTAGAACTGGATCAGATTCTGAGACTCCTAAAAGCCCCAAAATACCTTAATAAAACATAGAGTGCTTGTGATTAAATCCTGGAATCAATTACATTGATTCAATTATTGAAGATAATTGAACGCTAATGGTTTTTTATGTTCATTAACCCCTGATTTACATAATATAGTGGATATTAATACTATCTCTCTCTCTCTCTGTGGAGAACTTTTCTGATTGAGTTGATGGAAATATGACTTCTCTTTCCTGTTTCAAAGGATCAATAATATAGAAATCAAACTATATTTTCTCTAGCTATCTTCTCTCCCTTTCTTTTTTCTGTCCAAGAATATTCTAAGCCATTGGTTCTTGACAATGTAGCCTTATGGTTAGACTTACGGTTCTTGACAATGTAGACTTATGGTTCTATGGGAGGTCATGGATTCCGTGACTTTCCAGGACCTCTGTGATATCTGGGGCAAGGCTGGAGCAGCTGTCCAGCTCCGTGGTCTTAGGGCTGGCTGTTCCGTGGCTACTGCTCCCTGGGGCACCAAATAGTTGATTGCCAGCTGGACTGGCTTTGGGCTGCCAAACAGCTTATCAGCTGACCGGTCTGGCCCCGGGACCACTGAATAGCTGGTTGGCTAGGTGGCGGGGCTGGCCCCAAGCCACCAAACAACTGATAGGGTAAGCCCGCTGGAGTATCTGCAAGCCCAAGCAGCTCTGTTTTCCTTCCTCCCTCAGGGTGTTTTTAGTAAAAGTCAATAAGACCTCTATGGCTTCTGCAGCTTCTGTGATTTTTTTTTTTTATTGCCTGGGACCTGTCCCTGACTTTTACTAACCTTACCTATGGGTCTCTTGCTTTTGGGAAAAAGGGGGGTAGATCTATTCCTATTCTATTACTTAAATTAGTGATAGGCAAGTCTCAAAAGATTTAGAGACTCCTTTCTCTTGCATCTTGTGTTTTGCATCCTGTAACCTGAAGAAGAGCTCTGTGTCACTCAAAAGCTTGTGTCTTTCACTAACAGAAGTCGGTCCAGTAGAAAATATTACCTCACCCACCTTGTCTTTCTTGCATCTTGTGCAGTCATTTATGCAGACAACTGAGATTAAATAAAACATGGTTTTACATAAGGCAGATTGTGCCATGCAAACCTGATTTATTTCTTTGAGAAGATAACTGATTATCTAGAAAAAGGAAATGTGGTTAGATCTAATCTACCTGGATTTCAGTAAAGCCTTTGATACAATTCTACATGGGAAATTATTAGTTACATTGGAGAAGATGGGGATTAAAATGAGACTTAAATGGTGGATACGGAACTGATTATAATGGAGATTACAGTGGCTTCAGTGCTGTGAATTCTGGTCTCTCATGTTTAAGAAAGATGAATTCACACTGGAACTGGTGCAGAGAAAGGCTACTAGGATGATCAGAGAAATGGAGAATCTACCTTACAAAAGGAGAGTTAAGGAGCTTGGCTTGTTTAGCCTAACAAAGTGAAGGCTAAGGGGAGATATGACTGCTGTCTATAAATACATCAGAGGGATAAACACCAGGGAGGTTATTTAAGTTAAGGGCCAATGTTGGAACAAGAACTAATGGACATAAAAAAGTTTAAGCTTTAAATAAAAATGAGAGTTTCTCATCATCAGAGGAGTGATGGGGCGTAGTGGGTGCAAAAAACATAACTTTGTTTCAAGACTGAGCTTGGTAAATTTATGGAAGGGATGCTATGATGAGGTTACCTACAGTGGCATATGTCTTCCATGACTGCTATTAGCAAATATCTCCAACGGCTGGAGATGAGGCACTACATGAGGAAGGGTCTGAGTTACTTCAGATAAGTCTTTCCCAGGTGTCTGGCCCAGATGCTCAGGGTCTAACTGATTGCCATATTTGGGGTCAGGATGGAATTTTCTCTCAGGTCAGATTGGCAGACACCATGGGATTTTTTTTTTTTTTGCCTTGATCTGCAGCATGGGGCACAGGTAACTTCCCGGTTTTAACTAGAGTAAATGATGGATTCTTTGTAAATTGAAGTCTTTAAATCAAGATTTGAGGACTTCAGTAACTCGGCCAGAGGTTATGGTTCTATTGCAGGACTGGGTAGGTGAAGATCTTTGGCCCATGACGTTAAGGAGGCCAGACTAGATGTTCATGATGGTCCCTTCTGGCCTTAAAATTCTATGAGTCTATACCATGCACAATGGGTGCAAAACACTGCTGAATCAGAATTCATGGGGATAAATGACTCCACAAAGGGCAAGGCAATGAAAAACCAGACCATCAGAATTCCAGTTTGGTTCTCGTAAGCACCCTAAGATTCATGTTTCTCTTCACCTCTTTAGGCTTCTGGATCGCACTTTCCTGGAAGATTTCTAGATGTTAGCTTAAAATGTGACCTGGTTGTTGGTGCACACATATAGGAATTTGGAACTCCTGCATCACTTAAGCTCTCTGTCCGTTTCCCCCATCTGGAATATGGGGATATTAATACTAGTTTGCCCATCAAAGGGTTATTATTATTAGTTCGTACAACACTGTGAAAATCATGTGAAAAAGCATTATATAAGAGCAAGCATCGTTATTTGCCATTTATATTTATCCTAATATTATGAATTCCTGCTGGGATGAAATGACCAGAAATAACAGCCTCTCTTCATGGTATCTCAGTGCTTTTGTTGAAAGACGTGAAAATAACTGAAAAATAATGGAGAAAAATAACTGAACATTTCAGAAACTTGGAACAAGTTCAGCTGGAGTTCTAGAAATGGGCAAAGGTTAAGAAGGGTCCTTGTCTTTGTTCACTCAGTCATACATTCCTAGCTTCTACTTTTCCCCTCCTTCTAAAGACACGGATAGTTGCATGGGGATACCATCTGGGATACCAGAAGCCTTTGCCTTTTTCTGCTGTCTTCTTGTGAGTCTTAACTTGACCCTCAGCTGGCGTAGATCAATGGAGTTATGTTTCATTACACAAGCTAAAGATCTGACCCTTGTCTTTACAGCACTCCATTTTTATCAGTTTTTTTTTTTCAGATACAGCACTTAGGTCTCTCCTCTAAGTTTGCACCCCTCCCTTTCTTGTATTATTGCTCATTGACTACTATAACTGAAAAACAATTTTTTTCCTTTTGCCTCCACTTTCCTTCCAGACTGGGCTGTTCCTTCTGGCCCCAATGCATATAGGTTTTCTGATTGCTATAGGCCACCTAAACTGGGAGCCCTTACCCTCACTCACCCCCACTGCCTCTGCTATCTTTGAGAAACAATGTTGTTTTCACTAATTGGGCAAAAGAGACTAAGCGACTGAATACCTCTCAAGCATGTGCCGCATTTAGTGTCTTTAAGGGATATTGCGCTGAAGGAGCAGGAGGTCACAAGAGCCAAGCACTGATATAACTCTTGCAGAGATCATCCTATCAGGAGGCAAGGCAGAGAACTCCATGAAAGAGGAATACTTAGACAAGGCAGATGTCAGAGGAGGTGAGTCTTGTCACCAGCATAGTACCAAGTGGGAGCAGAATCTGATCATGGTACTCAGAGTTCATCTGAATTAAAGCTTCTGCAACAGTGCTTAGACGAACCAAATCACAGGCATGCCGCTCAAAAGACTCTGTATTTCCAAGAAGCTGAGTCCAGATTTAGTACTCAGAAAGATCTGTGGCCCTAATTCCCCTTCCAGGAGAGGAGAAACAGCACCTCCTCATTTTACTCACATTTCTTCATTGCACTGGCCCAAGGGTTTTCTAATGAGAGATCTGTGGCTTTGCCATATCTCTGGAGTCTCCAAGGACCTAATCCTGCAAGGTGCTGAACATCCTCAACTCTCATGGACTTCACTAGGAGTTAAGGATACTCACCACATCTAGAAATTGCCTAGAACTTTGCAAGATCAAGCCCTATATTCCCACATCCTCCTTCATTTTATTAGTTGCTACTGCATCTCACAACAAGCTTTTTTAATCTGTAAGAATGGTCTGGCAGTGAACAAATGCTTTAAAAAGTAATTTCATGTGTTTTTTTTTCATTCCTAAATCAGTCATAGATGATTTAAATATTTCCCTTGTGCACCTTAATTGTGACCTGTGATTTAGAATGGAGCAATAGACAGCAGTCCTGAGGATCCAGTAACTTACACTGGTGTAAATCAGGGTTAACTTCATTTATATCAATAGAGCTATAGTGATATAAGTGAAAGGAGAACCAGGCCTGCATCTGTGTCCTTTTTCTAGTAGTAGCTGCATATGTTGCCTTTTTCTTTGAGGGTTTCTTTCCTCCTTTCAATGAAAAGAGAGCAAAGAGAGAGATGCAGGGGGATGGGGAGCACATATTTGAATACCCATTATCCTTTCCTGTTCTTCTCTTCTGATCTGTCACATATCACATTTTCCATCCTTACAGGCATATGGTGAGCATTAGTGATAATAGCTGCAGCATGTCGATCCTGGCCCTCCACATCTCTGTCTGACACACTAGATTGCTGAGTGACATTTACCTTGACAGAAAGAGTTTTGGTTTTTACACTCTTCCATACGCCCAAGGATGCCCTCAATGAAAGCGAAGAACAGGGGGTTGTGTTTTTGCCATAGCCAATTTTCACGATATCCACGTATCAGATTAATACTCACACTGCAGGATAAAGGAATAAAGCTGATCCATTAACTCTCACCAAATCATGGCTGTGATGCATGTTCTGCTCTCAAAATAACTGCAAGTGGAGTGTGGTTCCTTCAGTTATCTGAGATTCACGTTTATTTGATGAACATCATGTAGAATCTTTTACTCAGTGAATTGATAAAGACTATTCAAAAAGTCACTTGTGTTGCTTAAGTGTGATTGGTCAGACAACTTAGATGGTAGAGTTCTAGTCACTGAACGTGGGCACAGCCTTGAAGTAAGCTTCACTATCACAGGAGCAAGCCCAGAAGGACTTGAACCTCAGAAAGCACAATGCCTCCTGTACTCTCCCCTTGCACTAGGCAAGTAATCTGCTACAGCCTTTTACATGGTGCTGCGTCCCCCTTTCCCCTCTACGTCACATCCTGCTATTACCTGTCACTGATGCATAGAAGGGGCAGATGCCATGTCTTCAACCCTCCTCTCCCATCCTTTTACTGGCCACTTGCTCCAAGAGGAAAGAGAAGCATTAATGGAACAGGCGTGGCTCACTGGTCCACATCTAGAGTTGTGATTTGGGAAGGTTTTAAGGGATGAGGAAAACTTCCCTGCTTCCCTGTACGGTTGTGTGAGATGAGGGTCCAATCAAGGCCTGGGTGAACACAGCAGAACGGCTGGCATGACTACCTGAATACTTAACATTCAGCTTTTGCAAATATTGTTCAAGTGTGTAACCTATGCTAATATCTATGAAGGTAAGACTCAGTCGCTTGCATGTCTGCAAAGAGCAACCATCAAAGGCTCGTGAGCAGGGCCAGAGAGATTTAATGAAAAATTGCTGTGAATATTTGCTGAACATATTTCACATTATTCACTCTCGTGGCTGGTTGGCTAAAAGAGAATAGAAATCAGCTGGGATGTGGGCAAAAGCTGGGCTAGCCAAACTACAGAGAAAGAAATATAGACATAATATAGAAAGGGAAGCACCAACATCCACCAATTTCTATCACTTAAAATGTGGGGAAATGGTCAAGTGGTCCCCTGAACCTAATAAATGAAGTCTGCTCTGCTCTCCAGAGGAGAGCAAAATCATCCACTGTCCCCGCTAATATATCTGAGGTAAGCCCAAATTAGGTATTATGTATTTATTTAAACAGATAGGCCGGACCTGCAAAGTTCAGATCTGGACCCAAATTTCCCCAGATTTCAGTAATGGTCAAACCTGGGTTTGTTTCAGGTTTGTCTCTAATTATAGATGTTTCTAATGCTTATGCTAGATGGAGCAATATTCTAGTGATTGTTCTTCTGGATGAGATCACTAGAGTATGATATGCTTCAGGCCTGCACCAGCATTTTTCCTCCCAACCCTTTTTATACCCCTCTCTCTGACCCTGACACAACCAATATATCAGAACAGGGAGAGCAGGTAGCCAAATGTTTCATAGACCTCAGTTATTCATTTAGGGTTGAATTAAAGTCTCTTTGTACCAACTCACTGGGTGCAAATATCTGGACTTTATATGTGTTCTCACACACACAAACACATACACACACATACACACACTTCCCCAAGAAGAGCAGGGTAAAAAAGAGTGTTTTTCTGGTTGTGTCTCTGTAAAATCTAATATTGCAAGGAACAAGCTGCTTTGTACTTAAAAAGCTCTGCCATTCTCCAATCAGAAATCAGAGATGGAAAAAATTCTGTTTTAATAGATCCTTCACAGTCCAGTACAGGATTATTCCCTACCTTATAAATTCTAGTACTTCATCCAATCCAGTTCTAAAAATTTCAGGTTACGGGACTTCTATCACTTTCCTTGGGACTCAGTGCTGTTGACTATTATATAGCTCACCACTAGGCAATGTTCCTTAATAGTCAACCTCATTTTTTTTCTTAGCTGATTTCCATTACTCCTCATTATATTTGCAGCAAAAGGGGTAATAGAACTGTACATATTTTTTTGAAGGGACCACAGCTCTAAACTTGTGTAAGAAAAAACACACACATTATATTGTTAACTTGCCCAAAGCTGTATCTTTTCTTTAAAAAAAACCAAACAAACCAATATTCCATTCATTTTTTGCTGACTCTTACAAAAAGAGCTTTGATAAAGGAAGGGTGGGTTCTATTAAAACCATCTATGTTTATTACTTACAGCTGCTCATTGGCTCATCTTGATATTAAACCTTGCTGTTAAAGGAAAGAATGAAATAAAAATACTGGTCCAGGCCAACATACCTGTACTCATGTGAATAGCCGTCACACACCAGAAATCCCATTCACTTCAAATTACCTTAGACTGCAAAAGCTGCTTGGGTCAGGCACCATGTCTTTGTATGGGTTTTTACAATGGGATGCTAATGTTTTAGTGTATGGGCAGGGCCCAAACATAATTTTTTCAGGCCCAGTACAAACTTGTAACACAGGCCCCCTCCCACACACATACCACAATCCCTCATCCCATACATACAATCTCATGAGCCATGATTTTTTTCCTTCATGGTAATGAGAGTTGCAGCCAGTCTAGTGTACCCTTTTCCCACCCTATGTGGGAGCCCTGTGTATGGGACTACTTCTGTGACGAAGGCTATCTCTACACTGCTCCATAGTTCAGACTACAGGGGTGTGAATAGCAGTGCTTACCAAACTCCTGCCCTGTAACTCTTTAATGTGGATGCTGCAGGTCTGAAAAAAACGGTTCTTAATTTGCATTAATAGAGTTTAAAGAAGCCCTAAGAGTTGCAGGATCATGGCTAATGGCACACTTAATTTCTGCTGCCAGTAGGCATGGAGCTTTTATGTCCTCGGCTGCAGTTCTGATGCTCAGTGCTTCTAACATTGAGACCAAAGATATCTGAAGTTGGGCGCCAGAAAAAAATAATGCATCCTGAAATTAATGGCCATTTTTTAAAATGTTGACCTTCAGCACCTTGTGCCTCATCCATGTGGGGACAAAGTGTTTTCTGCCAGATTCTGATAAATGTACTCACACAAAGTAGCAGCTTATTCTGCTTAAAGTCAACGAGGGCTACTTGTGAAATGAGGTTATCAGAATTTGGATTTTAGAGATAAGTAGCTGAAAAGCACGATACAAGTACTAAACGTTGTTATTGATATAATAGTTCCTGTGCTCCCTAGATAATGTGTAGAACTTAGACATGAAATTATTTATAGAACATCTTCACTGTTTGCCAGAGACTGGTTGAGGGAGCTTTTGTAGGTGTACAGTAAACTTTTTCCAGTGAAGGATTTAGAGAGATTAACTTTAGCCGAAATTAAATACATAATTTAGTTAAATCTGATGATCAGGTTTTCTCACTTGCGAACTTCTACCCTTGTTTTCTTTTAGAAAGGTGATACATTCCCCCCACCACCACCACCCCCACTCACACAATAAAGACATCTTTGTAATAGGAATGACTCAATTTTAAGTGGGGCCTGTATCCCCAGGATGTAACTCTCTCATGATAACCACTTTTGTGTCTAATGACTTAATTAGGTAATCACATAATTGCTATAAGTAATGAACGTGTGCAAAATGGAGTAAGTCATCAAAGTTAATTATTCCTGGACTGGAAAGGGTAAATTTTATGTTGCATGGGTTTTGTTGATGAGCATCACATATTAGAGATGACTATTTTTAATACCCTCTATTAAATGCAGCTATTGATTGGCTATGAAGATTTTTTTTGTTCACTGGCACCTTTTATGGTGTCACAATGAACTACTCAAACAGAAAAAAACCACCCAGAATTCATGTTTTCTTTCAAACTAATGCCATTAAATCTACCCATTCTTCTTTGACTGTTGAGTAAAAAATAACTGAGTTTGGGTGTTGTGGCTTTTTATTTTCAGGATTTTCATAACACTGGGGCCAAATCCTGAAATCTTTGCTGAGCCTTTCTTTACTCAACAGACTCATTGAGCTGACTGTTAGTTTTGCCTGAGGAAAGAGTTAAGGATTTGACTCATACTATGCACAAAAGGTTCTAGAGTGTTTTCTCAAAGTTGTTTTTAGAAATGACATTGCTAAGACTGTGGGTTAGTAAATCAACCTATTACTGAGAATTACTTATGAGGCCCATTAGTCTTTACATTAAGTATCTCCTGCTTGATTGTTTAGGAGGGTTTTTATTCTGATAATTTGATCAATATTATATATAATAATTATTATTACATTAATGTGTATTTTCATAGTGCCTAGGCATCCCAGTCATGGACCAGCACCCCATTTTGTTAGGTGCTGTGCATGAACAAAAAGACAGTCCCTGCCCCAAGGAGTTTACATCCTTAGTTTGTCTTGAAACAAAAGGAAGAGAAAGTGAAGTGGATCCTCCTGGAATGTCCTTTGGATGTAGGATTTCCTTGATATCTGACGGGTCACATATTTCATTAGCATTAGCTCCTGAGAGTGGTTTATTGTAGTTTGAATGGATGCGAGATGAATGATCTCATCTTGGAATCTTTCCATTGCCGTAAAGGCTAAAGATGAAAGCACAGATGTCATAAAGTCCTGAGGCTCCGCCCCACCTCGTGTTCCTGTCTTTATCTGGTTCCTTGGGCCAACATTTTTAAATGTGAGTTCCTAAAATTAGTTTCCTAAAAAGCAGCCTGATTCTCAGAAATGCTGGGGATCTGCAGCTCTCATTAACTTTACAAATGTTAGGCTCCCCCAGGGGCTGAAATGACTGTGCACAATCACTGTTAATCACACAATCTGCCCTTACCATGTAGGCACACTCTTCATTCACTTTAAGAAAGGCTTTTTTTGGTTTAGCTAAACCTCATTACTAGTCAGCTTAAACTACATTGAACTAAGTCTGGTTTAACATGGTTTAATCCTGCCTTTTGCATCAGTTTCAATAAATTGATTTTAAACCACGCTTTAAATTAAACTGGTGCCATTCTATGTGTAAACAAGCACTATGAGACACAACTCAGAACTACTCTCTAGTAAGGGCCAGATCCAAAGCCCATTTAGGTTGATAGGAGTCATTCCATTGATTTCAGTAGGCTTTGGATCATGCCTAAAGCGCCAACAGAAAGTTTTCTATTTTCTCTTGAACAACAAGTATCAGATACCAGCATTGTCCTACAAAAAGGAAACCTGCACTTCGCCTGTCTCCCTGCGGTGCAAATATATAAAACAAAACAAACCCCAAAAACCCCACCCCCACACTGAAGACTAAACTAATAAAACCATATAACCATAAAGAGGAAATGAACTAGCTTTGGAGAAAAATATCTGTTGTCTGCTGTGTCATGTCATGTCTCCTGTATATACCTTGTAAACCCAAAAGGAAAAAAAACAACCTATAAAGACACAAAGGGACATGCATTCATGCTTAATGATCCAAGTGTGTTACTTTCAGTCTGTTCTAACCACTGACTTCTCTCACTTTGTGTTTTGATTCCTTCATACAAGCTGTGATCAATGTCCAAATTTAAGACTTAATTTTTTAAATTAGATTTACCATTGATCCCCAAATTGCTCCCTTTATTTCTGCTAGTTTTCAAATGCCAGGGGGATTCCCATTTATTTGGTTTTATGTGTCTGTAAATATTTCATTGTAGAGATGTATGTCTAGTTATTTTATTTTTGTTTTACCATAAGGTAATATTACCAGGAGAGACCAGACTTGGCCAACAGCCTTTCAGGAAAGGCATTTGTTTCGTCTCGACAGCTTAGAGTCTTGCTGTACGATTTAACATGAAATGAAATTCATTTCCAAAATCCGCTTTTATTATGCAAATGCAAAAAGGCTGATCAGGGAAGTGATGTTCTCTAAACTTGCCACACACAACTATAGAAGGCTGATTGTGGTGAAGAGCAAAAGCTGATACCACAGCTTAGCTTGTCTTTCCTATAAATTACAGAAAGGAGTATGATATAAGATTGGATCCATGGCTTTCAGAATCAAACACTTAGTCCTGAAATTACTTTTACCCTTTCTGCTCCATGCTTTCCAAGACTTAACATTGTTCATAACACACAGCCTTCCAGGTTTCCCAGAGTGATTTGACAGCAACTTTCAAAAAACAGCATTCATTTGTTATTTTACATTGAAAAAGAACTTTTTTTTAACAGTCACATTTCAGACTACATGAGTTTGGGATGGAATAGTGACTCTTCAAACACATCTAAAGGGAGAAAAAAATAAGCCAATTGATACATGATGTGATTTATCCATGCTTTTGGTTACCAATAACTAGTTACATATGATTCATCCAACCTTGTGTCTGGAATTAGCCTGTGTATTTTAGATGTCTATTTTTTTTTTCTGAGATTCTTTTCGAGGTAAGAAATTCAATCATACCATGTTTAGTTATGCTCATTTACTTAGGCACAGATAATGCAAAGACTAAATCAGACACATATTTACACATGTGAGTGTCCCAATTAAATTCAATAGGACTATTCAAATGTGTAACATCACACATTTTGGTTAAGTCTTAGCAGGATCAGGGCCTTAATGTCTGGCTTAGTTTTACTCATTTTTAGAATACAGTAGACCAGATCCTGCTTCCTTTATTCATGTGAGTAGTCGGTGGGACTTGATGAATGAGTAAGGTGAGCAAGATTTGACCAAATATTTGTAAATTACATCAAGGTTATTTTTTTAATTCATATTTTCTTCTATTTCCTTATAGCTAGCTGAAAATATCTCCATAGGTTCATTAAAGATTGATATTTTCCTTATTAAAAACAATTTCCTACTAAAATTTTAAAAAATCACATATTTCCATTAGAATTTTATCTCTTTTTTAATAATTTAAATAAGCACATCCCCTTAAAGATCTTCTTTCAGTTACAATGTGACAGAGGGACAAGCAGACAAAGGGACAAGGAGACATTGCAGATAGATATCACAGATCTTATTTGTCTTCTGAAAAAAGTTGATTACACTAGAAAAGTAGGCTATTACAAACATGAAGTATAGGAAAAACAGATGGTACACATTCCTCCGGCATATACTGGTGGCTGTTTGGGCATTAAACATTTGTCTGAACCAGTTCCCTCCACGTAAGGAATCTAGACTCTGCTCACAGGGTGCTTTCTTTGAATGCCTCTTATTAAACAAAGTCCATCATTGCTTGAGGGGGATGTGGGGAAAATGATAAAAGTAGGATGGATTTTAGAGCTCATTCCACCATTAAAAAAGAAATAACAAGAGTTCTTACTGCACAGAAACTAAGAATACTATCAGGAAAGATATTTTCTTTAAAATAAATGTTTAAAATAGGAGCATGGAAACACTTTTAAATAAAATAAGGAAATGCAAAACACTTAGTTATCTCTGCTAATGACAAGATCACTTTCTATACAGCCGGTACTGCCAGGGAGACATTTTTGTGTAATCCATTTGTAAGGCGTACCTCCTCATTGGCTTCAGAGGGGATTTCAGTGTAGAGGCCTGCTTGAAAATGGATGACATTATATGGGACCTTGAATTTTATATTACTGTTATCACAATAGCAGAATCCATGACATTATACAAACGTCCCTCATGCTCATCACCTGTAGTTACAATGAGTTGCTGTTACTACCATACGTGGTTGTTGTTTTTAAGTCACTGTGGATTAAGGAGGAGAGAAAAATGCTCTACGGTGCTAGCCCATGAAGGCGAATGTGTGAGAGTCACGCAGAGTGTATATTTATTTACTTATGATGAGCCCCAGCCATGAGACATCAGCTTACAGTTTCCCTTACAATCACCCTCATTGGCTATTCATGAGCAGGCCATGAATAGCAGGATTATATCCCTATTCATTCTGTTTTTGCTTCCCAAATAGGAGCTATTAAATAGTCACTTTTCAGATTGGTATTATTAACTGTTTGTTAGTGCCATATTTTACTAATAGTACTTTCCTTATAGATTTATACATGCAGCATACAGAACTGGAAATGGTTTGAGAAAGGAGTACAATGATTGGTTATTTTCAAAAAGAAGAAATAGTTAGCATATATTAGGAAGTGTAACCTGAATAAAATAGTCCCTAAATAGCTCAGTGCAAGGTCTATTCCAGTGAGCAGAAGGCTTAAAATGTTAATCAGAAAAATCTGGGTCTCCATTATTCACATTGCCTATCTCCCCTTCTAAGATTTAAGGCCTGAAGGGACCATTATGATCATCTAGTCTGACCTCCTCCTGCATAACAGAGACAATTTAATTTCATCAAGTAATTCCAGCATCAAGACAATAACTTCTGGGTGAACTAAGGCATATGTTTTTAGAAAGATATGCAATCTTTAATGACTGCAGATGATGGAGAATCCACCACTTTGCTAGGAAAGTTGTTCCAATGGTTCATTATCTTCACTATTAAAAATGTTCACCTTGTTTCTACTCTGAATTTGTCTAGTTTCAGTCCCTCCATTCCTGGACCTCTGCACCCTTCTGTAATATCTGAGGTTACTGAGTGTTTTTTTTAAAATAAAAGCTTCTTTCCATATGGAACTGCACAAGTGTGAGCACTTGAAGAACCCAAGCTGACAATCCTCTGGTATAATTAGGATAGGCTTCAGGACGTGCTTCAAAACCCTTCTGTTTTTTCCAGGTTTTTCCAACAGACAAGTGATAAATCAATGTCCTGTATCTTTAAGGCTCATCCTCTTCCTGTTAAATGTGAAGGAGATCTTCAGACACCCCTCCCCTTTTCTGAGCATATGGGGATTAAGAAAGCGGCCAGGTAGCAGTTCAGAGACCTTCTCCTATGTCATTTTTAGAAACTTTCCTGGCTTTTTTACCCATGTTTGTTTATTTCAAATCCAAGTTAAGTTGTATTGGAAAAAAAACTTTTTTGGGTGCATTTGTATCATTTCAGGTCCTGTTTACACTATGGGGAAAATACTGGCATAGCTACAGCACCAGAAGTGTAGATGCAGTCTACAGTGATGGAAGGGGTTTTTCCAATGCTGTAGTAATTTCACTCCACAAACAATGGAGCTAGGTTGATGGAAAAATTCTTCCATTGACCTATCTGCAGCCACAGTGGAGATTAGATCAGCAGAGCCATATTGTCTTGAGCAAAGTAGCTATGTGGACATAACCCTCAATGTAGTCCTTAGTCTCTTCTCCTCTGAAGATGAGTGTGATTGACCAGTGAAGATCACAAGAGATTGAGTGGCAACTGGAGGATGGCATGAGACCCTATTTCTGGTGAGCTGGGCTGTTCTTTTCCTTTCCTAAGCTTTGTTTGGTATAGTGTAATGCGAGATTGTACTTTGTCCGAGATGCCTAGGGCATTGGATAGACATGACCTTCAAATCTCAGAGCCCCACTCAACTCAGTTCACTGTAAGCAGCACAACAAAAGTGGATCTTTAGGGATAAGGGGCTTTACAGATGAGTTCAGGAAGGTCATACAACACATAAAAGGCTGTCTGGGAGAATGCACGAAAGTGATGCAAATGGGAAAACAAGGCTAGGAACTAAATGATCACTGCAGACCCTTCTGGCCTTAAAATCTGAAATAGATCAAAACTGGTAGGGCAGAGTGGAGAGGGTGACCTGAAGCTAAATCAGGAAAGATAAATAGGGTGAAGCAAACTTCTATTGAGTGTTGAAGATGGGGAGGGATTTAATTAAATACATTAATTTAATCAAACAAAGAACTACGCCTTGATATTGAAGTTACAACAAACATTACATCAATCAACCATTTGCAAGATTTCATTCAAACCCCCGCCAATAAACAACATGGTGCTTAATTTATCTGCTGCTGAAGAGTAAAGTCAAATGGGCTAGGATTTGATTGAACCTGTTGTTTTATGGTAATTAAAGGTGTTTTATACCCAAAGACTCCACCACTTGGCTGCACCCTCTTTTTGGCTTTGTGTGACACTGTGTCTGCTTATCCACATATTAATAAATAACTTCAATTAAATTAAAGAAAAAAACCCTACCACCAATAACTTCTCTACTAATTTAAATCAGTGCAATTTTGGGATATCCACAGCAAATTCTGATTTACCTATAGAGAGGTTTTTAATACTGACTAAAATACATATAGTAAATCCAGAGGAAAATTATCTTTCCAAAAGATGATATGGCACAATCTTCAAACCCAAATAACACAGGAGCTGTTTCCATCCCATCATTTGCTCAGAATCCCCAGAGAATGATGGATGAATGAATCAACAGACAGAAAGATAAAAATAATTTGATCTATTCTTACACTGAATATTATTTTGCCTTTTTATTTTATCAATGGGTTTGGTTTTTTGTTTTTTGTTTGTCAGCTAACACACCTAATGTTATTGCAGCAAGCAAACAAAGTTGCTTAGCAGCGAATTGTACTAATGTAGGATCAGAGGATGTGGTAGGGCTGTAAAACAGCACTCCATAGGAGAGAGATGGACACAAACCTTCAAGAATGAGGTTGGGCATTTAGATTCCACAAGCTACTCTACTAGAAAAAAGTTTAGATAACAAAGCTGCCTTCCCCAGCTCAGTTGGTAAGCTGAGACAGGGTGATTTGCACAACATGATTGATAGAGGGATGACAAACCAGTCCAGGAATTTTTATAGTGACATAGTTCAAAAGCCAGCAGTTTCTCTTCAAAGCAGTGGTGAGAAGGCTACAGATTTGGTTTTAATATTTTAATTTCAAAAGCTTTCTTGGGACAATCAGTAGGGATGGACATATTTCTTTGACTTACAGAACGTCAGGTATAGTATCTTCACATACATTTTTGGAGGTGCCACAGTTTCTGCTGACATTTGCAGTATTAATGGGAGTGGCAAGAAACCACTAATTTTATTTCCTAGATGACAGAAAATGGCAGTGATATCTATTGCTTGGCATAAATGAGAAAAGGAATTAGTATGGATGAGTGAACCAGTGCAGACACACTGTGCAGCCTCTCTTGCCAAGTTTTATGTACTGTTGAAAATTTGAAATTTGTAAAATTTCTCTACCAGATCTTTTGGTTTATATAGGTGTTTAAATTAACAAGTTCAAATGGAAAATCCAGGTTACCTAACACATTTTAATAGCATGTTTTACTTTTGAGCCTTTATTTCACATGCACACAGTTGCATTCCCTGCATTGGACAGAAGTTGTGGCAATGGTAGAATTGTTTAGAAATCGCTTCATGGAGATGCAAGCTGAGTTAGAAAATATTCAATCCTGTATTTCCATCCACGGCTCTCCATCTGTAGCTGCCATTTCCAAGGACAGATAATAAAATGATTAAGGACAAATGATAGATTTTTAAAGGATGAAGGACCAGCAACTTCACTACATTTCCTAGAAGAAGCAAAATGGTAATTTGGGACAAAATGGTCATACCTAACAGGACAGAAAAGGCAACACTGAAAATATACTTGCATAGTTTTAAGTATAGCTAGACTTGGCAGAATTTTAATTTTTTAAATAATTTTGGTGGATGTTTATTTTTAAGTATTTTGTTTTAAAAAATTCTCCATTCAAATTTTCACAGTTCTGAGAAATTATGGGGAAGGGAGTTAGAGAATAATTATTTAATGATTGTAGACACTGAGATTCAAAAAGTGACAGCTTTTTAAGCATTAAAACACAAATTGAAAACATCAGATGTCAAAATATGTAAAGTAAGTATCCTCAAATCAAACCCTCATAAGTTCTGAACCAACATGTTCTCACTTTGCCTATATGTAAATATAGAATATTATTGATGGAAATATTTTTTCATCAGTTAGTATGCGAACAGTGAAGTTGAAATTTACTCATAAAAATCTAATCCCTCCAAAACCTAGAAAAACGTTGGATCTACACCTCAGATAACAGTTAGGTTCTGATCCAGGATTATAAGTGAAGGGGCAAACCACAAATTTTGGATCAGGTTCTGAACTTCAACAGAATTTGAATCCTGGATTATCTAATTTCTACTTTAAAATGAAGTGTCATCTTTTCCTACACTGAAAAGGGAATGGCTTCCTCCCACCCCCCACCCAACCCGAAAAAAGGAAACTACAAATCCAGATGTAGCTATGAAAGAAGATAGGAGAGGCCTCATTCATTTCTAACAGAGGCAATTGGAAGCATCAAAACTTGATGATTGACGGCACCTAGTGACAGATGACACAGCTCCTGCTCCTGTGAATTATACCTGTGCTACATATCAGCCACTTTTAAATGTTCCCCACTGGGAAAAGAAGTTAGCCAACAGCCACACACACAAACACAAATATGTCAGTCTCTTTAGCCAATCTCTGCCTTCTCCCTGTGAAATATCTGTTTTATCAGCTGCAGTGCTACTTGTGGAACATGGTTGTTTGTGGTGAGGGTTTTTTTTCCCCCTTCTATCTAATGAATAAGCTCATTGTTGAAAATTTAGCGGTTACACTTGTATTAATCTTGGCTGTCTGCAGAGATGCAAAAACACATTGGCTAGTCAGAAGGAAGGCTCTTTTTCATGTGGCATCACAGGGCAAACAATTTTTGTGTTTTTTTGTCCTACTGCCAGATCCAAAACAGAACCTACTCATCCTAGTCTTGTTTCTAGTGGCTCAAGTTATATAGGTATGATATATGCCTGGGGAAGCTGATTACAGGAGATTTTAAAGCAGGTTTAACCTGCTCTGAAGTGGGGCAGAGCAATGTTCTGTAAAAGAACCAATGTGTAACTGTAAGAAGGGGGGGCGGGGTCTTAAAAGGGCTAATTGTTGATTAGAAAATTGGGCATGAGAACTAACAACACCTGAACCAATAAAGTCCAGTATCTGCATCTCTAGAGGGTAAAGAAAAATATGAATTTTGTTAGAGAACTTAACTTTTTAAGAAACTTTTTTTTGGGGGGAGGAGGGAGGAAATAAACTCACTTTGTGAGCAATCTCTTACTTTGTTTAATGCTCTCCAAGTTTGCCAGCTAAGAGAAAAGTTAATGTGGAGAACTCTCCAAAGCAAAAACAAATAAATATTTCAAGTGTGATCATTTTGTTCAAGCTCATACTGTCTCTCTTTTTCTCTTCTCCCTCTCACTAGTATCACCTATAAAATCTGCTCATAATCATATTGTCTCATATTTATATTTATTTATATATTTCAATCTTATAGCACTCTTCAGCAAAGACAGAAAATTATGCTTGCATACTTCACTCATCGGTGACATGCAGCTACTTCTGGAGTGGACCGTGCCAGCTCTTTAACAGTGTGCAGCAGTGCTATTCAACGATTTAGGCCCAAATCATGTAAGGTGCTGAATGCCTCCTGGAAGATGCTGAGAACCTTCATCTCCCACTGAAGGCAATGGGAGTTAAAGTCACTCAACACCTTGCTGGTTCAGGCCTGATATAAAGAATGTTATTTTTCTCTTTACAAACCTTATCCTTCCTCAATCCTTCCCCTTCCTGTTGTAGGTGATCCCCCACTTATATTACATCCATAATTAGATTGTAAGCTCATTGAGATGAGAACTATGGTCCACATCCTACATTATGGCTGAGAAGTGTGCACAGCACCTCAAGGCCAGGTGGCAAAGGTGGCCTTTGCACTTCTCATCCTGGGCCAGTTGTGCACTGGTCCAGTCTCCTGACATCATTTACTGAATTGTGTATGTGTTTGCTTGTGTTTTTTGACCACCCATTCTGTAACTGACGTGCTCTATAGTGGTGGACACCGAGTTCTCTAAGTCCTGATTCTGATTTCATTTACGCCAATGTAAATGAGGAGAAACTGCAGCAAAAATCAGGGGAGTTACCCTGGTATAAATCTAGTATGAATGAAAAGAAGGATCAGGATCTAAGAGCTTTTCTTACATGTCACAGCATTGATAGGACATATTTCAGGGAGTGTGCTCATTATAAACGCGACACAGAAAGTCTGACCATAGTTCAGGAAACTTGAGAAAGAAAAGACCATTAATCAGAAAATCTGTCTTACCCAAGTCAAGCTTTGACACTCAAACCTGACCCTCTCCATGGTACTCTGTATAAACTTTCTATTTGTGACCAGAGTCACATTCCCACCCTACTGTTGTTACAGGGCTATGGTCTGGGTGAGACAAGGGTAGGTATATTTATAGGTATGGAGTGAGGACAAAACCATCCAAATATCTGAGTGCAGTGGAGGGTGACTGCATCTCACAGCTGTTGTTTTGCTCTATAAGATATGAGTAATCCTTAGCGGCTGAGACCTAGGAAATACTGTAGCAATGGTATGAATAGCTTGGGGACACCATAGTAATCACCAAATCCCACTATTATTAGCACATAAATTACTGGGTCAAATTCATTTTAAATGTGTAAGTCCCTTCATTCTATGCCATTGGCCAATGGCAGGGATTTGGGAGAGTATCTTTGATGGTAGCTAACTCTATTCATAAGCAGCTGCACATGCCCAGGGAAAGGAGGACTTGATGTAAGCCTTTCAGGGTAAATGGGGGAATCCAAAACAGTATGCATATAGCTCTGTACTGCTACAGGAAAACAATCTGTTCAGAGATCTATAAAAAGGAAGAGTCTATGTATTTGTTATCAAGGTGGTGGGAAAACAATGTTTTTGGTTTTGTTTTCAGAAATGCCACACATTATTCTTAGCCTCCTCCCCCAATTTCAGATGTGTCATAAATGTTTGAAAAATAGAAGTTTGCCTCTTCCCATTCTGCATTAGTGAAATCAAGAAATTCTCCTGCAGTCCCAGTCCTGGCACTTATCACTGTCCTTCATCTCATTTTGTGGGAAGGGTTGGGGGGAGTAGAGGGTACAGAATCAATCACATTAGTTAATTAACTAGAATTAGGGTAATTAAACAGAATATGTGACAGAAGGAAGCCTTTGAAATGTAACCGTGTGAATGGACATAAAGCTCAGCTGGAAGTGTTTCTGGAATAGTAGTGAGGGCAGAGATGGTGAAAGAGTCAATGAAAATGACCCATGTAGACTAAATGGTTTTTCCTGTTAATTAAAGACCAAATTTTAAAATCATAGCCTTCATTTCTCCCGCAATTCCACAAACATTATGCAAACGCTGCCAGGTGACAGAGTATATCAACTCTGAATGTAAGTGAGTAGATTTTACTCACACACACACACACACACACAAAAGAACAACAACATTGCTTGCAATGGGCTTTGCATGTGTAAATTTCTTTCTCCTGTGTGTGCAAATACCGGATGCTATCACAACTCTCTTTAATTTTCAGGTAGATTTAAAATGTGTTTGTGTGTGTATGTGTGCAGGCCCATACACCCAAAAGAATGGAGGCCAAATCAAGGTCTTTTTGAAAATTTGTCCCAAAGTACCCCAAGAATTGCATAAATATTATTCACTAGAAATTATAGCTGCACCATGACTGGTATCCTGAGAATGTCGTTGTTTCACTCTTTTATCTATTCTTTAAAGAGATCTGCAGCCTTGCTTGCAAACTCAGGCAGACAACTAACAAAGCGAGTGAGCAAGAGAATATCTCTATAGCTAGACAGTCAAGGACATCTTAGAGCTTATTCAAGTCTGTGGACCAAATTCTCCTCTCATTGACAGCAACTTGCCACACTGAAATCAGCTTCAACAGAGCTGCACTATTGTGAGGGAAGAATTTGACTCTCTACCTGTTAGAGGACTGTATTGACGTATCTAGAGCTGAATCTATCTAACTGGCTAAAAGCACCACATGTTTCAGATTGAGAGTAATGATATTAATCACTAGGCTAGCACTGGATTGTACTGTGGAACTCTGCCTCTTATAAATCCAATCTGTGTAAACAATTTGAGCAATAGATAATAATACAGCATAATTAAAAGCAATATTACAATCTCCCCTCCTCTCCCCTAACATTTCTTCTCTGTTTGCTTTTTCAACAGCTCTTTCTTCATGTAGGAAAGGTTTGGATAGATTTTCTGGTCAGTTTGATTGACAAGATTTACATCAGCTAACACTGACTAATATGATGATCAGTATTTTAAAATTAGCTCTGATGACTACTTCTGTCTACAGCTGTTAATCCCTTATTAAGAGATTAATGCAGCCTTCATTAAAATCTCTAGGCAAGGACAGATTTGATTCATAAATAAATTATAACTAAATCTAAATGGAATTCAGCAAATATTTTGAACATTAACATTATGGTAAATTGCTATTGCCTCAGTAGCAAGATGTTGAATGGTTTGGATTGGTTGAAGGAATGAAATGATTTTCTGCCTTAACACTTCCTGGGCTATGCTGTCTTTCTTTGCTTCTCAGAGTGAGTTTCTAATAAACCAAAAAATGCCACTTCTGTCAGACAGTGATGAAAAAAAATAATACAAAAGGGCCAGATTTCCAAAGTCATTTAGTGCCTAGAGATGCAGATAGGGAACCGAGTGGGATTTGCAAAAGCATCTAAGCAGGTTATGAGAATGAGTGGTTGTTAGGCGTCTCTGTAAATTACACTACACACCTATCTGCATCTGTAAGTGCCTAAATGACTTTGGAAATCTGCCCCATTGTGCATAGAAGGAAAATTGCTAAGGAAATAATGATGAACAATTTGAAACCTCTTGACATTTAATTTTTACATCCCTCTGACCTGTGACAAATTAATGTGCTATAGATGGATTTTTAAAATGAGCCTGATGATTTTTGGAGAGCAATAGTAATGTTTGTTGTTATACATGCTAAAACAGACACAATCTAATCTCAGACATTAGGACATCACCTGATTTTAAGGATGTAATGTCCCCTCCCATGTACAGGAAAACTACCTGGGTGCATGACAGAATTTTATGCTTTCCTCTATATACTGGGCTATTTTAATTTTGATGGAGTATTGCTATGATCTGCTATAGGAAAGCCTACCTGGATGTCAGTTGTGCATTTCCCAGCTGAGACAAATTTAGCATGGCTCCTGCTATTTTAGTCAACGCAAATGTACCTCTAGTAGAGGTTTAAAGGCTCCAGCTGGGGTTTCCTCAAAGTTGCACTGAATTTAAAGGATTAACTCAGTGTTTATACACTGAACTATAAGACTCTGTCACTCCTTCAAAACCACAGGCACTCAACAATATTTTGCAGAGCAATATGAATAGGATTAGAGAAGAAAAAATGTTTAAATGGAAAAAATTTTCACCAGAATATCACCTTTATCAAAATTGAACATTTTGTGAAAAATGTTTTTTCCAAAATGTTCCTTATATTACATAAAATTGGAAAATAAAAAAGTCATCTTTTATTTTGTTTCCATTTTTTCCCCTCAGTTTTTTTAATAGAAGGGTTATTTATCGTTTTTCCTTTTTTTCCTTCTCATTGTCTCTCCTTTTTTATCCTGTCACCACTTTCTTTTTCAGTGGCAAAATGGAATAAGAAAAGAGTGAGGGAAAGGGGGGGGAAAGAAAAGGAAAAAAAAAAAAACTTTTGAAAGTGAAATTAAAAAAAAAATCTTATACAAAATTTCATTGATATTTTTGAATAAATGAAATCCCATTCTTTTTCAAAATCTGTACATTTAAATGGACTTTAACATTTTCTATATTTGTCACATTGAGTACTTTATCGATGGTTGCTTAAAAGATAGATTTATAGATATGCATACAAGTTGAGAAATAATAACATCAATATAATTAAAAGGGAAGATCTTTGCATGTGTTACACCATACATTAATTGACAAGAACAAATCACTTCCTCTGATTGTTTTATATCTTGATGTTTTAATTTCATTTTCTTTTCTTTTTTCTTTTTTTTTTCTCATTTTCTCAAAACCTGCTGGTTCCTAGACATAGGTACCTAACCTCTGTCTCTTGATTTGATACCGAAGCATTTATGGGATTGCTCATTCCCTTAGACCTGCCTCCAAAGCCTGAGCTCAGTTGTCTTTCTGTTCTGGTAATTTCCATCACACAGTGGCCAATACCAGCTTCTTACAAGTAAGATATAACATCATCATCATCTACAACAACAACTATGCTGTGTGCAGACAATTGCGCAATACTGTTCTATGGTGGTGATTTTTCAGTTGTCTGTCCCCATCTTCTGGAGATCAGTTTATGAACTTAATGAAAATTGGACCCATCCTGTGGGATTTCTGTATGAGGAACTCAATTTCCTAGGGCTTGGTGGACTGGCCCAATAATTTCTACTTTACTATAGTCAGTGTAGCAGAGATTATAATTAATCACATGTGTATCTAATGTAGAGCTGGGTGAATAACAGGGTTTTTTGTTTGTTATTTGTTTTATTTTTGTTTCATTCACAGATTCAGAAAGGAAAAAAAAAGAAAAGGTTTCAGGCTGGACTGAAACAAAATTATCTTTTCTTTTTTTTTTCTTTTCTTTTTTTGTGTGAATTGAGTGTTGGAAAAAAACATTTTGGCTTGAATGAAATGTTTTGTTTTGACAAAATTGAAACATTTCATATCAATTTCAACCATTTTTAAATGTTTTTTATTTTTTATTTTAAATAGAAGTAGAGAACATTTTGAAATGAAAACTTATTTCAATATGAAAAACTTAAAATTCTTCCTTTTTGAAAATGTCAAAAGAAAATATTGAAATTAAAAAATACTGTGTGTTTGTATTCAGAAACAAATAGTTTGAAAATATTGATACAAATGTGAGAAACGTTTTGGTGTTGCCAAATCTGCATTTTTTGCCAGATGATGTTTTGGCCAAAAAAATTCACTGAGCTCTAGTTTGGTGGTAATATTTAGTTTTTCCTGATCCAATTTCATCATAGGGAAACAGAAATGCCAACAAGAGATTTGGTTTATTTTCCATCTCCTGCTTTCTATAACCACATAGATTCAAAAGAATGCAGGGGGGGGAAGGGGAGACGGAAAAGACTACCAACAACACCATGACAGAATCAGTTCCCAGTGAATCATAAATAAGCCCACATGAATAATACATGTCTTGCTAACTAGCCCTGTTTGTACCTGCAAGTGAGTGGGATTTTTTATTCTTGCTCAATCAAATACTTTCAGTGTTAGACAAATTTGTGACTCAAACAGAGAACCTGGCAGAAGGATATTTTCTTCCTGAGATTGCATTCCCACTTTAAATCTGACGCTGTGCTAACAAGCCTGTTGCTGGGATGGGGATGGAGGAATATACAGGTCTGAATTTAGGAGGAGCAATATTCATCTTTTGTGAAAAGTGCTCAGGTGAAGAGAGTCTAAGCAGGTTCAAAAGCAAATGTTTGAGAAACATATAATTTATGGCTGGTGACCCATTTTCTACTCTTTAAAGGTTTATGGAGTGTATCCTAAATCTCAGTCATCTACAACTTTGCTCTTTGAAGGGAGTTTAAAAATACAGAGTTAGAATGAGGGCAAGATCATGGTGCCATATTAGTCAAAAGGATAATATTATATTGTACAAAATCCTGGGATAATAGTAATGCCTTTTCTTGGCTAGGAAAAAAAAACCCATGAAGCACTATCTGCTCAAATGTCAGATGAAGAGGTTTTTTGAAATCCCACAGGTTTCAACTCCACATTTTTCTTTTATAGCCTGATGAAAGGCATATATAGAAACCCAAAAGGTTTTGCAACCAGAATGGAGGCCTTTCAACCCCAAATGTTGTAGTTATAGTATATGACCCAGCCTCTTTGGTGTATTCCACACATAGAAGCAAGTCTAAGACTATGAAGAGAATATACACGAAATCTGAAGACCTTTTTAATTTCCTGATGGAGCTATAACATCCAATGAGAGACGGATAGTGTTTTATCACTGTCCTGGGCTACTGCAGTTATGATTAAATACCAGTTAGTTAAGTCCGACTGTGGAAAACTAGGTAACATCACAATGTTTTCTCTCTCTAGTGCTGATTCGGCGGCACACCCCTACTCATCAAAGCATGTAAGTAAATGGGATATAACCCTTCCTTAAATAAGTATATGCTAAAGTGCTTTGCTGTGTAATGACCAACTTAAGCACTTGCTTAAATGCTTTGCTGAATTGGGACACCATCAGGAAACTCTTAGAATCTTACATGTCACAACGGCAATAAAATTTTAAAGGGCCAAAAATTCACAGCTAAATCTAAGAGACCCAAAAATATGGGACTGAAGTTAACTATAAAGGAACAACAGTTTCTAATTTTCAGAAAGTCAGTTAAATTATCACATGCAAATATGCCTTCTCCATGTGTCAAGAAGTGTCAAATGGAGTTTGTATTGTTATTCCTGCTCTGGTTAAGTTTTATCCAGTACAATCTAAACAAAGTCTCAAGTTCTCCATGAACTAACGTTTCACCCAGAGACCAATGAAACCTTCCTACCGTTCACACAGATTGAAAGAACCCAACACTAGTAGTTATTGGCTTATTATAACAAGCCATGTACATTTTATGTTCCTTTTAATTTTATTTAGTGATTTAGTGTTGGCAAATGATGTCTGATGGACAGCTCTGAAGGATGGAGTCTCCTGTTTATCTTCAGATCAGGTACAGCAAAGGCAGTGAGAGTTGCTTGTCCTTTCCTCTCTCCACCATGACACATCCCAGTTGCTACCTGAAAAAGTATATCAACTCTGACCTGGAGGAAACTATCTTTAGGAGAGAAGAGCATGAAAAGCAATTGGTTTCAAGGACCATTCGTTCCTCTCTACTGAGATTGCCTGCAACATGGCAAATTAGTTCATGTTGCAATGGTCAGTCCTGTGATGTGGACATCCATGCGCACTCATCAACATGTGATACATGTTGGTAGAACAACAAACTGATTTGCAAGGGTTTTTTTTAATATAATAAAGCACTTTACATTTTATACATATTTCACTATTTGATAGTCACATTAATCCTAGTTGGTATGGGAGTGTGCTGGTCAGATCCCTGCACCAGCTAAAACCATTGATCCCTAAAGAGGAGATTATCTTCTGTGGAAGGAAGACATGCTACTTCCACCTTTCCATTAGAAGGAAGCTTTGCCTATCACTCATTCCTGAGACAAAGTTGGCCTGTCAGGCCTGTTAAATTCTCCCCTTCAATGAAGTGGTGGCTGAGTTCCACAGACAACACCTACCACCAGGTGCCTTTTGCCATCATTTGCACCAGTTTAAGTAGGTGATGAATTTGAGCCAGTTTGTGGAGCATGTGAGGACCCTTTGGGAGGAAAGGTGCTAGATAAATATAAAACATGATGAGATATGCTGAAGGTAACATTTTTGTTCATGTTGAATCACTGATGGACAGATTATTAATGCACTAGGATTTTTTAGTTTGTGTAGGTACCTTGCTGTAAGGTTGATGGTCTAGCACTAATCTGAGTAGGGAGGAATCCTACTGATGTGGTTCACATTTAATAGGATTACTATAGCTGCCTATACTCGGCACTTAAATCAGACTGAAGGAAGTGCCACGTCCATCGCTGGCCAATGATGGATTTTCATCAGTTCATAACAAAATGGAATTGCTTGGACAGCTTCTTGAAATAAATGTAATGCTATTTGGGAAAAAGAGGATGCTCAGTTTTGGCAGCTGAATTTCAGCACTGCACAGGAGTGAAATTCATGTAGCTCCAGTTTGGTGTGTTATCATGAGAATCTTAAATCCCATGGCAATTTTCTTCTCTTTTAGCTTCCCTTCCTTCCATCTCCATTGTACCTTTTTCACTCTGGACACTTTGCTTTTTCATCCAGTGGCCCATGTTCTTAAATACGTTTTTTTTTTTCAATCTACCTAGAAGGAGGCAAGGTTCCTTCCTACCTAAGGCACATTCTGGGATAGCCTAATTTTGGGATAAATCCTACCCATACTTTTGGGAGCTGTTTTGCAGGAGACGGTACAAACAGCTACAAAATAGGTCTCAATGAGTTTAGGGCAGGACAGCTAGGGTAGGTGGAGGGTCATATAATGAGACAATCATTACTTCTTTACTTCTTTATAAAGGATAGCACATGGTACACACTGGAAATATGACTGTGTTCCCCTTTGTGATAGTAGATGTGGTAGGCAGGGCACTAATTTCTATAAATAGATAGATTAGCATATAACCAAATCTTTGAAATCATTTCTAGTGCACCTACATAGTAAAGGGAGGGATATGGCCACCAGAATAACCTCAAATGTCAGAATCATGGAAATGGAAAGCACAACACCTCAGGCATTGGTAAGCTATCTGCCAGCACCTGTTTCCCATTTGCTCATAGGGATAAGATGGATCAGAACCTTATCCATGATATGAAATCTCAACCTCATTTTAGAGCCAATTCAAATATCTTAAAAACCAAGACAGTTCCAGCTATTTGTCTGTTACACTGTCTTTCTTTATAGAATCATAGAATATTAGAGTTGGAAGGGACCTCAGGAGGTCATCTAGTCCAACCCCCTGTTCAAAGCAGGACTAACCTCGGCTATATCATCCCAACCAGGGCTTTGTCAAGCCGCAGCTTAAAAACCTCTAAGGATGGAGATTCCACCACCTCCCTAGGTAACCCAGTCCAGTGCTTCACCACACTCCTAGTAAAAAACTTTTTCCTAATGTCCAACCTAGACCTCCCGCCCTGCAACTTGAGACCATTGCTCCTTGTTCTGTCATCTGCCACCACCGAGAACAGCCTAGCCCCATCCTCCCTGGAACCCCCTTTCAGGTAGTTAAAGGCCGCTATCAAATCCCCCCTCACTCTTCTCTTTTGCAGACTAAACAAGCCCAGTTCCCTCAGCCTCTCCTCATAAGTCCTGTGCTCCAGCCCCCTAATCATTTTGGTTGCCCTCCGCTGCACTCTCTCCAACTTGTCCACATCCTTTTTGTAGTGGGGGGCCCAAAACTGGACACAATATTCTAAATGCGGCCTCACCAATGCCGAATAGAGGGGAATAATCACTTCCCGTGACCTGCTGGCAATGCCCCTCTTAATGCAGCCCAATATGCCATTAGCCTTCTTGACAACCAGGGCACACTGCTGACTCATATCCAGCTTTTTATCCACCATTACCCCCAGGTCCCTTTCTGCAGAGCTCATATATGGAGGCTTAATTTCCTATATGTATATATACATTTTCAATTGATATGAAATCAGTTAAAAAACAACATGGATATTTCCCCAAAACTGAAACCAAACAGGAATCAGATTTTTAATATATCTTCCAGTCCTTCCATTTTTGAGTTCCAGATCTGGATGCTGAAGTGGTAAAATGCAATGAGAGAGACTGGTCCCACGATATTTCCATCTTAACAGGAGATGTGAGGTACTGAAATTTTGCAAGAAATAAGGTCTGTTCGCCTGAGATTTCCAGACCACTTTTGCAGTCTAAACAATCCAGATTTGCCCCTGAATAACTATGGAATATTTACATTAGGAATGATGCTGACTCTGGACATTTGGGTAATTCAGGAAAGTGGACTTGGTTTACATCAGCATAAATGAAAAATAACTCCACTGAAGTCAATGTAGTTGAACTGGTATAAAACATGCCTGAGATCAAAATCACCTCTAAGCTTGTAATAAGTATTCAAACAATGGGTGCAGATTACATGGAACAAATCTTTGGAAGCCCAGCCATTTCTACTGTTGCAAAAGGCTAAAATTCTCAAAACTAAAGAAGCATCACTCTGAAAGAAAAAATACCTTTTTATTTCTATCACTGGACTTCACATTTACCAATACCATTATGCAAGTAGGAGTTCTACTATCTTAAAATTTTGCTCACTAAATTGAAAGTTAGTGCATTACTCCTTCGGTATATAATTTTCTCAAAATTTTCTGAGGGCCTAGTTCCTGCAGTCCTTCTTCAGTTAAAACTTCCATTAAAGTCAATGACAGTTTGACTGAACAAGGATTTGGCACTTATAAATGATTATTACCTTTAGAGAGGCAAGATGAGAAATGCAACATCACTTGCCCACATGAAATAAGATTCATTTACAGGGGGGTAGGAAGTTCCATTATTTGTACATTGTTGTGAGTATTATAACAAGATTGATAAGAATTGGTACATGTGCAGAAGAATGTGTTTGAGTTTGTTTGTATAATGGAATGGGAGCCAGTTCTGCCCTTGTCATGCTGATTTTCTGATTGTCCCTCCTGTCAAACATGGGAGAGTTTCCTGCCTAAGTCCTGCTCTGCCAGCTGGGCAGACTCTTGGATAGGTGCAGCCTGACCTCTTTCAATGGCCCTTGGGAGCTGCCCTAGAAGCCCAAGCATCCTTTCTTACCCTCATGGTGATGGACACCCACCATCTCCATTTATTCATCCACTGCCTCCATCTGTATCCCTAGCTCAGAGATCCTTTTCCTGGACCCATTTAGGGCCTCATGCATATGTCTACCTTGGGCTTTCATGGGTATTTGCTATATTTCTAACAACACATCTCTAAGGACTTATCTGCACTTAAAAGTTAGGTCGACTATAACTATGGTACTCAGCAGTATGAAAATGTCACTCCCGTTAGCACCATAACTATGCCAACCTAACCCCCAGAGTACATGCAGCTAGGTCAATGGAAGAAAGCTTCTGCTGACCTAGCTACCATTGCTTGGGGCAGAGAAGTTCCTAAAGCAATGGAAAAGTCCCTTATGTCGCTGTTGGGAGCAACTATACTGCGGCACCAGAGCTGTGCTGCTGTAGTGCCTGTAGTATAGACATGGCTTAAGTTGTGTAGAAACTCGGCGCCCATCCTCCTGACTCAGTCAGGAAAAGGCCTCCAGCACTTTCACCTGAGAGAAGTGGGCAGGGAATGAATGCCCCAGGAGTCCTCCCCCATTGGGAATGGCCACAGAATTTCCCAAATTCCCAATAACCGGTGTCTGTCCCTCCCTCCTTAGGGCACAGAGGGGACCATTTCACAGCAGGACTGTACCTGTACCTCTACCTGTCAACATCTCAGATTTCATGCCCCTTCCCACCACCACTTCTCCTCTGAAGTTTTGTGCCCATTCATTTTCACAGTGCTTCTTTCGTCCACTGCCTCTGCTAACTCCTCCTGCTCCAACTAGGGCTGCTTCTCTTTCTCCTGCTTCCACAAGGAGCATCCCTCTCTCTCCTAGTCCTGAACATCCTTTCCTCCTGTCGATACTGCTCCAGCTGTGTATAAGGATTAGTGAATTTCAGAGTCAGGACTCCTGGGTTCTGTTCCAAGCTCTACCACTGTCTAAGCGACTTGAGGTAAATCACTCACCCAGTCTATGCCCCATTTACAAATAATCAAAGATAAATGACAACTTGATTTGGTATCTTTTCAAATAGATTTTATTTGATCAAGTCAGAGTCAATTATATTGGCCACTCTCCAATCCTCAGCAGCTTTAAACAGGCAGAGAACAGGAGAGAAACCAATGTGCCACCAATACCTGAGTGCCCTGCAATGGCAGGGAATTGTTTGTTGTTTAGGTGGGATGTGTCCAGATGATCCATGCTCCATGCTGCAGAGGAAGGTGAATCACCCCTCCCACATCCCCACACCCAAGTCACTGCAAATCTGATCTGGGGGGAAATTTATGACCCCAAACCTTGCAATCAGTTTGATCCCTGAGTATATGAGTTAGACTCACCAGCTAAGCAACTAGAAACATAGTTCAGCTGTGGACAATTCAGGAAAGGTGAAAAAAACCAAACAAACCCAATATTGAATGCATCTGGCCAATTGTGCATGAGGAGGAAAAAAAATCACCTTGATCCCTAGAGATGACAAGCTAAAGCCCTGAAACCCAAGACTTGATTGGGGGTCATTGCTGTATGTATTATGAGGATAGTGAGGGCACTGCAAATCTTCCTGTTCTAGTTATAGCATAGAATTGAGGGTATTTGGTAGGAACAGAGGAAGGGAGAGGTTTGTCGTTTTCCCCTGAAACCATGGATGCAGGAGAGGAATGGCCTTAGTGCAACTCCTGGAGATAGAGCAATGAATGTGCTCTGCACTTCCATAACACAAACCTAACATGACCTTGCCCCAGAGAGCTCACCGACTAAATAATGCAAGAGATACAAACAGAAAAATCCCATTTGATCTTCTCCCTGTTGTGTGACAGCAAAACACATTCACTGCATTATGTCGGTGGGGTCTAATGGGTTTTGCTGATGGGCTCTAGTCTCTCTCTCTCTCTTCCCCCCGCTCTTTGTGCGTTTCAGCTGTGAATGCCTGTGCAATGTTAGACTTGTGGAAACAAATTACATGATTATCACAAGAACATCCAGTTCCTCTGGATATTGACTGTGCCTCCCCTTTATCAGTGTAAGTCTGAGTGACAGGGAAAGGATAGACATCAATGGAAAGGTGGTACTATCCCCAATGGGGTATCTCAGTGTTGCCATCCCCTTTGTAGCCCTCTCTGAGAACTGCTCCTCTCCAAGCATCTTGCTACATTTCCCCTCCACTGTCTCCCTAAGGCAATAATGTGGTCAGTTAACCCCTTCAGATCCCATCAGAATGGAGTCCTTGTCATTACATTTACACTCAGTGTCTTCTATTTCTACTTGCGGCAGCCTGATAAATTCTCCGGCAGTTGGACAAGGAACACAGACCTGGGCCAGAATTTTATTCTTTTATAGAAAAACTTTGATACACCTGAGATATTGAAAAGGGAAAAGTAGCTCCTTAATGGAAGAGTCAATGGATCAAGGTGCTTCCCTCCCTTAGGTTTTTTCTTTGTTTAATTTCCTGATTTAAGAATAATAATAATAATAATAATAATTAATAAATATGTATTCCCTTTTCACATTTGTTATTTACTCCCCAGCTCCTTCACCTTAGTCACACTATCTTTTTATCAGAGGGCTTGGCCCCCACACCGGTATTTAACACATAGAACACAGATCTGCTTCTGAATTTTTTCACTGGTCTATCTGTATAAAGAGACGAACTAAAACTCCAGAACCAACCCCTCTACTCCCCCCTTCTCTTTGGGGTGTCAGAAATCTGAATCCATATCTGAACTCTGCACCTCAACCACATCTCTTGTTAATGACCTATTGCAAAATGTGGGATCAGGGAGGCCTTCCAACCTCTTCTTTCTCTTTCACACACACAAACAGGGATTGAGCCTAGGAAAGCTGAATAATGGATAGTTATTTCAGCTAACCCCCATAAGTTCATTCAAGAGAGTCTCAGTGCACTTTTCTAGTGGGAGGTGATGTGCTTTGCTGATAGTGACTAAGCAGGACAATGGGGACTATCTCTGTATTAATAATGAGATATCCCAGGAGGGGTTTTTGGCGGCTCCTCTCCTTGAACTAGACTCCCACTCTGACCCTAAGGTATAAGGATTGGTCCTCACAAAACCCCCTGGAGAGATGAGGTTATCAACATTGTGACACCAACTGCTCTGAAGAGTTTCTTGCCTTTGAAGTCACTGCTAGAGGTGAAGGGTTGGGCACATTTGTATGACATCTTCCTCCTTCCACTTAGGAGGCAGCCTCTAGCTCCAGTGTGAAACTCCCACTAGCACATCCACTGTCCTGGTGAAGTGCTTCCCTTTCTGCTGATCCTGTTCATGTGTGTGTGTGTTTGTACGTCTACTGGTATATTTGTATCTGTATGGGCAAGTGGATGAGCTTGTTTGTATCATGGAAATGGGGCCGGGATCTGCACTAGGAAGCAAACACATGTCTATTTTTTTCAGTATCAGGGTAGTTTAAGGTGCATGGAAGTCAAGGTTGTGTAGTTTTGATTTTGGTTTTTAGAATTATCTGTTAAAATGGGACTAACTGGCTAATGCAGGCAATGAGATAACTGACCATTTTTTAAAAATATCTGAGGACCCACAATCAGAGCCAGGTTTTCCAACAAATTCTCCTTCCATTTTAGCACCTAAATAAATGACCATATTTTCAATAGTAAATCTGGGTATTATAATGGGAGCTGCTGAAGCTGAGCACTTTTAAAACACTTGCCTCTTATTCAGGTGCTTAAATAAGAGCTGATCTCTTTAGAAAATCTGGCCCCAGAACTTGAAAATTTGAGCACTTGAAAATCTGCCATTGAACTCTCTGGAAAATCTAGTTCATGGACTAACAGCTCTGTTTGTCAGAAGGCCCATTCCTTCTCATAGTGAAGTGCATGGGAGGGGGCCAAAAGGACAGGAAATCTCGTTAAAGATACACAGAGTGATAAGTCCCCTCCTGCTTCTCCGCAGAGTCCTTATTGTTCAGAGAACCTGCACAAGAACATCTGCGGTATTCCAGGGAGAGGGGAACAGTTTCACACGGCAACACTCCCCACCTTACATGTGGCACAGTTGACAGTCACACAGAGGAACCATTTCACCTTCCTATGGACTGCAGCCCCTTCACGTGTGGTGAAATATGGCTTCTGGTTTAGAGAGACACCACTTGAGGTCAGAAAGCAAAGAAAAATACCACATCCTATTCAAACTACAGGACAAATTCAAGGAGGTAGAAAATATATTTATCATCTAATTCAAATTTGTTCAGGATGCTACTGCTAAAAAGTCTGCTCTTAAGAAAAATGCCAGAAGAGTTTCACAACAAGTGGTCAAGACCTCAGTTTTATGTCTTGTCTGAAATGAGGAATCACAAGCAACTTTTGATACCTTATATGGCTACGTCTGGAGCTTGTTATATCTACCTTACATACATCTCAACATGCCAAGGTCCAAATTGGGACAAGACACAAAATGAGGTACATATGCACAATAAAAGGACAGGAACTTTTAAAAATACTTATTAAATTTGCCTACAGTCAAATAAGAGTTTGTTCAGTTTTAAAATAAGCTAAATCATATAATCATTATGAAGGTCTTTAAACACTCAGCAGCTAGTAGGTAAATCTCAGTGATAGCAGCTATACTATACCTTGCATGTAATAAATTATGGTAATTTAAGAAGAAGCATCTCTTGCTTCCTAGCTGTTAACATGAGTTGTTAACATTTTTTGAATGTTTCCCATATTATTTGCAAGCAGTTGAAAATATACTGTGGCTTATAACTGCCAAGAGAATTTCACTTACAGGGGAAATATTATTCAGCAGAATCTTTTAAATTTCTACTTCACTAAAACTGAATCGAACGATAGCTTGATGAAAGATAGCTATGAATACTCCCCCTCTCACTTTTTTTCCTTTAAGCTTCCCCCACTCCATGAAAGAAGTTAATAGTCAGCAATCAACTGAAACATTTTCTGATGCAAACTCTTTTTAATAATACAGAGTTACACTGAACTATTTGATCTTTCTATGAACTTTATCCAACGTAGCCTTTCAAGCATGCATTCCAAGACACAATTCAGCGCCCAGTAAACTCAGCGAGACTTGGATCAAGCCCTAGGTTGAAAATGAAGGGAAACATAACCACTTGACCACTGCCAAATGTTCTGTCTTCATTCAGATAGAATGTACCTGCCATACTGCCAAAAGCTCCAGGCTTACCCAGAGAGAACAGCTGCCATAATGCTGAAAGTAATAACTCTGTACAAACAGAATATACGCACTATGCTATTAAGCTATTGATTAGATGCCGCTTGAACAAAACAGGTGCTTCCATGTAGAACACAATTGCTGTGCTGCTGAACATACTGGATATGTTAATGTAGAATGCTACTCTGCTGAAAGTATCACATACACAGAGATAGAACGTATGCCGGTGCCAGTACCAGGAACGTATACTGAATGTATACCATGATGAATGTATACCATGATACTGAACCTAACGTTAAATGTACATCTCCTAATGCACTTTTTGATAAATATATATCCAGATATTGGCACCTGCCATGTTACTGAGCAGCAATCCTAACATACTACTGCCTTCAGCAAAATGTTAATGGATGCTGACAGCACGGCAAATTTTGGCAGATGACCAGCAGCAGAAGGGTTAAGAAATAAAGCTGGCTAGAAATTCTAGCCTTGATAAGTGTAGGCACGTAAATTGCTGGTTAAAGCTCTTAACTTTCTTATAATTTTCATTGCCTATGCCCAACAAACTTTTTAAGCACTTAGCAAGTAGTCAGATTTACCTAAAGCTTTCCCTAGTTACGCTTGGCAAAATTCAATTTTTATTTTGTATAATTTTGAGGGATAATATCAGAGTTTATTTTTAAGCATTTCTTTTCTATTTTTATCTATTTAAAATTTCACAGTTGCAGGAAGTTATGAGGGGATCAGGCGATGGTGGGTCAGATAATAATTATTTAATGATAGAAGATGTTGAGATTCAAAAAGTTACAGCTTTAAAACCATTAAAACACAAATTGTCAACTACACAGGTCAAAATATGCAGAGTAAATATCCTTAAGTCAAACTTTGAAAAGTACTCAAGCAGCATTTTTTAAATGTTATCTATCTGTAAATTTTGATTATTATCAATGGGAATATTTTTTCATTGGTTTGTGTATGCATGGCGAAACTGACGTTTACCAACATTTACCAATAAAAATCTAATCCTTATTTCTTAAACATCTTTTTAATTTCTTTTAAGATTTCTTAAAAATCCTACTTATAGTCAGATTTTTCTGTGACAGCCATTTGTTATTTATTATGTAAACTCATTTGGCAATGAGAGTTGCCTTTGGCTATACTAAGAGGCACAATGGTGTTCATATTAAGGTTGTGGGGAAAATGTATTTAAAAAATGGTGAGCATTTCCAGAAACTGGCATGATTTTAAATCTGCTCAGTGAGAACTTAGATAAGAATCAGTATAAATATCAAACAAAAAAACAGTAAATATAAAGTGTAGCTCAGAGAATAAATTTCAAAGGGTGGCAAAGTTAGTTGTCTCAAAATTTAATTAATACTGTTTCTTTCTCATCTGTTTGCAAAGTCAATGTGATTCTTTAGATGATTTTTAAACAAATATTTTAATGCTTTTTATTTTAATAAACAACTAACGAGTATCAGCAGTTCACCCTTTCTATATGACCCTATAAAACAAAATAAAGGCCCAATGCTTAGGAGGCGCCTTATAGTAACAAACCAGGCTTCATGGTACGCCATTCATAAGAATGCCCAACATAAAACAAAAAAAAAAAAGTGAGCACATTGCCTGCAACTCAGGAGTGACAAGTGACCCTACAATAACAAATCAGTATAAATAGTTCGCTGCTTCTGAGCACATCTACAGAAACAAATTAGTGTGAAAAGTACAGTACAGGTAAGCAAGTCTCCAAACATGAACTTGAACATGCACAGTCCAAAAGTTCATGAGTGACCCTATAACAACAGAGCAGGCTGCATTTGCAAATGCCCAATGTACGAGAAAAATGATTGGAAAAGAAACAAATTTCAGAACAGTTTTTAAGAGGTCATTACTAGAACTGAATGAAATTTGGAATTTTTACCGCACAGTAGAGTCTGATATTTCAACATTTGTTTTCATCTCAAATCATAAAGAAAATTTGAAATATCAACATTTGTGTATAATAAAATATCCAGAAAAATGCTACATTTTGAGTCACTTCAACATTAAACTTCATTGCACTATTGTGGCACGTTGCCTCATGGGAGTTGTAGTTCTCTCCCTGTTGTCTCCTATGGCTGAGTTCCCTGGAGGATTATTTCTCCCATGATGTACTGTGGACTCCCCTTTGATTAAGCTGCCTGGTTGCCTGGGAGACATATTCTAGTTTAGAAGTCTAGCAATGGGGAGAATGGGGCATTGAACTCCCGAACTACAACTCCCTAGAGGCAATGGACCATAATAGGTAAATACAATTTAATGCTGAACTGACTAGAAAGGGAATGTTTTTGTATCAGTTCAATAAAATGAAAACTCCTGACTCAGGTAAAAAAGGCCTGAAACAACATATTTTGTTTTGACTTTCCATCAGGTAAATTGAAAATTTTCAGCAAAATCAAAACTTGGCTCAGGAAAACTTCATTTTTTTGTGAAAACTATGGTTTCCATTGGAAAATCATTCTGCCAGAAAAGAAATGGGTATAATAAATAGAATTTAAATTAATTTTAAGGAAAACAGCAACCTTGAAGAGTAACTCTTATGTCCCTTAGCTTTTGGGATAAAGACTAAGAAGCAGTGAGTTGTGTGTTATAAAATAAAATATTGAGTTTTATTGTGCAGTTAGAAATAGGTCTTAAATATGCTTTATTGCAATACTGCACTTCTTAATTTTTACACTCTTTGTTACATAATGCTTTGAAAAGGATATGATTTCAGAAAGCATCCTAACTGATAGCTATTTTTCCCCACTAATCATTAGCTATAAAACTTGTATGCCCTCTCATAGCAGCTACTTGTAGATCAGTTAGACAATACCATCCAGAAATAGCTGTCTCATCAGTTTCCCCATGGCATTGTGAAATAGCTAATATCACACCAGAAGCATTAAATACGCTCATGCCATCACAGGGCACAAATGCTGCATTCTATTTACAGATATTCTCTGGGTGTTATTGACGAAGCCTTGGTTTTGCCCTGGTTGGTGTCACATTAAACAATCTCTTATAACCACTTCAAGGACATTTCATTTAATTTACATTGGTTATCTGAGCAAAGAACTCCAGAATTAATCCCATAGACCACTGGATATATGTCACATACTCGATATGCAATTCTGGTAACTGAGTATTGTTCAGAAGAGCATCCTTTTTATTAATGTATGTATTTTTATTAAATCAAAGTCTAGCAACATTTTTTCTTGTTGCAACAAAATATCTTAAAATTCTTTTTCTTTCTTTTTCTTTCTTTCTTTCTTTCTTTCTTTCTTTCTTTCTTTCTTTCTTTCTTTCTTTCTTTCTTTCTTTCTAAAAGAAATGATTTTTTCCCCAAGAAAACAAATAAACCCCTTCCTATTTCATTATGTATCCAAAAATATTATTGTGTTGCAAAATAGATCAAGAATATGGTAGTTCCATGCAGATTGATATGGGGTAGATCAATGTGGGAGACATGAGACACATCAGTAAACATCTGGCACATCCTAAACCCCTGACATAGTGCAGGCATAATTTCTATGCAGAAAATGTTGGTTATGGTCAGGTTTGGGGTTAAGGACACTTTTATTATTATTTGTTTATTTATGTGAGGTTGCAAACAGGCATGTATTAAGAAATATAATCATACAGACATTAATATGAAATACTATTTTAAAATACCCTGAAATACAAGAAAAATCATGTACAATAATCATTCGCTTGTAGAAAAAAATGACACCACACATTCTGAACAGGGATCAAAGCACAGTAGATTCTCTCATTTTGAGGCATACATTAGACTCAATACAAATAATAAACAGCCAAAGCACCCAACGGTGCTGCTAAAGAATAAAGGACTACGACCCCAGTCCAAAGCACCATGAAGTCCATGCAAATTCTCTCATTGACTTTAATAAGTTCCAGCCCTTGGTTTGGAAGCACAAAAACAGTCTCGAGTTTTTTTCTAATAAAAAAGGATCAACTTTCATTTTGTAATTATCACCTGCTAAATACAATTTAATATATCACTCTGCATTTGTTACCTGGAACAGTGAGTGGAAAACTTGGAAAACGTAATTAATGTGGAGAAGATTCAGCACGAAAGAGACAATCCTTGCCCTGACAATCCTTTGTCTGAGGGGGAATACTGCTTTGGGAATACATCACCTCCATTAGGACATCTCTTTGTGTGAATCAATGTATCTCAGGTAAACTGTAATGGGATAGTGGACAGACAATTATTCTAAATGTTCAATATTGCAAGGACATGGTTATTGTCATATTCATATAGATCTATAGGAGCTTATGTGTTTAGGTAGCACCTAGTAAACTAACTGGTGTCCTGGTCCATGATTTGGTGCTACAACAATACAAGTAATAAACATAATTGATACTTATTAATAAATAAATATGTATTTGTTCATTTCAGTTTACAAAACAGGCAATCCTACCCCTGGTGTTACACCACTCATGTCACTGGAGTTATATTAGGGAGGACCTGGACTCGTTCAGTCTTGTGTACCCTCACATCAATATCCAGGAGAAAGCTGAACAAATAGCAGACAAAACAGACAAGTACCAGGAAGAAACATATCTGGGGTGGGAGGGGGGGAAGAGAGAGAGAGAGAGAGATGTGCTGCATGTTTTCATCTCTGCTAGACAGCCCTGTCTTTAGCAAACATTTTAAAGCATCCTCATATGCACAATTTTGTTTAGCATTTAGTTGACCCTTTTCTACTAAGAGACTGATTTTTGTTAATCTTTCAGGTGGTCATTTCAGACAGGTTTCATTGCATATATATTGTTTCACTCATCTCAAAACATGATGTGATAGCAAATTCTTTTATGGACATCAGATCTGTTGTTGCAAGAGTAGATAAGTATCATTATCCCTATTCTACACATGGGAAATGGAGGGAACAGACAAAGTGATGTGCCTAAGGTCATACAGTAAGTCTGTGTCAGAGTAAGGAAATAGCACCTGGGTCCCCAGAGTCCCAGGTTATCACCCCAAGCACTAGGCCATCCTTCTTCTGTCTGGCTAAGTAGTGGATGCAGCCAAAAGAAAATCCTATTCCTAAAACCAAGAAAAGAATTAATCCTCTCCAAAGCAGTCCATCTATATGACTCACTGTGCATGCTATGCCACATAGCTCTACAGTTATCAATAAAGACACACCTAGTCCTGGTGGACACGGGTAATCATTTTTATTATCAACATTTTGGCCCTTGAGAATAAAGAATGTTTAATTATTGCCAGACTAGGCATTTTTATAATGTGCACTCCTCAATACCAGGCAGGGTATTAAAACAGTGTAAATTCCACAAACACAGACAAACACACACTTTTTTTTTAAACCACAAAACTCTTTTTCTGACTTAGCTTGCCTTGTAAAAATAAAATAATTTTTAAAAAATCCTCTCCATGCCATATGTATATTCTTACATTACCTTTGAGACTGACAGTATTAGTATATTTGATCATCTGCATTTTGAAATACAAAATGGTGAGCAAAGATGACTTATTTTCCTAGAATATAAATAACAAAAGTTTGTTGCTGAGTTTAACTTCCTAAATATATCTCTTCCTTCAAGTGTTTTGGGGCACACAGTGAAGCTGACTGAAATAAGCTGTCATTCACAGCATCTAAGGTGCAACACACTTTCTTCTCTAGAACCCTCCACCTCCGCTTTCTGCTGATGTGATATTTCAGAAAGTAATTCCGCCAAAGGTGAATTGGTGTCCCCGACTCCTCAGTAAAAGATTCCATCTCAGAGTGGTAGGTTTCACATAAGGATGCCTTTTCACTGTTCAGTCCAGCAGTGACTGGCAGTCTGTCTCTAAGGGGAGATCTGGTTAAAAAACCGCAACTCATTCTTGTGTCATTTTACACACCTTGAATTAGACTGAGCTCAGCGGGAGTCACCTGAGCCTTTAGAGTCAAATGAAGGCTACTAGTGAACTGCTAGACATGAAATATATGTGTTGATTGGCACATCCTTTTGAAGGTTTGGGACAAACATTTAAAAAGTGCCTAAGAACCTATAGCCCGTTTTTCAAAGCTGATAGACCCAGACCCTGAAAGATATTTATGTGCCCAGTTCCCTTTGATTTCAACGGCAGTTAGGTGCCTAAATATTTTTGAGGATCTGGGCCTTAGAAACATAAGGTAAAATTTTCTAAAAAAAGGTCTAAGGGCCAGATTTATAAAGGTATTTCCTCATCCAAAAATGCAGATGTACATAGTTGGATTTTCAAAAACATCTAATGCGAGTTAGGTGCCTAATTCCCATTGACTTTCAATGAGACTTAATCTCCTATGGGCCAGGTTTTTAAAGGTATTTAGTGGTTTAAAGATGTAGATAGGCACCTTGTGGGATTCTGAAACTTGCCTCGGTGCCTGCTTCCTACTGATTTCACAATAGCACCATTGAAGTGCCAAGCTTATGCGCTGCCCCTCTAAATTGTGTGTTTTCCAGAGATGACTAACATTGTTCAAATGTAGCCATTCTTCATCAAGGAAAAACTGCCATTAGATTGAATTAGCAGTCGCTCAGTGTAGGACTGCAAAATTTGCCCCCTTATGATTGTAATAAAGATGGGCACAGCAATTTAAAGTATTTACTTTCGTAGGCTCAGCACGTCCTCTATACGTAGGTTCACTCTTTTGACTACCTGATCACAGTCAAACAGATAAGAATCGGTCTGCTAATGAATCAGACTGCTAACATGTTGGGCTGCTGGTGAGTTAGGCTACCCTCTAAAATTAATGCTTGATGTCTAGCAATATAGCTTATTGGCACAGCAGAATCTACAGAGTGCTATACAAATTGGGTCTATGAACATTACAGTGACACATTCCACTGATGCATTAATGTCTGGCAGGAACAGAGAGAGAAAGAAAGAGAGAAAGATGAGGGAGCTGGTCACAGGCCTCCGTTAGTCTTAATTATCTTTCATTTCCACTCCTGCTTCCCAAATCAGGAACACAGATGGAAAAGTAATTAATGCATAAACTAATTAGCAATCTCATTTGCCAGTTGCTACATGATAAAGTGGGCTGTGAGCAGAAAGGCTTCTGCAGGTGGAAAAAGAGGGTCTGGAGCATGAAGCTGGTAGGGTAACTTTTCCATGTGTTAAAATGCTGCAACCAGGGCTGACAATTTTCAGAAGGTCCCAGGGAAATGTCAGCACCACAGCTGGTGCTAGTATAAAATTACCAGGTCCTTGTTCTGTTCTGCTGTGAGTAGCAGAGAAGAGCAAAGAGATGATTACTTGTGCAGTAAACTCTGAAGGGAGCAGCAGAAGGGAGCAGTGACTCTATGGCATGTTCCCCTACTCTCCAGGGGCTGTCAAAGGATCTTCCAAAGCATTTCCACATGGCAGGGACTCCATGCCCCTTTAGGAAGGGGTCAGATTGTCTTGTAGTTGGAAGAGGCCTAGGGTGAAGAGCAGGCACTTTGGATTGCATGCTGTCTTGTGAAAGGATTAAAATACCACTGGGAAAACCATGAGGAGTACATGCTGCTGAGAGGGTGGTGCATTAAGGTGCAGATATGGCAGGAGCAGCAACAGCTCCCAAGAGAACTATGCAGTTAGTCAGAGTGGGTGGGAAGGTGAGCCACAGAACAACACAGAGTGGTTAGAGTCCATGAGATTAAAGCTCCAAAAATGGTTCTCCAAAAATGCTCCTCCAGGGGGCAGAACTCTGAAAGGAAACACTGCAGCATGACCTTCATGCAAGTCTTCTGGGGCCTCTCTCTGAACTCCATGGAGGCTAAACTGTCTACGCAATTAGAGATGGGAAAGATGTGCTGTGTCACATAGTCCATATCCCTGATTGCTACAAGATTGTTTCCTTTATTGTAGCATCTAGTGTGCTTTGTCCTGTTCACTCCCACTTTTAAACGACTCCAGTATCTGCACATTTGATCCAGTATGGCAATGCCTATGTTTCTACCTTTCCTATGGTGAAATTTGATTAAACTTACTTATTGTTCCAGCTGAGGGGAGAAAGAGAATAGGGGGAGCAGGAAGGGAGGAGGATGAGATAGAGATGAATTTTTACAAAAGTAACTACAGGGGGGAAAAGAACAGACTTGAACATCACTCAATCAATGCATGGGAAAATGAAAGCAGAGACAGTGCTCCAAAATGCACTGAAAAGGGGGAATGCAGTGGGGGCCAGGTAATCCCACAGCAAGGCAAAGCTCATGCCATGGGTAAAGAAAGTAGGCAGAAGCCAGAGGAGCACACCTGTGTCAAACGTGCGCACAAGGAATGGGCAAAAGGAAGGTCTTGCAAAAAGTGAGCCTAGAGTGGACCTTAAAGACTAAGGGGGAAAATATCTATAAACTGGTAACCTGGGAGATACTGTGGTGTAGGTGGAGCCGCTGCATGCGAAGCAGCCGTTTTAGAAATAGTGAGACAGTACAATAGAAGGCCATTCTTGATAGATTTCTAGGCAAGTTACACCAGCTTTGTTTCATATTCAGTATTTGGATATGCAATGTCCTGGGGACAGACCTCTCCTTCAGATTTCTGACCAGGGGTTCATAACTATCCAAGAAGAGACTTCCTGTAGGACATGATCAATCCCAGGTTTTATATTGAACCCCCATATGTGGTGAGGCACATTTTACCTTCACCATGTGGCTACTGATATAGTGTAGCTATAAATAAAACTTATTGCTTATGGACCTCACTACAGGGTCTCTGTGCCCTGATTTAAGACTCTCCCAGTAACCATGGACACATGGGGCAAACATCCAAATTTTTCAAAATCCAGATTGAAACTCTGAACCTTTCCAGACTCATATGTCACTGCTTGTAATGCACAGAAACAAGGCTTATATTCTTTCAGCTGAACCAGGAACAGAGGGATCAGATGCTCCCAGAGATGTTAGTGTGAGGAGAAGGTGGGTGGGAATCGAGGGGGGAGCCTCCAGGGTTTATTGATCTTTCCTTGATTATTATTAACCATTGAATTTTCTATTTAAAATTCTGTACATTAATTATAACTGGCTGAAATGCCCAACCCCAAACCCCTGATGTGAAGCAGCTAAGAAGTGCTAAACTTAGGCGATAATTGTTAACATGGTTACTTAGTGTGTTTTGAGCAGGAATTATAGAGGGGACAGTTTGGTCACATGCTGGTGTGGATGATATTTCCTATCCACCCTCTTAAAATCTACTAAGAATTGTCCTTTTTGCTTGAATTCCACCTAATATTTGACTGTCTCAGTAACAGGAGGATCTCCAGTTCTCATGAAAGTACAATACTCTGTGAAATCCCTTACTTAGCAGAGGGAGATCAGGCTGGAGAGCCACATATTTTTACTAGCTTATCATGAGTGTACGTCAGTGCTTTCTAGGGAATATTTCTTGAATTGCCAAAGCAGGTGTCTTAAAATGCCTCATGCCTTGTGCAGTAACCCTCTCTAATAAAACCCCTGATATGCATGTTAAAATGTAATAGCTGGAATAGATCATATTAACACACCAAGAGCTACATTAAAGTAACATTATGGGACTGGCTTACACCCAGCAGAAGCCAGGGAATTCAGACTTAGTGATTCCACTCAAGTCTTACTTCTCTTTACACTGTACTGGGGCATTACAGGGATATGTAATCAGTGTGTGATGTTGCATAGCCGATGTTCTGTGAGACCTGGCCCAGCAGGGTGAATGAATGAAGGCAAAGAAAGCATGAGGATTACAAACTGGTTGCCAGTTGGAAGGAATTCAGGGAGATGGACTGAAATGATTAAGGAGGTGGGGAGACTGATGTGCAAGTGGGAATGGGAAACCAGGACTGAAAGATCATGAATCATCCCTACTTCAAAGCTACACTCAGCCCTAGAAATGAACTTAAACCAAGTTATTCGAAGGGTCAGAATTGTTTGGATCAGGGAATCTCCACCTTCACCCTCTTTCCGTTGTACACCCATATTCTCTTTACCTAGTTACTTGAGAACAGATGTAATTGTGTGTCAGGGAACCAGAAAATAGGGTTGTGTAGGGAATGATAGGGGCATTCATTTTGGTGGGATTAGTCCACAGAAGTTTCAGAAAATTGGATTAGCATCTCTAAATTAAATGCTTTGAAGTTCCTATTGCTACCTAGAAGGAATAGTTAAAATAACTACATTTACTGTGGATAGCTAAGCTAAATGGTGACCAGTGGCGAGAACACAGCTGGCTCTACGCAGATGTGAAAGAGAAGGAGAGGGCACAAGGAGCTTTCCAACAGAAGAGCTAGCTAGAATGTGGCTGAGGTGCAGAGAAACTGACCCCTGTCAGTACTGGTGGTAGCTAGTGGGATGGACAAGAAGATCTGATAAATCTTTGCATCTCTAATTCCTTTAATGTTGTGATTATAGATTACATTGTGAAAGTGTGATTTCACACAAATAGCAGATGATTTTTAAACCTTAATATTCTGCTCTTTAAACTAAACCATGGAAACCTTTTACAGTTTCAGTTCTTTCTGATTCCACTATCTTTTGCCTCTCTTGTTTTCCTCCTCTGAATTCCCAAATGAAATAGATCCTTATACATTTATCCACCTGTTCATCCATATCCTCCAACAGTGCTCTTTTCTTCTCTGTGGCCCCACCAATTGTTCCCTGGCTCCCTCCATCACCTTCAACCAGCTCAGAATCTGGATACTTTGGTATCAGATGTTTTAGAAATGCAGAAAGACAGATAGTCTCTCTCCCTGCCCATGGTTTCTAATAGGGTCTTTGCATCTTTCTGCCATACCTCCAAGTTCTCTGTAATTTTGAGGCTCTTACATGTGTCTGATTGCGTGGGGTCTCTGCTTCTGTCACACTTCACACATGCTTGTGTTTCCCTGATTAGAAACTACAGTCCATTCTGCCCCAGATTGCATTAGATTTACAAGGAACATAAAGTGGGCCCTAGCACATACACTGGCAGGCACCATAGTGGAACCGATAGAGGTAGAATTGTTTCCTAGGGAAGAAGGGCTAGGAGGAGGTCAGCTAGAGGTAACAAGAGACCCAGAGGCCTACTTTTGGTCACAGGAAAGAAGGTGTGTGAGGAGGGCTGATGAGGGCTGGGAAGAGAAAGATAGTATGTAACAAATCCATATAATAGGTTGATTTTAATGGGCCATGTTTTGGACTAATTATATTTTCCAAATGTGTTTGCCCATTCTTACTTTGAGTTCAGTTAAACGCATTAACCGCATCAACCTAGATTCTGCCCAGGGAGTGTTCCACATTTCAACACCATGTGAACTTTTATGACTAAGTTATTGCCCCCCCTGGAAATTCTGTATGGTTTTATAATGGAAACAATGACAGACAGACTCTTAACTATTGTAATGCTAATAGCGGGTTGTTCATATACAGAGACATTACTGTGGTCCCTGAAGAAACTGTAACTACTTTTCAATGTATCTATTGGTCTAACAAAAACCTGCCATCCTCACTTTATTCAGGAAGTCATGAAGCACTACAGTTTCTGTTCCCCACTATCTCGGCAGTTCTCACTTTGGTAGAAATAATTGTCAAAATAGAGAGGGAAAGATTCTTCCCACATTTACTGCCCAGCCAAAGGCAGAAGGTTCTTGGAATCACAAGAGAAAAACCTGTCTTTGTTTAAAAAAAAATCAAAGCCAGTCTTACAGATTGAAGAAACTCAAGTAGTTTGATGTGATACTGAACAGCATCCAAGCTTTTGAGTGATTATCCATAGTGACCCTGAACTCCTGAGCCTTCCCAACAGTAATTTTAATTTAGGTGAACTGTGTGCATTTTTAAATGTCTGTTATTAATAGAACATTTGTTAATAAATGTACTGATGTTTCTAGCTCACAGTAATTATCCTCAGAGGCAGAGGCTGAGGGCTATGTAGTACTTTCCGTCTTCAAAACCTTATGCAAACACTAGCAAAAAAAATCTCCTTACATCACCCCAGTATTAATTTCATTTTACCCATGAGGAAATGAGTCAAAGAGGTTAAATTATTTGATGTAGGGAGGGAGTCAAAATCAGGATCAGCTGAGAAGACAGAAGTCTCTATCTTCCATACCTCTCTCTTACACCTACAGTATGGACTAAGCCATATATGTGGAATCCCCAGCACTGTTTAATAGCTCTGTTATGGCTGACCTTTCATATTGCTGGTGGTTGTGTGTGTGTGTGTCTGTTAGCAGGTTATCTTAAAAACAGGGAGGATGTGAGAGTGATCCCCACATTACTGCCAACCTCCTCTCCCAAAAAGGAGCAATGCTGATGTGGCTGGAGAAAACCCCCATATCATCTGAGATGAAGTGAGTTCTTTTTCTGCAATTCTTCGCACCTCTATCAGCTTGAGCTGTGGGATTCCAGATTGGTTCTGCATTTCCCAACTAGTAGCTCAGCATAGCAGACATCCTTTGCCAGGCCAGATGTGTGAGCTTTGTTTGCTTTTTTAGCTATTTTTCTTTCTCCACTCCTTGCTTCATATTATTATCATGACAAATACAGCTGAACTGCAGTTAGAACTGAAGATTTATTCTTTCTTTTCAACAAAGTAAAGATTCAGGACTAGAATTATAATTGGAGGTCAAAGAATTCCTAACAACACTTGAAGTTTGGAGTTCAAAAGTCAAATGGCTTTGGACTGCCATCTGCATCCCAGAAAAACAAAAATGAAAACTAAGATATCCCTCCCACTAGGGTTTTATTTGCCCCCTTCACCAGTCAATCTCTACAAAGCAATGCTACAACAATATTAATACTTTGCACCTTTCATTCAAGCACTTCAAAGTTGGGTAGGTATCACAATCCCCACTTCACAGGAGAAACTCAAGCCAAGAGTTATTAAGTGATTTGTCACAGAGCAATTGAACTGGTAATAGAACCCAGGTCTCCTGAGTCCAGTCCTTCACTGAAACCTCTAAGTACACTGCTACCCAATATTGTACAGTGTGGGCCAGATTCTCAGCCCTGTTTTGAAATACTCAAGTGTTACAAAGAAGCAGAAATTGCCCACATATCCAGAGCTGGAGATTATCCCAATGTGGGGAAGTCCCAAGCAGTCATACAACATGTGTAGGTAGCTCCTGTGTCAGTGCCTCTGAAGCCCATGGCATAGCGGGATGAAAGGATATGGGAAAGGGAGTCCAGAGTAATGTTTACTTGGCTATCACCAGCTGACAAATGTCCCTTGGCTTCTCTCATTTGCCACGCAGATCTTACCTGCAGCAAAAAATCCGGACTCTTCTTATTCTCAAGCAGCTAAATTTTGAGCTCCCACTGATGTCAGTGGGAGTTTGAGTAAAGCCATCATTAAAACTGAGCAAGGAGCTCAGCATTTGTCCAAGTAAGAAGAAAAATGCTTTATATATGAAAGTCAGAGTCAGATGGTATGACTATCAAAAAGAACTTTGCACATTTTGTATGATGGACTGTTCTTCATCAGAGTTATACTTCAACCTTTTGGTTGACTGTTTAAAAAGTATAACGTCAGAAAACATGCAGTATGCTTCAAATTTTCTCTCCTTATTTAAATGCCATTCAGTTCTATATGATACAGCACTTGAAAGACAGTCAGCTGGGAACAGTTCCTAAATACAAAGTGGTTCTCTTTTATTTGTTGTTTTACAAAGTGCCTCACATGTTTTGGGCTCTACAATAATAAATTATAATAGTTAACCAGATAGAGTAGAGGCTAATACCACAAACTGTTAAAAACACACAGCGCCAACCCTTTCAAAAAACTCCCTCAAAAAACTGTTCAAAGTAATGTCTTAATAGCAAACCATTAAGAAACTCAAAATAAATTAAATTTGAGCCTTCTGTTTTAATGCAAAAGGTTTATTCTGTCCCTTGTGTTAACGTTACACAAGATAATGAGTTTGAACATTTCTCTATAGATATAAGACCTGTTTGACATGTTATTATTATAGAGAATTTTGTAGCTGAATAGAATGTTACCTAGGGAAATTTACATATGTAAATTAAAGTAGTACAAAGATGACATTGCTGGAGTTTTCTGCTTTCATTGATAATTATTCAATGTAACACTGCTGCCCAAGTACAAATTTGCACAATCTTCTATATGACTTTTACTTTAACATATTACGTTAATAGCTAGTCACTATAAGTCATAAGAGACTTTAGCTAGATCATGTTGGCCAGCTCCCAAGGGCCATTAGGTCTTATAATTTTAATTCAAAATAGAATTTATGTTCAACATATTTGAGGACTAAATTAAATGTCAATCTGGTGCTGGCTGGTTGGGGAGGATTATATGACTGTGATCATATAAGGCAGAAAATGTTTCCAGAAATTTAGCATAGAAATTAAACTATTTGAAATTAATTTGAATTTTATTTTTAATACCAGTTTGATTAGTTTATTAATCAGTTTCATAATGTTACCAAAGAGCTAAGTCTTTATTCGTGATTATGCATTTATATATAACATAACCTTTGGTTTTCATTGCCAGACGTAGTGGGGTGGCAGAGTGTCCCTACCTTCTTACCAAATTTTAAACTACCATTGAGGTGCAGACACATTCCTATGCAGTGGGCTGATCTGTGGTGGATTGGGGTGGGGAGGATTTCTTTTATCCCATGGAACCATGGAGTAGCAGTAGAACTTCAGGGAGGCAGTAACCCACATATACTACTCTCCCCCTCCTTGGCGAGAATTCCCAGTAGATCAGCATATTTATTCATTTGGTGCTACCTGCTCTATCCTAAAAACTGCCATTTACCTAGGGCACAAGGATGCCCACACCACCCAATCCATGAGCAAAATCACAACATTTTGTCCAAATTCCAATGCATTCAAGATCCACAGTTAAAGGCAGGAGAAGGAGTTTCCCATAGTGACTCTGGGTAGAATAAATCTGTCTAGTGAAGTAAAATGAGCACCCCCAATTGAGTCAGTGTATTGCAGTGTGTGGAATGCAGTTCTGCCTAGAGTGGGTTTTGGGTGAAGGTCTTCAGTGAAAACAATGAGTTCTCTCTAAGAGGGCATCGTTGCATGCCAGACTGAAATCATCACCCTATGTATTGCCAATTGACTGAAAGCATCATTACTGCATGATGGTATGTATTGCTAAATGCCTTTGTGAGGGAAGTCCTGTAGTTTCACAATGTTTTTGCTATAGCAATAGTACAGTAATAATGTGCGAATTATGGTAAATCTAAGATAATTCCATCCCTCCCATTGCAGCAAAAATAAAAAATGACATTGACAAAACTGGTGTTGGATAGTCCAGCACCCAGAAGGGAGAAGAGCAGGAGGAGAAGAAGACTGCTTTACAGATACTGCAGCACTCAGAGGATACAATGGTCTCACATTGAAACCATTTGCTTCAATTACATTTCCAGATTTTAACATTCCATGGAATTGACTTGTCAGTGTGACAACTGGGAGAATGGAGATGGGGCAGGACAGGAAATGGCAAAGTTGAGAGGAAATTAGATCAACTTTGCATGCCAGAGCTATAGAGCATAGTTGTCCCTATATCAGTTACAGACATTAGTTGGGGGCTGCTGCTAACATTGTGCACCAGATTTTCAAAAGTGATCAGCTCCCACAATTGGGGCCAGCTTTTCTAATCAGCTCAGCTCCCATCTGGCTACTGAAATAAAGTAGCCCAATTTCAAAAGTGCTTGGTATCCAGCAGCTCCTATTTATCTCAGTGTTTTCATGGGGAGCTGCTAGACATTGAGTCCAATCCCGTTATCATAAGCAACCCCATCCTATAACCCCATTTACAAAGTTATCAAGCTCCACCTTTAAAAAAAACTGCTACTGCACGATTCATATGGTGTGTGTGTGTGACTGAGTGAAATTACTTATTAGGTATAATTAGAACTGATCAACTAGGGCTAAATTACTTGGCTGTTGCCAGTTATGGACCAGATTCTGACATCCTTACTTACGTTTTGTAATACTTTACTTGTTGTGCTGTCCCATTGAAATCAATGGGGCTGCTAACATAGTAAGGGGTGGCACAAAAAGTGTGATATTACCAAATGTGAGTAAGGATGTCAGAATCTGGTCCACAATTGGCAACAGCCAAGGTATGTAGCCTCTTTTTCTGCTAATGGAATAGCCTCAGACATATTGGGATCGCCTCAAATTAATTCTTTATCTGGAAATATTCAGGAAACATTTTGTATTTTTTAACTCTATGCATTGATTCCCATTCTATAGATTTGATACTTGCTATTCTACATGGATTGTTTGGTTCTGATTGGTTAGATAAATCACATGGTATTGTTCATGTCCTTTTTACTGAACGAGGATCCAAGCACTTCTGATGCAGATACTGGTTTTCTCAAATTGAAAATTTGCTCATGCACATTTTTAAATGTAATTCACTTTTGTTATGCTCCCTCTCCTTTTCTGTTCACTTCCCATAACTTTTCATGAGATCAAGTTTTACTTGTTTTTAATGATGAAGAAAATGAATTCCAATGTTGCATGTCTGAATATTCATGGAAACCAAATTTTGCATTCAAACACAGAAATAGTCACTTTGGAAGTGCTTGTGCTCTTACATAATCAGACAACAGAAAAAATGCCATGTCATTTATCTAATTCATCAAGCTTAACCAGAAGAGATTGAATTTCAGATATTCATGATCAATCTATAGATTAAGAAACTTAAAAATTTAGCACAAAAAATCCCAATCAGAATAATAAAAATTATTAAATTGCAATCTGTTTGTAGATATTCCATGATAAGAAAAGAATGTTGTATTTCCTGAATAAATTACACCTCACACTTATTTACTCAGTTCTGCTGTAGTTTTTGGCTGGGACAAGGAGCAGAAATATCAGGAGAGATGCTAATTTTGAGGTATTTCTGAAATGGGTGAGATCATCTTAACTTTTGTATAAGCTATTGCTGAATAAGACACAGTTTAATATAAACTGATGATGTTTTCCTTTGAATTCTATTTGCATTGTGTCTTTTCCAAAAGCCTAGCAGTGGGCTCATTCTGGCTCCAGTAGAGTATTGTCAGTCCAAATTAGGAACAACAGAAGGATCAGATTTTGATATTTCCTTCCCAATTGCCATCCTGTTGTTCTCCAGTGTACAGGGTCAAAATGGAATCTGACAAATGGTGGGAAAGTTTTGGTAAGTTTGTACAAAGCAGTTAATATACCATATCAACAGATTTGTACTGTATATTTAGGGTCCTACCAAATTCACAACTGTGAAAAACATGTCATGGACTGTGAAATCAGACCTCCCCCATGAAATCTAGCTATTGGAAGGGAGGAAGTGCTGAGCTGGGGATGCCACAGCCAGAGGATCTTATCATGCCCTGGGCTTCAACTGGTAGTCCCAGCTGAGCTGGGGAGGGACAGGACTTATTCTTCCCCTGCACAGCCACTCTTAGGAAGAGCTCAGACCCACCTCTGGGTACTTCCCCCCGGCTTCAGGAAGCTCGGCAGTTGGGAAGCAGGAGGATCTCACAGGTGAAGGTGGGTCTGATCTCCCCAGTGCTGTTGGGAGGTACCAGGTGGTGGGTGTGATCTCCCCCAAGAGTGGCTGTGGAGGGGAAGAGCAAGTCCTGTCCCTCTCTAGCCCACCTGGGAGTCAGACTTGGGGTACCCGGGCTCTGGACTTGTAGCTCAGAGCACCTGGGTTCAGGTTTCCACCCCTGTGCATTCAGTCAAGGCGCCTGGGATCGGAGATTCTACCAGGCTCAGGGCTGGTGCCCAGGCTTAAGACTTCTGCTGAGGCTTGGGGCTTCTGACCCCATGGCTTGGGCATCCATTTTTCCGGGGGCTCAAATTGGCTGTGGGCTCATGCATTAATCAGTCACTGGCTGGGACTAGGAACTAGGAGCCCTCTGCTGGGGTGCTCCCAGCAGCATGGGGGGAGATTGGATTCACCTCCATCTCCGGGAACCTCCTCCAGCCACAGGAAGCTACGCGGCTGCTGCCTACAGAGCCCAGCTCTGTGCCCAATTGTGCATTTGATTTTTCCTTCCTGTGAAATACTTTGCACTTGTCTATTGAATTATCCTTATTTTATTTATAGCGTTGATATATTTTGAAATCCTACCTCCAGTGAAAGAAATGGCAAAACTCCCATAGGCTTTAAAGGAGCCCAGATTTCACTCATGATTTGTAATATGTTTTGGGATCCTATGTAATGACATCTTCTATAGAAATGTATGATATGGGACGTCTGTCACAGGGTGGCTGGCATACTGTGAGAGAAATAGGTTCAGCTTCCCTGTGCCACAGCAGGGGATCCCAGATGAGCATGTTGAGGACAGAGCTGTATCTGAGCTATAAAGGGTGAGGGGGAGTTTCAGGAATGACAGAGCTAAAAGGGGGAACTGCAGAGTGAAGCTGCAGGGAGATAGGGTGTCCTGTAGTGGTCCCTAAGGAAGGGAGTTGAGGCTGGGTAAGAAGACCCAGCAGAAAGTTTTGTGTTCCTTTGGGAGAAGGCCAATAAGGCAGCCTTGTGTCTTCTCCAGCTGCTCAGACAACAGGAAGAGACAGTACCTCAGGGAAGATGGGCTGAGCCCAGTTTAAGGCTGGGTGGAAGATTTGTTTTTGTTTTTCCTTTTTGGAACTTTGTGTTAATAAAGAAATTAGCTCACAAAAAGGGCTGTGATTGGATGAGCTAGACTGTGTGGCATTTTGTCAAAGGTGCTCTGTAGAAGGGGAAAACGGAGGCGCTGCACAGCAGAGTCACTCCTGGTCACAAAGGGATGCTTAGACGGCATCTACTGTATTACAATGACCTTAGAGCTGGTATCCACATACATCAGTTCCTTGGGGAAATGAAAAATCGTTGTATTGTGTGTTTGCACAACACCTAGCATGAGGGTGTTGTGTCCATTACAAGGGCTTCTAGCCACTACTGTCACACAAATAATAAATAATAATAATAACATAGTGAATGGTTACTCAGCTATAGAGTTCAGTTCCCTCCATACCTGTGCTGTACATTAGAACAGTAGGTGCTGTTGCTGAAGCATAATCATTCATGAAACCATTTATTTGTTTTAGAAACTTGTCTATGCCCATTCACGTAAATGTCTCTTCTAATTGCAGTCAATGTCACTTAACACTTCTGATTTAATTTGTTGCCACCAAGTAGGTTTAATAGATGTCCTCAATCTTCCTTAGGTGACACCCTTTACAGGTGTTCCCAAAGCATTAAATTCCCATTAGTGAGCACCCTCCTGAATCTTGATGGTGCTTTAGTCCACAGTTGAATTCTGAGGAGCCAGAGCTCTTTCAAGCTCCCCAGCTCTTCCCAAACTCACCTTTGAACAAGGAGTAGGGAGAAGGACTGGGAAAAAAAATCACGTGTTGAATATTTGCAAAAAGAAAAACAGGCTGGCATCTGCCATTGTGTGAATGGAAGACCAAGGAACTTACTAATGAGCCTTTAAACTCTCTTTGGAGATAAAGAAATGTCATAATAACAATGGATGAGCAGTTTAAGGATATTAAACATGGCCCCAAAAGCTTCAGCCTTGGAAGATAAAAGAAGCAGTTACTCAAGTTGCCTGAGATAATTTTTCTGCGTGTTATAATAGCATTCCTCCTCCTGATGTCTCAGCCTTGAGATCTGGCACATGCTGATAAGGTTTATGACTGAGAATTTCCCAGGTTGAGGCCTTCTCCCACCTTCCTCCCCCTTACTTTTCGGCTGCTTCAAAGAACTTCATGTTATCTGCTCCTTGACTGGGAGAGAAACAAATGGCAGCTCTGATATTTAAATTCCTTCAAATTCTTCTAATCGCTTCACCCTGTCAGGGAAAGGGAGAGAGAGAGGAAAAAAACAAAACTTTTCAGAACTTGGGAACTATGAGCCAAGGGTCAGCTCTAATTGGTTTCATCTGCAATCAGTTTGTGCCTGCCAGATTGCTTATGGTGAGAAAGGAATAAAGCTATAGTTTGAACTGTGTTTCTCTGGCTACTGTCCAGGTGTTCAACCAACAGAGAGACAAGGAGATCAGTCCTCATCATTCTCTGTCATCTTATTTCCCCACACCCCACCCCCTTTTTTTTTAATGATGCTAAGCCACAAAATCAGGCATGTAATGTTACAGTTATTCAAGATTGGTCCCCCCCCTTAAGATCCATTGCTCTTCCGGAGGCCTTAATAACCCATTTTGATTAGCACATCAAGCATAAATTTGAAGTGTCTCCAAGAAGAAGGGAAAAAAAATACAAAAACAAAGTTTTCTTCCTTATGTGGGATTAGATTAAAATGATAATAAAGCTGCCAAAGTGATCTGAAAGCTGTAGCGAAAAGGGGTGATGCCCTTCCTGGCTGACTGGTTTTCTATCGGGTGCCTGTCATAATTTATAAAGCATAATCCACAGAATGATCAGAACAAAGGGATACCCGGCATGCCAGTGTTGATAAGAGAAGTAGAGGAGAACTCTGCTTAGTAGTAATATGTCATGGGGTCGTTCAACACTGGTGATTTTTGGATCCTCTCTCTCAAATACCTTCATGACCCAATCTAGTCTGGTCAGTTTAAATGAGAAGCAGGACAGGGGCAAGGAGGGAGGTGGGGGGAAGGGAGTGGTGGGGTTTGGATTTTTTTAAAAGAATGTTACCTCTTCTGTGCAGCCACAAAGCAGCTGAAATTCCTTTCTGCAAAAATAAGAGAGAATAAGTCTGTTTTAGATAAATCTCTCTCTCTCTCTCTCTCTCTCTCTCTCTCTCTCTCTCACACACACACACACACACACACACACACACACACACACTGATTGATTTTTTTCTTCTTTTCTTTTTTAGTTTAACAGAAGCCAAAGCTTAAAATAATTATGCTCGCAAAGCCCTTCCTTCAAAAATGCGTTAATGATTCATGTGTTTTTAAAATGGACAGATAGGATACTGTCAGTAAAAAAACAAAAATAGGTTCTTACTTGTGTTTGCTTCAGTGTTAGAGGACTGTCAAGGAATTCTCTAAAGGTTCTAGGCCTGAGTTTGACTCTGGGGAGACAGAACCAGTCAGCCTCGGCTAAAATCACTAAAAGTCTATTTCCCAAGCACCCATCCACAGTATCAGTAGCATATATATATATATATATAGAGAGAGAGAGAGAGAGAGGTATACACATCTTTTCCTCATCCTACTCATATTCTTCATCAGTAGACAATCTTCTGTTCTTCATTGGGGAATCAGTGAGACATGATCATTAGCTACTGACCAGTGAGAATGTTGCAGAGCAGAGTCAGGACACCAAAGCAAGTCTGGCACAATTACCACCTCCATCTGAATTGCATTGGATAGAGCAGTGAAGGCCTCACAGCATTTGTTCAGACACAGGATGTGACAACTGGGTAGTAAACCCCCTTTCTTTTGTGTTTAGAAGTGTCTGCATGAGGGACATAACTGAGCCAATATCTCTGCACTGTGCACATGGCTGTCCAAAGTGGCACTAATGAGATGGAAGACTGCTTGCACATCTCCTCCTCTTGTGCGCCCATGCAGGGCCAAATCAAGCCCAAAGTGTTTAAGAAAAGAAGACAAAGTTTACCTTGAATGAGGAAAGTAAGATTCCATTTACATTTAAAGTAAAGTGTTCAATTCGGAAGAAAATCTTTCTGCTTCTGAGAATTTTTTCCCTGCCCAGAAGTGATTAACCCAATGGAACTCCATATCTGAGAATCATCTTTAGATTGTGAGACCAGATAACCTGAGTCGAGGGTGAGGTCATAACTCTGCCACTTCAGTAAGCTTGATGCTGCTTAGCACCAACATCACTTCTGTACTGTCTTGGTAAAGTTTTAGCCAGAGGCTTTTCACTCAGATATCTGTCTCTTCTAGGCTGCGGGATAGCTGGGTGATGGCACTGTCTGTACGAGACAAGATATCAAGTTGGACATTGCTAACGTATTGCTAATACTGAAGTTCTTTATGTCTCACAATCTCCTCTAGAGGGCTACAGTATACACTGAATCGGAAGAGACAAAAACAGGGTCAAGTTTTGCAAAATTCCATCGGTAAGAGTTGTTAGGAGGAAAGAGAAATTGCCCATTAAATTCAAACAAAAAGTGCACAGCTGAGGATAAAGTCTTCATCTGCAATATGAGGGTACAACCAGACTACAGTCTCCACTACATGATATGTGGAAGATAGCAGACCCAGCCTCGTACTCATCACAAAACCAATGTGACAGCTCTCTTGTCATCATCCCATTGTGGAGAATCACTACAGAACTCTGGTCCACAGAGTCCTGAGGATCACAGCAGCTGCCAGTGCAGGCTCTCTGCTGCCTGACCTCAGTACCCTGTAAGTAATGTATTTTGAATGTTATGCAGCTACACAGGCCACTCAAGATTTCGCCTTCAGTTATCAGGTCAATTCTATAGTAATGGGATTTTTAAAAAATAGATCTATGTTCCAGTATATAACTGAGTTTCTGAAAGTGTACTCTTCGCATCAAGATTTGATCTCCTCTGAATTTTAATTTTCTTATGGTCTATTTCATGTTTTCACTTAAAGTTCTGCTTAATTTGCTAAACGTCTTGCTATATGCTGGTTCCATTTTGCTGGAGTAGCATGAGCCACATAGGATGTTTCTAACAGAAAGAGGGCAGGCATGTTTGAATTGCAAGATTTCTTTCCACCGTCTCACTCCCCTCAACCCCTCAAGCTTTGATCAACTATTTGTTAAGTTCTTGTATTATCTTTAAAGCTCAAAAACTAGCATAGGCTGCTTATTTGAAACAATATATTGTTAATAGGGAGATGTTCACATCTAAAACATAAAATTAAAAGTACCACCAGTGCCAAACGGAGACCCTAAGAAAAGAGCTTCTGAAAAAAAGTATGGGGAAAAAAAGAAAATGCGCTAGTGGGGTTAGAATTAGCTCCATTGATTACATACAAAGCAAACAGGATTCTTCTGCTTAAGAAATCTGACTTTTTAATCTATCCTGGTATCAGAATGCCAAAGTAATTCAGAAAAGACTAAGTGAGTTCAATTCCCAGGCTCCTTGAGGAACCATGGGGGGGATATTTGAAATGTGCTCAGTGTGTTCATTAAGCCGTCTGGGTAACAGTGTTTAATAAACTAATTTCAAGACATGAAGATGTTTGTTTTACCAAGAATAAAAGTGGAGGGGGTCCAGTTATTTAAAGATCTTACATGTGAATTTAATGTTTGGGAAAGGTATTGGGGTAAGCACATTAGGGCTACATCCTGAGCTGTGCCACAACACGAGACCTTTAGTGTCATTTAGAGCAGCCTTATGTCTGCTGTGTGTTGTCCCAGCCAAAGTGGTCCCAACAGCAAGGAACAAGCTCCCTAAATTGGTGGGCACAAATGCTATCACCTGGCTTTGCCCAGTTCCTCTAAACATTTCTGTATGTCCTATTCCAGTGGTTCTTAATCAGGGCTATGTGTCCCCCTGGGGGTACACAGAGGTCTTCCAGGTACACCAACTCATCTAGATATTTGCCTAATTTTACAACAGGCTACATAAAAAGCCCTAGTGAATTCAGTACACACTAAAATTTCATATCCACAATGACTTGTTTATACTGTTCTATATATGCAGTTCTCAACCTGTCAGCAAGTTTGTTTTAATGGGGTCACCAGGGCCAGTGTTAGAGTCCCTGAGGCCCAGGGCAGAAAGCTGAAACCCGCTGAAGCCGAAGCCCAAGTTTTTAAGTGAGGTGAAACATGGGGATATGCAAGACAAATCAGACTCCTGAAAGGGGTACAGTATCTGGAACAATTGAGAACCACTGTCCTATTCAGTCCTTGGCCTCTGTGTCAGGACTTCCAAGAAGGGCGCCAATGGTATTTTGTGTTTTGTTTTGCTTTGCTTGCGTTGTGGCCCACCATCAATTGTACTGAGACCATCAATATATTTCCCATATACCAACAAAGAGCCATTCGTTGATAACTTTTAGCTGCCACTCTCTGGGCTCGATTTAAATGAATGACATAAAAAAGAAAGCTTTCATATTCCATAATGAAACTCCATTCTATTCCTTCCATCAGGGTTGGGGAATAGGAAGGGTAAAAACATCACGGTGTTCTGCAACAGACATTCTACATTGAGATAACACAATTCTTTTCCGCTAATGACACAAATAGAGTTTGGAATGACAGTACTGGATCTGCATCTTCATGTTCTTAATTGTGAGCTAAATTTTCTTCGGAAGTTAATTGTCACATCTACATTGATGTCACTGGAGTTACACCAATTTGCACCAGCAGAGACTCTGGTCCAATATTTCTGCTCATCAGTGGTTTTGTTCATAGATTGCATCACCCACTTTATAGAGCCATTCTTTCAAAACTAGCTACATACAAATCACACATACAATTGCAGGAACCCATGTTTTGCATGTTAACATCCACTGGGTGTTTATGGGATACTTATGCATTCACATGGCCAGGTAGGCACCTACCTGGGTATGTGCATATGCAGACATTATGGGCCCATCAGATATTCATGTGCCAAACTTAGGTGTACAAAACTGTGTGTGCCAATGCCTGAAATAATTGCTCATAATGTCAGCTTATCCAAGCCCTTGAGATAAGGGAGCCAGTGAGAGAAGGAAGCTTATTTGAACAGCTGATGGTATTTGCTTTGCTTGGAAAAACAATTATTTTGCTTACCCCATGAGCTGTAAAGAAAAGAGCCTTCTATAAAGTTTTAAATGATTTCAAGAAGACAAATGATTTTTTTTCTCCTATATTGCCCACATTGTGTCTCAGCATTTTTCATTTTATTTATTTTATTTCTATTTTGAAAATCTCTTCTCAGAATGCATTTCTCAGCAGGACACACAGCATTTGACATGAATAAGATTCCACAAGCTGAAGTGAAAGCTGAAAGATGTGTAATCCCAAATTGTTCATACGTTGTGTTTTACACATCCTGGACTGTTGTTCAGATGCTTTCAGATACCCAGCCCAGATTTTAGTGCATGCTTTCGACAAGCATTCATTCTGCCTTTGCCCCAGTGAGGAGGGATTGAGGAAAATATTCCAAACACTTCTCTGAATTGTTCGCAGGCATGGCTGACATACGGTTTCTTACCCATTATTTACCCTCATTTTGCTTTTACAGAAAAAAAATCATCAGAAAAATTGAAATGAGTCCTAGTATAGTCACATCATTGGTATGCTCACCAGGCAGCTGTTGCAGCTTGAATTTATGTAGGTCCTACAAACTGGAGCCAGCAGATTCTCTTTGCAGACCTTGCAAGTGAGAAAGGCCTACATGTTCACCTAGACAGTTGGTCCTCAGCCGAATGCCCTCATCTTGGGAGCTCACCATTCAGCTGCCTATGAAAGGCCTAGATCACACAGCAAGGCTTTAGTCATGCTGATAGTGAATATTGTACTCCTAGTTTTTTTATTACTTTATGAAGCGTGGCACATTTTTTAGCTGTTTTTCTTTCAGTTTCTGCATTCACTTTATAGCATATAGATGCTTTTGTATTATAGACAATGGCCCTGGTCCTCTGGCGCTACACTGATTGCAGACTGTAGCCCTAAAGGCAGCCACACTGGCAATGGGAAGCTCACTGAATCATAGGGGGAATCCTATAGTGCTGTAGTGATGGTGTCATGGCTCCTACATTACCCTTTCTTTCTGCTCTTAGTGTAGTGGGTCATGTCGGGGCGGAGAAGTGGTGGGGTTGGGAATTCCCTGATCCCACTGATTTCTGCTTTATGAGCCCCTTGTGGTTGTTGGCAGTTGTCATAACTTTGAGCAGATAGAATGCTGCTCTAAGTTAGGCCAAGAAACGGAGTCAACACTAAAGCTGCCCAGTTTATGAGCTGTGCTGTGTCAGATTCTCTCCTATACTTAGATATGCTCAGGACAGAAGACATAGGGGTAGTTAGAGCTAGTCAGAAAATGGTGGTGTGGAGGAGACATCTGACAGAAAATGTTAACATTCTATTGAAAAACAGAAACCTTTTGATTAAAATCTAAAATATTTTGACTGGAAAATGAAAGATTTTTGTTGAGAAAAACAAAAGAAAATCTTTCAATAAAAATATTATTTTGAGTAAGTTTGATGTTAAACTCTGTCTGCCTGGACTGCCATGGTGCCTTGTGGGAGTTGTAGTTCGGGTGTTTCATGCCACTATTTTCCTTTATTGGCTCAGTGCCCTAGCTGGACTGCACCTCCCTTGATACACCATGGTCTCCACGCTTACTGACTTGTTGCAGTTCATCATGGGGGTTCCATGGCTTTGTTGCATTTTAGGAAATGTAGTCCACCCATGGAGCCCAGATAATAGAGTATGAGGAACCCAAAATACAACTCTTATGAGCCACTGTGGCAGCTCAGGAGGACACAGTTTACGATTTAACTGACCTGAAACAAAACATTTTGATTTGGGAATGCAGAAAAAAAATGTTTTGACATGTCCATATTGCAAGTTTCCATTTTTGACTGAAAAAATTTCACCACAATTTTTTGATTTTCAGCTGTTCATTTTTTAAATGAAAATTTTGAAACTTTCCATGGAAAGCGGACACTTCATAAAAAGTTTTGTTTTGTCTACAACTCAATTTTGCACAAAAAACAGTTTTGATATAATTTCTTCAGCCAGCCCTAGGGCTGGGGGTTATCACTGAACTAGTTATAGTACCCTAATTCCACAGTTGTGTTAGATGCTGCTGTAATTTACAACAGGTAACTATAGTCCCTAAGTGACCATACACCACATGAGAATTGCCGTAGGCCAGGGGAAAGAACATCTGCCCCACTTATTTCAATTCCTCCCCACTACATTATGAACTTTCTCTTCCCCAGCATACACATATGTGGGTGGATGGGAGGAAGCTGGCACAGGAACCATCTCTAACAGCTTTGGTCAGTTGAGATTTCCCCTGTAGATGGAGAATTCTTAGCAGGTCAGTTGTGGGCACATTAACATCCCCTTTGAGCTGCTCATCTGGCACCAAGGGTATGGAATAGCTCTGAGGATATTTCTCTGTATTGTTTACTGTTCATTCTTCCCATGGTTCATTGCTTCCTTACAGCATAAGCAGCATTTGTTGTGTGTGGTTATACTCTGTGTGGGTATACAGTTTGCAAACAATAAATGGAACTATTTTGAAAAAGCTTTTGTGATGTGTTTTGTTTTATTTTTTAACATTTGTGTTTATATCACTGCTAAATGAAATGACTGGCTTCCGTTTACTTTTTTTCTGTTAAATAAATCTATATAGTATATTTTTCTGGAAGGTTACAAGGCTCTAATAAAACCAAAATCAGGCACCAAAAATAAGTAAAAACTGAAAGCAAAAACTGAAAGCCCGCTACATAAGATGTACATAAGTACATAAAATAACACATAGGCAGAAAAGGAGAAAAGAATTGCAATTATGAAACCCAACCAATTTGCATGTGCAGCTGTTTACACTTAGCTATATTTACCTTTGGGGACAACCCATTTCCCATGATGTCTAATGACCCTTTTGTAGCTTGACCTCTCCCAGCCTAAAATCCCCGGTGCAGTTGCTGACCAATGAACTGCTCCTAGCTGGCATCTGTTGATCCATCAGTAGAAGGTCCCTCTGTGGCAGTGTAATCACCTACTGTAAATGACCCTTAGCAAAGCAGCATCTATCATTCGTTAACAAACCATTTCTTCCCATAGCAAGCTGTGTAGAGGGAGCATCACCCCTGGGAGAAATAGTTGGCAGAAGCATTCACTATATAATGTTGGTGTCATTTTCCCCCCAGTCTCCCTCAACAACATATTTAAGGTCACACAGCAACTGTTAGTAATAACTGCCTCATTACCTCGTATTATATATAAATACACACACAGTATTTTTCTATATGGCCTAAAGAGTGGGTGTGGTGGGGATGAGGTGACCATGTAAAAATGGTACATTCATACTCAGTGTATCTGCTTCCTGTGTCTTTGAGTCATGTCTGTTCACCTCCCCAAAACAAATGTGTTTTCACTGTTGTTATCCCTATGGAATGAACACAGCACAGGAAACATGTTCTGACTTCTAGTCTGGCAGCAAAGTTGTCAGTCAAATTCTATAGCAGAATATTTATTGCTGGTGGTGACCAGACATCCTAGTTTAGCAGGCTTGTCTCTTTTTTCCTGCATTGTGGCAGTGTTCCAGTTGATTCCATTGTAATTTGATCCACTCCCATGCATCCAAAGTTTCAAGAGATGCCCAGGGATTGACTCTGCCCTATGTTGTATGTGATTTCGTGTCTGGGAGTGAGTCAATAATAATAACACCTAGTTTTTATATCGTACTTTTAATCCCTAGATCTCTAAGTACTTTACAATGGAGGTCAATATCATTATCCCCATTTTAGAGATGGGGCAGAGAGGGGTGAGATGACCTTCCCAAGGTCCCTAGCCAGTCAATTATCAATCTAGGAATGGACCCCAAGACTTCTGAGTCCCAATCCACCATCCAACACCCCATCCAGTGGGAGACGGACAGAATAAACAGACAGATGAGGAACAAAAAAAAAAAGTAGGACTCAGAGCTGGACTTCAAGGGGTCTGGATAGAAAACATAGCAAAGGGAATGAGACAAAACAGTAAAGGGGATGAAGAGAAATAAATACTGTTTGTTTTCACTGACCTCTTTATTGAAATTGTACCTTTACTGAAAAGCTGAAAAGGCAATGTCTCACAGGACATTTTGGGGGATTTCACCTTGGAAGCACTAACCATGGATCATTCAATATCCCTCAGGGGCAATTTCTTATGGTGGCATTAATGAGGCTGGCACTGATGGAGATCAGTCTTCTCTACCTTCTATGTTTCTAACACAGTTGGATGATTAATCCACACTGTTCATCTACTGCAGTAAATCTCATGCAGTGGATTTCTTTCCAAGTCTGTTTATGTTCTGAACTGAGCTTAGCAACTGAGCCAGGTGAATTTTGGTGATACAGAATTTGTTCTCATCCTACAAAGCTTTTCTCAACTCATGACTCCAATATGACATTTTATCTCTACAGACAATTTACCACCCCTAAATATATTTAAATCACGTTCCACAAAAGATCAAAATTCAATCCCCTCCAATTATTAAACTGACAAAGAGACATGAGGAGAACTCCCTTGACTTTCTATAATAGGGAGAATTAATGTCATTAAACTGAATGCTGTTCCAGTCTTTCATTGTTTCTTCAAACACTCCCTCATTATATTTAGATGAGGATTTACAGCCACACCGACTGCTGTGTAGCTCACTGGATTTTTCTGGAACCACCCAAGAAAAAAGCAACCTTTTGGCATCAACTTGACAAAAGAAGGGCTTGCTGGTTAGATTTCAATTTTATGTTATTGTTCAATACAGCTCTGCTGGCTGGTTTATTTTTTCAGGCAACTAATCTATTGCATCACAACTATTTCATTACATTGTTTTTATGTTTAATTTTTGTAGCGCTCATGAAGATAAGTGACTAATAACACCAATGTGATCCAGGATGAATGCAGGCAAGCAGAGTGTAACCTTTCCCTACCACTGTCTCCAGCTCTACAGTTTCCCCCCTACAATCTATTTCAGCCTAGTGTCTCTCTTGAACAGAATCATGCTGGCTTGTGCATTGGTTTTGAAATATATAAAATTGGGGTAATAAGATCAGAATGCCAATGTATTGAGAAATGTTAGGATTTGAATTACAGCCCTCTGATGTGAAAGGTAACCACTACTTTCCCCCAGCTCTTTCACAGCTTTTCATTTTATTGAAATGTATTTGTGCAGTTAGAACTTGTTTGCAATAGAATCTTGGCTCAACAAGAGGCAACCTTTTATAACAATTAGTTCAGATATTTTTGAAGCTCTGGCCTCCTGTTTGCAGTGGGATGGAGAAGCTTGACATTACTGACAATTTTAAATCAAGATTGGATGTTTTTCTAAAAAATCTACTCTAGGAATCGTTTTGGGGGAATTCTATGGCCTGTGTTATACAGGAGGTCAGACTAGATTACCACAATGGTCCCTTCTGGCCTTGGAATCTATGAATCTATGTTACAGTGCAGTGTTTTCTACTAAGAGGAGCAGGGGAAGAGGTCTCAAGATGCCTGGATTCCATTTCTCGTTCCACAGGTGTCCCTCTGCATGGTCAGAGGTAAATCATTGAGACTGGGTATGATAATATCTCCCTAATTCAAAGGTAGGAAGTGAGGCTTTGTTAATTAAAATTTATAAAGAACTTTGAGCTTCATAGAAGAAAAGACTTCCAGAAGTGCAAAGAATTAATATGCCATGCACATACTGTGTTGAGTTTAACTATAGCAGGATGTAACCACCTGTCACTGAATCCAAGGAAATGGGTGATAGATCTACTCATGAGAATAAAAATTCTCACATTTCCCCACTGCATATCTATTAAAAAATTTAACAATCTCACTTTACCCCTGTCTACCTAAATCCAGTTTTACCTGAAATTTTCTAATCCCCAAAACTAAAAAGATGCCAGGTGGTAAATGGTTCCCCAAAGATACTTTGAGTTATGTCATGCAATTATAGGCATTTTTGAACACATGTTCCAAGACATTATTTACCACTGTGTAGTGCATTATTTAACAGTGTTTATCTTTTCCTGCCTTGTAAAATAATAAAGATTTAGAACCCTCTTCCTCAAGTCCTGCGATAATCCACCTTTCTAAAATTCTAAAATAAAAATAGACAGTGAAGTGGACATGAGTAGCATCTGAGTGTATAAATCAAATCACATCACAATATTATAATGGTTTTTGTTCATATACATATATTGAACTAATTATTAGAAATAGGGTTGGGAATGATTTCTACTCCAGCCTCATGGACATGGGTTTGTTTTGTTATCTTTTAATCTTCATATATGGGGATCACCTTGAGTAGGAATAGTTGATACAAGAATAGCTGGAGGGTGAGGGTCATTGAATTGGTATACCTCATTTCTTTCCATTTTCTTCTGTGTTTCTGTGCAAAAAGAATCATGATTCATCACTGACAGCTAAATGCATCAAAACATGCAGAGAAAACTGAGTATGTGAGGGATTAACAAACTGAGACAATAGCCATACACCAAGTAAAGGTGCTACGGAAGACTGAATACGGTGGACTAAAAGTTAGCAGGGATTAGAATTAACACGTATATTTACAGAGTGGGAATGACTGTCTCTGGGCTGAATTCATCCCTAGTGAAGCAACAGTGAATGCTGTATATTGAGCTGCATGGGAGAATGTGACTTGACAGTATGATGAAGTGGTTGGTGAGGAAATGAGAGGAACAAGTAGGATGGGGAAATATAATGTCAGGGTTTGTGAATTGTTAGGAAGATCTTGAACTTTTTTTTTTGGAAGCAAAATAATAAAAATTAGAGATAGAAAAGAACTGTTAGGTGAGATAGTCCATCCTTTTACCCACGTTCAGTGAAAGATTATTGCTTTTTTCCAGCCCAACTTAAGAATGTTCAGTTAAAAAAGAGAGCACTCTTGCTTTAGGACACTGTTGCACCATTCAATATTCATCTGAAATTATTTTCTCTTTAATTGCATCCCATGCTCCTAGTTAAATGCCCTAGTACCGACCTAAACAATTACTCTCCCTCCTTGGTGCTCACACCTCTAGATTCTAATAGGGAACTAATGCAGATCAATAAGATATAAAACAGATCCTAAATTAGCTTAGCTGTGCTTTGATTTTCAGGCTTCTGGAATCACTGAGTTTAGCTAGCTATTAAAGTATCACATGTATTGCTGGCTAGTACTAAGCCTTGCAGTACTTGATTCAGAATATTCATGCTGTACAGAATGGCTAAGTGGGTTTTCACAATGTGAAAAATTAGAGCAGTCTCTTTGTGGTTGCAGAAATAAATTGGACTTAATTTGCTCTGATACTATGGATGAAGTTTTATTAACTTCACTAATCCCAATTAAAATATGCTGTGAATCATAAACTTATTGTAGGTCAACTATCACCAATAGTTTTATGAGCATTTAAGGAAAACTGATCCAGTTTTGTATCTTAAGGCCTGACTTAAGATTAGATATGGGACAGAAGACATTTCTGTTGTCTGTTGTCTCCTTCTGAATGATAGAAAAGAGTATATGTTATTTGTGTATATATACCTATCTAGATAGATATATAGAACCATATATTATATTATATATTCATAGTTAAACATGTGAAAGCATTAATCTAGTGTCACCACTCTATCTATCTATCTATCTATATATCTAGTCTTAGATTTGGTCAAAACTTTTAATAGTTTTTTCTTGAAGTACAACTTCAAAAAGTAAATGTTTCCACAAAATTATTTTTCCTGTTTTCACCCATCTCTCTCTCTCTCTCTCTCTCTCTCTCTCTCTCTCTCTCTCTCTCTCTCTCTCTCACACACACACACACACACACACACACACACACACACACACTTCTAATATCATCATGAAAGATTAAGCCTGACCTTAAGTTCTCATTTAAGGGGAGTATATCACTAAGAAACCAAATAGCAGCTGAGGGTCCATTCTGTCTGTACAGGATGGGGTGACAATTCATATAGGAAATTCAAAAACAGGGGCTGATCCTAAACAGATATGTATATCATGTATATCATTTTCTTATTATGTTCCTTAACCATTTCTTTAAGTCCTCCTAACGGTTTCACAATGAGACACGAGAGAAGCTTGGGCTTTTTTTTTTTTTTTCTTCCATTTTTGAATTCTTGCTCCCACAGTTCAGGAGGCTAATAATAGACTTAGAGCTGAGATGGACTATTGTGCATCTATCACTGTTAGATATGAAAGACTGATGACCTGTTTCTGGACTACTCTAGCAATTTGGAACTAGTTTCACAAAGGGATTAGGGGTTGTGATACTGAGTGTAACAACTCCTAACATTTAGGCACATACAACGTCACTAGGATTTGCAAGCCTGAATTAGGTGCTCAGGCTCCCTGTACAATGAATGGAGGGACACAGGCACTTAAAAATGGGATTCATAGAAGCCAGCATGCTAGGTGGAACCCTGCACACAAGCTAGCCAATGAGAGATGACAAGAAGATGGGTGTCATATGTCCTGCCCTCCTCAGGGATTTCAGTGCCCAAGTCCAGTCTGAAGGGAGACACCTATCTCCCTTTGAATTCTCACCTGTGAACCTTCCCTTGGAGTTAGGCATCTAAGGTATTTCTTGTAAGCAACAGCAGCACCCTCTTAACTTTTAGCCCAGGGCTTAGAGCATTCACTTGGGATGTGGGAGATCCCAGCCCAAGTCCCCCTTTTTCCTGATAAGGAGAAGGGATTTGAACCCCACGTAGGTGAGTGGCAAAAATGCTGGGCTATGGGATATTCCAATGTGGAGTTCCCTTAATCTCTCCTACTAAAGCTGTGTTATTTTGGATAAATAATGAAAGAGTCATTGGTGCAGGGGGACTGAATCCTGCATCACCATATCCTAGGTGTATGTTCTAACCACCAAGATATAGAGTCATTCGCATACTTGCTTGCTTTTTCTACCTCTGTCTGTCCCAATGACAAATTAGATATTTATACACAGTGGAGCAGCTTCAACAGGAGAGACTGAGGGAACCCTACAACAGAATATACAGTAGTGTACTAGGTGGGGCAGTCACCTGAATGGTGGTAGATCCCTGTTTAAATCCCTTCTTCTTATCAGGAAGAGGGGGATGATTTGAATTGGGGGGTCTCCCACATCCCAGTTAAATACCTAACCACTAGGCTAAAAATTTTGAGGGAGGTCCTCTTCCATCACCTTTTTGTGTGGAGATTAAGCTCTTTTCCATTTCTAACTTCTATGAGGCTATGAAAAACAGCAATAAGAAGTCAAAAGAGGACATGACTGTTTCCCAGATGATTAAATACAGAAGGCATTAAGCCATTAAGGATGTTCAGCTTCATAATACATTTATAAGGGTGGGACATTTGCCTTATTGAGTTTGTGATTCCATTTGAAAATTACAGTTAAGGGCCGTTTTATTCGTTCACACACCACATTGCTGATGCCAATGGGAGAGGAACAAGCAGACCAAGGAGGACTTGAAATGGCCATAAAAGTTCAATTGTTCTTGATCTTCTCTTCTGGTCATATACATTTGTTTGTCACTTGACATCTTTTCTTTTTTTGATCATGTGACGTTCCATTTGTCCATCCTCAGTATTGCTGAGTGACTGCCTATAAACAGAGCTGACTGAAGTATCAGGATAGGGGAAGAGGGACACCTAATTCACCATTTTAATAGAATAAGCTTTTTAGGGTTGACATCAGTATTGTACTTCTGAGAGTTGTAAATCAGCATATAAATGTGTGGGATGTGCTGTGCAGATCTTTTGTCCCATCCTGAAGGAATAAGGAAGTCCTGCCACACCCTAGCCCAATGGCATCCCTCAGAAGAGATGGCATCATACAGACCTAGACAACAGCCATTTGGGAGATAATTAGGTACAGCTGACCCTATTTAGTCTCAGCACTTTAAAAGAAGGGTGTTCCTGTTGGAAAAAGACACAATGGATTGCACTGACCAGGAGCCAGGGCAGAGCTCTCTAGGGAAGTTTAGCTGTTATCAGGTGCATCTAAGTCTAGTTAGGCTCAAATCCTTAAAAAGGAGAGTCTTTAAGGGCCATACTGAATAAAAGTTAATTGAGTAGAAGGCAATGCTGAAAACATAATGACTCTGTGTTTCTATTGCTTGTTGTTTTCAGACTGTGAAGCCACAGAAAGGGAATGTGGCCAGAGACTTCAGTGGTTTGTATTGTTTTGATAGCACTGAAGCCGGAGATTTTTATTTCGAACTATTTGAATCTTCTAGGCAGAATAGTCAGGTAAAAGTAGTTGCAGAAAAAACTAAGAAGGGGTTTAAAATTATAACAAAAATAACAATAATTAATTAGATAAATAAAGAGTGGTATCAGTGTTTGTATATTCTGTGGTATTTAAGATATTGATAAGTTTTAGGAAAAGGATCTTTTAGGATAAAAATCAGCAAGTGACTCTGGCGCTGGCAATTAGAAAATATCTTTCCTAGCCCCTCCCCATCCATTTTGATGTTCTCACTCCTAACTTAACCCCACCTTTCCTGGCATGTAACTCCCTGCCCCACCCTTCTAATTAGCATGGAAGGTGAGGCTAATTAGCACATTAGGTATCGATTGGCTTAAGAGCCTTTTGACATCAAACCTAATTAACATGGCAGGTACGATCTAATTAGTATATTGAGTGGCCTTCAAGCTGATTGGCTAAGCTTGGGTGACCTTTGGATGAACTTCCTCCTAACATCACCCCTTCCCTTTCCATGTTGACTGTTCTGACAACTATATATAGACAACTGTCAGTAGGCTAAGCTTTGTAGAGTGCTGAGATCACTTGAAGAGAAGGAGAGCAGAGGAGAAGAAAGGCTGAGGAGAAGATCAAGAGAACCAGCAGTGAAAGAAAGAAGCATTATGGACAGACCTGAACAGCGATGAGCATCATTGAAGTAAAGGTGCGCCTTACGCTTTGGACAACCAGGCTAACTGAGTCCCCTTTTTAGGTCCAAGCCAGGGTAATCCTTCTATTAGGAAACCACACAGTTGCTTCTGGGCTTACAGGCAACCAGGCTAACTGAGTCCCCACTCTGTGTCTGAGCCTAAGGTGATCTTTGTGTCGGAGAGCTGCATAGTTGCTACTGGGCTTACAGGCAACCAGGCTAACTGAGTCCCTGCTCTGTGTCTGGGCCTGAGGTCGCTCCCTTAGTGATTTTGGACAGAACAGAAGGACCTTCCCTGACAAATGGAGGGATGCTTTAAAGGTTGTGTATGTAAAGGCCACCTGAGTTTGCATGTCGATAAAGTTGAATGCTTGTGGTCTGAGTGAGATTTTTCCCTCTCTATCCATCCATCAACCGCCTAGCTAACGCGTGCTGGATTATAGATTGTTAAGGATTTGTAATAATATATGTATAGAGTGTTAAGTATTAATGTATAAGATTAATCAATGTATTGTTAAATTAATAGTGTAAAGTATTGTAGAGCTGTTATAGTTTTTCTTATACCGTGTATGTTCTAGTAGTCTAAGTACCATTTTCTGTACAGTATATCTTCTAATAGTTGTATTCTGAGATATGTTACATGTCATGTTTGATTTCTTTCTTTCTGCTTAATGTAACCATTCACTTCTAAATAAAGATGTTATCTGTTTTTGAAGTATCACAGCTTCTGTGTTCTATCTTGATCAGAGGGCTGGATCTGTGTCCTTACAAGAGAGGATTGTCTCTCTGGAAATTCCAATAGAGTGAACAGTACTGTAGTTTTTAGGAGTAATCTTGTACTCTAAAAGTTCTCTCAGTAATAACAAATTGGTTTCCCTAAATTCTTCCTGGTTATAGCACTAGCAAACAAATGTGCATGAAACTCAACAGAGGGTTTTTATCACTATTCTTATGACTCCTTCTGCACTTATCCAACTTCATGTATTCTGGCCAGGTTGTAGCTTCATAAGAGGACAATAACACAAATCTAAATTAGGCATATGATTGTATTTATAGTTATAAAAATCCAAGGTGTTCTGGGTATATGCATACATTTCTTAACCAAAGTCACACAAAATACTTTAGATAAGGAAAGTGTGAAGAGCTAGAGCTGGGCAGGAAATGGATTTCCCATCCCAGGAAAATTGTTGAGATTTCAAAATGTTTTCACATCCCCAACTGTGCCAAAAAGTCAAAAATCTTGATTTTTTTTTTTTTTTTTTTTGTGAATCAACAAGGACCCAATTCTTGCATACTACACTTCTGAGTGTTTTTAGGAGATGGATGGAAATTCATGAGTTGGTTAGTGCTCCTCTAAAAAACTGGTCAGGGTGGAGTTGTTCCAATCTTACTCCCAGCTCTGTTTAGATCTGTTGCCCTGTTTGTAATGTCATATTTTTAGACCATAATATTTGACAAAGTGACAAGAGACCTCTGGTAAGGAGGACCATTTATTTTATCATTATTGTGTATTTATATCATACATTTATAGCCCTTCATCCTGAATGACCCGAACTCTACAGACTACGCACACAACAATTACTTCATCTATCCCTATAATGCAGTTACATCTGAGGTAGGGAGCAATAGTTGGTTAGCTCATAGCAACATTACATTAGGGTATTAATTCACTACTCACAGATGTCGTGAGTGTAGAATTAAGGTTGATTGGCAGTGCTTCGCATCCTTCCAGGATATTAACTGGACCTGCACTTAAATCTTTGAAAACCAGGATAACTGGTGGCAGTTTGTGAAGGGCAGGAGGTCAGACTATAATCTGAGGGTCCCTTCTGTCCTTAAACTCTGACTGTATGATATATTTCTAATGTTCAGCAAGCCAGTGGAACATGCTGACATTGAGTGGCATTGCAGCTACATGCTTTTCTTTTATCACACTCAGTAACATTGTTCAGGAGACCTTCTGACCTATTGGTATCATTGTTGGATCCTGTTGTTCAAGTGAGGAGCATGTTCCATGATTACATTACCTTACTGCTGCTGCTTACTAAAGTTTTTCATCTCTCCTCTATTTCATTAATGATTTTTCCTTTGATAATATTTCTCACCTATTTGTGCTGGAGACACCTTATACGTCAGAGCAAATTTGTGTCTTTTTCTAAGATGTCTCTTTTGTATGCCATAATAAACAAATTATCAGTGTTAATATTTCCCTCATTCTACCTCCCTTACAGACAGCCTTACAGATAGGGATAACAGCACTGTCCAAGCTTAGTCACAGAGCTCAGCTCTACTGTTTGACTAATTTGGAGAGACTTCCTACACTAACACAATAATCATTTTCATGCAGTCACAGTTTCTGTGTTATTTCAGGTCTGGTTCACATGATGGTACATCAGTCTGTACAATATATTTCAATGTGATCCCCATTGTGGTCCTTGTCACCAGGCAAAATACAGTTTAGGAGCAAAAGTATGCACCAAATGCAAAGTTACAGAGAATGGGATTCAAACTCCTATCTCCTATAATCAAGGCTCCTGGGTGTGCTGCTATAAACCACTGTGTTTCTCGTGGAGTCCCCAGGGACTGATTCTTCGCTCTTCATAATTTAATATTGTTAGCCGTGATCTGAAGGAAAACATAAAGTCATCACTGATAAAATTGGCACAAAGTTTGGGGGACTGGTAAATAATGAAGAGGATAGCTCACTGATACAGAGCAATCAGGAGCACTTGATACGCTGGGTGAAAGCAAACAATATGCATTTTAATTTGGCCAAATATTAATGTGTGCATCTAGAGACAAAGACTGTAGGCCATACTTCCAGGATAGGGGATTCTGTCCTGAGAAGCAGTGACTCGGGAAAAGATTTGAGGCTTGTGGTGTATAATCATCTGAACCTTGGATGCATAAACTGGAGAATCTTATGTAGGAGTAGGGAAGTTTTTTACCTCTATTTTTGGCACTGATGTCATTACTGCTGGAATAATGTGTCCAGTTCTGTCATCCGCAACTCAAGACAAATGCTGATAAATTGGAGAAGGTTCAGCGAAGAGCCACAAGAACGATTAAAGGATTAAAAAACTTGCCTGATAGTGACTTTATTACAGTCTATAAGTACCTACATGAGGAACAAATATTTGATAGTGGATTTTTCAATCTAGCAGACAAATGTATAACACAGTCCAATAGCTAGAAGTTGAAGTTAGTCAAATTCAGACTGGAAATAAGGTGTACATTTTAAACAGCTATAGTAGTTAATCATTGGAACAATTTATTAAGGGTTGTGATAGATTCTCAATCACTGTCAATTTTCCAATCAAGACTGGATTTCTCCCTCTCCCCCCAAAAGTATGCTTTAGTCCAAACAGGAATTATTTGGGGGAAGTTCTATGTCTATCCTGATCAGACTACATGAGCACAATGGTCCCTTCTGGCCTTGAAATCTATGAGTCTATTTTATTATGTTATTTTCATGCCACACTGCCTGCAGCCTGCATACAATCTGGTTTACAACTGAGACCCAGTCGTGCTGCACATATGCAAATAACTTTTCATAGCTTGACAACTTGTCTTGAGCCACATTGCAGAGCTAATTTTCCCCTGAATAACTTTTAAAATATTGCTTTCCTAAATGGACTGTAAATTCTGGACTCTAGCTGAGATGAATCCCAACAGGGTGATACCATTTGGGAAAGCATATTAGCCACAGTTTGAACCACAAGTGTGTGAGGTGGAAAAAGAAAAGTTACAAGAACCATAATATTTTGCTGAAGGGTATTTTAGGGGGACTGTATCTTGGGAATCCATTGCTCAAATTAGCTCAAATTTGGACCATTAGCCCTACCCTGGACTCATGAGGCACAGCAATTCCAAGACAAGTAAAGCATGTGGAATTTAAAGCACTCAGGATAAGTAAATGTTAAAGAGAGAACTAATCTCAACCTGAACACTGGTGGTGTTGCTGTCCCACTATAATGACAGGAAGTGAAAAAGAAATATCACACAGTTTAGAACAGGAAGCGAAGAATATCCTATCCAGCTGACACTTCTGGGGGGAATATGGGCAGGACGTTGGGGCAAATTTCCTGTTCTTACAAAAATATTCAGGGGATATTTAACATCTTCACCAAAAGACAAATATCTGATGCCTATTAAACATATTACTTGGGTCTTTACAGACTGCACTCTTATCTCATGCTTCCAAATCATTGATTCTTTTGTTCTTACCTGTCTATAGAAATATTTTCCACTTACTAACAGTGCCTCTCAATCTCTGCATAAGTTCAGTGCTTTAAGATCTCTGAGACATACTGGTGTGAAAAGCCTTGGTGACTGACAGACTTTGCTCCTCATTTTGAGAAAAGTGGAAACAAAAAGACCAGTAATTACCTCTTTGCCTTGACATGTCTTAGACAGTTCCCTAATCATTCAAATGTCATTCAAAATAACATTTGCCTATTGAGCAATTCTGATCTGTAGTCTGTAGCTTAAAAAAGGTGGAAAATATCCATATCATCCTTTCTTCACAGTTCTACCAGTACCAACTCTTCTTGAGATGTTTATTTGTTAAATTGCTATCATTGGGTCACATTTATCTGCCTGTCTTCAGTTTGTCTTCTCTTTACCCTGTTCCTCCAAACTTGATATTCACCAGGAGTCAGACCTTTGATTAAATATCCTTGATGCAGGATTTGCCGTAATGAATCACACTACTTTTTGCCAAGTCTGGATCCTGTGTCTAGTTGCAGCCAGTGTCTGATGCTTTAGAAGATAGCGGGGAGGAAAAAAACATAATGACGAATTGTGCAGTGCTAAACATGGGGGAGAGGGAATCCCTTGCTGACCCCACAAGCAATTGGCTTATGAGATTAAAGCAAGAGACTTCAATACAGCTCTTCTGACAGACATTTTTTTTTTTGTTCTCAACTAGCCCACTCAACATGTGTTTTAACTGGCTAATTACTGCTCTATTTCTATCTTATGACAGATAGTGAATGTCATTGAGAAGGTGGTTAATACAGTAAATCTTCAAACCCACTTCCAAAATCACCCAGCCTATGACAAATTCTCTCTGGCATCTGATACTTTGTAAGGATTCAGAAAGCCCTTAGTACTTTGTACAAATCTCTGTAAGATGGCTGGCAAGTACATCATCATCATGCTCAGACATTTCAACAGCTACTTTTGACAGAGGTGACCAGAGGACTTTTCAGAGTGTTTGAAATCATTAAAGTTTCAAAATGGTTCTTTCTTCTCTATTTTCATTCATCTGTACATCGCTTAGACATTTTTTCCTTTGTGGCCTGGAGTCCTGTTTTGAATGTAGTTTGGGTTTTTATTTTGTGTTGTTGTTGGTTTTTATTTTGCTTCTCTTTTCATTTACTATCGTCGCAAGTTTTCATTTTTATGTTGGAGACTGGCACAGTATTTAGTGTTCTTTATGCAAATATTTAACCTCTGTTGTTCACTCTGAATGGCTATTTTGACACTTTAGAATCCATGTAAAATTCAGGATTTTGCATTATTCTTTTAAACTTGGCAGGAATAACAAATTAATTGTTTTTAAAATGTGTCACCTAAATTCCTTCATCCGCATCACTTGTGTCATGATCTCTTCTACCAATAATCTTGAGATGCCTTTTTTACTCATATACTCAGTTTTGTACTGCATATGGTAAATGACCTCATTTGGTATGTCTACACTGCAATTAAAAACCTGCAGCTGGCCAATGCCAGCTGACTCAGGATCATGGAGCTCAGGCTAAGGGGCTGTTTAATTATGGTATAGATGTTCAGGCTTGGACTGGAGCCCAAGCCAAAACATCTACACCACAATAAAACAGCCCCCTAGTTCAAACCCCAAAAGCCCGGGTCAGCTGGCATGGGTCAACCATGGGTGTCTAATTGCAGTGTAGACATACCCATTTTTCCATCTGAAAATACTCTAATTACAGTCAGTTTATACTAGTGAAAGACAAGTCTGAAAAAGGTTCAGATCAGACCAAGCATCCAGTTTGTAGATGTTTAACCAAATATTAATCCAAATTCCTTTATTCTGTAAAGCTGCGATGGCAAGCTCACATGAAAAGCCTTTCTCATAAGAAATATGGAACTTCTGCCTCCCTTCCTAGATAGAAATTGTGTAGGTTCAAGCTTTTCTCATTGTATTTCTTTACTTCTGCTTCTAGGCCCAAGTAGAACAAATCCAAACATTTTAGAAATTCCATAAAAGGTTTGGTGTAAAGTCAGATTTTAAATGATCAGAGGATTGTTCAAAAGGCCGTTCTTGGTGTTAGTCCATTTATTAATCCTTAGTTTAGAGCTGTTAATACACTAAACCATAATGGCTACCATATCTTTTTTCTTATCTAATGTAGTTATTTCATGGACTGAGATTGGTTCAAATTTTTTTCATTTATTTCTAACCAACAATAATCAATATATTTCTCTAATTCTCACATCTCTTCAGTGTTTTCTGTTGAATCATTAGATGGATTTTAAGGTTCACTTGATTAATTACCGTGCTCTACTCTATACATCTTTGCTACGTTATCTTTGTCTGAGTGATGCCCTCCCAGTGTTTATGGGAATAATCTAAACCCCTGTAACAGTTTGTCCCAAACTGCAATTCCTAATTGTTTGGAGCCAGGGCTTTTTACTACCCTGTATTTGGAATAAGCTTCAGATTGATAGATGACATGCCTAATCTGTGTAAATTTACATGGTCTTCTCAGTGTGGTCTACTCTATGTAAACTTAAGTCTTCTCTGTTTGATCTGGCAATCGAGTTCTCTCTGTGAATGTATTTGCTATGTAAAATACTCTGGAATGCTTACATTCAGGGCATCCCTGTATAACTTTAAACTGGTTTTATCCATGTTCTGAGTGTGGTAAAAGGTCATACAAAGCCAGTTTCATAAATGTTCTTTCTCCTTCAGCTACATCTTCAGTATTTTTCAAGCACAGTAAACATCATGCTAAATTTCACTTTTTTTATTCCATATAAAAAAGTGACACATACACACACATTAGTTAACTCATTAGCATTATGCCCCTCTGGACAGATTACTCTCATTCTACAGGTAACTGTACAATGTGTTGAATGGGTTTCTGTGCAGAATTGATGCACTACTGACTCATTGGGAATACAAATGTCTATTGAGCAACCAGTACTGATTTTTGCAGAGCCCTAGGTTTTGCTTAGGGGGTGTCCTATCCAAGAACTGAAAATATTTGAACTTCCTTAGCTTGTGAGATCCAGTCTGACCACTGCCCAGGGAATCGGACCACAGGTACTTGTTAGAGTTCCAAGGAGCCTGCTGCAATCCACAGCCTATCTTGTATGAAGCCATAAATGCCAGCAACCTTCTTCTACTCTTCTTTGCTGGTAGTAGCGCACATTATTGTGTGTGACGAGATTTAAGGAAAAAGGTATATGTAGTGATTTATTTGTAAAAGGCTGGCAAGGTATGGAAACCTTTTCCCTGTTTCCACAAAGTGTTTCTGTGATATTCAACTTTGGTATTTATTTCAATGTAAACAATTACAAATTAAGTGACATTAAGATACAAAAAAATATCATCTGAAGAATGAACTGAGGTATAAGGGCAATGATACCGAGAGATACACAGAGGCTATTTTAAATGGTTCAAAATGCAGAGGAATCATGTGAAGAAATAGGGAGTAGACTTCCCTGATCATGGTGCTGATCTGTGCATTTCTCTTGTGTTGTGTTAGAGCAGCTTTTATATTGCTCTAACTTCTGCTGGCCTTTAACAACCCCAGGGGGGCAGAAAACGCAGCCCAGTTTCAGAATGATGTAGGAAGTCTCTTGGACACACCCTTGTCCTGTAATCACACCATCTTTTTCTTCTCTGTGTCAGCAGCAGGGAGGTATATGGTGTATAATGTTCAGGTGTTGCATAACAGCATAAAACTCTAAAATATATAGATGCCAGTTTTACACCATTGCAGGATCACTCACACTGGGTCTATTTTTCTTGGGCCGGTTTAATCAGATTGATAGTCAAATTACACTATGGTTGCAGCTCATATTGGTTACTCCATGCCCAGCGATTTAGCCCCATGCATTTCATCCAAGAAACCTGCCATATTCACAGTTCTATAAGAAAACGTATCCAGGAAAGAGTGTGTATGTGTGAGTGTTGGAAGGGTTGTTTTATCCGTCCTTTATAGACAGCACATGTATTTATTTAGAAGATAAAAGAGCCTTCTACTAACTCTTCACTTGTCAATTCATTGTGTCCACAGAGAAAACTTCATTACTTCACTAGCAGAGGAAAAAAAGCTAAAGCCCTTTTGAATTTGCTTAACAACACAAATTCCCTCTATCCTGCAAGGTCTTTTGCACGGAAACAAACCTATCTCTATTACATGTCTTGTTTCTGGAAGCTATGAGTTGTCTGGGAGAAACTCTGGTAAGATATAAATAAAAAAAGAAGAAGAAAAGAAGCAAGCAAGGAGTTTTCCCTCAGATAGGGGGCTAATTACAATAATTCACCGGCTCTTTGTGATCTTAGTTAGTTTCAGAAGAGTCCTTTGAAAAAAGGCTAACCTGTAAAATTGTTCTGTATTAATTTCAGCTTGCATGGAGAGTGAAAGTGATGTCAACTGCACAATAGCTCAGGGACTAAGCAATGCAAGGTGTACCCCCACTACCAGTGAACCTTGCAATTCAGAATCCTTGGATCACATCCTTTTAAGACAGTCGTTATGGTTCTAATGAAAGCCTATAGTGCTCTGAGTGGCAGATTAGCCATATACACTCCACTTTGCACCAATATGTTGTAGATCATTCAAAATCTCATTCTCCTTCACACCCACCCACCCTGATTGTCCATAGCCAGAAACAATAACACTTCGTGAATGTCATTAACTGAGATTCATCTATACTATTACCAAACAGCCAACACAATATTAAAAAAAACAAGTCACGTGATCTCAGACATCTAGAGTTAAAGCTTTTGAAGTCACAGCTGTGATTGGAGAGCAAGGTGTAAAGGGGCCTTGTTCCAATGGCAGTGGCTGGAGACCTTCTATCTTCTGACTTCAGAGCAGACACAGTGTCTCCAGAGGCACTGAAGTGGGGAGAACAGAGAAGCAGCAATCACACAATCAGTTTAGAGATTAAATATATGGTTCTACTAGCAATATACAGTGGATGAGGGCAGCATTAATATTTTCTTACACCTTGTGCTCAAAGATCACAAGCAACAGGATTCTGACTTCTAGCTCTGTGGATGTGGGGAAAGCAGTGGACGTGATATACCTTGACTTTAAAAAGGCTTTTGATACAGTCTTACATAGTATTCTTGCCAGCAAGTTAAAGTACAAGTTGGATGAATGGACTATAAGATGGATAGAAAGCTGGTTTGATTGTTTGACTCAACAGGTAGTGATCAACGTGTCTTGTTGGCAGCCAGTATCAAATGAAGTGCACCAGGGGTCAGCTCTGGGGCCAGTTTTGTTCAATATCTTCATTAATGATATGTAGGATGGGGTGGACTGCACCCACAGCAAGTTCGTGGATGACACTAAGATGGGGGGCATGGTAGATATGCTGAAGAGTAGGGATAAGATACAGAGTGACTAGGCAAATTGGAGGATTGGGCCAAAAGAAATCTGATGAAGTTCAACAAGGACAAATGCAGAGTCCTGCAATTAGGATGAAAAAATCCCATGCACTGCTACAGACTGGGGACTGACTAGCTAAGTAGCAGTACTGCAGAAAAGGACCTGGGGGTTACAGTGGACAAGAAGCTGGATATGAGTCAACAGTGTGTCCTTATTGCCAGAAAAGCTAACAGCATATTGGGCTGCACTAGTAGGAGCATTACCAGCAGATTGAGAGAGTGATTATTCCCCTTTATTTGGCAATGGTGAGGCCACATCTGGAGTATTGTGTCTAGTTTGGGGCCCCCCACTACAGGAAGGATGTGGACAAATTGGAAAGAGTCCAGCAGAGGGCAACAAAAATTATTAAGGTGCTGTATCATATGACTTCTGAGGGAATTGGGTTTATTTAGTCTGCAAAAGAAAAGAATGAGGGGGGATTTGATAGTAGCCTTCAATTATTTGTGTGTGGGGGCAGTTCCAGGGAGGATGAAGGCTGTTCTCAGTGGTGACGGACAGAACAAGGAACAATGGGCTCAAGTTGCAGTGGGGGAGGTGTAGGTTGTATATTAGGAAAAGCTTTTTCACTAGGAGGGTGGTGAAGCCCTGGAATGGGTTATTTAGGGAGGTGGTGGACTCTCCATCTTTACAGGTTCTTAAGGCCTGGCTTGACAAAGCCCTGGCTGAGTTGATTTAGTTGAGGTTGGTCCTGCTTTGAGCAGGGGGTTGTACTAGATGTACTCCTGAGGTCCCTTCCAACCCTAATCTTCTATGATTCTATGATTCCTGTGCATATAGTGGCATCTTTCCTTTTCCACCCTACAGGAGCAACCAGACGCTTGCTCTTAACCTTGATTACCAAAGAGGGGTTTTTTAGCTAGTGTGCGGTGAAACTGAAAAAGTTCAGAGGTATGGTTCAGATAAATACCCAACAGCGTGGATACCTGTCTGAAGTAGTTCAGACTGGAAATTTAACTCTAGCTGCTCTCCTACAAGACCTGAAGTATTTCTTGATTTGGCTTAGCTGAAAGCCTGATTCTGTAAACATTTACTAGTTATAAGGTATGACCCCAAGACCACTGGAGTCAATGGAAAGACTTCAAGAGACTTTGGATCAAACTCATATTGATAGGCAGTCTGAAGAGTCTGTTCCTTGTTTACTGATTTTGAATAATCCCTCTGAAATCTATGGAACTACCTGTCATGGAAGGTGCTATCCAACATAGGTCAGGGGGATCAGGATTAGGCCCTACAACATCATGGTAGGAAGCACAGAGAACTAAAGTGTTTGCAGGATCAAGCCCTAAATCTGTGAACAACATCTTGGAAACTAAAGCTGAGGAAGAAATGATTATATTGTTTCAATTAACTAATAATCATAATGTTATTTCATTTATGATACTTTCACTACTTACCGCATCTTTGTGAACAGAGGGTCAGAGCTGACTACCACTGAAATCAATAGAGAGGCTCTCACTGACTGCACAGGACTTTGGCGCTCATCTTGAATAAATAAATATTAATACATGATATTTTTTTCTCCTTGATGTATATAAATGATTCCTATCTAGGTTTAAGGGACTTATTGTATGAGCATTAAAAGGAGAATGCAAACCACCTCAATGTTGAGCTTTTTCATTGTCTGCAATCATGTACTGACATCCTTTTGTTAAAACAAATGACATTCAAATAGTAATTAAAGGGATCTTTCCTAATTCCATGTACTTCCTTGAAAATTGTTTTCAACTAAGGAAGTTAATTGTCTCATTTGGCCTATACTTTGCTCTGCCTCTAAACATTTTTTTATTCTGTCATTCTCAATACAAATTTTCTTAGTGTTGTTCATTATTAGCAAATGTTTTCCTTCTCCTCCACCATTCATTATACAGTTATTGTGTATCTTACAATTTAATTTTAATTGCCTCCCTTATTTTGTACAGTATTGCAGTTCTTTATGGAAACAACATGATATATACTCTGTTTTTCTATTCCCAGCTCAGCTTTTTAATGTTGTGTTTGTTAACATGTTCTGATCATTTTCTCACTTTTTGGTTTGCAACCACATTTATTCCCCTGACTGAGGTCTCTAGCTCAATGAGGACCCAATTCTGCTCACTCAGGGTGGTGATTTCCCTGGGAGTTGAAAGTGAACAGCACCTTTCAGGACCGTCTTCATTAAGCTCTGATCCAGCTTCTGTTTAAGCCAATGTGAATCTTTCCAGTGCCTTGAATGGGAGTCGGATCTGGCTTAATAATAATAAATACATAATAAACAATAAAATCATATATCATGTTATTAATAATACGTCACACTTCTATCGTAGGTTCCATCTGGGGATCTTAATCTGATTTATAAACATTTGTGAATTAGGCCTGAAAACACCCCCTCAAGTAGGTAAGTCTTATTATTCCCTTTCCACTAATGGGGAACCTAATCAATGAAGAATTTAAGGAACTAATTCTAAAAGATCCTGAGCAACCTCAATTCTTTCAGTGAGCTCATTAAGCACTATGTAAGATGAAGCCCTAAGGATGCAGTCTTTCTGCCACTGAAGACGATGGTAGAATCCCTCTTGACTTCAGTGGATATAAAACCAAACCCTAAATCTGTGACACATCCAACAACAGAACATATATCTCCTGGCACCTAATCTTGTACTTTCACCACTAGACTACAATTTCATTCTCAGGACTACCTATGATCAGGCTCATTAAATATTAATAATTGTCTTTGTATATACATAACTACTGAATTTGGAGTTAATCTGAAAATTCCTTAAGTATCTCTACTGTGTCATAGTATCACTCAGCAGTACCATATATAGATTTTTTTCCCCAGAATGTATTATGCATATATAGATAAAATTGTGGGATTGACGTTTTATGAAAATGCAAAGCTTTACAGAGACTGACAGTTATAGACCCATTAGAGTAATGTAAAAGAGCAGGACAACCAAGCAGGAACAGTAACTGGAGAGATCTAGCAGGTCACTGTGTGGTTAGGGGGGAACTAGCCCGAAAACATCATGATCCTTTTATTTTTTTTTCTATTTAGAGATTCCTAAGAGTGGTGGTTAGTGTGAGGGTTTCCACTGAATACTCAGAAAAGCCAAATTCAGCAAAGTTCATCGTTATTGATTTTGTCTCAAAACTGGGCTGGCCTTCTGATTCATTGGACCAAATTTGTGATATTAGATGTTCCATCTGTGAGTTGCCTCCCCCATTGGTCCTAATGCCTGAAACAGGGATCAATCCTCTTGCACATTCTATAGGGAGGCAGCACGTCTAGTGGTTACAGCAGGAGACTGGGTATCAGTAAATCTAAATTATATTACAAGCTCTTCCACTGGTTTGCTACATGGATTGTCAGTGAAAGGGATCATTTACTGACAATGTCCTGAGATACCATGGTGATTTTCTCAAACACTTTTATTTACTTCAGATTATGAACCCCATTGTGTAGATACAGAAACTGAAGCTCAATTAGATTATATTATTTATCTGATTATAATTTGACTGCAAATGGAACTTCACCATCTAAAGTAGAACATTCCCTGTCCTGTGCGGAGCAAGAAAAGTATGGAAAACCAAAAGGTGAGGCAATCATTGGAGGGACAGGGACTGAATTTATGCAACATCAGCCACCACTCCAGCACCAGGGACACGCTCTGTGTGTCTGCAGTCCCAGATGTCTGAGGGGTTGAGGCAGAAAGCTGTCAGAGCCAGAGCAAAGGACCACTTTCTATGGCACAGACTCAAAGACTTTAAGGCCAGAACGGACCATTATGATCATCTAGTCTGACCTCCTGCACAACACAGGCCACAGAACTTCACCCAATCACTCCAGTAATAGACCTTTAATCTCAGACCTGAGTTATTGAAGGCTTCAGCTAATGATTTAAAGACTTCAAGGTACAGAGAATCCATCAGCAAGTGACCCATGCCCCATGCTGCAGAGGAAGACAAAAAAAGCACATTACACTGTTTGAGTTTGGCTTCTACCTTGGATGTAGTAATTTATACCTCCATATCAATCTCTTTAGCCACCCTGACATTATCCCTAGTCTCTTCATTAGACTCATTAAAAACGGAAGCAAAGCATTTGATTAGATATTAGGCCGTGCCTGGATTAACCTTAATCTCCATCCCATCCTCAGTGCTTAGCGGTCCCACTTCTTTCTTTGTTTTCTTCCTATTTATATGGCTATAGAACCTTTTGCTATTGATTTTAATTCCCTTTGCAAGGTCCAACTCTACTTGGCTTTTGGCATTTCTCACTTTATCTCTACATGTTCTGACCTTCAAGAGATAGCTTTCCTTGCTTTAAGCCCACATGTATTTTCTAGTGCAAGGTAATACAAAGTGTCGGTTTTATCTTGTATGTCTGTCCATACAAGAATCTCCTTCTCCACAGGAAGTGACTGGGCTGCTGTCATGGAGTCACTGGCAGAACTGCTGCCAGAGATGCTGGTCCAATGGGAGTGAGGATAGATTCTCTGAGAGTACAGACCCAGCAAATGACCCAGTCCTTCTTTGATGCAATGAAACCTGCAAATCTTTCCTTTGGGTTACAGCACAGCTATTGGCTTGAACAGCCACAACCTTAATTTCCTCCATTAGAAAGGGGCTTGGGAATACCCCCTTCCACACAAAAAGAAGCTATGAGTCCTTTCCATTATTTTTCCCTGTAGAAGGGATTTTTTGACACACTGTTTTCATCCCCTTCCCCATGTTCCCTACTATGTTTCTGATTGCACAAAGAAAGTAAGAAACACTGTCTGATTGTTTACCACCCTCCAAACTAATATATCATCAAAAGCTAAGAAAGATCTTTTCAGAGATTACCAAGCCAATCTGTGGCATCTTCATCAACAAAGAACAGAGCCCTCAGGCCACCATAAGATCTAGTCAGAGGGCAGTCTTAAGCGATGTATGACATTGTCTGTCTTTGGTCATAGCTGCATGTGGGATCCTCTTGTTGGCTCCAGATGTGAAGGCTGGTTTCACATTGACTCTGGCCCATTTAAAATTGATTTACAAGGGTCCATGAGTGACATGGCAAATCAAAGTCAGCTACATGCATGGTTCAGTCAGTTATAAGACACTGGTTCCTCATGTCAACTGCAAACCATTCTTCATTCCACATCGACATCACAGAGAAATCTGGGCTGGTCAGATGGGCCACAATGGGTGCCTCAAAGACAAGCATTCTCTTGGGTGGTCGAGAAGGTCTGTGTATTGTGGTAGAATCAGGTTTGCCTTGATTTTTTTATCCATGCTGGCTCAAGATGGATGCATGTATGTTGCTTGATACAGGGAGCTGCAGTACTGCTGTGGGTTGAATCATCCCAGTTATGATATGCATGGTTGAGTGTAGTTGTGTGTCAACCAACTTGATGTGAGATGAATGGAGCCAGACCAGAGCACAATATTCTGCTGCAGAGTAACAGAGGACCAAACCACATGATTGAGTGTTTGAAGTGCATGGCCAATTTGCTTAGAAGATTGTTACGGATCCTCACCTTAGCAACAGTTTCCATCAGGCAGTTAAGATATGTGAGAGATCTATCTGATGTTACTGAGATAGACTGGGTGGGATTCATGTTTCAGTTGTTGTTCATTGAGAAACAGGGTAAAATAAAGTTATCTTTGCAGAATCAACCAAGAATCTCTCTGTCCAGATTCAAGTAGATTAAATGAGTGAGATTTTAGACACCCCATTGAGATTACCCCATTTGCTTGGCGTTTCTTTCCCAATGACTGGCAAAGCTGTGGCCATTCTTCTTTTTTCTAGATATTTATATATTTGCCTTAGGAAAGACTGTGTTTTCTTAAATGAATATGACAAATGAGTTGAGCTGTTGAACAGATGGGTTGAGAGTCAAACAGATGGTCCTACATTTTCATAGGTGAGGTGATCCATAGCCATTTCCCCACATTACAGGAATGCCAGCAGGGATAAAGAAAAAAGAGCAAGAAGAGACCAAAAAACAATATTATAAAATATTAATAACCCCCTGTGATGGGTTAAAGAGCTTCAATTAGTCATTCAAAGGGAAGTATATTTGAAAGACCATGCCAAGACATATTTCAAATACTGTCTACGGGTGAATTGGGCTAAATCATAGTTAATACTAAAAGGGATCATGGTTTAATTTATGCTCTGGATAGATCCAAGCATTATTTGTCATAGGAAGTTAAAAGAATAGAGGAGTAGCGGCTAACCAGATAAGTCTTTCAATATTCATTATATCTTTTTAAAAAGGCAGAACCAATGGTCTGAAGGCATCCTTTGAGTTCAGGTCTCCAGATACTACTAATAATGCTACTAACCAGGAAACAGATTGTGCTCCCAATATTCATGGGAAGGAAGTATGTGCAAAAGAGGGGATAATCCCAACAGTAAGTGCCACCCTCTGGTTGAAACTTGGAAAGATCTTGATGGATTGCACAGATGCCATGTTCAGCTCTCCTTCATTAAAGATAGAGACCTTATAACAAAACACTTTGCCTCCCCCAAAAGCGTAATTCTAGTCATTAATACTGCCATCTTAGATTCTATCTCTCTCCTTACTAACTATCTGCCTGGAAATTTTTCTTGATATGGAGGCCAAACATCTTTGTTAATTTCATCCCCTTACACCAAGCAGCCTACCTTTGTACAATCCTATATATAATCTCTCTCTCCCTTCTTGGTGTTTACAAGAGTTATTTGTAAACTATTATCACATTTTCCTTCAGTCAGTTGTTGCTTAGCCAGTCTACACACATTTAACTCTTTTAATCTTTCCTTATAAGGCAGTCCCTCCAGCACCATAATCCTTTTTGCTGCTCTGTGCTGAACTCCTCCAGTTTGCCCATATCTTCCAGTAATGTGATGCCCAGAAGTGAACACACTTCTCTTACGTGTTTGTGTATGTGGTGGAAAGCTATGCATTTTTATCTGTTGCAACAAAAATCTCATATTTACATAACCCACAGGGAAATTCCGATCCCCATTCTATACCTTATCAAGCTCCAGTTTTGTATTCTCAGGGCTTGAGAATGATTACATGGCTGAATGCTTTAATAATCTTCTGCTATATTAGCAAATATATGATGATTACATAATCTAGAACAAAATAAATCCCTACCAAAATGCTATTAAGGATAATCTGTGGCACTTTGTATAAAGTCCTTCATAAATATTATTCATTTAGAGCAAGCCTTGCAAATTCCAAAATGAGTTCTTTTATTACTTATCTGAGAGTCAGGAGACACATCAAGGTCCTGGAATGGCCAAACCTGCATTAAGCACTTAAGCCAAGTGATCAGAAGAAATTAAGATATATCCAGTTTAAACACTTGACGTTTACATTAAAGCACAGCAGACTTTCTTCACAGAATGTAAACACTGCAGACTTTTTCAATTTGAATTGTCTTCAGGCAAAGATGAAGCTGCCCCCTGCCCCTGCATGTGATCCCCCACAATCCACATGTGAGTACCTTTCCAAACATTCTACATCCCAACTGAGGTGATTTGAGCTGTAGGGGACTCAACGGGAGCCCCTATTTAAGAGACTCAGGCTTGGGGTCCATGAAAGACAATCTCTACTTTCACTTAAAGTGAGGAAAGGAGGGAGTAAATTTCTAGCCCTTTCCTTTGCAGTGAGAGCCTTGGAAATGTAAACTGATGGGAGCTAATATAAACCAACGTAAACCAAGCAAGGAGCAAGCAGCTGGACTTCACTTTGGCAGCAGGAAGCTGTGGGGAGCCTGAAGTCCCAGTCTCCTCCCCACTCCCCCCCAACCGCATTACACATATACTCTTTCAATGACAAATTAGTCAGTTATGTTTAAGAACCATCTTGCTGAGCTGCCTCAAAATCCCGGCAGACCCCCAGGAACAGCTGTGGGATTGTGATAGATAAGAATAGGGGAGACAACAAAAAGATTGTTTCACAGGCTCTCTCCAGAGAATGCTAAGGCCAGTTCTTCCATTGCCACAAAAAAATCCTTTTTTCATCTATAGTTGATGAGAAAGTGAAAGCCCCTCCTTTTAAATTGAAAGATAGCCATGGTCATCCATGCATTTGTGATCTTCAGGCTTGATTGCTGTAGTATTCTGATCTGTAACAAGGAAAGATTTATTATTGTTATTATTATTATTATTATTATTATTACTATTATTATTATTATCTGACAGGAATAGAAGAAGAGGGGAGTGTGTTTTATTTGGGATTTCCACCTTTATCTCTGACAGTGGTAGAAAAAATTTTAGGGAGCCTTTTGTTAAACACTACTCACTATCACTTAATATTCATCTAGAAGTAGTTACTGTGGTACTTACGGCCATATCAGAACCTGAATAGGCTAGACTAGAACACACTTACCACTGGTGACATTTTGTGACCTTTTGCCATTACGTGTAAATAATTTTCCCTAAACTAAACTGAATGAAAATGACTTCTATAAAATTGCCAGCCTTGATGGCGAATTGTTTACAAATATTCATACGTAAGTGTCAAAGTGAGAAAAAGGATTTAGTGCAATTGTGTTCAGGGTGTTTATTGAAAAGAATTTCTCCCTACTGGGGCAAAGAATTCTGACAAAGCCACTCACAGCTATAACTGTAACTATGAGGCTTTAGTAGCTTCCACAGGTACTTCAGTGAACAACACAATGGATGGTGGACCATGTATGTTGCAGTAGACAGTGGATCAACTGCTCCTCTTCCATTTCTTCCCATGCTTAACTCTTACTCTGTCTCTAGACTTGGTTGTGTAAGGATGTTGAGGGAGCCCGCATAGAAATGGGCTTCCCAAACTTTGTCTTATCCCCTACACAGAACTGCACCCATTATCCTGCATGTGGGGTCCTATGAGGCTGCAGAAGAGGGAGGGGGAAGGGCAGGATTGGCTACTTGCGATGTATAAATTCTCTTATCTCCATTCCACTGGGCAAAAGGGGGAACTTTTCTCAGGAAAGTGACCCCTCCTTCCTTTCAAACCTTTATGAAGTTCAAAAACTGAACTGGATTCCTGTAAAAAAAGCAAAAGTAAAAAGCAAAGGAGGGTGGGATGTGGGGAGGAACCTTAAATAATGCTCAGTGAATTTAACACAGCATTGGAAGCCATTTTCCAAGTACTTGAAGATACTCCATCAAAACAAAGACAAAAGGGGAACTCATGGAGTCAACTCAGTTAAATACGGAATCACAGTCTCGAAAAGGATGGTGTTTTTCTTGGTGCTTTCAGACTATCTGCACTGTGATAATGATAGTGTGTTTGGATCTGAATTGTTACATCCCTTGATCTTTGAACTAATCCACTAACTTGCATTCAATTCTCATAGAAGACTGAGCTCTGTGTGTTTTTGTTCAACACTAACATTCTCTTTATGGAAGCTTCAAATAACTCAAGGTCAAATCCTGAGCCCGATCATTTCTACAAATGCATCAGCTTGGAGGATCCTTGCTATATTGAATTCCTCCCATCGTGTGAAGGGAAATAAGCCACCTGCCTCTAGAGCACTGTCTCCCCCTGGCCCAAGCACTTGGAGCTGGGGTTCCACAGTAAGGAGGGGGCTGAGGGAAAGGAGATCACCACCTGCCTCCCAAACTCGAGAGGAATTCAGCATGCAGCTAACGCAGCAGAAAGTAACCATCTCAGGATTCTCTAACACTGGCTATGGGGAGCTGCACTGCTCATGAGCAGGAAGGGAGTACAGGAGGCTCCAGAGCCACCAGGAAGCCATAAGATCTTTACAAAGATAGCCTTGCTTCCTGCAGTTCTCCAGTATCCACTGGGCTTGGGCTCATAATCCACACATGCTTGTTATGGGGAGAAGGCAGAGTAAATTCCACTCCCCAAGGAAACTCCATGAGAATCCCTCATTAACCCCTCTCCTGGCAGCTATTTCCATGGGAGATAACATGAAACCTCTTAAGAAGTGCTGAGAGTCTCTTGAACAACTGGCCAAGTGGCTAAATACTGCGAGGTGCCAACCTTGCTAGGAGTTGACAGAACTGAGCACTTCAGAAGTAGGTCCCCAGCTGGTACAGTAAGCATTAAAATAACAAATCCCCAGTTTGTCTGGAGCTACATACAATACTTAGATTGAAGAAATAATACACTGCACTTGAGCTGATAAAACAGCATTACTGTAAAAGACAGATAAAGGGAAGTCAGCTTCCCTTTGAGACCAATGGAGCTGATATTTAAGTAGCTTAGACCAATTCCTGCTCAACTGACTCTTGCAAATTGTCTCACTGGGCTCAATAGGACTAGCTATGTGGGTAAGGAAAGTAGAATTCAGCTTCCTTCATTGTGTGTTTGTAGTGTAATGGGTTTGGTTATAGATAGTTATGATTTGTTTCTTTGAAAGTTTCAGTGTGTTCTGAGAGTGGAAGGAAGGAAGGAAAGAAGGGACAGCTACAATTTACACCCTTGACTAAAGGTTTCAGAACACCTGAAAAGGGACAAAATGTCAGGGCAAAATTCATACATTTTAAAACAAGACACGTTTCCAACCCTGAGCTGTTAATAACACCTTAGAACATAATCTTAGGGCATGCCTACACAGCTATAAAATACACAGGCCACTGAGTCTCAGGCCCAGATCGGTTTGACTTGAATTCCCAGGGCTCAGGCTGTGGGGTTAAAAATAGCAGTCTAAACATTTTGGCTTGAGCTGGAGCCCGGGGTCAGAGACTCTCCCCCCATGCTGAGTCTCAGAGCCTGGGATCTAGCCCAAGCCCTAATGTCTATATTGTAATTTTATAGCTCCACGAGCCCAATTCAGTTGACCTGGGCCAGCCACAACCATACTGTGGGTCTTTTATTGCAGTGTAGTCATGCCTTAAATCCCCAGTCCTGCAACGTGGTGCCCATGCTGAGCCCCGTTGACGTCAGTTGGACTCCACAAAGGTACAAAGGTCTGCATACATGGAGTTATTTGCAGGATTGGGTCCTAATTTTCTATAGCAGTGGCAATTTAATACACCAACTCTTTTCTGTTTAAAACTTGGAATTATTGGAAAAACAAACCAAACCAAACAAAAAACAAACAGAAATGAAACAAACAGACATCCTCCCCACCATGACAGAATCTCTGACGAATAGATTTTTAAGGTCTCCAGTTCCATCTTGACTTCAACACCAGAATAAACAGGGCAGACATCCAGCAAACCCACGTCCACATTTGAAAACTAATTGCAAAGTCTTAGAAGAGCAAGTAGATCTAAAGAACAAGTCGTCATTTACTATGCAGCTTTATACAATGCTACAATTGAAATGTCCCAGATTATGAGAGGAAAATGGAAAGCATAATTTGAGCAAAGTGCTCCAGAAGATGACTTCAGAATGGATATAATTCAAAATGCACCTGTCAGTATCTATTTAACATCATGGAAACAATGCCTATGGAAACTGATCACCACAGCAATTAACAACAAAATGAACTAAAACAGACCCCAACTTCCCCATGAGAAGATGGGGCAGATAGGTTTCTAATACAGATGAGCAAATCACTTCCAATGAATAATTCTATTAATTTTGCTTTTTTTCTGTTTTTTAATTGTCTGTGAATATATTGCATAACTCTGCAAATTTAATTGTTCCTTGATATTATTCATGAATAGTTTCAGCAACTAATTTCTAGTCTACTGAGTGAATTGAGGTTTGTTATACAATTCACTATAGGCCTGATCCAAAGTTAGTCAAGGTCTGTGGAAAGACTCTCATTTACTCCAATGAGCTTTGGGTAAAGTCCAGTTGGTGCTGTGTTGTGTTTGTTATACAAATTAGAGTGAATTTCAGTTTGTCTATTTGATTCTGAAATTTAGAATTTGCAATTTACACAGTAGTTACATCCAGGCACAGGATAGGAAACATTGCTGCATGATTTTGTTACTAGCTCACACAGTACAAACTGAACTGTGAATTTTACTCTTGAGTGCCTAATTTAAAGTTCACTTTTGGCTCATATTTGAACATTCATTCTTAATGTTAGTGACACAAAAGAGGCCATCGACACCTTTGAATTGAGTTGTCAAATACATCCCTAAAGAAAAATGTTTCCACCACTCACTTTACAGTAGTCACTACACACTCATTCTTCTGGGGCTGCACACAAAGCCAGACATTGGGTCATACAGCCAGACAGAGCGATTTAAAGAAAACCTTTGAACATACATTTTTATAAATACCCAACCTATTATGTTCTAGGAGACACTCATGCCCCAAATATATAACATTCAAAGGAAGGTATTTATTCTGAATATTAACAATAGCAGCAAGAAAATGCACCCCTACATTATGACTCAACCCTACAATTACTATGCAGCTGAACAAAATTTGAGACTTCTGAGATAGGAATAGATGGCAACTTAGATTAGACAGTCAAGCTTTTTTTTGGTTTGTTTCTTTTTTTCCTGAGTCACTTGTAATATACAAAAAAAGACAAAGAGGCAAAACTACAAGGCACATTTGTTGTTAATTTCTCTTTTATGTACTGAATAAATCACACCTGCATACTTCCCTAAGTATAACATTTCTGCACAAAATATCCATGTACCTATGTATATATAAAACCTCTATGACAACTACCTGTGGGCCAATTACTATATACACAAAATACCTATGCCTACAGGGGTGCTAGAACAATTTTTTTAGTGGTAGAGCGGAGAACTATTGAAGCAAACTGTAAACCTTGTATATAATGGAAACCATTTCAGGCCAGGCAGTGAAGCAACACTCCCTGTGCCCTTTTTTCCAGCACCTATGTACGCATATGCATGTGTATTGGCTATTTTGCACCAAGTACCTGTGTATATTCTTTTTTCAGAGCCACATTTCATCAAGTACCTGTGAATATATGTTCTTATCTGTATGTAAACATAAACTTCATATCTTGAAATCTAAAACCTTTCCCTTATGCTTATTTGTCTGCCTGATCCTGCACCATGCTACTCAGTAAGAGTTTTCTCACTGATTTCAGTGGGCTCAAGGTTGACCCCCTAAATATCTATCTACAAATAAAGAATGAAATATCATTTGGGAGGCGTTTTTAAGCTCCTGAAAATTGAGGACTCATGTAACATTAGCTGAAGGAATGCCACAGTGCAAGGCATGGGCTGTGCAAGCTTCACACTCTTTGTTATTGTAACACCTCATTGACTAGAACCTCCTTCTCCTATTCTAGACCTGATCTCACAAACAGCTCTACTAAAGCATCTGAGTCTTGACCTACAGAATCCATAGGTACATTTCATCCCTGTACCCACACCATAACATCTGTACAATTTCTATCCTGAGCAGCAGCATGCATTCCTGTTTCACGCTTCAGGCCCCACATAACAATACTGATGTATCATAACCCTGACTGTAACATCCTTTGCTATTCAAAGAATCATGGAAATGAATAAATCAAAGATGAAAAAGAAATGTAAAAGAACTATAACATCACCTAGTCCCTCTGCCTGCTAATAGATTGTTCTTTGTAATGTGTAATTTGATTCTTGATCCAATCTTGTTTTAATAGTCTTATTCCAGGGAACACTATTCCCCTACCTAATACATCCCATTGTCTGGAAGTTTCTTTTTGATATTCATCCTATGTTTTTCTCTCAATCTTGTTTCATTACTGTTACTTAGCCCTGGCCTTCTACACAGCATGTTACTCTAGATCTGCAGCATTTCATACTGCCTTCATCGTTAGAATCTCCTATGAAGAAATTACCAGTGGTGCTGAATTACACCAATGGATATGTCTTCTAGAAATGCTCCAGTGGCACAGGTGCAGTGCTGCACTGTATTGCATCTACTGTATCTACTGTATCTTCTGTATTGTAGATACTTACTGCAATGACAGAAGGGTTCTTCCATTACTGTAGATAGAAAATATATTCTTTTTACACATTTTTTGCTCCATACAGTGGCTTTAAAAGGATATTTCCAGGCTATGTACCAAATTATGATCTCAGTGACATTGAGGTAAAAATGAAGTAATTTTCCTGGTTGTTTTATCAGCTCAAGTTGCCTGGGCTGAAAATGGGGACTTTACTCTGTCAACATGAGATTTATTCTGTAAACAAATATATTCGTTTACCACACATTGATTTCAAACAAACTTACTATATTTCTATTATATTTTGGTTTAGTGCACAGAAACCAGCCCAAACCTGTGTTCAAAATTCAAATCAAATCCAAATTGAACCTTTGATGGAGTTCAAGAAAGTTATTTTTTAATCAATTTTAAATTCTATTTTCCCATGGCTTTGTGTTTCTTGGTTCTAGCTGGAAGTAGAGATGCTGAAATATCTTGATAAGTTCTGTAAGCAGTTGTATGTCAAGCCTAAGAATAAATTGTAATAGCGGAACTCTCACAAGACAGGTTGTTAACTCAAGACAGCCAGCTGAGATCTGTAGCCACAAGAGGCAAACTTCTCAACCTTTTTATCATCAAGCACCTGAATATGATCTCAGTTCCACTTGTATAAATTAGGCATAAATCCAGTCAGTCAGGGGAGTTCCCCCAGTGTGAAACTAATGCAAGTAGATCAGAATCAAGCCCCAAATTTGTAGCAACAACCTCCTAAATGTCTAGCAAAGGATTAACACTTACAGCAGTTTTTTCCTGGTTTGTTTGGTTTTTGCCATGCAAACCATACAAATGTACAGCTAAGTCACTGAAAACAATAGCCATTTTATGATTTCCATAGTGTCAGAAGTACACAGTATGTGTGCATTTGTTTTATCTAATTATTTTTATTTCATTGGAATAGAAAAAGTTACCCAAGGCCAGCTCCACAGGGACTGTAAGTCATCATAGTTCCATTGCCCCCTTGACTTCAATGGAGCTGTGCTGATTTACATCAACTGAAGATCTAGTCCAACATTCATCAGATAAGGTCTGATTCTCTTCTTGCTAAGTTTTACACTGGTGTAGTTCCATTGGTTTGATTGGAGTTACCACTAATTTACACTAATATCAGTGAAGAGAGAATTAGGTTCATAGTCACCTCTAGAGCTGAACAGAAATGGTTTTCTATAATGGAAAATGTTTTGAGATTTTTTTCAGAAATATTGCTAATACTGACTTGGGGTGAACATCACAATAGAAACAATTTTCAAAAACCAACAATCTGGGAGGGAAAGAAACATTTCAGTGAAAAAAAATATTGTGTGTCATTTTTTACTTTCTTTAGTTATTTACTGTAATTAGTTTACATTTTGAAAAAAAAAGTCATCTCAAAGTCATCTTAAACTCCCAAAAATATGATTTTTCCCATTACGAAAATGTCAAAATGGGACGTTTTGGCAATTTTGAAACTTTCTCCCCCCATCTTTTTTTTTTAAATGAGAAATGTGTCTAAACCAATCCTTTCCCACTAACAGTTTCAGTTTCAACCTATTGCCATTTTCTGACAAAAAACATTTTTTCAAAACATTCCCAACCAGCTGCAGTCAGTTGCAAACTCTGCCTTCTTTCCTTGCCTCTCACTACTTGGCTTCTTCCCCTTAATCTCGCCCTAGGTTCTATCTTCCAATTTCCATGTTGCTTTTATGGCCTAGACAACAGAACCCTATGTGGACACCTATCGCAGGGCATATAAAGTTACAATCACCAGCACATGATTCACTGGTCAGAAAGAAGAGAAACTTGAGTAGACAGAGGAAAAGCACAGGAGTACTTTACATTTTCCTGCCCAACAGCCCTTTGAAGCCTTTCCATTGACTTCTTGGGACCTGGATCAGACTCCGGATATGAAGCACTTCACAAAACTTCAGTGCTTTAGTGAAATTCACTTCACGTTAGACAAACATCCCAAACCTGGAGTGCTTATTGCAGCCACACTACCAAACTCTTTGAAAATTCTCCTCACAATTTCTACCAGATTTTCAGCTCTAAAAAGTATTTTATGTAAACATGACTGTGTTCACCTTTGTAGTTACAGAGTGATTTGGTCCAAATTAGCCCTTGTTTGTTAAGCTCTAAAGTATGTTTCAATGTTCATCTTCCCTTTCTGGTGGGGAACTCTGTTGTGGGGTAGGAGAATACATTTTGTTATCTCTTTTGAGAACAGGGCCTCCATTCAGGACAGCATCTAAACATATGCTTAAGTCCATCCCTATTCAACACAGCACTTAAGCACATGATAAATTTGAAGCCCATGCTTAAATTTCACGGAAGTCCCACCCACATGTCTAAAGTTAAGCACATTCATAAGTGCTTTGCTGAATAGGAATGTAGGAGTTTGTTTATGTAAGTGTACATTATGTATTTTGAGATAGATGGGAGTGTCCAGAGCCTGGAATGTGTACTCTTTTATTAGTTATAGTATAAATAGAAGTGATATGATCTTTGAGACAAATTCTGCTTTCATTTACCCTGGTGTCTTTTACACTTATCGTCGATTGACTTCACTTCATTCAGTCCATATTTACACTGATGTAAAGGAGAGCAGCAGCTGGCTTTTGGCATTCAGATGGAAAGAAAGAAGCAGAAGTTAAATTGCCAGATTGCTCATATTACAGTCTCTGCATTTACAGAAAATCAAAATTCATTTGAGAATCCTTTTCTTTTTGTTATGTTTTGGGGGGGAGGGGAGCGGGATACGATGTGGAAGGGGTAGGTGATGGTGAATGTGATATCACCATTTATAATGTCAAGTATATCTGCCACAGGAGATTAACATTCTTTTCCCTCCCAGAAGCAGACTTGCTTGAAATCTCTGGGACCTCAGTGTGTCCTCAGATAGTATAAAACCTCAAAGAAAGATAAATGGAGCTGCCATTTCAGGGAGAGGGACTTGAGATTTTGGCAGAATTTGTAGAAATCACTTGGAAGCCTTCAATCCCTCTTCTCTGTTGGAGGTAGGAGAGGTTAAACCTCTAATGGAAGAAGTGAAACTGACAAAGCCCACTAACTAAATTGAATCAGTCAGTATCAACGTGTGTAAGTGACAAAGAGGCAAGATGAAAGATTGGGGTAACTATTTATTTTCAATTTTTAATAGCCTTTTATTTGTGGTTGTCATGCCGATGTTTTTTAATAGTAATTGCCTTTCTCTGTATGGTTTATTTTTAATGAGCCCTTAAAATGGAGCATAAATATTGTAAAATCACAACAGTAATTATCCTGGTTGAATTATAAAGGAGTGTAAAAACAGGACACTGCTACATTTAAGGGTGGAATGCACATTTGATAAAATTATTTATCATATGGTTAAGATCACAAACCAGGAGCATAACTGACTTTCGGACTTAACATTTACAAATTGATTGTGAGCATTATTTTGAGCCTAAGGGACAGATTTTAAAGGTATTTAAGCATTGGTCTGCTCAGCATTGCATGGCCTAATGGTCTTAGGTGGCAAAGTCCCTGTAGGCCTGATTCATCTCTGCACTGACATTAGTGCCAATTCAGGGACAGAGGGGAAGCAGTTTGAACACCCCCAATTCAGGAGCTTCAGAGGATGGTTCAGTCCCTGGCAATGGCTAGGACATTCATATAGTGCTTTGCAAAGGCACATATTCAGGGTGTAAGGACACTCCCACACCCCCTCTCATACCCTTCTGTATCCTTCCTCTTCAGCTCCTTCAGGCCCCATTTCTGATCTGCCCCCCATACCTATCCTGGAATGTCCCCTGGACATGGGGCTCCTATGGAGGCCATGCACAACTATCAGATTTGCTCCTCAACGTAGGACCTTTTGCACTGGGGGTATTCCCCAGGTAGGGAGAAAGCTTACCCCTACACTGAGCTCCTTTTGGTACTAGGAATTATGGAAATGTGCAGTAAATAGAAAACAAAGACATCACAATATCAGAATTACCTAAATGGCAGCACTGCCGTTAGCTATTAACTATAGTGTATAGCACTTGCATAGTACTTTATGTTTTCAAATTATTGTTCAGGAATTAATTAAACCTAGCTACCAGTCACCAACTACTGTTTGGAATCTTTCTCTTTAAAAAAAAAAAAAGTATTAGTATTTGGTGAAGCTTTTCAGTCAATCTCCAAAGTGCTGCATTGTCCCCTCCTCCTCCGAAAAACAAAATCAAAGGACAAACAATACCATCTGGTTGTTTTGATCTTAATGAATATTATGCTTTTGGTTTGTGGTCAGTAGCTTCTGTTGCTCAATCCAAGAAGTCATCAGAAGTGGAAGGAAATGTCATTGCCATTTTTCTGTGCAATGTTTTGAAATGCTTTGAAATAACTCAGTCAGAAATGTGGCCTAAAATATGTCCATTGAGTCTGCTGCTCCCTTGGCTCTAAGACTGCCTTATCAATCATAACTAAGAGAGGATACACAGAAACATGTGGTCTATAATACATTGGGCAGACAGTGACAAGTCTCAGATGATTGTTAAAGGCTGAACTTCCTACTTTTTTGTTTACACAGTATCATTGGTATCAACCATTTGACTTTTAGTTTAGCAATTTGGGGGCATAACTGACCTTTTTCCAAAAGGGGTGAGTTGACAGATAACCTCTTCTTTTAATTGTTGTTTATTTCATCCTAGAATCTCATCAGGATTGGAAAAACCCCTCATACTAAATGCTGTAAAAAACACATGGTGAGATACAGTCCTGATCACAGAGCTTAACATCTAAGTAGATGAAGGGAGGGAGGGGAAACAGAGACCAGAAAGTTGCCCAATGTCATACAGCGTGTCAGTGGCAGACCTAGAATGAGAAAACCTGATCTCTTGTCTCCCATAGTTGTCTCCCTATGCCATAGTTTCTCAGCCTGAGGCCTGAGACACAGGCAGAGGGTACCCGGGGAATAACAGAGTGAAGGGGAGGCGGGCAGCAGCAGCCCACTTCCCACCTGGTCACAGCTCTCAGCTGGAAGGCAGGCGGCAGCCACTAGCTTCTGGGGGAGGCAGGCAGCAGCTCCCCGCTTCCTGTCAGGTTCCAGCTCCCAGGTGGGAGGCCGGTGGCAGCCTCCTGTGTCTTGCGAGCTGGGCTCACAGCAAAGTGGCTGCCACCCATGCCCTGTCTCCGAGCCAAGGGACAGACTCTAGCGCCCCGGCTTGAAGATGGGCAGCAGCCAATTGCTCACATCCCTGGGTCCCAGCCGGCGTGGAAGCCTCCTCTGCCCCATCTCGGATTGAGTGGCAGTTGCCCATCTCCTGAGCTGGCAGCCAGGTGGTAGCCACCTGCAACTTGCCCAGGTGGCAGCCTTCATCCCTGGCTCAAAGCCCAGTGCCCAGAAAACTTGACAATTTCACAGCTCTAGCTGAGCCGTGAAATTGACAACTAAGACAGCCCCAGATTTCACCAATTACCATCTTCTCTCTTTCTCTCACCCTCTTTTCTTGTCTCTCTCCCACCCCTTCCTCCTCTCAAATCTACGGCAAAAAATTTGGCGTGGCGCTTTATATTCCCCAGCATTGGCGTGCCACTCAAAGCCTCCTAGCTTTGGCCAACATCACATCTAGCCCAGGTACATACTTGAATTGTGCACCCCGATGTAAAGGTGGTAACCCAAGCCACACTAGATCTGACATCTGTCCTATCATGGCCTTATATACTCAGCCCTTCTTCCAACATATGGCTCACATTAGTATGTAAATATAAAATCCCGTGGAAAATTGAGTGTTGGGGTACTTATTAAAATTTTCAGAAGTTTGGGGGAACTTGCTACTTAAAAGGTTGAGAAACACTGCCCTATGCCATGCTTCCTCCCCTTTCTCTGATGTATTTCTCATATTCTATCAGTATCATCAGAATATGTACACAAATAACGTAAAAAACTACATGTCTTTTCTTCCACATCCCACCATTCCCTTTAGCTTAGGTTATAACTCTTTGGAGAGGGACTGTGTGGTTTCTTTTCTAAGTCTATGAAGTGCCTAACACACTTTTAACCACTATAAAATCAATCAATATAAATAATAATTATTGATAAAAGTCAGCAACACTTTATCTAACAATGAAATGCAACCACCACTAGGGTGGAACAAATCATTTATTTAGCAGCACATGGCAACACCACACAACATTTTACCATAGGCAATGAAGACTACTGTATCCAGTTGAAACTACAGGGACCACAAGCAGGTAGAATGTAACTTGGACGGTTACTAGGGTCCTCAGTAGAAAGACCATTTTTTAATATAAACTTCATTTTTTGACTGATGCTAGTGTTGGGTATGAATGTGCAGGTGCTGGGTGTTGTTGTGGCTTGTGTTATACAGGAGATCAGACTAGATGACCTGGTGTCCCCTTGTGACCTTAAACTGCATGGCTAGTGTGATAGCCTAGAAATGGAAATCTTTGATTTCTCCCTACAAAGGGCTGCATGGGAAGTTGACAGCTGCTCACATGCTGTTCTGCCACTGTACCTCAATACTAAACAGGTGGCCTCTGTGCTGATGCTATTCTGATGGCATTCTGATGATGGATTTTGTGCTGTAGACATCAGTCTATTAATAATGTTATTATTAGTTTTATTACCCCCTTTACCTGAGCAGTTAGCCAAAATATCAGGGCTGTTGGATTGTTCCAGTTAGGAAGTTGGTCATAGAGTCAGGTATTTTTGATGCCGTCCAGTTTATTCACAATGTACAAAGTCCTGTTTCACTGAATATATCAGGATTACATAGGAGGCGGTTTCTTTGCTCACAGTTCTAAGACTCTCTCAGTCAGCACTCTGCCCAAATGTTCTCTCTGTTTTTTTCCCTCAGGACCATACTCCAAGTACTTGTTCAGTCTGTGTTCTTGGCTTTTTACTTCTTCTGCATGGCTGTTTCTCTAGTGTTTTTTTGCTGTTTCTCACTCTCTCATGTACATATCACTGCTAACAACAATACACAGCACAAACCCTCTGCCCACATGTAACTTGTATGCACCTTTGTTTGGGTTGTGATATGTGCCTTTGTTTGGGATGGAGGTCCCCATTGTTTCAGATACTGTTCAATAAAGAAGCCTAATAATTTCTTGCTATCATCCTAAATTAAGGCCAGCTGTTACACCCACCAATTTCAGTAAGGTTTAACCTGACCCATAACAATATTATTTGCTTTATGGTAGAACCCCCATTGTGCTACAGCCTTATGAATATACAGGAATACACCATTCCAGACCCAACAAGTTTCCAGTCTAATCCCAGTCCATTAAGAATTGGATTGAGACCTCCAACTGATTTCATGTCATCAAAACAGCTGTTCCAGACTAGCCCAGCTCCACATTGTCATACAGGTGAAAGGATCCATGCCCCATTGCTAATCTTCTGCTCCATTCAGCCCCCTGATTAAAAATAAAACAAAAGATAAGAGAAAAACACTTTCTAATATGCTTTCAAAATACTGTGAATTAATAGACATTATAACTGAGAGGCAGATGTTTTCAACTAAATAAACTATCACACAACAGTGATGTTATCTCTGAACAGATCACCTTACATCAAACCCTGCCAAGTTATTTTCTAAACCCCATAATTGAAAAGATTACTGTGAGTCCTTAAGTACAGTGTATCAGCATGGGACCATTTGCCTCCAAACAGGAGAAGGTTTACATGCAGAAGCCTCATATAGTCAGCCACAAGAAGTAAAGATACCAGAGGTTCAGTATTCAAAAGTCAGGCGTTCATGGGGTGTGCACAAAATTGCTACCCCAGAGATTTAGCAGCAGCTCTGCAGACCAGAGAGATTTTTGAAAAGTGTGACACATTCTTTATTCTTTTCTTTTAAGTGCTTTTTTCCTGTGCTTGTATGTGTGAAATTAGTGCTCATAGAAGGTACTTGATTGACAGCTTTGAAGAATAAAATTTTATATTTATTCACTGACTAGGTACGGTACAGGCAATGGTGGTTCTGGCTTTTCTCACATTGCCCCAGCAATGTGCCTCAAACCTGACAAGGAAAGGCCATCTCTGGGAGTCAGTGTCCATTATAGAGTTATAGGACTCTACCTACCTACCAACTAATATGTCCTGGGATTTCAAAGAAGCCTAAGAAAATTAGACACCCACATTTCATTGAGATTAAGGAGCTTAACTCTCTTAGGGTATTTCTACACTGGAGTTGAAGATGTAATTTCCAGCTTGAGTAGACATATTTGTGCTAGCTCAGATTGAGTTAACACACTAAAAATATCAGTGTAGTCATGGTTGCATGGGCAGCAGGAGGAGCTAGCTGCCCCAAGTATGTACCTAGGTTTCAGATGGGATTGTACTCAGGGTAGCTAGTCCATCCTGTCTCCCTTGCAGCTATGTTTATAACGGGAGGTCTTAGAGTTGAGGGGTGTCTGGCTGCCAGCCCTGAGGACCTCTCCCTCTGTGGAGCATGCCGAAAGAAGCAGGTGGAGCTCCGGAACCTTGAAGACCTTCGGTCCCATGCCTTCGTTCAATCCCGCATCCATCTTCTACAGGTGAGGGACCGTGGCTCCCACTTTTTCTACACCCTGGAGAAAAAGAGGGGTGCTAAGAAGCATGTCACCTGCCTTTTGGGTAAGGACAGCACCCCCCTCATGGATCCAGTGAAGATGCGTGGGAGGGCCAGGGCCTTCTACGGGGCCTTTTCTCCCCAGACCTGACTGACGCCAACTCCTGCATGATGCTCTGAGACGAACTGCTGTCAGTTGGTGTGGGCAACCGGGACCAGCTGGAGTTCCCTCTCACTCTGGCCGAGCTCTTGGAAGCCCTCCATCTCATGCCCACTAACAAATCCTTGGGCACGGACAGGCTGACTGTGGAGTTTTACCGTGTGTTCTGGGATGTTCTTGGGCCGGACCTTGCCACCATCTGGGCCGAGTCCTTGGGGGCTGTGTTCACCTTGCTGCCAAAGAAGGGAGACCGCCATGATCTTAGGAAGTGGTCTCACTCCTCAGCATAGAATATAAAATCATAGCTAAGGTGATCTTGCTGTGTCTGGGATCCGTGCTGGCGGACATGGTCTACCCTGACCAGACTTACACAGTTCTAGGCCGTACAATTTTTGATAACCTTTATTTGGTCCGGGACCTCCTTAAGCTTGGGTGTAGGAATGGTCTATCGTTCACCCTCCTGTCCCTGGATCATGAGATGACATTTGACAGGGTGGACCACAGGTATTTCCTGGGATCAACACCCTGGTCCTTACCCTGAGTTTCCTGGCCTACCTCCAGAAGCTCATTCTGGAGTTCTTTTGGCCAAGATTGCACTGGGTCTCCGCAGGGGTCCTGAGTCTGCCCCTGGAGGAAGGGGGGCAGGGCCTGTGCTGAGTCCACAGCCAGGTCCATGCCATCTGCCTTCTGGCCCTGCAGAAACTCATTTACAGTGCAGGTGGTCCGGCGTGGAGCAATGTGGCGCACATCTTTTCTGCCTCCTCTGAGGGCTCTGATATGACCGGCAGCTCTTTTATCTCCATCTGCGAGGTCTTCTGAGAGATCTCTCCGAGCTGCTGGTCTTCTACCAGGATGTCCTCTGGACCTGGAGGCTGGTCTTGGCAACCAGGTTCATAGCGGCTGCCAAGGGGGTTGATCTCCTCGTGGAGCCCTGCTACACAATCCCCATCTCGGTGTGCAGGTGGCAGAGTCCCTCCCGATTCCCGTAGACTGGTCCTGGCAGGCACCACCAAGATTGGAGACCTCCTGGACTATGACTGGGAGGACTGGATGGATCCCCAACCCTGGATCGGTGCATGGGGCTCTCCATCCTTCGAACCCCCCTGGCAAGTACTCCAGGAGGTGAGAGCAGCCTTACCTGACTGCTGCTCCATCCTACCTCAAGCAGGTCCTGCGAGAGGGTGCTCCCCACCTGTCCCCTCACTCCAGGCCCTCCAGACCTTTTCGTTGGACCCCTGCCCCGCGAGCCCTCCCTGGCCGTCCCCTCCACACAGCCCAAGCAGGCTGCAGGATCTGCAGCCAGTGCACTTCTGAATCATGCTATGGGCACACCTGTACATGCTCATGCTCCAAACTCTCTATTTCCTTACCCTTGTGTCCCACCCTGACACCAAGTGGCGGGACCTCTTACCACCTGTAGAGGGTGAGGCACCTCGGTGGGCCAGTTTGTATTCCACCTTGGTTCCACAGACTGCTGGGGATATTAGCTGGTGGTCCTTCATGGAGCTGTGAACATGGGTGTGTACTTGGCACGGTTCACCTCTCGTCCGACATCTGTCCCTTTTGCGGCATGAGGGAGACCCTGGCCCATGTATATCTGGAGTGTGCCAGGTTGCATCCCCTATTCCAGCTTCTCCAGAAGAGTTCTGGCTGCACTTCTCCCCACACCTTCTCATCTACGCACATCCCATCTGTGGCCCCACGAAGTCGTGGGACTGCCTCATCAACCTCCTCCTCGCCTTGGCCAAAGTGACTATCTACAACACCAGGGAAAGGCACTTTGCGACTGTGGGGCCTATTTCCATTCCTCTGTCCGATCACATATCTGGGCAGAGTTCCTTTGGGCCATGTCCGCTGACTCCTTACCCACTTTTGAGGAGCAGTGGGTGCTGTCTGGGGTTCTCTGTTCAGTGTTCCCTTCAGGTTCCCTTCGTTCAGCACTTTGACCTTCACACCCGTTCCTGTTTTTTCATTTGTTGTCCCCTATAATCAGTTGAGTACCGGGCTTAATAGATCCACCCCTTAGGCTGGAGGAGGAGCTTTTAGCCGTGCGTGATCTGGAACCCGCCCACGTCCTGGTACCCAAATAGTAGCTATGACTACACTGCTATTTTTAGCACACTAGCTTGATCTGAGCTGGTATGTGTATGTCTACCTGAACTGGAAATTACACTTCCAGCGTCAGCGTAGATAGACCTTCAAGTTCCTTTGAAAATCCAAGGCCTGGTGTTTATCTTTAGGGACCATTATATTTTCTCCCCACTGTCTATCTGTCTGTTCACCTGCTTGTCTTTCCAATCTACTTTAAATGTTTCCATCATCGAGGAATCTAGGTGCTCAACTCTCTGCTGAGGCTGCCATTAAAACAATTAGCAACAGCTGTGGGGGTGGTTTTTCTGAGGTGGACTTTTGCTGGCTAAGAACTGGGCTGATGGCTGAATATGAAGCCCTGCATTCATTGTAAGTACCATAGACTCTTCAGCAGCTATTGGATGATAATTATTTAGGTCACTACTGATGAGATTTAAGTTGCTTTATGTCACAATTTCTGACAATGTTGCACTACTCCAGGTTTTCTCATTGTTTCTTCAGTTCTTTATCTCTTCCTTTTCCTGGGGCTTGAGCCTGAGGCTGAAAAGTATCTGTGATTAATTATTAGCAAAAGTGCCAATGCCGACCCTCTCTCAGGGATTCCTAGGTGTCAATAGATTATGCATATTTAACTGGGGAGTGTACTGAGAAGTCAGCAGACAGCAGACATAGGGTTGCTGCACCATCCTGACCGAACTCTCAGTTTTATCAGTCATCTGTGGCCATTGCTGTTTTTCTGCTCTGCTTAAAATGTTAAGAGAAAATAAATGTCCTTACATTATGATTTTACTTGTGTAAATTCTGGATTAATGCACAGCTTGGGTTTATCTATGAACAGCTGACCAACAGGTAGGGGGAAAGCCAAGAAATACTTTCCCACAACCTAGAGATTTGCACATGAGTTGCAGAAAAGGGCAATGCACAAATGACCTAAACCACTGGTTTTCCTAAGGGATGACTGATGGCTTAATTAGACTGTGGTGCCTAGAATGAGTGCTCTGTAAACACCTACACATAAGTAGATAAAGGCGCTATATATTCAAAAGAAAAAGATACATAGAAGGATGATGTGTTTTTAGGGTTGATTAAATAATTGTGATTATATATTGTCCTTAATTACATAATCTGAAAGCGTTTCACAAATTACTGTTATTCCTATATTGTATTATTTTGTAACATGCATTTGGTGCTCTACAGATATGCAAAACCCTAGTTCATTCATTTATTCATTACAATAAAAGACAGACAGGTTCCTGAATGTTTGCATTCTAAATAAAGGCAAGTTACAGGAGGATAATACCAATTTTTTAAAAATAATATGTAAACTCTAATAATATGTTTTGAAGATAGAGAAGTATTATTATAATTTTACAGAAAGGTAAACTGAAAGACTGTCTGTCTAAGGTGCTGTTCATTACCATAGGATCTGAACACCTCATAAGTTTAATGTATTTACCCTCAGAACATCCCTGTGTGGTAGTGAAGTGCTAATATCACCACTTGACAGGTGGAGAACTCAGGCACAGAGACTACATGACACATTCAAGGTCAAGCAAGAACTCTGTGAGGGAGGGGGGAATTGAATCTATGTCTCCCAAATCTAAATATAGTGGGCTAAACACCGGACCATCCTATCTCTCATACTAAGCGGTAGTGAGACGTACCTCTGAGAGGCTGCCCAAAGTTATGCAGTGAATCCATATCTGAACTAGAAGCAGAACCAAGGAGTCCTGACTCTCAGGCTATGTCAACAGTTGGAGCTGGAAATGCAATTCCCTGATTGAGTAGGCATACTCTCACTAGCTCCCATCAAGCCAGGGCACTACAAATATTAGTGTAGCCAAGGTAGCATGGCCAACGGTAAGTGGAGGCACAGGATAGTCACCCCAAGTATGAGCCTACAGGGTCTGTGTGGGTTTGTACTCAGGGCAACTAGCCCATGCCACCAGTGCCACCACTAGTGCTATTATGAATACACTACTATTTTTAGCATGCTAGCTCACTGTGGACTAATGCAAGTATGTCTGTTCAAACTAGGACTCAGACTCCCAGCTCTAAGTATACATGTAGGCCTAATTCGCTTGCTCTAACCACTGCCTATTAATCAAATAAGAGCCAGCTGAAGCAGGGCTGACTTTCTAGATATATTAGTTAGAGCTGTCTCTATAGATTAGAAAAAACATTTTTCTACTCTGAAATATGATTAACCTATATAGCATTGAGATTGTTGTTGTTGTACAGTAATCCAGGTGATACACATTTTATGTGTTCACCAGAAAAAATTCTTTCAGTTGATTAACTAAATTATTATACTTTTGCAATGATGTCAGGAGAGTGGGGAAAAGACAATGGTCCTTCAAGACATCTCTAAGCAATAAAGCCCACACACAAAGAGACTGATCTAAAGATGGCCTTGAATATGAAGAAATTCTGTTTATCATGACATTTTAAAAATCAGGATTAAAACAGATGTATTTTCTGCAGTTACTAATGTTGGCAATTACATCTAGTTGCTTATGAATGCATCTTGCACAATTTGCAATTACTGAACAAACCAAGAGAACTATCCTGGGAGTTCCTATTGTGTGTGGGAAGATCAGCAATTCTGCTTTCTACATACAGTAGCTGAGTTGTTAGCTTTCCTTTCCTTCCACAACTCATCACAAAAAAAATCACCTTTTCTTCTTTTCTCCTTCCTCTCTTTCTTCTTTCCCACTTCATTTATTTTTATACAAATCACAAGGATTTTTGACATTACAAAGTGGCTGTATTTTCCTCAGGGATGGTCTTTAAGTCCAAGCATACGGACCTGTATTTAAATTTTCCCAAAGCCAATAAAGCCTCAAATCTGAGGATTAGTTTTGACCCATTGGCCACTGCTAAGCACCAGTCAAGTCCAGAGCTTCCCATAATTTGGGATGTTCGGTTCTGATGATCTGGTTCATATCTACCTCTACTGTTTATTGCATGGATCTAGGTTAGAGAATTTCACTTCCTCCTCTGTTTCTCTCTCATGTCCCTAGATATCCCAGATTCCTTTTCTGCTCTTACAGAATCATAAAAACGTAGGGCTGGAAGGGACATCAAGAGGTCATCAAGACCAGCTCCTCTCACAGAGGCAGAACCAAGTAAATCTAGGCCATTCCTGACAGGGTTCAATTGGATGGAGTCCAGAGGAGACCAACACAAATAATAAAAGGTCTAGAAAACATGACCTATGAGGAAAGGTTAAAAAAAATGGACATGTTTAGTACTGAGAAATGAAGACTGAGGTGGGGGGGACCCATTACCAGTCTTCAAATATATTAAGAGTTGTTATAAAAAGAGGATGGTGATCAATTTTTCTCCATGTCCATTGAAGGTAGGACAATGATGGAGAACACAACATCCCTTGCAAGCCTATTTCAGAACTTAACTATCTTTATAGTTATTTTTTTCCTAATATTTAACCAAATATCCCTTGCTGAAGATTAATCCCATTACCTCTTGTCCTACCTTCAATGAACATGGAGAAAAATTGATCACCATCCTCTTTTTATAACAACTCTTAATATATTTGAAGACTGGTAATGGGTCCCCCCCACCTCAGTCTTCATTTCTCAGTACTAAACATGTATTTTTTTTTTTTAACCTTTCCTCATAGGTCATGTTTTCTAGACCTTTTATTATTTGTGTTGGTCTCCTCTGGACTCCATCCAATTTGTTCATATCTTTCCTAAAGTGTGGTGTCCAAAATGGATCACAGTATTCCAGCTGAGGTTTCACCAGCACCTCACAGAAAAAGACAATTAGCGCCTGCGTCTTACATACAACACTTCTGTTAATACACCCCAGAATGATATTAGCTTTTTTTCAACTGCATCACATTGTTGACTCATATTCAGTTTGTGATCCAGTGTCACCCCCAGAACCTTCTCAACAGTACTACAACTTAGCCAGTTATTCCCCATTTTGTAGTGGCACATTTGATGTCTCCTTCCAAGTGAAGTACTTTGCACTAGTCTTTATTGGATTTCATCTTATTGAATTCAGACAAATTCTCCAATTTGCCAAGGTCATTTTGAATTCTAATCCTGCCCTCCAAAGTGTTTGCAACCCCTCCCATCTTAGCGTCAGCCACAGATTTATAAGTATACTCTCCATTCCATTATGCAAGTCATTATTAAAAATAATGAACAGTGCCAGAACCAGGACTGGACCTCTGTGTGACCCCAATAGATATGACCTCCTAGTTTGACAGCAAACCACTGATAAATACTCTTTGTGTACCGTCTTTCAACTAGTTGTTCACTAACTTTAGAGTAATTTCATCCAGCCTGCGTTTCCCTAGTTTGCTGTGTCAAAAGCCTTATTAAAATCAAGCTGTTTCACGGCTACAGCTTCTCCTCTGTCTACGAGGCCAGTAACCCTGTGAAAGAAGGAAATTAGGTTGGTTTGGAATGTTTTGTTCCTGATAAATCCATGTTGCATACTCGTTATAACCCTCTTATCCTCTAATATGCTTACATATTGATTGTTTAATAATTTGTTCCAGTATCTTTCGTGGTATCAAAGTTAGACTTATGGGTCTCTAATTCCCCAGGTCCTCTTTGTTCTTTTTTTAAAAGATAGATATTATGTTTACCTTTCTTTATTCATATGGGCCTCACCTGTTCCCCCAGTAGTTCTCAAAGATAATTGCTAATGATTCCTTAAGCTGGTTCCTTAAGTACCCTATGAAGAATTTCATGAGGCCCTGCCAACTTGAATACATCTAAATTATCTAAATGTTCTTTAACCCGTTCTTTCTCTGCTTTGACTCATATTCCTTCCCCCTTGTTGTTAATATTAATTTTGCTGAGTATCTCCATGAACCTTTTTAGTAAAGACTGCAGCAAAATAGGCATTGAACACCTCAGCTTTCTTGATGTCATCGGTTATCAGCTCTCCTTCCCTGTTAAGTAGAGGATCTACACTTTCCTTCATTTTTCTCTTGAACCTAATATATTTAAATAACCTCTTCTTATTGCCTTTTGTGTCCATTGCTAGGTGTAACTTGTTTTAGCCTTTAGCCTTTCTGATTTTATCCCTATTCACTTGTGTTATTCTTTTGTACTCCTCCTTAGTGGCTTATCCTGTTTCCACTTTTTGTAAGATTCTTTTTTGATTTTCAGGTCATTAAAACTCTCCTAAGGGAGCCACATTGGCCTCTTCCTATTCTTTCTCTATTCTACCTCTTTCTCTTCCTCCACTATCTCACCTCCCTTTCATCTAGCAAACCACACAAACCCTCCCCAGTTCTTTAGTTCCACATCTATAGCTCCCATCAGCTTTTTCAGATTCCCCTTCCATTTAATCTATCTGGATGTCTATTTAAGTCTAATGCATTAATTCACCTTGGGCCAGGTAACTAGGTTTGCAGAAATATATAAAAAGCAAAGATTAAGTTTCAGCAGCTTCATCATCATCCCTGCTGAAGTATTCTTAGGATTACACTACTGGCTCTGTGGTATCTATGGATATACCTTGACTTTAGCAAAGCTTTTGATACTGTCTCACACAGTATTCTTATCAGCAAGTTAAAGAAGTATGGGTTGGATGAATGGACTATAAAATGGATAGAGAACTGGCTTTGGTCCGAGTAGTGATCAATGGCTCCATGTTCCACTGAGGACAGGCTTGTGCAGACCAATGTGTCTTGCAATGTTTCCTGCAAGGTAGGGAGTCAAGACATAGATTCCTTCTTATCTTCTGTAAGCAAAGATTCCAAAGCCAGAAGCTCTTCACCCAAAATGACAAGTATAGCAAGCTATTCGGCATTGGTGAGGCCGCATTTAGAATATTGTGTCCAGTTTTGGGCCCCCCACTACAAAAAGCATGTGGACAAGTTGGAGAGAGTGCAGCGGAGGGCAACCAAAATGATCATGAGGCAACTGGGCTTGTTTAGTCTGCAAAAGAGAAAGTATGATCTTTAACTTGAAAGGGGTTCCAGGGAGGATGGGGCTAGGCTGTTCTAGGTGGTGGCAGATGACCGAACAAGGAGCAACGGTCTCAAGTTGCAGGGCGGGAGGTCTAAGTTGGACATTAGGAAAAAGTTTTTACTAGGAGGGTGGTGAAGCATTGGAATGGGTTACCAGGTGGTGGAATCTCCATCCTTGGCTTGACAAAGCCCTGGTTGAAGCTGAGGTTAGTCCTGCTTTGAGCAGGGGGTTGGACTAGATGACCTCTTGAGGTCCCTTCCAACTCTAATATTCTATGATTCTATGATTCTATGATGGTGTGAAAGGAGATACCTTTAGACTTTCAAGCCCCAGTCCATTGAAGTCTTGGAAAGGGGGGACCATGACTTTGTAACAACCCTCTTCCCATCTCTCTTCTACCCCACATCCCTCTCACTCAGGATCTTACGCATATCTTAAAGATAGAATTTACAACGTCCAGCAGAAGGTCACTGTCTCCTTCTCCCTACCCAACCTCCTTCCTCCAGCTTCTTTGTACACTTTTCCCTCTGCAACTGATTCTGGGGTCTCCCATTTTCTCTCCCCTAATTCTCTACTAGTCTCCAGTCCTTTTCAAATCCATCTCTTTCAGCCTCCTACCCTCCCTAGCAGATGTTAGAAGCCAGCTTTTCCACCCTCCCATCTACCCCAGCCACCCACAGCTGCAGCTTTTCCTTTGCTCTTCTTCCATGCAGGTTAGCAAGTACAGCCAGTCTCCATTTACCCTTGTGCTCTGCCCCTGGTTTCCGTGCTCCATGCATTTCTGTGCATATAAAGGCAGTTTTGACTTTCGTTCAGTAAATGCTAAATAATTTTGATTTGCATAATATATCCTTGAAAGTAATTTCAATTGGAACTGATTATGTGTTTACAGGGAGAGGAAAAGGGGAAAAGTGGATTGCAATAGCAAGCCTGTGTTTTATCAAAAGAAAAGCCACCGTTTAGCTTGTTTGACAAACCCACATCTTGGCATTTCAACACTATTCTGCATTTCTGAATAGACTTTTGAGCATAAATCATTTTTATTATAGCATGCAGTATGTTTGATAATAAACTTTTAAACACTATTTATTGTGCTGCACATACAAAACTATTACCTTTTGGCTAAAAGCAATAGCTCATTGAGTGACAAATAATGATTTCAATAAAAAACTATGGTGAGCATTTGATACTCCAGAAAAACATAACAGTACTTACTGATTGATGCCTCCTCCCCCATCCTCTGTAATACATGATAAGCACATTCTATCTTTTCTCTTGCAAGGGCTAATTATTTTTTCTCCTGCAGTTGTAAAACAAATTTCACTACCTGACCAACAAGTATCTACACAATTCAATCAGACACAGGAAGAATATATTAAAAAAAAAAAAAAACCCACAAAAACCCTCCACAGCCCATTTATATCTTAATGCTGGATGCCTCAGGAGCCCTCCTCAAGTCCCTATCAACTGAAGGGTGCGGGCCTCACATAACACACTCAACTGCCCACTGTGGGGAAAAATATGTCACACAGAACAAAAAGAAAATATTCTAGTGCCACGAAGGATAACAGAATTCATTCTCCAACCCTAGGGGTTTCTTTGAGGTAGTGTTGCCTAGTGCTTAGATCGGGAGGCTGGTAGAGCTCTCTCTGCTGGGTCACATTATCCCAGCGGTAGAGTGCTTTTTCATTACCAAACTTCTAAGACGGTTACACAGCCTCCTAGAGTTTCACACAAACTATATTTTGTGCTTCTCCCATGCAGGCTCCAGGTTTCGCACCCCTCTTTCCTGCCCCTCATTCCTGTTTACATGTAATTGTCTTCTGAGGAAGGGGGCAAAGATCCCAAAGATTTGTGGAGTGGATGATGAGCCTATTGAACCCACTAGCTTTTTTAGGGGTGCCAGCAAGTAGGGCCCAATCAGAGAGGAAACCTGAGCAGCAGCACCACAGCAGGATAGAAGACGTTTCCGCTCCTCCTGCTGCCATTTGTTGCCCTCACAGAACAAGTGCAATTTCCAGTACACTGATAACTACCAGTGTGGCTTACTTTTGTCTGTCCTTCCAGATCAGAAGTGAGGCTCCTTTGCAGGCAGTGTGAGGGAAGCCAAACCAGTTCTGTGGATGAAAATAATCACAAGACTTTAACCTCAAAGTTCATCACTCCAGAAACCTGCATGAATAATACACCGAAAACACAATACAATGCATTGTGGGAAAATGCACATATGTTAACTCTAGGCAGTCTGTTAGTCTGCCTCTCTCACAACTGGCTCAGTGCCTTTTTACATGCTGCTGACTATGAATGACTATGAATCACTCCAGCTGTGATTCACTCCTCCCCCCATTCAGATCTCTTCTTAAGATTCATATATTCCAAAGTGAGCATATAGTATTTAATATTAATTAGTACTGAGGGCCTGATGTGTGTGTACAGCTTTTTACTGAACTGCCCAGATGAGCACCTAGCTAGAGTAATTGTCTGATATTATTGATATCCCTTGCCTTCTTTCACCCAACCCCTTCCTAATGCTTGCTAACCCACATGTGGCATCCTATCTAATAGTCATAATTTTTTAGGACAATCTTCTAGTCTCACCTACGGTATAACACAGCAGAATTTTCCCAGTGATTAGATAAACTATTGTAATAGAAGTTTTTAAGCTGTTTGGTCAGAGGTCATGTCTTTCGACTGGTAAAAAACACAGAACACACTTTTAGGCGCTGCAAAAATAATGTATAAACAATTGATCACTATTAATCATTAATCGTAATGGTTACTGCATGCCATTTAAAACTAATGATCCATGTGTGCAATCCCAGATCACTCAAAGTAGCTTAATCAATGGATGTAGATAATTATTACTGTGCTCACCAGGAGCTCTTGTTTGAATAAGAAAATCTCACATACCATTTGGAAAACAAACAGGCCACTAGATAAGGCTTTCCACTGCAGTTTGAACGATCCTTGAGCCTATTCCAAAATTTTACCTTGTATTCAGATCTTGCTATGGTCAGAAGGAAAAATGAATTTGGTGAATCTATTTCATTCTATTCCAGTGTGGGCATATATTCCCCACAAAAAATCATAATGCAATTGGCATTCTCTGCTCAAGTAATGCCTAGGTCTAGAGCAAGAGGGAGCATTGCAGCCTCATTGACAGAGCTGTGTGGGGCCAGAACTTGAACAGCAGAGAGGTTTCAGGAAAAGATCAGAGTGTATTGACTAGACTGTAAGGGGGAGACTTGTGTGATGAGTGCCAGGAATATTCCCAGATAAACCCAATCTATTAGTCATTCACAGAAAATGAAAGAATAATGGAAATTACAGATAGTGAAGACCTATTACTAAGTAGGTCAGCTAGACTATACCTTTTCTTTCACAAAGTACTGTGTTAGCAAACAACTATATAATAAATCCAAGCCAATCTGCGTAGGCAGGAAGTTTTCACAACAATTTGGAAAAAATCAGCTTTATATGGAAATGATGTTTTAACCTTAAACTATTTCATGGCAAGGCCATCTTACATGGTAAATATTGTGCACATATTGTATTTTCATTGGATGCAGGTTCAATATTGAAATGAGATTGATACAAATCTTTTGCAGCTATGTACCAAGTGATCCTTGAGTGAAAGCTCAGTTATTTAAAGCAGCTCAGTCAATGTACTGGAGATAATTATTGCTGCATGCTCTCCAAGCTCTTATTTGAACAAAAAAAGACTCATATATAGGCTCAAAGTACACAGACAAATATGTCAACAGATCTGCCCACTTTTCATTGAAATAAATTGTAGATGCAGCTTAAATGTTTCATGCATCTTTTGCACAAGTTCAACCTAGAGAATTGCAAAGCATAATGAAAATGAAAATAGAAATATCATTAACAATGGAACCACCACAGCACGAGTCTTGATACACGTGTATTACCAGATCTGCATTACCTGCCCCACCATGGATAGTGCAGTGAGCTTCCTTGCCATAAGATTATATTGTTGGGTCTAAGAAAAAAAATGTATGAGCCAGTCTGTAAACCTATGAGTGAGCCATCTGGGAATATTGTCCATTCACACATACAGTAATTATGGAATGTTTTAAAAGGGATTTCCAGTAGGGATGAGGGAACCTGTTCAGATAAAATAAGAGTTGACCCTCATCTTCACACTGAATTCAAACCAGACTGAACCAGAACACTCCCTGTTGTTCAGAAAAGATCAGCCATTTTAATTTTTTTCCCTACATACTTCCACACTTTATGGAAAGTATCATGATGTGGGCCTTTCCATCCTTGATCTATTTCACTTCCACATCCCCATAACCTTCTCCCAGTTCATTTCTTCTCTGAGACCATCAGAAGGTTCTGACAACATCCACTAGCTGCCTGTGATACCCTGCAACCTCTGATGGCTCTCGTACATACACAGGGAATATAGGAGGGGGACCCAAGGCAGAATTTTACAAGAGTGAACAATGAGGGACTGTGATTTATGGTGCAGGCCATTGAATAAGTAGAAGGGGTGCTGGGGATGGAACTCTTATTTGTACATCAGGTATGCATGTGTGGTGGAGGGTCCATAAAACTCCATCACTCACCTAGGCCTCAAGCTGCCATTACTTCCTGGTTTTGTCTGGGATTTGGAGGTTAAAGTGCCAAATTATCATGAGGGACGTTATTCTTGGTTATATTTACACATCAGCCAAAAAGCATTGGATATGTTTTAAGAAAGTCTGCTCTCTTGAGATTTCCAATCTGATTTACCAGCCAAAGAATTCTAGATGAGCTTCAGGTAAGAACCTGAAAATATGGATTTGTATTCTGATCTCTTTAAGATTCTTGTTTTTTAATCATTTAAACATTAGAAGAAGGACTGTGGAGTTTTACCGTATGGGGAGATTCCAGATTATTTATTTGGATAGTTTGGATGGAGACAGACAGATAGAAAGAAACCCACTCCTATAAACAAGTGTAAAATGATGGCAGAGGTAGAAAAGATTCAGCTGTTCCTGCAGTGGTAAGAAAAGACTTGACAGCTGCTGACTAATTATGGCCCCTAAAACCTTCACCAAGCCCTAGTAAAGATCAGCATTTGCTATTGTCTTCCAGGCATTACAAAGTAAACAAGGTGAATGAATCCCTTGGAGGGAGGGAGTTTGTTATGTGTAATAACTCAGACATGTCTCTGGGTTTGTTTGAGATATTTATTACTATTGTAAAAGGAAGAATGACATCATACATTTTGTATATTCCCAAAGAGATATCCTTAATCAGCACATTGACACACAGTTCATAGCTCTTTATCTTTCTTTGACTGCACCTTTAACTCTTTTCTCCCTGATGGAAAACTTTCATCATGCCAGTCTGCCCATTTGAGCCTGCCCTGACCCCACCCCTTCCAAATTCCTAAGTGAAACCATACCCTGAGACTAAAATATTCCCAGCACTTGTTCAGAATACTTAAAATGATGCAGGAAAAGGCATTCATTGATCAAACTTAAAGATTTTATGGCTGCAAATGTTTTCAATGAGCTTCATTTAAAACTTGGATTAACCAGTTGCTGCATTTGTCTCCAAACTTCCTGCACAAGGAGGGTGAGATCAGAGTCTGTGTGTAATCACAGAAAGCTACAATGGGCTGGGAACTCTTCAGTGAAATGTATTTTAAAGAAAAAGAATCTGAATTCACAATCACTATTTGTTGGTAAGAAATAGGATTTGGTTTCTCACCAGGAAGAAAGAAAGTGGGCAAAATGGAGTGCTAAAAGCAGTCTTCAAGTCCAAGTTCATGTGAGGTTTGGATCATAGAAAATATTAGAACAGTTGTCTTTCTATGTGTTTGATATACACAGCATCCAAGAAAATTCTTCCAGGGCAGCACACGTAATTTATATTGTACTGTAGGGTTAAATCATTTTTAGGCAATGGATTGGCAAAACAAGAGAAGTGAAATGAATTTCAAAGGCCTGATGGAATAAGCAGAACTGAACCATTGCAGAACTTGAATTAAATCCAACTGTCACTTAGTTTTGGAAAAGTTTGGGTAATTGATTAAAGAAAAATTTTGCTTTTAGCTGGGAGCAGAAGAAGTTTACAGATCTAGACCACCCTTAACATTAACAATTCACAGGGATCTGTGCTTTTCAATCTATTACACATCTTTCTCTGAGCTTCAGGATCAATCAAACCCCAAAATCTCAAAGATAAATACAGCCAAAACAATTGAATCTGACTTACCACAAATTGTCCCTAGCTTTATTCCAAACTCGACCTGGCTTGGTTCAAATATTCATGAAACTCAGTGAACCTCTTGATGAACCTGGGCTGACTTTTCATTTTGTAAGGAAACACAAACCCAGTGAAATTTGTGTGGTTTCAGATTTTGTAATGAAAGGTCTACACTGTGCCAATAGTGAAATACCACAAGAAAGGCACTTCTCATGGTATTTTTTGACCCATCTTTTGGAAATGGGATTTCTGGCTGGATGCTTGTGTCGGGTGATGATGTAACTTTTTAAATTTCAACTGTAAAGGTCACATGCTATGATGCTGTTTGGGACAGTTGGGGTAGTTTAATGTTATGTGAGCTGAGCTCAATGTGGGACAACTCTGGCAAAATCATGACTGTCCTGCACAAATGGAGAAAGTTGGGGAAATTCGGCACCAGAGTCAGAGATAGTCCCAAATTCTGAATGGTGTCTCTATAATTGGCTGGTGCCCCAATCTGAAGACCCCTGCATTTTGAAGGAACTTGGACTAAATCTTGTTTCAGACTTCACCACTTGGACCTACATGTAATTTAGAGGATTGTATTATTATATGTCATTGTTTAAAAAATGTGTGTATGTGTGTGTATTTCAATAGGAGAATGGTATTCCATGATACTACGTGAGAGAGACATATGGTTCACAAATTAGGGGCAGATCATGAGTGCACAGAAATGCTATTGGCCAAATCCTTGGTTCTAAGAGGGCCCATTCTGTGCTGTTAGTGATATGAGTATATGTATGATGATAAAACTTCTTTACCATGGAGGTCAGGGGTCTGCTGTATTTCCATGAATCACAGAGCCCATGGAGTTGATTTTGTATCACTGTTCTAGAAAGCGTACAGCTGCCAGTATATTTCACAAGTGTCTTTCTTAAACATAATACAACGTGAGCTTATATTTCATTTTGACTGCAGAGCCGGGAAACACAAATGGAGATGTAGGCTAGAAATATAGATGGAAGAGTGTTTTGATTCTGAACATAGATTATTGCAGGAAAAAATGACTTACCTGAAACTGTTTCAGTATGTTTCCTAGTCTTCAGCTTTCACTGCATGAAACACAGTGGAATGACGATTGATGCCCTCGTAAGTAAATGATTAATGAGATCTACCCCCCGCCATAGAGGATCAAATCTGAGATATTTCATTTTGTTCTGACCATAGCTTCTTACTAGTGCGTAACTTGTCCAGTGTATCCTCTCACTGGCTGTTGCATGCTGTACTTAGGCCAGGACAAGATTTGAACATTCGGACAAGACTTGCTTACAACTCATGTTGTTTGTAGTACATTTTTGGAGGCTTTTATTCTTAACTTTTCAATCTGCTCACTTGTTTGTAGACTGTTTCTTGGGGGAAGGGATTTTTTTTAGGGGAAAGGGGAAATAGTATTTAATTTAAGATGGAAGAGTCTCTGAAGGTTCAGAGTTTGGCTCAGATTAGCATGTATTAATAACAATATAACCTGGATTATCAAAGTACATGTGTTATACAAAGAGAAAAAAATGCCAACTAAACACAACCACATATGTCTGATAAATGTTTTTTTAACTGTTTCATGTTCAAAATTCCTTTGAAGTGTGTCCCTGGAGCACTGAGGTCAGAAGCACAGCTAGATTTTCAGAAAAAATCTCTCTTTTGGTGCTATTTTAAATGTAGTGTGTTTGGAACTAATTAGAACTGCACAACTGCTGATACTATAATTTTAAAAATGATTTTTTCAAATATGTCTCAACTGGACTGGCCACTTTGAAGCTACTTCTTTTGTTTAAAATGATGTTACCAAGTAATAGTTTTTATTTTATTTTATTTTTTAACATTTTTAATCTGTTGTTTGTAAAATCCTGTTATAGGTTTGAAACATTTTTCTTCCCTTTTCCAATTGGCAAGCACTGACATTTTTTCCTCTGTAGCTTTAAAGGCAACTGGGATTGGACGGATAAACCCTATCCTGGAAAGAAAGAGAAGTGCAGGACCAACTCAGGGCCCAAGAAACTCAGCGCCAGCAGACCTGCTGGGCAAACTCCAGTTGGATAAGGAGTTTAAAAGGGAGTCTCTTCAACACAGCAGGATGGAGACGAACCTGCACTTGATCCTACAGAAGGGTTATGCCAGGAGAGTATTCTCAGCAGGAGAACAGCTGCACAAAGCTGAGACTTTCAGTCTGCAGACTCCGATGGAGTGTGTTGCAAGGGACAACCGCAAGCCACAACATGCCCCGACGAAGGACATTTCCAATGACCTAATCTGTAGACAAGTTCATGAAGCCTGAGGCTGCATTACATTTTCCATGTCCCCATGACTGTCCACTGGGGAATTTCCAGCAATGAGTAGAGTGGAGTCATTTGGCTAGTGAACTACTGCGACTCCTATTCTAGTGAACAGGTACAGCTCCTCTAGGTGAATGCCCAGCTGCTTTTATTGAAAATGCATGGGGTTTGCAGGAGTTCTCTGTTTCTACCAAGGGAGGGATAAGTCCACCCTTTCAGAGGAAGAATATGTAGAGATGTTATCACCTGCAGAGCAAAGTATGCCACATACTACTGGTGTTAATTCATTATGTACTTACTGTACATGAGCTGATGAAAAATGGAGGCCTCATTGATATGGTGACTGATGTCCTTTGTCTTGACAGCAGATACAGAATGGGCAGAGGTGGCATATGTTTCCCACCCTGCCACCAGGGCTTACTTAGAGGGAATTACCTGTGAAGGTAGGCATTGTAAGAGCCCAAAGAAGTTCTCAGAACCCTGCTAGCAGAATATTTTATGCATGCACTTTATATATTGCATTATGAAGAGCAAATTCATCCCAATAGTGTAGCATTTTTTAGAAAGGAAAGGAAACTAAGTGGGATTATTGAAAATTCAAATACCATATGAAGCATTAAACAGTGCCTTGTTACAGCCTGAGGGGGCCTAGTTTTGACACACAGAGGAACTGCTTACAGAACTAAAAATTAATGGTAACTTAGACACAATTAATAATGTCTTGATCACATTTATAATTGCAAACAGAATAAAGTCCAGACCAGTGGTATATATACTTTAAAAGGGCCAATTTCACAAAGCTGAAAACAATTATGATCCAAATGAGCTGGAAGGAATAATTTAATTGGAAAAATATGAATAGTATTTGGGAATTGTTTTAGAACAATTTACTAGATGTCCCAAACACCCCTATCCCATAATCGAGGAAGAAGGCCATATTGGTTTAAAAAAAACCCTAAAACATCTGGTTTAGAGGTGAAGTGAGGGCAACTGTAAAGAATAATAAATAACAAATAAAAAAGGGGAAATTGGTAGTAATGAATATAAATTAGAAGCTAGAAATTGTAGAAAAATGATAAGGGAAGCAAAGGGACCCAAGGATTATCTACCATACCATGACCTCCGAATCTTTTTCAGAGTCATTGCTTCCCTGTAAATATGGCCTACATTCTTTGTTCCTAGATGTGTACATTTACATTTAGCCAAATCAAAACACATATTGTTTGCTTGTGCCCAGTTTACCAAGTAATCCAGTACACTATGTATCAATGAACTGCCCTCTTCATTACTTAGCACCCCACTTCAATTTTATGTCTACTTCCAGGTCTATTTAACAAATGTTAAATAGCATAGAACCAAAAACTGATCCCTGCAGCATCCCACTAGATAGTGGTCCATTACTAGATGGAAATGATAGAATTATCAATAATAATGCAGAAAAGGCAGAAGTGTTTAATAAATATTTCTATTCTGTTCTGTGGGGGGGACACAGATGTTGTATTCTTGTCAGACGATGACACTCATTCTATTCCACTAATGTTTCAGGAAGATGTTAAACAGCAGTTATTAAAGTGAGACATTTTTAAATCAGCAAGCCCAGGTAACTTGAGTCCACATTTTTAAAAGAGATGGGTAGATCACTGAATTATTAATGTTGATTTTCAATAAGACTTGGAACACTGAGGAAATTCCAGAAGATGGGAAGAAAGTTAATGTTTTGCCAATATTTTAAAAAGGTAAACATGACCAGATGACCAGGAAATGATAAGCCTATCAGTCTGGCACTGATACCAGGCAATATAATGGACCAGCTGATACAGAACTTGATTAATAAAGAATTAAATGACAGTAATATAATTAATGCCAATCAAAATGGTTTTAGGGAAAAGAGATCCTGTCAGACTAATTTGGTAGAGAATGAGACAGAGAGAGATAACTAGTTTGGTTGATAAATGTAATTAGATTAATGTGATATCTTTAGACTTCTGTAAGACATTTGATTTGTTACCATATGGCATTTTGATTAAAAAACTAAGAAAGATACAAAATTAGTATGCCACACATTACATTGACTAAAAACAGGCTAACTGATAGGTCTCAAATGTGGGTGTGGTTCTAGTGGGATCCTGCGGGTATCAGTTTTTGGTGCTATGCTATTTTACATTTGTTAAATTTGTTAAATACACCTGGAAGTAGACATAAAATCATCACAGATAAAGTTTGCACATGCCTCAAAAATTGAGGTGAGGTGGTAAATAATGAAGAGGACAGTTCATTGATACATAGTGTCCTGGATTACTTGGTAAACTGGGAACAAGCAAACAATATGTGTTTTAATTTGGCTAAATGTAACTGTATACATCTAGGAACAAAGAATGTAAGCCATACTTACAGGAATAATGAAAAAATTAGAAAACATGCCTTACAGTGATTGACTCAAGCAGCTCAATCAATTTAGTTTAGCAAAGAGAAGGTTAAGGGATGACTTGATTGCAGACTAAAAGTACCTGCATGGGGAACAAATATTTAATAATGGGATCTTCAGTCTAGCAGGGAAAGATATAACAAGATCCAGTAGCTGTAAGTTGAAGCTAGACAAATTCAGACTGAAAGTAAGGTGTAAATCTTTTACAGTGAGAGTTATTAATCATTGAAACAACTTGCTAAGGGTTGTGGTGGATTCTCCATCACTGACACTTTTTAAATCAAGATTGGATTTTTTTCCCTAAAAGAGATGTACTCTGTATTATTTTGGTGAAGTTCTATGGCCTGTGGTATATAGGTCAGACTAGATGACTAGAGTGGCCCCTTCTGGCCTTGGAATCTATTAAGCTATTAATCTGTATTGGTTCTGACATACAGATGACATTAGCTCTTTCAGAAACCTTATTGATAATATTTATAATCACTCTATACAGTGGAGTAATACATGACTGAGTTATAGTTGATAAGCTCCTCATCTGTACAAAAATGCAAGGAAGGGACAAAATAATTGAAAAAAAACCTGTCCAAAGGACTGTTTAAGGTTGGAAGTGGCCAGGAGTCAGGACAAAATGGAGCGGATCCTAGCTCCCAGCCCTATGACCAGCTCCTGAGAAAGAGTTTCCACTATATGCACAATTCCAGCCTCCCTCAAACATCCAAGCTGCCAGTATCTCACTGCCCCCAATGAACTTTACGATCCTCCAATGGGGAGTCATGGCGTGTACAATGGTTGATAATGCTACTTTTGAAAGCATTTACTCTGCAATATTTTTGATGACTCCTCTTGAAGGCTGTTAGGGTAGGAACAAGCCTATTAATATAGAACTCAGACCTAACACGAGCTACATGGTGAGTCAGTGGCAACATCTGGAGTAGGACCCAGGAATCCCCTGCTCTAACGACTGTGCACAATCCTTCCAAGCGTCAGATAACTACATTCTTTTAAGAGGACCACTCACCCTGGCTAATTTTCAGTGTGGTATACGACCTCTCAAAAACGACTGGATTACAATGTAGCATACAGTATATGCTATCTAGTTAGATCCATCCTGCCAAGAAAACCCTGAGGGCTCACTGAGTATATTCCTCCATTTATCCCATCTGCAAGAGTTGGGTTATCTGAAAATTCCAGCCATCCTGGCTAGAGTCCCTATTGCAGTGTAAATGATACATGTACAAAGAGTACAGTTTTGGATCCTGATGGGATTGGGCTAAGTGCCCTAGTCTTCACAGAGTATTTTTCATCTGCTGCTAGACATAGCTTGGATATCAAATGCCTGCTCTCTTCCCTGAGTCTTTGCTATATATTTCAGGTTCCCAAAAAGAGGACACTGCAGCTTGTGGGACCCCCTCCCAGGACTGGAAACTGGGGTTGCAGAGGAATGGAGCAATCAGCTGTGGATGCAGGGGAGGGACCAATCAGAAAGCAGATCAACCAGGCCTCTGCAAAAACCCGACTTCAACTCTCATTTAAAAAATCCACGGATCCAATAGAGAGTGGATTACCAAAAAGGAGGTCATGTCCGGGAAAATCCAAACGTATGGTAACCCACATCTTTGCTAGCTGTTCTCTGCACAAGGATCTTTCTGTGGAAACCTTTAACTCAAGCGCTGTTTCTGAGTCAAGAAGTTCTGCACATTTCAAAGGCGTGAAAAAGGATTGAATATCTCTGACATGACCAAAGAGCTCTCCTTGTATTGTGTTTTGTTTTGTGTTGTTACTGCCAACACTAAGTAAACTGTGGAAGCTGTGTTAATGTATTTTTCATAAACTCATTAAAAGTTACCAAAGAAGCACTCAACAGTAACTTGAGCTGCTTTTAAGAACAACAAAGTAAAAACTTAAACAAAGCTGTAAAGATTTTGATTTTACAACTTAAAACAGAAAAAAAAAAAAGTTGTTTACCCCTTTTTGGTGTCACTTTGCCAAACTCTGTTAGCATAAACAATCAAGTAAGAAAAGGCTTAAGTATTGACAAGTTAGGTATTATTAAAGAATTTTTTCTCCAATACTTTAAAGGCTAGATTCTGTCCCACCTTACTCACTTTAAGTAGTACCTGACCCACAATTAGTCATATTGATTAGGATGACTGTGTGTACTCACATTGGGTTAGGCTGTTTTTTGGATTACACATCCATGTAAGAAAGAGTAAGAATCAATTTACACCCGTGTGTGGGCTACTTGGACCTTGGTTGCGGGCATTTAGGAATCAGTAAGCCCTGCTCCTCTGCTTACTGCCCACCAGAACAAGTGAGGGGGAGTGAATGTGGATGGGCAGGGAATGGGCAGAGAGTCTTGGTTCTCTCCCTACCTCCACTGGTCAGTGCATCTGAGGTGATATAATTTGTGCATAAGCCACTCCATACCCCAAGCCAGGCATAAAGAGGAACTGCAAGTTTCTCAGTCACACAGTGCTTCTAGCGGCCACTCCTGCATTGGTGCAATTTATGTACTACCCATTGCTTAGGGCTATGCTTAAAATCATGGTCTAGCACACTGAAGTCAATTAAACTATTTACTTGAGTGAGTGCTACTCAATATAAGTATGTGTTGGAGAATTGGGTTGAGAGCCCAACCCAGACGAATTCAACAAGTGTTCCATCACTGACTTCAGTGAGAATAGAATAGGGACCCTGTACACCCTTGCAAGTGACAAACTAACATTCCAACTAGAAAACCACAGATTATATGACCAGTAGAACTGATTAGGAATTTTTCAACAAAATGATTTTTCATCCAAAAATTTTAATTTGTTGAAACCAAAACTGTTGGAAGGAAAATGTTGATTTTGATTAATTTCTTGTTTTGAAAAACATTTGGAAAAAAAAAAAAGAAAAGAAAAAGAAATTGAAATTCATTTTCTAAATGAAAAAGTTCCATTTCTGGGACATTGAAAAACTTTTCATTTTGAAATGTAAGTTAATTTATAATAAACATGTAACTGAATACATAAATAAAAAGATAAAAACAGAAATTATTCAAATAAAATGTTTTGATTGACCCGATACATTTTTTTTTTCTAATTTGCAAAAAAAATTGAGATTTTTATTTTTCATTCCAAGTTTGGATGGAAAATATTTTTGAAATCTCCAAAATTCTCATGGTATGGGAAAGCCATTTCCTACTGAGCTCAAGTCACCACAAACTAAATTACTCTCTCACTCCTTGAAGTGATCCCTGTAGAACAAAGTTTGAGACACATTGAGAGAGATAGTTCTGTGTGAGAGAAACTTGAACTGCTTCTGCTCTACAGTTCCTGTTCTGTGGCTAAAAAAGTTTCAGTCAAGCATATTTATTTTTAAAATATCTTTTTAAGCATCTTGCTTAGATTTAACAAGTGCTTTCCTTTCAAATACCAATTGATCATTAAAACCACATTTATTGAGGCTTAACAACTACCATAAGTACAAGAAGAATATGTCTATTAGTTGCCAATCTTCAGTGAATGAGAGTGCAAACTCTAGCGGTGGCAAACTGGCATCCGTTTAACATTATGTACATCTTTCTTTTTTTCTTTCTTCACTGATCTCAGCTTTTCACCCATCAATAACAAGTTAAAATTTAGATATTATAGTGATTCCCTCTATTTAAAGTTTATGCCTGGGTACTGCTACACCAGCCATCCTTGAAAGACAGAGATGAGCAAAGTGGCACCATGTTACAGATCACAGACCACATGGTTAGGAATAACTGAGCTTGGTTGGTATAAAAAATTACTTTACTGTAATGAATTACTTTACTCTAATGAATTACAGACATGTCAGGTATGTCACTCCACATAGGAAAAGTCTAGCAATCATGTCTGAATTCCATGTAAATAAGAATACAGATAAGCCACCAGTGAAAGATTCTGCTAGAAATTGTATAGGATTTTTCGCTCAGTAAGGAATTTAAAGACCAGTCCTATATTTAGGGATATAAGGAAGAGATTCTGGAAAAATTCTTTGCCCACTGACACCTTGGAAGCAATTACCTTTTGCACTGTCTCTTGAACTGTAACATATACAAGCTGTAAGTGATCTTTTCTCTGCATTCCCTGCTCCATCAAACAAAGCAAACAAAAACTAATAGACAAGGCATATGTATTTAAAGCTGGCCAAAAAACAAATTTTCCACCTGTGAAAAATTCTAAGATTTAGCAAAAACAACAAGAGTTCTGTAGCACTTTAAAGACTAACAAATTTAATTTCAGCAGGCATTATTAAATTTGTTAGTCTTTAAAGTGCTACAGAACTCTCGTTGTTTTTGCTGTACACAGACTAACCCGGCTACCCCTCTGGAACTCTAAGATTTAGAAATCTCTTGTTCCTATTCAGGGTGAAAACAGAAATCTCAGCATGTTTCATGAAACAAAGTATTCAGAAATATTTTGTTTCTACCTTACTGATGGACATTGGAAAAGACTGACACAGTGAGGACTAACCAAAAGAGTAAGAGAAATGGGCAATAATCATTGCCTATGTTAGTTTGAAAAAAAAGACATCACTAAGCACAGTACATAGTTTAACCTGGAGCTGTACTACCTGTGCTCCAATCAGGACTCAAACTAAAGAGGATTGAGTTTTGTATTTGGACAGGAGCCTACAACAAAAACTAGGCTGCTGCAGGAAGTTGAAATGATGAGCTAATAGAACTAGAAGGTGTCATTATTGAACTGATGCCTAAAATGCAATGGCTTCTCTGCTAAGCTATAATACTTAGTCCAATGCTCATCATTTGTGGGTATTAAGGAGCCTGTGGCACTATTAATAAAAGTAGGGATGTTAACCCTATTGTCCAGGCCAAATTCAAGTTTAACTTCACATTCCATCTGTCTAAAATAGTTTTATGCAGTTTTAATAGGATACCATATTCTCCTTCACTTTCTCTTGTATCGTGTTGCAAAGTGATTTTAACAACTGCAGTGTTCCACTCCAGAGATGGCTGCATAGTTTCATGGATTCCAAGGTCAGAAAGAATCATTATGGTCATCTAGTCTGATCTCCTGTAATATCAGAGGGAGGTAAGGCAATGTCTGTATATAGTGTGCAAAGTGCTTTCAGAGGAGAAGTATGATATAAATTAGGAACATTCATCTTGTAGTTTGGCAGTTATAGATTGTTTAGGATAGATTTAGAAAGTACTTAGATTATATAATAGTAGCTGTGGTAGCACATGCAAATGTAACAGGTCAATCACTGAACATAAATATGTGCTTCACACACACATGGGTGCTCACACACATGCATGTGCACACATGCACACTTGCACACACACATACACACACACATACAATTTAGAGCTTTGGATCAAAAATGTCTCAAATTACCAGGAAATAACTGACTCATTCATGGAACACTTGATCATCCCACACTGTGTTAGGTAATAAGATGTAATAGTTGCTTCACGTGACAAAGCCATCAGGTGTTACAAGACAAATGGAATATAAAAGCGGTGTTTGGAAGGGGGAGGAGGATTGTCAAAGACTGAATGTACCTATTGAATCTCAGTAATTGCCACTTACTGCTTGATTTAATGAAAGCTTCTGAATAAAGGCACCATCACCAAGACTCATGTTCCAATTTGTAATATACCCTTTTCTGTCTTCCAAAGTCACTGTCACCATTTCTAGAAGACAATCACCTCCTTCCCTTCTCCCCCATTCACCTTCATCTGCCTGCATGTCCCACAGCCTCACTGGGGCTGTGCTCCTCTTCACCTGCTGCTCACAAACAGGGAAGAATCGGTAGAGTAAGTAGAAGGCAATCTGGGCAGCAGTGACCATGAGATGGTTGAGTTCAGGATCCTGACAAAAGGAAGAAAGGAGAGCAGAAGAATTCGGACCCTGGACTTCAGAAAAGCAGACTTTGAGTCCCTCAGGGAACTGATGCACGGGATCCCCTGGGAGGTTAATATGAGGGGGAAAGGAGTCCAAGAAAGCTGACTGTATTATAAAGAAATCTTATTGAGGGTGCAGGAACAAACCATCCCGATGTGCAGAAGAAATAGTGAATATGGCAGACGACCAGCTTGGCTTGACAGAGAAATCTTCAGTGAGCTTAAACACGAAAAGGTTTTGTTCAATATCTTTATTAGTGATCTGGATGATGGGGTGAATTGCACCCTCAGCAAATTGTCTGATGATACTAAGCTGGGGGGAGTAGTATATATGCTGGAGGGTAAGGATAGGATACAGAGTGAACTAGACAAATTGGAGGATTGGGCCAAAAGAAATCTGATGAGATTCAACAAGGACAAGTGCAGAGTCCTGCATTTAGGATGGAAGAATCCCATGCACAGCTACAGACTGGGGACTGACTAGCTTAGCAGTAGTTTTGCAGAAAAGGACCAGGGTGTTACAATGGACAAGAAACTGATTATGAGTCAACAGTGCACCCTTATTACCAAGAAAGCTAACAGCATATTGGGCTACATTAGTAGGAGCATTGCCAGCAGATTGAGGGAAGTGATTATTCCCCTTTATTCAGCACTGGTGAGGCCACAGTTTTGGTCCCCCCACTACAGGAAGGATGTGGACAAATTGGAGAGAGTCCAGCAGAGGGCAACAAAAATTATTAGGGTGCTGTAGCATATGACTTGTGAGGAGAGGGTGAGGGAATTGGGTTTATTTAGTCGGCAGAAGAAAAGAGTGAGGAGGGATTTGACACCTGTGTGTGTGGGCAGGGGGTTTCCAGGGAAGATGGAGCTAGACTGTTCTCAGTGGTGGCAAACAGAACAAGGAACAATGGGCTCAAGTTGCAGTGGGGGAGGTCTAGGTTGGATATTAGGAAAAAAAAATTCACTAGGAGAGTGCTGAAGCACTGGAATGGGTTATTTAGGGAGGTGGTGGACTATCCATCTTAGAGGTTTTTAAGGCCTGGCTTGACAAAACCCTGGCTGGGATGATTCAGTTGGGGTTGGTCCCGCTTTGAGCAGGGGGTTTGGACTAGATGACTGCCTCAGGTCCCTTCCAATGTTAACCTTCTATGATTCTATGGGCACAGTTAAAAATGACCACTGCTAGATATAGGCTTTAAAGTTAACAGACTTGCATTGATTCAACCTTGGAGAGACTGAAAAGACACAACCGTGTGTTTGCTCAAAACTCTGTGCTTTCTTATGTGTCCTAGAAGAAAGATTTGGCCTTTGTTATAGGTGATCTTGCCATTTGAGCTCTTTGTAGACAGAGCATTTGTTCACGGTCTGTGAGTTTCTAGTCTCTCTCTCTCTCTGTCTAATGCAATCACAAAAGGGAATCAGACCAGTTAAAGGGGCCTCATTTTTTTCTACAAAGCACTTTATTGCTAATAATATAGTCACAGGGACAAGAAAGTGCTGTTTTCATCACCCTCAGTTCTTCAGGTTACATAAGTCCCATGCTGATGATGGCATGGGTAAGGAATCAGTAGGATAAACATATGGTACATAAACTCCCAACTCAGGTGCCAATTCTTTTCATTGTTAAATGTTGCTGGGTCATTAACTTTTTCGGTCTTGGTTAGTTTTTTCTGGCTCTTTTGTTGTTGTTGAGAATTGGATTATTTTAAAAGTAGGAAACAATTCAATTAAATTAAGAATTCACATGAAGATTGGGCCAAACTTCAAAGCAAACAAGTTTTACAGTAGAAAAAAGTTCAGATCCCTTTTAAAAGTGTATTTAAATTTTGGATTCTGGTTGGGACTGGAAACAGACGTGTCCAATTACCACAGGAAAAACGTTTCTCATCTATGGGCATGTCAGGACTGATGGGAAGCAGAAATTACCAAGAAAACCTGTTCCCATTGATTTCTAGTTCAATTTTCCATAACTGATTCGAGGATGCAAACTAGAGCTAGTTAAAACAGTTGGGAATAGTAGGGGTAAGGGGAGTTCTTTGTTTTGTTTAAAAAATATGAAAAAATGTTTGTTTCAAAATTTTCCACATTTTTTTAAACAAAAAAATCTGTAAATTTTAGAGATGACAATGTAGGGAAAGATGGACAAGTAGACAGAGGTTGTGAGGGAATGGAAGAATGGAGAAAGCATAGTCTTTGTTTTTCCGTGTGTGTGTGAGGATGAGGCCATGACACTGCTCCCCTCAACACACATTTGCCAGGAGTGCTGGGATGGCATTAGGGTTACGAATACATGCAGCACCGTGTATAAGGTCTGTTTTTCCCTTGTGGTCCACCAGCACCCCAAGATCCACAGCATCTGTCTGACTTTCACAGGTTCTGACTGAGCAGCCACAGCTCCCATTGACTTTAATGGAAGGTGTGGGTGCTCAATTTCTGTCAGAATAAGACCCACAAATGTGTTAGGAGACTTCCCCTGCAGCTATGTATTTCTGCATCAACTCCTACTACAGCCAGGGCTTGTAAACCATAATATGGTTCCATGTGTGTGTTTGTTTGTATGAGAGAGAGAGAGAAAGAAAGAGAGAGAGAGATTCAGGTTAGGTCTACACTACAGGCACTACAGTGGCACAGCTAGAGCACTGCACCTATGCCACTGTAGCATAGACACTTCTTATAGTAATGGAAGGGGAGTTTTCATCACTGTAGGTAATCCCCCGTCCTCAAGTGGTGGTAGCTAGGTTGACAGAAGAATTCTTCCATTGATCTAGTTGCATCTACACTGGGGGGCAGGGACAGTTGGTCAGCATAGTTATGTAACTCAGGGGTGTGGATTTACCTTAAGTGTAGAGACCACGCCTAAAAGTAAAATTTACAAAGGGACCAAAGTGATTTGGGAACCTAAGTGTGATTTTTTTTCCCCAAAAAAGTTATTTAGGCAGTTAGGAGTCTAAGTCTCATTGACTTTCCACTGAAGTTAGGATTGGTGTACATGGGGGCAACTGAGCTATTCCTGTATATTTTAGCTTCTGGAATAAATTTTATTCTGGAACAATTACTTTCCTTTGTGGGTGGTGTGTGTCCACATGGGGAGCTATTCTAAGATAGCTATTCCCATCAATTTCTGGGTGTAAACAAGGCCTTAGACTCCTAGTGCCTCAGTCACTTTAGAAAATGGAACTTAGGATCCCAGGCCACTTTGAAAATTTTACCTTAAACAACTAATGGAAAGAACTACTGGGCAGAAAATCATTGTAGGGTTTTCGCATGCCCGGGAGGTATATCTCAATAGAAAGTCCATTAGGTGAATTTCCTGTTAGCTGGATTGCAGTGTCACTCACAGCATGTTTTCCATGATACTATATACATTACCAGTACTGTACTTCCTGACAGTTGCTAGGGCCTCAGGTTTTAACAATGTGTAAATACGAAAATCTTTATTGAGAGTTGTCCGTCCCTCACTGTTTCTATCTTAAATGAAATGTGGGGAAGGGAAAAAATCAATATTAGTCTTTAATGGGGTTGCAAGAGGCTGTTTGTAATAGTTTCTGAGCTCTGATAAGCCAGACTCTTTCAGCCTCCTTGTTCTTTTTCTCTTAGAATCCCATGTGGTTGAAACACAGCATCTGTGCTGGCACTGGTCTGGTCTGGCCCTGCCATTCCCATGCAGGGTAATAATTTAGTATTGGCATAAAGAACTAGTAATCAGTTTGGAAGAGACACTGGAAAGATATGGGTTTTTCTAGGTATTTTGAACCACTTGATCGTGGCAGAATGCTCCATATAGACTCAGGTAGAGTGATCCGGCTGAGGTGTTCGAGGTACATCCAAGTAGAACATGCCATCTGTGCTATAGAGTGTGCCAAGGGCATCCACGTAGAGCGTGGCTGTTAGCAAATGTTTCAGATGCTGCATATCCAGGTTGAATACATCTGCTGTAATGCTGAATTCTCTGGGTACACCAAGCAAAACATAAATGATGTGCTGATTCATCCCTCAGGTATGTTAAGACAGGATGTCGTTAATGTGCTGTCAAACATTCTAGGTAGGTGCAAGTAGAATATACCCATGTATTGCTGAATATTCCAGGCATGTCCAGCTGGAACATCCTGTCATTGTGCTGTACCACCTAATATTCCATGAAGTGTTAATGAAACTCAGTACGGACCATTCCCCAGGGGTCACAAGCATTTTCCACATACAAAGTGGGGCACAGGTTTATGTGGATCTGGATACGATTCTGCAGTTGGGAGCTGGGGGGGAAAGCAAAACTTCTGCTGCAGGTCTTGGGAGCATAAATCCTTTCTCATGGTGGAGCATGACTGTGCAGTTATTAATCTGATGATTAAACAACAACAACCAATCACCAAACAAAAATGGCTTCTTAAATGTATTAATTTACTATTATTGGAACTGTAGTATAATTGTGCAGCTGGGCAGGGATCAAGACAAAGAAGTAATTTTTGTTTAAATTTGAGACTTGAGAGAGGCAGAATATGGAAGAAGTGAATGATATATAGTACTTCTATTTAAAAAATTCCCATCATGGAATTTAAAATTCACATCCAGAGCTGGTTTCAGGCTTATGGGGTACATAGCTTGGAATTCTTTTTGTCTTTGTTTTCTGTTCCCCCTGCACCTTTACATTTCTAAAAAAAACCTAAAACCAAAAAACAGCCCACTGCCTGTTTGCAGAGACAGCAGCTGCTTTCTCAGGTGTGCTGTAGCCTGATATGGAGAAGGAAAACATTGTGGGTTCAATCAAAGACTTTCTTTTTGTTCTTTCTTGCCTATACTTAATCTAAAATATATTCCATTTTAGATTGAAAATCTGTGTTTAGCAATTTGGGTATGCAAAAACAAAACAGTTCTATTTTTAAGATCAGGGAAGTATTTAGGTTTCTTTTTTTGCAGTCATAATTAAGGAGAACCTGCTCTCAGTCAGCTTAAGTGACCTGAGACTCTGAGTGCTTAGAAGGCTAATGAGGGAGAATGGAAGTGCTCCAGGTGAGCTGTATAAAAAACCAGCTCATTACACTAGCACTCCTTTCAGAAATCATAGCACAGAGAGCGTAGAGGGCTAGTACTAATACACTGAAAGCCTGAGAAAGTCATACAGAGGTTAAAGCTGGGTTTTAATAGTAGTTGCAGATTTACATCAAGTCTTTTAACTTCAGTGCTAATTAGCATCTGAGAAAAAAAAGATAGTGGAACAGAACAAGAGTCCTGCCTGTATAGGTGGATCAGGGAAATATCCTTTTTGTCTAGGAAAAAAGAAGAGTTTCCTAAGGCTAGAAAATAACAAAATATCTGACAGGCTAGGGAAAGGTCATCTAAGCAAGACAGTAGCTATGATCAAGCTGAAATATTACATAGTAGTCCTCTGCTCCTCAAATAGAGATTGTTGGATTTTTCTGTATGACTATAGGTATTTATTAAGTGCATACAAACAGAAGGATTGGAACAGTATGTACATACAGTTTAAACCATCAAATACTCCAGAGGGGAAAATGTATATAGATTTTCTACCCATGACCTATCCTGGCATTCCTAACTTTACACATATGCTCCACAATACACTCCAGGCAAACTTGCATCCTTCGCTTTAATAATGATACACTGACAGCCCCAGCAATGCTCCATAACTTTCTGAAGTCTGTTCCCACATCAGTCATTGGGAGTGGGAAATAATGTGGAAACCTGTTGTAAACTGAGCAACTCAAGGCTTTGTTATTAAGTAGCACCATAACTGCAGATGGTGACTTCCAATATGCACTGCTTGCTGTATGAAGGACACTTGCTCCAAAGAATTTATATTATAAAGAAATGAACAGGTTGGGTGAAGAGAAGACATAGTTGCTGGCTATTGCATTACACCATGACATCTTAAAGCTATAGTGAGAAATGTTGTAAAAATGGAAAAAGGTTATTTTTACATTTAGTCTGTCTTGCAGAACAGTTATGGAAAATCCTTAGTATTGAATATTAAATTTCTACTATAGAATTCTACTGGATGGTTACATATTCTTTGTTAAATTCTATCATTTTGTCAGAGTGTTTCCTGTAAAACCCTAAACAAAATCTCTGTAGACCCCTATTGGTTACATCACTGTTGGTTTCTATAGAACTTTTCCATAAAAAGAATGGTAACCATTACCAAAATCAACTTTTGGCACCAGTTATAACTATCTCAAAGTGTTGTTAATGGCACCACAGTTATCTCTTTTCAACTTAGGAGGAAGGTGTGGTATTTCCGCTTCAGTTATGTGGTAAATATTTGCAAACAGAGTCTTTTTAGTAGTGTTTGCTGCACTTTCAGCAGCCATATCAAAATAAATAGGAAAATGACTTTGTTTTGTTCAATGTAATATTAAAAATTAATCCTATTTTTTCTAAAATCCTACTTGTCTCCCAGTAACTTTTAATAGATGTAATATTTTATAGTATTGGTTCCGAATTCCATCTCCCTTCCTGTCCCAGGTGTTACTGGCTCTTTATGAGAAAGGTCATGTTTTAAACTACAGCTGGTGTCCTTCTTTTGGAAGGGGGAAACAGAGTGCAAACTCGTTGGAGGGCTGTGTATGTTGCAAATGACTATTTTAGATATGCTGGAACCAGGCCTATGCAGGGTGGCTTTCTGAGTCACGTAGGGCAGAGGAAGGAGCTGTGAGGCCCCTGTTATCTGGTCCAGGCAGCATCATAATGAAATGTTACCCAGGGGGCTGTGCATAAGCAAGTGACTAGACTTCTTGTCCGATTGTTTATGTGGCATATTGCAACACCTGGATAATTTTAGAAACTTTTTTTTTAAGACTGTGCTCAGTGTAACTGTGAAAACAGATTGCTCTTAAAAATCATTTTGCTCATATAAACAAAAGGAAACACCATGGGTCTGATGGATGTAAAGAGGATAAAAATCACAATCTGAGCTCCAGATATTTTTCAGCACTGGAAATGGGGAGATGGAGCCCTATAGGAGTGGTGTTTTTTTTATCAGCTAAGCTGAAGATCTTTTCGTTTTCTCTATGGCTGATGCTATGCAGGAAGCCAACATTGATTGGTCATGGAAATGCAGAGTCAGTCACTGAAGAATTCCCAATAAAAAAGGAAAATATGTCCTTTCCTTTCCCTCCTCCAAATAACCATTTTATCTCTTTGCTAGAAATAGAAATATATTACCCACTGACATCAATCGGCTTAATAATAAAAATAATAATAAAAAAAATTACCTAGCTCTTATACAGTACTTTTTAATTAATAGCTTCTAATGCACTTTAGGAGTGAAGTATCATTATCCCCATTTTATAGATGGGGAAAACTGAGGCATAGACTGGTGATGTGATTTGCCCAACGTCATTCAGCAGTCCAGAGATGGGTGTAGAACCCAGATTAAGAAACTAGAATGATATAAAATTAATATGAATTTTCTTACATGAACTAAAAACTGCTAACTGATAAGTCTTAAATTGTAATTTGAAATGAAGAATCTTCTTGGAATTGCTATTTCTAGTGGGGGCATCCCACAGGGACTGGTTGTTGGCCCTACGTTATTCAACATTTTTATCAGTGACCTGGAAGAAAACAAAATCATCCTTGATAAAGTTTGCAGATAACAGAAAGATTGGGAGAGTGGCAAATAAGGAAGAAAACAGGTTATTGATAAAAAGAGATCTGGATCACTTGGTAAACTGAAAACAAGCAAACAATAAATATTTTAATAAGCCCAAATGTGAAGCCCGACTTTTAGAAGGAATGCAGACTATACTTACAGGATGGGGGACTCTATCCTGGGAAGCAGTTACTGCGAAAAGGATTTGGGAGTCATGGTGGATAATCAGCTGAACAAGAGCTCCCAGTACAATTCTACAGCCAAAAGGATAATACAATCCTTGAATTTATGAACAGGGGAATTTCCAGTAGGAAAAAGAGGTTATTTTACTTCTGTATTTGGCACTGAAGCAAGCATGCTGGAATACTGTTTTCAGTTCTGGTGTCTACAGTTCAAGAAGGATGTTGACAAATTGGAAAGGGTTCAGAGATGAGCCACAAAAATGGTGAAAATATTTTTAAAAACCAAGCTTTACAATGATAGACTCAAGGAGCTCAATCTGTTTATTTTAACAAAGGGAAGTTTAAGGAGTGACTTAAGTAGTCTATAAGTACCTATATGGGGAACAAACAATTGATAATAAAGGGTTCTTTAATTTAGCAAACAAAAATATAATAACAAGATCCAATGGCTCAAAGTTTAAACCACACAAATTCAGTTTGGAAGTAATGTATAGATTTTTAACGGAGGGCAATTAATTATTGAAACAATGTGCCAAGGGTTGTGATAAATTCTCTATCACTGGCAAATTCTAAATCAATTGGATTTTTTTCCTAAAAGATAAACACTACTTCAAATAAGGATTACTTCCAGGAAGTTCTTTGGCCTGTGTTATAAACTACATGATCACAAATGTCCCTTCTGGTCTTATGATATATGAATCTTCTGAATCCCAGTCCAGTGCCCTGTCCACTAATCTACACTGCCTCCCCATACTCACTGTCTCAGGCATTCTCATTCTCACCAGCTCTATAAATGATGACAATATTGTAGGATTTGGGAGGCCTACCCTTCTCCCAGCCCAATGCAGTGGGGGCTGCCTGTTTCCCCCGTGGAGGATTTTGGAGGGTAGGGAACAGTAGCAATGCTGTGATACAAATACACTAGCCATTGCCCCATTCAGAGCATATGTGCAGGAGCACAGGGGCCTACTACAGCCTCAGGACTGCACTTTGTAGTTTAAAGGAGAGTTTTCTTTTCCTTGCTGGACCCATGAAATACCACTGCACCAAGCCTAGCTTTCATCCATGGCGGGGGAACAAGTTCTGCACTGTGTGATTAGATGTACCCATCAGTGTATGGATGAGTGGAACTGTTTAGAAACCATGAGAACTAGCTCTGAATCATAACCCTGAATTAATAACTGAATCTTACCCTGCAGCAGCTCTCTTCCAGCTCTACCATTGCTATGTATTACAGTGCACTAGGTTGCTTTAAAAAATCCTTTTAAATCCATCATGGAGTTTCAGCGGGTCTGTCTGCTGGGCTGGCTGCTGTCTTAAAATATCATGCACTTTTGAACTTCCTCTGGCTCAAAGGCGAATGCATTTGGCAGAGTATCAGGAACAGAGAAATGTGCCATGTTGGAGTAGACCAACTGTCCATTCTGTATGGTATCCTTTCCCAACATTGGCATATATCTGTTCATTTGCAGGTGGCTAAGTAATGGGGCAAAGATTTCCATGTCAGACACTGTCAAATGACTGTAGGAAGTTTGAACTGATGTCAGATTAATTTCTTTAGCATAAAAATATAATTCACTGTCACTTCACTTTCAGGAATCACGATTTCCAATCTAAATAACTGTCAGTAATAAAAATACCACATTTTGTGAGGAGCAGGTGCTGAACACTGCTCTGCAGTGAGGAATGTCCCACATACTGGATAGCCTGGTCAGTTCTAACCGTGTGTACAAGATGGAGAAGGAAGAGAGACTGTGAGTTTGCAGCAATATGTTATCCAAACCAAACAGGCGTACTCCCCAGAAATAACAACAAAGCCAGCCATACAGAACATTGCTTTGCTGGATTTTCTTGAATCCTCCGTTCATCCTTTGAAACAATATAACCTTTGAAATTCCTCCTTTTCCATTAAAATCATTGCTAAATTGGGCTGAAATGGACCCTTTCAAACTGCACAAAGTTCCCATTTATTAGGTGCATTTCATGAAAGCAGTTTGGCTGCTGCTGTTTATTTTATATCTCTGCAACTACTTCTTTCTTGGCGTCTGTCTCTGCCTCTGCCTCTCTATCTGCATGGACAGGAAAGAGCTGATGTTATGATGTGGCATAGGGGTTTTATCAGCATGAGTTGGGATGGCAGGGTTACTCACAAGTGGCAAAACCACAATGAGTTATGCAGTTATACCACCCCACATGAGCATGCATTCTGTTCATGCCATTTATGTTACAGGAAAGAAATGAAGCTATTTTATAAATGTATTCTTTTTTTTTTTTACTGTTATGTAATTTTTTTTTGTTTTTAATCCTTTGACCTATAAAACTAGATGCCTTGGTTACTGTAAAGGCCTCAGAGGGAAAGGAAAATTATAACTAATACAATTTTAGAAACCTCTAAAAATGACCTAATGTAGATTTTGCATACATGGAATTGTGATTTTGAAATCCAAACTTGTGAGTTCCTAGGTCCAGATGCAAGAGCTGTGCATCCTATTGGAGGGCAGAGAATATCACCTTTCCAGTATTTTTCAGGTCCCTTTCTCAGGCCAAGGATACACAATATTCTGGATCTTAAATCTGGAAGTGGTTGCAAGAGCTGTGCATTCTATTGGAGGGCAGAGAATTTCACCTTTCCAGTATTTTTCAGGTCCCTTTCTCAGGCTAAGGATACACAATATTCTGGATCTTAAATCTGGAAGTGGTTCTGGATTTAGTATTCTTTTATCCTATGCCTTTAAATAATACATTTTTGAGGGAGGTTAAAATTTCAGATTTCTTGGAGAAAGAAAGAAAAATATTTCTCCAGGCAACACAACAGCCAACATAATAGTGTAGTATTTGTCTTTGCAGAGGCCAATCCCCGCAGCTGTTCACCATACTTCTGGCCAACAAAGGAACCCCCTGGCTTGGGTGGGGAAAAGAAGCTAATCAGTCCTGCCAGGTGCAGAGGATAGCAGCTAACTGATCTCAGTGTCTTTGTGTGGAAGGGATGTGGCAGAAAAGGATCCAGCCATGCCTTCCAGAAACCATAATCTCTGGTGGAAGGTAGTTCCTGATGAATGTCCCAGAGCTGCCCCCACAAGACTGTTCACCAGAATTTCCTCTCACTGGTAAAAAGAGCCCAAAAAACACATTGTCTCTCTAAAGGCTGTTCTTGCCAATGGGAGAGAGGTGCTTTCTCCCAGTAGGTCAGCCGGGGGTTTGGAGGCTGAAGATAGAGTGGAACAAGAAGAAAACAGACAATATTCCTTCAATTATTCAATGAATGTATGAGGCATCTAAGCACCATACAACAAGCTTCTTATAAACCATCAAAATCAAAATACAGAACCAACCAGACCAAATGTACTGTGAGCCTGTAGCAAGGAAACTGGCTCCAGGGCAAGTTCAGTAGTCCACAGGTCATTTAAAAGAGGAATCAATTGATAATAAATACAAAAAGAGAGCACAAAATGGGAGCAGCCATTTCAAAAGCCTAGGAACAAAGGACAAATATTGAGTGGCTTTCGGAGCAATGACTGAGGAGGAAAATTCTGCTCTTGAATAAAAATATAATATGCCATTTTCCAAGGAAGCATTTTTCCCCACACATAATATTTTACTATAGTTTCCCATAAAAACAATCAATGTTTGTATGATAAATGCACTATATATTCAATTAAAAAGTATCCAGGTATTGGTGCATTTCTTTGATTGATTCTATTCTATTCTATATTTCTTTGATTGACTATATTTGATTGGCTATATTGGCTCATTCTGGTCATTTAATTCGTCATAAGTCACAAGTAAACACTACAAGACCAAATTCTGCTTTATTATTCTGATATAAATCTGTAGGTACTTCATTAATAATAAGAATTCTTAACTCTTTTTTTTTTTCATCCACAGATTTCAAAGTGTTTAATAAAGGAGAGCAGTATCATTATACCCATTTTACAGACGGGGAAACTGAGGAACTGGAAGGGAAATGACTTGCCCAATATCACCCAGCAAAGCAGTGGCAGAGTTAGGACTGTCACCTGTCCACATTTTCTCACCCCTTTTCCGGAGTACCTGTCCAGTGAAATCTGTAAAGATGGTCAATACACACTGCCAGCTCTCCAATTTTATGGATCATCCCAGATGTCCCGGCTTTTTTTGTAGAGGTGGCAATTTTAGGCAGAGGCATAAACTGAATTCATGTCTCTTGAATCCCAGTCCAGTGCTGTATCAGCTAGAAAACATAACCTCCACATTAGTGGACTATACTCCATTTCACTGGTGCAAAATCCAGGAGCAAATCCAGCTCCCATTCCACTGGCTCCCCAAGCAGCAGGATCAATGAGTGGGATTCCCCTGCATGGCTAATGGGGAACTGTATATGGGTTGCTTATCCCTGTGGAGCATCACTTTCCATCCCTTTTTGCATCTGTCAGACACTGAACCTGGCTACTCTGGCTGGGTGCTGAGCTCTGAATTTTAGCTGAAGATAAAAATTTGGGCCTAAATTGATGAGGCTAAATCAAATCACAAGTTTGAAGTTCACACTTGAAAATCTATTTTCTTTGCAATAAAAAGCCTTAACCACAAAAATGAAACCCAGTTCTGCACTTGATTTAATATATTCTAGTTTTTCTCGCTGCCCAGGATGGAGGGGGAGCAGAAAGATACCAGCACACATGGTATGGAAGATGAAAGCGATTATAATGCATAATGTAGGAGGAAGAAAATTATGGGGAAATTATCTATAGCAGTTCACTGATAATTATATTGCATAGATTATAAAAGAGTACCGGAAAGTATATATGTAAATTACTTAAATTTTCTATCTCAGTTTTCCAGCGTTCCGTAGGTTGTAAGAGGTGCCTGAAATTTGTGAATTAAGAACAGAGATTAAAGTAAAGCCAATTTATTTTATTTTATGTGGTTTGTGATGCATGACAGATGCATAAATGATTGGTTTATGTATGTACAATCCTTGCAAAATATACATGTTATGAGTTAATGTATTGATGAAAGGAAATGCAATGTGGAACAGTCTACAATTTGGAGAGATGAAGATAAAGCCTAATAATTGCATCTGGATTTTCACTTTTATTTTCCTGAGTGCCTCTTTTATTAAACTTTTTATATCAGTGGAAAGATAATTAGGCCATTCATGTACTTACTAACTGCGTCTGGGAATGTGTGATTTCACAATGATTTGTATACATGCATATTCATTTCTACTGTGTCTGCTTACCCACAGCAGACTTGATAGGTTCCAGCAAAGCTATTTATTTAATCTACTATTCAAGACAAATATGCAGAAAAACTGGATTTTCCCTTTTATCTGTTTATTTTCCTTTTAACACTGATGTTAGTGAAGGTATTTTACAGGAAGTGCATTTCACTCACAGAGAATCGTTTGTTGCACCTGAAAGAAATGAAAAGGAGGAATGAATGTTGTGATTTTTCTTTACAATCTGGATTTCAGAAATGAGGGTTACAGTGGGCAAGAAGGCTGTCCAGGTAAAATCCTTTGCACTCTTAAGGTTTTAGTCAGTTATGCTGATGTAAATCAGGATTAGTTCTATTGAAACAAATGAAGTAACATTGGTATAAAACTGGTGTGAAATCAGAATCAGACCCTAAGAATTTCTTTGGCCAAACTAATGAACAAGTTAATCATTTCAGTATTTACCTTGTGCTTCTCCTCCACTTGTTTGTTTTATCTCTGTGTTATTTTTCATAATATGTACAGATTCTATGAGAATTATTTTTAGTTTTGTGTATCTGCAGTGCATAGCACAACCAGGCCCTGATTTCAGATTGGGGCCTCCAGATTACCACTGGTCAGGAATTTTATGACAAATTTGTGTCAAAAACTGCCAGGTTTTTTTAAACCTTTTTTTTTTTTTGGTAGGAATGTATCTTTTTCAATTCAACTTTCATCAGGAAGATTTCTCAGGACTCAGGTCCAGGATATTATTTTTGATTAACAAAAGAGAAGGAACTTAAACCCAGGTTTGCTAAATCCCAGATGAGTGGCCTAATTACTGGGCTATTGGCTACTACTCTACGGTGGGTCTCTCTCTTCCCCCTCTTCCCACCCCAAAAAATCTTCTGAATGGTCTCTGTTATGTTCCACATTGAAATGAAACCAACATGTTAAATGCTTGAATTTTTTTTATTAAATGGAATTTTTGTTTCTTACCCAGCCCTAATCCAGAAGCTATTGTGGTGGTCTAAAGGAGGGTCCAGGAATTTGCACTGATGTAGATCCAGTTATCCCAGTTCCAATTGGCCAAGAAGCTCTGTGACTCCTATACCAGCCAAAAAGACTGGTGTAGCAGCTTTGGGGGGTGGGCTAACTGGCTATATTTCAACTCCCCAACATATCTAATTGTTATGTGCACAGTACCTGAGTACTGGCACTCGGTCTGGATGGGGAGAATTTCCTCCATTGTGTAGCATGCTCTGCAATTAGTCCTCTTGAAATAAATGGGGACTACTTGCATAGTAAGATACTATTCAAGTAGAATAAGGGTGGTAGACCTAGGCATTAGAGGAGCATAGCTGCAACATTTTTAACAAGAAATGGACCCAGACAAGACCTCAGGCTGCTAATCCTCTACCCCCAAATTGTGGGGAATTTGGATTGAGGTCTGAGCATAGAACTAATCTTTTGGGACTCTGGCACATCTCTAGTAATAATTCTCAGGCCACATAATTCTGTGAAACTACTTTGAGGTTCAGCTAACAGTAACAAAAGCCATCTAACGAAGGCTTCTACACCTGGCACCAAATTCTAACCTGGCATATGTCAATGAAATGTGTGCACACACCTAATTAGAAGTGGGGTGTGTGTGTGTGTGCATGTTTGTGTTTCAGGATAGGTGCTGCTGTGGTCCTTATACCCCATGGAGCAGAATCTGGTGATTCCGCTGCAACAGAGAAAACCCTATGTGATGCTGGCTGGATTAGTGGGATCATTTATGATGCTATTTAACATCAATATTTCAAAATTACAATAATTCATATGAGATATGCCATGTCAGGTACCGTTAGAAAGGCTATAATTTGCTAAGTATGATGATATTGTTTATGTGTATGTGTCATATCTGTACTGAAGTTATGGATATGTTTGATGTATCTGTAGTTTAACTTCTGCTGTTTTTCTGAGCAACGCCCCAGACAGGATAGCAGCAGCACTAGTTGCTTAATGGCCCATTAAGGGAACTCAAAGGTACAATAAGCCCAGGGAAAGGGAAAGAACCAAGAGGCTACCCCTTATGAGTAACCAGGACTTACGCATATGAACCTGGACTCCATTTTACTTCTATACATTTCCACAAGCAGCATGGCAATCCACTATGAAAGGCAGCTGCAACAAATTCATATTGTCTTCAGTCAGTCTTTAGTCTTCACCTACCTCTGGATCAACTCATCTACAACTGAAGCTGTGAATCAAAGGACTGAGACCCCTCTAGGTATTGGATGTACACCAGAGGGACTATAAAAGCCTGCAAACACCATAATGAAAACCTGATATATGTGGACTTTCAAATCATTTGTATGTATCTGATTGCTTTAACCCTTTCACATTTCTCTTATAGTTTCTTTCTTTCCTTTTATAATAAACCTTTAGTTTTAGTTACTAAAGGATTGGCTGGCAGTGTGGTATTTTGGGTAAGAACCAAACTTGTATTGATCTGGTACTGTGGCTGACCCTTTAGGGATCAGGAGAACCTTTTTTGGTAAAGAGCATAAAGTTTTAAATAACTAGTTTCTTTCCTGAACCAAGTGGCTGATCGGGAGCCAGAGACCGAAATGCAGTAAAAGGGGTGTGTATATTTTGTTTTAGCTTTTTGATAACCAGTGTGGAGAATCAGAAGCACTGTTTGTGGCTGGTTGGGAAGTCTGACTTCAGTATCATCCACCAGTGCTGGGAGAATCTGCTCTCCTTTTGCAGGGTGCCCTGACCTTGGCATTTTCAGGTGGTCTACCCTAGGCATGGACGGGTCACACCCTACTATACAGTATATCAATGAAAAATGCTTTGAATAGTCTAGGCCAGAACATGGTGCTGTTCCTTAACCATGGAAATACCTGTTCATCTAGTCTGGGAATTTGGTATCTGTGTTTGGTTTCTGCTACTTTCATTCAGAATGGTTTAGGAGTATATGATTTCAAAGTGACTTATCTGACAAGTTTAAAAGGATGTTTTTGTTAAATATTTTCAGTGGTTTGTGTCAACAACTGTGGGAGATAATATCCTGAGTGATTTGATGCAACACTTCATAATGCAGTGATGAATAGGTACTGGAAATATAAAAACACAAAACCCACACAGAGGTCATTAGATTGAAGCTTCATAAAAGTACTAACAGCTATGATTTAATTAATCAACAAGGAAAGAGGGAATGTTTTCTAAAAGGAGACTGATTAAATGCGAAGTGACAGAGAAAGCAGCCTGTAGAATTAGAGAGTAATAGTTTAGCAAATAGCTTCTATGGTTCTGGGCACAATATAAGCTTGAGATGCAGCTTAACAAAGAAGAGATAGGATAACGTCCTACAAATGATCTGAGATGAAATAATGGAAGATGGAGGAATAGTATTCAAGACAAGGTTGAGGAGTAATAGTGAGAAAAACCAAGGGTTAAAATCCAAGCTAAACCTCTTACGTGTCAGGTCAGCTAGAAATAATCTATCCAGGGCACTGAATCATTGACCGTCTGTCAGTGTTCAAGAAAACACTGTATGTAATATGGTAAAGAAATTCCTGCATTTCTACATCAGACTGGAGTGGATGACGCAGAAGTAGAGATGGGCGGGAAATGGGTTTCTCAACCAGTGAAACTTTTGGAGATATCAAAAGCTTTTCCTGTTGTGCGTCAGTATGAAACTGAAACTTCTCAAAGGCTCATGGCCATGGTCTGAATCAGGCTGAAACTGGGTCTCTGAGTGCACTGACCATGAGCCTACTGGATAATCTGGGGTGGGGCTCACACCAGAAATTCCCATCTGGAACTGAAAAAACTTTGCCAATGAAAGTTTAATTGAAAGTCATACATTCCTGGAAAAATGTTTGGTGTTGATGATTTGGCATTTTCTGACTAAAAGAAGTTTCACTCAAAAATTCCTGACCAGCTCTACCCTGATGGTTCTACATCCCTTCTCTCCACACATTTGAGAAGTACATTTCTTCACCAGCTTTTAACAATCATAATGTATACGCTATGATCCTGAGCCACAAATTATCCAAACAAATACTGATTAGAGCCTATGAGAACAGCAGGCTTTGTAGTATTGGGAGGTGAATGCAAGTTTAAAAGCCATAAAACTGCAATTGGTAAAATTTCAGGAGGAAAATGGAAAGCTTGGAAAGCGCATGCCAATCAACACCGTGAAGTGATATAATGTTATATTTATTTCTACCAAATGATAAATGTAACACAGACATGCTTTAAAAACTACACATGGACAAAGTATTGGTCTAATCAGCTTAGTACAGTTAAGGTATTTTTGGAATATGGAGCTATTAACATACTCACAGACTTTTTTTATACAAACTATATATCACCCTACTGTTTTTTGCTTTGAAGAGCAAGTGCAAGAGCTTGGAATAAGAACACATCAGTGCTCCTGCAGCCTGTGAACTGCTGGGGCCATTTGTTGTGGTTTCCAGCAAAACCATTTCTAACATTCACGGCAGAGACTGAGTGTCTTCTTTCTTTCCTGGTCACAATTCTGTGTTGCTTCTCTTGAGGCAAATGTGTCTTGCAGCTTTCTAAAGCAACATGGAGAAAAAACAAGTCATAATTCATCGCAAGATGAAGGGCATCATGTTCACATCATGAGAGAAAAGGGAAAAGGTCAAATGGTGATGCATACACATCCATCACCGTGTAGCATGTAGCGTTCCCGTCTGGCAGCTCCACTAGGATCTGCTCCACCAAACCAACTGCCCTGGAGAAACACATAGCACTGTGCATTTAAGGCTTTGAATAAGATCACATTATGTTCTGACTGCTGCAGAAGTTGCACTTGTAGCCTTAAATGTCATATACACCCCAAGGGTCAAATTCTTAGCAGATGTAAATTGATGTTGATCTATTTAGTTCACATTTTCTTTGGAGCTACACTGATTTACACTAGCTGAAGATGGGGTCCCAAGTCTCCATGCCCTGGATTCATGGTATCAGACAAAGCTTTGCCATGATACTGTTATCTGTACAATAAAAGACCATCTGGTAATTAGTTAATGCAGAATGAAGTTGGTTATCTATTTAGAAGCATCTCTCAGAGCACATTACAACTACACTGCAGGATCTGTGTTGATCTCCAGCTCTTTCTGAATACAGTTTAAGGTATAATTTCAACCTCTATATCCTTAAATGGTTTAGAACCTGGGTAATTCAGAAACCATGTATATAATGGTGTTCTACTATGGTAACTGATGCAGTCTAGATAACACCGCCATAGTTTAACTGAGAGTGGGCTGATGGCTGGACATTTTCAGTGTGGGGTCTTTCTGGACTTGTGCCCCCAGTTGGTCTCTCAGAACCTAAATTTGTTGACCTTAAGGTCATGGGATGAATTGGTAATAGTCCTTTGTCTGAGGGACGTTGTCTCCTGACACTCAGTTTCTTTGAAGATAACATCTTTGGCTTGTTGGTAATGGTAATTCAGAAGGTGTGTAGTGGTTATATAGGCAGGCACCTGGTGCATTTCCTGAGTGCTTGTTCATTTTGCTGTGTCAGTGAATTTTGAAATAAAGGAGAAATCATCAGGCAAGTGTGTAGGAAATCCACCTTCAAGTCTTCCTTTAACTCCAGAATAAATGGGATGATTTTGAAATGGAACACTGACAGCCTAGTTTGAATCATGTCATCAGTGTAGAATTGTCACCAGGACAGTCACGAAAATGAATCCAAATGAACTAAAGGTAGGCATTTGAAGAGGATTAGTTAAAATGTATTAAATCCCTGCGAGGAAGTGAATTAAGCAAAACCATATTAAAGGCCACTGTAATTCTTAATGAGGGTGTTCATATAGGGATTAAATATGGTTTAACTAATCCACTTCAAATGCACACTGTTAGTTAATTTGAATAAATTTTCCTGGATGTCCCTGTGTGGAGAAGCCCTACAGAGATAAATTTTTATAAAGAAAGTATCAGAGATCATCATCCCACTGGACATCATCCAGCTTCTTCTCCCCATATCTCCATCCATCACTTCATAAAACAACACATTAAAAGGGGCATAGTAAAGCAGCAATGGTCACAGTAACAGCACAAGAAAGATCTAGATTTAAGCAGCAGCAAAACCTAGATGTAATATATTTAACATTCCTTCTGTATATTCTATACACTTTTTACAATCTGGTGCACCCCAGAACACGAATGCAAACACACACACATACACACAAATGAAGCAAGACATGCAGATAGGTTGTCAATCAAAAAACAGGTAAGAACTGTGAACGTTGAATAAAACCTGATAACAGTCTGACCAGCAGATATGTGGGCCCTAAGTAGCTGCACACACCCAACACTATGTAGGTGCATACAACCTTAAACAGGAATCTGAACACTGAGTTCAGAGAGACTGCATCACAAGTCACTTCGGTAAAGAAAAGTTTTGTAAGAGAAGAGGACAGACTTCCTGGCAAAAATTTAAATATTTTAGCTTTGGCTGAAGTTTCTGTGACTGTGCTCCAGGCTAAAATCCACCCTGAGTGGGTGGATTTTAAGGGTTATCCTAGGCATCAGAAATTTGCTGTCCGCTGATATTTTAAGGTAATAACATTTTAGCCATGTCTAAGCATATTAATGGCATAACCATGTACCAGGGAAAGTATGGCTCTAGTTCACCTGCTTGGTCTGTGGTCAGCAGGGTAGGCTGAAAAGGGGAGCTAAATGTCCTCAGTAACTGCTTGCCTTTTGAGGAGGAATTTAAAAATTCTGTTCTGCCAGAGTCTGCTGTGGGCTTAAGTGAAACTCAAAAGAAGTACGTGACTGCCCAACAAACTGACCCTTCTCTGGAACAAGAGAGGGTTGTAGCTCAGAATGGTGCTCCGGCTGAGGAAAGAAAAGATAGATTTTTTTTTTTTTTTTTTGGTAGAAGAAGGTCTCTGGTATAGGGCAGCTCCTACAGAGAAAAAGAGGCATCCATTCCTGGTGAGGTTTGCAAGCAGGAATTGTGCCTGAGAAATACAGGAGATAATTGCTCCCAGTAGCTCATGATTGTCCATTTGCAGGACATTTAGGAATGGAAAAAACCTATGATAGACCGAAACAGAATTTCTATTGGCCTCACATGTTTGAGACAGAAGATTACTGTAAGAGTTGTGCCTTTTATGTCAGAAGGGATTGGAGGGACCCTGCAAAGCACCATTGCAGCCTTTGTGCATTTTTAAAGAGGTGTTTTCTAGAGTATCTGTAGATATTCTATTTTGTGACCTCTTACTAAACCATCCAGGAATGGAAATATATATATACTTGGGGTGGGTTCTTGCACCAGGTACCCTGAAGCCCCAGCCTTGTCTAACACTGAAACTGAAACAATGCCTACCACTTCATTCACCATTTTTCGCATAGCAGGTTTTCCCAGAGAACCTTGACAGACTGTGGTGCAAATTTTATGTCTGTAATCTTTAAAAAGTTATGGGAATTATGTGGAGTAAAGGATATAAAGGCTGCTCCCTAACACTGAGAAAATAATGAGCTTGTGGATTTAATGGAACTTTTAAAGCTATGCTAAGAATGTATGTCTCCAGGCACAAGAATGACTGGGATGTGTTACTTTATTTTTTGCTATATGCGTACAGAAGTGTTCCCCAAGAATCTATTGACTTTGTCCCCTTTGATTTCCTGCTTGGGAAGCAGATTAGGGGACCCCTAGATTTGAAGTGAGGCTCTTGGGAGGGCAGTACTGAGGGAACAAGATCACCTGTAGGAGAGTATGTTACTCATTTTAAGGAGAATTTACAGGTTATGAAGAATATAGTGCAACGGAATCTTGTAAAAAGTCAGGAAACTCAGGAAGTTTGGTATAATCAGCATATTGGAGAAATACCCCACACTCCGAACAGAGTCTGGGTCTGTTGGGGGGTACAAAATTCATAAACACACTGGATTTGACTCTTGGGTATTGGCAAATTCCCTTAGATGCTGATGCCCAGGAAAAATCCCAGGGAATCTAAATTATATGAGTTTAAGATTATGGCTTTTGAATAATAAATTTGGATGCTACCTTTCTGCTGCTTGTCAATGAGGTGCAGCAGGGATACAAACATTTGCCACAGCCTATATAGATGGATTGGTTATTTTCAATAGCCCCTGACAGGACTACTTAAACCACATGGGAATTGCATTACAAAGACTGGAGATGCCAACCTCGCTGTCAAGGTCTCCAAATGCAAATGCAGAGGTATCCTACTTAGAACATACAGTCAGTTTGGGATGTCTGCCTTGTTTTTGGTAGTCTGCCCTGAGGTAGGCACTCATGGTCATGAGCCACTCTAGACCCCATTACATGGGATACCAACTCCAGCACTTTGCCACATGAGATAGTACTAAGGAAACATCAGGGTCCCTGATAAAATGGCTCCACATTCATTGTATGTACTTCAGGCTTCCTGTCTTGAACCAGTGTACTGCGGCACCCCAACTTAGTGTCCTTCCTTCCCACAAGCCCAGCACAAAGCAGTTCTATCTGGGCAGGCAGGTAAATTGGCAAGAAACCTGTACTACCATAGCGGAAACAACAAGACGCTGATAACTTTCAGTGTCAAAGCCATGGAGTGCATAGGTAATGTCATATGTCTCTGGGCAATGGAGGTCGGAGGAGCAGCTGATGGTTTAAGCATAGACACCAAGTAGCTGCTGTCTGAGATCTAGGACCCTTCTCAGCCTGAGCCCTCTCAAACGCCTCACTCTTAGCAACCGCGGCATCGAAAGTTAGCATTCTAGCATCTTCTGCATGTAACTGTTTGCCCAGATGGGTCATTGGGTACATCAATCACAAAAATAACTCTGAGCATGATCATAATGTCCCCAAACTCATAGTTCTGGGTCAACTGCTGCAAACACATCATTCATGTGTTCTTTCATTAGCCTGCTGGTAAGCTTCACAAAAGCCTTTTCCTCCACAACAGAAAAAAATCTCTGGTCAGGAACTACTCGTTGAGGGGCTGCACAGATACACTGAAGGAGGACTTGGGCTCCGGGAGTCTATCATAAATATCAATGTCATCATGGCTTAAGCACTTCAGCACCTAGAGTAACCTAACAGCTTCAGAGAGTTGCATGATCTGTACCTAGTTCAAAAAACTCTGACTTAAGTATTGGCAGTCAACAGTTGAAGGATGTGCAGCAAAACAGAAGCACTTATGCCATAATGTTGTTCTCTGGTGCACCCCAGAATAGCAATCCAAAAACACACAAAAATAAAGAAAGACATGCAGGTAGGTTGTCAGTTAAACATTCAGTAACCATGTTGACCAGGTTAAGTCAGCAACAGTCTGAACAAAATCTGATACCAGTCTGAACAGCAGGTATTTAACAGAAGGCCCTCAGTAGCTGCACACACCCAATGCTTTGCACATATACTCAGCCTTAAGCAAGAACTGGAACACTCAGGCCAGATCTACACTGAAGACTTATATCAATATTACTACATTGCTCAGGGGTGTGAAAAATCTACGCTCCTCAGCAACCTAGTTATACGGACCTAACCTCTGCTGAAGACAGCACTATGTCCATGGGACAGCATCGCATGTTGACATACCTACCGCCTCTGCAGGAGGTGAATTAATTAAGCTGACTCTCTCACAGGCATAGAAGCATCTTTACTAAAGCACTACAGCAGCGCAGCTGCAGCACTGTACGTGAAGACAAGCCCCAAGTTCAGAGACCAGGAAACAATGCAGAAACAGGAAGGCAACATACACACCCGACATCATAATACTATAGTGATTGTTTGAGTGGGCTGGACCTTTCTCATCACTTGGTTTAGAAATAATTATCTGGGCAAAATCAATCTGCCTCTGGTGAAAAGCAATTTCCATAATGAAAATTTTCATTCCAGATGTGTAGGGAAGACCCTTTGCTGCTTTGGGAAAACATTTAGGAAGTAAATAATTGGTCATATTCAGACATTAAAGTTTGGATATTGAATACCCAACCTGCATGTTTCAGGGTTCAAAATGGGGTGAGTAATTTTTTACTGATTATTCTTGTGGAACTAGGACGTAGCAGATTTTTACAATTTTCTAATGTCCCATGATTGCTGGTATTTGGCTACTGCCATTCCAATTAGTTTCTAAGTATTTACAGGGGAATTAGGCTCATTTTAAATTCAACATCCATAAACAACATGGCAATAGGAAAAAAATAGACTGTGAACCCAATTGATCAAGGAGATCAAAGAGATTGCAAATGAAACCAAATAAGGCCTTTGTTAACAAAATCTTCAGCAAAGTGATTAAGAAAAAGGAAGGAAATAAGAATGCCCGAAGCTTCAGTTCTAGCTAGGTGGCCCTTTATGCTAGACTGGCTGTGTTTTATTTTTATTTTTTTTCCCCTCCAGTGTTTGGAATTATCAACCAGATATTTGTTTTCTTAATTGGCATATGTCTATATCTATCTATTTATTGTCTTTTAAGTTGGAGGAATTTAGCTCCAAAGAGTTAGTCTTTTGACAACTGAAATCGAACTATGGTGGACCACCCACAGCTAGTTAAAATACCAGCTCTGAATGCCAAACAGAATGTAAAGAATTAATGAAGCTGTCTTTCTTATTATAGTGAATGGGTTCCAAACTAAAGTTTATGTTGAATATGGGAGGTGGAGGGGAGCAGGGAGGCAGGAAAAATATATATTGGTCATTTTGAGTCTTATGGGGACCTTGCAAATGTATCTCAGGTGACAGAACCTAGCACAGTGGGATCCTAGGTGCTCTGTTATATATCATTATTATTATTTATTAAGTATTTGTATTTAATAGTTGGGTATAATTGGTAGAATGGCATTCTTCAAATACTAAATCTGACAGATCTGAGGGATGGATGTGTGCATGTGTGGATCGTTTGTGAAGCAGTCCAGTGTTTTTGAACAGTAAATAATAAATACTAATTAGCATGTTTCCAGTACTAACCTGTGACACTTCAGGATTCATGAACATGTAATGTATCAGTAAAAGGAGAATGTACTCCACTGCACCTCTTCAGAGGGTGTAGCTTAATTCCCACTACATATCCAGATAGCTATGGTGGCCAATGCATAGTGATGTTCCTCACTCAGGGGTTGGTTGGTAGGATAATATTGCCCAGTGGTCAGTGCTTAGGCCCATGACTTGCAGAGGGATTGTTAGTAGGGAAGCCCAGGCCCTCCCACTCCCAACCCAGTGCCCTTTGAGGGCTATCAGTGATCTGACAGCCAGGGGCTGCTTAAGTCTGCCCTCCCTGCACCACTTCCTATCACCGCCTGTGAATATCCCAAGGTCACTATCTGGTTTAGGTGGCATCTGCTCATCATAAGACACCTTCTGGCTGCTGTGTGAAGCATGGTAGTTCCCTTCCTCTCTCAGGTGGCAACTGCCTCCTTCTGCGGTATGGGCCACCCTCTTGGGCCGGATCAGTCCTAGGGCTTTCCCTTGCTGGGGTAGTCCCAACAAAGTAAAGGGCAATTAACAAAACTCAAAGTCCATGTGAGAGGAAGAGGGGACTGCTTCCCTCTCAGGCTGTCTCTGTAGCGTGTCCTCTCTTCCCTCAGGGCGGGACCTTTGGGCAGTTGTCACGGGGATAGAGTGTGCCTTTCCCCTCAACTCTCCTCTGCTGGAGCAGCAGGTTGCAGATCTGCTCTCTTCCCTGTTCTTCCACCACATGAGCTGCTCCCCCATCTTTTAACTCCTTCTCCAGCTGGAGCATTTCCTACAGATGTGGTGGGATGGGGCTGGCTGAGCCCAGAGCAGTTATTTAGCCTGTGATTGCTGAGTGTGGGGTTTGTATACCCCATCACAGATAGGCATAGAGACATGCTCACCTCCTATCTGCTGGTTCCTAGTGGCTAGAGCACTGGGCCAGGATTCAAGAGATTTGGGTTCTATTTCCATCTCAGCTACTGCTTTTCTGGGTGACCCTGGGAAGTCACTTCATCTTCCTGTGCCTCAATCTCCCTGTCTGCAAAAAAAGGACAATGATCTCACCTCTTTTATAAAGTGCTGTATAAGAAGTAGGTGGATATTATTAGTCCCTTTGGCATGTCTGAAGATGACGGGGTGCTCAGAGAGAGCCACCACTGAACTCCAGGTCTGTGCTACCCCCTACTAATTGTCAGCTGCTGCACAGGGGCCCAAGATCCTGGCTCTTTGCACCTGCCCTCCTCTTCCTTTGTGAACCTGCAGAGAAGCCAACCACAAGCTGGCCCTAAGTGCTGTAAAATCGAATAAAACAAGGCCCTGACTAACCTGTGACTACATTAGCTCCTTTCATGTAATTTCTTGCACCTGTGTTCCATATTTATATCATTGCACGAATGTTCATCTCATCAACGTATCTGACATAGTGTGTTGTACCACAGAAAAAGAGATGGCAGCCTTTGCCACTTCTCTGCCCACTCTATCATTTAATTCAGCCTATATTATTCAGAAGGGGACACTGCTCACATTCTGGGGAGATAGTAACCAAAGAGGGAAATAATTTAGGTTTCCAGACTGAGGTTTGGTTTAGAAAAAAAAGACCCATTAGTAACACAAGTAGCATGAGTGGGCTGGGACTCAGGAGATCTATTCCTATTCTGTTCTTGGATCCTGACACTGATCTGCTGTGTAAGTCATTTTACATCTCTATTTCCCCTCCCGCCCTTTGTTTCTTTTGTCTATTTAGACAGGAAGCTCCTTGGGATAGTCTCTCTCACTTGATGTATATACAGCACCTTGCACAATGTGGCTGTGATCTTAACTGGGATTTTGAGTTGTTACCATAATATAATTACTAGTAAGAGGTAAACACAGTTTACAGTTAAACCCGACATTTATAAAAGTCTTGGGGGGATATCCAAAACCTTGATAAAACTGTGGGTTTGGATAATCAGAAACTTTAGTCCTTCAGAGCTGCAAAGATCCAAAGAGTTGAAACTAAGCTGTAGTGGAACTTGAATCTCCACAATACTAGAGCCCCACAAGAGCTTCTTAGCTTTAGCCCAATGGAGTTTATAAATTCCACTTCTACAGAGTTTAGATGCTGCATAGGAATAGAATTTCAGGCCTTGTAAGCTTGGAGGACATCATTTACATTCATTAAACTGGAGTTTGGAAATAAGGGATTGCATTGTATATTATTCTAATCACAGCAGTGTCTTTTTAAACATGGTTTTTGCCTTGAGCCATGGGAGCTCTAGTAATTTCTTTATATATAGATATATAGCAGTGAATTTATTGTGATTTATATTACTGCAGACTCAGAAACACAATCAGTTATATTTACCAAAACTAAAATAACCAATTGATGCAATATGTTATCTACTGATGATGGCAATGTTATTGCTGGAGAGTACATGACTTCCGTAGAACAAGCCATTGTGTATTTATTTCCAGCTCCTAAGCTTTCAATAAAGCATGTTAGTCACATATACAAGTGATAAAAGGCTTTCATAGTTCAACGAACAACAAGCTAGAAGCTTCCAAATTGTGTGAGGGATTTTTTTAATATATAAGTATTAGCAATTTCATATTTTATGTGTGCAGTAAATGGAATGAAGGAAATCTACACATAATAGAACAAATTCTTCTCACAGCTACTCCCATACAATGCTGCTGATACTGAGTGGGGCTAAGCAGAATATGTCCCAGTGACTATAAGCTTTATAATTACCACTGGTGAAGATATTTGTGCAGACCTGGGCTTTCAGGAATCAAAGCATCGTGAACAATGAGCTGTGCTTTTATATGGGACTCCTTAGAAGTTAGTGAGTCCTCATCAGTATATCACTTGTGATTATTGCACCCTTCCCATATACCAGACATGGATAGAAAGGCTTCTTTTCAGGTGTGTATTTTCTCCTATTCTGTACTGGGTTTTTATTTACCCTGTGAACTGAGATGTCTGAATAATATTTGATGAATAATTTATTTCCCAAAGTTAAAAATAACTTTGAATACACTATTCACAGAATAGTTCCTCCCTCAACCAACCCGTCAACTCATCTAAACTTTATATGCTGGGGAAACTGCATTAAGATGTACACATTTCATGGTTTAAAAAAAAAAACCCAAAACCTAGAAACACCCCACAAATCTGTGAATCGCTGTTTCTCATTATTTTCCAAGCTCTACCAGTAAGGGCCTTATAGCATAAAGGGCTAATTGGCTTCCCACAGAAATGATCCTGATGGCTCAATATTGAGATTCCCCCTCTATAGAATGTTCAGCAGCACTTCTCCATCACTGGCAGTTAGTTCAGAGTGCAACGGCATTTTCGCTTGCTGCCTTTAGCAGAGATGAACACATTGCATCTACCATGTACTCTCTATATTGGCTACCTGTAAACTGGCAGATTGGTCTTCAGTTTGTATTCCAGATTTTTATAGCTGGTAATGGTGCGGGCCTGGCTATGGTCACGGCCTCCTCCTTGATCCTCACCCTAGTGGGTATCTGAGCTTGGTCACTTCCCACTGTTTTCAAATGCTGCTAAGGATACCTATTAGCCGTATAATGTATTCCCTTCCTCTTCTTTCTCCTCCTTTCCAATCTCCCACCCTTCGCCTTCCCTTTAATGTCTTTTAACCTGTTGATAGGTTTTATTTGCTCAGAGTCTGATGGGAGTGACTAACATCCTGCCCCATGTTCAGATGGTGTGGAGGGAAAGAGTGCATGCTGAGCTATCCACTTGGATGGTGCCATTAGCATGCACGGAGCACTCTATAGGCCAGTGCAGAGTAGAGAAGGAGTTATATTCCTGTATCCACGCTTACCCTCTCTGCTAGGTTTGGGATAGATTGTACCCGCAGGGGCACATAAATGGAGTCCAGCCCCTGCAGTTGCAACAGGCCCTGGTAGAGGTTGTGTGAGGCAAGAAAGGATCCTGGCTCCCTTCTCTCCACTGCACATCCATACAAGGCAAAATCTAACGCTAACATTTTAAGAGTAATCTTTTACGTTAATCTAGTAAAATGTCTTTATTTAAATTGATGTGTTATGATGTAATGGACCCTGAGCATTCTCCAAACAAGATTATTAATTAACTCTTAACTATTATTGATTTTAGTCTTTAGTTCTTTTCAGTACTCAGCTGGCTTTAATTTACCACTAACTCCAGGACAGTCCTATTTTAGAATGCTGGTTGAAAGATCAATTTATAGCAACGCATCATATGCTGCGTGAAGAACAGGTGCTCAGCTCTTTGAGAGCTATTACTTATATAGCTTGGCAGCGGCTACTGAACCAAAGTTAACATATTTCTTCAGAATGTTTAACCTGAAAACACCAAGTAAATGTTTAAAGAATTATTGATCGCTGTTGTATGTGGAATTGGATAACCTTGCAACAGTGACTGATGTTTTACTTGTTAGCTTACAAGGCTAGGTATGCTACTACTGCTGTTGCACAATGGGGGACTGATTTCTGCAGGTGTTGAATTCCCACAACTTCAGTGAGAAGTTTGAGTGCTCAACATCTCTGAAAAATCAGACTCCGATTCAGACAGTTTTACAAGGCAAGATAATCTTCCATGGTAAAAGCCAGACACTGAGAGTCATCAGATCCTTTAAAATTACACTGGAGATTGCACAAACAAATGTAAATAATTAAATTGCAAGTGCTTTCAAGACATAATATGGTGTGGGAAACATTTTCAAAAGCACCTAAGTGAAAGTCCTTGAGGCTTAGGCTCCTAAGTGCCTAAGACACTTTAGGTTGCAAAGTCAAGCACTCAAAAGTTAGAAAATGTCACCTTACCTTTCTACATGTCACTACTGTTGTATATTCATAAATGTGTTCAGTTTGCAAAGGTGTCTGACAAATTCTCAGACTGATATGGTGGAGGAAACTTGTGATATTTTCTCCATTCCCATTAAAAATAATTGCTTTTTAATGGTGCTTCTAGATCTATCATCTTTTTAAATCCAAATATATATCTAAAACTGTACTCTGTGGATCAGATTCTGCTCTCACTTACACTGGTTTAAATCCAGAATAACCTAATGGATTTCATTTAACATATTCTGGATTTACAGCAGTATTGCTAAAACCAGAATCTGGTTTTACATGTATAAACCATTCTCTTGTATTGTTCCTTTTCTCATATAGGTCATAATGATGATCCCTTTTTACTAAATTCTGATATCTACTCAGACTCCTGGCTCTCTGCAAGAGCTCGCTGTGCATCCAGAACATACTTTTCCTCTTTTGATTCCTCTTCTCTTGGCAAACAATAAGATTTCTGAAGTACTTTATCTCATTACTTCTTGTCTTCTTTGGATGAGTCATAATCTTTTTTTTTGCCTTAAAGTTGTTAAGGGACTAATCAAGAAAGTTTTTCACTGGTAAGTGATTATTATTAAACAGGATGGTTTGTGGTGATGGTATAGAAAAGAGATACAAGTACAGAGCCCTTCATTTCTATATCACTAGTTTGAATCTATTTCAAGTTGGGACGAGTGAAAGTCACTACCATCTAGTGGCTTTTCAGTTGTCTGAGATCAGCTCCTAGTTTTTTTCTCCCTACACTCAAACAAACAAAACACATTAGCGTATGGTAAATGTGTCAACTACCTTTGTCTCAGTGAACAGGCCAAGAACCAAATGGTACATGATGACTGAACAACCATTATTCCTATAGTTCAGAGATCTAGGGCTATATGAAGGCTGGACTAATAGAGGACTTCAGTCTCCAGTTTGGCATCTTCACCACCAGTATATTCCTTTTATATTTATTTTAGATATCCCAAGAAAACAAAATACTGGCTACTTCACGAGAGAGAGAATAAAGTTTTAGCCATTGAGATTTTAATAAAGATTTCTGAAGAAATGTTCAATCCCCATAAACATGCCATTTTTTAGTATTTTGTGATTTTATTGTAGCTTTCATACTGTTAGAAAACAGCAAGTGTAGGCAGGTGTTGTGCACATTTCTCTACATGGCTCCGTAAATGCTGTAACCTTACTTTTAAACTTTCTTTAATGAAACTGGATGAAATATATGGTAGTTTTGTGAGCATCTGGGATTTAATTGAAGCCATCTGATTCTGTTCACCTTGACCTAAGCTGGTTGCATCCCTTTCTCATAGAAGTGAAAGTCTTTATGACATAGAGTTCACATCCACCTCTACAATGTACAGATTATTAGTAGTCTCAGCCATCCAGACAGACTGACATTCTTCATTCACTAAATTATGGAAGAACTCATCCTCATCTTTAATTTTGTTTTATTCTATTCTTTCAGTTAGGGCATGAACCTTAACTGGAAGGGTCTTTTGCTTCATTTTCCTGACCTATTATCACTGGATCTTACAGGACAAATCCATACTTTTTATTATCACATTCTGTATGAATGACAGTAAAATATTCATCTTGCAATTAGTATTGGGCCAAAGAGTGTGCTTGCATAGCTCACTGGTAGTGGTTATTTTGCCAGCTGTCTCCATGACAATGAATAAAAATTCATAAACCAAGTTTTGACCTGGTGCACTTGAAAGGCACAGCATCTCCATCACACAACTTGCTGTTACATTGATTTCACTTTCTCATTTAATAGATATATGTGGATTATTAGCCCATCATGAATAAAAGTGATGAACATTGTAGAAGGCATACACCGCAGAACATCATCAGTTTGCACATCACTAATCTCACACTTTATAACTTGCACACATGAAAATGTTCTCTTCACAGTTCTCAAGAAACATTTAATATCAGACTCATTTTACTAAGATTTCATTATTTTGGTATGATATACTACAAAACTTTTTCTATGGCCTTGAGAAGTATTATCAGTAGTGTAATACTCAGTAGTATAATAATCAGTAGTATCAGTAACTAAATTATAATTGGTATTATGTTTTTCATTAATATTCCTGTGTTAGTTCACTTACTTGCTAATACACAATATTCAGTCACTCCTAATGTTTCTGTGTCATTAGTGAGAATCATTAAAGTTTTCCTGTAAATTGATCAAAAGACTTAAAGACTGTTTTGTGTGCCTTCCTCTTTCACACAAATATACCCAACTATTTTAAAGAACTTTTGTGGTACCTTTATAATGCGTATCCAGCAATTCACGCACAATATTACATGTAATGCGCTAATAGGGCAACTGTTGAACAGGAGTATGAAAAATGGTCTAGATTAAATGAGGACAGTTCTGACCCTTCATTTAGAATTTGATGCAAATGAATTTTAAGGGTTCACAAAGTGTGACTCACTCTTCTTTGATTTCTGGCACTGAATAGTGGTGGGGGTAATGGAATCCATTCTTGCAGAATTTCCATCTGAAGTCTGCATATTTGATGAAGTTTAAATAAACTGATTCAGAAAGCTTCAAATAGGCACCCACCAATTGGGATTTTTACCTCAATCTAATTTATGGCCTGATACTGAAAAGTGTTTAGCACTTCTTTGTTGTTGCTCAGTGCCAACAACCCCCATTGCCATCAGAGGGAGCTGAAGTTGCTCAGCACTATACAGGATCAGTAACTATATCTCTCAATGTTACCAGATAACTTATGGCTAGTTCCCAGATGACTGGTCTGTAATTTAGCCATATCAGCAATCACTTTCACTTGGGCCAATCAATCTCTAATTCTAGTATACTATCAGGCAATGACAAGAACACAGAAATTGATTTCACCTGACAGATCATAGACATATAGCACAGGAAGAAACTGAGGTAAGTCATCTAGTCTAATCCCCTGAACTGAGGCAGGACTAAGTATTAACTAGACTACCTCTGACAGGTGTTTGTCTAACCTGTTGTTAAAAGCCTCCAGTGATGGAGATTCCACAACCTCACTAGATAATTTATTCCAGTGCTTAAATACCCTTACAGTTAGGAAGTATTCCCCAATGTCCAGCCTGAATCTCCCTTGCTGCAACTTAAGACCATTGCTTCTTGTCCTGTCCTCAGTGGTTAAGGAGAACAAATTTATCACCCTCCTCTTTACAATAATTTTTAATATACTTGAAGACTATTATGTCTCTCCTCAGTCTTCTCCAGATTAAACAAACCCAGTTTTTTCAATCTTTCCTCATAGTCATGGTTTTGATTGCTCTCCTCTGGACTTTCTCCAATTTGTCTATATCTTTCATAAAGTGTAGTGTCTAGAACTGGACACAGTACTCCACTTGAGGCCTTAACGATGCTGAGTAGAGTGGAAGAATTACTTCTCATGTCTTGCTTACAATGGTCCTGCTAATGGATCCCAGAATACATTTTTGCTTTTTTTTTTTTTTTTTTTTTTTTTTTGCAACAGTATTACATTGTTCGCTCATATTTAGTGTGGGATCCACTTTACCTCAGATCCTCATCTGCAATACTCCTTCCCACTTTATATTTGTGCAATTGATTATTCCTTCCCAAGTGTAGTACTTTGCATTTGCCTTATTGAATTTCATCCTACTTATTTCAGACCATTTCTCCAGTTTGTCAAGATCATTTTTAATTCTAATACTGTCCTCCAAAGTGTTTGAACCCATCCTAGGTTGTATCATCCACAATCTTTATAAGTGTATACTCTATGGTCTATGCCATTATTCAAATCATTTATAAATTGAATAGAACCAGAACCAAGACAGATCCCTGTAAGACCCCACTAGATATGTCCTTCCAGCTTGATTGTAAACCACTTATAATTACTCTCTGAGTATGCTTTTCCAACCAGTGGTGTATCCACCTTATAGTAGGTCCATCTAGCTATATTTCCCGAGTTTGATTATGAGAAGGTTATGTGGGATAGTAACAAAAGCATTGCTAAAGTCAAAATCTCACATCTATTGTTTCCCCTTAGACGTAAGGCTTGTTACCCCATCAAGGAAGGATATTAGGTTGGTTTGCCATGATTTGGTCTTGACAAATCAATGCTGACTATTACTTATCACCTTATAATCTTCTTGTGCTTACAAATTGATTGGTTCATTATTTGCTCCATTATTTTTTCAGGGTACCAAAGTGAAAACGACTGGTCTATAATTCCTTGGGTTGTCCTTATTCCCCTTTTTATAGATTGGCACTATATTTGCCCTTTTCCAGCCTTCTAAGATCTCTCCTGTCCTTCACAAGTTCTCAGAGATAATTGCTAATGGGTCAGAGATCTCTTCAGCTAGTTTCTTATGTATTCTAGGATGCATTTCATCAGGCCCTGTCAAATTGAAATCTAACTCGTTTAAGTAATTTTTAACTTTCTTCTTCCCCTATTTTAGTGTCAGATCCTATCCCATTTACACTGGTGTTCACTATGTCAGTCATCCAATTACTGTTAACCTTTTTTGGTAAAAACTGAAAGAAAAAGGGCATTTAACACTTCAGCCATTACTGCATTTTCTGTTGTTGTCTTTCCGTCCTCATTGCATAATGGACCTACTCTGTCCCTAGTCTTCCTCTTAATGCATTTGTAAAATGTTTTCTTTCTGTCCTTTCTGTCTCTAGCTAGTTTAATCTCATTTTGAGCCTTGGCCATTCTAATTTTGTCCCTACATGCTTGTATTGTTTTCTTTTATTTATATATATATATATTTTTTTTTTTTTTTTTTTTTTTTTTTTTTTGTAATTTGACCAAGTTTGCACTTTTTGAATGACTCTTTTTTGAGTTTCAAGTGGTTGAAGATCTATTGTTAAGCCAGGGTGGTCTCTTACCATACTTCCTATCTTTCTTATTCATTGGGATAGTTTGCTCTCCTGCCCTTAATGATGTCTCTTTAAAAAACTGCCAACTCTCCTAAACCTTTTTTTCCCTTAGACCTACTTCCCATAAAATCCTGCTTAGCAAATTCTCTGAATTTGCTAAAATCTGCCTTCTTGATGATCCATACTAAAATTAATTTTTGTTTATGGACTTGTCTTTATAATAAAGGAATGACTATAAACTGCCTGTCATTCACCTGCAGATGTGTGCATACAAGGAGTAATGCACATCCACTTCAGGGAGATTTCTCTCTTTTTTCCTGTGTGTGTGTGTGTGTATGTGTGCGTTAAAGCTAAACTTTCATGAAAACACTTCATAAAAAGCTTCTGAACAAACACAACTTTTAATAAGAGAAATAGTCTATTCCTACCCCAGAATCTTTTAACAATTGCTCTTGTTCTACACAGAAGAGGCAGTCAAATGAATTTTCACACCCTGACCTGGATTCCAGGAAAATGACTTTATGACTGCTAAAACCCAGCAGTCGGTGCCTGAGTTACAGTGCTAATCAGAAAGAATGGATGGAATACAAACAGGGACCCCTTTTTTTTTCTCTTTCTGTGTTTGCTTAACTAATAGAGTAGCACCAGGTGGGCATTATGTTAAAATGTAGGCTAACCAAAGAGATTGATGTCTGGCAACCGTTGGGTTCATTTACCATGCCACTTTTTGGAAGCCTCACAGAATGTACACCTGCACCCAATAATTTACTGTCCATTCCATGCTCCCTTATTACATTTCACTATTTAACATTAAACTTGCCTGTTTTCATTGGAGACCAAAGTATCGTTGTTCAGATGTGCATATGGATTTTCTGATTCTGTTTCCATTTGATGAAAAGTTAGAAGGAAGAATTATGACTTAATAGATGAATGACCACTGTGGACTTGCCTCTTGTGAGTCTTTTATGTATAATAAAAAACTCTTATAATATAGACCAATTTAGACAAGTGAGGTAGCCAGAACATTACAGTGACATGGTAAGAATGCTGTGGTCTGTAGAGGTTTAATAGGTCCCTGCTAGTCACGTGGCTGCCAAGGACAAAGTATAAGAGGAAGGAGAAGTTGGATCAAAGGGGAACTAAGGGGTGGAAGGGTGCATTCTCGGTACTCCTGCCTGGTTACAGCAAAGAAAGCCTATAGGAATTACCCATCAAAGGGTGTGAGCAAAAAATCAGTCTTGATGTGAAAGGGTGCAACTCCTAGACAGTGACGTCTTTGTCAGCCAACATCTTCCTTGAGTTTAAAGTACATGCTGTCATTATCATCATCAGTGAATATGTCTTTCACATTGTGTGAGGATTTAAATAATTTAAATTTATCAATTACATTTCATATCAATTTAAAAATAATTGTTTGCTCTCCTATAGCAGCTGCCATCTAAGTGTCTCAAAGCAATTTGTAAACCTTAGACACTCCTGTGGGGTAAGGAAGTATTATTTTACCCAGGCTGCAAATTAATAAAATAAAGCAAAGAGCAGTTTTAGTTTCTTGTCTACAATGAGTCAGTAATGAAATTGAAATTAGAACCTCATCAAAATTCCACTTCTGTGATGTTCACTTTTTATGTGGTTAAACTATTTAAATCCATGCACAATATAAACTCCAATCCATGGTAAAAGATGGTTTATACATTTAACAATATGGGTGGTGTTCTTGATGTCAGAGTGGGGATCAAGTATTTATTCACTGGTCAGATCCATAAAACAACATCTGGAAATAAAAATAATTGACTAGATCAGTATCTGGATCCCTAAGGGTTGAAAATATACGTAATCAGATAGTCACTAAAGAGCTGATCCAAAAGACCATTGAAATCCATGGTAAAGTTTCCATTGACTTCAGCAGGTTTTGGATCAGATCCTGAAAAGCATAGTTAACTTAGCAGCTATTTAATCAGAAAGGACTATTTCCAAGTTAGAATACTTCCTTAAGAATTATACACATGCACTGCAGTCATCAAAATATCATTTGCATTCCTGTACTGTTTTTTTTTTTCAACAGGTACACTGGATGGAGGCTATGTTACAGTCATAGAAAGATTTTCTTTTTACATCTCGTATCATTAAACATATTTTGCATTTGTTTTTCGAGTTTGTTTTAAATTTCTTCCATTTAGATATCATGGAAGGAGAAACAGAAGTACATGGGGAAAAGTGAGTTTACCTATTGTGGGGTTTTATGCACGGATGTGAGTGTGGTATGGCCCATTATACTGTGTTATGCAATTTTGGAGACAGCAGTACAAAGCTCCTCTTTCTTGAGTGATCAGTGGGACACAGGACTAACTTCAGATGAGTATGTTACATGTTGGTAACTGAGTTTGTATGACTGAAAGGGAATCTGAGTTTATGGAAGATGGCCAAGTTCTGATGTCTTTAACAAATTCTTATTAGTTGCCATGCAAAACTCCCCTTAGAAATCAATGGGAATTTTGCCTGAACTAAGGTGAAGCAAAAAACAGAAACAAAAAAACCCCAAACACCTTCAGGATTTGTCTGTTACTATATTTATATTTTCTCATTTGAGCATAGAATAGGTATACTTAGTAAACCTGTTCTAAATTGTATTCATATGAATGCTTTCCATTGTATCTCTGATATTAATACATTCCTGGCTCTTATATATCTATACAATGTTAGTGAAGCTGTGTTGGTCCCAGGATATTAGGAAGACAAGGTGGGTGAGGTAATATCTTTTATTAGACCAACTTTTATTGGATTGAACAGAGACACTGGATCTATGGCTTATTACAATTTGTAACCCACTTTTTGTCTGACGACAACAAAGGTGTTAAAAGGCCACTCAACCTTGAAAGAGTCTTTAGTCTATAAGTTAACTACCTATGTAAAACAATCTGTTCCACCTTGTATTTAGTTGTGGTGCTTAGAGTACCTTTCCCAGATCTGAAGAAGAGCTCTGTATAGCTCGAAAACTTCTCTCTCACTGACAGAAGTTGGTCCAATAAAAGATATTACCTTATCCACCTTGTGGCTTTTATATAGTTTTCTTCATACATAGATTTCAAAGTCTTTCAGAAAGGAGGGGAAACATCATTATCACCCTTATACAGATGGAAAAGTTGAGGAACAGATAGATGAAATGACATAAGTAGATGCTCCACACAGAACCATTTACTTTTCTTAGATCCACAAAGTGTAACAGATAAGAACTACTGGCTGGTGACTATCTGAAAGTTTGCTAGGAAGCTTACACAGCCAAAAATGTGAATGCTTTTCCAAACTATCAGAACATCCTGCATCCACAAAATGGTGCTGGAAGTAGCTTTCTAATAAGATTTGTTATTTTGTGATTTTGGCCATACTGGAAATATCATCAGCAAAACCCTTATCCCTGTATTTTGGCGATTGGAATAAAAAAGTACAGAAGCAGTGTTTTCTTTCTTTCTTTCTTTTAAAATGTAAACATTTTCAAACTTCATAGGTCAATTAGTATTTTAACTGGACTAGTTCACCCATCCCTAATAAGCACAATATGATGCTATTGTAATGTAATGTTAGATACCTCTGATTTGAATATGTGTCTACAGTTCCTATTTGGTTTAAGTGTCAGGCACTGACCTTTGAAGTTGGAAGGCAATAATAGAAAATCAATCTTTATTAATCAGCATATGTTTAGAAAATGACTCAAGTGGGTGAAAAAAGAGTTTATATGCCTTTTGTTTGGTAGAAGAAGAGGAGGCATTGGTTTGAGCGGTTACTTCATAAAGAAAATCCTTTGGAAAACTGGCCCCAAATTTTCTATATTCCACAACAATATTTATATGCTGAGGAAAAATCTTTTGTGGGAGTAAATGCTTTGACCCAATGTTAAGTGATATGTTGCCCATTCATTGCCTTTCACAGAACAAAAAAATTCTGAAAAGAGCTTTATATTATGAATGACTGTCCTATAGAGATTTCCTGAGGGAATATTTTCACAGGTGCTTTATAAATATTGATTTCAGTGGTTAATTTTGCAGGTTGTTCTTAATTCCGTTTCCCTCAGTTTCCTTTACAATGCAATCCTTATTCTGAATAATGGAGCATTCAATCTTAGATCCTTAGCTGCCTTTCTGCTCAGCTGATCCAGGTTGTGACACAGTGGTTAAGAATGGCATGAGGGAAGTTGCATTGCTACTACCTGTGCATACATAGAGGAATTCATTCATACGGACTATTCCTCTGACACCTTTCACAAGAACTAAATTCACTTCCAATGACCTTTAAACAATTTAATCCTGAGATTACAAAAAGAAAAAAAATCATTTACTTTATATCATATAAAGTAGGGTAATATATCCGAGTGAGGTGCAGAATAGTTAATGGTTTAATAAAACTCTAACATTGTGATCCCAGTAACACAGATGTACATGCTCAGTTTTTAGAAAATCAAATATTGTTCCTGTTGATGTTGTGACAAGTAATTTCAACAACAATACACATTTGGCCAACTCGAGAATGTAGTATGCCTCATCCCTTTGAATTGTGCATGGTTTGCTGTATGCTAAGAATGACAACAATTACAGAACTCACATGCATCTGCCAAGTGAACAGATGGCCTTATAGATGGAGAACAATGAAGAAGAGAGAAAGAAAAGACAAGCTAAAATAAAACCCAAATCACAAAGAGAACTAAACTAAAAACAGATGCACAGGAGCAGGAAAAAAAATATTTACAATCATTTACAGTGGTTGGAAAAAATGGAAACTGTACCTTTGACATTTTCAGAGGAGCACAAAAGCACAAGGATAAGATATTTGGTTTCATAATCCAACACTTCTAACTCCAGCACATGTGGTTTGGGGAGGCCACTGTTATATCTACAATAATAATGCTCCTAAATTCTGATTCTGGAAATACTGATGTGTAAGGACTTAATTAGAACAGATTGTAAAGCAACTCTTAGTATTGGTGAAAAGTGTACGGTAGATAGATCTGGAGAATGAAGAGGTCTGTTTATCCACTGAACGTGTGTAGCATGGGTAACAGAAATGCAATCTCCCCTCACACAGGACCATCAGTGGGCCTCAGCCTTGTATTTGGAGACTATCTTTATCATGAGCTGGGAATTCTGTCTCTGTGGCTTGTTCAGCCACCTAGCAGAGGGTGCTATTTAATTTATGACATGGATACTGTTCCAATAAGAACATGTCTAAGAATGCTAAGATATTTCACATAGGCCACCAGAATTACCAAGTGTAATGATATTGATTACTTCAGATCTGAGCTTGATTTAGATCAGTGAAAGGTGTGAACATCTATACACACTCTGTCCCATCTGACCCCCTCCCACAAACCAGCTGAGTTTTTTTAAGTACCCCAATAATCAATTATAGGAAGTATGATTTCACCAGCGTATTGATTGATGTCAATAGCAGATTATGAATTATAAACCTTAAAGGCTGTCAATATCATTATAATTACCATAGCACACAGGAGCCCTAGTCATGGACTAGGACCCCTTTGTGCTAGATGCTGTACAAACACAGAAGAAAAGCAGGCCCTTCCCCAAATGCTAACAATGTAAGTATAAGACAAGAGACAATAGCTGTATACAATCAGACAGGGGAAGACAAGGAAACAATGAGATAATGTTGGTCAACATGATAGACTTACATAGGCTTAGAATCTCCTGTGCCTAGTGGCACATGAAGCAACCCATTTCTCCCACTACTTTCCGTTGCGAGCAAGAGGTTTGACTCCATCGTAAGTTGTCTTCATGATGGCCCCTTGATCATCCTGTGTCACGTCATTCTTCATCATCCAGGCCTTTTCTTCCCTTCAGGTGAAACCCAGTCTAAGACAAGCCTTATGCTTCTGCAGAGGTAGTCTGATGACATGGCCAAACTATCATAGTTGTGTCTATCTAATTATTTAGTCCACAGTCTGCTGACCCATGCTTTTCCACGTTGATTAAATGATCTCTCCAATGAATTCACAAGGTTCTTTTTAAATAATGCTGGTGGAATGCATTTATCTTCCTTTCATGTACTTCCACCATCTGCCACATTTCTGAGCTATGCAACAGTGTTGGAAGGACAATAGCATTGTACCATCTCATTTTAGTATGTAGATGTATCTTCTTACTCTTCCAGATGTTTGACATATGGGAAAATAGTCCACTGACTTTACCATTTCTTGCCTTCACTTGTTTAGTGAGCTGGCCATTAGGAGACATTGTACTTCCAAGATAGACTCCAGGTAATCAACTCTTTGGTACTCTTCTCCACCAATCACATATCCACCTGTGTTGACAAAACTCTCCTATCTCCAAGGTCCAAGGAGGATAACAAGGGAGCTATCTGGATGTTTAACGGGAGATCCTCCCAAGTGTGAGGGACTATTTGGGAAAGCCTGAAGGTACTTCTCTGAAAATGCTCAGTGGAGGCTGGCATGTAGGTAAAATGCATTGCAATAATCCAGCCTAAAGGTCACAGAGACATGGAGTACCATAGAAAGTCATTATTTAATAGGATGGGGCATGGTCTTCTAGACAAACTCAGATGGAAGAAGACCTTTTTTCACAGATGTAGTTATTTGAGTCTGCAGCAGCACTGAGGAGTCTTAAAGGACTCCAAGGCATTAAGCTGATATGATAATCTGGGAGCAAATTTCCTCAATGGGGGTTATATAAAGTTCTTTAAACATGTTGGAAGTGTGATCAGCATGACAAGAGCAATGCAAGAAGCACATGTTGCTCCTTTCATCAGCAGGTAAAGAACTACTACGTAGTGCTTTCCTCCTAGAATGCATTGGAGCAATGCTGCTTGGTCTCTCCAGCTCTGCAGACCTGTTTTCTCCTCACACCTCCTTTCCATCCTGTACCCAGAGGTCCAAGAGCATGAACTGATCCTCAATACTGAAAAAGCTTTGCACATTTCTGTGTGGTAAAGCACAACTTGTAAATAGAACCTTTGCACAGTAGCCTCCTAGTCAAGCACATGTGTGTCCTGCGTATTTTCTTTTTATACAGATCTTATAGTCAGGAAAGTTAACTACACACCACTGGTATTTTTAATCTGAAACCCCTGGCAAGGCCGTTGAGTTACTGAGTATGATTAATCACTGAAAATGTGAAGATATTAACATATTAATGTGGGAAAAAATTAGTACAGCCTGGAGGTCTTTCCAGGTTTTCTTTGGCTTCATACTATGTTTCTTTTAGTTACATTAAAAAAAAAAAAAAAAAAGAACAAATAGACTGAAGTCATTCTTAGGAGAGGCAAGTAAAATAATTTATATTAAACATTTGGAGACTGTGAACTCAGTGGGGCATATTCTGATCTCATTTACTTTAGTATGACTCTATAGTAATTTCATTTATTTCAAAGTTTATTCCTAGTTTACATTGGTAATAGTGAAAGTATAATATGGCCCATTGATTTTTAAAGATGGTTCGGTTTGACCCACAGAATTTTTCCTTCTCACTCATACATATTGGCTATACCTGCAGCTGGTATAAATCAACATAGCCACTCTGAAATCACAATACGATAAGGATCCGGTCCACTGACTTCAGCAGGAGTTGTATATGTACTTATGTGGCAGAATTTGGTACACTGTATGCTGATGTATCTACCTTTCCATATATACGTCATCTCTTTCTATCACTGACTCCTTCTCTTTTTAACTTCCAAATATATATTACATTTTAAGTATTTATTCTTTTGTCTGGTAGTTTGGACAATTGTCAATATCCTAAGGGTTAAAAGTCAGTGGTTTTGTTGAATGCAGGAATTTGATATTTGAAAATCCACCTATGTGAAGATACATTTGTTAATAAACTAGCTCCCCTGATGCGGTCTCAAGAACATCTCTTTATTTTCTTTAAGGAAAATCTATCTAGCTTTAAAGGTCAAGTGTTAAATGACTGCTGGCGTTGATTTATGGCTAATAGTCACTTAATTTCTGTTATGGGAACTCTGAAGACAGGTTTGGTCTCCAGGCTGCGATAAAATGCAATGTAAGTATGCCATTTATTACTTGTCCCTTTGTGATTAATTGATCATTTGAAATGCTGATTATTTAGTCATCCAAAATATTAATCAGCAGCCAGTTAGACAATAGACCTAAACTGGTTTAATTCCAATGTCCAGGTGGCCATTGGAAGAAAAAAAATCCCTACAATTTAAGGGCTGACTTAGATTTCACTGTCAAATATGCACTAATAACATCACCTCACCACTTACTGCTGGAAGCTTAGCACAGCTCAAGCATTTTATCAAAAGCAGGTCTCTGAACTTTTTGAATCAGGACTTTTACTCAGCAAATGTCCTATAAGTTTCCATTTCCAAGTTAAGTTAATGGGCACCATGAAGTGCATAGTCTGTCTAGCTACTACAGGAGCTTCTGTTTGGGTTGTCCACATGGAAATTTAGAAAGTCACCGTAGATTGGTACGTACATTAAATTTGTGACAGTTCAAACTGCTATTGTAGTGGCAGCCAAATTCTCTCCTGTTATGTAAGGAAATGTATGTCCTCACAATTAATTATGTGCTCCCTTCCAATGAGATTAAATCTATTAGTGAAGAATACCATCTTTGGCATCCTTCTCAATAATTCAAGTTATCATTTTTGTATTGTTCTATTGATATATAGTGGACCAAATTCTGTTCTCAGTGTAGATCCAGTGTAACTGAGAGCAGAATTTGACCTATTGAGTCCTGTACCTGAAGAAGTAGCATGATTTAGGGTTTAAAGCAAGAAGCTGAGAGTCATTATACTTGGGTTCTATTCCCATCTCTACCACTCATTTACCATGTAGCCTCTGTTGTTATAACTGGGCCTACAAATTTACCTTAATTGTAAGCTCAACTGTAAAAAAGTGAAAGTTCCTAAATTGTCACAATGATCTATTATATATAATTGTTTAAGACAATATGTAAGAAGGAGAAAAAAAGACCAAATTATTTTAAACGAAGGGTTTTACTGCTACCACTCAAGGACTGTGTTAAGATTATGACTGGTAAACAAACCGGAAATCAACTAATCAAAATTGATCAACTAACCTAATTGTTTCAGAAATTAGGCCTATTGGTGAACAAAATAATGAGAGGATGGACTATTTCACCCAATACTCCCTTTTGGGCTTCTTAAAAAAAAGACGTTTAGGCAAATAAGCAGAGGAAAGCTGCTTTGCAGCTGCCTACCAGAATGCTGGATGACTTAAAGATAAGAAAAGGGGAAGGAGTGAGTTTTGCCATCAGGGCTGCTACCCACACTGTCTCCAGGGACCCTTGACCTTCATCCTAATTCTAAGAAATATCCTGCCCAGACTGGGCCAGAGAGAGGGACCCAGATGACATTGTCACATCTACCAGTGAATCCCAAACAAACTTTGTTTTGGGATGTGAGACTTTGTTTTCCCCTCGCGTCCCCCCCATGTCTGTGTCCTTTTCTTTCATCACCTTATTTCTTCTCTTTCTTTTACTTAGCAGGCAAAGGCTGCATATTTTACAGCACTGCTGTAGGCTTTGTGACAAGAGTGGCAACTAAAAGCGATGCCTTAAACAGCCCTATGTGGGAAATGTTTGCCAGGTCTCAGAGTGGTTCATAAGACAGTGAGCTTTACCTGTGTTGTTTCAGCAGTGATATTGCAAGTGAAAGTCAATGCCAGTAACAGAAGCTGCATTTTCTGTCTTTGCTGTTCTTTTGTTTCCGCTTCTGTGTGTGTCTTCTTTTATCTTCTTATGAAATGGGATTGGACTTTAACAACAGCAGCAATAACAACTAACTCCAGCCCTTCTCAATCAACGTCTCTTTTCCCCAAAAAAGGACAATTATCATCTTTGATACCCACTAAATGACTGTCAAACAAGGGGGTGTTTCTTTTTAAAGACTCTCTCCAGCTAAAGGGAAAGGGAACAAGGGATGTTGTTAAAATGAAAGCATTACTTAATACTTTGCATTTCAAATGCTTTAATTGCTTTTTCTTCTTTTCTGTATTTTTAATAAAGGGTTAAAAGGATTTTTAATGGTGCATTTACTGTAGTACTGAGCAGACTGAAGTTGCTGTATTCCATACTCTGAATTTTGTTCAAAACTGTTTAATGTTGGACATTGACTGGGTTATATTAACACCATTGACTTTTGGGGCCCATATGTTCCATCTAAATTAGTACAACTCTTCTTTATGCCTCAGTTTAGTCATTTATAAAACGGGTATAATAATTTTAACAGTTAAAATCAATTTATAACTATGAGAGTGTTTAACCATTGGAACAAACTACCAAAAAAAGTGGTGGATTCTCTGTCTCTTGAGGTCTTCATATCAAACCTGGATGTCTTTTTGGAAGATATGCTTCAGTCGAACACAAATTGTTAAGCTCAATAGAGGGGTAACCAAATTAAGTTTAATGGCCTGTGACATACCGGAGGTCAATCTAGATGATTTAATGGCCCCTTCCAGCTTTAAAACTCAATGAATCTATGAAATCCATGCATCTTTACCTTTTCACAAGGGTGTTGTGAAGCTTAATTAATAAACATATCTTAACACGTTTCTAGCTTCTTAGGTAAGTTAATAATAGGTTGTAATTCATAATTATGTATAGTGCTATAATAATAATAATAATAATCAAAACACTTTCTATGCGTTAGCCCCTTGTTTGGGACTCTAATTTCACAGACCATTGCTTCAGAACATTGTACACTTCATACTCTGTAAACTAACTTACTACATGTATAAATAATTATTAGAGTAAATTACAGTATTTTATTGTACACCCGTGGTATCCTATCTCCAAAGAGAGGGGAAAGGCTGTGGGAAGAGAAGGGTAGGAGGTTGGTGACTGTAACCTGTTGCTAGCCTATATTTTCCTTTAATCTGAAACAACTCCTATATGAAAAATAAAATTCTTAAACAATATCATAAAGTCACCATATCATTTGGCACAACTGGCATTCCCTACTCAGGGGAAGCCCAGCAATCAGCCAGGATAGACAGTACATTGGCAGGGCAGGGCAGTGCAGGGACCCAGGACTGAGATTTCGGGGACTGCATAGGATACAGTTGACTGACACTCACAAAAGTGTATGGGAGAAGCTTGAACAGCACCTGCATTTACTATTCTTGGCTCAAATTGAGTGCTGTTTGTCATTTGTCAGGAGCACCAAATTTCCCAATAATTAAAAAAGACCTCCCATATATTTCAAATACCACAGACTGTTATTATCCTTTGAAAATGTAAAATTAAAGAGTATGTTCCTCATGCTAGTATGCTAACTAAATAGTGTCTCATTTCCCATTCCAGTGGCCCTATAATTATTCTCCAAAAGTTTTTTTTAATTTTTTTTCTGGATGTCATCCATTTAGTAGTTTCTGCCAGCAAGCATTTTCATCAGCATTTCTTCATGGCTGTTAGCAGCTCCCAATTGGTACGTTACTCACCTCCTGAAGAAGGTTGGAGAGGAATGCCTCAGTGAAAACCACATCATTTAGTCTCCTTGAGATGTGATGTTAGACCATAATTGTACATTTGCTAACCAATTGCACAAAGAAAGGCACTGCAGTCAAATAATTATGATTTATTGGCAGAGATGAGGTAAACCTAGAAGGGTCAAAGATTTAATCTGGATATATATCTGAATTTATCTTAACTACTATCTAGTTAGTACTGTCTAGAAATCAGGATGCAAAATTCCCAAGAACAATATTTTCCATGAAAGGCCTTGTATTTCAGGGTCTGGTAACATTGGGGATAGTATTTGTCTTTTTTGTGACACTTTCATATCTGGTCCTATCCAGATTAAGAGTAAAGAGATGTGCACAGGTTTTAAAGGTGAAAATAAACACACCCCTTTTCTAAACCTTAAAGGTTTTGATTGGTTCTTATTTTAAATAGATTAATTCATCCATTCTAACTTTTATCAGAGTTGTCTAAATTTCTGTCATTGGAAATGCTGTATTTTTGTAAGCTTCCTATTAATTACTTAGGGGTGTTTTACCTAGTCTGTTTCTTCAACCATTTGCTATGCAGACTATTACTACTGGTGTGGAAGGCTACAGCAGAGCACAGCATTAAAAATAACTAAATTAGGCACAGTATGTAATTAGCACTAAATAACATGAGTGAAATCTTGGTCCTATTCAAATGTGGACAAAGTTGCTATTAATATCACCTACAGAAGTAGGATGTATCCAAGAACTATCATTATATTAGTCTGAGCTGGTGAAATTGTTAATAATTATAAACGGTTAGACAAAAAATGGCGTTTTCACTATTGTCAAATAATTTCTAAGCTCATCCTGATTTCTGCATACATAAATCATTTTAAGTACTGTATTTGCAAAATAGTTAACACAAATAATCTTCAGACTATAAATTATTCACAGATTATTCCTCTTCACTATTTGTATAACATGACAGTGATCCTGACTGGATTACTTAGTTTAAACAGGAGAAGAGCAAATAACACACTTTTGAGTGTGAAATTTTGGAAAAACATTCATTCATGAACCTTTTGGGTTTCACAAATATTTCCCTGGTTAAGATAGTAAGTGTTGTAATCCTTGCAAACAATAAATGGTATGTCACCTTATGAATAACAAGAGAGTGAATTTGCCACAAACATTCCTAGCATCATTCAAATATCTTTATTTGGGCTTGTGACCAACTCTGCTATTAACACATAAGGTGAGTGTGAATGTTCCCTCTCTCTTGCACACATGGACAAGAACTTTACAATTGGTATCACTAGATTTTCAAGGACATGTCATGGGAAATACAAGGTGGAGCTTTGCTACCTCTGACGGAGAAGAGCTCTTGATTGATATGGAGGGCACAGTAATTGATGACATCAAGCTGTAGGGAAGCATTCTTCACCCTATAATATGGCCACCAAGCTGCTTTGGTGAGCATGTGGGGAAAGTTGGAACCAAGGCTTTTTCTATTCCACATACTTTCCTTTGGAGAGTTGCTACCAGGGGAGATCAGCTTAGTAGTAGCCTCTTTTCTCTCCTCAAAGGAGAGGAGCTGTAATTCTGGGCCTGAATGCACACTGTGCAAAGTGGTCCGTAAGCTGTCTCTCACATCTACATAGGCATAATCTAGTTTTGTACTTTTAAAGTTCCACCTTCACCTCAACTCTACCAAGAGGCAAGAACTAATGTTGAATGTATCACAAAATATACAGGGCCTGAAAAGCAACTCCAGTTTTTTAAGTCCCAATTTTCATCCTGAAAATTGTTGAGGTCAAATTATACCTGTGCGGGCACAGTTGTTTTGGGGTATAAAACTGTGTCTGTGAACCTGTAGAATAGACCAAGTTGAGACACTTCTTTTCAAATCAAGTCAACTGTATAATAACCAAAGAAATTACTGAAAAGCTAGAGACAGACAAAGGAAAAGACATCTGGCCCATCCCTGCTTGGTCATATAGAGGGGTCACTCTGATACCACCAGGCTTTCGAGACCAGGGAGAGGCAAAGTGAGAAAATGAGGAATCTTGGGGGCTCCCAGTTGGAAATCCTGCTGTTCCAACAAAGAAATACGGTGATGGCTGAAGAAGCTATCTCCAGTATAAAGAACAGTCTGTGACCCAATATCATACTCCTAGAAGTCATGGTTTGTAAGTGACAAATTACAGTAAAAGTATTGGGTTGTACCTGAAGCAAGACAATATTTTCATAACTGTCACAGGTAGAGCAAGCAGAACTTACATGATTTAGTGCTGGTAGCCTGTGCACGTCACAATATAATATTGTTCCCTTCAATAATCACCATGGGGCTACAAGCTCTTTCAGAAATTCCCTATGCATCATCCAAAGATATCCATCCAAAATTTTATCCAAAGTTTGACACAGTTGTAGCCTTAATTTAAACCTGAAGATGATATTGTTGCCTTTCGAGATCAGAAGGAAAACTTCTCTGAAAAAAGTGAGCCTGCTAAGCCAGCAGAATTGGGCTGGAAATTTCATAGGAAATGTTTCTTGGGGTATCTTGGTTCTCTACAGTCTGGTCCAGGTTGAAAACTGGAAGGGAAAAAACACTTTTCTAAACACTTCAGAATCTTGAAAGAGTTTAGTAATAAGAGTGAAATTCTCACTCCTTGAATTCAATGGGATTTTGCCATTGGCTTTAATGAGGCCAGGATTTCACCCTTAGTATTTCTAAAAGTAATAACAACACTAAGCAGTTACATAGCAGTCCATATTCAATTCAATGGAGTTGGTAAGTCAACAGCAGCATCACAGTTAAAACTGGCTTGTAGCTCCTGCTCACTCCAGTACAGTTTGGCTTTATAAAACGTATTCTATGATAAAGTGGTTTAAATACTTCTATGCTTTAATAACATGTAACATTGTCAAATACTGGTCTCAGTTATGAAATCCTTTACTCATGGTGAGGAGTTACTCCCATGAACAGTCCTAGTCATATCAATAGTGAGCAAGTTTACAGTTAGACCCTACAGGAGGAGATGTAAGTAGTTGCCTATGTTTTGTTGCCTTCTTTTTGTAACACACAAAGTAACATTAAATAACATTAAGTAACAGCAAAATTTGGCCCATGAGCACTGCCAATTGAGTCAGCACTGAACCTAAGTTCCATTGTAATGTTATAGTGCCATTAATCATGAGGCTTGATCCACAGGCCACTGGAATCTAAAGTCACCTCTGCTCCAGAGGCAGGATTCACAGTCAAGAGATGTGGGTCATGTTCCCCATTCTCCACTGACCTGCTGCATGATCTTAGCCAAGACACTTCCTTTCGCTAAGTCTGTTTCCCTTTCCATTCTTTGTCTGTCTTGTTTAATTAGATTGTGGAGTCTTTGGGAAATAGACTGTTTCTCTTTATATGTTACTTTGCATAGTGTCTGACACAATAGGGGCTGGATCTCAGTTGAGTCCTCTAGATGCTAATACAATATAATTCAATAATGTAATATCGGCAGCATATATGCAGTATATATATGTACAGAACAGGTGTAAAACATATTATGTCCAAATAAAGGCTATTTGAGGTATTAAAAATTTTATTGAAGATAATGTTTAAAAAAGTTATGGTACAGAGTTGAAGCGACATAGTTACTGGACTTCCAGACACAATGTAGAGATTATCATGTGGTTCAGAGTTTGGTTGGGAGTCGGGGAGTACAACGAGAGGATAATCTGCGGTATCCCAGATGGGGGGGTGATAGTTTTGAACAGTTAAGGATACAAGGGATTGGTAATGAGGGAACATCACTTGGTGTGGGGCTTACAGGGGATGTAGTTAATGGGGAGTGGATAGGTCTGTAATAGTGGGTTGTCCCTCATTGAGTCAGGTGGGTGGTTAAGTTAGTCCATCAAGCCATAAGTTTCTCGTGATGGTGCTTCGGCCTACTCCTCACGGTACGGTCTGTGTCCGGTGATGTGTTCGATGTAAATGTCTCTCGACCACCGGATTGCGTCAGACACCATGAGGCACCGCATCAGCCGGGCGTAGCGCCGGCCGACCCCGCAGACTCACAGCACACATTCATTGCGGGGATCCCAGGCACCCAGGGCGCCGACGATCAGGGCGTGGGTCTGCACCTCGTAGCCCTTTGCCCTCAGGGTGTCGGCCAGGGGGGTGTACTTCTCCTCCTTACAGGCTCAGGCTGCGTAGCAAGCCGGGGTCCGGTTTTCTAACGGGACCATGATGTACACCATGATGATCATCTTCTGGTCCTCATTAGTGATCACGATGTCCGGTCTCAGCGGGCTGTCGGATCTGGGGACGGCAGCGTTCATGGTCACCTTTCCCCAGTGAGCTAGGATGGCCTTCATGAGTCGGTTCTGGACCGCGTTGTGCTGGAGCTGCCAGGCTCTGGAGTGGGGCTTGCAGCCACAGAGGACATGGGGCAGGGTTTCGTTGCTGTACCCACACTTTCTGCAGCGCTTGTCCCGGTTCCCATGGCGGATGGCCCCATTCAGCGGGAGGCAGTTGAGTCGGGCCCGGTGGATGAACCGCCAGTCTGCGAATCGGGTGAACCCGCCACCTGGCAGAAAGTGGTTCCTGGTGTCCCACTTGCTGGTTAGTTCGAAGGCCTTTCCTGGTTGGGTTTCTTTTTCAGGCTCTCCACGTATAGGGCGTGGACGGTGGCCTTCAGGGACCTCTCCAGCATGACCCAGGCACGAGGGGTGATGGTGTGGTCGGGGCTCTGATCCACGGCACCAGGACCAACAGCTCCTGGCGTTCCTCGCACCATGTCCAGTGGCAGCCGATGCACTTTCCAAGGCGCCACACGGCGTTGTGAGCGCAGGTCCAGAGTGAGGAGATGTTGCCCCCGTCCCATCCGAATTCGCCCTCCAGGGAGCTGCTGAGGTAGGTGGCGATATTGTGGCTGGAGGGCGTTCGGTTGATCCGCTCCTTGATCACCTCTCCCAGGGCATTCACCGTGATGTTCCTCACGGCGGTGTCCGGGCAGGTCAGCAGGCAGAAGGCCTGGGTGACGACTGCGATGTTGCAGAGGTCGCCCATGCGGGGGACGTTGGCACCTACCTGTCTGTGTCCAATGTAGGTCAGCTCATTGCTGGCCCTCTGGGGGAGGAACAGCCACCCCTTCACCAGGTGCCTGATGGTGCTGTCAGCCTTGTTCAGGGGCACTTTTGCCACGGCCGAACCCCTCAGGATGAACGAGATGCAGGGGATCAGGAAGGTGTTCAGGGCATTGATCTTTTGCCAGGGCACCAGCAGGGAGGCATCGATCTTGGTGGCTTCCTGCAGGATCTCCTTGATGGTGTCCTCGGGGGTCTGTCGTACGCGGAAACCTGTAGGCGTGCCCAGGTGCTGGTATGCCTGGCCTTGTTCGAGGGGGATCATGGGGTCACCCTGGATGTGGAACAAAGTCACCTGCACTGAGTCCCTCTTGCTGCCATCGATGTGTAGGGATGCGCATTTCTTGGCATTGAAACATAGCCCCATCCAGTCGGCGGCCTGGCTGGTGGCGTCGAGCATTTCCCAGAGGCTCTCAGGGTCGTCTGCCATCAGGACCAGGTCGTCCGCATAGGCCAGGATGTTCACCCTCTCCCCGTGGAGCTCGAACTCTTGTGGGCCGTTGGTGAGGGATCGGATCAGCAGCTCCATGGTGAGGTTGAAGATGATGGGGCTCAGGGGACAGCCCTGCTTCACCCCGCTCTGGATCAGCATCTCCACAGTTTCCCCCTCGGTCGAGCGGTGGTGGTGCTTCCGTCATACAGCTCCCGTAGCAGCTGGAGGAAGTCTGCGGGCATCCCAAACTCCTCGAGCGTGGAGAAGATGTGCTGGTGAGGCATGGACCTAAAGGCGTTAGCTAGATCCAGCCAAGCCACGGCACACCTCTGGCGTTCCCGCCTAACTGTTTGGAGGACAGTTTGCAGTATGAAGTTGTGCTCATAGCATCCTTCACACGACATGAAGCCCTTCTGGATGGAGCTGACGGCTCCCCCATTCACGGACCAATCCGTGATCCTGACTGCCAGGCAGCTGGCGTACAGCTTGTACATGGTGGAGCAGAGAGAGATGGGTCTCCAGTTGCTGGGGTCATCTCTCTCTCCCCTTTCTTGTACATCAGAACCGTCATGGCCTTCTTCCAGGAAGTAGGGGTCCGGCAGAATTGCTTGCATAGGTTGAAGAGGGCCGAGAGCACCAGACAGCCGGGATCTCATTTCTTCAGGATGCCTTAGCAACTGCCGTCTTTCCCTGGTGCCCTGTTCTTCGTCTTGGAGAGCCTGGCCGTCACTTCATCGGGCGTGAAGTCGGCCTCCAGATCTCCTGCATTGCCAATCTTGAGCAGCGGAGTGACACACGCCGGGCGCTCGGTGATGGAGGGGTCCGCATGGTCGAACACGCTCTTGTAGTAAGCGAACGGCCTCTCGGAGGAGATCGTGCAGTATGAGGAGGGCCCATCAAGGATCTCTTGGATGGCTTTGCCTCGGTTTGCCCAGTACAGCTTCTGGATCCTCGAGGCTTCAGCCGGGTCGTAGCAGCGGCTGGCATTCCTCATTCCAGGGTCTCTTCTGTTCTCATCGTGGTTCGCCGGTGTTCTGCGAGAGGCTGGGGCAGTCACTTGGTTTGACCTCCCTGCTGCGATTTCTGCTGCCAGTTCCTCGGTGAGCCCGTCCACGAGAAGGTCGAAGTCGCTGAAGGACTCTGCTGCATCCAACCTCTCTGTCCAGATGAGCTGCTAGGGCGTGGCAGTCTGCGTTGCCAGTCGCTGACCGTTCTGGTGTGCCACAGCAGTGGGATTGGGCTGCATGCTGGGAGTGTGGGTGGCCTGGGGTCTCCCTTCATCCAGATGCTCCAGGTTCCTTTCGCTTGGGTGGTGGGTCAGGACCTCTGGCGGCGTGGAGGTGACGCAGGGCGCCTGTTCTTCTCCTGACTGTGACTGGGTAGCGTTGGTCCTTTTGTGAAGGACAGGCATGGAAGTTCTCACTCTGGTCCTGAGCGGGACACAGTCCAGCGGCAGGGATCCTCTGATGTCGCTGGACCTTCTGCGGCTGGGCTTTGTGCGGGCGGTCTCTGAGGGAGCAGGCAGCGATCTAGGGACAGGATCCCTTGAAGCGGTCTGAAAGGCTGAGTTGGGCTGTTTGGGGGCCTGGCACTGGGTCTGGCTGCAGGGTCATCTCCACCAATGCTGGGGTTTGTTTTGCGGCCTGGGGGCTATGTTGGCCTTCCTGGGAGCGGGGACCGAGGCGGCCGGCCACAGGGGTGCGCTGATCCTTCTCGGGACAGGGTCATGTCGGGTGGATAGCTGCTCTGGGACGCTTAGCCGTCTGTTGATGTGATCAACAATGTGATGTGATCAACAACAAGGACTGAATTGTTGATGTGATCTGAGCCAAAAGGCTGAGAAGTGATATGACCACTAACTTTATATTAAATTATAATGCACCAAGTCCTTTAATATGTTTTCATTTCAAATTCTTGAGGCCTGTGTATCAGATCATTAAAACTATAATGCCTAGAAGCAGATACAGAGGGGCAAAAGTGAGGCATTTTGCATATATATTCACTAATATGTAATCATTGAGAACAGGATGTGAAATTATTTTGTGTCTCGAATGGTGATATGGTCATTGGCTTGAACATATGCAGGCATGACATTGATTCCAGAGAGGATCATAAAAGGGTTTATAATGAAATTGGAACTAAACCAAGACTTTACTCATTATCATCCCTTTCAAATTTAGGAGAGCAAATAAGAAGTGTTGTAATGACTCAGAATTATAAACTGCAACTTTTACTGGTGTACAGATGGCCTTCTGTTTTTTTATAGACTCTCAGATGCCCCTGTGCACAACTCTGAATAGTTCTCCAGATACAGGTTCATATGTCCCTCATATACAGGAATCATGTAGACCTCAGACCTTTTCTTATTCTCTCAGACAAATGATGGCCAGATGTCACTGACATAAAATGACCAATGAGATACAACATAAAAATTAGGACTGAAATTTTGCCCTCAAATGTGTGCTCAAATCCCAGTGAAGACAAGGGAAGTTGTGTGTCAACATCTGAAGGCAAAATTCAACCCTTGTAATTTAAACATATTACAGTGAAAAATGAAATGTGTAATATTCTAGAAAGTATTCAGACTAATGCATAGAAACAAACACAGTGAATGAATATCTAGTAGTGAACCTAATGATGCTTGAAATCATGTTGATTAAGTGTTTCCTTAGTAGTCTTTGGTAAATACTGTAACGACAATACTACTAAAAATAATGAGATTCAGAGATAAGGGGTCATTTGTTTGAATGTGATATATGAGAATAGTGACCAAAAATCACTGTTATCTGAAATAAGTTGTTGGTTTTAGCCCCGTTCATACCAGTTCTATGCTATGCTCAGCTAAAAACAATAGACAAATTACATCCAGCATCCCCAATGGCAATATCTCAGTAGAGAAGTCAAGAGCTTTAAATAAGATATGGAGAATGTCTTCTAACCTCTAATGCTAGTCACTCTTAATAAGTGCTGAGACAATTAAGGATGGAAAAGAAGTTGGATGAGGAAACTTGTTTTGCTACCTTTAAGGATAGGTATCATGCATGTTATTAGTATGAGAGCAGATATGCTAATAAGGTGGTATAATGAGAACTGAGAGTGGCTATGTTAAGGTGATGATTAGTGAAGTATTTACAACTGATTATGCTAACCCCAGTAGAAAGCCTGGTTCAAACAAATAGTCCATGTATATAAAAACTACAGCAATGGTTGCAGAGCAGAAATAGGGTGACCTAGTCTGCTAATCAACATACAAAAAAGAATGTTCTACTTCTAGTACCACCTCAAGCATAAAAAAGCAAATATTCCCTCTACACCAAAGGACTAGAGGGACAAACACTAAATTGAAATAAATGCACAAACCATTCCTAAGTGGTCCCTGAGCACAACTCGCACCTGTGACCAGGACAGCAAACAATGAAAACTAAAAGATGGTCAAGATTCTAAACCAGCACCTAAGACCCCAATGTATCAGTCACTAGAAAGAATATATATATAAAAAAGCAGTAAGTTGGACTGCTACAGATCCCTGCACAGAACTATTGTACTAGCAGGCTGCTTCACCACAGTGATATGTGCAAAACTAAGGCAGATTCTCACCAAATACAGAACCAGTGACCACAAACTAGAGGTGTAAATTGTGAGGCACAAAACAAAGTCAAAACCTAGAGAGGTGCAGCTCTACAGCCAGCATGATAGAGGAGAGATTGAGAAAGAGGGATACTTTCTATTCCAATGTCCCAAATACAGGGAAGCATTAAAAAGATATTTCCACAAACTACCAGCAATTATACATGGTTTCATCAAAAAGTAAAGAGGAAAAACTATGTTTGACTCTGGGAGAAAAGAGAGAGATGGCAAAATTGGAAGAGGTGGTTCGAAAGAGGAAGGATGGCCCACTGATTAGTGATAGTCTCTGATTCAGGATGCCCATGTATAGCTGGCTGCTCCTCCACTGACTTTCTGTGTGACTTTGGGCAAGTCATTTAGTCTCTCTGTACCTCAGTTCCCCTTCTGTAACATAGTGATAATTGAACTTCTCTATCTTTGAGGATAAATACATTAAAGATTATGAGGCACTCAGAAACAAAGGTAATGGGGCCAGAGAACTACAGAAAAAAGGGCATCACACTACAGAGCAACCTGCCACTCTATCAGAAATGGATGCCCACCCACCCCTGGAGCTCAAATAGTAGAAATGGATAGTAATAATAAATAGACACAGGGCATCAAACCCCTGACCCAATGCATAACCCTATACAAGGTGGCTTGCCCAAACCTAGTAGACATTTGAGGGGATTTATCTTTTTCCTACCCTTTGGCAACACTTGAATTGGTTGTCATGCCAACACAGTCTCACAGAATTGTATGAGAAGGGCTATGCTACTTAGATATTACATGAGCATGCCCACTGTGAACTGGATATTTTTAGAAGCTTGAAGAAGACTCATTGCACAGAGGAGGAATTTCCTTTTCTATAACCCACTTTACTCCTGACTGGTTAACAAATATTACACCACTGTCCATGCTGCAACTTTTCAATGGATAAAAAGGACAACTTTGGCAGCACTGAAAACCAATCTGCCATTGAGGGCAGATAAAGGATTAGAATTTATTGGAGGTGTATGGTTAAAATGTGTAATATGTTTGCCCATTATCCATGACCATTTCCATTTGCTATGTTTGATAGGCCTGAGTTGAAATCCATATAAATCAGTCTGGGTTGCTGTACTGTTTGAATAAAAAAAAAAGTTTCAGATGTAATGGCTTGTTAGGCCAGTCCACCCTACCCAGTTTTTGGGAATACCATGTCATATACCTGCTGGCTGGAAACAAGTATCAGAGGTTCCATCCTAGTCCACTTGTCTTCAAAGGCTAAAAAACTTGGACTGCTCAGATTTGAAATCTGAGTTTTTCTTCTCCTAGATAAGTTGCCTAAAGAGGCTAAGCAAGCCCTGTTATCCTCAGTTGAAATCAGAGTTTCTCTCTTTTCACTGCAGTTAGTCCAATATTCTGTAATATTTAGTGCAATCTTTCTGGCTTTCCCCAAGACAGACTATCCTCAGCCACGGTATGGCGGATACACCTCTATGCTCTTGAGTTTCAGTGTGAGGATGGGTGGGATTTTAATATTTGTAATTTATTTTTTGCTTTTAGAGAAATTCACTGGATTTAGACCAGTTTTGAAGTAAATAAATAAAAGGTTAGACTAATTGAGTTTGCTTTTGTTAAAATGAAGGTTCTACATGCTGAGAGTGCCTTGAATGGCAGAAAATCAGGATTCTTTTTTTCAGTTGCCATGGGATGATAATGCTGAGAGCTTTTGATTTGTGGAGCATTATATTTTGCACTATATTTGCACTATAAGTGTTTTATTGCTTTTTTGGTTTCTATAAATGCAAAAAAAAAGTATATTTAAAAAAAAAAAACATAACAAAACTATATAACAAAAACGGTCATATTATAAGATTTCAGGGGAAATCCTTATAGGGTAGGTCCTGAGGCTCTTGAACACTGTGCCACTGCTGGTCCCACTCACAGTGGAACCACGTATGGCATATGGTTATAACCAGTATGAATAAAGACCTGTGGGTGAAAGAAAAGTGAGCAGAAAATGAAATAGCAAGGAGACTGGCAAAGAGTTATAGCAGGCACAGGTGAATAATAGGTAGGTAGGCTGGCAATGCCCAGTTAGATAGCACAATGTTCTAGCAACTGACAATAGCTAGTATAGTGGCAGAATAAGATACTAGTAAGGCCATATTAACCAAATGCCCATGAAATCCCATTACTCAGATTCAGTGCTTTGCGGTTCTGATGAGGCAAGAAGAGGCAGGGCAAGGGGGCAAGCACCAGGCAGAAGGACCCTGAAGACTAGCTGGTTGCTGGGCATTCATATATAATATATATGTATGTAATGTACCATAAATAAATAAGAATATGAAGACTGTGTTGTGAATCAATATGAAAAGTAAATAAATAATAAAGGCACTAATAATGCAAAACATTGAGCATAATTGTAACTGTGTTCATGTGAGTAATTCCACTGAAGCCAATGGGACTACTCACACGAGTACAGTTATGCATGCATTTAAGTATTTGCAGAATCGTGGTTTTAACGTCAACTTATTTTAAGTTTCTTATGCTACGTAGAATTCTCACCTTCCTTGCTGATTTTTGTAATAGTGAGATATGCGGTGTATGCTGTATATGATTTCTGACATTTGCTAGCTCTGTGGTCCCTTTACCCACCATATGCACAAACAAATGATCTGGCACGTAGAAGCCTCTTTGGTTAAGATACAAGACATTGCTTTCTCTGATTCATTTACAAGAATTGCGCTGGCAGGTCTTTTTCAGAACAAACCAGATACATAATAGGAAAACCTTCTTGCATTAGGTAACATATAGTTCCTTGATCTTTATACATTTGTTTGAAAGGTTCACTTATTTCTGCCTTGAGAAAGGTGGACAAATTTGGGGCTTTTTGCTGATGATTTTATTTTTAGTTTTCCTCTTCCACCTGCCCCAAATGAATATATAAAATTAATATAATTAACACACACTGGTACTAGTGTGACTCATGTTGTATGAGTCACAGTTCCAGCAGCACTATTTGTAAAATTCTACTTCTCCAGGGTGCCTTTTTATTAGTTACTAAATAACACTTTATAGCATACGTGAGATCTCATATTCTCTGTCCTTGGCACATAATAGTCTAGTCTCCAATGGGCTACAATACCTTGGTTTAATTTTGGCTGTTGGGATTAGTGTATGGATGCTGAGTGGTACTGGTGACCCGTGATATTCAGGAGGTCGGACTAGAGGATCTGGTGATCCCTTCTGGTCATAAACTCTGACTCTATAACCCGGAATCTGACAAAGCTTTGGTCAATATCAAGTTTCACAACAGTTTTACTTGAACTGGCGTCAGCATTTTGGCTTTTGAAATGTAAATTATAGATTTTTTTTAAAAGAATGATTGAGAATCTTCTGCTTTACACAATTAATCTTATGTTCTATGGATGCTGGGTGCCTGTAGAGAACGTGACATCTCTTTTATCCTAGAGAAGTACATAGTGAGCTATTTTTAAGCCCATTTATTCTTGTGTAAATCTGCAGTAACTACACTGGCTTGATTTACTCTGGATTTACTCTGGTACAGTATATCTGAGATTGGAATCTGTCCCAGAATGTTTTATTCCACTGATGTTCCACATGGCAGAATAATTTGTTTCTGAGGTTAGTAAAGAAACAGGATTTTCTTTCAGGCCTGTTTGTTCTCTGGTATGAATGACAGTTGCTCAAACTTTAGGCCTGGCCCTATACTTGTGTGTTTTTAATGGACAAATAAATACAAGTTATACATGTAGATGAGCAATTGAGTCTTTTCAGTTTGTGAATATCTATCTGAATCTCAAATTACCTGATTCTGCATAAAGCAAAATTCAGTATCTGAAATTCAGCTAAGTTCTCCATGTATTTGCTTAGAGTGCCTGGATGTGATACAATGTAAAGCGGTAATTAATAATATATGTCTTATTGGTTCCCATTGATGTCAAGGGCAAAACTGCCATTAATTTCAATGGGAGCAGGACTGAGCCTGTATATTTCACATTAATACCTTTAATGAAAGGATCTCAAAGCACTTTACCAAATTTAGTTTAGTAATTCTCATAACACCCCTGCAGGATAGATATTTTATTATTACCCGAATGGTACAGATGTGGAAACTGAGGCACAAATTCGGCCAGATTTCAGTGCCCTCATTCACAGTGAGTGCAACCTTTCTCCACAAGCAATTCTACTGATTTCAGTAGGACCACTCTACTTGCAGAATAAACATGAGTGGGTGTCAGAATCTGGAACTAGGTCAAATTCATAAAGCCTGGAGCAAGTCACTGGCAGAGCGAGGATTATTATAACTTCGTTTTTGAGTTCTTGCCCTTTGTTTAGACTATTAGAAAATGTTACTTCTTAAGGCTAGTTTCGCTTCCTCGTAGAATGTTGGCTGCCATTATTTTCTCTGTTCGGTGCAACATGTTAAACACAGTTGTGCTCCTATTGAAACCAATTGTGGAAAAAAATCCCATTCACTTCATTGGAAACAAGGTCAGGCAATGTTGCGTTGGCTATTCGTATTCTCCCTGAAGTCAATGATTAAAATTCCTATTGACTTTCATAATGTAGGATTAGTTCCTAGATATCATAGCAATCTGCTCCAATACTTGGGACTATTGGGAAAACCCAGAAAAAACAAAACACATTCAACAAGTAAAGACATGGTGGAAGGCAAATCCCTGCAACTCCTACTTTAATATATATTTTTATCTGCAAGGTTTTTTACATTTTTAGGATTCAGAGGAGGGATTTATATCCACATCTTCTGCCTCTCAGGTGAATCCCTTAATCACTAGCTATAGAGTCTTTCTTATTCGCTCTTCTTTGTTCCAATGAACATACAGCTATGTATACAAGTGAACCAGCATCAGCAGGAGAGATTGAAAGCATCTTTCCCCAGAATAGCCTATAGCCTAGTGGTTAGGACACACACATACATACACATGTTTTCTGAAACTGACCAGCTCCAAAAATTTGCATAACCAAAGTAAATGTTTGTTATGATTTTTCAGTTTGCTGGCCAAACTGAAAAATCAATTATTTCCCCTGTTCTCCCTACAAGGCAGTCCCTTGGCATAATTTTAATGGAAAGAACTTATTTGGCTTTTATTTTTACTATTATTTAGGTGAGAATAATGACTTATAGGCCAATTCCAGAGTCACTAACGATCACAAATCTGATACTGCCACAATTGTTGGGTTGATAGCTGATTTGGTTTCAGCATTGGTGAAGAAGGTTCATAGTCTTGGCATTCATGAGAAGTCCAGTAAAATGTACTTTGATCAATAAAAGATCACCAATCATCAAATGGCAGGAACATTAGTTCATTCAGGATACTTTTGTTATTGAATCATTTGCTTCAGAAAACTTCTTTGGGAGGTCAGATAAGTAACCTCACCAGCACAAATGGCAGACAGATATTTCACTTGTGTAACCCCATCTTCCTAGGCTGAGGCTCTGTTTACTGCCAGTCTGAATGGTCTAAAAGCCCATAGCATCTTCTGGTACCATTGTAGATCTCTTGCTTTATATGCTGACAGTCCTTTCAAATGAAGCAATAGTGATATAAACAAATGATTAGCCATCCAGTAAAGATGGGTTGTTACGGACTACTGTGAACGACTGAAGAGTCTGGCTTTAGAATAAATAAAAACAAGATTTTTGTTTGTTTTGTAAAGCACTGCTGAAATGTAGTTTACTGACAGGTCAAATAGGGGAGATTATGTCAATTAGCAATTTTGTAGATAGCTTTTCCCACAGCTCCATTTCACTTCAGTTTTAATGCATGTAGAACAATGTGATTTACAATGTAAACATAATATGGCAGCTGTTCATCCTCTACTTTTTACAGATATATAAATGTGATGGAACCATCAAGATGAACACATATCAAAACTGAATATGTGATCTTATTACTGTACCCCAGCCCTTTGTTTTCCAATGTGGGGGGCAGGCAACCCAGTGAGAACATCAGACTTCAATATAGGAAAAGAGAAGTTCTGGGTTAGATAAAATGGCAGGACCCCAGATCCATTGCCTATACACACTACATATGTGCTGCTGTCTATGCAAAGAAACTCACTTTTTTTCTCCCCTTGTTTCTATAATAGTCCCTTAATATAGCTGACTATGAGAACAGATCATATACACAGTGCAGCAGGATAAGGCAGTAGTCCACCAACCCAAGCTTCTCCACTCTGCTCCTGTGGTACTCAGCTCAGCCATGGGTGGTGTGGTACTCGGTGTGTTGGTCACCGGTGTTTATCAGTGTAGGCTGCGTGCGTGTGTCCCTGTGTAGATGCTGTCCCAGCCTTGGCCAGGAAACTGAGACGGCTCTCACGATCGAATGAGTCGACATGACCACAGATTAGCTGAGCAACGAAGATGCCCAAGCCAGGTTTATTGCTTGCGGCACAATGAGAAATGACTTACAGAGTATCTCTGGGTCAGTTTCATATTGGTGGCGTTACAATGGTCTCGGCCCAACGGCGGGACTTTCCGTTATCCCCTAGACCGGACGCCAGTATTCCCTCTGACACCCTCTTTTATACACTGTTACATACACTTTCGGTCTGCCCCCTTTCATGTAGGTAGATGCCACCCTCCTGACGTAATCTAATACCACCTTTTTCTGTTGATTGGCTGATTTGGGCACCGCCACTCCATGTATCATTTCTACCCATAAAAGTGTCATTTCAGAGAGTTAGTATCTTGGTACCTCTTATATCTACTACATATTTTAGTAATATTTTGGCAGTCTTACAATCTTGCAGAATCAGCACTTTCCTATACCAGTCTCAGTTAACTTGAATGACCCCTTATACTTCTGTTCACTTGGCTTTTTCCATTTAGGCCTTAGCCTGTTTTACAGGCCTTAAACTCTCACTTCTTACTACAGGTGGCACCAAAACACAATCTCCCATCAGAAGCAGTTTGTCAGAATTATCAGACAGGTGAGGGGGAATGAAAAGGGGAAGGGAGAAAATGTGGAAATAAGGAAAAAAAGAAGAGTGAAAATTAAACAAGGAATGGGGGGAAATAATAGATGGAAAAGAAGGCTTGAGTGAGAAATGGACAGAAATTGTATGTAGGGTTCCCCTGCTGAAGTTGATCATTGTGTCTAGGAGTGGGAGTGTTCTAGAATCAATTTGATGGATGGGTAGTGGTTGTTGAAGAGGTGGTGGAAATCTGAGGGAGTTTATATTGTCTGCCCAGAGAATGAAAATCTCATAGATGTATCTCAGGTGTATCATGGTGTCACGGTTCATTTGTCCAGAAACTCTTCCTTGAGGTGGGCCCAAGAAGAGGTTGGTGTATTGGGGAACCATCCTAATATCCATGGTAATCCCTAATAGTTAGGATAGAAATAAACAAGCATTTCTCTGCTCAGCATCCCTTATCTAGTATCTCTTGTCCACATTCAATTAATTGGTCAGACAGCAGATAAGCCTTGTTAAAAAGTATAGGAAACCAAATTGTAAGACCCTTACTAGAGCTGGTCATGAATTTTCTGACTAAATATCTTTTTTGTCAAAAAATGGACATTTACTGACTTGAAAAAAAAAATGGGAAAAAAGTTTCAAAATTGTCAGAATGGTTCACTGGGATAGCCTAAAGGTTAGGGTACTAATCTGACATATGGAAGACCTGCGTTCAATTCCCTGCTCTGTCAGACTTACTGTGTGATGCTGGGTGAGCCACTTAGTCTGTCTGCTCCTCAGTTCTCCTTAATAAGATAAGGCTAATAATATTCTACATTACAGAGGTGTTTTTGAAGAGAAATACATTAAAGATTGTGAGGCCTTCAGACACTAAGATACTGGTAAAATTACCAAATTGGAATTTGAACAAAACTGCTACTATTATTGCAAAAAATGCTATAAAGTATTTATTTAATAACCACACATGATCAGGACCTTGTAATTTCTTCTCAAATACAAGACAGCTCTAGCAGCATGGCACCCTGGAATGTTTGGTTGTGGTATTTGTTCAGTACTGATTTGGAGGAAAGTGTCCCATTTACTGAATTAACGTCACTATTTCCTGCAATAACTTGGGTTTTTCTTGGTCTCACATCTAACTCCAGACACTACTTAGCATGTGATATTTAATGAAGTTACAACTACATTATCTATTACCCATGATTCTTCTCAAAGATATTGTACAATTATCATTTATACTTATAATCATATCTGAAAACATTACTGGAAGAACCAATGGCACTGTGAAATTAGGACATATTCTGAAAAGCACAATTCATTTTAATCACTAATGAATGTATCTGGAATTTGAAGTAAGTGATGGATTATTGCTAGTGTGCTCTGATTATTCCACGGAGATATAGTAAAAATGAAAAACCCAGACAGAGGCTACAGTAGATAAATAATTGATTAATCAATTCATCATCACAAGTAAATTAAAGTCATAAGATCCAAACAATATAGACAAAAGAGAGACTTAACATAAATGGAGCTGAGACTGTAATGATTAAAGAATGGCCAGCTGTTCCTGTGATGAATAAACTCTGTACTGTACTGTTCTGTTTTGTGTGTGCATGTGTATGTATTTATATATAAACGGATGCAGCCAATTGTAAATACCACTTGCCTCCTGTTAGATTAAGTAGATTTTAGCTGATTAACAAAGCACACATTTTTATGGCTTGCTTTATGAAGAATATGTGGAGCTTGTGTTGTATTATTACCAGGTAATTATCATTAATTACTTCTAAGGATATATCTTTAAAATGTTTGAGGATTATGGGCTATCTACCTTCCCTTTTACTAATAAGGTACTAGCATATCAGTGTTTCAGAAAAGAACATTGACTCAAGGTTCCTTCAGCCCATCCATCTCAGATGGAAATGTGTCGATTCCTGACAATTTTTTAAGACAGTGGAGGATAATTCCAGACTCCTGGATGTTATTAAACCCTTACTCTCCTATAAATAGGTCTTAAAGTCCAAGTTGCTAGTGAACCATTGCTGGTTTTCCCAATGAACTCATTATTAATATCTTTACAAAGCAATGAGTTGTGTTGTCCAGCAATTAGAGCAAGAACATTTAGGTTTAGTTACAGGCTCAGCTACTGACTCACTCTGGCAAATCACTCTCTGTGCCTTAGTTTCCCCATCTGCAACATGAATTTAATAATACTTAACTATCTCACAAGGGTTGCAATCCATCTTTTACTAAAATCAATAGAGAGTTGGAGCAAACCGATGTTCTGTTCTTAGGTGTGATACTGAGCTCCTTCACTTCTGTTCCCTTTCTGATTTCTGAGTGAAGACCTTCAAGTGCTAGGCCTCATGGCCTTACCTGTATAGCAGCTTTTTTAGGTAGTAACAGTCTTTATTCAGGCAACATATATGTGTAATGGTTCTGTAGATCCCCACTTCCTGCAGCTGCCAACAATGAACAAACCAAAACTAGCCGGCCACACATTTCCTTGTTTAACTATTATACACATTATTTTACTCATTATAACATTTCTCCGTTTTTAAAATATTTACTATCTAATTTTAAAAAGTAACAATAATAATTAGTAATACATTTCAAATAGCAACTAATAAAGTAAATTCATAAATAAATAAACCCAGTCACTAGTACACGGTGTAATCTTTCCAATATGTATGTGGACATTTCTCATGTATAGAATGCCTCCATTCAACCTCTGCAAAAGGTCATTCTACCATCACTGCTGCTTTTTCAGGCACAACTTTTGGTTCAGACCTGCCATTCTGTGATGTGGTAACTTGAACAGGTTGTCCATGAGGTCTATCCATAGCAGCTGATCTTGTGTCAGGCTGCTGCCCCTCCAGACTTCCAGAAACTGGTGCTGAACCTAAATGAGTATTCTCCAGAGGCAATTCCATTGCATCTATACTAACATCTCCAGTGTTTACCACAGTCCTTTCTCTCAGTTGATCACCATGTCAGTACACAATCCTGCCATCCCCAGAATTACCATATAGGATACTGGTATGTAATATCTTGAATGATAGCTAGCATCCAGTTGGGACAAGGACCAAAAGTTTTAATATAGATAGCTTCACCAATGGTAAAACTATGTTCTTTAGCATGTTTGTCATGTTCCTGCTTTTGTTTCTGTTTGGGCAGTATTCTTTCCCATTAAGAATGGATGCATAAGGTCTAGCGTTGACTTAATTTCTTTCCATTAACATCTCTGCTGGGGACAGGCCTGTGGCCGACTACAATGTTATCTGACAATTAAACAGGTAATGAAACACTTTCATATCTATAGTACATCCAGGTACTTTTAAATACCCTCTTTAAATGATTGGATGTTGGTTGATAAAGTACCAGTATAACATGATGAATGTTGTTTTGCTTCATAAACCTTTGGAAATCCATGCTAGTAAAAGAATTTATATTACCTGATACAAGCCTTTTAGATAAACCATGGATTTGAAAACTTGTCCTTAGTTTTTCTATGGTAACTTCACTACTGGATGTGTTCATGGGATAGATGTCTACCCATCTGGAAGGTGTATCCACTAGTACTAAAAACATTTTTCCCAGAAAATGATCCAACATAATTCATATGTTTTCTCCTCCAAGGCTTATCTGGCCACTCCCAAAGATGGAATGAAGCCACAGTACAGGAGCTTTTTGAGTCTCTTGATAAATGGAACAGGCATATACCGTACTCTCAATATCAGACTGCTTCCTTTAGCCCGTTGAATAATTCTGCTAAAGGTTGAAAATGTTCTGTGTCTTTGGTACCTGTGATTAGTATAACATCCACATATACAGCCATGTGTGGAATTCCCTGAATCCATCCCTCCCTGGTTCTTTGGAAAATAGCAGGGACTGAGGACACACCAAAAGGCAACTGATTATATTTAAACAGTCTTTTGTGAGTATGTACAATGTCATACTGCTTGGAATCTTCTTCCAGAACGCTCTATTGGTAGATATAGGTCATGTCAAACTGGTGAACAAGCCTGCCTGTGAAGCTGCAGACAGATGCTCAATTTTTGGAATTGGATACTGTTCTAATTGTGAGATTCTATTTTCGTCAATGCATAGCCATCACATATGCATTTGGAGTCACCAGGCTTCAACACTGATATTATTGCTGCAGCCCATTCAGAAAAAAAAAAAAAAGTTAAATAATACCGGTTGCCTCCAGCCCCATATCTTGTGTTTCCTGTGTCCCCTTCCACCTACCCAGGCTCCTGTGCCTTGTGTTAGTAAATCTTGTACAGTTTTAGTTGCAGATTCCATAGCCTGGGCCAATTTCAGAGCAATTTAAAATGTTAACTGTGGTTCAAACAGCAAGCTTCTTTGAATTTTGTCATCATCAATGACACAACTGATACAAACTAATCTGTCTCTTAGTTTTGTGTCAGGGTCACACCATAATTAAAATTTTGAGAGAGCTTCCTCAGTACTGCCACAAATTCCCTTACTGTTTCTCCTGTTTTCCTAGACCAACAGTTAAACTTAAATTGTTCTGCTATTTCATCGGGTGTTGGGTTTAAATGATTTCTGAACAGATTTACTAGCTCAGCAAAAGTTTTATTTCCAGACTTTTCAGGGGTTAACAGGTTTCTCATTAAACTATAATTCTTGGCCTCTACACTTCAGAGTATGAAAACTTTCTTTTTGCCTTCATCAGTAATATCATCAGAAGTGAAAAAATAAGATATTTCACAGTATTCTTCCCAACTTTGGTATTGCAGATTAAATGGTGAAATAGTCCCAAAAGTTGTAGTCAGTTGTTTTTAGGCCTTACTTACAGATGACTTCCCAGACCTATTTGTTTCTTTCTCTTTTTTTATACTGGAAGTTCAGATCCACCTCATTACCACATGTTGCATTGTAAACACACATACAGCAGCTTCTTAGGTATTAAAAGATTTTTTCAAGCAACACAGATATGTCTGCAATGATTCTGTAGGCCCCTACTTCCTGCTGTTACTGACAATGAACAAACCAAACCGAGACAGCCACACATTTTCTTGTTTGACTATCTGCTCACTCCCCCCAGTGGCCGGTTTATTAAACACATAGGGTGTAATTTGATAATTCGTCCACTATTAGACCTTGATCTGAATACAGAACTATGTAATTAACATGCAGGTTCTTTGGGAGCTTGTGACCAGTGTTGTACAGTGACAAACAGCCTTCTTAAAACACGTAGATTTATGTAACAAATGGGGCAAAGGAATAGAGAAAATTATTGTAAAATAACAGCCTCCACACTCTTTTAAATTTATTTAATCTTACGTTTCATTACAAGCCAAGTTGGAGAGCCTTCCCTCTCGAGCTACAGGAACAGACCAGACCTAACTCACAGTCTTCTAGCAAGCCCAGAAGCTCTTATGACCCATCCTGGTCTCACTTTTCCTTCCAGACATATTCTTCAGCCTGTTTCCTTCTATTAGGGAAAATTCCCTTTCTCAAAGTCCCTCCCTCCCTGTGCAAACATAAGCTTATTTTCCCTACTGCTTAAAGGTCTTTGTTACAGGCCTATATGTGAAGTTATTCTTTTGTTGCTGACTGCTTTTTTTCCCAGTCGAGCAGTCCAGTCCATCTAAGGAAATGACCTTGTGATAATTGCTCCTTTGTTTGGCAGTTGGATTTATTCAGCCTTAATGGTTTGCAATCACAAGCCTTGTGTGAGTGGGGAAGTGTGCTGAAACTGTCTGCCCTTGTCATTTCAACTCTGCATCTCAGGAATCCTACACATAAAACCCATTTTGAGGTACAGAACAGTAGTAATCACTAAGCACTTGTATATCCGATTTGCCAAATGTACTCACCTCCAAACTGAGAAAGGTATGCTCAGATTTTGAGTCATTAATTGGAATGATTGGCTTCACATGGATCGTCTTAGACAGTCTATTTTGGTAACCCAGGTAGATCATAGGAAAGCTTTTGTAGCTGGAGAGATGTCCATGGCAATCCAAGTCAATGTTCAGGCCTAGGCAACATGAGAGAGCAGCCCATCAAAAATCAGAGATGCTGAGTGAGCTAGAGAGAAGGTTGCGGGCTACTGAGACCACACTGAGAATCTCAAAGTCCCAGGCAAGCAGCTGAGCTAAGACTGGGAAGTCATGGTTACCCAAGACAGCACTGAGAAGCTTAATGCAAGTTTGTGTGGTCAGCTTATATATGTGTCACTCTTATTAGTTTCAGTATTGCTCAAATGAGTTCTGAATAAGGGAACCAAGGCATACCCTGACTATACCAAAAAAACTGATAACTCTGAAACCATTCTCAAGAGTTAAAAAATTATTTCAAATCAGTGGAACCACTCACATGCCTAAAGTTAAGCATGTGCACAAGGATTTGCAGTTTCATGACCACAGTTAATTATAGAAATAGATATCATTTGTGCAGTTCTGCAAACTCACAGAGAAAACTTTTAGATTCTCTCTACAATTTAGTTGCCCATTTTGAGAATACCCCAACTGGCATTTTTGGGTCGAAATTTATTTTGTAAACATTTGAAAACATGTATAATTACTAAAAGGTGTATATTTCCAGATGAAAACAATTTAACTGAGAAACTGCCCCATTCTTACTGAAAATGCTGCTATTTGAGCATAAAAAATGCATGCAAAGCATGCAAAACTGAGTTACATGTCCAAATTTGCAATGAAATGCAAAAACGGTTGAGCATGCAGAATTTTGTGGCAAATACTTCACACACCTTTTCTTTAAGCAGTCATTGTCTGCATTCTCTTTATTATCTCAGATATTTACATTATTTCTCCCTTATAAATCATATTAACCTTCTGCTTATTGCTGCAGTAGAATCATAATACTCCATTAACAGGCTTTTGCCATGGAAACTAACATTGTATCATCAATTCAAATTCATACCATATTTCTTCTTACACCATCTTATGCTCTGTTTCTTTTCTCCCACCAAGCATCACTTGTAATATACAGTTGTGGCTTATGTCCCTTCTCCCACTCTCAGACTCTCCCATCCTGCTCCTTCTATTTAGCAGAACTTCTCTCTCCAGTCATCTCTCTCTACTTAAATGACCCTATTCCCTTTCAATGACCATTCAACAAATATAGATAGAGGAGATAAAATAAAATATTGTAGCAAAGGTGGCACAGAAAATAAGGAGAAACGTGCAATATATAACTGGTTTTCTGGCTTGACTCTAACACATTGGAAAGTTTCTAGCACCATGAAAATCTATGTTGTGGGAAATTAACAGGTGGACAAGGTGTGGGGGAACTGTGAGTTCAGAATTCAGAGATAATTGAGAAAATTCAGAGAAAATTGATCCAGCTCAAGGAATCAGTATGTTCTTGTATTCCAGGGCAGATAAACTAGTTTTGGAAATGAATAAAGTCCATTACCAAAATGTTCATCTATTTTTAAAACCCAAACCTAAAATAATATTTTTGAAGGATCTGAAAATTCTTACTAGATTTTCTTTTTCTTCCCATAATATTTTATCTCTATTCCGGTTTAGCACCTCCTGGTTCTGGACTAGACTGTAAGCAGAAATATGCAAATACTGAGACACAGGATGTTCTTGTGATATTCCTGGGCCAAACAGAAGGAGGAATAGATAGAAATCTCACAAGTCTGATTTTCCAGCCCAGCATTTCAGACTCAAGAAGTTTGGTTAATTCCATTTAACATCTGAACATATCAGTTCTTATCTGGAAAAAACCCGCAGAACTGAACCTGGAATATTTTAAGGTCAACCCAGCACTAGTCATGAGTAAGACTCTGGCCCTGTAATAAATTTCAGAGACTTTAGGACCAGAAAGAACCATTAGAGCATATACTTTGACTTATTACATACCATAGGAAGTGAAACAAATAGATAAGACTCAATTTACTCTGACTTTATGATAAAACAGAATTCACATTCACTGTGTCTCATACTCCTTATATGACTAACAGCTAAAGGAGAGTCACCTGTAGCTCAAGAGGTAGTGGCTCGTGATTTTGGAGCAGGAGGATGCAAATTCTTTCCCCATTTCCCGTGTGGACTTCCGAGGGTCTGTGATGTGCAGCATTGTGACTAGATCGGTGTGAAGTTGCTAGGAGGCAATGGATTTGTTGCAACTCTGATTCATATAGATCAGGTTCTTAGTTCCCACATAAAACTTACTTATAATATTATTTCATTATTAAAAAAAGACAAAAATCACCATTCAGTTATTTGTGTGTCTGTATGCATGCGCACAAGAAAGCTACTTAATAGAGGAAACATTCTTTAGCTGAATATTATATACAAAGAATGTGTAAGTGCAGTTACCATGGTCACCTTGTTGGATTCCCAAATTGCCAATGTATCATTTAATTATCCCCAGGGATATCATTTGAAATAAAACCTGCCTTTTGAACAGAGCTGGAAATGAAAGGAAATTCTTTGATAGGACTCTTGACTGAAAAGATTTTTTGACAGAAATGTTGTATTAGAATCCAATTATGTTAAACTGTGAAATCTTAAAAGCACTTCATCACAATGTACACTTCCCCCCCCCCCCCTTAAATACAACCCTATACTTGGTTCACCTGTGGCCCTCTTTTAATGGGAACATAGAGGAACAGTGTTATGGAGCTGGGGAAATTCAGAAGTATTCATCTCACTTCTTTTAAAGCCAAGTTCCAACCTCTTTAATAAGCATTCTGACAAGGCACCATATATACTTCCTGGATAATCAACCCAGTTCACATGCAAGCCATAGGCGAGCAAAGCAAAGCTACCACAGTGATCTTGCTCAACATGAACAGCACCATTGTTCTTGAAATAATGGTAAAAAGATTAGTAGATGGAGGTGGAGTACACTTTGGGAGTGACTTGCTAAGCTCTTTATACTGCACAGCCTTGCACAGTACACACTAGGGTGTAAAATTTACTACTTGACAGGAGAACCCCGGTTTCTCCTCAATCCCCAAAGGAGAGAGACAGACATAAACTCAACCATATTAAACTTGGATGTACCTCTTCCACTTCTTCTCCTTTTCTAGGCAATGCTTTCTCTATGCACACCTCAGCACCCCAGCTCCTTCCAGATTGTCTGCACAACTCATCCAGAGAAGCTCAAATCAGGGGGTTCTTCTGAAACACCACCTCATATCTCAGCTTTGAGTGAGCTGTCCATAAGACTACACTGATGAGATAGAGGGTCTCCTCTACCCACTGCTGATATGACAGACCTGAAAAATATCCATGTCACCATGGGCTCTTTCTTGTCCATGGATATCTTATTAACCCCTTCCACAATTTCTGAGCCTATGGGCATCAAACCAGCAGATGCTCCAGAACCCCCACTGAATGAAACTCATACATGGGATACACTCAGTCTTGTTTTTGCCAGGTTTTACATACTTCCTGCATGACCACTTTACTGTGTCAAAGCCTCAAGGCCATTTCTTTATAACAAAGGGGGACTCTCAGGGACTGTAAAAATCTCAAAGTCCCCAAAATGAGTATATTATGTGGGCATCCAGCCAATTGCAAGGACTCATATACCTGAGCTTCCAGCACCTGCTATAAATCTCCTGCTTGGTTTCTCTTCCCCTCCCATTCACCAATGATACTCCCATTTCGGTAAATGCTGGAACACCCCAATCAGATTTTTCAAGGATCTTGTTCTGCCTACTGCTCTTCTGGTCCATGAAATTGAAAGTCTAATATAAAGGATTTTTAATGAATCTATAATTTCAGGGGTCATACCCTATGACTGGAGAATTGCCAATATAGCACCTATTTTTAAGAAAAGGGAAAAAAAAGTGATCCAGAAAACTACACGCCTATTAGCTTAACCTCAATTGTATGCAAGGTCTTGGAACAAATTTTGGAAGAAAACGTATCTAAGGACATAGAAATAAATGGTAACTGGGATAAAATACAACACAGTTTTACAAAAGGTAGATCGTGCCAGAGCAACCTGATCTCCTTCTTTGAGAAAATAACTGATTTTTTTAGACAAAGCAAATGCAGAAGATCTAATCTACCTGAATTTCAGTTCTACATTGGAAATTATTAGATAAATTGGAGGAGATGGGGAATAATATCAGAATTGAAAAGTAGATAAAGAACTGGTTAAAGGGGAGACTACAATGGGTCATACTGAAAGGTGAACTGTCAGGCTGGAGGCCAGTTACTAGTGGACTTTCTCAGGGATCATCTTGGGGCCAATCTTGTTTAACATTTTTATTAATAACCTTGGCACAAAAAGTGGGAGCATGCTAATAAAGTTTGCACATGACACAAGGTTGGGAGGTATTGCTAATACAGAGAAGGACCAGGATCATACAAGAAGATCTGGATGTTAAACTGGAGTTACAGAATTGGGATGAAATTTAATAGTATAAAGTTCAAAATCATGCACTTTTGGACTAATAACTTACATTTTTGCTATAAACTGGGGACTTTTCAGTTGGAAGTGTCTGTCAGAGGAGGAGAAAGGCCTGGGTGTATTGTTAATCACAGGATGATTATGAACTAGGCTGATGATTATGAAAAAGGCTAATGCAATCCTACAATGCATCGGATGAGGTATTTCCAGTAGGGATAGGGAAATGTTAGTATGGTTATACAAGGCATTGGTGAGACCTCATCTGGTATACTGTGTGCTTGTTTAGCCTAACGAAAAGAACGCTGAGGGGAGTTATGATTGCTCTCTATAAATACATCACAGGGATAAATACCTGGGAGGGAGAGGAGTTATTTAAGTTCAGCACCAATGTGGATACAAGAACAAGTGGATATAAACTGGCCATCAGGAAGTTTAGACTTGAAATTAGACGATGGTTTCTAACCATCAGAGGAGTGAAGTTCTGGAACAACCTTCCAAGGGGAGCAGTAGGGGCAAGAAACCTAGCTGACTTCAAGACTGAGCTTCATAGCTTCATAAGTTTATGGAGGGGATGGTCTGATGGGACTGCCTATAATAGCACATAGCCAATCTGCGACTGCTAGCAGCAAATATCTCTAGCAGCCAGTGATGAGATACTAGGTGGGCAGGGCTCTGAGTTCCTACAGAGAATTATTTTCAGGTGTCTGGCTGGTGAGTCTTGCTCACAAGCTCAGGGATTAGCTGATCACCATATCTGGAGTCAGGAAGGAATTTTCTGCCAGGTCAGTTTTTTTTGCCTTCCTCTGCAGCATGGGGGACAGGTCACTTTTTGGTGGATTCTCTGTACCTTGAAGTCTTTAAATCATTATTTGAGGACTTCAGTAACAGAATCTGAGGTTGAGGTCTATTACAGGAGTGGGTGGGTGAAGTTCTGGGCCTGGGTTGTGCAGGAGGTCAGACTAGATGATCATATTGATCCCTTCAGACCTTATAGTCTATGCATCCATGAAACAGAGAGCTCCCTGGGGAGCCTACCAGCCCAGGGAGCCTAGAAGAAAGACATCTGGAGATGGGAAGATCCTAGCAGAGAATTACAGTGGGCAGATGTCCTGGGGGGGGTACCACCTATATTTTGGAATGGTCTTTGAGAGACCTCCATGGACACAGACTGCAGAGGAAGACACCATGTAGGCAGCATCAGGAAACCGGAGGTGAGAGCAACCAGATGAAGCACCTGGACTGAGGCAAATAGTGAACTCAAGAGAGGTGACAGATGAGTTGGACTGACTGAGTCCCTCAGCCAGGAAGTTGAGATAAAAAGGTTTTATGTATGCCTGTGTGAGATTTTCTGTTGAATAAAGGGCACCTTCTGGGGAGGATGCTTTTTAACACCCAAGCTAGTTTAGACTTGTTTATACTGTGGGTGGAGGGAAACTGAAGCAGGACTCACCTGCAGTGCTGTGCTTGGCCTGGGGGGCAAAGCAGGATAACTTCCCGTATCTTCATGGGTAGTAATTCCCAAGTGTCCCGTGTTCCCAACTCCCTTACTCACGAATGAACAGATAAGAAAGTGGGTGGAGAATGGACATACCTGAGGAGACACAGGTTTAAGCATCATCCTAATCACATGAATGAACTGCTTCACTATGTGTTCCCCTTTTAGTCCACGCTCCTGGCAAAAGCCTAATGGTGATGCAAGCTGCACTTTCATTGTCAAGTTCAGTGTCCTGTGCACTCCATGTTCCACTTCTCAGTTTCTGCCTTGTATTTATACATACAACGCTCCACTCCTGTGTTGTATGCTCCACTCCTGTGCTCCACTCCTCTCCCAGAAGGAACACAGATTTTAGTTGTTCAGTAAAAACAAAACAAAATGGAAAAAAACACTTCCTATCAATAGCAGATGTGTTACAAGCTGAGATTTCTGAAAGCCCCAAATTCACCGGTGGTGTCAGCTCAAAGCAAGTAATCCAGGGTCTGGAATAAATGTCATCTTTTAAAATCAATAATATATAGACATGATGCGTGTCTCAATACCTGTCATTTCAGTTTCCACAGCATCTAATTTCAAGCTACCTGCTCCCAGCAGATGTGCTTTTGTAGTGTATTTTATTTTATTCATCTAAGCATTTGGTCTAATTACTCCGGATTTTGCTCCTACTAGGAAATACAGAGTACGTGATCTCCTCCATTACCTTTCTTCCTCCGGTGGAGCTGGGCTGTTGGCATAGAAAAACAAATATTCAAATTAAGAAGCAGAGTTGGCTCTCTAGCCTAAGACTGTAGAGTGATCTTTTCACATAGATGATAGACTTAGCATCCTTGACGGTGGGTAAACTGAATTATTTAGTAAGTATACCATATGAGGGGTTTCAGGGAATTGTTCTCAGACTCACTGAAACAGGTAGCATGTGGGTCCAATTCTCAAATATGGAAACCTGAATTATGAGAATCCTACATTTGGATGCTTAGGAACTTAGGTCTGCAAATTGGGCATTTGTCCACTTAAGTATTCATTTGAGCTTTAAATATGGAATTTTGGACTTCCTATTTCATTGCCTAAACTGGGATTCCCTTGGCTTCCTGCAGTCTTGGCCATTTACCATTATACCTATTCTTCCAGAAGAGAGCATCATCTTTAGAGGATCTCAGTTTGTATAATACAACTGACCCTACAAGGCAGATAGACTCCAGCAGAACAGAGGACCTTCTCAGTCCAGAAGGTTGTAGTTCCAGGTGAGTGGCTAAGGATCTAAAATCTAAAAGTGAGGAGAGAAAAGCTGGAGAGGCAAATAGGAACTTGGTGAAATATGGGGATGAATCAAGTAAGGAGAGTCTAGTGCTTAGGAGCAAGATCCGTTGGCCATTGCTGGTGATATCATAAATGGGGAGGAGCAAGAGAGACAGAATAAAATCATCAGCCATGACCTAATTAAAACTGCATGGCATAATCTGTATTTAAAATCCGGGGCACACTGTATTTTTTTAGCTGAACATATGGTCAGAAAATATGTGTTTAACTCACTTCTGTGTTTTGCTATGGGAATGGGATATTGTTCTATTATGTCTGTTTGTAGGATGAGTTAAATTAAGCTTGAAATTACGTGAGAAAAGTCTGGCTTAGGGAAATTCTGTAGCTATTATGACCGTGAGTAGACAGTCGTAGAATGTACAACAACACTGTAACAGACAACTCAGAGAGGCAGGCTAGAGGCACAGTGGAATAAATGAGACTCTAGATATCACATACCTTTGTTTGGCAAGGCTTTCGAGCCTCTGTACTGAAATTTAGAAGATTGTCTTTAGTGTGTCAGAGTAGCCACCAACAACAAAAAGGCAATGTCATGAAACAATTAAATGGAATTCTTCAGAAATACTCATTAGGTTCCCCCTGTTTTGCCATAGTTTGAGATGCATGTCTGGGATAAAAATGGGAGAGGAGTTCTAGTGGTAACCACTGTGTAAATGCAAAGTAATGTGCTGGTCAGTGGTAAGGCAGTAATGGTAAAATGATCATGAGCACCTGAGACTGTTGGAGTACCACTGGGTATTTCTGGATCTTGGTTCCAGGTCTGTAGGAATACACAGACGCCTTGTCTTCACTTACCTCCGAGATTCGTCGGCAGTCAACCGGAATTACACAAGCTACGCAAAAAACTTGAGTAACTCCCGTCGACTTCTCTGCTTCTCTTCTGCGCGCCATTTTCACTGCACTGTGCCGACGGGGACGCAGTGCTACGCTACTTGAGGAGGTGGTCTTAATATGTCAATTTCTGGATCGACTGAGCGGGTCTTCACTGACCACTCAGTCGATCCAGAGAAGTCGATCTGACGGCAGCGATTTGCCGCCGTCAGTGAAGACATAACCAGAGTTTATTGAATTCTTTTTCTTCCTCCATGTAATTGGTGGGTGGGAAATGGATGAATCCTTGATACCCTGCTTCTCTTTCTTCCCCTTCCTGCCACTCACCCACTTGCTGGTCAGAATGGCTGAGTGAGTGCAAGAGTGAGGAGGGGACGGGAGAGGAGTAATTTATTGCTTGCATAGGCCAGCTATAGATTCCACCAAGAGGAAGCAGGAAAGGCATTGTGGCTCAGAGGTGTGTCTCCTTGCCACAGTGTTTCCTGGAGCAGAGTAGTTTACTTGCCACCCCTTGTCAAGGCTTAATCTAAAGTAAAAAATCTAGTTCACAACGGTTTAAAAATGATTGAGTGATTTGCCATAGAGTGATGCTTTGCGAGGCTCAATGTGTTATAGAATGTAATGTTTTTTCTGAAGCAGGATGAGTTTATGGAAGCTGTTCTTACAAGTCAATGTAAAATGATTGTGATTTCTAGGGTCAACTTTCTCTTTGGGATAAAAACCACCATTCTTTCTTGAAATTTGTAACCACCAATTCAGAGGATCAAGGGTATGAGTACTATAGGTACACAAATGAATACTTTGGGAATGCCCCAAAGGTGATGCACAACCCACTACCTAATTTACAATAAAGAAAGTAGTTTTCTTTATATTCAAGTGTTACTTGCTTCTAAGTTGATAGAAAAGTGAATAAATGATTGTATTTGTATATAGTAAAAATCAATCCTGATACTGCTTTTAGTTGCTAGATGTCTTAAATTTGTTTCCTTTCTCTTATACTTACTTCAACCGCAAATACAACATTTATGGATGCTCAGGAATAGTTAACAAGTAAGTAAGCAGATAACAAGGTCTTGGCTCTGTTTGATAGCAGCAACAATATCTTGTTGGGTCAGGTCTGGGTTTCCTAACAAGTTTCTTTTCTGTTTCCTTTTCTATGATAAACTACCCCATGGAACAGAGACTAATGTTTTTGTTGTTGTTGTTTTTTGACCTGAGAAATCACTTAGATTATGAGAAACATGCACCATATTGTGATGTTGAAAAGAAGATTGATGTTCAAGCTCTTAATTTCCCATGCTTGGCTTTGTTTTTGATAATAAAATATGAGTACTTGTCCTAATGCTCTATCAACATTAATTTCCAACTCCTTGTACCATTTCCCCCAGTAAAAATATATTACCCAAATATTTTTTCATCTGTTTTCATAATCTGGGTAAAACGCTGTTTTATTACTGTAAGAATCTGTAATGAGGAAACCTTTCTCTGCATGACATGCTCAAAAGAAAAAAAAAATCAAAGATGGCTAATATGCCATTTCCGCTTTGGCACAAAATATTAAGTAAAGGTGGTTCTTTATACTTTTGCATACTTCAAAGTAACAAACAGTTGCTTGACCTGAATTTGCCCTAAACAAAATGGTGATGATTTGCCACCATTTCAAAGCTCTATATATTTACTTAATATTTTTGCTGTTTTCACTAATAAATCCAACTGGAAATCCTACTTTCATTACATTTCCCTTTGATTTCTAGACCCAAAAGTTTTGGATCTATTCAGATAATCTGATTTTTTTTCTGGAGCATTCATCTAAAAGTACGGAGACTTCATATCTTTGAGGTTTGCATACCCTTGTTCCAAGTCTAAACAAATTGTTTGTGTACACATTTTAGTATCTAGATGCTGACTGCATCTATATTTCACTGCAACAGGTGGACTGCTATAGCTGTGCCACCTATGTGCTGTAACCTTAGTTTTTAAGACGTTTGCACGTGCACGCAATTATGAACTCTAAATAGCAGGACAGAACAATGAGACCAGTGCCAAAGCAGTTGGCAGATAAATGGAGTGGGCGTGGGAACAATCTTTTAACTAGGTCGTAGGATGGCTGCAGAGCTGCTACAAGAAAATTACCTAATTCTGATGATCTTCAGGCTGCTTCAGGGAGGGCCAGAAAGACAGGAGAATTGATGCTGTACTGGATAATCCACCTCTGCTCCTCCACTAGCTCCTGCCTATTTGCCCATACCAGACTATCTCATTCAGTGGGCCACACCAATTCATTCCTGCAATGAAGGAAGGACCTGTATTTGCCCCTTAAAGAATAATAATAGCTACAATGAATATAGTACTAACGATACATGTTTCTCCAAGAGGATAACCACCACTCAGTAAAATTGATAGTATATAGTATTGTAAAAATGGTAAATGAGGAAAATAATGGAAATCTTTTGTTTTAGTTCACTAGTGGCTCCAGCCAGTCCTGGATGCTTGTTGAAATAAACATATAGAAGATTTGAGGAGTATTCCATTGATAATGCTGAATATCATGGTTTGGTAATTTTGATAAATTGATATTAAGACTCTGAATTCCCTGCATTAATAAGGATTGGATTAAAGACTAGCCAAGAAGAGCCTTTTCCAAAACACAAAAATGAATCCTTTACATTAGAGGAAGAAAACAAAATTTTGGCAAAAGTGCTTTAATTTCCAAATCTCATAATTGCTGTTGCAAAGTGGAGCTAAATCTTTTTTTCTGACGAAGTGAGTGGCAACAGTTCCCTAATTTTGATCCTTAATATTTTCATAGGTTTCTGAATATCCTAGCTTTATTCATAAGAAAGTGATTTATTGGAGTAACACAAGCACAATGTGGCAAGATCTATTTATTTATTCTTTAATTTATTTGTATAAAAAAGTACTTATCCCAATGACTTTGTGACTGCTTCAGAAATTATATTCAAAACATACTGTACCAACCGGAGAGAAAAATCTTCCAATATAGTAACATTGCCCTCTTCACCTTTAATTTAGACCTGGCCAAAACAATATGATCACCCATGATAACATGCATAGTGCCTCTTCAAATGTATATATCTCTTAGTCTAAATTATATGTTTTTGGTTACTTTAAGTGAGCCAAACCTTGACACATTTACACAACATGAAACTCAATAAAATACTGTGATTGCGCTGGCCACAGCCAGTAAGAATATGGTTAGCACTTAGATATCACAGCGGTGAGTGCTGCTACAGAAAAAATGCTTCTTGGGAGAGAGACAGATGGATAGATAGATGGAGTTCGCTTTGAAACAATCTGTCAATCCAATATTTACATTTTATTAACCAGGAAACTAGATCTGCATTGCTGCTCAGACAGTCAAAGATAAATAAAATATTTCAACATTTTCCACTAAATCAACATTCTGACCAGTGTTAGGGTTATAGATTTTATTTCATCTTGAATCACATAACTCATTCTCATGCATTACATCCCAACTGATTGGAAAGCTGTTCTATAGCTGGAAGGGAGCCAGTTGAGTCAGATCCAATAGCAAGTGCTAAGCTTTGACACATTACCCTTGAAAAGAATATTTGAAATAAAATTAAAATTTATCTGCCAGAATTGAACATGTTACACTATTCAGGAACTAATTACCATAGGCATCTTAGAAGTGCAGGCTTATCTCTGTTCCAGTCCACTTGTTTTAAACTGTTGACAGTAGATTCTATGGTTTGTGTTAAACCCTGTAGGTTGCAGATGGAATAAGAGGTCTTCAAATTGGATGCTTGAGTTTCCATTTTTATCAAGAAACTGAATATAGAAAAATATGGTATGATGGAAGCAGTCGCTGCTCTATCTATCATCTTTAATTAATAATATTTCATACCCATGCGAATCTGCCAGTGGTAGCAACATTGGGAGTGCAAAGTGTAGACATGGCCTGTTGATATCTACTTGTTGTCCACTTGATATCCTTAAGCTGTAAGCTCTTTGACGCAGGGACAATATGTTCCTTCTGTGTTTGTTCAGTGTCTAGAATAATGTGGTCCTAGTTCATGAGTGGGGTTTTCTAAGCACTAACTCAATAATAATAATAATACATTAATTAATAATTAATAAATAACTAGGCTTCAAGTAGCTACCAATGTGGATCTGAACGTGGTGGGGTATATTATTAAAAATATGTCCCAGTGTAGAGAAAGCCATGTCAAGAAGCAATTTCAAGGAAAAATTAGAATTCCAATTAGAGCATTTTAATTAAACAGGATAATTACTAATACTGAAAATTAGAATGAGTAATTTAGAGGAAGAGGATATTTTATGTATATACAAGGCCCTGATTCTGAATTCAGGAGAAAATATTTTTACACAGAATGAAGGGTCTGATCCAAAGTCCATCGAAGTCAAATGGCACCTTTCTGTTCTCCTCAAAGGGCTTTATATCAGCTTCTTATGTAAGAAAATTGAATGTCTGGAGTTGGTGGAAATAGATGCCACTGAGATCCTACACTCACAGCCATTTTCAAACTCAAGCGTGTTCCTAGCATGAAATGGTAAAAGAAGATCTCTGTGGAGATTGCTGTTAACTGGTCAGGAAGTCACTGTAAAATGACACTTTTCTGCAAGTGCCTAGCCTGCCTCCTCAGTGCTCCTAGCTCCAGCAGCCCAGAACCTGGGCTTGTAGCCTACAGTGTATTATCATGCTGTGCTGACCACTGAATAGGCCAGGTAAATGCTATTTCCTGAGATGGAATATCTGTTCCTATGTATTCAAGCTGCCAACATATTCCTTATCCAAATTATGATGTAGTGAATATGAAATTCTGTTGGCTGTGCTTGGAGGGAGGTGGTACTGAGCCTGACTGTCTCAATGATCTAAAAAATGGTTTCCACCTCTCCCTTCTGTGATCCCTCCCAGAAATGTTCAGATGCTCCAGCTTAGCTCTGTAAACGTGAGCAACAAGGGAACAGAGGATTAAAGAAAGCACCCCTCCCGCCCAAGCCACAAATGGGTAAAGCACAGATAAAAATAAAAAAAATAGCTACAGATACACATAGCAAGCCATACAGAATAGATGTGTTTCAAAAATGATTAGAGGCCTTAGACAAAGACCAATGGGAGTCTTTCCATGGACTTCAGTGGACTTTGGATCAGACACTTGAAGAGTGAGAGAAAAGATGATCCAATTGTTAGAATGCTAGCCTGGAACTTGTGAGACCTGGGTTCAGAGGTTTGCTCCATAACAGACTTCCTGTGTGATCCTGGGCACCTTAATTTCTTTATACCTCTGTTCTGTGGTCCCCCTACATCATAGGAGTGTTGTGTGGATAAACACAAATCAAAGAGTGTGAGGTGCTCAGATACTATGGTGATGAGGACTATATGAGTACCATAGATAGAAAGAAAACATGATAAGCAATTGAGATGCTGTTCCTAGAATAAGTGACTGTGTAAGCGAGAGCAGAAAAGGGAGCCTAAAGAGCCAGAAGGAGTCCAAGAGGTAATGGGGGGCGGAATATAGGGAGAAGCCCAGTTATGGCATACTTCAGTGCTTCTAAAATGAGAAGGAAGATCATTTTGATATGCACATCTGGAAGAACCTTACTGCTTATGATCTTTAGCCTGACTATTCTACTTTCCTGAGTCATCTGTGCATCCAGAATAATCTCTGCTTATAAAAACATCAAAGTAAGCACAAGAGCATATCACATAGGCAAACATAATGAATTTATGTATGTGTATTTTCAAATCTTTGTGCAAGGTTCTGTCCATCAAATCTCACCTCTCATTAAAGTCAATGGGATTCACTCAACTTAAAATTTCATATCATACTTTGAGAAGGATTTCCCCTCAGGGAACATATTGGAAAAAGATAAATAAAAAGTGTGTCATGTACAGCCAAGCAACATCTGATTATTAATTTACTTTCAGCTGATAATTTCCCTCAAGTTTTCTAACCAGGCTTCATACCCTGAAACAAAACTTTTACTTCAAAAACAAATTTTCCTAGTCTGATTTGTCCTAATCAAGTCTGGACTATAAAGGTTACATTTTGAGTTCTTCAATATAAAATATGTGTTTATAATAATGTTGATGTGCTTTTTCCCTCCTGGAGTGAGTGCTCCATGAAATCTGAAGGATATTATAGTCTGGATGACAATTGAACTGCCACTTATTGATCACTTTTCATTACTGGACTGTCCTTTGGAGCTACCTATGTAGATTTTTGAATTTCATGCACTGGACATATTACAAACTGCTTCACATCAAAGATAATATAGATCCCTATGAAACGGGTGGAGCATATGTGGAATTATGAGGAGCTGACATAGAATATGAGAGATCACACATTGGCTAAGATCAAAGGCTTGTCTAAATGATAATGAAAAACTGACTCATCAAAGCTTTGTTTAATCTTTATGCTTGTTAAATATCAGCTAATTTTCTTTTACCAGAAAAAGATTTCCCGATTTTGTGTGGGTCGGAGCAGGAGGATAAGAAGCATAAGAAGTCAGGGCTCTTATCTTAGCACAGGATCTATCCCGTCAAATGATATTTTATTATCAAGCATAGAGTTCCTAAGATTATAAATTAGAAATGGAAAAAAAAATCCTACTGCAGTAATTCTTATGAAAGTTCCTAACTTTGGTCCAGTTGCCTAACTTTAGCTACTCATATTGAAAATATTGGTTCTATTCACTTGAGCAACACCACCAAAGTGAAGCATATACAAAGTCCATATAGGCAGCAACTGGCTTAGAATTTCCAAATTACACAAAAATCAAAGAAAAATGTTTGCCCCTTCCTTAAAAGGAATAATGTTTATAACATCCAAGCCTGAATCTTGGCAGACTTTAGTCATCTACTCACACTATTCCAGACTTCTTTCTATTATTAACATTAGTAAGCCAGACATACCTTTCCCCCTAACTCTGCTTGTGCAACCTCATTTCATCATGTTGTTTTTCTCCAACTTATGACATAGTCTTATCTGTGTTTAATTTTATAGATTTTTAATAGCATAAGTTATAATAAAAATACATAATAATGATCTGTGGCACTGTCTAAATATCAGTAATTTAATTGTAAATAATATACATGTTTAGAAGTTATGGGAAATTAAAGACTCATAGTAGTGCAAGATAACTTCATTCTTTAAGGAGATGGACTCTCTTTTCCATAATTGCATGGATGCTTTTATCTAGACCACTCCTGGATTTTACAGGTTAAATTTAGCATGGACTTCTATTGTCCTTTGCTACATAGACCTGGTAGAGAGCTCCCAAGGTGGAAAAACTGCCAAGGAGAGTCAACATTTGGAGGACAGAAAGTAGCCACAATCTCCTCTGCACTGAAAGGCTAATGGGGGCCATGCATTCTAAAAAAGTGGACAGAACTGGCTAGGAAAGGGGTATCACCAACATGTCAAGGGGATGTGCTGACTCAGAACTTCCAAACAACCTCTGTTAGTAGGACTTCTGTAGAGCCCTTGGTGGGATTAAAAGAACTCTCCATCTGGTGAAATCTGACATGGAAGTCAGGCATCAACCCTACCTGACTGTGCCTCTGGGTGAGTCCCCCATCTGCCTCATGGGAGAAATAATTCACAACTCACTGTGCCATATTCAGTCATTCTGCAATAAAAGTGATGCAAATTAAGCAGTAGTTCCCAACTCTTTCAGGAAACTGTATCACTTTATCAGAGTAAGACCTCAAATGCAGTAAGCCAATGAACTCTAAGTCTCTGTGCTGGGGCCTGGTTAGACCTCACAACCCGATGACCATGTAATCATGCATGATCTAAATTGCAATGGAGCATGGGCCACTCCGAATCCAGGAATGTGAGAGACTAGGGTTTGAAACAGCCCAAGCTTCATTGTGTAATATATCACACATAATGAATAACAGAAATCAGAGAGGGGATTGACCTCTTAGGTCAGGTCTGTCTTCCAGGAACCCAGGATAATTTCCTACAGGAATGTTCCCTAGTAATGCTTTGGCCATCCTAGTTTAAAAAGTCCAAAACTATGAGGCTTCTACCTCGGTAAGTTATTTTACAGCCTAATAGATCTCAGTGTCAGGAAACTTTTTCTGATGTCTATACTTCCCCATTCTTATTTTATTTAATGAGAAATAAATACTAATGACACACTAGAGCCTACCATAGACAGTGAGCATCAAGGTCACTATTTAGTATTCACTGGGGCAGGGATTGTAGTTGTTGCCTGATCTATCGATTGTGTATTAATTACTTAAGAATTCCCAATTAACACTCTGAAGTTTGGTGGTTTATTGTCCCAAGATCAGGCCCAGTATTATTAGAATTACTGATCATTTGGAAATCCTGATGTGCACAGCTGTAACACTCACACTTAGGATAAACCTTCTGAATTTGCAATAGTTTTATAAATACAATTAGTAAAGTCATAAACACTCCAGTCCAGCAAGATAGAGAGAGATAATACAGAATAGCAAGAGTCCTGTGGCACCTTCAAGACTAACAAATTTATTTGGGCATAAGCTTTTGTGGGCTGAAACCCACTTCGTCGGATGCATCCAATGAAGTGGGTTTCTGCCCACGAAAGCTTATGCCCAAATAAATTTGTTAGTCTTGAAGGTGCCACAGGACTCTTGGTGTTTTGCTAAAAACAGACTAACACGGCTCCCCCTCTGGAACATAATACAGAATGTGTGTCTGAGCATCCATGTACTTACATCGTCCCTTGAAAAAGGACCCGAAGTTTTAGTCATCATCCTCATCATCAGACTCACCATCACCACCATTGCCCATGGTCACCATCCTAGCATCTCCCAAGAGTTTTCTACTGTGATCCGCTGATGCCATAGTGCTTAATGCACATCCAGTAGAGGTTTCATCTCCTTTTTCTTATATGTATTTCTTCACCCTACTAATGTTGGGGTGCACTTCTCCCATAGGTTGCTAGGCCTTTTACCTCAAGTTTATTAGCATATACATCAGTTACCAACAAAAGTTGGCCCAATAAAAGATATTGCCTCACCCACCTTTTCTCTCTAGTATCCTGGGACCCACCTGGCTACAATAATACTGCAGATAATTAGTTATCATGGCTCTCTTGGGTCAGATATCTGCTGATGTACCTAATTAACAATATCCCAAGCTGGTATAAACTAACTTCTTGTGGTTACCGGTCAGCAGTTTAGTCATTACAGCATTCTATCTTGTGATATGATATGATCTAAGGTTACTCCGGTTAACTGTATGCTAAATCTTTGGGGCCTTAAGTCTTGTTTAGCTAAGCTATTGTCTTACAGGCCTGTGGCCCGTAGGCTTATTGCTTTAGTGCCTTAACTTATGCCTTAACTATGTCTTACCTAGCAAATACCTGTACTTATAGTTTACATAGTTAAGACCAAAAGGCAGGAGGAAGAAGACTGGCCCAAGAACAGTGGCAAAAGCTTGAATTAGAAGAAGTGGTGCACAGTGTGCCAGTGGTTGGGAGCTATTATCTTCTGAGATAACAACTGTCTCTGTAACTGACTCTTCTTTTTACAAACCCCTTTTACTGCTCATTGCCACTTAGTGTTATAAAAATGATACCTAAGTCAAACAGAATGAGTTATAATATCCCTGTCTCTACTGACCTACATAATGAACTGTACACTTGCAGTGATCAGATCAATTACTTTGCTAACCCAGCTGTTTTTTTTCCCCATACCTAATCAATAAGAGAACAAATGAAGTGCTCATTCCCTATTTCCTTGCTGTGAATGAATATGGATTTGTTCATGAAAGCAACAGTTTCTGCTCTGAGGCCACACAAAATGTGTTTCTCAACTCAGCCAATTGTCCAGAACGGTAAAAATGGTCCAAGTTCTTCACAGCTGAAGCCATCTGAAATATTTCCACTGATTTTAATTGATTCATTATCAGGCCTTTATGTTGGGAGATAGACTCAAGATACAAAAATCAGATCTGGATCTGGATTCTGAACACTTCAAATTTCAGGAGCTTCCATAAATGGAAGTTTGCTTTAGCTTCTTATAAAGGTAGGGGACAACAGTGCAAAAGATTGGGATATTTAGGTCGAATATTTTGGTTCTTAGCATCAATAAAATTGGAGGAGTAATGACAAACTTTTGGGTGCATTATGTGTTAGTGATCAAATTAAGCAAGTCCATTATTTATGAACCATGAATGTGTGCTTGCTTAATGTCTGTTTGAATAGTTAAATGCCTAAATAAATGTGACCTAATTTCCAATTTGCTAAGCAATGAAAACTCTTGTTGGAGAAAAAAAACCAGTGGTAGTTACTCAGGACCTCTGACAACCAGGTAATTTATTTAGGTCTCTTACAATGCCATCTCTCCTGCAGTAAGGGAGGGATTTTTTAAAACAGGATCTCAGTGTAAACAAATCCAGTTCACTGCAGAACAGAAAGTCCCCAAGAAGACAGATGGAATTTTAAGGCTCCACTTGGACTTCACATATTATGTACCTAACTTTAAGCCCCCGCGTTTGAAAATATTGGCCTTAGTATTGATATATTACAATCAAATGCTTTGTAATTTTAGATACACAAAGGTGTACAACAATCAAGTCAGGATATCTTAACCTTCCAGCAACATCGGCTTTATTGGCAGCCGATGTTGAATCTAGGCTTGAATCTATTTTACTTATCTTTTACCTACACTTAACATAAAAAATAAATATGCACAACCACAATATGAGATGATAGTTAGATCTTCCCTGATATATTGATAGTTTTGTTCATCAGTTCTGAAAACAAGAAATGATTAATGTATTCACAGAATCATTAGAGAGAAATGGAGAAGTTGGAATCACCTCAATAGCATTCCAGTATGGGCTTCTCCATATCATTAGTATATCAAAAGATGGACACTTGTAAGGCTTCTACTGGCCATAGTGTCTCTTTCTCAGGTCAAGGATAAAAAATAGTCTTCTAGGGTTAAGCTTACAGGTCCATATTTAGACTCCTAAATAAAGTATCTGATTTTCAAAGGAGTTGAGCCCCAGCAGCTCTGATTGAAGTCAATGGGCATTGCTGGCATGATGAAGGACCTTGAAGTTGAAGACAAGCTCTTCTCATGTTCTCTCTATCATCTTGTCACCTGCTGTCCAATGAACTCCAAGAAAAGATAATTAGTGAGGCAGAATTTTCCACATGATTTTAGCTGTAGTCCCCTCACCCCCAACGGCATTTTTACGGATCACCCTCAAATCTTATATCCATTTGGTCCTTTCAAGTGCTTTATCTTCTTTCCTTTGCAAAGCAAATAATCTCTTCACTATTTCTAAGGTAGCATTAATATACATAATAATTGTAACACTTTTCTGGATTATAATATGATATCTATCTGAACTGGTATGGTTGCCATTTGCATATAGTTGAAATAATAAGGCTACACAAGTGATAACATTCGAGCAATCAGTGTCCTTCACTTTTGTCAGTGCTGACACATATGAATGTACTGTACCACCATTTAGTGTGCAGCACACGGAATTAAAACTAGATTTTATAGACAAAATACCAACAGATGCACAGATCACTTCAGCACAAAATGAAATGAAGAAACTGTATAATATCACTAGACAATTGTTAGAAAGAACAACAAACATTAACCAACTAGTTCAAGACACTGAGAACTAGTTAACAACAAAGACATCAGAACAATTAAATATATAATAAAATACTTACAACATCATCCTAGATAGACTGCAGAAAGCAGTAGATTCAAAGTTATGACAAGAACAGGCAAGGTTCATGCAGGAGAAATCATGCACAGAGCAAATAGTAAGTCTATGTATTATCACACATACTGTTGATCAAATGGCAATCACCACTCTATATGAATTTCATAGTTTTCCACAAAGCTTTTGACAAAGTTGATGGAGCAGTCTTATGGAAGTAGCTATATCACTATAGAATCCCCCAGAAATTTGTGAATATTCAAAGCATCTAGGGAAATATGACATAACAGTGAATTGACTAAGCCATTTGTGATAACAACTGGCATCAGATAAGGACGTTTTATGTCATCTATGACCTTCCTATTAGTAACAGATTGGGCAATGGGATACACCACAGCACAACCAGGGGATACACAATGGACTTTCACACAGAAGATCTCAACTTTGCAGATTACATCAAATTGCAGTCCCAGACTCACAGGGATGGAAGCTGAAACAAATGCAAGCTGAAACAAAACTCCAGGCCTATGCACAAGTAGTAGAGCTGAAAATCAACACTAAGAAAACTAAACCCATGAGAATCAACACACAACAAGAAACACCAATAACATTTTCTGGGACTGACACAGAATGGTCTGACACTTCACATATCTTGGCAGCATTGTAAGAAAAACAGGTGGAACAGATGAAAAAAATAAAGCTGGAATAGCAAAAGCCAGACAGGCCTTCGCAACACTAAAGCCGATCTGGAGAAACAGAAATTTTGCCCTTTGCACTAAACTTTGAATATTTAACACCATTGTAAAGTCTGTCTTACTGTACAGCACTGAACCTTGGAGACTTGTGAAGACCCTATTATTTAATTCCAAGTTTTTATAAACAGCTGCCTTACACAAAAATCCTTATCAGATCGCCACAAAAAAAACCACACGTGAAGAGCTTTGGATGACGATGAAGCAGAAACTGATAGGAAAGAAAATTATAAAATTAAAACGGAGATGGCTAGGACATCCATGACTAGAACAACATAATACTAAGGGCGCTGGACTGGAATCCTCAGGGCAAGAGGTGACAAGGTAGACCAAGAATAACATGGAAAGACACAACTGAAAGTCATTCAAGTGGCATGGAAAGAAGATAAGACTTCAATAAGAGACTACTAAAGATGGAAGGTAGTAGTGAAGGTTCCTCATGGAATAGAGAGGCAGAAGTCAGTATGTAAGGAAGTCGCAAGTAGTTTGAGGGCAGTCCTGCTTGCATGTAAAGCAATTATCTGGCATTTGTATAATTTGAGGCAATCTTCTCAGATGTAGAGGTAACACTATGTAGGATTCTAGCCAAGCTTGAAACTTCATTCCATATTCCAGCTGAAATACCGGGTTGAGATTAAACAGCAGAGAGCACAAGTAAAAGGTAGCTTAAAACTCACCTTGAACTGTTCTGGTCCTGGTGTTGTTCTGTGTAGTGTTCAAGCTGCCTCAGGGCGGTGCTCATTAATACCAGTTGCTGCATCCACAGGGAGCCAAAAAGGAGTATCCTGGTCACAGCACCTTTCTTAGTTATAGCCCATCTGTAAGAGCAGGGAGAGTGTGTGGTTTAGTAGTCTCTATATTAACTGTACACCAGAAGAGGATCCTCCACATCTGGTCACACCAGGTTTAGGGTCAGGCAATGCTGTCAAGGCAAAGTGGGAGGATCTGACTCTCTATTTACAAATATTTGTTTCAACTGAAGACTAAAGGAATGAATTAAAGAGTTGCTGTCAAGGTAAAAATAGTATATTAAAAAAAAAATTCCTGGCCGAGCATAGTGCTGGAAAAAAATATCCCTTCTTTTCACCATTCAAAAAGTGTAACTGATTTTAAATAAGAAACATGGACATCAGACAAATTGAAATACATAAATAAAAAATCTAAAATAAAGACAGGAGAACAAAAGACAAAACAGAAGTCCAAGAGGCTATCTGGTCATGTGAGGAGGCATTAAACAGAGAGAAGAATCCTTCCATCACTAAAATTGATGGTTCTTTTTGGGGCCAAATATTGCGCTAATTACTTATACCTTGTGCAATTCTACTGAAGTCAGTGGAATTACAAAGGGTGTAAATCAGCACAAAAATGTAACCATGTGAGCCTAGGAAATAATTTTTATTTTTATCAAGAAATCTAAAATTCTTTGTTTTACAGAGGTTCCCAAACTTCTCTTGTTGTGTTCCCCCTTCCAGATCTACCAGCTGCCGGTGTATCCCTACCTTCTCATCGCTGATACTTTGTATATTCTTCTTAACACTACCTGTCTTTAGACATCTGTCCATATTTCACTGTTACATACAGATGTAGTTATAGTGCAACATATACAACTGAAAAAATAAACCCTGACTAAGTTCTGAGCTTAGTTAGGCTGGACTGTTGTTGGGCAACTGAACCCACGCCATACAGTGATTAAAGGTGAGGGCTCCATACAGCAGTGTCTCTGCGTGTCCGTGTTCTCACTGATACAGCTTGAAGTAAATTAACTGCTATATTTTATATAACAAATTCTCACAGTTTTGTCTGAGTAGCCTATTCTAAAAATGCAATAAATAAAATAATTAATAAATGGAATCTACAATTACACAATTTCTTTTGTGAACCCTTTGGAAACTCCTGTTTTAGACTATCTAAATTTGGTCCCTGAACTACTTAATGGTGCCCTTTAAATAGTGCTAGAAATGATCCACATTAATAGTTGCCAATGACAAAGACTGATCTTTTATTACTTGAGTGAGAATGTTTCTTCAGTCACCTTAAATAATATCATACTTCTATCTCACTTAGTTTTGAAAGAGAGACAACTAGACATCAAACAAAACAGAAGGAAGAGGCAGGGAGATAGAGGGGGAAGTGAATGAATGTGAATGATGTGTTTATAGAGTTTAGGTCTTTAAACAGTCCTCAGATTTCACAAACTGAATGTATTTTGTAATGGCATTTTGTATAGTGAATGGCTGTAAAAATGGGTTCCAGAGGGATCAAACTAATCCAGAGTCTGATCAGGCTGCCTTCAGTGTGCAGTGTGAGAGCCAGTTTTTGTAAAACATTTGGACCCCAACCAGCATGATGACAAATGGAGAGTTTACTCCCCAGCCCTTTAACCCAAGAAAGGAAAAGAGAAGGAAACCCCGTGATATTCATTGGCAGCCTCATAATACAGATTTAATTTACTTTCAATGCACTTGGATACTCCACTGGTGAGCATTACAGAAAATCCTATGGAAGGCAGATACATAGGTTAGAGCAGCAGACTGGGAGATAACTTGGCCCTGGGCAGTTTAGAGCAGAGATCTTAGAGAGGAAACAAGGGCTGCTGGTGCTGGGTTCTATTACCGACTCTGCCTTCTGCAATGTGTGGCCTTGGACATCTGTTATATGATTCCTTTGTTCCTCCCTGTACCCAACTCTAAAATAGTGGGATGATAATACTTATTAGTCTTACATGATATGAGACTTGATTAATCAGGGCCATATTTTGATCCCATTACACAGACTGAGTAGTGTCATACTCGATTAGTTCCACTGGCTTAACTGGGGTTACTTGTGAAACAAGATACTATTCAGCGTGACAAAGGAGAACTTAATATTAATAAAGTGTTTTGACATCCTGGAATAAAATAATCTACTATAAGAGTAAAGCATTTTGTTGGTAGCTTTATTACTATCACCTTCATAATGCAATGTCATCCTATTTAACTTTGGCCTTTCAGATGGGATAATCCCTTATGCCTATGATCCAGTCTACCATAACTTGCTCCTTGAATTCTTGATGTAACATGCATCTCTGAGTTATCCCTGTTCTCAGCCATCTCAGCTCCTGTGTAAGCATTTTATAAATTCCAGATAACAGTTTCATGTCAGGCAGTTATTTTTACTGACTGTTCATTTCAGTCAAGTAATCATTTTAGAATATGTTAATGATCATCTTCTACTGCTTCATAGACAGAGCACAGTGCACAGTGAATCTGAAACATGTAAATATCACAGAGGCAGTTTTTTAAATATAAGAGATTTGTCCAAAAGAATCAAGGAAACCACAAAGCCACAATCACTGTCATAAAAAAGGTACAAATTAACGTCAAGCTCTATAATTACCTTACAATTTAGAGCCCTCATATATATGCAGATAATATGCCTTTGTAATGTGGCTGAAATTATATTTCTGAAAACAGATGCTTTCTCCTGCCATCTGTGATAAGCCTGTTTGTACCCCTGCCTTACTCCTTGCCTGGAAGCCAAAATAAATAAAACAAAAATTGCTTCCTGAAAGGCATGGGTAAAGTAACCTCCGTTCATTAATTTTCATATCACGTCATTTTCCCATCTCTGTACAGACATCACTGCTCTCTGTGTTATTGGGACTCTCTATTAAAGTTAACCCACTAGTAATTTCACCCCACTGTAATTAAGACCAAACTGTACCTGGCCCTGTACTGAGAGCACAAGTTGGGAGAGGGAAAAAGAAGTTTGAGGAGCCTTCAGGCCTCTTCTGCCAGTGTTCAGGCCCCATCCAACATTCTGAGCATTAAACACTTTAAGTGCAAGGACCTAGGGTTCAAGGACCTGCCACTTGTGCTAGAAGCCCAGAACAGAGTGAGGCGGGGAGGGCAGTGGATGGGGTATGGCTCTCTCAAGTGCTTATTCCCTGACATATGCGTTTGTCAGAATGGTTTGCCCAAGGTGTCAGAGAAGTTGCATCCTTTTGAAAGGCACTGCAGTATCTATTTTCTCTTTGCACTCCAGGAAGCATTGCAGTTGCCATAAGCGAACGTTTTTCCTCAGGATCCCCCTAGCCTTTTCTGCCTTAGCTCTGCAACATATGAAGGCTATGATAGACAGCCACAATTTAGCTCTTATACTTTAAACTCCCTCTGATCAGGGACTTTATCATTCATAAGATTTGCTTATAAAGCACCTCACACAGTTTTGGTACCACATAAACAATATCAGTATCAATATACCTTTAACACAGCCACATACTAGGGTGAGCAGCAAATAAATAGGCACCATATCCCTGGTGACTTTCCATCCAATGGGGTGGGACCAATCAACGTTGGCTAATAACTCCTTTTGTTGAACTTGCCACCGTGCATTATAATCATAGTCAGATTTGATGTCTAATTTTTAGTTTTGCACTTATTTCCTTTATACTCTCTCCCTCAATTATATGAAACATTTTTCCTTCCTCTGCACCCTTTTACCTTTCCCATAGGAATCTCTTATTTGAAATGAGGACATAGAAAGCAATAAAAAGAGGGTAACAATAAAAACTGGCGTCGACAAAGGTTGAAAAAATCATTTTAGAGAGAAGAGTAAAGATTCTGTGTCCACCTAAGTTTAATGGTTCAGAACACTGGGATTCAACATTAAGTTTATTTCTGTCCCTCATGTTCTGTTTGGAAGCCTCTGAGAATGACACTTCAACATTTTCTCATTTAGTGGCTATTTTATAGAAAGGACAGTACTTTGTCCCTGAGTCTTTTTATGGCCAGGACACCACTGTGTCACTGATGCTTTCTATCCCATTATAGAGTGAAGATGATATGGAGACCATCATAGCTGCAAAATGTGTAGGGTGAAAAAAATACTTCAGTTTCTCCAAAAGTATCTAAAGTTTGGTGCTCTCTTTAAGCTGAACTTCGGGTATGATGGCAGAGGATGTAACACAAAGATGTCAGACAGTAAGCCTTTGAACATGTTGGGTCGTTCATTGATTTTTTAGGTATTTTATTATATGAAAAAAACACTGTTAACTGAAATATAGAGCAGTCAGCCTAACTTCGATATCCAGAAAGATACTGGATTAAACAACCAATTTGTTCAACCCATTTGATAAAAGGGTGATAAGTAATGGCCACATGGATGGGCCAAGAACAGCTCATCCAAAACAAATTAATTTCCTTCTTTGACTGGTGGATTGGGGGAAGCAGCAGATGTGATATATGTGGGCTTTATTAAGGCTTTTGACATTGGCCCACATGGCATTTTCATAAGCAAACTAGGCCAATATGGTCTAGATGAAGTTAATATAAGGTAGGTGCATAATTGGTTGACAGCTCTTTTCAAAGAGTAGTTATCATTAGTTCACTATCATAGTGGGAGAAGATATCTAGTAGGGCCCCTCAGGGATCTGTCTTGGATCTGGTATTAGTCAATACTTTTATTAATGACTTGCATGATGAAGTGGAGATTATGCTTATACAATTTGAGGATGACACCAAGCTGGGAGAAGTAGGAAGCACTTGGAGGAAAGGATTAGACTTCAAATGACCTTAATAAATTAGAGGACTGGTCTGAAATAAAAATGATGAAATTTAAGAAAGACAAGTAGAAAGTACTACACTTAGGAAGGAAAATTTAATACACAAGTGCAAAATGAGCAATAACTGGCTAGCACAAAAAGATCTGAGGTTCATTGTGGATCACAAATTGAAAATGAGCAGGCAATGTGATGTAATTGTGAAAAAGGCTAATATCATTCTGGGGTCTATTAAATTGATGTGGTACATAAGTCACGAGAGGTTATTATCCTGCTCTACTCATTAGTGGTGTGGCCCCAGCTGGAATACTATGTCCAGTTCTAGGCACCACATAGTAAGACAGATGTGATTAAATTGAAGAGAGTCTAGAGGAGAGCAACAAAAATGATAAGAGGTTTACTAAAACTAAGCTATGAGGAAAAGCTGAAAATATTGTGCGTGTTTAGTCTAGGGAAGAGAAGACTGAAGGGAGCAAGGGGGAGAAACATGATAAGATACTTCAAATATCTAAAAGATTGTTATAAAGAGGATGTGATCAATTGTTCTTCATGTCTATCAAGGTAGGAGAAGAAGTAATTGGCTTAGTCTGCAGTAAGAGTGATTCAGATTAGATATTAAGAAAAGAATTTCTCTGTATAATGATAGTTAAGCACTGGACCAGGTTATTTAAGAAAGTTGTGAAATCCCCTTCCATAGAAGATTTTAAGAACAGGTTAGATAGACGTCTCAGGGATGATCTAGGTATACTTGATCCTGCCTCAATGCAGGGTCATGTCAGGGGGTAACACTGGCCCTTTAACAGGGAGCAGGACCAGTGCATCTCCACCTTATCAGCACACTCCAATTTGGCCAGTTAAGAGGGCACTTGGGCCTAGAGCAGAAAAGAGACCCACAGAAAGAGAGAGAGAGAGACTTGGTGAATCAGAGTTGCCTGAGTGGAAGTCAGAGGCAGGTGAGAGATGCCAGGGACCAGGAGACTGTAGAAGATCCTGGGCCATAAAGAAGCAGGAAGTGTTTCCTGGGGGAAGGCTGAAGTCAGGAATCACAGCAAGAGGGGTTTGCTAGCTGACATCTCCAAGCTGAGAGCCAGGATGGGAAGACTGGAGAGGGCTGAAGGCAGGGGAACAGTCAAGGCACATACCCACTGATATTTCCAGGGCAGGAAGGCTGGAGGAACTGTGAGAGGGCCAGAGGGAGTAAAGGATGCTTCTCTGGCACAGATGGTCCCACCAGGGAGGCTTGGGGGTTCCGATGGGGAAGAAAGGAGTTTCACTCCAGTTGGAAAGGCTGGGGTTACAAAGACAGGGAGAGTACTAACAGAGAAAATCTGGGCGAGGTTGAAGGCATCAATCAGTATGTGGTATTTGGGACATCGAGGAATGAGTTGTCTTGTGTTTTAATGACTGTTTACACTCGGGTGAGAAATGGACTATATATTTCAGTTTTATGTTTTGGACTATTTGCACAATATTTTACAATAAACCAGCCCCACGGAGGGTATTATTGTAGCAAGAGAGCATCAGGTGGAGTTACTGGGGACATTGAAAGGAGAAATTGAAGCAGGCATGCCTGTCAAGCCATGGCCTGCTGCAGGTGGGAGCTCTAGGCGGGGCCTTCCTTTTACAGGGATGGACTAGATGACCTCTTGAGGTCCCTTCCAGCTTTACATTTCTATGATTCTATGGTTATTGGTCTTTTTTCTATTGATGTATAATGTAGATAGAGTTCTTTTCCCAACTTAAATTTTATTTAGCCACAGTGGGATAAATTCTGTCCCATGCTACAGCCTCAGGGGGCTGGAAGATAGACATCACAGTTAAATAACATTTTCTTCTGTCAAACTATTAAAATTAGAGCCACTCACAGTGTGTTTATGGAATAGCATAAAGTTTGTATTGGCATGAATTTGGATGACCGTGTTACATGTGAGTTACAAAGCCATGCACAAACTATGCTGGGTTATTACAAATGAGTGGTAAGAAAAAGATGAGGGTGAGAATTTTCAGATGTAGATGCCTAAAGTTAGGCACCTCCTAAATAAAAGTTAGCTTGATCTTCAGAAGCCCTGAGCATCCTCAATCTCCATGGAAGTAAATGGAGCTTCTGGTTTTCAATGTAGTAACCTGCATGGAACTTGGCACGATGAATGTAGGTTGCAAGAGGGAAGAATTTGGAAGCCTCAGGACATCAGTCTGCATGAACCTGGCTAGAATGGTAAAACACAGTTTCAACAGCCCTGTAAATAGTTGCTTTAATAAACAGCCCTGCCATGTTGTTGTTATCTAGCAAATAGTATATGAAACACTTAGCACTATTGAAGATTAGGCCACCACAGTCCCTACCCTGCATTGTTCAACATTCAGGTGGATGGCTGGGTGTTAAGGGCTGCAGGAATACAATGACTCAGAAGCGGAGTGTGTAGCGACAGCAACTTTATTCGAAGCAGGGTGTCCACTCTTTCCACCTCTCAGTGCCAGGGAGTGAGCCCAGAGTCTATGCAAGGTGTGTACATATATACCCATTTACATACATCTTTGCCCTCCCTGAGGAAGGTAGTTTGCCCCTGTATTTTTACTTTATAAAGTCTTGTCCTGTGCATTCACTTAGACTACCCCTAATATTATTTACCTTTTTATGCTGACACTCTGGGGTTGGGTTCCTTTACACTGCCTGTTTGTGTTTAGGGAACTTCCCTTGTCCTCTAGCAGGACCACTGCTGGTGGCTGAATACTGATACATCCACTCCCCTGTCACTGGCCTACACTTTGAGCCTCACTGAAGTTAGGTGCAGCAGTCTGACTGTTTGCTATTCAGTGCAAAGTCAGAGCCTTTTTGAGGTACATATATCTGCCAAATTTTGAATACCTAAGTAGACCCGCATCACACCATATGGTCCCATGTTTATAGCATATATAACAGAGGGAGGATATTTTTAGAAAACTTTCAGGTCCACATTCTGTACTGTACGCTCTAAATTACAGTAAAATTTAATCATTATGATTTTTAATATATAACTGGTACTATTTGTATATATCTTTGTTTCTAATGGCAAGTTGTCTTACTTACAGTGTGCTGATGTTGTAGTGACAGAAAAGCTAGCCTTTCAAAACCACTAAATATTTCCTAAAATATGTTTTTAAAAAATCACCTATGTCACAATTATAAAAAATTATAATTTCTGGCAAGAAACAAGGGCTAGAAACAAATGCTTTATGCCATTGGCAGTTTGGCTTCCTCGTTCCTTATGTGATATTGCTTTCTTTTCTAATGCTGATATTTCACAAGATAGCAGACCTTAAAACTGTCACTGGTCTGAGATGAAAGACAAGTGCAGTTTTAAATTCTTGCTTTTCCCTTGTCCACTTTTGAGGCCACAGGAGGAAAAAAAAAACATGTTTGGGGTAGATTACTTTTATTAAAACAATAGCAATTATATGAAAAATAACAAGACCGGAATCTTATTATGTAGTTTCAGCAGATATTAAGGGGCAGAATGCAGATGAGGTCAACGGTGAAAAATAAACACAGTTTAGTTTTTGATGCAAGGAGTTTATTCCATTTCTGTAGAAATAGATAAATGTATTCATTGCTCACATAAGTGGTTCTTACACTGTGTGTGTGTGTATGTGTGTTCCTGCCTGTAGTTAGATAGCAAATATGGGATAAGGAACTGATTCAAATAAAATACATTTTAAGACATTTCATATTCACCTGACTACATTTGGCTGGGATTAGAAATAACACTGACGTAAACACGGCAAGAAAATTGTTTTCATAGACTATCCAACCCAATCACAAGGGGGAAATACTAGAAATCTTTCAAGAAAGCCTGATCCTGGGAGTGTTCCATCTTGAAATGATTACTAGACCAAAGAGATTCGGAAATTTAAACCTTCAGAGTTATTGCCGTAAACATGGTTACATGAAAATTGATAATCCCCAAGGGATGTTAGTGAAGCGTATCTCCAAACTGTTTGAGATTGACCAATTATGGAATGTGTGTAGAAATCTCCAGAGAGTGAGAAAGAGCAAGACCATGTGGACAAATCCAGTGGTTAATGTGGATTGAAATTGAATGAACTCTCCTTGCACCAGCCAGGAGGTGAGGGACGTGTGTAGCAGCTCTATTTATCCAAACATGGGAGAGTAAGGGGAGATCTTCTCTGTTTTGAACAGAGGGGGAGCTGTGCTCATCTGCTGCTTCCATTAACTGTAGTCTCTAGATATCTACAGAGAGTTACATAGGGCCAGATCCTCCCAGCTACAGTAAATTGGAATAATTTGACCAGACAAGAGAGTCTGTCTCATAGATGTCCAGTATTGGTGCATTTGTACACACTCGCGCACACACACACACACACACACACACACACATTCAGAAAATCTCAAGGTTCAAATAAAGGGGAGAATTTAAAAATAATTAAAAATCCTCAGTAAATTCTAGTTTACTGGTATAGCTAAAATAATTAACTTCACCTTGTGTAAGGAAAACAAGGCTACAAATCTGTCTCAGAAACAAACAGATAGTGAACATGCTGTAGTCCTTCAATTTCAGCTCCCTCAATGCAGTTATAAATTAATTCAATGTGAATTAGTAGTTAGGCCATTCTTTTTAAAAAGAGATTTAATTTTAAACTTTAGGGTTCAGCCTGCCTATGTTTTCCTGGAGTTGACATCACCCTATTCTAAATATATTGAATTGGAGCTTGTCCAATGGTTAGGGTGCTATACGAGGACTTTACAGACTAGATCCAACTCCCTGCTTCACCATAGACTTCCTTTGTAGTGTGGGGTGGATGCCTTTTTCTCTCTGTACCTCATTTTTCTACCTGTAAAATGGGAATAATAGCACTTCCCTACCTCAGAAGGGTGTTGCAAGGAAAAACACATTAAAGATAGTGAGGCACCAAGATAGCAGGGTGATGAGGACCATACAAGTATCTAAGTTAGATAGATTGTGTATGATGTTTAACAGATTTAGACATGAATAATACAGAACTGATTATCTTTTATGTGTTTATCCTCCTTTTTTTCCATGTGTGAACTTAGCAGAATTTACATGTTAGATACAACTTGATAGCCTGTCTGTTTTGCCTAGCAACTGTAATGGTAGTCAAATCTAACCAAGGTTCAGTGCAAAGTCCTATACTGGTACTATCTTAAACTAACACCTAGTAGAATCCTCAAAAGCATATTTATTAATCCCATTGACTTTATAATGAATGGCATTTAGCAGCTCATTATTCTGTTATCTTGTCCATATCCAAATACTGCTACCTGGGCTACCTTAATCACAGGAGAGATTCAGCTCCTCATAACACTGAGCCCTAAATCAATCATTCAGTCAATCAACCAATCAATCAATCAGTCAAGATGCCCATTCACTAAGTTGATCTAACCACAAGATTGTGCATGTCATCCAGAAGTAAAGGACTTGTGTTGGTCCAACACCATAGGAAGATGTAAAAGCCTGGCTGTGATCAGCTCACATTTTGTTTCAAAAGTGTATAATTTTAACATTTATAGGTTAGTTTTAAATAAAACCATATACTATAGTGGTACTTCTTCCAAAGAGCTTAATGAGGCAATGTGTTAGAGCATTAGTTTTACACTTTTGGAAAAGTGGCTTCAAATACCACTTAGGTTATAACATTACGTTAATTTTATTTCAGCTACTTACTCCCTTTTGGGCACTTTCTACACATCACAAAAACACCACATAGTTAACATAATTGGATCATTAAGCCTTGGATTGCATATAAGAGGGTTAATGCAGGGAAAAACTAGAGTACATTGGGAGACCTGTTCATAGACTGTTAGATTTTAAGGTCAGAAGGAGCCATGAGATCAGCTAGTCTGATCTCCTGTATAATGACTACGGAATTTCACCCAGTTACTCTGCCATTGAGCCCTATAACTTGTATTTGATTTAAGCATGTTGTTATGATGGAGGACTGAGTGAAACCTCATTGAAGCTGCTGGTCATAACTGACTTCCTTCATTCAGGATAACCAACTATAAGAAGCAATCAAGCTCCTTTATGCAACCAGAAACCTAGCTGACACAATAAGAGCCACCACCCAAAATACAGGCACAAGTCAAGGCTTAAGCTAAACCATGTGGTCCACAGGGTTTCTCTAGAAACTGACATTGCTGACATCCCATTACATTGGGATACTGATTGGTGGAGCTTTGTGTGTCTGTGTGTGTGAGAGAAGGAGCAGAAACACACGGAAGGACATAGAGAAAGAGCAAAGAAGCCCCAGACACAGCTAGAGAAACCTGGTTACCGTGACCGTGAGAAAAAAACTAAGGTATAGAAAACTTTTGGGTCAAATGCAGCCTGAAAGAGGCTTGGAACTAAAGAAACTACCTCTTGTTGTTTGATTCCTCCTGTGCTCAAGGGAACAAGACTTTAGACATTCTGTATAAATTAACAAGGTTGCACCAAAGAAATACTTTACTGCAACATCAGTTTCTCAGAAATAATTTGCTAGATTCCAAAAATTATCTAATTGCTTGGATCAAAAAGTGATAACAGTATCTTCCGGAAAGGCACTGAGTCTTGAATTAGTCTTCAAGAAGGGAATCCACCACATCCCTGTCTGTGAAACTATCAGTGCTTGCAGGTCTTTGCTTTCAATTACAACATTTATTTCCCTTCCACACACTGCATCCTACTGGCCAAACTCACATAGGATCCACTATGCCCTCACTGAAGTTGAGGGGAGTTCTGTTATTGACTTCAATGAGAGGAAGCTCAAGCCCACATACAGTATATGTATAAAGGATAAAAAACAATCCAGATCTTCAGCTGGTCCAGCTAGTGGAGCAGGTCCACTGATGTCAATGGAGCTAGAATGACTTACACCAGTAAATTTAGTAAAGCTAGAATGATTTACACCAGGTCTGTATTCAAGTGACCATTTCTACAACTTCTATTCATGCAGTTGGTCCCATTGGGTATGTCTACACAGCAATAAAAAACCCATACCACTGAGTCTCAGAGCCTGGGTCAGCTGACTTGCGCTTGGGGGACAGAGCTGAAAATAGCAGTGTATCTGTTCAGGCTCAGACTAGAGGCTGCGCTCTCAGACCCTTCCCTCTCTTGGGATCTTAAAGGCTGGGCTCCTGCTGGGTGTGCACATCTACGCTGCAATTTTATAGCCCCATAGCCCAAGCCCCATGAGCCCGAGACAGCTGATCCAGGCTATCCGTGGCTGTGCCACCAGTCTTTTATTGCAGTATAGACATATCCATAGACATCAACTGGGCTATTCACATAAGGGTTGCAAGATGGATTCCCAACCCCTTTCTCAGTATCTAATTGTGGAATAATTATCAATAATGCTACAAATATTTTGTTTTACCTTTCAATGGTGAGGCTGCATCAACAGATGGGCAATCAAAAAGAACTTAGCTGCAGGTTTAAAAGGCATAAGTCAATAAAGGCAAATGTGTACAAAAGGCAAAGTTGTTAGCAGAAATGTATTGATGTCATTCAGTGTCTTGTCCAAGTCTTGCTCTTTATTGCAGGAAGGCATGCCTCAGATCCACATACAGAAAAGAAACAAAGCAGCTACCACCCAAATCTCACTGCGTCCATCAAAGCAAAGGCAGCTTTCTTGGAACATGTTGCTTTTGTCAAGTGCTGTGAGGCTGTGGGACTGTCTGTGAAGTGAAGAAAGCAGAGTCACAGCCATCAGCAGTGTGATTCAACTTTCAACAGCCCAGACATAGTTAAGCCTTGGAATTGTTGTCCCCTAAAGGAAGATAAAAACCAAGGGAATTAGTGTGATCCTGCACCATTAAACAGACGTGCACCATTGCGAAGGATTCCTGCATTCTTATTGCCGCTATTTAATACTGCTTTGAGTAATGGCACCAAAGAGCAAAGCATCAAAACAAAGGGGAAAAGGAAACAAGAAAATAGAGGGGATTAAAAAACAAACCCTCAGAGATGGGAATAATATAGGTTTCCTGCAGCCAGTCCGAAAATATGCGTGAAAGAAAAGGTTAAAGGAAAGAATTGTGTCTGTGGTAAAAATCACTCTCACGAGCTGGTGCTCATTGAGTAATAGAAACTTTCTCCTGAAGGCTACTGTAATTTATATGATTCAGCTTTGTTTTTAATTAAAAAAAGAAAGAGGGATTTATACTTTAACTATAATAAAACAGATGTCCTAACGGACTGTTGGTGGAAATTTGCACTTGGCAGAGTGTGGCAGCTCTCTTTAAATACAAGAGACAGGAGTTGAAGTGTACGTTTCTTTAATCCTCATGTTTTAGTAACAAAGGCAACACTAAGCCTAGGATTTACAAAGGAGCCTTCAGAAGTTAGTTGCTCAAATCTCATTGAATCACAACATGATTTTGGTGCCTAACTCCCTTAAACTCATGTGGAAATCCCAATTTAAAAGACTGGCATAAAATCTGTTCTAAATCATGTCATGCTGCCAGTTTAGGGGCAGACAAAGCAGCAGGGCCTGATTTGTTCTGGCAGAAGAGGATAGTTAGTGTGTAGGGAACCCTGGGCCATACACCCTTTCTTCTGTACTCACAGGCAGTCTTGGAGAGGGTAGTGTAGGAACCGATGCAACAGCGCTACACCAATAAAAATTTCCCTTAGTAGAGACAATCTTGGGTGGTTTTAAAGTTGCTTTTGCACTTCTGGATCAGTGGTCGGGATCTGGACCGAAGTATATAAATATATATATCCACTGCACAAAATGAAGATAGCAACGTCTGCCAGTTATGAAATCTTGATGTGTTTTTGAATTCTGTTCAGCTTGGCCACATGTCTTAAAGAAAGAATCAGCCTTACCTCTTTAATCTCGGTGATTATTCCCACTTGATATGAACTCATTTATAATAAGTGATACCATAAATAAGGAGACTATAATGTGGAAAAAGAAGATCATGATTTTATTGATGGTTTAGATACAAGTTATTTATTTATGTATTTATTTATTCAGTCTCTGGATATTATTTAATTTTCTGATTAATTTGGCAGACTCTGTTTTCGGGCTGTTTCGTTCAAGTGTCTATGATGTTTCTGGGAATCGCTTTAGTCTCTTAGCCTGATTGCCAGTCCTGTGATATTTGTCTCCTGCCATTGAAGAGTGTGACACATCTCTGCCTTTTTGGAAGTGTTTCTGTTAGTTCTATATGTGTTATGTACATATTTGTTTCTTGAAACACAACTCTGATGAAGGAGTTGCTAGGCCTGCTGAATGTTGTTCGTGTTTAGTGAAGCTTCATTCTGCTCTTTGGGGGCTCTCAAGAATGTTGTTTTTTTCCAACACTGCAGTGAATTTAAATACAAAAACATAACAAGAAATTCACAGATTCTCTGGAGGATGAGAAGGAACTCAAATGAGTTATGTGCAAGAAAGTTTTATTTCATCTTCAACATACAGTTTATATGAGAACTTAGGGATATTTTACTCTTTTTTTTTTTTATCCATCTAAAGTTGTTGGGCTAAATTCTACTCTCACTCATATTGATGTAAATCCAAAGTAACTCTACTGAAATAAATGGAGTTGTTTAGGATGCACTCTGTTGTAGCTGGGTGTTGTATCTGCCCTGTTTCTTTCAAAAATAGCTTTTATTTAATTCTGCATAGACAAGTAAGCATACATAACACAGTAAGACAAGAATACATTATAAGTCAAAGTTGCTGAATGCAAGCATATATACAAAGCATGGCAATGGCTCATTACTGACTCTAACAAACAAAGCCTAAGATCTTATCTTTTTGTTTGTTTTCTTATAAAGGAGGGTTCAATTCAGGAAGGCTTTGCAAAAACTTCCTTGAATTACAGGACAATGTGCCTCCAAAGAGGACAAAACAAACAGGCCAGTCCTATTTTATTAGGGCAATTCATTGAACCCTATAGGAAGCTCCAGAAATAGGGCTTTGTGTGCATGATGAGGCATTGTGTGCATGATGATGGGGATTGTGGGGCAAAAATCTAACCCCCAAATGCCTGCTTCTGCAATTCCAGTCTTTGGGAAGGAATGTTGACTGCAGCTCCTTTACACCATTTGCCTAGGGTGTTCGAACCACTGGTTCCACACATCATAGATACTGTAGCCCTTTATGAGTCTTAGCTCACTGTCACCCCATGTAGACCCAATTAATACCCCTTCTGTGCTATGCAAGCCCTCTGGTGTAATGACTCTGTGGTTTTCCACACCCTACACAGCCCTGCTGTAGGGTCTAAATAGTGATGGGAGCTTTGTCAGGTCCTCAAAACTAGAGGAGTTTCACCCTTAAGGTAGAATTTCCTAAGGTGTAAGTTGCACCGAAAGAATAAGACAGGAGGGGCATGGAAGATGCATAAATAAAGATGAGTTGGCCTTAAGAACAGAATGAGGAGTTTTAGGATAGGAGTCTGATTGCATTATTTTTTCCTGAAAGTGAGCTCAACTTTCAAAAGTCTGGAAATTTCTGCCTCAGTAATGCAGATCTTTCACATGTGAGCCTAGATCAATCACATAATTATAAAAATGTAGGGCTGGAAGGGATCTTGAGAGGTCATCAAGTCCACTCCCCTGCACTGAGGAATGAGCAAATATGCCTAAACCATCCCGGACAGGTGTTTGTCTAACCTGTTCCTTAAAACAGCCAATTATGGGGATTCCACAACCTCCATTGGTAACCTATTCCAGAGCTTAACTATCCTTATAGGTAGAAAGTGTTTTTCTAATATATAACCTAAATACCCCTTGCTGCAGAATAAGCCAAATACTTCTTGGCCAGTGGATATGGAGTACAATTGATCACTGTCCTCTTTATAACCACTCTTAACATATTCGAACAGTTATCAGGTCCTCTTTCAGTCTTCTTTTCTCAAGATTAGCCATTTTTTTAACCTTTCCTCATAGGTTAGGTTTTCTAAACCTTTATCATTTTTGTTGCTCTCCTCTGGCCTCTCTCCATTCTGTCTACATCTTTTTTTTAAATGTAGCACCCAGATGTGGCACAGTTCTCCAGCTGAGGCCTCACCAGTGATGAATAGAACAGGACAATTACCTCTTGTGTCTTACATGCAACGCACCTGTTAACAGACCCCAGAATGATATTAGCTTTTTGCAACTGCATCACATTATTGGCTCATGTTCAATTTGTGATCCATTATGATTCCCAGATCCTTTTCTGTAGTACTACTGTCTAGCCAGTTATTCTCCATTTTGTGCTTGTGGATTAGATTTTTTTTTCATTACTAACAATAATACTTCCACTTGTCTTTATTGAATTTCATCTTATTGATTTCAGATGAATTTATCATGGTCATTTTGAATCCTAATACTGATCTCCAAAATGTTTGCAACCCCTCCCAGATTGGTGTCATCCTCAAATTTTATAAGTATACTCTCCACCCCATTATCCAAGTCATTAATAAAAATATTTAATAGCACCAGACCCAAGACAGACCCATGCATGATCTCACTTGATACTTTCTCCCAGTTTGACAGCAAGCCATTGACAGCTGCTCTCTGAGAACAGTCTTCAACCAGTTATGCAACCACCTTACTTTAATTTGATCTAGACCATATTTCTCTAGTTTGCTTATGAGAATGTCATGTGGGTCATAACATGTCAAAATATAAAAAAATTAAATATCCTTAAGACAAACTCTAAGATCTCAAACTGCATACTTTGCCTATCAGTAAATTTTGATTATTGCCAGAAGTACTTTTCTATTGGTTTGTGTGCATATGAAGAAATCAATGTTTACTGACATTTAGCGATAAACTCTAATCCTTCTGAACCTAAATATAGTTGGCCAAATTCTGTTCAGGATACACTGATGTAACGCTGAAGTAACTCATCTGAAGTCAATAGAGCTTAATTGTTGAGTGCCTTCTAACTCTTTTCCAAAGCATTTTTAGATAAATAAGATTTTAACCTATTCTTTACTAATAGAAGATTCCACAGAGAATCTCTGCTCATTGAAACTTGATTGCTCTTCAACTTCAGAAACAGGCTATAGTCTTTATATTTTTCAGGACCATTTCTTCTTGTTACTGCCTTTTAGGACCTTCTTGTACCTTTTTTCTCCCTGTAAATCTGTTTATTTTCCTCCTTTAATATAATATTAATGTGATTTACATAGATCTGATGTTCTTGTATATTATTGAGTCACAGGAATAAAGTTATCAGTGAATTCCCTACTATGACTTTGTACTTCCAGTTTCTGATGTTCAGGAGGAAGAACACAGTGTGTTTCCTATGCTTAGAAGATATCAGGGATGGGTGGAATGTTTCCTTACAATTTTTTAGACATAAGAGTCTTAAAAGTACGGAGCTACTGAAGAAGAAAAGGAACATACACTCATCACAGAGGTTGGAGACAAGACATGATATGGACATAAAACTCTACAAATACTATGTAATTATGTAGCCTGCTACCTTCACACAGCCTTTTACTACAGCCACTTGCAAAATGGGATGAGATTCTTATGTGAGTTTTCACCACAGTGTTGATCAACTGTGCAGCTTGGCCAAAACTTGAGGGTTTTTTTTCTTGAAAAAAATTGAAACATAATAATAAAATGTTGACTGTTTTTAATTACAACTTTTTGTAAATAATTTGAAGTTTCTGATCTATTCTCTCTACTGCTAGGTCACAGCCTTGGCTCAGATAGTAAGCAGTGTGAGCTTTTGAGCTTAAAAGTCCAGAGTGCCATCACTAATAATGACTACGGTGGCAATGCATGCTGCATACACTGTAAGGCCAGGTCTACACAATCACTTATGCTGGCAAACTTATGTCTGTCTGGGGGGGATGAAAAAACACCCTCCCTAAGTGACATAAGTTTCATTGACATAAGTGGTATTGTACATAGTGCTATGTCGGCAGGAGAGCTTCTCCTGATGACATAGCTATTGCCACTAATTGAGATGGTTTTATTATGTAAACCAGAGAGCTCTCTCCCATCGGTAATGAGCGGCTACACAAGTGATCTGACAATGATGCAGCTGCATCAGTACAGGAGTGCTGCAGTAAATTCGCAAGTGTAGACATGGCCTTAAGCAATTCACTTACAAAGCATATTGCTGCAATTTGCAATTTTGCCTTACAGCTTCATTTCTGAATGGGCTCAAGTTGAAGGCTTGAGTACATCACAATACAGATATCTAAAAATGATGTGAGAAAAGCAGGGATCATAGTTATGAAAGTCTATATCTGAAACAAAAGTTTGCAATCTTCTCGCCAGATACACTTCAAAAACTGCAGCTTTGGCCATTTTTGCTGCTTGATAATCTAAAAATAACTAGAGAAATATAGCAAGACCTTCCAAATTACAAATTCAAGTCACAGGTGTTGGACTCACCCCCTTAATCAGAGGAGTTGAAATATTGTTTACCATATCTTCTTGTTGCTTTCCCCAGTCCACCAACATCCCCTTCATCATTCCTGGATTGAGTCATAGGAAGTTAGCTTCTATCCGAGACCTAGACTCATTGAGACACTACATAATGCCCTCAACTGGACCAGATGAATCAAATGAAATGGAGAAAAAAAGATGGTTGTCATTGGCTGACAGAAGGCAATGTAATCTGCACCTCCTTACCAATCCTCCTCCAAATTCACAAATAATTTTGGGTAGACCAAACTGCATTTTTCATCAAATAGACTATTTATCTGAAAAAATTCACTCACACACCAAATGTTCTTTAACATCCATCTTGTCATGGAATACTGGAAAGCTTGAAATCAGTTCAGCAATAATGTTTCCTGTATATGTCCATTAAAAGAGGAAGGATGGTTTACTAGTTACAGGGCTAGCCTGGAACATGTGAGGTCTGAGTTCAATTATGTGCCCATCACAAGATTCCCGTGTGACCTTGAGCAAATCTTTGTTACCTCTTTGTACCTTGGTTTCCCATTTTTAAAATGGGATTACAAGAAGATATCAACCACAAGGACTTCTTCAGGAATGAACTGTGAGGGAGAAGCTATCATCTACAGTTAAGTGAATATTTGTCTCGCTATCACATGTATAACAGTACTCCCCATGTCACAGACCTGTTGTGAGAATAAATATATTAAAGACTGTGAGGTGCTCAGTTACACTCTTTGATGGGATCATTTATGTACCAGAGAGATAGAAAATGAACTGAAACTCAGTGCAGTGAGATACAAAATTTTCTGAGACATACCCTTTTGCTTGCTATAAAGCTTCTAATGCATATTCAGCCTTGTATACATGTGATAAAGAGACAAATATTCACTTAACTGTAGATGATAGCTTCTCCCTCACAGTTCATTACTGAAGAAGTCCTTGTGGTTGGTATCTTGTTGCTACTTCCATTTTCTGTTTTCATCCTGTAGCTAAGTTACAAGTCACCTACTGAAGCAGTACCTATCATTATAGATTCATTTCCCCCAGATTATGGAGTGGTGTGGATTACCAAATTTCATACAGCATCTACCTGTCTTTATTAACGGGGAGGGGGAAGATCTTTTCAAAGAAATGGCTTATGTATCATTGGAAACAAAAAGGCCACATTCAAAGAGTGTTTAAGGTGGCTAAAGAAAAAAATGAATGAAAAATAATGTTAGTGAAGGGTGACAGAAACCATATGTTCTCCAAAGCATAGGCCTTAATGTCTTTCTTAATGCACCCTGTTGTGCCTAGGTATTGAAGGACATATGGTACATTTCACCCTGAACTGTGAATTTCCTGAAACATCTGTAATGTTCTTTTAATGTTTTTTTTGTGGATAATTATATAGTTACAGAATTTTTTAAAGCATTTTCTCCTCACAGTTATTAGAGGGCACTTATACTTTGCAGCTCCATACTCTGACTAAACATCAAAGCTTCCCTCCTGAATAATCTGACCTTCTATTTGTTTTTGGTATTGATTATTTACCGTGCATACATTGCACCTTACTGCAGGGCCTTGATGTTGCATGGTCTTCCATGAGGGGCGCAGCAGGGAATGCCAGTTTGCTGTGCTCAAACACACGTGTCAGCAGAGGTGGTGCATGGGCAGATGGGAGGTTAAGCAATGGGCATAGCCCTCTGCAGATGTTGGTAGTATGTTTCAAGCACCTTAGGTACCCACTAAGTACTCAGGATAAAAAAGGAGAGAGTGCTTGACCAAAGAGTGGATGTGTCTGAGCAGACCCGAGATTAAATATGATCCTCAGAACGCTGTTTAAATGCTCTGCTATGTATGTACTTCACTGGCTTTTCTCCTACTATTAGATAGGACAAGTGAGAGTACAGAAGTGTGGGGAATATGGGATTGGATAGGGAAGGGTGACAATCTGCTATTGCTCAGTACCTATAAAAGATCACTCTCTCCTTACACCCAGCAGCATGAGGGGAGAAAAGAAGAATTTATGCTTCTCTTGTCAGAATTTCTTTCCATGGCTCCTCCTGGGGTGCACAGCAACATATTGCCCCTTATATCGGCCCACAGCATCACTTATTTTTAATTTTACCCTTAACAAGTAAATGCTAAATTCTGGTTTTTATGGTCAGCTTTTGGCACTGTGGGAGCCAGCCTACAACAACCACATAAATATACTTAAGGAAACAATGTCAAGGAACAAAATATACTCACATTATGTGCAAAATGCTAAAATAATGGGCTTTGGCTCTGATATGTGTCACATAAAATAATTTTAGCTTCTGCGGTATAATTACTTTTCTCATGTTATTTAAAAACACATCTATATGTATACATCCGGTTTCAGAACTAAAACTTTTTCCAAAATTACTTTGTTTGGTCTCAAAGAAAGCTGATTCTCTCTTTTTATTTGGTCCTACCAGAAATGTTTATGTACAACTATCTTACTGTCCTTTAGGAAAAATGCTGATTGACGAAAAACATAGGCTGAATAAAGTTTTATAGACTGTTCTTCCTTTTATTGTGGCTGTATTTTTCTTTCTATTATCACCTGCTTTATGCAGGGGTAACAGAATGTTTCACCAGCCTTCCCCAATCTCCTCAACACCTTTAACACATCTGCAGAACAATCCATAGGATGGAGAGATACATTTTGAAAAGACGTACCATGATACTGTCAACCCCAAGCAATCAAAAATCATGACACTGGTTCAAAAGTCGTAAGATTTTATTTTAATACATTCTAAATTTGGATTTCATTTTATTTATTCTCTGATCTCTGAGCCTTTTGTGTGTTTTTGGGTCACATCTTCAACTATAAGGACTAGGAAAATTACAAAATAATATCCATAAAAATAATAATAAATAAATAAAGTATCCAACCTTATTTTTGGAGAAGCAGCTTTCATTTTCCTAATTACATTCAATGTTTCCAGCTCTTGGTATTTTACCACAAGTATTTCATGTACCAGGTTCTGTGTAATAACATGAGAAGACTCTATGCTTATAAAACTAAATAGACTTTATACTGAGAGAACTATTGAAAGAGATGCCACAACTATGGATAGTATTGGAGCCATGAACACACAGTCTGGCTTCCTGGTACTTGCTCCATTCTCTTAAGCTGTACTCCTCCTTCCAAGTTCCTTATAGGTTGCTACAATGAGTACATGGTGTTTTTTTCTAAAAACTCAGGCTTCTGGAGACATGTGACTATGTTTGAATCCCAGCTTTCACTTTTTTAAGGGACTCTAATGGGCTTTCCTTCCCTCCTTAGATAGGTTGCAAATGGATGTGATTTGAGAGACAGTTTTGGGGAATGGGAACTGAAACAAAGTGTTCTTTCAGTAGGTGATGCTGTCTCTAACCAGATCTTTGGCAGGCACTGTAGTCTGAGGGCTCTGGCTGCATTATTGGGTTTTTAGATAAAGTGGTCTTGCCTCGTTCCTTCAGATACCTTTTGTGTTACAGTTAGTTTCTATCCCTAATGGTGATGGAGAAAAACCTGAAGATGTGACCCCAGTACACCCTAAAGGCTAACGGAGCACGAGGCTAAAAAACAGCCCAGAATGTTGGGTTTTTTTTAAATCATGATTTTTAAGACTATCTCATGATTTTGGAACAGATGGGGTTGGCAATACTGAATAATTGACACATTGATTAACAAAAATAAAAAGAGTAAAGAAATATTTAAAAGCACCTTCAAAATTACTACCTAATATGAAAAAAAAATTAAGCCCATTTCTAGATCTTTATCTATTCCAGAGTCCTCACGTTACCCAGCTACCCTCCCCAAGTAGCTCCTGTAAAGGTGTAATGGATCTTTCTTTGACTCCCTTCCATGGGTACACAGTCCCAGTCTTTAGATAGGGCCTGAGGGCTGGACTCATGCACTGCCAGAAATGTGCTTTTTGTTCATCAGCTAACACATGTAAAGTAAAATAACTGTTAAAAATTCCATTCTCTCTCCTTCTCTCATCCCCCTTCCCCCAACCTTCCTGTACAGTATGTATTCATTTTCAGCCCAAACACCACCTGTCATACATGGAAGCACTGATGGAAATGAAAACTCCGGGAACTTCGACAGCAAAACAAAAGCAGCAGTGAAAGATTTATGAACACGAGAATTTCTGAGCTTCTTAAAGTTTAAAGCAGCTCCATCCAAACTCCCTGTTAAGCCCCAAATAACTAATCTGATAGCTCAATAGCTGCCTATGGCTTGCAGATGAAAAAAAAGCTGATCACTAAGGATATGTCTACACTGTAAATAGACACCTGCGGCTGGCCCACACCAGCTGACATGGGCTCGCGGGGCTCAGGCTCGCAGGGCTGTTTAATTGCAGTGTAGACGTTCGGGCTTGGGGTGGAGCTTCGGCTCTAGATCCCAATTTCTGAAGTACTGAGCATTCACACCGGGGCCATGGCTCTGTGCAAAACCCCATGGACTATTTAACCCTCTGTAATATATTATAATGATCTTAAGAGAGGTTTAAAGGATGCATAGGGCCTTGTTCAACATTACAAAAGAATAACTATAAAGTCTTATCCCCAACAAATATGAACCAGGCTGTTTTCTCTTGTTGCAAATTCATGAAAATTCAGTCAAATTTTTCTTTCACCATTTTTGGTTGAAATTTGGAGAAAAACAAATAAACAAAAAAACAGTTCTATCATTGCTTGAAAAGAGCATGCATGTACGCACACATCATGACAATGTGTCAAGACATCAAATTGTTGAAAATGTCAGCTAGCTCTACTCATTAAGAAATGTTAGCGCCATCTATTGGTGAAAATATGGAGCTGCAAATTATTTTTATTTGCATAACAGGTGAAATATATTTTAAATTGAATCCGTGGCATCCAACCCTTGGGATGACTTTAAGATTATAATGACCACTGTATGCGAATGAGTGATAGTAATACGTCAGTTCATGAAGGATCTCTTTCTTGATGGGTGTGTTTACCCAGGAGAGTTGAAATTGTCTTTTCTGTTAACAACTAAATCGTCTTCAAAAGAGGTACGTTGTCATTCTTTTAGTCAAGTGGAATAGTACTTTACATTTCAAGTAGTCCCACTGAAGTCAATAAGGCTCTTTGTGCAGTAAGGTTAATACTCATTATGCGGAAGAGTGTCTGTCCTATGTTTATTGTTTCTTCTTTTTGTGATAACATACAAGTCCCAAATAAAGGAATTATGGAAGAAGATGTTTTGTAGTATACATTTTGATTATTTCATATTAACATGTAATTCCTGATTTTATGTTGGACTTTGCATTTATTTTGTATTATGGATGAAAGTCTGCTTTAGAATTATGATGAACTGGGAAAAGATGGTGGATTGTTTGAAACAATAGATTAACGTTAAATTTCAGAAAAAAAAGAATGCATTTTTCTTTGCATTGGGCCTCACGTTACTGCCAGAGATTGAAAATGGACATTAGACCTTTTGGGTTTATGGTACCGAAGGATCTTTGGGTTTATTTTAAGTCTGGAAAATAAGGCTCCAATCCTTCAATGACCTCCTCAAGACTACAAGGATGCACTCATACAGATACCACTGCAGGACTGATGCATTAAACATGCTAAAACCCTTTTTTGTGACATGTTAATGTTGCAAAGTTAAAACTGTAAAAAGTCAGTAAACACAGGATGTATGTGGATCCTTTAGCAACATTAATTTGGCTACATTGCACAAACTTAACTTTAGTATTGTGTTGCTGTAGTTTCTTAAATTACATGTCCATTTCTCCCCCTTTCTTCTGAGTTTAGGTTGGGTTTTGCAAACTAAGCCCAACCTAAGCTCAGATCAGTTTCCTAGGGCAGATACATTCCGAGTGAATTTTTTAAATTTTAGTCTGCCACTTGATCTGTTGAAATTAAGCTAAAGGTCCTAAACTGCATCCACATTAGGAAAACTGGTCAATTTTGACTTCAGTTTAGCTAGATCATGTAACATAAACCTGACCTATACTTCCACTTTTCCTAGTCAAGAGAAAGGCAGAGTGAGAGAGCAAGAGAAAGAAATATTTTGGCAATGCTTAACAGGGTTCAACATTTAAATGATTTGAGTGAGGCTTTGAAGATTTCATGAATGAGATGCAGAAAAGTATCATCCCATTTTTTGTGCTGCTGTTCTTTGGTTGGTGACAGTTCTTTCCAAGGCTGGTTAAACTATCAGTGTGCATTTGCTATACAACAAGATATAAATGTAATATCTTTGTTAATAAAAGTGTAGAATTTGCAGAACACAGCAAAAAATGTGGAGAGAACCTAAAATCATGCATCCACATTTTGTTTTCACTTGCAGTTTTCTCTTGTGCCTGATGCTAAAGCAATTTTTGAAGCATTTTGCTAGGTGACTTTCAGAGAAGCAGTAACAATCTCTATCATGCAAATAGTCCAAGCAGTAGTTTAAAAGCAGCAGCCTCTGTGCCTGACAGATCAAGGGCAGAGATTTGCAAGGGGGGAGGGAATTTGTAACACTGCTAATATCTCATCAGCTTGCCACTGAGCCTGATTTTCCAAACCTTATAACATTTTTATTTTTTAATCTACATCCCTTTCCCTCCACAGTATCAAACTTCAGCCATTTTTGTGGTAACCAAGGCTGAGAAAAAAAAAGTGTTCTATAATCCTTTACGATGTAAACATTTGATTTTTTTTCACCCTTCCTGAATCCCAAAATAACTGAATAAAATGTCCTTAAATAAATAAAAAAATCATTTACACATGCGCACACACACAATCAATTAAATCAATGTGATTACACTTGTTTACATCAACTGAAGATAAGGCTCCAAACATGGAAAGCCCCAAAGGATATTTTATTTGTTTGTTTTTCAGCAAGTTGTCATGAGCATCTGAAAAAGTGGTGTATAATGTAAAATATATGGCTGGCAACTGCCAGTGAATGCTACTGTTGGTTATTGACAATGATAGCCAAAATGAAAAATGGTATTTTCCATTCTTAGGCTGCAGAAGGCAATACTTTAGTAAAGATAAAAAGCATGATGCATTCATATTCATTCCTTTAGTGGCACCCACTATATAATAGCAGCCACATGGAAAAGATAGTTTGTTTCTGAGACTTTTCTGTTGGGATTCCCCTGGCTGAAGGGAGACTTCTCATGTGAGTAAGGGCTATAGGAAGAGGCCCACAGAATGGCTGCACGACATCATGTAGTGCAATACCGTGTGATCATGCATACCTTTACTTATGCAAGAAATCTTTGCTTATATGTATAGCCCTTCTCATGTCTATGATGACTCATATGAAGGAGAGCTTTACAGGGTCCAGGCTAAGGTTTGCTTTGAATAAGACACCAAAATACAGTTGCTTAAGTTAACCAGTTATTTTTTGGAACTTCATAGAAGGTTCAGTTTGGGTTTGATTTGAAATTTTGGGGTGAAGGCTTGGATTGGTTATTTTATGTAAACTAGGTTTCCCATCCCTAAATGAAACATGTAAATGTTTGGAGTTGTGTGTGTGTGTGTACATATATGTATCTATAACAGATTTGTCATGGAACCTCCATAGAAAAGGTTGCTTTGAGATATACATTTAAAGCAAAAATAATATATTCATTCATCTATTTCTGATCTTTAATCTTAAATGTTTTTATAGTAACTGTTTTTCCCAAATGCCTAGTCTACCCCATATTCTGGCATTTGTTTTTAAAATTCAGTGCTACGGAGGAATGTTATGAGTGAGCTTTATGCAGTTTTTAAAGCAGAACTTGATTATGGTGATTGGGGAGATGAGAGAACACCTACCTTCCCACTTATTCCCAGAGCCCATTCAATGTGGGTGCTTATTGTGTACCACATATGGAACACAAATGGGGAATCATAACCTAAGCAAAATATTATATTTAAAGACTAGAAATTAAACAGAAGGGCCCTGTGGAACACGAGAGAAGTCCTGAGGGCATTCTGATTTATTTAATATTTTTTAATAATAATAATAAAAGATAATGTGGGAATATTGATTAATACAATGAATGAGTGGCATAGCTACAAGCCTCATGTGGTTTCATTGCTTACCGGCATGCCAAATTTATTGTACTGCATGGTACACTATGAAAAGGCTGATCAAATTCATTTTTCAGAATAAATGCCAAATAACATGGCCTTGTGAATTCATATGTCAACTCCCAATATACCTCATTCCTGATCCATAACACTTCCTTGTTATTTCAATCCGCCTTGGCCTCTTGTGGGCACAGACTGCTAATCTTGTTGAAAGTGTGCCAGACTACGTGGCTGTTCTGTGAAGTGGACACGTGATAGTTAGTTAGATTTAGTAGCCTCTCCACCGGAACCATTTTCACTTATGACCTAAGACAATATTTCAACCCAAAGGTAGGTCATTGCACTAACCCACTGTGTCATCTCCTAGCCCAATGCATAACCTATTCTTGAGTCGCAGTTAGGCAATCACCAGGCATGGAAGTTTTCTGACCTGGAGAATACTTGGTTTTGTATAAATGTAAACATGAGGTCAGCGCTCCTACATTAAGGGAAAAACAATCACCAAAAAATGCAGCTTGACAGATGGCAAAATATAGACTTCAGCTATAATGTCCCTGTGAGGATCGCAGAGCACGATATATTTAACTATTTTAGGAGGTATATCCTGAGACATGAGTTAAAATCAACAATGTAGGAAATGTGTCAGAATGGAAGTGAACTGAATACCATATGCGTGGTAGATACACAGTGACTGGAAAGCAAATATTTCTTATTTTTAATAATGTGAATCTATGCATGAATGGAGTTGACTTATGAAAAGTCTCAAAATAAGTATTGGTAACCAGTTTCAGTTTAGAATGCTAAAGTGGCGGAGATGCAGGATGCAAAATTAATTCAAGAACAGTTCAGTTTAGATGAGGAACAGATGTATCTGCCAATTCCTAAATAGCTTAGATACTGTTTTATTTCTATATTAGGGTCAGGACCCTTAATATTTTATGATTATGTGGGAATATAAATTGATGCATAATAGCAGATTATTTTAAAACTGCATCATAATTGTGTTCCAGAATCTAAGATTTTTTCCCCAATTAAGTCTCCAGTCATCATGATTGTGAAGAAAGCCTTCAAACTGTGAATCAAATGTAAACGGATAGAGTGTGATTTGCTTGAGCTGCACACAGCAGACACCCCCGTTCATTGTCAATGCAAAAATTTGTACTACAACGTGCAGTATGAAAAGATCAGAACCTGAAAACTTGGGGCAGTGTAAAATAAGTGGAATGTTCTACTTTTACAAAACGTCAAATTCAGCCACCTTTACCCATGCTGGGTAATATTTCACTCTGTCCTGGATCTTACACCACTGAAGTCAATGGTAGCTTTGACATTGACTTTAATGAGTGCATGATCAGGCCTCTGTGAGCAGTCCTGTTGATTCTAATGGGACTATTAAGGTAGCAACACACTATTCAGAGGAAAGGAGGCAAAATCTGGCCGCAAATTAATCAAAGTTTATAGTGGTATCAAATCATTATGGACCAGATTGTGCATTTACATTTCCCTGTCTCACACCTGCTCTGAGGGAAAGGGAAAAACTAATCTTCTGTGGGAGCAGACCAACCTATTACTAACCCATTCATGCCAGCTCAGAAGTACTGGCTAGTGTGTTGTGGATATGGCAGCAAAATTGCACTCACTCCCAACAATCTCCATACCCTGTGCATGTGCTCAGGCACGCACAGCACCTGACTATCCATCCATACTTACACCCAAGATCCTCTGAAGGATATGAGGCTGTCTTACTTCTTCTTATGTCCATGAACAAATGCATAGGCCAAGCTAGGATCTGGCCCTATATATCTAATAAGGTCAATTACCAGTTTTGTCACTTTCTCACTTGCTTTTATTATTCCTTTTGTTTGCCTGGTTTTTTGTTTGTTTTTGTTTTAAGAATGCAAGCTCTTCATGGCAAGAGTTGTCTTCTGCTATATTTAGAAAGTGCCTATCACATTGTGGGAGTTCCTAGAAACAAATAATGAATAATAGGAATGAAGAGTGGATCTGTTAGTAAGAATTTTACAAAGCAGAGTTTGTGGATGAATACATGGGTATTCTGAAGGGGAGCTCCCAATGTTAAACTCAAATTGCATATATGAGTATCTCAAATAGGAATGCTTTATGACTACGACTGATGCAGAGTGACCTGTATTGGACTTTCTTAGGGAAGATTCAATAATGAAACATTCTTGTAAAGCAGCAGTGGCCATTTGAGTTAAGTGTGTGCATTGTAAGTAAGCACAGAATAAAAGTTCCTAACAGGATGGTTGCTCGTGTCTTATGAGCAAAGTTGAAAAACCAATGATTCTCCTAAGTATGCATCACTAAAGCTACACAACCACATTAATGCTGGAGAAATGTCTGAAAGAAAGCAATTTTAAAATTTTCTATTAGACTTGGGACTGCATTGAATTTTTAGATTGTAAATAATGGTTTAAACATCAAAAATCTTAATACTCTTGGATAATCTCCTTTGATACGTTTTTGTCTGTCTCTGTTTTTTTTTTTCTCCTCATCACTCTAAAGAGAGAAAAAAATGCTGTTTTGGCTGAAAATTATTAGAACTTTCACAGAGAAAGTTTTAGCCTCAGAGAGAACCTTGATGAATGATTCAAGTACAACACCAATCTGATCTCTGAATTTGAATTGCTAATAATAACAAAATTTGCTGTTCATGCTGCTGCTGCTGCTGTTCACTCCTTCTAAGCCAGATGTCTATTATCCATCCTTCTGCAAACAAATTAACTTGCTATCTTTTAGAGAGGTTTTTTCCTGTTTACTGCACTGATTTCTAACATCCAGGGGCAAATTCATGTCTGGTATAAGCTCTGTTGAAGACAGTGGAATGGTTTTGACTCAGACGGTTCAGACAGACCTTATCACAACATGCTTTAATATAATCATTGTGGATGATAAACTTAACCTGCCTAATTTAGAACCTGCCTTATAAATTTGGTGTAACTGCCTTTGAGTACTTAAAACTTTCCCAATGGTATGACTCAAATGGGAATATGGTCACTTCTGAGCCAAGCATTTTTGATTGAAAAGTCCCTACCAGGATTTGGACTCATACTTAGCAATGACCCAGTACTGCTGAATGGTGGTTCTCCTTTTAGAGCAGACTTTAGGTTGATAGATGTTTGCCTGTCTTTTGTGTCTATTTATCTACTTTAGATTGTCCAGTAGTGCTCTCCACTATCAGATCTAAGCACTGTTCGTTTGGAAGGTAAAGACTAAAGAACTGTTAGTGCTGGGAGGGATACATGTAAGGTCAGCTAGTAATAAATATATTATGTTATTACGGGATTTATAAACTTTCCTTCAAGGATTTCAAATCACTTTAAAAGTATTATTTTATTTGTATTTTTATTTTTTTACAGATGGATAAATTGAGGCACTGAGGAATTAAGTTGTCTTGCCCAATGTTTCTTAGCAAATCAGCAACATAGTCAAGAATAGAATCCAGGAATAAATTCCTGGCCTTATTGAAATCAATGGCAAAATTCCCATTGTTTTCACTGAAGCCAGAATTTTATCCCAGGACTCCTGGCACTCAGCGCTGGTCTACAGTGGCGATAGTGGTCTAATGTAGCTTGCGTTATCTCCGGTTGATGTACTTACATTCACATAGTGCGGCGTCTTCATGGCGCTGCATTAATGGGAGACGCCCTCTCGTCAATGCAGCCTTACTCCTTTCAGGGAGGTGGATTAATGGAGTCAACCGGAGAGTGTTCTCTGATCGGTTGAGCTGCACAGACCCACTCATGCGATGTTGCTGCATCAATCCTTGTTGCCATGGTAGTGAAGACATACCTTCAGTCTCAAGCTCTGATATTCCCCTGCTTTGCTTCAGGACCCCAGTTCTTCTAGACTGTCTTCATGGCATGACTGGAAGATGACTAATCATTTTGGCTTACTCAGCTTATGGCTGTATTTTGAAAAGAGGTTAAAAGTATGTAAATGGCACCCTGTAAAGTAATAAGAGATAATCTGTGTATGAAAGGCGCTATGAACAATACAATTCATATTGTGCTGCCACATGAGTGTGTGGTACCAACACAACTCTTGTCACACAGTGTTCCTAAAGCAGCAGTACCTTCATCTAGACTATTTGGATACCATTGGCCCTTTCATCTGTAGATGTGCCAAACAAAGAGAAAAGAGAAAAGAGAAAAGAATATAGAATTTTTTCCCACTCCAGGGGTGTTCCCTGAATTAACCTTTCTGCATTAGATCTGCATTGTACTTGTTATGCTTGTGTATACTTGAACGGCAATAACTTCTGGATGTACCTGGTACATTTAATAGTATGGCAGGTGCATTCTATCTTTATATACTTTAGTGTTCTACTAAGGTGCAGTTAGTACATTCAACAGCACAGTAAATGCTTTAGAACTGGGTGTACCTGGCATATTAACAGCAAAGTAAGTGTACTTATTTGTGCATATGTACATATTTGAATAGTACAGATTTACTTAGATTGTCAGGTCTCTGAGGCAGGGACCGTTTTTTTGTTCTGGATTCCTGGTCCATGACTGTGGCTTCTGATCATTACAACAATGATTACAACAAATAATAAATAACAAGAGCAGCAATATAACCAATAGAGACAGAATTTATATTTTAATCTTTGACCTTTATGTAGAAAATGACAAATTGTCAATAAATCAACTGTTACATAAAACAAAAATAAAACATTTTTCCACCTTGTGACAAAGATTGAAAATTAAAATTATTACCATCTTAAAACTCTTACTCATCCTCCATTCAGGAGATAGAATTTCATCTGTTAATGTCAGTCTCTTAGTCCCCTATCCTCCAGGGAAAATTTGAGTTGATTTTTGGTGTTCAGGTGCAAAGTTAGCAAAAAACATCTTCCATGGTCACTGGAGAATCAACCCAGTGTTTGGGGAGGCTCAGGGGATGTAAGCCAATGGAGTAGGTGTGACTATGGGAAATGGTCTTGGTTAATGCTTCCTTATGCCCTGGAGTTCCCTCAATGCTGGAATGGCCCTTGATATGTCAGAAGTTCATGCAGTTAGAACAACCTTTGAGATGTTCTAATTTACCCTCGGTCAGCACAAGGAAGGTACCTGAATCTGAGAAATAAAAAGTAATTTGAAGCCTCCTTCTTGAGTATTTGTCAACCAAATCTCAGTCCACCCTGCTAAACCATATATGTTGCTGTTTCCTGAAGGAATCCTAGAACATTGAAATACTTCCCCAGCCAAACAACCTCCAGCTTCACCAATTTTATCCATTAGCCACATAAGTTCCAGCCCTCGAGAGTGCTACTATCAAAAATCAGAAGGATGTTAGCCCATCATTCTAGGGCTACATATATGCAACTTTGATGGAAGTACCTAAAGCATTCAGAAATGTTTACACAAGCCTTTTTCATATGAACAAATAAATCTAGTTAAAAGTTAATCCTGCTCATATACCCCTGCCATTATAAACACTATCTGATGAGGCATTGAGGTTATGCCTTAGTTTTTTTCAGTCTCATCAGGTTGAAACTTGGCATCCAAGCTGACAGCCCAGATATGATTTTCTTTTTTTCCAAGCAACTGTCTTACAATCAGATTTTCTGTTTAGTTTATTCTACCCAGGGAAATTTATCTCAGACAGCGTCTGGTTTTCAGTGAGGACCTGTTTTCTTTTTATTCCAATTTCCTATGTTGGGTGTCTGAGACACAAAAGAGGTCAAATGACTTACCTGAGGTTAAAGTGAGGTAGAAGGTCATCATCAGCAATTAGAAACATTTGGCATCCGTCTTATATTCTCTTCTTGTTTCTCATGAGCATTTAGAGTATATCACCATAAAAATGCACTATGAGTACTAATGGGGAACGCATGGCTGAAGTCCTGTATATCATGTTGAGAACTGAAATATTATAAATGACCATCCTTAGCTACTAAGTTATAATAATAATAATAATAATAATGAATGTGTTAATTTATCTCCCTAAGTGCTCAGGGTATTCAATGCACTTTCCAAAGGGAGAAAAAGGCACAATCTCTGTTTTGAGAAGCTCATCATCGCAATACAGACAGATAAACAAAAGACACAGCATTTAGGAGTTAGTGAGCAACATTTGCACAGTTATGTCCCCAGATTCCAAATGTGATGAGTAGGTACAAGAGAGTGAACTATAGTTTGATAGTGGAATCTGAATTTTATGACTTATTTAATATTTTATTTAAACCCTTCTATTTTATTTTATCACAGGTTTCCCTTATTGAAGGCAAGTGTGATTAGGTAGAGAATTATTGCTGCTATCCCTTTTGAGATTAATTAATTTAATTATTCTTTAATCTTGTTCATCACATCTGGCAATACCTGAACATAAAGAAAATTGTAGAGATCCACTAAATGTGGTAGGAAAGCCATAATTCAGTCTAGTTTAGAGGAGTCTAGTTTATTCTAGTCCCATTTCCTGTGTAGTCTAGAATTGTGCACCATGGTGATTTCCTCTATTACAATTTACAGTAGTAGTTTGAGGACGGGTAGTAAGGATACCTTGGATTTGAGCTAAAATTGTATCACTGCTAGTTGTAGGAATAGGTATTGAATTATCAGTCTGGAATCGACTATGCAAACAAGCAATGTAAGACACTGAGCATGCCCAGTGTGTTGTGGCTTTCAGAAGCCTGAGCAGATGCAGAGTGAGCTGAGTGATCATTCAGTTAATAACAATGCTGGGTATCAATCTTGAAAAGCATGACTCCACAACACTTACTAAACAACACATTTGGCCTTCAGATTTGATTCCAATCAACTGGCCATGAAGCAAAACACCCAGTGAAAAACAAAATGATCAAAAAGTACTAAAACCCCTAGGATTTCAAGGGTTTGTAGCATTAGGCAGAGGTGGCTGGGAACAGGAAATTGCAATCACCATATTGACTGCTATGAGCTCTTTTGGTACTTTTCAGAGCTATAGGTCAGATATATAACATTTATACAAAGGCTAAATCCACTTCTTGGTGTCACTTCAGTGGAGTGACTTGAGAGTATTGACACCAGAGATTAATTTGACTCATTGCTTCCTGGGATACAGTGGCCTGATCCAGTGCCCATTGACATCAGTGCATAGCTTCCATTGACTTCAATAGGCTTGAAGTAAACTAGTTTAAATTTCTATCTTTTTTAGGTTTTGCTTAACATAAGGTAAAAAACTGATTATCTTAGAAGTTTTGATTAGGTAATTCTGAATCAATTATTCTTAATTAGGAGGAATCACTATTCTCCTCTCACCAGATTAATAGCTATCTGCTCCCATCTCCATGTACTTAAACAAAATTAATTATCAATCTGCATTTTTATTCAGGTACAGAGATCAAGCAACATCTCACACTGCTCATTGGGTTCTTATTTTCTTTCATTATTTAATTAGCAACAGGGGGGACTTCAGAATGTTCAGTCTGGAGATACTGTAAAGTTTGGATGATTGTCAGTCCAGGGTAAAATAATGGAGCAGTTGATATGAGACGTGGTTAATAAATAATTAGAGGGTAAAATAATGTATTACTAATCAGAAAAGGTTTATGGAAAATAGATACTGTCAAATTAACTCATTATCTTTTTTTTTTTTAGATGAGACTACAAGTTTGGTTGATAAAGGTAGCAGTGTTGATGAAATTTACTTAGACATCTGTCAGGCTTTTTACTTGGTTCCACATGATATTTAAACTAGAATTATACAAAATTAACCTGGCACATATTAAGTGGGCTAAAAACTGGCTAATTGATAGGTCTCAAAATGTCATGTCAATCGCAGGATATTACTGAGATGAGGTGGGGGAGGTACTATCTTTTGTTGGTGACACACAAGCTTTTGAGCCACATGGAGCTCTTCTAGACTTGAAGAAAGACCTCAAAGTGTAACTGTACACAGAGATCATCATCTAGCAGATGTGTTTCCTTGGGTCCCACAAGGATTAGTTCTTGGGTCTATACTATGTATCCTTTTTATCAATGACCTGGAAGAAAACATAAAATTATCAACTGATAAAGTTTGAGGATGACACAAAGATTTTACAAGTGCTAAATAAGGAAGTGAACAAGTCCATGATACAGAGCAATCTGGATCACTTTGGTAGGTGGGGCACAAACAAACAAAATTGGTTTAAATACAACCAAATGTAAAGTTATACATCTAGGGAAAAAGAACATAGGCCATACTTACAGGATGGGGGACACTATCCTGGGAAGCAGTGACTGAAAAAGATATGGAGTTCATTGTGTATACTTAGCTGAACATGAGCTACCAGTGTGTTGCTATGCCCAAAATGGCTAATGTCATCTTTGGATGTATTAACAGGGAAATATTGAGAAGGTGTAGAGAGGTGGCAACCTAGGCAGCAGTGACCATGAGATGGTAGAATTCAGGTTCCTGACAAAAGGAAGAAAGGAGAACGGCAGGATACTGACCATGGTTTTAAGAAAAGCAGACTTTGATTCCCTCAGGGAGCTGATGGGCAGGCTCTCCTGGGTGGCTAATATGAGGGGGAAAGGACTCCAAAAGAGCTGGCTGTATTTTAAAGAAACCTTTTTGAGGGCACAGGAACAAACCATCCCGATGTGCAGAAAGAATAGCAAATATGGTAGGAGCCCAGCTTGGCTTAACAAAGAAGTCTTTGGTGAGTTTAAACACAAAAAAGAAGCTTACAAGAAGTGGAAGCTTGGTCAGATGACCAGGGAGGATTATAAAAATACTGCTCAAGCATGCAGGAATGAAATCAGGAAGGCCAAAGCGCAATTGGAGTTGCAGCTAGCAAGGGATGTGAAAGGGAATAAGAAGAGTTTCTACAGGTATGTTACCAACAAGAGGAAGATTAGGGAAAGTGTGGGCCCCTTAGAGAATGAGGGAGGCAACCTAGTGACAGAGGATGTGGATAAAGCTGAGGTACTCAATGCCTTTTTTGCCTCTGTCTTCACAGACAAGGTCAGCTCCCAGACTACTGCACTGGGTAGCACAGAATGGAGAAGAGGTGAACACCCCTCAGTGCTGAAGGAACAGGTTCAGAACTATTTAGAAAGATTGGACATACACAAGTCTATGGGGCCAGATGAAATGCATCTGAGGGTGCTGAGGGAGTTGGCTGATGTGATTGCAGAGCCATTGGCTATTATCTTTGAAAGCTTGTGGCAATTGCAGGAGGTCCCTGATGATTGGAAAAAGTCAAATATAGTGCCCATCTTCAAGAAAGTGAGGAAAGAGGATCCAGGGTACTACAGACCAGTCATCTTCACCTCAATCCCTGGGAAAATAATGGAGCAGGTCCTAAAGGAATCCATTTTAAGGCACTTGGAAGAGAGGAAGGTGATCAGGAATAGTCAACATGAATTCACCAAGGGCAAGTCACGCCTGAACAATCTGATTGCCTTGTATGAAGAGGTGACTGGCTCTGTGGATGTGGGGAAAGCGGTGGACGTGATATACCTCGACTTTAGCAAAGCTTTCGATACAGTCTCCCACAGTATTCTCATCAGCAAGTTAAAGAAGTACGGGTTGGATGAATGGACTATAAAATGGATAGAGAGCTGGCTAGATTTTTGGGCTCAACGGGTAGTGATCAATGGCTCGATGTCTAGTTGGCAGCCGGTCACAAGCAGAGTCGGTCCTGGGGCTGGTTTTGTTCAACATCTTCATTAATGATCTGGCTGTGGTAGATTGCATCCTCAGAAACTTTGCAGATGACACTAAGCTAGGGGGAGTGGTAGATACCCTGGAAGGTAGGGATAGGATACAGAGTGACCTAGACAAATTGGAGGATTGGGCCAAAAGTAATCTGATGAGGTTCAAAAAGGACAAGTGCAGAGTCCTCTACTTAGGACGGAAGAATCCCATGCACAGCTACAGACTGGGGGCCGATGAGCTAGGCAGGAGTTCTGCAGAAAAGGACCTGGGGGTTACAGTGGATAAGAAGCTGGATATGAGTCAGCATTGTGCCCTGGTTGCCAAGAAGACTAACAGCATATTGGGCTGCGTTAGTAGGAGCATTGGCAGAAGATCGAGGGAAGTGATTATTCCCCTCTATTCAGCATTGATGAGGCTGCATTTGGAGTATTGTGTCCAGTTTTGGGCCCCCCCACAACAAAAAAGATGTGGAGAAGTTGGAGAGAGTCCAGCAGAGGGCAACAAAAATTATTAGGGGGCTGGAACACAAGACTTATGAGGAGAGGCTGAGGGAACTAGGCTTATTTAATCTGCAAAAGAGAAGAACGAGGGAGAATTTGATAGCAGCCTTTAACTACCTGAAAAGGGGTTCCAGGGAAGATGGAACTAGGCTGTTCTCAGTGGTAGTTGATGACAGAACAAGGAGCAATGGTGTCAAGTTGCAGTGGGGGAAGTCTAGGTTGGATATTAGGAAAACGTTTTTCACTAGGAGGATGGTGAGCATTGGAATGGGTTACCTAGGGAGGTGGTGGAATCTCCATCTTTGGAGGTTTTTAAGCTGTGAATTGACAAAGCCCTGGCTGGGATGATTTAGCTGAGGTTAGTCCTTCTTTGATCAGGGGGTTGGACTAGATGACCTCCTAAATGTCCCTTCCAACTCTAATATTCTATGATTCTATGATTCTAGGTTATATTACCTCTGTATTTGGCACTGATGCAAACGCTTCTGCAATATTGTGTCCACAACTGAAGAAGGGTGTTGAAATATTGGAAAGAAAATAAGCAAGAAATTATTAAAGGATTGGAAAACATTTGAGAGATTTAAGGAGCTCATTTTATTTGGTTTATCATAAGGAGGCTAAGGACTGGCTTGATCACACTAGTTATATGGGGACCAAATATTTGATAATGTGCACTTCAGACTAGCAGACAAAGGTAAAATAGGAATCATGTGCGACACTGGCAAACCAGGTGCCAGCTCATGCCAGAGTCCAAGGCCAATTAATATGTGTATTGGTGTAGATCAAAGTTATTGTTACATGTATAAGAGTGTATTTGGTGTTTGAACTTCATGAAAACTAATGGGATGTTACTTGCATTGTTTTCACTCATCTGTGTCCCATTATAATGTGGTAGCACACATTTACATTGTGTATACACCTATAACTAAATAACTCAACAAACAAGAAAGAAGCCTTGTGGAAAGCAAATGAAGGACTTTAACAGAAAAGTGCTAATTTTAAAGCAAGTGGTCATTGTGTGTGATGATCAGAAGTCAAAGACTCAAAATGTGGGTGTAACCCAGGATTCCTCGACCCAATAACTTTTAATTTCTGTGAGTTGGTATCAGGCAATAAACCAAAAAGAAAAGCAGTACATCCGCCTGCCACACGGCTTATGCAGACAAATAAAAATCTAGTGCTTTAACTTCAAAGCTTTACTTTATTGGTCTCCAGCAATTCCCATCAGATGCCTTTGCCTAAGCCTCAATTTACTAATCTTACACACATACACATACTATAGGTATTAGAGAACCCCAAATGTCGGGTACTTGATAGTTATCCCCCACAACTCTGAGGCAGTCGTTGGGAGATTAAGTCACAGATTTCCAGATGGCTAGTCCTTCCGTCCATGCCTGGAGATCTTTCAATGAGTCTATGAAGTGATCTGCTGACTCAGAATCACTACCTCCCTCTTATACCCTAAAAGATAAAGACATGTCAATCAATAAAATGTTATGTAGCTGACCAAACAAATCAATCACTAGGCAGAAGCAGGAGTTACAGAGACATGTCACAAAAAAAAAAAATTTGTTAAGCAAGCAGTCTTAGCTGTTAATCTAATGGCTGAATGTCCCTGTAGCTGCAATTCTAAAATATACTCAGACGTCTTGTTTTTCAGACATCTGCCCCAGCAATTCAGAGAGAGAGAGAACACATAAAGCAGGACTTACTTCATGTTTTCATTGCCTAACCCCCTCCTCCCGGTTGCCTACTTATGCTAAATTCCTACAAAGGCCAGAAAATGGCTAAAAGCAGCACGCAGGATAATTGGTAGTCCATCCCAATAATTGGCAGTGATTTGGACACCTGGCTGATTGCTACAATGGCCCTGTACATGGGTAGTGTCACTGTCAGTTTGTTTTCTGTGAGAGGACACTATATATATGTGTTCAAGGAAAGATCCTGGATCTTTGAACTGTTTGGACTCTTACAGGAGAGTATACCAGATGCAGAGTAGAGATCTCCAGGGACAATATGGGTATCCTGAAAAAACTTCTGGGAAACTGGCAGTTTATTACATCACTGCCACCATTTGGAATTACAAATTGACTCACCTGTGCATATATTTTACCTCTAACCTCTCAATAACTCTCACTTCATTTTCTTAGCTCATAAACCTTTACTTAGTTTACTACAGAATTGGCTCCCAGCATTTTCTTTGGTAAGAATTAGGGTAAGAATTACTCTAAGGTAAGAATTAGACTACCAGTTGATCTGGGGTAAGTGACTGGTCTCTTGGAACTGGAAGCAACCTAAGTGTGATGTGATTTTTGGTGTAAGTGGCCATCTTGTCACACAATCTAGATTGTCTGGGTGGCAAGATAGACTGGGCAGTCTAAGTGGACTGTCTGTGACTCTGAGATAAGACTGTTATAGTGATCCAAGAGTTCACATTTGTTACAGGCTTACAGCTTGTTACAGGCTTGTTACAGCTTGTTACAGGCTGCTCTAGCAAATCTAATCATGGAATATACACCATTTTGGGGTGTCTGCCTTGTTTTCTGACAATCTGCTCTGAGGTAGGCATCCATAGTCGTGAGCTACTCCAGACAATGTGACACCGTGGCTGGAAGATGAAGCTAGAGAAATGCAGACTGGAAATAAGAGACTTTAAAAAAATAAATAAAAAAAACAAAAACAGTGAGGCTAATTCAAAAAATGAACATGGGTGTAGCGGATTCTTCATCACCAGCAATTTTTAAACCATGATTTGTTTTTTCCCCTAAAAATATGCTTTAATTCAAACAAGAACTTATTCAGGGAAGTCTCATGGCCTGTGTTATACAGAAGGTCAGATTAGATGTTCACAGTGGTCCCTGCTGGTCTTAGAATCTAGAGTCTTTGGCACTGGGTTGTATATAGATTTAGTTGTGAGATTCCTTATATTTTATGCTTCGATTTGGGCCAGGGCTAAGCTGCTTTACTCATAATAGGTTTGCACCTCTCCTTATGATTGCGGTCAGCACCAGGAAATATTTTTTTGTGCATTGGGATTTCATGTTTCCAACTAGAATCTTAAGGATAAATATAAAACCACTCTGAAGAAGGGGTTTGTTTTTAACCCTGGCTGAAGCAAGACATCCTTCATTTGCTTTTTTCTCTTTAGTTATTTATTTACTTCAAAGCTAAAGAAAGCACCATTCCTGACTCCTGTATGTTTTCACAGGGCAGGAAAATACTCGGTGCAGATGTGTGGTGGGATGCAGTATTTTCTAAAAATATTTTCCTTGTTTTCCCCCATTGACTAGATATTTTATAAACAATATGTAAAATCAGCAGTGTACATCCAGCAACATATTTACATTCAGGAAAAAAAAAGAGAGAGCAAATTTAATTTGGGTAGGTAACAGTGAGTGAGGGTGTATTACATGACAATAGAGAACAGGTTGGATCATTTCCTAACCTCCTAGATTTGGATTTTTAAGCAAGATTTAGAATCGTTTTAAAGAAGGTGTAATAATATATGTCCATCCTACCACACACTTCATTCTTTTTAAACCGTGTCTTTGTTTGGGAATGTATATAATGCTTCATGTTTCATAGATTCTCTCCGGGAAGTGGCAGATGTGGGAATCATGGGGCAGTGCAAACCTGGTGTGAATGAAAATTCAAGTCCAGGTCACACTAAAACTGTTGAATCAACGTTGCCAAGTATTCTCAAGAGAACCATCTTCTGCTGATTACCACATTCAAATAAAAAAAGGCTCAAATATTTGCCTTATCTAAAGCATTAATGGGGAACACACATTACTTGATGAATATTATCCATATTACAAGAGTACCTAGAGGCCACAACTGAACTCAGAGCCCCATTGTACTAATCATTGTACAAGCACATGTTTTCCCCATTTCACAGATGGAGAAATGAGTCACAGAGAGATTAAGAGATTTGCCCATGGTCACACAGGAAATCTTCAGCAAATTCAGGAATTAAGTTCAGGAAGTTCAGAGCTCCTGAATCCCAATCCAGTGCCATAATTACATGATTTTTTCACAGGGCTATCTTGTATAGCTAGTACTTTGAGGTCAGATGTTGTTCTCATGGGCATGTGGTGTGTAAGTGTCTCCTGTGTGGTTTTGAACCATATGAACTTCAGGTCTTAACTGAAATAAATTGTGCTATTGAAATTCTGATGTAAGCCGCTCTAGCAATGCACCTCAATCCTGATGTGGAACATGCCTTGCTAGTTCAGTTCTTGGGCCTCTTTGAAGCAGAGTTAGCCAGTTTGGCCAGATGCTGCAGTAGTTTCCTAAAGTGGACTATGGATTAGGATGAGGTAGTCAAACTCATTTTCAGTTATGACCTAGGGCTTTGAACCTAGTTCCCTAGGGTTGAAAGGTGGGTGCACTAAGCTATTGCTCTATGCATTAGTACCTAATTCCTCTTTAAAATAGGCCATTTCTGGCAAATGTCTATGGCAGCTTGCTTGGCAGCTGTAGACACAATGTGGGTCACTGTGTTGGAATTTGACTGTCTATATATATATTCTGTGCCACCTCTGACACCATTATGTCATGAGTTGAATGCACAAGTGGGTAGATGAGGATGGTAATTTATTCTGATAAAAGAGCCAGAATGACCTGAAAGTAATTCTTTACATGAAGGACATGGTATATAATTAAGAACATTTATGAGCTTAGGAACTTTTTCTATGCTTCTTTCTGTATTTTCTCAAAGCTATACCCTTAATGACCTCTTCTCTAATTGAAAAAATGGAAAGTCCCTATAGATGTCTGTTAAACTAACACAGGCATCACAGAAGATATCCAAACAGTATACAACACAGAAAGTGATATAGATATTATGAGCCAGATCCTTAGCTGGTGTAAATCAGTTAATTCAATGGAGCTGTGCTGATTTACACCAGCTGAGGATTTGGCTATCTCAGTGTGCTTGGTTCTTCATGAAACAAGTAACAAGACATGTCCCTGCAGTGAAGAGTGCACAATCTAAATTCAACATGACACCCAGTGGGGACCATAGACAAACAAAACCAAAGTGTGGAAGGGAGGAGGAGAGGAGAGGATGTATGGGGTAGAAGTTATAAAGCCATGCAGTTAGTAAGGCATGAGCACATCTCGTAAGTTCAATTAATTGTTGCTCCTCCCCTCCCACCTCCTCTGCACCCATTTTATACAGATTTTACCAATATAATTGTGTACACATGAAACCTCGACTACTACAGTCAAGAATGCACAAAAAGCCAGTTCCTGGCCCGTTTAATGTAACATTTGTGCTACCAGAATGGAGCAAAAGGCCTTTGGTTTTCCCCAAAGTGAGAAGGATCTTTGATTAGTGGAAAACCAGCACTTTCCCCTTCTGGTTTCATTGGCATAGGCAACATGCTGAGCAAAAGAGAGGACATGCTGGGAGTCAAAGGAATTGGAACTAGAGTACAACATTTTCCAGAAATCATCACTAGTATAAAGGCCCATGAAGAACTATTACAATCTGGTGGAAGTTAGGGTAACCTAAGGCAAATTTTGCTACTTCACCTACGATTAACTTCAGAGCCATCTTTGTTTTCCACACTACCCAGCTTTATACCTAATCCGGCCCCACTGAGTCTTGTTCCAGCACAACTGAGAATTTAGCCCTCAGATGCACAGTAAGATCATATGCAGAGCTTGCAAAAAAGATTACTTTTTATGTCTTGTGAGAAAAAATGATATACTGGATTAGTTTAAAATATTTACTGTCACATAAATTTAGCCCTTTCAGTAGCATGGTCACTGTTTTCCACCATGAAGCAAAGGGAGTGAAATCTTATCTGTGTGTATAGAGTCAGTCTTAAGATTTGTGGGATGCCACACAGGTGAGATTGACCAAGGCCAGTAGAGAAATCAGATACTGGATCACTTCTCTTTCTCAGGTCATTGCCAGAAAGGACTGATCTGGAGTTGCTCTCCAGTTTCTTGTTCCAACTATGTCCTGGCAGTTGAGGAGGAAAGATCAGGCTGACATCTGTGTTGAGTCAGTATGAGGCTTCTATAAGCAATGGACACCTAAGTAATCATTTGTGCTGCTTGTGTCTCAGGCTGAACCTGTCTGTAGAGAACAAACAGGTTTTCCTTTCCAGGATGGCACCATAGGCTGTATGATGATACTAATAACAAAGTCTTAAAACATATGTGATCACAAAACTTCAGAACTTGCCTGATTTCCCCTTTCATTGCAAAATGAGCCAAATCACTTGGAAGGAAAAATTTAAACAGAAAAACGTGAAAGAAAAATCAGAATAATTTAAGAACACCTTACTAGGTGCCCAAAAAGCACAGTCCCATAATCCAGAAAGAAGGTTATGTTGGTTAAAAAAATCAACCTAGTTTAAAGGAGAAGTGATGGCATCTATAAAAATGAAATAATAATAATAATTAACAACAATAATAATAATAATAAATAATTTTATGTAACAAATGGAAAAAAGGGGAAATTGATAGTAATATATATCAATCAGACATTAGGAATTGTAGAAAATTGATATGGGAAGCCAATGGACAACAGGGGAAATCTATGGCCAGCAGAGTTAAGGACAATAAGGAGGCATTTTTAAAAATATATTAGGAACAAAAATAATCCTTACAGTGGTATTAGTTCATTACAAGATGAAAATGATAGAATTATCAATAATAATTCCAAAATGCCAGAAGTGTTCAATCAATATTTCTGTCTTATATCTGGAGTAAATAGATGATATAGTCCCATCATAAGATGATGATAACACTCTTTTCATTCCACTAGTATTCTGGAGGATGTTAAACAGAAGGTACTAATGTTAGACATTTTTTAAATTAGCAGGTCCAAGTAACTTGAATCCAAGAGTTTTAAAAGAGCTGGCTGAACCATTAATGTTTATTTTCAATAAGTCTTGGGGCTGGGGAAGTTCCAGAAGACTGGAAGAAATCAAAGGTTGTGCAAATTTTTTGAAAAGGGTAAATGGGTTGACTCAGATAATTATAGGCCTGTCTGTCTGACATTGATTCTAGGCAAGATAATGGAGTGGCTAATACTGGACTTGATTAATCAAGAATTAGAAGGTGATGTAAGTGATGAAATCAACATAGGTTTATGGAAAATAGATCCTGTCAAACTAATTTGATATCTTTTTTTTTACTACATTAAAAGTTTGGTTGATAAAGACAATACCGTTTACATTATGCAGTAGACCTCTATAAGGTGTTTGACTTGGTACTGCACAACATTTTGACCAAAAAACTAGAAAGATATAAAATTAATATGACACACATAAAATGGATTAAAAACTGCCTAACTGAAAGGTCTCAAAATGTGACTATAAATGGGGAATCATTATCAAGCCGGTGTGTTTCCAGTGGGGGTCCACAGGGACCATTTCTTGTCCCTATGTAATTTAACATTTTTATCAATGATCTGGAAGAAAATACTAAATCACTGATAAAGTTTGCAAATGATGTACAAATTGTTGGAGTGCTAAACAGTAAAGTGGACAACTCATTGATTCAGAGTGATATGGATTGCTTGGTAAATAGGAAGCAAAGCTAAGACCATGTGTTTTAATACAGCTAATTGTAAAAATATATATCTGGGAACAAAGAATGTAGGCCATACTTACAGGATGGGAGATTCTATTCTGGGAAGCAGTGACTCTGAAAAAGATTTGGGGGTCAGGGTAGATAATCAGATGAACGTAAGGTCCAAGTGTGATGCTGTGGTCAAAAGACCTAATGCAATCTTCAGATGTATAAACAGGGAATCTCAAGTAGGAATTGGGAGGTTACTTTACGTCTATGTTTGGTTCTGGTGTGATCACTGCTGGAATACTGTGTCCAGTTCTGACGTCCACAATTTAAGAAGGATGTTGATAAATTGGAGAAGGTTCAGAGAAGAGGCACAAGAATGATGAAAGGATTAGAAAACATGCCTTATAGTTGTAGACTCAAAGAGCTCAATCTATTTAGTTTAACAAAGAGAAGGTTAAGAAGTCATTTGATTACAGTCTGTATGTACCTACATCGGGAACAAATATTTAATAATGGGCCTTTCTGTCTAACTGAGAAAGATATAACGTGATCCAATGCCTGGAAGTTGAAGCAAAAGAAATTCAGACTGGAAATGAGTACATTTTTAATGGTGAGAGTAATTTACCACTTGAACAATTTACCAAGGGTCATGGTGGATTCTCTATAACTATCAGTTTTTAAATCAAGATTGGATTTTTTTTCTAGAAGATAAAATCTAGGAATTATTTTGGGGAAAGTTATATGGCTGTGTTATACTGGAAATCAGACTAGATGATCACAATGATCCCTATTAAAAAAACCCTTGGAGGTAAATTCTGGATACTGAGAATGTTGCATAGGGATTTACGATTTCAGGTGGAAAGCAGGTAAACTCATTATATCTGGGGTTCTGCTTGGTTTGAACCATAAACCAGGGCAAATTTGATGGTTGTGTCTGAATTTCATGCTGAGATGCTTGTTCAAACTCCAAACGCAGTGGGGAATCAGAATCAACCAACTGTCACATGAAAGCTCTATGAACAGCTGAGTTCAGTTTAGCGATAGCTGTATGTTGTTAGCTTACCATCCCTTTTTGCACTGCTATCTGCTAACACTAAGTAGTAATAGACACTCATTTTTTTAAAGGAAATTGACAATAATTAGTGATGTCCCAAAAACATGGACCAAACTCTTACTCCAAATTGGAATCTCTTATTTCTAGAAGAAAAAAAAAAGTCTATGTTATATTGCTGTGATGGCCTCACTCACAACTCTCTGTGCCTACTTTAACACTGCCCTCATGCCCTGCAATACCTTCCTGAATCCTGAAACTATACAGATTCACTGTTTCTCTTCAGATCCTTCCTCAAAATACTTTATTTCACTTAGCTATATAACACAATCCTCCACTTCCACTCTATCTCACCTTCTCTCTTTTCTGAAATTCAACTTTTAGTGCTGTAAATAATCAACATTTTTTTTAAAGTGTAAATTCAAAGACACTATTTTAAAAACAAATGAGAAACTCATGTACATAAAACACTTCATATTGTTTTATAGTATGCCTGCAGTTCACATCAGTCCCTCTGGAAACCACATCCCCCAGAATGCCTTGATCCTGGGCAAGCAGGCTTAACCCTGGGCCTACCCTTAAAACGTCAGCACCCTCTGTTATTGGGGGACATTAAGTGGCTTCAGTGAGGGCAGAAGAAGATATTGCCAGAGCCTCGTTAGTGAATTAGGTACTGAAATTGAGAGGGGATGAGCACTTGCAATTCTAGTCTCAAGTGCTCAATGTCTTTTAGGATCAGGCCCAAATGGACCTGACGTGTACCTCACTTACATGGGTGTAAATCTTGAATAACTCCACTGAACTCATTAAAAACCACAGTAAGATGAGAGTTTGGCTCAAGGGGCTTGATTGTGTGCTGTGTGTATAAAGTCAGCACTACAGAAGTGGAACTCCAGGTTCAGAGTAATTTTCGGTGTAACTGACCAGGTTACACCATCCCATCTCTCCAGCAGTTTGTTGTTGTTGTTGTTTTTACACCTGAAATTTCAACAAAAAAACAGGAGGAAGAAATTTCATGAACATTTTCAAGGAATGTTGTTGTTTAGTTTTTGACCAGTGCTAAAGAAAACACAGTGGAGACTTGAGCCCAATGTCTTCCTGTGTCTAGGTTTTCAGGGAAGAGATGTTATGATCACTATACTCAATGCAGTCCTGCTTCCTCATCATCCCTGGCCTCCATAGATCTAAAGTCAGGCAAATGAGATTAAACAAATGTACAAGTCAAGGTTTTAAAGGGGAAAATGTGTGAAGACTTCAGAAGCAAGGCATTGTTGAAAGTTGATTTGGCCCCATCTCCAGCCAGTTATGATTTCAAGATAAACATGGTCTGTCTGTAGCAGCTGAGTCTACTTTTGTTTCAGGAGATCTGTCTTTAACCCATGTAAAATGAATTTGATTTTGCCAGATCAAACCGGTTGCATTGTCAAAATAATGGCCAAACCTGCATGGCTTTAACAGGATACTCACACTTGCACACTCTCACACACATGCACTGTTTTGACTCCTGCCACACCAGTTGTGGCTGTCCTTCAGCGTATTTGACAATTAGATTAAGGGTGGTTAAAGTTTCTATGGGAAGGAGCACAAAATGTAAATCACTTTGGACAAAGAAACTCTCCGAGGAAGGTTTTGAATTCTCTTATGGGAAGCAAATTCCTTTGCTACACAGAAAATAAATAAAACAAATTAAATAAATCACATTTAGCCATTGACAGAATATCATCAGCAGCAGAGGATTAAAGGTGATGAGGGCCACTTCTGAGATTTCAAAGGAAGTTTATTGCTCTGAATCTTATTTCTGCTCTGACCCAGACTGTTGCATGTCCACTTTCAGGTCCCTTGCATACATCACACATTACCTCTCACTATTTCATAGGCAGACTGCTGACACTCTGAGGCTGGTTTTATTTTTTCAGACCTGGTTTGCTTAATAGTGTCACACCACCTAGAACTCAAAATAAAATAGGGTTGGGAAAGCTCATTTCCCAAAAATGAACAGTTAAAAAATAAAAACTGAGCCTAAAGGAGGGAGTTTCACATTCCTTCCCCATTTCAAAAGTAAAGAGATCACAAGTTCATACACTGTGTTTTAAATTTATCAGGCTGGATGCCAGTTTGAGGTTGGAAAAGGTACAGATAAAATGCAGGCTTCTCTCTCTGCCCTATTGCAACTTATCCCTGAACTTGGGTGACTTGTTCTGGGGCAAAAGGACAAACTTAGCCAGGGCCTCATTTGATGAAAGGCAGAAGATTGTGATCAAGTGCATATGGGATCAGGGTTGGGGGAGAGGTTGACATTTTTATGGAATAATGATGATTAGTAAAAGCAGACTTCTGAAATTTTTCTGTGACTAGCTCTACAGCCCAGGCTTCATGGTGTCCATAGATTTATCATCTATAGACAGAAATATAACAGAGACTTTCAGCACTAAGGTATCTCATTTCAGGCAAATCCCGTCATAGAGCTGAAAAACCTGTGCACCATGGACAGCAGGAGTCAAACAGGTCACTCAATGCTTTCCATTCTCATGCCATTCCTTGAAGAACCTCAAGACTCAAAAGTTCTAAGAAATGGTATAATGGATTCAGTTTAGCAAAGGAAAAGAGTATCAACAACCTACTAAGGAGTGGCATAAAGAAAGAGAGACACAGCAACTGACAAGATCCTGAATGGAACTCAACTTTTGATGATTTTTCTTTGGGGCAATTTTCTAAAAGTATTTGCATGTGACTTGTACGCCATGGTTGAGGGTAAGACTGGAATCAGAAATATTCCAAGAACGGACTCGTGTTATTTCAAACCCTGATCAAAAACGGAGGTACTGACAATCCCATGAAAAACCCTGTTCACTTAAGACTTCCTGGACTAAAGCACTTTCTGGTCTAAAAAGACTTAGATAGGACTCTGAAATTTGAATGTTTATACCAAATAAACCTCTGAATTGTCTATAAATTGTCTACAAAATATAGGTGTAAAGAAAAATAAATACAGTATTTTTTTCTGTCTTAACTAGAGGCAAAAGGAAATGCTGTATCCTGACTTTAATAGGAGATGAGAATCTCTGTGGGGGGCACAGAGAGAGATAGGAGCCTGAGAGCCAAAGACAGAAGATTGGGTAGCAAAGACAGGGCCAGTTAGCAGGGAGGATAAAGAAACATGGGTATGGCCTGGAAGAAAGAAGAGAGAGAGAGAGAGAGAGAGAGAGAGAGAGATTGTATGTTTGACAAATCAAGGAGCAAAGAGAACCTGACAAGATAGACAAAGAGCATTATCAAGGAGATATTTCCTTGGGACTTACAATATAGTACTTTCAGCCAAAGTTGCTGTGTGAGCCTGAGAGATTTGGAGTTTTTTTAATAATATATATATTATATATCTTTCACTCCAAAATGAATCAGCAGCTGGATCTGAAATCTGCTATGATCTGACTTGGGCTTATTCTTCTTCTGTATACAATGCATGTCTTTAATCAAAGGAAATCCAGACCAGGAGATTTATAGGATTATTTTTTAGCGGCTTTGGAAGACAGTTGCTTGTAAAACATGCCAAGAATGAAGTTTCCAGTGGCAACATTTAACACCATTGTGCTTTATTCCCAGGAGGGCATGTTGGCATGGCTTTAAACATACTGAGCTGCTGTTTCTGAGTCTGTGACAAAATCCAGCATAAGCCTCTCTCTCTGCTTCCTCTGCTTCTCATCCCAGCTCCTAAAAGGATAATCTTAGAGGAGGAGCATAGATACTAAATCGCTTTTCACCCCCAAGGTAGAGTCCTTTTCAAGCCAGAGGAATAATGACAATGAACATATGTTTAGGCAGGATATGCCATTCCTAGGAGTCTCAAGGCACTTTCCAAACTTTGAACATATAGATATACAAACTTTAGATACTGATAGGGGCCACCTCATCCACTACCATCTATATGCAGCTACTTCAAAGGTGAAATCTGTCAGCTGTTCAACAGCTCACAACAACATTTAAGAAAGCTTAAGACAGAAAGTGAAGATTGTGGGCTCGATTCTCAGTTACTTTATTCCTGGGGAAGCCGAGAGGTGCAGAGGAGCATGTGGTTTGGACAGAGACAACCCTTAGGGGAGAATCTATTAATGGACATTATATCCTATTAAGAAGGAGAAGATGGAAGAAGATAAAATATGGGTAGGATCTGATGACAAACAGTCAATGAAAGAGTCCCATTCAGTTACATCATATAATGGCAGAGAGCTAAAAAGTGACATTTTTTAAGTGCTTATATACAAATGCTACAGGTCTAAATACTAAGACAGATGAACTTGACTGCCTTGTATTAAATAAGGATATTTATATAATAGGCATCACAGAAACTTGGAAGAATGAGGATAATCAATGAGATACAGTAATACCAGAGTACAAAATATATCGGAAGTACAGAATAGGTCATACTGCTGAGGGAGTAGCATTAAATGTGAAAGAAAGCATAGAGTCAAAAGAAATAAAAATCTTAAATGAACCAAACTGTGCCATAGAATTTCTATGGATAGTAATTCCATGCTTGAATAATAAGAATATAGCAGTAGGGATATACTACTGACTTACCTGACCAGGATCCTGATAAAGATTGTGAAATGCCGAAAGAGATTAGAAATGCTATACAAATAAAAAAATCAATAATAATGGGGGATTTCAACTATCCCCATATTGACTGGTTACATGTCACCTCTGGACGCGGTGCAGAGATAAAGTTTCTTAACACCTTAAATGACTGCTTCTTGGAGCAGCTAGTCCTGGAATCCACAACAGGAGAGGCAATATTTTATTTAGCCCTAAGTGGAGCACAGGATCTTGTCCAAGATGTGAATATAGCTCAACTGCTTGGTAATAATGATCATAACATAATAAAATGTAACATCCCTGTGGGGCGTACACCAAAGCGTCCTACCATGGTAATATTTAATTTCAGAAATGGGAAATACACAAAAAATGAGGGAGTTAGTTAAACAGAAATTAAAAGGTATAGTGCCAAAAGTGAACTCCCTGCAAGCTGCATGGAAACTTTTAAAGACACCATCATAGAGGTTCAATTTAAAGATATACCCCAAATTAAAAAGCATAGTAAGAGGACCAAAAATGCACCACCATGGCTAAACAACAAAGTAAAAGAAGCAGCTGGAGGCAAAAAGGCATCCTTTAAAAAGTGGAAGTTAAATCCTATTGAGGAAAATAGAAAGGAGCATAAACTCTGGCAAGTGAAGTGTAAAAATATAATTAGGAAGGCCAAAAAAGAATGTGAAGAACAGCTAGCCAAAGACTCAAAAATAACAGCAAAAAAAATGTAAATACATGAGAAGCATGAAGCCTGCTAAACAACAAGTGGGGCCACTGTACATTGAGATCCTACAGGAGCACTCAAGAAAGATAAGGTTATTGAAGAGAAACTAAATGAATTCTTTGCGTCAGTCTTCATGGCTGAGGATGTGAAGGAGATTCCCAAACCTGAGCTATTTTTTTTAGGCGACAAATTTGAGGAACTGTCCCAGATTGAGGTCATTAGAGGAGGTTTTGGAACAAATTGATAAATGAAACAGTAATAAATCACCAGGACCAGAAGGTATTCACCCAAGAGTTCTGAAGCTCAAATGTGAAATTGCAGAACTACTAACTGTGGTATGTAACTTATCATTTAAATCAGCTTCTGTACCAGATGACTGGAGGATAGCTAATGTGACACCAATTTCTTTAAAAAGCTCCACAGGCCATCCTGACAATTACAGGCCAGTAAGGCTAACTTTAGTAACAGATAAATTGGTTGAAACTGTAATAAAAACAGTATTATCAGACTCACAGATGAATATGATTTGTTGGGAAAGAGTCAACATGGTTTTTGTAAAGGGAAATCATGCCTCACCAATCTACTACAATTCTTTGAGGAGGTCAACAAGCATGTAGACCAGTGTAATCCAGTGGATATAGTGTACTTAGATTTTCAGAAAGCCTTTGATAAGGTTCCTCAACAAAGACTCTTAAGCAAAATAAGCTGTCATGATATAAGAGGGAAGGTCATCTCCTGGATCAGTAACTGGTTAAAAGATAGGAAACAAAGGGTAGGAATAAATGGTCATTTTGCAGAATGGAGACAGGTAAATAGTGGTGTTCCCTTGGGGTCTGTACTGGGACCATTACTGTTCAACATAGTCATTAATGAGCTGGAAAAAGATGTAAACAGTGAGGTGGAAAATTTGCAGATGATACAAAACTACTCAAATAGTTAAGCCCAAAGCAGACTGTGAAGAGTTACAAAGGGATCTCACAAAACTGGGTTACTGGGCAACAAAATGTCAGGTGAATTTCAATCTTGATAAATGCAAAATAATGTACACTGAAAAACATAATTCCAACTACACATATAAAATATGAGGTCCAAGTAAGTTGATACCACTCAAGAAAGAGATCTTGGAGTTACTGTAGATAGTTTTATGAAAACATCCACTCAAAGTGCAGTGGCAGTCAAAAAAGCTTACAGAATGTTGTAAGTCATTAGGAAAGGGATAGATAATAAGAAAAAAAATATTGTATTGCCTCTTTATAAATCATTGGTATGCCCACAATTTGAATACTGCATGCAGATCTGGTCACCACACCTCAAAAAAGATATATTGGAATTGGACAAGGTACCGAAAAGGGCAACAAAATGATTTGGGGTATGGAAAACTTTCTATATGAGGAGAGATTAATAAGACTGGGACTTTTCATCTTCTAGCAGAGATGACTTTGGGGGGACATGACAGAGATCTATAAATTCATGATTGCTGTAGAGAAAGTAAAAAAGGAAGTGTTATTTATTCCTTCTCATAACATAAAAACTAAGGGTCACCAAATGAAATTAATAGGCAGCAGGTCTGAAACGAACAAAAGGAAGAGTTTCTTCACACAACGCAAAGTCAACCTGTGGAACTCCTTACTAGAGAATGTTGTGAAGGCCAAGACTATATCAGGGTTCAAAAAAGAATAAGATAAATTCATGGAGGACAGGTCAAACAATGACTATTAGCCAGGTCAGAAGCTAGGCATGGCCGACGGGATGGATCACTCGGTGATTCCCTATGTTATTCATTCCCTCTCATACCTGGCATTGGCTACTGTCAGAAGACAGGCTACTGGGCTAACCCAATACAGCCGTTCTTATGTTATAAGTCTTCAGAAGGTTGGTGAAGCAGAACTCATTCACCCCTTAAGAGAGAGACCTCCATTTTTTCTTCTGTACCTTTAAAAACGATCCTGGGAAAATAACTTCCCCAGTAATAGTGTTGAGGAAATTAATTACATTAATGTAGGAGGTGCTTTAAAATTTAATGAAAGATGGATTAGTAAGTGAACAACAACAACAAAAACTAACCTTTAGAGCTAATGCTGCCGCTCCTCTCCAAGATCCTCTAAACCTTTTCAGTGCCTTGCATGTTGATGAGTTCCAGAGGGGTAGGCATGTTAGTCTGTTTTTAGCAAAACAGCGAGAGTCCTCTGGCACCTTAAATACTAATGGGTTTCTGCCCACGAAAGCTTATGCCCAAATACATTTGTTAGTTTTTAAGGTGCCACAGGGCTGTAGCTATTTTGCTAAATCTTTTCAATGAAACATTTGATGGCTTACTCTTTGATCCCCATCATTTTACAGTAGTTTGCATCCAAGATATCACATTCTTTCCAGTTTGAAATGATGAAGCAGCATATCTGGAAGGAGGACATCTTCTGATATCTGTCCACCTGGGAGTTCATGGATGTAACCCCAACACTGCTGTCACTTCCTTCGAACACACACCCTTATTTAGAAGAACATTTGGCAGTCTTTTTTCAGAAAAAGGTTGTGACATTACCCCTGCCTATTGATTCCATTTACCAACTTTTAGCAGCACTGTGACTGGCACAAAGGAAAACAAAATGTGTTCGTGAAATGGGTTCATTCTGTTTTTATTAAGGAAGCAGAGCATCTTCTGTTTTTTTCATTTTACATTATGACTTTTCTTTTCAATTGGAACAAAAGACGTACACAGACCTGAATGTAATTTAAAGGGATATGGTTCCTAAAGGCCTGAAATTTGGTATAACTTTTTTCTTCTTATGAGCTAGAGCTACTATCTATCTAAGATACATACATGGCTACATGGTGTCTGAGCACCTCACACTCTTTAATGTATTTATCTTTACAACATCCCATGTGGTAGGAAAGTGTTATTACCCCCATTTGTAAAACCGAGACCCATTTGTAAGAAATGAGGCATAGAGAGATGAAATGATTTGCCCAGGTTCACACAGAAAGACTGTGGGGAGAGCAGAGACTTGAACCCAGGTGTCCTGGGTTAGTTGTCCCAACCACTGAACCATCTTTCATCTACACTAGAGAATTCTAGAGAGAACACAATATCTTAGAGCATAAAACTCCTAGGATCTCTTTTTATTGCTAAGTCATTATAAAATATGGTACTCCTTTACCCCTACCTCCTCATTCTTACTTGATGATTTTTCTGTCTCCATTTTTATGCAAAATTTTGACATTTTAGGTTTTGTTTTCCTTTAAAGTGATGGTAACCGCCCTCGAGAAGACAATCAATCCACCACTCCTATTATCTCTGGAAGCTGAACTAACCAAGAGGCAGAAAAGACGGGCAGCTGAGGGGAGTCATAAGAATAACAGAATAAAATAAGCTGCAGTACAAAGGTTGTAATAACATGCTGCTGATAGTCTCTTCTGTTATTACTATCCATCCCTGTCATATTCTCATCAGACTGCAATTAATGCCGATCACATGTCCTGTGCTCTTCCAGTTTTAGAACTCTCTTCCCACTCTCAGCTCATTTATTTCTTTGACGTTACTGAAGTTCTATGTATCTGTGCCTTTTTCTAACTGAAGTTATTATAAAAATAATTCTTTGCCTGGCAGGCAGCATTGGTGAATGTTTATATAAGCAAACAAAGTCCAGAGACTGGGGTTCAAAAGCTGGCTCCACCACTGATTTACTGTGTGACCTTAGCCAAGGCATTTGTTTCTCTTTAGCTCAGTTTCCTCATCTGTTCAATGGGGATAATGGATGTAAACACGTTACATAAATTAAAAGTATTATTATTTATTGTGTGTACCATGGGGACAATAATACTCATTTACCTTATAAAGCATTTTTGTATCCTCAGAAAGAAATTACTGTGGAAGTGCAAAGAATTGTAGCAAATTACTAGATAGCACTTTTCCCTTTGAGGGCCTGAAAGTGCTGTTTAAATATTCATTAATTAAGTCTTACTATAGTCATGCAAGGTAGGTAAAGTAAAAGTACTTACCTACATTTTATTCACTGAAGATATATATCCTAATGGATCACCCTCCTTGGATCAATTCTTTCTTAACATGGCCATGCATTAAGTCTGATAGCTGGTAAGTCCTGTTAATTTACGGGTGCATCACACATACCGCTCAGTTAGCACCTCAGGCTGCCCATTACAGTTTTACAGGAGGTCATTTTTAAATTTAACAGGAAAGGGAGGGATTTGGGAGAATAACTCGCCAAAGAAAATCCAATTAAAATAAAAGAAAATGAGCACTGATGAGAATGTACTGTCAAAAGCACTAAATTGGAAGGTAATTCTGCAGAATATCTGTGGAAAGTTAATTTCAGTTTGTAATTGTGCATATTTGCAATAGACACCTTATCCAATCAGACAACATAAACTTGCCATGTGAACCATAGAATCATAGAATATTAGAGTTGGAAGGGATCTCAGGAGGTCATCTAGTCCAACCCCCTGCTCAAAGCAGGACTATCCTCAGCTTTATCATCCCAGCCAGGGCTTTGTCAAGCCTCAGCTTAAAAACCTCTAAAGATGGAGATTCCACCACGTCCCTAGGTAACCCATTCCAGTGCTTCACCACTCTCCTAGTGAAAAACTTTTTCCTAATGTCCAACCTAGACCTCCCCAACTGCAACTTGAGACCATTTCTCCTTGTTCTGTCATCTGCCACCACCGAGAACAGCCTAGGTTCAGGTTTCAGGTAGTTAAAGGCTAGGTTCAGGTTTCAGGTAGTTAAAGGCTGCTATCAAATCCCCCCTCGTTCTTCTCTATTGCAGATAAAACAAGCCCAGTTTCCTTAGCCTCTCCTCATAAGTCCTGTGCTCCAGCCCCCTAATCATTTTTGTTGCCCTCCACTGGACTCTCTCCAACTTGTCTACATCCTTTTTGCAGTGGGGGGCCCAAAACTGGACACAATACTCTAAATGCGGCCTTACCAATGCTGAATAGAGGGGAATAATCACTTCCCTCAATCTGCTGGCAATGCTCCTCCTAATGCAGCCCAATAAGCTATTAGCCTTCTTTACAACCAGGGCACACTGCTGACTCATATCCAGCTTTTTATCTACTGTTACCCCCAGGTTCTCTTCTGCAGAACTGCTGCCTAGCTCGTCAGACCCCAGTCTATAGCTGTGCATGGGATTCTTCCTTCCTAAGTGGAGGACTCTGCACTTTTCTTTGTTGAACCTCATTAGATTTCTTTTGGCCCAATCCTCCAGTTTGTTTAGGTCCTTCTGTATCCTATCCCTACCGTCCAGGGTATTTACCACTCCCCCCAGCTTAGTGTCAGCCGCAAACTTGCTGAGGGTGCAATCTACCCCATGTTCCAGATCATTAATGAAGATGTTGAACAAAAACAGCCCCAGGACCGACCCCTGGGGCACTCCGCTTGTGACCGGTTGCCAGCTAGACATGGAGCCATTGATCACTACTCGTTGAGCCGTATGCTCTAGCCAGTTCTCTATCCATTTTATAGTCCATTCATCCAACCAACCCATACTTCTTTAACTTGCTGATAAGAATACTGTGAGAGACAGTATCAAAAGCTTTGCTAAAGTCAAGGTATGTCACATCCACCGCCTTCCCTACATCCACAGAGCCAGTCACCTCATCATAGAAAGCAATCAGATTGGTCAGCCATGACTTTCCCTTGGTGAATCTGTGTTGACTGTTCCTGATCACCTTCCTCTTTTCCAAGTGCCTTAAAATGGATTCCTTGAGGACCTGCTCCATGATTTTTCCAGGGATTGAAGTGAGGCTGACCGGTCTGTAGTTCCCTGGATCTTCTTTCCTCCCTTTTTTGAAGATGGACACTATATTTGCTTTTTTCCAGTCCTCAGGGACCCTCCCCCTGTTGTCACGAGTTTTCAAAGATAATAGCCAATGGCTCTGAAATCACCTCAGCGAACTCCCTCAGCACCCTCGGGTGCATTGCATCCGGCCCCATGGACTTGTGGATGTCCAATCCTTCTAAATAGCCTTGGACCTGTTCCTTCAGCACTGCAGGATGTTTGCCTCCTTCCCATTCTGTGCCACCCAGTTAAGCAGTTTGAGAGCTGACCTTCTTTGTGAAGACAGAGGCAAAAACGGCATTGAATACCTCAGCTTTATCCACATCCTCTGTCACTAGGTTGCCTCCCTCATTCTCTAAGGGGCCCACACTTTCCCTAATCTTCCTCTTGTTGGCAACATACCTGTAGAAACCCTTCTTGTTCCCCTTCACGTCCCTTGCCAGCTGCAACTCCAATTGTGCTTCGACCTTCCTGATTTCATTCCTGCACGTTCGAGCAGTATTTTTATAATCCTCCCTAGTCATCTGACCAAGCTTCCACTTCTTGTAAGCTTCTTTTTAAGTTCGCCAAAGACTTCTTTGTTAAGCCAAGCTGGACGCCTACCATATTTGCTATTCTTTCTGCACATCGGGATGGTTTGCTCCTGTGCCCTCAATAAGGTTTCTTTAAAATACAGCCAGCTCTCTTGGATTCCTTTCCCCCTCATATTAGCCTCACAGGGAATCCTGCCCATCAGTTCCCTGAGGGAGTCAAAGTCCGCTTTTCTGAAGTCCATGGTCCATATCCTGCTGTTCTCCTTTCTTCCTTTTGTCAGGATCCTGAACTTGACCATCTCATGGTCACTGTCGCCTAGGTTGCCACCCACTTCTACTTCCCCTACCAAATCTTCCCTGTTTGTGAGCAGCAGGTCAAGAGAAGCACCGCCCCTAGTTGGTTGCTCCAGCACTTGCACCAGGAAGTTGTCCGCAACACTTTCCAAAAACTTCCTGGATTGTTTGTGCTCTGCTGTATTGCTCTTCCAGCAGATGTCAGGGTGATTGAAGTCCCCCATGAGAATCAAGTCCTGTGAACTGGAAACTTTCCTTAGTTGAGTAAAGAAAGCCTCATCTACCTCATCCTCCTGGTCTGGTGGTCTATAACAGACACCCACCACGACATCACCCTTATTGTTCTTGCTTCTAAACTTAACCCAGAGACACTCTACTGGCTTATCTTCAGTTTCATACTGGAGCTCAGAGCAATCATAGTGCTCTCTTACATACAGTCAACTCCTCCACCCCTTTGCCCCTGCCTGTCCTTCCTGAACAGTTTATACCCATCCATGACAGTGCTCCAGTCGTGCGAGTTACTCCACCAAATCTCAGTTATTCCAATCATGTTGTAGTTTCTTGACTGTGCCAGGACTTCCAGTTCCTCCTGCTTGTTTCCCAGGCTTCCTGCATTTGTGTACAGGCACTTGAGATAAGTAGCCGATTGGCCTACTTTCACAGTATGAATCGGGAGGCCTCCCGTGCTGCACCCTCCTCCTTCTGCTTCCTTGTGGTGTCCCTCTTCCCCACTTACCTTCGGGCTTAGGTCTCTGTCCCCCATTGAACCTAGTTTAAAGCCCTTCTCACTAGGTTAGCCAGCCTGTCTGTGAAGATACTCTTCCCTCTTTTCATTAGGTGAATCCTGTCTCTTCCTAGTAATCTTTTTTCCTGGAACAACATCCCATGATCGAAGAATCCAAAGCCCTCTCTTCGACACCACCTGCGTAACCACGCATTTACTTCTGCAATTCGACGGTCCCTACCTGGGCCTTTTCCCTGAACAGGGAGGATGGATGAGAACACCACTTGGGCTTCAAACTCCTTTATCTCTTTTCCCAGAGCCACATAGTCTGCAGTGATCTGCTCAAGATCATTCTTGGCAGTGTCATTGGTGCCCACGTGGAGAAGTAGGAAGGGGTAGTGGTCTGAGGACTTGATAAGTTTTGGCAGTCTCTCCGTCACATCCCTAATCCTAGCTCCAGGCAAGCAGCACACTTCTCTAGTTTCCTGGTCCGGACGGCAGATGGATGACTCTGTCCCCCTTAGGAGGGAGTCCCCGAACACCATCACCCTTCTCTTCCACTTGGGAATGGTGGTCATGGAACCCCTTTCCCTAGGACAATGCATCCCTTGCCTTCTGATCAAACGGGTCTCCTTCTGATCCATTCCCTCCGATGGGTCCTCCAAATCGTTCTCTGCCGTAGTACCTGTGCAGAGAGGATGAAAATGATTCCTTACTTCTATCTGCATGGTGGGCATATAGGTTCTCTTTCTTCGGGAGGTCACATGCTGCCTATTTTCTTCCGCGTGAAACAGTCAAAACAGCTCAAACTGTGAATCTCAAACAATGGAATAAATACTCACAGCACATATACTTTCAATCAGTTTCCATAGGTTCAGGTAAAACACTGATGGAGTGATTTTGAAACAAAATGGTGGAAATTGTGAGATGTTCACATACCATGAAGGGACAGAACAAAAGGCAAAAAAATGTTTAAATAAATTGTTTCTATTAGTTCTCTCAAATCTAGTGCTGGATGATTATAACTCCCACAGTAGAGAAGAGAAATATAGGTAATATCTTTGATAGCGTGCATATGGCCAATTAGAACTTTATATCTCACTTTCTCACAGCCAGCCTTGCAGAGACTTTAGGAATGTCTCACTGAAAAAAAGAGCTCTGTTATTCCATATATGATTTACCATCTGCTTTCAGAAGCGGCCTCAGATGGAGCTAAAAGAGAGCTATATTGTTTCGATACATTAGGCAGTTTGACCTCTTCAGATTAATGTCAAAAGTATTGGCATAAATCTTTGAAAGCGTAGTGAAGAAGAGAGGCTTGCAATGAACTAGGCAGCATTGTGTCAACATGCTTTCCAGCACTATGTACTATCAAACATGCTAGGAATGCATAATGACAATTGGAATTTTCCCCTATTTATTCTAAAGAAACATGGCCAGTCTGGTTGTTTTGCACTGACTTATTGCATGCAATTCTGTAAATATCTCAATACCACAAGTATGCAGGGAAAATTGCAATCAAATTAAAAGAACTTTTTGTTCATGTTTTTTAAAAAGAAGTATTTTTAAAAGTGAAAAGCATAAAGAATATCCCTTACTACCACTCTGGGATGAGAAAGTCTCTTTACACTTAGCTTTTAAAACCATTCTGATTTATAATTTCCTACCATACCAGAAAAAAATTGTATTTTTCACTATCCATTGCATTGTAAAGAAGGAATGTTAATTATACTTTTTGTACTTGCAATAGCAGGACAATCTTAATTCCATCTACCCTGAAAATATGCTCCAACCACAAATATTTGAAAGCAGTTGAACACCTGTGAGTCAGGCAAGCATAACACGGTGAATGCCAAGAGCCAGAATTGTCCTTATTTGGTTCTTGGGTGTGAAATGTGTCCAGGGCATTATCAGACTGGTCACTTGACGTGAAAAAAGGTATTCACAAGTCTGTCTGTTACAGACATATAGTGGCCTTTGGATCAGGCCCATACTAAGGATCAAATTATCCGTTGGTGTAAATGGGCAACACTCAGTTAAAGACAATGCAGCAGTGGTCTGTATCATATAAGCTATCTTCTGTTTAGAGCTGGCCAGAAGATAATAATTCCATTTCATGACAACTTTCAAGGTTTCAGAAACCAAACCTTTTGAACGTTTTCACAAATTGGAATTGTGTTGAAACATCCTTTTTTCATCAAAAAGGTCTGTTTTTTATTCATCTTCTTTCTCTCTCACTCTCTCTCTCATCGAAGGAACTAGACCTGGATCCCTGAAACCTTCTGGTCAAAAACTTAGTTGAAATCAATACATCTCTATGAAATAATTTTAGCTTCAAGTTTCAACAAAACAACATAATTCAAAGGAAATACATTTTAAAATGCTCTGACCAACTCTAATCAGATTCACAAGTTAAGGATGACCCTGAGCCAGGATGTATGTACTATAGTACTCCTGTCCCCATCTATAATGATACATATAAAACACTGGGAGACACATTTTCCTCTCACAATCTGAGGATGTAATTTTGCATCCATAACAATTTACAGGAATAATTTACATAAGTTAGGGATAGGGTTTCAAAGCCATATATGCACCTAAAGCAGCATGTGGGGGCACAAGCTCACCATATAAACATGTATGACATTTTCAGAAGGATGGTTCTGAGCTGTGCAAGACATGGAAATAAGGTGAACATTTTTAACAGTGAAAATAATTAGCCATTGGAACAATTTAATTCTCCATCACTGACAATTTTTAAATCAAGATGGGAATTTTTTTCTAAAATAAATTATTTTGGAGGAAATTCTCTGGCCTGTCTTATACAGGTGGGCAGACTGGATGATCACAATGCCCCTGGAATCTATGAATATGCAGGTTCTAAGTACTTAATTGTTCCTACAAATCAGGTACTTAGATGTCTAAAGGACCTACACTTCACCCTCAGTTATTTACACTTGCATGATTGTGGGTCCAGATCTTCCTGTATTGTCATTTATATGGTTTCCATCACCATCAATAGCTGACAGGCTCACAAACATTAGCAAATTTGCCCTTAGAACATTGCTGTGAAGTAAGGGAACATTAACCCCATTTTGCAGATGAGAATCTGAGGCATAGAAAGATAGAATGACTTGCTGATGGGTCACTCAGGAGGTCTGCAACCAAGAACCGAACCCAGGTTTCCTGTATCCCATTCCAGTTCCTGGACCATGAGACCATTCTTCCTCCCAAGGATCCTTGGGAAACACGAAGCTGACAATTAGACCTTATATGTCCTGTGTATATACTTTCTTTTTTCTTCAGAGAAAGTTCCTTGAAACTCCAATCAAGATTTCCGTGCAGACCCATCCCACTCCCTATGGAGTTATTCTGTATCCTGAAATCCTAATTTATTGAATGTGAAAGGATCCCCAATAAAGACTCATGAAAAGTTGTGTTGCCATCATACGCAATATAATATTTTGCTGTGCTGATGCGATGTTATATGAATCCATTATGTAAGATAAATTCTTAAAGCTTGTTACTCTTTCTTCTCCGTTTTAACTTGTTTGACTCTAAGTAGAATTCATTGAGACTAATTCTGTGTAAAGTTACTTATGTACATGTATGCATGAGTGGGACCTTAGATTGTCAGTTCTCTGGGACAGGAAATTTGCTTATCTATGTCTGTATGTAAACGTATATATGCCTGTATGTAAATTTACCTAGGTCTCCTCTATGACCTTATTCAAAGCCTACTGAAGTCAATAAAAAACCTCCTATTGACTTTAATGTGTTTCAGACCATTAGTATCAAATAACAATAATTATGGCACGCATAATAATACCACCATAAGAATGTCACTTTATCGCATTTTTGGCTTTTTTCTTGGTCAGGCAACTGAGTAGTGAAAAGTAATATGGACTTAAATATAGTTTTTTTCTACCTGTTCCAGTATTTAAAAGGGAACAATCTGAGCCAACACCATCCTGGAAGTGCAGCACTAGGGAGAAAACAAACAAACAAACAATCAGAAACCTCAATGAGAATTCCAGAAAGTGCAATATGATAAATAGACAAAGTATTATGTTACTATGTTTTAAGAAGGGAAAAAATGCTATTAGTACCAACCAGAATTTTTAATATCTATATAGGCTTTTTACTCAGATCTTTAGGCTTTGGTACTCTGTAGTAAATGGTTGAGCTCAGTAATGCTGTGGTCTAGAGTGTTGAAATATTTATCTGTGGAATGGCCCAGCTTGCTAGTAATGAGAATAGATTGATGATTTCGGAAATGTGTATTAGGTCATTTCTGGTTTTACCTATTCATCATTTGTCGCTGTTGGACTCTTCATGCTGTAGTACGTGGAATACGGAAAACATTCTGTAAGGAGAAATTGGGCAAAAAATGAACTTTCCAGTTCAGGAGTTTTGTCCCTCATACATCTGTGGTATTTTATCTGAAATGGCTCAGTGGCAAGGAGAAATCTGGAAAGTAGTAATACTGAAAGAGACCTAAGGGTGACACAGGGAGAGCAGTCTGATCATGAGTTTCCAGTGCAATATGTTGGTGAACAAGACTGATGCAAATCTGAGGCTGCATAAGGAGAGAAAGCTTGTGACAGAGCAGAGAGATAAGAGCCCTTCCCTGTATGGCTCTGGTTCAAACACAACTGAAATAATGTTTTTCATTCTGGGCCCTTCATTACCAAATTCAATTTAATAATTTAATAATTCTTTTTAATTTTGAGAATAGAATCGGTGTAAGGATTGACTGCAAGGGTTTCTTTCTCAAGAAAATGCAAATTGCAGCCACCTGAGATTCTGAGACTACTGTGTCTTGGGGCACTTCAACCCTGGCATATAGAAGCCAGAGTTTGCATCCCTGAATAGGGCTCCACCAGAGAAATGTTGATTTAAATTGAGGTTGGGTCTTCCTAGAGGCCCAGCCAGGATGTGCTGATTTATGTCTCCTTGGTCCGTATCGAGGTCAACCTTTTAGGGTTTAGCCGACCAGCTGAAGGCCTCCCTGCAGAGGGAAATTTGTGAATTCCTTACTCTGCAACAACCTCCTCTCCAGATGAACTTTCTGCCATGGCATAAATAGGCATAGTCCAGGAATAATCTACCCCTACGACAGCTAAATATGTGTCTTATATCTTCTGATAGTGTATTTAGTGCAAGTCAATGTAGCAATGCCACTTTACACTAGCTGGGGATATGGCTTTGTGTATATAGGTTGGCCAAAGTGCAACTCATGAAGGCTATGGTAACATTCTGCAAGTATTTGAAGGCTGTAAACACCAAGGCAGGAGATAAATTATTTAGGGTGGCAAAAGGAGCCATAATTAGGAGTGATGGGATGAAATTAAGAGAGGAATAATTTTCTGACAGTAAGATGTATTACACTGTGGAAAATCAGTCTTTCAGGGGACACTCTATCACTCTATATGTTAAAATTTATACTGGACAATGCACTAGTAAATATACAACATGAATCAACCCTGAATTGTCTAGGACACAGACTAGATATCAGAGGCCTCTAACAAGGTCAAAAAAGTTCTAAAAGTGAGAAAAATTGGTAAAATCAATCAATCAGTCAGTCAATAACCTTTACTTCCCTTAAAAGGAATATATTTTTTCTTCTTGCCTTGACATTTTGGTGTAAGTTAAAAGCCTTTTTTACACAAAAGTTGATTTTCTTGTAGAAAAAACTCACTTGTTTTTTGTGCCAATGGCAAATTTCTGCCTCTGCACAAATGCAAAAGTATTGTGTCTGTGGGCAGCTTATGAAAAATTTCACAAACTCAAGTCAACACTTTTTTCACTTTGAACACTAACAAAGCAAACAAATCTAGTTAATTTGCTGCACTCTAAAGAAGATTCCCCTTTTTTGTAGTGATTGAACTAGATTTTCTTCGATGGTTTGGACCTACATATATGGTGGATGTTCAGTTCTGACAAGGCCACAGCCAACAAGATGCAATACTGTATTTGTTCCTGTAGAGATGTGCTTGTAGAAGAGATGCTTCCTAGCATGGGACAGCATTGTGTGAATTGGGAGATGTGCCCTACATCAGATCTAACATGGCTGCTCCCAGCTGCACACCTGGGAATCACTCCCATCTGTGTTATTAAAGTTCTATTCCTTACTCATTCAATAGTTTATTCTTTAATGAACCCTCAAGATCATTACAGTTCCATCATCTGAAGCCACTATCAAAGCTAAGATACTGAATAAGATGGTCCAGTGATCTGGGTACCAGAGATCAGATGCTTATGCATTCCTTATCCAAACTATCTGAACCATGTTGCTGTGCAGAATTGGGCTGGGAATTTCATAAGACCAACTTCCTTTTTGAGACTTCCAACTGCTCCTTCTTCCAGTTGGGTTGCAAACAGTAAAAGACTATCCCCACAAGAGTACCTCAGCACTTCTACTTCTAATTCCAGGCAGGAACAAAGGGAAAAACAGTTAACTTTATCTATTATGCTTAAAGTTTTGGGTTGGGTTTTGTTCATGTGATGGCTGAAGAATAAAGTTATTTCTTATTTTATCTGTAATAGTTTTGAACTGTTCTCAATTTATTCTATCTTCAGTTTGTTTCCTTCCTTCACTAGGTTGTCTGTGAGTCCATGAAATGCAAATGCAAAATAAACTCTACTAGTGCAGAAAAAGGCATATTTGGTTGCTGTGGAATCACAAAGGCAAATTAAGAGAAATGAAAACATGAAAAACAAATGTGCCCACCAGAGATCTCTGTGCCGACAATATGAGATCATAAGCCTCAGGGAGACAACTCCAGGATCACATAAATAGATTGTTTTACAGAGCACAGTACCTGAGTAAGTGCCAGGAAGGAAGAAGCCTAATGGATTGATCTCGTGAAAGAGAAATGAATCCACCTGAATCAGGAAACATACAAAATTACAAGAAATGCAACAATGAGAGCATTCGAAGTAGTTTGGCAACAAATTGTTCTTGCCCACTGAGGGGGTGAGAGGCAGACAAGCCCTAAAAATCCAGCAGCTGTTACTAACCTCCACTTTCCTTTACACATAGTCTACCTGGTCAAATTCACCTGTCAGTTACATCCAGGCATATTTAAAGTAAGGTCATGTAAAACTGGCTTGCTCGAATGTTTCTGAGAAGCAAGCACAGGAGAGGCATGAACAGGCCAAAACGAGTTCACTTAATGGGCCAGATTCTCTGTGTGGCCACTTTGTGCTGCAATGGCAGAGCAAACTGACCCTAAAGCCAATATAGCCAGTTCCTGGAGGTACAGAGAAGGCACAAAAAGTCTTTAGCCACTCCCTCTGCCTGTTACGGGCATTGCAGAGAAAAGGAGGTGGTGCAGATTCCCCTGCACTATGGACATCCTGAACTGTGTTTTCAGTTCTTTAGGGCTATTTCAGCCTAACATAAGTTCACATTAAACTGAGTGAGAGTTGCATCTATTCAGTCTCTTTCAGGATAAGGCCCTTACATTATTAGTTCTTGTGGCAAAAAGAAATATTATATGTATAGAACAAGAAATGTCATGAGAAGTGAGAAGTTCTCAACCATGACAGTTAGGGCCTTATCCATCAGCACTTACCTGACATGCACTTCTGGCTGTAGTTCACACAATAATAACCATGCAGTGTGCAAAGGAAGGTTAAAGCACCATTACACTCCCCTGATCCTGCTGTAGCTGAATGTAGGTCCCATCTCTTTGCTCCATATCAGACTAGCCTAGGGGCATTGAATTGTATTGAATGCAAACAGCCCCAGGACACAGAAAATACAGCCAAGTATTTGCATGGCACAGGTAAGTCTGTTTCCCGATTCTTTAGTGGCTAGTGATCATTATAGATTTCCAATTAATTCTGATTTAAAGAGCTGAGGGATTGTAAGGTTCTAGTCCCAGCATCAGGCACAACAGAATCAAAGTTATTAAGTTCAATATCTGTGTGAGAACCCCGGTATGTACAACAAAGACACTCACACCTAGGGCAAAGCAAAGCTTTAACCATTTTTATAGTTTTATTAACTTAATTAGTAAAGAAAGAAAAGCTCCGATCCACATAAACAGATAGCAAAATTATAGAGTTAAGGTGATATCTTGTACCATTCCTCACACATATACTCATATATTCACACCCTTCCTTGGGAATCTGGTCACAAGTGACAAAGGTCCAGCCCTGTCCCTGGCATGCCAAATGAGTCCAATGGTCCAGATCTTTCTCTCTCACATGGTGGTCTGGTCTGTTATAGGACCTAGGGCTGTCATGAATCTTCTTTCAAATGCCCAGCCTCCCTTGTCCATATCTAACTTCCTGATGCTGGGGTACCTTTATCTTCGAAGGTAATATAGTAATGACTGCAACTAATTATCATATACTTTAATTTGTTGCCAAGTCAAGTTAATGGCTAAGCAACACTTTTATACTAAAATATCCAAACTTAGTATTAATTCAATGTTCTTGCAGCTACCTGGTATAAACTTCCCCCTTAAACATACCCTTCCCAGTTTTCCAAAACTCAGGTAGACAGTCGGGCCACTTATATTACCAAAGTTCACAGGCCTCAAAGCCTTATGCTAACTACTTAGCTAACGTTTTACAGGATAAAATCCTGCAGGTTCCTTTTTGTTACTGCTGAGTAAAACAAAATGCTAAAGCTAGCTCTGTGGGCTACAAGTCCATGCTACACTGGCAGCAGAAAGGACACAGGTATAATTGCCCCCATATGCGCTCTATGCCATTGGCAGATCCTCCTTGTAGTGAGGTGATCAGGGACATAAGAGTTGTCACCAGTTTCCATCAGCAAGGAGACACAAAATATCTGCACTGCACTGGGGAATACATACCAAAACATCAATCAAAACTATTTGAGATTCAAAAGCAAATGCTGGATAAACTCTGACGGAAACAAAATTAATGGTTTGAGCATTTCAGATGCATTTTGGTAACTCTTTAGAGCATTCAGTGTTTGGTGCTTTTTGTTTTACTGGCTTGAAACATTAGAATAAGCATTCGTAAGCAATATTAAAACACGTCAGTCTGCAGTGTTTCAATGCACAATACTTGATTTTATACCACTGGCACAATAGACTCTCTTGATTACACCAGTGTCTAGCTCTAAATGATAACAACCTAAAAGCTATCTATCTCTTGTAGTGCCTCTTCGAGCAAAGCTTTCATTAAGGCCAATGAGGCTTTTCCCAGGAGAATAGAAATTGGGCCCATATTTTGGATTTTTGAGGGTTGTTAGCATGGAAGTTTCTGCAGTTATTCATTTTACCCTTGCTTCTCTAAGTAAAAAAATATTTTACCTTCTGAGGCCACCAGTATATGGTGGGTGAAGAACACCAGGATTAATTTATGCAGCACAAGAGAAACATGCCTTTCATAAGAGTGCCTCATGATAAATCTCTAGGTCATACAGGTGATGGCGTTTGCTCTAGTTTTTATGAAGTCAGATAGTGATTTATTCTCTCTCTCTCTCTCTCTCTCTCTCTCTCTTTATTTATTTATTTATTTATTTATTATTGGGGATTTATTAGGGATGGCCAGAAAGAAAGATTTTCATTTCATGAAACATTTGGAGGTTCTGGCATTTATTTTTGTTCTGCATCACAACAAAAACAAGATCTATCAAAAGTTTTCTCAAAAAACTTGAGCAAGAGCAAGAAAAGAGAAGAGAATGTCCTAACCACTGGACTATTGGCTATTCTGGGGTATCTCTCTCTTTCTTTGCCTCCCCCACTGGACTCAAGAAACCTTCCTGAAAAATCAGCATTTTCCAACAACAAATATTTCATTGAAAAATTCCTGACTTGTTCTACTTATTAGCTACTAAAAGAAGAGTAAACAAGAGTAGGCATGTCTCTAGGGAAGGAGTACTGTGCTAGTTATATTAAAAGTCGGAGCGGGACTGCTGCATTCTATTTCTCCCTATGTTACTGACTCCCTGTATGACATTCAGAAAGTCAGTTATCTATTTCTCTGCTTCTCAGTCCAGTCATCTGCAATATGGGAATAACAACACTCATTCCAAAGGTTTCCTTTATTACATCAAAATGATGCCTGCCCCCATGGAGATGCCAGGAACATTTGCTTCTTGATACACCCAATGTTTGGCTCTCATGGATCTGGTGCAGAATGGGGTGGTCCAGGGGAAGTACATATAAGAAGGGCTCCAACACAGTGCTTTTCCTTATCATCGGCAAGACTATTCTGAGAAAGATACTAGCTAGAACATTTTGAAGGTATGTCGAAGTCTGCTGCCAAGCACTGGTACCTGATCATTGCACTTTCTCCCCTCTTCACTCTGGTGAATAAAAAAAGATAATAAAAAAAGATTAGTAATTGTATAAACAATCTCCACTGTTCAGGGGCCACACACAATCCACATGACAGTGTGTATTTTATCTTTACATTTACAAATGTTAGGGGCATAGGTAGGGCCTACACTCCTAAGCTACATAGAGATATATTTGGTAACCATGAAAACCAGTGTAACACAAACACACAAATCCCAAACTTATAGACAATTTGAGATGGATAGCACTTACAAAGACTCCTAGTCTGTTCTTTCACCCTTCCTGCTTCTGCTGAAGGATTGCTCTGTAGGTTCAAGATGCTTTTGGGGGTTTTTTAATTGTCTTCCCGAGTTTGCAGAAAGGCCATAATGCTATCTCTAAGAGGCCTGATCTGCCTCTGTCATGTCACTCAGAATCCTGTAGACCACACAACTCCACAACCACAGAACTCAGTTTTTCAAGTTCAAGCTATGAGTTCAGCATTTATAGCATGGAATTTGCCATTTTGCTTTAGCCAACCACCTGACATTTTTTTTCCTACCTATCCGACTGGGAGCTGCCTACAGCCACCTCTTCTGCTGCATCTTTCCATAGGAGAGATACTTAGATGGATTACAGGACATGCCACCTGCACTGTATCGGAACCAGACACCAGGGGCCAAGGAGCCAGTGCTGGAGTCCAGCTTGCAGCCAGGGAGTGGGGATGGGATTGGGTGTCAGAAATGTAGGCTAGCCAGCAGGGCTGCCTGAAAAACAGTGCAGAAACCCAGGCCTGGAGAGCCAATGAATCTGGCTACAATTTCTTCACTTCCCCAGCACAAATGGGAGCCAAGAGGTTCTGTCAGGACACCCGGACAACCTTTTTCTGGAGAATGCAACAAAAAACACAAAACAAAACCCATCACTGAAATAATCTTCACTGAAAATAAGTATTAATGAATTTTACATCCATTAGTCTCTTCAAGTATGTGTCATAGCTGCATGGATGTTTGGGGCTGATTGGACTGAAAATTAAGGTTATTTTTATGGAGCTAGAATACATTAACATTGCCAAGGAATTTAGAGGTGCTTACTGAAGAATTTGGTCCCATTGTAACATGGTTTTCATGAGGCCCTGCTTATGATGCATCCTTCAGGGCTTTGTCAGATTTCAAATGATTCAGGACATATGGTGTCCCCCAGAAGACTATTGCACCATTCATTATTACGAAATTGATCTGGACATGTGGGTGAATGACAGAGAGACACAGGAATGGATTTAAGAAGCAAGCTGCAATTTTATTAATTTTAAAATGGGCACTCAATATCAGTGCGGCTGAGGTGGATTGGGTGAGGCTGCCTGAATCCCATCCCAACTTACCCCCTGTATGGCTTATGCCAGTAGGGTCACCCTGCTATTTTTAGCGTACTAGCGTGAGCACAGCTAATACGTCTGCCTACCCATGCTGGGAAGCACCCTCACGGTTGCTGTGTAGATGATACCCTAAGTCCAGTGCGGGTTTACAGAGCTTCCACCATATAACCAATAACTCAGGGTTGACACTCTTAAGCCTAGCCCTTAGGACTCAGCTCACCTCTGAATCTGCTCGCCATCCCCACCATGAGAGGGGGTTAGAGGGTACCAAGGGGGACCTTATTCTGCAAAGACTTCAGGCCTCTTTCTCCTTACAAGCCAAAGATCCACCTGCTATATCCCAGCCTTATTTACCTCTGGCCACTGGCCCTTTTAGCCTTTACTGCACTGGACACTGGCCACAAATTGCAATGAACTAATTATTTCTATATGTCTCCTAATATTAAAGTTCCTGGTCTTACCCTGTGCCTCCACGTTTCAAGGGACATGGACAAGCCTTCGGGATCCCTGCCAATTTGGCCCAAGAGGAAAAAGTATCCTTCCTGGTCCCCCAAATAGACCTGCGGTATCCTGGAAACATGTTTCAAAATACTCTCACTGCAGGGATGGAGAAAGGACAAGGCAGCAATTACAGCAAGTTGCCCCCCAGTGTCAGGAATCAGGGCCTGCAGCACAGCCAGACCCTGGACAATCGAATGAATGCAGCTGGCCTGTATTAGGCTGCCTGACTGGCCACAAGAATTGGTTAGCAACATCAGCAGACAGGCTCCTAAGCCCAGCAGCAGTTCAGCAGTCTTCAAAGCCATTGCCCAGGGCAGTGATTGCGCCTGTGCCTGCTTGCTCCCAATCCTACTTCTGCCTTGGCCTCAGCCTTGTCCCACTCCAGATAACCCATTTGTGGCCTGATTCCTAACTGCTGACTCTGACTCTGACCCTGGGTTCCCCTTCCTGACTATTGACTCCTGCTCTAACAACTGGACACAACTGCCCATATTGTAGTCTTTGACACCCAGGTGCTTTGAACTGTCCTTTATAATTTCACCTCATCATTCATCCTAGTTTTGCCCTTTTGACCACACTAAACAACTTTCTTCTTTTGAGGCATAGGTGAGACCTCCTTAAAAGAAATACCTTGAGAATATATTAGTACTGTTCCTTTAATTATTGCATTAGTTACCTAAATATCTTTACAAACCTGTTCCTGACTGCCTAAGCAGAATTGTCAGTCAACAAGCTAACTTCCCATTGGTTAGAAAGCTGTAGAGAAGATCTACAGTCACAGAAGAGAGCAGATGTATTTAGTTTCACTTTAGCAGCAAGAATTAAAACAAATGGTCTTTTGATATAAGAAGTTGTGTGAATCCTCTACTGCTTTTCATGTTATGCTAAAACATCGCTTTACAACCCTAGTTCTAGTCTGGGGGGAAAGCTCTGCTTTTGGTTTCAGTGAAACCCATGCAATTTTTTGATTTTGGCTGTGGTTTGCTCTGTTTTTTTGTTTGGGGTTTTTTTGGGAGTGGGGTGCGGGGGGCAGGGAATTTCATCCAAACTTCAGACAGATTGGTTTCAGGGCTATGAACTGATACTTTGAAAAAACATTTGCCAAATGCCCTGTGAAATGAACCTGTTGAATTCTCCACCACTCTGATATTTCTCCTCTAAATGGGAAAACTGATAATAAGGGTTCTCACAGAAGTAACTTTAGATGAGGGCTAGTACAAATTTGGGGTTAATAATTAACCATGAGAAATAAAGACGTGTGATCCCCGGGTTTGAGTATTCATCACTGTGTCTCATCTGTGATTAAAACTACAGAGAAAAGAGGATCTGATGGAAGGCCAGAGAATTTTTATTTCCCAGGTTTGGAAATAGTTGGAAATCAATATAATCTCCCTTTATTTTACTAATTTCTTTATTGGCAGTATAGTAAAGATCTATATACTGGCAGAATATGTTTTTATGCATCGAGAAGGTGTTGTGTTGCAGATTTTGCAGTTCATACACATGGTCTTTCTTAACCTCTTTCTCAGTGACACAAAACCCACACTTTTTTTCATTGCCTTTGATCATAGTGTGGGTGAAATTGTCCAGAAAAGAAAAAAGGACACTGAAGATTTGATGAGGCTTCCACCTCCAACACTGCATGACTCCTACTTGCAAGTATAAATTTGCTTCCAATTCTATTTTGCATGTTAAACAGTGACTGACAATGATGGTTGCTGATAACAGGCAATGTAATGGGAGGAAAAAGAATATGCTGATTTAGTGACAGCTGACAAGATAGATTATATTTCAACCAGAACTCTGATGTCACTGCCTAACTGTTAACTTCCAAGATGCTAATATGCCTTATCATGTATGCTTTATCTGTTCTAAAATCAAGATTTCCAATGGTAATGTTTCTCATTATGTATATAAATATAAAATTCTTAAATGGGACACAAGCAATGTATAGGTCCTCTGGACGGTGAATTTTACATTCAGGATCACTACTTAACAGAGACAGCAGGAATATATTTTGGGAACATCCAAAGTAATTTAAACATGAATCTCAAATTTTTTGATATCTTCAAACCTTTGAATTCTGTTTATCAGTAGGCACTAGGAAACCTCAAAAGGTCTAGAGGTTAATTTCAGGTTAGCATTCTGATTGCATATAGCTTCTTACCTACACTATTGGATCTACAAAATTGGGACCTGTGTGAAGTGCTGAGTACTGTAAGTTCCCCCTGGTTTCCAGGAGGCTTTGATACTCTCAAGAGATACTCATAAAATACAGCCCTTGGATGAAATATTTTGTAAAGATGAGAAGTTTGAATCTTCTTGTCAGAATGGGAGTACCACAGAAACAGCCATTCTTGTGGTATTTCAGCTGTGTGACAATTAAAAATTATAATTGAAAAGTAAATCTGAATCTTTGAACCCTCAAACAAGTTTCAGTTCAGTTTGGTTTTGGCTTGATTATTTATTTAGCTCAACAGGGACATCTCTCCCAATTTATAACACTGCCCCTTTAAAAGTACCTCAGAAGACACAATTTGAATAGCATTTCATCCAATCACTACGCAAATCCCGTGTTCACCTACACAGTGGTTTGGAAAACATTTCACATCCATGATGTGTTTAAATTGGAGAATTACATCCCACCAATTCTAGTGGAATCATATTTGTAAATTTCATTTTTTTTTTTTAAGTATAGGTATTTTAGGGACTTCAGAATACCTCAGGTTGGTTCAAATTTTGAATGAAGGCTTCTTCTTCTTCTTCTTCTTCTTCTTCTTCTTCTTCTTCTTCACTACACTATATTCTCCAATTTCCATCATTTAAAAAAAGCCATGTGTTAATTTCACCTAGAAATTTCTGTTTTCTGAAAGTACATAATAATGTTCACAGGCTAGGGCTTGAAATGCTCAGAACCCTTGTGGACGGATTCTGGGACCCTTCCTCACACTGGTGACTTCAGTGAGATTTCTGAAATAGGAAGCAGAGTATGAGTTATACTATGGGGCCCATGAGTTATAAAAATAGTGTGGGGGAATATTGATACAAGAAGTTCCATTTATTCTGGAGCTATGTTGTGCTGCTTCTTCTTCTTTTATTATTTATTTATATTTTGATAGTACCTAGAAGCCTAAGTCATGGACCAGGACCCCACTATGCTAGATTCTGTACCAACACAGAATAAAAAAGACAGTCGCTGCCCCAAAAGAGATTATAATCTAAATATAAGATAAGACAAGCAGATATAGATGATGAAGGAATACAAGGAAACAAGTATTGGTCAGCACGATAGGCAGTGGTCATAGGACATCATCAGACAAACTATTGTTCTGTTTTCTTTGTCGGAATCACAGCAATGGAGAGTTTTAAAGTAAGGAGATGAAGGAGGATAACAAATTAGCTTTGCAGATGTTTATAGGGAGCTTCTTCCAAACATGGATGCAGCCCAGGAAAAAGCACGAGCTATATCCTGGAGGCAACAATCCTGCTCTAGCAGGGAGATGGACTGAATGATCTAATAAATCTTTTCTCTTTCTAAGTTCTATGATTCCTCTGTTGTGTGTGTTTTGTTTTGTTTTTGGGGTTTTTTTGGCTGAATGCATAGCACACGTTATGAGGTTCTTACGAGAATACTAATTAGTGCTCTTGCATGATTTAATTAACAGTAATGAAGTAAGATTGCCACAATGAATATATTTTCGTGAGATTAAGTCAATCTTCCATTTATTTTGAAATGTATGAAGATTTGTTAATTTCTTCCTGCCTACTAGACTTACATGTGTGAAATCACACTTATAAAAGATGTGGAAGGAGAGATCCAGCCAGCTTTTCTGAATAGTGGATGGAGATCTTTATCTACACATTCAGATCCTGAGAATTTATTTGCCACACTTAATTCATTTACAGGGAATAAAACATGAAACCACAGTGGTATCCTGTACATGAGATCTGTTTGTTCAGCACAATCATTACTCTGTTACTGAAGCATAATGAAGAATAAGAAATCTAAGCCAGACATACAACAACATTCGTCTGTCTTTTATCAAGCTGGGTGTCCGTGGCTCTTTGAACCTTGAGCTTTCAGTAAAAACAGTCTCAGCAATGCAGTTGCAATGTGTAATTTTTTATGAGATTTCAGTGCTGATTGCTTTAACATTATCAAGAAAAAGAGCACTAAAAAGACAGTTTAAAAGACAAACAAAGTTGTGATGTTAGACGAATACCTGCTATTTATTATCCCCCGCTGTAAACAAAGACATAGGTCCCAGCTTCTTTCTTCTTGAAAACATAAGTGTTTTGCTCAAATGTCTTTAAATTACTGATGTAGCAGATGCTGCATTGTCTCCTCACAGTATTACAGCAACATATATGAGTAGAATTCCATTAGCAATTGGTAACAATTTGACATTTCTGAGATGCTTTGGGTTCTGACTCCCCATGAATGAAGTATGGATTGGCGAGCTAATTTAGACACAATTAGAAACACATAGCCCTTTACACCCACCCTAACCCTCATTTTAAACTGGAACCAAATGTGAATTGAACCTTTTTTGAAGACATTGGTTAATTTTTAAAAAATTCTATTTCACTTTTTAGAATGGATGTTTAGCCTGACATCAACAGCAGAAATATCACAAAAGAGGATGGTCTTCAGAGAGTTCAGTTCTCAGGATGTTGAGATATGCATCTAAAATGAATCAGAGCTCTGACCCTTTTTAGATTTTCCCATCTCTAGCATGGACATATACTTTCTTCCATTCCCATTCTTTGGTTAAGAGCCTAGGAATTGTCATACTGGATCAAACCAGTGGTCTATCTAGTCCAGAATGCCGTGTCCATCAATGACCAATACCAGCTGCTTCTAAGGAAGACCTTGGAAACCCTGCAGTATGATGTTATGGAATAATTTTCCCATGAGGAAAGTTTATTCCTAACTCTGATCAGTTAAAGGTTGGCTTATCTGGTAAATCATGAGAGTTTATATCCTCTCCAAAAGGGTTGCCATTCAACAGTTTATCATACGTTTCTCCTTAGATTGATATTCCCCTCTTTTGTGAAAAAAGGTGATATCATAAATCCTTACACAGCATTGCTCACTAGGTGATGATTTCCCACACAAAAATGTGATTATTATCACAGATTCATCTTCCTGATGGATAACATCTTCATCTGAAAATAATGTAAAAGAATCCTCTGAAAAGATACATTTTGTTTGCCAAAGTATACTCTTAAATGATTAATCTTTTTTCCCCCATAAGCATAGCTGATATGATTATGAATTATATTGTCACCACAAAGGAATTGCCTGAAAAAAATCTGTAGCATTATAGTAAAAATGTCTTTTTTTTTTTTTTCTTTTAACCTAGAAGCTGTTTTGGGGTTTTACAGCATTGGCCTCTATCTATTTCAGTGGTTCAGATCAGGATTTATGAAGCACCCATTCAATAGTGCAGTTCTCCAGGTGAAATCTTTTTCCATATGTGGAAAGTGACCAACCACTCTGATGATATCCAATGTTACTCAGTTGAATATGGAAAAAATATATGCTGATGACATTAACACTTTGGAGAGACTATTGGAGGGTGATTGACCAGATAACCCAGTACAGCAGCCTTAAGGTGAAACAAAAGATCTTTAGCTGCTGGTTCAATTCAAATTGGGATCACTCATGCTTTCTAGAGTGATGATGGAGATACGGGCATAGCATTAACACTTAGAAACCAGAGGTACAGTAGAAAAAAATTTCTGCCCTGCTGCAATATTGCATTGATCTTCATGAGCTACCATGCAAGGGAATAAAATTCAAATGAGATGTGGATTTTGTTTTGGCCCACACAGTTATGGGAAGAATGCTTCACTAAAGCGTGCATGCCTCTTGTCTGCGCATCACCACAAGGGACATAATTTTAGATTCAAATCTACATTGGATTCACACAAACCTATCAATAGCTCCCTTTCAGTATTCTAACTAATTGGCATTGTTATGTATATAGCATGAAATCCCTGTACCATTTTGGCTGTAAAGTTAAGCTACTTTGTGATATGACATATTTACATAAATTTATATTTAGTTTTCAATATTCACAGTGTTTCTTAATTCTTTTCCTTTGTCAAATAGACCAAGTGAGCCAAGAACAAAAGTAGAAGGCAATGCACTGTAAGCAATGTTTTTAAAAAGCAAAACCCTGAAGTCGTTCTATCAAATATTTCTGAAGTCTGACACTTTTGAAAAAAAACACTGGAAATGTTCTGAAGCTGTTTTAGCAATGTTCACTGCTTCAGACAGACATTACCAAGTGGAATGAAATAGATGTGAAACAGAGAGAAAAGAAAAGAAATTAATAAAAATATCTGACATTCACCTGCTGTTGGGTGCCATAACACAAAATCAGTGAATTAATGTCACTAAGCTTGTTATTCAGTAAGAGTGCTTACTTGTAGAGAGAGTTTGCTCTGGGAGTCAAGACACTCTCCTGAAATTTGGCCAGACCTCACAAGCATAATATAGTCTGTTCCACGTGTCTTTCCCTTGAGAGAGATAAATTAGGGTGGAGACATTATTTCCATTCCAAGAAATCTCTCAACCTGCCAAAGCCTAAATATGGGGGGGAAGGGGGAGGTACAGGGAGATTTTGATGGACCAGTAAAATGGCCAGGGACCACTATCAATAGTGTAATATTGATTATCATACTTGTTATTAACAGCAGCCAAAATGGTTAGGCCTTTTTTTTTTATAGGCCTGTGCAGCCTTAGCCAGGAGGGGAGGAGAGCCTTTTGCACCTCTCCCACCTCACGAAGTAGATGTACAGAGATCTGTGACAAGAAGCTTATCTATGCATGCCCTCTGAAAGATATTTGTCAGGACTGTAAGACATGCAGATTCTGCAGGAATACATCTAGCTAATTAGTACTCGGAGGCAACTTGTGGTTTAGCTTTTGAAACTGCCTAACAAATTTTTTGACGTGCCATTGTCTAATACCAAGGATAAATAGGTGGAGAGAGGTTTGGACTCTGGGGGGGAATCTCTTCTTGGGCACAATTTGGGGTCCCCACCCACAACTGAAAGACTAGTCAATCAGGAGGATGCTGCTGTACCACTCAAAAGCCACCCCAAACTTCAGAGATTATTAAGGGTTGGGAGTGTTGTACTAACCTTTTGCAGATGTGTGCAAGTGCTTGAGACTAAGTAAAGTATAGCTTTAAGTGAGAGCACTCTTGTGATGTACTGTTCATGCCAGCCATCTATCGGTCGGACAGCTGTGTTTACATGGATTTATTTCCTGACACCACCTTGCACAGAGAATAAGGTTACCAAGAGTTTGAGTTTGAAAGAAGCTTGGGTAACAGGGGATGAGCATAAACTGAAGTATAAAAGAAAAATAATACTGCAAGAAAAATTAAAATGATATTGAATTAATTTCTTCAGTATAAATAAGATTTTCTAAAATGTAAGTTCCATCCTAACAACTGCATTTATTTCTTTAAATTTAAATAATATCTGACCAAGCCTTATGATTCCACATTTCTGATGCAAAAAAATTATCATCCAGATGGATGGTAATGGCCCATTTCAAAACACTGACAGTGGAGAAACACATTTTTGCAATGAAATTATTTTCACGCATTTGAGAAAAATTACGAAAATAAGTAGACACTCTAGTTGCTTATATGGCCACTGCCACCATAGTATCTCATCTCCCAAGTATTTATGGATTTAACCTCACAATAAATGGAAATAATAATACTTCATTCACAACAGAGAAGTATTAGTTAACGCCATTTTACAAATGGGGAACTGACATCCAGAAAGATTAAGGGTGTAATCTTGTTCCGTTGCAGTCTATAAGCATTTTGCCATTGATTTAAAGAGGACTAGGAGCCGATCTAATATGAATGGGTCAGAGTCACTCAAGAAGTCTGCATTAGATCCACAAACTGAATCCAGATCTGAATCCCAATTCAGTTCCCTAACAGCAAGATGATCCTTCCACCTTTAAGAGGAGTTTGAAAAAAGTTTGCTTAACTTTTTTAAACTATTGTTTTCATTTTCACAGAGTATTCTGAATGTCCTGTTTCTGGCTGGGACAAGAATTAGAAGAGCAGAAATGCTCTGAAAGAGGTTTTTCTTTTGAGATTGATGGTTTGACTGGAAACTGGAGTTTACAACAGTATTGCAAGACAATGAAGTATCAGTGGCCAATAAGATTAAAGGCAACAAGAAGCCATTTTTAAACATATTAGAAACAAGATAAACCCTAGTATAGCTTTAGGTCCATTGCTAGATACAGATGGTAAAATTGAAAGTAGTGATGCAGAAATGTTCAAAAGATGTTTCTGTTCTGAATTTGGATATATAGATGTGAGTATAATTAAGCACATGCACAGGTATTTGAAGGAGCAAAGTTTAGAACAAGAAAGTGTGTGTTGTTCTTTCTCATTATCAAAAATCAAGTTTGGTTCTCAAAAAAGTGATAGCTTAATAACAGCAGTCCCAGCCAAGCATATTTCTTTCATCCTACTTTAATTGTGTATTTCAGCTCTGTTATTAAACATTCAAATTCTATTCCATTCCTGACCCAAGACAGACACATGTCCCAAGTAGCTCTGGTGGATTTTCTGATGGGCAAAAATAGGAATTAAGTTGAAAGAACATCAGTTTCACTTTCATTTATAGCGTGATAGAATATGAGCTCAAATCTCTCGCTGTGAAAGTCTAGTGTGTTAATTGGCTGCACTCCCCATTGCTCATCATTCTCAACACTGTACAGTGAAAGCTTCACCCTTCATCTGAGAAGGGCCAATGCAGGTACCTGGAACCATCTAGCATAAATCAGCCTAGCTTTATTGATTCAGTAGAGCACCATTCATGTACACAAGCTGGGGACCTGGCCTTAACATTTAGCTTCTGAATTGCAGCACAAATTTGACAGCATATTTCGCATTCAGATAAACACAGAGGATTAAAAAAAGAACAATCCCTCTTCTTGCAATGTCAGACTGTTCTGCTATAGTGGTTCAAATAAAAACAGGATTTTCTTTCATGTAAAATTCAATTTCAATAAGTCAAATAGAAAGAAAAATCAGAATAAGCTCTGGCCTCAGTGAAGCTAGCTCATTGTCATGCCTGATGTTACCTGTCAGCTCTGTGTTCTTGGGGAACCAGGGCACAAAACCCCTTCTCTCTCTAGCTCACCTGAATCCCCCCACCCCAGCCTCTGCTTGAATCAGAAACCAAAAGCAATGAAAAGGCAGTGGGAGTCACACCTAAACCCTTCCAAACAAGGGTGATAGGATTAAGGCAACTCTCCTAGCCTCATCTACATCAAAGATGTAAAAAGGAGGCATCTAGATTAGCATATTGAATGGAGAACAGAAGCCTCATCTACATCGAAGATGGAACAAGAATTAGCATATTGAATGGAGAACCAAGCTCCAAAGCAGGAACCGCACTGAACTCTGGGATTGGCAAAGCAGGGACACACTGCATGATGGGAGATCTCTGTTCCTGATGTTAATGAACCTACACCTGCACACACCCAGCTCTGCAGTTATTAGACCATTCTAGTTATTGATATCCAAAACACTGAATCTGCCTGGTTGCATTGTGAGCTCCCTGGAAGGAACCCTGCCCATAACCAGGAATGATCAGCTCCTATTGTGCAGCATGAACAAAACCACTCTGGGATACTCCCTTGAGTCATTGTTTACCCATAAACAAACCTAGTGTTCTCCTTTGAACCATTGTTTCTTCCCTACAAAACCACTACCCAAGTTCAAACCTCTGGTTCTGATGCCTGGATCCAAATGCTGTATCAGCTCCACCAGGACTCCCCCTTTCCCTGACTGATCGTGTTGGGGGCTCTGCCTGTCTCAAGCACTCCGGACCCTAAGCAGAACAGCCTGTCTCTTGGGAACCTTTGAGCTGCACGGAGTGGTGAGACCCCCCACATCTTCCCCCAACATTCTCTCTCTCTCGCTCTCTCTCTCAGTCCAGATATAACTTTCTACTTTTGTAATCAAACCTGGGTTAGCTTTCTCCAATACTGCAACTGAAATTGTGTAGTATTGTAAGCTTTTGATTGTTTTTCTTTCCTTGTATGGTATTACTATTAGTATCATAAGTTTTATATACCTGGCAATAAAATAAGTGTTATAATCATGCTGGTTGCCAGTCTCTTTCTCCAAACTTCATTTACTCTTTTATGTTCTTGGCTTCCCTATCTTGCTCTGCAGCAACGCTTCTTTTACCTAAGCCAAAGCTCCCTGGAGTGCCCAAAAATCCTATGGGGTTTGCTTATCAAGGGGGTTAGTACTAGAACAATTGCAGAGTGAGAGTGGGAATAGCGGCGTGCTGCACCTGTGGCATATAAGGAGGGCGGCAGCTGAGAAGTGGTGCTCTGCCTTGGCTGTGGAAACCAGGGGCAAATAAGGGTGGCAGCTAAAAGTGCTGTTTGACCCAGCCTGATTGAGTCCAGGGGCATATAAGGGTGGCAGCTGAAAGTGCTCTTTGGACCCAGCCTGCTCAAAAGTGCGTTCTATTCTGGTGTGGTGCAAAGGGGCATATAAGGGGGCAACTGAGAAGTGCTGCTCTGCCTAGCCTACGGAGTCCAGGAGCAAATAAGGGGGACAGCTGAAAAGTGCTGTTTGGACCCAGCCCGATCAGAAGTGTGCTCTATTCTGGTGGAGTGCAAAGGGGCATATAAGGGTGGCCACTGAAAATGCTGTGTCACCCAGCCTGCTGAGTTCAGGGACATATAAGGGGTCAGCTGAGAGTGCTGATAGCCCGGTCTGCTCAGACGCACTCGGTTAATTTAGAATGTGGGGGTGTATATGTGGGGGGTTTATCTAAGTCTGGGGCTGGAGGAACCCAGCCCTGAAAACCTTAGGTCCTGCAGGATAGCTCCATTGGGAGGGGACTTGTAGCCATATGAACACACAAGTAACACAAGCTGTACATTAATAGAATCACACACCCCCTTCCAGGAAAGTAACCCCAATAAATGAGCATACCCCAAGGTGAAGAGCAAATCTGGAAACACTGACATTTCTGCAGAGGATGAAGGTTGGTTGAGGAATTACAGATATAATTTTTTCTGTTCAATGGGCACTAAAAATTATTAGCATCTAAACAAACTACCTCATAAATCTAAATTTGGGCCAAATCCTGACATTGTTATTAAGTATCTGCTCAGTTCTCATTAAAAAAAACCCTGCCCATTGACTTCAGGAGAAGTATGCCTAAAGACTGAGGGTTAGATATTGGCTTCCCATGAATTTCTCTTCATTTACACCATTGTAGCTGAGGTCACAATAAAGCCTTTAGTCACTTTTTTTTTTACTAGCTTCCTCTGCCCAATCTAGAGTGTTTTAGCAAGGTAGTGATTCTGATCACAGTTACACCTGCTAAAATAAGTTACTGCAAATTAATACCAGCATAGCTGAGATCAGAATATGTCCCAAAGACCATTCTGTGCCTCCTTCCTTGAGACCCATTTTAAATCTAGATTTAGTTCTAATAGTTGCATGCCTTTTAAAAGTAACATTCTGTGTAAGTAAACACAAATAACTTGCTTCCAGGCAAGTTTATGTACAGTACTATAGCAATGAATAAGAGAGAGCTTAACAGCTTACTTATGGCACTATAGATTTTTAATTTCTTTACAAAAATTGTCTCTTGCATGTTTGAGTTTTTGAGAAAGATCCTTCTTGTGGTATTTTGGGCCCATCTGGAAACAGGAAACACCAGAAATACTGACAGATTTTTAACCCAAGATCCTGATCTTGCAGTCTTTCCTCATGTGAACAGACTCATTTTGTCCTGATTCTGATCTCACATTGAAATAAAAGCATTGTCTTCAATTAGGTTTCTCCCAATTTACACCATTGTAAGTGAGCTAAAAATAGATTTCAGTTACATTAATCTCATGGAAAAGGACTAGAGATCAAGCCTCAAGTTTACAGACTCGAGAGATTTGGATGTTTTTTGACCCATGTGTTTCCTCATACTAGCAAGGTTCACCATTTCCTTTGGAAATATATGTGTTTTCATGCACAGGGAAAGAAAAAAAGCTGCTCAACACATTTTAATATTATATTGAGGAGTTAAATTTGAGACGATTAAAATACAGCATACATATGATTTTTTAAATAAAAAATGCAAATTGCAAGTAGCAATTTGTAGTCAGTCATATAAATCACCTGAACTGCACCGCTATTGGCATGTCTTGGAGTCATTATGTATAATTGGTTAATGGTGTATTTATTCTTGTGTTATTGGATCACCTCCAGGGACAATCACTGATGAGTTTCAAATCCCTAGGAAGATTTCTTCACAGTGATATATGCCCCTTTTATTTTTTTTATTTTTTAGATAAAACCAATTACTTTTATTTAAATTATTTTTTTTATGTAATCACTCTGGTTTAGGGTCTCACTGCAGTTTTAAGAAGTGATGAATTTACTATTCTTTGGTGCTTTGAATTTCCCCCTTGAGCCAAGAAAGATGATGAGAAAAGGAAACGAAGCCCAAAAATCTAGACTTCATGAAACATACAGTTAGAAAATCATGTGCTGCATACATAGAAGGTCTTAACCAGTGACCTGTGCTTGCTGTGATTATTTTGGTAGCTAAAATTCTTGTTGCTAAGAGAGGGAGGTTTCCTAATATGACCACAAAACGTGAAGAGTCTCAGTAGTGGTCAAATATCTTAATACTTGGAAAACAATACACAGATGCTGTAAAAATAAATGACCATTATTAGCACTAGTACAATTACAGTTCTGTGATGAACACACTTTGAGAGCATGGTGGTATGGTGGCATAGAATTTAGATTAGGGTTCCTGGAGGTTTGTTAGGGTCACCTTTCTGGGTATGTTATTTGGGAGGAAAAAAAGCCAGAGTGGGTAGGAAATAGATATTTTGTAACCCCCACTTTTCTTCTAACTGTACTGATTATTTCATAATGTACTGAGGTTCTCATAGTTTTGCTGCAAGCACAGAGTAAAAGTTCAGTGAACTGCTTCCCTTCCTAATATGACAGGCAATTTATACTGCAGTTTTCTCCTGTATGTGTATCAATGTGCTTTTGTCCCATTCTTCCAGTGGCAGGGTATGAAGAAATGACATTTCACTAAAGATGTGCTTCTGGGTTTAGGAATGAATAGTTAGATTTATGTATATTATTATTATAGTATTGGCTTCTTATTTCTACATCTTACTCATACAGGTTGGCAAGATCCTCCTTAACCATGGTGCTATTAGGATAATTTATGGGAGCTGGGGTATGAAAACTGGGTAACTCAGCAAGAGCAGATAGAGCTTTCTCCGGTATGTCCATGGTTCAAATCTAGCTCCTACAGTGTTCACTAAAAGTTTTGATACCATCAAGTAGTTGCTCAGTGGTCTATTTGAAATGCTTTTGTTGATCTTAATCTTTGACCATGGTGACAAGTGTCTCCATCATGAGGCTGTGTAATCGAGCATACTGAGTCAATGGCAAAGCTCACATTGAATGCAAGGGCTTTGGATCATACTAAGATAAATTAAAAATTGATTGTCACATATTTTTAACTATCAGCCAAGAAAATGTACAAAGCCAAATGACTTTTGGTTCTTAAAAATTAATTAATTAATTAATTAATTAAATAAAATATAATCCATCAACCTTCCTTCTGTTATTTGAATGAGTTTTGGTCCAGGTTGAAAAGCTGGGTCAAAACCTAAAAGTGGTTTTAGAACCCCCCCGTGGTGATCATGGAAAATAAGGCTGATAAGAGGTGGAGTGGAATGGGGCTCCTGTGCCACAATTGCTTCTTGTGCCTCAGCAAAGGAATCAGTGTACTAGCTGTGATTACAAGGTTCTATGAAAAAGTGGCAAAAAGTCAATAAATACATTAAAACATAGTTAGGCTAAATCTCCCAGGCTCACTGACATCTCTGCAGATGTGCACATGAGTGTGAGAGACCATAAATTGCCTGAAACACTACTTTGGAAGAATCATTTTGGGTCTTTACTGCTAAACTATTTGGCATGTAGATAGGGATAAACAGAGAAATTAAGTTAGATACTGCTAGACTGCTGCCTCCCCAGGACCCATTTCTCTCATGCTACTTCACGCCTACATAGCAGGAAAGTCAACTACAACATGCGTTTATTGTATATAATAGTAGTGAGAGTGCAATAAATAAGAAGAGGAATTGGCCATATTTTGTGATAGTGCAACTTTAGTGAAGTCAACGGAGTTATGCCAAGAGAGAATCTGGCCCAGTAATTTTATTTTACTCCACTAGGTTATGCACAAATCTTTTACTGAGAAAATGAATATTCCTACTGCTGTATTCCCCTGTCTTTCCTCCCACATCCTCACCTTTTGTTTTGTCAAATCTGTAAGAGGACCAGAAACTTAATGGGGCAAGAAAATGGGTGTAATTTTCAAAGGCTTTTAAGGGGGTTAAGTGCCCAAATCTTATTTAAAGTTTGTGAGAGTTGGGCACCTACCTTTCTTAGGTTCCTTTGCAAATGACACCTTGACACAAATGTCCTCTTATTTACACTTTAGATTTACTCATAGATTTTTTGGCACTGAATAATAATAAATAATTATGACTACTGGATTGGCTCAGCTCTTGACTGGATAGCTCTATGTAGATCTCAGCTGGTTCAGTTATCCAGAACACATAGAAAACACTGTTTCACTTCATTCGAGAGTGCAACATGTGAATTTCACTTGCCTTTTGGGTTTAAACATCTAAACATTCAAACTGAAATTCAGAAGAAATTATTGAATTTCAAAATCATTAGAAATGACCAAATTTCCAGCTAAAAACACAAATTGGCATTTCCAGTTCTCTAGAAACACATCCCAGAATTCATGACCAGAATTCATAGGTTGTTTTGGTGAGTACTGGCTAAGTACCGGTTTTATAACAAAGCTCCAAAATAGATGAATTTCGAGTCTCATCTACTGAGTTTTCTGACCAACTTGTGTTACCTTCATGCATCTTGGGACAAACCCTGATCTCTGTGGACAACCCAAGTTAATGAGCTTTACAAAAGACACTTCTGCAGAGGTTGGGGAAGGTGTGGCTGAAGATTTACCTCCAGGCCATGAAACAGCAATAGACCTTCCATGCCCATTACTTCACTCTCAGGGCTCACTAGAGTAGCCTGTGCGGCATCTGCATTCCCACCTGCAGTCGAGTTGCTTAGCCAGTTAATCTGTATTCTCATAGATCCACCAGCCAAGCCTTTCCCCCTCATGGCCCACATGCTCAAATGCAGTAGGATAGATGGAGACCATAAAAAGCACAGATCAATGCTATGCCAGGGACTGCACCTCCATGAAGATCTTCTGCAACTTACCTTTTCCAGTGTATGAGAAAGTCAATGGTTCCTATATCTACAGGAACTTCAGTTCCTGATGAACTCGGAAGGAGCAGAAAGGATTTCCCTGTTTATGCTCTTGCAGATTATTTGAAAGAGAGTGACTATGAACAACTTTCTTAATCTCTCTCTCTCTCTCTTTTTTAACAAGGAAAAATAAAGTAGTTACTGATCCAATTAATATTAATAGATTTTGTTTTAACCATCTAACTAAACTAAAATTTGGTATTTCTAATTTGCTCATCAATGTAGTATCGAGGCACCAAAAAAAAAAAAAAAAAAAATTAAAATCCTGTTAGCCTGCCTGTAGTTGACTTACTATGTAATTTAGAAGCCTCTAAAACTTTTTATCTGTAACTAAGTCAAATAATCCTGAACTTTTTGAATAAACTACACCATTCCTCATAGATTGTGATGTTTTATTCAGGTTTGATTTATTTTATCAGGATTTACAGAAGTAAAACATGCCAGGTGAGAATAGGAAGAAAGCAGCAATTTAGAATCATAGAATCATAGAGTTGGAAGGGACCTCAGGAGGTCATCTAGTCCAATCCCCTGCTCAAAGCAGGACTAACTGAGGACTAACTATTATACAATAATAAACAAATCATCACATTTTTCACACTCCTATAATTTTCTGGCTTGAACCAGACGTGAAATTACCACAAAAGGAGCTGTTCTCAGTTGTGGGCCTGGTTCTCCTTTCAATTTATTATGGTGTAATTCCACTGACTTCAATAGAGTTACTCCTAATTTACATTAGTGCAAACCAGAGCAGAATCAAACCCTTTGCAATATTTATAGCATATCCAAAACTAGGAAGTACAGTCAATCTTGCAGGACTCCTTCTTCTCATGATGTTTTCAGCTCACTTTCCAGAAATCATAGAAGTTAGAGACCTGTTAGGATATACTTTCCATCCTGCAGAATGGTTCTGGATTGTGTACTTTGTATTCTCCATTTTTCCACATTAAATTGTCTAATATATGTATTTCAAATGATGGGACTTCCCTATGGAAACCTTGCATAATATAGTCACACCCATAGCCTAATATTTCCTAATGTACCATCTGTACAATGCAACCTTGGATACTTCTTACTGAACCTCTGAGAGCTACATTGTAACCCTACAATCTGCCCTGTGGAAGAGACATTGCGTAATTACATTATTCCAAAAGGAGATTAGAATGCAAATTGTGACTTAGACACCACCCTTCCCTTGTGCCCCCAACTCTCTTTGCTATAGGGAGGGAGTGAATTACTTCACCCTTTTTTCATGGAGCAATTTACTCCCCCATTGTGCGCTCTGCCAGCTCCCTTGACAATGAGTAGTAATGTCCTCTTCCCCACTGCACTCTGCTCACTCCCCATGCATTTGTTTGCAGTGGGGAGAAACCTGCTTTCCTCTCCACTGCTAGAGTCACAATCTGAGCAGAGCTAAATGGGGTGAGGGGATTTACTTCCTCTAGTCCTTTGCCCAGCTGAGTAAGGACTGTGACAATCTAGCTCTGATTTTTTTTTCCAATTGCACAATCACTAGCACTTGTGCCCATTCATTTTCTTGGCACAAAATCCTGAAGACCTACCCAATGTGTTTGTTTGTTTTTTTCCCTTTGTGCATTCATTTTATTATAGATTTTTTTAAAGAATACCATAGACATTTCTGGTAAATCTAGGAGGACTTTGACTTAATAAACATAGTCTTGAAGACACTTAACTTTCCTTGCATTGACTTCAGTGAGCACCATGATGTAAGTGCATAAGTGTTTATAAGATCAGGGCCATTAGGAATACAATTAATGGATTAATCTATTCTGGTCTAATAGCTCATATTATTTGTTATGTTTTCCCAGTATTTTAGTAGTTTTCTCTAGAGCCAAAGCATGTGTATTAAATCAGCACCCTCTATATTACATCTCTCAATATATGTATAGTTATGTATACATTTTTTTTCAACTCTGCTGAAGAACATGTCCGTGCCTAGAGTAGACCACCTGAAAATGCCAAGGTCAGGTTTCAAAAGGAAAGCAGATTCTCCCAGCACTGGTGGGTAACATTGAAGTTAGACTTCCCAACCAGCCACAAACAGAGCTTCTGATTTCTCACATTGGTTATCAAGAAGCTACAACAAAATATACACAGCCCCTTTTACTGCATTTCAGTCTCTGGCTCCCAATCAGCCACTAGGTCCAGTAAAGAGACCAGTTATATAAAACTCTATGCTCTTTACCAAAAATTTCTCCTGACCCAAAAGGTCAACCACATTGCCAGAACAATAAAAATGTGGATCTTACCCAAAATGCCATGCTGCCAGCCAATCCTTTAGTAACTAAAACTAAAGGTTTATTATAAAAAGAAAGAAACAAACTATAAGAGAAATGTTAAATGATTAAAGCAATCAGATACATACAAATGATTTGAAAGTCTATATAGATCAGGTTTTAATTAGCATTGTAGAGTGTGCAGGCTAGTATACTTCTGTTGTACATCGAGTACCTGGATGGGTCTCAGTCCTTTGTTTCACAACTTCAGTTGTAGATGAATTGATCCAGAGATAGGGAAACAGGAATGAAGACTAAAGACTAAATATAATATGGATGTGGTGCAGCTGCCTTTTATGTCCCTTTGCCATGCTGCTTGTGGATATTTACAGAAATGAGATGGAGTCCAGGGTCACATGAGTAAGTTATCTGGTGACTCATAAGGTGTAGCCCCTGGGTTCTTTCCCTGGTCTTATTGTATTTTTGAGTTCCCTTAATGGACAATTAAGCAGTTTATTGCTGCAGCCATCCTGTCTGGGGTGTTGCCCAGAAACATAGCACAAATTGAACTACAGATACATCAAACATATCCATAATTTCCAATACAAATATGACACATACATATAATATCATCATACTTAACAAATTATAACCTTTCTAATGGTACCTGACATGGTGTATCACTCATGAATTATTGTAATTTTGACATATTGGTGTTAAATAACATCATAAGTGGTCCTCCTATTCCAGCCAGCATCACACATGAATCAAGAAATAAAGTTATACATTACGATTTTGGACACACTGCTATATTTTTTAATAGCGTACAAGTGTATTAGTGACCCATTTTCCAAGTTATAGAAGTCTCCAGCTCTGTTTATGACACACATTTTTCATGGTTCCAGTTTTCATTACATTATTAATTGAGTTATATATGTGAGTAACAAATTTAGTTACATCAAGTGCATTGATCAAAAAAAGTTTCTCGCCTATTAGTTAAGTATGGGTTATTCAGATCTTGAAGAATGGAAATGACACAATGGCAAACCTGTAAGTATATTAAAGCCTTGTAATAAAAATACAGCCTTGAATTGCTGAAAAGGTTTGAACTATTCCAGTTAAAAAAGTAACTTAGAAAATTAAAACTTCCCCCACACCTTCTATTTCTTGAGATCTGAATAATTGTAAGAAAATTGTATTTCAGTTCATTCTCAGGCAAATACCCACTGAAGTCAGAGTAAGGGCTACATAAGAGTTGACTCTTCAGAAGAAAGAAGCATAAGTTTTTTCATTAACATAGCCCCATGTGTCTTAAGCAAAATAAATAAATAATCAAATACGTAGGCCCCTGATGCTTTAAAGGATAGTACATGATCTTAGCCAAGCCAATAAGTACCAATAGTGGGGAACAAAAACTTTAAAACATCTTTAAAACTGAGCTATTAGATTTTTTTGAAAATTAACAATATTTAAATGGCAAAGAAATAAACCTAATTCATATCTTACACTGCCTTGTTCCCAAATTCGTATGGCACCACTCTGACCTCTGAGTAGAAGAAGGGACCAGGTAAGAGCAAGAGACAGTACTGAGTATTGTACCCACCCAGCTGCACTACTCAGGTATTTAGGTTTGTAATTAGACGTATGTAATTTGTACACACACTGGCATTTCTGTTGCTTTCCTCCCCCATGCACTGCATGTCTGTATCCCAATTCCCACGCTGCTATCTCATTTTTCTTAGTCTAATGAAAGAAGCAGAAGACATTTGTTTGGCGATAGTTTGTCCTGGAAATTCCCAAGGAGCTATTGGACTTTGCAATCCTCTCAAGGAGTTGGAGAAAACTCATCTCTGGCATCTAGTCAGATGATGTCTGTCTTGAGTGTTGGCTGCATAGTAGCCTTGGGGAGTCACAAATGTCACTTGATGTGCTGTGCTATAGATTTCTTGCTTCTCTAAAGAATCTCCTGTGTTAATCTATCTGGCACGCCTGGTAATTTTCCAAACGTAAGTAGAGAGGCAATTCTATGGAGCAGAGAGAGTGAGAGAGATTCAAAGGCACCATCCGTCTTTTTGCAGACAGAGAACATTACCAGTGTGCAGTTGGTATTTTTCATTACTGAGAACATGCAGCAGCTCAGTTTCCACCAGGACTAATTGATTTTCACAGCTGGTGCATGAAAGGCTAAAGATGATATGAAACTTGAAAGGGACTCTTTGTCTACCCCTGAAGCTTCTGGTATCTGCAGGGACATGAAATTTTGTTTGGAACTGGAGATGCTAAAGTACCCAGAAATAACTCAAGTAACCAGTATGCTAAGGATATTTATTGATATGTGCATGGTGCAGGTAGTTTACAACCAAACATATGGGATTCCTTTAAGCATATAGCTTTTATTGAATTTCTATTTATTTGAATCATATTACCACAAGGGAGAAATCAGGTTATGTCACATGTGGCATAACTGTCCATCTAATACAACATTGTAAGCATGTGTTACTGTTCATTACAGGTAAAAACAGATAATATAAGTGAGGAAGTCTGATGTAGTGTAGTCAGTCCATCAGTTGGGGGTACATGTAAAAAATAAGGCCTACAAAATGTGAAAGGGAAAGTAATCATACATGCTCTCTCTTTCAAGTCATTTTTTTCTGCACGTTCATTTTTATAAGATTTCAGTTTCCTAGTCTCTGGCAGTATGACCCTCCTTAGAAAGTACAGTGGTAATATAGCAACTGAACTATGGTTATTTTGGAACAGCAGAATGCCCCAGTTCTATAGGAGATGGTGAGGAAGGAGGTAGGATTCCCTAACTGATGGCCCCAAGTGGTCCAGGCCATCCTGTACTGGTCTGGAAGATTTTTAGGAGACAAAATAATTGCAATCCTAAATCACTAATGGGTAGAGGGAATAGCACGCTGTAAGACAGAGATACCTGATTTGATATAACTCATTTCTACCATGAGACAGTGTGAGGATATGGTGTTACAATGTATAGGAAACAGCTAATGTTTAAAAATATCTAGGATTTTGTAATAGAAGCATAACATCTTAGGATGAATTGGATGAAAACATTTAGATATAATCTATCCAGACATTTGGCCTTCAGAAAGGCAAAAGAAATTCAGCCATTTCTGTAGCAGCTGCTTCCTCATTGTGGGTTCAGTCTGTTCTATGAGCCTCGCCTGTTCTGGTAGCTGTGCCTTTAAACTGGGAGAAAACAACAGCTGCAACCTTAAGGTGGCCTTTTGTTTCAGTAATTTTGAGGAGTTGAGCAGAACTGGAATTCAGCTGCTAGACTTCCAGGAGCCCAGCTCACCTGACACCTTATTGTGGTATCACAAGTATCACACACTGTCCTTGTTCTTGCTTCTAAATGGATGCCAGTCTGTTGTAACCAGATTCAAATCCTAGGTACACACGTTTCTAAGACCTCTGGGTCTAGGTAGTGATCGGTCACTAATCCTCACTCTGGATCTCTCAGGAACAGTCTCAGGTGAAGATCCCATGTCTGATACCCTTCTTGGACAGTAGGACACAGCAGTCTGGACACAAACACCTTAGCTGTCCTTAGCCCTCAGTTGCTTTAAATGTATTCCCTGAGAGACCACCTGGCTATGGGATCCCTGGTTTCTGCAATCTACATTAACCCCTACAGGGACAACATGATATAAAGGCAAGGAACACCCATTTAGCAAAGGAATGTCTTAACTACAGACACTTTACTCTTAATGAAGCACACTAAAGAGTTATAGATTGTTGACAAAAAACAAAATCCTGAATGCAGCCACCCAAGTCTGATCTCATTCATGTAAGTACTAAGTTTGGTCAGCATCCTTAGGGTAGGTAGTCCTTCCTGCCTTCATTCTTCCTGCATGTGAGCATGGTTGGCCCTTTGCTCAGAGAACCACCCATCTTTTAAAACAGTCTCTGTCCCTGTTGTTGCCCATGTGTGTCTGCTGAGGAAATTTTGACTCCAACCCCCACACTGGGTTCTGCATAGAAACTCATTCAAAGTGAATTACCCTATCAGTTGAGAACAACTTGTTATAGCAGGGAAGAGTCATTCTGTGTTGATGCCCTAAATTGTTCTATGCCCATGTCTCATATATTGTATTTCAGCTATGTGTCAAGCCCCAAGTACAAAATAGATGCTCTAATCCAGAATGGAGATTGCAATCCAAAATGAAGGTTACAATGAACAGTACAATTAAAAATGGCCTTCACAAAACAAAATGGAGTTTACTATTTTACTCAGACACCGCCCCTGTCTGTCATACCAACATCTCCTTCAATAACCAGAACTCTCATTTATTCTTAGGACTGATGGATTCACCTGACTCATATGAAGTCTGAGCCTGGACATAAATCCAGGAGTGCATATGAGCAGCATATATAAAGATTATAAAGTCTTAAACTCCCCCCTATCATTCTTGGGGAAAAAAGTGTCACGAGTCCCTCTTCTAAGTTACAGTGGGGAAGGGCACCCTCTCATCTTGGATATGTTCTCCCTTTCCCCCCAAAAGTTGTGGAGGTTTCCTCCTCCCATGAAAAATACTGGGATGAACACTGAGTTCTGGGAAACATTCATATTAAAACAGCAGTGAATTGATGTTATTTTTAACAGGGGTGCGGTCGGTGGGAAAGGTGAATTTGAGACTGCAAACATTTTGAGACTATTGAGTTTAGGATAATAAATGATTGACTTCCTCTTTTCCACAAAGCAATGCCTTTCTCTCATGCTTCATTTCCTTGCAGCTAATAAACCCTAATAAGATAGCAATGCCTTTATATTTCTATATTTTACAGCTGTCCTTTCTCACTTTGACTCCTCTGGAGGCTAATTTGTCTGTCTGCTTACATGATTACATTAACTCAATACCCACACTACTTCTATCTATCTATCTATCTATCTATCTATCTATCTATCTATCTATCTATCTATTTCATCAACAGCACCCGAGAAAAAAATATTGCAGAGAGGAGAGAGAAGAGGGTAAGGGGGCAACTCAGAATGTTTCTCTTGATTAAAATGTTAGTTGGGTAAGTTAAACACTAGCACACAGCATGAAAGCCTATTGACCCTTTCAGGCCTAATAAATGTTTCTATAATTGTGATTCCTCATCCTTTTTCTCCTAAAGAGATAGTTGCTATTTTGAATGCAAAGGATAACTGTTTACTGAGAGCCTCCCCTATCAGGCTAATGCATGTACCCCAGTAAATGCAGTAAGATAATGATGCAAGATAAGATAAGATAAGATAAGATAAGATAAGATAAGATGCAGTAAGATAAGATGCAGTAAGATAATGATGATGCATTGTAAAATGTGGAGAGGGAACAGGATACTTAATAAGTCTTTTCCAGTACTGGTTTTGATGCTCCTAAAGTTATGTGTATGTTTGACCTGGGAGGTGTGATTCACAGCTGCTCGTGTAGGTGTACCCATACTATAGCCCAAAAACAGTAGCATGCCCACGGTGGCATGGGCAGCATCTTGGGCTAGCCATCCAAGACCGTATTGAGAAGGTTGGATGGGAATATTCTTAGGGCAGCTAGCTTGAGAGGGCACTCATGTCATCATGGACACATTGCTATTGTTAGAAACTAGCCTGAGCAGAGCTAGCACAGATACACCTAGACAAGTGATGAATCTCTCTTCCCAGCTCAAGTGAAGACATACTGCTAGACTGTAAAACCCAGCTGTAAAGCTGCAGCTAAAGAAGCAGTTTAGTTTGGTTATTCATAATAAAATTTAATAACACTTTACATATATACACAACCTTTCCACCTTGGGATCACCAAACACTTTACATTTTAGGCCCTACAATATACCTGTGGAGTAGGTAAGCATAATTGATTCCATTTCATATATTTATAAGCAGAGACATTAATTGCCTTAACTGGTTACAATGCTAATCAAGGCAGAATCAGGAATATAGAACATAGAATATAGAGTATTTTTTATTTTTGGAATAGGATTGTTGATGCTGTTACTATTTCACTTTAGTTTGAGGTAACAAAGGTCTCCATTAACAAGTCAGAGGCAACATCATTACTAGACCTGATCAGAAAAATATTGGTTGTTTTTAGAGAGAGAGTCCCATTCCATAAAAGCTGGTGGCTTGGACACTCACCTATGTTCATGCCCTTGCTTTGTCTGATCCAGAGTGATCTGGGATGAAGAATTCTGCCTCAGATTAGGTCATGCGGTAACTTGAATCTGGGACTCCTACATCTCAGGACAGCGCTCTAGTTATCAGAATGTTTTAAACCTCAAAAGTTGCTGTGAATTGTAATTGTCCTCTCATCAGCTCTAATTGTTAACACAATTATGCTCTATTGCATTTCCACAGGAAAAGAATGACTAACGTTGGACGAGATTTTCAAAATAACTAGTGAATTTTGGTGCTTCCATTTTTGTGTGCTCAACTCAACACACTTTAAAAGACCTAATTTTAGGGAAGACAGGGGGAATGATGAGTACCCACCCTCTAAAAATCAGGTGTCTGTCAGGCATCTCAGGTTGGGCACCCAAAATTGGAAGCAGCCAAAATCACCAGTCATTGGAAACAATCAAGGCTGTTAACTTTTCAATGATGATTACTCTGCCTGCAGTTTACTTACTCCAACTGTTATGTTCCATCAGAGCTTCTATCATTGCTCTAAAATGTTTGAAATCTGAGTGAATTTGGCTTTTTTTTTCTTCTTTGTGGCCCTGCTTCTTTATTTATATATATTTATTCTCTCTTCAAAGACATTTGTTAGGGAAAATTATAAAATTTTACAAAAAGAAAAAGAAAGCTGTTAAATACTACAAAACGTGAAACAGATGGTTTACATTACAGGCTAATCCATGAATGCTCTTGGCAAGAAATACAGCTGATTCTATAGCTGGGAGGTCAAAGGTCTGAGTGCATAATGGAAGAGTTATCAGGCATGACTACAGGTGAGCCAACACCAGGGCAGAAGCTGGATCTGAGTTAATGTGTGTTTGAGGCTGGGTGGAGGAGTGTCATTTGAGGTCATCTGTGTTTAGCACTTGTCCCATTCTGAAAGGCTACTCTGCTAGAGGCCATTCTGTAGGAATGACTGAGTTGTCCTGGGAAAGGAATGAACGAGCACTGTTGGATCATGTCCTCCATTGACGGACAAATTTAGTCATGTAAAACAACGATTGTATCTTAGTTGATGTGGTATATTATCTTGAGTATTTAAAAAAGCCTGCTTTGTTGGCTTTTTTGGCACACTTTTACAATATGCAGCTCCACTGTTTCCTACCCATGTGTATATAAGTCCCTTGAAATAACCCTAAGGAAACCCTTGTGCTGACTGTCACTTTCAATGTTGGTTGGCTGGTCTATTTATTTGTTTTTAACTCTTGACTCCAAAGTTGTCGACTCCAAAAGATATTGGTCTTACCCCACAGGCAGGAAGCAAACGTCATCCATCAGCTCCCTCAACTTCCTGAGAGCCAGTTTTTTCCCTTCTGAAGAAACTGCATCCCGTTGGGGATGTCTGTGCATGTGCCATACTCACAGAGCAGCCAGTACAGAAACTCTGCCACAATACTATAGTGATGAGAGAGAGAGAGAGGGATGTACATCTAATCTTCTTCCTGCCACATCATCATCTAACTCACAGCAGTTCAGAGCCAGTTTGATTCCCTTGAGTCAGTTAGTGACTCAGGGCCAGATTCTTTCTTCAGTAGTGCTGAGTGGCTGCTATATCAAGGAATATGGCCAAGTGAGATTTTCCTTAGTGTGTGGGTGTTCTCACCTAGCATACAACTGGCATATTTGGTTTGTGTACTAGCCTCTGCCTGTTAGCCCCTGTGTAGGCAGCATACAAGGGAAGTGGTCAGATTGTTGCTGTGCTACATCTATTCTCAGCTAGTGGATTATCCCTTGGACTCCTATCAGTTGGTGTAGCTTAGAGCTGCCCTCAGACCACTGTGGCCGCAGCTTGGAGCTAGGCTGGGAAGAGAATAAAGGAGCTAACTGGTTTCCTGAGGGGACATCATGAGCAGGTTTCAGCTGCAGCAGGCCCTTCTAGACTCATGCTCACTTACTAGTGTGTAACTTAGACTCTCTTAAACTTCACATCAGGCTTTGGCCTGCTGAGTTCAACGAAGTCTAAACTTATATATGTTGCTGAAAGACCAGGAGAAAAGGCTGCATCATGAAAAATAGCTAATGTGAGGGTGTAAATTAAAGTGGGATAATCCATACTTATGTAATTAGAATTGTAATACATTAATAAACATCTCTTTAAATAGATGTGTCAGGTCATTAAGGCAGCACCTGAGTTTGATGCAACATGTCTCCAAAAAGCAGATGGGATCCCATCAGTTTGGCGGCAGCCCAGCAAGATTTGCTGGTAGGCTGCACTGTAGCCCCTATGTTATTACAGTTAGTTTACCTCCAGCTAGGAAGCTCTGAATAAGAAACAGATGGTAATTAATTCTGGACAGGGCAGAAGGGATTATTGTGAAATGAAGAGAGCAGTGCACTGAGCATCGGGACTCCTGGGTTCTATTTCTGACTGCCACTGTTCTCTGTGTAGGGGAAAATCACTTAATTTCTGTGTGCCTCTGATTAGCCATCTGTAAAATGAACATAATAGTACTTATGTTGCAAGTGTGTAATGTAACAACAGCAATATATACCTTGCAGATGTGATGAGATGCTTTTTGTTGTTAATATATAAGCCTTGAGATCCTTTGCACTTAGATACCTTTCACTAAGTATTGATAATAGTTACTGAATAAAAGTCATATTGTTCATGAGACATCTTTTATTATTTGCCTTAACTCTAGTTCCAGCAATAAGCTGTATTCAGTTTCTCCCTGCCAAACTCGTCAGACTAATTGTCCCCATGCCTCTTTGTTATAGCATCTCTGTTGGGCTGTAACTGTCTTGTTGGACACTGGGAAAATAATCAGACATTAAAACTATGAACTTCAAATAGTACTTTCTGATGAAAATCATATAAAGAAGCTTTTATTCCCTCTTACGCAATAATGTCTGACCAACTTACTTGTTCCCATGTCAGGTAGAACAAGACTCTAGTTGCTTTTAAATATCAAGATAAGGTGTTACATAAGTAAATACTAGCTGCCATACTATATTACCTTTACAGCAAAAACCAACAGAATCATAGGTTCACCAAGAAAGAGCACCTAAACCTCCTTTTCACAAGTCCTTTTGTTAAACACTTCTATGGACACAGCAAGAATGATTACCCAAAATATAACCAGCTGCTCCACGTTGTTAGTCAAAGCCACTTTATTATAACCAGGGGAGACCTAGGATTTCTGCTGGAGAGAGTCATGGGAAAGAAGCTCAAGACAACTAATTAAGAAAGATGAAGGGAAAAAGTTTAAATTCTCCCTTTTCCAATTGCTTTATTCCCATGAGGACATGGACCAAATTCTCTACTGGCATAACAGCATTGACTTCGGTGGAATTATGTTAGCACATAATTTGTCATATGCACTATTGTTGTGTTCAGCACCAAAATGATATGGAGAATGAAGCTCTATAAACTATGCCAGAGAGAATGAGTGTTCCACCAGATGTGACTCTTCCAGCTTGACATTCTTCCCAAACCTATGCAGTTCTTCCTTGTTTTGTTTCACACCACATAGCGAGGGTGTTCATTTGTCCATCTGTATCTGTGATACCCAGACTGAGGCTTGGGAGCTGCAAGTGGCTCTTTAATGTGTGTCCTGTAGCTCTTTGCTGCACATGGTATTAAATAACACTTGGTACGTCTTTTTGCTGTGAGTATCTATCTATCTTTCTAGCTATCTATCTACCTTTCTGTCTAGATATAGCTATAGATAGATAGATATAGATATAAAGACATACAGATATAGTAAATGAAATCATGAATTCATGCTACTGTGGGAATTCCCCCTCTTTTGGGTAATGTGGATTGCTAATTTGGCTCCTGAACCACTGAGTTCTGAGTATCACTGATCTATATAATATGATATATATAACATAATATTATTCACTGCAGTCACCTCTGGGTGGTGAGGGTGGAACATGACAGCTGCACAATAACCCACTGCACCATTAGTTAGGACAAGAAGTGAGGAAGAATACCACAGGGAAATTTAAGTAGAACAATTACCATAGCTGGTATTTGGACTGGGGTAAATACCCTTGAAATTGCAACATTTGTCCTGGGATCTTTAATACCAAAAAGTGATCAGGATCTCAGTTTTACATCCAGTATGAAGGAGAACATCTCCCGCAGCACAGTGACCATGGCCTCAGATTGCTGTTTTATGACAGTAGTACTAACTCAGTAGAAAGAATACCACTTGCTGAATCACTTGCCTCACTTCTTCACATTGATGGGATGTGTATGTGTGTAACTTGGGCTTGCAAGAGATAAGAATATTTAGTGGAAATCAAGAAATGTGAAGGGAAAAAAAGTGGGGAAAAACATATAGCTACAAAAATAAAAGGATGGAACCATTTCAGGGAAGAAAGAAAAAAAAACATCCCTTTAATGATGTTCACTCATGACAGATTGACATAAATCTGAGCAAGTGATTTACCTGACTGATTAGAATGAAAAGAAACTTGAAAATGGTTCCTTAAATAAAACAAATCCCCACCGAAATTTTACTTGAGCTAATTAGAGGAATGATCTGCAGCAAAACCATTAATCATTTTCTGTGTCTGACTGCTGTTTCTGTGGTTAAATTTGGAGCATAACTGGTGTGGTTGGAAATCACAAGTCATTTCCACCATAAACCCTTGAGACATTTATCAGGAGCAAAGTTACTCTGTGCCATACTGTCTTGGATGCAAGTGGCCTCTTAGTTATTGATGAGCCCCACTCAAAAGCTCTAGGGTTCAGTTCAAATTAGCTGAAGTTAGCTCCATAATGGGTGCATATAGGGCTTGATCCAAAGCCTATTAAAGTCAATGGGAGTTTTTCCATTGGCCTCAATGGGCTTTAGATCAGGCCCTAAGAATGTATAGATAATCAAATACTAAGATTTTCATCTTATCCTCCCTGCAATTCCCAGATCCACTGGGTCTGCAAAACTGAACTGGATATGTCAGAAAATCAGATTTTAACATGCCTACTTTTTACCTTTTGTTTCCAGTCACCATCAGAACTCATTCTACAGAGATAATGAGTAAACATGAAAAATAAATTTCAAATCTCAGAAGAAAAGTTAGATCCAGGAGAGTTTCATGAGATGATTTAGGCTGATCTTGTTCACTCATTTTTACTTGTACGTCTCTTGTCTCTCCTCTGTAGTATAGTAAGTCCATCCTGAAGATTTATCATTCCTGTTTTACTCTGCTCTGTTTATCCATCTGAGAGAACCAAAATCATTCTGATCAGGGAAGATGGTAGCCACCATTGCCAACCCTGATAAGGAGTTTTGGAAACAAATCTGAATTACAGTAGAAATCTAGTGTAGATCTCTCCTTACTTATTCATTAGCAGATGAAAATGGTTAGGAGATCTTCCTAACTTTTATAGAAAAGTCAGAAAAGTCTCCTAACTTCTGGATGTTTATTGGAACTGAGCCCATACACAATATCCACTTAAGAGAATGCTCAGTAATGGACCCTGGATTGTCTGAAAGCTAGATAATAATTTTAAAATTGGAGAGACAAGGTGGGTGAGATAATATGCTTTATTGAACCAACTTCAGTTGGTGACAGATACAATCTTTTGAGCTACACAGAGCTCTTCTTCAGGTCTCAGAAAGGTATTCAGAATGTCACAGCTAAATATAAAATTAACAGATAGTTTAGCATAAGTAGTTAGCACATATTCTAAGAGACCATTCAAGGTGAAGTGGCCTGCTAACATCCCTGTTGTCATAGGACTAGAAGGGGGGATAGTGGGTTACAGATTGTTGTAACAAGCCATGAATCCAGTGTTTTTATTAAGACCATGATTTTTAGTGTCTGGAGAATTTGAGGAGTCAGTCCGAAGGCTATAAGAGGGGGTTCAGGAAAGATTTTTTTCAGGATGGGGTCCCCATTGAGTATAGGTTGCAGTTGTTTGATGATTCCAGCATGGGGTGGTAGGTGACAACTAGGGGTATGTTGTCAGAGGGGGGTTTATTTCTGTATTGAAGCAGGTTCTCTCTTGGTATTTGGGTGGATGGTTCCATGATCCTCTTCAAATTCATCATCAGAATCAAGATTCTCACAGACCAGGACACAGCAACTCAAAGCAGCACCAGACCCTGCCAGAACAACAGATGCAAAACCTGCAGACATATCTTCACTGCATACAATGATCAACACCCACCACAACATACCTTTCCAGATCCTGTCACAACACATAGTATACTTCCACCAATACACTAGAAGCCCCAATAACAACTATGTGGGTGAAACCAGACAATCACTACACTCTTGAATGAACGCACAAAGGAAAATGATAAAAGACAAAAAAAAAAACACCATATCACCTGTGGGAAAACACTTTCCACAAAGTGATCACTCCATATCTGACCTATCAGTCCTCATCCTTTAAGGAAACTCGCACAACACTTTCAAAAGACAAGCCTGAGAGCATAAATTCATAATTTTGCTAGACATTAAAAGTCATGGTCTTAATAAAGACACTTGATTTATGGCTTATTATAACAATCTATAAACCATTACCCCCTCTTTTCTTTTATGACTTCAGGGGTGCTAACAGGCCACTTCTCCTTGAATGATCCCTTAGAATATGTACTAACTACGTATATTAAATAATTCCATCAGAATATGTGCTCACTATTTATGCTAAACTATCAATTTGATTTTGCATTTAGCTGTGATACTCTTAGTAAATTTCCCAGACCTGAAAAAGAGCTCTGTGTAGCTTGAAAGTTTCTCTCTCTTACCAACAGAAGTTAGTCCATGGCTAAAACACTGCATACATATTTAAAAATTAGACAGATAGCTAGAACTCCTTTAGTGCATGAAATCGTTAGAAACTAAGAAGATGCCTCTCAGAATATGACCAGGGATAGCAGGGTTACAGCAGGGTTATCAAGCTATGTGGACTCCTCAGGCCCTACGCTACTAGTACTCCTAGTTATCTTTGGGATACCACTGACTTCCTGAGAAAACTACAATCCATTGGTGATCTTCCAGAAAACACCATCCTGGCCACTATGGATGTAGAAGCTCTCTACACCAACATTCCACACAAAGATGGACTACTAGCCATCAGGAACAGTATCCCTGATAATGCCACAACACACCTGATAGCTGAACTTTGTGACTTTGTCCTCACCCACAACCATTTCAGATTTGGAGACGATTTATACCTTCTAGTCAGTGGCATGGCTATGGGTACCCACATGGACCCACAGTATGCCAACATTTTCATGGTTGCCTTAGAACAACACTTCTTCAACTCTCATCCCAAGGTGTCCCTCCTCTACCTATGCTGCATTGATGACATTTTCATCATCTGGACCCACAAAAAGAGTCCCTTGAAGAATTCCACTGGGATTTCAACAATTTTCACCCCAACAACAACCTTAGCTTGGACCGGTCCACACAAGAAATCCACTTCCTGGACACGATAGTGCAAATAAGTGATGGCCACATAAACACCACCATATACTGAAAACCCATCGACTGCTATATGTACCTACATGCCTTCAGCTTCCACCCAGAACACATCACACAATCCATTGTCTACAGCCAAGCCCTAAGATACAACCGCATTTGCTCCAAACCCTTAGACAGAGACAAACACTTACAGGATCTCTATCAAGCATTCTTAAAACTACAATACCCACTTAAGGAAGTGAAGAAACAGATTGACAGAACCAGATGGGTACCCTGACGTCACCTACTACGGGACAGACCCAGCAAGAAAAACAACAGAACGCCACTGGCCATCACCTACAGCCCCCAGCTAAAACCTCTTCAACACATCATCAAGGATCTACAACCTATCCTAGAAGACGATCCCTCACTCTCACAAACCTTGGGATGCAGGCCAGTCCTCACTTACAGACAACCCCCAAACCTGAAGCAAATACTCACCAGCAACTGCACACCATACAACAGAAACACTAACCCAGGAACGTATCCTTGCAACAAACCCCGTTGCCAACTCTGCCTCATATCTACTCAGTGACACCATCATACATCCTGACCACATCAGCCACACCAACAGGAGCTCGTTCACTTGCACATCTACTAATGTGATATACGCCATCATAATCCAATAATGCCCTTCTGCCATGTACATTGGCTGAACTGGACTGTCTCTACACAAAAGAATAAATGGACACAAATCAGACATCAAGAATGGTAATATTCAAAAACCAGTAGGAGAGCACTTTAATCTTCCTGGACACTCAATAACAGGCTTGAAAGTTGACATATTTCAACAAAAAAACTTCAAAAACAAACTCCAGGGTGAAACTGCAGAGCTGGAACTCATATGCAAACTTGACACTATCAGACTAGGTCTGAATAGAGACTGGGAATGGCTAGCTCACTACTAAAAATAATGTTCCCTCTTTTGGAATTCACACCTTCTCATCAACTGTTGTGAATGGGCCTCATCCACCCTGATTGAATTAAGCTCATTAACACTTGCCCTCCTCTCTGTGATGTAACTTACCCATCCTTGCATGTGTATATATACCTACCTGACTGAAGTTTCCACTTCATGCATCTGATGAAATGGGTTTCTGCCCACAAATGCTTATGCCCAAATAAATTTGTTAGTCTTTAAGGTGACACAGGACTCTCATTGTTTCTCTGAATATAGTTACTTTTCTCCAGATCCCCAAAGAAACTGCAATGTCTCTGTGCACATGTAGCACACTTGGAAGGATGAAAGAGGGGAAAAAAAAAAAAATAAAGAGCAGCTGGTATGGAGCACTGAAGAATGGGCAGATTATGAAATGAGACATCTTCAGACTTTGCAGGGGGAACCTTGAAAATTCAGGGAATAAGTCTTATGGTTTATGCCGTCAAAATTTAGAAGGGGTTGCAGAAGTGTTGGGAAAAAAAGAATAATCTTTTTTATTTCCTTCAAACTTTAAGAATTTTTTTTAAGGAAAAAAATATTTTGTTTCAATTTTTTTTTATAATGAAGACAAGGCTTCTGAGAGTAGTCATTATGTGGGATATCTTGTGAGAAGTCTGGATCAATGGATCACTGATCTGATCCAATATGGCAGTTTCTATGTTCTTGTGTAAATAATAAGTGGCTGCATTGAACTCATGAAGATGGTATAAAATTTGTGTAAGTGAGAAGAGCATCAGGCCATACAGCTTTTATTGTCTGTTAGTCATTATGCACATTTTATGAGGCTAGACAAATAACAAGTAATGATAATAATATTATTTTTTTAGACACACTAAAAATCCTCTTTGAATCTGGTCCCCTGGAACAGTAAGTGATCAAAAAGAGAAAATCAAAGAAGGAAAAATCAGAGCAGTATAGACAAGGGTATAATTTCAAAGTTTAATTAACACATTCTTTTTTAAAGTCACAGAAACTATATGACCAAATGTATGATTGTTAACAGCAGGCAGGCAGGCTGTTTTTGATGCGAGCACTATAAGTTACCCAGGCTACAAACTGCAGATCTCAGCAAAACTGTTCATTCACGGCACAGAAATGAGCCCCTTCTCCTATGACAGATCAACCCTTAGACCTAAAGAATGAAAGGCGATGGTTTGATATGTTTATCTGTGACAACTGTGAACCAAGGATGATCATGTTTGGCAGTTTGAAGTGGGAGCATTTGAGTTGTTTCAACTCTTTTTGGTATTCACCTCAAATTACAACAGGCTGCTTTGGGTAAACATTGTAAATTGCTCATGATGGCAGGGAGATCGAAGGTCTCTCTCTCTCTCTCTTCCCTTCCAACACCCCTTTCCTATTATCCCACATTCAGCTTGAAATGACAGAAAAAAAAAATCAGGGCAGCCTATGTTGTTATTTTATTTCCCCAGTCATCAATTTCCATTTGACACCAACCCTTCTTCCCCTTTTCCCAATATTATGGATGAATAGCACATGTATCCTAGAATTTTATGTAACTTCAGTTTAGCAATCTTCACACCCATTTAGACTAGGTTCTACAACATTTTTCCATGTTTGAGCATAGTTGCCAGAAGTTGTGTTAACTGACATAATACCATGCATAGTTTCTCCTGGTTTATGGGGACCACTAAACCATGTCAATTACCCAGACATGTTGAAACATAGAAATAACATCTGACCATTGTAATCATAGAATTGTAGGACTGGAAGGGACCTCAAGAGGTCTTCTAGTCCAGTCCACTGCATTCAAGACAGGACTAAGTAATGTAGACCTGGCCTCAGTGTTCACTTTTCACAAACAATCAAGCAATTGAGTTTATTTGCTTGATTATTTTTAGAAAGTGAATTTCAACCTTGCACATGGAAATACTTGTCCCCAAAATATTTATTATTATAGTAGTACATAGAAGCCTCAACTGAGATCATGGTCCCATTATAGAAAACACATAGTAAGAGACAATTTCTGCTTCAAAGAGCTTTTAATATAAATAGACAAGACAGATGACGGGTAACAGAAAGGAAGTTGCATTACTTTCATGCTAGAGATGGGAAACTGGGCACAGAGGAATTAAGTGACCTGTCTGTGATCACACAGGAAGTCTATGGCAAAAAGCAGGAATTGAACACAAATCCCTTGAGCCTCAGTCTAATACGTTAATCACGGGGTTATCTACTTTGCATGCTATGAATGTGTTTTGGTTCATATTTTCTCTTAACCAGTTCACCCCTTCTCACTATTATTTTCTTTAAAAATCCAATTATAGTTGCAATCAGGTGAGCACAGAGAATTGACATGATCTTTGTGTCCTGAAACTTAACATGTTCTTATTTTCAGAATAAGATGACCGTTCAAAATAGCACTCAAATTCCTGATAGCTTATCTCAGCACATGGGAACCCAACAATTATTTTACTACTTATTTAAATTAGTCCTGAAGCCAAAACACAAAATTTTATTTTGGATCTAATTTAGGGAATCCAAAATGGATCCAAACTTAAGGAAGTTTTCATCCGGTGTTTTGGTTTAGGATCACCTCTAATATAAATCCAGCAATTCTTTTATCTGCAAAATAGGACTGGAAATCTCATGAGAACAGTTATAGGAACCCAGATAGATAGATGATAAGGTTTTCTTCTCCCATTTCCATTTGGAACCAGTGTGACAATCTGTACTCCTACGTTCACCCCTTTCACAAGACTGTGATACATTTTGTACATAATATGCTTTGTGAGGTATCACCTGAAAACTCATAATTTGCTGAACATTATTGTCCTGATAAAATATGTGTGGCAACATTATGTGTACAAGTACAAGATTCTACTGTTTTATATAACTAAGACATGTTCTAAATCTGGGGAGCAATCACAACAGTTCCCCAGAGACAAAAGGCTTTATGATGCCTCAGCCAGGTGTCAACAAATTCAAATGGACAATCACCTGGCTAAGAAAGAGGATGTGAGCGAAAAATTTACAGCTTGACAAAGAAATCTGATGGTGTTGCTCTACAGGGTAATGTATGAGTGGCTGGCTATAGCACTCGTACATTATAACTGGGAGTAATTTACATGCTGGAAGCTGTGTGTGCAGCTCAGAAGCAGTAACTCTCACAGCAAAGCAGTGTAAAAGACACCACAAATTGGAGAACAGAGCAGACAGTTGTTCATCGCTCCAGATATTATCCTGGGTAATGTCACAACCAGAAAGAACGTAGCAGCACAAAATAAATAAATAAATGCAATGTAATAGTGTTAACAAAATGTTTTTCAGCCTCTGAAAAGATTCAGACGCATTTCAAGTCTTTGGCAAAATGTTGTGTTGGTTCTTATTTTAGCCAAACCACTCACTCATCCCTGACATTTAGCTTAAAATTTGGGTGTTGCAAAATGTAAAGATCCTGATTCTTTAAAGCCTTACCACACACTCAGATCTGATACACTTATACCTGCTGGGTAGCACCTTACTCCACAGGTAGTCCCTCTGAAACCAGAGAGGGCCACTTATAAAGTACTGTTCATTATGAGTAAGTGTATCAGAACCTACCCCTCTACAAGTAGTCCAGGGAGAGTCAGTAGTCAGTGGGACTGCTTATCATGGACAAGGCCTACTCACATGTGAAAGGATTTGGAACATTTGGTCCCTTCTGCCTCTTCACTTGGTTTCATCATGCACAAGGACATCAGAGTAATGAGTTTGATGTTCCCGTTATTGCCTTGTGGTGAAGAATATTTTGTGACATGTGAAAACCACCATCCAGCAATAAGTCCTAATGGATGTCTCATGATACTAGTGATGACTGCCATCAGGAATGGAATGGGCATTCACCGCATGCAGGAAGCTTCCTCTGCTTTCACTATGCTTGGCTCTAGCCAGTGTGGACACCCTGCATTTCCATAAGCATTGTAATTCTCCATCTGCTCCCATCAGAAAGGAATTGCAAAGAATAACCTTCCTCCAGTTATATTAGTAATACAAGAGAAAAACCCAGGAGACACTGTTACTCAAACAATATTTTATTCATTGGCCCAGCATGAATGTTTTGCTGATTGTTCTTTTATACATAATATATTACATGATTTTAGTACTTATCACAAATGACCCGTTTCCAAAATCTTACTAGAACCAAATAATGACTAACATAAAGAAGTGTTCTCTAATAGTTAAAGCAGGGGACCGGGTATCAGGATTCCTGGGTACAGTTCTTGACTCTGTTACTGTCTCACACTTTGTGACCATGTTGTTATTCCTGCAGTAAAGCCTAGAGGCCCCATCTAAAAATGTAGTGCCACTATGCTAAGTACCTGGTGAGAGACAATCTTGTCCTTTAAAAGATTACAGCCTAAATGGAAAAACAAGACAAAGGGTGGGAGGAAAACAGAAGCACAGAAAGGTGCAGAGCAATGGAAGTGTTAGGAAGGGAACCCAGTTTTTCTGACTCCCAGCCCAAATGTACTATCCACTAGACAAGTAATGTCATACCGCTGTGCTTCAGTTTATCCATCTGTAGAATGGGTATAATGTCAATGACATATACTTCATGGTGGAAGCACAGGGAGGATAGAGTTGCAAGTAACTGCTGTTTCTACAGGGCTTTGAGATCCTTATAAGAAAGGTCCAGGTGTAACTATTGTGTTTGGAGGTTCCCTTTGGTACTTTTGAGAGAAATGTGACAAGATCAGAATGTCTCAAACTTAACACCTGGCCAGAGATTTAAAGAGACAAGTTATTATTGTCCCTAGGGTACAAAGCACTGCATGTAGCATTTTACTCTAGTTTAGCAGAGCGCCAGCAGGTTTCCTTTTATGCTGACTGTCAGAATTATTTTCAGCACAGTTCCTTTTTAGATGTTTTCATTGAAGAGGCTACTGTGGAGAAGATAAGACTACAACTTCGCCTGTCTCACTAAGCTTCCATCCTCCTTCCCTTTCTTGTATCCAAGTCCCTTTCCTGCTGGCTTTTTCCCCCTTGAAAGGACTGTTACAAAGCATTTGACGGGGCCCTTTGATTTCGGTTTATTGAGAGTGTTCAGCTCTTAGAACTCCAGCCAAGGCATGTCTGAAACTTTCAATAAAAGCAGAGCGAGACAGAACAGGCCTGGTGGCTCAGCAGGCAAGTGTAAGGTTTGCCAATAAAGACAGTGGGAGAGTCTCAGAGGTAAAACTCCACGTAGCTGATGAGAGGTAGGGAGGAGAAGATAAGTAAGAAGCATGTGCCCTGTTCTCCCTGTTAGCCATTTTGACCAAATACTAGACATGGATGTAAATTCTCATGTTAAGGGATGAAGGGTGTAACTGGGGCTGATCACTCCAGATTAAAGCTATGTGAAAAATTGTAATCCGTCATTTTTCCCTGATTTTTGTGTTCATGAGCTGTTCACAAAATTCTCCAATTTTGAAAATATTTTGGAATTTCTTCACAATTTTCAAAATTGATGTTGGCCATATTGGTTAATTACATAAGTCTGTCTATATATAAATATTTATCATGCTCATCACTATGGTGTGTGTACTAGCATGAGAAAGTCATGTGATATTATTTCCCTTCCCTGACTCAATGAGCCATGTAGTTAACCAACAGATTGTGAATTCTCAATTTGAATAGTACAAATGAATGTAGAGTGCAATCTTTGCTGTCTGTGCATTTGGCCTTAAAATTTGCTCTTTGAAAATGTGCTTGCTAGGAAAATGCTACTGCCTGGATATTTGCAGAACATGAATACAAATTCACTTTCAAATTCAAATGAATATTCATAGAAATGTTTTTCTACTATTCATCCAGCTCTACTTAAATCCAAGAACAGTAAAGGAGATTTGAGTTGGAAACAAGCCATTCCTCTGAAGGCGACTTACAAGATGTGCAAAATGGCTTAGGTAAATGCTTTGTTATGGAAGAATATGGACAAAGGAAAAGAAGTAATTTTGTTCCCAAGCCTTGTAATTAGAGATGGGCTTCAGTTACAATGTCTGTGCCTGAGCTTTTCGGAAGAGTTGGGGTGTTTCTTGCTAGGATTTTGATTAGCTCATTGCAGAGATGAAGTCAAATGTATAGTTCATATCTGAATCTAAGTTTTCATATAAATATGGGAGTTGTCCAGATCTGATCTTTTGGCTCAGGCCCATCTTTGCTTTAAAATATAGAAGGTCATAAATTAACCCCCAGGTACGAACCCTAAATCCTAATACACCTAACTTCAGTCAAATTCAGATTTGGATTTACAGTTTGATTTATGCCCAATACAAATATGAACTTGCATAAAGGTCAGTGTATTTGGATTCATTGTTGATATTTGACCTATTTTAGAGAGGTGTGATCTGTGAACTTAGAACAGCCTGGACCTTCATTAGAATTTAGGTTTGTGCTCAGCTGCACTTATAGCCAAAAGAATAACATACTAAGGTATACAGACAGACAGACAGACATATGGCCACAGACAAAAAGATATGGAGTGCGAGTGAGAAATTCATAAGTCATCAACATTTCTCAAAGACATAGTGTGAAACTATAGTTAATTTTGCCAACCTACCTAACTCCTTCCTTTTTCCAAGAAAGGAAATCAAGTTGATCATCAAGTAGTGGTAGATGAAGCTATCAAGATTCCAACTACACCAGTGTATTCCACTAATGAAAAGGGCTATGCCATGCCATCAGTTCCTCAATTTTTCACATCCCTTGAGAACTCTTAAAAATCTGAAGGCAGAATACATCCTTAGGCTGACAACAAAAGAAATGAATTATTTTTTCCATCTGAAGAACACAAGCAAAGAAAATGTGGGCTGAATTATATCAGGGGAATTTTCTAATAATGATATCTATTCGATCATGAATAATCTTCCAAGGGAAGTGTGGAACCTAATCACTGGAGATAGTTAAAACTAACCTGAACAAAAAACTGGGAACTCTTCTGTAGGGAACAAACCTCACACTGACTAGAGGGGTTGGACAACGAGTTTAAAATATTGTTTTCCATCTGTAATTTATACATGCTAGGTAACCACAGGAGGGGATTCCCTGTCACATTGCTGTGACAAATAGTCTGGAAAGCTTCAAAATGCACTGAATCAAAATTCAGTAAACAATGATAAAGGCAGACATGAATATTTTACAGTGGTGTGTGTCTGTCTGTGTGTGTCTGTGTTTTTACGCAGGCGTAACATAACTAAGTTTCATATGAGGTAGCCACAGACAGACACAGTTAATAAAGTAAAAGTTTATTTTAGGTGAAATGGGAGGGTGGGGGGGAAGCACTTGAAGTAAAATCTGTGTAATCCTCCTTCATTGAAACAAAACACCCAGTGTCCTCCCTTTCTCCCCCCACCTCCTCTCACCGCCCGCAAATCTCAAGGATACTTAATGCCTTACATAGCAGCCTAGTGAGCATATGTTTTTCATTAGGGACCCATTGTTTGTGAAATTGTTGCAAGTTTCAGATTTCTATGTGGCAAGCAGAAAACCCAGCCCCCTGGGTGGTAGCAGTTGGGGCCATTCTGAGGTAGGTAAACATGAAAGTGAGGAATTTATGAGTCTACCGCTCAGCTAAAATGAACATTGGTCAAGTCTGGGTTGTTTTTTCTTTTTTTTTTTTTTTTTTAGGGTGGGGGCGGGGAGGAGGTGGTGGTTGTTGCTTGACTTCAAACACAGCAGAGAGCTACCTGGCTGTAGGTAAAAAGATCAGCATCTGCAAATAATAATTGCCAAGCCATAGGATTGAAGCTTGCACAAAGGATGGAAAGAAATTGTGCATGTTTAAAAATTGAGAAAGTTGTATCTAAGTGTATTGCCTAAAGCATCTTTGCTTAAGAAAATTAACTAAGCTAAAAAAACGGAGTGGGAGAACGAAACATAATTAGGGGAGCTACCACATGGCATTCCAGTTACTGTCTGAAAATGTCCAGAAGAAAAGCATGGGGATCCTGGATAAATCAAAAATTCAGTGGAAATGAAGCCTGCTGTTTGGAACTGTGTAAATAAGAAAGGGAAAAAAGGTGCACACACAGCAAAACTGGTCTTTGCTTTGGCAGAGAGGATCTGACCAGTGGAATTGCAAATGAGTTTGAGGAATTTCACCACAATTGTAGATGTTTTTGTCTGTGAAAAATTCTTTCACAGGGATGGTGAGGGAAAGATTAAGTTCAAAGTTCATTTTCAGCTGCCCCTATAACTGGATCTTTCTCTGAATGCCCCCTTCTTCCCCCCCCCCCCACACACTTAATTGACATATCCTACGGGATAACAGAGAGCAAGACAAGGGGAGCAGTGTTGTGGTCATTCAATAATGTGTGGAGCAGTGGGTAGACCTTTTGTTACATTTATAGGATAAATCAGGGCTTATTCCTGCAAACATGTAATATAGTGCTTACTGCTGACAGTAGGGTCACCAGGCATCCTGATATTATCGGGACTGTCCCAATATTAGGGGTTTTGTCTTACATACGCAACTATACTACCCTCCCGCCCCCTGCTCCCCCCTGCAAAAAGTGTCCCGATTTTTCATACTTGTTATCTAGTTACCCTAGCTGAGAGTAACCCCAGAAAACTTCACCATTTCCCATCTTTGTGATGTTAAAAACAATCTGCTTAATGACAAACTTTTGGAGTCATTGATCCCAGTGGGACTAACTTCAGTAGTAAATGTGTTCAGTCGCTGATGCTGGTGGTGCTGGCCTTTACAACCAAATTCTCTGGTCCATTCTCAATACTTACTTAGGGTTTGTTCCTATCATTTAGCCACAGCTCTGTGTTAGAGACATCCCTCCTGAGCTTGCCTGTATGCAGAGGAACTGTGACTTCTTCTGACCACCTTAATGCTGCATTGGGCCCACTCCCCCATTCTCTGTGCCTGCTGCTGTGCCCTTTACATTTCCCCCCGTGCACCAGATCCACTTCTGTGCCCTTCCCCTTTTGAGGCAATATGCACTCTGAAGGGCATAGAGAGGGAACATTCCCTGCTCTCCAACAAGCAGAGGAACTACACTGTCACTGTTCAAAGGCCATTGTGAGAACTGGTGCAAGTGGGAGGGCTCCTCACACACCCATAGAAAAAACAAACCCTTAGGTTAATCCAGCTCCATAATTCCCCCAGTACAAGCCAGTGGAGCCACATATGGAGGAAACAATTAACTATGCCATATGAAAATAACAGAAATGTTTATGAAACTTCAAAAAAAACTATTTGCATGGCTCAGAAATTAGGTGTATCGAGAAACTCAAATGTACCTTCATTTTGATGCAAAAGAGATCTTCATCTTAAGAAAATTTTGAAATTCTAAATTTTGAGAAAGATTGAGATTTTGTTCAAAACACGATCTCTTGTTCAAAGGCAGGATGTTTTTTGTTCTTTTTATTAGCAGAAGCCGAAAGAAAAATGGTCAGGCATTTCTGGGAATTTAACTGATTCAAAACTGAATATGAAAGCCACTAATTCTGAAGTTTTTGAAATTTGGTTATGGATATTTTGTCCAGTGTTAGTTGCAACAAACCAAGAGTAGAGCAGGCAAAGAAGAAATTATGTGTTCTCAGATGAGACTTGCATTTCTGCAGAAAATGACAGGCAGTCACTTCCACATGCGATGGCCGCTGAATGAAGATCCCTGGAATATCTGTTTTCTGAAAGCAAACCGGTTGCAAATTTGCAGCCTGACAGCAGAAATTCGTCAGACAATGCTGAATTTCCAAAATTGATCGAAGGTCTGTCTTAACCCTGGATAAACTCTTGGTGGAATTTTGCAACAGCAAAACTTAAAAAGTGTCACCCTGCTTTAGCTCAATCCATTGAAGACCTATCTGATTATAACAGAGCCCAGGTCAAAGGTCTGTCAGTGTGTTTTCATTCCATTTAAGACTCCACCATCACAATTTATTTTGGACTAAAACCTGGCATGCAAGTCAAGAGCTATTTTGAAAACCCCTGATTTAAGCCCCTTTTTTTAAAGCTGAACTTAATATATATATATATATATATATATATATATATATAAATAAATGGCTCCAGATTTTTTTTTTTTTTTACACCCACTGAACCACTTGTTTTTTTTAATGAAATTTTAGATGCAATTACAGGAGCTCATAGCAGAGCTACATGCATTTGGGTCAAATTCTACTTGCATATAAACTCCTGCACGCCTGGTAACTTCAGTGCGGTAGCATGGGTGAAACCGAATGAGATCCACATTTCTCTGGTGAGCGAACAGCACTATAGTATACACACACATATAAGACCATGGTACGCAACCTGTGGCCTGAGGCCCAATTGTGTCCCTTAATATGCTAAATTTCAGCCCTTGAATGAGTCTGTTTAAAGACTCCTAAGTGCCTCCTTCTGTTTCCTAAGAGTAGCTGTGAGGTGAGCCAGAAGTGCTCCAGATAGCTTCTGTTCCTTCCCACCTGCTCAGCGCCCTCACTACCAGCCTGCAGCATTGCCGGAGAGAGAGAGTAGCTGTGACTGCTGTGTTTGCCTGCTTCTCTGCCAGGCTGTGGGAGTCTCTACCAGAGGAGGGTAGAAGCTTGACTGACTCTGTCTGAGCCTGAGGAAATTATTACAGTATTGATTGGGGCTCCTTGTTCTTTCTGGAAGAATATATTTGATCCTCAGGCCAGGAACCACTGATAGCAGGGATTATTTATAAAATAAACTACTGTTGATGCAAACTTCTTCTGGGAATCCATTTTAAAGGTTTGACATAACCTCCCACTCCTCATCACACACACTGAGAAAGGAAGAAGGCCCAATCCAACAGAAGTCAGTGTTTCTTCCTGCTGACCCATGAAAGACCTATAAATCTCTCAGGCTCCACAGCTGCGAAGGATATTCCCAGCTGTGAAATGCAAGTTCTTCCCTCTCTTGTGTCTGTGGAATTTGACCACCTTCCTTCAGAAGTCTTGTGGTGATGGGAGATCACTGGGAGATGTGCAACAAGTCAGCCAGGAAAGAAGTTTAAAAGGGCCCAGCTGTATTGGCTTCTTCTCTAGATGGCAGCTCCATAACACAAGTCACCAGGGGAGGACAAAGAATGACTGTGAGTTTGACCTGAAAATTGTCATTCATTCCTTCCCAGAATATTATGACTTGAAGGTTACCAGTCTCCTCCTCCTTTACAGCAAGACTAGTGATCAGGGGAAATAGAACCCAGCAGGCCAACCTAATCAAAGCAAGCAATGGAAAAACAGGGACTATTCTGTTCTTCTGAAGCAGGCATTGCTCAGAAAACCACCGATATTTTCATCTTGATATCTAATTTATCACCTACCCTCCTTAAATAGCCTATTGACACAGTGTAACTCATCAGAGATTACCATCGAACACTGGGGTATTCCTGGGAGGAGTGAGTGTCTTTTATCTGTCTTTAGTGGGGCAAGGGGATGTAATTGTCTAACTCTCTAAACAGGAATCACTATTGCAATGGCGCTGTTGCATAGCTGCAGACCTTATGTGCACAAAAGTGTTTCTTTACAGCTCCCTAAAGTATAATTACCATGAGTTTATTAGCTGCCTTTATGAATAGCTAGGAGAACAAAGTCTTATTAAACTTCTTTCTTCTCAAGAACTTTAGCCCAACGGACTGCAAAGTTACCTGACCAAAAGCACAATTTATTGGTTTTGCCCTCACTCTGTAATTGTACCTAAGCTCCAAGAACCAAATCTGGAGGTTCTTATTGAGTTTTTACTGTTCTATTTCTCAGGCACAAAACTCTTTGACTTTAATGGGACTTTTGCCTGATTTGGCCCTATGACATTTATGTGGTACAGAAGTGTGCATTACGAAGGAGGTGTTTATAATGGCCTTGAAAGCTGTTGAGAGCCTAGAAAAGATTGATGTTATATTAGGGAGAAACTTAGTGAAGGTGTCATTTATTAAAAGTACTCTATCCATATCTCAGAGACCCAAATACAAGCAAGAACCTAACTCCAATGTGTGATGATAGTGACATTTCTGTCTTCCTCTCCTTCTGCTGAGTTCTGGATTGATGTGATGATGTCTCCACTCTGATCCAGATTGTACGCAAAGAGATGTTACCTCCAGACCATTATAAAACATATTCCCCAGGATATCATTTGTGTCTGAACTGTATCCTCTCTATGTGATTAGATTTTCAGATTTAAACAGGGACCTGGTCTTCTTCACTTCCACAGGGCTAACCATGCAGTGAGCATTCAGTACAGAGTGACTAATAACAGTTATGCAACAACTACAGTACTCCTAACCCGCAAGAGTTGTTAATAAAGGAATGTCAAAGGAACAGAGTGAGCACACCTCTATGACAAAATAAAGGGAGGATAGTTAGAATTTAGAATATTGTTTGGTCCCCAGAGAGAAAAATATTGCAAACTATCATTCATTGTTCCTGTGGAGGGTTTAATAAACTGGCAACCAAACCTGCTTTGAGCTTCTCAGTTACAGAGTCAATGACCCAACTGTAAGAAATTCTATTTTGATTACCATGGGAGTGTAAGTGCCCACTACAGAATTTCCCAAACACTTGCTTTCTGTGTTGGCTATCCTAGCTCTTGGGAAGTCTTTAGTGTTGATTTCCCCCGAATACAGAGCACGGGCTTCCTTTTAGCTGAGATTTTTTTTTAATGGAATCTTTCTTGAAAATAAAAATCGAGGAGGGGGTTAAATTTCAGGAAAAAAGGTCCCTGAGCTTTTTTCTAACCCACAACCTAAATAGCTTAAAATACATTAGGTTCACCCATCAAAACTTGAACATAAGGACAAGAAGCAATGGTCACAGTAGTGAGAGAGGAAGATAATTCTGGTAGCAGTGTTCTGGAGAGATAAGAGGGAGAAAGAAATTAAAAGTGATTTCTATTAGACTATTGAATAGTCTCCTAAGGGAAATGATCAAATCCTCATTTTTTGGTGGGTGGGGGGTCATTTAAAACTTGCCTAGTCAAATCATTAAGAAGAAGAGCTGTTTGTAAGATCGAAAGCTTGTCTCTTTCATTAACAGAAATTGGTCCAATAAAAGACATTACCTCATCCACCTAGTCTCTCTAGTATCCTGGGACCAACATGGCTACAACACCACTGCAAAAAGCATTAATAAGTGGACTGTATGGCTCCTGCTCTGACTAGGAGATGGACCAGGTGACCTAAGTAATATTTTGTATCTCTAATTTCTATGATTTACTGGTGTTAAGATGAGCAAAATTAATGCATATCAGTGCTTCTGTACATATAGTCACCCAGTTATCTTGGGCAGAATGAGTTAAAGTCAAAGGATAAAATTTAATTTCTAACTTTGAACTTTCCAGCCTTTGTCAGTTTATGTCTCAGACCTTAACATTTCTGATTTTTTTTACTGTAAATGTATATCTGAAATGATATATAGCCAGTGCTGCATTTTTAAGGTGACTGTAATTTTATCATGGGGTTTTGGTGACAATGACAAACCATGGAAGCTTTATTTTTAAGGCTGAGGGAGCCAGGAGAGCCCTGAGACAAGATTACTGCCTTCCACTGTAAACTTTGGGTTTTAACATATATTTTATAATAATGGATGGAATAAAATTCCAAAGGAGGCGGAAGCTCACTGCTCCTGATTTTCCTTCTCCTTCTGCTGTACAGCTTTTCCTAGACAACACAGGATCATCAAACAACACAGGAGAACAGAAAGGCATTAGAAAGAAAATGATTATGGAGATTGTTTCTTGTATGTTTCAGAAGTTACATCATTTTCGTATATTCATTATGCAATGTCACCACGGAAAAATATAAGATTAAGCAACCTTGTGTTTTGATACCAGAAATCAGTACTCTAGTATTTATATAAGGAGAAGGAATAAATAACACTTCCTTTTTTACTTTCTCTACACTAGTCATGATTTTATAGACCTGTATCATGTCCTCCCTTAGTCGTCTCTTTTCCAAACTGAAAAGCCCAGTTTCATTAATCTCTTCTCATATGGAAGCTTTTCCTAATAATTTTTGTTGCCCTTTTCTGTACCTTGTGGGCTTTTTTTGACTACTGCTGCACATTGATTGCATGTTTTCAGAGAACTATGCACAATGACTCCCAGATCTCTTTCTTCAGTGGTAATAGCTAATTTAGACTCCATCATTTTGTATGTATAGTTGGGATTCTGTTTTCCACTGTGCATTACTTTGCCTTTATCAATATTGAACTTCATCTGCCATTTTATTGCCCAGTCACCCAGTTTTGTGAGATCCCTTTGTAACTCTTCACAGTCTGCTTTGGACTTAACTATCTTGAGTAGTTTTGTATCATCTGCAAATTTACCACCTCACTGTTTACGCCTTTCTGCAGATAATTTATGACTATGTTGAACAGTCCCAGTCCCAGTACATACCCGCAGGGGACACCAGTATTTACCTCTCTCCATTCTGAAAACTGACTATTTATTCCTACCCTTTGTTTCCTATCTTTTAAGCAGTTACTGATTCAGGAGAGGACCTTCCTTCTTATACCATGTCAGCTTACTTTGCTCAAGAGCCTTTGGTGAAGGACCTTGTCAAAGGTTTTCTGAAAATGTAAGAACACTGTAATCACTGGTTCACTCTTGTCCACATGCTTGTAGACCACCTCAATGAATTCTAGTATATTGGTGAGGCATGATTTCCCTTGACAAAAACTATGTTGATCCTTCCCCAACAAATTGTATTTGTCTATGTGTCCAATAATTCTGTTCTTTACTATAGTTTCAACCAATTTTTCCTGGTACTGAAGTTTTAGGCTTTTCCGGTCTGTAATTGTCAGGATCACCTCTGGGGCCTTTTTTAAAAATTGGCATCACATTAGCTATCCTCCAGTCACCTGGTACAAAAGCTGATTTAAATGATAGGTTACACACCACAATTAATATTTCTGTAATTTCATATTTGAGTTCCTTCTGAACTCTTGGGTGGATACCATCTGGTCCTGCTGACTTATTACTGTTTAATTTACCAATTTGTTCCAAAACTTCCTCTAATGACACCTCATTCTGGGAGAGTTCCTCAGATTTGTCACCTCAAGGTATAGTCTGAACCAATGAAAATTCAATATTAATTACCCCAATTACCTATAGTAAGCATGGCATCATTCTTCATTCAAGATATGTTGTGATCATAGTGGAGTGCCAATGTGAAGATTTTAATGGCACCCACTTTATACTAAAAATAGATGTCTAAGATGCCAGCCTTCAGATCACTGTGAACAAAAACACCCAACAGAGCATGATGGTTAAAATGAACATTTTTTTTATCTTTTATCTAAAGTTCCCAAAATACTCAACAAGTTTACAGACTGATTTACAAATTATGGCCCAAATTCTGAGGTATTTACTCAATCAGCAAAATTTGAAATTAATGAGTAAAAAAAGTGAGGTTTTATCCCTGAGTATACATGGATGACTTCGCCCTCCACTGAAATGCAGCCAACTCTTGCATCATCAGCAATTAGCCCTGAAATACTATGCACCTTGATTGAAAGAAATGTTAGGGTGTCAGTGAGAATGGTCTAATATTTACTTTGCCAGAGAATCGGGAATTTATGGACTAGAATGGAATTGCAAATTTCACCAGAGCTCTGTGCCACTTGCCATCCTCCAGTGGTTTAACTGACCTGTTTATTCTAGTCTTGAAATGAGGATTAAATCTTATGAAATAAAAAAAGAGCACTCAGAAAAATAGAAATGGACCAACTTCTTAGTTAGATACAGAAATACTCCACACAACAGCAGAGGCCAGGCAGCATCTGTTTTAACCTTTGTCATTGATTGCATCTCCTTTATCCAGCCCTTCAAGAATCCATTTATAAGCAGCAAGTAAAACAAACTCCTCATCATTTTGAGTAAATTGTACATAGACAAAGAGTATGACTTCCTTGCTGGTCAAAATTTGGTTCTACATACTATTCGGTCAAACTTAAATCATATGTTGTATACAATGAAGGCCAAAACCAGCAAAATCTGGCACAGAAATATAGATCAGTTGAATGTGGAAGAGACACCACCTCACAATAATCTAACATTAACCAGCTCGATAGAAAATTCCTTGATTATCACTAGCAATACCATCAGCTGTGTTACAACAGATAAATCAAAGAATTTCTACAGATTCACCATAGCAGTCAGAGGGAAATAAGAAGTCACCAGTGTTACCTCCAAGCTCAGTACAGATGATAGAAATGTTAACCATACTTACTTCTAAAATATGAAGAGAAAAAACAAACCAATGAAACATCATCAACAAAACACCTTAAGCTTCTAATGGTGGGAAGGAAATTGCAATGTATTGGACAAGAGTAAGAGAGCTCCCCTAGTGGTGTTTCTAGTCTATATTTCAAAATGTTCTGGTATATTGTTTTTCCTGCTTATTAATAAAGTTAATTCAAGAAAGATTTTCTGTGTGTCTGTCTGTCTATGTGCCTGTGCCTGTGTGTAATGCATTTGCCTCACACGGCAACTTCTCTTCATAACAATACTACAACTTGGCATTACTTACTGTGTTTCTCAGAGCATTTTTATTGAGTTGTCCTGCAAACACATATCTGTTTCATCTTGGGTAGCAAATCTAAGTAAATTAGGGGTGGTTTTACCTCAATATTATACATTAAATTTCCTTTATAAAAATGAAAGCAACTTCGTATCCTGTGACAACAACATTTTGTATTGTCATAGGAACATTACACACTGGAGCATGTCTGTAAACGCCTGTGATTTGTTAGTCCATAGTAGTTACCAGAAAATTATGTGTAAGTATTTTAACTTGTTATTCTTCTCTTAGTAGTCATGTGCATCTGCAACACATGCAAATTGTTATGTGCTGCAGATGCTGAGGTGATGGAGGAGGGGAAAAACAGATACTTTCTTCTTTCTAATTTCTGTGACTATTCATGGAAATAAAGAAACTTATCTTATTTCTAATGGAACGCTCTAGTTAATATAAATCTATTTTCTTGAAGTTGAGTTACAGGTCAATGGATGAAGTAGTTTGTGGATTTTGCTGCCTATAATGCGAAAAGGTGCTTGAAAGTGCTTTAGACGTTGGCTTCATGTAAAGATATTCACACTTCCATAAGTTCTAATCATTTACTGACAAGAGATTTTGCTTGCATGTGCTATATTTTCTCAAACCAATATTAAAAAAGCTTTTTCTCCCTTCCAAGGGAGAATTACTAGGAGTAATGAGATGAAATTAAGAAAATCAGTGCATAGGATGAATATAAGAAAGAAAGAAAAAAAGAAAGAAGCAACCTTTCCTGACAGAGAACTATCATATATCATGTGTTGGATACTAGCTTCTTAAGAGAAGTGGTGGAAGCCAAATCTCTTGGGACATTTCAATTTAGACTGGACAAAGCACTAGAAGAGGTATTCTGGGGAATAATACTCCATTGACAGGAAGGGAGATTAGATATGATCTAACAGGTCTTTTCCACCTATAATTTCTATGATGCTAGAATACCACAGTACCAAACACACTGGTTGGAACTATAGTAAAGAACAGTATTATAAGACACATATATAAACACAATATTTTGGGGAAGAGTCAACTTGGATTTTGTAAAGGGAAACCATGTCTCACCAATCTATTAGAATTCTCTGAGGGAGGCAAAAAGCAGGTGGACAATGGTGATCCAATTGATATAACGTACTTGGACTTTCAGAAAGCCTTTGACAAGGTACCATGCCAAACACTCTTAAGCAAACTAAGCAGATGGGGGTAACATGGAAGGTCCTCTCATGGATCAGTAATTGGTTAAAAGATAGGAAGCAAAGCATAGGACTACTGGTCAGTTTTCACAATGGAGAGACGTAAATAGCAGGGTCCCCCAAAGATTTGTACTGGGACCTGTGCTGTTCAAGATATTCAGAAATTATCTCGAAAAAGGGGTGAACATTGAGGTGGCAAATTTTGCAGATGATAAAAATTACTCAAGATATTTAAGTCCATAGCTGATTGTAAAGAGTTACATAGGGTGTTTGTACTAAACTTGGTGAGTGAGTTCAAAATAAGAAATGAAATTCCATGTTAAGTGCAAAGTAATGCACACTGGAAAACATAATTCCAATTATATATACAAAATGATGGACTGTTACCCATAAGCTGTTAGACTCAAGAGAAAGATCTAGGAGTCATTGTGGATACTTCTCTTAAAACATCTGCTGAATGTGCAGCACTAGTCAAAAAAGCTAACAATGTTAGGAACTATTAAGAAAGGGATAGATAATAAGACCAAAAGTATCTTATTGCCACTTTAGAAATCTATGATAAACCTATACCTTGAGTTCTGGTTGCCCCGTCTCAAAAAAGATACATTAGAGTTGGAAAAGGTACAGAGAAGGGCAACAAAAATGATTAGTGATATCAAACACCTTCCCTATGAGGAGAGATTAAAAAGACTATGACTGGTCATCTGAGAAAAGAGATGACTAAGGTATGTATTGCAGGGTTGATTGAAGAAAGACTGAGCCGGGTGGAGTGATAAGGAGCATTTATTCAGTTACAACCTCTAAACCACTCGTTCCCCTTCGCCACGTGTCCAACGAAGTGAGCCCCGAGTTAAGTACTTTACAACTTTTTATCTAAACTAATATGTAAATACATACACTTCTACAAAGCCTCATAAAATCCCTATTTGGTAATATAAATGGTTATAAAATGAATATTAATGGCTATGGAAGGCATATAATTATACCTGCCCCTGATTATTATTTACAGAATTACCTTACAGAGCGCAGGCACATTGCCTTGAACACAGTATGCAAGGGAGGGAAAGAAGATAATGCTTTCTTCCCACCAAAGGCCTTGCACAGGAGTGGAGCGGGGGGCGGGCGATAGTTACTTTGTTAGTCTCATTCCGTGGGCAGATGGTGGAAGGGAGGGGAAAAAAGAGATAACACGACTCTAACTATACTTTATACCAATTACTAGAAACAAGGTTTGCCCGTGCCAAGACCCCGTTCCCATGGTATCTCTCCCCAACTCCCAGGTTAGGAACCTGCTGTGTAAACACCATATGATTATTGCTTGTATTGCTTTTTAGCCCAAGCCAGGGGTCTCATGGAGGACAATTCATGCCCAAAGCCTGGGCCCAATTCACAGCCCCCCAGGAATGTGGCCCAATGCTGACCTCCTTTGTCCCTGCGCCCACAGGATGGATATGATAGAGGTCTATAAAAACATGAATAGTGTGGAGAAAGTTAATAGGGAAGTATTATTTATCCCTTTACATTGCACAAGAATCAGTAATCATGCAATTAAATTAATAGGCAACAGGGTTAAAACAAACATAAGGAAGTACTTCTTCACACAATGCACAGTCAACCTGTGGAACTCATTGCCAGGGGATGCTGTGAAGGCCAAAAGTATAACTGGGTTAAAAAATAATTATATAAATTCACAGAGGATAGATCCATCAGTGGCTATTAGCCAAAATGGTCAGGGAAACAAACCTGTGTTCTGAATGACCCTAAATCTCTGACTGCCAGAAGCTGGGACTGGATGACGGGGGTGGATCGCTCAGTAATTGTCCTGTTCTGTTGATTCCCTCTGAAGCATCTGGCACTGTTGGAAGACAGGATACTGGGCTATATGGACCATTAGTCTGACCCAATATGGCTGTTATATTCTTAACAATTTCACTCACACTTCTGTCCCCATATTTCTCTTCTCTCTCTTATTCTCTTGAAAATCTCTGTGGGAATAAGATAATTGAAGAGGGTTATCATTTTTCAGTCTAATCTAGTCTATTCTACTGTATCTACCTCCTTCATATCTAAAAGTCCTATCCTAGTCCCATTAAGATCTATGGTAAATTCTCCAGTGGGAGCAAGAGGAGGAGCAGGACCGAAGTGTCATTATTGGATTGGTTTTGAATATTGCACAGCTTATGACACTTTCTCGGGGCAGTTCACCATGCAACCCATTCCTCCTCTCTGCATCAGCGAGAGAGAGTTTGTTGGTGTTAAACTGGATGACAGCTCCCTGTCTCAACAGTCTGTTAGTGCTTCCATCCCACAACAGACTACCCAGGACTCTGCTAGCTCTTACTTTGCCTTGCAGGTTAACACTTGGTGTTGCCCAGTTCTCAGAAGCATATCCCTGTCGTGTCCAGCGCCTGTCACTGGACGCTCACAGTAATTACCAAGTCCATTCTCCCCAGAAATACACTGTACACACCGGATTATTTGATTCAACTGAGAAGGCACACTTTACTTAATCTCAGAGCCCTTAAGTGATTTTATAGTAAAAGGAGAAAAAGTGTATTAACAGATTTAAGTGAGAACTGAGTAAGAACAATGGAAACACCGATGGTTACAAATAAAAAAAAAGCATAACACTTCTAAGAGATTAATCATAACTTTTGGCAGGCTAAAACCTTTGTCTAAGATAAATTTCTCACGTAAAAAAAACTCTCAGAGTCACTGGCTCCCAGGGCAAAGATCCAACTTCCATGGATGCAAAAACGGCTGTCCTTTTTGCTCATTCAGTGATGGATTACCAAGGGGTTCTTTTTTTCTTCTTCTTGTAGTCCAGTAAACCTTTGAAATATATCCTTCTGAAGTATACCCCAGATAAAGTTCTTCTTCCCTGCTGCTTGTTCTCCTGTGAGCTGACACCATGCTGCTATCTTATCCTCTTGTTAACTTGTTTGTCCTGTTTACCACAGATGCAATTTTATTTCCCATAGGCTTACCCTGCTTAATTGACATCAGAGACCTGGTTGGCAGGTAAACCAACGTTCCATTGTCTGGGAAAAACTTGTTTATCAAGACTGCTTGGTTACATAATTTTTAGTACATACATACAACTTTTTCAATAGCACCCATATATATAACTTGTAATATCTTGTAATGCTTATAATGATGAATGTGGGATAAGCTTTCTTTTGACAACTCAGACAACATTCTTTATAGATAAATACTGTGACAGCAATGTAGTGTAGTGAGTTTGTCAGGGCTGACAAAAATTGCTGACACAGAGTAGTTAACCACCAGTGGGCCTCTGTGTCACAAACTATATTGGCTGGTCATCTGTATTATCCTATTTTACAAATTCATGGTCCCTTGTAGATTACACTATGCAATTTTCTTCCTTGGTTTTTGGTTTCACTACTGAAGGTAGGGGACCTATTGTCATTCTCCCCAAAGGGACAATATAAAGTCATCCCCATATGGGACAAAGGAAAATCAAACAAGTGTATTTTGAGCAGTTGAAAGTATGAGTCAGACGAAAAGAGGAAGGCTGCAAGATCTCTAGCTTACATTTTCAGTGTTAGATCTAGGCACATTTCAAAGCATTTAGCTGTTAAAAATAAAGGCTAAATTAAATGAACAAAATGTTAAGAATTCCTTGGATCTCACTAAATGAATAAGTTCTCAGAAAGATGGAGTGTTTCTTTTTCTTTATTAAAAATACATCTGAAATTTGCAAAAACCACATCATTCAAATGGAAATTTTCCCCCTAATCTTATCTAATGTGATAGCAGCAGCAGTGGCGTTTCTGTGAAAGAACACTTTGTCAAACCTAAGCATAGCTGCAGGGATTTTATCTGCTCTAACATCTTCGTAAATTTGACAGCTGCCTTTATTATTAAATAAGGAGACATTCCAGCTTCTGTAAGTTATAGCTGTAACTTGGGTGCGAGCTTAACAGAAAGTGATCTTATCATAATTACACTACAATAACAAGCCAGGGTTTTTGTAATCTATTGACATGCCCTATAATGTTATCTGATTCTATGGCTACGTGAAGGCTCTGCTTTTCAAAATGTGAGATGATAAAATAAATGAATAGCAGGCCATATTTCCCTTCTCTGTCATAGACATTGGGGTTGGAATGGTATAGTTTTAATGGGTAGATGAAGTCAGGGAAGTTTCTGGTTTGGGTTTTGCTGTTTAACCACAAAGACTATTAAATCTTAGTTTCTGCGACCAATCTCTGAGGGTGAAGAAACAGATTATGTAGCATGGAACAATGTTTGTATCCTGGTACCAAGAGTAGTTTTACTCTAAACAAAGCAGTGACAATTTGTGGGTGGTTCTGCCCTAGAGTTGAGCAAATAATTAATTTTTCAGTTTGAGGGCTGAACTAAATAATCTGGGGGAAAAATTGTTTGAATTTGAACCTAAACTAATTTGGAGAGGGGGTTAAAGAAAATAAAAAGATAAAATGGTCGAAACAAAACATTTTAAAATGGTCAAAATTAAAAGTTTAAAACTAAAAATTGAAATGTTTCATTTTCAAATGACCAACATGAACCATTTGGCTTTTAAAAAATTCTCTTTTTATAGCTGAAACTAGTTGACAAATTTGACCTAAATTCACAAATAGTTTTGGTGACCACAAAAGTGTATTTTTTGGTGAATTTACTCTTCACTGAAAAATATCACCCCCCCTTTAGTCTGCTCACCAGTACAGAGAAGAAAGGGGAAATGGGTGGGCCAGGGAACATACACTGTGTCAGATATTGGGTTGGTGCATGTTGTCCTCCCTCCTGTATACCCCAGAGAGAGCAGAAGGAAATCAGGAGACAGATTGTGACTTCCTGAATCACAATCTGCTTTGTGATCTGCTCCTGGGAAGCACATCTCTGTGCTGCTTCATACATAAGGCTGTTCGTGGCAAAGCCAATAGACCTCAGAATGATTAATGGTGAATGAACCTCAGATGTTGGGAGGTTTGATGGAAAAGAAATATTAGGTCATTCAGTTCTTCCTCCTGCCAGTGCAGGACTGCTGCCTACTACAATTTTTTTAGGATTTCGTCCAGTCTATTTTCAGTTTCTCAGATCTGCAAAAATTGCACTTGAAATCTCAGAACAAGCTGTTTAAAAACATTTCCACTGCTCTCTCTACATGCAGTCTTCCTCAAAGCATTGCAATATTTTTACTTCCGGGTGGAAGCAGGCAGTGAAAAAGAAGTGAACCATCATGACTAGAAATCCAGAAAAGGATCAAATAGAGTTTTTCTTGAAGCTGCATGTCAGCTGTTATTTTACACAGCCCATGCTGGCCATGCTCATACATCATGCTTAACCACCACCTTGTCAGGAATGCGTCTGCAATGTTCTTTCTGGCGTTGGGGTTGGTTTGACAGACTTAAATTAGAATCAAACTCATCCAGGCCATTCTCCCTGTAAATTACATACATTTGTATCTTTGAATATTCTTAGACAAGACAATTTGGGTAGCAGTTTAGCATTTTGGTGATGGGATATTGTTTACAAAGCCTGACCATATTCTGTAATTGAGAGCAGAGTTTGGCTCTGCTTAGTTATCTTTGCCTCAGTGGACTCATTTGAAGACAGCTTTATTATTACATTCATTATTTGTATTACAGTAAATGTTCAAAGCCGAAGCCAGGATCAGGATCCTGGTATGGAAGATGTTGTACAAGAGATAGTCACTGTCCAGAAAAGCATACAATTTAAGACTCCAATCCTTCAATGGGATGTATGCAGATGCACCCGGGTACCCAGGCAGAGCTTCATTGACTTCAGTGAATCTCTGCAGGCTGGGGCAGAGTTAGGGATCCAGTTGCATGCATTCCAGGACTGAAATTAAGATAAGATGCAACAAGTAGGTGACTCAAATGAATTAAGAGAATGGGTTGGGAGGGGAATTGTAACAGTGATAGGAACATGTGGTTATCTAGACTAGCTAAGTACAGCACGAGAAGGTCTTGATACGTCCAAAACATAAAAAATCAATGATAATTATAGGTAAAATGTTACATAGATATCAGTATCTTGACTGGCCATCTGCCCAGCTGTTGTCAGTTTACCATAGCAAAGGTAGGGCTGGTAGAAGGATTTGGAAGAGGACAGGTTGTCTTTACATATTAGTTCGGAGAGAGTATTGTATGCATATTAGTTCGGAGAGAGTATTGTATGGGGAAAAAGTATGAAGGTGCTTGTAGGATAAGTGGACAAATGGAAGAATCTTGCATTATTGTCAAAAGAGAAGGGGAGGGGCAATACAGTGACATATGCACTCATGTTGCTGAACCATTGTAATAATGTCCAAGTCAATAAACACAAATCAGAGACTTATTTCTGATAAACTGATTTACTACAAAAGGCTGTGAGCCCAACTAGGGGATCCTACTGCTTTAAATAGAAACAGAAGCCCTAAGAACACTAGGAATGAGAACAATGGCTCTCTCTCTTAATAGAAGAACAGAAAAAGAAAAAGAAAACATTCCTTTGAAGCCCATATTTATAGGCTTTGTTTAGCAGTGCCCTAAGTTCTCAAACTATGCAACATGGAAAATATGCCCCTGAAAAGGGCTAGAATAGGCTTTTCCAAATTCCTGCATTTCATAGGCAATGGCAATGTTGTTCCTGCCCTTAAGATACATAGTTTTATGGAATGGGTTCAATTCAAACCATTCCGTTTCAAAACTCACTTTTAAAAGTAATATTAAATTGCAGGTTAAAAACAACAGATGAAGCCATAAACAGTTCTCATTCCTTCTCTGAAAAGATAAAAAGGCGGCAGACTTCTTAATATTGCATATGGGGGAGTGAGGAGGGGAGGAAGGAATTTATTTTTAAACTTGGAATGAAATCATTTGATTGACACATAAAATACAGTCCAACTTTTAAAGAACTTAATAGGCTAGAGCTGTGAGCAGGAATTAAATTATGTTCTGTTGCATCTACAGCAAAATTCTAATGTTCGTATTGACACAAGCCAGCAGCCCAGGAAAGCCTTGTTTAACAAACTTGGGGAAAAATTACTCCAGCTGTTTTATTATTCTATTTTTAATAATAATAACTAGTATAATGATAAGAAGAAAGAGAATCCATCACCTCACTGTACCTGGGTATCAGAATACATAAAGAGTATGGGTTTGGGTCCTGGATCTTTAGGAGTTTTGCAGGTGCCCGGCCTCTTTCAGAATCAGATACCTTCAAGTCCTCCAGTTCTTATGCTGGTTCGATTCCCACTGATTTCAGTTTTATTTCCTCCAATCAAAGAGCAATGTCAGGTTAGCCCGAGTACCGCAGGATGTGTCTCATATTACATTAGAACACACACTTTACCCTGTATGGAATAGGAATAGATGAACCCACTTCAGCCCAATTGCATGTGAATCATCTAGACCCAGACACTGTAATTATCCTGTTCTCCCCATTGACTACAAGGAGAGCTACTCATATCTGCAGATAGCTACTGCAGAGGAGAATAGAGACCCATACATCTTAAGGCCAGAAGGGACCATTAGGATCACCTAGTCTGATGTCCTGCATAACATAGACCAGTGGCTCTCAACTACTGTATCCCTTTCCGGTGTCTGATTTGTCTTGCATACCCCAACTTTCACTTCACTTAAAAACTTCTTGCTTACAAATCAGACATAAAAATAGAAATGAGTCACAGCACACTATTACTGAATAATAGCTTACTTTCTCATTGTTCTCATTTTATTATACAATTATAAAATATATCAATTGGAATATAAATATTGTACTACCATTTCAGTGTATAGAACAATATAACAAGTCATTGTCTTTATAAAATTTCAGTTTGTACTGACTTTGCTAGTGCTTTTTATATAGAATGCTGTAAAACTAGGCAAATACCTAGATGAGTTAATGTACCACCTGAAAAAATCTTTATGTAGTCCCTGGGGTACACGTAGCCTGGATTGAGAATCACTGAGATAGACCAAAGAACGTCAGTCAGCTTTGGAACATCATGAGTAGTCTCAAAAGGATCGGAGGGAGGATTAAATTATGGGAAATTCTGACAACTCACCAACTACATTCTAACCATTAGAGAACACTTTCAAATCCCTCTTGCACCAGTGGGTTCTGCAGTGAGAAGCATTTCCCTGTATTTGACCAGGAATGTGTATCCAGCACATAGAAGAATCATAGAATCATATAAGATTAGGGTAGAAGGGACCTCAAGAGGTCATCTAGGTCGACTCCCTGCTCAAAGCAGGACCAACCTCAACTGAATCATCCCAGCCAGGGCTTTGTCATGCAACACCTTAAAACATTTAAGGATTGAGATTCCACAACCTCCCTAGGTAACCCATTCCAGTGCTTCACCACCCTGATAGTGAAAAAGTTTTCCTAATATTCAACCTAGACCTTCCCCACTGCAACTTGAGACCATTGTTCCTAGCTCTGTCATTTACTACCACTGAGAAAAGCCTAGCTCCATCCTCCCTGGAACCCCTTTTCAGGTAGCAAAAAGCTGCTATCAAATCCCCCCTCACTCTTCTTTTCGGCAGACTAAACAAGCCTAGTTCCCTCAGCCTGTCCTCATAAGTCATGTGGTACAGCCCCCTAATCATTTTTGTTGTCCTCCCCTGGACTCTTTCCAATTTGTCCACGTCCTTCCTGTATGGGGGGCCCAAAACTGGACACAATACTCCAGATATGGTCTCACCAGTGCCAAAGAGAGGGCAATGATCTCGATCATCTGGCAATGTTCCTACTAATGTAGCCCAATATGCCATTAGCCTTCTTGGCAATAAGGGCACACTGTTGACTCATATCCAGCTTCTTGTCCACTGTAACCCCCAGCTCCCTTTCTGCAGAACTGCTGCCTAGCCAGTTGATCCACAGTCTGTAGCAGTGTATGAGATTCTTCCGTCCTAAGTGCAGGACTCTGCAGTTGTCTGTGTTGAACCTCATCAGATTTCTTTTGGCCCAATCCTCCAATTTGTCTAAGTCACTCTGTATCTGATCCCTGCCCTCCAGCGTATCTACCACTCCCCCCAACTTAGTGTCAAGTACAAACTTGCTGAGGGTGCAATCCACTCCATCCTCCAGATTGTTAATGAAGATGTTGAACAAAACTGCCTTAGGACTGACTCCCTGGGCACTCCACTTGTTACCGGCTGCCAACTAGACATTGAGCCATTGATCATTACCTATTGAGCCTGATAATCTAGCCAGATTCCTATCCGCCTTATAGTGCATTCATCCAGTACTTCAACTTGCTGGCAAGAATACCGTAGGAGACTATATAAAAATCTTTGCCTTCTATGATGAAATGACTGGGTCTGTGGATATGGATACATATCTATGGATACAGTCCCCAATCTATAGCAATTCTTCCGTCCTAAGTGGAGGACTCTGCACCTGTCCTTGTTGAACCTCCTCAGATTTTTTTGGCCCAATCCTCCAGTCTAGGTCACTCTGTATCCTATCCCTACCCTTCAGGTTATCTATCACTCCCCCCCAGCTTAGTATCATCTGCAAACTTGCCGAGGGTTCAATCCAGCCCATCCTCCGGATCATTAATGAAGATGCTGAACAAAACTGGCCCCAGGACCAACCCCTGGGTCACCCCTCATGTTATTGGCTGCCAACTAGATATTGAGCCATTGATCACTACCCATTGAGTCTGATGATCTAACCAGTTTTCTATCCATCTTATAGTCCATTCATCTAACACTTACTTCTTTTACTTGCTGATAAGAATACTGTGGGAGACAGTATCAAAAGCTTTGCTAAAGTCAAGGTATATCATGTTCACTGCTTTCCCCACATCCACAGAGCCATTCAACCATCATGGAAGACAACCAGGTTGGTCAGGCATGACTTGCCCTTGGTGAATCCATGCTGACCATTCCTGACCATCTTCCTGTCTTCCCGGTGCCTTAAAATGGATTCCTTGAGGACCTGCTCCATGATTTTTCCAGGGACTGAGGTGAGGCTGACTGGTCTGTAATTCCTTGGTTTCTCCTTCTTCCCTTTTTTAAAGATGGGTGGTATATTTTCATTTTTCCAATCATCTGGGACCTCCCCCAATTGACACGAGTTCTCAAACACAATGGCCAATGGCTCTGCAATCACATCAGTCAACTCCCTCAGCAACCTTGGATGCATTCCATCCAAACATCCTGAGTCTGCAGATTTGGAATGAAGGTCATTGCACTCCAGAATAGTCTTCTTTATTGTGCACTCCAAGGCATCAACTGGATTAAGAGCTCCACTGAGCTTCACAAATATATAAAAAGATGTTCCCTATCCCAAAGAGTTTACAGTCTAATCTCATCAGTTTTCTAGATGTTCCTGTCTCTTATTCTGGTTGGAAATACTTCAAAAAGATTCTTTCACAGTTTTTGGCATGCCCAGCTATCTTTCTCACTGGGACACAGTGGTTCAGAAAAGATAAAGTAATTTAAGGAAATTTCAGAACCTTAAGCATGTTTTGGCTTAGATTTTAGTGTTTTTGTCTTGGGCAAAGATTTAGGCTGATTCTAATTGTCTCACCACCAGTTTGCCCATCCCTTTTTGCGGGTCATATGAAACAATGAAAATGTCATCTCACAGTGGTGCCATCTTAGAAAAGCTCAGCCCTGTGAGCTACATATGAAGAACATGAACTCTGAAACCTCCATTTCATGGAGTTTGCTTGTTTGAAAAATAGCAGGACACAGAAAACAAAGGCATGAGTAAGGGATGGATGTTTGCTTTTTATCATCATTATTTAGGGCCAAATTATGCCTGTCTTGCATGCCAGCACAAAAAAAGTAAGTGGGTGTAAGGTGTCCCCTCACTTCAAGCACAGCAGGGGTGGTAGATCCTGCCAAATGGTTATGTCTGCCCATTTACACAGGTGAGTGGGAAAGGATTGAGGGGGAAGGCAGCCTTGACTTCACCTTCACTGTGTCTGGCAGTGTATGGAACTGTCTCAGCAGACTTCCTCCCCAGAACAGTGGGGGGTCCAAGAGGGAGATTTTGATTTCCTGATTGTGACATAAGATGATACCCGATTCTGTCACTGTTATTCAGAATGAGCCACAGTTTACTGTGAATAGTCTCTTTGAAATCAGTGATGTCAGGTACAGTTCTGTGTGAATAAATGTGGTGGAATGTAGCTCTCTGTGATTATTGTCTTCAGCCCTTCACTTAAAATAGTCTCCTTTTCTGATGTTTTGCATGAAGACTTAGACCAATGAGTTTTAATGTCACCCAGGCACAAAGACAATAAATCAAAGTGCCACTCAGATTTTTAAAAAATATTTCTATGTCTCATTTCAGTCAAATACATTTGCTGTTGAAGAGACTCCAGTGTTCACCACTGAGTGCTGGTGGGGTCCATTCTCCTTCACCTAACAAAGCCAAAGAAGATTTGATTTCATGGGGTGCTTGTCTTTTGTAGGGTGAATTCTTCAATTTATTTATTTGGATGGTATTTTCTTGGAAACCCCAAGCTCTATGCCCTGTGCAGTTTAAAGGCTGTTTTACTAACTGGGGGAACAGAAGGCAACATGCAAAAGAGCATCATTTAATGGCACCCTAAAGTCTCTTTTTTTTTAACAATTCCTGGGTTGTTCTCCTCAATGTTGTTTCATGTTCTACGTGTTGAGGAACCAAGTTAAAACTGAAGTTTTGAAGAGGCAGTGTAATAGGGAAGAGGACAGGAAGCTTTATTTGCAGCAACCCCAAATACGAAATTGATAGCACAGGGACAAAATGTATGGCTTAGAACCCCAGAATGGATTTAGACCAAATAGGCTGTCTTCTCAATGGGAGTTCTGGGCCTCTTGGAAGAGCAGGACATCAGAGATGTGAGCCATTGTTTGGATCTTAGAGAAGAATTTTTGCCCTGGATGATGAATGTTTGTCTTTAGCTGCCGTCAGAGAAGGCACAAGAACACCCTAAGTGGCCTTTTACACTATTAAATTAAATACAAATACCAGGAGCATCAGACTGCCCTGTAATTATGTTCAATTTACTAGCTACACACACACATGCACTAAGCAGCCTGACATTTTATTGCTTCTTTTTCTTTTGTACAATGGCACAAGAAATAACAGAAGTTAAATAAAAGAACCCAAGAATTAAAAAAATAAAGGTCCTATTGTCCCCTAGATGGGCTGTTACAACTGCATGATTTTTTCTCTCACTGGCCAAGCACAGTGAGTTCTTAAACTCAGAAGTGATAGCGTTTTTCAGTTTGCCTGATAAGAGGTGGAGGAAGGTGAACAGTGGTATGTAGGGAAGAGGGGACTAGGGAGCATGGCGAGAAAGCAGGTTTGAGGGATAAGAGGAGCAAACACAGCTCCTGGCATGGGAGAAGAATGGGGGAAGAGGAAATGGGGGTCAAACAGAGTCCCTTACATATGTCAGAGGGGGCACAGAGAGTCCCTGGCATGGGGTGGGGGGAGAATGGGGAACCCTGGTCTGGGGTGTAGGGAGAATAGGGGGCATACCAAAACCCTGGCATGAGGGAGGGAGTGGGGATTAAAGTGAGTCCCTGAAATAGAAGGTGATGGGAGACATGCACACAGAGAGCTTGTGTGTTGGGGTAATTAGTGTGTACAATGTGCTCAGCCTATAGAAGTAACAAAGTGTGCAACCCCCTAGTTTAGTACTTATAACTGTTGAAACAAACCTCTCTTCCACATTTTCTCATATAGGTCCCTCAAGCAAATCTCTGAAAAAAGGTCTCTGAAAATGTTTGGGGGTGGGGTGAGGTGGATAATTGGCTGAACATGAGCTCTCAGTGTGATGCAATGGCCAAAAGGGCTAATGTGATCCTGGGATGCATAAACAGGGGAACCTGGAGTAAGAGTAGAAAGGTTATTTTACCTCTGTCTTTGGCACTGGTGTGCCAACCACTGGAATACTGTGTCCAGTTCTTATGTTCACAGTTCAAGAATGATGTTGATAAATTGGAGAGGGTTCAGAGAAGAGCCATAAGAATGATTAAAGGACTGGAAAAAGTGCCTTATTGTGCTAGATTCAAGGAGCTTGGTTTCTTTAACTTAACAAAGAGAAGATTAAAGGGTGACTTGATTACAGTCTATACATATTTATATGGGAACAAATATTTTATAATGGGCTCTTCAATCTAGCAGAGAAAGGTATAACATGACCCAATGATTGGAAGTTGAAGCTAAACACATTCAGACTGGAAATAAGGCATATTGTTAACAGTGCAGATAATTAACCATTGGAACAATTTACCGAAGGTCCTGGTGGTTTCTCCATCTCTGGCGCTTTTTAAATCAAAATTGCATTTAAAAAAAAAAGTTCTTCTCTAGGAATTATTTTGGGGGAGTTCTTTGCTCTGTGTTATACAGGACATCAGACTAGATGATCAGAATGGTTCTTCTGGCTTTGGAATCTATGAGTACATGAAAGTATTGCTGCACAGAAATGTAGTCATCATAGTAGCTGCTGCAACTATACTATCAATGCTGAGGCCAAGAGAGTTGTGAGTGCTTCAATCAGAAGCACCTCATAGGCATTCAGTACGTGGTAGATTGATACTCACAGATAGGGGTCATAAATAAAAGGCATCTTTAACCACAGCCTGGCACATATCAGGTGCAAGACACCCATTAGTGACAACAGAGCGCTGTTGAGTAAAATAGTCACTCTAAACAGCAGCAAATGACATTTGGACTTAACATAATTAATTATCTAAACTTATAACTGATCACAGTTAGAACTAGACCACCCCCAATTCTTCACAAACTTGTTTGCTCTTTTGGTGAGACTATGGTGTTTGAACACAGTTATCCTTCCCCCATTAGCTTCTAATGTTTTTAGGGCTTCTCTGGACTGGGCAGGTGTCTCTCAAATCAGTCCTCTCTATTTCTGACTTTCTGGGCTGGCCTCCTGGTAATTTCATCTTTCTGCTGCAGGCTGGAGCTGAATCACTGCTGCAGGCCATTATCCCAAAAAGCTTTCATGAGACATAACCCAGGATGTCTCTGGTCTTCATTGGATGTCATAGGCACTTCCTTGCAGCTCTTCCTTTCCTAACTTCTTTTCTTAGGTACTCTCTTATTATTTTATGATGTCAACGAGAAAAGATGTGATCTTTTTTTCCCTAGGCTAATTTTCTGGATCCTTCTCATTCTGCCTGTTATAAAATGATTCCGACATGGTTACAACCCAACAAGGATCTGATTTCCTTCTATGGAAGGACTCAGCTATCAATTCAAACATCTTCTGACTGGTTCCAAAGCTTCAGCTGAAAGACAGCACTGGTCCATTGATTCAGGGTATTTTATATAAACTCTGTTTCTTTTTCATTTTCTGTTGACAGGGATAAAGGACAATCCTTGCTCCTCCTCATTCCCCCTACAGGACTAGCAGGTAGTTAATCCCCAAAACAACAGACTCCCAGATTTTATGCAGTTAATTTTTGGTGTGGCTGAGAAAAGAGGAATGGATTGTAGTTAATAGGGTTCAAGCAATTAGTAATGGAACATGGAGTCTTTTGTTATCTATCAAAGGTGGCTGATTCATATCCCGTCAAGGATGATAGTAACCCCAAACTGTTACTATCTGAAAGCTGTTAAATGGTCTATGTAAAATGAATTTGCTGGTCTCAATTCCTTTCCAAGTGCCCAGGTCTGCACATCATATTTGACACCATTTGGGGCAAATCTTATGAGAGAAGCCAAGGAGTGAATGTGTCACACTGCATGGAGAATCTCTGACTCTCGTAGCTGTCTTTTCCAGTTTACCATTGAGAGACACAGGCATGCTCTGTGGCAGTCTTTACTGCATCTGTTCTGTGGATAAACAAGGGACTTCATTCTCCAAGGCTGCATCAATCAGACCTTTTATCAATATTAATTTCAATTGGCAAAATAATTTGCAAAATTGATCATTCCTTGGGCAACTGATTACATATTGGTTTTACAGAACTTTGTCCAAATGAGGAATCCATACATTCAAACAATTTCCATTTTGCCAGCGCGAAAACGACATTAATTAGTAGCCAGCAGCAATGAGCTGAATTTATTTTCAGTTTCCATCCCGCACTGGTGAAAATCCATTCCCCATTCCTGCATACAGATTTTGCCCATCAGCACTTGATGAGGCAATGAAGATTTTGCTCATTATAAATTGGGCCCTGAGTTCTGTAACTGTGTGTGTTAATAGTGCCAACACAGATGGTTTAGGACACAGCAAAGCTCCTGCCTTTAGAGTATAAATACAGTTTAACTTCTGTTTAAATGCCTCAGCATGGTGTTAATGACACTGAGCTGTTTGGGGGACTGTTTTTGCAATGTGACATAAAGCATATGAAATCCTGCCCCCGTATGATCAGTCAAGATCCTATGGCACTGTTTTTTGCAAGTGTAGGTGTGTTTTCCCTGGTGTTCTGGACAGATTCCAGTTACTGTAACTGTGGTACAGCGCATTTTGCCTACAACAAAGTCTGCCTCAATTTACATCTGGATACAATATTCTTCTTTGGCCTAGACTGTTGTGTAGTATGACTGTGAATCATTAAGCTGCTATAGAGTTCCATGTGAGAAAATAGAGAAAATTCAAACACACAAAATGGCTTTATTTCAGTAAGGGGTGACTTAATTCCTTATGGGCCAAATCCTGAACTGTTCTGAGTAGCTGGAAGTCCCACAGAATTAAATAGCAGGATAAGGATTGAGTAAAAAATGAGTAAGGCACTCAGCATTTTGTCTAATATTTCTCTATAGTATCAAATCGCTAGGGCAGTGTTTCTCAATTGGTGTTCTGCGGAGCCCTGGGGTTCCGAGGGCACACTGTTAGGGTTCCGCGAGAAAGTGACATCGTGTCGCCGAGAGCAGCTGTTCTCCGCGCCGCCGAAAAAGGGAAGATGTCCCGGATTTTTCGGTGGAGGGTATCGAGTATGAGTGTAATTTAATTGAGAAACACTGGTATATAATTTGCTTATTTCAACATTTTTTTTGGCCCCATATGTAAAAATACTGTTAAATGTTTGGGGGGTTCCACAATTATTTATCGAGTTCAAAAGGGTTCCATGGCCATATTTAATTGAGAAACACTGCACTAGGGGATGAAAGGTGTTACAGATTTAAGATATTATTAATGGGATACGTCTTAGGGTCGTTACTCAGCAAAACTCTTATCAAAGTCACAGTCACTTTGGTATGCAAGCTCATAAAGTGAGTTCTCAAACCCTGCATGGTTCTTCCTCCACCCCTGCCTGCATCCAAGACCTCCTTAGAGTGGAACCACAGTGATTCCTCTACCAAGGAGACTCTCCATTTCTGGAGATGTGTAGATGGGAATTTCTCCTAAAACCATGTTACATTAGAGGTGGGGCTGACCCAGAATGCCAAATTTGAACCCCGTGAATTTTGGTGAAGCTTGAACCTGAACCCAAACTTGGTGGCTTGGACCCATCTCTCTTTTAATTAGGTTTGTTAGTTCAGGGCTTCTATATAGCTTAATAAGTGGATGTTTGCTAAACCCCTTGAGAATCCTACATGAGCACAGATCATGCTCTGCGTCTGCAGCTCATTTTAAAGAAACATCTAAAAATAGTGCTTTTCCAGGGATATTTTCAGTATCAGTCACTGCTGGTTTTTTTCTAGGACTCCACCATTTCCTTTAAAGAAGGAAATGATGCTGGAACACTTGAATTTTTAAATATTGTACCCATGTTATATATTGTTTGCTTGACGATGACTTTAAGTGTTTAGAGTGTCTGATCAATACCCTAACAGCTGTGCTGAGGATGAATTAATGACTATAGAAGTAATAACAGGATCCTCCCACAGGAAAAGCACAGGAGGGCATCAAACCTTAGAGAGTTTCCTCCCAGTAGAAGCCAAAGATCCAGCCCTTAAACCCCACAGAGAATCAGTAAGATCCACACAGATCCTTTGTGAGACAGCTTCCTTACTAACTCTGGGATTCTCTTCCTGGTTTTTATTGGGGCTTCAGTGCCAGGGACTCCTGAAGGATCACCCCCTTAAAGATGGATTTCAAGGCACAGATTGTGAAGTGATAGAAACTATAATACAGCTGTAGGGTACATAAACTTTTCCAAGTGTTCTCCAGAGAATTTGGTAGGAGGAAACCGTTGCCCCATCTTTGACCTAACACAACATTGCTCAAAGATCCTTAGCCTTTGAGTAAAACCTGAGGGCTAGATGATGATTTTACTACAAGCCCCAAGGAAGAGGCAACATGTAGCTGCACTGCCCTGGGTGCAGACTGGGGACCAGAAAATAATGGGGATTATCTACTCAGGGGCACTCAGGAAAGTTAACTCTAATTAACTAAAGCTGTGAATTTTAAAGTGGGGTAGTTAAACAACATTAAATCTCTGGGTGGATGCTGTTTCTCAGAATTAAAGTGACCTTAATTTGGTTTATCGTCATTCATTTTGGAGTCAAGTGACTGTGTAAGAATCTCAGTTTTTATTGGGGGATAAATAAGAGTAAGTTTCTAGCCCCCATGATTGTGGAGAAAAGCTTAAAAATGTGACCAAAGTGCACCCCAAAGATTCAAAAGCTAGAAGAACACAACGTTTATTATTTTTTTACAAATCCAATTTCATGATTTGAGGACTGCCTCGTGATTGCTGGAGGTTTTGGGTTGGCAATATCTGTCACAGGCAGCTATATAGCACCTGTTACTGCAGTATTTGAGCACTTCACAAGCTTTTATGGTCAAAAATCTTATCCTCACAACACTCTTCTGGGGAAGAGAAGTACTATCATCCAAATTTTACAGATGAGAAACCGAGGCACAGAGACTAAGTTACTTGCACAGGGTTAGTCAAGATGTTTATGGCAAAGCAAGGATTGTCCTTTGGCTTTTATGACTCTGTCTTCTCTGGGTTCTCCTCCTCCCTCTCTAATTGCTCCTTCAGCATGTCTATTGGAGGATACTTCTTATCCCTGCTGCAACTTTCTTTGGGGATTCCACAGAGTTCTGTCTTTGGTTCTTTTCTCTTCTCCTTTTACAGCTTATCTCTAGGTAAACTAATCTGAAAACACAAATTCAACTACCATCTCTACGCAGATGACTCACAGATCTACCTTTCTACTCCAGATCTGTCTCCTGTCCAAACTAAAATCTCAGCCTGTCTCTCTAACATCTCCTCATGGATATCTAGCTGCCAGCTGATGCTAACCATGGCTAAACCAGAGCTCCTAATTCCCTTCAAACAAGCTCTTCCCACTAGCTCCTTTCTCAATTACTGGGGACAACACCTCCATCCTTCCTGTCACTCAGGCCCATAACCTTGGTGTCATCTTCAGTTCAGAGCTTTTTCTAGGATCTCACATCCAGGCTATGCCTACATCATGTGGATTCTTTCTGCATAACATTTCTAAGATGGCTTTTCCCATCCATTCGCATAGCTAAAACTCTTATTCAAGCTCTCATCATCTCATACCTTGATTACTGCAACATCCTTTCTGGTTGTGACAAATACAATATTTTCCCACCCAGATCTATTCAGAATGCTGCTACCAAGATCATTTTCCTAGCCTACTGTTCTGACCATTTCAACCCTCTTTGAATACCTCCACTGGTTTCTCCTTCTCTACCGCGTTATGGCCCTTCATAGACAACCCCCACGCTGCACTCCCCATAAATGCCCACTAAAGCACCTCTTTATTTAGCTTTATATCCCTTTTCAAGACTCTGTTTTGCTATGTTGCTTACACAAATCTTGACAATGGTTAGGATGCTGGTGTGCTGATACCAGTACCCCTCATGTGGACCAATATTGTCTCATTGTTTCTTTGAACTCCCCCATCTGTCTGTACCCATCTCTTACTTTATATATAATTTGTAAGCTCCTTGGGACAGGGACTATCTTTTGGCTCTGTTTGAACAGCACCTAGCAGAATGAGGTCCTGGCCTATGACTAGGGAATCCTGAGTGCTAAAGTAATACAAGTAAATAATAACCTGGCTCTTCCACAACCCAGCCTAATTCTCTAACTACTGGCCATCCTTGCTCAGCATAATGATGGCAGATGCTCTCCCTTTTGTTATGTGACCCGCAATATAAGCTCCGATAGAGGAGTAAGAGGGAACCCCACACACCCTTTTCCCTCACTCAGGCATGTAATACAGTTCATAATTACCTCCTGAAACTATTTCAGCGTCTGGTTTAAACCTGTTTATGTTTGTGAAGTAGCTCTAGCTGTTACAGAACAAAACCTGCCTTGATGAATGAGTATGGGTGTGTATGTAGATGTAATTTTTCCTATCGTATTTGATGGTAGGATCATATCCCAAGAAGAAAATGTTAACAAATACAAAGAAACAAAAAATACCCCGAAAATAGCCCTCATTTGTTTACCAAATTTTGTGAAATGCCAGTTCCTCTTAATGATTATTGCATGCCAGAACTGAGATAATAATGTTAGCAAGCCAGCACAAATGGAAAACAAGATTATACCATTCCCTTTTAGCCTTGCCAACATCTGACACTGCAGGAATGCAAAAAACCTTTATGTTATATTATATGCCAGCTTGGCAATTGATAGGTGTGATGCTTTGGGGAGCCAAATTGGCAAGATGCTTTATCTTTGCAAAGCCATTGCTCAAAAGGTAAAAGTAAAAAGAAACAACTTGGCACCTCAAGTGAAATGGCAGTAACCAAATGTTGCTGTTGTTGGGCTAATGGTGGATGTCTTCAGGCGGCAGGGCTTGCAGAATCTTTGGTTAGATTGCCAGTGGGAAGTTTTTAGTCTGTCTTGATGAAAATTGGAAATGAACACTCTGGACTGGACTAGCCAGCTGGCCAGAAAGACAGACTTCTTGGTTTGTCTTTGGAAACAAAACTGAACTGCTTCAGTCCCTTGTCCTTCAAAAAGAAAATGAAAATGTGACTGTTATAATAAAATGATATGGCTGTCACAAATGAAATATCATCAACCCCTTCAGTAAACAGGATTATGGAAAATACTGGAGGGGAAGGAGAAAGGGAATAGGGAAATAAATAATGTCTTTTGCTACAAAATGTTTTAATGTGTGATCAGCAGCATTATGTCCTCAAAGGATTTCCCCTCAGCACACACACTCCCACTGCCTATGAATGCTCAAAAACTTGCCTGGACCCAGCTGGCAAGCACAAAGAGCCAAGATAGCCCTAGAAAAGGTTTGTGTTGATTGGATTTCAGGAAGGGCACTGATATAGGCGTATTTAAATTGACTTTACCAACCTTTCTGTGAGACGCTGAAGTAAGTAAATAAATATCTGTTCAAAAAGCAACCCGAATGTTAGTATAAAAGCATTTTCAATGAGCGTATCAATGTCCAGTCAGACACAAGCAAAGCTTTGATACACAAACTAAATTCTATGGTGCTGCTAATTGCCCTCCTCACCTCACTTCTTATTTCTTTCCTTCCCCTCATGCTCCTTCGCCGAAGCATTAATGAAGTCTCTTTGAGTTAGGGCCTGAGTCACTTTAAAGCTAATTTTCATCCTATTTAAGGGTTTAAAGGTACAGAATTCAAACATGCAATTTATAGTAATGAGTGTGTTTCACAAGCTATATCCATCAAAAGCTATCAACTTTTCTATTGATAATTATTAATTTATTTTGATTTCATTTGAAGTGCCTGTCCCTGCCTAGGGGTGTTTTTAGAATAATAAATTATAAAAATGTGCAAATATGAGAAGGGAATTTTACACAAAATACAGAGGCATCTTCAGCTGCTCATGGAAAACCAAATCAGCTATCCTCCGTGACATTCCCACATCTGACCATTCACTCACACCCACCACTGCCCCCTTCCCAAGGCCCCAATCCAAAGTCTGTTGGAGTTAACGGAAAGATTCCTATTGACTTCTATGGGCTTTGAGTCAGAACCCAAATGTCTGTGTAAAAGAAAATGAGCGTTGCTGTGTACTCTGAAGATTAACAAGCCCACGCTGTGCCAGACCAGTCCAGAATAAAAGATTTATATAGCTGGGGACACTAAAAAATGTACCTAACCACTAGCTGCTACATTATAAACCAAGGACATGTTATTTTAAATACATCCACTAATGGCAACTGAGGAGTATTCAAGGATGACAAAGGTGGAGGTGCAGGTAACTGGGTCCCAAAACATTTAGGGCTTAATAGTTCAAAACCAACACCTTAAACTCCACCTGGAAACTCATAGACAGCCAATGAAAATCATGGAGCATGTGGGCACGGAGACAAAGGATGTCAGCGCTGGGCCACATTCCTGTGGGGCTGGGAGTTGGGCCCAGGCTTTGGACACAAATTGTCCTCCCCGGGACCCCTGACTTGTGCTAAAAAGGCCATATACTACACAAGCAATAATCATATGTAAACCACAGCACTTTTCTAGCCTTGAAATTAGGGAGAGAGGAGAAGCAAACCATAGCGACTTTCAAGCCTTGAAGTTAGGGAAGGAGGGAGCATAAAAAGCAACTTTCTAGCAGTGTCCAAAACAGGGCAAACCAGTCCAATAGGTACCATGGTAACGGGATCGTAATATGGGCAGGCTATATCTCCCCCCCCCCCCAATCATTCCTCCCCTCACCACCTGGACAAAGAATGTGGCAAAGGGGTGTTATCTCTTCTTTCCCAGACAGCATGTCTGTTAGGGAAGGCTTGGGATCTCTCCCCCAGTCCTTCCCTTGTTGCTAGTTTGTTAAGGGACTTCATGGTCATTCCTGCTGTTAAGATAAATGTATATGCTATGCAAGTTTCGTGGGAAATAACAAACAGGGGTGGATATGATTATATGCCTCCGATAACCATTAATATTCATTTTATAACCATTTATATCACCAAATAGGGATTTATGGGGTGTTGTAGAAATGTGTGTATTTACATACAATTTTAGGTAAAAAGTTGTAAAGTAATAAACTCGGGGCTCACTTTGTTGGACGTGCGTGACAAAGGGGAATGAGTGAATTAGAAGCTGTAACCAAATAAACGCTTCTTATCACTCCACCCGGTTGAATCTCTCTCTCTTCAACCAACCCTGCAACAGAGCACTAATGAGATGTGCTGTCAGTGTGAAGTTTCATTTAATAAGAAAATAATTGCATCCTGCTCTAGCTTCAGCTTCGTAACGGGGTAGCCTCATGTCGAACCTCACTGCAGAAGGCTACATTCGATGTGGCAAAGACATCTGAAGGTAGCTTCACTTCCTAGAAAAAAAGTGGCAGCCTGCAATCTTCTTGCTAGAGTGCAGATTGGAGTGGCGGGGAAGCTACAGCATCTAAGGATCTAGTTGACCCCCAAATTTCACACCTGGGTAACGAATGGCAGAGGCACACCTTCAGTCAGGGATGCAGATGCAGGCCAGTGCTTTCCAAAGTGACTAGTATTTTGGGGTACCTCAATATTTGGGTGCTCAGTTTAAAATGCTTTAAAAATAGGAATCTAAATGTACAATGCAAGAATAGGATTTTCAAAAGTGCCTAAAGCCCGATTTTTCAAAGGTATTTAGGCACCTCTCTCCCATTGAAATCAATGGGAGTTAGGCTGAATCCTCAAAGGTATTTAAGTGTCCAAGAGACATAGGGGTACAAGTTTCATTGGAAGTCAGTGGGCTCCTCAATCTTTAGATGCTTTTGGAAATTCCAGCCTTACATAACTAAATATGGATTTTGGCTAACTTTAGACTCCTTGTATTTTATAATGCTAAAGAATGTGGTGAACACAACAGGACAAACAGAAAAGTGTTCTCCTCATGCCCTAAGGGACTTATGAACTAGTGTAATATGTGAAGTACAGAGTGGAGGTAACACAGCAGCAAAGGTAGAGGGACAAACTTTACAGTGATACCCTTATGTGGTTGTCCAGTAATCAAGTGCACATCTTTGTGGCTCAAATGAGGTTTCATCATTTATTATTATGAATATAGTTATTTACAAGTGCCTTTGTTTTTGTAGGGCCCATCCATCTACCAATGAGTCAGCAATAACTTACAGTCCAATGGTATCAAATATGACAGAGATCTAAACAAATTAGCATAGACCTTTTATCTCTATCTGAAATTAGGACATCACTTACAAACATCATAAGCACAATTTCTGATTCATCCTCAGTGAGTGACACTGAAACAAAAGTCTCAGAATTTGTCCCATTTCCCATACATCCATGGAAACAGAACATTGTTTCCATTGCAGTAAAAAGCACAGGTCAGATTCTGGTGATGTTATGCACAAAATACAATAATTTTTTCCCACAGCAAGAAAAAATGTTATAAAGTCCAGCTAGGACACCGGTAGTATGTCTGTTGATAGAACAGTTTTCTCCTTCAGAGCCTTCTGAAAACTAATAGGATCCTTTAGCCTCCCAGGACAAAAAAGAGAAGATTATTCACCTTGTCCCCACTCACAAAATGTAGGAGGCAAAGATCAGTTCATAGCAAAGGTATAATCACAAGAATTGGTTGATACCATCTAGCACCACCAGCAAATTAAATGTCCCTTTTTCATTAAAAATATCAAACTTCAAAAATTATTGACCATCACTACTTCTATGAACTCAGTCACAGCTCAGAGATGAGGTGCAGAGTGTGGTTAGCCATGTAAGTTAAGTCAAAATACTCCTGACACAGCCCAATGTTTGTCCTGGCAGCTATACAATTTTAAGTCAACACCGGAGCCGCAACAGCTGTGTAGACATCGAAGATACCAAGTAAAATCAACACTGGCAATAACAGTGCTGCCTCAGATATGGACCTGGTCAACACAGTTAGTGCTTCTGTAGAGAAGCAAGACAGTTTATAGCACAGTACATAACCTTATTCCTTTCTGGGACCTATACATGTGGTCAGATCTAGTTTTGGGGTGGGACATCTACATATGAAGTCAGACGTAAAAAGCACAACCACATCCTCTTCCCCAAACTCCTCTCCTGCTATACTTAAGCACTGACTTAGCCATAGATACCAGTGTGATCTTGCAGTGTCATCCAGATATATATGTAAAATTAGGTGCCTTCTCCTTGAGGAGGTTGTAGCTGGTGGTAATTTATTAAACACTGATTTTTTATTATTCAACAGCATTAAGCAAAGAGGCATATCCCTATTTGATGACACTCTGTGCTCCTGAGTTTCCATAAGTAAAACTAATGGATCCAAACTTAAACTCATCAGCGCTGGTATCCAGACAAAACCTGATCATATCTTCCAACATTATCCACCTTCATCCACCACTACAGGCACCACTAGCCCTGTCCACCCCACACAATTAATCCTCTTACCACAGGTCCCTTATATCTCATATACACTCAATACTATTAAATCTCCTTGACCACTATAAGGGTAGTCTTTGAAGGGACAGAATGTCCACAACTGAGTGCTTGACAAAGAACCAAGGCAAGCCAAAAAGTCCACATAAAAAACAAAGCCTATCCAGACATAAAGGTCACATCCTCCAAGCAAATCCAAGAGTAAGCCATCATTTAACAGGCCCTCCTATAACCTGTGGAACTCTCACCTCCCCGGGGCAATCAATCCCTCATATACTGGTTCCATAGGCAGGATTTCACACTCTTTATGGTTTTTAGCTTCTTCCAGTGTGCGTGCTGCTATCCTAATGTAGCTCATCTGATATATGGGTCCAGGCAGGTGTAATTAGGAGACAGAAGATATTTTCATAACCAAGATTAGTGGATCTCTCATCTCCATGATCTTGGCCATAGCTGCACCTCCACACAGAAAGATCCAATCACTCCTACAATGCTATCCACTCCTTCAGCTAATTAAGACATTCTTTGCTTCTGCAACAGTCTCACCTTTGGAGGATGATAATTATCACTCTCCTAACCCCATCTCTAAGTCTACAACACATAACTCCCCCATAGAACCATTAAACCCACCAGTCCTCAAAATCATCAGAATTTGTTCAACCCCCAGCTCAGTCCTTCCACCCCCAATTTGTTCTTACAACTTCAGATGCTCATCAGCAACCTCCTACTCTGCTTTCCTCTCCCTTCTTTTTCACTGTTATTACTCTCAGCCCCCGTCAAAGGTCACTGAGTAAAATGTTAGAAACTACTTCCCTTCAGCCTAAAAAAATAAAAATAAACAAAACATCAGTTCAGGGCTGTCTGGTGGTCCAATATATATATATATAGGTTTGGGGTAAGGGGAGTTACAAGGCCTCATGCCCAGCAGGGTACAAGTATCTATTGGCGTGGGCTGGGCCACAAATTCTAAAGGTCAGATCACCAGTTAAGTTTTGTCACTGATGTAAAGGAAGCAGAGTTAACCTGTATCAGGCTAGTTACAAATAAGGATTAGCATGGAAATGAAAGAGGTCTCATCCTAGCACAAAAAGGAGTGTAGTAAGTAAAGACCACAAGATATTTTCAGATTTACTCAGTGTTTGTGTATGGGTCAGTGATATTGGAACAGATGGGTGTGATGTAGTTCAGAATTGAGGTGCATTAATTTATCAGTGGCAGCTGTCTTGGACTGGAACAATAGAGGATATTGCAGGTAAGGACAGAACTGTGTGATGTTACCCAATTTTGCACAGAGTCTGCTTTTACTAATTGTCCAGCTATAGTAGGTGTTAATTCATCTGCCACTTTCCTGAGCCCAAACTACTTCACATACTAATATTAAAATGAGTATTCCAACACACCAGAAGACTGTTTGCTTTTTAGGGCTAATTCTGTTAAATTTACTGTGAAACATATACCTAGTATTGCACAGTACTGCGTGTTTCCTAGCTCCCAAAGGCCTGGCTAATGGGGAAGGGTACCTTGTGTTTCATTTTACATTCAACATCCAGCTGTACAGATGCAGAAATTTAAAATTAAAAATAACCTTGCAGCTGATTCCTTGCATAATTGCTATCTTGCTTTGTTAACACTGTGGCTGAATTATAACTTGCTGAAGCCCTGGAGATTTGCATGCTGGTTTAGCTGCCTGAATTTGCATTGACATGCTTTTCAGTCATGTGAGTAACTAAATCCTGTGGTCATAAGTGAGCCTGGCAGCATTTGCATTGAAAATCAGTAGGAGACATGGGGAGAATGATATATGGTTTCTCCATAAATAGATTCAATGATGAAAACTTTGTGTTGCTCAAAATGCTGCTCAGTTTCATTGACTAACTGTAGCTAACATACCAGCAACGGCTGAAAAAATAATAATAAAATGAAAGGTAACAAGTAACACAAGCCACCACCACTATGCAATGCAACTTTCTATCAGTGTCGTGCACAATGACCAATTCTTGTTTGAGTGCCATACACATTTGAAATCTTAGATTTTTGCTCACATTCATTAACTTGGGCCATTTTGCTGAAGGATAAAGCTTTTAATTTCTGATTCTGATTCAGCTACAGTAAGAAACCCTCCCATTATTGCTTCACATCGCAATCTAAATTCCAACTGAGCTTCTGAAGTTCAAAAAATTGCAGATAACACATATTAAAAAATTATTGTTTTCATTTGTTCCATTCCTCTTTACTTCTGGGATACCATTGGAACTACTGGGACCCAAAGATGGTGATTCTGTGATCCTGATCCTGCCGTTGGAAGTATCATAAGAAAGTCTTCTATCAATCTAATTTTGCAGATAAAAGATCTGGCAAAGTTTCTGGGCCTGAGGATGCATTTTTTACCTTATCCTGTCCTCTGAATGTATTGAGGTTTGCCATCGCTGCTATACAGGAATCTAAGAACTGTCTATCCTGTCCCTTGCTATTGCCAGTACCAGATGCTACAATGGAAGGTGCAAGAAACTCCATAATAGGGAATTATTGAGTAACATGCCTATAATGTATTTTCTAACCCCCAAAGTTATTTGTGTTTGTTTTATAGTCCAATGCATGAAAGCTGATAGCCTGTCTATGTTTGTCTAATGTAACTATGGATATTATGAACACTGCAGCAGGTGACAAAGCAGCTATATTTGTAAATCTAGAATTCTGGAATGAGCAGAAGTGAAATGTGAAATGTAGTGTCTTTATCAGAATATGACTATTTGGGTGTTATTTCTGATTAAAACAACTATATTTGTTTTCTGAGCTTCCGAAAGCTTCTCAGTTAATGGTGGAGAACTAGGACAGATGGGTTTCATTAAGTTGGTCCAGTCCTTTCTCTTTAAATCACCTTACTCATTCAATCTGAGGGGGGTGGGAATGCAGACATATGAAAAAATCTCTCTCTTTCTCTGCAAGGCATCTGCTAAAACCTCATTCATCACCATGAAAGCTGTGAATGGATAGTGGTGTAATACCCCCAAGGTCTTGTCTGATATGGTGCTATAGTGCCTAACCTCTTCTCCCTTAAAGGAAAGGGTACATGTACTTTTGTCAACCTGTCAGCAAACACTTCTCCCTTGATACTGTTTGCTCAATCCCCTCAGACAACGTCAACCTTTGGTAAATGTTTCATTCTGAAGGGAACTCTGGACATGGTGCTCATGATCATGTATTTTTATTTTGTTCTATGCTGAACAACTGTGTGTGTGTAATGTGTGTGTGCATGTGAGAGAGGGAGAGAGAGAAAGCAAGATAGACAGAGAGATAAAAGAACCACTTCTCACCTTTTCTGTTTGTCTGTCTCCTTTGGCTCTTCAATCTTAAGAAAAAATTCCAGTGCCAGCTCCAAAATTAAATTTCTTGACTGTGGATTTTAAGGATGAATATAAACTGACTGTGCACCCTCCCCTCCATTTTGGCTCTTAGCAGGAGGACTAGTCCACTGAATCATTCAGGACATAAGGGTAACTAATACTCTTCTTGCGCTGCTGAAGATCGGTGGGTTAATTCTTTCCAGAAAAATCCTCCTTTTTTGTATGACAACCTTCTGCTGAATATTTTTTTTCATATTCACATTTTTTCGGTAATCCATACTGAACTTCAGTCATGGGAGCGGTGGCATTTTCGTCTAAAGACACCAAGACTGATGGCTAGTTAAAATGGGAACTGTTTTTAATAATATTGAGCCAAATCCTGAATGTTTTGAGTTACTCCTTCAGCAAAACTCCAGTGGGGCTACTCTGTTTTTCCTTCTTGCTCACTCAAGCATCAGGGATATTATCATCAGGATTTGGCCCAATAGTGATGGAGAACCAAATCCTGGGTGGTGCAGAAAGTTTGTCAGTATGAAGTACTTCCCAGACAATTTCAAATCATTAACAAAGTTGCAAAAATCATGATTAGTTTGTGGACAGTTTCATGGAATAAAATAGCACTAACTTTGGTAAGTAAATTGTTCACAGAATAATTGCATTAGCTCTAACGGCCTGATCTAAGTTACCTTGAAGTGACTTGAGAGAAGCCTGTATCAGCCCTTATGCAGAAGTATTCTCTCCTTTTAAAGGATAAATAAAAGTTAGAGATATGTCCAAATGGAATACTGAATTCAAGTGCTTCTGAACTTTGTGGAAAGATGTGGATTCAAACTCTGGATCCAAATTCCTGTACACATATTGAAGTCAGAGCCTATATCTATAAAGGTTTGATCCAGAACCTTGAGTCTAAATATGCTTGGATGTTGATGGCTGAGGACCTGAAATTGTGATATGAATCCAGATTAAAATATTGCAGTTTAGGCTCCTCTCTAATTGGAACAAAACAATGCAACAGAAGAAAAAAGGACTCATTATAACAAATGAATATTTTCAGTATCTTTTTCATAACGTAGGGAAAGATGCCTGCCTTTAAGAAACAGCATGTCTATTGATGACCTGTCTTTTGTGGGATGGTTGCCAGAACATCTCAATTTCACATTCTTTTTGTGGTACCTCTCACAAGATGATATTCTTATACCCTAAGGGAACCTCTGGCAGTATATATTTATGTAAAGTAGAGATCAGAACTTTCCATGAAGAATCTGAGTTGAATGTTCCTAGCATACAGTGAAGCCACTGTGTTACCTTGACCGCCAGATGTGGACCAGAGAGCTGTGAGGCCAGCAGGGAAAATGAAGAGATTAAAAAAGAAGCAGATTCAATACTGCTATAAAATTAAACTGCCCAGAATTTTTTTTAATATATGGTAATTAGATTTCTTATGCAGCCATGGGAAAGTGTGAAAGAATTTGATACAATATAGCTAAAGCAGTAACACTTCAAATTAAGTGTCTTTGATAGGCATTTCATTTCTGTGTACTAAAACAGTAATTTCATGTTAAATAAATATTAGCAGATTTAAAAAAAAAACCAAACAAACTGGGAATAACAGATATGTACGGGCTAACAAATAGCTTTCCTACAGAGTGAAACCTCATTAAGTATTTTTTTATTAATCAGTTGGTGTTGCATCACCAGTTAATAAATATTAGAAGCAACCTAATTCTTTACATTTATTAAGAAAGGTATCATAAATAAAAACCAATTGATTGCCATAACTCCTAATAACATGTTTATTGTCTCTCACACTGAGGCATATTTCTTAAGTAAATGGTGAATACTGAAGTACAGTGAATACTGATTTATAAAACACTTTTCACTGTCGGTCCACTTGTCTTATATGCAGTCGTGATACCCATGTGATAAATGACACAGGTGTGATATATTGCAGTTGTCATGTTCTAGACCACCTGATCTTCCATCTGCTCACTAATCTGTCTTCACTGGGATTTTTTCTGACATTCCAAAGATCAAAGAATATTCAATAGAGCTGCTTGAGAAATTATTTTTTTCCCAGAGAAAATGTGGACACAAAAATTTTCATTTATCTCAAACTCAAGCTGATTTCTTTTTCAAATGTTACTGAAGCCCAGTTTTGATGCAAATTTTGGACAAAGGTTCAGATTATTTTTTATCCAAAACAGCAGAGAGTATCCAGTTAAAGTTAAATCAGTCAAACAGCAATGCTACTGTATTTCTATCATCATCCATTCTGCCTCAATATCTGACTGGGTGATGAGCTTATTCTAAGAAGTAATTTTCAGTGGCCCTATAGGAAAAGTTTATTTGGTGAAATTGTAGCACAAGAGTTCTCAAGCCATTGGCCACAGCTTCACCTGTTGTGTTCCCGCTATGCTTATCACAACAGTGCATAATGTACTCTTGGTTACTTACCTTCCTAGGAAATGCAAGGATAAAGACTCCCAATTGAAGAAGAAAGCCAACAAAATATTCTCAGACAAAGCAGAATCACTACCTATATTTCCCTCCCTTGGAGGGAATCAAACTTTGAAATTGATTGAAAACCCTTTTATGCTTCAATTGAAAACAACCCCTGTGTTCTCCCTGTTCTATTCTCAGAGCACTTGTGTCTCTATAATGATTTTGGTTTTATAAGAATTGGATTTTTGATGCTATGGTGCTAGATGAATATGTTGATATAAGTAAATTTGTTTGCCTCTGAGTATGCTGCACTCTATATTCACATAGCTATCAACAGTCAGTACTATTGACCAGATGGATGGGCAAATCAGCTTAGATACAATTAAGAAAAACACATCACTGAACCTTTGGCAGAAACTTGAAATGAACTGTATCCATTTGTGGGGTTCAAAAAGTCTACTTGAATTTGGGAAGTCAGCATGGCCTAGTGTATATAGCATTGGGCAGCAACTCAGCAGGCCTGATTCCCTTGTCCAGATTTGCTACTGGACTTCTGGGTGATGTCACCTCCACATGCCTCAGTTTCCCTATCTGTAAAATATGGATAACGATACTGATCACCTTTGTAAAGTGTTTTGGGATCTACAGATGAAAAAACACTATATAAGAACTATTCCAGAAGGGTAGTCGTGTTAGTCTGTATACAGCAAAAACAACGAGAGTTCTGTGGCACTTTAAAGACTAACAAATTTAATTTTAGCAAGCATAAACTTTCATGAGGCTCAGCTCACTTTGTATATGTATATGTATATGATGATCCTATGTTTCTCATTTCTACCTCTGCATCTGACGAAGTGAGCTGAGCCTCATGAAAGCTTATGCCTGCTAAAATTAAATTTGTTAGTCTTTAAAGTGCCACAGAACTCTCGTTATATAAGAACTAGTTATTTTTCATGGTTTTTTACACATTGGGCTTCTTCACTGGCATAATGCTGGCTGGGACAAGCCAGCAAGAACTGGAAATCTTGTGGCAAAGGCCATTCTCATGATGCATCCAGCCTGATTTACTTTCCAAAGAACTTCCAAGAAATTTGGACACGAGCGGCCAGATTTCTGAATGTTCAGTAGAGCTGTAAAAAAAGCCCATGGTGCCCTCTGATTGGTGATAACGATACTGAGAGCAGGAGCTGAGCTGCCCTGTCATGGAGCAATGAGAGTCAAATGCCTTTTGGATGCCCATTTTTACAATGTTATAGTGTAGTTTACTCTGTCATCCCTTCTACTGCTCTCTGCCAAGGAGGCTGGATCATTCCCTAAACCACTCATGTTATGATGGAAGCCCCATTTCAGGCTGCATTTCTAACTCTCTGGATGCCCTCACCATCACCGTATTTGGCAACCTCCTGAGTCCCAAATCTGCCCCAACCTCCTGAGTCCCTTTCAAAGGGGCACCCTAACGCACATTGCTGGTACCTCATGCTGTGAGCTGCCCCATTTTGTTCAGTGGGAGTACTCATGGAGTAAGTATGTGTCTACATAGGGAGGGGAGTTAATGTGAAGATTTTTGATACCACTTGACATGAGGAAGGATGGCAGAATCACAGTGGCGTGCAGTCAGTGCCCTTTGCTTTTCCATACACCTCTAATCACTGATGCATTGTTTTTGCACATTGGGGAAAACCTTGTGCCTGATGTTTTTCCAAGGCAATAAGAAATAAGCAGTGCTGCATGTCTAAAGGAAAACTCCAGCCTACTTTACATCCTTTCCAATTTGTGGTGGTACCAGCCGTGTTGAAAATGACAGTACATATGTTATGACTGCTTGAATTTTCAAAAGTCTTTGGTTAAATTCTATATAAATTGGTTCCTGCTTAAGATAGAAGCTTGTAAGAATCCTTAATAAGACATGGAAACAGATAAAGCGCTAGCGTAAGAAACAGAAAACAGATACTGCTAGTAAGAAAAACCATGTCCACTCTAGGGGGAAGTATTAAGTGGGTCCCACATGGATTAAGACTCAGATCTCTGCTGCCTTTTATCCATATAACTGATTCAGACAGCAGGATCAAATTTAAGTGGTCACATTTGCTGATGCTGATTGGAGAGCAGCAAACACAAAGACAGCTGCCAGAGAAATTCAGGAGGCATAGACATGCTTTAGAGCTGGGCTGAAGACTGACATATAGTATATAACATTCACAAATAGGTTGATTTGGATCTCATACTGGTTTTATTCTGATATCCCACCATTGATTTCAATAGAGCTACTCCTGATTTATACCACAGTAACTGAGAACAGATTCAGGCCCAAGTAGCTTAGTGTAAGTTTACATTTTTGTTCCAGAAAGGGAGGGAAGAGAAAGAGAAAAGCAGGTCCCCAAACACAACATTGAATCAGGCAGGCTTAAATCTCATAATAATTAAAGCACTTCTTCAGTGAGGAATTGATGGGGCCCCGCAAGCTGCGCTTGGCACAGTGTGGGCACTATGTCACTTTTCTGTCCTCCATGCACCCTGATCATAGGGACAGCCAGAGGCTGGTTCAGCCCAGAGTGCAATTTAGAACAGCCTCAGGGCTTGTCTAAGTTACACCGGCCAGTAATGGCCCCCAGTAACGTGCCCTAGATTCCCAGAGTTCCTGGTACTCCAGCCATGCCTCTGCCCACACCCACAGAAAGCATTCTGTGCCAGGAGGGGGTAGTTTAGAGCCATCTCATTGACAGGGTTATGCCAGGGATGAATTTGGCCCAATGAGGCTACATACATTGATGTTTCAACCTTGAAACTTAGTAAAGCTCGTCAAATGTTGTCACATAACATAAGATGTTGTCACATAAGATGGCTAATAAAGGGAATCTTTCACTTCTGTGTCACTGGTTTTAATGTGGCCTAGGCAGGGTTTGAGTTTAAATCATTACCAGCTGGTGTCTGTTCTGTGTGAAATGATGAGATGGAGTTTTCAACCCTATCCCAAGTGACAGAAACCATCTCCAAAGATGCTTCCTTACTGACAATCAGCAAAGAGACCAAAGGACTGAATGGTAATTAACTTTTGGAATAACTTCCCGTGGACATGGTAGATTCTCCATCATCTGAAGTCTTTAAATCGAGACTGGATGTCTTTCTAACAGATATACTATAGTTCAAACAACAGTTAAGGGCTTCATGCAGAAATCACAGGTTGAGTTTCTGGGACCTGTTTTATTTAGGAGGTCAGAGTAGTTGACCAGAATGGTCCCTTCTCTCCTTTAATATAGTCATATATTTTATCAGACTGGAGACTGAACTCCTCTCTCATTCCTAAAGATAGCCAATCCAGGCTAAAGGTGAGGTCCATTAGTAGGTCAGTTTGAGGAAACTTGCACTGCTATCTTTCCCCTATTCTGTGAATGGAAAAAGGGCTTCAGATTCCAGAATTGTCAGTCAATTCACAAGCACTAAATTTACTTGCAAAACATTTCTAAGTTCCATTAATGGAATGTTTTACATAATGGAGAGAAAACAATATAGAAAGTCGATTTTCCTAAAATAATGATAAAAAGGAAATAAATGGAGGACATGACAACAAAAACATATCTCTGTACCATGAAGAGCCAGACATTTTACAGAGGTCTGTGTGTGGATAGGGTAATATATACTCCTTTAAATGTGCCAGCACAATAGATGCCACAGGCTATATTCATAGTTAGTGGGAAAATCTGCTTCTCAGATGTGATTGATCAGCATTAATGGTAACGGCATCACAAAAAAGGTAACCAAAAATGTAAATCAACGGGGAACTTTATAGGCTCAGCCAATAACTCTGCCTGTAATATGTGCAGCTGCAGCTAACAATAATGCATCAGCTTGTAATAAAACAGGAGGGAAAATCAAGGATTCAAAATATCCTTTAGTGTTCTCAAACCATACAGCTTAGTGATGGGAGCTTTCTGGGAACATGCAGCTTAAAAAAGGATTATTCACATAGCCTGCAAAGTTAGGGTGGGTGAAAGATGTGTTCTCAAACCTGGCCAGCCCTAAGCACGGGGCTGAGAGTGTGACTGCAAAGAACCCTGCATCACAAGGAACCTCATGCAGCTGCTATCAGGGTTTTTCCCTCCCCCCCAATGACCCAAGTCTGTGAGATGGGTGAAAGATTTCAGGCCAGTTGCAGAGGAAAGAGGCTAATTGGAAGATAAGATCCTGCACTCAAGAGAAAGATACAGATAATAGATCGGAACAATTCAGTGGATCCCAGCAAAGAGGTACTTGAACCTCAATATCATTCTTTAATATAAGAGGAGAGAAGGAATGGGGGTAGTAGTAAGGAGACGCTCAAGGCCACTGGCATAGCCAATGAGGAAGAAGAAAGAGTCAGCTGTCAAGGTGGGAAAGTTGAGCAATCAGCCTGTGACCACAGAGGGGAACATTTGTGTAGACTTGGATGCGATGTGAAGAGTAGGAATACTCCATGGTAAGTCCTTTCAATCTGATCTGGCCACCAGAACTCTCTTTGGTCTCAGTCACAGGGCACTCTCCACCCCTTACCTCTTTAGTACTGAGATGACTCGCTTGTGCCATCTTGTGTATGGCCTGTCAGAAACTAAGCAGAACCCTGCCTGAAATTTGAGTCTGAATAAGTAAACTGATTACTATGCCCTATGTCAGTATACCCTGAATGCTTGATAGTAACCCTCCAAACTCAGGCTGGGCAAAGAGTTCCAAAACAAGTTCAAGGACATCCATACTAACTATATTTGTTGGAGCTCACTTAGAACTTTTCAAAGCACTTTTTTGACAGAGCTGATGGTGTGATGTGCTATGACTTTTTGTGTGTATGTGTGTGCCACTATGTGAAGATTCTCCAGTCAAAGACCCTATCCTGGGTCACATGTGGCCAGATCGAGATGTCCAGTAACAATTACTATCCCCGAAGCTCTGGAGACTGGATTCTGCCATGGGAAGTCTCTCCTTGACAGGCATCTTCTCCTTGTGGTTGGCCATCTCCTGCCCGCTGAACTTTAGGGAGGACTTTCACAATGTGGAATCTTCAGGGTTAATATTGCCATATGGTGATATTATGAAATAACTTCTTTTCTGGTTATGGAAATTAGGACAAGTTTGTATTCATTCAGTTTTGTGACTAAAAGCTGGACCAGAATCTGAGCCCTTTCTCCTAAATTAATCTGTTGAGAGATCCCTATTGAAGAAAATAAAAAGAAGCATAAACTCTGGCAAGTGAAGTGTATAATTAGGCAAGTAAAAAAACAATTTGAAGAGCAACTAGCAAAAGACACAAAAACTAGCAGCAACATTTTTTGAAGTACATCAGAAGCAGGAAGCTTACTGAAAAATCAGTGTGGCCACTGAACGATTAAGATACTAAAGGAGCATTCAAAGAAGACAAGGTCATTTCAGGGAAGCAAAATTAATTCTTTGTATCAGTCTTCACTGCAGGAGATGGGGGGGAAATTACCAAATGAGCCATTCTTTTTGGGTGACAAATCTGAGGAACTATCCAAGATTCAGATGTCAATGGAGGAGGTTTTGGAACAAATTGATAAGTTAAACCGTAATAAGTCACCAGGACGAGATGATATTCACCCAAGAGTTCTAAAGAAACTCATATACGACATTGCACAACTACTAACTATGGTATGTAATTTATCACTTAAGTCAGTCTCTGTACCAGATGATTGGCGGATAACTAATATAATGATGATTTTTTTAAAAATGTTCCAGAGGTGATCCTAGCAATTACAGGCCAGTAAACCTAACTTCAGTGTCAGGCAAATTGATTGAAACTATAGTAAAGAACAGAGTTATTGGAGAAATAGATAAACATGATATGTTGGGGAAGAAACACCCATTATGTAAAGGGAAGTCATGCTTCACCAATCTATTAGAATTTTTGAGGGTGTAAACAACTATGTGAACAAGGTGATCTAGTCGATATAGTGTACTTGGACTTTCAGAAAGCAGTTGACAAGGTTCCTCACCAAAGGGTCTCAATTCAAGTAAGCAGTCATGTGATAAGAAGGAAGGTCTTCTCATGAGTCAGTAAACAGTTGAAAGATGAGAAACTAAGGTAGGAATAAATGGTCAGCTTTCACTGTGGAGAGAGGTAAATAGCAGGGTCCTCCAAGGATCTGTTGAATGTATTTAAAATAATCTGGAAAATGGGATAAGCAATAAGGTGGCAAAGTTTGCAGACAATACAAAATTACTCAAGATAGTTACGTCCAAAGCCTATAGTGAAAAGTTACAAAGGGATCTCACAAAACTGGGAGACTGGGCAGCAAAATGACAAATGAAATTCAGTGTTGATAAGTGCAAAGTAATGTACACTGGAAAACCTAATCTTAACTATACATACAAAATGATGAGTTCCAAATAGCTGTTACCACTCACAAAAGAGATCTTGGAATCATAGTGGATAGTTCTCTGAAAACATCTGCTCACTGTGCAGTAGCAGTCAAAAAAACTAACCGAATGTTAGCAACCATTAGCAAAGGGATAGAAAATAAGACAGAGAAATATCATAATGCCACTATATAAATCCATGGCTTGATCACACTTTGAATATTGTATGCAGTTCTGGTCGCCCTATCTAAATAAAGATATATTAGAATCTGAAAAAGTACAGAGAAGGGCAACAAAATGATTAGGGGTATAAAACAGCTTCCATCTGAGGAGAGATTAAAAACACTAGGACTGTTTAGCTTAGAACAGAGATGACTAAGGGTGGGTATGTGACAGACATCTATAAAATCATGAATGGTGTGGAGAAAGTGAAAAAGAAAGTGTTATTAACTCCCTTCACAAACCACAAGACCCAGGGGGTCACCCAATGAAATTAAAACAAATGTAAGGGATTTCTTCTTCACACAATGCACAGTCAACCCATGGAAATCATTGCCTTGGGATGTTGTGAAGGCCAAAACTATAACTCATTTCAAAAAAAGAATTAGCTAAGTTCATGGAGGATAGGTCCATCAATGGCTATTAAATAGTCAGGGACACGAAAAGGTCAGAGACACAATCTCATGCTCTGGGTGTCCCTAACCCTCCCATTGCCAGGAGCTGGGACTGGATGACAGGTGATAGATCACTCAATAATTGCCCTGTTCTGTTCATTCCCTCTGAACTATCTGGCACTAGCCACAATCAGAAGACAGAATATTGGGCTAGGTAGACCATTGGTCTGATCCAGTATGGCCATTCTTATATTCTTATGCTCTTATCATTCTGACCTATTCACTTCAGAAGATAACAGGTGCTGACATGTTAGGATTTTAGATTCTACAAATGAACTCCCTAACCTCTAAATCAATCCTTAAGGTCATGATAAATTTGATTTCTGCAGACATCCACCAATTTTGCCTGGGAGGAAAAAAGAGTACATAAATAAGTACTGTCTAGGAGCACCTATTTAGTTACAAGAGGAATTGGGAACATCAGCCAAACAAACATTTTCCTTGTTCTTACTGTTGGTTGTTCTGTTGTGTTTTAATAAATCATGTATCAGAACACCTGGTAGTTAAACCCTGAACGAGCTCCCTCTGAATAGCTGGATCTTTTGAATGGTGATTTCTTTTCACAGTTTTCTTAAGTAGCCTGCTGTTTTTTTTTTTCTGATCTCAGGAAGTGCTCTTTTATTTTAAGCCAATTTTCATTTCTTATTTGAAAATCTCTCTCTCTCTCCCCGTTCTCCCCTCCCCCCATATTTCTGTTGTGTTAAACGATAAATGATTGATTCAACAGTCAAACTGCAAGCTTTTAAGAACACTCACTCCCTTTAAACATATCCAAACATACTGGTTTGGTTTCCCCTGCATCCCATATCTTACAGTTCAAACTTAATCCAGCTAAGATGAGTATGTTTTCCACCAGGTTTTAAATTTAATTTTCCTCTCTCATACTATCAGATGATGTAAGTGTGTATGTGTGTATGGGGGCATGCATACACACACACACACAGAATTTGATGCGTCAGACAGGAAAGTTAAAGGGATATGCTGGTAGAAAATGTTTAATCTATGAATATAGTTTGCAACCTATTTGATGGTCGTTTTCCTTGTAAATTCTAAATGAACCATGGAAGAATTTGTTGAAGTCTTGGTTTCTCTCTATAAAATGTGTCCTTTCTTTTATTTATTTCCATATTAAATCCAAATCATAAGGCACATGCACAGATAGCCCAAACAGGTACAAGAAGATTAAGGTAAATGCCTTTCCTCATGCTTGTTCATTTTGAGACTGGTTGTTCCCCTGGCTTTAAATCAATTAGGAGCTAAGTCAAATTGGGAGTTCTATTCTATTCTATGTAGATTTTATATCATGCTCATCACCATCATATCTGAACAACTTCCAGTAGTGCATTAAGCAATGTGACTATACATCTGTCACGTGTGGTTTGTTTCTCTCCAGCAGGAGAAGCATGTGGATTGGAGTGATTTCATAAGGGCATTATTTATTGACTTATTTGTTAAATAAATATACCTATGGCTATGTGTTTGTATTAGAGAAGTCAAGGTCAAACAAATATGCCTCACATTTGGAGCGGGAAGTGGTTGGTTTGTGATGGTCCTTAGTTCCTAGGAGAGTTTACTCCATCTTCTTCCACTCACCCCAGAGAAGGTTCTTTCTCCCACACAGATGAGCTTTACCTTATTGTTGAGAGTGCCATCGTGCCAGAGGAGTGATATGTTGATCATCTTATGCCAGCTAAATCCGAGTAATAGGTTTTCAGATCTGGATTTCATAGACACCAATAATTAAAATGTGGAGTAATTGAATAGAGTAAGATTGAAGAGGAAAGTCAAAGTAAATCTGCAACTACCCCACTTCAGTCTATTATAGGAGCAGTTTTTAGAAGTTAAATAGTATCAGTGCTTTGATGGGAGATCTTCAAAGGAAATTTAGGTTGTTGGAGGAGGCAGTACTTGTGATGCGGAAGTTGGTGCTCTTTCCTATGGGTGGGTATTAAACAAAGCCTTCATAGTTTTAAGGGATGCTGTGATTCCAGAGGTGTTGTACGTCATACAAAGTATGAACTGAGATCCTCACTAGTTTTCAGATGACCCTCCTTTTTGACTTCTCTCCGTCTGCAGCTAAGATCATCCCATATACTATATTGGGAAGACAGTACAATTCAGCCCTTAGAGACCAGGTTTAGTGCTTTCCTGAGAGAAAGATTTACTAGTACTCTGTAGATTGCTCTTCTAACAGTAGAGTTGGTCAAAATTTCTCAACTATTTTTTTTTCTGTTGGACAATGTTTTGTTTTGATTGACATTTTCTGTGGGGAAAAGTTGATTTTGATTAAATGTATGTTTTTTCCAATTTGGAAAACTGAAACAAAAAATTATTTTAAGTCAGCATTTGAAAGCAAAACATGTTTTTATCTCAAAATGTCAATTTGAAACAAAATATTAAATGCTGAAATGACATGTTGCAATCATCAATCATCATCATCATCATTCTGAGATGTCCAATCATTTCATTTTGATCATTTTCTGTCTCAAAACTTTTCATAATTTTTTTCCTTTTGCAATTAGTTTTGAGATTTTTAATTTTTGTTTTGACTTTGAAGAGAAAACAATGTTGACATGTCCTGTGAATATAAAATTCAGCACCTCTACCTACCAGAGATCAGGAAAAACCTAACTCTTGCCACTTTTAAAGGATGATGCATTTCTTTGAGGAAACTTTCCCATGGTAAAGTTGCAGCAAAAAAGCCTAACTATGGTCTTCTGAAAGATAGTCACCAACAGGTATTAGAAAGGAAGGTGGAGTGTTTATGTCCAACGATGAATGTAATACATTGGGAATCATATAGAGCTTACAATCAGAAAGGACCACCAGATCATGTAAAAGTCACATCGCTACTAAAGAGAAGGGGACTATTGGAGAAAGTTTTCTACCTACAAAACAGGTAGAAAGATCTTCCACTGGCCCTAAGTGAAAGAGAAAATAGATGCAGAGTAGAATAAATCCCTAAAAATGTGAGGGAGAGTGATGATTTACCACATTCTCATGTATAGCAGTCCTAACAATGAAACTGAATTACAAGCAGATGAAAAAGTTTCCGTGGCCAGCCATAGTGAGCACAATCTGGAAAAGGTATGTTATGCCACATATCATCAGACACTGCCATTTGACCGAGCCACAGCCTTGTGCAGGCAATCAATCATTTCCTCCGGTGTTTCCTCTACATTTTTCCTTTACTGTTTTATTTACAGTTGTGATGGGAAAAAGCGTTAACTTTTCTTCCCCCTTTTACTTAGTGAAAGAGGAGCAAGAGTGGAAAATGTTCCCCCCTCAAAAAAAGAAAACAAGTCTGTCTGAACACACACTGGATTGGCTTATGAATAGAAAATATTAACTAATGGAAGGCAGGATCAGATCTTGTGCCAAGCTCCAATTTCTTATATGCTGTCAGGTCTTTGAGCTTCATCCCTGCATTTTAGCAATGGGCTGAATTTTATTAACTTTTTGGTTTTCATATCTGCCAAGGAGACTGTCTTTTATTTTATTTTATTGTATTGTGTACCCCAACACCTTTGAGAGCTCTACCCTGCCTTTTAGATCAGAAAAAAAAGACATTTGAAAGTCAAAATGAAGCATAATTGTATGAAAGTGAGCATAGGAAACTCTAGGGTGAATATCAAAAACAAACTTCTGCAGAATGAAAGTTATTGAACTGTGGACAAGTCCTCCACAGGCTATAGAGCTGACAGAAAGCTGTAGCACATTTTGCTACATTCTGGGGAATTCCAATCCTCTAGATTCTATGGAAATGGTTTCCAAAATCTGCATGGACCGAATCCTACCATTCTCACTAAAACTAATGAGATTATTTGCCTGAGTAAAGAGTGAATATAGATTACAGAATGTGTTCAAAGGAAACCATGATTTTTTATATCAGATGCACTCAAATTATAGTCCTGCACTTAGGACAGAAGAAACCCATGCTTAGCTACAGACTGGGGATGGACTGGCTAAGCAGCAGTTCTGCAGAAAAAAACCTTGAGGGTTACAGTGGACAAGAAGCTGGATATGATCAACAATGTGCTCTGATTGCCAAGAAGGCTAACGGCATATTGGGCTGCATTAGTAGGAGCATTGCCAGCAGATTGAGGGAAGTGATTATTCCCCTCTATTCAGCACTGGTGAGGCCTCATTTGGAGTACTGTGTCTAGTTTTGAGCCCCTCACTACAGGAAAGATGTGGACAAATTGGAGAGAGTCCAGCGGAGGGCAACAAAAATGATTAGGGCGCTGGCGCACATGACTAATGAGGAGAGACTGAGGTAACTAGGCTTGTTTAGTCTGCAGAAGAGAAGAGTGAAGGGAGATTTGATAGCAGCCTTCAGCTACCTGAATGGGGGTTCCAGGGAGGATGGAGCTAGGCTTTTCTCAATGGTAGTAGATGACAAAACTAGGAACAATGGTCTCATGTTGCAGTGGGGGAGGTTTAAGTTGGATATTAGGAAAAATATTTTCACTAGGAGGGTGGTGAAGCACTGGAATGGGTTACCTAGGGAGGTGATGGAATCTCCATCCTTAGAGGTCTTTAAGGCCTGGCTTGATCAACCTCTGGCTGGGATGATTTAGTTGAAGTTGGTTCTGCTTTGAGCAGGGGGTTGGGCTAGACGACCTCCTGGATCCCTTCCACCCGTAATCTTCTATGATTCTATGATTAGGGCCAAATCTTCAGCTAATGTAAAGTGTAACTATATTGTAGTCATTGATGAGTTAAACCAGCTGAGAATTTGGACCCAATGAATTAAATCAGTCCCTTTATTCCACTTAGGCTTGCCCTGAAAGAAAACTTCTCCCCCACTGCCCCCAAAGCCTTTCATTAATTTCTAACGATTTTCCAACTTCCTATCTAGTTTCCCCCACCTTCTTTCTTCCCTGGAAGATTCATGCTGTCTTGAGATCCCTTGTGTCCCTCCTTTCCCTCCAAGATTCCTATGCTGAGGGAAAAAAACATAAAATATTTGATAGAATAGTCAGTAATTATTCTCATCTATAAAACTTAATAATAACTAGACAATCAGCAGAGGACACCTGGAAAAGTGAATGGAAGAAAAGAGAGAGGGTGAAGCCAGAGAAGAAAAAAGGATGAGGAAAAGGGGCAAGAGTGAGCTCTTTTGAAAAAGGAAGAACAAGAAGATGAGATTATAACCCTACCTAAACATGTTCAGTGCTGTATGGTATTTAGATAAGATGGAAGTAAATCAGTCAGTGTACCTTATCCAAAATGATTATTTTCTTGCCTTGTTGCAATTACTATTCACAAATATCCACAGAAATCATGTTTTAATTCTCAATCAGAATTGATTGAGACTGCTCGTATTAATAAGGCAATAAGGCAAACATCACTGCCAGATTGGTGGCAGTTCTGTGCATTAGTTAAGACTAGAAGTTATTTTGCAGGCAGTGACATGTAGGGATTAGAGATGGGAATTTAGAGTCTGATCTCTGGGGTTCTCTTCTCAGCTATGGCACTGGTTCTGGTCAAGTCATACAGAGTCAGATTTTAAAAAAGAGCTCAGGGCCATATTTTCAGCTGCTCACGAACCATGATGGGAACTAGAGCTTCTAAAAGCTCATCTCCCTTTTAGCCACTTAAATAAGAGCTACATTTTCAAAACTACTCAGCACCCAGCAGTTCCAACTCTGACATTTATGGCCACTCAGCTCTTCTTGATTGTGGGTGCTATGCACATCTGAAAAGCCGGCTCTCAGACTCTCTGTTCTTTGATTATCCCATCAGTGAAGTTGATGTATGACTTACCTATGCCTGTATGCATTTTGTTCAGTAATATTTGTAAAGATCTTTGAGATCCTGAGATAAAAGGCTTTATAGAAATACAAAACATTATTATTATTTAGCTGGACATGAAGTACCCTATCTGAGCACTACCAAATGCATTAGACAGTCTAAATTTCCCTTACACTTCATTATAAAGTCAAATGTATTTAGACATGCAGGGCTGTGGAATGGACTATATCACATAACTGGAGAATCTACTTTTAAAAGGAACATCATAACCAAAGCATTCAGATTTTTAAAAAAGTAATCAACACTATTCCTTTCTTTCAGAAATTCTTTCAGAAATTCACCACTGAATTCCACTAATTTAAAAGCCTTTTAGGTCTTGTATTGTGCTCACAGCAGACACTGCGCTATCAGATATTGCTTTGCTGTTCACTTGCTTTAATTTGAAATGAAGTGTAAAAAACCACTCTTTGAACTGCTTATCTTGTGTAAAAGGAAGGAAAATGGAAGTATAAATTGAAGATTTAGGAGCTATTTCTTAGTTACAAGGATTATATTCCATTAAAGTAACAAAATTAGGTGGGATGGGAAAAAAATCTAAGTGACCAGTAAAAGCTTCACTCTTTACCAGCTGTACAGGATATACACAGGAAGTATACGTGCTTTTGAAGAGAAAGTTTCAGGAGAAATATACAATAAAAGGTTACAACTGTTTTTATAAGGAATTTTTATACAAGAAAAAGAGAAAAATCTATGAAAAAGTGGTGATGGTGGTTTTTTGTTTTGGTTTTGGTTTTGTTTGTTTTTTGTTACCCAGTTCCTGTCTACTTGTAATGGGATCCTGGTATCAGCCTTATTTTCAAAACCAATACGGAGGGAGAGAGGAATCCTAAAAGCTTGGAATGGAAGCATTAAATAACTCAACTACCATTAAAGATACTGTCAAAGTAATCTCAGACCCCAAAACTCTTTTTGTGTATGTTTTTGTTTGTAAATAAATAGATTTAAGAAAGCCTATCAGGCCTAGAAATGTTTCCATGTTATTTATTTTATATATATTTATATATTCAACAAAATTGTTTTTGAGGATTAGTTTGAGGTAGTTTCAAACATTCCTCTGAGGTGCTTATGAATGCAAACAGCAGCTACCTGCTAGGACATGAGATCAGAATAGTGAAATTTACTAGAAACAAGAGAAATGAAGCAATGTAGTCTCAGTGTCCAAGATGAATGCGATAGAGAAAAATAAATTCTAGCTGAGCAGTCTTGGATCCAGTGAGCCATGTGCACAAGAGAGGATCTATCCCACAACTGGCCCCTAGCCAGGAAGTATGAAGCTGCTTGTGGTGTTAGAAAATCATGCAAATAAGTTTCCTGCCCCTCAGAGCAGCTTATTACAGATTCCCAACAACAATTATTTGCATTTTCCCCCTGTTTTTTTACCATCTTACAGAGTGGTACACATTTAAAAAAAAAGAAATAACAATTTTGATAAAAAAATGTTCAGCATTTTTGTTTCACCCCAGTCTGTCCAGAGAGAAGAGACGTATGTGTGTAAACATAACACTAATTTTACTACTTTTTATACATGAAAAACAAGTTCTCGTTGTTTTCTTGTATGTAGTTGATATCCTCCTGACATTTATAAGGCACTTAGAAAAATTATATTTGCCAAGCTGCAAATACATAGGATTTTCTAAACTGTTATTTACAAAACAAAAAAATGCATAGCTTAGAATAATGCTGTTAATGTTGTTAAATGTATATGATAAAATATACCAGAGAAACATGAGTCTCAAGTTAATATTACTTCAGTATAAGGCCTTTAACATCTTAATTTCCTGAATTTTTTAGTGTTTAATATAGAAAGTTCAGTGTTAAAAGAATGCCCTTTTTTGCATATATTTACATCACATTAAGCTGCCTTTTATGGCATTGTGTTGCATGTCTGTTACATTGATGTTTGTGTTCTGTTTGATGAAGTTAGCTCTGCTTATAGGTGGATCCAAAGTCCAAAGATGATAGTGGGAGTCATGCAACTGATTTAATGGACTGGCTCAGGCCCATTGTTTGTACATCAGTTTAAATGGGTAAAATACTTTGGGATCCTTCAGGAGAAAATTCCCTAGACAAATGTAAGGTCATTACCATTGTTGTAATATATTGAACACTGATTCTGACCAGCAAAGTATTCCTTTAACAGCTTGCTGACTGAGGTGGAAGTTCTTTTAATATATATATATATATATATATATATAAACTGGTAAAGGGTCTGATCAAATGATATTAAATTATATCACCTTGACAGTGGTTTACCTGTCTGCTTTATTTCTGCCAAGGATTGTAGCTGGCAAATTATGGGTGGATACAAGGAACCTTCCCCTCCAGGTCACAGGCTCCCACAGATGAGTGTGGACTATCCTATGTAATCCCTGTACTATCCTGAGTACAGGGACTTCAACCTGTCAGGGACTCCCCCAACCCCAAGCATGCAAGCTACTCCACAGGGTCATGCTAGAGGCAAGGCCATGACTTTGCCTCACCCCTCTGGACTGACTGGTGGACAGGAATGGACCTTTCTAAGCTACACCCTCTGAGAGCAGCACATAGCCTACCAGAGCTCTTCCTGGAGCAGCGAGGAGTTGCAGTCCAGGATGTGCCTTAAATTACACACAAGGTTCTAAAATCCACAAGGTTCTAAAATAAATCTGGCAAAGTGAAAGAGTCGGGGTGGGTAGGAGGGATGACAATTATATGCATATCCCTGTCTTCAACTGGATGGAATGTCAGCCCTGCACAAGTCTATGTTGCGTCTTCTTGACATCTGAGCTGGTGCAGTTGCTGTATTAGGTCCTGTTCCTGATCCTAGTTTTGGCCCCGGTTCTCAACGAAGTCTAAGCTGTGACCAGATACAGTGGAGAATGGTGGCTTCAGGTAGTCAGCTGTCATGCCCTCATCCCCAGCCACTTGGCCCTGGTAAAAGTTAGTGCAGCAGGAGGACCACTCTAACTTCCTTTGCTGATGTAAGCACCAACAAACCATGCATGAGAAGGGAACCAGACATAGTGGAACTCAGCTCCACATGACCTTAACGCCTGCCCAGCCTGAACAAGACATGGACTCCTCCCACTTAGAGGCAGCCAACCATGTTTAATCCAGCAGAGATTTCCTTCTGAACAGGGGAGTTCTCTGGCCCATTTAAGGGCAGTCTGCAATGCCTATGCTCTATGAACTTAGCAGACCTTTATGTTTATATACTACTTTGAGAGCCTCAGATGGAAAATGCTATGAAACTGCTAAGCCTTTATTAGCATTAATATTGCTTTCATTATTATTGCCATTATTAAATATAAAATGAAAACATCGGTGATTGGCAACACTAGACATTTAGCCATAGTACTTTATACAGCTAATTTCCTTTCTCCCTTCAGCCTGTATCATGAATCATGGTCCCACTTTCTAATCACCCTTTGCGCTGAATTATGGATCATGCTAGCTAGGGAAGCACAAGGGAGATGGAGCAATCTCAGTTCCCATGTACTGCAGAACAGTATTAGTAAGGCCTAATGCTTCTAGGCTTTGCTGCACCTTTAAAAAGATTTCATATGTGCTGCCTCTCCAACAGCTCTGGCAGCGCTTCTCAAAGGGGGGGCAGTACCCTGCCCTGGCACACTCCATCTTGGATGGTATGCGATGGAGGCCACAACAGCTATACCCTCTTGCACTCCTGGTGCACAAACAGCCAGATTATGGCTGGTTATCCATGGGTGTGTCTCTACCCACTCAAACCCCACAATCCATGCCTTACAAGATACATGCCAGGTAGTCATCATATAATTCTTTCTATGTAACTACTACATGCTTCGATCATCAGCAGTCAGTTAAAAAGCTTTCAAAATACATGTAAGAGACATTGAATTGCTTAGCTGACAAATATTTAATTGTAAAAGCTGCTTAATTCCATTTTGATGCCTGTCAGTTCCTCTGCAGTTTAACAGTGTATCATTTTATTGTAATCTAGGTAATTACTTGGGCAGTCAATAATCCACTTGGTGGATGATGTGATGAGCTGTTATAGCAGGCACTTATCAGATTGCAGTTTGGTGCTGATAACTTACCATTTAAACAGTTAAATATCAATCACACTCCAGCAGAACACTTTAGATAGGCGCTGATAATTTCATGTGAAGGATGTTCTTGACACCAGCAAAACCTGTTGGACTAGGTGAAAGGGTCAGACTTGTATCATGACTATGGTATCAGCTGGATGCAACATTATATAGGATTTCTCTTTATTTTATGCCATGCAAGAAGAAGAAGAGAAGAAGAAGAAGAAGGAGAGATGAACAGAGAACCAGTCATCATAGGTCTGTTTGTATCATTTAACACAAGTTAAATTTCTTATATAATCTTCCATACAGTAATTTACTATACAGGACATTCAGTCTTCAGAGAGCTCAAAGAAAATTGATTTGGTATTTCAAAAGAGGTGTGTTTAAAGTTTATAATCTAAACATTTGTATTTGTTTTGTAAATCATCTGAAATCTACAGCAATTTAAATGAATTGGCTATCCAGTATATAGTAGTATCGTCAAAGAAATTTACTGCACCAGAAATATGGGAATATTTATACTTATTATAATTACATGCAGATTACTAAAGGGTCAACACTACAGCTAGCTGAATTTTTTTCAAATGTCAAACTTATAAATTTCAAAAATGTCTAATCTGGAAAAAAATGAAAAAAGGGGAAAAAATTGAAATAAGATTCCAAAATCCCTCATCTTTTTTTTTTTTTTTTGGATCAGTAGCAGCCATCACTATAGCATCTGTACATTAATATCGGTTAATCGTGTTTAGGAAGCTTAATCTATGTGATAAAGGAGGTAATAAATAATTTTAAGGAATTGCAATTCAAAGGCAAATAGTTAGCCTATGGAATAGTCCTGCTGTGTGCTTATTTATTAGGCAGACAACAAGGCTATATCCTTTTGACTCACCTGTGTACAATGTTTATGAAATTGGATTCTTCCTGATTACTCACTGACATAAATTATCAGGATTACATGTCAGCATTTGTCCAGCAGATACTTTCTGCTGATTAAAGATAGGACACTTTTAAAAAATGTGATGGTTATCTCTCCATCTCAGCTGACGGATAGGGGAACTGGGGAAGGCCACTAGCAAACCACTGTGAGTGAGACTATCACTCTTGAGTCTACACCACTGTTTGTACTAGGCATTCAGGATTGTTAGACAGTTAAACAGCTCTAGGGATTCTGAGCATCCTTCTCACTTTGGACAGGATAGGTACTTCTTGCTGTTTTATTAACTGTTCTTGTGCTGTTTGAATTGCTGAGCTTATCTATCTGAAGGTTACACAGGAAGAAAATGTTTTCAGTTTGTGTGAAATAATCTTTAGGTGTTTTGCCTTTTTACTTACTTTAAGATCATCATATTCAGTCCAGAGAAATAAATACATAAAATGAATCCTTTACATAACATTACTTTGTATAGACTGCAGGGATGTAAAAGGATATTATAAAGGAGAAAGTTTAATTATATTTTCTAATCAAGGAAGTCAGCACAAAAAATAATTGCCTTAAGCTTTAGTGGGAAAAATATAGGCTAAATATAGGATAAAAGCTTTACTGGTAGAAGCAGTGTTAAACTGTCAAGAGAAAGTTCTGCTATTACCACCATTGGAGTTATTTGTGGTTAGAACGGACACCCACCTAGCAAGGCTAGCTTAGGGATAATTACATCCAATCTTGTCATGACGCAGAGGAAGCAATAACTAAAGGCCTAATTGTGCTCTCAAGGCAGTGGCTCACAATGGGTGTAGCAGAACTCCTCTGTCTTGAAGAATCTTGGGATGCAGAATTCTTCCCTGAGAGGCCCAGTGCACAAATGTACTGAGCAGGCAACATCAGCTCTTCAATCCCACCCAATTAAAGCTTATGCTGTCCATGCTTCTGTCAGGTTTCCTTTATTAATGTTTTTTTCCCCATTATTAAATGACTCAAGAACTGGAGAATCTACCATGTCACTTGAGTGCAGTAGATTTTTCCATTGCAAATGCTTATGGATATTTAACTGGACTAAGGGCCTCGTTCCATACTTATTAAAGATAATAGCCAAACTCGTATTGTATTTAATAGATGTATAGATTCAATGCAAATGATTCTGCTCCACTATTAGATATATTAAATAAAGCTACTAGCCTTATGAGTTTATAGCATGAGACATATTGGAGAAGATTTTCAAGAATTCTATTTGCAAAATCTCTGGAAATGGGAACTAATTCAGGAATATGGTGATCAAGCCTCAGAAATTCATCATTTTGCATTCTGATTACTATGCTTCATACTGCATATTCTGCAGAATAGCGTGAAAAGTTCATGGACTGCATTCACATTACTTGAATTTACTGGAAAATTGTTCTTGGGCACGGAACGCCAACTGTAATATCATATCACCAATTACATGTTCAAACCACTGTCAATAATGTCACTTAATTGCATGCTGGAATATTAAATTCAATCCAAATGGTGAAATATGCATTTGACTTTGATTAGTTTATTACATAAATGCATTAGCTGGTTACTTAAAATTGATTATTAAGGTTTCAGTTTTATGCAGGAAATTGTTATGTTAATCCAAGTACTTCTCTCTTTATTCTCCAATTACACAAAATACTCCACATGACACTGCAACTAGAAAAAAAAAATACATTGACCTTGATCAGCATTTCGACTCATAAACCACAGGAGAACAAAGATGGGCTATCACATGAATCAAAAGCTCAACAGTTTGTTTTACCATAAATATGGATGCTACAAACAGATTGCTCTCTTACTTAAGAAAGTAGATCATCACTAGACCCATTCTCTGTTCCTTTCACTAGCTTTCTACCCATTCAACCTCCTAATGCATCTACATCAAAACAGCTGCCCTGGTTTAAAAGGGTTGATCCTTAGCTGGAGTAAATTGGCATAGCTCCATTGACTTCACTGGAGCTATGCTGATTTTCACCAGCTAAGGATCTGGCTACAAATCCGTCTGGATTTTCTTCACTCTTTCAAGCTGATATTGTATCCAAAGTACACATCCCCCAGATTATTTAATTTAATTGGGATCTCATGCAGTGTCCTGATTTTCTCTCAAGAACTGAGATGAAGCTACAGTTCTCTCCCCAGTCTAGATCATGGTGCTCATTGCTGTAGTAGCTGAGTGCACTGCAAACATAAAAAAAAAATCTCATAACACCCTTGTGAGGTAGGGAAGCATTATTACCCCTAGAATAGCCGGTGGACTAAAGAAGAGAGACTAAGGGCCGATTCCTATTGAAGCCAAAGGACATTGGATTAGGACCCAACTAATTTACCCAAAGTTACACAGGAAGCCATTGGAATGGTTGAAAAGTGAAACAAGGGCTTATAAATCCCAGATTAATGCTTTAACCACAAGGCCATCCCTCACTTGGAAGACCCTATAAGGATACAAAATATCATTCAGCAATAATCATCCGAATAATTAAATACATTTGCTATGATTGTGTTCCGGCTTCTTTAGTGTTGTTTTTCCCCAGATTTTCTACCAAATGATTCTACTGGCAGGATACAGGCCATTTTGAGGGAATACTGCAGACTATTGAGGGAAAACAAATTCTGATTTCATACTCACAAGTGTTTGGACAAACCACCCAATTCTAACAGTTGTGTCCATCAACCCAGACACAGAAATAAATCATATGACCTCCATCTCCAGTCAAAACAGTTTGAATTTTGAATATTTACAATGAATACCACACTAACATGATACAGGCCAAGAATTCTTCACTACAACAATTTGGCAAATAATTCTGAGTGATATATACATTAAAGATAATCACAATCTGTCCACAGAAATATAAAAAACTGAAAGACAAAATAAGCTGAATTACTTACAAATTATTTCCACAGCTCTAGTATATGGTATATAGAGTTCAATAAGCTCTGGATAATTAAGGGAACAAAGTGCTGTCATTTAAATCATAGGACTTTTAAAAAAGAAGTATATTTCTGAGAACACTTGTTATGTATTCTCCTGGGAACTCATGGGAAGTGCTGAATTTTTGGTTTTGAATTTCTTTTTAAGTGGAAAGCAACCAGCTAGTAGTAATGGATGGTGTAAAAGTTTAAAATCGCCAATTTTATTTGTATAGCTGTAAGACATATTTCTATTGATTTACTCCAGCCTCACAACAGTGAATTCTCTTAGGTTCTTTTTACAGTGCTTGCCATTTCTAAGCTATGTGAAGATCTGAAATGGGGATTTATTTTGAAAACATCTTGGTGTTCTACTAAATTATTAAAAACAATAGTATAATGTTTTGTATTTTGTGTATTGTATGGTACCTGCTCTATTCCTTAAGGAGATTTCTGTGTCTGTTCATCATGGCACATTCAGCTCTGCTGACTGCACAAATACTGAGTTCCAATGCATTATTGTAATGAGTCGTAGAAAATAATAATTTACCAAACTTTTTGACTGGTCAAGACTTCGAAATGTAAGTCTTTTTAATGGCCTTTGAAATTTCTCAAAGTTTAGAAATATCGCTATTAAATAATAACCATTGTCATATTCTTTCAATCACTAGAACACTCTGTTGAAAGATATGTTAGAACTTGATAGAGCTGGCTTAACTATTCATTACTTATTTAACACCTGTTTTGACAATAGCATCATTCATGGGGGCAAATCCTGCAAGTCTTTGTTACTCATAAGAATTTGACAAATAATTTAGAGTCATAATTCTCAGTCCATGCGTTGTTCACAAATTGTACATCTTGACTTCCAATTATTAGTATTATGTGGCTGGTCGCTTAATTCACAGAGGGCTCAATTGTGCCTTTAGATACAGTCCTGAACAAGCTTTGGTGCTTAAGCCACAATAACCCAGGAAAAGCCCTGGGACACGTTGTTCAATTGTGATATGAAGAGCTTTTGAAGACTTAAGCCATGGCTGTGTGTGAAATGAAAAAATTAATTCTTTGCTTCCATGATAACATCTACAAAGTGCCCAAATGCTTCAGGGTGTCGGACAGTTTGGTTAATCCTTGCTGTCTCCCCTCACAGTCAATTTTTTTCTCTCTTCAGAATTTTTGTAAACTACTGGATAATATGCTTAATTCACAGATTCATACATTATAAGGTCAAAATGAACCACTGTCATACTCTAGTCTGACTTCCTATATAACACAGGCCATATTCCCCTGCATCAATTCCTACTTCAATTAGAGGGAAAAAAAGATCCACTCTAAAAATGTCCAGTGATGGAAAATCCACCACAACTCTTAGAAAATTGTTCCAATGGTTAATTAACCTCACTATTACAAATGTCTGCCTTATTTCTAAGCTGAATGTTTCTAGCTTCATCTTCAAGCCATTGAATCATGTTATGCCTTCATTTGCTGGATTGAGGAGGCCTCTATTTTCAGTTTTCCTTCCCTACTTACAAACTATGATCAAATCATCCCTTAACCACCTCATGTATTTTCAGGATCCAACCATTAGAAAAAGAAGACAAGTCCAGGTATGGGAGAACTGAAGGGACTGCATGTGAGACCAAGGTAGCAAGGATTTTGGGAGAAATGTTTTTAAGAAGTTTTGATGGAGAACAGAAAATACTTGAAAGACAAGGAGGAGAGTCCATTAAAATCATAGGGCTTCATGGTATGCCATGTGAAGTCAAGAACTGGAGAAGGGGATGAAAGGAGAAGTAGGGAGAACAGACTGAAAGGAATAGGAAGTATGAGAGAGGAAGCAGAAAGACAGATTCCAAACTCTTAATTGTAGCCACATCTGTGGGCACCAAACCTTTAGGCATAAAGACACCAGAATTGGTAACAGACTCATTGTTCAAAACATGGTGGTTGTTATCATTTGATAGATGTAAATGTAACTGATAGCCTTGGTTCAATTTCAGGTAACCAGACGCCCATATCTCAAAACCATGATCACAAATGTCATACATTTCATTATTGATATTCTCAGCAGAAAAAGACCAAGGAGAGAAAGGGCAATGGAACCTGAACCCCTTCTGACCTTAGACACAGTCCTGTAGGGCAAGTCTGAGGCTCATTGGCAACTCACTGTATGTGTGGGAAGCTTTCAGTGCCTCTGACTTTGCTGTAGTTATTCTGTGGGTAACTGCCTTCATTGTCAGGGCTATCAGCCGAGCACCATTCACTAACACTACATTCACTTAGGGGGAGAGGTACAGTACTGCTATGAGATTATGAAAAGGATGATTGTAAGTTTAAAACAGTATGTAATAATCGAGACCCAAGCCACAGTAGGGTTAAATCAGAGAGAAGGAGAGGGCTAGTCTAGAGAGCCCTATAGAATATATCAATTTTACAGCACTAGTTTATATAAATAAATGAGAGACCGCTTTCTAAATTGTGGAAGACATGTGGATATTTTAAATAAACACATGAATGTAGTGATGTTAAAGAGAAGGACAGGCCATCTGCCAAGAAAATAAAAAGAGCTTGAACTACTCACTGTACAAAAGCAATGTGGATTGTAATTCCTTCACTTTTGAATTAAGACATATGGTGCCTCTTGGTAACTCACACTGTACCTGCTAAAGACTTCTTTTATCTTATTACATCTTAACGTGCAACAGGGTTTTGGACAACCTCTCTTTGTTTTTCCTGTGAAGAACAATACAGAATTTTAGATCGCCAGATGTAAACCAGAATTACAAACCAGTAGTATTCTAAGACCAGATTCTGCCACTTTTATTCATGCTGGGTAGTACCTTATCTTGCTGACAGTCCCACTGGAATACATGAGTGAAATACTGGATACACCGAAGTCCAGAGAAAAGTCTCATAGACTTCAGTCAAATCAGGTGTGACCCGTCTGTGCACAGGGTAGCCACCTGAGAATGCCAAGATCAGAGCAGGCTGCAAAAGGAGAGCAGATTCTCCCAATGCTGGTGGGTGACACTGAAGCCCGGCTTTCCAACCAGCCACGAACTGCTTCTGATTTCCCCACACTGGTTATCAAGAAGCCAGTCCACAAATGCCCACAGCCCCCTTTACTGCATTCCAGTTCCTGACTCCCAAATCAGCACTAGGTCCAGTGAAGAGACCAGTTACTTAAACTCTATGTTCTTCACAAAAAGTTCCCTCTGACCCCCAAAGGGTCAGCCACAGTACCAGTTCAATATAAGTTTGGATCTTACCTAAAATACCATGCTGCTAGCCAATCCTTTAGTAACTAAAACTAAAGGTTTATTGTAAAAAGAAAGAAATAAACCATGAGAGAAATGTTAAAGGATTAGAGCAATCACAGATATACAAATGATTAAAAGTCCATATACATCAGGTTTTGGGAAGAAATGTGGAGTTGCAGGCTTGTATAGTTCCCTCTGGTACACATCCAGTACCTGGATGGGTCTAAGTCCTTCGGTTCAGTTGCAAAATGGATTGATCCAGAGGTAGGCGTGTGTCTGCTGGAACATAGACAAAATGGTTTCTCTGGTTTGATCTTATATACCCTCTGTCCTGGCCATGCGGCCTTGTGGAATGTTACAAGAACTAAAATGGAGTCCAGAGTCACATGGGCAAATCCTGGTGACTCAGTAGGTGATGCTGCTTGTGGAATTTCACAGGAACCAAAATGGAGTCCAGAGTCACATGAGCAGGTTCTGGTAACTCATTGGTGATGCTGGCTTCTCCCCCTGGGCCCCTTGCACCTGGGAACGTCTTAATGGGCCATTATGTAGGCCATTGTTCTGCAGCCATCCTATCTGGGGTGTAGTCCAGGCAGCACAATTTGAAATACAGATATCTTAAATATATCTATAACTTCCATTTCACATATTACACATGAATATAAGTATTATCATCTTACTTAGCATATTATAAACTTCCTAACAGTACCTGACATGGCATATCTCACATGAATTAATATGATTTTGACATATTGATGTCAACCGATATAACAAATGCTCTCCTCGCCCATCTACCCAGCATGACACCAGGATTTCACCCAGTGGACCTATTTGTGGAGTAAGTAAAAACCGAATAACTATTCAGGCTTTGGTGCAGGGTCAATAACAGGGTTCTTTTTAATGTATTTATTTTTAACTTGGTTTGTTGCTTGTTTTTTCTACTGCTCAGTTCATTTTCCCTTTAGAATGTTAATTTTAAAGAGAAAACCACTACATATTTTAAAATTGATGACCATCATAGAGGTATTCCCAAATACAGCTGATGAAAACAGTCAGAATGTACGTAACAGAACACACATTGATTTTTAAACTGAGGTCTAGTGAGGTTAAGTGACTTTCTCACACTCACAAAGTGAGTCAGTGGCAGAGCCCTCCACCACCAGTTGACACTCCCTCTCCTGATGTGATTATTTCAATTTGTGATGCTTTCAAGCTTGACCAGTTTTTGCCAAATGTATGGCCATGTGTTTTAAGCCACTATAACCTCTCCCCTTTCAGCAATATATAGAGAAACTAATGGGGAAAGGATTCCTTTTGATTCCTGGAGAGAAATCCTGACATTCTGTCAAAAGCTGAATGATTTTCAGAAACCTTAGTAGAAGAGGTCCACCTACTCTGAAATGTTCTTCCTCAAAAAATGTTTGTGAAGCCAGATGGAAAGTGGAGAAGAGACGTTGCATTTTCATGAAAATGTTACACACAAGAGATTTTAGATTGTCAATTGCATCCAGATGAGTTCAGCTTCCTGCCAGGGAGAAAAAAAATGTTTAAGGGTAAAATAGTGACAGTTGAACTCTGGTTTTATGTGGCTGTTAACACATGGTAAAATAACATGGCTCACCCTGTCTCCATTATGAAATTGAGCATGGTTTACCGCAGTATAGTCGGATTTAGTAAATTAGACCAACTAACTTTCAGCCACGTTCTTAGCAAATACCGACGTATCATTAGAACAAAGAAGATCTGGAATGTTGTTTATACAAGGAGGTTTCTCCAAATTTAACTAGCATTTGAGCTGTTCTTGAAGGAAAACAGGCTGTGCCAGTGCAACTGCTGCAAAACAATGAACTCAACTGTTATTTGGGAGCATATGAACAACTAAAACACAGGACTGCGGTAGAAACATAAGTGATCCATTTGGGAGCTTAAACATTTCACGGTGAACAGTGTGTCTCGGTGCCTCTGAAGCTTTGATGCACAAGTATGTATCTAGTTTACATTTTTCATGAAAGCCCACTGGACCCAAATGCACAACCAGTCTTGTAAATAACCCATAAATATGGTCAGACTCTTCAAACCAAAAACATTCCTGGAGGAAGAGGGGTGAAAAGTGGGAAGATTCATGTTATATTTGTTTTCTTTAGTTTTATTTTTAGCACTGGTGAAATATTCTGGGTAGGCAACCCCAGAGTGTGAAGTCTTATGTTTCTCCAGAGAACAGAAATAGCATGGTCTGTGGCAGTGTGAGCTTCCAGCATGCTGCTTTCTACTAGCACGCCTAGCATTGAACTAGATTTTCAGAGGGTGGATTATTTCCCATGACTCATTCAGCTCTTGGCCTCTCTGCTGAAATTGCACACAATTGTGCCACTGAAAGCAGTGGGTTTTGCGCTTCGAGAGCAGTGAAAATAAATAAGAAGATTTAATAGTCGGCATTTGAATTCCAAAAAGAATATTTGTTTTGGGGCTCAACCAGATTTGGTTTCATCTCAGTGTAGGGTCACATGGAACTGACAAGTAAATAATAGGATTGAGATAGAAAGTGTGTATCTGTGAATTTGGGAATTCTGCAAATGAAATGTTTAGGGACAACACTAGGTTCAATATGACTGACAAAAGATTTAAAGAAAGATGATTACAGGTCTTATCCAATTCCCAGTGAAGGCAAACAAAAAGGCTTTTATCAACTTCAGGAAGAATATGGGGGGAGCATGATCTCTTCCTGCGAAAAGCAATAGGCATTTGCACAGCCTCAGAGAACATAAAAGTGCCAATAGAGATACAGTACCATAATCCTGGTGTGAGTAGATGCAAATTCGTTGAAGTCAACATGAGTTGCATTCCCATACACTACGGGTGAGTATAGATCATTGGCTGAATCTAATAATTAAAAGTTGGCAGTATACAAGGCATCAAACAAAACAAAGTTCAGAGGACCATGTACAAGGCATCAGCCACATGAGAATATGTACAAAACAGTGTGCACATGGTACATATCCTGCCTCTGGGAGCATGACCCTTCACACGTGTGGAAAGCTAAATCATCATTCATGGAGGTGCAAAGTAACACATTCACTTTACGGATAAGAACCAAAATCACTAGCTGGGAAAATGTTAGCTTTATCACAAAGCTACACCAGCAGAAGTGTGGAACCTATTATTATTATACATAAGAAATATACCTATTCAATTTAATTTTGATACTGCGGTTGAAACTAACATTTTATCAGAACAGAGATTTAGTCAAATAAATCAGAAGGAATTTCTGGTAATTCCAAGGAAGAATCTGAAGAAGCCACCTTCTCAGAAATCAAGGTCAAGGCTGGATTTCGATTCTGTATCATCAAGGTACCTTCAACATTACTGTAAGAAAAGTTTGCAGTTACCTAAACCTACCATACTGAATTACACATGAAAGCCCTTAATAGTAAGAAAGAACTGATTACACGGTTCCCAGGTTTTCATGGGATTTGGACAGGGATATAGAGGCTCAGCATTCACTTCCTGTCATATATGGCCACAGAAATATGCCAGCTGGAGTGATTCATTCAAACAGTCCTCTGGAAATGGAGGATGAAATAACCAACTTGAACATCCTTGCACAATGAATTAACAGCTTAGTTATAACTGAAAGGGAACACTTCAAGCTAAAGCTGTGCCTGGATCCTAGAGATCACAATATAGGCATAAAAAGCAGGGGTGCTGGAGCTATGGCAACACCCTCTGGCTTGAAGTGGTTTGCATCATATGCAGAGTTTACAGTTTTGTTCAATGGCTTTCAGTACTCTTCACTGTCAAAATTGTTCCAACGCCACAGATAAAAAGCCAACAACATACCATCCTACTCCAGAAAATGTACATACAATGCCAGCTAGCTGGAAAATACTGGTTCACTATCCTGAATAAGAAGGATGGATATTGGAAAATCAAAAGCTATCTGAACTGTGCACTTTTAGTACACCCAGAGGCAGACAAATGTGACTACAGTCACCCAAACAAATGAGGCTTTCAGAAATATATATATATATATATATATATATATATATATATATAAAACAGATGCCCTATTAATAGCAACTGATAGGATAATGGTAGCATCCACACAGCAGGAATATGATCATTCATTATGTATGAACTTTTGCACAACTTTTCTTTGCCCTCCCTTTACTCTGTAGCTTGTCTGTGGTAAGTGTTGACATGGTCTCAATCTCCCCAGTAAGGAGTAGAGCTTTTCCTGTCCTGTGAATAGCTTCAAGAGTTCTGAAAGTTTCCTATTCTGCACTGGGATGAAACTGAGCCCTTTCAAAGTTCTTTCACCAAAACAAAAACCAGCAAGAAGCCGCACCCTCCCACCCCTCCAAACTCCAGAATAGCCAATAGCTTGGTGTTTAGGGCATACAGATGGGGAATATGAGAGACAGAGACCTGGGTTCAAATACTTGATCTGCCTCATAACTAGTCTGCCACATCCCAGCTGAGTGTCCTAAACACCTGGCTGTTCTGGGGTCTTGTTTGCTCTCTGGGTTTGACCAGAATATAACATGTGGCGGGAAGGTTCTTTGTACTCCTCTTCCCATCTCCAGACTTCCTCCTAGGGCCAGTCACAATCTGGCCCTAACTGAAACTCTAGCTGCCCCAATTTGAGAATCACAACATGTAAACATACCCAGTGCTATTGGGAAGACTGTGTCCAAGAGAAGGATACAACTTTTGGCATCAGTTGACTTCATACAACATGCTAAAACTATCCTTCTATGTCTAGACTAGAGATCAGCCCAATCACCCTGGAGTTCTGATTCAGATTTCAGTTTGGCAGCTGAGCCCTTTCCCTATAATGTGTTATCCCTATAAAATCCCAGATCTGACATCATCTCAGAAATATTGGCTCTATATCTTCTATCTTGTTGTTTAGTGCCAACTCTAGCATAGGCTGTGTCCTGCACCACTCTAGCAGCCCTGTCCCACTATTAGTCAAACAAGGGGAGGGAGAGTTATAATCATTGGGCCCTCAGCCAATGTCTGGTTCCAAAGCAGCCCAGGTGGAGACAGGGATTGGACAGTCATCCTCCTCCCTCTCCTGTCCTGATAATACAAAAGCGGGAGACTGAGCAGTGAGATGAACCCACCCTCTATTTTCCATGGAAGAGCTAAGAGGACAATATATCAAACGGGAACTACTTAATGACCTTCAAAATCCTTTGAATAACATGATTTAGAGGAGCAGGAGACAAGATAAAAATAAGATAATCAAACAAACAAAATGTTTTCCCAGATAATTAAAAAATAATTATAGTCACCATGTTGAAAGCACTGTGAGGAGCAAGCAGATCATAAGGATGAGTGATGGACATGAGATGCCAAATGAGAAACAGACAGAGATAAAGATATGCATGTGTAAGAGAAGGAGTCCTTTTTTTTCTTTAATGCTCAGTCAGGGCAAGGGTGTCCATTAACATATCTTTATGGGGTGAGAGGAGCAGGAGATAAAAAAGACTGACAGAGAGAGAGAGAGAATGTCCAGGTCTAAGTTAAGATTGCATTTTTTAGTGACAAAAACCTCAGTGTCTAAAAAAATAACCATCTTTCTGAAGTTTGCTCCCTTTTATTATTAGAGTGTTTAGTGCTGGTGATTGATGGTGCTGGATACTGAAGCCCTTTATGTGTCCACAGTGGTACAGTGCAGGAAAATGCAGAGCAAGCCTGCCCTGCACTTGCCCATCAATTTGTGTTAGCCCAGATGTGACACGGGGAGTTCAGTTTTCATGATCCATTTACTGTCTTTTGTGACTGCTAAAAAGGGTACCAGATAACTCCAATTGTACTGTCAGGTTTTGGTATGCAGACACCTTTATGTTCACTCCTACAGACCTTGGCAATGTACTATGTGGTAGGCATCAAAGCCACTGCCACAGTATCCTCCACCATCTCTGTGATTGAGGCTTCTTAAACTCTTTCCCAGAAAATCAGATATATTTGAATAATTTAATGTGTTTGAAATGAGATTCCCAAATGTCAGTCTGTGTCTTGAAAATGTTTCCTAACTGCACTGCATCTTCTCAAAGATAGTAGATTTGTATTTCAATATATCTTCCCTCAAGGTTTCACAGAGCATTGCTCTTTTTGATTACCAACAGAAGTGGAATGTTGTTACTACTACAGTTCAGTAAATCAGGATGCCTTAGAACAGAGGTTCTCAACCTTTTTTTCATTTGCAGACACCTAAAAATTTCAAAAGGAGGCACAGACCCCTTTGGCAATCATACACATAATCTGCAGAAACCTCAGAAATCTGTTCTATGGCAATGACAACTGTTCACAGACTTCTTAGACATAGTCTGTGGACTTCCAGGGGTCTGCGGATCAAAGGTTGAGAACTACTGTCTTAGAAAACATCTCTCTCCCCTTCCTTCCCAACCATATTGTCAGATTGGAGTGCCTCTGGAGATGCCAGGAGACGTTCTCATGTCTCATCAGCAACCTCTTAGCATGCCTAAATCCATCTGTGAACCCTATTATGTGACCTTAGCAAAATGAAATCACAATCTCAGCACTTATCCCACATCAAATATGATTCACAGACTCCTTCGCTCCCTTGGAATGTTCTGGGTGTCTCACAATATCTTGATAAAACTCTGTAGTGTGTTTCTCAGTAAATTCCATAGTGCAGAGATTAAAAAAGAAGCTATTGCAGCACTCATCCAAAAATACAGGCTCAAATGTTCAAATGTCAATGCCTAACATTAGGTGTCTAATTCAATGTTTAGGCTTCAAAATAAAAATGAGTGAATTTTCAGAGATGATGAGCATCTCCAACTTCCATTTGCTTAAGGGTAGTACAAAAGTCCTTTTTCTCCACTGTTAGTCATTTATATATAAAGTCAAAATGTGATCTATTTTTGTTTAAGACATTTCAAAATATAAACTTTCTGACCAGCTTTTATTTTTATATGTCTATATATCGCTGTACCTATAGATATATAAATATAACATCATAGAAATATAAATAAAACGCAGTATATATAAAGAATGAGTAGTGAAGTTAAAACAAACATTGCTTTTAACTCCTTCAGTTACAAATAGTAAATCTCTGGGCACTGTTATATAAAGAAAGACAGCATCTCTTATCAATTGTTGCCTGAACAATAGCAGATAAATTGCAGTAGGCGATAATTGAAATTGCTGTTAGCCAGTTGTCTGACATTTATTTTCACTCTCTAATCTTTCATGCTTCCCCCTTTTGGTTTGTAAAGGCTTGTCATGAAGCTAGTCCTTTCTCATGAGACTTCCACTTCACTTGGCAGACCTCAGTGCTTTGGACAAGGTTCAGAAAAACACCCAAATTAAACCTTCAAATTGTCTGCTTTTTCCTCTTACTCTAATTGCACTATCTAGGTAGCTAGATATAGTTCAGTCATGTGCTATGCAAGACAACACATCAGCATAGGAACGAAGGGGATTGCCATGGCCAGATCTTAGTCTGATAGCATAGAGTGCACTATTCTGGCCCATCAGAGATGGAAGTGAGCTTTTTAGAAGCAGCTATGACTCTAGAATTGAGTCGTTTTAGAGGGCAGCCATGACTCATAGCATTCAGGGGTCCAAGGGAACCCCAAGGTGACAGACCAACTTAATCTATGGTTAAATGCCCTTGATTATGAAGGATGTTGTATCAGAGGCAAATTGTTTGAACCAATTATCTCTTTCTACCATCATAATCTCAGTCTTGCCTGCATTCTTTTTTAGGCAGCTGCTCTTCATCTAGTGCATTGACAAAGCTGAGGGTTTTTTTTCCATTTTTTTTTTTTTTAAAGCAAAGGAGATGTAGAGCTGGATGTTATCTGCATATTGCTGGTATTTCAGCCAGTGTTTGATCAGCTCTTCCAACACCTTTATATAGATGCTGAATAATGTTGGGGAAGAGTGACCCCTGTGGGGCACTTCAGGTGAGGATTTTGAAGCCGGAAGTTGACTATAATAACCTTCTGGGATCAATCTGAAATGAAGAACCTGGACTATTTTGGAGTGCTTTTGTTTACCTCTGGGGCTTCCTAGCTTCTTGTGTCAACCAAGATGAAAAACAGGTGAATTATCCCACCACATCACACAGTCTTTCTCCTACAGCCACAACAGACAATCATCTTTATTAAAGTGTAAAACGTGTTCCTCAAACAGTTATGAATAAAAAAATTAATAAAACAAAAAGTCTTTTGGTGGACAGCAAAAAGGGCTAAATCTGTCAAACACATTGTTTGCTATAAACAGTTCACCCACCCCCAGTCATTTAATACTTATTGAAAGTAGGTATCTTGTATTGAAAAGTATCACGCTGACTAATTGTTTCCAAGAATTTGTATTCATACTGATACTATGCTAGCAACAAGAAAAGTAAAATATCACCATTCATTAAAGACACAATTAACTTGTGCATCACTTTTGTACTTTTCTGTTAAATTCTCTTAATGCCAGTGCAAGTGTGTGGACTCAGCCAATGTGGCAAATGTCACTGGAGCTCAACATTATCTGGTCTACATCTGTAAGCTCTTTTTGTGATACTTATCCTGATACACTGCAAATATTAATAACATTAATAAAATACTAGCCATATCTTACATATAGACTTTGCCTTCCAACTTATAGTTTTGCTATCTTTCTATCACACACACACACACATATATGGAAGAATCACTGCACCCAGTCCTGAAATAACAACGAGAGTCCTGTAGCACCTTAAAGACTAACAAATTTCTGCGGGTATAAGCTTTCGTGGGCTGCAACCCACTTTGTCAATACAGTCCTGAAATGTTGCCACTTCTGGCTCTTTAAGAGTGCATAGTAATACTCCAACAAAGCTTATAAATTCCTTCACAATCAGTTCTGACAGTGACTATAATCTCTCATTTACTTTTGAGTTGTTGGTGTTCACCTCCAATTGGTCAATCATGCCATCCTCCACTGCCCACTTGTTATATTTTCTTTGGGATTCCTCCCATGCTGCCCAAATGTTTGGGAAGTACTCCCTGTAAATATCCACAAAGTTACCTCAATTGCCACCTTCAAATCTCACCACAAAACTTTTCTTTGTTGTGGCACCTCCATAAAACTTGACAAAAGTTAGGCTGCTAGTATGAAGAGACCATTGGCTATCATGGTGACCAATGCTATATCATTGTATTCTTGTACTATCCTGTCAGATGGTATCCTTTTATCTCTTGTCTTATACTTAGATTGTAAACCCCTTGGGATAGGAGCCATCTTTTTGTTCTGTGTTCATACAGTGCCTCACACAGTGGGGGTCTGGTCTATGACTAGGGCTCCTATGTATTACAGTAATAAAAGTACTAAATAATAATAAATAATAACAGCTTAGGACAGGAAGTGAAGAATATCGCATCCAATTGATACTTGAGTTGGAATTTTAAGAAAGCAGAGTGTTTATTACCCAAACTAGAATTTTACTAGAATATTGGGGTTGTAACATCTCTGGTCTTTTGTCATGGGATCTTTAATAAGCTCAGGTAGTTGGGATCATAGTGCTAAGTCCCAGTCAAACGATAGTTCTCTTTAGAGCAATGGAAGGGTTAAAGTGGATTACCTTAATTGGATGCATATTACAAAAAGAACAGAACAACTTTCAATTATCATTCACAGATTGTTAGGAAAATGCAAAATGAAAGGAAGAGAGAGCTTTGAGGAAGTCAACGATCTTTGATCCCCCAAGAAAAGCTTTTAAAGTGTCACCCAATGAAAATGTCCGGTCATATGGATCAAACCCCTAGAGACAGTTGCACCTTTTCAGACAGCGACCCCAGCATTGCAGGCATGTTGATGGGCCACATGCAAGGATAAGGTCAGAGCTCAGGCTTGGGGCTGCATGTCAGGGGGATTTAAATTTTCAATTAGGGGATTGTTTTCCCTGATTGTCTTTGTATCCTACAATTAAACAAAAAAGGACCTGGAAGCTCCACTTTGGGGTGGTTTAGTCTCTCACCCTTCACCACTGTGACATGAAGACATCAGACAAATGAAAAAAGAAATTAACAGTGACTAGAATGTGTGGGGCTGTCTCTTCTGTGTAACCTGAGTCTGTGAACTTTTAATAGTTAGTCTTCTATGTGAAGCGAGAACTTGAAAGCACAGAATGCGACTTGTCTTTTTTCGTCTGTGCTCCACCTATATTGTGATTACAACTTTTGTGGTTAGATGCACAAAAATCTGGTAAAAGGCTCAGCAAGTTTTTCCCCCCAACAGATGATTATGTATTATTTTTATTGTTACTATGTAATTGCTGAATGCTGACTGTGTTCTGCATTATACAAACATAACTGAAGACACATGCCCAATTGGTCACAGTCTAATTAGATGCTAATAATATAGATGAGACTCATGTAATATTCTGGATGACATATCAGCCTTGGTGAGGGGTGGAGATAGGTCAAATGGAGGAGCATAATTTCACAGAAGTGTGTTTTTAAAATGCTTAGCTAGCCCGTGTGTTTTCTTCCTGCTGGACTGAGTAGCTGAAGAGATTCCCTTAGGAAAAATAAAGAACTTGGGGCAGTGTTTGTAAATATATAATACAAGAATCCTAAGCATTGACTGTAAGTACCTGAGGCAATCTCATGTTGTGCTGCCTTAGTAAAAGCTAGGCTTTGGAAACATTGATTCCTGGTGGGAAATTATATTCCCTCCCTTTCATGTTCCCCTCTCATTCTAACACGAAAATCACCACCTGTTCCTTTGTCATGGTAAGTGTAGTATTTTGTGGCACTGACACTTCAAAATTAGTCATGCATAATAACCAGAGGGCCTCCCAGTGTAAGGGGTCTCCCACTCAGGGTCTGCATGCTCACTCACTCTAGGCTTAAACTCACTCTAGGTTCCCGATGCACAGAGGCTGCAGCATACTCACAAAGATGACACTCTTGGCTGCCCGACCAGACTAGAAAGTATGACAAGATGAGGAAACAACTTGTTCTATTTCACACAACCAAGAAATCGATCTAGCTTGGCAGGTGCTGAATGAGGCAACGTGACTATTGCTGAGGATGGCCACAGGACATTTTGCTTAACTAATGTTTTGTTCTATGCATTGTCTGTTTTTTACATGGCTTTGGGGGTTTAGCTTTAATATCCAATGCATGTAATGATCTGGCTCCACTCTTGCGCTTATGCCATTTGATGCTGTAGCTGCTGCCTTAAATTCAGAGGACATGGAGCTTTGGTTGTGAGGAATGTTGTCCAGGCTGTGTGCATCCTTGAAACTTCAGCACTGCATTCTTAGCTCTGCTTTCTTAGCTTAGAAAAAGCTCTGGACTTTTTAAACATATGGGGCCTGATCCTCAAATGCTGTAAACTGCCATACCTCCCCTGCATTCAATAGAGTTACACCTATTTACAACAGCAGAGATTTAGTCCATTAGGCACAAGGAGGAGAGGGGGCATTAAATTTACATCTACACTTTTGAATGCTTGTTTACTTTTGTGCAGAGATCAGGATAGATTTTCAAATGCACAGATGGCAGTTGTCACTTAACTCCTCCCATTTAAAGTCGTTGACATGTAGGCACCTAACTGCCGTACGTACATTTGGAAATCTCCCCCATTATATTTTGCACCGTCAATTATGCAATTTTATTAGCACTGACTCTCCGAGACAGAATTTTTGTGTGCAACAGCCTTTGTGGACTCACAATTTCACATTTAAATGATTATGCTTGAAAAACTGAAAGCACAAATACAGCCTGGTTTGAAGCTCATTTTTTAAATTTTGCTCAAAATGGCCCATCTTCCAAAATTGCAGGCACAACTTTCCATGACCAAGTTGCACGTGCAAAACCTAGAATTTGTGTAGGAAAACTGAATTCTCAATTAGTCATATAACAATTTGACATGTATGCACCAATACAGTTTCCAAAAAATTATATGTCTGCAAGAAACTGAAAGTTTGATACTTGGAGGTAGTCAGTACTCTAGACTTCACTTCTAGAAATTAGAATGTGACATTCAGCATCAGGTCTTGAGCTTTCACTTTCACTGGTGGCTTTTGAAAATTTGACTCGAGAAATGTGATACTCTGCTAGATTTGAGGGATAGTAGCAGTTTTGCAATTTTAAAGAAATTTTAGCTGCAGCTGAGCTCAGCTGCATTTTGTGTGAAATGCCTGAGCACTTTTGCGGAAATGGAAGGTGTACGGTATGATGATGATGATGATTACTACAACTTGTCACTGCTATAAAAAGAAGAAACAGATTTCATTCAAGACTGAAAAGGTCTTGAAAAATCTCTGGAACATTTTTAAAAAACTGCAGCTACTGTTAAGAATCAGAATGAAAACATAAACTGATACATCTACAGCTATATGTGTGTACGTATGTGTGTGTGAGTGTACATGGAACTGTCATTGGCGTAGAATAAGGTGTATTAATGAATACAATATTTTTTTTCATTTCTTTTTTTAAAACGCAGTTTCTAAATTATTACTTTCTGATGAAAAAAAAAAGTCCAGTCTCAGACAAATCTTTTCACTGGGCAATACTTTGTGTAGCCTACTAGCCTTAGGAGGACATAGATTCAAGACATGGAAAAGGGGTGTGCATTCAAAGTAACTGTATTTGTGCTAATAAATTGGGTAAAATATTTATTTTGTGAATTAACTGCACAACACCAAATATGTCTGGATAATCAGAGTCTCAGATTATGGGCCAGAGTCAACTCCATTGCTGCAGATTGAATAAATGTGTAACTCCTTCCACAAGCAATGATTTGTCCTTGGGAAAAGGCTGACTCTGTAGTCACTATTGCCCTTTCTCAGCGTTTCCACTAGGAGAGGGAAACTTTAATTTTCATGTAGGGTTCATAAGGTATTGTCGGTGAAGACAGCAGCAGGGTTTGAGCACTCCCATCACAGCCAGGGCTCCTATTTTTCCAGTTATGCTTGAATCCTGAAATCCCTCCACCAAAGGAGGCTTCAGCTACCTTGTTCTATCACAACATTCCTGTGTTCTATTTTCCACCACAGAGGATATTGTATATCTGATGCCAGCAGATGCCTCTTTAAACCAGAGAAACATATCCCAATGACTATTTGCACTTATTTCCAATTGTTATCTTAGTTGAATGAGTTCAGCGATGCCATAATCCAAATTGTATCAAGAGAGTGGACTTGAAACTGCAGCTGTAACAACTAGGCAGATCCTCAGCTGGTATAAATTGTCATAGCTCAATTTAATTTATTAGCCAAGATGACAAACTACACTAGTTTGCATTGCAATCACACTTGTGCCGTCCACAACTAACCGACTGGACAACTACAGCTCTACTCTGTAGAATTGGTGAAAAATGGAATGTCAGTTTCACTGGAAATTTCAATATAATTTTCTTCCTAAAATGGAATAAAATGCCAAAAAATCCCCCGCCTCCGCCCCCCCAAAAAAAATCCAGTAGTTTTGCATCACAAATTATAAAAAGGAAAAAATTAAAATGAATGAAATGCTGCAATTCTGATTCAGTGCAGATGTTGACATTTCAACTTGGTGGAGGAAGTGTAAGCATGGCCATCTGAAGTTTATATTTCCGTTGGATAGTGGAAGGGAAGAGTGGGTGGTCCCTCAGCTCCAGACACACACACATACCAACTCTCCACCTCAAAAAACATCCAAATAAACAAAACACAATGTCAAAAACATAATCACTATGGATAATGGAAGGGTAGGAGAGGAGTGGTGTGAGGATGGAGAGAATAATAAGGAGGACATACAATTTGGAAGAACCATCCTGGCAGCCCTATAGAGAACTGTATTAGCAGATGGTCAGATCCACAATGTATAAGGTTTCCCCAGAACTCCTATGTAACTAAAAGTCCAGCTAAAGATCTGCAGTACTTAGTGACAGAAATACCAGTCCTCCATCCCTGTTCCCTCACATCAAAGATTCAGGGGAATGGAGAGGAACAGAAGGTCTAGCAGCCCTATGGAGAACTCAGCTAGCAGGCGGTAAGGCACAAAATGTGTAAGGCTTGCCCAGAATCCCTGTATAAGAATATGCTCAAAAAGCTGCAAATTGAGATGAACACCAGCCCAAAATCCATTCCCTCTCTTCAAAGATTGGAGTAAAGGAGGTGTTAAGATTCAGCCATCCCATAAAGAACCCAACAAGCAGATAGCCAGCCATGCAATGTATCTGAGCCTACCCCCAAGTACCATCACAAGCAGAGCATCAATTCAGCCTCTGAGCTGATCTCACCCTTGCACAATATGGGTACAATCATAGAACACCACTTAGCAGGGTGACAAAACTTGGTCACCAGTCACAAATTACAACATCTCAAAATGATTTTTTTTTGTGTGTGTGAAATTTTGAAAAAAAATAGAATGTTCTTAATTTGTCTATTTGATTTTGTTGTTGTTTGTTGAAAAATAGGAAATAAAAAAAAATGCTTTCTTGAAACAGTTTGCTTTCTTTGAAACAGCATATTTAGACAAATTCTTTTCCCATTTGGAAAATTTTGACTACCTCTGTCACTGCTCAGAGTCCTGGAACAAAACTCAGGAAACTACAAGTAACATAACAAAAAGGGCATTCATTAAAAGGGTAATAATTGGATATCTTTTTAAATGATATTTATTAGTCAGCCATTTTGGATGGAAAAAACTTTCCAGTAGCAGACCTAGTGTCTCCATTATGTTATCTCAGCGTACTACAGTATGGGGACAAATTTTGGAAGCACAGAATAATGGGTGTGCATTGAAATAACAATGCTATCAAATTGAGAGGAATAATACACTGATTATCTGAGCCTCTTGGGCAACTGCTCACATGTCTGGATAACTGGGAGTTCTGATTATCAAAAGTCCATATTCATGGAGTCAGTGGAACAGAGAGTCGAGTGGCAATTCCTTAGAAAGGAAAACTGGATAATGATGTTTCAGATAATCAGAATCCTACGTTAACTGTGTGCTCACCAACTATGCATGAAGTCATGTAATGTGCACACACCAATTTTTTGACATATTGGTCCATTATACCTTCCATGTGTTTGGCCGTTAAATTGTCATCCATGGACCACCAAAATACTATGCAGCCTTTCCTAGTGAGTCATAATATTGACAGAAGGGATGGAGAGTGAAGTGGGATGAGAATATCCATAAATAGATCTCTTGCTGACAAAGTGGTCCATGAAACATAAAAGATGGAGGCTCACCGGCCTATCTTATGAAAAACTCTCAGACTCCAGAGCACGTAAACTTCGCGTGTGTATTTTCAAGCTGGTTCTCTCCCTATCTCCCTCTCCCTGTCTTCCTGTGGAAAACAGAAATCATTCTTTCATGATGACTTTGGAGGAAAGCAAGCCAGTGCAGGTGCTTGTTTATCAGCCACAGTTACTATATTAGTGTTTCCCTTTCAGGAATTACAGAGGATTCTATGCTAATTATAGTGCATAGCACTGGGATTTCAGGGTTTTCTTTTTATCTCCTCAATTGAGCATAGAAGACATAGAAAATATAATGGGGGAACCACCTATTATTTTGAAACTAATTCAGAAGATGTTGTTGAGTGGTAAAGCCCCAAAAGCGAGTTATATACAGATTTAGTTTTAAAAACAAATCACTACTCTGTCAGATACAGACTTAGGCTTTAAGGAATTACTTCATAAACTTAATTAAAGGCATTAATCCTTTAAAAGGCAAATTAATGTTCTAAGTGATTGGAACAGCCAAGAGATTTAAACTATAAATTCTGCTAAGCAGGTGTATTCCATCTTTCATTTCTTCTTTTTTAATTACCTTGTTTTGACTCATATTTTCTTTGGCATTTGAAATACAGCAAGTACCAATACATCAGCAAGAACAAACTCTGATTACTCTTTGTGATTTGAAAAATAAAGAAAGATCAAACCCAAAATTATTTGGAATTTCTTGTTGTTTTTTTTTTTATAAATTATAGCAACAAAACATTGTCATCACCATTACACAGATAGGCCTCCCAGTTCATTCAGAAAAAAGAAATAGCTATTGTGGGGTTCATAATACTTCTAATTTTAGGGTGAGATTTTCAAAAGTTCTTAGCAATGACCTAACTTTGTTCCCACTAAACTCAATAGGAAACCATCTTATCTTGGAGATCTACAGAAGGAGAGTTAGTCCAGAACTTAGTGCTTTTGAAAATTCCACACTCACCATAGTAACTTAGGAACTGTCAGACAGAATCAGACTCAGGATCCAACTTCTTTTGCTCTTTAGTAGTAAGAAATTGGCATATGCCCTGGAGCATAAGGTTCATATTCCTTCTATTCTAAGATGTGTTGTCATTCATTATGATAACTCTGGAAAGTCTTGATATCCATATAAATAAACCTACTGATACTGAGTAGTTTCAACTTTTTTTTTTTTTTCAGCTGTCACCAGGGTAAACAATTCTGAAAATGCAAATTACAGTTTTGCTAGGACTAGATTTTTATCCCCTTAGTTTGGCTTAGTAGCCATTAGTTTCATGAATGGTCCTGTTTTTAGACAGAAATAATTGCAGCTGAAACTGATGTCATTGAAACATCTACGTATCAGAGTTGCAGATGCTGTCAATTACATAAACATCCAAATGATGTCCGTGGTGCCTACAAATAATTGAAGGCATAATATTGCTACTGTAATAATTTGCAGCTGAAAAACTGTAAGTGCAAAAAGCGAGGCAGATTAAAAACCCTTTTAAAATTTAGACCATATAACATCAGATACGGACTGGAGAACATTTTACTTTTTATAAATGTATATGTATTTTAACAGTACACTGGACAATGTTCAGAAACTTCAAATTAATCCTTATAAATGTGTATAGGCTCAATGGCGGCGTTGTCACAAACCCTGTATTAGGGGCAGTACATGCTGTGCTGTCCTTCCCGGGGCCCAGAAGGAAGATTATGATTTACTTCCTGATCTCCCTCCTGCTACAGAGAGGCATTAAACTACAACAGGTAGTGCCTGGTGCAGCATGTGCTCCCCATTGCATTCGTACAGCTGTGCTACCAGGAACACTGGGCAGGGGGGCTAGAGCTAAGACTCCACCTACTCCCTACTATCTGCATGGGGTGGGGACATAGCAGCTCTTCACAGCTTTCCCTGTCACTCCTTGCAGTGCTGTTCTACCTGCGGTGCTGGTGCAGGACTGTCTAGCCAGGCTTTAATTGGGCCCTGTGGTAATTAAACATTTTAACTGAGGCTCCTCATAACACCTTAGATTATTATTCAGCTATAAAAAGCTTCAGAAGACGAATGTACTTTGGTTTGCTTCTTTCCATGGTTCCAAGCTGACTGACATGCAAAAAGTTTGTCAAATTATAGTCAATTTTGTAGTTTGTTTTTCATCTCTCTTGCCTTTTAGTACAACAACAATACAGGAAAATGTTTGGGTTTAGGGGAAGAAAACAGATTTCATTGATATTTATAGAAATCATGAAAACATTTCTGTTCATATTAGGCTTTTGTAAAAGACAGCCCAGAATTTAGGGCCTAAAGCTAGCTGGTACTGTCCCCTCCGGAAACTGTGCTGATATCATTCATTTTTAATTCTAGCATCTATGCCGTATTTGCACTTTGTACCTGTTATTTTGTGGTCTGATCCTTGCCCTAAGCTTGCATTCTAAGTACACAAATACTTCCAGTGAAGTGGGCAGGGAAATGTTAAGTTAAATCGCTTTCTCGAAATATTAATGTGAATACAGGAATTAGATGACACAGGATGCTAATGTATTAACCTTGGCTTTATCCTGTGGAGACCTGACTCCACATTCTATTAGGTCACCAATTATAAATTAAAGTGCATTTGCAGGTCTTGTCTTTGTAGCAAATCCATCCCCCACATTCCACCACCACCATCTATGTCCATTGGAATTATACAGCCAGTTAAACTGGTGCAGTTCTGTTGTCCAAAAGAAGGGTCATGCAAGGGGTTCTCTGCACTGTTAAGGGATAAGTACCTGGGGTGGAATGAAATCATGGGTGAGCTGATGTAGTCAAAAAGTCAGCCACTGTCTCATCTCTGATGGTGAGGCTGGATTATGGGTACACATAGCTACCTCAGTAATGGGACTGGAGAAATGCCCATGAAGTGGCTCTGCAACCATGCCCCTGGTTTGAGGTAGAATATCTCCTCCTACCCATATCCACATTTCCCCAGAGCCCGACCCAGCCACTTAGACTGTATGCTGGGTTGAGTGTTTGTTCATATTGCCTAGTAAATATTTGCCTATGTTACAAATCCTTGACATAGTGTAGCATAGTAGTTATGGAAGAATTAGACCTGGAATTCTGAGAATATCACAAATGACTATTAAGACTCCTTTCTAGAGCTGTTTGTTTAGGAGACAGGAATAGTTGTAGGTGCCATAGCACCTGTCACAATAGTACCTGCCTTAAGTCAGTGCCATCTGGCCTTTATTAAACATGAGCGCCAAATTCAGGAGTAACACAAGAAAAACTAGTTTTAAGCAAATAGATGTTTTTAAAATCCTCCAACTTAAAATATTTTGTAACGTTTTCTTCCTCCTCTGCAACTTTGATTTTTCTGCACAAATTTGGGCCTAACTATTCACACAACAGGAAGAGATCTGTCTCTGTGATGCTTTACATTGTGACTTTGCACCAGTGCATCACATTTATCATACCAGCTCTTTAATATTTTCACTTTTGTTCCATAGCCTGCTATGCTAGTTTGTAGGACATGTGATGACCCCCATCAAAATTGGCACAGCTGTGGAGAAACTGGCATGGGTGGGTCTTGATTTTTGTAGTGAATTTAATTATAGATATAATCTGTTATTCTAAGCTAGAACAGGTTGAATAAAAAAGGGAAAATATTTTTTAAACATTTGTCTAAATGCTTTCCTAATTTTCCTTCTTTTTTGAAACTTCAAAATTTTCAAATTTCAATCAGCTCTGTAGTTGTACAAGAAATGGAGAAAAATGTATGTGAATTTTATCAAATTTTCCATTTATTTTTTAAAATACCTTGTTCTAAACCTGTGCTCCACCTATTTTATATCATATACTATTTCCATTCCAATCCACAGAACTAATCATACTCTTCAGATATTACAGCACTCTAACACAGTGAGCTTACTATACAGCCAACGAACTACTGTACAAAATTCATATCAGAGTCAAAAATCATGTGTCAGATGCCCAAAAACATGAGATTGACTTAAAAATCAGATGGATTTTTTTAATGAAGGAAAAAAGGGGGGAGGGTATATTTTTATTTGCTTTCTGGTATTGTTTTCATTGTCCACTGTAATGGGCTTAATGTGCTGTAAGGGACATTTAGGTTAGATATTGGGAAACATGAACTAATTATAAGAGTAGTTCAGCACTGGAATAGGCTTCCAAGGGAGGTTGTGGAATTCCCATCACTGGAGGGTAAGAACAGGTTGGACAAATACCTGTCAGACATGGTCTAAGTTTACTTGGTTCTGCCTCAGCACAGGGGGCTGTACTTGATGAATTCTTAAGCTCCCTGTCAGCCCAAATTTCTATGATTCTATTTCAGCATTTAAGGTGCACTTGGGTCACATTTTCAAGCTTTTTTCCCCTGCATGAGAGCTAGAAACTTGCTTTATAAAAAACTAAAAGCTAAGATACCTCATGTAATCCTATGACTTCAGGAGGTGAAGCTTTAAAAGAACCACAATATTGTGAGACATGACCACATTAAATGATCAACCCTGCATCAGCAGTGTAAGATTGAGGATAGGAGAATACATATTGTATGCAATCAGAAAATTTGCCTCTCTTGTGATCTACTAGTGAAATAAAGATGTATGGCCACTGGTGTAACTTCACAGGCTTCATTGGAGATCTCCAAAGATGAACTTGGCTTGAATATTTTAACACACCTACTATTGCCTTCTTTCAGTTCCAGCTCTCTCTCCCTCTCTCTCGTGCTCTCTTTATATATATATATATACACACACATATTTTGGTATACTCCGAATCAACAAATCCTGAACTCCTTGATATTATAGAGTGCCCTAAGCCATATTTTAAAGAGAGAGAGAGAGGTTAAATAAGGATATTATTCAAAATGTCTGCCCTAAGTAATTCAGTAATACCAGATATTGCCATTTTCCACTAAGGTGGAAACTTAAAGGCGGTTTTTGTTTTACTTCCAAACTTCCATCAATAAACATAGTAATACAATCTCCTTTACATCTTAATAATTGCCAGGGTAAATTAACAGGCTGCTAATGTTTTGATTTATGAATCAGAGGCCCTCTCTCTGTGCTGGACTTCAAGAAGATTGAGCTGTCTCCCATGTTCCCTGAAAGTAAGTAAATGACTGTTTATTCATTCCCTTGATTAGAAGACTGCCCTGAAGCCAGATGCAAGAGGCTCCATAATAAATGTGAGACTCCCTATGCTTTGTTTTGCTTTCTGGATTTAGTGCTAAACATTTAAAGGAATTGGAGATTGATTTTGTGTAGGGAGCAGTGCCAGATAAAACAGGCAAGAGAGCAGACTTGTTCATAGAAACTAGCTTTGTTTTCGTGAGAGGACAGAGAGCTATTTGAGCTTTAATGTTGATGCTACCGAGATGTTGGGAGGATTTTTCAAAAGTGTCATCAACTATTGAATTGCCATTTGAGGTCTCTCTTTATTTTAGCCTTACATGGTAATCATTGGGTCAAAAATCATCAGTCCTTAAGTGACCTTGTACAATCATAATGACGTTCATGTTTCCATATATTGACAAATTAAATACTAACTGCCCAATTGCATTTGCTTTCAGCAACACCATTGGTAAAGGAATACAAGAGAAGGGAAAAGAGAATTTAATACTTAATACATTATGGATTTTGTTTTCCTGTCTGAGAGTTGCTGTCCTTTGCACATTTTATAACCTGGTGATTTGGAGATACATCACAAACCAATTTCTCCCAATTTATCTCCTCCCTTTCCTTTTGCTGTGGGATGCTTGCATAACTTCTTTAGCTGGTAGAACAAGTGAGTGGTTTCAACTACAGCTGACAAATTGGCTAATAATGTGGATAATAAATGCAGCAGTCACTTTCCTATTCATGGCAATTTACATGTCAGGTTTAAAGAGACTCTTCTCCTGTATTCCGGGACTCAGAAGCACATCTAGTAACATTTGCTAATGGAGCTTTTACTGAGAAGTAGCCAAAGTTGATAGATCGATAGGCAACATTATTTTTTTCCTTGCTACCAGCTAATGCTTTTCAAAAGATAAAATTTGCAATACATGAACCTAAACTGAGGAACTGGCTTTTTTATAAAAAGGGACTGTACCCCTTCACCGAAATTCCTCTGTGGCACATCTGTGTCATCTGTGTAGCAGTCTCAGCTACAGTAAATAAGCTAGTTGTAGCCCTAAAGGGAATGTGACTTTAAGAACTGGCCTCCAGTACTGTATGTCAGATAAGCCTGGAGGCCAGGCAGGGAAATAGGAGATATTGAAAAAAAAAGTTACGTGTGAATGCCAGCATTTCAGGGGGAAGGGAGACGGAACCCATTAGTCCCAAATTTTTCAATAGTGAGCACATGTGCACTTTGCACATTTCCAGCTTGTGTGCCTAGTTCCCAAAAACACATGTGCAAGTCAGCATTGTGTGTATATGTACCTACATGCAGGCACAAATCCCAAATTTTCATTACTTTTATTATTTATGTATGTATTATTGTAGGGCCTGCAAGCCCGAGTCAAGGACATGCTATACTAGTGTGCACTGGGCATTGTATATGCAGTAATGAAAGCCTGGGCCTAAACTGTAAACCAGCTTCTGTTTTATCATTCCTCTGAACAGGACAAATCCTATAGTCCTTACTCCATTTTTTTACTCAACTGCAAGTTCTGTCTAAGCCAATGGAGAGTAAATAATGAGTATGGATTTCTGGGTTGGACCAGTCTTCTTACACCTATTCATCGTTGCTACCTGTGTGCCCTCAACTCCAGCTTTCACAATTTTTCTACCTTTACTTCTTCAAAAGAGCTTTTGTTCTCCTTTTTCCGGGTACACTTTATCCCACTTAGTACGAATGTTTATGTTTTTCTGTACAGCCAAAGTACAAGTCTCAAATGCTTATGCATGAGAAAAAAAATCTTTTTGAGTTGAAAGAGGTTCCTAGTGCTGGGAGGGTGAAGTTTAACCTTAAACTTTAGAAGATTTTGAACTGATTATTTCAAATATAAATGGAAAACATCCCTAACATTTGTATTGGCAATGGTGCTCCTTTCAAAAAGGATCTGTGAAAGGGTGTGTTTCACTACAGAATTCAAGGCTTAATTTTCATGTGTATGTTCTATATAAACATTTGTAGTCCTTGTGCTTGTGAAGATACCTTTCCAGATCTGACCCAATCCAGTTTTGTCCATCTGTTTCTGCAGGCATCCTAAAAGAGCCTGAGAAAAATGTAAAGTATCGCATTTTTTCCTCAGTGGTGTATTAACTACAGAACCTGAAAGCCTCTCTTCAAGTCTCAGACAGTCTGAGAACTGAAAAAACAGCCTTAGGATTTTCAGACTCAAAGGTCCCCCAATGCACTGGAAAATTGACCCACTAAGAATGATGGCTCTTTGTCAGCAATAGAGGCTGCTGGATTGGTGTTGAAAATAGTTTAACTGCTAGCAAAAATGGGGGCACCTATGAGTTTTGATCATGCATTCTTTAACTGATGGGATGGTTTCATCCCAACTCCACTAGCAGTTAAACTCTTTACAGCACCAATTCTGGAGGACTCTATGCTGACAAACAGTTTTAGAAATGTTTAGCCCAAGCATAGAAATGGCCAAAAAGACTATTTATCTTAAAGTTTTGTACTGCCCCTTCATTATTGTTCATTTTGAGCACCTTCTACTCCAGAGTAGTTTGACAATATTAACTTCCCAAGTGCTCATCATGGAAACATTAAAACCCTAAACCTTACTCTACTTGATCTTCTGAGTAGAATCACTTCAGGGAGTTAAGGATACCCAGACCTGAGTCCTTCAAACAAAACACCCCAGATGGGTAAGAAGCTGTGATTAAATAAATAATAAAAAATAAGGTTTCTTTTTGAGAGCGTTATTTTGGTTTTTTTTTTTTTTTTTTTTTTTTTTTATATTAACAAAATGTTAGTTTTATAAAAAATTGGAAAAAAACAAAACCTTTTAAAAAACCTATACCTCTTAATGGAAAAAGTTTATTTTGCTTGGATTAAAATATGCTCTTCATGTTGTTTCCTCTAAAAAACTTTCCTTTACAAAGCACGGATTTACCTTAAAATAACCTATTTAAGATTTCCCACATGCCCATTATTTGAAATTGTGCTAGTTGCCAGGATGACTTTTCATTTCTTAAAAGGAAGTGTGATTCATTCCACATTGGCTTTAATTTTTAAAACTGCAAATGTCATGGATTTTAGCCTATTTTTGTTTTGTTTTTTTAAAAGAGAAACTCAGTTTGTTTGTTAGCATGTTTTTTTATTTTAAAAAAAGGTCTCCAGTTGGAGACATTTGCTACTGAAGAGTGGACCCAAGACACAATCAGACTGATAGAAATACATTTGAACACTTTGAAAAGGCAACTCAGATCTCCTAGATTATTGCTTTTCTGAAGTATTCAATTTAATTTCTTTAATAAGGACATGACGATTGCATGCTAATTTGCATACCAGTCTTGTCACAATTCTCATTGCAAAAGCCTACAACCAGTACGGCTTTCACATGATTTATTCCATGTACCTCTCAACATATGCCTTTGTTAAATAGGTTTTTCCCTTCATGAATTGCAAGTAGTTTTGTTGGATCCATCTGTTGTCTTTATGAAAGTATAGAGTCATATAGTCTGGTGTATTATGTGTACCTGTGTGACATATATTTAAAGATGAGGTAGTGCTGCTGAAATAGTTAGCTTAGCCCGAGACTAAGTTGACCAGATAACAGGTGTGAAAATTTGGGACAGCGGGTGGGGGTAATAGGTGCCTATATAAGAAAAAGCCCAGAATATCAGGACTGTCCTTATAGAATCGGGACATCTGGTTACCGTACTAGAGACTGACTGAAGTCCTCTGCTTAAGAACAAAGCAGATACAAGTAAATGTAGATGCAGTGAGGTTTCCCACCAATATGCCTCTATGCTGTTCAAGAGGGATAATTTCTTAGGTCTGAGAGGCATAGTCCAGTCTCTTTCCTAATGACCATTCATTTGCCACTCTGCCAAGAAGACCAATTAGTGTGACAGTAGTTCTGTGATTTTGACATTTGTCCACTGAGAGCTTCACAGATGGCATCAGCTTTCAGTGTCTTTCCACTTGTGCTACTTTCATCTGAACTCACAACACCTCCATCACATCATTTTTCTTGGCATTCTCAGCAAGGAGGCTAAAATCTTCAATAGTCCATGGAGACTACTACTTTCTCACCCTCTGTCTCATCTGAAAATCCAGAACAGGGTAGAGTCATATTGTTGGGGCAGCATAAGGGAAGCCTGTGCTATCTCTGCCCTATGATAAATTTGAGGCCTATTGATCTGATACCCCTCATCAGCATTAAATGAAATATATAAGATTTGGTATTAAATAGTAGAAGGATTTTAGAATCCATGTCCTAGTATCTAATCTCCAGAAGCAGCCACCTGCACATTTATTAAATACAAGCAAGCATATTGCAAGCCCCCAAATACCCACAGCGAGATATCTTTGTTACCTGTTCAGCCGTCTCTGATAAATCACTCACTGCTTCTTGTTGATTCTTCAAAAGGAACTAACCACCGTCTTCATTTCTATGTTTAAACAGCTGTTGGTAACAAGATAAATGAGTTGATGCCTGAGTTACTAAATGATCCAAGGAGGGGGACTGGGAAATGGGATACATAGCCTTTGACCCTTAGGATGCTGCTTTAAATCCAACCTCAGATAGTGGTGACTGAAAGTCATTCTCATCTGATGACCATTTGACCTGTGTAAACTGAGTTGTGGATCTCAGGACAGCTCCTAGTGCACCACTTGCCACAGAAGAATTAGCCCTCTTGTTGGTACACTCAGCAAAGGCCACACTCTGAGAGGACTGTCAAGATGGAAAACTCACTTCCCTAAAAGTGCTTCTCCAGTCCAGCTTTCAGGCACATTGAATTATCCCTGACTGCTGTGACCAGTAAGGAGAAAGCTTGTGCTGATGCTTTGTTGGTAAAGTTACCAGAGGATTTCCGTTCCTAGGTCGTCAATCCAATACCTTTCACCAGCACTAATTTAACTTAAATAATAAATAATTATAATCATAAACAACAATAGCAATACATAATTGTAAAGAACTAGTTAGTTACTGTACTCAGAGATTTCTATATTATATATGACAGCAAGGATATTTCTTTCATTATTATTAATTTATTAATAGTACAGTAGTGCCTAGCGAACCTAACTCAAATCAGGACTCCATTTGGCTAGGCACGGTATAAATACACTATAAGAGACTGTCCCCACCCCATTATGATTATAATCGACACAGACAGTAGTTTGGAGGGGAAAATGTGGCAGAGAATGGTGCAGTGTTTTGCCTCAGGTCAGTGGAAGAGCCAGGAACAGACCTGCTTTCCCGAGCTACAAGCCAGTGCTCTAGCCATGAAACCCGCCCGTCTCTCTGCATATTCTTATTAGGAAAGCTGCTAATTTAAAAACCTATTTCTATGTAGACACCAATGGGCAGTCTTTGTCCTAAGTTTTTCTTCCCTCTGGAGAACCCATGATTTGTGCAATTAATTGGAATCAACTGGATGTCCTTTAATGAGAGACCTAAAGTGGAGGCAGCCTTGGCTTACACAGGGAAAAGCTGCATTTGGAATGCTTGTGACCCATTTATTTGAATAGTCTGGTATATAGGTCCCTGAAGGACTATTATGGTTAACTGTTATTACAGATTGTATTTTACTGTTGCTGAAGGTTGTTTTAAAGTGTGTTTTTTTGCTGTTGGACATGAACATGTTTTAGAAGTATGTTGCTTTACTGATGTGTGAGTGTCATAACAGCTGAGAATTTTATAGTACATTGCACCCATAAACAATATTTCTTATCAAACTTCATTGCAGGTTAAGGTTATGGTCCTGGGAACAAGGCTAAAAGTTAACCAAAAACAAGGTCTCTTAACTGAGCCTGTTTTTATAACTTACAGTTAATATATTATTCCATGAATGTCTACAGGCCTTTACTAGGCAAAGGCCTGTAGATCTCTGAAATAGCCAGTCCATCCTAAATCTGGTTCAAATAGAGAGTTAATTCTTCCACTGCTCCTGTAAAAGCAAGACAGCCACAATTTGTTTACCAAAATCCGCAGTGCTGCCACAAACCGTTCACAAACATTTCAGAAAGTTCTAAAGAGAATTTTGTTTTGACTGTTTACACGCATTAACTTCTTACAGTCATAAAGATTTAATCAAATGGGTGTTCTTCGAAAGTAAATTTGGAGTCCCTCCCTGAGATGCACTTAATCATTAAATCAATTCTGTGTCATGATAAACAAGAACATTATTTATAATGGAAGTATAAAGTTATAAAGGCTAGGTCATCCAGTCAGAGAACTGGAACACTACCATGTGGCCCCTCGACCAATCCTATAGCGCAACTATTGAATCACAAATATAAAATATTCTGTTTAATTTCCTGCCTGTCTGCCCAACTGTCTTATGTAATTTTAAGATACTCATCACTGTGCTGTGTGTCGACATCTCTTAATGAAGGAATAAAGTATCTTTCGGGCTTTCGCCCATCATCTGTACTATTAGTATCTAAGAGCCACAATGAACAGTTAAAACAGGATAAAATTCATTCACACAAAACCTCTCAGTTTTTCTATGAGCCAGAGGTGCAAATCCAACTCCTACACTCTAAGAAATTACAACTAGACAAATCCTTTGTTATCTCTGATAATGATCAGTGAAAGCTACTGTATGATCCTTTTTGTGTTACCCTTCAATTCCATTCTCTTACCCCCAACTGATTACATGCAACCTTGCCAAGTTAAATCTTAACTTTGATTCTATCTTTTTGTGGGCAGGGCCCAGTGTTTTATTTGTCTATTAAATCTCTGCGATATAGTGTATTATATACAAAATAATATCCAGAGATAGATCTAAGTTGTATGAAAAAGTGTAGTACAAGTTTTGTAAGAGGTGATGAGAGCAACCTTATGGCTGACAGCTTTATAGCCTGACCTACTAAAAGTAGTGTGATGTTCTTAGACTCATAACTAGTAATACTTGGCACTGACATAGCAAATTTCATCTTAGAGTCTGAAAGCCCCACCTCTTACCTGTCAACAGGTGCTATTAGTTCCATTTTACACACAGCTAAACTGAACCACAGAATGGTCACAGTTAGTGACTTGCTTCAGATTGTATGGTGAATCATGGTAGAGCCAAGGAGAAGACCAGAGGTCCTGACTCCCAGTCTTTTGTTCTAGTCACTAGATCATACTCTCTGACTTTATTACAAGACACAGTGCAAAATCCTGAAAAGTGCTGAGTGTACACATCTCCCAATAAAGTCAATTCATGTCTGAATTTATCTCTCTCAGTATTTGCCACATCTATTGCACTTTGTATGTTTGGAATATTTCCATATTATCTGGATGTGCTTTGTATGAGATGGTTGTTTATCTCTTTAGGTTTGTACACCTATTTTCCCCTTAGGAGGCAACTGCTAATTAATATATGAATCTTCTGTAGGGTATATACTGGCTGTTTAAAAAGCTGAGATCTGAAGGACACAGCAAAAGAAAGAAAGTGACAGTAGTATATATTCCAGTATCAGATATAGATCCAGGGTATCAGCTGTTTACTGCTATAGAGGAGAGATATGAACAATCACTGCTGCCCCTGGATATGCACTCTGTATTCCAAAGCACTGATGATGGAAGGAAAGCAGGAGGTGAGCCTGCCAAGGGAAAGGCTGTAAGGATTTTTACATAATAGCAGGATGATATCAGGAGGAGGAGAGAGAGTGAGAAGAACTCGTTAACTGCTCAATAAATGGAGGGAAAAAACCCAACCACAACAACAAAAAAAGATAATGCTGTAGTTTAGAGTCCTTGGGACAAATCCAGTCCCGTTGTAAGAGGGTGAATCTGCACTGAAGTCAATGTTAATGCCAGAACTGAATTTATGTCTTTGCGTCTTTTTCAGTCTTCCATCCTGTTTGCTCAATCCACAAAACAGCTATTTTATTGGAGAGATACAAATACAATAATATTTTTAAAACCTCCTCCAGAGGAAAGCACTTTGACAATGATTCATAGGTAGACGGACTGACACCTTACGCAAAACGGCAAAAGACCAGATTTTGAAGGGTAAAAAGTTCATGATCCTGCTGAATTCCAAGTTCCCTGGTTTCTATTACGTTTTTATTATTATAATTTTTGCGTGACTGTAGCTGGACCTCTTGTAACCTCACCATTTTGAAAGCTGAAGGAAAAGCTGCTTGCTGCAGTCAGACAGGAAACCCTCCTCCGCCCCTTCAAACCCAACAATGCCTCATAAAAATATCAGATCACAGATTAAAACAGAATGACTTGAAAGTTCCAAAATAACAAGTCTCCCTCAGTGTGTCTGCTATCAAAAATGGCTTTTAACTTATTGAAGGTGGTAAACCAAGGAGATGGACCAAAATAATAATATTACTATTTTCAAGCTTTTGCACTTTCTTTTTGATCTAAAAGTGGAAAAAATGACTTTTAAATTTTTACTAAAGATAACTAAACCATGGCTAGTTGACCTTTGTGGCCAGCCATACTAATTTATAGCGATTTCTATTTATGAATGTTAAAAAAAATAAGAGAGAAAAAAATAAACTTCAAGCATTAATCCTTTATTTTAGCATGGTTGGTGACATTTTCAGTGTTTCTTTTTTCCACTTGTCTTCTGATTTGACTTTCTTCAGACTCCAGCTGCTGTCTTTCTTTTTTAAAAAGTCCCCAGTCAGGCCCCAATTTGGCAAGGTACCAAAGCAAGTCTCACTGAAGTCAATGTGCTTATAGATAGGCACATCCTTAAGTACTATGTACAGTTAAAACCTCAGGGGTAAAAGGTGAAAATGGGAGACAGGTTGTGCTCATGAACACGGTCTTCCCTCCCCCCCCAATTTTCTCCTGATATTCAAATATACAGAAAAAACCCTTTAATGGTTTGTTATGTGTATTGAGAGCCTCTTCATGAACAATTTGGGGACACTGAACACAACATGATGGAGATGAAAAACAAACAATGTCCATGTGAAGAAAAAAAAAAAGCCAAATGATCAAGTTCAGAGTTTTAACAGATCACTTAAAGAAGCAGGGTGAATAATTGACACTGGAAAATCTATTCATCAAATTTAATCTCGCTTCTTTTTTGCAAATTGTCCACAAACTGTCTGATTTATTATACAGTTGTTCACTGTTCACAGCTGCTCAAGTAAGGTTTTGTGTGAGTTTCCCTGTGAAGAATCCTTCAAGTAGTTGCTGTTTTTTTACAATTCAATATGCAAGCAGTGTTTCTTGTCACCAAAGTCACAAGTCAGTGTGCCTTGTGATCTAAGATTTATAGTGTTCTTTCCCTTAAACCAAATTTGATTTTGTCACCAAATAATATTTCGTTCACTGATTAATTGAATCACACCGATGGACCAAAAGTTTTATTTTCATTAACATGTATGAGCATAACTTCACTCATTTGAACATTCATAAAGAAGGAATGAAAACATGTCAAAGTGAAATCCTATTTAAAAATCACCAAAATGTTTGTAAATGATTATTTTCACTACTCTTATACTCCTATACTTATCACCAGCTCTAACACTCAGCTCCTCCGTTCTTCACATGGCTGAATGTTCTTAATATGGTGGTATATGTATCTCCTACTCTTCTGATATGCCCAAATGAGGATGTTATCGTTTGTAGCACTTACAGTAGGCATAACAAGCTGAATTTCAGACCAGAGGGAATTCCTTCGGTCTAGTTAAACACACAATAGAGAGACTTACAGTAGAAATTTCTGAAATAATTTGACTATAACAATACAAGTGAGCATGAGGGTTGACTCTTTAGAGACAGTGAGCATAATTCTCCACTGCCTTGCCCTTTGTGCAAAGGGGGTGTAAAATCAGTGTAAAGAGCTACCAGATCAGAATGGTAGTAGTTTACACCCACAGCACACTTGTTTTCACAAGGTGCAAGGTTGTAGAGAGTCAGGACCATAGAAGTTAACACTTTCACTTTCATACATGTAACTCTGCAGACTACAACAGAGTTACTCTCTTCACTACAGCAATGAAAGTGAGAATGAGGTTGAACTCTTGGGAGAGTATACATGTATTTTATGCAGCATATCCTAAGAATTCATCTTTCTGGAAAATTGAAAAATTACAGTTTTCTCTTAAGATGCCAGACTGTTTTACTATATTGTTTTAATACAGTAGGAACCAGTCTTTCTGTTGAGTTCAATGTACTTTGGATCAGGACTTAGGTGTATTGCCAAAGACACATTAGGTGTGACATGAAAGCTTCAGTTCAGCAAAGTACGTAAGCATATGTCACTTCAGTGAGACTACTCACAAACTGATATATCAGGGTCTAATGGGACAGATCACATAATCACAACCTTTCCATCCTTTTAGACTGACATGGTCCTTTCAGTTTTCTTTACGAGGAGATTAGACAAATTCCAAAAGAGAAATTAAAGCAGGTAAAGAGACAGAAAAGATGTAGGAAAGTGTGGAAATAGAGTTGGTCATGACTGGGCTGGGCCATATTTTCTGTGAAGTCTGTATGGGCCTTCAAGGGCGAGTGAGTGATTTTGTTCTACTCATGTTTCTGAGTTATGTACTTTCTGCTACATGTAAATCTATTTCTGTCAAATTGAACTGGCTTGCAAGAGGGATTGGCTTATCTTTATCTGTCTAGGGAAAACCAGTTCCTCCTATCTCTGGCCAACAAAACTCCCTGAAGAAATCAATCAAAATAATTGAGACTGGCTCCTACATTCATGAAATCAATACCATTTATCCACAAATCTCTTCCACAAGACTCAGCCCTGCAACAGCTCCTTTATTTTATTGGTGGGCTTTGTTTTTTTTAATTCAAGTCCACCTGTTTTTATAGTATTCTACAACATGGCTGGAAACCTAGGGATCCTGTTTCACAAACCCATATGGTCCTCTGCCTCCTTTAGCACTGATGAGCTAGACAGCTGCACAAGTCTGGCCCAACTGCATTTTCCATTGGTAGCATGAAGTGTGCTGGAAAAGAGGGATGCTCTCTTCATTAACATAAATGAGAGCTGAATTATGTTTCTGGCTCTGCCACTGACTCACTGTTTGACCTTGTCAAGCCAGTTAGGAGCTAATCCTCCTCATTGTTCTAAGCATGAATAAACAGACTTGGCAAAAGTGAGGATGGAGGGAACATTATCCTCCCTTCCCACACCATATTACTTCTGTGCTCAGCCCAGTCCACACTCACACTACCTGACTTTGCAACAGTGCAGAAGGACTGGGCTTTATGGCATGGGGGAACATACACCCTTGGGATTGGGTTCATGCATTTCGACAGTCCTCCCTCCCTAACCTGCAGAACCCCTCCACAATCACAGAAGAGCGTGCAGGCTTTTGCCTTCAATCTTTGTCTCAGTTTCCCCATCTGTTAAACTGATATAACCTAGGGGGGGTATAATGAGTTTAAACTAACTAAATGGTTGTAGGTAGGGCTTTCTGAGATTTTCTCTGGGAGAGGCTCTTTGCAAAACATCACCATTTATGTATTATCGTCACTAACAGTCACAATTTTGTTTTCCTATAGCTGCAGTTTTTGTTTCATTTTATTTTTTTCCTTGCTACAGGTTGGCACCAAATAGTGGAGCAAAATACTCTCTTTGCTTTCCTCACCTCCAGACATCTTGCTAGAGAAGCCAGCATCAAGGCTCGCCATAATGAATCCCCTTTCCTTCCCTCCCATTTACTCAGTGAGAAGGGGGACATGTCCTTGATGTATCCTAGAACCTGCTTATTTATCTTTTGTAAATCAAATAATCCTCTTTCTAACCTTGAACTTTCCTGGGTCTTGACCCAGCTGGTCTTGCAAAAATAAGCCAGTCAATCATTCTCTTCATCTCATCGCGTGAAGGGTGGGTGGGAATAGTGAGAGAATAGAAAATACTTCTGTCACTAATTCCCTTCCACCCACAGGCAAAACCTCTTCACCCAATTAACTAACACCAGGTGCACACTTGAATGCATCTGCGGTATGCAGTGTACTCACAGGCTCTGCTTCTAACTTGGCAGACAGACTTACAACCTGCCCCTGATTAACCTACTTTGCTAGGACTGCAAAAAGTTAGTAAGTGAAGAGCTCTTTTACCCCTAAAAACTGGAAAGGGATCTTAAGTTTTTTCACTGTAAATAACAACTGTCCTTACCAAGCAAAATCTAGAGTGCTCTGTACATTCTTTATATGGACCAATTTATCAAGATAGACAAGTGGCAGCAGTTCACAACAAATCAGTACTCATTACAGTGCTTGAGCAGCATTTTATGCTAATGCTATGAAAGGAGCATAGTAATAATCCCTCCTGAAGACTCACATCTACCAGGATGTATATAAATAACTGAAACACCATGGTTATAGGGGAATTTGGGACTGTGTGATCACCTTACAGGTTTCTTCCCCTTTCTACAAGCCCCCCTTCTCTGCCTGTTTCTTCTGCCAGTTTTAGTTAGTGAGGCTGAATTTTTTAAACCTAGCTCACTAAAGTTAGGATCTTAAATCCATATTTAGACATCTAAATAAAAGCAGCCAGACTTTCAGAAGTACGGAGCCCCAGCAACTGTAACTGAAAACAAAGGGAGCTGAAAGTTCTCAGCATCTCTGAAAATCTGTCCCTAGGTGTCTTAAACTGACCAGACAACAAAATCAAGGCACCCAGAGTTAATGAATACTTTTTCCTGGGTTTCATTGCTGCTTCTTTCTCAATGTTCCCTGAAGAAGGGAGATCAGAGACAAAGCCCCCACTGTCTCCCTGGGCTGGGAGACTCACTGCACACAGCAGTGTAGATATACTACTAGTGTCATGGCTTCTTGAGCAGTGGCCTAATTTTTTATGTGCTACTAGTTCCGTACTTTTCTGTACAGAAGCAATTCCCCCCCAGTAGTTGATCCAATGGGACATGTTCTAGCCCTCTCTGTGGCCACTTTGCACTAGCTCACTGGCTTGTTTGGCCAGCTGAAGATTGTCCTGACATGAGGAAATCCACCCATGACACAGAATTAATAGCCAGTTCTGTGCTGGCTCATAAGAATTTGGAGAGAACAGTCTGGCTACCAGAATAGTCCAATATTGGGACCATTGAAGCAGATATAACTTTGAATATCTCCAAACTGCTCTAAGGTGTCCCTCGAGGCTGGACCAATGACTTGCAGCTCAGGAAGCTTTAAAGTTGGCTTTACATCAACCTCCTCTCTTCAGTAGCCTGTCCCAGATGCCAAATAGCTAGTTCCAAGGATCTAGGAAAAAGTTCTTCATGCTAGATTTCACTAACTAAGAGGGATATGGGGCCATAATTGCAGATTATAGCCTATAATTCCTCAAGCATCTCAAGACCCCAGTCAGTTGTACTGGCTGGAATTCAACAGAGAAGACATTGAAAGTGTTCCCATCACACATGTATCTGTCCTTATACAGGCTGAGAAGTCAAGCCCAAATCTGAATTATTTCATCTGAGAAGTGAGCAGAAAATTCCTTAGAGTAAAATACTCGGTTCTGTATCCAAATGAATAAAGTCCAGATTCACTAAACTACTTGTTTACCAACCAGAACAGTTCCACCAATTGAAACATTGCAGATGCTGAGGTGGATACAAAGAAACCCTTCTTTTCCTGCCCAGACGCAGCACAAGACCGGTGGAGGTTTTTTATGCTACCAAATTGGTCAGACTCAGACTGAGACTGCTGCCAATGGTGCTTTAGCCATCATCCTTCCTGCTAAGGCTCTGAGTGTAAACATAGCTCTCCCCTCTAACTCATCCAACTCTGCCCAGCTGCAGAACTTCACCCCAGCTCCCAACATGCTTACAGCTCTATTTACATTCCTGCCTACATTTATATTTCCATTTGAACCAACACATATGGGAGTCAGTCCTGAAAGCCTAGCTTGTCCTTGCAAAGACAAGCTTCTTGCTGGAATAGCCCACAAGGTTGAGTGTTTTGTCTATATAAGGGCATAGTATGTACTTGGCAATGGTTACCTGGGGAGCACAGGAGCTTGGATTTTATCGGTGTTACAGAATTGAAATGGGATGTTATGTGGGGCTTTTCTAGTTTTCAGTGGCTAGTTTGGAGAGCCATCATTCAATATAATGGCTAGAAGCAGAAAGTAAATATTCTGATTCACTTTACATGATGATTCCAGTCATTAAACAGTAAATGAAACAATGATCATCAGCATTAAGGATGTCCAGAATTATATTGGTGGACATCTAACCAGATGTAATGGCCTTCTGATTGACTGGCCCTCCATAATGATGTTCTGATGATGAAATACTTTTACAGTACATACCAATAGCTATGCTTTTGGCTAGATGCTCAGTCAGTTTAAACTGATGTAAACTGGCATAGTTGCATTGACTTCAATAGACCTTGGTCAATTTATACCTGCTGAGGTTCCAGCCAGCCATTAGGGATGGAAGTGGGTACCAAGCTTTCCACCTCTCACCTCCCACTTCAATAATACCCAAAACATACCTTTCTGTGTATTGTTACAAACCCAGATTTTTGATGAATTCCATGCAGTGCTTTTAGCCTTTCACTTAACCAATAATTAAAAAAGCTAAGTACCTTTCACAAGGTATTTGCATTAAGTGGCCATCTACTGTTTCTATACACTGCTAGTTGTTATTGGTGTGTTTAGATTCTGTGTATTATCAGCGGAGATTTATAAATCAAATATTTTTTGAAAAGTCAAAACTTTTAGAGGAACTGGATGAAAAAATAACTGGAGGCAGCTCTTGGCCATACATATTTGCACTGTTCAGCAGCCTCTTCTTAGTGATAGCAGTCCATCTCTGGATCTCTTGGTTCAGTTACATACCACACCAAGTTTACAGGGCAGATGAATCAGAATTACAATGGTTCAGGTCTGAGAATGTTTATCCCAAATGTTAGGGACCAAAACGGGGGAAGGAGGGAGGAATCTTTTCTAACTTCTACATGCTCCTTTTTGCAGGGTATAAGTCACTCATGGGAAATGCAAAGAGCCCTCCATTCCCATTGAAATCATGGGAGTTAACAGCATACAAAAACTCACAGAACCTTTACCACTGGGCTTTTTGAAGGATTGAGCTCTGTATGACGGCAAAGCACAAGAGGCCAAGTTCAGTTTGAGTGTAAATCAATGGACTGAACTCCTTTACAGTCACTCACAGATGCCCGTTCTGCATTTGGCCCTGAAGGTTTTATAGTTTCACTTTGTGTTTTTCATTGTTTTCATAACGAAGTGTGATCATTTTCATTAGAGGTTTCATCCTGTTAGCTTTTAGGCTTTGCCCATTGTAAGGGATGGCATGTAGTTGTGTCTTCCCCCAAAAAGAGCCTTGGGAGCAACTGGAAGCAGAAACAAGGGAAAGATTAAAGGTCATAAAGATCCAGTTGCGCTTCCATTTGTGTCAATGGTAATGCTAACATTGATTTCAATGACAGTCCAATCAGGCCCTAACTTCCCCCTTCTTTTAAAAATATATATATATGTTGTTTACTATGTAAAACCTGCCCCTCTTCAAGGGAAAACATTGTAAAGTAGCTTAAGAAATTTTCCTTTAATTATATTTCCATTGGTAAAAGACTGGCTCTAACTACATTACTAAGGAAAAGAAATAGAGCTAGACAACTTGAATATACGGCTACAGAGCCGGTTTCCAATAACAATAATCTGACTGCAAGGCTGAACATTTCTTTCTTGGTTTACATGACCTTTTATTTCTCTTGCAAAGCCACCAAGATAGCACCCTACATATCTGTGTGAGGATATGTTTCACAAAATAAACAGCTTCCCCAGTTTCTTTATGGAGCTACACATGGATAAATAGTGGGGGGAGAGACAAATTAAGATGCATGACAAAGGGGGGAAATCAAGGATCTCTGATGCGATCTGAAACGAAATAGAAAATCGATGAGGCAGATGTATAAAGGAAGGCTGGAGCATCAGGAGAGAAGGCTCTTGCACCTAGGGTGGCCAAATTGTGTGAGAAGACACAAAGGAGACAGCTGATAAGTGAGCAGAGTGAACAGAAAGGGGAATAAAAGGATTAAGGTCAATGAGGCAGTCTGGGTTAAATCTGCGGAGGGTTACTGAACTGGAACCTGAAATGGATGAGGAAGTCAATGGCAAGGTCAGTGGAGATGCAGTGATGCATTCATGCCTCTTTTGCAGGTGTAGTTGACTGGAATCTTAGGCTCGCTTTGAATGATTTGGCTTATTTACAGCTATAGCTGGCTGGGAAACGGTTTGCCCAGCCTGTGAAAATTATCAAGATTCAGACATGTTTACCTATTCCAAATCAGGACAAAACCTGTAAATCTGAAAAATGTCCTTGAACTGAAAATTAAATAAAAAAATGGCTTCGGTCCAAATGTTTTGTTTTGATTTCAACCATTTTTCTTTAAATATCTAACACAAACCACAAACTGTAATTAGCTTAAGTTATGACTTGACAATTCATTTCTTTACCTGGACAACCGGATTTTTATTTATTTATATATTTTAGAATGTCACAATGAAACTTTTAGATGATTTTGAAACTCTTTTTTCAAAGGGGTAGCAATGCTAGTCTGTTTTTAGACAAAAACAAAAACAAAAACAAAAACAAAAAAAAACCTTTTAGGCAAGGGGGTTCATGCATCCAACAAAGTGGGTTCTGCCCATGAAAGTTTATGCCCAAATAAATTTGTTAGTCTTTAAGGTACCACAGGATTCTCGTTCTTTTTTCAAAGTTTGTTGAATCAAGAAATTAACTGAAACCTACCCTTTGTCATGAAAGTTTGGTTTTCAACAAATCAGCATTTCCTGATGAAAAAGTATTGCACTGAAAAATTGCTGACTAACCTTCTACTTCCTCATGAAGAAAACAAACAAACAAACAAAATCCACAGAACAGCCAGTGCAAACTGGGGAGGAAACATTTGTCCTCTTAGTACTCTCTCCACTCAATCTTCAAAATCAGAGTTTTCAGTTTGGTTTAGAAAATTTCTGGAGCTTACCCTAATGTCTCAGCTCTCTAGGCTGGAGCTGGGGATCTTGTGGGAATGGAAGAAAATGAAAAAACAAAACAAAAGAAAAATGTTCTTTCTAAAAAGGGTTAATTTGAGATTTGGGAAAGGTTCAAGGTGGGACAAGGTGAATGTGTTCGGGGTTGTTATTAAATTCAAACTGATTTGCCCATCTCTACTCTGAAGCATTCTCAAATCTTTGCCATTTGCCCAACAGCTGTGCTATTTCATAAACACATGAATTTTCACTGAGGATGTCAGCCTCAGCAAAACTACAACAAACAAACAATTTAAAGACAAAGCTTGATTAGCTGAAGAAAACATCTGCAGAGTTTAGCCAGAAACCCCAGCAAACCTTCAGCTTTTGTAAGCCCCAGACAATTGCTTACACCCTATGATTGCCTACTGTTTAGCAACAAAAGGAAAGTGTTATGATTGCAGATACTTTTCATGCAAAGTCCTGCACTTAAGATGCTTTGAATAAATGGACAAAATGATAGTGTAAAACCCATCAGGATGTATGCTGATTCGTGCACTATGATCAGTCCAGGTGCATTAGAGTGGTAGTGCTGTTGATTTTCTGCCTCAGAAACGTTTTCTTTTCCATGTGGTTTAGTTTTATTTTGTTTGCAAATTTAATTTGTCAAAACACTTCCAAACAGGCATTGTTTCAGTTTAGGATAAATGTTTAGGTTTAGGAACAGGAGAAGTAACAGTTGGGGGGCAGGAGTGGAATTCAGGTGACCTAAATTTTATTCCTAGATTTGCCATTGATGCTCATTGTGAGTTTAGTTAAATTACTTCACTTCATTTTGCCTCCATTTCCCTGCCCACTTTGCCTATGTTGTATGTTTAGATCGTAATATCTGCAGAACAGGCATTGTCCCAGGCCATGTGTGTGTACAGCACCTAGCACAATGGAGACTTAATCACAATTGGAACGTCTAGGTGATACCATAATATAGGAATCCAGACGTGCTGGAGGGAATCAGAGTTGGGCAAATTCTGCAACAATTTCCCCCTGTAAATGCATGCTTCAATTTTGAAATGAATTTGCTTCAGCTGTGCTTGCAGCCCTTTTGTCTTCATGCTCAGAATAGAAATCAGAGAGCCAAGATAGGCCTATGCACTATGCAAACCCTTAGAATAAGGCTTATTTCATTCACTCAGCTCTACAGGAAATAGAGCCCAGTTATCCTGACTCCCACTCCTGTCTTGCAACCACAAGACCACCCAACCTCCTCATAAGCGGTTCTACATGCTTTAGCTGATCCTGAGTGCACTCAGAAAGGTACAGAATAATTCCCTGCCTTTGGAAACTTCCAAAAAAAAAAAAAAAAATCACAGTCAGTTTGAACCTGAATCTAAATGTGGGTAACATTCAACTAGTTGAATAATTACTTCCAGTGAATGATTACTACGAACAACAATCTAATTTTAATATAACTATTTTTTGTTTGTTTGTTTTTTAAATATAGCATCCTAATTTTAATATAACTATTTTTTGTTTGTTTATTTTTTAAATATAGCATCACTGGTAGCTGTGCCACAGTTTACATTGTAAAACACAATAGCAAAGCCTTCCAAATTCACCTGTATCTAAGTTTGGTTTTGCATTTCAGCTACTGAAGTTGTTTGTTCACCCTGGCAAACTCTGTGTGGGCAACAAATATTAAAAACAAAAATCTGAGTTGAATCTGTCTCTTTGAATGGTAATTCTTTCCAGGAAGTAAATAATTCATTAAGGAAATATGCACAGTTAATCATCCCATTTAAACACACACAATTGCTTCATATTATCTACGGGAAAATTATCTTATACAAACACATCCAGAATCAGGTTTCATTAATGTGATAAACAGGCGTGGGTCAAATCAGTGGAAATCCAATAAAAGGAGACACTCTGAGGAAAGAAATGGAGTTTTTAACAGTGTGGGATGTAACTACGTCACATGCTAAAGACAACAGACATAATAACTCTATAAATCACCTCTAGCTGGGGGGTAGGACTAGAACCCTCATCCCTTAGTGCCAAAGCCACACGGCTACTATTTGAGTTAGGAGCAATTACCCTTAACTTACTGTAGCATCTTTAGTTTTCCTATAGGCCCACTGTCAGATGGTGACAAGTTCATACTGTAGCTTTGGATTAGTTTGGGGATGCAGATGCTCTTGCCACAAATAATAGGTTCTTTATTCTGGGCAACTACTTAGGGTTAATTAAGATGACGAGATTGGTAAAAACACAGTGATTTTATGAGTTTTATTTATAATGTTCTCTGAGTATAACAGAACTACCCCCTAGATCGTGCATACCTACAGCTTTCTGGTTGGGGCACGGTAGAACAATCTTCAATGTTGACGTAGCTTACAACATTTTAGAGACCGGCTAGAATGAAGATGGAGGGAAAAATAAGAGGAGATCTCCACAAAAAGAAATGATGTTTTGAACTTCCAACTAGTCAATCACTCCTGATGTCCCACTTGTGAACATTAATGCATCAGTTTTTCACACATCTACACATCAAGTTTTATACCCTCTTTTTCATTTAGGTCTCAGCCCCTTATCCATATGTGGCTTTCCAGATACCCATAACTGGGATTCCAATTGGTGGTGTAAGCTATTTGCATCAATAATGCATTAATACACTTCCCAGTGTTTCCAATATGTTAATGCAGTATGTTAATGCAATATGTTAATACACAGCACTCTTCTTCAGGTCCCCAATGGGGGCACTCTGTGTAGCTCAAAAACGTGTCTCTCTCACCAACAGAAGTTGGTTCTATAAAAGATACTACCTCACCCACCTTGTCTCTCTACTAACCTGGGGCCAAGACAGCTACAACACTGCAGAATATTTCTGTTGTCACATGGATAGACATTTCCCAAATATTTATATGAATAACAACCCATGTGGACAGATGTTTGGTAGAGCCAATAAAAAGAGACACAAATGTAGTTGAACTAAAAAGCCATACAGAATTTGAATGAATACTGTTTTTACAGTGTTCAACCAGTTCTCCTTGAGCAAGATGTAAATTTATGAAGTGTTCCTACATTTCCTAAGAGTCATCAGTTACTAATCTGTCAGATTAACACTGAGCTTGTTGTGCCCTGGAAGTTCCAAATGCTCGGTACAGCCTCCATTGGGAGCACTAGCCTTTTAGGAAGTCTGATCAAAACATTTCACATGTTCTAAAAATGTGGAGGTGGAAAGAAACCTGTCGGTCTCACAAAAGGTGTGAGATGACTTGTACAAAAATACCCAAACTACCAAATGCTATGGTTTTATATTCATAGTTATAGAACTGTGAATAAAAATGCAAACCTAACGGGACCTGAACCAAGATTGGAAACTTTATCTGGAGGGGCTACAAGTTTGGATAAAGAAGGAAAAAAGGATATTAGAAAGGGGAATTAATAGGTACTCCAAAGATTTTTTTAAAAGGTATTTTTATGGTAGCTTGAAAAACAAACCCAGCTCCAATGGCTTTTCTATCCAGGTAACTTTTTACACCATCCTTAGGCACATGTTTCTCAACTCGCTGCAGATTCTTTGGAGAAAAGGAAACAAATTGGAATTCTGGGTGTTAAATTAGCCACTGCAGGGCACTTGCTACAGTCCCACATGTCCATTAAAATCTTCGATACAGGCTATTAAATTGTCCCTGGGCCATGCTATAAAATTTTATGAAAACTGGTTTATCTACTTGATGAATAAGCAAAGGGAAAGAGGGTTTCATACTTGGCTGTTCTAGTTCTCTAGAGCAACCTCCCTTTGTCATAGAATCCTAGAAATTTGTCACAGAGAACTTCCTTTCCCCAGACAATTCAATATTGAGCCGTGCAGTAAATACCCAAGTGTTTTGTCATGTGTAGTTAGAAATTATTCAAGCAATGAGATTTCCATCACTTGCCTTAAGAAAACGATTACACAGACAAAAGCCTGATCTAAACTTAAAATTTAGATTGACCTAGCTATCTTGCTCAGGAGTGCAAAAAATTCACATCCCTGAGGGCCATAGTTAAAACAGCCTAATTCCCACAGTAAACACAATGGAAGAAGTCTTCTGTCAACCATACTGGCCCTTGAGGAAGTAGATTACCTACATCACTGGAAAAAACCCTTCAGTCGCTGTAGGAAACATGTACATCACAGAACTACAGCACTGCCGTGCTTGTGGCATAGACATGGTCTGCTAGGCCATCACTGACATTTTCAAAGGTGCGTAAAGGAATTGGGTGCTCAACTGCCACTGAAATAGGCTCCTTTGAAAATTCTGGCCCTTGCCTACAACAGGCAATTTTACAGAAAAGTTCCTGCTGGTGCTAAAACTAGTTCATGTGACCCAATGTTAGCACTGGTGAGAGCCCTGGGAGTTTTGTTGTTATGTCAATTAAAACTTCTAAAGGTAGGTTCAAATGACATGGTGATAAAAACAGGTCTGGCCATGGGCATCTTATTCACACTAGGGTTCTCAGTGGTGCTAGCACTGGGTTCAGTGACTATTCTACTGTCTAACAGGTCTCATTCTTAGGTCTCCTCTTTCTCCCACTTTATTGTTCAGCTAAAATGATCTTTTCCTTTATTCCATTCCACTTATCCTACTTATTTCTTCCTTGAGCAACCTAAACTACTCTGTGCCAGTATATTAGCTATTTACATATTATGGTCCCCCACTCCCATGTATCTCTCCGTTAAATTTTAAAAGGACTGTGCTGTAGAGAGACAGCAAGTCATTTGAAGTTCATTTGAGTTAGATGTCCAACTCCCATTAAAAGTCAATGGGATTTAGGCACCTAAGTCACACTAGTGCCTTTGAAAATCTCCTCCTTCATCAATCATGTTTGACAATTAGTCATCCCACCTTTCCTGCTACAGCGTTAAAGAAACCCAAAAGACATGAGCTGTCACTTTCAAGACTGCTTCTGTACACAAGCAAAGCCAAATTCATATCGATCAAAGTGACATGTTTGCAGAGCAAATAAACTGAAACATCTATATAATTTATGGCTTGTTATGTTTGGTGATAAACAGATGCTTTAATTAAGTTTGAGTTTGGGGCCTTTAAAACTCTCTGCCTGAGTTTTATCACCTACAGTAAACAGGGTTTTGGGAAGGGAATAGATAAGTTGGTGTATTGATCCTGGATACAGATATGAGGCTGAGGCCCAGGTATTTGCCTTGTTGCTGTGTGAAGCCCCTCAAATAAAAATATGCCCTGCCTGCTCATAGAATATGTATCTGTAGAAAGCCAAATGGTAGATGTGATGCAGCGTTTAGACAAAATGAGAGCTCACAGCAATTCAGCCTGGCACAGATATCAGAAGGAGAAGAAGCTTAAAGAGCTAAGCATTGTAGGACAACTGTGTCTGAATTAGAAATCTTGGTATGGATAACCTTCTGTGAATTTTCCAGCCATGTTACTGGGAGATTTAGTGATTGGATACTGGGCTGCTGGATATAAGTGGTATGCGGTGCAGTGGTAAAATATAATAATAACAGGGGTCTGGTGAGGAATCAACTCCTACCGCATCCTCTGGGAACTGAGGATATTCAGCATTTCACCAGTGGGATGAGGCCTTTTGCACTTTTCTATTGAGGCTCTCAAGCTGCTGTTATAACCACTATTTTCCTCCGAGAAAAGTACCTATTTTTGTCTCATTTTACAGGTTGGGAAACTGAGGCACAAAGAGGTTAAGAAAATTGCCTGCAGTCTCATGGTGAGTCGGTAGAGCAGCTGGCCACACAATCCAGGAGTCCTGGTTAGAGCTTTGTTAACTTTTAGTAATTTCTGTATTGTCTCCTGAGAAATAAATGCTTATCTCTGTTTTTGGCTCAGATGCCTATTATCACATTAGCTCAGAGACATTTGAATGCTTGCTATGTAGTGAAAATGTTTCAGTCATATAGGCTGTTGCCCTATTTGTCATATATCTTTTTAGGAGTAGTGATTTTAAAGGTGTAACTGGTTTTACAGAAGGGCTAATCCTGTGTTTTTAAAATTTGTTTTTTTTTTCTAGAGTTTTATCAATTTAAAATGTGTATTTATTGCATTATGTGCAGTGGCCTATGGCTAAGACACTATATTAATAAACTAAATTAAACCTTGTATAATGAAACCTGGACTACCAAATGTTTGTATTATCACCAAATACCCAATCATGTTAAAATTCACTTTTCAGCTGGGGAATATCCATGCCATAACTCAAAATAACCAATCTATGATGCAGTAGAGATGGTCAACACACCCTCATGGGTTTTATACACAGCTGAGTCTGAATTGCAAAGTTGCAAAGTTTTCATCCAGCTCTGAACCTTCTGAGTTGTTCAGCTCCTGTATTTTTGTACTATCCCATGTATAATTGTGTACAACACCAAGTGGAGCATTTTGGGAAGTTAAGTAATTGTTATGTGACTGTCCAACTGGACTGAATGTATTCAGGAGAGGTGACAGTTAACAGAACCTTAGTGTATTAACTCCAAGATCCCACAGGTATGGGATACAGCTCAATCATTCATCCATTATGCATTTAGGTAATTTTATTAGCAGCTTTCCAGATATTGATTACAAAGGTAAACATCACTTAATTAATTGTGATGACTCAGGAGAAAGAACTGGGGAGAGTGGTCAATGTGGAGAACTCAGTGAAAATCTCTGCTCAATGTGCAGTAGTTGGCAAGAATAGAGAGAAAAGTGATAGGATGAATAAAGAATGGGATAGAAAAACAATACTGAGAATATTTTAGTGCCATTATATAAATTGATGGCATGGCCTCACCTGAAATATTGTGCTCAGTTCTGGTCATCTCATTCCAAAAAAGATAGCAGAAATAGAAGGGGTTCAGAGAAGTTCAAGGAAAATTATTAGTGAACTGGGGGGAAAATTATGATGAGAGATTGAAATCGATGATGAGAGGGGACCTGAAAAAGCGAGAAAGAATTACTTTTAACACATTGCATAATTAACCTATGGAACTCATTGTCACATGATATCATGATGTCCAAAGGCTTCGTGGGATTAAAAAATAATTAAATATTATTTTAGATATGCTAAACATTCAAGCTTCAGGGCATAAACCAAGTACCTAAAATGTCCTTAGGGCAGTTTTGCACTACTAGTGGCAGACTCTCAGCTGGTGAAAAATTGTCTGACCACGGAAGTCAACAGAGCTATGACAATTTACATCAGCTGAAGATCTGACCCCTGGAAGTGCAAAGCTGTTGTAGTATGGCAGAGATCTGGCCCAACATCTTTAAAGTAATTTGGTAATAGCTCAACTGACAGTGACCTCTCAGCAGAGCACATTTTTAAAAGGAGATTATTGTGGCTCAGATGTGGGATTTAGAAAACTGAGCCACTCTGATTCTACAAATGCCAATGAAAGGAAGTAGTGTTGTAGCTCAAAAGCTGTCTGTTTTGTTTTTAAGTTTTAAGTTGACATTTCTCACCTCTTTGAAACAGTGGGCAAAACAGACTAAGAGGGTTGAGCCAAAGGCTCTGTTATGACACATGAGTCATCGAGTGGTGAAAAAAAATGTGGATCTGTTGTCTGGAAAAGAATTTCAAACTTGTCTGGATATCAAGGACATTTTGCCAAGAGTGTTATGTGGTTCAGGGGAGTATTGACGGTTGGGTTTTTATCTTTGCTTTTTTCCCCCCTTTCTTTTTTTGGAAGCAATATTCTGGAGACTGAAAAAAAAATACAGACATCACATTTTTGACAAAGGAGACATTTTAATTAGGCTGAAGAGTTATGCTAGTTATCTTAAAAGGGGGTTATCTCCCTTTATGCAAATACCAGTATATCAATTTAAATTTAAACTGAAACAGGATCCTCCCGCAGTGTGGAACTCTTCAAGAGAGCAGAAAGAAAATGAAGCACCTTCACATTTACTGAATCTATGTGACTGATGTGACAACAAAGTGTTGCATCCTCAGCCACTGAGAAGGCTGTGACCATTGGAAGTAGGATGTTGTTTAGGTAGAAGAGTGTTTGTTAAACAGAGTGCAACTTGTGTTATGCCATCAAACCACTCAAAGAACTAACAAAGAGTGGTTGATTAATGGAGGTCATCTCCCAGTGAAAATGAAGAAGAACTTCAGATGGTCTGGTATGTGTGATCACTTCCAGAAGTGTCACTGTACATTAAAGTTCTTTGTAGAAAAGGTCAGATGGTGCAATGATGAATAATATGATATGCTTTTGCCTAGTAATACTGGGCTTTGATTCTACATTGCTCTGAAAGTAGTGGAGTCATGGACATTGGTGCAAATTGTATGTAAATTACTTCGAATCAGAATGATAGCATTTTACACCCAATCTGCACTTACTTTGTTCTGGTGTAAATAACAGCTAAGGAGCCAAACAACAGAAAGAGGCCCACAGGTTTATAATCTGCATTTTGTACCAAGTGAAAAATCAGTGGTTGGATTTACTGCATAATTCACAATGAATCTGTCCATAACAAAATTACATTATTCAGCAAGAATGGCCATCCGCACCATTGTACAACTCTAATGACTATCCAGCTAGTAATGTAACTTTGATTGAATCATTGCAATAGAGATTTAGTGCCAAAGTATTGACAAAGTGTCCTGAACCTCAGACCTTTCATCTTCCTCCAAGTATTTTACTCTTTTTTAAATAATGAGGTAAATAAGTGATAAATAGACCTGGTCAGGAATTTTCCAACTGAATGATTATCTGATGGACAATGAAGTTTCTTCAAAATTTCAATTTTGCTGAAGATTTTCTATTTTCCATTGGGAAAATCACAATGAAATATTTCAGTTCAAGTTAGCTTCACCTAAATTGGAATATATTTAATTTTGTTGACCTAACCCAAACTGTTTTGTTTCACATCAATACAGCATTAAATTTAATTTCCTTATTACCTCATGTGATTTGTAGCTTGAGACTGATGGGCTGCTTACCATGAATGATTACATCTTCCATGATGAAATGGACTCCCCACTAACCAAGCTGTATGATGCATCTTGGGAGTCACATGAGGCTGGGCACATCATAGGAGATGTTATCCAATCAGCCAGCCTGGCCTATTGAAAATAATGCAGGCTCCTGAACTACAATTCCCATATGGCAATGCACTACAATAGGAAAATGAAGTTTAATGTTGAACTGACTCAATACTGATTCTATCTGGAAATGTCAAAACATTACATTTTGACATTTTTGGTAAAAAATATCTGGGACTGTTGAAATATTTTATTGAGCCAAAAATGTGAAATAAAATGTTTTGACATTTCTTAACTGATTAAAAAAAAAAACTTTGTTCCAGGAAAAGTTTGTATTTTACCTTTTCATCCTGATTTAAGATGGAAACAAATGTTGCAACATCAGAATTTCTCACAGGATGAAAATTCATAATTCTGCTCAGCTCTAGTGACAACCTGTATTCTCTACCCTCTGTCTTACCCATTAAATTTTCACTTCTAAATTCCAAATCTTTTACTCAACCAATCAGATGGCATCTTGCCACCCAAGTTTAAATGGAACCTAGCAGTGTACAGGCCATCGAGGAAATAATGCTCAATCCCAGACTCCTGGACATATTCTGAAGTCCTTTAAAAAAAGAAAAACTTGGTTTAAGTTTTAAAGAAAGACAGTCTAGGTCAATTCTTATTTGATCTAAAACTGGTTAGCCCATCATTGTATTTTACTTGGAGACTAAAATAAGTTTACAAACACTGAAAAGAAAAAAAAAATCATTTCCAAAGACAAATCCAGAAATATGTCCTAGAAGCAGCATAGCTACTCTTAGCTCTCTCTCTCCCCCCGGCTCTCTCTCTCTCCCCACCCCATGTTTTATTTATTTATTTATGCTGACATGGTTTATGAGAATAGCTGGGTTGGCAGGGTAGGCATGGTGTCTGACCTTGTGCTAGATTTGCAAGAAACCTGGTTATTTCTCTAAGCCAAGCTGCATTAAGGGTGCGTCTCATAAATTTTATATCACAGGTGCAGAAAGTAGTTTAAAAAAAATTCCTCATTAAGGACAACAAATAGAAAAAAGAGCTTGTTATGCCTCCTGTGACCTATCATGTATCTGCAAGCCATGACAAATTTAGTCAGAGCTAAGAACAATAAGTGTTTATTAAAAGTTCATAATGCTTTCAATTTGGTCCCCCTTTATTTAATGGCACACAGCCATTCAGTATCAATAACCGCTCAATATACCAAATTATATTTAAATGTCCCATTTTTGTCACATTACTTACCACATTATGTATAAAGAACGTTCACTAAGATCTTATAGTCAGAGTGATTAGCTCATGATTAGGAAGAATCTCTTAAATGACAGACCTGATGAGTTTTTTAAAAATAGTACAATTTTTTCCAGGGATTTTAGGATGCAGCAAGTTATTGGATGTAATAGGACTTTGAATATATACATACAGTATGTGTATACAGAGAGAGAAGGGTTAGAATGAATATCCTAGATGTAAAGATTCCCAATTTGTGATAGAATTGGAAGTCAAAGGCAGAGCTTGATCTGATTTTTCCAACTGCTCCAAAAACTGGACAACTATTAGCAGCAAATAATTTATAAGACAAATAAAACAGATAAAAGGACAGTATCATGCAAAAGGAGATTTGTATGATTTGTCCAGAATTTGAGGAATAACTTATACAAATATATTTCAGTCCACAGGTTGTTGTCAAACTATTTGCTTTGACTATCTCTTCAACTACTCAGCACTGATCATGGTCATCTACATCACATTGTTTTTACTTCCTTTTTAAAGTGACTGAAAGTTTTATAAACAGGAGGATGGAAGATTTTGAGATAGCACTTGCTTTTGTTTATTAAATGGGAAATTTACGGAATCACAAACTCACTGAAATATTTGAGAGTTTCACCCTACATGGACACTGGATATTGTTGCAATGAAATAAAAAAAAAAACAAATATATGTCCGAAAGGACTGAAAATACTACTGAATGAGACTCATAATTTTCATCTGAATTAATATTCATGACTCATTTGCTTTATTAACCCAGCTCTGACTGCCCCATTTTTTTATAATTGACAGAATCAAAGTCCCAAATCCAGATCTGCATTTGAATATGAAAAGTCTGACTCAATCTCAATTTTATAGATGGGTAAATTGAGGTACAAGGAAATTCATTGATTTGTCCAAGGTCTCACAATGCAACAGCCTTAGTGATGGAAGGAATAGAATGAGCGTGAACTGGCTTCCAGTTTCCAGCTTTAATTATGAGACCGAAAGATTAACTTAGTTTGAATCCCGATAACCAATCTCTAAATTCTATATCCTGGTCATTGATAAGGAAGATAAATTAAGATGATTTTGATGTTTAAAACAATGGAACTAGCTAAGAAGTTGGAATAGAGTGAAACTAACAATTTTCTCTTAAGAGACCTGGAGAAGAGTACTGTGAATCTTGAATGCTTGTCTCTTCAAAGCTTGTCCCTTCCACCAGTAGAAGTTGGTCCAGTAAAAGGCCTTACCTCATTTTCTCTCTCATATTCTGGGACCAAAACAGCTACAACAACACTACTAACAATTTCTCATTTGGTTCATGTGTGAAAAAAAGATTCTACCTTTAAAGGCATTCCAAATATATTTAAATATTTTCAGATTTTGAGACAGGCTGAAGATGTCAGTTTCAGGCACAAAACCAGTTTTCTGCATTAAATAGCAGTTTTCTACCTGCCAGACAAGTTTTTAATTTTCATGGGTACAGTGAGATGAGAATGAAAAATTGTTAGCTGTATTGTAAACTTGCAAGGCTTTGTTTGAGAACAATCTTGCAATATACAAGATGCAAAGGAAGACATGATCACTGCCCTGAGGATCTTATCATATGATCTAAGGTTCCAATTCTACAGTATGATGCATGCAGCTGGAATCCTGAAATGAATGGGAATACTCATGAACACAAAGGGATTCCCATCTGGAAAAAAAATCTTGCAGGATCAGGCCCTAAAAGACTACAAAGGAGCCAGTATTTTGCCCACCTGGTTTGAGATTTCATTGGAAGCTCAAAGCTCAATCTGGCAAAAGATTCATACATCAACCAGCACCAATTTATGGTTTAATGTTTAAATTGTGAAAACCTTGGTTGTTTTGCATGGTTTGGGCTCGAAACCTGAAAAAAGTAATCAATTACTGTGTAGTTTCGCTTTGAAGTTTTGGGTTTGATCGATCTATAAGTGAGAATAAAGTTCAGGGTGCATAAAATAAACAGTGCAAAGCTGAGGATGAGATTTGTCCAAACCTATGAGACCTCAGGCTACAGTGGTGAGTTTTACTGTGCTTTATTCTATATATGAATCCAGGGAATTAATATACTTCAAAATGAAGGTGACTTTTCAAATGCCATTTAAAAGTGGGACAATGTAGATTGATGTAGATATCCAGATGAAGGGAGTTCCATCTGTTGTTAGTTTTCTTATTCTGGCAACTAGCATCAGTGAGACATGAATGCACTGCTTGCTTATGGTTGCTGAGTATAGATATGACAACACAGATCCCTGATTTAACACAGTTTGATATATTATTGTAAAGAAAAGAAATAGCCTTGGGCATATAAACTGTGTTAAAAGCCAGAAAAAAAAATCTTATCAGTGTTATGCTGCTTATTTCCATATAGTTTGATTTATACACATGTATCACAAGATGGAATAAAGTCCCTTTGTACAAGTTCTGTTAAACTATGTGTGAAGAAGGGTGTAATGGCCAAGTACCATAAGAATCAGTTTCTAGTACTTCCTGTGCTCAGATCCCTTTGTTTTATAACAGAAAGAAAGACAAATATTACACATATATTTATAGTGAATTATAACAAGGCAGCAGCTAGATGCAGAGCTATAGGAAGGCTGTTCTAGCTGGAACAAAAACACAGAAGTACCTTCCATACACCATGGAAAGGTTAATATTATGTAATCAATAACTTTTATGAAACACTTCTTTTCAGTATAGGGACCTTCAAATATTAAGCCTGAAGTCAGTAGATTTATACCAAAGATAGAATTCCTCTATGAGATATGAAATGTAGAGAGTGGGCCAAACTTATGTTATCGCATGTGCCACAGCCTTACATATTCTCATTTCATGTTACATGTAGTACAATGGGGCTGTTCTGGTCCCACTGGCCTTTCATTATGCAGAAAATCCAGCTTCTCTCATGGTCTGTCCAATTAACCAAACTATGTGAGGGACCACATCTTCCCACATACCACACACCACTATAGTTAAGATCAGTGGAGACATTCAAGCTGGAGTTCCTTTGCTATAAATGAGAAGGAATTGTTCTTAGGATGATTTCCATGCGAGGTCTAAAGCTCTGAAACTGATTTCCCTCCTTGGTTAGCAGAGGCTAATCTTTTTGGCACTTTACAAAGTCTCACAGGCTGTCATGGAGGCTGGGGGTTCCTAGCTAGAAAGGCTGGTGATTGAAGAATGGCTTAGATGGGGTATTATTATACAGTTAGGTAGTGTCTTCAGTTTTTGTAATAGAGTCTATAAGTTGACAAATTTGTAATTGAAAAATTAATGAATGAAAGTACTAACAAATTAGACTTTCTAATTATACGTTTAATATCTTGGTAGGTGCTTAGGGCTCCAGACATGTGCCAGAACAATGGAGGAAAAAAGTATATAATCTTATCTATAGTATTTCTAAAGTATTTATATAGTACTGTTGGAAATTTTTCCCCCTGGCCAGAACCAGCAAGTGCAGAGAAAGAGAGAGAGCGAGCTCAAATGTAACATACCTCAGAAGAGGTACAGTACATGTTCAGTTCAAATGATAAGGAAAGATTTAGGTCACTTCTTAATTTATCTAAGCTAGTTCCCCCTTCCTTGATTATCACTAAAAATTGTCAATGACATTCCCACAGGTCACAGCAACCCAAAATCCAAGCAAGTTTAAGAATGGTGATGAGCAAAACACAAGAAGTGAGGTAGCTCAGTTTATATACACAAGAAGTATAAAAATATCCAGATGGTTCTTTGAATCTCTTTTGTGAATAAATCATGATAGAAATCTCTTGCAAAGAGACTTTATTACAAGGTTTTCAGTACTTTCTGACTTTGGCTGAGTTGGGATCATGATGATTGTATTGTAGTGAACTAGCTGGTGTGTGACCACTGCCCTCTACTTGATGGAATACGAGCTGCTCAGATATATGCCAGTGGTCTCACATTGCTAGCAACTCAAGGAGATTCAACTTCAGCTCAAGTCATAGATACTCTGTGCTTTTGGAGCAGGAGTCTTATACTGGCTCTTATTAGGAAGCTGAGTGGCTAGTGTTGGATTATAGAACATAAAATAAAATCTTAGTAGTCAGTGGATTTGTTTTTTTCCTATGAGAGTTTGGTATTCCCACAAATTTCCCCAGCTGATAGTAAAAAGTGCACAAGAGTTTTTTAAAGTTAAGCCAACTTTTTCCAAATGCTTAAGCCTAGGTTGTAACCTACATGGCTATAGAGAACATTAAAAGTTCCATATTGAGCCAAACTCACTGAAGTCAGTAGAGTTACACCAGAGCAGAATTTGATCCATTTTGTTTATTTTGAATTAACAGCTAAATTATCTTAACCCAGAGGACCTGATTCCCTACCCCATTACACCAGTTTTATGTCAGTGTAATTCCTCGAGTCTACACTAACATCAAACCCGCATAATGTAGTGCAGAATAAGGCCCAGACTGTACATTTCCACTCAGATCCAGGCTGTAGTGTCAAAATCTCTTTAGTCAGTTTTAGGATTTCAGCTTTTCATTTGGACAGTGAAGGAGAACAAAACAAGCTGCCCCTGTTGCGTCTGTGGGGAAGGTATGTAAGTCAAAATTACTGACACAATCATTAAAAGACATTTAAAATCAATGAGCTCTAAATTAAACTAAAGATTGCTTTGTCTTGTAAAGTTTTAATTCTTTGGCCATCTGTCTTTTACGTGCTTTCATTTCTGTGACTGTAACACAACCTTTTAAATAAATCTTTCTTCATCCATTAATCTTTAGTCCTTTACAATTTTTTTTAAAATGCCTTTAGTACTACTTTGGAAACTTACACTAGCTACATGAAAAAAATGTGACTCTTTCAAAGCACAGCAGGTTTATACTTTTCAGAAGAGGTTGATTTAACCTTTAAAAATGCTTAACAGTGAATTGATTTGAGATGATCTGGAGAGTTCAGTAGGTTACTGAATTTGACTAGCACCTCTGGAAATAGAGTTTTGAATTCTGGCCATGGAAAGAAAGGGGATAAAAGGCTTGGTGGGTTCAGTTTAATTTCTAATAGATAATTGTGCCCACATCACAAAACTACACAATCCAACCACATAGCCTGCCTCAATGTGTCAGTCATCTATTTAGCAGATATCTTGATATAACATGATATAATAGAGGCTGCTGCAAAATAGATTTAAGGTATGCTTAGAGAATTATTCAGGCATTCAGACTTGGAACAGGGAGATATATTTCAAGTAACATCTGAACTGGGAACAGGAACAGAATTGAGAGAGCAGAGGGTGCTGCAGGTGAGACCTGACCTAAAGAGCTAGAGCTGCAACATACAGGGAAACTTAATTGTCATCTATATGACTATATACTGGAATGCCTAAGGGAACTGATGTGACTCCATGGTAAGACTGTTATAGCGCTTTAGGAGTTCACACTAGTCACTGGGTTGGGGAAATCTAATTATAGAATATACAACCAGTTTGGAGTTTCTACCCTGCTTTTCGACAGTATACCTTGAGGTTGGCACTCACAGTTGTGAGCCACTCCAGATAGATTGACAATTGGGGAAATGAGCAGAGCCCTTCTCATTGGCCAGAGGAGCTGCATCACTGAAGAATTATGAGACACAATAGTACTTTAAGGCTGGTACAGACCAGCAGCAAATTACTAACCTTTAGGAGCAAGGATGAAGCAGGGGAAAATTTGTGACACAATCAGCTGTCTCTGAGTCACACTGTCTCCCAAGATAACGCCAGTTTACACACCATGTCTTGCTCAGATTTGTGTCTAACGTCAACATCTAGACCTGAACGAGTAACTTAAACCACACCACTACATCATGCAATATAAAATTATAATTAGATATGAGCAGGTGGGTGTGATTATAAATAGATATATATATATTAAATGAATATAGTAAAGAATTAGACAAAATTAGACAGATATGTTTATTAGTAAGAGAGTTCTAAACCAAAACTCCAGATTTAACTTCCTTGGCCTTTGAGGAAGTGGAACCTGGATTCAGATCTGTCCTTCCCAGTAGGCCCTTGGGTCAAATCAAAATCCTGGAGTTCAGTAATCCTGGATTTTGGGACTGTTTGGTTTTGTCTCTGGATCTACACCTTGCAGCACTGTCCCATCTCTTACACACACACACACACACATGCACACGTGCACATACATACACACATACACACTCTCTGCATTTCATGTTGTCATAAAATTGCCAAACCAATCTCCTGACTGAGGTGGTTCAGATAAATATGCACACTGAACCTAGAAATAGTTGGTGTTCACCATCGTGAAAACTAGCTGCCCACGATCTATCCATATGCTGTGACAGAAAATGTACATGTTTTTAAAAAATGCATTGTTTTGTATTGGATACTCTTTCCTTTCCCTATCTTTAGAGCAAAGGGCTGGCTCCTGCAGCCTCAACTCACAGAAGTAAATCTCACTGAAGATGATGGAATCACTCCTGTGAGTAAGGATGGCAGGATCTTCTTTATTAAACATTTATTCAAAGCAACATCCTTTAGACTGATGAATACATTATGTAAGCGCTCAGTGGACCTGTGAAAGGAACAACTGTTTTTCAGAGGCTTAAAGGACATTCTGTGCCCATATGAATAAGTGTGGCCCTGTAGGCTTCTACACGAATACATGACAGAGTATACTGAGCCTTTGCTCTCCACCAAGGTAGTGTATTGAAGGAGTCTCCATTGTGTTCCTTGCACTGCTCTGTCTGCCCTTGTCTCCTGTATGTTTTGATATTTTTCTTGTGTAATTCAGAGAGTAAATTTACCGAGGGGCTCGCATTGTTCCTCACAGATGGAATGCCCCAAAGGAAACAACGTGAGCGCTGCACTCTCAACCTCCTCCATTTCCTGCTGCTTCCTGCCACTTCCTATGTCAGATGGATAATTAAATAATGTGAGCCAAGCATTGTCCTTCCCTCTCTCCCTCATCTCCTGATGGATATGCTGTGGAAAAAGGGTCATTAATTCTCCAGACAAGCTATCACCTTGCATGCCATCCTGTTAAATCGCAAATTACACAGATGAAGAAATAGATAAGACAGGGTTTGGTCTGATGGTGGCTGGGTGGCTCACATAAAAAAGTGCTAATGCTCCAAGTCCAGAATGGAGTGAATTTATTCATGATAAAGCATTAGTTCCTACTTTTTATTTCCAGGAATAGGAGATGAAACGACTGAGGGTTCCTGAACACTTTTCTCAGCATGTGCCATGATCACCATTATTAACTTACCCTCCATCCATGGTTATAAGCCTGATCCTGCTGCCATTGGCATCAACAGGAGTACAATCAGTTTCTTTGGAAACAGTTGTTCTTTTGGAAATAAGAGGTTAGATTTAGTTGCAGCTGGTGTAAATCCAAGGAAGCCAGTGGATTTACTCTTTATACTGGTGTAAGCAAACTCAGAATCCAGCCTGTAGCCTCATGAATACCCAGCTTCAACCTTAGCAAATATATGAGTTTAATAACAAGAGACCGGTTCCCTTCCCAAAGCTGAGACAGCAGTTTGCAGTGTGAATTGACCGTTTCTGCTAAAACACCATCCTCCTTTTTACAAGGGCCAGTCACAGGAGCCAAGCAAGGTGTCTGCAATAAAGAGAGATGTTTACGATGGAGTGTAGTGGAACTTGAAGCCAGAGTATACATACAGCAGCCATAGTATGGGGTAGCCTACCAAAGGCAAGTCCAGTTATGTAGGAGCTCTTTGATTATAAATGTGCTGGGATGGGAGCAGTAGGGGAAGTTTAATGAGAGGCTGTTGAAGTAGAAAAACACATTGGATGGCAGAAATTTATAAATTGACATAATTCACAAATTATATTAACATACAGGACGGCTGAAGGATGGTGAACAAGAACAGCCAAAACAAAAATCAAAAACATGGTCAACCAATCTTATCCCTTTCTCAGAGAGATGTTTATATACCAGGCAATAAACAGTTCCTAATGGAACATCAGTCACACAGTAAAAAATGTTCTCCAGGTTGGAGTTTCTAACACAGACCCCTACACTTAAGCACAGACTCAAGTCTCCCTCCAGGTTGTTTCACCTTTTTGTGTTCCTGTAGCATCTGCTTTTATGTCACCTCCCTGAAGTATCTGTGTAAACCTGACTTATTAACCCTCTGTGCACCCTCTGGCAACCACTTTGTTCCTTGGAGCAGCGTCATTTCCTAGCATAAAAGACAGCCATTTTCACAGCACTTAAACCACTGTTTAATAATTATTCTGCTCCGCAAAGTGAAACGCTTTGATTATAGATTTCAGGATTCATTACCCTGGTATTATAATCATATACCACAGCAGACACAACTAACTTCCACACATGCCTTCTCAGAGCAATGGATTAGCCTCAGCAGCAAACAGCACACATCCTTCCTCTGCTCTCTTCAGAAGTTCACTCACAGGTATAATGTTCACAATGAGAACTAACTATTGGCATGTTTAAGCATCAAGCTTTCTGCTAGCACAATTTTACCATATTGTCCCACAATAACGTGAACTGGGAAATTTTTTTCCTGAGAAGAGTGAGAAATGAACTATCCTATAGATACCTCACAAATAGCTTAAAGCACAGATTTAAACCCATGGATGTACAGTGCCTTTGCCATGGCAAAGGGAGGGTATTAAAACACATTTTTGGTCTTGCCTACATGGATGAGACAATATTGTGTTTACTTATGCAACGTAACAGAGCTCTGAAAAAATAATGGGAAAAATTCTATTCAGTTACTTTGGTGTAACCCCAGTTAGTGGAGATTTTGGTACCATGGTTTTAACATAATTCCACAGCATATTTTAATACAGTTTAGCTCCATCTCCAACATGTCCCCATGATAATTTAGCACATTTTGGTCTGTAGCCAGAGTCTATATCTCCTGCACATACTGGGTCAGAGAAACTGGATAGAAATCCATCTATATACAGGTATGTTCAAACATGATTGTAGCTAGCATGATTTGGCTCCCAGTGTGGCCAGGAACAAAGTTTTTCAGTGGCATGAACCATATTGTTAAAAGGCTACAACAATAAACAATGCTACTTAGCTCTTGTATACTGTTATAACACAAGGGGTATCTTGTACAATTGAATGGGTTCCACAGCCCTATCATTTATCAATAATTATATCATACTATCTGGGCACCTTACAAGGCTTTTTATGCTCAAAAAAGGTACATGGGAAAGTTCTCTCTCTAATTCCCCAAGGCAGCTAGCATGAAAGATTCCACCCCTTTCCTTTCCCTTTTATCCTTTCTTCCTTTGCTTCCTTTTGAACCTTTTACATTCCTCCATTTTTTTTTTTTTTTGGTCAATTTTTTAAAATGGCCTTGTGGGAAAGCTAAGATGAAGAAGTGAGTTGCTACACTTTGCTGTAAAGTCACTGAGATTTGAATGATTTTTGTTGCCATAATACTCAGTACTGGAATGGCAAAAATACACGCCATCTGCAAGGGAAAAGATGGTTGTATTTGTTTTGTTTTGTTTTGTTTTCCTTGTGAATCACCTATAGTCTCCTTGCTAGCTTAGTGACCTCTTTAACAGCATTAATAAACTTACCAGCACGAATTGGATGCCTCTTAATCCATCATATAACTATGTCCAACCCATAGCCCTACTCTGATAGCTAACAGACCCTGAGTGGAGTCAGACAAAAACTGGCATCAATCCATTTTTCTGAGGGAAGAGGCTGGGGGGAAATCAGCTAACCCAGTGGAACTCCCAATCATTAAAGAAGTAAAGCTCCTTTTACAAGAGAAGATAATTAAAAAAAAAAAATGTTTATCTTCTTTGGAATGAACATAGCGAGCCAGAGAGGCAAACATTTAACTCAGGAATTACCCAGACTTGACCTCCAATTAACTAATTATCTTTCAGACTTTAGGCTTCCCAATAATAACTTAAATCTTAGAAACTGAGAAGCCTAAACAATTGACCATGAGAGCAGTATTTTAAGAAGTTGGTAAGGCAAACTCGTTTGATTGAAAAAAATGATGGACCCATACCAAGACCTCTGGTGTGATTTGAAATAGTTCAGTTAACTTTTTGTGTTTTCAATCCATGCTCAATGTTACCAGCTTACTTTCAGCCATGTGCAACACTGCCTGTAAAATCTTGTAAAACAATCCTTTTCACACTTATTTTTATCTTTATTTATCTTTTGCAGAAAAGATGTATCATATAGTTGAGATTTAGTTTAAAAACACATGTGGATTCTGACCTCAGCAATGGGGAGATTGTCCATTATCACATATTTCTTTCACCAACTGGACATCTTTGCAAAAACAAGGAGATTTTATCCTCACAAAATTAAATATGCCAACTTTCCATATCCATAGATAGGGAACTATAACATCCCTCAAGTAACTAAAGATTAAAGAGTACAGTACATTCAATCTTCATTTGGAAGATTATATCAACATAGCTGAAGGCTTTCCGGTGATAGGCACAACAAAAGACATAGTCACCAGAACTGATGGTCTGAGATCTCTGACAAGTCATCTAAGAAATAACTTGCAAAGAAGATTGAGTCACCAACTCTAAAAGTCTACATAATAAACTTAATATCTTTCTGTAGAGCACTATTCTGCATTAGTGCTGCACGATGAAGTAAATTACCCTGAAATTACTTTTCACCCTTAGCATCTGCAACTGAGCTTTAACTCTTCTGACCAGATGGTAAAAGGAAATTGTTACCTCCTCCTTTCCTCACCCTAACCTCATTTCAAACAATTTCATTCACTCTTTATCCTCATCTCTGCTTCAAGAGCAACACAGGAAACTTTCAAGAGGATTCAGACTACATTGACCTAAGACTTTGTCACTGACACTTTTCAGCAAAAACAGATTTTGTGTCAAGTCTGACATGAAGTTCAAAACAGTTAAGGAGGTGTATAAGAGATCCAGCAAGAAAACTGATGCTGGACAGACAGTGAACACATTGTGAGACATAATGATATGATGCATTATCACTTACATGGTTTCATGGTAGCCAATCTGTGGGTTATGAAATTTTGTAATGAGATGATTTTCTATAAAAAAAATACTACCTCACCTAGTCTGTTACTGGCTTGACCAACAAGTTATATTTAGGGACCTCAGAGAAATGATATTTCCAGAACATCCACATTAATGCTTTGCCAGTATCTGATTAGGATTTCTAGTGATATTTCGACTCCTGCACAAGAGAATGAAATAATCCACACCCGAAACTCTTATCCTTTTCACTATACCCCTACCTTCAAACAAGTTTGGCTTGGTTTTGGAGGGGTAAGGGAAGGAAGGGAGAGCAAGACATGATGAGAAAACCTAAAGAGCTTGAGTCTTTTTACACTGACTAGAAAGGATTAAATGTCCATTTTCATTTTCTTTTGTTCCAAACAATCTCATTAAGTCCAGTGGGGAGGAGGGTCAGGTACCTGAAAGATGGAAAGATTTCACTGAAAAGGTTAAGAGCAATTGGATATGATGGGATTTACACCTCTTTGGAAGTGCTTTCTGAAAACCCATTACATTTGTGTAGGATCATCTGTGCAAGCTGAACCGGGCACTTCTTTTATCATTGTACTTAATCTTTCTGATCCCTGGATGAATGGCTACATTTTAAAGAGACACTACACCAGCTTAAACCTTGATTTATCATCTTGCCAAGAAGAAAACAAACTCTTTTGTCTGTCAGAATGCAATACAGTTTTGCTGTAGTTCTTTTCTTGTTGAGGTTTATTTCATTATTAAGCAATGTAAACATACATATCTATTGCTCTATAATTTTCTGGGTTTTTTTCTCTCTTTCTTTTTAAAATTTTTAACACATGAAAACTCAAGCATAGGATCATGAGATCAGAGCATCTACTACTCAAGATCCACAAACCTGGAAATCCTGGACGCCCTATCATCTCAGCCATTGGCACTCTCACTGCAGCACTGTCAGGCTATATGGACTCTCTCCTCAGGCCCTATGCCACCAGCATTCCTAGCTGACTTCCTGAGAAAACTACAAGCCATCAGTGATCTCCCAGAAAATACCACCCTAGCCACTATGGATGTAGAAGCTCTCTACACCAACATTCCACATAAAGATGGACTTCAAGCCATCAAAAACACTTTCCCCGATGATCATATGTCACATCTCACAGCTGAACTTTGTGACTTTGTCCTGACCCACAACTATCTATACCTCCAAGTCAGTGGCACAGCTATGGGCACCTGCATGGCCCCACAGTATACCAACATTTTTATGGCTGACCAAGAACAATGCTTCCTCAAAACTGGTCCCCTAACATCTCTTCTTTACCTATGCTACATTGATGACATTTTTATCATCTGGACCCATGGGAAAGAGTCCCTCGAAGATTTTCATCAGGATTTTAATAATTGCCATCCCACTATCAACCTCAGCCTGGACCAGTCCACACAAAAAATCCACTTCCTGGACACTACAATAAAAATAAAGGATGGTCACATTAATACCACCCTATACCGCAAACCAACTGACTGCAATATGTATCTTCATGCCTCCAGCTTTCACCCTGGACACATTACATGATCCATTGTCTACAGCCAAGCCTTAAGATACAACCGGATTTGCTCCGATCCCTCAGAGACAAACACCTGCAGGATCTCTATGAAACATTCCTAAAACTACAATACCCACCTGGAGAAGTGAAGAAACAAATTGACAGAGCCATATGGGTACCCAGAAGTCACCTACTACAGGACAGGCCCAACAAAGAAAACAACAGAACCCCACTGGTCATCACCTACAGTCCCCGACTAAAATCTCTCCAACACATCATTAAAGATCTACAACCTATCCTAGCGGATGATCCGTCTCTCGCTCAGGCAGTGGGCAGCAGACCCATTCTGGCTTACAGACAGCCCCCCAACCTGAAACAAATACTCACCAGCAACCATACACCCTACAAAAAGTCCAACCCAGGAACCTATCCTTGCAACAAACCCCGTTGTCAGCTCTGCCCACACATCAACTCTAGTGACAACATCACTGGTCCTAACCACATCAATCACACCACAAGGGGCTCATTCACCTGTAGATCCACTAAAGTTATATATGCCATCATGTGCCAGCAATGCCCCTCTGCAATGTACATTGGCCAAACTGGACTATCACTATGCAAAAGGATAAATGGACACAAATCAGTCATAAAAAATAATAACATCCATAAACAAGTGGGAGAACACTTTAATCTCCCAGGGCACACTGTCACTGACCTGAAAGTCATCGTACTTCTCCAAAAAAACTCCAAAAACAGACCTCAAAGAGAAACTGCTGCGTTAGAAATGATCTGCAAATTTGACACATTCAAATTGGGTTTAAACAGAGATTTGGAATGGCTCTCTCATTACAAGAGGTAAATTGATTTGCTCATCCATTCTCACCTCCTACTCAATGACTCTCATTAGCCCTCAAGTACCCGGCTTTCATCCACCTCCCCCATTGTTCTCTATGCACTTGTATATCTATGTTTCCTATTTACTGTATCATTCTACCTCTGCATCTGACCAAGTGAGCTGAGTCTCACAAAAGCTTATGCCTACAAAAATTAAATTTGTTAGTCTTTAAAGTGCCACAGAACTCTCATTGTTTTAACTGCAAGTGTAATCTATAAAAAATTGTCTTTAATAATGACTACATATAAATGCATGCTATATTAACTACATCAAAACATGCATTAAGACCAAATTTGTGTGTATTTTTCCCTGTCTGGACACCAGTGTAAAGAAATTTATTCCATTAAAACAGTGAGCAGCAATTCTTTCACCAACTCTGAACATATTGGAGGTTTGTTAGATTTTCATTTTCTGAATATTATACTTTTTCCCCCCTAGAAGAGACATCCCTACCAATTCCCTGGTGTTTGCTGGAAGAGTTAGATAAGCTACCAATTGCAAAATACACAGTTTTGATGAGAGATTTATTCTTGTATTCATAAATTGACATACAGTTATTGCTATGGTGGGTGGGGGGTGTGGGCAAAACCTCAGTGAAAACTCGTGGCTCTGACTACTTTCCTTCATTCAGGATAAAAGTAAGAAACAATCAAGCTGCTTTGTGGAACCAGATAGCTGAAACAATAGGAGTCACGCCATCTATTCATGCCTTATCCTACTGTAAGGACCTGTCTACATGCATTTAGATGTAACATATTTATAATGTAAATTAATAATTTATAAAGTCTTTATATGGCATTTATAAACAGAACCTTACAGTAAAGTGTGACTGATGTATATTGTGGCAGTGTCCATGACCCCCAATCAGGATCAGGACACAACTGTGCTAGGGTCTGTATAATTATATAAAAGGACACAGACCCTGCTTTGAAAGGTGCACAGTGGGTTTTTTTTTTAAAGTGTGTGTTTGTTGAGGGAGTGGGGAGAATAAGCCATATAAGCAAAGTGATTAAGATTATATACATATTGTGTGACTCTCTGTCCCCACCACTACCAATTTTAAATTTTCCCGCTAACTTATTATCTGTTTTTGTAATCAAGATCTATTTCCCCCAGCTGTTACAAACCTGCCCATTGATTAACTTTAAATATTAAAATAAAGATTCAAAATATGAAATTCACATCGTAGGCCAAGGCTCAATCAAATCTTTGATATTAAACTCCAACACATGTCCATCTAAACTGCCTGTTCTTTCTTTACATGCTCTCAATTAAAGGAAGGTGAAACCTTTTGGATCAAATCTTTTTCAGAGAAGAAAGCAGATTCAGTGACACCAGAACATTCCACAAGGTCATGTTGATATTGCTAAATTGTTTGAGTAAAAAACCAAAACAAAACAGAAACCCCTATGAAATAAATTTTAAGAAACTGAAGTGTTTCATTCTGACATTTTTTAAGCCAAATGGTTCAATTTATGGATTCAAAATAACTTGACATTTCCTTTAAATTTTATTTTAAAAGCCAATAAAATGTTTAAAAGTGTTCATTTGTCAAAAGCAAATATTTTGTTTGACCCAAAACAATTTTCAATTCACTGAACATTTCAAATATATAAATATGCAATTATTCACACACATCTCTCTATGTCTCTCTCTGGCTGCAGACATTCCATTCTGTCAAAAGGAGGAGGGATGGACATTATCTGGAGTCCCGTATCTGTGAAGGTGTAGCAGCTGGCATTGTCTCAGGCTTCCTGGGGCAGCAAAAAATCTCCAGTCCCAAATATTCAGGGGATAAAGGTTCTGTCGTATGAGGCTGGAGCCCTCATGAATGGAGCTGGGCCACTGGGACAAAATCTGAAATACCAGCAAGAAGAGGCATGGCAAGCCCCTTCTGACTCTTCCAATGCCACTTCAGCTTCTGCATTGTTGTGGGAAGAGCTGCTGTGTGGGCTACTCTCAAGTGTATTTGCTGTAAACAGGTTAGATGAGTGTCACAAACCCCATCATAAAAACCTGTTTGTACTGTGTAGACAGGTCCTTACTGTAGATTAACACTGCCAGCTGCTCAGAGGTTTAGAAGAAACAATACCCACTAAAAAAACTATCACCTTGTTTTATCTCTAATCTAGGTGGTGTTCATTGCAGAGACAGATCACTAGGCTTTTTAGCACATAAATCACACAAGTACTTCATGAATCATATAAATCAGATTGTACTGCACAATGTAGCGTTAATTGCATTTTAATGAAATAGCCAACACATATTGTGAAATTCATGTCATAGATAACTCTGCTTGCTTTTACATTTGTCCATCATGCCATTGGTATTCCCACATCAGCTCAATGCAATGTTACACCGTCTCCAGCTCAGGTCAGTACACTCCTGAAAGCATCATGAACTATCATGGGGAGAAATTAAAATAAAGGTTAATGTCATATTTTATGGATGACTGGTTCTTTGAAAAGACCAAGGGGAAGGTAGCCTCTGAAGTCTGATATATTTATTAGTCTGAGACCATCAGAGAGTACCAAATACAGCTGTCAAGGTTGAGCTCATCATCTCACAAGGAGGATTACAAGTGGCTGTAACAGCAGCAGTAGTAGCAGCAGCAATCAATGCCTGCCGCACTGCTCTCATGCTGAAAATGACAGAATCAAAGATGGGAGCAGAGGACTGCATGCAAGAGCCAGAGACATATAATAAAATTAATTGTAGTGCCACTGCTGATTTCAAGGCCAATCTGCGAAGGATTTCTCCTTTTAAAATAGATAACAGTAGGATGAAGTTATAGGTTTAATAAATGTTATATATGCTTGTGGCCCGTCCGTGCCTAGGGTAGCCACCTGAAAATGCCAAGCTCAGGGCAGGCTGCAAAAGGAGAGCAGATTCTCCCAACACTGGTGGGTGACACTGAAGTCAGAGTTCCCAACCAGCCACAAATAATGCTTCTGATTCCCCACACTGGTTATCAAGAAGCTAAAACAAAAATATACACAGCCCCCTTTACTGCATTTTAGTCTTTGGCCCCCAATCAGCCACTAAGTCCAATAAAGAGAAAAGTTATTTAAAACGCTATGCTTTTTACCGAAAAGGTTCTCCTGACCCTAAAGTTCAGCCACGTTACCAAATCAATATAAGTTTGGATCTTACGCAAAATACCACACTGCCAACCAATCCTTTAGTAACTAAAACTGAAGGTTTATTATAAAAGGAAAGAAACAAACTAGAAGAGAAGGTCTCAGTCCTTTGATTCACAGCTTCAGTTGAAGATGAATTGATCCAGAGAAATGAAGTCTAAATAGTCCAGATACAGCGTTTGTTCAAATTCTCCCATGAGAATTAGCAGGGTGATTCCAGGCTAGTGCTGGGATCTCAATCTTGCATGGCTGTTTTGGGCCTAGCATCACAATACTGGCATGGGAAAGACGTTGGTTTGCATCTTAGATCACACAGGTTTTGAAATATATAAGTTAGAAGTGAATTTAGTCCTAGTGAAAGGTTCTGGACTGATATCCCTGCAGGCTCACCAATCCTCTATTTATCCAGTGAATAGGTACAGCATGGGAAGCATTTTTCACACAGCCTTACCAATATGCTTCATCCATAAGCTGAAGGGATCACCTTTCTTGGTGTAAGGTTAGTTCAGTCTACATGGCCTATTGAATCCTTTGCTTCCCTTCCAAGAAGATCAGTAGGGAGCCAATTAGAGCCAATTTAATTATAGTTTTTGTGAGGTATACATTAATTACTTTATTATTATTTGTATTACGGTTGAACCTTGGGGCTCCAATTGAGATCAAGTCCCCATTGAATTAGGCACAACATACATATAAGTAGGAGACAGTCCTTGGTCTGAACAGCTTACAGCCAAAGGACAGGAGTAAGAAGAATCATTGCCCCATTTTGCAGATGGGAACTGGGGCACGAAGGTTACTTAGGAAGTCTGTGGCAAACACAGGAATTGAACCCAGATTTCCAGAGTCATGCCTCAACCACAAGACCAATCTTTTACACAGGGCAGTAGAGCTTAGGACCACCAAGTCATTTTGCACAGACCACCAACAGTTAATATATGATAACAACTGATATAAGGTGGATTTGAACCAGTGATCTAGACGGGAAAGATGCTCTGCTCCATTATCAATACTTTGAAAATTACACCATTATAAGACAGACCAAAAATAATTAGCACAAAGCCTGACAGTGTTAGATTTCTATAAAAACAAAATATGGTGTCCAGTACAATAATTTTATTGAAATGTTTGTGTGTGTGTGTGTGTGTATATACAATATATATACATATACATATATATATATATATATATATGTATTGATTGATTGATTGATTGATTGATGAATAAAGATAATTGATTTGTTTATACTTTGGATGTTGCCTTGTAATAAATTGGTGCTTTATGAATTGAGCTGATCTATGCAAAATATAATGGTCTGTGTGTGAATCAATACTAGTCATATGAGCCTTACTGGTTTTGATGTTTAATGTATTAGTTTACATAATATTTATGTGTTTGTGCAAAAACTGATTTGTTAGCTGCATTTGTAAAATCAACTATAACTGTTAAATCAGCTTCTGTTTCTAATGGCTCATTCACTTCTTCAATGTAGGAAGCTATGTTTATTATGATATTCAAAGTTATTTCCTCACTAAAGAGACCCAGCTATGTACCTCAGCCACTCAAAATACCTGCATTAGTTACAAAATGATTCCAACAACTCCCAGTAGATGGACTGACTTTGTTTACCTAATAGAGTACAGTAAAATGCATATATCCTATTTTTTTAACTTACCTTGGCTCAGGTACAGTGTACAGTTTGCATGAGATGTATACTCTAATTGAATCTTAAATACACTTCACAATTGCACTACATCTCCACCACACTTTTAGTGCATTCCACAAGCTCTCTTCTCCTCAATAATACCTTAAAATGCCTCTTTATGGTTTATTAGAGAGGTGTTGCATCTTCATTAGACACAGAGTTTTAACTTTTCTATAGAACATAGTTGTGACCACATACAGAGAGGTACCATGTCTTGTCTTCAGGGATTGAATTGAGTGGGTTGAGCTCCAGAAGTACAAGTCTCTACCACTTGAGCTAAAAGAGTAATGGCCTAAACTAAAGTCCACTGAAGTCAATGGGAGTCTTTCCACGGACTTCAACAGGCATTGGGGTTGGCTCTAAATGCACTAGGTGCCAGTAGATTTTTAGATTTCCTATGGAAATGGCTAGAGAGAGACATGACAATACATACTAAACCAGAGAAGGATATCAATGCCTCAGCTCCCTATAAGAAATTTTCTTTGGCAATTTATACATCAGTGACCCAAATAGAGTTCCAAATGTGGACAAAGAATATTTTAGATTCAGGATGCAGGAGGTGAGGTCTGCTGCCTTCCAGTCTCTGCTTCAGCAGGGATCTTCAGAAGTAGTTTGCTGACTGACAGTTCAGAAGAAAGCAGTATTAAGTGCAAAGAAAGAGGAGGGACGATGGTGGCCCACTTTCTAACACATTTTGGGGCACAGAAGGACCCTTGGGACAGATTGCTAGCCCCTACTTCCCGATTCTGAAGTCTGTAGGATTGCTGGGAGAATCTGCTGGCAACTTGTTCCCCATACCAAAGACAACAGTATGCATCCCACTCCTATTTCTCTGCAGACAAGTATCATCGGTAGAGGTTGTTCATTCCACCCCAGCAGATACAGTCTGGACACACTCTCCAGACAGACAGTGTGTGAGTAGCAGCCCTCTCTATAGCAGTCCTGAAGTTTCCTGAATAACCTTGTTCTTCTGCTTTTCAACATGGATCATTTCCACGGTAACCCTCAAACTGTAATGAATTGAGGTAAATTGCAAATAGCAGTGTTTGATGTGTTTTGCATCTGTCCAACCCATGGGGGTGCGTGAAGTTTGGATAGCATCAGAAAGAACAGCTGTTGGTATTTACTCTATCTGAGGAGGGCTACATTTCTTTTAAGGGAAGGTGGAGGAATATCTACATCAGAAGCAATCCCTTAGATTAATCATAATGTAAAAACTGCACTGCTGAGAAAACAGAGCATGCATTGTGCAGCTGCGCAGCAGAGCCGAAAGCATGGATGTGAGTTCCTTACATTTTTTTCCAGCTTTCCAAAAGAATGCTGAAGTGCAGCTAACTCACTTTCAGGCATATTCACTGACTGAAACATGAACTGCTAAGCAGATCAGCGGTTGAGTGCTTCAGATGAAGAACAGGCTGAGTAGTTTTTGGACAGCAGAAGCAGTACTAGATCTGTTGATGGAATTGTTGTGTCTTGCATTCTTGGTTTCTTCCTGAATGATTGATAAAGGTGCACTGACAGCAGCCAACTACCCGAGACCAAAGTTATCTGGCAAATGAGTCAATGGCAGAAGGATGAGGTGTGAAGATGGATCTTATATAATAATAATGATGATGTTTAAAAATAAAATAGCAATAACAGTTTTAAACCAACTTTTAACACCTTAATGTCACAGGGGCCAGATTCACCTCCATGGAAACTGGCAAGAGCTGGCAAAATCCACTGTTCATCTTTCTTGCTCTTGTTAAATCACATACACTGTCCTTTGTCTACACATTGTCTCCTTAGACTGTAAATCATCCGGGAGGGAGACTTGGGACCAGACTGCTCTCAATTGCCCTATGTCTTTTTGCCAGCTTATGCAGTGTCTAACACACTGTTGATGCAATAAAAGTAAAATAATCATAATCATAACTTCCAACCCCCTGGCTTCCTTCCTCCTCCTGAATGTCAAATTCAACAAGTTCCAAAGTGGCATTGTAGGAGGAGAAGCAACTATTCCTTTCCTGTGTGTTTCTGGTGGAAACAGAAACTGTTCTCACAGGTCTTGAGACAGCAAAGTTTTTAAGCATATTGAAGTTAACCCAACCATTGACATGCTTGAAGAAAGGCAAATGCTTAAGCACCTTGCTGAACTAGGACCATAGGAAAGATCATGAATTCGAGTTCTACTACAAAGTGGAACAAATCCTCCAGTTATATTACGACTAAGTTCAACATGAGATCCACTCCATTTAGAGGTCTCCAAAAGGTATACAGTGTATTTAATATATTAACTTCCTTAGTATATTTTAATATATGTCATTACAATTTTGGGGTTTTGCTAGAAGACAAGACAATTTTGGTTTAATTCTCCAGTCATTAAAAAACAAAAACATACCCCCCCCAAAAAAAAAACCTAAACAACCCCCACCCAAAACCAGTCTGACAAGAACTCAGAATGGATAATTTTCCTATGGATTAACTGATCAGATTTATCTCCTTATTTAATCTCCTGAGTCTTGGCTACCACTTTTTGTTCCTCATAATGGGGCCCCCGCAAAACAAATGACTCTTATTCTGGTAACATAGAAAAATAAATCTCCATTTTATTAGAGGCACGATACAATGTGACTCATAAAACAGACAATAAGCCATACAGATATGATCCTGAGATGCATACCAAGTTGGAGAAAATATTTGCAATCTTTCATTTATATGAGATTTCAAATACTTTTAAAGACAACTATGTACCACTCCATAGTTTCACTTTGTAGGTATTTATGCAAGAGAAGGACCAAGCTAAATCCCTTGATATGAACATGCTTAAAACTTAGAGGAGTTGGATTTGGATCCAAAATGCAATTGTACCCTCTGATATATGTAGCAATGCCACTGTTTTGATTTTGTTTTCTGGGTACAGCACCTTTAATTTAAAGACTCTATACATCTGCAGAGGCATTTTGTGAGTGAAGCTGATGCAGCATGTTACAGATGAGACACATGTACTGTTCTCTCTCTCTCTCTCAGGGTGATCTTTTGTGTTCTTTCTTTGTGGGACTTCCTTTAATCTAAAATAAAAAAACATATTTGGGATGAAAGTGCACAGTTAATCTTTGTGCATGCACAACATACCAGTCCCGTCCCTATAACAGGTTAATCCAAAACTCATGTTCTGTGTACCCCCAGACTGTGAGAAAACTGAGATCCATTTCTGGATTCAGACTTTGCATCTCAGGCCTATCTCAAGTTTGTGCAAACATTTCCTGTGATTTATACCTGCATGAAGTTAACACTCCTGAAGTTGGCTTGAGCTTTTGAGGGTGTTGATGCATATACACACAAACTAAGGAGCTCATATTTTGTTAAAATGATGGGATACGTACTAATTCCCCCTTGCTGTGATGTCATCAAGGGAAATGTTTGACCTTGTCCCTTTGACAACAGTGTAGCAGCAGACCCAAGTTTGACAGATTTCATATTTTACACACTGCAATGCCACCATATGGGAGGTCAGCATCTTGTCTCCTGTTAGGATGTCATTGTATTTCATCTTAACAAATATACTGCAAATCCTAATGAATAAATTGATTTGCCTTCCTTTAAGCGTTTTATTCTTAGATAATAGATCTAGTTTCTGTTAGCTTGAAAGGCAGCATCCAGACTGTGACTTCCAACAGCTTAATCAATCACTGATATTTCAGTCTGCATCAAGATTGTTTAATCTGCCAGTTAAATCTTTTCTCTGGGCACAGATGAAAGTTCACAGTCTATTTATTGAGAACTAAAATGCATACATGTACTTAAAATATTTCAATAAGTTCTTGGATATATAGTGACAAGTTGTGATCAGTAAAGACAGGCGTGCTTGTCAAAGTGCACGTGCTTCTGGTAATTCTGAACTGATTTGGACATTTTGCTGGTATGATCCTAAAAACACAGTGGTGACACTAGCTTAGTGTGGTCTGTGACAGTGAAAAGAATAAATCATGGAAATGTTTTCCAGTTGTAATTGTTTTTGGAGCATACCAAGGGGCTTGGAAATTCAAAAGGTATACCTAAAGTAGTGTTGCCAACTCTTACAGTTTTATCATGAATCTCATGACATTTGGTATTTTATTTCAAGCCTCAGCTACAGAAATCAAGAGAATCTTAGTTTTCTTTCTTTCTTTTCTTCCCCCCCACCCCCCCCAAATACAGTCCTCATGGTTGTGGAGGAAAGCCTGAGAAGATGAAGTGACCTCTCAAAGCTCAGAAACGGGAAGGCAAATTAAAAAAAAAAAGCCTATACAATGAATGTTAAGCCAAACTCATGACTCTAAAGATCTTGACTTGTGATTTTGCAATTGTTGGGGTTGTCATACTGCAGCCTTTGTTTTATACACTCCAACCATAAAGGAGACGGTGGCTCATTTTCTAGTCACTTTTGTTGGTTTGTTTCTTTTTTTTTTAATATTGTTCTTTTCTATCATAATTATTCATTTGGAATTTTTTGTAAATGATGGGCTCTGTTATTAATTCATTTTGCAGCCTTTCCATATTCTTTCCCATGAAAATCTTCCACTGTAGTCCCTGGGAGAAATGAAAGCCTGGGTCTAGTGTGTGTAGATGCCAGGATTAACATTAAAGGGAGCCAGGGCAGAAGGGACAGTGCAGTTGCTCCTTACCTGATATCAGCAGAGAAAGAACACTTTCTTTCTTTCTTTCTTTCTTTCTTTCTTTCTTTCTTTCTTTCTTTCTTTCTTTCTTTCTTTCCCTAGTGTAGAAGGGTAGTTTCCCCCTCACAACTCTCCCTTTCCCTCTTCCTTGGCTTTACTGGCCTCTTCTTATCGCCGTTAGCCACTTTGTGGGTGGTCATGTGGAAGATTGATCTGATATTACTGGACCAATTCTCCTTAGGGCACGTTTACATATGGAATTAACTCTAATTTCAGCTATATGTCGCCCTTTACCACTGTAACTGCACCAATGCAAGTCTCAGCTATATAGGCATGACCATTTGTAACGTGCACCAATGGAGCTTTCCCCTGCTTGAAGCCACAGCATTCTTTTTGTCTAAACTTGAGGTGTGAAATGAAGCAGCTACACTGATGGCTAGAATCAGGGCAAATTCTTAATGTAGAAGGCCTTGCATTGGGGTGTTGAGAAGACAATAGCACAGTGTTTCTTAACCTGGGGGTTTAGAGGGGTCGCAAGTGCAGATCTGGTATTGGGGATGGCAAGAAAGGCAATTGCCTGGAGCCACAGGGGCGCCATGAAACTAAGTTACATGCCTCAGCCCCGTGGGGGTGGGACTCAGGCTTCAGGGGTACAGTAGTTTGGAAAGGTTAAGAACCACTGCAATAGCATTAGTGGTATAGGGTAAAATACACTTCATCCACAAAAAGCCCATGTAGCCCATATGTAGCCCATATAGCAGGTGGAGCGTATGGCAGTGTAAGTTTCAACACCTCCATCCTGGGGCAAGTCACAGATTCCATGCACATTACCCAACTTTTTAATTCAAACAGCAAGACCAGTCATGCTGGGCTCCATACACTGGGTGTTAGGGCCACTTCATCCACCCAATTGTGGACAAAGTGACTCCATCCCCTTGCCTTCCCTCATGTAGTGTCTTTGCCCACAATTCCCCTCCCACCAAGTGGTTTCTGTGGTGTGGAGCTATTTGTGTCAGCTCACCAAACGAGCATGATTTTATTTTAATAATATAGGACCTGAACAGGAGCTCTGTGTAGCTCATCAGCTTGTCTCTTTCACCAACAAAAGTTGGTTGAATAAAAGATATTACTTCACCCACCTTGTCTCTCCTATAATATATGCAGGCTAATTAGGGCCAATCCCTTCAGATATCACTTTTTCTTTAAACCAAATTTCTGTTTAGGAAGGAGTTAAAAAAAAATCTCATAAAGGACTAGGAAACCATATCTTGAAATGTGTCCTTCAAATTCCTTCACAACTAGTTCACCGAGTTCAAGTGCCAACTTCTGCTTCTGTTGCATTCACTCCACAACAACAACAACATCAGGTGGAGACAGAAAGCCTGCCAGCATTGTTCCAGTTCAGGGCCAGAAGGAGCATTTATTTCCACAGGCAAACTGAATTGGTAAGCTAAGGTATCATGCATTTATTATTACATTATACTACAGGTCAGCCCCAGTGAATAAAAATTACAACTCTAGTCATTCACTGATGACACTAATCCTGTTCCCTTCCATCAAAATAAATCACTCCAGCTGTACTACACACATATTTTAATAATAGAAATATAGTAGCTATGATTTTAAGGTTAACAGCAGCCCTTTCTAGTTTTGCCATAAAACTCACTTATTTAAATTGTAATTACGGTAAAAGAAATGACTGCAAAATTAGAATCTTCTTCCTCTATTGATCTACTCCATTATTGTATTCAGAATCATACTTTCTTATTGGAATGCTAAAAATATGTTTAACACTTATGATGACTCTTGGCCCACGCAGTGGCAACACAGCCTCTGGAGTGTGAGCTAGATTCTACTTTGGCTCTTGCATCATCAGTAGAGTAGTTAACTAAGTTCCAAGTAGAACTAGCCAAAAAAAAAAAAAAGCCCCTGTTTTTATCAGAGTTTCAAAATTCTATTTTTTCCTCCAGCTGTAGTTCTGAATGAAGCAAAAGTACATACAAGGAAGATGTACAAGGAAGAAAGAACCAAATATGAATTGAGTTTAAAAGTCTCACAACAGTTTAGAGTGGACAAGTGCACACAAAAGAAATAAATCTACCACTCAAGTGGCACTAATTAGGCACTCTTGATAGTCACAGAAGAGAGGCCAATGGACAAGAATCCAGCGGTACATTTACACTCAAAGAGGGAGTACCTATAGACCAGGTTTGAGACAGAGGGCACTGTGTAAGATGAAAGCCTGCATTTCTTCGGTAGCCTGTCTGTGGATAAAGGACTTCAACTATGAGAGCTGTCAATTCAGCTCCTTTCACAAACATTAAATTTATTCTATGTACTTTAAAACCATGAGATTGAGTCACTACTGAAGAAGTGACTATGTAAAACAAAACTTCATCTTTAACATCTCATTGCTAGGCAGCCCTGGTCTCATTGCCATGGAAGAACACTAAAACTTATCATTTTTATGTTTACATAAATTCTCTATATTGCTGTATCAAGTAGCCCCCAAAGATATGTGCAGACATTAATTTCCACCTGCATGCTTTAGATGCATACAGGTATTTCTTTGACGACTGTCTATTGTATAGCAAAAGCAAACAAAACAAAAAGAAAGTGATTCAATGCAGTCACAGAATAGGCTGTCAATGTCAAAATGTATTGGCCGCTTTTCCAAGGACTTACCACATCTTTGGACGAAGGAAGAGTGTCTCTATTACTGTCCTTAGGAAGAACTGTTAAAGGGCTTTGTGAGGTCAGCATTACTATATGTGCACCACCATTCATGACACCATGACATAGATTACTGTCACCCATCATGTTCATGCTGGTGTTCATTGAAATAATTATGGTAGAAAATTTGATTGAAATCTGTTCCTTCTTATTAAATGATGGGTTGAAAACCCAGAGAATGTCAACTAGTTCTCAGTATGTAATTCAAGTAGATTAGTGTTCAAGGTGAAACACTGAAGAGGAGATTTAGCTCAGGGATGCATTATTACATTATGGGCACTGCAAAATATAGAAATCAAAACAGTTTCAATGTATAAAGTGCTTCATTAGGCTAAGACATCTCAAGGTCCTTTACTAAAGACACAGAGCAATTTAATAATGCTGTCTGCAATAGCCAATGAACAAATTAAAGCAACAAAGAAACAAGCAAGTCTGATTTAAACAATAACAGTTTCCTTTGCATTATCTCCTGGCAACAGCTAAGGCAAAGTACCAGTGAGGTAAGTTAGCCGGCATCAGATATTATCGAGCTTCCCAGAAACAACTGAATGTAATACTTGGCTCTACAAGGTCATATAAGGTCTTGGAGGTGGGTAGGCATTAGCAGCCCTCTTTTGTAGGTGGAGGGACTGTGGATTAGAAAATTTAAACCATCTGCCTGACACAACCCATTTGTCTACAACAACTACCTTAAGTTGCTCTCCACCTCGATCTTAGACATTGCCAAACTAGCTTCCACCCTCCAAGTCTGATTAAACTGATCTTATGAAAGCCTTGAATGACTTCTTCTTGGTCAAATCTCAGGGGCTCTGCTCCATTCTCATCTTCTTGATCTCTCGACTGCCTTTGACACCATACACTGTGCCATCCTAAACATTGATTAACGAGTGACCTGACTGCTGACCTAGCTTGACCCAAAATTTGAAGGTTAAGAAGGGCATCTTGAAACCTTTATGGACTAATAACAACAGTAATATTTTGCACTTCCAGAACACCTTTCCTCCAAAGATCTCAGATCTTTTATAGACATTAAGCCTCAAAACACCCATGTGAAGTTGGTATATATTACAAGACCTGTTTATGAGATGGGTATACTGAAAATGACTTGCCTGAGGTCACATAGCAAGTCATTGACAGAATCAGCTACAGAACCTATGAGTCTGGACTGTCAGGCACGCGTTCTAACCCCTTGACACTTCCTCTGGCAATTAATCTAACTAAGCATGAGTTATGTGCTCACTCCAGCTGGTACCACTCAGAAGCCAAAGAGAAAACTATATATAAGTTACTTATACCAGTAAAAAATGGGTGGGTGAAATGGCATACAAATCACACTCAGGATATTTTGTTTCTGTGAGCTCGAGGGAAGGAGACATAAAAGTAAAGTGACGTTTACTTTCAAGAAAGGGATGGATATTGTCATACCTGCAAATTGGAAAAAACTAAGTACAGCTGGGTGCAAGAATTGAAGTACATATGAATATATTAGCTTCAGTAAATTGGTGGTAATAATGTGTGAGGTATGAAACATAGAGCACCTAATTGCCTCAATTTTGCTAGGGAAAACAGTTGCAAATCTTTTGCAGCTGTGAGGAAATAGAGGTAGACATGTTCTTTCACAACATAAGAGCTACAGTATCTCATATATTATGAGGATACTTTTCTGTAGCTTTTCTAAATGGTTCACACTCCTTATGATACCCAGTCGTCTCAACAAATCCTTAAATACAAAATAATAAAAATGTACATCACTTTCACACACACACAAGTGTAATTTTTCTATTTAATTAATTGAAAAATAAAATGTGTCTTTCAGTATAACTGAATGGACCCATTCTTCAGATAGGCAGCACTAATAGTAGTATCATCTATATAAGAAGATTGCAGGGACATTACTGTATGTGTCACTCTGATGTCATTGTGAAGCAATGGAAGCAGCTATGTGCATGGCAGAGAACTCCTTTAGTTCAGAATATCACCAGGCCTGCAACACTGGACTCTGTGGGAACCAGATGGAATGTTGGAGTCCAAAGGTTCTGTGGCAGTTGGTATATGATGGATGATCACCTAAGGTGGGAATAACAGCTATGTGGGGTAACAAAGAGGCAGCTCCTCCAGGAAGACGGCATCTCTGTGCATAAACTATAGAGAACATGCACAAAAAACAAACACTGATCACTGCTGCACAGTGCATGGAAAATAGAGCTCCCATTTTCAGCTTTTTTTACATTCAACCTCACAAATTACACTCGTGACGGTACTGGTTATCAATATCATTCAAACACACATGCACAAGTGTCTCCCCCCACATTACTACTCTTCTGAAACAGACTGAAGAAATTGCAAGAAGATAATGGCTGTTGTCTCTAAGCACAGAGTTCTTTGAATAGTAAAAGGTATTTTCATGGAAATCAAAAAATATCATAGTTTCATACATCAAAAGTGATACACAAATATTTTCCTTTTTCAGGGCAAATTTCTCCTCATCCACCTGCACTCCTATTTCTGTTGGATAAACTGCACTTAGACTACACCAGAAGATTACATTGATGTCAGTTGAAGCTCAGCTGGCTCAGTGAATAAGTGTAGGATATACAGTACAGCTCTGCAAAGTGCAGCTCACAGTAGATGTGAAAGTGTGGTTTATTCCTCTGACGTCTGGTTCCACAGTGCCTCAGTTTCCCTCTAATCTCTCTCACACACACCACATTTTAAAGTTCAAAACAAAATCTCCCCTGATGGGTCTCAGGATGGGAGAATTTTCTGTTTACAAGTTGGACTATAATTCAAATATTAATACTAGAAACTTCACCTCAGACATGAATCCCTTGAGGGGACATTGCCATCAAGACAATCAGTCCCCAAAGTCTTTCACCTTCCCCTCAAGTTTCCCCATCTTCATAGCTTAGTATCCTTGTCTCCCAGCACCATCAGTCCTTCCCCAGACCAAACATACAAAAGAAACTCTAACTCCTGCCAAGAACAGGCTGCCTCTTGTATCTCCCACCCACCTGGCTCCCAATCACCTGATCTGAGTCTTCCAAGTCTGAAGACAGGGAGGGAAACCAGCACAGGTCAAAGCTGGAACTTATATCCCTGGAAGGAGCAATTCCTCCTTATGATAGCGGAAACATTTGTCAATAATATTTTTTTCTACATCTCTCTGACTTTGTTTCCTCCTCCTCCCCTCTTTGAGTTTTTCTACTGTATTTTAAAATACACAAAGATTTGAGAAAGTTATTGTAAAAAAATAGAATTCACCAAAAGCACACACAGACATGAATGAAGTATTTAAATTATTATTTCCTATGCATTTCTTTTCAGACTAGATCAATGCCTCTTTAAACTCCCTGTGACAATCAAAATACAGTAGCCTAAGAATCTGTGGTATTACTATGAATGCTAAATGAATAAAGAGGACTTAACCAACAGCAACATTTTGCAAATATCCCTTCTCTCTCTCTCTCTTTTAAAAACACATTTACAATTGTTTTTGGCAACTGTAACCAGTCCTCAGGCAATACATGAATGAAAACCAAACAAAGGACAAATGGGATAGTACAAAATATATGCCGGACTTTTCCAGTGAACTAAATGCGGCAGAAGAAGGGAAGAAGATAAGTGATGAAGGGATTGTATGGAGGAAATCTGTATCCCTGTGCATGGGCAGCTATGGTACATGGTGCCTTACACTGTAGCAATGCAGATGAGGGAACTGGATTGAGTGCAAGGTAAGGGCAAGAAGGAGGAAGGAAATGGGGGAAATGGGCAGAGCTGCTGCCACCTGGCTCTTAAATCATTCCTCAAAAGACACAGAAGAGTCCTAGTTTCTTTCAAGCTTACATAAGAGCTATGGATAGAACTATGTGAAACTTTTATAACAAAACCTCAAAACTAGCCTAGTATTGGATCTTTCATAATGAATCTGAAGTTTCATGTAGGTTTGCAAAGGTCTATGGCTATCATAGCATACCTGGCCTGCATTTAGAGTTCTATTTGTGTCCAAATACAGAGAAGAGCCATAAATATTATTTGAAGGATGGAGAAATGGCCTTTTAGCAAGAGACTTAAAGATTTTAATCTATTTAGTTCATAAAAAAAAAAAAAAAAAAAAAAAGAAGAAGAAGAAGATTGAGAGCTGGTTTCATTATAGTCTAGAAGCAACTTCATGGGGAGAAAATACCAGGTACTAAAGGACTCTTTAATCTAGCAAAGAAAGGCATAATAAGAACCAACTGCTGGAAGTTAAAGCCAGATAAATTCAAATTAGAAATAAAATATGTACCTTAATAGTGAGAGTTATTAAACACTAGAATAAACTACCGAAGGAAGTGGTGGATTCTCCACCTCGATGTTTTCAGATCAAGACTGGATGCCTTTCTAGAAGATATGCGTTAGTCAAAAACAATGTAGTGGGCCCAAATCAGGGGTAGCTGTCCAAAGTTCTATGGTTTGATTATACAGGAGGTCAGATTAGATGATTTTGTGATCCATTCTGGCCTTAAAATGTCTGAATCAGCTCTGAATATTATCCAAATCTAATTAATGGGTGATTTGCCCTTCATAACTGAAATATGCATAGCTGAATTAATTACCATTACAGAGTTAAAAACTAAATTTAAGAAGTACAGAAAAAGTGAGTGTGTGGGGAATACATTATTTGACACTATTAAAAAGTGGACTAATGGCCACGACTTGAAAACTAACAGCTGCCAAAATGGCACTAGTATTAACATAGTTATTTCTTATTCTAAATCTGTGGTGCAGGCAAAAGTCCTGGAGATATCTCATATACTGTGTGGTTTCTGCCGGGTAAAATATGAACAATCTAGAGTGGCTGATTTTAAAAAGTGAGTAATGGTTTAAAAAGAGATGGAAAGTCAATAAGATCAGGAGTGACACAGGAAGGCTGACGCGGAAAAGACTCCCATCAATAGCGGTCAGATTGAGAGGTGAGGAAGGAGGCCAATGCTAGCTAAGTGGTGAAAGGTGTAAGAGAGTGAGAGAAATAAGGGCAAATTCATAAAGAGGTTTAAAAAACAAAGGTCTTGATATAAAGCTCTTTGAATGCAATGGAAATCTTTCCATTGACTTCAGTGGGCTTTGGATCAGATCCACAATGGGCAATTTTGTAAAGGTCTTGAAATGCATGGGAAGCCAGTGAAACCATTTGAGAATGGGGATTGAGAATGTGTGAGAAGTTGTACTTCCCAGAGTATAGATTTTGAGGAGGCTCCTGAGATACCAAGTTCCTCTTCTGAATTGTTCCACGGCAACATCATTTAATCAATATCCAAATTTCTACACGCTCAGGCCTCATGAAGGCCAAGCAAAGGTCAATATCTTTTTGACAGAGAAGATACTTTTCATTGTTTAAATGGACTGAAGCCACAAATTTCAGAGCTGGCTATCTGCATCTGGAGTTCAGATTTCAGACTATTCTCTGTGGATGTTTGGATCTAGAATTTTGGTTTGGCCCATGTTTAGCTTCTGAGAATTTTTTTTTTCCAAACGATTATCTGACAAGCACAACCCAGACAATTCCTAATCATCTCAATGCAGTTTTATGCATCTCAAACTTTTGTAGCTCATGCCAGAAAAAGAAAAGACTTAGAGTGAGTTCTTCATTCATGGGTATTAGAAATTCATGGTTTAATAATTTCCTCCTGTTAATCATATTCTGTGAGTTGAGGTTTTATTAATTTTTTAAATGTTCCTTCATTTGTTTTTGTTCTGAGTTTCGTCTTATGCACATTTGCCCATTGAAATATCTTTGGACGCAAGCTCTTGATGTAATTGGATATGCCATAATTCATGATAACATTCATGTTATAGTGAATTGTTCACTTATTTCTGGAAACTATAGCATATTTATATGACATGAAGGGATTATATATCTATATTTGCTAGATGAGATTAAAAATGCAACATTCAAATCTGGGTTTGCATATTTGGATGTGTACAAACAGATCTAGATTTTTAACTGATCTAATTTAATCTATTACTATTGTATCTGAATGACTTGACACTGGGCTCTGGGATGTGAACCACATTAAGTCATGTGGACATGTGTCCTCAAAACCTATTGTTCTCCTTCCATTTTCCTGTTGGTAAGTGATTCTGAGCCCTTTTAATTGCATCATGTGGTACTAAGGATCTGTAACGTTGCTTCTGGTTTTATTCACAAGTCTGTAGAACCTGAGATGATATTTTTAAAACCATATATCTGCTTCATGTCTGTGCTGCTATTGCTTGCAAAATTGTGTAGTTATTTTTATTATCTGGAGAAAAAAGTCATTCACCTAGGGCAACATTTTGAAAAGTGACTATGTGATTTAGGAACCTAAGTCCAATTTCCAAAAGCAACTCAAGCACTTAGAGGGCCTGTGATGGAGTGTATAAACCCCACACTGGGAAACCAGGGGTTAAGGGCTCATTCTGGGTCTAGCCAGCATTGACCCCACACACCTGCAACAAATGCTCATTCAGGTGGAGCACCTAAAAGAGAGAGGAGCTGCTCATTGGGGCAGCAGAGCTGGAAGAAGACAGACCTGCAGCCCACAGCTCCAGTAGCGCACAGCAAAATAGCAGCAGGCCTTGTCTCTGGCATAGCTACCTTGAAAAGAGAGAAGGGAGGCCCTACCCCTGGAATACCCAGAAAGGAGAATAACATCCCTCACCCTTACCTATCGGTGAGGCCTGGAAACTGGGGGGTCCCCCCACACAATCAGCCTGCCAGTCACCGACTGCAGTGTGACCACTAGGCCACATGTCCCCTCCAAGATTCCAATGATTTTTAAAAATAAGCTTTGTCTTTTCTACATTGAAAATGAGGTTGCAAATTAAATCATTGAGGTTATCACCAGGGGCAAATTCAGCCCTTTCTCATGTAGATAAGGTATCTCTGCACCTCTCATGACCTAAATTGTCTCACAACTGAACAGACATTGTAATAGTTGGTTTGGAAAAATACTGTACAAATGTTTCACAGGATAAGAAGGATAACCAGAAGGCACTTCAAATTCAGGCTAAGATAAAATATGAAAAAAACCAAGTACAAGTAACATAGCCCGGACCCTTAATTAATTTAGTATGCGGGCAGCAACGCTGAACATTTAAATGCTTTGTTCTTGCTCCCAGGCACAGACCTCTGTCCGGCCCAGTCCTGGGAATTATAGTGAGGAGGGTTTCTCATTGTTTTTGTTTCAAAACAGTACTAGGAATGAGCTCAAAATAAATAGCATGCAACTTAAATCTTTGCCGAGACTTGATCTGAACCTTTCTTCAGGTTCAAACAAGCTAAGATAAGGTTTATAAGTCTTTTTGCCATTTTTATATCTCTAGACCTGAGTAGAGGCAGGAAATACATCCCCCCTCTTCAATTTTATAATCCCTGATTCACTACTTCCCTTTCCAGGCCATCAAGAAGGTGGCAATGAATATCATCTTCCTCACCTCTAGCTTTGTCCTGATCCTTTACAAATCCCTCCAGTGGCTTCTGCATCAAGCTTCTCATTCTTCTTGTCAAAGTTCTGCACAACTGTTCCCAGCCAATACCTCTGTTCTTGTTTCTGATTGTGACCATCTTTGCTATTCTGATGCTTCAAGCCACATCATTTCATTCCTTTCTTCTCTCTTGTTCATCTCCATGGTTTCTTCCGTGCTATTCCGTATGTCTACAACTGGTCTAGTGGATTGATCACTGGACTGGACTCAGAAGACCTAAGTCCTTGCTCTGCTACTGTCCTGATATTTGACCCTCGGAAAGTTACTTGATCTCTCCATGCCTCTGTTTCCTCTCACAACCTTTTCTGTTTAGATTTACTTATTTATTGAGAGAGTAAACTCTTAGGGGCAAGTTTGTCTCTTAACAAGTGCATGAATAGTGCCTACCACAATGGGGCCCCAATTTCACTTGGGCAATCTGGATGGTATCTGCGTGAAGGAACATGGCCTTTCTATAAGACTGACAGGGAGGAACCCCTGCCGACCTGCTGGTGGGCAGAGCCAGGATACCCATGCCTGCCCCGCCAGAAGCAGAGTGGAGAAGGACAGGAAGTATAAAAAGTAGGCCCAGAGCTCAGTTGGGCTGGAGTTGCCAGAGGACACAGATACCTCCTGCCCACTGCTGGGGCTGGAGACCAAAGAGTTCCAAGTGCAGTGCCTTGGAGCTGCCTAAGCTGTTTGCCACCATGGATGCTGAGGAACTACTGGGACTGCTGTTAGCCATGTACACAGGGGAGGCAGAGGATGACCCCAAGACACAGGTACACAGTGGGGGTTGTTTAGGAAGTAGCCCAGGGAAACCAGATAATAGCTTTTTGTGTTGTGGCCTGAACCCAGGTCAGTGTGTTTTGGCTAGATCCCTGCTGACCCAGTGGCGGAACCATCTGCCACTGTTAGGGTCCAGGGCTGGGACCTGGTGGAGTAGGGTGGGCCTGGCTCCCCCTACCCTCTGCCACCCCACCCCTGGGGCAGCAGCATCCCCACTTTAGGCCAGGAGGTGTTTGTCTGCAATCTGTCTGAGCTAGGACATCAGGCAAAAGACTATTTGGTACTCTGCCCTGCCTGAGGGCTTGAGCCCCTAGAATGTTTATGCCTTGCCCTGCCTGGAGCCAAGGCTCCACACTACAGACTGCTTGGCCCTGCCTAGAAAGTCAGGGCCTCAGAGACTGCTAATTCCCCAGAAACTGTTACCTTGACAGGGGCACAAGTGAGAGGGGGCATGAGACTGAGACTGAGACTGTTGGAGAGGGATGATCATAACCTCCTACAGTACTGACATACAAATAAAAATAATAATAATCCCACCTCCTGCTATGCCTTTTCCACCCCAGGCCATGAAGCGTGATACCCTCTCCCCACCCTGATTCATCCTAGTTTTTTCCAATTCAAGTATCTCCTAGAGACTTACTTCTACAGTGACAATAATCAGTGATCAAAACATTTTAAATGTGCAGAGCAAGTCCCTCCCTATGCATCCAGTTTTCTCCAATTCATTGTGTTAGAACCTACACTGTCCAGGACAAGGACTGGATATATTTTGGAACTTGCCAAGTACATTGTAGGCATTTATATAATAAATATTAATATACGACCCAAATGGGCAAGGAATGCCACTATGTTGTAGATTTAGTGCATGAGAAAAACAGAATTATTTCATTCACCTCTTCGATTGATTAACTCTTAATGACATACATTTGGTTCTTTCATTTACAAGATTGTTTGTCTTGAGGCGGTAATATATATGGGTATGTGTATATAATATATATACATCCATATATATTACCGCCTCAAGGCAAAGAGTATTTTATATATAACACAGCAATCTCAGATATAGACTAAGCCTCAAACATTAACAACATAAGTAAATGGATAGATGGAGTGCTCCTTACCGGGAGAAAATAAAATCTTGCTCCAAGGGGCCAAGTTCTGTGGGGAAAAATGTGTTTCTGTCTAAATTTGGCTGGAAACCTCACTTCTTCATTATCGCTCCTGCCTGTGGCCCATTTGTTATATTACTGTGGGTTATACAATGCTGTCAGCTGCAGAGAGCGAGAAGGATTAGGTAAAGGGGCGCTTAGATCACAGTTTTTCCTTGTGGCCAATTTTAGTGCCAGAAAAACATAACTGACATAATCGTTTTTGTTTTCTTTCTTTAAGGTAGGAAGGGGGATTTTTACATGTGCTGGTTCCTGCATCTTCTCCCTACAGTAGATCACCTTTAATTCCAATAGAGCTGTGAAACTGCCAGCAACAACAATCTGAAAATTTCAGACTAGGGGGACTGCATTAAAAAAGAGAAAGAAAAAGAAAAGACAAAAAGAAACTTCTTGTCTGTTTAGACAAATAATTCACCTATTGTCACTGGTGCAGAGACAATCCAATTGCAGAGTTAAGGCTTTACAGTTATATAGACTCTCTAATCTATGGAAGTCAAAGCACTTCACAAACATTACGGAGTTTCAGCCTCAGAACACCTTTGTGCAGCAGTTATTGTTACCCCAAATTTACAGCTGGGGAAACTTGGACACTGTGAGGTTAACTTAGAACACTCAAAGCTCTCAGTCTCCTGCTTTATCTTTGCTTTCATTTCTTTCATCCTCTATTTCCTTTCATTGTTTTCTCCTAGGCCATTTGGACGATAAGTTACATTTAAATCCTATGGGATCCTGAAGAACGGTACATACTCTATGGAACAAATTCTGGTCATCTTTTTCACACAAGTAACTCCACTGAATAATACCACCTGTATCTCCAATCCTGCTCCGGTTGAAGTGAATAGGATATTTGTCATTGACTTCAGTGGGTGCAGATAATAAGGATTTGGCCCCATTTAAAAAGTGGCTCTACCTTCCTTCTGCTGATATACTCAGGCAGCTCACAGAAATTTAAAAGTAAACAAAGCATAAAATAAAAGGAAAGAAAAGCCAAATGATGCAGCAGCAATAGAAAAACTGGGAAGGATCCTATAGTATATGACACTCAAAACCATTCTGAAAAATAATTGTGTTTTCAGATGTTTTTAAAAATCTATTCTATTTCCGTGACCATTATCTATCTATAGGATATAGCATTTGAACTCTTGTAAAATATATATTAAAAATTCTTAATGATGACTAGTTCAGATATAACCTTCACACTTCCCAAAAACTGATTTTTTTTTATCTTCAGAAACATTGGGTTAACTTCTCCACAGCCCCGTTTTTTTCTCACTTGTCAGGACTACAGGTGACTAAGTGGAGATGCTGAAATACGTTAAGATAGCACAGTCAATGAGAATTTTTCCATTGACTTCAATGTAGCAGGATTTCAACCCACAGACTGGACATCTCTAACAACAATAACAACAAGCTTTTTTGTTGTTTCAAGACTTCCTGTCCAGTTTTGCAAACATACTGGGTTTAACTTTTTTTTTGAATGGCCCTTGATCTTTCCCTACACATAATTGTGTTGTACATTATAGATGTTCCAGATGGAGCTGGGGGAGCTGGGTGGAGGAATTCAGAGCCTGAGCTCCAGCCTGAGCTGCTAGGTCAAAACAGCTGTTTTCAGCACACTGGTGCAAGCTGCGCTACCATGAGTCTGCAGACCTAGCCTGGGAGGCTCACTCTTAGATGTAGGGTAGACATACCCATTGAAAACTGTATCTGGTCCAGTATGTTCAGGTAAGATGTGGATTGGCATTTGCCTTTTGGGTGTTCCTCCAGACCTTTATATGCTCACACAACATGCATGAGGGCTGTTGTACTTGTGAGCTGAAAAGTGTTTTATTGAACCCATTGTTTTAGGCCAGTCCGCTTTAAGGAAAAGCTATAAAAATAATTAGATTTCCTGGTCACGAGGCTTGTTTCCTAATCTATTGTTTATAGCCAACCAGGAAACCAGTGGAATTAGTCACTGGAAAGGCTATCAGGTAATTGTGTCAGCTTTATCACTTCCTGAGCTAATGCTTGTAGGAAGTGGATGTAAAAACAATGCAATTTTCAGTGAAGGTCCAATTACCATGTAAAATATAGAAAACCAATAAGAGTTTAACATTTGACTGTAACCTCAATATAATTTAGCTAACTGGAAATCAACCACAATAAGGGCCAATGTCAGTCAAATGTATTGACCTATATCATATAGATTTTTTTGTTTAGTACATTACCAGAGATATGTCCAGAAGCAATCACCGTTAAGTCCCAACTTGGAAAGTATTTTTGTTTTCCCAATTACATATTTTAACATACCAGCAAGCTTTTGGAACTTGAACTTTATAAGACTGAAAGAAAATATGGACCTCTACCAAAAACCTGGTTTCAAGCACCATGCAGACATTGATAGATATCAGAATTTGCAAATAGACCCTATCTTTTCAATGAACAAATCAAAACTTTGCACCTGATCGTCTCCAAACTTTGAGGTTTCTGAAACCTAGATCTAGGTGTGAATTTCACAGTATGGGCATGAAAGGAAGGGAGTAATTACAAAGCTATCTGAGGGTGCCTCTGGAAATCACATTGGGCAATAGCCATATAGAATGAGAACTGTTACCTTTCTATCTTTTCCAGGTGATAATTCTGCACATCGGTATCTGATTCAGGCTGGGGACTGAGGCTTAGTATGCAGAGTAGAAGTAAACTATTGAATGAGAAACAGATGTGCAGTGTAGAAACTCCCACTGATAGAATAATAGGTCTCTCTGTCTCAATCTCTCTCTCTCTGTCTCTATGTTTATACATTAAGAGGTTAATGGTTGCTACTGACAAGGAACTAGACAGTTGTTTTTGAAGCAGTTCCCTGAGAAAAGAGTGGCAGCAATCCATTTTGGCACAGTATCTGTGCAACAAGAAGTTTACACTCACTCAGTCAATAAAACAGAAATATATATAGTGTAAAGTGTATTGCATGCATTTATCTATTCTTTATATAAATATAGAGAGAGATGTTACACTCACAAAACTATGTTACAAGTATATCAAGGTTGCAAAGTTGAGCACTCAAAAGTTGGGAAATGCCAGAATAAAGGTTGCCTTCCAATTTGTTTTCCTTTTACGGAAAAATTTCACTCCAATAAATAAAGTTCCAATCATTTGTAGAGCTGTTCAGAAAATGGAAAACATTTTTCACAAACAATTTTCAACAATTTGTTTTCATTTTTCATCACAGTTTTGTTTCTACAGTCTACAGGCATTTTCTTACCAGCTTTACGGCACAGTTACTCATTTAGAACTTCACAGTGGAAAATGGCATAGAACAAATTCTTCTGTTCCAAAAACACAGACTTTACACCACTTGAGCTAAGAGAGAATCACTCCTAGACATTATCAATATAAGATGTTTGACACACAGGTGGGCAGCAAGGCAGTATGGTACACAACCACATTAGCCAGTATATTATAATATATTAAAAAAGGCACAACAGGATGAAATGCTCTGTATGTTTTCTCATCTTGAAGATAACTCATATATAATGCATGACTCAGCCATCTCTCTTTAGATCTGATACCAACTGCTTTGTCTAATTGCCTATATCAGTGGTTCCCAGCCTGTGGCCCAGGGGCCAAAAATGGCTGGTGGGGTTTCAAAGTGTCCTGCGGCTCCCCTCCCGCTGGCTGACGAAGGGAGCCACTGCCTAAGGACCCAGGAGGAGGGCATTTCCCGTGAGGACCAATGCAGGCTTCTTGCTGCAGCAAAGGGGATGGGAGATCAGTACTCCCCTCCCCTGGAGTCAGCAGAGAGCAAAGCACTCTGTCTGGGGTCCCTGCTGGAGCCAGAGGGAGGGGAGCACTGATCTTCCATTCCCCTGACTGCAGAAGGGAGCTACTGCTGAGCAACCCAGGTAGAGCACACAGGGCTACAGAACACATGCAGTTTCCCTGCTGTAGCCAGGGAGACCGGAGATCAGTGAGGAGGCAGCTGCCTCATTGAACTCCTTCTGTCTGACTGCAGGTGGGAGGGACTGCTGGTGTAGGCTGGTGGCCCTTCAGGATTGTAAAAAATTGTATCTGTGGCCCTTGAGCCAAAAAGGTTGGGAACCACAGGCCTATATCCTTGAATGAGAGTGTAATTTGTGCACAAACCCACCGGTTAAGGAAGAATGGGATTGTTACATGTTCTTTCATTTTTTGACAGAAAACCAGAGCACATGGCGAAATCAGGAATCACACTTTGTTCCCATCTTGTACATCATTCAGACAACACACACTGCCCTCTGGGAAGCAATCAGCACTAAAGGAATATCCACAGTCCTGTTTTTAGAAGTTAAAAGCAAAGTTTTTATCCAACATGACACAGATTTTTTAAATCTTGCCACAAGTGTGTGTTACAGAACCAAGCTGGACTCCTGGTACCAGGACAGTCTCAGACTTGTCCTGATTCCAAAATTTTAGCTCACTGCTTGTTCATAAAGGTTCATAAATGGCTGCCCTGTAATCCAGTATTAAAAGTAATTTTTATTTAGTATTAATAATCATGCTAGGGAAACCACAATCCAAACTCAAACTGGTTTAGTTAGGTAATTCTCTGCATAGGACTTATGTATAACTAGAATTGCATCTTTTAAAGGAGGTTTGCATCAGTGTAGCTCACCCCTCAATGTAAATTAACAACAAAGATTATAGTGAACCTGGGCTGATCTATGGTTTTTCATTAAAAACATAACTAATTCATAGTCACTGTTGGAGACAGGATACTGGATTGGCCAGACCACTGATCCAGTGGAGTACCAAAGTTGGGGGGCCCACTGGGGCTTCCTCAAAGGAGCCACCCACTGCTGTCACAAGCGACTAGGGGCTGCCGGGCTTTGACATCCCCATTGACCACACCGACCACAGCTCAGGCCTGCTGGTGGCTGAGGGCTCCTGCTGCAGGGGGAGCAAGTGTTCTCCCAGCCCTCCGACCCCTCACTGGGGCCCCTGCTGTGCACGGGCCAGGGACAGCCAACTAAATGACGGGGCTCTGGGGCAGAGCCCGTGACACCCCCCAGGCACCAGGTGGCCTGGGGGCATCTGCCCCATCACTCCTGATCCCCACCGCCCCCGCCGTCCCCACAGCAGGGGAGGAGGGAATGGAGGAGAGCAGGAAATGGTCCCTCAGACAACCCCCAGCAGGGTGCTGCAATTGCTGCCGACAGGGAGAAAGCAAATGCAAGTAATGGCCTCCGGGCACCAGAGACCCATGGTACACCACTGATCTGATCAGGTATGGGTGTTCCTATGTGAGTTTTGATTGAGTTTTGCTTTGAGGCATTAGTTTTATTCATACTTCTGTCTCAAATAAATCTTGATGGGTGTTGATCTCATCTAGATCACAACCAGATAAAACCTTTGTCCAAAGGGGAACATTTAATTTTCACACGACTCTACTAACGATCATTCCATAGCTTTTATATAGAGTTATCTCAAAATGTAGTGCTTAAAATTCTTCATGATCTTGTGTCCCAGGACGCATTTGTGATGTCTAATCAAAGAGGTCAGAAAATGAAGACAGATGGCAATGGGTTAATTTTAACACCACTTCATTAGAGAGCAGCTATGCCCATTTCACAGTTATCTACTGTGTACAGCACCAGCTTGGTTTTAAGTTCTGGTAGTGCCCTTCTGCTATTCCAGGCTTGAGATCCATCTAGAGTTGGTCTTGGGGATATGTAAATAGTGTGGTCCCATCTGACACACTTTTGCCCACCAACTCCACTTGGTGTCTAAAATTCTGAGGCTGGCGGGAGTGTCAACAAGTGAAGTTTTCCTTTTCTAAATAGGAAGAAGAGGGAAGGGAGGAAAATGGCATGATCCACATGGAGATGACAGGGGAGCCCCTGCTCTTGGAGTGGAACTGTATCACCAAAATTACACCCCATTAAATAATTCTTGTATTCCTCTAAAAATAAGAAAGATCATACCTACCAAATCTTCTCATTTTTGACCTGCAATACACTCTCCCATTCTATCCTATTCTTCTATTCCAGGCTTAGACCTCTTGTTAGCATTTAAACATACCGTGCTCTGCCTTATTATTCAGTGGCAGATTCCAGAGTGCACAAATGTGTGCAAGGATGACGTCAGTGCCACTGACCTAAAAGAACATTTAAGCTTAGGCCTAAGGACATAAATGTCATGTGCATTAAGGGCACGTTTACACTGCCGGCAAAATTCAGCGGCAGTCAACGGGAGTTTCACAAGCTACACTGAGTAGCTTGCGTAACTCCTGTTGACTTTGTAACTTCCCTTTAGCACCCCGACTCCACTGTGCTGTGCCAACGGGAAATGCATTCCTGTCGACGCAGCGCTACACTTTTTTTGGAGGTGGTTTTATTAGATTGACTTCCGGATTGATTGAACATGTCTTCACTGCCGCTCAATCAATCTGGATTAATCGATTTGCCGCTGTCAATGTGTACATCAGGGGTGTCAAACTCGCTGATGGTGACGGGCCAAATTCACAGAACCTGTACTTCAAAGGGGCCATGCAAAACCCTCCACCAAAAAATTTGGGCCATCTTCCCCTTTTCGGCGGCACGGCATCAGCCCTTTTCGGCGGCGTGATTTCGCGGTGGATCCTGCTGCCGGACTGACTGCATTGCTGCTTTAAGGGATTTCTAGGAGCAATACCCTCTGTCCAGACTTTAAGACTCTCTTAAAGTGGCAATGCAGAGAAACTTTCAGAGTCAGCACTACTTACTTAAACTGCCCAAACGCGGGCCAGATCAAAAAGGTTTGCGGGCCAGATGCGGCCTGTGGGCCGTATGTTTGACACCCCTGGTGTACATAGCCTACGTCTGCATGTCTGGGACTCTCTCAAGTATCTCAGCGCAAAGCTATTCACTTATTTTGGTAGGATGGCATCTTTAACTTCACCTGTAAAACACAATGCACAGCGATAGAAGAATATGAATAAACAATACATACATATGTCCAGATTATGATCCTATTATTTACAATGAGTAATATCTGACTTCACAAGTAGTCCCACTGAAGTCCCTGCGATTCCTTGTAGAATAAAGTGCCATTCAGCATGGGTAAAGGAAACAGAATTTGGTCGATAATAATTATAATCACTTTCAGGTTGTTTTTAAATGCAGTATTAAATGGTTGTACTGGAACATCACTTTAGAAAATGGTGCAGAATAAAATAGTGTTGCAGATGCATTTATAAAAAGCATAAAGAAAAACAACTGCTTCATCATAAGCTGACAGAAATAATTTCAGTTCAACATTAGAGAACAAAAGCTGAAAGTTGTAGCCATAGGGGTCCAGCCAAAGCAAAGCTGCCACAGACAGTAAAAGTAAGCTCAAATACAATGAAAAGTAATTTTTCATACTTCTGTGAAATTATGGCTGAGTCTTTCATTGCAGAGTATTACTGGATTTAAAGTGCAGAGAAGGTGCACAGAAAACCTTTCAGGCTAATGTTACAGTCCATCTGCTGGTACTCAGAGTTTATTTTGCTGACCGTTTTATTTGTTTAATGCGATTTGCTCAAAATAAGAAACCTAGTATGGTTCAGTCTTAAATGATATGGCACAAAGAAAGTGCATTGCTTTACTGTCCAAATAAAATTATTACTGTGACACCTAGAAGCACTGATACACTTTAAAGGGGAAAGATATTGTGATTAATTTAGTGCTCATGAAAGTTTGTTAGAGTGACAGCACTAGTGAGTGAAATTTTTCATCCTCAGAACAGGGTCAGTTCAGGTAGCAGCAGGACACACTTCCTTCCTATTCTGCCAGTATACCTCCACCCTGAACCTTAGGGAAAAACTCTACATAGGAGAGGGGAGTTCAATCTTCAGCCATTTGCCTCTCCTGGGAACTGCTAGTTGTAGTGGTGTTTCTGTGAAGTGAAAAGCTGTCCAATAGAAACTGGAGTGTGACCACTACCTCACGACTCCTATGATGTACTGAGGGCCTTCAACTCCTGTTGACTTCAGTAGGAGTTGGGGGAACTCACCATCTTACAGGATTGAGCCCCCTCCCACAAAAAAATAACACCAGACACTAAAAATATCCTGAATCACTGACATTCTGGGCTGGATTTACATTAGGGACCTATTTGAGAAAAAATTATTGTGTTCCTCATGCCCAGTCACCAGGGAACTTCTCCTGGGATTTCTAAAACAAGCTCATTATTTAACTCTCATCTGCACTTTATGTGGCTAGCTTTCCATCCCAATGCAGACAGATGACCTTCCTTTCTCCTATTCAAGCAGAGCATTTCCAGCCATCTTGCCAAGCATTTGACACCACAATGGTGTGGATACCCTTCAATTTTAGCCAGAGGAAAATTTGATAACAACAATCGTAATAATACATAACACTTCCATGTGGATTTTCATCCACGGATCTCAGAGCACTCAATAAGCATTAATTAAGCAAGCCACACTACAACCTGGGAGCTAGGGAAGCATTTTTTGTCCTTCATAGAAAGGTGAGGTGACTTGACCAAGGTCACACAAGTCAGTGGCAGAGCTTGGAAGATAAACCAAGAAGGTTTGCTGTTCTAACCATTAGACAAACTGCCTCACTAAATCAGAAAGCCTACATGAAATAAAAAGTAGGAACACCCCAGATTCAAATATGTTGTGATCCTCTAATCCCCTCCCCGTTGCTGCTATGTCTCAAACACATCAGGACCTAAATTTCCCTTGGCCTTGACAGACACTCATTGGGTGATCATAACTTGAAACCTGTGCCCTTGTCGTGTGACTTTTTTTTATGAAGGGCTCAAATCTCCATTAGATCAGTTAGCTAATTGGCCTTGACTGCCTTAACCATGCTCCCCTGTAAAATGAAATAAAATAAACCAAAACCAAAATCTGCTCCTTTCCTTTGGATTGGGGTCTGAAACACTGGTTGTAACTGGGATTGGTCACTTTTTGTTTGAGCATTCCTTTATCACGGAGACAGAGCTACATGTAATGCTATCCATTTCCAAATGGACAGGAATGTTATCAAAATAAACCTGCCCAGCAGCCCCTCTCTGCCTCCCTCCACTCCAAGTGAAATATTAGACTGGTCTGAAAAAGAAGGGGGGGGGAAGCCCTCAATTAGGTAGAGCAAGATTGAGATGGAATTTTATATTTATATGGTATTTTAACTTTGGTGTTGTTATTGAATCCTGCATTCAATTACATTGCATTTGCACTGTTAATGATCCCTTATATAAATATATGGTATCATACCATAAACCAAGTATAAGGTGGTTATCAAGAGGTCACACTGTTTAAGAAAACAGATAAGACGTAGCTTTAGGCCTCTTTGACCTAGCCTTCCGTATACTCCTTTTTGCCTGTTCAGATAGGTTTGATTTCAACTCTTTATTCTCACTGCACATTCTCCCATTCTTTAGTTAACCTTCTAGTACACTTAAAAGTCTCCTTTGACTATAATCTCTAAAAGGCTATAAGGACCATAAAACTAAATACGTCTGAGATTTCCCATTGGAACAGTAGCACCACTGTCCTGAAAAGATGAGCTATATTTTTTCCATGTGCATTTTGTACCACTTTGCTGCAGCACTAGACTGTAGTGGGGTCTAGATCAGTGGTTCTTAACCTTTCCAAACTACTGTACCCCTGAAGCCTGAGTCCCACCCCCACGGGGCTGAGGCATGTAACTTAGTTTCATGGCGCCCCTGTGGCTCCAGGCAATTGCCTTTCTTGCCACCCCCAATACCAGCTCTGCACTTGCGACCCCTCTAAAACCCCAGGTTAAGAAACACTGGTCTAGATGAAAACTGTGAATCTTGTCCAACTTAAAACAATGTGAACTTGACAACTGAAGTGTTAGGAACAATAAGTGTTATGAAGATGAATATTGTACCTTTAAAACGACAGTGGAGTTAGTTTCTTGTCAATCACCCATGGCCCATAAGTCAGAGGTTGATCTTTGGGGTTGAGAGAGAGTAGTCACCATAAGAACAGCTGCTTCTGGAAAAAACTGCTCCTATAATATACAGATATCTTAAAATAGCAATGGCAAGTGTTACAAATTAATTCTGTTTGTTTATTGTAGATGTCTCTTCAAAATTAATAACAGGTTTATTAACTCAGATTGAGAAAAGGAACATAACAGAGATAGTGAGAAGATCCCAGATCATGTTTAGTTCCCAGTTATTCCAAAGCCCTTTATAAACCGTACTAACTGATTGAAAATATATGTATAGGAATAATTTACCACTGAAATGCAGTCACTTCTAGGGTCAAATGTGACAGCTATCTAAACATTAGTGTTGCCATGTGTTGCTAGACAAGAAAATTAAGAATACCATATCCATAAGAAACTTTCAGAGGACTTGTATACAGATAATAATATAGACATTGAATGGTTTCTAAACAGAGCATTTTACCCAGTTTTCCAGAAGTGGACTGTGGCTTTTTTGTTGCCCAACATTCCAATATTTATTAATAAGATATTTTATAAAATATTTTATTATAATAACTCGTATGGAGAAAGTTTTAATGAAAATATATCCCCCAACTAAAAGATCTAGTTGGAGTAATTCTAGTTGGAGTAATCTTCCTGGACCAAATTTATCCCAACTATATTATTATTTCCAACAATATACAGATCTGTTCCTCTGTTTCAAATGATCAGACCTTTACGTGTATTTTTGAGGTCAACTTGTGTTTTGTCATTAACGTCAACAGCACTGGAAGTGAAGTCATCAAGTCATCTAAATACACTAAATTAAAGGGCAGTGTGCTTCAGGCTAATAAAAGATGAGGTTTTTTTGTGCAACATAGAATCAATCTTAGTCATCCACTGCAACAGGAAGTCATCAAGGGTAGATTTTAAAAAAAGAACTGGATCATATTATAATATCTGTGGATACGTTAGCAAAGATAACAAGAGGTAATCAAATCTCATGCTTCAGGGTGTAAAATGATCATAATTAGGGATCAGGAAGGAATTTTCTTATGTAAAGCATTGTACAATTGTCCAGGTGCAAGAGCAGGATCAGGCATTAGTCAGGTTTGGGGCAGGATGCCAATTATGGTCTGTGATATAGGTAGTTTTAGGTTCCTCTTAAAACACAGATGTTTACTTTAATTGCAGGGAACATACAAGAAAATGTTCCAGTGCTTCAGCCAAGCAGATTGCATTGTATCAAGGACTGCAACTGACCACTAAGAAAATATAGATACATTTAAAAATAAATAAAAATAAGAGCAGTGGGATTGTGAGGTGGGTTTTGGTGTCATCATAAACTAAAAAGCTAAAGTGCAGAAACCCCAGAGACATTATGTCCCATAATTCAACTTTATATTTCATCCCACACATGGACCTAGGTTAACATCTGGTAATATTACCAGATTACTAGTAATTTCTGTTTCATAGTGACATCCCACCTCATTTTCAATACTGTTGTGTCATCAGGGAAACAGACACAGTCGACAGGGCTTATGTAGCAAAAGGAACATACTTACTCAGGAAAAACAAGGAAGGAGAGATTTCTTGCTTAGTTCATGACTGCCCAGAAAGAACTGCATGTATTCCCACAAAGCCACAACTAGGCACACACAAAGGGCCAGACATTTTGGATTTAGGCTTCTAAATCACTTACATGCTTTTGCAAATGTTACCCTTTCATTATAACAGCCACTCTCATCATTCAGAGAAGAGCTCCAAGAATGATTAAAGGATGGGAAAACATGGCTAGAAATTGAAGTTTGACAAATTCTGACTCGAAATGAAAAATTTTAATAGTGACTTAATTAACTACTGGAACGACATACCAAGCATTGTGGTGGATTCTCTATCGTTGAAATGTTTTAAATCAATATTGCATTTTTTTCTAAAAGATATGCTCTCATCCAAAAACAGCTGTTGCACTTGTAGCAAATATTAATACATGGAAATCCTATGGCCTGTGTTATGCAGGAGGTCAGACTAGTTGATCACAGTGGTCCTTTCTGGCCTTAAAAATCTATGAAACCCAGCACCATTCTCTCCAAATTTAACAATTTGTCCCTTTCAGTTGTTTTTGACAAAGAGGGAGAGAAAAAGGCAAAAGACTGGGGACAATATGCATCCCTCACATAAGCAGACACGAGCAAGTGCACAACTGAATATTTAGTTGTGCCTTGTATGGCATGGATCTATTACCTGTATGACTTAAAATAGTCATTTTCAGGCAAAATTTGCCCTAAATTGTAGGGGCCAACCACAATTGATATAAATTACCATTGCTTTGTTGCAGTCCCTGACAGGATCCCTTTAAAACTAGAAAAAAGCAGTCTACTGCACAAGGTGGTCCCTTAAACTCCACCCAAAGGAGACAAGTCCCCATGAATGGCCAGATTCTGTAATCCCTATTCATGCTGAATAGCACTTGGCAAGTAGTGCCATTAGTCCCATTGAACAAAGCAGGGTTACTTGCATGAGTTCCTGCTACTTTGAGGAAGGGCTTCTCTATATGGTGGATCAGTGAGCAGCAAGCCAGGGTATCAACATACAGTGTGCTAGTCTGCCACATAATAAGGAAGCCCTCAGAGTTGCAGATTGTGCCGTAACAGAGTGCTTCGCTAGGTAACGTCTCAGTTGCTGTGAAAGCTGCTTTATCAGAGAGGCAGAAGCAGAAAGATAATTGCGGAGACACTTGAAATTAACTACGGTGCATGGTTTTCCCTTCTAACTTGACTCATTGTCTACTGAGGTACAATGAAAAAAAGCTTGCTTTGTTTCAGAGAATCTTAGTTTCTACAGATATGACTGAGCCTCAAAGTTAGGATCTTGGATTCAAACTCCTCCACAATATCAGTATGTGTGTTTTGGGTTGTGTAATTGTGGTGTAGGCCCATATCTCTATTGCAAAGACTGGCATTTTATTGTCCCAGGCATGTACGCTAACCTGGCCTAGTGTTGCAGTAATGATCTAGAAGGGATTGATTTTACAGTTCAAGACCCTGACCCTAACCTATCTACTTCCTACACAAAAGAGGAAGCATTATAACTAAAATGCAAATGAGGCCTGGCTCATTTATTCATTTCCCCTTGTTCACCAACAGATGCTAGCAGAGAGCTCCCTCCCCTGTCCATCTGCAGTTCTCAATGAGATCTGGACTGCTTTTCTCTTTCTTCACAAACAGGTGTCAATAGCAAGGTCCTTAATCTCTAGGGGCTTCTGGCCACAGGACTTAGAGAAACTACCTCTCATCCCCAAAATTAGAGCTGGTCAAAAACCTTTCAGTGAAACAGTTTTCCATCAGTAAATGCCACTTTGTCAAAATCAAAATGTTTTCATGGCAGTGTGCTGATTTCAACAAAATTTTTGACAGAAGAGTTTCAAAACGATTAATAATTGTAATCACGTATTTCATTTCAATGTCCTCATCTTTTTTCATTTCAACTTTTATATTACATTATATATAAAATATTGAATATAAAATTGTATATTTATTTTATATTATATTTTGTTTCAGAACTATTGAAATGAAACCATCTGACTTTATCGAAACAAAACATTTTGATACAAGTCACTTAATGTTTCCAAATCCAACTTTTTCAGAATTTCTATTCCATAAACACTGAAAAATGTTGACTTTTCATCCCAATTCAGGATGAAAACACGTTTTGAAATATCAGAGTTCCCTGTGTTGTGGAAATTTCATTTTTCAACCATCACTGTGCAAAACTATTGCTAATACCACAATACATGACTTTGGGATTGATTCAGAATTTTCTCTCTCTCTTTTTTTAAAAGACAATCTTGTGTTATTACTGCACAATCTGGAACCAAGGGCATCATCTCAGAAAAATTCTGGAGGATGGGAGATAGTGCGGCAAAGTTCTACCAGCAACCCTGCTTCTCCTGCCTGTTGAGGATGTGGCTGCTTGTGAATGGTTAACAGGCCAGTCCCATTCCGTAGAGGGTAGGGAGGTGGAAGCCTGGGTGTGGTGTTGTCTCACCAATGACTGGCCCAGAGCAAGGATCAAGACCTGTCTCACTCCATGCTCAGCTCCAGCCCAGACCATCATGGGTACTCCTATTTGGCTGGCAGGGAGTGGAATGGCACTGACAATAGCCATTAGGCACCTCAGCCATGCCCACCGCACAGCAGCTCCCAAATGCCAGCTAACAAGGAGCTATGAAAAGCCTGGGGGCTGAGACAAACCAAGGTCAGAGGAGGGGGAATAAATTGCCTCCCCTTCCCTCATGCCATAACAACTGACATCCCTGTCTGGAACCTTTAGTATGTGAAGCTCTAGATCAATCGGCTCTGGTTTGCAGAGTTCAAAATATGTTTTGTGTTTGAACTATGCTCTTATGACAAAATTCTTCTTTCTTCCAATACAGGAGCACAGCTTCCATTAAAATCATTGAAAAGCATCTTGATGCATCTCAGGACAGAATTTGGCTCTTATAATTCTACCCTGGAAGATAGTTATGTCTATTAAGCAATACTAAAATAGAAAAGCCAAGAATCCTGCTAGTCAGGATTCATTCTGAAGACCAGATTTTCACCATAAGTCTGTCTTGCCCTAATGAAAGATGTCTGACTTTTGCAGCACCAATGGATGCACCTAGTTCACATAGCCATGGACTCTGCTCTTCCTTCTGTCTTTCTTGACAGAGGACTAGAATTTGATTGTAGTTTAAGTTCCCTGGCATCAATAATCTCCAGCTGGTCAGTTCTTTCCTCAGGCCCTTTGTGCCATGGTTGGGTTGTGGGTGGCCAGACCTACTAGTCAAAACCAGAGTCTGCAATCACAAGACAGGAGCGAGGAGTCCTCTGGGTCAAGATACCATGAGGTCAGAAGCAGGAGACAAATTGGAGATCAGAACCATGAGTCAGGAACCAGTCAGTCCAAGTAAAGATACTAGGAGGTCAGAGTGAGGAGACAAGCTGGAGGTCAGAACCACAAATCAAATGCCAGGTGTCACACCCAGGTCAGGATGCCAGGAATAAGCCAGAGGAGCAGGAGCAAGAAGTGCAAGGCACATAGTCCAGAACAGAGTGGAGCTCAGTTGTTCAGACAACTTCCTGTTCCTGCTGCTGGCTGAAGTAGGGTCAGCAGGTCAATCAGCTGATCTGAGACTCCACCAGTAGGAGGGCAGGATCAGAGCCTCAAATTGGGGCTGGGCTTCATGGGTCTCTCATTAGCAAGTATCAACTGGCTGCCAGATGGAAGGTTGGAGTGTGACTGTTCCTATATACTCTGGAGACCCGTGGGTCTTGAGTCTATAGCCTGTATCCACCAGTGTGTGACAGGTAATGCTTCCAAAAGAGCAGGGAAAGCATCCAGGGCTGTATTTTATGACTGCTTTTGGCTTCATGTTGTGCATCCCTGCCTGACTGGATGTGTTGTAGTAGTACTTCTAGGTAAAAAAGGCAAATGAAAGAAATTGGTTGGAAGGATTCGAAGACATAAGAGATCATTATTTCCTCAGGTGGAATGTGCTTTGCTTTTCTGTCCCTTTGCTAAAAGTTGCTTCACTGTACTCTGGATCTTTTCAGAGGAGTCTTTAAATGATTTCATAAGCATGTCATAGAGAGTTATAATTATCATTTGTGATTAATCCTACCCACGCCAGAAAATCGTGTAAGCTTCTTTACTAAAGGATATGTTTTACGTTTCTGTACCATATGTATAATGTAAGTGTTATGGTTGGGGGTGGTAAGGGCAGATGGGAAAAGAGAAATGTAGGCTAGAAGTGTTCTTCTGCTAGGTGAACACTGCGGTGGAGGGACTGCATGGGAAGAATAAGCCCTGCTTCTCTTCTTTGACATGATCCTGAGAGGTGCTGAGCACCTGCAGATCTAGTTCTCAGCCCTGACTGAGTCTGATTTGTGTTGCCTTAGCAGTGCAACCGCCTGATTCTAAAGTGCTCCTTTAACCATCTTCACCCTTGCCAGGAAGAGAATGAGCTTTGCTGTTTGATAAAGAATCACCTCCAGATTGCTATCTGAAGCTTCAAGGAGGACATTTAACCTGTGGCTTTGAAGTATGAAACTCTCTTTGGGCCTCCTAAAAGCCTTATCTTACCCAATATTTTTTTTGGGGGGGATACTGCTTCCGTTTCCCATTCCTGTGAGTCCAGAAGCTCCAATACTCAAATGAAGCTGCATGTGTTTAAATAAACTCTTAAAAATACTCTGTGTCCTGCTTTTGAATAGTGAAAACCATTTTTACTACGGGGGACAATTTAACAGCAAAACCAGTTTGTGGCTACAAAAATAACAGGCAGGAAGTTCTCATATATTCTAAGTAATCATTTATTTAAATTATTGTTAGATGAATTTGTCACATCCAAAAACATAGTGCACCAATGATTAAAGATACACTATGATTTGTTATCCTGTATTACAGTGAACTCCAGTTTATATCCTCTAAAAGTCATTATCAATTTATCAGTTTGCATTGCTATAATCCTTAATAGAAATCACTTCATAGGGTAATTTTGAAATGGAACTAAAATTAAAACAGTGACAAAACTATGCTAAAACAAGACAACACTATAGAAATACAAATTCCCACCTTTATTTTTTTCCCCTTTAATAAAAATTACAAATAAATCCTACATTATAATGCCTTTAATAATTATGTCAATACTTCAGCCTATTAACATTTAAGTAATCTAGTTTTTAAAAAACGCTGATGAATTAAACACATTGTAACTAATTGCTGTCTCAGTTCCTCTGGGGTAATTCTAGGGAAATCAAAGAAGTTACTCTTAATTCATACTAGTGTAATGGAGATCGCAGCTTGGGTTCAGATTTTCAAAACGGTCCAAATTAGGTGTCAATTCCCCTAGACTGTTTTCAACATTTCAGCTTTGACCATCTGCTACTGAACGTAACAGTGGTACCTAGGAAGGATGCAGTTGGTAGAAAATACCCCCTATACTGCTGAGTATGTCAGGTGCTGTAATTATCATGACCATCATCTTGGCCAGTACACCAGAGATTTAATGGGTTACTTCCAGAGCTGCTACAGCTTGAGTTAACAGTCAAGGCTCTCTAGCTGGGGCTGTATGGATCAGAAACAGAGGGGAACCTGCAACATATGTTCCTGACTGAGTTAAATACACAACGGTAAAATGCACCTCTCAAGCTACTGAATACTACACCTATGCCCAAGCAGAATGCATATGGAGTGGACATTTCAGGTACACCTTGGTTGGACATACCTACTTTACCAGGTCAGAGTTTCATTTCAATGGACACAATTTTTATATCACAGATTTCATGAGAGAAATATTAAATTTTGTAAAAAGGTGATGGTATGGTGTGATAGGACAGCCTAGTTTGGCGATTGACTGATCTTTGACTACTGGTGGTAGATATGCCAATGGCCTCTGAAGGGATATTAGATGTGGTGGGTTCTGAGTTATTACAGACAATTCTTTTGTGGTGTCTGGCTGGTGAGTCTTGCCCACATGCTCAGGGGTTAACTAATTGCCATATTTGGAGTCGAGAAGGAATTTTCCCCCAAGGCAGATTGGCAAAGGCTCTGTTTTTTTGTTTTTTGTTTTTTTGTTTTTTCCTTTCTCTGTAGCATGGGGCACGGTTCACTTGCTGGTGGATTCTCTGTACCTTAAAGTCTTTAAACCATGAATTGAGGACTTTAATAACTCAGTCATAGGTAGGGGTCTATTACAGGTGGGGTGGGTGAGGTTCTGTGGCCTGCATTGTGCAAGAGGTCAGACTAGATGATCATATTGGTCCCTTCTGACCTTAGATTCTATGACTCTATGAAACACTTTCACTGCAGAGATTCCATATATTTCTCTTGTACAACAAAGGTTTGAAAAGAGACCAGTTCAGCCAAATAAAGATGTAGAACCAAAAGTCATGCAATAAAAGTATTAGCTGGTTAAACAGAACACAGTAATGGCTAACTTACACCTCTTTTTCTTGTTCATATGCTGGAGCTCCTGAACTGGACACCAGGTGTAATGATTTTACAGCCTAACATATTATGTTCTCTTTAAAATATGCTTATAAATCTATACCCAAGCAACTAGCCTGAGTTATGGTTATTATTATTATTATGGTTATTATTTCTGTGTCTGCACCCTCAATTTTAGAGCCCATTCCTCAGCTTCTGTAAATCAAACTCTATTCTCTTCATTGGAGCTACATTGATTTACATCAGGTAAAGTTCAGGACCTAAGCATGCCAGCTTCTATAGAAAACATAGTCCCAGCCCCAAATACTTCACAATCTATGAAGACAAAAAAATATAGGAAGGGTTGAGGGAAAGAGATACTATTATGATCAGAGTGATGAGGGTGATGGTTGGTGCATGTTTTGTTCTCTCCATGGCCTTTGTGTTTTTTGTGCAGAGGAAGGCTACTAGGATGATCAGACGAATGGAAAACCTACCTTATGAGAGGAGACTCAAAGCGTTTGGCTTGTGTAGCCTAACCAAAAAGAGGCTGCAGGGAGATATGGTTGCTTTCTATAAATACATCAGAAGAATAAATACCAGGGAGGGAGAGGAGTTAAAGTTAAATGTCAATGTTTACACACGAACAAATGGATATAAACTGGCCTTCAACAAGCTTAGGTTTTAAATTAGACATAGCTTTCTAACCCTCAAAGGAGTGAAGTTCTGGAACAGTCTTCCAAGGGGAGCAGTGGAGGGTAAAATCAAACTGGCTTCAAGAATGAACTTGCTAAGTTTATGGAGGGGATGGGATACTGAGGATGCTTACAATGGAATGCAGCCAATCTGCGACTACTAGCAGCAAATATCTCCAATGGCTTTGATGAAATACCAGAAGGGGAGGGCTCTACGTTACTACAGAGAATTCTTTTCCAGGTGTATAGCTGGTGTCTCTTGTCTACATGCTCAGAGTCTAACTGATCACCATATTTGGGGTAAGGAAAGAATTTTCCACCGGGGTCAGATTGGCAGAGAGCCTGGGGCTTTTCATCTTTCTTTGCAGCATGGGGCATGGCTCACTTGGTTTAAACTACTGTGAATGGTGGATGCTCTGTAACTTGAAGTCTTTACATCATGATTTGAGGACTACAGTAACTCAGCCAGAATGTATGGGTTTATTATAAGAATGAATGGGTGAGTTTCTGTGTCCTGCAACGTGCAGTCAGTCAGACTAATTGATCATAATGGGCCCTTATGGCCTTAAAGTTTATGAATCTATGGACACAAGTCAGAGCTGTTGAAGTAAATTATGGTTGATACACAAAGGACCCAGAGCCCAGAGTTGGAGTGGGAGAACCATGTGATTTCCACACACACCCACAAACAGGTGACATCTTGAGGCCTGAGACCTACAGAAATCCACTTAAACAGATCAGGAGGGATCAGAGGTACAGCTTGTCTGTTAGCTGTGAGATGAAGAACTCGAGGACAGGAAGGGTAGATTCTTTACCCTTCCCCTTCCTCAACCCAGCCTTGTCCTTCCTTCAGTTGGCCCTTGTGCACTGCTGCACAGGAAGCCTCAAAGATAGTCATTCCTTTACCATACAAGGGGTTTGCACCTCCCTGCATGAACCCTCAACAAAGCTAGCTTCCTGCCCCTAACACAACAGACTGAGATTCAGAGTCCTGGCTGCATTTCATGTCTCAAGAAGCCATAGTTTGCATTACTGTCACAGTTAAGGATCAGCTTGGAGTCATTGTAAACGATCCATGAGAAGACAGAAGCTCAATGCGTCCCCTGAGGTTGTAGAACAGGAGCACCTTGAACCTGTCTTGAGGCAAGGTACCAGGAAATGCAGCGGGTCTGTCTACTGCAGTAAGCCATGGTCCACCTAGCTGCACACACAGCCTTCACCTGTTTACTCCAGGCTTTAAATAGTGTGCATGAGCCATCTGGGACCTCAGTGGTTGAGTCAGCCAGTGAAGTTTGAGCCCACAGGATTTCTAAGTTGTTGTACTCAACAGTGTCAGAACTGTCAAATCGTGGTGTGGACATGGCAGCTGTCTGGGAGCCAGTCTGTGTGGGTTCTAGACTGGCAGATCCTCACACTATGCCCATTCCACTTCCAGTGGTACATATGAGATTGCATGGATGCAAAGTGGATTAACCTGCTAATGCAAAAAGTGAGGAGCAAAAATGCCATCTTCTTGCTCAACATATCTGCTTCCTGTGTGTCTTCTAGTACAACTAACTGTTTAGTACAGAGCCAATGAAGCAACCAAACGAATGCCTTGGATTGTGGTACACATGTCATCAACAAATTAATAATCCCCAGGCCAGCCTCAAGATCTTTATTACAGGAAACAAATTAGAAAAAACAATTTGATTTTGACTAAGCAGTTTGAGTTTGTGTGGTTCACATTAGAAAAATCTTTTGATATGTACCAAAAAACCTCAGCAAACTTGTTAGTAAAGTCAAGGAAAAAACAAACAGAACTTCCCCCAGGGTCATTTTCATGGAACAAGTCTTCTGACTTTGTGTGTACATAAGTTGTGTGTTAGAAAGTGAAAGAGGTTTTTTATTGCCACACCACCAAAAGATAGACAAAAAAATCATACATTTTATGGCCAAATGCAACATGACTTTGAAAAGTATTTTTATGAAAAGTAATAGAAGTTAAAGAATCTAACTAACCATCAACTGTAATCAGTATATAAATATAATTTACATATGTAATGTATATACTTACATTCCCCTTTTTCGATTACCCCATTTTCTCTCTGAGATTCCCATTGGCTAAGGTGATCAACCTGAGAGATCCCACTGAACTCAGTCGACAAGCTGAATATGACCTCAGCAGCTGTTTCTGCTTTTAAGGTCACTGAGAAACTTAAACTGTTTTCCTTTCCCTCCCTCTTTAGGATTAAATAGCAGTATGGTCAAAAATAACTGACTAGCATATAAATCTCAAGAGCGATTCTAACAACAATAAATATCCAATGCAGAGATATAAGGTGCAGAAAAAGATCCCTTTGGGGTCATCACAACAATTACAGGATGTTCTTCTGATACAAATTGGTCCAGATCTTGACCACTGATATTGTGCTGTAAAGCAAAGGACATGAAAGGGAATAAGAAGGGTTTCTACAGGTATATTACCAACAAGAGGAAAATTAGGGAAAGAGTGGGCCACTTACAGAATGGGGGAGGCAACCTAGTAACAGAAGAGAAAGCTGAGGTACTCAATGCCTTTTTAGCCCCTATCTTCACAGACAAGGTCAGCTCCCAGACTATTGCACTGGGTGGCATAGAATGGGGAGGAGGTGACCATCCCTCAGTGCTGAAGGAACAGGTTCAGGACTATTTAGAAAGATTTGCCATACACAAGTCTATGGGGCCAGATGCAATGCATCCAAGGGTGCTGAGGGAGTTGGCTGATGTGAGTTCAGAGCCATTGGCTATTATCTTTGAAAGCTCATGGCAATTGGGGGAGGTCCCTGATGACTGGAAAAAAACAAATATAGTGCCCATCTTCAAGAAAAGGTGGAAAGAGTATCCAGGGAACTACAGACCGGTCAGCCTCACCTCAATCCCTGGAAAAATCATGGAGCAGGTCCTCAAGGAATCCATTTTAAGGCACTTGGAAGAGAGGAAGGTGATCAGGAACAGTCAACATGAATTCACCAAGGGCAAGTCATGCCTGACCAATCTGATTGCTTTCTATGAAGATGTGACTGGCTCTGTGGATGTGGGGAAGCGGTGGACGTGATATACCTTGACTTTAGCAAAGCTTTTGATAGTTTCCCACAGTAATCTCATCAGCAAGTTAAAGAAGTATAGGTTGGATGAATGAACTATAAAATGGATAGAGAAATGGCTAGATTATCAGGCTCAACAGGTAGTGATCAATGGCTCGATGTCTAGTTGACAGCTGGTCACAAGCGGAGTGCTCCAGGGGTCGGTCCTGGGGCTGGTTTTGTTCAACATCTTCATTAATTATCTAGAGGATGGGGTAGATTGTACCCTCAGCAAGTTTGCAGATGACGCTAAACTAGGGGGAGTGGTAGATACCCTGGAAGGTAGGGATAGGATACAGAGTGACCTAGACAAATTGGAGGATTGGGCCAAAAGAAATTTGATGAGGTTCAACAAGGACAAGTGCAGAGTCCTCCACCTAGGACAGAAGAATCCCATGCACAGCTACAGACTGGGGACCGACTAGCTAGGCAGCAGTTCTGCAGAAAAGGACCTGGGGGTTACAGTGGATAAGAAGCTGGATATGAGTCAGCAGTGTGCCCTGGTTGCCAAGAAAGCTAATAGCATATTGGGCTGCATTAGTAGGAGCATTGCCAGCAGATCGCGGGAAGTGATTATTCCCCTCTATTCAGCTTTGGTAAGGCCGCATTTGGAGTATTGTGTCCAGTTTTGGGCCCCCCACTACAAAAAGGACGTGGACAAGTTGGAGAGAGTCCAGCGGAGGGCAACAAAAATGATTAGGGGGCTGGAGCACATAACTCATGAGGAGAGGCTGAGGGAACTGGGCTTAATTAGCCTGCAAAAGTTTGATAGCAGCCTTTAACTACCTGAAAGGGGGTTCCAGGGAGGATGGAGCTAGACTGTTCTCAGTGGTGACAGATGACAGAACAAGGAGCAATGGTCTCAAGTTGCAGTGGGGAAGGTCTACATTGGACATTAGGAAAAGGTTTTTCACTAGCAGGGTGGTGAAGCACTGGAATGGGTTACCTTGGGAGGTGGTGGAATCTCCATCTTTAGAGGTTTTTAAGCTGAGGCTTGACAAAGCCCTGGCTGGGATGATATAGCTGAGGTTAGTCCTGCTTTGAGCAGGGGGTTGGACTAGATGACCTCCTGAGGTCCCTTCGAACTCTAATATTCTATGATTCTATGAAAGTTACAAATAAATTTGCCACCATATTTTTATCAGAGTCTGTATCTTCTAAGGTTAGATGAACCAGTTAGAATGAAAAAATTGATCAAAATCTATGAATTAACCTCATACCAACTATGTAGAGGAGCTTCCCAGCAAGGGAAGAAATGGAAGCTTGGGAACTTTATTCTACTGGGGACAAAACACTAGTAAAATGTATTGTAGAAAACAATCCTGTATTGGCAGAGCACTGGATTGGATGATCATCTTAGCATTTTCCATTTCTGTTGTCAATGTTTAATACTGGGGTGTGCAGTATGAGACTCTTGAGGTTCTAAATTGTGGCCCTCAAGGGTAACTGTGTTAAGAAAAAAACTTGTATTTGATTATGAATTGAAAATATGTTCCTGAACTTTACACTGAAGTGCTTGACTCAGCCCCTTTACCATCAAGAGAAGGTCGGAGGTACTACCTCCTCTGTTCCTTGCCAGCATCTCCCTCACAGTTCCATGAGCATCTCTGGTGTGTGTTGAGAGTGCTCAGAACAGCTGCTGTCTCTGTCCTGTTGCTGTTGCTCAGCAGCACTCCCACCAGCCACCTGCTGGATTGCAGAGACGGGAAGAGAGTAGCTCTGGCAGCTCCATGGCCTGCTTCCTTGCACATTCTGGACTCCACAAGAGAAGCAGGATAAGAGCTTGATTGTTTTGATACTTTTTTTGGCTGAGAATAGCAAAGAATGGCTCCTTTCACTCACAGCCATCCAGGGCAGCCAAGAAAGAGAGGAGAAGCTGAGAACTAAACTTGCTATGGCTCCCTGATTCTCTGTCCCAACACAGGTTAGAGCAATCTGTGTACTGTTCTAACTTGTACCAGCTAGGAAGGTTCTCAAGAGATCCTACATCAGTTGGGCATAGCTGGAGTGCAACGTGCACAAACTCTTCTCCCTCCTTTCAACATGCTTCCTGAGCCAAGGGCTGTGGGGAGGTATGTGTGGGAGATACATATGCTGAAACTAAGGATTTCTGCACACTAGGGGAATCCCCAGTAGAGGACTTGCATGTGGTTTCTGTTCCCTTTCACCATCTGCATGGTACAAATGAAGTGGGTCAGGTCAGAGAATCAAGTACTGATTGTGGGTCTTGATAGTTTTGAAATACTATGTTTGTCCCTAGGGGCAAAATATATGTGGGATAGTGTAAATTGGTTCAGATAGAATTGACCAATCCCTTCCCAAACCTTCCCCCTTTTCTACAACTAAACTCCAACTGAACATTTTCTAAATATTTGGATCTTTTCTTTGCCTCCCTATTCTCCTGCTGGGACTGGAAGTGCCAGAAATCAATCTCTCTCTCTCTCTCTCTCTCTCTCTCACACACACACACACACACACACACAAATTGCCAGCTTTGTCAGTTTTGAAGACTCAACATTCATCTTTCACAAGGGGCTGGATCTGCTAGATTTTGAAGCTGATTGGACCAGGCAGGACAGCCCAAAGAAGCTGTAGCAAGGCTAAGAAACTGGCCCAAGAAATATAGATTGCCCAGAAGCATCCAAAATGTCCCGTGTTATATCAGCCCCCATTGGCAAAGGGATACCATTCACTGACACAGGGCTGTGCAGTGCAGCTGTGCAAAACTTCAAAAGTAAATTGAACAACAGCAAAATCAGAGAGTTACCCTTATTGTTTCGGAATCATAAATGTGGTCTGATTTAGCAAATAGCCCATGAGAATAGGCTACATTTTGAGTAAAAATTAATCTTTTTTTTTTTAAGACAAAATGTTGAGATGTTGAAGAAAATGTAAAGAAAGGGGAAATATAAAATATTCCATGGACCATTATTTCTCACACTATTCCTGTGCATTTGTCTTACCTATTTCTTGTTTTATTGTTACATTTTTCTTATAACATATCCTTTTTTCCCTTTCTTTATTAACCGGTGAAACAAATCCTCATTATTATCAAGACAAAGAGTTTGGAAAGATGTTTTATTATATAGGGATTAGAGATTTATATGGCATTTTAATGGAATCTGCAATTACACTAGCTGGATAAAAACTATAAGCATTATGAATCTTCACATTTTAAAATGATCATCACCTGGTAATAGAAGGAAATTTCTCTCTCCATGGAAGGAACAGTATCACACAGTTAGAGGTATAATAAGAATTTTATGCCTTGCGCTGAAACAATATTATTTATTTTTGTGTTCATTCATTCTATTTTGATAGAATTTAAGGACCCCAGTCAGGGATCAGAACCTTATTGTGTTAGGCACTGAACAAACACAATCCACAGAAAGTCCTTGCCCCAGAGAGCTCCCAATCTAAGGTTGAAATTAAATGCAACAGGAGGCTTAAACATCCAGTGATTGCCCAGTGCGAGAGAAAAGATACCTGTCTAAACAGACAATTGGCCTGTTCCAACATGGCAATTCTTAATTCTTATGCCACCTCAGTGAAGGGATAAAGGAAGATAGGGAGGGCAATAATTTAATAATACAGTAATTAGATAGAATTCTTTTCATAGTTGCTCTGAAACTCACCACTGAAATCAATGTAAGAAATCTGTGCCTGACTAGCATTTCATGGTTGTCTATATGCGCCACTCAAAACTTCATGATAGCAACAGAGTAAGAGCTTGGATACTTCTATTATGGCTCCTAATACTGGAGCTAGAGGATAATCTCCATTAAGTCTTATTAGTATAGTATCTATGTTACATCGTTGAGCAGTTCTGATATGACCGAGTGGAAGGCAGGTGCAACATACACACATGTAAATGTGCCTTAAATCCTTCAGATAGATTACTTTGTATACTATTTATTTACTGTACTCAGTTACAATTTTTTCATTCTTTGAGCCAGATCTGCTGTCCCACTAAATCAGTTTGCCAGTGCAGCACAAAGTGACGCTAAAGCTGCCATATAGGAGCAGCTGAGGATTTCCCTCTGATAGAAGCCAGAATGCTCAGTTTTATTACAGCTCCTGTTGGTCCCATCCAGGGCAGGGTGCATACCAGGACAGGACAGGCAGTTCTGGGGGCAGGAGGAGGTGAAGCTAGACCTTGATGTGCTTTCTTGATCTTCTGCCAGTAGATCTGTCTCTGAAGGTATGTCTACACTGCAGTTAGAAACCTGTTACTGGCTTTCAGCTGACTCAGGCTTGCAAAATCAGCTTGCGGGGCTGTTGAATTGCAGTATAGACATTTTGGCTTGGACATCCCAAGCACTGGGACTCTCCACCTCATGGGGTGCTAGACCCCAGGCTCCAGCCTGAGCTCAGAAATGTACACTGCAATTAAGCAGCCCGTTAGCCTGAGCTCTGCAAGCCTGAGTCAGCTGGCCCAGGCCAGCCGCGGGTGTCTAATTGCAGTGTAGATTCACTTGACAGAACTCTTCTAATAGGCATAAGATGGTCTAGCCCAGAAGCTACTGCAATTGCACTGAGGACTAGTTCATTCTTTTATCCCTACTGCCAGGATTGAAGCAGAAAGGTGGTCTTAAGCCAGCTCTACTTCCCCACCCAGCAATAGAATTCAATGCAGATGAAGTCTCTCTCTCCATGTTTATACATCTGTCTGGCTACTTGGTTGTTCAGATAATATGTCCTTCTACTACCTTTCATTTCAGTTTTTTCCATGTCTTTCATTTCAGTCACCTGAAATATAATATCCACCTTTTTATAAAACTATTTTAAAACATGCAAATAAGTACAGTAAGTTGATAGTACGGGAGTTGGGAGATTAGACTATGAAGTTTTTCAAAGGTTACCCACTGTCACATAGCAGAAATTAGACAATGACAACAACAAAAAATCCATAGGTTTATGGCCTTGCTTCTAAATTCTTACTCTCCGATAATTATATGCAATAAGAAAGGAGAGAAGGAAAATAAAAGAGAATTATTGATCCATAAAGTGCAAACAAAAAGGAAACGCATTAGTGGGTATGTGAATTCAATATACAAAAAAAAAAAAAGTTGTTGCCTGGGTCCATTTCCAAGGAACTAGACATATAATTATATAACGTATAATTACTTAGCTTGCAAGTTAGATAGAGGTAGGTCAGTATGTTCCAGTGTTTGCATGAAATAACTAATGAAATAGAGTCTCTCCACTTGTCCCTTGCTTGGGGAAGAATTTTATTAAATAAAATCCAGGGGTATAAAAGTGCATTAATGGGTTGTTTTCTGGTTTCCATGGGACAAATATATTCCACAATCAATTTTGTTTCTTTTCTTAATAAAAATGAATGTAATGCTGATGGAAGATGTCAGAGTGGCAGCCTCAAAGAATGTGAGTCCTTTGTTTCTCCATAGAACAGGTAAGACATTAGAAGTAGCAGTGCAAGATTCCCCAAACTGCCGCCACCAAAATACACCAATTTTGGTCAGGAGGGACTTTCTGTAAGCAAGGAATATAAATATCTCTTCAGTCCTTGGCTTCTCTCCTGAGATGGCCAACAAGGAGTCAAAGGCAAGTGCTGAAGGTACTGCAAACACTAGGTCCATATAGGTCCCAGCATCTGGTGTAGTCCAACAGTACACATGTCTAATAGAAAGGAATTTTTCAGTAAGGCTGAAACAACAACAACAACCTGCAAAGTTATAAGCAAAAGAGTATCCAGTGGGCCAATGGAAGTATACCGACTTACTCCAGCTGAGGATCTGGTTCAATAAATACAGGCTAGTCACACTATATGGGGTTTTCTGAACCAAAACTGTGGTAACTAATTCTTGTTTTCCAGGCAGTTTCAGAAAATAAATCAATGGGGGACATAGCACTTCCATCTGATAAATGATTGATACACACAAGAGTGCTTTCACCCCCAAATCCTTATTTTTATTGAGTCTAAAGCACACATTTAAAATAGCAATAGACTAGAGCTCCCCCAGATACAGTTACCCAAAGTTTAAGGTGGTGTTGAATGGTCAGAAGCAGATTTCTGGTGGTCAGCCTTCATCCCAGCCATTGGGGAGTTGGATGTCAGTCTCCTAGCTCATTGAAATTCTCTCCGAACTTCTCCAAATTACACACTCTAACTAATCTCTTTATAGGTTTCTCCATACAAAGCACATAACTCATAATAACCCCCTAGTGGGCAAACAATTTTCCTAGCATCAGCAAATGATAACTCCTAATTCTACTTATCAGCAAAGCTACTCCCAACAAGAAACTCATAATCATAGACGTCCAGATCAAAGGTCAGCTATCCACACTCCTTTCCATTCTCACGAATCTGTCACATTATCTATCCTTATTAGCAACACTGCAGCTGTGTAGCTGTTTTTTCTGCTTAAGCACAGAATAAATTATTCCTGACTATGTGGTGTTCTTGCTTCCATTTAATGGGGGCTGAGTACATAAAATTGCAATGGTTATGTTAAGTCCAGTTCTTTCATAACAATACCAGATATCACTACCCTAGAAAATAATCCCTTTGCCCTGAAGTACTTGTGATGTCTAAGTGCTCCTACCATTTATTATTAGTAGCTTTTTGTACATGTCTGTTTGACCAGTAAAATAATGTGACAAATAGAGGAGAATAATCACTTCCCTCCATCTGCTGGCAAGGTTCTTAATAATGCAGCACAAGGTTCCGTTAGCCTTCTTGACAACAAGGGCACATTGTTGACTCATATATAGCTTCTTGTCCACTGTAATCCCCATGTCTTTTCTGCAGAACTGCTGCCTAGCTAGTCAGTCCCCAGTCTGTAGTAGTGCATGGGATTCTTCCATGTTAAGTGCAGGACTCTGCACTTCTCCTTGTTGAACCTCATTAGATTTCTTTTGGACCAATCCTCCAGTTCATCTAGGTCACTCTGTATCCTATCCCTGTCCTCCACCGTATCTACCACTCCCCCCAACTTAGTGGCACCTGTAAACTTGCTGAGGGTGCAATCCACTCCATCATCCAGATCATTAATGAAGATGTCGAACAAAAAGGGCCCCAGGATCAACCCCTGGGGCACTTGGCTTGTTACCAGCTGGCAACTAGACATTGAGCTGTTGATCATTACCCATTGAGCCCAACGATATAGCCAGATTTCTATCCACCTCATAGTCCATTAATCTAACCCATTCTTCTTTAACTTGCTGGCAAGAAAACTGTGGGAGACTGTATCAAGAGCTTTTCTAAAGTCAAGAAATCACTTCCACTGCTTTCCCCACATCCACAGAGCCAGTTATCTCATCACAGAAGGCAATCAGGTTGGTCAGGCATGACTTGCCCTTGGTGAATCTGTGCTAAATGTTTCTGATCATCTTCCTCTCTTCCAAGTGCCTCAAAATGAATTCCTTGAGCACCTGGATCCATGATTTTTCTGGGAAGTGAGGAGAGGCTAATTGGTCTGTAGTTCCCCAGATCCTCCTCCTTCCCTTTTTTGAAGATGGGCATTATATTTGCCTTTTTCCAATGATCCTAGACCTCCCCCCAGTTGTGACAGGTTTTCAAAAATAATGGCCAAATGCTCTGAAATCACATCAGCCAGCTCCCTCAGCAGCCTCAGATGCACTGCATCTGACCCCATGGAATTGTACATGTCCAGTTTTTCTGAAAAGTCCTGAACCTATTCTTTCACCACTGAGATCTGTTCACTTCCTCCTCATTCTGTGCTGCCCAGTGCAGTAGTCTGGAAGCTGACATTGTCTGTGAAGACAGAGGCAAAAAAAGCATTGAGTACTTCAGCTTTTTCCACATCATCTGTCACTAGGTTGCCTCTTCTATACAATAAGGGGCCTGCACTTTCCCTGACCTTTTTGCTAACATACCAGTAGAAACCCTTCTTGTTGCCCTTCACTTCCCTTGCTCGCTGCAACTCCAGTTGTTGCATGTTGTTGGACTTGTTTAATCCAGACTTGTTTAATCTTCACTGAACTTTAAAGGAGTTCAAATCAATGCTAGGATTTGGGATGAATCCTTTTTTAAATTAAACTGACCCACTCTTTTTCCCAGAATAAAATTATAGCTGCTTGGTACCTCACACTTGTCCATCTTATCCACTCCTCCCAAATTTCCTTCTTGGCACTTCCCTTAAAGACTTCCCACTTAAAACTGCTTCTGCTCTATCTACGATGTATGTAGATTGCTTCAGCCTTGTCAAATGGCCTCATAAATAGTCTCTGATGGCCGCCAACATGGCTGTTAGTCAGATGACTGAACTCGCCCCTCCTCAGAAAACCTATGGTTTAATTATTAACTCCTTAGTCATTCAGGAATTCTGCATGTGGGGCCAACAAATGAGTGACCAGAGCTGATACATTTAATTATTTCATGGGCAGGAAAAGAGTAAAGTGTGTGAGTAAGCAATGGGGACGGGTTAGAGAACTGACTAAGGTTAAGAATAAGGCAAGAAACAAGCCAAATGCCCTTCTACAAAAACAAAAAAAATGTGGAATCATTTAACAGTGCTATAGTACCTTCCTCAAGCCAACATTTTCTAAATACTAGTCATATAGGAATTCAATTTAGGGCCTGGATGGTGCTTCCAGAATCCAGAAGACGAAAACAAGCTGAGGATATAAATACTTGCACAGGGCTTTGCAAAGCTATAAACTCTCTGTGTGGTGGATATTATTGTAATCAGAACTGGGCATGTCTGAAACTAGTTATAGTCACCTCTGGCTCTCAACAAAATCTACTAAACCTACTTGCTGCACTGACATCCCAGAGCTGGTACATGCCTAAACAGCCCTGTAAGAGAGAGAACAGTTTTTTCAAAGCCTTCAAGAGGCATGTGAGACCTCTATGCCTATTTGCTTCCTTTATTCCAAAATTCTTCTGAAAAAGACAGGAGTGAAGTAACAGAAATGATTAATTTTTGTATCAATTCAACTCCCTGTGAAAACATTTCTAGAGAAACAAATATGAAAGAATGAGAGAAAGTGTCTGTGAGTTATCTGGTTAAAATTCTATCCTTAAAAATAACCCCTAAAAATGTTCTCTTTTTAACTTGTAGTTATACAATGGACTGGAGAAGACAGTATAGTTTACTGAGGACTTGTCTACACTGCACGGCTCTGTCGATGCAAGGTACACAAGTCATGTTACATAAGTAATGCAACTAACGTTGATGTACCTTGCACTGAGTAACTTCATTCTCTTCACTACATTATGTGGATGGGAGATACTCTCCCATCAACACAGCTGACACGTCTTCTTCCAGTGGAGTACCAGAGTCAATGGGAGAAGCAATTGGCAATTGATTGAGCATGACTTCACCAGACCCACTCAATCAATGCCACTGCATTGACGGCTGCATTGCCGACATAGCTGCCCAATGTAGACAAGTCCTGAATCGATATTTTGCAGTTTGGGAAGCACAGTGCAAATAATTTCCATTTTAAAATAAAGAAAAAAAAGAAAAAAACATGCATGGACCATGATAAATCCTAGTGTGTTATACTAAAAAATGCTCCTGTCTTCATCCCCAATCCTTCAATGAGTTCTGTGCAAGTTTGGAGCAGTTGTTGTTGTTATATAGAGCTGTGAGGTATAGCTGTGGAGACAAAGGCCATTGTCTGTTTTCAAAGGCAGGGTCCTGAACTGTAGGGGGACAGATTAGCCAGAGGCAGCCCACAGTTTACACAGTTTCTGTGTCATGTAATGCTTTAATAAAAGTCACATAATTTTTAGCTATAAGCTCTCCTTAAAGTAATGAACAATGCACTTCAGCAGGGTTCTGTGAAGGTTGAAGTGTCTGTCTGTGTGGATGTAGTATCAGCTTCTGAGCCCAGGAAAAGATTTATCTAACTATCTTTCTATCTGTGAAGAGTTTTAGGCAGGTTAGTAGTTACTCAGGTCCTTGAAGGTTAAGGAAAGAACACAACTACTATCATTAATTTATTCTGGGGAAAAATCTTGATGTCTCTTGTGGTTTCAGGGAGAGCTATACCTCTTTTCCCAACCCAACCCCACTCCAGAAAAGAAGGTGTAATTACAGTTTGGTTGTTGTCTCTGCTCACAAAAGGTGCTTCAGAGTGTGGAACAACCTGTCTTTAATCAGTAATATTATGCATTTGTTCATAGTACAGTACCTCTGCAGAGCACTCTAGATGGTCATTCTTTGAGCTCTTCTAATACCTGGTCTAGAAAGAACTGGAGGTGGCTAAAGGGAGAATGATATTTAGTTTCTTATCCATGCAGTGGGGACAAATTGGGGCCATTGAAAAAAAAGTGTTTCCTCTGGGTTTTGCTTGGAAACAGAACTTTCATGGCTAATTATTTCATTTTAAGTGGATGGGGAAAATCTATTTCAATTCAGAACTATTTAAGTTTCTCCTTTTTTATCTTAATTTCCTCCTCCTGACATTTCTACAAGAAATTATCATTTCCATTTCTTCCCTACCTCATCCCACACACACCGCAAAAGAAACAATTATTCAAACATGACTCCAGCTTCAAAGAACTCTTGTTGGCATTCAAAAATTCACAGTCAGTTAGGAAACTGAGCCTAAAATTTCAGAAATATTCCAGTATGCTTTTGACTTTTTCAGCACTGGCTGTTTAAATCATGTTCAAATCCAGGTTAGCCAGGAACTGTCTTTAAGAACTGTGTTCTTACATTTTTATCCTACAACCACAGATAGGATCAAAGGACTATGATTGGCATCTGAAGATTCCCAACTAGCATTATCTAAGAGAGTCAGAATATTTCAAGCCTCTTTCCTCCTGTGTAAAATAATCCTGCAGTTGTCACATGTTTAGTGGGGAACATCTGGATGCATGGATAAAAGTACACAGCTGTCTCGTACAATTTATTAATCCATTTCCCTGCCTATACCGGGGGCCAATTTTTTGTTTTGTTTTTGATTCCCTGCCCCCCCCCCCCCCCCCCCCCCCCACACACACACACACACACACCTCTGACTCATATAACTGTCATTTTTTAAATATTTTAAGATGGTATTCAATTTTTTGCCTGTCCCAATAAATCCACCCTAAATTCCTCATGCTTATAACTGCAGTATCTGTTCAACTACTAGATTTATAGTTCACTGAATAGAAAAATTCCAAATAGAGCTGCTTTAATAAGAAAATCAATAGAGGGATATTTAAAATTAGAGAGAAGTACCAATTTATTCTTTTTCTTTTCTGTTTCTTCACTTGAGTTTTCTTCAATATATTTATGTTTCATCAAAGTTAACAAAGCCAAAGTTAAAGAGTTAAATGCTGTTGTTATTGGATTACAAAACAATAATATTGGGCAGGTCTACACTGCCAGCAAAATTTGGTGGCAGTCGACGGGAGTTACTCAAGCTACGCAGAGTAGCATTGTGACTCACAAAGGAAAAACATCCATTTACGTGACATTTTATTGTTACATATTATTTAACATATTATTTTTAACAACAAATCCCATCAATGGCTATGTACACACTGACACCTCCCAAAAAGTGTAGTGCTGCGTCAACAGGAACACATTTCCCATCGGCGCAGCACAGTGGAGATGGCTCACTAAAGGGAAGTTACAAAGTCGACGGGAGTTATGCAAGCTAGAGTAACTTCCCTTTGGTGCGCCGTCTCTGTGCTTTTTGGAGTTGGTTTTATTAGATAGACTTCCGGATCGATTTATCATGTCTTCACTGCCACTCAGTCAATCCAGATAAATTGATCTGACAGTGGCAAGTTTGCCGCTGTCAGTGTGTACATAGCCATTGATGGGATTTGTTGTTAAAAATAATATGGTAAATAATATGTAACAATAATAATTCACATAAATGGATGTTTTTCCTTTGTAAATCACAAAGTGGATAAATATAAACGTGGAAAATTGAGGAACAGAAATGTAAAGTAATTTGTCAAGAGTTCTATAGCTTGTCAATGGCAGAGCTGGGAGTTAAAGTCAAAAGTGAAATTTGTGCTGTTTCTCTTAGAGATTGTCTAAGGTAGGTCTACACTTAAAATGTTGCACTGCAAATGCGCTGGTTCATTAAAGATGCTCCCTATGCTGACGGGAGAGCTTCTACTGTCAGTGTAGTTAATCCACCTCCATGAGAGGCAGTAGCTGTGTTGATGGGAGAAGCCCTAGCATGGGCATAGTGCTGTCTACACCAGAGATTAGGTCAATTTAACTACATCACCATGGGGTGTGTTTTTTTCACACTCCTGAGCAATGTAGTTATACGGATGCAAGTTCGTAGTATAGTAGCTATAGTATAGAGCTGGCCTAAGAGAAGCTGTACAGCTTCTAAAACATTATAGTTAAAGCAGTACAATCCCCCCTACTGAGGATGCATTTATGTTGACATAGAGATGCTTTGTTCTGGTATAGCTTTTCCCATAACTGAAAGGGAATAAATTACTCAGGAATATGACAAGTTTTATATTGATATGACTTCATCTCCACTAGGGATTGTACCAGCGTAACCATTCCAGTAAAAAAATCATGCTCCTAACTGAAATAGTTATACTGGGACAAACTCTGTTTTTAGACTAGGCCACACCCCCTTGCTACACACCCCATATCTGTTGATAGTCAGTGCTATGGTCATTTCACATTATCCAAGTGAATATATGTAATCAAATCTCATATTTCAGGACATAAACTGACCCAACTGCAGGGATCTGGATGGACTTCTGTTCCCCTACACCATTACTGCCACCCAGTAGCAGCATTGCAATGTACGCTATGTATATAGTGGGACGTGGGGGGGTCATCATGTCCCTCTTATGCATCTGGTGTTGGACAATGCTGGAGGTAGCATGGCAGATTATATGGACCTACATTCTGAGCCATTGTTCCATTTTCCTGAACAGTGATTCCCATTATAAGATCTGGACAAGAAAGTAGGGTTGGGTTGGTGCTGTTTTTGGAAAAAATTTGCTGACTCTCTGAACTACCTTTCCAGTGCCTATGTCTGTGTGTTTTAATGTTTGTATAGTTCTTATAGTTCCTGCCAGTCTATATTAGATGGGCTGCCAATTAATTCCTAACTTTCACTTTATCATTTCATTACATTGCTTTCTTCCAAAACTCCATAAATTCTTATGTCTACACTTGCCAAGTATCTGTGCATGCAGTCCTTTAATTCACAGAGCCATTCCCGTTATTTTCAATAAGCATCTAGGAAAAGTGTCTCATGCCCCGTATTTCACAGACACATTCCTTTGCTTGGGCATATGTTATATTGTAGCAATGGGATCACTGGTTCAGTTAAATTAAGAATTGAACAAAGTCTTGACCATAATTGTAACCCAACAGAATCCAAAATGTAAAATTTGGAAAAATGTAGACAACTTGAAAAAAAAGAAATCTCTGGACATATCTATAAATATTAATATTATTGATATTTATTTGTATTCCATTAGCACCCACATCTCTGCTCAAAATCTAAAGGAGAAAAGAAGCATATCAAGAAATACCACAAGAAAGTATATTCTGATGGTATTTCTTTCATTACTGCAATGAGGCTATATGAGAAATCTCAAGGGAAAATCTGTTCTCAGGAGATTTCCTGCCCATATTTCATTCCATTCCATTCCAGATAAATTTAATTAACATTCAGGTTAACTGAACCACCCTGCTAAATGTTTAGCACTGAGATGAGCCCAACCCAAACCCTACATCTGAACCAACATTGGGAAAGTTCAAATATTCCTCTAAATGTCATACCTAGCCCCATGCTCTGTACCTGGCCAAAATGGAATGAGGATCTGAACACCAGGGAATACAGCTGACTGAAAAACAGGAAATATTTTTTGTGAAAATATCAATTATCCCCCCCTCTTTTACTTTTTGGGCAAAATTCAAAATGTCTATAAAAAATTGCATACAAAATTGAAAAAAAAAATTGACAAGCAGCTCCACATTTTTAATCAGCCAACTTGTTGGCTAGGATGACACTATTCTCAAGGTGGCTTAGTCATTATTTTATGCAAAAGAGTTAAAATCCAAATAAGGATGATCCCTGTTTCACATAGATCTAAAGGAACACAATCTCTTCATGGTTTATTTGGTCATTTTAGATAGGACTAAACTGTGATCAACTGAATTCTAAAACCATTGTTCAGGTCTGTCTTTTAAGAGTAATTGTAAGGAACTTCGAGAGGAAGCTATTTTCAGTGCACGGCAACCTTGTACTGGTCCCACAAAACCCAAGAATAATTCACAGATACACAGATGTAGGACACTCCTGTAACACTGGCTACGCTGACCATTAAAACCATCTTTGTACTTTTGTAGCAAGAAGAGTGTTGAAACATGACTCCGGCTAACCCAGTCTGAATGTAATGCAGACCGAGCTTTAGCTATAAAGGGCCAGATCCTTAGCTGGTGAAAACTGAAGTAAATTGACTTCAGTGAAGTTAATGGAACTACACCAATTTACACACTTAAAGATCTGGCCCATAGTTGTAATATATAATCTCTGTCTTCTGGGAGGACTACACTATATTGGAAGGACAATACCACAATGTCTTCACATGCAGCTCTATTACACAAAACCCAATAAACAGATTTTCAAAATAAACAGGAGAGGGAAAGAGCTGGCATTGATGAGATTTGACATGATTTTAAATGTGATATTTGCCTGTGCTGACCTTCCTCATAAATCACCAGGATAAGCACTTTAAGGAACTGATTGCAGTTTAGAACATTACCCAAAGGAAATGGTACAAATGTTCTGTAAGTAGTTATTGGACAAGCTGAAATAACATGTTACTCAAACCATATAAAAACACTCACACTATAATGTTAAATCAGTATTTTTTTTAGGCAAACAGGTATTCAAATTACCTCATGTATTTTCTTCCCAGTTTGTAAAAATGTACCAAGGCACCCTTTAATCGGTTACTGTAAGGCATTGCAGACACACATTGAGGTAGATCCTCACCTTGTGTAAATGGTGCCATTAATGGAGATGTGACCATTTCAATGAGGTGAGTATCTGCCCTATAGATTTTGCTGGATTCTGGTGGTATATTTTGGCAAATTCTCAGGCTGGCTGATGATTTGCTTGAACAATAACTAAATAATAACAATACTCTGCATTTCTATATTTCCCCTCGTCCAAGGATCCCAATTTGCTGTCAGCTTCCCTACAAAGTGGGTACAGGAAGTCCTATCAGAACTGTTTGCCATATGGATAATCTGATGCACAAAGAAGTTAAAGTGGTTTGCATGTCACAGAGAGCCAGTAGCAGAATCAGGAAACAGAACCCAGAAATGTCAAGTACTTGATACTGCTTTTATAGCCACCATCCAGACACCCTATTTTAATGAAACTGAGGTCCAAGTGCCAGGGAGACATTTAATACACACACACACAAAGTATATACATAATATACAAGAATGATGTTAAAATCCTCCACTGCTAATGTTATTGTGAATCAATCAAATAGACATTGATGGGTACCTCCTATAATCATGCACTAGTGAAAAGGGGAAGAAAAAAGATGGATATAATTGTCATGCTCATCCTCCCTTTATGTGATATTATTCCATTCTGGTTTATCTTCATGTGTATTTGCCATGCATTAAGTTAACAAGTAAATATAAGCATTGGCAGCAGAGATTTGTGTAAGGAAGCAGTAGAAAGAGAAGGCAGCACAGAGTGCCAGAAGAAAACAGACTAACATTGTTTGTTTTGGTTTGGGGTTTTTGTTTGTTTTTTCTTTTTCCCTCTGAATTTTATTTAATTATTTACTCCTTTCCCCCCTTCTAATTTCACACCTTCCTTTCTAGTTGTTTAACCATACTTGCAGGCAACATCGAAGCTGTGATCCCACCATGAGGTTCCAGTTTATGAACCGACCTCCTGCCATTGCATCCTCCTCAACAGCAACATGAGCTGACTCCTTTGTTCTTTCAGCAGTTTGAATAGTTTCTTCTTCCTAACGGGCAATCCTGTTACTAGCAGATCAGCCAGGGTAGCCTAAGGGGTTACAAACTGTGTTTGAGATACAATATATTACAGATTGTATCCCAAAGTATTTTCCAATTCAAATGCAATAATTCAGTAAAAACGGTAAACAGTTATAACCACAGAGGGAGAGAGAAATATTGAGATTCAGGCAAGAGAAGGGGAAAATTTACACATTTTCAGATAAGATGTAGAAAGAGACTCACGGATTTATACAGTTAAGGCCAGAAATGATCATTAGATCATCTAGGCTGACCTCCTATATATCACAGGCTATTACATTCCACCCAGTTCCCTTTTACTGAGCCCAAAAATGTGTGTGTTTGGCAAAAGCATGTCTTCCAAAAAGGCATCCAATTTTGATATGAAGAATCAAGAGATGAAGAATCCACCTTTTCTGTGAGTAGTTTATTCCAATAGTCAATCATTTTTCCTGTTACAACAGTTTTGTCTAAATTTATAGTATGGGATTTGTCTGGTTTCAACTTCCAGCCATTGGTTCTTTTATGTCTTTCTCTCCTACAACAGGAGCCCTTTAGTTATTTTCTCCCCAATAAGGTAGTCATACAATGCAATCAAGTTACCTCTCAATCTTCTTTTTGGTAAATTAATAGATTGAGCTCTTTATGTTTCTCATTGTCAGGCATTTTCTCCCAACCTCAAATCATCTTCAATTTTTCAGCATCCTTTTAAAAATGTGGACCCCAGAACGGTATGAAGTATTGCAGTTTTGGTCTCATCAGTGCTATATCTGTATAAGATTTCAAGATTGTTACTCTGTGTGTCACTCTGAATCCTAGAATATCTGTTGAGTCAGTGAGAAGCAATGGAAACATCCACAAGCATGGCTGAGAGCTCTTTTTGTTTAGAATATCACCAGATTTAACCATGACTGGGATTCACGGTCAATTACTGACCATTTTTTAAGTTCTCAAACGTTTGGCTTTACAAATTACACCTGTGTGCTATACAGCTAGAGTAAGACATGTATTTATGCCATGCAAGAGTCCTAGACCATTGTGATATCAGAGATAACTCAGTCAGTTTCCACCCTTATTCTACAGCTAATTTGCTAGCAACGGTTTCATTGGTTGTATGAGGGAGACTGCCAAGATGGTATATTACTTGTTCCAATTGCCAAATCCATACAACATCATGGTCTTTCATTTATTAGTACAGGGAAAAAATTACCTCCTTACCCCTACTCACCTCTTCCCTACATACAAAAATTGCATAGGCCCTTCCCCCACAGCATCACATTGGCAGCTCATGTTGAATTGCCTTTCCAGTATGACACCTAAATTCTTCTCAGTCATTACTTTCCAGGATACAGTCCCCCAGTCTCTAGATATGACCTGCATTCCTTTCCCCTAGATATATAATTTTTGCATTTGGCTTTAATGAATACATTTTGTTTGAAAGGGGACATCTTACCAAGCAAGTCAGAACATTTTGTATGAACTCCCTGTCCTCATTGTAATTTCCCACTCTGTCAATCTTTGTGCCATCTGCAAATTCTATCAGTAGAGATTTTTGTAAATTATTGATAAAAATATTGACTAGCATTTGGCCTACTACCATCCCTAAGGGACTCCATTAGAAACACCTCTTTTTGATGATGATTCCCCATTGACAACTACTTTTAAATATCTCTCATTTAGCCAGTTGTTCTTCATCCATTTAATGTGAACTTTATTGATATTGCAATAGCACAATTTTTTAAAATCAGACTGGTATGCCGTACTAAGTTAAATGCCTTAGAAAACACTACATGGTATCTACAAAGTTACTTCTATCAAACACACTTGTAATCACCTCAAAAAATGAAATCAGGTTTGTTTGACATATTTTATTTAAAACAAAGTTCACTGGCATTAATTTTATTCCTATCCTTTAAATTTCTATCAGTTGAATTCTGTATCAGCTTTTCCATCATTTTGCCCTAAATTTCTGTCAGGCTCCTGGGCCAATAGTTACCTGAGTCATCTCACTTACCTTTTTTGGATATTGACAAAGTGATATCATTCTTCCAGTCTTTTCAATAATATTCCAGTTTATTAATAATTAACATCAGCAGGCAAGTGATCTGCCAACTCTTTCAGTACTTTTGAGTGCAAGTGATCTGGGCCTACTGATTTAAAATTATTTATCTTTAGTAGATGTGTTTAACATCCCCTTTGGTTACTAATTGATTGGAAAGTACTTCATGATCCTCATACAATATGAATACATCATCCTGCTTCTTTCCAAATACAGAAAAATATAAACACCTCCATCTTTTCTGTATTATTATTATTAACAATATTATTATTTCCACCTTATAATAAGCCTATATTATTACTAGGATTTATTTTATGGCTAATTCATTTAAAAACCCTTACTGTTTTTATGCCTGCCAGCTATGGACTTTTCCCAGATGGCCTTGGTTTTCCTTATCAATTTTCTGCACTTCATAACTTCTAATTTATAAATTGCTAGCTATTTCCCTTTTTTTCCATTTGTTAAATATTGCTTTTATATTTCTAATTGCTGCCTTCTCTTCGTCATTGAACCAGGATGATTTTTTAGTCAAAATTGTCCTCTTTCTTGATAAAGATGAAGAGCTGATACAGCAGGAAGATACAGGATTGATGTTCTAGGTGGGAGGAGGTGAAGAGGAAAAGACTTTCACATTATATCTTAGAGCCAGTAGAAATTTTTCAAATGTTGACATAACCAATGTTTTCCTCTAAATTTTGAAAGTCAGCAACAATTTTTAAAAAAGGTATTGAACTGGTCAAAATATTTTATTAAAAAAGTCAAAATGTCAGAAACCAGCATAATTTTTAAAGTGATTTTTCATGCTGTTTTGACAAGCGCTGCTATGAGGGAGAGAGAACATTTGTACATTTGAAGTAACATCCTGGATCCACTGAAGTCGATGGCAAAACTCCCATTGACTTCAATGGGGCCAGGATATTGTGCTGGGACCAGGCTATTGCTGTGAGGTTAATTTCTGAGTAGATATTTATCTCTTCCCCACCAAGAGTATTTTTGATTCCTACAGGACTGCAAACTCTGATTTCCTACTGCTTTGATAGGGGAGAGGGAAATGGATCTTCTTAATGATCACTGTCTCAAGGGTGAAGTTTCAGAAGTCACCATGAACTTCAAGGTTTTCTTCTCAGCACACTGTGGCCAGTTTTCAGTGCACTGGTAATGTTAATGATTCTCCTCTGCTTGGATGCTATCTTCTTCAATCTCCTAGTCTGACTAGACTATAAAAAGACTGTATCCAATTTAAAAACTGCCAAATAGGATATGCTGAAAACCCAAGTCCTATTTATCTATAAATCATATGCAATTAGGTCAGCAATGGGGCAAGCTTCATCCACACAGTCCTGGCAATATTCTCTAATCTGGAGGGACCGCCCTCCAGGTGTAGAAGAGGGCTCTTTCTCAATAGCCCATATAATCCTATGCCCCTTTGATGCTACTGCCAGCAACAGACCACTTCGGTGTAATCATTTGTCCACTAAGAAGTGGATGGAATCCTACCAAATTATTTCACTTAGACAACTAAAATGACATCACATATTAATAATTTTCAGTGACTCACTACTGACCGGAGCCAGATATGAACACCCAATCCACAGATATAAGGCTGTGTATCCCTTTGTGATTCCTTTGAGGTGCCCATTCTCCTTATTGCTAGTCAGCTCAAACATGTTTGTTTGTTTGTTGCTGTGTTTGAAACAGAGACCCAAAGACAGATTGAAAATTCAGGAAACTCATGCATAAGGCAAGAAAACACCTTATAAAAACCTTTAAAGCTTTTTATATTAAATAAAGAACTCCAGCCCAATATTCAATAAATAGCAAATTGAGCTGCAAAAGCCCCATTGGTCAGGTGATCTAGTCAACCCTTCAGCTCATGTTCTGAGCATACACAGTCTACAGACACAGTATAATTAATTAATACAACACATTGCAAGGGCACAGGTTCCTGCGCTGGTTAACATTATCAAGAGACCACTATTTTTTATAAAGTGAATTTATTTATTTTTTTCTGCTTAAATTGAGTGGCAGTAAGGCCTGACTGCTATAAACACAGTGTCAAATATAATGCCTTTCCCATTGCTTCAGGGGGAAAAGTCAAAAGACAGATGGAAAAAGCAAGTGGCAGAATGGTGTTTCTGTCATAATTATGTTTTATGCAGACATGACTCTGTGTCCATAATAATCGACAGTCTGTTTAGACGTTTAGCAAACCAACAGTCAAATATACTTTGCAAGGTGTGATTTTTTTTTATTATTATTTCATGACTTGTAGAAACTGGGTTTTGAATTCCTGCTAAATTTAACAGGAGGATAATAAAACATATTTTTTCTCCCACACCAAAGCAAAAATGATTTTTTTTTCTATCCTGCAGAATGCACTGAACTGCCAAGAAAGCAATACACTGAAGTAAGGAGGCTGGAACAGGAAGGAGTGAGATGGAGCTCATAAAGCTCCGAAGAAGGAATGGGCAAACTGATTCATAGAAACCTAGAATTAACCCCTCCCTCTATGCTACCATTGCCACAGAAGTGTCATCCAAAAGTTAAACTAAAACTCTGAGGTTTAAAAGAGTTTTTTAAATGTTTGATATCTTTATTTTTATTCCTCTGCTTTCCTGGTCACAACTTAGACAGGAAGGGGAAGTGACCAAGTACAGGAAGGCAACTTAGAGGACATTCAAGGAGACTCCATTAGAAACTTTTACCTGTCCTCTTTAGTTTCTGTTCTCTTCTATTGCTTTTAGTTGGCAGTGCATTAGACCCAAGAACCAGAATAGACCAATAAGGTGGTAGCTGTGTTGCAGACAAAAGTTGTATTGCTTTAACTATGCCAGAATAGTTCAAGCAGTACAATACCCATAGTGTGGGTGCAGTTATATGGTATAAAGCTGGAAATAAGCAATACTAATATAATTATGTCTACATCACATCCCAACTGAAATATTTATACTAGGACAGAAAAAAATTGTGTAAACTGGAAGCATCTGATAATTTTCAATTGGAATTCCTTTTGAGGAGGCTACCCTTTATTTCTAGATGAAACAAGGTCTAGGAAGTAACAGATTTCCAGTCCAATTTAATAGAGCATGTTCTTGGCGGCAGTTGGGCTATTCTGTAACTCAGCTCTGTGCCTGAGAGAGCATTATTATGCCCACCAAGCCAACAAGACTACAGGGTAAAATACATACACTATATTACATTTCCCACAAAGGCACATCTGCAGTGGGGAAGCACCTTTTATAGGGAGCTCCAAGAGCAACTGGAAGACAACATAGGCATTTTAGCAACAAAGCCCGGCTGCCAGGGAGTGAAGGTAGTTATAGTGGGGGCCCAGAGCCTCTACCGTCATGTTGTTTCTCCCCAGTATGAGTATGAGTGTGAATTGAGGAGTAGGGGGTATGAGTAGAGCTGGTTGGCAATTTTCAACAAATTGAAATTTGCTGAAATATGCTGCTTTATTGTGTCAAAATGTTTTTCAGAGACAAATTCAATTTGATGAAGTTGACACAGTTTTTCAGGTCCAGGGATCCCTTGTCACTTCTGATGAGAGAGAAATCCTAATAAAAATCTTCTATTTCAACACAATTGTGTGTAGTTAAAAATCAGAAAGTTTTTAGTTTTAATCCAATGAGAAATGAAAACAAATTTTCAAAACCTCAAAAGTTGTCGCAAAATGGACTTTCTTCCAAACACCTCTAGTTATGGATGTCACTGCCTGTATGCGTGCGATTATCTGTATGTGTGTGTGTGTAAGCACAGGAGAAGTTAGAGACAATTCCAAATATACATCTTTACCCAGGAGAGGACTATGTAAAAGCTGAACAAACTCACATTGTAAAAACTGAGTAAGAATAACAACATTCAGCCTCTGAAGAGGAGAGACACAAGCCGCCTTGAGCCTCCAGGTGGACTGAATCAAACCATGGTTCCCTTGCATTCCAACTAAATCTTTTATTGTGTGTATATCAAAGATACATCTCAGTAACACTTTACAACAAGTGGTTGATCATTACTAATTCCTCTGGTATTCGTTGTATGGGAACAACATTAATCGTGATGACCTAACTTGGTTTTAAATGTGGGATTACTTACTGTGCTAGAAAGGCTGGGTCACTAGTGATGATATGTTCAGGACGATGCAGTAGTGTCTGCAATATTATGTTCCAGGCTAAGGGGCTTTTCAATGACTCAATCACAAAACTGTTCTCTGCTCTGAATCTTCACTTGGTGGAAAAATTATTTTTTCCAGAACTTTATATTTTAGTTTCTAAACTGCTTTTAAAATATTAAAGTTGCAATAAGGTTTGCAACTTCAAAGCACTTTTTTCCGTTTCTAAGGAACAAATTAGTATTATAAGTTTCCGGTCTGTGTTGTGGCCTAACAGAGAAATGTCTACTTTGCATAAACAGTTTGTTGGTTCAGTTTCTTTTATCCAACAGAAAATTTCTGAGCATATTTAAGAAGTAGCTACTATGCAAGTGATCTAGTGCAACTGTGCAGAATCAATGTACCTAGATAACTGATGCAATATTATAAAACAAGCAGAAATAAAAATAAACTAGTAGCCTACTAGTCGTTAGCTGTTAGGAAAAGGCTGGTACTAAATAAAATACAGCAGCAGCAGCAGCAAAGCCCAGGGTTCTACAGATATGGTAGGTGGGGGGAGGGGAAGAAATAGGAAAAATAGCCTACATTTTATAAATTCAATAGTAATTTCTGTTGACTAGAGCAAGAAAGGCAAAGTCAGGACTTAAGATTTCTATTCTTGACCTGTTACCAACTTGTATTAAAAAAATAAAAATATTTTGGAAAGTTTGGGGGCTTTTATTTTCCAGCAACCACATCTTAACATGTTGGCCTTATTGGACAAACTGCTGTTGGTGAGAAAGACAAGCTTTTGAGGTACTCAAAGCACTTCTTCAGATCTGGAAAGGTACTTAGACTGTCACAGCATTCACTGTGAATGATCCCTTAGAATCTGCACTAACTGCTTACATTTAGCTACTCTCTGTTCAATCTTATGTTTATCTGTGACACTCTCAGCATGTCTACACCACAGTTAAAAACCTGTGGTTAGCCCATGCCAGCTGACTCAGGCTTGGGTGAAGTGGCTGTTTAATTGCAGTGTAGAAGATTGGACTTGGACGGGAGCCTGGGCTCTAGGACCCTGCAATATGGGAAGGTCCCAGAGCTCTGGCTGCAGCGTGATTCTGAATGTCTGCACTGCAATTAAACATACCTTTAGCCTGAGTCCTCCAAGCCCGAGTCACGCCACAGGTGTCTAATTGCAGTGTACATAGACTCTCTGAGTGCCTTTTCCATACCTGAAGAAGAGTTCTGTGGAGCTCAAAAGTTTGTCTATCACCAATAGAAATTGATCCAATAAAATATATTCCCTCAGCCACCTTGTCTCAAGAATAAAAAGAGCATGCATCTGTAGTTACAGCACAGCACACTCACTAAATTATCACACGTGTTATAAATCCACATGTTTCAGGGAATTAGCTTACCATTGGGGGTGAAAAGGAACACATGTACTCTCAAGGTTACAGAACTGCACAATAATTTGTATTATGAAGGTATCTATTTGATTTAATGAAATATCTATTTTTGATCTCTTTAAGAGACAGGGACTTGGACTAGATGGGTTATTGGCTCAGATCTGACATGGCAATTTCTTTGTTACATATTAATGCTATTCATATAAGGTTTGACACGCATCCAGGCTTTGGTGTGCAACTTATGCTAATTATTGATTATAACTGGCACAGACCTAAGAAAATGTTTTCAACTCAACCAGCACAAACTCTGTTTCACCAGTGTAACAAATGTAGTTCAGAAACCCCTTACAGGCTTGTGAAGATTTTTTTTTTTTTGCAGGATGCAAGCAAAGTTGCGGCAGTTCATTAATTCAAACAAAAACAAAGTTTGCCTTGTAGACTCAGAGATTATCTGAATGCTGACCTCTGCTCACTGGGAACAGAATTCTCAGGCATATTTATTTGTCTCTAACAAAATTAATTGTGTGGGAAATTAAAGGTCCATTTTGAAATGTAAGTGTTTCCACTTGACTCTGGAGGTCCTCAATCACAATCCGAGTTGCATCAATGTATCATTGTAAATAATACCATGAATAAATGCATACATGGCTAGTAAGAAGTGCAGTACATTTATACTAAACCACGTCCTCTTCTGCTACATTTGCCAGAGGTCTGTTATGTGGAACGGGGTGAGGCTGAAGAAGGGTAGTTTATGGTGGTCCAAGGGGCCATGAACTAAGAATTAAGAAAAGTAAAAAAATATAAACTGAATATCAAGGAAAGTTTTCTGAGCTTTATTTAGCCTTGGAATTTTCTCTTCCAGGAAATCAGAGAAGCTTCATCATCTGAATAATTTAAAATTAGATTGGGAAAAGCACTGAAAATTTACTCTCAGGAATAAAGCTGAATTGACAGTGGAGAATAATCTAAAATACACAATAGGTTTTTTCTCAGTTTTAATTTCTGGGATTAGCAATCCCAATTTCTGGCAGCTTCCTACAAACTCAATCTACAAAACTAATAATATAGAGATAGGTCAATTGATATGTCTAATATAGGAACTAATCAGAAGCATCACCTGAGACATGAACTAAACTCTGAACTGAACATTTCAAATTCAACGTCTTCTTTCATTAATTTAAAAAACTAGAGCAAACATCCATGCCATAGCTAATCAACTAGTGATTTTATTTTCATTACGTTTGTCCTCTGTGTCCCCTTCCCTCCTTTTGGGTGTCACACTCACTGTTGAACCTTCTTTTCTTCAAATTGGGCTCTGATCCTACAACTTCTTACATGCAGGTAGACTGCTGCACCTTGGCACAGCAATTTGCCACACACAAGAAGTTGCAGGACTGGGGCCTTAGACTGCAAAGTCTTCAGGGTACACACCCTATTTATCTCTGTGTTTGTACAGTATCGAGCACAATAGAGCCCCAGTCTTGATGGTGGTCTTTGGAGGTTACTGAAAATAATTACAATGCAATCACAACATTTTGTGGCTGTTTCTGCACCTCCGGTTACCAGAAGCGTATTTTGTATTAAACTCATGATGCCACATTTTTACAGTCTGGCTTTAGGAATGCAGTAAGGATCAGAGCCATGAATGGAATTAGGTGTTGCAATGCTGATCACCACAGAGCCTAACTTTTAGGCACCTAGAAAATCACAGGAACATCACTGTGATCTGCAAAGCTCAGTTAAGTGCTTAGACTCCTGATACAATGAATGGGGAAAGATAGATACTTTAGACTGTGATCCACAAAAGACGGCACATGGGTATGAAGCCCACTAAATTAGTTAATGAAAGATGCCAATGAGAGGGTTGTATGCTAAACTCCACCCCTCTGTTGGAGCTAGGCACCTAAATCTGGACTGCAAGGAGGGGTGTTTATCTCTGATTAGTGATCCATGAACAGGAACCAGCCATCTGAAATCAGGTGGCTTAGGCATCCGAGGTGTTTCTTGTAGGAATGAATTAGGTACCTGCCTCACTCCACACAAAATGGCTAGAAGAGGAGGAGAAGGAGATGATGCCTACCTTATAATTTATAGCCCAGTGGTTAGAACATTCACCTGGGATATGGAGACTCAGGTTCAGTCTGGCAGAGAGGGGAAAACAGATTCAAACTGGAGGTTTCCCATGTCTCAGGAGAGTGCTTGAACCACTGAACTATGGGACATTCTCATCTTGAGCTCCCTCAATCTCTCTTGTTGAAGCTGTTCCACTGTGGATAAATAATGAAAGAGTGATTGGAGCTGGGGTCTCCCATGTCCTAGATAGGCTCTCTAACCACTAGACTACAGAGTCATTCTCACACACTTGCTTTCTGTCTCTGGCCCAATGACTCTTTGACACTATTTTCCACAGGTGGTGATTTTTTTAGTTGAAGGTAATTAAGGCACAGAAAGCACAGCTGACACTGACATTCTGAAGCTGCCCATGTGTGTATACTGCTAGTTTGTTCACTGCAATGGTGCCACCTGAACTCACTGTGGAGTGGTGTGGGAAAATGTCCTATTGTGGAGGAAGAAATAAGGAACCATCTCTAGAATATCTGGGAAAGGATTGAAGAGTATTTCCATGAACATTTCATCAAGGTCTCTCAAGAGGATATAGGGACATTCCTGGTACATATACAAACTTCTCTGCATGCCTCTCTTCTGCCTCATCAAATTAGGCAATGAAAAGCAGATACCAACTCTATCTCTGTTTGTTGTACCACTACCTCTTCTCATATGAGTAAAACAATAAAGAGTCAAGCTCTGTATTTTGTTAATGGGGAAGGGCCAGGGTGCATCTTTAAATTTAAACATTGTAAGGAAAAATGCATGCACACACTTTCCCAAGGTCCCTTTCCCTTCACTGGGCTCATCCATGTTCAGCTGATGGGAATGGCTAAACTGTGGTGGAGTCTCGAACAATCCTGGTTTGTGGCATGGCTGGATCACCCCAAATTGTCTCCCCTCTCCTCACTGTTCATGGCAGGGGTCACTGTCTCATGGTTCTCCAAGATATCTACCGTAGTCTTCCGGGTGCTGCTGGGGCCTCCACTAAATATGGCTTGCAACTCATTGTAGAAGCAGCGGGTCTGTGAATTTCCTTCACTTTCATGCAGCACTGCTGCTGTTCCCTGTCATATCCCTTTGACTGAATCCCCTGTACAATCTTTTTGTAGCTGTCCATGTTTCTATGGCTGGTTTGTAGCTGTCCTTGCAATATCTCCTGTCTACTTCAGGCAGGAGTGTGTCTAGTGCCTGGAGCTGGCAATGTCAATTAGGGAGTTTCATACAACAAGAGAGAACTGCAAGGTGTGCTTGCCAAGGCAGGCAATCAGGAAAAGGCATTTCAAAAATACTCAGACGGTTTTAAAAGAGCGGGTGGCTTCTTGTCTCTGTCACAGTAATAGGGCACTGTGGGGCATCAAGTTGAGACTGTTAGCATCGACACAGGTCATGTAGTTTCTGCACTCACACTGCGTCAATCTTGGCTCTAAACCATTTGGGCAGGTGGTTTTACTGTTTCACCGTAATGGATAACTTACATCAGATAGAGATAAATTTGAATGTAGACACATGCACAAATAGGGTGATGCAAGGCAACTTATGTCAACCTAATTTTATATTGCAGGCCAGGCCTCAGTGGCTTATGAGAGGTTGTGGTTTTAGACCTATTAACAAATAAGAGGATTTAGCATTCTGAAAGTGTATTAATTAGTGTTAAGTACACACGTGCAAAACATTTGTCAGGAAATCAGTAGCAATGTGAACTCCAGAGAGGAGAGCACAATATGACCCCTAAGGGATGCAGCATCAGCAGTGTTACCTCTGGGCACCGAAATCAGGAATAGTTTGTCTAAATAAAAACTGAGTAAATCCTGATTAAGTACTTTAAGAACTGCACCCTCAATTAGCTTCATAAGGGTTAAAAAGTGTATCATTAGTGAGATTTTTCTTCCAGGATCCAAATGAGGAAAAAGTTGACCCCACATTATTAAATGTTAAAAATATAGTTTGATGTATTGATAGAGATATGTGTCTAAATTCCTACTATACTTCCTGGTTTCAGACAGAAGTGGAAATACTGAAAAAGAAAGTACTTCTGATCTGTCTCAAAATTAGGACATGCTGGAAATATCACAAGAACCTCTTTTTATCTGAAAGATTTCTACACCAGAGAGGTTTGACTAATGGTGTGAAATCCTGGAAACATCTGTGAATTTTTTGAGGTTCACCCATCATAAATTCTGCACTCATACATATTGTACAAAAAGCACAGAGTTGGCCTGAGGAATTCATTGCAACAAGATGTAACTGAGTCAAAGAACATAGTAGGATTCAGAAAAATAAAAGATTGGACATTTATATAAACAGTTACAAAATTGCTGAGGATTTTAAAACAAGTTTAGAAGGGACATACACTCTCATGTCCTTTAGGACATAAGGCAGTATCTAAATAACAGGGGTAAGCATAATTGCCCAATGCAAAGTTCTTGAACCTCACTCTGAAATATTTGGTCTAACCACTGTCAAAGACATGACACTGGACTAGAGGAATCAATGGTAAGATCCTGTGAGCCAGATCCTCCACTGTGTAAACTGACATCAATGAGGTTACACTAATTTACATCATCTGATGACCTGACCTACGTTTCTATTTTAAGGCACTGACTTTTGCTTGTCAGATCTGAAACAGAAGATCTGGATTAAAAAAAAATATTTCAACTTGAATTGATTTCTCAAGTGCATTAAAATAAGAGGCACATATCTCCATAGAGGAGTATTAGTTCACACAATGGGTTTAATATTCAGTACACTGAACTGGAATTTTGCTTCCTGATTGCCTCTTACCTTAATAGGGCTTCATGGCTAATTCCCTGTGCATGGTGCTGCTGAATACAGTATAAATCTTATATCTCTCTGTTATATTATAACTGAGATAGCTACAGAGACCAGGCATTGGGTGAGGGTATAGGCACAAGAGGAGTACTGTAGTGTGTGTTGACAGTTGACACACAAAGGCCCATGGTTCTCATCTGCATCCATCTCCTTTTTTTCTCTGATGTGATTTTTTGCACAACTACTCATCCTTCCTCCCACAAAACCAGCAAGAACAAGTTTCCTTACAGTCAGACTTGTAGTGTTTTTGCAGTACCACTCATGAGCTTGGAACAGTGCCAGAAAAATGCCACTGGGTGCCTTAAACCTCTTAAGTGAAAAAATCATTTCCCATAAAATGCCTTATGATTATCTACACCGGATCTTAAAACTACTCTATTGTGCTCCTAGGGAAAAAAGTTTACTGAACTCCTAACAACATATTGTCAAAGGTTCAAGCAACTGAGCAGATACTAAGCAGTCATTAGATCAAGGGCACAGTATATAAGAGTTTTGCATTGTTAAGTGCATATGGTACATGTTGTCTGCTTGTAATATTAACACTAGGAATGTATTGTTTACATACATGTCCAAAACCCTAATCCAGTAAAGTATTCAGGCTGGGATTAAGAGGCCTAAGGATTTAAATGTCTAACTCCTATTGAATTTCAACAGGTTTTGTTTACCTAACTTCCTTAGGCTCCTTTGAAAATCCCAGCCTTACACGTGCACATAATTTTGGGCATACTCATGTGCTTAAAAGTATGCACATGCTTAAGTGCTCTAATCAATGGATCCTAAATATATTTTCCATTGCTAAAGTTAGCACAGCAGCCTGAGGATCTTAGATGCCCATTTTCTATTAAAATGAAGGGGAATTGTGCCTAAATCTCCTAGATGACTTTGAAAATCTCAGACCAGCTGGAAGACACCATTTTTCACATGCTGGGACAGATGTTGAGTGTTCATATCTTCCAACTGCCCAAAAACAAATATGTTTTAAATTAGCTACAACAACTTTCATTGGGTTAGAATAACAATCACAAGAAATATAAAGTAACAGCAAAAATGAAGAGAGTTATCACTCTGAGTGGGGTCCTTAGTTTCAAGCTACATCCAAGTCCATTCCTGGGTTCACTTCTCATGCATTCATCCCATTTAATTGCTGGGTTCATGCCTTGGGTTCAGATCCAATGTTGCCAGCTAGCCAGTTTTATGAATGCCACCATACACAATGAGCCAGGTCTTAAAGGTATGGTAATCATATATGATCCACACAGTGCTTAAAACTCAGTTACACAATAGTCACCACCTTCTCAACAAGTCTCAGAGTTTGGCTGTTTAGCTCCAAAATTCCTTGGGCCATTTCTAGTGCAATTCTGTTCAGTAGAGTCACATGAGGAAGTAACGGAGACCATTATGTCCAAATATATGTTTTGCCTTTAAGGATCCGATACAATAATATGTTCCATAGCCAAAAGGATGTTATTTGACATTAAAAGTACATGTGCATGCCTGGAAAAAGATGTGGCTGTTTTTTTATCTAAGGAAAAGCTAAGGGACCTGTGTAAAGAGAAGATTTTACATTTGTCCATTGATCCTGTTAGATATCTGTCAAAGGAGATGAAGTGTTTGTTCCTTGAACCACATGTCCCCCAAGAAAATGGGACAGAGAAAAGGAGAGTGCAATTTGAGAATATAGAAACTGACATGTCACATTATAGTCAATCTTTATTTTCTGGAAAGTATTTATTGAGATACCTTTGAAAGTTTAGCATTCATATGCTTGAAACTAAGTTCCTTCTCAGAATATCACAATTAGAGCTAGTCGGAAAAGGAAAAACAATCATTTGTGAAAATGTCAACGTTATTTTTATTTCAAAGGGTTTGGAACAGATCAATTTTTTCAAAAAGATTCATATTTTTTTTAAAAAATAATATTTGAATAGAAATTTATCCAAGCATTTATCAAAAGTTACTTGTAAAAAAGAAACAATTTTCCAAAAATGAAAAAAATGTCATTAACATACTAGATTATTATGAGGATGACTGCAATAGCACCACGGAGCTCCAGTCATGGAACACTGTGCTAAGTGCTGTACAAACACAGAACACAAAGTTTGTCAATCTCTGCCCCAAAGTGCTTGCAATCTTTTTTGCTAAACATTTTGATGAAAATTTTAATGTAAAAAAGTCACAAAATGTTCATGAAAAATAAAAACTGACACCATCATTTTTGGTGGAAAAAATTGTTTTTGTAAAAGGCCAGTTTTCAGTTAATTTTTTGTTGTTGTTCAAAAGATTACAACCAGCTCTAGTCTCAATGGTTTTCTAGTCATACAGACACCACAGTTATCAGTTTACATACATGAGGAATATGGTTAGAACGAAGGTCCTCGTGCATGGCAGGACTTTGTCACTTAGGGCTTGATCTTACACTTACTGAAGTCAGCAAAAACAACCAGAGTCCTGTAGCACTTTAAAGACTAACAAATTTAATTTCTGTAGCATAAGCTTTCGTGGGCTGTCACTCACTTCGTCAGATGCAAGAAATAGAAATCAAATGGCATGTATATATATACATCCAAGTTTAAGGAACAACAATGGGGAAGTAGTTGAGGCCTATTCAGAACCATTGATTAGGAGGTGAGAATTACTTGTAATGAGATAGCTGTTCCAAGTCTCTGTTTAAACCCAATTTGATAGTGTCAAGTTTGCAGATCAGTTCAAGCTCAGCAGTTTCTCTTTGAAGTCTGTTCTGAAATTTTTTTGTAAAAGTACGACAACTTTCAAGTAATTTACAGAGTGTCCTAGGAGATTGAAGTGCTCTCCGACTGGTTTATGGATGTTTCTATTTTTTATGTCTGATTTGTGTCCATATATTCTTTTGCGTAGTGACAGTCCAGTTTGGCCAATGTACATACCAGAGGGACATTGCTGGCACATGATAGCATATATTACATTAGTAGATGTGCAGGTGAATGACTTCCTTATGGTGTGGCTGATGTGGTTAGAGCCTGTGATGGTGTCACTAGAGTCGATGTGGGGGCAGAGCTGGCAACGGGGTTTGTTGCAGGGGTATGTACCTGAGTTAGTGTTCTTCTTGTATTGTGTACGGTTGCTGGTGAGTATTTGCTTCAGGTTGGGGGGTCTGTCTGTAAGCAAGGATAGGTCAGCCGCCCACAGCTTGAGTGAGTGAGGGATATCTGCTAGGATAGGTTGTAGATCCTTAATGATGTGTTGTAGAGATTTTAGTTGGGGGCTGTAGGTGATGGCCAGTGGTGTTCTGTTGTTTTCTCTGTTGGGTCTGTCCTGTAGTAGGTGACTTCTGGGTACCTGTCTGGCTCTGTCAATTTGTTTCATCACCTCTCCAGGTGGGTATTGTAGTTTTAAGAATGTTTTATGGAGATCCAGTAGGTGTTTGTCTCTGTCTGAGAGATCAGAGCAAATCTTAAGGCTTGGTTGTAGACAATGGATCGTGTAGTGTCTCCAGGGTGGAAGCTGGAGGCATGAAGATATGTATTGAGGTCAGTTGGTTTTTGGTATAGGGTGGTATTAATGTGACCATCCTTAATTTGTATTGTAGTGTCCAGGAAGTGGATTTCTGGTGCAGACTGGTCCAGACTGAGGTTGATGGTGGGGTGGAAATTATTGAAATCACAGTGGAATTCTTCGAGGGACTCTTTCCTGTGGGTCCAGATGATGCAAATGTCATCAATGTAACATAGGTAAAGGAGAGGTGCTTGGGGACGAGTGTTGAGGAAGCGTTGTTCTAGGTCAGCCATAAAAATGTTGGTATACTGTGGGGCCACGTGGGTGCCCATAGCTGTGCCACTGACTTGGAGGTATAGATTGGTTCCAAATCTGAAGTAGCTCTGGGTCAAGACAAAGTCACATAGTTCAGCTACCAGATGTGACATATCATCATCAGGGAAAATGTTCCTGATGGCTTGTAGTCCATCTTTGTGTGGAATGTTGGTGTAGAGAGCTTCTACATCCATAGTGGTTAGGATGGTGTTTTCTGGGAGATCACCGATGGATTGTAGTTTTCTCAGGAAGTCAGTGGTATCACGAAGATAGCTGGGAGTGCTGATGGCATAGGGCCTGAGGAGAGAGTCCATATAGCCAGACAGTCCTGCTGTGAGAGTGCCAATGCCTGAGATGATGAGGCGTCCAGGATTCCCAGGTTTGTGGATCTTGGGTAGCAGACAGAATAACCCAGACTAACACGGCTACCCCTCTGGAACTTTACTGAAGTCAGTGGCAAAGCTCCTATTAAATGTAATGGTGTGAGATCAGTGCCTTAATGTCAGGGGGGAGGGGGGTTCAATCTCTGTTCATTAGCAACAACAACTTGTATATCCTCTTTGCAGACATCTAATGAGGGAAGATTTTCAAAGTCAAAAGGAGCTGGATGCCTGTTATCTGGGCCTTTGAAAATCTCTACACTAGTTACTGGAAGGTGAGATAGTCACATTCATGTGAAAAGTTCCAGAGGGGTAGCTGTGTTAGTCTGTATACAGCAAAAACAATGAGAGTCCTGTAGCACTTTAAAGACTAACAAATTTAATTTCTGCAGGCATAAGCTTTCGTGGGCTGCAACCCATTTCTTCAGTCTTTTCTGAGGAAGTGGGTTGCAGCCCATGAAAACTTATGCCTGCAGAAATTAAATTTGTTAGGCTTTAAAGAACTACAGGACTCTCGTTGTTTTTACATTCATGTGAGCAGATCGGATTCCATTCAGTAGAAGGCAACAGCACCATGTACACCATCCATGCATTGCATTACACGTGAACAGAATTTATGTAGCTAAAGCCCTAAATATTCTCTCCTTAGTGTGACCTTGGAAAAAAGCAAATCACCTAATAAGTCTGATGTTTATTCAGCCCTGACTGCTTGTGGCTTTCTATGTAATGCCAGTCCTTGAGACTTCTCAGTCTACTTAATCCATTTTGTTCTAATGCTCTCCTCCCATCTTTATCTCCATACATCTTCGTTATCAGCACTCTGGTTCACACTGTTGCTTCAGGGGTTAAGCAGGAGATATTTATTAAATCTAAACTCAAACAAATGTTAGATAGTATAGAGCCGCTACTGGAAGTTTAGAGATAAAAGGCCATTTTCTGGCTTAATTAAAATTAATCAGAAATAATGGACTGTCTTCAATAGGAATAATATAAACACATAACACTAATCTCACAAGCCCAAATTACACAATAATTTGAGACTCTAAGGCTCATTGAGTTAATACAGAATTTAGTGCAGGAGAAGATTTAGGAAAGATCAGAACCAGTTTCCCTACATGATAAAACTCTTAAACCTTTGATTCAAAATCCTTCCGTAATGTTTTAAAACAATTCCTAATTAAAGCTTCCTTCTGATGTTGACATTAGTTGGAAAGGCTTTTGTAATGTGATCTTAATAGGCTATTAATACCAGGAGAAGATTAAGGGATTTGTTCTCCCCTTGATAGTATATGTAGTTGCCACTAATATGAATGGAAACTACACACCCATATTAATCATCATATAGACCCCATTGCCCAGCATTTATGGTTTAACCCATCCCCTCCCAATATGTTTTGGGGGAATCTACCTGCCTAAGAAACATGGAAAATCCTCCAGATCTCTTCTCCTCCCCCTTTTTTTTATTCCACTGTTTTTGTTTATCTGGTTGCATTGGGAGCACGAAGGAAGGGACCTTCCCCATCTCCCAAACTACATGTATATTTTTTTCTGACTAAACAGTGGCTATTTCTGGAAATGGAAGAAAAACATGTATGTATTAGACCATCCCTTCAGACTTATGTCACTTTGTTCACGTATCAGATGCTGGGTTGATAGGCATATTGTAAATGTAAATGTAAATTAGATTTGAAAGGATAGCTTGTTTCAGTAGTAAGCAACCCATATAACCCAGAGGGCCTGATTTTCCTCTCAATAACAAACTATGCATTAGCTAAAACTCCACTGACATGAACTGAGTTATACTGGAGTAAAACTGATGTGAAAGAAGAATTAGGCCAACAGTGTACAATTATGGTCATTTTAGGCTTGTTTGGTAACACCATTGACTAATAGCTGGGATGAGAATGTTTTAACAAACTGCTCACCTCTAAACCCAAATAAGTAAAACCTATTCTGTTGTTGGATACCTGTGGAACCAAACTGAACATGTTCCCTCAAGCAATCCAAGATCAATTAAGCGATCTTAATTACTCCTTCCAATGCTCTGAAGCTATGGCGATAAGGCTAGCTCTCTAGTTGATGGACATTGAGACAACCTGCGCTATGCATGTATGTGTTTTTACTTGGTGCGCATCGTTTAGAGCTCATGATGGTTCCGTGTTACGAGTAAATAAATAACTGGCCTTTTTCTCTGAGTGTAAATGGAGAAGTGAATGCTGAATACAGGGATCAGTTTTGATTTGTGGCTACCGGCCCCCATTTGAGAAGGCTGAGGAGCTGCACTGCCTGAGGGTCAGCTCAGAGAGAGACTGTTTCACCAGGAGCCATAGTCCCTTCTGTAACTCCCACATGCTCCAAAAGAGTATGCCTACTACACTATCCTTTAGAAAGGTGAGGTATGTTCTCCTTATGTGTCCAGCCACATTCACTGGATGGTGCAGAGGCCTGGGAAAGGTCCATGGTTCCACTCCCTTCCTGCTCCATCCTTCTCCCTTTGGCTCAGGTCTACTGAGGCATTAGGCAGGAGCATTCTCAGTGCTTAGGGGATCATAGGGACTGCAAGAGTGTCTTCTGCTTTCTAAGGTGCAGTTATGAACCTCTTTGAGGCCATTCTGGATGAAAGGCACAGTCAATATTATAAGTCCTCAGCCAATCTTAATGAAACTGCACTGAAAGACACCACCATTTCTCTGCCAATTGTGATTAAAGTATTTACTCTTTCAAAGCCTCTGACCTGCAGATGTGCAATACAATGTACAGTGTGTTCTCCCCTCCATGGCAGACCTAATACGACATTCATATTGGGGGATGGGAGAGATTCATAACTTTTCCTTCCTGCCCCTTTGGGATCATCTTGTGCCCTACAGGGCACCAGCAGGGATCAATCCCTGCATTCAGTAGAACCCTGGAAATGCATTGTGGTTGGCATAGAGCAGAAGGCATAAAAAGGCAGGAAGTCTCTTTGTGTCCTCATTCAGACAACTGCCACCCCAATCTGGCCCATAATGTTTTTCATAACTTCTTATTAGGACAAAGCAATATCTAAGCATTTGCCTTGTTCAGAACTGTAGTACTGTAATTCTACATGTGATTCCAATAATGAAGGGAAAATTAAATTAGTTAGGTCCCTTTCTTTCCATATATTGGTATTGCATGTAAGAGTTTTGAAAACCCAAAACAGACATTTATCAAAAAAAAAAAAAAAAAAAAAAAAAAAAGAGCTATGAAAAGAATGCTCATTAGCTACTTTTGAAACATAAATATTTAAGCTATTAAAAACCCCTTCATCTAACAAAAGGGCACTAGTCCATATTATAAGCCCGTATTAAAAACCAGTCACCTGTAATGCTTTCTAATTATTATTTTAAAGAAACACAGTAAAGTCAGGAGGGCTATAACTTTATCTTTTTTCATACATCAGGTTGCAAACTCCATGTGATTCTTTGCGCGTGCGCGCGCATACACACACCCCCTAATTTCACTGATGCATTTGTATGGAAAAAAGCTAGGACGACATACTCTCAGTGAATCCTGCATTAATTTGTTAAAAAAACAAACAAACAGACAAACAAAACAAAAAAACAAAAACAACAAAAAAAGACCAGCCCAACATCCAATAACACAATGAAAAATCTAGACTGCACATCTTGAAAATGAAAGAGGCTTCATAGGAGACACAGACTCAGACTGAGGCAGGAAAATCAAACTTTGCCCATGAAAGAGGAAATCCTTTCTCTGTATCAGACGGAACAGCTGTAAAAATACAATACTACAATGGAATATATCCTGTGACACAAACTGTACCCCAAAACCCTTTCCATGATCATATAACTACAGTTACTTGTCTGTATATGAGGGATGGACTAAAATGAAGGCCTTGGATCAGAATCCCAATGAAATGTTAATTGATTACCTGGATCCAAACCTATTCGCTCTATTTTGGTTCTGAGTCAGAGCCAAAACCCACAGGAGCCTATCTTATGCTTCCAGTTGGGATGGAGCAGAAATCTCAAATTACCTGATTGCAGGAGATTCCTATTTTTGAGGGGCCATAAATTTAAATGAACATCTGGCAAGATTTCACTACCACTGAATCCAAACCCAGAAACTTAGACAATAACTTCCTGAGGGTAGGGACTGATTTCTGTTATGTGTTTGAACACTGTCCAGTGCAATGGGTCTCTGGTTTACCCTGTGGAGTCTAGGTGATACCATGATATAAATATTTCAGAGGGGTAGCCGTGTTAGTCTGTATACAGCAAAAATAACGAGAGTCCTGCAGCACCTTAAAGACTAACAAATTTCTGCGGGCATAAGCTTTCGTGGTCTGCACCCCACTTTGTCATGTTGCCTCTGACGAAGTGGATTGCAACCCACGAAAGCTTATACCCACAGAAATTTGTTAGTCTTTAAGGTGCTACAAGACTTTCGTTGTTTTTTCATGATATAAATAGTAAAAATAGCCTAAATAGTCTGAACTTAATCTGGATCCAAACACTGACACTTTAGCTCAGATATACATTCTTGTGCAAATAATCACCTTCATCTCCCTTTAATATAGAGTGATAGCCCTATATATATAGCTCTCTATATATCTTATGTATATATAAGATATATATATAAGATATATGCATATAAGATATAGATAGCCCTATATGTATAATAGATATAGATAGCCCTATATATATACTGTAATAGATATAAATAGCCCTATATATATATTATCATTATTATTTCATATAAAATCCCAGCTTAAAAGGGGATGGCCGTGGGGCAGAAAAGATGGCTATTTGTGTCACTGGTAATGGGCTTGTGAAGTCAGTAGATATCCCTACTCATCTCAGAAGTCCTTATCTTCCCTTCACATTGACTGTGCAGTCCCTCATCACTAGTTTCCCTTGAGTCATGACTCTCTAGAGGCCACACTTCAACATTGTGTGGAGTGTCATATCCTTGTTCCTCTCCTGTGCAAGAAATACAGCCACATCATGTCCATTCTTCATTTTTCTCAGGGTACAGTTCAAAACTTCCCTCATTGATTTTAAAAACCTTCATAGGCTTGCTACAACTGACTACATGTAATTTGTTTCTTCCCCTTTCCCCTTGCACTGGTCTCCCCTCTATTGCTCTCCCTTCACAAATACTTGCCTCTACTTATGTGAGAACTTTCTCCTTTTCAGCTCCTGTTATCTGGAACACAACAGGTTTCTCCCTTGCCTCTCCTTCTTCAATATGCTCTCTCTTTATGAGCTCTGCACAGTTCCTTGAAGACTCTTTACAAAGTAAAGTTTTATGGCGATATTTATTGTAACTGTTGTATGATCTGATATGGGACAGTGTGTATTCCCAGAGAATGATTCCCTTCTCCTCAGAGGAAACGATGTTCTTGCCTTATGCCTTTCCTATTAAGCTCCTCTTCCCTACCTGGATTGCTGTATACTGGAGCATTTATAGTAAAACGTTGTTAATGCCTCTGGAATGTCATCTGTGCAACATGAATATTCCTGTGTGTGACTGGTATTCTTATTATAATACCAATCCCTCCTGCAGAGTCGCCTTTCTGGGAGATGACGAGTCCGCCTAGCAGCATATTGTAATGTGATGTAGAGCATCATAAAGGGGTATGGACTTTCAATGCAGTTGAGAGCCAGAAGCTTGCAGCAGCCTCACAACAGGAGCAGTAGCCTCAAGTGAGCCACCTAATGAAAATGCACTGTAATTGTGTGAATAGGTATTGTTCAGCAGCTTTCCACTCTTGTCGGGGTGCTTTTGACTGTAGCGGGAAGATTGAATGTGGTCAATGCTCCGCATCTGTCCGAAGGTGAACTGAAAAGTGAGAAACCAGGAAAAATTGGAATAGTACTTTCCAGTCACAGCATTTGGGTGGCTGGAATGTATGAAGCATAGTGAATGTTGTACTGGTTTTGCAGCCTGGAGACGGAAGTCCTCTGCTTATATGCAGAACGGGTACACCACAGGCAGTACTAAAACAACCTTCTCTCCTCACCCTACCTCACCTCACACATTCCACTCTACCAATTTGCCTCAGGTAAAGAATGTCTCTCTAATTCTTATGTTTTTCTTCTCTAGTTTTGACCATTTTCTTTCTCCCTCTCTAGAACTGAGCCTTCACATTCTCACATAACTATTGTCTAGTTCTGCCCCCTGTGGTGCTACCCTTTGCAGGCTGGGTTCTTCTTGGGAAGGTCACAGAAGCAGGGGCAAGGAGAAAAGGCAGCACTGGAGTAGAAAATAGGGGCTGTAAACTGAACCCAGGATTCACAAACACCTCACTTTTTTCCGTACGTATCACTCCTCTCCTTCACCTGCCTTATTCAACTAAAACTCATTTGAGGCTGTGAGGATGTCGCTGAACTGAGCTTAGCTAATGCAGCTCGTGACTGACTATTGAAATAACTGCATTACTGTGGCAAGACAAAAAGGCATTCTAACTTAAAGGGTTCCTGGCTATCACATAGCTGATCTAGGTGCAGTTATAAAAGGAAAGGGGAAACAAAATTAGTTATCACAAAGGAAAGATGTATCATCTCTGCTCTCAGCTGTTTGAAGCTAGAGAGGCTTCAGGTGGCTATGACCCAGTAGCCTGAGTAATTTGCTGGTTTTGAGTTTGGTTTTTGGCAATAAAACAAGTCCTGAAGAAAGTGATGTGAAGAGACCTCTTGGACTTTTATTTTTCTTTCCTCAATTGGTCAGTCTACACATCAGTTTACAGTTACTTTTCTTCTTTGGAAGCCTCAAAAGTTGCTTCCAAAGTGAACTCAGACTTCTCAAAAGGACACAAAATCCAGCATTCAAGCGGGTGTTTTCATAGGTAACAAGGCATGAAGTATGGTGTTTGAACATTTTCCCCAAAATTTCAGACAGTCCAGGTTTTTATTGAGGGTAAGAAGCAAACATCCATGGTCAGATCCTCTTCTGTGCCATGGAGGGGAAGGGGTGTCAGAGTCTATGAAGTTTTTTGATTCTTAGGACAGATATACAACTGCCTCAGGTGCATCATGGGTTAGAGTGGTCTGCGGACTCCTCTAATCTATGTCATCTGCCAATAGTCCCCCCAAAGACCATATGCTAGGTATAGCTGAAGCACAGCAGCTCCAGACATATACTGTCTTTGATATGCTTCCTATGATGAAACTGAATGGGTAAAAGTGGCACAGGAACAGGTACGCCAGCTCAGTGACAAGTGAGAGCTCATTTATATTAGGGGAATTCTCAGCCGGCCATATGTACCTGCTTTTTGGCCTCCAGATTTTGACCTTCTACTTCTTTCCTAGTGGTAAACTGTGCCCATGACTCTCACACCTTTTCTAGAAACTATCTTTTTTCATGACCTTTTTAACAGTAACCTGTGTTTCATCTTCCCAGAAGTTGATTATGCTAATCACCCCTATCTTTCTAAAAGTTATCAATGGCCAATGATTTCCCCACACACACACGCATACCCACACACACCCTTTCATAGATTAGCTCTCTGGCCAGGTTGTCCCTCCATCAATCAGAGGTGAGCTAATAATTCACAGAAATAATTGATTTAACTATTTCCTTTTTCTGTTTTTCTGTTTCTGAGTTAACAAACAGATAGCAATATCATTGAATGGATTGATTAATCACAGTTATCTGTGAATTTCTTCATCAAATAACAACTGGTCTGCATATCATTCCAAAATATTACAATCCAATAGGCAATTTGAAATTCATCTTGTAACATATAAATAACCATTTACATAGTTTATGTAATTAAATTACAGGATGAACTGCAAATAGTTACTTACATGAGCCAGCTATATAAATTACTGAGCAAATTGTGAATTCTATATTGATTGTAATAATTGCAATTCATACTGTGGTGGTTGCTGATGTGCATTTTACTTAACGGTTGCATATGCAGTTTTAAAAGAATATATGAGCATGTAGGAAGTTGCTGTGGCCTCCCCCAGAGCCAGAACCCGAGGGAGGGCCCCAGCAGCCTGAGCGGACCAACCCCGGCCCCGCAGACAAATCTGCCCGGCAACAGAGGGACCAGGCCGCGATAGGACCGCCCGGCCAGCCCAACCAGCAGCGGCGGGGCGGAGCCCCTACAGGAAGGGACAGTATAAAGGACAGGCCCGGCGCTCAGTCTGGGAGAGATTGCCACTGGAGACAGACGTGCTGCCCCGCTGGCAGAGGCCTAGGCCAGAGCAGAGCCTTCGACCACCCCCGGCCCAACCCGGACCTGGAAACTGGGTGGGGCCTTCAGGTAGCTGGACTAGGCAATCCAGCCAGAGAGACTGGGCTGGGATACCTGAACCCTGGGACTGGACTGAGCCACCGGAGCCTGGGACTGGGCAGAGCCCCTGGAGTAACCCAGGTGGAACATACCTCTGAGGCTGGATGGGACCTGGAGGAGCTGCTGGCCACCGAGCCCCCTGACCTGGGACAGGACCTGGAAGAGCTTCCGGAAGCTGAGCAATTCCCCACGCCCAATGACCTAGAGGACCTGCCCCTCGAGGAGGAGCTCCCTGCATTACCTACTGTGGACAAGGAGGGACTGGTAGGCCTACCCCAGACAGAGTGCCCCAGTGACCCTAAGGAGGCAGGTACCTGGGGATATGGGGAGGAAGTGGCCTAGGGACAGCCATAGTTAGTGGCTGGGACAGGGGAAAGCCCCGTTGGCATGTTGCGGCGGGAGCCCTGCCGACTGAGTGGCAACGCCTTTGCCACTACTAGGGCCCTGAGCTGGGACACAGTGGAGACAGGTGGGCCTGCGTCCCCCTTCCGCCCCCCTTTCCGAGCCACCCTGGGAAAGCCTCCTCCTCCTTATCTCTCCAGAGAGAGCGATAGACTGCTTGCTTTCTCGCCCTGCCTAAGGGTCAGAGCGATAGACTGCTTAATTGCCCGCTGCCGGAGGGCTGGGCTAAGCCCACGAGAGAGCTAACAGTTCCCCTTTGCTTTGGAAGGCACTGTGGCCTCCCCTGGAGCCAGAACCCGAGGGAAGGCCCCAGCGACTGGGCCAGAAAGGACAGTCTGCCACAGAGCATCTCCACTAAAAACAGAGCTGCTCAAAACATGGGATAAAAAAATGCCAAAATGTTGCCCCTTTTCCCTCAACATTCACAACTGTGGTGAAAAATGTTGTCAATGTTTCAAATTATAAAAATTAAAAATCAACCATCTCCACTAACAGTTTGCCTTCATGTGTATTATTGTTAATAAAACTTGAACACTTCACTAATAAAGGAAACAAATATGAAAAATTCATGAACAAGTCAAACTGAAATTTACTTTCTGATCAGATCAAATATTTGCAGGGGATGGGAGGGAGTGTTTCTACTATGCGACATACTTTACTACTACTAACGTTACTACTTTTTCTTATTCAACTTGTCGATCACTATGGAATCTATTCATTCAGTGCTAGATTGGAATCCCTTTCTGTTGCCCATAAAGGGCACCTACTCTCTACTACCAATGTTCATCCATTTCTTACTGGGATTTTTTTTGTTAGGTGATCCCACACCCAGTGAAGTCTATTGCAAAGCTCCCACTGACTTCAGGTAATAAAGGATGAGGAACGTCGTTAGAAGGCAAGATGCGTAAAAGTCTCTGATTCTGGTCTCTGTGAAGTCCATGGATTAAGGCCCTCCACTGAGAATTCCTGCCCCCTTTCAGTTGCTGTACTCACTTCCAGAGACTGAACCTTGTTCTTTTTAAGGATGTGTATACAGCTGGTTGAACATTTTCTGACAGAACACGTTTCCATTGGAAAATGCTGATTACACCTAATCATAACATTCCATGGGAACATGTTGATTCTGTCAAAACTTTAGATGGAAGCCAGACAGGCAGGTCAGTTGCCCAACTCCCCAGTGGGCAGCCTGGCTCGCCAGCCGCCTGTCTCCATTGGATCCCAGGCTCTCCAGCTCCCAGGCTGCCTGCCTGCCTGGTGGGCAAGGCTCCCTATCCTTCCAGTTTCCCAGCTTGTCAGTTCCCTACCCAGAATTTTAAAAAAAGTTCTCTAAAAAAATTGGAAATGCAAAATTTTCCATGGAAAGGATGTTGTGGTTCCCACACAATTCTGGGGGACTTTGACACAACACAAGATATATGTATGTTGGAGTTTAAGGATGAGAGTGTGGGAGGAGGCTTATAGCTTTAGGGCCCCATTTCTGTAAGGTACTTAAGCACACACCTGATATCAAGAACCATATCAGTGCTCACTGAACTAGAAAACATAGTTTTAAAAATACCCACTCCTTTTCCTTCAGTTCATGCCAAACCAGATTCTAAGTGAAGAAAGCTTTGAGATGTTTTTTCAACTGACCTGCTCAGTGATTGGAAAAATTCTGTTGCAGTTTTAAAAGGTACTTGCTCAAAGGGTGAGAGTATATAATCTAAGCATCTGTGGGAGCCACAGTCTTCATTTGGTCAACCCAATATCTAATCTCAGTCTCTGCTGACTTTAAGGTGCCTGCCAACTGGAATGAAGACAATCGTCTACTGAAGACCTGGGGCCAGGAGCTCCTTGACTGAAATCCCTTGGTATATTTCAGTTAGGATAAGGAAGTTTGGTACAGAGAGAAATAATCCATTTTCAAGGAGAGTCAGAGCTGATAAATGCTTTATCTGGGCTTGTATAGTAAAGGTTTTGAGAAGACTGAAAAAAGTTTTTTTTGTTTGTGTATCAAAAATGAATTGAGCTTCCTAGCTACTTATCACTTTGTGCTTCCAGAATCACAGCTTGCTGATCCAAATTAGCTACATGAGACACTCTTGTATGTATTTGCCCTGCTGAGATGATAAATCCTGGCTTCTTCCTGTTGAACAAATTTTTAGATGAGTACTGGGACCACAGAACACCTGCATATAATGCTACCATCATGGTGATAAATACCAGGAGATGATAATGCCTTCAGCAGACTGACTAGGCTATGGTAAATAGGGCAATGCAGGCTGAAGACTCAGAACATTTTTCTTGTTTTGACAAACCAAAGAAGAGAAAAAAATACTGAAAGACTGCATTTGATGTGTTAGATTATTCACAGATTAAAAATACAATTAAAAGAACAATATAGGATCTGTCAACAGGTGAAAGGGAATTTAGACTAGAAAGGAAGTTAAATATAAATATGAAGATCATTGTCAGGTAAAGAATCTTTTGGCAGGTAATGAAAAAGAAACAGTGTTGATGGCATGTTAACCTAAGGGAAAAGTATTCACAAATGTGTAGAAAGAGAGTAATCAGCTTCTGAGACAGCAATGCATTATCTGCCAGTGGGAATGCAGCTTTTGCCTAGAGATTACTATCAAAGAATGTGGGCATTACAGTATAAACAAAATATGTGATAGGAGATTCCTTCAGGATTTGCAAGGTGCTAAAAGAAGAGGAGAAGTTTAGAGGTAGAGAGAAGCATATGTCTGCAGCCGCCATGTGAGATATAGCAGATTCATATTCTCTCTAGCTTCCCGGACTAGACTGTAGAGCTCTGGGAGTAACTGATTTTTTTGGTTTGTTGGCAGTTCTGAAAAATGAAAAAAATATCATTTCAGTCCAACTCAAAACAAAAATTTTGGGCAAACTAAAAAGTAGGAAACATTTTTTGGGTTCAATGAAACATATATATATTTTTAGCATATTTTATGTTTCTTAATTCCCAAAATAAAATTAAAGGGAATTTCCAAACAAAAAATTGTTTCAAATTGAAACAATATAAATGTTTCATTTTGAAAATGTTGGAAAAAGATGAGATTTTTTTTTTTTTAAACCATGAACAATTTGGCAAAACCAACACAAATTTGTAAAATGAATCCCCTCTTCTCCCTCTGTCTTGAATCTGCATTTTTCAGGCCTGGTCTACACTCACCTTGAAATTCAGCCTCATGTGAAGGGAGTTACGCAATCTACGCAGAGTAGCTTGTGTAACTCCCATCAACTTCATAACTCCTCTTCTACGTGGCATCTTCACTGCGCTGCGCCAATGGGAAATGTGTTCCCATTGATGCAGCGCTATGCCACTTGAGGGGGTGGTTTTAACGCATAGACTTCTGGACCGGTGAATCAGTGAAGATGTACCCTCAGTGGAAAAGTTTGGGCTGAAAATTTTTCACCCAACTCTCTTACGTTGTGGCTGGAGCTAGGCTCCTCTGCAATTCCTTCAGTGGCTACCTTGGAACTTGTGTGTGCAACAGTAAGCAAAGCAGAGGGTACATGGGCTGTGGCTCCATGCTCCCGTATTGACTAGTCAGCCCAGATGAAGCAGTGTGATGGGTACAATAATTTACTGGTCTAGGCCACAAACAAGACACTACCCTCTCTCCCCCCTGAGAGAAGCCTGGAAATAGGGGGAGGAATTTTGATGCAGAAGGGTGCCTCTGAACTACAATGTCCTGGATCTGCTCCTGAGGCATTGCAGCTGACTCCACCCTTTATGCAGGCCCATCTCTTAATTCACAATTTAACTCTTTCTAGCAGACCCATCACCATTGTATGTAGGCACCACTACCATGGGCTATTTATTAACTCATTTACCTAAAAAAGTTATAAGGCACCACACGCTTCAAAAACTATTAAAACAAGCAAACAGTAAGTGGGGTAAGTGGGTGCAGTTCCACTGAAGACAAAATAGTTGCTCCTACTACCAAGGTTAAATGTGTCCCTAAGACCTCATGATGTGGGTGACAAAGCTAGAACATCACTAGCTACAAGGGGGAAAAGATTAGAGGAAACAAAATAAGATTTCAGGGGAGATATACGGTATAGAGATACCCAGCAAGCACATAGATAATTCTAAATGTTTATAAATGAGGAACAGCTCTTCCCTGGAATTCCAGAAACACGAAACAGGGGATAAACCTCATTGAGGACAACAATAGTTACTCTTTTGTACTAACATTACTAATTTTTCCTCAGCGGGGGTCAGTTATATTTTTGTCTACAAGTTTCCGTACTAAAAGCATCATCACCAGGTTTGTGCACCTGCCTACTCAGTATTTCTAGAAGCATTGGTTAAGAAGCACAGATCAGCTCATTAATAAATAATGGTAGCATGCGCTACATCCGTTTCTCCAACATTTTTACCTTAAATTAGATATTTTCTCATGATCCACCTCCTCTCACCCATTCATAATTGTGCAGACACCTTCCCCTCCAGTTTGTGCTCTCATAACATCTCCGTGGCAATTACGATAATTGCATACATGGAAAAGTTTTACTGAAAAAATATTTTTGTTTTGCCCTAATGCAACTAAGGAGCTGGAAAAAAGAAGGGGCATCTTTATCATGTGGATCAGCTGGGTCTCCACAAACCATCAGCAATCCAGGGTCCATATTTTGGGAATCTTTACTATAGAGTGTATTTAGAATGGATGGATGAATTAGTCGGGCATCCATTACAGATCTGAAGGCACATTAGAAATGCCATAGGTAGACAGAGAAGCAAGCTGAGACAAAACTTGAAGAAAAACTCTTTAGAAGTTTGTAAAAGTCTGATTCACTTTTCTTGTCATCGTTATTTTACATTTCCATGTTCATCTCAGAATAGAAACAGAAGTTCTGAAACATCAGGAGACTATACTCCAGGCAATCCTCACTCTATCACTGGGAGAAGGGAGTACTGGGAATAACACAACCACAGAGCCTATTTTTGCAAGATTTGATTCTCAGATTTGTGCAACCATAGTCCCTCATCCTGCTTAACTTTACTTTTAATAGTCCCAGAGAAGTCAATGGGACTACTCATGTAAGTAAAGTTTGTGTAAATGTTTGCAGGGCTGCAGTTCAGATACATACCCAGTACTTTCAGGGTTTCATTGTCAAAATCAACCCAAAGTTCTGAACCTTTGGTCATCATCACTGCATTGCTGTACATTTCCTGTTTTGACTGCTGGTGTGCTGGGACTACTGTCTCTCACAATGACCAATATTATCTCATTGTTTCCTTGTGCTCCCCGTCTGTCTGTATCCATCCATTGCTTTTGTCTTATACTTAGATTGTAAGGTCTCTGGAGCAGGGACCATTTTTTTTGTTTTTGTGTTTGTACAGTGCCTAGCACACTGGGCTCTTTCTCCATGTTAAGGGCCACCAGGCACAATGGGAATACAAATAATAAAAACCAACAATAATAATGTCCCTGTTCTCTGGTATTACATTTATAGATAAGGTATCAAAGGGCCTACTTTTTATTGATCATCTTCATAAATGTTTAATGTATTGGCTATGTTTACTGGTTGGATAATTCTGACTGTGCTATCGAGTTTTTTTTTCTTCCATTTTAGTTTAATTTAAAAACAAACAACAAAAAACCCAAGCTGTGCACATTCCCCTTGGTTTAACCCAGCGGGAGGTGAATTCCTCTCTAAATTCATAACCTTTACACTGAATTTAAAAATAAAATGGTTAATTAAAGTTGGCATTTGGAACTTCTTGCTGGCAGCATTGTGGAGCAATGATCTCATTTGTGACATTGACAATTTGGGAGCCCAAATGTGGGAGGCTGGAAATTAGTTCTAAGAAACCCCCAGAAATCTACAAACACAGACAGGGCCCAATGCTGTAACAAACTTCAAAAGGAGTGCGCTTGTGTGTAAAATTAGTCATGGTTTTAAATGTTTGCAGGATCAGGGACATAAGGCCGAATCCAAAACCCATCAAATGTAATGAAAGTTTTTCCACTGACTTTGACATGCTTTGGATCTGTGGCATAGTCATTTAAGCTAGGTGAATAGTGCGAAAGACCTTTCCACAAACATATTTGAATTTATTAATTAATTCACTTAATCTGTATTCGTATTCGTTTTGTGCTTGTTTTCCACAACTATTTGTGCAACCAAGTTTTACTCATGTTAATTATCACATGTTCAAATACTAGTGGGAAACAAATTTTAAATTGCTGTGGGTTTCCACACCTGAAATCTCATTACAGATTATGCTCATTCACTCTGGGAGCAGAAATAAAATTATGCGATTATGGGACACACCTATGATCAGACACAAATGTGCTATTACCTTTGTTCTCACACAAAGCTCTACCATACTTTGCAGCCAGTCTCTGCCTCTTTAAATCAAGGTTCCCCTAGGGTTCATCATCATTCAAAGTCCTGCAAAACCACCTTGTCTCTAGTGTCATCTTGTCAAATTCTACTTCCTATAAAACCTGACACCATTCCCTTGGGGTCAGATTGGCCTGACTGTACACAAGAGATCAAAATGTATAGGGGAACCTGCCTCTTTATGAAGATACCTCCCTGAGCAAACTGATGCAACCTGCAAAGTGAGCAGGTTCAACCTTTCTATAAGATGGAACAATCTGCTTCTGCCTGGTGCACCAGGCCCAGTCTGTAGACCAGAACAGGGTCTGGGTTATTGCTATGCTAAGTGCAGGAGACTAATATTGCATCTTTGTATTATATATGACATACAGAGGGAAGGGATGATTCTTTGTGCCCATTCTCTGCAGTCTCCAGCCACAACTGCACAAATCAGAATCTTTCCTGTATTGTGGCAGAGCTACCTATAGGGTCCAGGTCTCCAGGATCCCGCAGCAGTGTTTTAACCAGCAGAGTTTTATCTTATAACAGGTTTAATCATTAAGAACTGACCCAACTCCCTTTAAAGCCAATGGGATTTTTTCTGTTGATTACAATGGGAGCTGTATCGAACCCTACATCTTCAGTTTGTGGCTAAAGCTTTAAAATATTCATTGGCATCTTAGTAACTTAGGTACTGTCCAGACTTTCAAACACTTTCACCAGCAAATGCTGTCATGCTTCACTATAGCAACAATACAGTAATTTAGCAATCCTGTGCAACTGTGAGAAACACTTTGCTTATAACTCTGACCTGAGTCTAACAGGCAAATGGAAGTGTAAGCCCATACTGTTTCATGTGAGTCCACAGAGAATTGTTCAGACTCTTGATCTCTGCTCCAGAGGTGGCTACAGCTTTAGTTACCAAGATTCCTTCACCATACTTACATTATATGAATGAAATAAAGCTCTCTTGTTAAAAGTACTTCAGATAAATAAGGAAAAGAATATTTTAGCAGGACCTGCTGCCCCTGTCTGACTGCATCATATAAACCAGGAGCAAAGCAAAGGATCTGAGAGACTATTTGCTGCCACTCATAGTAATTTTGGAGGTGTTTTTGTTTTATTGTGTTGCCACCATATGCTTCTATCAATTGAGTGGGACTCGCTATCTCTCTCTCTCGCCCCTTCTTAAAGTATAATGATATGCACAAGCAACTCTTTGTAAGAATAAAAAGTTTCTAAGTGGTAAGTACAAGCTGGGGATCTGTCCCCTCCACTAGAAAGTGCTTGCCACAGCATGCACTCAGCAGGATATCTAATTTCTCTATATACCCAGTGAAGCAGGAAAAAACTTAATCTTCCCCCTGTAGTCAAGGGTAAATGCACTGGATACTGGAATTGAGGAAAGGTCCAAAATTACACTGCCGGATCCTGGCCTATCTTTCTCCCCGGAGTAAGGGGTAGAAGGAAAGGCATCTTCTTACCCTAATACATCATTCCACTGATTTTCATATGCCGGGATAAGCAGACTATCCTTCCACACTTGTGCAGCTGGGCACAAGGGAAAGCAGAGGGAGGAAGCTGAGTCTTACTTCTGCATCCGCTTTCCAACCATGTTATGTCAGGTCATCAGGAAGTGTAACAGGTATAACCTGTAAGTGTTACAGGTTACCTGGAAGTGTAACCTTCCCTCAGCAGCAGAGAAAGCTCCTAAGGGGCTTCAGGAGAAGCCCTACAACCCATTGCCCCTTTCTGTGGGCCAGAACGCAAACTGACAATCTAGCCCATTATTAGCTAAAGCGCTCAGCACTTTATGGGCTATATGGGAATGAAAGATGTAATGAATCAATACTGCTATACAGGGAAGCTGGTACAGAAGGGGATGCTGAAGTAGAAGCACTGGATCAAATTCACCAGAGTCAATCCAGAATAACTCCACTGGAATCAATGGAATTAAACTGGATTTACAGCAGTGAAAATGGGAACAGAATGTAGTCCTTGGACTCATCTCTTATATTTTCATCTGAAAGGGGACATACACACAGAGATGTAAGTGTTAAAATATAAAACAAAAATGCTGTAATTTCCCAAGTTTTCTTGAACTTCTTTCTTAAGAAGAAACCTCTTTCAAGAAGCTACAGAAATAAGGCTTAACAATAGGGAAAGAACAAATAAATATACTCAGGAAGGATGGGGTGTGTGCTGGCATGGCCTTTCATATTTTAAACCATTCACTTTTGTAAAGATGTCTGCAATGACATCTGCTAGGCAGGGACAGCTCCTGGTGTCTCTGGGAACTTCAGATTATATAGCTAAAAATAGGGCTTTAGAAAGGAGAAAGTAACGTCACTTTCGGATGTGCTGCTTTTGTTGGTGGAGTATCTGGGAGTGGCAGCATCCAAAGTAGCTGGTGGATAATGGTTGGAATTAGATCAAATGGGCAAAATTTCCATTATAGCCACTGACCACCCCTCTCCTTCCTCTCCTGACCATGCTACTCTCAACCTAGCATGCAAATAATTCATTTGAAAGTACCAAAAGACTATCCATTGTGTTCAGGCCATCTCTACAGATAATTGTCCCATCCCAGGTCTGGAGGTTTCAGTTTTTGCTGTTTCTCTGCTCCCACGCTCAACGTGTTTTGGACTTTTAAAATATTGTGCTTTAAGGTGAAGTAAACAGAGACTATCTTAGTGGATAATTTCTACAATTTACAATTCAGCATCTGGCTGGTATTTCTGTAACATGTTGTGAAACAACTGGAAATCACCAATATCCCTTAAAGAATCCTTGGAGGTCAGATTTTTATGTGAGATTGCATAATAAGAAACCAGAAATAAGAAATAAGAAAACAAAACAAAAAGAATGCAACAATAATAAATGTAAATGACATTAAACCTATTTGTTCCATTCAGTCAAAACCAGAGTTGCAGTAAAATGATCCCTTCAGAAGTTTGCTAGTCCTCTGAATTTATCATCAACTTTTTCACTCTCTTGTTTTTTATTAAAAAAAATAAAATAAAATAACGGACAGAGAAGAGGGAGCCATGGCTAGATTTCAGTATCAGGAGCCGATGTCAGATCTGTTCAACAGGAAGATCAGTGTGTTTTTTAAGTCTAGGAAATGTCTGCAGCACTAAAGTGGTAATCCACTCCCAGCTTCTGGTAATCAGAGGTCTAGGGACACCCAGAACATGGGGTTGCATCCCTGGCCATCTAGGCTAATAGCCATTGATGGACCTATCTTCCATGAACTTATCTAGTTCTTTTTTGAATCCAGTTATACTTTCAGCCTTCACAACATCCCCTGACAGTAAGTTCCACTGGTACACTGTGCATTGTGTGAAGAAATGCTTCCTTTTGTTTGTTTTAAACAGGCTTCATTGGGTGACCCCTGGTTCTTGTGTTAGGTGAAGGAGTAAATAACACACCTTATTCACTTTCTCCACACCATTCATGATTTTATAGACCTCAATCATATGCCCTCTTAGCTGTCTTTTTTCCAAGCTGAAAAGTCCCAGTCTGTTTAATTTCTCCTCATACCGAAGTTGTTCCCTACTCTTATGCCCTTCTCTGTACCTTTTCCAATCCTAATGTACCTTTTTTGAGATGGGGTAGCCAGAACTGTACACAGTATCCAAGGTGCAGCCATACTATTGATTTATATAATGGCATTTTGATGTATTCTGTCTTACTATATATCCCATTTCCTAATGGTTCCTAACATTCTGTTAGCTTTTCTGATGGCAGCTGCACATTGAGCAGATGTTTTCAGAGAACTATTGACATTGACTCCAAAGATCTCTTTCTTGAGTGGTAACAGCTAATTTAGATCACATCATTTTGTATGTATAGTTGGGATTCTATTTTCCAATGTGCATTATTTTGCATTTATCAGCATTGAATTCATCAACCATTTTGGTGCCCAGTCACCCAGTTTAGTGAGATCCCTTTGTAACTCTTCACAGTCTGCTTTCAACATAACTATCTGGAGTAATTTCGTATCATCTGCAATTTTTGCCACCTCACTATTTGTCCTTAACTTGAACTGAACTTCTGAGGCTTGAAAAATAAAAATGTGATTCATTTTTGTATTTTTTTCCTTCTTAGTTTCATGCTCCTATTTCACTTTCTAATTCTGGCTGGGTGACAAAATTGTTCTTATTTGTGACCTGTACTTCTAAAAGTACCATGTGAAGTAATGGTAATCTCATGTTCTTGTAAGATTGCTCAGACCAATATAGCAGACTCAAAGGGCTTGGAAAGAATGTGGAAGAACATCTCAAAATATGGGGTGAAATCCTGACCCAGTAAAAGTCAATGGCACCACTCCCATTGATTTTGATAGGGTCAGGAATTCATCTAAGATGTTTATCCCCATGTAATCAAAACACTCTGAGGTTTGTCCATCGCTACTTGCTGTGCCATTATGATAATCTCTAACAGAAATAAATCACATGACGTAAGACATGATCCCTAACAGACACTTAGGGAGATAAGTGACAAATTTCATTCCCTTCCCTCATCTTGTTGATATTCCCTTCAATGCCACAGCAGAACTCATGAATTTTCATTCCTGGTTCTGCCCCCTCTAAATACTTTTCAGTACCTCATCTACCAAAAAAAGATGAATTTCCATGGCTGCATTATCTGCTTGATTTATTCAGTGACAGCCTAAAAGCTTGCAAGATAGGATGGCCCCCTATTATGAAAATATTGACCATATTCTCTAGCCTTGATAATTGTGAAGGTAATTGTCATAAACTATAAAGTATGCAGTGATGTCTGCCTGAGTGTGCAAGCAGACTGAAACAATAGCTTTATGAGGTATGAACTGCCTTCATTCATCTGAACTCTGGCAATGTTAATATCAACATTGTTAACACTATCTCTTCTGATCTAGGTATGTAAGAAGGAAATGAGACAATCTTATTATGAAGATCTGCACATTGTATTTTGGAGGTGCATCTTGGTGTCATGAGTGGACGAAGTTTGGTTTACACAATTGACACTTGTTTTTGAAGTCCCATGTGAATTGGGTGAGGGACAGTGTTTTTAATTCAAGGAACCAGACTAAGGAATTCTGTGCCTGAGCAAGTTCATTTTCATCTTGGCTTTTTTTCCAAGTCTGATATAAGGCCTTTTCTAATTGGTTCAGTTCTTCAAATCACCATTGGGCCCAGTTGTATGTTTTCACTGGGATATTCACTGTCGTAAAGCAGATGGATATCAATGGTACCGTCACTCAGTCACACCGTCACAGTGTTTGCGCTGATAAGTTCTTTGATGGCTGCTGAGTCTGATGCATGAGTGACAGTCCCATCCACAGATAGGGTACACCTATGCACAAGCAATGCTCTAAATCCGAGCACTAGATTCCTTCCTCCGACGCCAGTCATCACAAAGCTTGATCCAATCTGCCTTGCAATGCCTCACTTCATCTATATGCTGACTTCACCAGCCAGAGCAGCATTCTGAACTCCTTTCCTAGTCATCTACAGAGATTCCAAGGGATGCTAAGTCATCTTTGCAAACATCCCGAAATCTGCGAAGTGGTCTGCCTCTCTTTCTAGACCCCTCACAAGCTTCAGAGTACAGCAACTCTTCAAGATCCTGTAATCAGGCATTTGCTTGACATGTCCAAGCCACCTGAGTCTTTTATTACTAATGAACATTCCCGTGAATGAAATACCAGCACAATTTACGCTTCCACATTTATCATTCTGTCTTGCCATTTTACTTTAAGAATTTTATGTAAGCATCTGATATGAAATCTGTTTAGTCTTTTGGAATGTCTGGCGTAAGACGTCCGTGTTTCTGAGCCATACAGAAGAGTGGATAAAACACATGACTCATAAATACGGATTTTCACTTTAATTGACAATTTGTTATTGTTCCAGGCTCTGACTTGCAAAAGGCCAAAGTTCTGGTTGCTTTGTTGATTCCACTAGCAAGCTCAGCATATATAGAGATATATTACAATGGCAAACAAACCAATTCCATCACTGCTTTCACAGCTTCTATGTAATATGTCAGTTCTTTCTGACAGATTGAATGGCTTAGATGCAGTCATCATAGATTGAGGAAGTCAGCAACAAAGCTAGGTTTCACAAGCACCCTCAAGAGTTGGCATTTCTCAGTAGTAAGCAAATCACGTTAGGAGACTTAGACAATATTTTGGTTTGATAATGTCCCTTTTGATTCTGATGAAAATGACTTCTTTTTGGCCTGGAATGTCTTCATTTTATTTTATTTTTAGTGGGAACAGTGAACACTATTTCATTCCAATTACATTTTTAAAACTCCATTAAAAAGAATAATATGAGAATATGAAATAATTCAGCACAATTAAAGGTGACTGAATTATCCTCTATCTATATATATATAGGTCATCTCAGTAACTCCATCAACTGCAGAATCTGTGGTCTGTTTTACCTGCAGCATCTGTGGTCTCATCTGCGGATTGGCCTTATTTTGCACAAACGCAGGCATAAATAAACTTAGTCACAAAGGGTCGCTGCTACAACTCATTTGTCGACATCAATGGGAGACTCCAATCTATCCAAATCAATCATATATATATATAGATATAAGTATAGATGTTTTTAAAAGTCAGCTTTTCAAATCCATTATTACTGCATCCATTTTAAGCATGAGAGCTGAATTGTTCTTGCACCTTTAGGTGAGTAAGATAGACAAGTTAATTGCCTTTTAGCTTACAGAGTCTTTTGCTACAGGATCTCATTATCATATGCTTTCATGACTGAATGTGTCTTGGATTTTGAGGGAAAGCATATTTCCCTTATCACATAAACATACTTATTTAAAATACCATGCCACCCCACATCTCTACTTATGACCTTTCATATAATCCGCCCTCCCTTAATGAATGATCCTGTACTTATACTTTTATTTTTTATTTTTTGTGGTGGTGTTTCCTTTTATCTACCTGCCTGTTGGGCACTTTTATAGGATTAATTCCCATAGAATCTAGGTATAAAGTTCAGTCGATGTTTCAGTTTGGTCTAATGGGGTGGAGAAGACTGTGAATAATAATTCCTGTTGTTGGCTTTGCCACTCACTAGTCTGTGACTTTCGTAGTCCCCAGTCCAACAAGACATATGCTTTTGCTTATTTTCACAAACTGAGCAGGGCCGTTGAAGTCAATAAGGCTACTCACGTTGTTCAAAGTTAAGCACATGCATATGTCTTTGCAGGAACAGGGCCTTCACTCTTCTGAGCCTGAGATTAGCCATCTGTAAAATGGGTAGAGTAACACCTATTTCTCAGGAGTGATATTGATATTATTATTAGTATTTATGAACTGCTTTGGAATCCTTGGGTACAAGACACCATAGAAGTGCAATATATTATTTAGTAATATTTTTGAGTAACTTGAGACTGTATATACAGCACATGCCGATATAACTTCCATTATAAAAGAGTTTAGCAAAGAACTTAATCCAGTAGGAAATATCTGGCTATTGTTTTCAAAGAAAATGAAAACGTGAACTGAAGGCAATACGCTCTGTGTCCAGGTAATAAAGTCACCATCTCTTATATTTTCTTAACCACAAGATTAAGTCCTGACCTTGACCCCCACATCTTAGGTTTCTGAATATGCATAGAACATTTTTGTTATATTGAGTACAATAGAAGGTCATCTTAAATTAACAAGACACTTGGAAGTACAACAGTAAAGGGGTTAACTCATATTCTCGGTCACGTTATTCACTTTTAGTAGAGTGTAGCATGTCCTCCCTTCCACCACATAACAGCTATCCTTTTTTATTGCAGAAAGGTTTTGAGACCATGATGTCTGGTACCTGTTTTCTCATATGGGGGATGCTAGACCAAAGTAGCCTTTGTGCTTGGAGGAGTCCAACTGTAGTTGCACAGGGAACGCAAAACAGGAATGGATAGACTAATGGTTCCTTCCCTGACACCTTTCACTCCTTCCCTGACCATCCACCCAAGTGCTGGCCACAAGCTGGACCTAATTCTGTGACTTAGAACAAGTCATCAGTCTCTCTGTATCATGGGTTTCTATCTGTAAAATGGGGATAATATTTACCTCCTTACAATACTATACCTCATGGGGATATTTGTTCAGTGTTCAGAATATATGCTACAAAGCTTTACATAAGTGCTAAGCAGCAGTAGTATTAAGGTGTCATTAATGAGGCAGAGAGAAAGGTTTGAGACTATGAGTGGGTGCTAAAACATTTGAAAGATGATTGTGTTTAGTATTATTGGATTTTTTCTTATTTATTTTTCAAATGCCTGACGAATGTATAGGTCAAATGATTGCTACACTAACTATTTTTGCAGAAATTACCGTATACGCTATAGCCTTTAAAAAGCATTTTAATGAAATAAGAAAAAAGCAGTCCAGAATGGAGAGAGATAAATAGTGGGATTCCCCATGAATCTGTACTAAGACCAGTATTGTTGAACATATTCATAAATTATCTGGGAAGAGGGGTAACCAGTGAGGTGGCAAAATGTGCAGATGATACAAAACTACTGAAGATAGTTAAATCCAAAGCAGACTGCGAAGAGTTAGAAAGAGATCTCACTAAACTGTGTGACTGGGCAACAAAATGGCAGATGAAATTCAATGTTAATAAATGCAAAGTAATGCATATTGGAAAACAGAATCCCAACTATACATATAAAATCACAGGGTCTATATTAGCTGTTACCACTCACAAAAAAGATCTTGGAGTCATTGTGGATAGTTCTCTGAAAACATCCACTCAATGTGCAGAGGCAGTCAGAAAAACTAATAGGATGTTGGAAATCATTAGGAAAGGGTTAGATAATAAGATAGATAATATCATATTGACTCATTATAAATCCATGGTACACCCCCATCTTGAATACTGTGTGCAGATCTGGTCATCCCATCTCAAAAAAGGTATATTGGAATTGGAAAAGGTTCAGAAAAGGGCAACAAAAAGACTAGGGTATGATATGATTAGGTTTGGGAAAGCTTGTAAAAGAGATGACTAAGGGGGGATATGATAGAAGTCTATGAAATCATGACATGTGGAGAAAGTAAATAAGGAAGTGTTATTTACTCCTTCTCATAACACAGGAACCATGGAGTCACCAAATGAAATTAATAGGCAGCAGGTTTAAAACTGAGAAAAGGTAGTATTTCTTCACACAATGCACAGTCAACTTCTGGAACTACTTGCCAGAGGATGTTGTAAAGACCAAGGCTATAATGGGGTTCTAAAAAGAACTAGATAAGTTCGTGGAAGATAGGTCCCTCAATTGTTATTAGCAGGATGGGCAGGGATTGCTGTTTGCCAGAAGTTGGGCTTGGGTGATGGGATGGATCATTTGATGATTATCTGTTCCGTAAATTCCCTCTGAAGCACGTGGCATTGGCCACTGTAAGAAGACAGGATACTAGCTAGATAGACCATTGGTCAGACCCAGTATGGCCATTCTTATGTTCTTATACTGGCATTACTAAAATTCTAGTCTATAAAAAATGCTTTGTCTGCTATTGTCACAAAGGATTAAAGGAGACTGAAATGTGAAGAATATAGGGGCAGGTTTATGCTAGTTTAAATGCTGACAGAGAGACCTGTCACTGAAAAGGTCAGAGGCAGAGAGTTGTTTTGGCACCAAGTAGACAATCTCCCATATACCTCAAGGTCTCTAGGGGTATATGACCCAGTATTCCCTTGGTACCCATTGACAGAGGACATAAAGGGTTCACAGGGATCCCCAGAGTGTAACGTCAATATAATAGAGCACAAAGGGAGTCAAGTGACATCTCTATCAACAGCCAGTAATGCACTGGTCATCCTAATCATTGAGAGAGATATATGTGGATGATATTTAAGGAGTTATGTATTTATAATGAAAACTATTTTCTTAAAGTGTGTAAGTTAAGACAGGTTACCAGAAGGTGATAAAGAGGTTCTGTGCAGGCAGGGGTAGGATACGCTTCTCTCTCTCTGTCTGGTAATTGTGTGTCTTACAATGTAATTCTCTTTGCATAAGGAGCCACCAGCTAATCAAGATTGCAAAGTTTACAGGAGTTCACAAAAACTACAGGAAGGAATGAAGAGCAGGACAGTGTCCCATTTATGACTAAGATAAAATAATTAGTCAGGTATATCAGGAGAATTCAAGGAGTCACACAGTATCCTTCACTAGGGGACGAGGTGATAGTGTGGTTGTCTTACGAATGGAGGGTCACAGCCAGCGGGGATGTTAAACATTGGGAGAAAGACTGGGTGAGCTAACCTTTATGAGCCATAAGTGTCTTATTAGTAAAGTCTGGGCTCTAGAAAGCATTTTACAATTTTGTTTTAGATGTAACCCATTACTTCCAATATTTCTACACACTTGATATTAGAATCATAGAATTATAGGGTTAGAAGGGTCATTTAGTCTAACCCAATGCCACGATGCAGAATTGCTTGTGTCTAAACCATTCAAGACTGATGGTTATCCTGCTCCTTTTGAAAACCTCCAGTAAAGGAGATGCCACAACCTCCCTAGGCAGTTTTTTCAATTGAACTAGTGTTTTTACAGTTAGGAAGTTTTTTCCTGAAATGTAATCTAAATCTGCTGTGATGTAGTTTGAACCCATAGACTCTTGTCCTTCCCTCTGTGGCAAGAGAGAATAACTTTTCTCCATCTTTTTATGGCAGCATTTCAAGTGTTTGAAGACCACTATCATGTCCCCCTTTAATCTCCTCTTTTCCAAACTAAATATACTGAGGTCCTCCTACCTTCAGAATCATAGGGTTGGAAGGTAATTCAGAAGGTCATTTAGTCCAACCTCCTGCTCAAAACAGGACCAACCCCAAATAAAACATCCCAGCCAGGGTTTTGTCAAGCCAGGCCTTAAAAACCTCTAAGGATGGCAATCCCACCACCTCCCTAGGTAACCCATTCCAGTGTTTCACCACCTTCCTAGTGAAAAAAGTTTTTCCTAATATCCAACCTACACCTCCCACACTGTAACTTGAGACCATTGCTCCTTGTTCTATCATCTGCCGTCACTGAGAACAGCTTAGTTCCATCCTCATTTGAACTCACCTTCAGATAGTTGAAGGCTGCTATCAAATCCCCCCTCACTCTTCTCCACTGCAGACTAAATAAACTCAGTTCCCTCAGCCTCTCCTCATAAGTTGTGTGTCCCAACACCCTAATCATTGTTGTTGCCCTTGTTGGAGTCTCTCCAATTTGTCCACATCCTTCTTGTAGTGGAGGGCCCAAAACTGGACCCAATACTCCAAATGAGGCCTCACCAGTGCTAAATAGAGTGGAATAATTACTTCCCTAGATCTGCTGGCAATGCTCCTACTAATGCAGCCCAACATGCCTTTAGCCTTCTTGGCAATAAGGGCACACTATTGACTCATATCCAGCTTCTTGTGCACTGTAACTCCCAGGTCCTTTTCTGCAGAACTGCTGTCTAGCCAGTCGGTCCCCAGCCTATAGGAGTGCCTGGGATTATTCTGTCCTAAGCACAGGACTTTGCACGTGTCCTTGTTAAACCTCATCACATTTCTTTTAGCCCAATCCTCCAAATTGTCTAGGTCATTCCTATCCCTACCCTCCACTATATCTACCTCTCCCCCCAGGTAGTGTCATCCACAAATTTGTTGAGGATGCACTCCACCCTATCCTCCAGATCATTAATGAAGATGTTGAACAAAAATAGCCCCAGGACCGATCCCTGGGGCACTCTGCCAAATAGACATAAGCCCATTGATCACTACCCATTGAGACCAATGATCTAACCAGCTTTCTATCAATCTTATATTCCATTCATCCAACCCATACTTCTGTAACTTGTTGGCAAAAATACTGTGGGAGACTGCATGAAAAGCTTTGCTAAAGTCAAGATATAGCTTGTCCACCGCTTTCCCCACATCCACAGAACCAGTCATCTCATCATAGAAGGCAATCAGATGGTCAGACATGGCTTGCGCTTGGTGAATCCATGCTCACTGTCCTGATTGCTTTCCTCTCCTCCCAGTACTTCAAAATGGATTCCTTGAGGACTTGCTCCATGATTTTTCTAGGGACTGAGGTGAGGCTGACTGGTCTGTAGTTCCCCTGATCCTCCTTCTTCCCCTTTTTAAAGATGGGCTCTATATTTGTCTTTTTCCAATTGTCCGGGACCTCTCCTGATCACCATGAGTTTTCAAAGATAATAGCCAATGGCTCTGCAATCACATCAGCCAATTCCTTGAGCACCCTCATTTGCTCATATGGCTTGCATTCCATTCCTTTGATCATCTTTGTCACTTGTCTCTGCATCCTTTCCAGTTTCTCTACATCCTTTGTATATGTTGGTGACCAAAACTGGGCACAGAACTCCAGCTGAGACCTAACCAGTGCTTAGCAGAGCAGTACTATCACTTCCTATGACTTGCATGCTACTCCTCTGTTAACACAACCTAAACTTCCATTTGCTTTTTTGCCACAGCATCTCATTGTTGATTCAAGTTCCCTGAAACTCAGTTCTTTATACTTGTTTTCATGATAAACATATCTAAATGCTGTGTTTCGAGCAGTGCTGTGTTCTAAGGTATAACTATTAAGCTTGGATGTATTGTTCCTCTGGGAACAGCTTATCTGTAAACACTGTGAGAGTGTCCAATGGAAGAAAATCTCTTCAGTCCAGGCCGTTGCTTGGAGGGCTGAGGGGTTGTGGTGTGCCTGTCACTACCCTGCAGAGCGACAGCAGAGCCTGCATAGATAGGAAGGGGAGCACTTGTGTTGTCTGTGGAGTTGGGGAGCTGATCCCTGGCAGGCACAGACAAGGCTTCCTCACACTGAGGGAAGGAGGTATTGAGGTGCCTCACAGCCATGGATGTTCCTAGGAGGTGTAATAAGGGGTCTGGAAGTCCCCCCAAAATGGGGGAGCACTACCACAGCAGAGGTTTTGAAAGAGGAACCAGTAAATTAATTGATTGCACAACTTCCCACAACACCTGTTGTCTGCTGTGTTGGGGCTTTTGATGCGAGTTAAAGCAGCTCCTTCCCAACAGCGAATCCAAGCAAGCAGAGTTTCTAGCTCTTCTGATTTGTCCAGTTTGTATCTGTAATGGCATTCACAAATATATGCAAACAAATGCACGTACATTTGTGCCAGGACTTTGGGTCTTCCATTTTGAAAAATTGGCCCTTAAAATGTCATCCTGCTCTGCAGAAGACACCTTCTTACTCAAGAGACCTTTTCCCAAGTGTACTCATATATGCTGTCTACATAGTTTAATTTAATTTTCACTACTTTAATCACTGCAGATCCAATGGAGTTAAGGGAGACTGAGCTGGATTCTCTCCTGCCTCACATTTCATCAATAGAATTAACTACTAAACAGCAATTCCAGATTTCTTACTGCTGTTAAAAACACATAATCCCAAATAAGTCAGCTTGATGTTTAGATTCTAGGTTGAATGTTCAGATCTGGCAGTTAGAAATAAAGTATTTTTATTTGTAACTTGAATAGATTTGGTCTGAAGTCACTGACAGACAAAAACTACGGAACCCAAGATGCTTATTTACAACATCATTTTTCAGATTAAAACCACACTTCAAAATCATCATCATAGGTTTTTCACTGAGATGAAAAAGAGCTGTTCACACCTTTCAGAGCTGAATTGTCAGTTTGTTTGAAGATTTAGAAAACATCACTGTAAAGGTCTACATGTGGGTATTTTCTCAACTCGAACAGCTAGAAAAATAGGCTAAGTTTTTTTTTTAATTGGTGCCTGTAGCTGGGACGTGTGGCCTCCCTCGGAGATTGACACCGAGGGAGAGCCAAACCCCCACTGGGGGTGGGAACCCAGGAAGTAAACAGCTGACCGGAAGCAAGTAGGCAGAGCTAGGCCTATAAAACCCAGCCCTGCCCGCTCAGTCGGAGTCCAGCAAGAAGGACGCCTCTCCTTTGGTGCTCGAGCGTACAGTCACAGCCGACTTCTGCAACCTGGAGGAGAAGCTGCCAGATCTACCCACTGCGTGGGGCCCTGAGGAACTAAAGGAGCTGCCTAATCCAGATGAGCTGAAGGAGATCCCCAGAGTCTACGACCCGGCGGAGGACCTCCCTGAGCTACCAACCCCTGGTGAGTTAGAAGGGACATGTGGCCCCTGGGACCTAGAGGAACTGTCCTCCAGAGAGGACCCTGAACAGTTTCCAGACCTGTCGCTGGTTGACGATGAGAGACTCATGGGACTCCCGCTCACCATCTACCCCAGTGACCCAGAGAGAGACGACTGGCCCCAGGTATTCTAGGGAGAGAGTAGGAGGAAGAAGCCCAGGGAAGCTGATGATGGTCCGGGTGAGTTTGCACGGGCTGTGAGTCCACGTGTTTCGGCTGGAGATCCGTTGACCCAGTGACGGGACACCCCGTCCCTGACAGGGCCCTGGGCTGGGACGCAGTGGAGGCAGGTGAGCCTGTTCCTCTGTTTCCCCCCTTCCTACACCACCCTGGGGTGAACACCCATTGAGGGCCAGAACCTGTCCCTTACTACCAGCCACACCCGGCCAAGGGGCCAGGCACAGACTACTTACCCGCCTTGCTAAGGACTAGAAACTGCTGCCCCTCTGCCCTGCCCTATACTGCCTGAGGGCCAGGGCCTTAGACCCTTTCCTCGCCCTCTAGAAGGGCTAGACGATAGACTGCTGACTTGCCCTGCCAAGGGCTCGTGCCTGTGCTTGCTTGCCTGCCCTACAGAAGGGCTAGGCCATAGACTGTTTCCTCGCCCTCTGGGGCTAGAGATTGCTCTTCCTGCTGCTGGCCTGTCCCTGGCTGAGGGCTGGGCCTTAGACTGTTTGCCCACCCAAGGTGTCCTAGACTATTCCCCTGAGGAGTGGCCTGAACACCAAGCTCACCTTATTAAGGGCCTCCCTTTAATTTGGACTCCTGAGGGGCATAGGCGCCGGGAGGTGTGGCCTCCCAAGGGGATTGACCCCGAGGGAGAGCCACCAGCGCCGCCCCCTACCGGGGGATCTTCTACAGTGCTCAATATTTAGACTTCTTAATTGAGGAAACTAACTTTGGTCTTTTTTTTTTTTGAGATTCCAAAAGTTAAAGCTTTATAAACCATTAAAACACAAATAGTCAACATCACATGTCAAAATATAAAAATTAAATGCCCTTTAATCAACAAGTCATATCTGTTTTTACTGTTCATTCACTAATCCATTTGAAACAAGCCAAAATTCACAAATCTAAATCCCTGCATTTGTTAAAGAGAGCTCTGCTTAAACAAATTCCCAGCAGTCAGATAGACATTAGACATGTGTCACATGAAGCTTGTACTTGTAGACTTCTGTGTGTGCACTCTAAGAAGTTCTCAAGCAGCATTTTTGTTACTTTACCTATCTCTGTAAATTTTGCTTATTCGCAATGGAAATATTTTCTCCTCAGTTTGTGTGTAGGGTGAAATCGATGTTTATGGATAATCTATTTCTTCTAAGCCTCAATAAAAGACTGGGAGAAATATATTGTAAGAGGAAATCTGAAAGCAGCAGTTGTGAAGCCCAGCAGAGAGAAGCCTTGCTAGTCTTTGCCCCTAATTGGCATATATAAGGGTGTGGAGGATTTGGCGGATCTTCGGTACTGTGGAGAAGGCTGAGGCGGCTTGCCAGGGAATTGTATGAGGAGGTGCTGACTCCACAAGTTCAAATAGGCATCCACACCAGACAATGAGATTGTGTTTGCCTATCACAATAGAGCATAGCACAATGTGAGTGGCTTTATAGCATGATGGCAGAACCACTCATGAGGCTTTCTAATGTTCCAACAGGCACTTGGAAGGAATGAGGTTTGTTTGTTTTGCGTAATACATAATTAATTGCCAATAATCGTTTGAGTTACCAAGAAAGTCCTGATAGGTACCAATAAGCAATAATTGGGGCATCCATCTCATGTTGCTTCTCTGGCAACTCCATCAGTTTTATAGAACATAGAGAACTTTGAGAACATTAATGAATTAAACCTCATAACACCAGTAAGGGATAGTAAATTATACCCATTTCTCAGAGGGGTAGGCTAAGTGACAAAGGAGTTAAAGCCAACATTTTTTCAGAAGAATGCACACAACTGCACATTTCATACACTCAAAGCAAGGAGGCCAGAACTCTGCCTAAAGAAATTCTCAACATTCAGCTACACATTGGACATGTGTCACATGAAGCTTGTATTTGTAAACTTCTGTGCACACGCTTTTTAAAATACAATCAAATGTGATTGCCCGAAATCACACAATGAGTCAGTGGCAGAACTGGAAGAAGTTAGAAGTCTCGATTCAATATCCCCCACATTGACCAGGAAGTTGAATTTCTTCTCATGAAAACAGGTGGTGAATTGAAAAAAAAAAGAATTAGAGATACTCTTCAGAGCTTTCTCCAGAAAATATGCTCCACCTACATGAGACACCATTCATAAAACACTGCGCATGTGTTTTATTTTTCTACAACATACATCTAAATTTTTCTACAACTTGCATCTAAATGGGTTACTCGAAAAGTGGAGTATGTTATCTTCCTTTTCCTCCATATTTGTGTATCTAATTTGCAGTACACTGAAAAGATTTTCAAGAAACAAATCTTGTCTTTTTACTAGAAGCAAGTGGAGACTAAATTTTTGGATTCAAACTCTTACTTGCACACTTACCAAATCTGTAATAGACTGAATCCAAACACTTCACCCAAACATTCTCCAGACTGGAGGTTTGAAATCTGGATCCAAAGTTGAACTCTCATATTTCAAAATGTTCAGATTTGGTGCTTGGATTCAGCTCATTGCAAACTGTGAAGGACCAGCCCATATTCTTGTACAGAATGTTTGTAAAACACCCTAACACACATTCTAATTAAGTAATAATAGCTAATAACAATAATAATACTCTTCCAACAATCACAGTCAGCAGCTGTGATGTGTCTGGGTCATTGGATGTATTTCTTATAGAAGTGGTTAAATCCCCATCATCTGAGCCATTTAAAACTCCAGTGGGTAAAGCAATCAAAAACACATTATAGGGAACAATCATGCACTGTTTGAGAATGGATTAGATAACCTAGTAGGTCTGCTGTGTCTATAATTTCTATTATAGTTTCTTGAGTTATTTAATCTTCACTAATATGCCTCTCCACTGCAGAAATGGATATGAGAGCAGACCCTTCTATCTCCAGGTGGGCCTTGCCAGCAATGAATTCTGCCTTTCAGTTATGTAATTAGACTATTTTTTTCATGTTAATAAAACATATCCTCTTCTTGAGTAGCATATAAATTACCACTGGATTAAATTAGTGGTATCTGCCATTGGTTTGAGATTTCATGGGATGACAGACAGTGCAGTACTGGCAGCAGGGATGAGAAAACATGTCACCTCAGAGATATTTTTCTTCCTTCGCTTTTCCCTACCCAAACACTACCTTTTTCTGCTTGCAATTATGAGACTGTCTGCCTCAGATACCATCCAAATTATTACCCTTGGAGCTACCACAAGAGATGTTTAGTGCCATTGGCACCTGAGAAACAAATAGTTTCCCTTATGATAAATGACCAGTTGGCTCAGAAGAGGGGATGGGAAAAGAAGGGAGAAAGTTTTTGAAACTGCTGACTCTTATTAAAATATTCCGGTTTACAAATGGTAACAAACTATTGCTGAGTATAATTGTCAGTTTGATTTACCTTCCTTCATCAAAGCTACTGTAGCATTAAAGACTTTAAAAATCAAGGCTCTCTGCTGAGTGCAATGGGATATCATATTTTGCAGAGACATTCAGTGGTGAGAATACTAATAAGTATTAATTTGTTAACAGTAGACATAGTCCCATAGTGAGATCTCAAATAAAACAAACAGGAACAGATGGCTGGCCTGCTGAGTCACCATTTACTGGGTTCCCTGGATACTTAAAGTCTGATATTGCACACCTTTACATAGGTGAATAGTCCCATTAAAATCAATGTGGAGTGAGGGCTTCTACTCAGGTGAGTATGTGAGTGAAAGGGACACAATATAAACATAGGAGAGAACATGGCTAAAGTCTGAAAAATACAAGGAAAATGAAGAAAGTTCTGACTGTTCATAGTGTTTGATACTGACATCATGGCATCCCATGTGTTCTCTTGTACCTCGCAGATAAGACTACACAGCCACAGGGTCGTGAACTGATGTCACAAAGGAATATATAGGTTCCCACTAAACACTAGGCATTAAATTTGGCCCTTTTATCAAAATCAGTTTTTCACATTTGTCTTTCTCAAAGTGTTTACAACACGTATTGATAGTTGCTTTTCATTCAGGTCTGTCCTTTGCTGTGTCTTCACAATTATCAATATTTATTCTGCATGAGTTGAGATTCTGCTTCAGGGTGTCTATGAAGCATGTATACTGATGAACCATTGCATATTCCAAGTTTCAGCTCACCGGAGAGGAGTTCTTTGGGAGTCTATCACCATCCATTCTGATAATGTGACCTGTCTATCTTTGCTAAGCTTTGATAATCATTGCCTCAATGCTGGTTATTTTTGCTCTTTCAGTGATGTTGAAGTCGGACACTGTGTCTTGCCAGCACACCTTCAGAACAGAGCAAAGACAGCACATGTGATATTTTTCAAGTTGCTTGATGTATGCAAAGTAAACTGTCAATGTTTCACATCTGTGTAAAAGGGATGCTATCACTGCTGCATTGTATAACATCAGTTTTGTTGATAGTTTGATGGTGTGCTGGTTGAGTGTCCTATGGTGAACTTTTTCAAAAGCCTGGCTTGCCTTTCATATTCTGTTTTTATATTTCTTGATCCTGGGACCTGGCACTTGAGACGGTACTGCCAAATTATGTAAAGTGATAGGTATTTAATTTTTACCACAGTGGTAATGGTTGATCAGGTTGGTTGGAAGAGGCCTTCAGTTTATTTCCAGACTGATGGTGACTCTGAACTGTTAGTTGCCTGAAAACGTATCGCGGATAAACTGTAGGTCACTTTCACTATGACTAAGTAGAGCACAATCACTTGCAAAAAAGGGCTTCATAGGAGTTCAAGAACTTTTGTCTTTGCAATAAGTCTTCAGAGATTGACTAGTTTTCCATCAGTTCTGTACCTTTGAATTGCATAATTCAAAATGGCTGTAAAGAAGAGAACTTAGAGGACCAGAGGCAGTATGCAGCCTTGTTTCACTCTATGGGGAAATGGTTTAGAGAGACCATCATCTAAGAATACTTGATCAGTCATTTTCACAGGGGAATTGACATGATGTTAATGAAGAATTTGGTTGGGCAATCAAACTTTTCTAGGATTTTCCAGAGTCTACTTCTGCTCAGTGTCAACCATTTAAAAAAAACATCAATGAAAACAGCATACAGTTCCATGTTTTGTTCAATGTATTTTTCCAGAATCGAGCTCACAACAAAAACATGTCTGTAGTGCTCCTACCTAATCTAAATCCACATTGGGTCTCTGGTAGAAGTTTCTCTGATACTGTTGAAATAAGCTGATGGACCAGACATGAGGAAAGACTTTACCACCTACAGATACTAAAGAGATACCCCAGCAATTGCCACAATGGTATTTCTTCCCTTTATTTGTGTATAATATAAATACAAATGCATCTTTAAAAACCTGGGGAATTTTCTCAGTTACCTACATATCCTTAATAATTTTGTATAGGTAGTTGACAGTTTTGGGGCTGGCAAGTTTAACGCTGCCTTTGCCTGGTGATTTATCTGACTTTGTTTGATAGCTTTTCGCACTTCTTCAATCGTGGGTAACTGGGCAATTTCTTCATGTAATAGGTTAGTTCCTCTAGCACTTATGGTTTGATAGGAGACAGATGGAAGAATCTCAGTAAAGTGCTGCACCCATCCTTCAGAGATGCCTCTTTTGCCCATGAATAAGATAGTTCCATCTGAACTCTTAAATGGAGTCAACCCTGATTTCAATGAATCCTAAATGGCTTCCAGGGAGTCATAGAGCAACATTGTGTTTTTAGTACCAGCATAATCCTCTATTTCTTCTGCTTTCTTTTCCTATCTTGTTTTGCCAAGACATAAATGCATCATTCTTTTTCACTGAGGATCTTTTTATTTCCTCGTCTTTTTCCATCAAACCAATTCTGGTGCCACTTTTGATTTTTGCCTAGAGTTTCTTCTGAGTCTTGAAGGATGCCTGATTTGAATATATTCCACTTTTTAAGTGTTATTAGGTGACGATGTAATGCTATCAAATTTTTCCTCTAAGTTTTCCCTCAGTTTTTCTTGATGAAATGGATGTCCCAGGTTTGCTATGTTAAAATTTTTGTTTAATCTGTTCAGCATTGTTTCACCAAGGTAACAAAGTATGAATTCAAAGTATGAATTCAAAATGGCTCTGATAATGCTGTGGCTGGTCCAACAGTTTTCTCCTCTCATTGCTCTGGTGATCTTGATGCTCCTAAGTTTCTTTGCCATATAATGACATAGTCAATCAAGCAGGTACCAGTGCTTTTGATCTCAGATACATCCACAAAATTTTATATTTGTCAGCTTGCCAGAAGATTGGGTTGGTTATAACAAGCTATATCCAGCACACTTGCTGAGTGGGAGGAGGCCCCCTGCTATTCATTTTTCCAACTCCATTATTTTTTATTACACCACTACAAGCCTCACTGTCTTTTCCAGCTCTAAGATTAAAAACTCCCAGAAATTGGATCTTGTCTTTACTGGGGACAAGAAGCTGGATATGTGTCAACAGTGTGTCCTTATTTCCAAGAAGGCTAATGGCATATTGGGCTGCATTTGTAGGAGTATTGCCAGCAGATCGATGGAAGTGATTATTCCCCTCTATTCCGCACTGGTGAGGCCTCATCTGGAGTACTGTGTCCAGTTTTGGGCTTCCCACTACAGAAAGAATGTGGAAGAATTAGAAAGAGTCCAGCGGAGGACAACAAAAATGATTAGGGGGCTTGAGCACATGACTTATGAGGAGAGGATGAGGGAACTAGGCTTGTTCAGTCTGCAGAAGAGAAGAGTGAGTGGGGCTTTAATAGCATATTTTAACTACCTGAAGGAGAATTTCCAAGGAGGATGGAACTAGGCTGTTCTCAGTGGTGGCATATGTCAGAACAAGGAACAATGGTCTCAACGGAAAAAAGCAATGGAAAAACTTTCACTAGGAGGGTGGTGAAGCACTGGAATGGGTTACCTAGGGAGGTGTTAGAATCTCCATCCTTAGCAGTTTTTAAGGCCTGGCTTGAAAAAGCCCTGGCTGGGATGATTTAGTTGGGGTTAGTCCTGTTTCGAGCATGGGGTTGGACTAGATGACTTCCTGAGGTCCCTTCCAACCCTAGGATTCTATGATTCTATGCTAATTTCTTTGTCAGTATTACCAGTTTATAACTATTAACCATCTATCATGTATTCCTTCCCTTTGACAAGTAACATAGTGGTCTTTATGCAGTGGAGCCACCTCCAGCATCAAACGTAAAACAGGGTTACTTACCAGTAACTGTTGTTCTTCGAGATGTGTTGCTCATATTCATTCCAATATAGGTATGTGCGCATTCTGTGCATTGGTTCCCGGAACATTTTTCCCCTTAACAAGCCCATAGGGCCAGCTCAGGTGCCCCCTGGAGTGTCGCGCTCTTGCCGCGGTATATGGGGCGCCGCCGACCCTGCAGGCCCTCAGTCCCTTCTTTCTGCCAACTCTGCCAACGGGGACGGAGGGTGGGTGTGGAATGGATATGAGCAACACATCTCGAAGAACAACAGTTACTGGTAAGTAACCCTGTTTTCTACTTCGAGTGATTGCTCATATCCATTCCAATATAGGTGATTAAATAGCCATACTTTGGAGGTGGGTAGGAGTCAGCGTTGAGCTAATCTCATCAGCACGGCCCTGCAGAAGCCCGCGTCCTCTCTCGCCTGCTCCACGATATGGTAGTGGGACGTGAAGGTGTGGACCGACGACCAGGTCGCTGCCTTGCAGATGGCCTGCAAGGGCACACTTTCCAGGAAGGCCGCCGACGAGGCCTGGGCTCTGGTTGAGTGCGCTGACACAGGTCCTGGAAGCAGCACCTTCGCCTGCTCATAGCAGGTCCTGATGCAGGTGGTGATCCAGGAGGAGATGCGTTGGGCGGAGACAGGTGAGCCCTTCATCTGGTCCGACGCTGCCATGAACAGCTGCGTCAACTTCCGGAACAGCCACGTCCGCTCGATGTAGTAGACCAGGACTCGTCTCACATCCAGCGAGTGTCATCTCCGCTCCTCCTCCGAACCATGCGAGGAGGAAGATATCTTCGGTCACGAAGATATCCTGGTTATAATGAAACTGGGACACCAACTTAGGCAGGAAAGCTGGATGGGGTCTCAACCGCACTTTATCCTTATAAAAGATGGTATGGGGGCTCCGAGGTCAAAGCTCTTATCTTGGAGACCCTCCTAGCCGATGTAATGGCCACCAGGAAAGCTACCTTCCAGGAGAGGACAAGCAGCGGGCATGTAGCCATGGGCTCGAAGAGGGGTCCTGTCAGAGCAGCGAGGACCAGGTTCAAATCCCAGGGAGGCACCGGGTTATAGCCTCACCACCCCTTTAAGGAACCTGACTGACATGGGGTGCGAGAATAATGACGTCCCTTCCATTGGCTGGTGGAAGGCCCAGATGGCCGCAAGGTGCACCTTCAGGGAGGCCAGTGCTATACCCTGAAGCTTCAGAAGGAACAGGTACTCCAAAATCGCCAGATACCCCGGGACTCCGCCCAACAGATAAAATGCTTCCACTTGGCCCGGTACATCACCTGAGTGGAAGGTTTTCTGCTACGCAGCAGAACCTGTCGGACCTGCACTGAGCAGGCTCTCTCTCCCTCCGTCAGCCACAGAGTCTCCATGCCGTCAGGTGGAGGGAGTCCAGGTCCAGGTGCAGCAGGTGACCCTAGTCCTGGGAGAGCAGGTCGTAATGCCTCGGGAGTGGTAGCAGCAGGGCGATGGACAGGTCCAGCAACATGCTGAACCAGTGCTGTCTTGGCCAGGCTGGGGCGATCAATATGACGTCCACTTTGTCCCTCTTGATCTTCAAGAGGACCTTGGGCAGCAGTGGAATGGGGGGAAACGCATACATCAGGGTCCTCGTCCAGTCTATGAGGAATGCGTCAGAGATGGAGCCCGGCTCGTGACCCTGGAGCGAGCAGAACCTCGGGCACTTCTTGTTCCAGGACGATGCAAACAGGTCCAGTTGGGGAACAGCCCACTTGCGGAAAATGGAAGTCACCACCTCCGAGTGCAGTAACCAGTTGTGGCGGGTTAGAAACGACCTGCTGAGGCAGTCCGCCTCGTTGTTCCTGACCCCGGGAGGTGAGAGGCAGATATGTGGAAGTCGTGCCTCATCGCAAAGTCCCACAGTCGAATGGCCTCCTGGCAAAGGGCTGACGAGCGCCCTTCCCGCCTGTTCATGTAAAACATGGCTGCTGTGTTGTCCGTGAGGACCTGCACCATCCTGCCCCTCAGAAATCTGAGGAAGACCTTGCAGGCCAGGCGGACTGCCCTGAGCTCCCTGATGTTGATGTGAAGATACCTCTCCTCTACTGACCAGAGCCCCTGGTGCTGAGATTGCTGCTGATGTGGGCCCCCCAGCCCACATCCAAGGCATCTGTGATGAGGGTTACCGATGGTGCCAAGTCTCTGAAGGGGACTCCCCTGAGTACCTCCCTTGGGTCCCTCCACCAGTTCAGGGAGGTCAGGACCTGAGTGGGAACCGTGACCACCCTGTTCAAGGAGTGCCTGGCTGGTGCATACACCGAGGCTAACCACGACTGGAGAGGCCTGAGCTTGAGGCGAGCCAGCCTCACCACGTACGTACAGGCCGCCATGTGTCCCAACAACTGCAAGTAGCGCCTGGCTGTTGTCGTGGGGGACCTGTGGAGATTGTCAATTATGGCAGCCATCGCCTCGAAGCGAGGCTGTGGGAGGAAGGCTCTGGCCTGGGTGACATCCAGGGTGGCCCCAATAAAGTCTATGCGCTGCACCAGGGTGAGAGTGGACTTCTGCTCGTTGATGAGCAGCCCCAGTCTGGTGCATGTCGCGCAAGTGAGTTCCAGGCTGTTCCTCACGTGGGCCCTGGACTTGCCCCGGATCAGCCAGTCATCCAAGTAGGGGAAGATCTGAACCCCTCTGCGGCACAGGTGGACCGCCGCCACCGCCATACACTTTGTGAACACCCTGGGGGCGGATGAGAGGCCAAAGGGTAGGGCTGAGAACTGGTAGTGGCAGCCAGCTACCACAAAGTGGAGGAAACGTCTGTTACTGGGGAGGATGGAAATGTGGAAATATGCATTCTTTAAGACGAGGGCAGTGTACCAGTCCCCTGGATCCAGAGTGGGAATGATGGAGGCTAGGGAAACCATATGGAATCTGAGGCGTCTGACAAATTTGTTCAGGCAGTGGAGATCTAATATGGGCCTCAGGCCCCCCTTTGCCTTGGGTATAAGGAAATAACTTGAGTAGAACTCCTTCCCCCTTTCCTGTGGAGGAAGAGACCTCCACAGCCCCGAGAAGGAGGAGAGAATTCACCTCCTGTATGAGGAGTTGCTCGTGAGAGGGGTCCCTGAAGAGGGACGGGGTAGGGGGAGTGTCCGGAGGGAAGGCCATGAGCTGAAGGGCATAGCCCTTGAGGACTACACCAAGGACCCAATGGTCTGAAGTAATGTTTCGCCACTTGGTGTAGTAAGGCCTGAGTTTGTGAAAGAATGGTATGGTCAGATCCAGGGGAACAGTAAAAATGCCACCCTCGGGCGCACCATCAAAATTGTCTTTATTGTTCTGTCCTTTGGCTGGGCCTTGTTGTGGGCCCGCCGAGGACCCCGAGCGGTCGCATCGGTTAGGTGCCCTATACTTATCCCGGCCCCTCCTGGGTTGAGCGGACCTGGGAGGCTGCCTAGGGGCCGGCTGGGGCTGGCATTGGGCTTGAGGCTGAGACTGACGCCTCGAGGCCTGTGGAGTGTAGAACCCTAGGGATTTGAGGGTGGTCCTCGAGTCCTTCAGGGCGTGAAGTTTGTCATCGGTCTTGTCCGAAAAGAGCCCAGCCCCATCAAAGGACAGGTCCTGGATAGACTGTTGGACGGATCCTGGCACCTGAGAAGACAATCAAGCCACGCCGGTCCAGATCCCCAGCACCTAGCCCGGCGCGGCACCAAGACGTCATGGCTGGCACCGCTCCCAGTCCCCAAGGGGGAAGCGCCGTCAGGGGGGCGAGCGGCTGGAGGAGCTGGAATACGACCTCCGCCTCAACACTGAGGTCTTGTGATGGCGCATACCAGGGCATGAGCGCGGCACTCCAGGGGGTGCCTGAGTTGGCCCTACGAGGCTTGCTAAGGGGAAAAAAGTTCCGAGAACCAGTGCACAGGACGTGCACACACCTATATTGGAATGGGTATGAGAAATCACTCGAAGTAGAACAGCTATTTAACAGTTAAAAATAAAAATAAATTAAATATCACTACACAGATTGAGAACAGAAAGTCAAGAATGACCTATGTAGGGGGAATCAGAATTTAGTAGCTAAAAGTAAGTACATCAGTTAAAATGTGTCCAAGTAACCAGGGATAACAGCCATACTCCTGAAAAAAAAATGGTTTTTGATTTTTAATGATCAAAGGCTGTCAGTACTTCTGGTTTGTTTCCGAAAATAATAATGGTGGCATAGGATTTAAATTTCACCTTAGAGAAATATTGCTGTTGTAACACAGTTTTAAGCGATTACTGCCACCCACTCCATACATTTCATTTAGCACCTTTTTAAAAAACAGTTACATCACCACTGTAAACACCACCAGCTATGAAACACAAACCATATTTAAGTTAAGTTGTGGATGCAGCAGAAACTGCTACAATTGGCTGTCTTCAGAGGAATCCAGTTTTATATAGCGAAACACAATGCATTTGCTGCCTTCACTAAGTTCTAGGGAGCATGTGCATGTATCTGTTATTGTGGCCTCACTATCTCAAAATTGGATTAGTCTGAAGTGAAGACGACTATTGCAGTAATTTCAAGCACATTTTGGAGACGTTTGTTTTTATATTTTGGTTAATATTATATTTGGGGGGGGGATGATTTTTTTTCAGTTGACTATGATCATCCCACCCACCCAAAAGAGTGGCTCTGAAAAAACACTCTGGTGTCATGATGGATAATCATTTGAACATGAGCACCCATTTCAACATTGCACCAAAAAGATCAATGTGGTCCTTGGATGTATAAACAAGAAAATATGGAGTAGGAACGTTAAGTGCTGGTCTCCCTATTTCAAGAAGGATGTTGATAAATTGGAGAGGATTTAGAGATGAGTCATGAGAATTAATAAAGAATTAGAAGACATGCCTTAAAGCAATAGATTCAAAGAGCTCAGTCTATTTAGCTTATCAAAAAGAAGGTTGTTTAACATCTTTATTAATTACCTGGATGTAGGTATAGAGAGCGTACTGATCAAGTATGCAGATGATACAAAGCTGGGGGGCGAGGGGGTTGCCAATACTTTGGACGATGGAGCTAAAATTCAAAGGGATCTTGATAAATTGGAGAACTGGGCTATAGACAACAAAATGAAATTAAACAAAGACAAATGTAAGGTGCTACACTTATGGAAGAGAAACCAAATGCACAAATACAGAATGAGGGAAAATTGGCTTGGCAGCAGCACTGTTGAGAAGGATCTCGGAGTTGTGGTGGATCACACACAGTGTCAACATGAGTCAGTAATGAGATGCTGACTCAAAAAAAAATCAAAATGCAATTTTTGGATGTGTTAACAGAGGCATAGCAAGCATGTCACAGGAGGTGATAGAACTGCTTTGCTCAGCACTGCTTAGGGCTCAGGTGGAGCTCTTATCCAGTTTTGGCCATCAATGTATAGAAAGGATGTAGAGAAACTGGAAAGGATCCAGAGGCAAGTGACAAAGATGCTCAAAGGGATGGATTGCAAGCCATATGAGCAAAGGATGAGAAAACTGGGTATGTTTAGTTTTGAAAGAGGAGAATAAGTGGGGATATGATAGAGGTCTTCAGATATTTGAAAGGCTACCACAAAAAAGATGAAGTAAAGTTGTTCTCTTTTGTCACAGAAGGCAGGACAAGAAGCAATGTGTTCAAACTACAGCACAACAGATTTAGATTAAATCTCAGGAAAAACTTCCTAACTGTAAAAACAGTAGGACAATGAAACAGACTGCCTTGGGAGGTTGTGGAAGCTTTTTTACTGGAGGTGTTCAAAAGGAGACTGGATAGCCATCAGTCTTGGATGGTTTAGGCACAACAAATCCTGAGTCTTGGCCGGAGATTAGACAGATGTCCCTTGCGGTCCCTTCTAACCCTATGGTTCTATGATTCTAAGGTTAAAGGGGTGATTTGATCACAGTCGATCTCCACCTACATTGTGAATAAAAATTTGATAATAGAGGGCTCTTCAGTCTAGAAAAAAAAAAATAACAAGATCTAATGGCTGGAAGTTAAAAAGAGAGAAACTCAGACTAGAAGTAAGGTGCAAATTTTTCAGTGAGTGTAATTAGTTACTGAAACAACTTACCAAGATTTAAAAGGGCTTGCCCCCACCAAGACACCTTGCTGCACCTCACCATGGTGATACAGGCAAATCCCTGGCAGTTTCCCCTACAGACTCTGGTGCTAACCAAGATGCTCATCTTCACCACAATCAAATAATGGCTTCTTCCCCACCCAGGAAAGTAATGTTGTGTCCCTTGGAGTCCAATTCTAGCCTTGCTTCTGGGCATAATTTATTTAAGTGTAACCATCAGTAAATCCTTTTAGGCAAGACAATTCTCAAAAGTAACGTAGGTTAAAATGCAGGCCACACCCCTGAGAGTCAACAGCCATTCCATTACTCAGTTCCTCTGTCTCCATTCTCCAGGCCATCTACTTGAGAGTTAACAGCCCTCCTTTAGTTCCTGTGCCCTTATTTCACAGCCTCTACACATCTACCAAATCTCCATGTTTCGTGTGGGCTCTTCTACTACAGCTTTTAACTCAGGGCTTCTGAGAGAGAACTCCCAGCAGTATTCCACTCCCCAGACCTTTTTGCCAGTGAATCCTACAACTATTCAAAGGGATCTCCCTTCAGAAACTGCCCTCTGTTTCTTGGGCTCCACCTGTACTCACTTAACTTGTTCTTCTCCTTTACCCCGCACCTCTACATAAGCCTTCACTTCCCCACTCTGATCCAGTCTCTCCAGCAGTTCCCATCTTTCCTCAGCACTGTCCCAACAGTTCTCTCTCTCTCAACAGTTCTGAAAGACTGCTCTCTTGTGGGTCATGCAGCTCTCTCCAGGTAAGTCTCATCAGCTCCTTATGGTTTCTTTCTGCTTCTATGTCTCAGGTCTTTATAGAAGTTAGGTATCCTCTATCAGGCCTCATCAGGTGGCATCTAACTAGTCACAGGTGAACTGATTCCATTCCCTCTTAAAGGGGCCAATCACCTTGTGACAATTGTTTTAGTGGATTCTCCATCACTGGAAATTTAAGAAAAGATTGGGTGTTTTTGGTCAAGATCTGCTCTAGTTCAAACAGGAGTTCATTGAGGGATGTTTTATGGCCCGTGTAATGCAGGAGCTCAGTCTAGATGGTCACAATTGTCCCTTCTGGCCTTAGAATTTCTGAAAACAAAAAACCCTCTGTAGAAGGGTGGACTCACCATTGGAGCACTGGTGGCTGGACAGCATACAGAAGCTCTCCCCTGTCTACTGCCCCATACCAGTGGTCACTCTGATCCTGCATTGGTCTGCCTCTTCTTGTGACTCAGTCCACCAGCTAGATCACTTTAAAGTCTCCCCCCTTCTGAGGAGAACAAGGACTCCAATAAACTAAACTCAAATATATAAACTCTTCATCTCTACCCAGGTTCACTACAATCATAGAGTATTATGGTTAGTAAGGACCTCAGGAGGTCATATAGTCCAACCCCCAGCTCAAAGCAGGACCAACCCCAACTAAATCACTCCACTACTCCACAGAATCTTCACCTCTTCCTGGGCTCTACAGGGCTGTCCTCCCATTCTTGTGCAAAAGAACACCTCTCAGAGCTTTCTTTCTGGAAGCCTGTCTTCAAAATCAATACTTTCTTCTCTTTGTGTCAGGGTGCTACCATGCTACCTTCTCTAATGGCCAATAGGGGAACCCAGACCCTCCTTCTCCTCTGGATTCCAGTCCAGGGAACCTGTGGTGGGTAGATAAGATCTCCTCCCTCAGAAGCTTCACTGCCTCCCTGGAATTCTTTCTACCTTGACCTTACTTCAGGCCTTTTTCCACCACTCCTCCCTGGGCTTATTGTACCTTTGCCTCTGTTGCTCTGTAAGAGCAAGAAAGAGGCTAAAGAGTTCTCCCCTTCTTTTCCTACACCCTCATCTTCCCATCTAGGATTCCTGCTTTTATGCTCACTACCCAGCACCCCTCTTCAGTCACTCCTGGCCCACCCTTCAAGTGGAACAAGCTGCCTTAATTAAGCTATGTAGCTCTAGTTAACCCCTTTTGGGCCTGTATGGGTTATATATCCCATCACATTCTCTTTGTTTTGGGCTCAGAATACCACTATCTTGCTCAACCTGGAATCCATCTTTATGTTTCAACTAGGTTCTCTCATGGGTAGGGCTCTGCCAAGTTCACAGCTGTGAAAAACATATCACAGACCATGAAGTCAGGTCCCTCCCGTGAAATCTGGCTATTGTAAGGGGGGGTATTGCAGTGCAGAGCTAGATGGCCAGCCCATAATGGTTGTTAGCCAGCTGCCCAGCTCTGAAGGCAGTGGCACCACTAGCCGCAACACGGAAGTGAGAGTGTCATGGTATGATGTGGGTCATCACTTGGGGGGGGCATAGTCAGTCTTACAGGTGGGTGACATGGGTGACTGCCATGCCATGGTCAGGAGGGTACCATGGTTACCCTCCGCACAAACACATGCAGCCAGACAAAGGCCCCTTTAACATCTGAGCCCTAGGCCCAGAGCTGGGGAGGGGCAGGGCTGGGGGCACCTGGGCTCCAGCTGCTAGTCCTGGCCACTCTGGGGAGGGACACTGCAAGGACCACTCCTGAGGCTGGGTCAGATCCACCTCTGGGAACCTACCCCGATTGCAGGAAGCTGAGTACGAGCCCAGCTCTGAAGGCAGCATCACTGCCAGCAGCAGTAGTGCAGAAGTAGGGGGGTCGCAGTATTGCCACCCTTATAATAGCATTTCAACCATCCCTGCCCCAACACACACACACACAAACACACAACTCCCTTTTGAGTTAGGACTCCTCCCAGTTACAACACCATGACATTTCAGATTTAAATGTCTGAAGCTGTGAAATTTAAGATTTTTAAAATTCTATGCCCATGAAATTTACCAAAATGGACCATGAATTGGTTGGGTCCTGCTCATGGGTGACACCGGATAGTTTGCAGCTGCCAGGAATTGACTTGCACCACTCTGCCAGTGGAAACCCACAGGCTATGTTCTGGAGCTTGACTGAGATGAGTGACACCTTTATGTGGACTATGCAATTCTGATAAGCATTCAAGACATAGGGTCCTTATCCAGGCCCATACTCTGAACTTTTACAGATTGAACCATTGTTAGTCCTAGAATAACTACTTCCAGAAGATGGCTGTATACATGCTATCACCTTACCACTGACTTCCCTGTTTTGCTATATGTGTATGGTACTTTTTCCCCTTTTTGTCTGAACAGTTCTCCTCAGCAATGTTCTTGGTATTTACTTCAAGTGTATTGCATCTTGTTCCTCTCAAGCATTCCATCCAGATGCTTCTAGTGATGCACCCTAAAGTTAATGGTTTGAGTGTTAGTTAACATGTAGAATAATGCATGATGATAAAAGTCACACAAGTAAAAATGCCTAGAGAAAGTATAAGAAACAGGTTTTGAGGGTTTTGTTTGTTTGTTTATTTCAAATTAATTTGCTGTTTTTAGACTAAAGCCAAATCAAGAGAAAGAACTCTCTGGGGTCCGACAACCATGTAGAAAATCTTTCTGCTTGATGTGAGGGAGGATACAAAGACTATTCCTTGAACATGACATTGCTCAGATCACTGCTGAGGAGTATGCTGTGAACTGTTCAGACAAAACGGGCTGGGGGAAACATCACACAAGAGTCCTTTGCCCGTTCACAGATGAAAGAAAAAAAATCTGGTATGGATGTAGAAGCATAAAATCACATATGGAAAAAAGACATATTAACCCAGGATCAGGATCATTCCATGCAGTATAATATATTCCCCAGTGCTTTATCCAGCCAAGTCTGCATAGATGCAGAAGTGACTCGGAAGGGTCATTTAGCTTCACAGTGTTAGCAGTATTGCCTTAGAAGTGTTTTGTAATTTATTTTACATATTACTAAATAAAATGCACTCAACTCCACCTCCATGATTATCCCCCCTTGAATTTAAATTGATTTAGTTCTTGTGAAAGGTGGCAAATTGACATCCCTCAAGATTTAAGCTTTCTACCTTTCCAAAGAATACCTCTTTGTGAGGTACTGAGATCATAGCTCAACAGTGACACCATCTAGACTGAAGTCTTATCTGGGAGCACAGGAAAAAATGAATTAATCCATCCAGTTCCTCTCAATCTTCACTGTTTTTCATATGCCACACAGTGAAGGTGAAAAGAAAAAGAAATCTGTCATTTTTAAGAGATTCATTTACTAACATCGTTTGGAAAAATTACCAGATTCTTGTGCAATTTTTCCATAAGAGGAGATACTACCAAAGACACTATTCATATAAAATAATTATAGTGCAGCTGTTTTCTCCTCCTCCTGAAGGGACTTTTGATACTGGGGAAAGGTGCATGGGCAGCAGTAGTGCAGATATAAGCGACTGATGGATGTTATGTGTATCACTGAAATGAATAGCAGACTTACTGTCATGTGTTTGATTCTTCATGTGGCTAGTGGCTGCTCTACAGCACATAGAAGACAACAGTATATCTATATACTAGATAGCACTACAGTTAATGCAGATTCTTAGGGGAAGATTGGGATTTTTTAAATAGAACATCCTTAATGCTGCTTCCATCGATGATGATGAAGCCCATTCACAGCACATGGTATTGATGACCATGGAGTCTATGATGCCACGTAATTGTACATTTATTATAGCTTTTCATACACTATCCCAGCAACATGCCTCCTTTAGGCCCTACTCCTTGCAGTCCGTGGGTATGTTTACACTTCAAAAAAAAGGTAACTCAAGTTAGCAAAACCCACATTACCTAATTCAGGTTAAAACAGCAGTGAAGACATGGCAATTCAGCTTTTAACTGAGGCTAGCTGCTCAATTTCAATGCCAGGCTCCCAGATCGTCTTTAACTTGAGCGGCTAACCTCAGTTAAAGCCCAGTCATTGCATCCTCACTGCTATCTGAACCTGAGTAAAATAAACATGGGCTAGCTAACCTGAGTTAAGAACACACTTTTTTTTTTTTTTAAGTGTAGACATACCCCTATAAGAAAATTCACAGGCACAGACATTCCTATCTTTGCAAGATTGGAACCGTCCCAGTGGCTGAAACACCAAAGGTTTGGAGTTTGGAAATGCCTTGGATAAGCACCAGCGATTTCAGATACTTATGTGAATCTTTAAACAAAATGTTTGGAATTTGCATAATTTGGCAGGCTATTTTATTAGACTAGACTTCTCATACTCCCGGAAATCCCAGAAGAATAGCCTTTATCATTATATGTCAGTCTGAAGGCAGTTCACAAATAGAAATTGTTGAAATAAGAAAAGTGAGTTTTCTCAGACTAGTTCACTCCTGTTGAGTTTGGGCAAGCCCCATAAAGTCTGGGTATATCCTACCTCCTAGCTATCCCTTTTTCTCCATTCTTTCCATGTCTTCCTTTCAGCTCACCATTACCATAACCTTCCCTCAACCCTATTGTCATGCTGTCCAGCCTATGCAATTGTTTTAGTCTGATCCCTTACTTCTTTCCAAATAGTAAAAATTTATAACTGATTTCCCACAGTTTACCATAAATCCAGTAACTCTCATATCTGATAGGATTTTTCTCTTTCATTTTCTGTAATGTCCTGTTAAGTACATCCTTTCAAGTCCATCTGCACAAATGTAATTCCACACTCTGGGCAAAACAGCTCTGCGTTTAAGTTCCCAGCCACACCATTTCCCTCTATGCTTCTATTCCAATTCTGTGATCGTGTGGAGCTGTTTCTGCTTTCAGCAGACTTTACTTTACATCAGTGTAATTCCATTAACATCAGTGGTGCTACAACTGATTTTCACCAGTGTGAGTGTAGAATCAGACTGTGTTTTAACTCCATCATAGACACATTAGTGAACCCGATCTTTCAGATGTGCTGATTTCCCACAACGTCCACCCAAATAAACGGGAGTTGCAATTGATCAACAGGTCTGAGAATCAGACTTTAAATCACCTGCCACCACTAGAATCACCACCAATATCCTTGTTATATAGATATCAAACCATTCCTGAGTTGTAGCCACCCCAGTGAACGTGTGTAAGCCCTTACTCATGCTGGTGAGCACTTAATCATATAAGTAGTCCCAAACACATCCACTTCTAACCAGATAAGCATGTGCTTGTGTGCTGTATCTTCAGGATACAGTAGCTTGGGGTTGTTTTATATTATGTTTTGAAATTATCATAGTTTCACAGCCAGAATAGTATGCATTTTCCATAAATACTAGAGAAAGAAGGCAATAACTTTGATATTTGAAGGAAGCGGAACATAAAACAAAGAGCAGATGGTACTTTTTTTTCCATCTTAAATGGAAATGGGTGACATTTCAAATATTCTTGACACTGAATATAACCCCTTTCTCTGATAACAGGAATTCCTCATAGGCTTTCACTTTGCTTCTTCAATAAAAGTAACATTACACAGGAAATGACTATGTCTCACTTTCTGTTTCCATTGTTCTGGAGCGTGAGTATAATTTATTTACTGAAGAAATGCTCAGCTCAGCTGTATCTTTGTTTTTTCCCAGCTAAAGCACTGTTCCTTAGCCCTTTGAAGTCAATGGCAAAAGTCCCATTGATTTCAGTGGAGCATGATCAAGCCCTTTCCGGTTCCTCTTTACAGTTTTATAGCTGGAGTCTCTGAAGAACAAGGAGTTAAATTCTAAGACTAAGATAATTGAGTGAGTAGAGCAGCATATGACTTTTTAGAACACAAGATCATCCTTATTCTCTATTTCTTTGCTCTAAAAACTGTATCTCAGGAACCAGATTCTCAGGACCACCATTCCAGCACTCAGTGTATCTGAAGTTGGGGATGTCACACAAAGGTAGCTGTATAGAGCAATTTATAGTAACCTCAGAACTGCTCTAGGTTGCACCATATGTAAATAGTTCCAACAGGCTGTTCCAACAGGTGGGTCTCACTGGGGCATAAGAATAACATGAATAACTTACTCTTACACAACGTAAGTCTTCTTAAACAAGGGGAATTTCTCAAGAGGATGGCTAAGCCCACTTTGCAAATTATTTGCACCACTGGAGCAGTGTAAAGCAATGTTAACAGTGCCAGGAATCTGGTCCAAACTGTGTCACACTGATGATATTTTAATTGTTGAGAACGTGCTGCTCAGCTCCCATTATTATCAGTGGGATGCGTGTACACCATATGTATTGCTGTACAGACTTCTGAGACTCATACAAACAGAGGCAGCCTTTTGCACTCAGCCTTTATATGCTTTTACTCTGGGAGCTTAAAACCAAATCCATGGTCCTGGCCTTCATAATCACCAAGTCTCACCAGATCTTTTTAAAGCATCTTTAGGATTAGTTAATATTTGTTAAGTGCTTTGAAAATGCACAGTGTATGTAAATGCTAAGTATTATTATAATGTTGGTGAAAAGGGAGCATTTGACAGCCCTTGCGATTCAAGTTCTACTGCCTCAGAAGAGGTACAGTACATGCTGCTGTAATACAAGTTCCTTTCACATTGCCCTGCCAGTGCTCCCTGACCATAATATGTAAGGAGGGACCACCTCTAGAGGGCAACAGCTCAGTCTCCATGCCCATTCATTCCTTGGCCTCTCTGCTGAGACAGCCAACAAAAATATCCACCGTGATGCTGCGCTTTCATGATATTATTTTCTATTTAATATTTATGAAAACCCTTCCCCTGGAGTCTAACAGACAAGAAAAACATCACTGTTTTCCTCAAGGAAGTGAGAAGTCTCAGCTATTTCACACAATTTACAGTGGGTTTTGGCTTTAGATTCCAAAACAGATCTTGATGAGAAATGACAAAACAGTGTTTTTTAAAAGTTCTTTTAATTGGTAATCCCATACTTTATCCCTCTTTTAGGAATTCTGTATTTCATCGGTATGCTCAGTTCAACAACAAGTTATTGGGCTAAATGCCGGCATTGCAGGATGAAATTCTACATTATGCAGGTCAAACTAGGTGATCGTAAAGGATCTTATAGGCTTTAAAATCTATGCATCTAATAAATGCAAGGTATTGTTAGTCATTATATTGGGAGTAAATAGGATGATTTGAAGTTTTTGCAGTAGCAATGGGATAAAAGAATTGGCATTGTGGCACTGGATGGTTATACAGTGATGAAATGACATTGTCATTAACAATTGTCCTGAGTCCACCATTTCAGCAAAAATCACCACTATAAATGATGCCCTTAATGGCAGTGACGAGAAAGAAAATATTCAGAAGTGGGAAGCTTGCAATTCTGCAGCTGATAGTGTCATTCTGGCATGGGGCGTGCAATTTTGAATGCTTGAAACCTCTGTCCTTAGAAGGATGTTGCTATGATGTTGTCTGGGTCTGCTGTGGATCTGAGTTGCAATGGGAGTCTTGCAATTGACTTCACTGGCTTTGGATTAGGTCCTTGAAAAGCAAACCATGCCAGTGGAAAAAAAAAGTCACCATTTACTCCACTCCCCAAGCAGATAGGCTTTGTAAGTAGTGTGGTCAGTGTAAAAGCAAAAACAACATTCATGAGGAAATATTTGAGACAGAGCAGTTGAATTAGCTTACTGAAGAAAATTAGTTGTTTAAAAGCTCAGGAATTATCCTACTATGTTTCAGTATCTACAGCAAATTTTCAAATGCTTAATCCTGTGGGTTGTTACCTTTTATGGAATTAATTTTGTAATCTCAAATATTTTCCTTCGTTAGCATAAAATGATGACTACTATAATATTTGGGAGTACACTGTAGGCAACAAGGTTGAGCAAAGTACATCCACCTTGTTTCCACATTTGTTTGGAGATATACAGATAATGATGGGTGGGAATGAAAGACTCATTGTGACTTCATTGAGTATTTGGGGACAATGATCCCAAAATAATGTAATAGAAAAACCCTCCTCCAACAAGGAATTTAGTGTGGTTTGTTAGTGGGAAAAAGCTGAAAACCTCAGAGGGTTTGATCCAAAGCCCATTGGAATCAGTGCAAATCTTTCTATTGATTTCAGGGCACTGGATCAGCCTGAGCATGAGAAAATATGCTGATATGTACACCTTGTATGGTGCCTTGGATTTAATGGCTTTAAATTGAGGCAACACTGATATAGCAGGAAAATGGCTAATGTAGAAGTAGACCTAAAAGCGGTCCCAAGTGGTTTATTTTTGCACAGTTCTAATTGGAAATTGCTCTTCTTTGGGAAGCAAACCTGAAAGGTAGTAAGGCCATTACTTTATCTTTAGTAGGAGGTTAAAGTGTTTAGAATGCCACCAGTATGAGAGAAACTGAAGCTAAACCCAACTGAAGTCTGGGTTTCAGGAAACAGTATGAGAGGTGTCTGGCTCTGCAGCTTTGGATTTTCATTAAGATTTGGCACTAAGTGATTTAGAACAGGTGGCCAAAAGAGTGAGAATTTTCAGGTTGAAATTAACCAGCACTGAAATTCAAAATCAATGTGAATCAGTGTGATATAAATATGGTCCTAGGCTGACTGCAATTCTAATGGAACCAAATTGAACCCACTACTTTTCAGAATGAAACCTCAGAAATGCATGAGATGCACTTATTCCTGGAGAAGGGAAACTGGTATTCATGAATTTGATCTTAAACCAAATTCTACCACTTTCAGGAAGATAACGGTTGGCTGTTGAATTTGAGAAAATGAGCCAATCAATTTGGAACAAAGTCAGAAAGTTGCAAACAGAGTAAGCAATAAGCACATTTTTTATTAATAAAATGGCTAGATTATGTCCATATCTCTATGGGATCTAAAGAGGGAGTAACTTATTGAATGAGACTCCCTCACCCTCTTTGTGCCTATAGATAGGAGTCTTACTACCTAGACTCAGACAGTGCTAGGACTCCACTGGTGGTGCTAGACATCTCATAATGGACCGAGGGAGGTGGGACAGAGGGTAAGAAATGATCCTACCACCTCTTTCTATCAGCCAGTGGAGCTGACCCCATGAGGTGGAGAGTACCTGTTGCTCTCTTAAGGGTGGAAAACTGTCTAGAGTGGCTCATGATCATGAGTGCCAACCTCAGAGCATATTGTTAAGAAACAGAGCACAAACCCCAAACTGCTTCTGTGTTCTGTACATAGATTTCACCAAATATCAAGTGTGAAATCCTCAAGCACTACAACAGCTTTAACATGGAGTCACAGACTGACCACTTGGATACTTCAGTCTATCATGCCACTTAGGCAAGCTTGCCTTTGTAAATGATGGTCCCTTACACCAAGAATCACAATAATATTCAGGTTACCCCTAGTCCCAAAGTATCAGTCACTTTCCCCAGGCCAGTTGTACCTTATATCTCTTACCAAAGACAAATGCTTGTAGACAAACCTGTAATAAACTAACTAATGATTTACTAAGTAGAAACAAGAAATGAGTTATTTACCGGATTAAAATAGGCAAACATACATGCACAGTCTTAGGTTCCAAAATGTGATAGTAGCTACTATATATGCATGCTCTGTGTGTCCTTTAGGTCTAACCCAAACTAAGCAGTATGGGGATCCTTTGCTTATGCTTAGAAATATTGCCTGCTCCAAATTCCAAGCATCATAGTGATTACAATTTCTCAGGGATTTTTATTCCCTTCCCCAGAGCTCAAGCTGATGAAATAAGGGTCAATGGAATGAGGGTTTAATTTCTGCTTCATGGGTGGGGGAGAGCAATCAGCAGCGTCTTTTGTCCCCTACTGTTCCACAATGGCTTGTCTGTTCTTTTGTTGGGGAGGAGATGACACCTCTTTTGGTAAACTAGTATTTCACACTTGGTAATGCTTTTTGCCCGACTGGGGGGGTTTACAGTTTTAGCGAACACTTTTATAGTTAAAGCACAAACACTTAAATATTACCTTATAACATGGGATACAGATATTCTATAGCCATGTCTACACTACACAATTAAGTTGACCTATGTTAGGTTGACTTATGGCCACCACAGTAATTACTGCATTTTGTCATATCCACACTAAACCTCCTGTCCGTGGTGTGCATCCTCACCAGGAGCGCTTGCACTGACTTAAGAGAATCAATGGGGGAAAAAGAGAGCTGAGAGCCCAGGCTCTAAGCTAGATCACTCCCCAATCCCTCCCCCCCTACACACACTCAATTTCAGAATGGGGATCTTACCAGCAGTGAAATTCACATGGCTGTCAGCCACCCTGACAGCCAACAAGCGATGCAAGTAACGCATCACACAAACTACATCGGCCTAAGCCTGGTGGTTTTACTAGCTCGGCATAGTGGGAGAGAAAGCAGCAGGAAGAACATAGCTAGGTTGATGTAAATTGCCTTACGTTGACTTAACTTTGCAGTGTAGACATGCTCTAAGTAAGATTAATACATACAGCATCCTAAAAGTATTTCATAAAGTCTAAACACCTTGTAACTAATATCTCTTAACAATTCCAACACAGAAGATCCAAACTGGTGTCCAGCTATGCATTTGTCAGTGTTCAGTAAGGCTTAGGGGTCTTGGCATGAGCTGGCACCTGGTCTGCCAGCACATAAAGGATGTAGCAGCAGCTGTGTTCCACCATAGTCCAGCAGTCATTGTGTCTACCTCTGGCACAACACCTCTGCAAGTTCCAGTTTGGACAGTGAAAGACCACAGAATCCCAGTGCAGCTAGTGTCTTTACAATAATAGTCTGGTTCTACTTGTTTAATAAATGGGTTAAAAGAGATTTTCTCCTGGATGCCGTACAGAGCTATATAAAATCTTACAACAGCAAGTGATTAGAAAGAATCCTAACTCCCCATTCATCATCTCCTCCCAAACTAATAAGCAAGCAGTTAAGCCTGAAATTCTTGCATCTTTTGACCCAGAGAGAGGAGAGGACAATACTGCATTCTGCTTACCAGCAGAGATTTCCATCCACACTGAACTTGCTAAATAACATGACTTACCTGTTGCATTGTACTGCAACCAAATTTTTGCTGTTAGAATGTGTTAACAATGCCACTCATTTCATTTTTATGTGATCGTCTGTACCTTAGCCATTAAATTGTCTGTATGTTCCTTCTCTATGCCATCGGTCTGGCCTGACTGTAGGAAGAAAAAAATCTATAAAGAAATAAGGTGCCTCCGGCCAAAAAAAAAAAAAAAAAAAAGTGCCTTGCAAATAACAATTTAATTCATCAGTAAAAGAAAACAAGATGGGTGAAGGAAAAAGGTGAAAAATTCTCAATATTTCTCAGCACAGTGCCTTATTCAGAGTCACATTCTTGTAAAACTGTTACCCTGAAGAAGGATGTATGACTGAGAATAATTAAATTGTAAATATATTGAGCCAGATATTCATGTGGTATAAATGAACCTGGCTCCTTTGACTTCAGAGGAGTGATGCTAGTTTACACCAAGTGATGATCTGGGCCAAATATATTTAATATAATTGAATTCTAAAAGTATATGTCCTAAGGATAACATCAAAGGGATAATATTAAGAAACTCAGTCATGTCTCTAATCTTTATACTATATTAATCAGTTATCAAAAAGGATAACAGCAGTGTAGTTACATTGTTGTTACCTGTAGCTACACTTTAATTCCAGTCATTGCACATGTTAAAAGGGTTATCACTGTTTAGGAAAAAGAAAATTCTTTTAGAACCTGGTCTTGCCTCTATTGACGTCAAGAACAAAATCCCATTGTCTTTAGAACTACAAGATTAGGCATCTAGCCATAAACATGCAGTTTGGGCCAGATTCCTTCCAAGGTGGCACTGTTTTTTGTAGTAACCCAGGCAAAATTCCCATTGACTTCAATGGGGCAAGATCAACCTCCCCTTAAACTCCACCCCAAGAGTTGGGCTGTGGTTATAGAAGCTGTTTGAAGCTTACATTGTACCTCCCAGCATGTAGTCCATGGGCCTTAAGTCATTACAGACTGTGTTCTGGAAGTAGGCTATCCGTGAGTGAGTTTTACTATTACAATGGAAACAAAAAGCAGAATTTTGCAGCACCAGGCACCTGCAAACCTCTCCCCATCCAAGACCTGGTGGCAATTCAGTACCGCCCCAAAAGTGAACAATTCTCTTGGAGGAAGGAGTGTGGCCAGGGTAACTTAGATTCAGCACATTCCTTAGAGAAGCTTGTGTCACCAGGGCTCCCCTGCAATCCCTTAGCACCATACGTGAGTGGGGCAGTGCAAGAAGTGGAGTAGTAATAGTATAACAAAGTGCCTTTGCTTTGCAACCTCACCAATATACGGAACCATGAACAAGAACAGCATTTGTAATGAAGAGCTCAAACCAGAGAAGTTTGATATTTATGTATTGATTTAATCATTCTGATGATATTACCAAGTTATTGAATGAAGGGAATCCAATGGAGTAGATGCAGTAGTTATCAAGACTTCAGCAAATCATCTGATACGTTGACTCATGAAATATTACTTGAAAAAATTTGTTCAGATTGGCTTAGATATGAGCATGGTTGGTAGGACTGTAAAACTAAACTGAAGAGCTATACACAAAAGCCAACAAAAACGACAATGTACAAGAGTGAGAGGGGTGGCTAGCCAGATTGGTTTCAGGTCTTTTGTAACTTCTTTAGTAATGATCTGGCAGATGGATATGCTGCACATTAATTATTTTTAACATGCGAATAGATCCATTGAAATCACACTAAAGTCACATCACATGCTTAAATTTAGGCACCGTTTTTTGTAGTAACCCAGGCAAAATTCCCATTGACTTCAATGGGGCAAGATGCTTAAATTTAGACATGTGTTTAATTACTTTGCTGACTTGGGGCCATGGTGAGGTATTACAGATAATCATGGGAAAATAAATAGTGCAAAGGGAGCTGGAGAGGTTCCATATTTGGGCAGGGAACAACGAATGAGATTCATCCTGGAACAGAACAAACTAATGCATCTGGAGAAAACTAACCCTAAACACAGAAAGTGAATGGAAGGGAGATATATGGAAATCAAAAGAGAACTAGGGTGGGACATTGCAGAGCCAAATATGAGCTTGTAGTGTAAATTTGGGATGCACCCACAGGCATAATGTTGGGAGGTAATCATTTATGCCTGCCTATATAGTGTGGTGAACTGCTTCTAGAACATTATGCTCAGCTTTGGGCCTATAATACAAGAACAATGTTCACAAATTGCAGAGAACTCAAAGGGGGAAAATAAAATAAAGGGACTTCAGAGACTGATTTAGGAGGTAGGGTTAAAAAGATTAAATATATATACGCTAGTCTAATTATATAATAGCTAATGCTTGGGTCTTGCAAACACTTATGAACAGGCTTAACTTTAAATATGTCATTAAATGTATTGAGACTATTTACATGCATAAAATTAAGCACAAGAGGTTGCAGGACAATGGAGTAAGAAAGAGGACAGAGACAATGAGTTGATGGGAAAATGCTGGATATTTCTCATGGTAAATTTTGAAGAAAAAAATTGTTGGTGAAAATAAAAACCAAAACCCAAATCACTAAACAAAACCCCAAATGTTAGATTTTGGTTGTAACAAGAAACATTGACACTAAACTATGGGAAAGTTTAGGTTAAATGGTTGTTTGACGGAGGAATGATAGTTTAAAAATTGAACACTTGTGTTCTCTCCAGGTTTTTATACAGCCTCGGTTAATGTAGCATCTGAGGACACTGGGGCTTTTTTAACAAAAAGAAAATAAAAGATAAGGAGAAATCCTAAGTGGTTGATATATTAGAGCCTGAAGCATTCCCTAAGGGAAGTGAGAAATGAAACAAACATTTAAAACTCTATCAAACTACTCAAAGTTATAATTCAGGGAGAAATCCTGCATGTGGGAGATGGACAACATGATAGAATCATAGAATCATAGAATATTAGAGTTGGAAGGGACCTCAGGAGGTCATCTAGTCCAACCCCCTGCTCAAAGCAGGACTAACCTCAGCTATATCATCCCAACCAGGGCTTTGTCAAGCCTCAGCTTAAAAACCTCTAAGGATGGAGATTCCACCACCTCCCTAGGTAACCTATTCCAGTGCTTCACCACCCTCCTAGTAAAAAACTTTTTCCTAATGTCCAACCTAGACCTCCCGCCCTGCAACTTGAGACCGTTGCTCCTTGTTCTGTCATCTGCCACCACCGAGAACAGCCTAGCCCCATCCTCCCTGGAACCCCCTTTCAGGTAGTTAAAGGCCGCTATCAAATCCCCCCTCACTCTTCTCTTTTGAAGACTAAACAAGCCCAGTTCCCTCAGCCTCTCCTCATAAGTCCTGTGCTCCAGCCCCCTAATCATTTTGGTTGCCCTCCGCTGCACTCTCTCCAACTTTTCCACATCCTTTTTGTAGTGGGGGGCCCAAAACTGGACACAATATTCTAAATGCGGCCTCACCAATGCCGAATAGAGGGGAATAATCACTTCCCGTGACCTGCTGGCAATGCCCCTCCTAATGCAGCCCAATATGCCATTAGCCTTCTTGACAATCAGGGCACACTACTGACTCATATCCAGCTTTTTATCCACCGTTACCCCCAGGTCCCTTTCTGCAGAGCTGCTGCCCAGTTCGTTGGTCCTCAGTCTATAGCTGTGCACGGGATTCTTCCTTCCTAAGTGGAGGACTCTGCACTTATCTTTGTTGAACCTCATTAGATTTCTTTTGGCCCAATCCTCCAGTTTGTTTAGGTCACTCTGTATCCTATCCCTACCTTGCAGGGTATCTACCACTCCCCCCAGCTTAGTGTCGTCCGCAAACTTGCTGAGGGTGCAATCTACCCCATCCTCCAGATCATTAATAAAGATGTTGAACAAAACCGGCCCCAGGACCACAAAACCGGCCTCAGGAGAACTTTCCATCAATGATTTGGAGATATACAATGAAGTCTGCATTATTATTAACTATTATTGTTATTTGTGTTACAAGAGTACTGAGAGGCCCCAGACAAGAACAAGGCCCCCTTATGCTGGGTGCTTAATATTCACATAATAGAAGACAAATCCCATCCCAAACAGTTTATAAGATAAAAGATAAGCTAGACAAAGGGTGGAGAAAAGGAAATATTGCTATCCCCATTTTATTGCTAGGGAAATGGGGCACATATGGATCATGTGACTCTCAAAGTCCCACAGAAAGTTTGTGGAAAAGAAGGGAACTGAACCATGCTCTACTGAGTTCCAATCCAGTGCCTCAGTGTTTTAACCATAAGACCCTCCCCCGCTTTTCTCTTTATTGTACATTCACAATATCACCAGGAGAAAATAAAAAAGGTCTCTCCCCCCTCTCTCTCCCTCTTCATTTTCCATATATAAAAAAAGAAACACCATACTCTAACAAGGTAACATGTTGCACAAATTGACATCTGAGATTAAAACCTCTCTATGGCTCCTTTGTTTGGATTTATTTAGTTTAGTTGAATTATGACTCTCTAAACTTTTTCAAGGGCTTCCAGATAATGCATATGCCAGAACAAAGCAGAGACAGACTCACCAGTCACACAATTTATCCCCACAGTAAGCAAAATCTCACCTTTTAATTTCTTAAAATTGTCGAGGGCTACACTCAAAGGAGACATGGTGAAAGATGTGTAGGAATTACCCAACCTTCAGCCAACTGCACGTGTTTTAGATTTTAGAGATTAAAGGTTCAGAGTTTATCGGAGATCCTTGAAAGCAAGGTTATAAATTCTGGTTATGCACATTTTTCTCTTTGCGCAAGTAGAATTTTAGGCAGAGGAGCACGTGCTCCAGTTCCCAGCATTGGCTAATATGAACTAAGTGATGAATTAATATCCAATGATGGAAGTTCTCTTTGGCTAAAGCCCCAAATTGGGACTTTCATACAAACCTTGATCTAGAGATCAGGCTAGACTTCTCTTGAGAATGAATTTCAGGAGAGCTTTCCATACCTTTCTGTTTTGGTCAGGTTGAAACACAATGTGAACAGATGCCAACTGTTTTGGTAACTATCCCTTCCAAATAGAGGAAAACAGCCAAAAACAGGAAAGTAGAAAAACATGAAGCTTAAACACAAAAACAAAACAAAAATGTTACTGAACCACAACATGGATCTGCTTCAGTGTGAAAGGTGTTTAAAGGCACAGTTTTTATTAGTTCACACATTCTTGCATTGCTTTCATATTGTATAGAGCATAGGACTGGAAGGGAGCTCCTGGATCACCAAATCCAGGTCCTCCTGCTATTGGAAGCAACCCCATCATATAATTGGTTCATCAACAGTATGATTGTTCCCCATTGAAAAGATAGAGCAAGGTGTACAATTAGTTGCAAACCGTTTATATGATGAATTTGGCCTCATTTTCTGTTTTAGAATTGTCCACAAACTTCACAGTTTAGCAAATGTATTATTTAACATCTCTAATTGATTCATAACTTTCACTAGCAATATTAAAGATTGAGAGTCAAATACATATAGGCAGAACGTGTTAAAATTACTTAAGAGAAATGTGTATTATCTGAGAAGTCATTTTATTTTCTTAAGACTTTCCCTTAGTTCAGGTATGTGCTTCCTTGATTCATTTTGCTCTTTGCCAAGTAACTAAGAAGGCACATTGGTTGGACTGGTGACAAGATCATAGATTTACTGTTTCTCCAGGTATGATAACATAATACCAGAGAAATTATATCACCCTAAAATGTAGTTTTCTTTAGCTGATTGGCAAAGTACTGAAATGATCTGGTATTTACATACCTGGAATTTCTTAGGCATTCAGGGTAAAAAGGTTATTTACTAAAGGGGGGAAGAGACATAGTGTTGACTTTTCTTATTCAAGAATGATGAAAGAAAGGGTTAGAGGGTGTTCTTGCAACAGAGTTCACATATTTGCTATTTATCATTACTAGAGCATACTTGGCACTATGAATCTTCTATTAAGTGATATGGAGTTTGATGGTTGAAAGCTATGCAAGAGAAATATAAATTATGGGATTTTATTTTTCTTCCTCCAGTGTGTATTTGAATAGGGAACAGCATCCAAACCGTTACTACTCCACATGTGTGAATATCCTTCAGATAAAGTAAGTCTGTTTGAAAAACATTTAAAAATAGAAAGCTTTATTAACCTATATTTTATTTTTCAATATTCTATTTTCATTTTGAAAAATTCTACCAGCTCATTGTGATGAACTAAAAATAAATACACCTGGAGCAGGCTAATACAATTAGATTAACTCTTTCAACCATTTGATGGCTCTCTCTGGATGTACTGGACCAAAGGGAGAGGTCAAATGTATGTTTGATACCCATGCCCCCTTCTTGACAATGATTAAGGCCATGATTCAGCAGAGCACTCAAGCCTGTGTTTATGTTTATCCTGTTTAGCAAACTCCATAAGCATGTACTTAAGGTCCATTGCTTAATGCCTTGATTCAGCAAGCCATTTAAGCACGTTGACATCAATAGGACTACTTCATGTGTTTAAAGTTATACATATGCATAAGCAACTTTCTGAACCAGGGCACCAGAAGTTAAACAGCATTCAAAGGCAGGTCCTAGGGATGTTAAAACCACGAATCTGGACGAAGAAATCTAAGCCCTCTCTAATGCCTAGTCCAGGGTGCCAGCTCAGCAGCTCCAGAGGAAATCCAGCAGCATTCACAGTGTGTAGCTCTGGCAACATGAGGTTCTTGTTTTTGCTGGAGCAAACATGCCAAACCCACAGAAAACTGCTTGAATAATCATATTTCTTTGCTAGCAAGATACAGTACAATGATAACAAGGGCTTCCTCTCTCCTGCTTCATATATTCAGATTTATAGGAATTGAGCTATTAAAGAGCCAAAAAAAGTTTAACACAGGATCTGGACTGTAAGAAAAATAAAATAAAGGAATGAAATAACCCCTCAAAACTGCGAGTGCTTTTGGTTTTAAAATGTTTGGTCTAATTTTTTATATACATATTCATCTCTCCTTCACAGAAGTCATTTTCAGGGCCCTGCATACATCCTCACACATCACATCTCTTCTCTCCTTTCCTTCTTAATGCCTTATCTCTTCTGTACATGTTCCCTCTGGACTTATCTACACCCAGTTTGTCTATTATACCTATATTTATCTCTGTTATATTAGACCTGAAACAAATATAGTGAAATCAAGACAAAAGCTAGTGTGGCTGGAGTTATATTGATATAAAGGTGCTATCAGTGTAGACACATAAGCTATACTTCCTAAACTGATAAAGTGGTGCAAACACTGGGTTCAGACCAGCCCTAAGACTACTGGGCTGGTGCAAATTTCTGCTACACTGAGCTCCCAGACTGGAGTGAATAGAATGGAACAGGGCAGACAGCCTGTGTAGGGTCTGGATCTCCCCTCCGCCCCCCACACTCTCCATTCCCTGCTGCTCACATTGAGTATTGGGAACTCAAAGGGCTAATTTGCACTAAGTGAAGAAGTGGTCTTCCAGGCTAAAAGCATTCATTTTCATGGATTTCCAGAGGGATACTAGTACTTTGTCCAGCAGGTCTTTCCAAGGACAAGCTGAGCAATTCATTTTTGGCTCAACAGCATTCACTTACACAGTAGGAAAGAATAATTCCCTACACTGCAGGAGTGACTGGGTGAAATTTAATAGACTGAGTTATGCAGGAGGTCAGACAAGATGATCATAGGGGTCCCTTATGACCTTAAAATATATGAATCTACGGTTCTATGCTTGAAAGAATCCTCCAAGTATTAGATACGGACTAACAGCCGGAACATTGTTCAGAAAGGTAGGAACCTTTTTCTTTTCCTTTTCTGCAAAAAGTTCTGACAGAAAAGAGATTTGCTGCTATATTTCTCTCTCTCTCTCTTTTTTTAAAAATCTTTCCCCATATACATTTCAGACATAGTGTCAACTCTTTCCTTTCCCCTAAGGCAACCCATGATTTTAAAAGGCTTCTACCTTGTTTGAGTGAATTGGTTTTTATTAGATTTAGGAGTTACATATAATGAGTCCAAGTATGCACCATTCAAGGATCTTGGCAGGACATACTGTATGGCAGAATGGAAGGTGTATAAGGCACTAAACAGTATTGGATACATTGCCTTCAAAATAGTATGATAACCAGGCAATACTGAAGCATGTAGTTGAATTGCCTTCAAAACTGAGAGAAGGTATAGATTTGCACTCCCCTTACAATACTTCAAGAGCAAATCATAAATGGTAAAGAGTTGACTATTGTGTACTTTCCCTGCAGTGTAAATCATGTAGTACCTCCTAATTTTCATGAACAGCAAACAAATGAAAGGTAGACAATGGACAGATTGTGTTTATTCTTAGGGATTAGCTTTCCAATTCAAACTGTCTGCTGCCTTCCAAAGAGTGCAATTTTCTAGCTCCACAAAGTGATCTTTCAATGAGAAGATCTAAGACTATAACAGGGTTCAAAGAATAACTAGATAAAAACATGGACGATAGGTCCATCAATGGCTATTAGCCAGGATTGGCAGGGATGCAAAGTCATGCTCTGAAGTGTCCTTAGCCTCTGTTTGCCAGAAACTGGGAATAGGCAACAGAGGATGGATCACTTGATGATTACCTGTTCTGTTCATTCCCTCTGAAACACCTGGCATTGGCCACTGTTAAAAGACAGGATACTGGGCTAGATGGACCATTGGTCTAACTCAGAATGGTTGGTCTTATGTTAAAAACAAAAACAAACAAACAAAAGCAGTGTGACCCGGTAGCCACACATCTGTTTTCTTGTGTACATTTCTATTTTGGGGCAATTTGTTTCCCCACTCAGGATAGTTTTCTGATGTGATTCTTTTTTAATTCCCCAGGCAAGCTAAAAAATGAATGTGAGGGCAAAAAGAAGAGTGAATTCAAAAGGGCAACCTCAGGAAAATGTGAAGATTCCTCTATTTATGGAGACTTCATGTTCTCATCCACTGGTGCTTTGTGCTGATGTCTCTACAGAGATAAAATCCCTCCGAAGAGAGACACTATTAGATAACTCAATGGCTTTGCAAATGTAGAGATTTTGACCTCTGAGGGTACATCTTCACTGTAATGTTAGCCTGGACTCTTATGTGGGTGTTGCCTCTAACTCCTTCATCCACATACTAAACTCTCTCCCTGAATTAGTGGTGCTTTCTACTTGCTTTAGATGGCATGGCTGGATGTATGGTTTAGAGTCCAGTTTCTGCTTTCAGTGAGGCTGATAACCCACCTATCTTGCATAAAGGAGGCAGGCTAAACCATTCACATGCTGATAGTCCTCCAATGCTTTCCCACAATTCCCCCTTTGTCCCAGAAGGAAAGACAAGTTCTCCCACATTTTACTGAATAGAATCAGAGTGATTCAGCTGACAGGAGCACAAAGAATCATGGGATATGCCCCCTGAAGTCCTATTGATACACGGGTGAGTGCAGCACCAGTGAGAACACAGTAACTCAAGATGTGGCTGTTCACATCCAGGCTAGGCTCAGACTTGGCTGCTAATCACCTGGGCTAACTCTACGGTGAAGACGTATCCTAAGGTAAGGTAGTAGTAAGCAAAAGCTGCTATTATCTGGCTACTGTCGGTTGATCTGTGTCTTAAATATGTACAAGTTACCAATCACCATAACATCTAGACACCCAATTGGTGATTACAATTCAGTCACTACCAGATCTGTCAAAAGACTATCATAACTGATACTCAGTATAGGAGCCAAAGATTGAATGAAGCAGAGACTTATCTACCCTGGGTGAAATACTAACACACTATACATTTTCACACCACAAAAATGATACAAAACCAAACAAAAAGGTTTTGCAAAATTCAAATTATCATGAATTCCCTTTATGCACAAATACAAAACTCTACTAATAAAAAGAAAACTAGCTAGTGCTTTTGGGTTCCTTCTTCTCAATTGCTTGTTACCAATTTGGGAGAATCTCAAAGAAGTCTGGTTTTCAGAGGGCGGATGCTCAGCAGTTCCTGAAAATCAGCCCCTTTTAATTGATCGGGGGGAAAAAAAGGTCCCAGTCACTTGTTACGTGCCTTTCTTTAAGCAGGATCCCAAACCCGTTTCCTCTCCTCCCAACCAAGGCCCAGTGCTACAAGATGCTCAGTGCCTCTTGCAGGGTTCTGAGCACTTTTGAGAGTTCTTGGTACTGGTAGGCTTGGGCCATTAAGGTCCAATCTGGATCCTCTTGAAGTAAATACAAAGCTCACAAAGATCATGTGCAATATTGCTCTGTATCAGACCTCCCAATTTAAAGATTATACATCAGCCCCTTTACCTATCACTGAAATTCAGTCACCTCTGGATTAACATGTGGTAACTGCTTAATGGCGCATAGTAACAGCATTAGGACAGGAAGTGAAGAAGAATATAGCCTATTGCAATTACAGTGAGAATTTTGTATAGGACATATGTAATTTCATATTTTAGTATATAATTTAGGGTTTGATGATCAGACATCAAATGAAAAAGGAAAAAAAAAAAACACCAATTCAGTTTTTGGGTCAGTCAGTGGTTTGTTTATGAACCTGTAATGATTTCCACATTTTCACCTTCATTTGGGGAGTTCAACACCATTACAGTTAGCTCTGGATGGCCTATTCAGTATTTATGGAGCAGAAAGGAACCATGTCTACAGATTGCTTTTCTTCTAAAGCCTTCTGTCCCATGAGGGCAACAAACTTGCTTCTTACACTGTTAAAAATGATAAGCAGTGTAATTTCTCAATAATTATAAATGACTGTAAATGCCTGTGCGGATTTCATTCAGGACTACCTTGAGAGACATACTGCATCCTAACAGCCAGACCTGATGGTCTTTCTGTTGAGTATTAGGCAGCGAGCACAAGTCTGGTTTCTTTTTTGATGATCCGAGTCCACTGTTAAAATAGCAAGGATCTGCAAACATCCTTTCTCACCCCCTCTTTTTTTCTCTCCCACTTCGGAATGTATTTATTTTTTGTCCACTAAAACAATCTGAGAGCCAAGGAGCATAGTGTAACAATAATATTTGTTTTTATAAATTTGGATCTTTTTGGTATACACACTTGTGACAGACACCACCATGGTGCTCTTTTGGGTCCCAATGGAGCTGACTCTCTCATGGGGTCTCAGATGGTCCATTGCCCCCTCTTATGGGTCTGGTGTAGTGGTGCTTTAGAAGAACACTTGAGTCCCACCCCTTCCGGGGTATTAAAGTCCAAAAATAAAAGAATACTATGAACTCAGGGTTGTCCAAGGTATCTTTAGCAGGACCCCACCTTCTGCTCGGGGCCTGTCTTCATACAGCCGATCCTTTTATTTAGTTTTCCTGGGTCTGGTCATCTCATCCACTGGGAGGTTCATCCAGGCAGCAACTTATCTCAAACTGTTGACTGAAACCATGCTTCCTTCACTCTGCTCTTTCTGGACAGCCCCAAACTGAGCTAAGCCTTCTCCTTTTAACTCCCCTATTCCAATACTGCCAGCGGTAGCAGGGGCCAACCTGATCCTCATTCCCCCCGACCTTGCCAGCATGGCACCTATATGATGCCCCATCACAGCACTAAAACAAATATCTTCATACTCTTAGGGATTTGAGCCCTTTTCCTCCATATGTACATAAAAGAATGATCACCAAAGATTCGGTTGTTTTGCTGAATGAAGGTTCCTGAGAGACCATGGACTTGATTTTGCCACTCTTCCTCTGCAAGTTGCATAGTAATTTCCTCTGCAGGCAGACACCTTGAAATGAACTTTGGAATTGAAATAACTGCCTTGTTAACAATGCACTGCATTGAGATGAAGATGAAAGCTTGCATACACTAAGAATGGAAGATGGTATTTAGCTATATTTTGCCAGGACAATGGGCTTAACATCCCTAACTTTTGCAAATGGGTCATAGGAATCGGGTAAATGAGTGGTATGTATATTAAGAACACAATGGCCCCTAGCACCAAGCTGAAGCATTGGTTGATTACCAGTTCAGACAGAAGACTGCCACCTACTGAACAACTGATCTATGACCCTTTTCATAATTTGTGCTAATGAAACAATATTTTGGAAACACTGCATCTTTTTTTAAAGCCCTAAGATGTATTTCACTGTTTATTCAGCAAGAAATGTTTTCTTCAAGTATAGTCTACCACAGAAAATAGCTGAAGATTGCACCTATTGGTGGCAAATTCAGAACAATAATGGAAACATTATTTAAAACAAACTTTTGACCATTTATTATTGAACATCACCTTGCTGCTGGAAAGAGTGCTGGCCTTATTTTTCAGCTCTGGTAGATAAACATGGCAATGGAAGAATGTTTTGGGGGGTGTCTCTGTCTGGAAAGTATATTAACAGCTTTCAGATTACTGGCAAGGCAACTTCTTCCTGGGTTTATATTAAATGATTATGAGGTTTGTGAAATAATAAAATACAACTTAGATCTGAATAGGATGGATTGCATTAAATATGTATTGTACTGTTCTGAGAATTGCAAGTTCAAGCAAAGTTCGGGGACTTACTGCTTCAGTGAAGAAAAACATGAGTATGGAATCAGGCATTCATTATCTGAATCCTAACAGAGAGGTATCTTCTGGCTTCTAAACAAGTGTTATTTAATATACATACTATACCAAACACATGGGCATTGGAACTGAAGTTTACATCCTGCTGAATGCCCTCAATTCCCACACACTAATGTAAGAGGTAATTCTAGGGGGAGGAAGATTTCCAGGCCTGTATGCCTTCGACAAAATATATCGTCAACAAAATGTTTTATGTCTGGTATAAAAAGCTGCTTCAGTTTCATATAATTAAGAACCACCTCTTGTTAACGACTGAGTTAACTGAATATCCTCTCTTAATAAAGGTGTGTTTCGAGCCTTCATTAAAGTATATTTCTAAAGCCCTTTAAGATCTTTGACTAAGAAGTGTTATGGAAGATGTTTCTATGCAAAACATTGCAGGGTATTTGGTAAATATACTGTGATGAGCTCTTCTCTTCCCTGCTGTCCTAGGAATCAGCATTGGATTTTGCATGAACCATGGAGCTCATTCTGATTTACTATCGTGTAACATTTTAGAATACATTGTATCCCTTATGGGCTCTGCTTCATTTCATCACCAGTCATGACTGATGAGCCCAGAGTCTGCACCACAGCTTCAGGGAGAGCAATCTAAACCCTATCTGAATGGTGTAAAATTACCCAGTTCTAAAGCAGACAATCTTCCACAGATGTAATTAATGAAGGGTTCTCTCATCCAGGGCTCCCACAGGGATTCTGTTTACAAATAAGAAGAGCTATATATTTCAGCTTCTTTGCTCTCCCTTCTGGCTGCCAATTCTTCTTTTCAGACAGGCTTGGTAATTCCTGTCTCACTTTCTTTTCATTGATCTGTGAACATCATTGAAGGTGGTTTTAAGTAAAGCCCTTAAGATGAAGAAGGTTAGTTCCAGTTCCTATGCCTCCTGCTTGTCTCAGAAAGCCAGTTTGAAAGCCAGGCTCAACCAAGAAGGAGCAGCAAAAGATAGGAGTGAATAAAGAAGGGTGTTCATGCAAAAACAGCAATATGGAGACATTGGCAGAAGAGAGTAAGAGCTGGCACAAGTGAGTGTGGGATGAGGACCTTGGAAGAGAAAGGAAAGATAACTTGTTGAAGTTGGGTGCATCTTACAGAACCTTTATCCTGATTAATGGTGCAACCACCTGTGACACATATGGGCCAGAATCAAATCTGCATCTAATAAACATATAATTTAGTTAGACATTTATGTAGCTTACCCAAAATACTCCACCTCTTGCTGATGAAAGCATGTAAATGTCTGTCTCTGTGTATGGGCATACCATGTGCATGTATTTAACACTCCTAATCTATAAGAAAATATTTTATAAATCTTGTTTAAAGAAGATACTGAGCCTACAGTGGGTTACATCTGCAGTGCTCCAAGGGCTTCATGGAGTTAAGGTTAGTGTGTGCCTTGTGTGAGTGCACAAGAAATGGAGAAGTCACAACAAGCTTTCTTCCTCACTGAAGTGGTACGTCTGTGCTGAGGCACAGCATAATCACAGACAGCCCTTGCGCTTCGTGCTGACTGGGAATTTTCCACCCAAATGTTTTCCTTGAAAAATGCTGAATCTTTGATTGAAAGCAAAACTGTATGCAGAAAAGTTACAGTTTTCATGCATTTCCTTATGAACGTTGATGGGACTGGAAAACCATTTCCTGACCATCTCTTCTTGCACTCACCTAATGATAGGATTGCACCAGATTAGCACCACTAGTCAACACAAAGGGTGCAGGAGTAGCCAGGGACTGTATCTTTCTGAAGCATAAGAGCTCCTGGAACTCCCCTAGGGCATGGCAGCCTCACACCACCCAAAAAAAAAAAAAGGGACTGTGCCTATATGACAGTTTTGTTCCTCTGTAGGTAAGTATCATCCCCATTATACAAGGGGCAACACTGAGGCATAGAGAGGCTAAGTGGCTCTTCCCAAATAACCCAGGCATGGTTTCTTTACTCACTGACAGGCAGATGTTCAGCACCATTCAGGATCAGGCACTCTTTCTGCATAATGCTACACCCACCATCATCATTCAGTAAGCAGTAAACCCAATATTGTCATCATACATAATGAGGAATTAAGGATGAGACACATTTTCTGCCCACCAGAACCAGCAATCTCTGTGGGCCACATCTTCCAGTTGGAGATTAAGGATTAAGGTGACTATAGCACATTTTATACAATTCCAGAGGCCATGCTTCCTCTGTGGGCCACATTCTTTTCATTCCTACACTCAGTTGCAGGCTACACAGCTCTCATCACACTCATGATCCAATTTTACTACAATCCAAAGCACATTTTTGGCATTGCCTGACATAACCTGCAAAGCACATTTTTGGCATTGCTTTTCCCACCAATGCTGATGACCCAAGATGTTTGTGTGTCATCACAAGCTCAGCCTCCCTCCTTCAATGACCTCAGAGTCAGATGCTTGTGACATCACAATCTTGGTTTGCTACCATGGAAGTAGATTTTAATGTCTTCAAAATTGTCTAGTGCTATCAGTCAGTGATACAGACAGAAGGAAACACACTGATTATAGATAATGTAGCTTATATCTCAGCACAAATCTCTAGATAAGCCTCAGTGATAGGAAGGGAATATGCAGAAGAAGTGCATGACAGTTAAATGTTAATTTGCTTGTAAAATTGCATAGGCTCTTTTATTAATGCTATGGGCATTAACAGGGAGGTATTCCATTTAAGATTTAATGGCAGAGGGAATTTTATGGGAAGGAAATTGAATGTAACATGTAAGAGGAGGGAGGCTTCATGCAGCATGACATCTTCAAGGGGAGCCAAGAATTGTAAGAGCCGTATAGATTTCATGTGATCAGATTGTTCGGTCTGGCAACATGAAGATCTGGACAAGCCAACTCTGCATGTTCTTAGGCAATTCAGACAATGCAGACCTTGGTGCATAGACCACACCCTTGTCAAATACAAACAGACGAACTTCTGTTTCATTCATTAAATACCCTGTCAGGAAGATTACCAGGAATAGGGCAAAAAGAAAGAACAGCCTTAGAGTTATGCACATTCTTGTATGAGGTTAATCTACCTGTCTTGCAATGAGCTTCCATTCTTCCATATGTCAGATTAGGGGAGTGGAAAGGGAGTGGCAAAGGAGGAGTGGCAAGGAAGAGGACTATTCATCTCCAAAGAGACTCTCCTTAGTCAGTATAACCATTACACCTAAAGATATGTGAGAAAACAATGATATTAAATATATCGAAGACTAGGTTTTTCCATTTCAAAGAAAAATGATCCCCTTCTCTCTCTCAAATTTAAGAAATTCATTCCACATGGGAGTTTTGTTTTGAGTGAATTTCTTTCCTGCCAAAACTAGTCTCAGTTCTGAGGGAAAAAAAGGCAAATGCTTTAAAATTGCTTTTGTAAAAAAAATCTCTTTGGATCAAAAAGATGCAGAATTTTGCCTGCCACCTGATGTGAAAATGGTCATTTAATGAACAAACAAAATGGCTCACAATGAAATGATGAATAATGCAAACAAAAAAAATTGCAAAGAAGCTTCATCCTTTTTGCACAACTCCTGTTTACACCCAACTTTCCCTCTCTGAAATCATTGTGATGGCCTTAAGTTTAGATTGGCTCACCTTGACTGGGTCATTATGTTTACTCCTGAGAACTGTGCCCTACTGTTTATGAATATTTTCTCCTAAAAAATAAGAATAACCTATCTGACCAGAAATCATTATGTCAGCTCTTGGCTTTATTCAGGTGGTGTCTATTTTCTCGGCTTGTTACGGAAATTTTGTTGATCCATTGTGGTCTATTTTCCTATTAGCTGCTTTCTCTGTTGTGGTATTGATGGTGTCCACAACAATCACTGGGGATCTAAGCCTTCATCTATTGAATGGCTTCAGTGGGTGCTGGAATGAGCACTGATTGCTCTTCTTCATCTGTATGTATTTTTTTAAAACTATGTGTTGCCTTCCTTATTATCATTGCTGACCTACAAAAATGTCTTTAAAACAAAGGATGTTGCTCATTCTGATAAATAGAAAGGGAAGGACTTGGGATTTATTCTGTCTCTACTGAAATCGGTGTTTTGCCCCTGACTTCAGTTGGAGCATGATCATAACTATAGTCTAGGCACTCTAAAAGATGTTAGCATTTTTACTTTTTCAAAGTTAAAACCAAATGATTTACAGAGGTGATTAATGTATTGCAATTAAAGAATTGCCTTATTATATAGTACCACTTTGGAGAAATGCTCCGCAAGTGCTTTTGGCAAACTTTAGCTTTTTAAGGTTATTGTTTGAGTAAAAATTGGTCATTACATGTCTCTTGGCGCAGGCCCTTGGATTGAATATGAATATAATGCAGTCAGGCTGTCAGCCCTCTGCATCTAGCTACCTGCTTTCACTTGGTTGTTAGAAAAGAAATATGGCAAGGTCCGGTAATTAGATCTGTGCAGAAATCAGCAGTTTTGGGTCAAAGGGATGAACATTTTCATTTGGTGTGAGTCACATGGTGGCTCAAGGCCTGCAGTTTGGCTTTAAGTTCTCATTTTTAAACAAACCCAAAAGCTTCAAGTGAAATTCACTTCAAAGCATCAAGTTCCTCCTACTTTTACATCAAAACCATGAGAAATGGCAAGTTTCCTGTTTTTGACACTGTGTTTTAAATTAGTCTGGATTCTGCCTAGAGAGAAACCTGAGCTGGGACCCCATATTTAAGTCCATCCCCAAACATAGCAGGGAGGAGAATCAAACTCTTGACCAAAAAACCTGTCAGTTTTCAAAGCTAGGGCCTCTGTTTACAATGGTCAAACCTACAACACTAAAGCCAAGCATCTCAAAACTTATACAGTATGAAATTGAGCTCCAGACTCTCACTTTGCAGTTCTAATCCACTTTAGATGAAACCAGACCATATATGAAGTATATAATGAAACCTAAAAACTGGCATGTATTGGATGGCTTTGGGTTTCCTTTCAAACACTTCTGCACAGCTCTACCAGAAACAAGTTAAATGTTGTATTATGCATTTTGAAAGTTGTGATGGGTAAGGGGCATATTGGGGGTGGTGGAATGGACAGTTTCCTACCACTGAAAAAGAAAAGAGGCAAGCATAATGACTTGTTTTATCCATTTGTATTACATGTGTGTAGTATCCCAATCAATAATACACATCAAATTGTTTTCATAAGGAAATATATGTCCCCTGCTTTCTAATTTCCTCTCAGATATCACTATACTCACCAGTACTGTGTATTTCCTCTGACCCCCCATTTTCTCCCCACACCTATTTCATCCCTGCATGGCAGGTTTGAGAGATCAAACTCAGGTTTCATGCCCTGAAGGTAACATTGTTGAACTATATTGGAAAGCTGTTTCATCCCAAATGACACAGGCCCACCCTCAAAGGCTTCACTGAATGAGACCTACAGAAAGCCTAATGAATGAAGAATCAATTTCCTTACAAGATATTTATTTCTTCTCCTACCTACTAAAATCAGGTAGATGTTTTACTTTTATTTTACACACACTGTTTTACTCCTTTGAACAGATTCTGGTCTCAGGCTAAAGATACAGAATGAAATTCATCCTGAGAGGTAACCCAGCCAAGGCCTGTGCAGCACTTAGAAATCTCATGTTAGCTCTCAGCTTGGCAATGAACTTCATCCACTGTGAATAACCATCTAATTTCATGGAGCTCCCTTGTTAATTTCATTTCACATAATGAATCTTTGTGTGCATTTGTTACTGAAGCAGTTGTCCATTGTTTCATTGAAAATGTTGCTGCAAAGATCATTGTCATAGTCTGTTGATTTGACCATGCCACCCCTCTCTTTGCTTTCCTCCACTGGCTCCCCCTTATCTATCACAAACACAAGCTACTTGTCTTCATTTTCAAAGCCCTTCATGGCCTATCGCCATTCTACCTCTGATCCCTCATTCACCACTGAGATGTTGACTCCTGCTTCCGCTGCGCCAGTGATGCCAGCCTTCATTAATTGTGTGTTAAATTTTAAAACACCACCTTTGTGCTTTTCCCCTGTGCTGCTAGGGAAGAGCTTCCTGTAAACATCTGCAAAACTAAATCATTATCCTCTTTCATATTCACCGTTAAAACTCACCTTGTTGTGAGGCTTACAAAAAAACTTGACAGTGTTTCAGCAGCTGATGTGCTGTGACTATTGCCTATCATGCTGACCAGCACTGACTCCTTGTTTCCTTGTCCTCCCGTTGTTCATATCCATCTTTAGACTTAGACTGTCAACTTTCTCAGCCAGGGACCATCTTTTAGCTATGTTTGTACAATACCTAGTACAATGGGATCCTGGTCTGTGATTGGCACTCCTAGGTGCTACCACAATTACCAAAAAAAAAAAAAAGTAATTTTAAAAAATCACTAGCCAGTGATTAACTAGCAAAAATCAAAGCCTCCCTGTATGTGAGCGTTGAATCTCATTAACATTTAAGGTGTTTAGTGCCTTTCAAGAGACACCAGATATTCCAAAAAGCATCAGATCCCAGCTCTGCCATACATAAATCCTTGATCTGAGCTCCTTTCTGCTTAGCTGTTGAGCCATTTTTCTTCATCAGGAAAAAACAAACAAAAACATAAAATAAGAACTCAGCCAAAAGTTTCTTAATTCTTGGAAACATGCTAACAAAGTTATGTCATTTATTAAGACCTGTCAGTTGCGCTGAAAATGTTAAAGCTTGCAGTACACTGTGGTGAGCACCTAGTTAATTTGGAATGTAGTATAAATGTTTTTCCTTATACAAGATCAATGGCTTCATTTTTTTTTAAACGGTGAAACAAAAAGTTATCATTTGTTTTGCATTTTTCTCTAATGAGTGCCCTTGGGTAAATGTGCATTAGAGTTCTACTTTTTCCTCCTAAGTCAGCTTGTAGTGTTTATAACTACGGTTTGAAGCTTCTGCATTGTGACAGGAAATGTAACCCAAGGCTTTAGCTCTCAAAATAAAATAAAATAAACAGTTTGGTCTGATTACATTTTGGACTCTTGTGTGAATTTCAATTTGGAAACTACTGTAAACCCCTCCGTTACTGGAGACCATCAGAAAAAGAGTAACGTAAGAAAATAAAGAGTGGTTAGAACCCCACTCTCTCTCTCTCTCTCTCTCTCTCCCAATCTTGCATCATTTCTTAGACCCCAAGCTTGTGCTACCAAATGTTTACCTCCCTCATACAGCTGGAAGACAACATTCAGACACTATAGTTGAGGCAAAGCATGGTCTTGTGGTCAAAACACAGGATGCTAAGTCTAGAGAGCTGGATTCTAGTCTCAGCTCTGCCACTGATTGTGTGACACCCTGGAAATTCACTTAACCTCCCTTTATCTCAGCTTCCCCATCCTGTGAGATAAGCGCATTCCTTATCTCACAGAGACTTGTGATTATCTCTTCTTCTAATGTGTGTTGTAAAGATCTCTGAAATCCCTGGATGAAAGGCCCCAATGAAGTGGAGAGTATTAAAATAATAAAAATAAGAACTTGGTTGAAATGGTTTCCCTGTAGTGGACTATTCATAAATATTAAATTCTAGCTTTCTAGATTTCCCTTGTGCTACCCCTTGTTAAAATGATTCTTTTGTTCTTCTCACAATGGAAATCACAGCCTCAAATTCTACACTCAGTGATGTGCAGGGACCTGCAGTTTCCTGGATCTTCCATAGATGACTTCTTGAACAAAGGGATAGATCAGCTTCTCCTCAGTCCTCCTTTTTCTTGCCAAAGTGATTTGAAAGTACCTGGATAAACTTTTTTGATATGCTTCTCCACTTTATTGTCTTTCATTTGAAAGGTATCATTTGTAGGTACCTATACAAAGACATGTGTCCCTATACATAATGCATAAGCCTTATGCATCTATACATAATGCATAAGAACAAACAATGAGCCATATTCTGCTCTTCTAGCATGACCCACAGTGCAAAGCCATAGATAAAGCAGTTTTGAATGTGATACAGGAGTTGCTCTAAGCTGCTCTAAGTTGCTCTAAGCTGAGTTGCTCTAAGCTGAAAATATTAAGGGCAACTATTTTTCTGACTTATGTGCTGTGCAACCTTAAGAAAGACACATACTTTTGTGGACTTCTCTTCATCAAGGATCAGAGAGAAAAGAGAACCACCTGATAATGAAGTGCCCGGTTTAAAACATGTGATGAATATGGTATAGATAGATAGCTAAATACACAAACAATTTGCCCCTTACTGTCATGTTATGGGTCAGTATAGGTTTGAGGATGTTTTGTGATATTGTGTCCCCATTGGATTCAGTTACCACTATGTTAGCACCCTAGATTCTAATAGCATCTCGTAGACATTCTAGGGCAGATTTCTTGCTGCTGCTTCTCTGAGGTAGCAGAGATACCTCTCTGCCTTTCTATCACAATGAATTCCAAAGAATTAACTATTTGCATGGTGCTCAAGGATATAGCACCTCTCATCCCCCCACAAATCATGGTTTGAGGTTACAGAGTGACACGAAGCTCAGACCAAGAGGCCTTTACATATTGCACTATTGCATAAACATTTAGCAGGCATGGAGTGGTCACTCACCAAGGGTGGTGCCTCCTCCTGGCTGCTCTGGGGAATAGGTATCTTCAGGTGCAACACCTTCCCTTACACTCTCTCCATTCTTTGTCTTCTCTGTCACTCTGTGGCCCCTCTCTCACTCCAGGACTGCAGCTTCCTCTTTGTGATTCAGCCCTCTGGCCAGGTCACTGCATGGTTTCCCCTTCCAGGGTATAGAGTCTCACTGGATCCACTGTCCAGGCACTGCCACTGTCAGTGGCCAGTAGAGGAACATGGACTTTCCCACTAGTCTGGGTTCCAGCCTGGAGACCCTACAACATGCAGCCAAGGTTGGCTCAGTCCCTTCTCTTGCTGCTTTCTTTTCCTGGGCTGCTTCCTCCCAACCTCCCACAGGATCTCTTCCCCATCCTTCACTCTTCTGGGTACACACGTCCCTCAGGGCCAAGTTCCTACTCTTTCCCTGGGTTACTCTCCTGCCCTTTCTAATGCAGAGGGTAGCTGCAGACTTCATAACCACAGCCAGTTCTGTTGCCAGTTGCCTTGCTTTATATTAGCCCAGCCCCCACCTGCTCAGCTGAGCTCCATTTTCCAATTAGGAGCTGCTTCTCCAGCCTAACCCTCTCATGTGTAGCCTATCTCACTAACTGGCCATTTCTCAGCTTCCTTTCCCTTTCAGGGCTGGTGTGGGGTGAACACCCCTTCAAACAGTGATGTCAGTTTTCCTAACCTTTATTTTAATAAAAAATAAGGGGGGAAGTCAACAAAAGCTAATTAAAATGCCTTTCACTGATATTAAGATCTTTGAAAAACAAGTAGCTCAAACGTGGAATCTTTATTTGGAATCATGATGAACAGTGACATACAAAATAGTTCCATTGCTACTTTATGTTCCCATTACCTTAATCCTGAATATCATTCATCAACTTTGTTAATTGAATCCATGGAAAGAAGTGGCAATAAAAAGCAGGATGGGTCTGTAACTCAAAGATGGAGCCCATAAAATGCTGCAGTGTTGTCTTGAAAAGTCAAAAAAGAGTGACACTGGAATGATAGCCTGCCCCAGTTTTGCGGTAGAAAGCTATAAAGTGGGAGTGGATATATAATTTACGCAGCTACTTTAATAGGGAATCCAAACAAATAGAAATAACCATATCATCCCAGCAGCATGAATAGAGAAAGTGATCAATTTTAAATAATACCTATAGTAATTAATTATTAATAATAATTAATTAATGTTAATTAATTAATTATATATGGTGTATGGTCTTTAAAGGGACACTAACCCAAATCAAATGAAAAAAACCCAAGCTTTTAGAACGCATAAGACCAAATTATTTCACGTGTTTTTGTTTATCAAGTACAGTAGAAAAAGCTTTTTAAACAAACAAACAAGCATACCCCTGCGCTATTTTGCAGCCCAAACTATGTAATATTGGACTAGTGCATTTCCACCATAAGAGTGAAACTGAGTAGAAATTAGAGATGGGGAAACAGAAATACACCGAAATTTTAGTAAATTTAAAAGCATTTCCCATCTACCATGTTTTCTAGCAGTTCAATATATAATTTTTGTTTATCTTTATTTAAATGGAACTCCCTTTAAAAAAAAAAAGCCCTCATTTTATTTTTTCTGATTAAATAATCCCACCATCTGATTTATCAATCAAACATTATACAGTAAGAAGACGAAAACAAAAATTGGAAAAAATAACAAACAAGAAAAAACTCCCTGGCTTTTACATAAGAATCAAAATGCTGATATTTTTCCTGTTTATTTAGTTAGTCAGAAATATTTGAGATTTTATATCTGAAATCTAAATTTGTGGAGTTAGTACAGTTATCCATTTAGTCTGTCCCCAATAGTGCCTAAAGGCAGAAGGGATGGACACAATGACAAATTGAAAGATGTAAATCCTTCTCTATTTCCTCTACCCGCCACACTCCCCCAGTGTTATAATGTACCTATCTATACTTTCTTTATCATTGAGGGAAATTGTTTTGGCTGGGCTCTACTCAGATTGTCTAACTTAGGATTTCCCTTTAAATACTAATAACATGTGGTCTAGATAGACAGTCAAATGTCCCTTGCAGAACGAGGAGGTGGGGTCTACCTCAGTTTCTGCTATTGGAATGACTGCTAAGTGGACACAAAGTGGCATAACTTTCACATATGGTATGCCTTCCTTAACCATTGTGCTTCTGGATTTCATGCAACCACCTGGGCTGCTTAAAGAATTTCATTTCTTAGGACCTGGGCAGCATGCCTACCTTTTCACACACTTAATCAAACCAGACAGAGGGAACTTCAGACTTAAAAGGGAAAAGAAAAAAAAATTGCTGATGGAAAAAATAACACAAGGTTGTTATTCTAAAGAGGGTTCACATTTGTTTTCAATATGGACCTTGAATATACTGTGGAAAATTGAAATGGTATGTTTCTTCGGAGGCAGCAACAACAGGAAAATGAATGTAAAGGGTGATTCAAGACTGCAGAGAATATCCGGCATACAACAGCATTTTGCTATGAGTAATTTCCAAGCCATTACTTTGCTCTACTTGGTTGCATTTTTCATGGGGGTAAAATAAACCAGGCTAATAATTGCTGCAGCCGAGCTATGTTCCCCTCATTAAAACACTTTCTTTTTTTAATGAAAGCTATTTTTACCATGTGCTACAGGTAACGCCACTGTTATTTTATCCACTCCCTGGCTTTTAGCTTAAGCTAGAGGTTGTGGTTATCAGTAATGCCAGGAAATGAAAGGAAAGCACAGCATCTTTAGCCCAGGAGGAAAAATAACCCTCTGAAGTGAGTCTTCTGGTCTGTTTCACCCTACAGTAGGAGAATCTGTTATTTGCTCATTTCTCTTTATTTATTGTTGTATCAGATTTGCTTTAGTTAGAACAAGGCACCATTAGTAATACCATGCACAGACTTTATACCAATAAAGCAGATAGTAAATAAGAGCCAAATTTGTTCACGTCAAAGACTATATGGATTTCTTTCAGTGGTTCAGCAGCCCAGTACATGGTGTTTGTTATCTCTTACATTTTCCACTCCTCCCTGGGATGCTTTTAGTCTAAATATAGTTTGTTGGTTAGTTTGACACTACATCGTTGGCATTTTAAAGTTTAGTTTCCACATATTCTTCCTCTCCTCCCATCCCCCAATCTTGGCATTTGCTTCCAAGGTTTTTGTGCAATAATTTTTTGTTGTTATTTTTTTAAAGAGAGTGTCAAGGAGTAAGCTGCAAGCTTCTGTGGACCTAATTGTGTAACTAAGCAAACTTCTGCAAACTCCATAGCCTTGTTTTAGGGACACAATCTCTTGCTTCCATACAAACACTGATAGGAAAGGCCATAAAGCCAAAGGGAACTCGAGGAAACTCCAAACGCTAAAGAACACATAGAAATCGAATGTAGGTCATTCTCCTGCTTGTCACAGATGAAAAAGATGGGTTCAGTTTGTTTCCGAGTCCAGTGCAGAGTACAATAACTAATACGTTTTTCAGAATGACAGTCAAGGAAAATCCTTTGAACCTACTTATGTTTGTGCATGCACAGTTGTCTAAGGAAATATATTTGGTGCATGCCCCTCATAGCTACTGAGCAGTGAGCATCCACAACTCCCACTGAAGTGAATGGAAGGGTCCTCGGTACCTCTGAAAATCTAGCCATTTCCTTGTAAAGGAATTCTAATGTGATTTTGGAGATTCCTGAAGTCTGTACTGCTTGCTCAGAATGTCTATGCAGCCCTTTCTACTTAGGATTGTCACCTGTGCAATTTTGCTGCCAGGACAGGTTTGTACATCATGACACATCTTTGCATCAGCATATCATAAAACATCATAATGATATGGCATCAAAATACCATCACAATCTGAGGTCTCTGGAAGTCAATTCAGGACCTGTTACTAATCTACAAGGTTTAGGGCTCTGAAAAATGAGATGCTTTTATCCATTTTATCAATGGATCCTTTTATGGTGCTTCTGACCATGTATATAATACAAATATATATGTAGTGGCTGTAACTCATCCCTGATGGGGCAGTATCTGCCCTAGTATGATGCCGTAGACAATTCAGCTAAAATTACATGCTGCAATGATATTCCCCAATGTGATATGCAGATAGTATACCTGGAAATACGCATTTTAAAACGAGAAGTGAGGTAAGGGGGATGAGGAACCACTAAGACCATAAAATCCTAGTGGATGTAAAACTTAAATGGCAAAGAAGCTATCTGAATGACACAAAACTGAGAGATCAATCCTTCTTTAGTAATCACCAATGTTAAGTATCAAAGAAATATTAAGAAGTAGCAAGGGAAGAGCCAATCAAATGGATTTAATTTTTCAATCACGGGTTCAGCAAGTTCTATTTGTTTTATTTTATCTTACCATGAAAAAGCAAGATGTAACCAGTTACCAGAGAAAAGTTTAACTAAAAATATCAGCCATTCTATGGCCCTATCCTGAAACCAGATCTTCAGGGCTGACTCTTGAGCTTCCCTAGGGGTTCACTGCAGAAAACAGGGCTCCACACCGGCCCACTGGTCTGCCCCTTTACAAGATCAGGGTTTATGTTGAGTGACATGCCATATCTGTTATGTCATATTAGCTCAGTGATCCTGGTCTCTTTTGTTTTTCCTGGGGGATCATTAATTTGCATAAATGTAGATGGAAGATTTTTTTTAATGGGCTAAAAGGAAGGACAAAAGTTCATGTGGATTTTCCCACAACAGTGTTAAGTAACAGGTATAGAAGCTTGGTGGATGATTTTTAAAGATTCATTTATTCATTACTGTCACCTCTTACTTCTCTTCTTGAATTATCTGTAGAAAGTTGGTGAGCCTCAAATGTATTTGTAATATTTTGTGGAAGAGTTCGTAGGAATCCTTTTTGGCATGTAGCTCATTCATGAGCAGTTCATTGTGCATATTCATAATTCAAGCAGTTTTGACTGGGCACTGTCATGATTACAGTGGCTAACTATACCTCTGTTTTGGTCTTTCTGAGTACACCCACTTCAGAACTTGACATCTAGTTCTACCTGTGTCTGGCTGGGGTTTCAAAATTCTCCCACGTTTTGACTGAGACCATGGTCACATTGCCCTATGTATGCCAGCTACTTATTGCCGTACAGCTCTGACTGGGTTTGGGCTCCTCCGTTTCCTCCCTTCTGGGATGAAATGACCAGTGAATAATACTGCCAAACAGTCATGTTCTTGAAGGAAAACAAAGTACATTTATTTAGGGGTAGGAACAAACCATTAGAGAAAAAGGATTATAAAACAACCAATGTGTAGACATGTCTATCTTACCTAAAGCACTCCTATCCCATAATGGAGATGAAGGCACACTTATCTTCTTCAGAGATTCTGATGGGTTCCTTTGTCTGACTGAATCTTTACCCTGCTCCGCTTTCCATCCCCTAAACATCCTTTGCTTTGTCAAGGGTTTGTGAGCTTCCCCAACCCCTTCTATCACAGTCAAACAGTTACGTACTCTGTGTGGTAGGGGAGAGAAAGGGTAACAAGGGTCAGAGCTAATAATTCTGGTATTGTCCCTTAACAGCCCTTATATGGAAGCTGTTAGATCACCATTATTAGCCATCTCTTCTATTAGCCTTCCATTCTAGAATTGTCCCAGATGATCCCTTAGGCTTTGTCTTCACTAGGAAAAGGTGTATTCTTAGCCTGTCTTAGCTAACAGGTGGTAACTAACATGACATAGAATCCTGAAGAAAATAAGCAATTTGCAGTTTTAATTAGGGGTGGCCAGAAAATATTAATTCCATTTCATGAAAAATGGAGATGTAAATGTTTGTTTTCATTCCTATGTAAAAATGTTTTACCATTCTTAGTTTTTACACATTAGCAGGCTGAGTTAAAACCTAAGCTCCACCCTAATAGTACTTTGACTCATTATATTGTTTTTAAGCTACAAACTGTCTGGTCTTCAGAAGGATTTTACCGTATTAGATAACACATGGTAAAAATCAGCTTCTTTGCCTAGTGAAGATGCACCCACATGGAAAAAAGACACTTATTCCAAAATGTGTCCAGGAGAAAAACATGATAATGGCAGGCCAATATACAGCATTAAAAGTCACTAAAGAATCATATTTGAGACAGGAATAGAACACATGGTATTGTTTCTGTTCCCTGACTGGATAAGCTTAGTTCTTAGAAACTGATTTCTAGTGTGAGTAATCAAGATTGTGAATTTGAGATTTACTTTCCACAAATAGCCCTCAACATCTGCTGAAAATTTGCTTTTATCGCTGGGTTCCTGCCAGAAAACTTGTTCACAGAATATTCATGGGGAATGAATGAAAAAGGGATATGAACACAGTCAAAGTGAATTAATTTCCAACTTTGAACAAATATTCTTGAAAGGTTTTTGTTGTGTTTGCCCTGCTCTAATAGAAATATAAGAACTGACTTTCCCTATAAAGCATCTAAATGTACTTTGATAGAATGACTCATGTAAGTATGGTTAGCAGGACTGAGCCCTAAAAGATTTGTGGCCAAGGAAATATAGGGCTTATTCCCATTGAAATCAATGGGAATTTTGCCATTAGCTTCAATGGAAGCAGGAGCAGACCCATAATACTTGACACTTTTCATCTTCACAGCCCTTTACAAGCATTGGAACAGATTTCCAATTTCAATGTTCCGTATCCTTTGTATCACCAGTACTCTGACAGCACCTATTTGCCCTTGCTGCATCTCAAAAACTCCCCTCAGCAGAGAATCTGAGCCATTAACTACATTCTTACAGCATGCCTGGAAGGAGAGTCTTAGACAGTATTGCAAAGAAGGAAAGGGGCAGAGAAGGGTTATGAGAATTCCCCAGGACCACAGAAGAAGTCAGTGTTGGAAGTCAGAGTTAGAAGAATTTGAGAGATCCTGACTCCTAGCATATTAGTTCTCTGCCCTGTCCCTCCTCCTCAAAGGCTGTACACACACGTGCAGTTCCAGAGGTCCTGTATCATTCTGAACCCAGAGGTTCTTAATCAATATTTAGTCTCTCCTTACTCCCATTAATGTCCGTTGGCCTTTGCCAAAGTAAAGGGTAAGTGAAAACTGCCAGAGGACCTCAGGATTTGGCAGATCTTGCAGATCTTTCCTGAACATATCTGGAGTATTTTTATATTCAGGATTTTAAAGTATTTAGTCATTCCCCATAACAGTTCATGTTCCAATTTTTAAATACTTGTAGAACATAAGAATGGCCTTACAGGATAGATCGATAGTCCATCTAGCCCAGTATCCTATCTTCCAACAATGACCAGCATCAGATGCTTCAGAGAATGAACAGAGCAGGGCAAGTTATTGACTGATCCATCCCCTGTCATTCAGTCCTGGCTTCTGGCAGTCAGATGTTTAGGGACACCAGGAGCATGGGGTTGCATCCCTGACCATCTTAGCTAATAGTCACTGATGGCCCTATCCTCTATGAAATTATTCTTTTTTGAACCCAGTTATACTTTGGTCTTCCCTTGGCAACAAGTCCCACAGATTGACTACTTCATTATATTTGTTTTAAACCTCTTGTCTATTAATTTAATTGGGTGACCCCTGGTTCTTGTGTTTTTTGAAGAGATAAATAACACTTCCATATTCACTTTCTCCACACCATTCATGATTTTATAGACCTCTATCATAACCCCCTTAGTTATCTCTTTTCTAAAATGACCAATCCCAGCCCTTTTAATCTCTCCTCAGATGGAAGCTGTTGCATACCCCTAATAATTTTATTGTACTTCTGTGTTGTTGTTGTTTTTTCCAGTTCTAATATATCTTTTTGGAAATGGTATGACCAGAACTGCATGCAATATCCAAGGTGTGGGCATACCATGGGTTGATTATAGTTTCTATTTTATTTATCCCTTTCCTAATGGTTCCTAATATTCTGTTTTTGACTGCAGCTCCACATTTAGCAAGTATTTTTAGAGAACTTACCTCTGTGACTCCAAGATCTCTTTCTTGAGTTGTGACAGCTAATTTAGACCCCATCATTTTGTCTGTATAGCTGGGATTATATTTTCCAGTATGCATTACTTTGCATATATCAACATTGAACTTAATGTACCATTTTGTTGCCCAACTACCCCATTTTGTGAGATTCCTTTGTAACTCTTCACAGTCAGCTTTGGACTTAACTATTGTGAGTAATTTTGTATCATCTGCAAACTTTGCCACCTTACTGTTTACCCCATTTTCCAGATCATTTATAAATGTTGAACAGCACTGGTCCTGGTACAGGTCCTTAGGGAACCCCACTATTTACCTCTCCCCACTGTGAAAATTGACCATTTATTCCTATCCTTTTTTTCTTTTCAACTAGTTATTGATGCATGAGAGGACCTTCCCTTTTATCCCATTACTGCTTAGTTTGCTTTATGAAGGACCTTTGATGAAGGACCTTGCGAAAGACTTTCTGAAAGTCAAGTACACTATATCGGCTGGATCACCCTTGTCCATATGTTTGTTGACACTCTCAGAGAAGTCTAACAGACTGGTGTGGCATGATTTCCCTTTGCAAAAGCTGTGTTTACTCTTCCCCAACAATTTGTGTATTTATGTGTCTCATAATTCTGTTCTTTACTATAGTTTCAACCTATTTGCCTGAAGTTAGTTTTACTGGCCTTTAATTGCCAGGATTGCAGTGGAACCTATTAAAAAATGGGTTACATTAGCTATCCACCAAGTATCTGGTACAGATGCTGATTTAAAAAATAGGCTAGTGGTAGTTCTGCAATTTTATATTTGAGTTCCTTCAGAACTGTTGGGTACATACCACCTGGTCCTGGTGAGTTATTATTGTTTAATTGATCAATTTGTTTCAAAACCTCTACTCACATCAGTCTCGGATTTATCATCTAAAGCTCCCTCAACCTGCCTTTATTAACACTCCTAATTGTAGATACTAGATGTGAGAATGCCTGGTGTGTCCACCCTGGGGAGATGATTGCAAGAAAGCACTCAAGGGCTGGGACAACATACCTTGTTTCTGTGACTCTAATACACAGCATAATAGTCACCCATCAGTACAATTCTTTTCTGCAGATGCCTCCTGTTTCACATTGTGAACAGTACATTTTTCCCCTTCATAATTGTGCAATGGCCATACCACTGAGGGTAACGCAGGTGGAAATCGCTTTCAGCTATTCAAGCTTGTCCAGAGTCCATGGGGGCTGATTGCTGTCATGTTTGAGTGCATCAGGAAGGATGATTCTTTGTGCGTGAATCCTCGCCCTCTGAATGTGTGACTTGTCCTTTCAGTTCAAGCTCCATTCACTGGTTCGATTTTTCTCCTGTGGTCATAAAATCATCATTCTCCATGCAGATTTCCCCCACCCCACTCGATTACATGCTTATTTCTTTTTTCCTTCCTCACATTCTTCATCTTTATCCTCATGAGTGTGTTTATTACTGGCATGCTCCTATCACAGTATCAGCAAAAGGCACACAATGAGATTAAGTTTGGGGACTGCACGGCATGGCATCTTGTGTAAGCTGCAACATTTAAGAAGGTGTTCCCCAACCTGTTAAAACAATGGCTCAAATTGTGCTTTCCCTTGCAGCTGATGTCATTGATGCCAATGGCGTTACTGCTGATTTGCACCAATGGAAGTGAGAGCACAGTTTGGACCTAGTATCTGCAGTCTGTCTTCTGATCATGCCATGTGATGGCTGCTACGTGACAGTGATAAAGAATCACAAAATCACTTTCTTCTACCACTGAACAAGGAACATTGCTGGAATGAAAAAATACAGCATTATCCATAAGGCTTGCTAATAGAGAGAGCTAGCTAGTGTACATACACTCTCTCTCTCCCCTCCCTCCCTTTGCTGTAGAGCCTACATCTTGAACCATCCTCTAGCCCCTTCATGTTTGGCTTTCTGCCTTGGATTTAAAGAAACTGTATATAATCGTCACAATGGCTGGTGTTACAATTCCAAAACTGCATAAGACAGTTGCCAAAACAAAACAAAACAACATGAAAATAATTCACACCCTTAGCAGCTACAGAACACTAAAGAAGAGGAAAATGTTGGAACTTATTATAAACTAACAGCTGCAGCACTTAATCAAAATCCATCTCCCTGGTTCTAAATCATTAGGTATCTCTCAGATGAAAATACAAGGCATGCTGCAAATAAAACTAATAATGTCAATACATTGTACTTTTGTAATATTTTTCACTCAAAAATCTCCATATGCTTTACACATATAAGCATATGGATAAGCATTTATTATTAATTATTATTATTTCCATTTTACAAACAGGTCAGAAGAGGCATCAAGTGAGGTACTCCAAACACTATATGGGCAACTTAAAATAATAAGGATAATAAAATATCATGGCTCCCAGCAGAAGCTGCATGCCTGCAAGGGTCAAGAAGTTACTTTTTTCAACTTTGCCCAACTGGCAAACTCTATTTGGATACTTGTCTTTATCTGAAGCACTTGAGCCATTACCCAAGACAGGATGTAAGACAAAAGGAACCAATTGTGGATTCAACATGAGAAATAGTTTACAGTGACTTCATCATTTGTATCTGTACATATTTGTAAAACAGAGAAAAAAGGACCCTTTGACGGGGGGCGCTCACCTTTTGAGTGCCTCCTAGTGGCTGGGAGTAGTACTGCTGTCTTTTTTTCCCACTCCCAGCACCTTCTGTAGGTTGCTGACCTCACTAGGTTGGTCTTCAGTGGCTCAGTCTTTCAGCCAAATCACACCACCAAAATGAACCCTTCTGGGGGAGCAAAGAGTTGGCCAAACTGCCTGTTCTCACCAGGGTCTTCAGCCACATCTTTGGGCTCTTTAAGTCTAGCCCTTTATTCAGGCCTCTAAAGAAGCCTTGTTTCCTGCTCAGAGCTTAGATCACTTTGCCAGTGGGGGAACCCAGCCCACATACTACTCTGGGTTCCAACCCAGGTACTCTTTAAACAGCAGTCACGTACAGCTTCCTGTAATTAGTTGCTGCTGCACTCCTTGGGCCTCTTCCTATTTGATCCCTTTATCTTCACCTGTTACCTTAGGGTTAAAATTCTCAGGTCCTCTTGCTCCAAGATCCATTAAACACAACCAGTTCAGCTCCTTTGGCCAGAGATGAGCACCCTTCCTTGCCCTCTGGTCCCAGCCAGGAACTGACCAGCTCAGCCTCTACATCTCCATTTATCTGAGACTGCTGGGCTCTGTCTGCTTCCATGAGGCCTTTCTAGGCAGGCCTGAAGGACCCCTTTCTACTGCTCCTTCCTGGGACAGGGTGTAGTAGGACAGCAGAGCTTCCAGCATGGGAACATAAAGGACTAGATGCACTCCATCACAGACCCAAAATATATAACTAGAGACTATTATTATACAAAAACAAGTGCTTATTTCTTTAAAAAATCAAGTACATAACAGTATTTTTGATAACTGTACACTTATTTAACATTGTCAGCTTTGGGGAATATTTTGAGCTCAATATGAGAGGAGAAAAAGCTCAGAAAAGATATTAGTTAAAATCCACATTTGAAAAAGGAGTTCACAGTAAATCTGCTCTGTCATTTAAACTTTTTATTAAAATAAAAGAATTTCCAGCCCCTGCCCATATGTTCTGAAAAGTCTCTCAGTTTTTGGACCAATAATAGCTACGCTTGTGACCATATATGGAAATTGATATCCGATACTACAACCACAAACCCTGGAACACGGCATGATGGTAGCAAAAGAAAGCCCAGCATTGAAGAACAGAAATCCCTAGTGACTGATTTTTATAGTGATACTGAGAGAAGGGAGACAATTTTCCTTGGAGGGGATTGAGTGATAAAAATGCAGGGTCTTTTTTACAGGGGAATTGGAGGAAGGGAAAGTTAATTAATTATTATTACTACACTTCCATAGTACCTGTAATCTGAAGATCCCAAAGCACTTTACAAACATTTATTAATGAAGACACACATCACCATACTGTAATAGGTAAATATAATTATCAACATATTACAAATAGGTAAAATGGGGAAAAGAAAGGTTAAGGGACTTGCCTAAAATCACATATAGAGTCAGTGGTGTAAACAGGAATCAAACTCAGGTATCCTAGCTGTAACCACTGAACAAGACCCCTTCACAGAGATTCTTCTCACTCACTTCCAACACACATATTGTCGTCCCTCAACCAAATGGTAGCAGATGTTTGGAGCCTTGCAGGTCAGCTTCCCAGTAGAAGAGAAATTAGTGATGCAGAGTATATTATTAGTGAAATTTGTTTTATTTACACAAATACACCAGTCCTGGAATAAAGGTGGTCACAAACAGCATTCAGGCAGTTGCAGCTTTCAGGCTGAAATCATTATCTGATTTCCAGAGAGCAACTATGCTTCAGAAATTCACTTTCATCAGAGACCAAGTCTGAGATCAAACTCCACTGCTGCTCACACAGCTCTCTCTGCACAGAATTTTTCATGACCTTGACCGACCAAAGCTAACAACAACACAGCATGACTTCCTAGAACTGAAGATTTGTTTTCACTGTAGTAAACTTGGGAGACTATGCATTCTGTAACAGGGTCACCTGCTGACCCCTGCCTTAACAATATCAACCTGGTGATGAGTCTAATTAAATGGCAAATACAATGTTTTGCCAGATAACAGTTATTCTCTTTCTTCGTTTTTATGGTTAAGAATGGCATAAGGGTTATAACTAGGGTTGAGAGGGTGACATCTTAAAAATAAAAAAGTAGGCTGAGTATCAAATAAATGTTCCTAATAGTGAGGTCTATCAAACAGTGGAATAATCTCCCAGGAAGGTGTGGAAGTCTCAAACCATGGTTTATTTAAACCTAGACTGAGGAAATCTCTGCAGAATATATATTGACTCTGTAGACCTAATGATTGTGTTCTCTCTGTAGCTATGGTAGATCATATTCGGAGGTGATATATAAAGAGGTCCATGTTCCATGCTGTAAGAATAAATCTAAGGGAGAGCAATGGTGTCTACACTGGTGTAATTTACGTACTAAGGCACCAGAAGAAGGTATCAATTACACCTGCATAGACACTCTAAGCCAAATTAACCTCTGGTTTAGCTACCAATGTCAGTGGAGTTATATCAGGGGATGAATTGGGCCCATATACATCACCTCAGAATTAGGCCTATAATTCCATTGTGCTACCATCTGTCACAACCACCAAAATGTTCTTCATCCCTGATGTCTTATCAAGTCCCATCTTTATGGAATCAGGCCACCTCTGGGAATAGGGTGCTTTTTCCTTGTTCCACACTTTGTTACCTAAGCTGACAGGTGGGGTTACTTAATGACCCCATGATCTGTGCATGTTTGCAGCCACAGATCATTACATCACTGCTCTGCTCCTTAGGCTTATGAGTACTGAGAGAAGTGAACAATCAGCTGTTCAGAAGTAACTAGGATAACACGATGTCACCATTTCCCTCTGCAGTTTAAAAGAGCTCCATTGTCAGTGTGCTACAGCTGACATTAGGAAGTAAGACACTATTTTTCTTTAAAATAGTAGTAATAAAAAAAGAAAACTTGCTTATTTTGAATAACCGCTGTTGCATGTTTAATATATAATTTCAATTTGGAGCAGATACTCCTGCCCCCTCCTACGTTTTTTGTTTATTTGGCTGGTTTTTGATAATGTTGTTTTGTTTTTTGTCTTCAAGTGGAAACTAGTTGAAACAACATGGTTGATGATAGGCCCTTGAGACTAAACTGGTGAGTTATGATGACAAGAACTACACTGAAGTGTCTGAATGGTGGATCATCCGGGAAAGAAAAAGAAAGATTAGGGCCTCAAATCGCTAGTGGGTAATTCAGTTTCTATCCAACATGCTGGATGCTGGTAAATTTATGTTATTATTATTTTGGATATTGGCCAACTTCTCTCCAAACAATTGTGATATTGTTAGCAGGATATTGTATTAAGAGCTGGACATGATTTTATTAATACCTGCTTTCTGAAGAGGTGGACAGTTTTATTTTAAGTGATTTTAAAGGATGATAGTGATGATATTGTACTTGGAGGTTCCAGCTGACGAGTTTTGCAAAAAAGATTGGAAAGCTCTGGTTTGTAATATCAATTTCAAATACTGATGCATCTAAACAGAATAAAGTAACTAACAGCCAGCTGAATGTTAACAGCTTATTGATCCGGATGGCAAATGGAGAAGAGGAGCCTCAGCTGTGCTGATGTACAGATAATAAAATAATAATAATAAATAACAGTATGTCCATCCTAAAGCCTTTTAGTGTATCTATCCCTATGTATGTTTTGATTGTGTTTATCTTTATAGGTCTAGATTGGAGCCGCCCCCTGCAATCTTGAACTTTTGCCCTGGGATTTGACACAACCTCTGCCATGAAATTCCTGGGCACGAGGACTGGAGGACATTTGTGCCTAAAGTGGCACCAGAACAATGATAGGTAGAAAGGAGTAGGGATTTCCTGGTGCTATGCCTCCCCACCGTACAGGAGCTAGGCATCCTGTAAAAGGGCATAGCAGCAGCAGCTCCTGCTGATGCTGTGACTGACTCAGAGAGGCTATTGCCAAGTTGATCTGGCTTTTGGGCCAGCACTCCACCACGTGCCATGACATAACGCGATAATTTAGCCCACATTAAATAGTATATAATAACATCTAGCATCTTTTATCCCAATCTGAGAGAGCTTTACAAATTCAAATACAAACTATGTGCAGGGATCAGTTCACCACACCACAGTAATGCAGCCACCACCTCTCAGTCCCCCAGATTCAGAAACACCAGCCTCTATGTCTTGAGCTAAAGGAGAATTTTGGTAGCAGTTACTTATAATAGTAGGTTACCATATCTGCTCTTTGGGCCATTTACTAAGAGGCCAAGAGCCATGCTCATTCATACATATACAGCCAGTGCTTATTGCACCTCCCGTGGAATCACTAACATCATAATCTTCTTGAGCAGCTAGGAGTTTTTGGAAATCTCAGAGTACTGATCAGGTCCAGTGCTAACTAGCCTAAGCAGAATTAAGTAGGGTCAGACTGGACCCTAAATATAAATAAACAAAATGGAATTTTATTCAAGAAAATCAATGACCTCTCCACTTATCTGTGTAAGGTTGAGGGTAAATCTGTTTATGGTCTAGTAGCAAGGCAGCTCTGCACAAACAATTGAAGGAAACACAAGGAAGCCTGTGCACTGATCCCTTAGGCAGAACTTTTGCTGCAGACAGACAGAAACTAGTACAATCAGATTTCTTTCCTGTTACTTTCTGTTCCATGAAATGATGCCACCAAAGAATACATGGCAAACTGCTAATAAAAGAACTCTGGTGCTTAGCAGACAGGGGTATACACTGGAGACTTGAATGTTATGACAGACAGACTAGCTCTGGTGTTGGCTTTTGTCCAGAGAGGATATCTGTTTTGATTCCCTATATCGGAGCACACAATAGACTGAGGAACAGTGGGGAAAGGCAAGGGGAAGCCCAAGCAAGAGCTCTATCCAAACTTCACAGATGTCTAACAGCCTCTGTAATCGACTGAACCAAATCCATGAATCAAAGCACCTCAAAGTTTTAAAAGGTTTCGATTCGGAGCTCAGTCTTCAGCTTGGCTTCAGTCTTCAGGAAACTTCTTTTTCCTTAGTGGATAAAGATACAGTTCTAGGAGTAGTGATGTTAGAATGATGGAGAGTAGAGCTGGTACAAATTTTTTTTTTTAACCAACATTTTTGAGTTTGACGCCACAAACGCAAAAGATTTTGGCTGAAAATGTTTTGAAGAAAATTGACACTTTTTTGGGGGGAAAGCAGATACTTTTTGAGAAAAAAAATTGTTTAAGCGAAAACCCAATTTTCAGCTGAAAAACAGTTTTGATGGAAAATGTTCAACTAGCTTTAATGGACACCTTGCAGCTACATGAAGCCATAAGTTATTTTGGAATAATGCAGCAGGTTTGTCTGGCTATATTCCTGTCATTGGAATGATGGAAAAGAATCTAACTAATCTAATTCAGGGGGAACTCTGACACATCTAGGATGTCTCGACTGACAGTTATAGTTCACATACACGTTTGCTGAAGCATCAGAAGTTTGTTTTTATTTTTTTCAGGGACAAATCTACTTTGAGCAAACCCAATCCCCATCTCCATCCTTTTACTGCAAGTGACCTTCAGGGTGTAAGTTCTTTGCACAGCGGCTATGGAAGTGACCTTATGGTTCTAAAACCAATCACTGTATGGCAGCCAAGGGACTCTGAGCTTTAATAACCCATGCTCAGGGCTGTGCCCAGACAATTTCCCTATGTACCTCTGCTCTGTTGATTATTGGATTGTTTTATTTTTCCACACCACTCCCTCCTTCTGTTTATTCGCCTTGTACTGCCAGACTCCAGGAATATCCATTCCTATCTAATCCCCCCCTCCCAACCCCCAGGCTACCAATACATGCTGCAAATCTTCCCCCTGGAAAAGAAATGTTTCCAGAGGCTTTAAGTGCCATAGCAATTATATGTTTATCTAATTTTGTTTGTGGTGGTAGCTGGACTCCATAGAACCCACTGGAGCACACAGGACCCTGTGTGAGGAATAGAAAGTTTAAAGCATGTCACCAGGCAGAAGGACATATTCCTGGCAGCTGAGTTCATAAAAATGCTGTCCCAGTATTCCAGACAGCTGTGGCATGGGAACTTAGTTCAAGCTATTGTATTGTATGTACAACAAGGGAAAGCATGTGCCATATGAACTGGACTGTAGCTATGAAATATAGCTCCTGCTTTGAGTTTATTCAGATAAAGCAGCCTAGATGTCATTATTAGCTTATAGTAAATAGTGCCCCTTTCACATGGGACACGCTTTTCACATTAATCTGTAAGGCCACTACTCTCTATGCCTGAATATACCTCCTCTAAACCCATTTCTGCTGTGACACCTACAAGAAATCAGCCAATGAGTGACAGTTGGATTGCGCATCATCAGTTGAGGAGAATTACTGTATTTTATTTTTAAGATACGGTATATTCAGGAAAGATCAAGCTGTACAATAGCTACCCTTGTAGGTTTGTTTCATTCAGCAGTGAAAAAAACAGATGCATTAAATAATACAACAAAACTAGTCTAGCAAGTGTGTCTGGCGTATTGCCCACTATTCATTCAAATAAACCTAGAAAAGAAAAAAAAATATTAAGGCTTTTGTATGTATTCCTTGTAGTAAAATGAATCCCATAAAAATCACCTCTCTCTTTGGGGAGGGCAGACTGAGGTGTGTGTGCGAAGGAGACGAGGGAATTCTTTATTTTATGAAAGCTGGAAAATTTAGGGGCAATAAACAGGAGGCATAGAATGTCAGTGCCAGAAAGTTTTCAGGCAGTAATTTAAATTTGTTTGAGCTGTAAATCTCAAGATGTTTGATTCTTTTTTTAATGGGCCATTTGGGGTTGTGTGTTTATGATATATAATTATTATTTATTAATATTTATTTATATATGTCTATACATGTACAGGGCACTTAGACAAAAGATAAGTTCCCTATTCCAAAGAACTTACATTCGAGGTATAAAGAAAGACAGAAAAAAATAAAATCAGAAAAGTTTCTTTCTATAATCGTCATAATAATAAACATTTTTACAATTGTTTTTAATACTCTCACAGTTGTGCTCCCTTTTCCCCAATAGCCTGTGGTGGGACCGAGCTGGTGACATCATTGTCTTTTTATGGGCCATGATTAGGGTCTGAAGTTCTTCATCCCGCCAACAGCAAGCGTGCCTGTCTGAAGGGCAAGGTAATGTCAGTGCAACTGGGACACATTTGTATAAACACGCTTTTCCTGCTGTCTTGCTGCCTCTCCATTCTTTTCAGTCCCACCCACAGTCCTCTTGAAATGAGGGAGCAAGAAAGAGGCGGAAGCTTTGCAGGGAGGGAGACTGAGACAAGAGGACGCTGGCTTGAGAATGCAAATTTTTTTTTTCTTTTTGTTCACAGTGATTTATGGATCTGCCTTTTTTCCCCTGTCTGATTCCTGCTCAGTTATCACCCATTAGGACCAGTGACATATTTAAAATATTTGACTTCTCCCTTATCGCTACACTACTCTACACATACATATGGTGTAAGCAGGGAAAACATATCTTCAGTGTGTGTCTTGTACATTTCCCTCTCACTAAACTTAAGTAAATACACTGCAGTTCAAATCTGATACACTCCCCCTTGTTCCTTATTTATGTACAGCACTATCTATGCTTTAAACACCAAATACATATAAACTCTACATTAATAATGCTCAGCTTTTGACTCAAAGGGATCAAATGCTTTCCCAATGTGCTCATAGTTGGCAAGGATTGTGGACTGGAGACAACTCATATTTTTAAAAGCTATACATTGTCCATTGTAGGGAATAACATAAATTTGTTCACTACCATATTTTCTGTAATGTGTGTGTTTTGTGTTTTTGATTTTGTTTTCATGTCCCTTATGCTACAATCAGGGATGGATGAACTAGCTTGGATTAAATTAGTAATGGTCACAAATCAACAACCCCAACCTCCCACAGCCCCAAATCTGAGGTATATTGAAGTCTCAACCCACATCCAAATTGTGCTAATGTATCCTTCCTTTATTGGAAGCTATCCCAAAAACCCAGGTTTTACATCTAAAAACATTAAAGCATTTGAAACTGAGACCCAAATTGTTCTACCCTAAACTCAAACTAAAGTTAAAATAAGACTATCTGTAGATTCCAAAAATTGTTGCGATAACTTTATCATATTAATTAATATTTATATTATTATTCCTGTTCACTTTAGGTATTTCTTTATTTCCCATTTACAGAAGCAGAGGTCCTAAAACACTGTTCCAAAATCCCCACCATATTTCTAGCACAACCAGAATCATAAAATACCAGAAATGTCATGAGAAAGTTCATTCAGATGATATTTCCAGCCCAATTTTACAGCCCCAAAAGAGATAATAATGAACAAACACTTAAATTTTTCACTGGCCTTCCAAATAAACCAAAGAGCCAATATTATTCAGTTGTGCCTGTCTTTAATCACAAAGTTGAATTTCATTTTTTTATATTTAAATATTTTTATTCTATACGAGGGGCTATATTTCCTCATAGCCTTTGTGCCACAAAATTGCCAATATTAATGGTTTTTACTTTAATAAAATAATGTTGCACTTATATATTGCCATCTTTTCAAGGATCCAAAAGTGCATTACAAGAGCTAATAAATTAAGTCTTGAAAGCTTTCCTGTGTATTAAATTTTATTTTCATAGATTAAAACATTTACCTGCAGCTCTCAAAACATAGATTGATTAATTCCTCCTTATAGCTACAGAAATGCCATTCATTCTAGACCAAACCCTCATCAAAATTTATGTATGTTTGGAGTTATGGTCTTGGATCAACCCATTATAGAGTAAAGGGACAGGCATGAATTTCAAATCTAGAATCAAAGGTTTAGGGGATTCAGATCTCAGGATTTGGTTTTGGTCCATCTATATTCACAGCACGTAATAAATGAATTGCAGAGGCAGAAGTGGATCAGAACCCAGAAGTCCTGACTCCCAGTTTCCTTCTGTAGCTCATAATGATAGGTAGTCTTTCCACCTGATGCATACGCATGAAAACACCAGTAAGATGAAAGGGAGGTATGCAAAAAAAGGTAGAGGCCTCAAAGGACTATGGGGAATTCCACTGACTGCAAAAAATATTATTTTGAGAACTCCTCCTCAGCTGCCTTTTGCTGATTTAATCTGACTAGCCTTTTATTCTAACACAGATGTTTCTGATGTGTGGGTGTAAGATATTCGTTTAATATAAAATTCAAGTTCTCCATTAACTCACTTCCCTCTTTGCCAAGCTTCCCTGAGAAAGAACCTGAGGCGAGGCAAGGCAAGGAAAGCGAGGAGACTTCTTTTTGTTTCTTAAACTTGAAATGAACTATTGTTTCTTTCCATGTGTCTATGTATCTTAAAAAGCAGCGGAGAATGGGAATGAAATACACTGCAGAGAGTCTCAGTGTATTGACCATACTGTCACAAGTTTGGAGATGGGACAGTCCTCTTGCCATATTAGGCATACGTTGGTTAAAAAGAAATGTGAAAGGCTTTTCCCTATATGCCATTCCCTGGAAGGATATCCACACTAGCTTTCCCTGTGAGCTCACATGGATGTAGCCCATATGTTCAAACCGTTATTAAATCAATATACCAGGACCCCACATTGTGTGTGTGAGTTAAGGTTGTATACATAACATACCTAACACAAAACTAGAGAAATGGAAAGTTATGGTGTCTAAGATAATGTCACCTACTCCTTTACCCAGAGACCCACCCCCTTTCACCAATAGAACAACCATTATACAACACAGACAACATACTTAAAGACGCCAACTTTTCCGGCAACTCCTCCCCCAAATAGGCTAGACTTCCCCCTTACTTTCTAGTCTTCACTTTTCTGGAAAATCACACCTCACTCATGTTTGGGGAATCTTGATTCTTTATCTTGTCTCTTATGGTGACTACTCACTCTGCCACTGATGACGGTTTCTCTAGTTTCTTTCCATACCACTGCCAGCCCCTTTTCATGGATTGCACTACTACTACTCATGTTTCAGGATGTAAGACACCAATTAACTTTTCAAGGTGAAGAAGAAAGTTTCTCTAGAGGCAAGTTCTTGTATAATTGTCCATTATGGAGTCTTTACATCTTCCAGAGAATCCTCTTATCAGGATATGATGCTGCATTAAATGGATCGTTGATCTGATATGATCTAGCAATTTCTATATTCAAGACTATTTAATTCTGAAGAGCAACATTCCACAACAGTTTAGTGGAGGATGTGAGTAAGACTACCCCAGCCATTTCAAATGGCAAGGGGGAACAGAAGGACATTGCATGTAATTTCCTAAATTGGAATTTGGCTAGGATATTGGTTATCACTCCTGCACTTGCAAAAAGTGCCATGAGGTCTTCAGTATTCTTGAATGGTTAGAAGCTCAGTATGGTTAGAAGGCAGCATCCCCAGCACAGTCCCTCTAATGCTATACTGAGGCATCAGAAGCAGTAGTAACTTAGAACATTTAGGGAATCATGAACACCACCACTTCTTTCAGACTCGGAATTTTTCTTGCTGTTCTCCCATGTAAATCCAATCTGATTAACATGTGAGCTACAGCTTGATCGCAATGCAAGGTGGTATGACCATAGGCGGTGTGCATTCCGTAGCTACAAAATGGGATGTTACAAATCACCCTTTGTCAGGATACACTGCTGGAGAGGCAGGGGGAAAGACGTCACTGTAAGTAAAATAAGATTTGAAATAAATAATGGAGTTATGTTTAGAAAAAAGAGGACAGGATGGCAAAATATGCAGTAATCCTCTTTATTTATGAACAAGCCAGTCATGTAAAATCTACACCCTGTGGAGTAACTGTAGGTGCTTAATTGACTGCCTGTAAGCAAACCATTACAACTCTATTACTTCATCAACTGCAGGGTAGACACAGTGGGAAAAAATAACTTGTAAGTAAAGTTTACACATCCCTGCTTGGTGGTGAGCTCCTCAGCTGCCTTTTGCTGAATCTGTAATGTATCTCTTCTTTTATACGGTGTGTCTGCAATGTTGGCATTCATGGCATGCCCTGCTATGACAACTATGCCAGACAATTAGAAACAAATAAAGCCCAGTGTACAAACGTGCAGTTGCTTGTGAAGGCATTGGCTTTAATGGAAGAATTACCAGAGGAAGAAGCTCCAAAAAAGGCCCACTGACATTGTTTTACTTTTAAAGAGTCATTGCATGGCACTGATGGAGATTCAGTGCTTCTTGTTTATCCTCAGCATGGATCTCCTTGGTGATTACCTTTCTGAGACTAAAGAAAGCTGCAAACAGAAGGAAAAAAGTGGAGAGGTAATGAATATTTTAAAAGATAAAAATCTAACTTTTTTTTTATTGGCAGTAAAATATATTTTGCATGTTGAAAGTTCTCTTGCTAACATTAAGAATGTGTGTGTAGCCCTGATCTTTCTGTCTTGAGCTTTAGGACATAACCAAGATTTCTACAGCAGAGCCATTATGCAAAGCAATATCAGACTTCGCATTCCTCCCCTTCATCCTACCTCATCTTTGTTATTGACTTGTCTGTTTCAGGCTACGAAAATAGACCAGAAACAATAAAACATAGGATTTTTTAAAAATAGTTATTTTCCATCTCCCTCCAATTAGTTGAACATCTTATAAAATCCAAAATCCAGAGTCTTCATGAAGACCAATGACCAGCAGGAGAAAGATTGGATTGTGGGTAATGTGCCCCAGACCTCTGATCTGCCCAGCATTTCTATTATTCAGATTCCCAGGTCTGTGCATTTGGTTGGAAATGCAGTGAGAGCAGGCTTTTTTGGAAAGTTTCTGAAACTTCCTGATTCTATTTGGAGCAGAAATAACAAGCAAAAGAGCAACTGGAATCCCGAAGTACAGCAGCAGAAGTGAACATGAAAAAAAAAATCATAGTTTGTTACAAGTGAAGTGTACTCTTCTCAACCCCAGGAAAGATTTGGTATGAATTTAGTTCAAGTTGCGGAAAAAGTTCAGGATAGTTTATATGTTTCCCTAGAATGAGTTCACCTGGCTCTAATTACCACTGTAGATTAGTTAATTCTTTCCTGTGGTCCATGGACTCATGCAGACATGGGCGGGTGCAAACATAAAGAAACAAACTCTGGAAACATCTTTTAGAGTAGTTGGTCAGGGGTAGGTCCAAATACGTGTTTTAAAGCAATGGGTATAGAGAAGGCAGTTGTTGCCACTCTGTTTTTTATGTCTTATGATTCTATGAATGCTTATTATTACTTTCTCCCAACAGATGCTCAGTTCTCTCTGTAAGACATTGTCACTGTGAACTAAGGGAGCGTGGGATGGTGTGTGGATAGAAAAGATTTCAATTTGACCTCTAAATGCATCTGGAAGCTTAGCCTCAGAGTTTCAGGAGCAGAATAATTCTGCATTCCTAAATCACACACCATTGCATTTGGTCCCCACAGCCTAGCCATCAACATTTGGTCGAAACAAGTTGACCAAAAAAACCCTCTACTGAGTCTTTCTGTATTGAATAAAGCCCCTGAGAAAGCAATTACCTCAAGAAATTTGTGGTGGAGAGAAGATACAGAAGGAACCAGTCATTTCTATTCCAAGAGAACAACTTGCAGGTGTGTATGTGTATGTTTTACCACCCACACATTCATCTTGTTAGTCTTGGTGGATTTACCCTTTATGCTTACATTTTTTTAATAAATCCATCATAAGAGACTTGCCTTATCCCACTGGGAGAGCCAAATATGGTTCTACATTTTTCTGTACACCATTTTCTCTCTGTCTTTCTGTTTTCCTTGTTGCCAATATGTTTCCACGATAAATCTCAGAACAAGCCCAACATTACTATATATCTCCTTAGAAATTGACACCATCTAAGTGAATGATCTGCAGCACCTGAAATAAAGAAAATCACCAATAATGTGCAGGGAAACATCTCAATATTAAGGTGGTGGAAGCACAGTTGTGTCACTCACAGATCTAACATGTAGAGCAAGCCTTTCACCTTGATTTTCTCTTTACTGCTTTTTATTGAAAATTGCTCAGAAGTCTGGGACTTGTTCCTAGTTTTTATCCCCCAGAAAATGAAAAGAAAACATTAATTTCCCAGCCCAGGCTTTTCAATTTGCTTAATTGCTGCACATGAATTCTGCTTAGAAACTGAGAACCAGATTGCATAATGCTTTCTTCAAGGGGAGCATGATCTTCTACCAAAGGAGGAGGAGAGAGATCTAGGCCATGGCCCCAACCATTGCATTCCTCCCTGACTTGTTCTGGTTATTGGCTTGTCTGCTTCACACTACAAACATAGATAGGAGATAAAAGCCATAGGAAAAACAATATAGTTCTTTTCCCTGTCCCTCCATGGGCTGCAGGGGGGATACAGACTACATCATTCTCATGGGTGGGTCAGCTTGTGTAGTTCTGTGCTGCATGCCACTCTTACTAAAGCCAGGAACTAACTGGCACAATCCACTCTTAGACAACCATCTACTGAACAGATGAAATGTGAAAAGACTAACAGCTCCCCGCTTTAAGAAGGGGCCTGATTATGTGTGGTGCTGAGCCCTGTTGATAATTATAGCCTTCGGTGGGAGTGGAGAGGACAAAGCACCAGACAGGATCGAACCTTTGTTTTGTGTGCTTTATTCACAAAGTTTGTGAATGGACTCGACTGCTCCAAGCTGGATTTTTATTTAACTAAGTTCCTTGTAAATAAGGCAGGGGCTGCAGTGACAAGGCAAACCAACAGTAAGCATATTTATATAGACAAGTGTATAAATAACAGAGCTGTCTTACAGGTAACAAGAATGAATGAATTCCTTAGTCACCCTCTCACTCCTGAGAGCCAAGGCACCATGCACCTTCTCTCGCTTCCTTTTCCCTAGCAGGGGATGTATTTTTTATCTGAGGATTAGAGATGTCATCACTGCAAGAGGCTTTGTATGCCAACTAGTGCCGTGGATTTCTCACTCTAACCTGGGGGTCTATTGCTGCTACACAGAGACCATCTTTTGTGTCCTGAAGAATGACATTTTGAAAGTGTGTGGAATTGGAGTGTTGGCAGAGGAAGTTACGCAGGCATCTGTGAAAGGTATTCGCTCTCTCTCTCTCTCACTTACAAAGCAAGTGGTGTGTAGAATGGAGGAGCTGTGGAAATACTGGTTCTATGCCCCTCCCACTTCCGATGCAGGAGTGTTCCCTCCAGTTTATTATCCTGTGTTTTCCTTATTTTAAATTGTCTCAGAAAATAGAAGTTTCACCATCTGAAAACATTTTACAAAGAATGATTCAGCCCCACATACCCTCTGTGAGGCAGGTAAGGTTTATTAGTTCAGTTTTAAAGATGTTGAAATTGAGGTGCAGAGGACTGAAGTGGCATGGCCCACGGTCACACAATAAGTCAGTAAGCAGAGGTAGGAATAAAACCCGACTATTAAGTTGCCTGCTGTAACCCTCAGACCACAATTCCTCTCTTCTAAATTTAGCATGCTTTTCCAAGGTCTAGTCTTGTACTGCTTGAGGGGAAGACATTTCTGTGTTTTTTATTTATTTGTTTGTGTGTTTTTTAATGAAAAGCCCAAGGCACTCAATGAGTATTAATGCAGAGATGTTAAAATGGTTTCCAATACCACATTGAGGGCTCATTTTTATGATCACAAGGCTGCAGCAAACACGTTGTCCAGTCTTTTCACTTTATCGTTGGTTTTTTTTTTTCATATTCACAAAATAGTGCCTGTCCCCAGAAAAATAAATGTGCTCCCTTGAGATTCCACTCTTGGTATCAAAGCGTGGGTGCATGCATCTTATTAGTGCTGATAAATGAGGCCAGGTATGTTTTAATAACCTTCGCTGTGGAAGGCATTTTTGCACTGCTCTTGCACTCAGTCAGTCGCTGTGTATCTTGGCAAAGCCAGATCTGTTTCTGAGGAAAGAAAACTATTTCCATCTTTAATAAGTCATTCCAAGTTTCCTGTGATGTTATAAATAATCGGGCAAGCAGCCGGCTTTATTCTGCTTAATTCAATATGGCAGATTTGGAGAGCAGAAAAGTTCAGTCTCAACATAAGCTCTGGAGCTGGACTATGACCAAGACTCCCCCCACACACCCTCCTGATGAGATAAAGTTTATCATAAAGCACACTTACCAAGGCAGCTGAGACAGGTCCTGGCCTTTGCGTCTATTTACTGAAGGCACCCTGCTCATACTCAGGCCCTGCATGCTGTGTACATAAGGTCACACTGTGCCAGGTTTCCTTTGGGGAGTTGGCAGCTGCACTGACAGTGTTAGCTAATATACTTGTCATTCAGGGAAAAGAAAGTGCTTGCAAAACAAAGTTTAAATTAGTTCATGAGTAATTGAAAAAGGAAATATAAAGTCACATTCCTTCCTATGCACGTCGGGGAGGCAGCGAAGCGATGCTTTCAGTGCCAGGATGGTTGTGCAGACTAAGTGCCCTCATGCCAAATTGAATGCCTTTTCTGAAGCTTGGAGAGGTGCAATATTCTTCAGGGGCATGCAAAGGTTGTGTATTCTGGGCATGTTAGAAGGTTGCATAGCTCATTTAGATGAATATGCATGAAGGAAAAAGTTGACTGACCAGATGCATTCCTTTATAACAGTGAGAGAATGAGTAGCAATATGAATATGGTCGAGTGATTAATCTGGAATTTAAGAGACTAGAATTCTAGTCCTAGCTCTACTTGTGATTTTCTGTATGATCTTGGGCAAATTATACAATTTAAGGCTGGAAGGGACCACCAGATCATCTAGAATGATCTCCTGTATATCACAGGCCACCAGCACCACCCAGAACCCGCACGCTAATCCCAACAACCAAAATTAGACCAAAGTATTACTGCCCACAGGAGGCTAAATATTATGTGCCAGAGGCAGAGAATCAGAGGGACCAAGGTGCACCAGTACCCAAGAACCCCACAATGGCAGGGAGATGGCAAATCACTTAACCTCTCCGTCTCACGTATTCCTTTTTTAAAATGGGGAGGATAATGATCTATCTACCTGACTCACAGAGGAAATGTGAAAATGAATTAGCTAATGTTTGTAAAATGAAGTATAAGTTCTAAGTATTATTATTATTATTATTATAGGCCAAGACAGTACATTGGTGATCAACATTACTTTGAAATAAAAGAGCAATATTTTTTTTTGTTTGAATGCCTCAGGTTATATTTTTAAATCAAATTCATTTCCAAAATACAACCCAGATGTATTGTTATGGATTTTTAAATAAAATTATTGCTTAAAGGTAAAACATAATAATACAAAAAATAACTTTCTCTAATGAGCCATAATATTAAGTAACTTCCTTTTAAAACTAAAACTAAAACTTCAGTTTTCTCCTTTGGCTCATCTGGTGCTGTTCCCGAGGTGATTACACATCCACTGTGAATCTAATATTCTGTCTAACTGACTCAGCATGCTGAAGAAAATGCTAATATTGGGACACAGAATAGTTTCCTATTGAATTCCTCTTTGGATCTGAAATACTGGTATAAGAAAAAGCAAATTGTTGTAGGCTGAGTTATGACATGTCTTCCTTTAGCTCCCCTATTAATGACTTCCAGAGAGAGTCCCAGATTAACCTTTCTAATCCTCCCTCCCTTATCTATCTTGCAATCAGGCATTTGCCAGAATTTAGGGAACTTTTTTTCAAGATTGAAAATGCTCCCTTGACTACTACAGTGCAGTATTCTATGAGAGTAACTTAACATTTTTCTCTAGGTAAATCAAGTTATGGTTACATAACAAGTTTGGGTGACTGTAACAAAACGCTGTGGCCTTCCTTGGAGCCTGGACCCGAGGAAGGGTTGCAACGCCCTTACTGGACAGAACCAGGCCCAGCCGGCCAAGCCACCCAGAAGCAGAGGGGCAGAACCAAGAATGAGGAGGGAAGTATAAAAGGCCGCCCACCAGCTCAGTCAGGGGGAAGCTGCTGCTGTAGGCAGATGTGTTTTCCCAGGGGCTGCAGTCTAGGCCTGACTCATGCCCTGCGGCTGTTTGGGGCAATCGCCCCACTAACCGGAGCCTCCAGAACCTGCCTGGGCTGCTGACTGCTAGTTACTGGAGAGGGTGTCAAACCCTAATAGCTGGGAGAGGATACCTGAGACCTCTGAGTGGGAGAAAACCCCTGAGGCTGGCCATGATCTGGAGGAGCTGCCTGATGTTGGGGACCCACAGGAGTGGACTGAGCCCCATATACCGGAGGAACCTCTGGGGCCCTGCTCTCTGTGGATGACCCGGAGGAGTTTCCAGACCTGCTGCCGGTTGATGATGAGGGACTCGCCAGATGCCCGCTCGCTGTCTACCCCAACAACCCAGAAGGAGACACTTAGATACAGGTACCCGGGGATTGGGTGGAAGTAGCCCAGGGACAGCCGACTAAAGAGTGGCTGAGTGAGTGGAAAACCCAGTCAGCATGTTGTGGCTGGATCCCTGCTGAGCCACTGATAGGGCCCTGGGCTGGGACACAGTGGAGTTGGGTGGGCCTGCATCCCCCTTCCCTAACCACCCCAGGAGTGCTTGGCTTCCTCTGAGCGCCCAGAGGCTACCGAGCTTTACTGGTCCTGCCTGTCAATAAGGCTGGAGGTTTTAAACTATTTTGCCCACCCCACCTGCTTTAGGGCTGGTGGCTATTGACTCCTTCACCAGTCCTGCCTGGCTTAAGGGCCGGGGGCTGTAGACTGCTTCGCTTGCCCCGCCTGTGGGAGGGCGGAGGGCTATAGACTGCTTTGCTTGCCCTGCCTGTGGGAGGGCTGGGGGCACCAGACTACTGACCAGCTCCACCCTGTTTGAGGGCCGGGGGCTATAGAACACTTGTACTTGTACTGCTTTAGTGCCGGGGGCCAAAGACCACTTTGCCTGCCCATCCTGCCTGAGGGCCAGGGTAATAAACTGCTTGCTCGCCCCTCCTGTTGGAAGGCGGGATCAGGGACTCCTTGTCAGCCCTGCCATACGTGAGGGCCAGGGGGCTACCGACTACAAAGTAAGCCCGCCCAGCCAGGAGCTGGGGCTACAGACTCAGTCAACTAGGTTTATTCCCCTAGATCAAGGCACTGGGGCCTTCCTTGGAGCCTGGACCTGAGGAAGGGTCGCGACTCCCGGCTGGACCGTGTGACCATCTTACAGTGACACAATCTGACCACTGCCTAGAAATTCAGGCCTTGGTTCTAATTTACTCTAAAGTCACTTTATCCTGCTCGGGAAGTGTAAAGGGGCCTGAAAATGGGAGTACACACGCTGTAAGGCCTGTTTACTTGGCTAGAACAATGGAAATCAGCCTTGGTGTAAATACAAGTCAGCCTCTCATAATTTAATTCTGGCATGAACATAAAAAACATGGGTTAGGAATTTCAAAGACTCTTAAGGAAATTAGGGTTCCAATTTTCATTGACTTTCACTGGGAGTTGAGTGACTAATTCTCATAGGCCCATTGAAAATCCTATCCATAATGGTTGCCTGTGTGTCTGACTATGTTGTCCAGTGGTGGACAGACTACTCCTATGGACAGTTTCTTTTAGGTAGGGGCTTGTGTTTCAGGGACTGAAAGTTTTTGATTATACCCTTGATGCTGCACGTGTGTGGTTTGGCTGGCAGCTGTATTGTTTTGGCCTATGGCTTTGCTACAATATCACTTGTAATAAGCTAATCAAGGAGAGATCTGGTCAGTGCTTGAATGGCAGATTCCCAAAAAAAACACCAGCTGTTCCTTATCCTGGAGGTGTCACCACTCTGTTTAAGTCAATAGTGAACCAGTACCCCAGAATCAAACACATAACTAGCATTCAAGTAACATGTAACCAACCAGTTACCTCTGGGTCGTGAAATTTTGATGCATACCACTATTATTATTTGTATTACAGTAGTATCCAGAGGCTTCAACCAAGATGGAGCCCCACTGTATTAGATGCTGTACACACACATCGTAAGAGACAGCCTATGCTCCAAAGAGTTTCCAATCTAACTAGAGAAGACCGTCAAAGTGTGAAAGACAAGTAACCCAAATGGGATACAGCTGCACCAAGAGGGTAAGTGACTTTCCCAAGATAGAAGTAGTCTGTGGCAGAAATGTGATTTGAACCCAGATCTTCTGAGGGACCGCCTAGTGCCTAAGCCACAAGACCATCATACCTCTTTGTTCTCAAGGTCCACACTTAAGATAAATACAAACCTCTAGTAGCCTGGGCTCTGTACCAATGGAAATAAAAATGTAAATAATCTCTATCTCACAGAGAAGTATATGTCTTTAAGATCCAAGTTCGCCTGTGATCCAACCAAGGAACAATGGGATACATAAAAAACAAATTCAGTCAATATTTGAAACAGTCATAGATGTAAAACAGACAAAGGTCCTTTTTGGAATGTAAAAAGCTAAAAGTACAAGGTGATTAATGATGATGGACTCTATTGATCCTATTAGTAAACAAATCCCCAAACAACTATTCTTTGTTCTAAGGAGGCAAAATTCCCAGTACACTCAGCGTCTGAGCATTTGCTAATTTATTATATGTGAGTCAAGGTCACTGGATGCTTTCCCCACAATCAATAACATTACAAAATATATTAATTCCTGGCCTCTGTAAGAGTCTTGCAATCAGTAACATAGTCCTTGGGGAGCACGGGGGGTTGGGAGGTGGGAATGGATGACTGGGAAGATTCAAAATAAATATAAAAACTTTCATTTCTAGATCACTGTTAGAATCCAGGCCAAATTGGTAGTGACCAAAAGTTATTACAATCTGGGGCCCAATTTTCCAGCTTGAGTGCCTCAAGTTAAGTATCTATAGCTATATTTAGTCATCTAAATGCTGATTTACCCAACTAAATTTCCATTTAATCTCTAAATCAAAATTTAGGTGTCCTAATATGGATGTTAGTGACTAACCTTAGGCACCCAAGCAGGAAAACTGGACCTCTGTGACTACCTGGTGGATAACATAACATACATTTAGTGATATAAATCCAGTTATAAGTGTAGAGGTGACCCCCAGGAAGAAAAAAAAAATCTCTGCCCTCCCAATTGACAAACTTGTCTATAGCTCCCCACACCACACTAAAGAAGGACTGGATAAGCCATGGAGACAACAATTTAGTTTTCACCTCTAATAGGACTATCCCTTCAGGTCAGGGGTTGAGACATATTAGCAGGACAGCTTGCATAGTTATTGCCTTCTTGCTGTGTGACTAAATGGCACTGTTGATGAGCATTAAATTAGATTTTCTGAGTACCCATGGTGATGAGCAACGCACCCACTTCCCTCTGAGGATTCTTAACAATAGTCTATAATATTCCAACATTTTTATGAACCATGAAGATATATGGGGAGAAAAATCATTTCAGAACAATTATTGCTGCCCCTATGTAATGTTTTGAAAAAAGCCTGTATAGGACTCAATCCTGCAATCCTGAAAGAAGTTTTAAACAGGGAGATCACTGGCTTGGACATAGCATACCTGGCTAAAAGATTTAATAATGTTAAACCCTTGCTTGGTACTACAATTATTCTGCAAATATATTTATACAAAGAGCAAACAAATAGGGGGGTTTGTTTCTTGATTGCATTTGTTTTGTCCTTTGCAAAATCTACAGATGGACCTAAACCACAAAAGTTAGATTTGGGCCTAAATTTACCCAACAGATCCAAATTTACCCAAAGCTTAGAGGCTTTTGGCCTGTGATTTTAGCTCATGTTCCATCTCTGCTAAGAACACAGAGCAGCGGGGGCCCTAAAGAAACCCTTAGCTATGATACAGATAGCACAGCACTCCTGACCAACAGTCAGGTGCTTGACTCCGGCATGGAGGACTAAGGAACGGGATTAATGCCTGTTTTATGAATTAATAATAAAAAAGTGTTTCATTTCTCAGCGACCCAATCTAATTGTTACCAGCAGGTTCCATTGACAAATTTGATATTTTTCCCTGGAGTTTGTAAGTGAGAGACTTCAGCCTCCTATTTATTTTCCTTTCCTTCAATGCTGTCAGTGTTCCATGCCAGCGCTTCCAGCTCCTTCTTTTCCCTTTTATAAGGTTTAATCTGCCAGTAAAATAAATGTATAATATATGCATTGCTATAAAAGCTCACACTTCTGCATTTGTTTCCCCCATTGTTAGCAATCCATAGTAGCCACATGTTCACAGCATATATTGTCTGGCAGGAGCACCCTTCATTTAATTTTCTACCACCACCCTTACAATGATGGCAGACTCAGGCCAGCCAAATGCATTTTTTCTTCTATAATTGCTCAAAATGTTTTCATAAAGCCTTTGACTTTTTACAAACAAGGAAGTGATCACCAGAGACTTGTCCAGACACATGAAGGATTGATAGTCAGCAGGTCTGAGGAGGTCAACGAACATTATTGCACTTCAAGCTGGAGCTTGCCCTTCAAGAAACAAATGCATGTTGTGTTTTGTTTTTTTTTTAAAGTTGTTCAATCATTGTATTAAAGTGATTTTTTTCCTGAATTCTCAAAGGTCCCAAGCATAAGAAAGATCTGTGGCTTGAAAGAGACTCAAATGTCAAAAGCTTAAGGGGTCACTGGCTTAGAACTGGCAGTGAAATGATGGAAGGTATATGTGGGTAGGTAAATTTGTACAATATAGACATACTTTGCCCACTTTTTGGCAGCTGTGAATGCTAAGGAAAAAAGGATTTAACATTGATCTCAGCCTTCAGTTCTCAGAGCTGAGGATAGGAATAATATAATATTGTACAAACCCTTCCTTTTCCAATGAACAATTTTGGGAAAATACCCAAAGGGTTTCCCTACTCCCCACCCCAAAATCCCCTTTCCTGGGAGGGGAAAATCTTCCAGAGATACCCACAGTACCCAGTGTTGTCACTTGTTTAGCTTGTATGTTGTCATTAAGCTAGTTTAACAAAACATCCTAGTACTGTAGGTGGAGGGGGATCTACCAGGTGTGTGAATGCTGTTGCTTATCTGATCGTAATCTAGCCATTCAGAGTACAGAGAAGATAGATGGAAGCCTGCAAAACTTTAAGTTTTTTACCACGGCCCCATTGATATTTCAGCTTTCAAGACTTTTGATGCAGGATGTCATTTGTCCGGCATGCAGTTGCCTCACACAGCCCTTTGTGCAGTGCAGATTTATGCAATGTCTGAGATCAGGATAAATGTTTTTGGTAGGTGGGAAGGGATGCAATGTAAAATGAATTTTTCCCTAAATAGGAAAGAAACTAAGAGTAATCTTAGTCTTCTAATCCAGTGACGTGATTATCAATGATGATTCCTTTAGCCATGAAAATTAAGGACTACATTGTAATAATTAAAATACAGCCTCAGTATGGAGTGGTGCATAACTGCACTGACCTAGGAACAAACCAGGAAATGAATTTCTACTCCAAGATTTAAACTGGTCTCTGCTTGCTGCAGGGTTAAAGTGCTTCATTCTAATCTATCGCCAGGCACATATGACTTCTCCCTCATTACAGGCTCAGCTGTGCAGTTCAGTGGGTTTTGTGGGGGAAGATGGAGTCAAGTCTCCACAAATTTCCTCCCTCTTTACTCCTGCTTGCATGTGCCTACCTCAGTCATGCTGAGACCATGCAGGGAAGTAAAGGGGCAGCTGAAGCCCTTTTCTCCCCTGCTTGAGCACATACAAGAAACAACAATCTTGTCCTGAGTTTGCAACTCAATTACATATAAGACAAAATCATAACATGGTTTCTAGAGTCTAAACTTAACTAATCAGGCTAACGTTATGTCTAAAGAAGCTTCTCTCATCGCACTGTCCATTGCGGAATTTCAACCAAGCCTAGTTGAGATCCCATTTTCATGAATATAAACCACACTAGTTGCTGGATAAAGAGGTGTCTACTTGCTTTCTACTTATATCCCTAAAATTCATTGCCTTCCTCAATAGAGTAAAAAAAAAAAAAAGCTTGTTTTTCCTGCATCCCTGCTTCTTCCCTGTTGGCTACATATCCTCCTGTTGAGTTGATATGTGGATGTGCAGCCATGGTTTTGGCTTACAATGCTGAATTTACATTCCAACCGAGACAAGTGAATAAACATCTCGTCTGACAGAAACCTGTTTGTCAACTCTACAATGATGCAGACTTCAAAAGATGATTTCAGCATCCATCCATAACTCTTTACATAGTATCTGCACATGTATTTAATAACGATATTAATGACCAGCAGGATCCTGGCTTTCATTTAAGATTTCACACAACCTTCTTTGGGGAACCAGAATGTCTGTATTAAGGTCGGGATATTCTTTTAACTCCCTTTACCAGTTGGCCTTGAAGGGTTCATAGGTCACACAAGTACATAAAGGAGAGAACCGCAGTCTGATGAGAGGCTGACTTTTTTCCAGACATACTTTGCTCTTTGCATATGAAAAACATAGTGCTTCTGAATACAACTTACCACTATTTGGAAAGATGCTATGGAATTTCCAGAGTTTGGGCCCAAAGTGAAGCTCTGGACGTGAACATCCTCAGATTTTATCTGTCAAGTTCCTTGCATATAATGGTGCCATAAAAATAATCATCAGTAATAACGCAGGGATATTTGAACCAGGATTTAAACCTAGCATCTCAGGCTCATTCCTTGTGTATGGGTTGTGTTTGCACCCGAAATACACTTTCCAAGATTATTTTCTATGTATTTTAGTTTTGTTGTTTGGATTTTTTAATTCTTTGTTTATATTTTTTGACTGGGTGGATTGTGGGGTTTTGTTTACAGGCTCTTTGATTTCTTTATTGTAATTTCCTGTTTTATTATTTCTGTTAGAATGCCAACAAACATTAAGACATGAACACGTGTAAATTAAAATTTATTATTATTGTTACTACTATGGTTATTAAAAATAGTGTTAATTCCATTCGGGTCACGAATGAAATGTTTTAGTAAAAAGGAAATCTTTTTTTATGTTATTACTAGTATGTAACACAAATTCACAAGACATTTCATATATAATAATAACTATTAAAATAAAATTTGCACTCATATAGCCTGAGGATCTCAAAACACTCTACAGTCATTGATTAATTAAGCCATAGAATCCCTGTTTCAGATGGAGAATCCAAAACAAATGCAGGTGAAATGATTTGCCAAAGGTCTCATGATGCATTGTTGGCAGAGTCAGAACCCTCAAGTCCTGAACGTCTGTATCTTGTTCAGTCCTCCAGAATAAAGTTCATTTAATATTTTAATCAATTTTAAATTTTTTTCTAAAAAAACTTTTCTTTTTTTTTAAAAGAAATATATATCTCAACCCAACCCAAAAACCTTGAAAATTAAAATAACCCTTAAAAAAATCTAATTATCAACAGACGAAGAAAACTAGCATGTTTTTTTGGAAGGAGTATACTGCTCAAATGATAAAAAACATTGGCTGAATTGTCTCATTAAGTTTGTCTAACATATATAATTATTATGATTGATACCACATGGTATTCAGAAATCAATTCAGTCTTTAAAAATGTGTTTTTTGTAGTGGGTGGTTAGCTTTTGTGTGTTAAGTATTATATTCTTAATAGTATCCAGAACTAAGTCGATAATACAGCTGGATTTTTCTCTATTGTTTCTTAGCAGCCAGATCATCAGCTAGTATAAATTGGTGTAGCTCCATTGTCTTCAAAAGAACTATGAAAATTTCCCCAACTGTGTATCTGGGACCTTATATTAAAAGAAATCAACAATGTCTCAGTATTGACGGTGAGCAGTACTTGTATCACCCTCTTTTTCCATTAATGTTTTGAGTATGGATGAAGGATACCAGGCTAAGACCCCTAGAATGAAATCCTGGCCCCATTTAAATCCAGTGGGAGTTTTGCCATTGACTTGAATGAGGTCAGGATTTCATCCCTGGAGACTGAAGTTCTCTAACTCTTGGTACAAGTATAGAATGGTATTCAGCATTCGTTTCAAATTACCTTTTGTTTCCATTTATGTTTTCAGTGTATTTACAGTGTGGATGAAGGACACTAACCAAAGAAGTATAGTGTGGGCAGCAGCAATGCAAGCTTCCCCTCCACCAGCTTGCCAATATATTCTGTTCTAGATGGACCACATCAGTGAAAGAAAAACCATAGACCGTATAACCTTTGTCACCATGAACTAAACTGTCAGCAAAAGGTGTCATTTTGGTGCCAACATATTTTTGGACACCTACATGCTAGGAGTTGGAACAAGCGCAGCCATCTCATTTCAGCCATCAGGTGGGAATGCTTTTGGGTCACTTCAACACAGGCTAGAATTGATAGTGACATAGAAATGAAAGGCTCTTATATCATTATTGTTCCCTGAGCCATCCAGTCTCACTTGTATTGCATTATGAGCAATGTCCTAACCACTGCAGGATCACAAAGACGTTCCTCATGCTGTGGCCCACACTCTGTCATCTCCCCTTGTGTTTTGTGAAAGGCAAATGGCAGCAAAAGCAAAAATTCACAGCTGTGCTACTTTACAGGGCAAAACATTTTTAGCTTCAAGTAAAGTCTTGTTGGAATAAATCTTCTAAACCTGGAAAACAAGGCTTTGCAGTAGACTAACAATTCCTTGACCTCTGTGTTTATGTAGGACTCCTTTCGTACAATCATAGTTTATTGATGCATAATGTACAGTTGAATTTACATTTTAGAAGCAAAATAATGCCACGTCCACCTCTCCCTTTGAGTCTGCAAAAATCACAGTGTGTATGAACAAATTTATGGTCATACAAAATGTATTTTTATAGTTGGTGTGTGGAGAGAGAAATGTGTTTCTGATGTGCTATAATTATAGGACTGTCAGAATTTATATTTACAACCCCATACATCAGGAATTTAAGACTTTACCATAAAACTCCCCCAAAAAATAGCAAACAAGAATCTCAGACCAGATTCATGATTTGATTTTGCTTTTACATACTCAATTAGTCACTCTTGTGTATTGTGGAAATCTCCCTTGTACTGAAGAAGTCAGTAGGGCTGCGATGGGGACATGCTCCCATGTGGGGTGCAGAAGGGTCCAGTGGATGGAGCGCAAGCCAAAGATTCAGGACCACCTGAGTTCTATGGTGAACTTCTAAAAAGCACATAAGTAACTTAGAAGCCTAAGTCCAGTTTTCAAAACTGACCTAGACGTTTAGGAGTAGAGCTGCTTGGAAATTTTTCAGTGAAAAAAAAAAAGAAAAAACAAATTATGTTTCTTACAATGGTGGAGTGTCATTTTTGGAATAGAACATTTTGACTTTTCATTTTGAAATGATTTTTTAATTTAATTGGCTTTATACACACACACAAACAAACACAAACACATACATATAAAAATCAGTTTTTAAAGGTCAAAACCAGGATGAAATTCTTTGCTCTTTTTCTAAATGAAACATTTTGATCAACTTGAAGCAATATTTTTTATATAATTTCATATAATAGGATTTTTTTCTGTTCCATTTTTGAATGGAAAATAAAATTGAAATCACAGAAAAGTATGTCCTGTGAGGTCTTAAATAAAAGCTGGGGGCACACTAGTCATTAAGACGGTTATGAAATATATGTACAGATACTATGTAAGGAGTTATGTATATAAACAAAAATACATTCTTAGATTCTGTATCAAGGCATGAGTCACCAGCAAAGGTGGAGAAACAGGTTTCCTGTTAGGTGAATAAACATCTTTTGTATTTCTCTCTGTCAGGATGTTAATTAATGTAAGTTAGCACAATGGAGACCAATTTACATACAAAGTCATCAGAAAGATGCATAGTCAACAAGGAAGGAAGACACAGGACAAATAAATGACTGGGGGGAAATGAATTTGGGGGGTTATAAGTAGAAGGCAAAGAAGACATCCCCTTCTGCTGCACCTATGAAGTAATGAACAGCACATGTACATGCATGAAAATGGGGGATCACAATCAGCTTTTGTCTTGAAACTTCTCTGCAGAAGACTTTGGGAGAGAGAAGGCTTGTATAGACTGGAGGTTAAATTATTTATTAAGTTTAGTCTCTAGAGAGTGTGCTATGATTTTGTGTTCTATATAACTGTGATGGGGTGTATTTGGTCTTTGTGGCCTCCTACTGGAGGCACTGTAGTCCTACTACACGCCACCCCAGGAAAGGAGTAGCAAAGGTGGGTCCCCCAGGCCTGCCTACAGAGGTTGTGCTGAAGCAGCCAATCAGACCCCAACGGCATCATATAAAAGGAGCTGTAGAGGCTTTGTGGATTTGGCTGTTCTCTGCCCAAAGGAACTCAAGGGATAGCCAGAGTCTGGTTCTGGCTGCTTTTGCATAAGCTGGGCGAGAGAGGACCTGAGAACTTTAACCATGAGGTCAAGGGTGAAGATAAAGAGGACAGGTGGAAAGAGGCCCAGGGAATGTGGCTGCTGTTTATAGGTCCTTGGTTTGGAACCTGAAGTAGTGGGTAGGCTGGGCTGGGCTCTCCACAGGCCACTAGCGAAATGGTTTAAACCTTGAGAAGGGGACAAGGCTCATTTGGAAGCACAAGTGAAGAGCTGAGTGAGGATACATAAACAGTTCTGTTGGACTTATGCTACCCTAGAAGGAATTTATTTTGGCTGTGTGACCTGGCCAAAGGATGGAGTCACTGAAAACCTCCCAAGTGAGGTTGACAACTTACAGAGGACTTATTTATAGGAGTGTGAAAAGGACTGCAATACTTCACCCAGCTGCAAGAAGGTGCTCAAGAGGCGAGTCTGCCAATTACTGTAACCCTTTGTTTTCCAATATCCTTACTCATTATCCCTTGAATCTTTGGTGATAAACGTATTATTGTTCTCACTATAAATTTATCTCAGTGCTTCAACATTAAGCAGACTGTCGCTCCTGAGTTGACTTACAAGCTGGTGTGTACACTTTATCTTTGGAAATAGCAGACCTGGGAGTGATGAATTTTATAAGGGAGTGCTTCAAAGCAACTTGGGGACTGCAGTACACCTATTAACCTGCAAGGCTGGCAACTAAGGGCTGGCATAGCCCAGAGCAGAGTGCCTGGGTGGCTAACTGGCTGGTGGTGTAAGGAAGCTGATAGCCAGTTAAATATAAGCAAGACTCCCCCAGGTTGAGGCAGGGGGGTAACAATGTGACTCACAGTCCTAGGTACTCTGAGAACCATCATAAATAGCACTAGGTTTTAAATGGAATTTAGGCTCCTAAATCACTTGTGTTTTTGAAACTATTAGTCCTGGTCTTTCACCTCTTCCACTGATTCTTTGTGTAGCCCTTGGTGAGCTGCTTAACCATTTCTTCCCCTCAGTTTCTGCATCTGTAAAAGAGAAATAAGACTGCTCTAACACTCTTACTGGAGACTAGTGATGCTTCCTTTGTTCATATTCCTAAGGGTTAATAATGTAGTTCCCAAACACACCAAAAATCTGTGTACACTAAAAATACTCAGTCAATATCCCTGCCAAGTAGCAAGGTCTAAAATTTATTTAACTGGAGTTTTAAAAAGGTTAATGGACTTTTCAAAGCCTTGAATACATCATTTTGATTCCCTTCCCCTAATTTTAGCTTTTCTTTTCATGAAGGGGAGTTTGGTGGGACAAAGGGTTTGATGTCTGAGATGAGAGAGTGGCTGGAAAGAAAGTATTAATAGTATTTGGAGGGGACTTGGAAGAAATCAGTCTCTTGAGTTGTGCTATCAGGCAATGTGCTGCTTTCAGTCTATATGAATGATTCCTAGTAAATGTTGTTTCTTTTTTTGGAGGGTGGGAGGGGGGAGATCTAGTCTGCAGATGGATTTGATATCCCTTTTAAAAGGAACAATCTTCTATTAAGTTACAGAGAAGGTTCATGCACTCATGACCATAGCATTGGAGTGTAATATTGGCATCTACACAGCAGGTAAGGAAGTACTGAAAACACATTCTACATGTCAAACATGTTCCTGCTCCATATGCTTTCATGTGTCCACACTTCAGAATTGTGTTAAGCATAGCCGCAGTAAGGCATCCAACCTGTCTCCCAAATCAATACTGGATTCATCATAGTTGGGCAGGATGGGTGAGGAGAGTAGAACTCCACTGGGAGAAAAAAGCCCCTAAGGATGCTACCCCTACTCAGGGAAGGAATAGAGACCATTATCCAGGGACCCCACCATCTGAGCAGTCAGAGGGCAGGAATAATCATAGAATCATAGAATATTAGAGTTGGAAGGGACCTCAGGAGGTCATCTAGTCCAACCCCCTGCTCAAAGCAGGACTAACCTCTGCTATATCATCCCAACCAGGGCTTTGTCAAGCCGCAGCTTAAAAACCTCTAAGGATGGAGATTCCACCACCTCCCTAGGTAACCCATTCCAGTGCTTCACCACCCTCCTAGTAAAAAACTTTTTCCTAATGTCCAACCTAGACCTCCCTCCCTGCAACTTGAGACCGTTGCTCCTTGTTCTGTCATCTGCCACCACCGAGAATAATGCAGGTAAAGAGACCTGGGCTTCTGTTATTTGTTTGCAAATACAAAGAGTACAAAAACAAATTGAGTAGCTTCCCATGGGTTTTTTGTTTTGTTTTGATTTCTCTATTCCTATAACTCAAAAATTGCTCCATTGATCAAAGTGACAATTTCCAGGTCCATAATATGGTTCTTTGCCTCTGGGGTATCATGGAAAAAAATAATAAGTGACAAGTTTTTTACCCTAGAAATACATTTTCCTGCACATGTGCACCAAGGTCTTTTGCTTTTTTTTTTTTTTCCCCAGTTAAGATTTCCTGAAGATTTTTTAACATGTGAAATTAGTGAACTCTTCAATCAAAATACATATTCCAGATCAGCTTTCTAAAAATCCCTTGACTAAAGATGTGTAAGGGAGAATCCGATGGCTCCAAAGAAGTCATTATATTCCATCAGATCAATAATATACCTTATTTTTGCAATGCCTTTACTTTAGAACACAAACCCACAGTGAATGCTAGAGTGTAAGTATAATTCCATGAACTCTTCCTCAGGTCTGGGAAAGGTAGAGTGTCCCAGAATGACACTTGAGTACCTTTACCAGGAAGAGGAAGAGGAAGAGCTCTGTGTAGTTCGAAAGCAAGTCTCTCTCTAACCAACTGTAGTTGGTCCAATAAAAGATATTACCTCACCCACCTTCTCTTTTTAATATCCTGGGACCAACATGGCTACAACAACAGTGCATGCTATAATTCCAAGGAAGTAGTATTGTTGACTGGATAAATGATAGGAATTGTCAAGGATCTCTAAGTCTGAACACACACATTCACCTATTTAAAATAAGTCAGATTTTGCAGGCATTACTGAGGCTAAACTCACACTGCCGTCAGTAAGAAGTTGCAGAATATGGGCAAAAATGTTTTACTGTGAGAGACGTGATGTGACAGTGATGCTGCAGTGAAAAGTACCATATTGATTGATTATCATAGAGAAGGACACCATTAATCTGATTACAGAAAAGTATGGCCCAGACAGCAGAAATGTCAGATTTCTCTACACAGTTGCTATACCTCAAGACTGACCTTGAGATACCACTTTAGAGGTGAAAAAGATATTCAGTTTCCATGAAAAATTCAACCCCTACTATTTTTGTTGGGATGTAGTAACAATGGTGCCAATTCATGCCATTCATGTTCATGATTTTGTCTCTGGACACCAGGAATTGGACTCAGTCATCTTCTTTAAGGCCACAGAACAATTGTTAGAGGATAACGGTTTACATTCACAAATAACAGAATAAATAATAGTTTTGGCTGTTATGAACCTGTAATGAGCAAGTAGGTGGTTCTGTAATCCTAGCAGGGCCTGACCCAATACGCAATAACGTTTCCACACTGACTTCAATGGGTGTTGGGACAGGTCTCCTGATAACAAAGTAAAAAAATATTCATTTAAATGATAGATCATAAACGCCCCAAATAATTTATTTTTTCTGCTTAAAAAAATATTCACTTTTGTAAATACAAAAAATACCTTGTATTTAAAAATGCCCATTAAATCATAAAAATAAAGTTGAGTATCAGGCTTAAACCCACAGATGTCAGCACTAGTCCTGAAACTTCATCAACACACTTTCTTGTGCCTCAATACTCTTGATGACGTAATTCCCTAAAAGAGGCCCTCAGAACAGTGGGGGTGACTTTATATTTCCTGTCAGCTAAAAGACCCAGGAATAGAAGACAGGTTTAACACCAAGATGCTATTTTTACTAACACACACACAAAATTGTCTAATCACAGCTCTCCTCTGGTGGTCGCTCATTTCCAGTCAGCAGGCAATGCCAATGTCATGCTGTGGTCTGCTAGCATGGTGCATCAGAGCTGGCATTACAATGAAAACACATGGCACATTAATCAGGAAGGAGTAGGGGAAAACTATTTTTGGTCTCATGTTCATTGTGAGGTACAAATTTGACTACAGACAAATTATTTCCCAAAGCATTTAATTTGTATTTTGACTTCTGAATCTGTTTTGTGTGTATATGTAACCCAGTTTATCCATATCTATAGGTGGCTATCTATGTGTAGCTAAATACATCAAGCTTGGGAAATTGTTTTAAAAAAAGTGTGTGTGTGGCCGGGGGGGAAGAGGGGGGGGTGTCTGAGCTCCTACTGTGTTATTGCAGATTCACCCTGGTGTAACTGCTTTGGAATAATGGTGAGGAAACAGAATCACACAGTGGTCAATCAGGCCCCCAAAAAATAAATGACTCCTTCAGGACTTGATCGATGGTCTGTACCCAAGCGAACCTCATATTGAAATGTATAGGCCAAATTCTGAAGACTTTACTTAGTCTTTATTCAAGCAAAACTGTAATTGAATTCAGTGGGCTGACCTTGAAATCCTTACTCTGGGCCAGATTCTGTCAGCTCTTTACACAGGTGGGAGGGTACATGAGCCAGACACACAACTTCAGCGCCTAGGTTCAGAGGAGTTCAGAAACTGCTTGCTCTCTGTTACACAGGTACAGACCCATGGCCACACCATATACTAGCCCTCAGACGTACACTACACTCCATTTTGGAGTGCAATAGCAGACGCACTTTCTCTGTTTATCAGGCGAGGCAGAATGCCTTGCAATCCTCCCCCTAAGGACAGTGAAAGTCTCCCCTGACATTTGTGATGTGCTGGACTTAAAGGCACAACCTACCCAAAGTTGCTACTTAGGGCCTGATAATACCACTGAATTCAACAGGACTTTTCCACTGAACATAGTAGGGGTTAGCCTGAGTAAAACAACTAAGTTAAGAATAAGTGAGGACTCCAGGATTTTGCAGACATGGAGATTTGAGGCCTTAACGAAATTGTTGTCCTTAGTAATTGATGAGAGTGAACTTACAGAGTGGTGAATATAGCACTCAATTGATCAGTGCTCTCCAAAATCTTATCTGAACCTTCCAGTTTTCAGACACCCTCACAAGGCTGTCTGGTATTTCACACTTGTGGTCAAGCCAGAAATACTATGGGAATCTTGCTAATAACTTGGAATTGGGGAGGCAGCAAAAATGAAAAATAAAGAGGAAAAAAATGTTTAAGAAGCTTTTGTGAACCTCAACAAAGGCTCAGTCTGGGACCTGTTCAATGTCTGGATAAAAGTTCTTCCTTTTAATCCAAACTACTTTAATCATCCCTAGTTCTTTGTTATTTTTATTAATTGTATGGTACATTCTTACCAACATTCTTGTTAAATTATAATGTATTATTTGTAGGAAAAATGTTGAATTAACAAGATCTGTGTTGTTATTCTGAGCCAATGCAGTACTTCACTAGACAACTTCTGTATGTAGACCTTATTCCGTTTCTTGGGTGTGCCCAATTCTTTATTCCTCCTCCACCCAGAACCTTCATGCACTTCCATTGCAGCTATGGGCATTAAGAAGCTCCTGCTCAGGTTTATGGTTACTGCTATATAAATGTTTCTATACATTCTATATAAATAGGTTATTCCTATTCTATTATTTTCTAAATAGAACAAAAACTTCCAGTACTTCCTTCCCTATGACTGGCTACACACGGGAAGCCCACAACGTGCTCCCTGATCCTGTATTCAATACATTCTCACTCTCCTGCTTTAAATCCCTACAGACTCCCTACAGGCCTTCCAGTGCTGTCTTCCACTTATGAGATTTTTACCAGTCTTTGCTCCCTCGAGCTATCAATATTATAACTTTTAATTAATTTTTTTTCAGTTTTAAAAGCCACAGCTGTAATTCACCCTCAGAATGAAACAAAGCTAGGATATGTATGCAACTAAATCATAACTCATGATCTTTTGCGGATACACTCATTGTCCCACCCCAGACATTAAGGCACAGTTTATTAACGAACACGGGATGTCCACACAGTATCCGGGAGTTTGTCTTCCAGCCTGGGTAGCCAGACATGTGTTAGCTCTGCTCAAGCTAGTGCATGGAAAATAGTAATGTAGACACTGCAGCAAGGGCAGAGGCACATGCTACTCACCTGAGTACAAGCCCAGCTGATCCGTAGGTCCATACTCAGGTTACTAACCCATGCTGCAATGTCCACACCACTATTTTTAGTGTGCTAGCTGGAGCAGAGCTAGCATATATCTGTTTATCCATGCTCTCAGTTTCGGTGTAGACATATCCTCAATCTTGTAAACCCCAGACAACTAACCTAAGAATATGGTTGATTCTCCATCATTTGACATCTTTACATCAGGAGTAGATATTTTTCTAAAAGATATGCTCTAATTCAAAAAGGACGTATGGGATAGATGCAGAAATTATTGGGAGAAAGGTATGAGGTCAGACCAGATAACCATAATGGCTCCTTCTGGCTTTCAGTCTATGGTCCTATTATCTCTCCACACAGCTGATCACTCCTGTCTGTGCTATGTTCAGCTGAGGTTCACATCCTTCAAGGTGACTGAGACCATTGGAAGATATTCATCAAGACCTAATGACCTCATCTTTCAAACATGTTTAGCTTTATTCACATGCCTAGTCCTGTCATACTTAATGGAACTGTCACATGCATGTGTGCAAGCATTTCCAGGAGTGGGGTCTTAGACTACAAGATCCTTCAAAGTCTTTTAATGAAATATTGAGGAAAGAGCACAGCATTGGGAGTCAAGGAGTCCCAAGTTCTGGTCCATCACTGACATTGGTTTGGTATATGGCCATGGGTTAGTCACTTCACCTCTTTCTTAGTTTCCCCATCTGTAGAAATGGGGAGAATAATTTTCTCCATATCTACACCTTGTGGGGTTTTTGTGAAGATTCAATAGTTTATATTTTTACAGCACTCTACTATAAAAATACCCTCTCTCTTTCTATTTTTGCAAAGCACAATGCATCCCTCTGGCACCGTAGCTGTAAACAACAATAACTATATATGTTTTCTTTCCTAAAATCTTCAGCATTTATTCACAATTTTCTGTGTTATAAAGAAATAGCGTGCATTTTCCCTCTGAAGTACTGCATCAACACAGCAGTTTGTTTCATTAACTGCTAGCTTCTCAGCATGTGTCACAAAATTAAAGCCCATGAAAATGAATCATACACAAGGGTAGAGGTCAAGGAGCAGTTTATTTTATGAATGTCACTAACAGACATAATATTTCTTTGAATCAAGGAAATATTTGACTCTCATCATTGCCAGCCTCTGTACAATAAAAGGGTAGCTAGGCTTTGTGTTTAAAATTGATTTTTAGAAGGGGGAGGGGAAAAAACCTCTCGTTTTGTTATTTTTGCGCTGCAGCATTTCTTAAGTGACAGTAGTTTGCATGCTTAATGAGTCAAGGGTAGGATTAATAAACTCAAGTTATTTTTAAAAAAAATCAAAGATGGGGTGAGGGGCGGTCAAGGAACTGTTTAATGGCTGTTTAGCAAAACTGGATAGGATTGTTTTAAATTGAGCCAGCAAGGTTTATAATGTGAGCTAAACATTGGAAATTGGGCTGGGAAAATGTATCAAATAAGTCACCAAGTGTCATCCCTTTTGTAAACTTATTTGGATTCTTGTAGTATTAACTAAATTGTTACCACGTGGTAGTTACAGTATATAGAAATGTAGCTAGAAATGCATTCACTTGTCATGAACTAATGAATTTAAATGGTCATTATTACATTTATAGTCAATTTGCATCATGGCTGGTGCAATCACAGAGATCTAAGGCAATGCCTAATTCATCTTCTGCCAAGGGTTCCTGCTGGCTAAGGCAGGCATCCTTCTCATGATGAGCTATTGAGCTGTTTCTCTAAGCAGAAACAGGAGTCCAGTGCTCCCTGTGTTTGTATGCTACCATAACCAGCAAGTGTTTGATGGTAACAGAGTAATTAACTGGGTGCTAGGTATGTTCCTTATCTTAAAGGCCATGCTCCTGCTTGCAGCATCTCTTTGAGCACGATGGAGACATTCTGCTCCTTTCCCCATGTCCCTCTTCGACATCAGTGCAGCAGGAGGAGGTGTTAATCTTAAATATATCAATGGATGACAATGGCTTGAATAAAAAAGAGGGAATATTATTTTGCTGATAAATTTAAAAAGACGGGTAATCCTAATCCCACTGAAATCAGTGTGACCCTATGTTGTTTTGCAGTGGACTCTGATGGGAGCAGAGGACCATAATGCATGTAGAATGGAGCAAAACATGTATTCAAGTAACAAATGTCATGGATATTATGCTAGATGGAACTCTACTTTGGGATTTGAATGTCAGGGGGAAGGGAGAAGTGGCCTGCTGAGTTTAAAGACAATAGCAGGCAAAAACCTTTGCTTGAGAAGAAACAGACCTGAATCCAGACTCCGCATCTCCAATCAATCTTTACTTGAGATCATCATAAAGGTAGGGAGGGAAGAGGGGTAAGCATTGTGGAAAAGGACATAGATTGACTGGGGAAACTACTGAAGAAAATTGGTCCGAGCCTGATACCTGAGCTCTTCCCTCCACTAGACCTCGTTAATAATATATACCATTTCCTTAATACACATGTGCAAATCTAACTGATGAGCATTACTTATTAGGCTCAATGAAAGTTGCACTGACAAATCAAGGGTAGTGTACGGGCTCTAGTTCCAAAATGAATTTGATATCATTAAAGGATAGTGTACTAAGATAAACCGCTGAGCACAATATTGGTGCTTAAAGAACAAACTTCACCTCAAAATAAATGTATTCTCTATAGAAAAAAAAAAACCTGCTAATTTCTGAGTTTCCTCATACCACCATAACTGATGGTAGGAAGCAAGGCTGGGGAGACAGGACAAGTAGAAAGACAGAAATAGGGCTGGGGATGAAGAATAGAATAGAATGGAAACAATATTTAGATATCAGGATGATAGGTGCTTTAAACAGATAATTTAGCTATACTACTAGATACATGTCACTTGCTATTCAGGCCAAATCCTGACTCCTTTTGCATGTCTAGCCATAGTCCCAGAAACAGAGGGATCATGTGGCTTGGGAAGGCTCTGCAGAGCCACTCTATATCTTAAGAACTTTGAAGCCTACTTTTGTGAAGGCTCCACTGGTGATCCCATACAGTGGAGCTTGGTCTTGGAGCAGAGGAATAGCAGGCATGGGGATGGTGGATCTGCCATCATCTTCCCATAGGACAGAGATGCAGCGGTAGCACAGGCTACTGCAACCTCAGAGCCAGTACAAGAGTGACTCTGTGGGACCAACGTTTTGGTTGGTTTGGTTTACTCTGTTTTGATACAGGGTTGGAGTGTAAGATGTTTGCAAGAAAACACCCATTTATCCACACCTACTGGTCATCCCCACCCAAAGACATCACCTCTGTTTCTATGCCTACAATGTTGCAAACAGAAGATTGTGATTTTTAGTGAGGAAGGAACAGTAGGAGCAAAGGATATCTTCAAAGCAGGAAAAATGCTGTTCCCAAGCAGATGTCAATAATAAAAGAGAGAAGAAAAAAATATGTGAGGTCAGAGGCAGGATGGTTGTTGCTGAGTCTAATGTTTTTGCACGTTTTTCCACTAGCTTCAGCAGTTCTTTATTTAACAGGCTCATTTGAGTCTAGACTGAAAGGCTGTCAGGGCTGTAGAGTGATTCTTTGCCAGCCTAACCCTAGGCTATTCAGTTTCTGGAATATGAAAGTGAGACCTTTGTAAAAAAGGAAGTGATGAGGAAGCTCCAGAACCTCAGCAAAATGAAATAAGAAGGAAGGCAAAGGGAAATCTGTTTTACAACTCAGGCAGCTGAATGTGGTTATGATCTCCAGCTCAAAGATGGGGCACGTCAAAAACCTGCCTTGCACTGTTTTATGAATCCCAAAGTAGACCCCACTAATGTCAGGAAAAGCTTATTGTTTTGGACTTTGACAATAAATATTAATTATATAAAATTAGAATTCTTCATGCTAGGGCCATCAATCTGTCTCATGGGCCTTATAAAACTATAAATTTAGGTTGATCTTTGTCTTCCAGATTATATCTTTAACCTTTAAGCTTCAATGGATGTATAATCTTAAAGGTTAAAGGAATTCACTGGCAGTGACACATACATATACATCATATATATTCAGACTGTCTCTTATCATGGTTCATATTATATGTGTTTATGTATTATAGAATCATAGAATATTAGGGCTGGAAATGACACCAGGAGGTCATCTAGTCCAACCACTTGCTCAAAGCAGGACCAACCCCAACTAAATTATCCCAGCCAGGGCTTTGCCAAGCCGAGCCTTAAAAACTTCTAAGGATGGAAATTCCACCACCTCCCTAGGTAACCCATTCCAGGGCTTCACCACCCTCCTAGTGAAAAAGCTTTTCCTAATATCCAACCTAGACCTGCCTCACTACAACTTGAGACCATTACTCCTTGTTCTGTCATCTGCCATCACTGAGAACAGCTTAGCTCCATCCTCCCTAGAACCCCCCTTCAAGGATATTGAAGGCCGCTATCAAATCCCCCCTCACTCTTCTCTTCTGCAGACTATACAAACCCAGTTCCCTCAATCTCTCCTCATAAGTCATGTGCTCCAGTCCCTAATAATTTTTGTTGCCCTCTGCTGGGCTCTCTGCAATTTGTCCACATCCTTCCTGTAGCAGGGAGCCCAAAACTGTACACAGTACTCCAAATGGGGCCTCATCAGTGCCAAATAGATGGGAATAATCATTTCCCTCAGTCTGCTGGCAATGCTCCTATTAATGCAGCCCCATATTCCATTAGCCTTCTTGGCAATAAGGGCACACTGTTGACTCATATCCAGCTTCTTGTCCACTGTAAACCCCAGTCTTTTTCTGCTGAACTCCTGACTAACCAGTTGGTCCTCAGTCTGTAGCAGTTTATGGGATTCTTCCATCCTAAGTGCAGGACTCTGCACTTGTCTGTGTTGAACCTCAGATTTCTTTTGGCCCAATTCTCCAATTTGTCTAGGTCACTCTATATCGTATCCCTATCGCCCCTTGATTCTACCACTCTCCCCAGCCTAGTGACATCCACAAACTTGCTGAAGGTGCGATCCACCACATCCTCCAGGTCATAAAGTATGTTGAACAAAACCAGCCCCAGAATTGACTCTGGGGCACTCCAATTGATACCGGATTCCAACTAGACATTGATTCATTGATCACTACCCTTTGAGCCCAATAATCTAGCCAGATTTCTATGCACCTTATAGTGAATTATAGCAACCCATACCTCTGTATCTTGCTGGCAAGAATACTGTGAGGGACCATATCAAAAACTTTGCTAAAATCAAGGTATAGTATGTCCACCGCTTTCCCCACATCCACAGAGCTAGTTATGTCATCAGGCAATTAGGTTGGTTCGGCATGACTTGCTGTTGGTGAATCCATGCTGACAGTTCCTGATCACCTTCATCTCTGCCAAGTACCTCAAAATGGATTGCTTGAGGACCTGCTCCATGATTTTTCTGGGAACTGAGGTGAGGCTGACTGGTCTGTAGTTCCCCAGTTCCTCCTTCTTCCTTTTTTTAAAGAAGGGCACTATATTTGCCTTTTTCCAATTATCTGTGATCTCCCCTGGTCACCATGAGTCCTCAAATATAATGGTGTAGGCTGGCAACTCGGCTCAGCAGTGGCATTGCAGCCCTTCCTCGGGCCCAGGTTCTGAGGAAGGCCACAGCACCTTGTTTCAAAGAAAGAGTTAGTGGATTTGCACGAGTCTGAAGCCCCCTGACCCTCAGGATGGGAGGGGCTGGCGAGAAGTCTGTAGTCCCAAGGTTCAGTATCCTCTGTGGCAGCAGGTTCAGAGGAGACAAGCAATCCCAGGGTGGCTCGGGAAGGGGAGAAGGGGCCGCAGGCCCACCCGACTCCACTGCATCTCAGCCCAGGGCCCTATCAGTGGCAAAAGGGTTCTGCCACTGGATCAGTGGGGCTCCAGCTGCAACATGCTGACACTGGTGCGAACACAAACTCAGCCAAACTGGAGTTGGCTGCCCCTGGGCTACTTTCTCCCACCCTAAACCCAGGTAACTGGAGCCAGGGGTTCCTCCGAGTCACTGGGGTAGACAGCTAGAGGGAGTCCCACTAGTCCCTCACCTTCAGCCGGCAGCAGGTTCAGGAACTCCTTGGGGCTGTCGGTGGATGGCAGTTCCTACAGGTCACAGGTGGCGGGCAGCCACAGGAATCAGGCATATTCGGCAGCTCCTCTAGGTTGGGGCTGGTCTCGGTGGGTCTCTCCCAGTCAGCAGCCTCCAGTAGCCCTTCCCAGTTGCTAGGGCCCAGTAGCCCTTCCTAGTCGCTAGGGCCAGGTAGTGCTTGCTCGGCAATGCTGCGGGGCCTGGGTCAGGCCCAGACCACAGCCTCAGAGAAGTCACATCCTTCTCTGTCAGCAGCTTCCCCAACTGAGGGGCTAGGCTGGCCTTTATACCTCCCCTTCCTGTCCTGGCCCCGCCCCTCTGCTCCCAGGGTATTTGGCCTGCAGTGTCCTGATCTGCCAACAGGGGCATCGCGGCCCTTCCTCGGGCCCAGGCTCTGAGGAAGGCTACAGCCCCTTTCCACAAATGGCCAATGGCTTTGCTATCACATCAGCCAATTCTCTCAGCACCCTCGGCTTCATTGCATCCAACCCCATGGACTTGTGCATGTCCAGCTTTTCTTATTTGTCCTCAACCTGTTTTTTCACCATTGAGGGCTGCTCACCTCCTCCTCATACTGTGCTGCCCAGTGCAGTAGTCTGGAATCTGACCTTATCTGTGAAGACAGAGGCAAAAAAGGCATTGAGTACTTCAGCTTTTTTCTACATCATCCATTACTAGATTGCCTCCCCCATTCTGTAAGGAGCCCACACTTTCCCTTACCTTCTTGTTGCTAACATACCTTAGACATCCTTCTTGTTACCTTCATGTCCCTTGCTAGTTGCAACTCCAATTGTGTTTTAGCCTTCCTGATTTCACTCCTGCATGCTTGAGCAGTATTTTATACTCCTCCCTAATCATCTGTTCAAGCTTCCATTTCTTGTAAGCTCTCTTTTTGTGTTTAAGTTCACCGAATATTTCTCCATTAAGCCAAGCCGGTCACCTGCCATATTTGTTATTCCTTCTGCACATCAGGATGGTTTGTTCCTGAGCCCTCAATAAGGTTTCTTTAAAAACTATCAGTTCTCTTTGACTCCTTTCTGAATACATTTCATTTTGAGCAAAAACACTGCACCACCCTCTGCTTCCACCACAGTTTCTTTCTAGGGGTGTATGTGGAAATAGATGAAGTATTCTTCTTTAGTGTCTTTCCTAAACTGGACTGTAATGTTTCTGTGCTCTGTTAAATAGCTATCATTGGTGGGAGGGAGAGAATTCCTGAGATCCTTACCTTCCTTCCTTTCTCAGGACCTCATCTAATTACCACTGAATCAAAGAAAAAAATCCCATTTTCTTCAGTGGAAGTTGCACCAGGACCTCATTCATTACTCAGGAAAAACAGTTAAAGAGGTTGATGGGAGTTACACTACGCTGAAGACTGAGTAATAACATCAGTCTTTAAGCAGAAATGGGATTCTGACACTGATCCTAGCCCTCGTTTCATTGAGGAAATAGTTTTTTTCAACATTAGCCAATGAAGAGGTTTACTAATTACTGCCAATGGGAAGTTCTGCTTAAAAACTGATGCCCCCATATGTCTCCAGATAAGTACTGCAGGATTTTTCCCATTACGTACATGATATATCTGTTTAATAAAATGTAATTTGTTTGGGATAGTTTTGCTTAACCTGCTGAAAAATATTAAATTACTCCCAAAAATCTAGTTGAACTATACACATAATCAGCAGTATGTAATGCATTAACGAAACATAAACCAATAATCTTGTCATGTTGTATAAAAGTACATACATGGGCTATTTCTTGTCCAGAAAGAAAATCATTCAGAAGTTTGCTTTACTGTGGTCATAAATTTTAAAATTTCTGTCAAAATGAGGTTTTCATTGTACATATCCCACTGTCATGGAGAAAAAAACAAAAGACAATGCCATTAATAGTGATAGATAAATAAATAAATGAAATAATCAGAACAGAGCCAGCCTGTTAATAAACCTCAACATTCAATTTTTTCCTTAGCTAAGAAACTTTCAAAAGCAGATGAAGAAAAGAGATACTGGAGTTGGAACTAAATGGTCTGCAATCAACAAGAAGAAATTCAGTAAAGACAAGTGCGAAGTACTACACTTAGAAAGGAAAATTCAAATTTGCAACTAGGGGAATAACTAGGCAGGTGGTAGGATTTCTGAAAAGGATTTGGGGGATATAGTGGGTCAGAAATGAAATGACTCATACATTTGCAAAAAAGGCTAATATTCTCTAGTTTGTTAACAGGAGCGTTGTATGTAAGACGTGGGAGGTAATTGTCAAACTCTGTTCGGCACTGGTGAAGCCTCAGCTGGCGTACTGTGTCTAGTTCTGGGGGCCACAGGTTAGAAAAAATGGATAAATTGGAGGGAGATCAGAGACAAGTAACAAAACTGATAAGATTTAGAAAACCTGAATTATGAGGAAAGGCTAAAATAAAATGGGCATGTTTAGGCTTTAGAAAAGAAGACTGAGGGCAGACCCAGCTATAGTTTTCAGAGAGGACAGTGAACAATTGTTCTCCATATCCACTGAAGGTAAGGTAAGAAGTAGTCTTAATCTGTACGGGGGAGATTTACGTTAGACTTGAGGGAAAAATAACTTTCTAACTGTAAGAATAATTAATCACTGGCATAGGCTTCCAAAGGAGGTTGTGGAATCCCTGTCGTCGGAGGTTTCTAAGAACAGATTGTACTAATACCAGTTAGAGATGATCAAGGTTCATTTGGTTGTGCCTCAGCGCAGGGACCTGGACTTGATGAAGTCTCGAGGTCCCTTTCAGCCCTACATTTCTATGACTGAGCATTGAGCGACAGAATATTCTTTGGCAGGCTAGGTTCTTGGTGTAAATGGGCACAGCTCAGATGAGTCATATGGATCTCTACCCACTTATACCGGTGGAGGATCTGACTCTGCTTTGCAATCACAAAGATAAGGAACACAAGTCAGCTGAAAATCAAAAGACATCCTAGAGAATGTTAGAAGGAGCAACACAATGTGAGTTTTCTTTAATCAAAGAAACTGCCATGTTATGGGAAAAATAAAAATGCAGATCTCTGAAAGGCTGATGATCATTTGTGGCATGAACCATGCATAATAAACAGTAATGGATGAACCTCAGGATTTTTGCTAGGCACACAGAATGTTTCTACTGTTACCAAAAACTTCCAATTACCTTGTATATATGAGTAGGCTAGAAATCTAATGAGAACAGGCTTAGTTGAGAGATTTTCAGTATTTTCTAGTTTCCATCAGACTGGAAACACACACATTCTGATTTTTAGCCTTGATCCTGATTATTATCCTCAAATATCCTGCCTGTTTGTTTACTTTGAAATTTCATTACAAAAATAGCTAGAGAAAGTGGTTACTGTCTGAGATTTTGGAAAATAGATGGAACTTGCAAGACGATCAGATTAGAATTAAAGGCAAATTTTATGGTAATTATCTAATAACAGCTTTCCTACGGATGTGGTATTCCCTGTCACTTGCATTCAAGAGTAAATGTCTTTGTGAAAGATACTCTAGATCACTCTGAAATTATGTCTTGATGCAGGGATCACTTGATGAAATGCTATAGCCTATGTTATACAAAAGGTCAGACAAAATACTTACAGTGGTGTCTTTTGTTCTTAACAGCTAAGATCGCTCCCAGGAACCTTATTGTTTTAAAGTGGATTCAAATTCTGTTTTTTTTTTTTTTAAAGCTCTCAGAAATTGGGATTCTAAGCCATTTCAGTCTCCTGCCAGTTCAGAACAAAGCATCAGACCGAGATCACATGACATGAACACAGATCTCTAAGATTAGTAACAAAGGCCAGCAGCTGGGTTAAGAGCTGATCTAAGACCTCGTTTTATAGCCTGGCAATTTCCCCCTCACATCCCCCAATAGCAGGGGCACAAGTAATAATGCAATTTTTAGGAGGTGATAGCTTTAGGGGTTATCAGTCTTCATACACAGTCATTTAAGTCACCTTTCTAAATTAAGTCTATGACTCCTCAAGATACTGAAAAACATAATGCTTAGCCCCTACCCCAATAAATTTACAATCTAGCACTTTGTTCTCTGTATGTACAGCAACTAGCACAGTGGTGCCCTAGTCCCTGACTGGGGCTCCTAGCTGCTACCATAATATAAATAAACAAACAACAACACAGTTGCTGACCTGGAGCTGATTCAAGCCAAAGAACTACCAGTGAAAGGTTCCACATCCCATACAAGGTTTTAATACTGAGCCTTACAGGACCTAAGTATATGGGTCTATGTATGTACAGTTTGTAGAGCTGGTCAGACTGTTGCAAGAATCCCTCTCTATTCAGTTTTAAGGCCACCGTTCACCTTAGTATCTAGGCACTAGAATTGCTGCTGGATCCTCTGAAATCCTGGTCAGTTCATATAATTTAGTTCATAGTGCCTCCTCTCTATTTTATTTTGCAGATCTCTACTACCAGAATGGCCTCCCATTTCATGAGTGTTTTGCTGTTTTATTATCTATTTAAATCTACTCTTAATGGGGGTCAAGGCAAAAAGCAACTTGTCCTAAATTTCGTCCTTAGGATTACCCTTGCATTTGGAAGTTCCTAGTGGGAAGTGCATGGGCGCTCATAGGCCTCCCTCCCCAACCAGAGCTGGAGGCATGACCTTAGGAGCAAAGAGGAGCAGGGAGGAGCAGTGGGCTCCTGAAATATGGCCTCTTGGAATATATCCACTGGGAGTATGGTCACTGGGATCCATAGCAAGCTCTGCTGCATGTAGTGGTTCCTGGGCTTAACAGAGAATCTGGTCCATTGTAATTTTATTTTAATTATTCTTTGTACAGCTGGGACACTTCCCAGGGGTACCCACACTGTGAGGAACCTCACTAGCACCTGCCCTTAGCATGAGGGTGTCTGATCTGTGCCGGCTGTGTGTCAGCTCCCTGACTCCACCAGGCATAGGCAACACAAGGCCTCCTGTCTGAGCCCACACAGGCTTCCCTGTCCCTCTGCAGGTGAGCAATTGACACAATATAAATCCCAAGTCCTCGGAGCATCCCCCTGGAGTGACCAGCCCCTGATCCACTGAACACTCACAGAATTTCCTGATCCTCTGTTCCCAAGGGAACCATACACTGCAGCTTATCAAAGACACTGTAGTACACAGCTCTGCTTAAAACACTGCCTTAGATTACTTGATAGAGAAAGGAAGTGTAAGTTTATTTAACAAAGATGGAGATTAAAATGATAGCAAGCCGAAATATTGGAAACAAAGGTTTACAAATAAAATAAAATAAAATCATTAGCCACTTTGTAGAGCCTAACTTTAACATGAAGAACCCCTCTTGTCTCATAAGGTATTGCTTATCCAAAGTCCTTCTCACAGCATTTTTCAGCTGGGATGGCTGAGACCCTCTTTTCATATAACCAAGCCCTCTGGCAGCTTGTTTCCCCAGATGAAGGATGTTGGAGGAGTTTTTCAGCCGCCTAGATATATTAGGCCAGTCCTTTGTTCTTCACCTGTAAACAAGATTCTCTCCTCCCCCAGTGTTTTCTTTTCCAGTTAATTTTTTCTCCTGAAGTCCCCATAATCTCTTCATTGGCATTTGACTCAGTATGCAATAGACTTCCATTTTAGGGCACACAATGGTCCACCAGAGAGATAAATGTCTCCTACCTCCTATCTGCTGGAGCTTTCTGAAAGCATGAGTGACTTGCCTTTAACTTCAAGGCTTTAAGAAAATATTAAGAAAATATTTAAGAAAATATTTTTCTTACATGTCATATGTCATATCTCCTTACCTATTATCTGCACATATATCTCACAAAGATTACAATGACCAGTGTGACAGAGACATTTAGTAGAGATCTCATATGCAACCCTTTAGTGAATTATTATGCTTATAACTCGCCTGGCCTTTTATAATTTTGTTTAATTCTTTGTACAGCACAAAAGCATGTGCTGCTTATTGCAAATGTGACTGGTTGATTGACCAGCGGTGAATGATTATGGATAGTCCCAAATTTCTCCTCATACTCTAATTCCCATCTCTCCTCACCATTTCACTATTAATGCAGTCATTTTAGTGGGACTTTGACCTATGTTTTAAAAGCATGAGTAGGGATTTCCTCTAAAGCAGATATCAACAATAATGTGTGGCTCAACCTATAGGCAGCACTGTCATTCATGGAATAGCTTGAGTAAGCAATTTGCCCTAAAATGTATTTATACATTACCTTAATCTCTAGGGCCGAATGACAATTAGGTAACCCTCAATCCAATCCACTACCAATCTCAAACACTTTAGCACTTGGGACACTGCCACCTTACCAGGGCATATATGTCTCTCCTTCCACTGGGTAAAATTTGTTGATACTTCAGCAAAAATAATTTCAGAACAAACAAGAAACTTGTATTAACACAGAACGTTAAAACATTTTTGAGGGTTTATTTGGTTATGTATGACTTTATTTAGAGCATCATGTTGTGTGTCTTTTTCCTTCAACTCCCAAAAGGAGGAGCAGCAAGAACTCCAATCAGACAGATCACAAATTAATGTTCACCGCTCTCAACTTTCATTGGCTTCAGGAGTTGTTCATTGAAAATATTCAGCTGAGTCTCAAAGCCAACAACATTCCCCCAGGGTGCCCATTAGGCAGAAGGGCAGCACAGTTGTAAACAATCTATTTTGTGAAGTCGCGGAATGTGATAGAAAAGACATCTAAGTGGTATTTGGTAAATATTTCATACTCTGGAATGCACAGCTTGCAGGCAGAGAGAAAAATGTGGAAGACAATTTAGAAACAGTTTCCCTAAAAAGGAATCCTCTCTACAAATATTCCAGTAATAAAAAAACAAACTGATACATGCTCAAGTGATGGGTGTTCTATATTCTAAAATACAAAGTATGCATCTATAAAAAAAGTCACCCAGTTAATGATAGCTTGCAAGGCAGATGAGAATAACTGACACTTAAGTTATCTACTTATAATAATATAATAATAATAATAATAAATACAATCTGCAAGCCTATGTATGTCAATAAACATTATTATAGGTTATTACATCTCTCTCTTTGCACCCTTTGTATGTTTTCTCAAATTATAAACTCTTTGAGGCACTGACCCTGCCTATCTGTGTGTTGTACAGCACCGACTGCAATGGGATTGAGGCCTGCAAGAGCCACCATAATATAATTTATTACTACTAATAATATTGCCAATACAACTTGATGGAAGTTGGCAACTTCAGTCATCAGGTGGTCTTCAAGCCTAACTTTAGCACTGAGTTCAACTTTTAACGAACTCAAAGATTTGAAGTGAAGCTGAGCTGCATGTAATTTGTTTCTACTGTTATTTGCATAGCCTTGTATATCTGGTCAAACTGTGGTAAAAATGCATTATGGACCTGATTCTCAGTTGCACTTAAGTCCCCTTTACAGTGCAAGAGTAGTGTAAAGAGGCCTTTCTGTAAATGAGAATCAAGACCTGTTAATTTAGCCACCTCCATTCCCCCTGGATTTTGGGTTTTTTTTATGTTTTTTATGGATCACTTAGGTCTCTGAGTAGGTGTACATTCACCACAGAAATCGAACTCATTATTAGTGTTGTATGACTGATTGCCTAGGTCATGTGGTATTATTTTTGTCCACTGATCTTTTTTACACAGAAAAATAATGAATTATAAGTAATGACTAAGTAACTGTAACAAATTTTCAGAGGGATAATCATTTCATAGAATCATAGAATCATAGAATATTAGATTTGGAAGGGACCTCAGGAGGTCATCTAGTCCAACCCCCTTCTCAAAGCAGGACTAACCTCAGCTATATCATCCCAACCAGGGCTTTGTCAAGCCTCAGCTTAAAAACCTCTAAGGATGGAGATTCCACCACCTCCCTCGGTAACCTATTCCAGTGCTTCACCACACTCCTAGTAAAAAACGTTTTCCTAATGTCCAGCCTAGACCTCCCGCCCTGCAACTTGAGACCGTTGCTCCTTGTTCTGTCATCTGCCACCACCGAGAACAGCCTAGCCCCATCCTTCCTGGAACCCCCTTTCAGGTAGTTAAAGGCCGCTATGAAATCCCCCCTCACTCTTCTCTTTTGCAGACTAAACAAGCCCAGTTCCCTCAGTCTCTCCTCATAAGTCTTGTGCTCCAGCCCCCTAATCATTTTGGTTGCCCTCCGCTGCACTCTCTCCAACTTTTCCACATCCTTTTTGTAGTAGGGGGCCCAAAACTGGACACAATATTCTAAATGTGGCCTCACCAATGCCGAATAGAGGGGAATAATCACTTCCCGTGACCTGCTGGCAATGCCCCTCCTAATGCAGCCCAATATGCCATTAGCCTTCTTTACAACCAGGGCACACTGCTGACTCATATCCAGCTTTTTATCCACCATTACCCCCAGGTCCCTTTCTGCAGAGCTGCTGCCCAGTTCGTCGGTCCCCAGTCTATAGCTGTGCATGGGATTCTTCCTTCCTAATTTGTTTTTAAATTTTCAGGATTCACAAACCTTTTAATGAAGCCCCCGCTCTCCACTGATAGGCTGAATTCTTGTAAAATACAAATAATGTAAATCCACAAACCATCACAATCAAAAGAAGTGCTATTATTCACGAAAACATTAATGTATCATTTGTATACTATTTGATCATCCCTAGATGTTTTGAGCCCAAATCATAAAGCAAACTTACTTGCCCAGAATTCAGCAAACTTTCTGGTGATAACTGGGCTAATTTCAGTTTTTAAATGAAATCCAGAACCAACCTAGTTTCTCCTAGTTTCAGGTTACACAAAAATTTGAACTTGAAAGGCAATCTTTCACATGCATCCATCAATGTTTGTTGATTTGCATCGGACTGCATGTGAACTGCATCTGTTGTGTAGATATTCTGCTGTGCTTTCTTAGTGTGTTTAACAACCCAAGTAATTATACTTGGAAACTTCCTAACTAAAACAACAACAGTCAGAGCCTGGCATTGCCTGTAGTTCAGAGCACCCCCTTCCAAAATGGAAAAGTGACCTTTCTCTACAGTTACATCCCACACCCTTGCATAATAATAGTTCTTGCTCCACACAGATATGACTTTTATATACTTCTAGTTATAACATTGTGACAACCCAGTGTAGCAGGCACGTATACAGATTCATTGTAATTAAAAATATATATGTACATACAAGAGGAATAATACCTAGTAAAATACTCTGTACCCTTGAAAGTTGACACTTGGCTCCTTCTGCTCACTCCAGTTAGCCCTCTAGTAAAAGACCCATAAAAGGCCTTGCACTGTGCTCTGACAGTGAGTAGTTTGGCTTCTGTCAGACCAAGAGATGTGAGAGTGAATTCCAAACTCAAAGACCCTACACTGAGAAAGCAAGCCCTTCCATTAGCTCCTTACAACCAAAAAATGTAGGTTGTTAGCTTGATAGCCTGAGCTGGTCTCACCTGATGTAGTCTCACATCAAGAGAGAGGCCGTCACTAAGATAGCCATGTCTTGAATCCTTAAACAAACATTGTAGATAAGTCACCACTTTGAATTGCACCTATAAAGTAGCTAGAAGCCAATGCACAGGTAAAATATGCATTGTGTGAGAAACTTTGATTAAGAAGCAACCAGATAAAATTTCTGAGTTGACTTCAGGTATAGTCCCAAGTGGAAGACTTGCAGTAAATCTAGGCTGGAGGTGACAAGGTGACTGGATAACAGTGTTAAGAGCCATATCTGAAATAAATGGTCACAATCTCCTCTGCAGAAAAGTGCTTTCAGTCATTGTTATCTGGGTATATATATATATATCAGTGTACAGCAAAGAACTAAAAGTAAAATGGAAAGAAGGTGAGTTCGTTGACTATGTCTAATAATTTATGCTCAAGCAATACTTCTGCTCACTTTAACAGTAAACAGGCTGAAATGTCATAGAGAAAGAGTAAGCCAGATTTATTATAATAGTTATTTAAATGGAAACTAATTCAAGTTTCAACCTGTAAATATGCAAGTTGTTGCGTACAGGTGAAAAGATCTAATTTTGTGCAGGATTAAGAACTACTCTGCAACAAATATTAGTGAATTAGCTATAATATCCATGACATCAAGTTAAACTAACCAGAGAGGAAATAAGATACATGGGAGTTATCAAAAAAACTTATACAGCAAGGAGTTACAATACAAATCTTCCAGCTAGCTCCAGTTCAGATAAGAATTTCTTGCCCATACCTTTCAATCTGCAAATAACTGTTGGACAAATCTTGCTGAATTACATAAGAATCCACGTTTACCTTTTCTGCTGGTCATGAATGAGCACAATGAATGGCTTGGGTCTCGTCTTCCCACTTATGTACATAAGTGTCAATGTTCCATGAATTGGTATGATGTCTTTGGCATGTTTTCCTTTTGCTGCTCTGTTTTTATGTTTCTGCTGGTCTGGCATTCACTCCAGAATGTGATGCTATTATGGAGTTGGAATAACTGTAGAATATAGAGGAGTGAACAACAGCAATACATTATTCTCCTTTCTCTGTGTGTTCAGAATATGCCTGCATCCACTAGCTGGTAAAGAAACATGCAGATAATTTAAACTGCTCAATTACATTTTGATCAAGTGCACGGAGAGGTTAGCAGAAAGACTCTCATTCACTGCAAAGGGAGTAGATTGGGCCCTCAGTATTTACTTGATTAAAACCGGAGATGCACTGAACAATTCTATATCCAGCAGATTAAAAGGTGAACAGCAATCATTTTTAAAGAAGAAATATTAAAGGTCTCTCTCTTTTTTTTTTTTTTTACAGCATATGGACCAAATTCTGCTTTAACACTAGTTTAAATACATTCACCTCAGAATGTGGATCAGAATTATTTACCGCATAGGGCCAACACCAATTCCTTGTGCGATCTGAGCAATTGACTTTGCATAGAGGATAGTAATGGAGGTTTTAAGGAATAGAATTATAGCAGCAGCAGCTACTCTGCAAGACCTTCCCTGACCCCCCGCCGCCCCACCCCACAGGCGTGGATTCATATAGTCAGAAACACACCAGCATTGCCCAGCCTTTCTGCCCTGCAGCTGTGGACAGTCACTGCTGAAAAATGAACCTCAGTGCATAGGGAAAACAGTCATCCTGCATGGATATTCTGTGGGCTCCCCCAACTGTAGGGAATTGTAATGGCTTTGTTGTATTTAAACAGAGAACAGGTTTGGACTATACTATATGTGTTGACTTCAGAATTACAAATCAATTTTCTTTTTAGAAACCTGCCAAGTCCTAAGTTCAAACTCAAGACTTTTCCTTGCCAATCATTATTGAAACCATCTGATCACCTAAAGCAAAACACTGTCTTTCAACATTTTGTGGGGAAACACAGCATCTTGACCTTAATTTTGTCAGGTTTACTTCTCATTGACTGATTTTTCAAATGCTTTGTTTTGAAAATCTATCAATTTGCAAATGATATTGAGGAATATGATCTCATCCTCTGTCCTGCTACAATTGAGAAGTGTTGCATTTTCTTGTCACTTATCCACTGCTTGAAAAAATATTAAAGTTAATATGATGATCAAGAAAGGAGAAAATGAAAATAAAGAAGACAGAAGGGTTCCAGGAACTATGCCAGTGAAATCCACATATCTTGTTTTCATTTTCAATCTTACTATACAGAAAGTTATTTTAGAGGAAGAAGATTAACAATTAACTGAGTATGAGAAATTAGTTGTCTTTCTGCTAAGAATACTGCATTGGCATCAGCTCTTGAGATTTTATTATGAGTCTCATAGTATTTGTTGTTGTTTTTTCTTAAAGTCCCAGCTCCTGGAGTCAGTTGATTAAATGAGAATCTCAGCTTTCATTTTGAAAAAAAAAAAAAGAAGCAAAATTGTAGTTCTCATGCTTACAAAGAATACTTAAAGGTTCAAACACTAGATGACAAATAAAAAATAATCCTATATACATTGTGAATTTTCAAATAATTTCCTGATTTTTAAGGGTTGGGGGTCTGACTCAACTAGTCCTAATTGCTTTAATGATTTTTTAATCCATTATAAAAATAATTGAGACCATCAGATAACTCTATACAGTTTAAACCATGGTTAGAACTTTAAGTCTCAAAGTGAATTTGATTTTGAAGGAAAAGGCTCAGTATCCCATTACCAATCCCATGAGACAACCAATTTCCCAATTTTCAGCATCTTTAGCTCTATTTTACCTTATTACTCCTTCATGATGTGGAAAAGTAAAAGTGAATTTCTTCTCTAATGTAAAGATTTAATAGGCTAAGTAACTACTAAGTGCAAGGCTTTTGCATTATTTTTTGGTTAACTGGAACGTATAGATAATTCATTGCCTGTACTTCTTTTAATTCAGTAGACTGAACAATTTTAATAAGGTTAAACTCTGTATAACTTGGCATACTTATAATTTAAGTAAAAGGAGCTAACATCCATCTACTTGCTGGTTTGTATTATTTATCTAATCCAAAGTTGTCTTTTTGGGATTCTGTTGAATAGGTTAGAATCTACCTGTTGATAAACCATAATTTGCTCTTCTACAGGAAAACTATTAACATAAAATACCATTAAAGGTAGGCTCCTGCATAAAATTTTCAAACGCACTTAAGTGTTTTAGGAACCCAAGCCTCATTGACTTTCAATGGCATTCAGGCTCCTAAATGCATGTCATATTTGGAACTGAGACTTCAGCACTTCTCAAAATATTAACCCATGAGTCCATAACTTAAATAAGTGACCTGATTCTCAAAAGTGATCTATCCCCAACAGCTCTCACTTAAATCTTTTGACACTGTAAGGCACTCATTTAAATGGATTTAAGAATCTAATTTTAAAAAAATAGAGTTGCTTAAATAAATATCCTAAATTATTTGTGGCAATTTGGGTCATCATCCAAAAAGTGAAGACTTGCTACACATAGATAATTATTAGGATGGAGTTGGATTTATCTTTTTGATAATCTAAAATGAGGCAAAAGTACAGTGATTACATAGAACAACACTCTTCTTTCCCCCATAGCCTGTCTAAATGTTTGATGCTGCTACGCACTTTAATACTTACTTTTTTTTCCATTCTTGACCATGAAAACAATATTGATTCTCTTTAAAAATAAGATCCAGCTTTCAGAGTAGGATCCGAGGAGCGCAAGCCCTTGATTCTTCTTGGGGTTAGTCAGGATAAGTCAGACTAGGGTAACCAGATGCCCTGATTTTATAGGGATAGTTTTGATATTTGGGGCATTTTCTTATATAGGCACCTATTACCCATCATCCCCGTCCAGATTTGTAACACTTGCTCTTTGGTCACCCTAGACCAGACCCAAGCATATAATCCCTATAAATTGAGAATCAATTTTGAGGATACCAGCATCTGCTGCTCCCATTCTACAGGATAGGAAATCAGTCAACATGGATCTTATCAAATTTTATAGGAGAATTTGAGCAAACTTGTGTCCTTAGGAGAATATATCAATCTTTCAAAACTATAAACTCATGTGCCACTAGTTTACTTCAAAGAATGGGCCCATTCATCCCTGGTGTAACTCCAATGAAGCCAACAGTTAACCTACAGAGAAATTTAGCCCAAGATTTCTATAGGTCTAGAAAATCAAAGGCAAGGTCATATTTTTAACTATAACTAGCAATCATTGTCTTAAAACAGTACAATAAAGGACTTAAAAGGATAAATGGTATCATTTAGGTGAAAAGTGCAACTAAAGCCTTCATTATAAGTGTGTTTGTCTTGGGACCTCTCTATCATGCCTTCTGTGCACAGCACATTACTCTTCTAGTAAAGGTCAACTCAGCCCAAGGGATTCTTGACATTCTCACTGAACTAAGCTCAAAGATACCAAATCCATAAAGGAATGGGTGGGGTGGGGGATAAACCAGATGTGTATCCAACTAGTTCAAAACCTCCAACTGGCAATATTTAATAAATACATAAAAACAATAATTAACTCTTAAGTGATGTTAAAGTATAAAATCATGCACATTGGTTACTGGAAGTACAGTGCCTATTTTTATCCATGCAAGAGAACGAAATAAAGGATAGTACCATTAAGCCATTCTTTTTGTTTTGTATGCATTTACCATGTGTACAATGTCTTTATTGAACTATTAAATCCTTAATTAGAAACATTTCTGCCAAGATTTGCTACTGCGTTCATAAGAAGCAAATAAGGTCAAAGACCTAGATTTTTTTTTCTTTTTTTTTCTTCTTCATTTTTCTTATTAGTGAGGTCAAACATAAGCTTGTTATTCAAAACTATGTGCTGAAGAGCACTGGGGGTTGGTTTGTTTTTTAAAGGAAAGTAACCCTCCATTAATAGTTGTACTAGATGGACTTTACCTTTGATGCAACGCACCACAAATACATACTATTGTAATAGTACTCTAATCAGGTCAATCAGATAAGGCATGCTTTATCATCTGGGATAAGAAATATCATCTCTTACCTGCACAATGTACTGGACTAATCTGCATAGGAGATTGAATCTCTGCAGTCCTTTAGGGTATGTCTTGATTATGCTGCTCTTCATAATCACTCATTAGCAGCAGTGAAAGATGATAAGTTTAGACCTGCATACATATTGGTTTATGGGATTACATTAAAAATACACTAGTGAAGTCTATGAACTGATTTTTGTCCTATTTTGATCTGATTTTTTAAAATTCGGGATTATTAAAGGTTGCCTGTTTCAGCCTTAGCCAGGGCATACCTTATAAATAGGGATGTTAGAATAAATTAATATTTACTATGTGCTTTCTGCAGAGCATGTTACAGGAAGGAGAATGACTAGGCAAATGAAAATCCAAACTAACAACAAATAAGAAGAAAAATATATATGGTTCCTCTTCTCATGTATTCTATTATTTTATGATGTGGTCTTCAGCCTACTTGGCTTTCCCATTGAAGTGACTGTGGAGGAAGGAAGGAAGTAGCTAGAAAATGTGAAAGTCAGGGCTAAAATATGTATAAGTGTTGGAGTGAATGGTCTGTGTAGAAAATGAGTTGTGCAATTTCATACATAGGGCCAAGTTCAGCTCGTGTTAATAGGTGAAATTCCTATCACTTCAATAGATGTGACCATTTACATCCATTCTGAATTTAGTCCATACAGTGTTAACAATGATTGGCTGTGAGAGACTATCATGTGGGGACAAATTATCTTCTGGCTTAACATCGTCTTCAGTGGAGTTTTGCCACTACATAATTTGCCCTTTGATTTATCTCACCAACTCACTCTCTTATATATAGAAATACATAGTTATAAGGGTAGCAAAAGTGAACTCAGAGCCATAATTTTGCCTCTGATTTCATGTTTCTAATGCCACAGATCCTTACTACATGAAATCCTCTTAACCATAACAGGGATAATGTTTTCAGTACTCATTGTTTGAGGAAGGATTAATAGATTTAATGGATTGGCAAACAAAGTCTTTGGTTCATAGTAACATTTTTATTCCTTGATAATTTTGTTGTCAAAGATGTTAAAGTAAATAGATGAGAGTGCAGACAGCTTAAATTAACTGCTATGATAATGGAAACAATCTTTCCAAGCCAGAATGCAGAGCTACTGGCCAACTACCACACACCATAACAAATCCTCAGAGCTACCTAATGGACAGATGCTGCTATTGTTCTGGCTGATGCTTCATAGACATATTTCACATCTGGCATTCAATTGCTTTGTTCACCTTGTTTGGATTTGAAAATCTGGACAGACAAATTGAGTAGTGATTAGCATAGAGACATGTGTGTGCTTGGCAAAGGCTCCTTTGCATTGAATTACTTGGCCCAGTGGCTTGCAGCAGTGATCAGCTTTGGAAAGAATAATTAAAGTTTATTGGAACAAATTCTGCCCATCTCTAAGCAGGTGCAACACTCATGGAAGTCAATGGGAGTTGTGTTCATTTATGATGTGTCACATGATGAGGTGCATGTGACTAAGAACCAGGGCTTCTGAGAAACATAAGGGTAGCCTGTGATCATTTGGGGACAGCAGACCTGGGAGTGAGCGTTCCATCAAAGAACAGGAAGAACATCCAGGAAAGGGCCAGTGAAGAGACCTGAGTTGAGTTACTCTCCAGAATGTTTAGCTAGAAGGTCTGGGAGAGAGACCTGCAGGGAATAGTTGCCTGCTAGGAAGGATGGGTGGCCAGCAGCCCTTTATGAGCAAAGCCTCAGCAGGAACAGGATTAAGAGCCTTTTGTCAAGGGTGGAGGTTCACTAGGAAGGCTGAGTGGAAACTTTTGTGTAGTTTTGAAATTTGTGTTAATAAACCAGACTCCCAAAAGGTGGGAGTTATAGAGAATACAACTGCAGTGTGAAGTCTGATTAATTGTGCAAGAAGGAGAAAATGAGGCAGTGTCAGGGGCAGAAGCCATAACAGGTAAGCCCTACTACAGATGGTGATACTATGAAGACATAGGAGAGAGAAATGTATTTAAGTCTCTGACTATTAAAACAGGGATGTGGAAGCTGCGAAGGAACTGTAGGGATTATACTATTTTCTCCTTTATCTCTCTCCTGGGCTTTTCTGTATTTTGCATCCAAAGCAGAAAACTAATCTGTCATCTAATTTCCATACCTCAAGGATAAGCAACAAATTATTAAATCAATTCTTTTACTTCCTTTTCTACCCAGCTTTCTGCTCCCCTTCCTTATTCAACTTTAAAAGATTCAATTTCATTATACAAGATGCACTATTTTTACTTGACACTTTTTTCAAATATTTATGAAATCACACACAAAGGACCAAAATTATATAGTGTCTGTGAATATAATTAACCTCTGGTTGAGATGGGGAGGGTGTTTCCTTGTTTCTCTTCCAGTTGCTTATAGTAATAATTGACATACAGTCGTACCAAGTTCATTTTACTTCTTGAAGCCTGGAAGCCATGTCAGGATTCTTCTGCTTCTGTGACTAAACTTATTTACATTTTTCCTTAACAGTGTTTTAATGTCCATCAACTGTTCATTACATTCGTACTGTATGTGTTTCTTTATAGGGTTTGAGAAGAAAAAGGATTAGTCATCAGGTCATTGGGAGATATTGGAGATGACCAACATCATTTTCCTATGGAAAAAAAATCCCTAAAAAAATATAACTTCATCTTAAAATCAGATTTCAGGAACAATGAAGAATATTAACAAAAACAATTGGAATCCATTACATTAAGACCAAATTCACTGCTATTGTCAATATCCAAAAGCCCATGGAAGTATCTATTTGCATCAGCAGTGGATATGGCTGACAGTGTAAAATGTGTTTCGCAGAGCATGGAGAGGTATTTGAGGAGGCCTGTCCACATTTTACAGGCAATTCTGTGCACACTAAACATTAGAGTTGAGCCCTTTAACAGCAGTCAAGACGTCCAAGATGAAAAATACAGCACTGCATTTAGATCATTAAGCCTCCAATGCTTGAGGTTGTTCAGATGTAATGTGTAGGTTTGGTCCAGTGGTCATTTGCAAAGTTCAATTACAGATACAGGTTAGTATTTCAAGCACCCCGAAATGTGGATCCTCCCTAAAAAGCACAAAACTTATATCACAAAACCTCCATTATAATTGGTTTTACAAGGACACCAAATGAAGATTAGACCATGAAGACTGAACTCCTCTCCCCTCCATAGAGTTGGTCTCCCTTCAGATGAGAAATGGAATAGGCTGTTGGGAGTGACATGAGGAAGGCTTTTGCTTTCTGCCACATGAAGCAACCCAGACCATGTACTGCAAACTCCACTGACTTCAGTGGAGATACTCATGATTTATAATGCTATAAATATGATAGAATCAGGCCCATTAAGTATACTGTCCTACCCTGATTAAGATTTTGCTATGCTATGTTATTTGTGCATGCCTTGCTTCTTCCGCTGATGCACTGGAGGAGAAGCTTATTTCTATTATGGGACTTATAGCTCAAAGACTTTGCCTTATTCTGCTCTGAATGTCATATTCGGACACAGAACTATGACTCCAACTCTGGAATAGGCAAGATCCAGGCTGCAATGGGCAGTGGGTGAAGCCTCAAAAACAGAGATGTGTTCCTAGCTGAAAACTTCAGATTCCAACTGCCCAAGATTGGGGGAGTTTCAGTCCTTTATTCTGGTTCATGTGCTCTCAAAAGGTAAATTCAATTTGAAGTAGTACCTAAAGGTCAGACATTTAACAACATATTGTTCAATCTTCTTGTACTTGAGCTGGAAATACTATAAATAAAAAGCTTCTCTCATGGTTTCTCAGAACTGCCATCCTGAGTCACAGTCAAGAACTACAGAGACAGCATCAGAAAGAAAAGTAATGGCAGGAAAACATCAGAATCTTTTCAAAGCTTAGTTTGGGTGAATGTTATTGGATGAATGTTCAGGCTGGTTCTTAGTTATTTGCAATGGCTTAATAATCCCTAGTTTTGAGATGAACTGCACATCAATTCCAGCCTGATTTGTGAGGTGCTCATCATTTAATATAAATAATGATTAATATTAAGGAGAAAACAGGAAGATTTAGTTTTAGTCATATGTTGTGTGGAGTAAATATGTTTTAGTTTATGTTGATATAGAAGCCCCAGTTCTATTTTTGTTTACTTCTATTTAGATGTTTTCCTTCTTTGGGGACTGCAAGTTGACATGGTGGACAGGATTCTGTTCTCCAGTGACCCTGAGAGCTATGCTGGCAGGAGTTTTAACTCCTGGTAAGATCACTCAAGATGGACAGTCAAAAGTCAAGGACCAGAAAAAAATAATCCATTGGTTCTCCAGGGTAGGGGGGTTGAGTGATACTCCAATTTGCACATCCTTGTAAAAAAAAGTTAAGTTACAGAAACACAACAAGTAGCCATTCTGGAAAATGTTACACCAAAGAAATGTACATGATCACAGCAGCAATGATGAGTCTTGGTGAAAGCCATCAGGAAGCCAAGACTAGTAGGATTACTAGTCTTGCATTAGTAGGAGCATTGCCAGCAGATTGAGGGAAGTGATTATTCCCCTCTATTCGGCACTGGTGAGGATATATCTGGAGTATTGTGTCCAGTTTTGGGCCCCCCACTACAGGAAGGATGTGGACAAATTTGAGAAATTCCAGAGGAAGGCAACAAATATGTTTAGAGGGGCTGGAGCACATGACTTATGAGGAAAGTCTGAGGGAACTAGGCTTGTTTAATCTGCAGAAGAGAAGAGTGAGTGGCGATTCGATAGCGGCCTTCAGCTACCTCAAAGGGGGGTCCAGGAAGGATGAAGCTAGGCTGTTCTCAGTGGTAGTAGATGACAGAACTAGGAGCAATGGTCTCAAGTTACAGGGGGGAGGTCTAGCCTGGATATTAGGAAAAACATTTTCACTAGGAGGGTAGTGAAACACTGAAATGGGTTACCTACAGAGCTGGTGGAATCTCCACCTTAGAAGTTTAAGATGTGGCTTGACAAAGCCCTGGCTGGGATGATTTAGTTGGGGTTGGACTAGATGATCTCCTGAAGTCCCTTCCAACCCTAATGTTCTATGATTCTATCACTCTGAGAAGTTCTTTACTACTTTAAAACAAACTAGGAAAATAGGTTTCTGGAACATTGGAACAATACCTATGACAGCAAAACCACACACCATGAAAGACATTGATTACCATCATCTCAAAATCCCTGGAATAAGTAAATGTTCATGGGGGCAGCAGCTGATAAAAAAAAAAACTATTCAAAAATGAAAATAAAATCATAATAGATTTGGTGAGGTTAGGTGGTTACCTATCACAGGACTAGCATTAATTATGACTCTCAAAGGACAAAAAAAATCACCTATAGACTGGAACCAATTAACAGCTGATTCCTCTGAGCTAGGTTGCAAACCTGATACATGAACATGATAATTATACAAAGTTATACAACAACAGACAACTATGATGATATCAAAGATCAGTTCGACAATTGCCTACAAACTGATTGAAAATATTTCTAAGCATAGCATCTGGTTAGAAGCAGGGACTTCAGTGCCAAGGTTGAAGATGAGAACAACAGAGTGGAGAGAGCAAGGAGCCTGGGTTCCCAAAATCAGAATAGTGAAAAACTGTAGAACTGCCTTGTATCTGGGCTTCTAACTGGTGGAATACTATTCCCACAGAAAGATATCCATAAAGTAACTTGGAATTCCCCAGATGGAGTCACCAGGAACCAGACTAACCATCTATTTTGAGGAAGGAAATGTGGATCAACACTCTAGGATGTCAGAGCATACAGAGGAGCATATGATGGAACTGATCTCAATTTATGTAGTAACACTGAAGATCAAATTTAAGAAAAACAAGAGCACCAAGAAAATTAACAGAAAAAGTCTAGCAAACAAAACACTATAGAAAAATTTCAAATTGAACTGAAGAACAGATTTCACGTGCTATGAGTTTTAGATCCACCACTAGAAGTCAACATTGACACTCCATTGTCCTGTTTGTGTGACAATATGATCGATACCACAATAACTGTAGCGTGTTAAAAGACAAATAAAACATCAACTACTCAAACACATCTCTAGAAAAAGAAGTAGTACAAAATCTGAAGATAAAAGACAAAGCAGTAAAAAGCAGAGGAGGATGAGACAAGAGGAAATACATAGATAACTTTGTCAAGAAGCTGAAGTAGTTGCTTTAAGAAGTGATACCAAAACACTTAACAAGCCTCTAAATCGCAAGTTTACATGAGCCAGAGGGGTGTGTTGAGGACAACCAAGGAAAAACCTTAACAGAAAAAGAACGAAGTGAGAGATGGGCACAATACTTTAAACAGGTGCTAAATAGGCCAACATCACAAACTAATGACTCCTAGCAAAGAAATTCCACTCAGAACTAGTGGAATAGTTCCACATCATGACATGTCACATCATAAAGAAAAGAGAGACAATAAAAATGTTAAAACCTCAGAAAGCTGCAAGTTAAGAACAAGTCACTAGAGCAATATTTAAAGCTTGTGATGATGAGACCATCAATAAAATCACTGAACTTTTCAACAAAGTATGGGTCCAGGAAAAGCTTCAGAACAGTGAAAAATGGCATTATAATGAAAATACCAAAGAGAAGTTACCAAAACTACTGCAACAACTGGCAATGCTTTACACTCCTTTCAGTGATAGTCAAAGTTTTCAATAGTATCATCTTAAGGAGAATAAAAAAAATATGGCTGAGGCAAAGCTAAGGGAAGAGCAGACTGGATTTTGAACCAGAAGATCATTTGTCAATCAGATTTTTCACCCTAAGAATAATCAAAGAGTGCTGAATGGCAAAACCCCACACATAATAAATATTTTTAGGAAAACATTTGAGAGCTTCAGTCAATATTCACTCTGAAACATCTTGAACTGTTATGGAATGCCAACAAGAATAATTAACATCATCAAGATTTTACATCAAGCTGCAGCCTGCACAGTTAAAGTACATGCAGACTTCGGTGAATGGTTTAACGGAGACGGGTGTAATACAAGGATGCATTTTCTCCTCTCTCCTGTCTGGCATTGCCATTGACTTCATTATGAGAAGAAGAGTGGATGGGTACAACCAATATTTCATGGCTGTTCAACAGTACACTAAAATATTTGATATAGCTCTTCTAAGTAGTTGTTCAACCAACATGCAAGCAAAGACCAAAAGACTGTCCAGTATTACAAAATTGATGGGATTAATAATGGATTGTGAAGAAACAAATCTAATGAGAATCCCTGAAAATCCCACTTGAAGCTTTACTTTGGAAGGCAAAGGAATGCACAAGGGGAGTCAATTCTCATACCTTGGCAGTAACATGCAAACCCATGGAGATATCCAGAAGGAAATAATGTCAGGCATTGAGAAGGAAGCAGCTGCATTCACCAGCTCAAACAAGATTTGGTCATTGAAAATCTACAATTTAAAGACCAAATTAATCTTCAGCATCTCAACTCAAATTTTATTTCCATCTTCATATAAGGATGTGAAAACTGGAAATCCAACAAAGATACAAACAGACATCTAAATGCTCTAAGTAAAGTTGTGCTTCAATGTCTAGGGCCTAAAGGGCACAATCCAGCAGTCAGGAATCACAGGAAGACAGTGGTGCTCAGGTCACATATTTTTCCCTTGACCACACCTCCTACAGAAGATTTTATTGGTAAAGAGCCACAACACATATTCTATAGCAGATGGAGGTTCTTTATTATGCTGACTTTTTGGCCCTTTTTGCTACTGGAGCAGTGCAAAATAGCCATAGCTGGACCAAGGATTTGGCCCATTCTCTGTATTGTTTCATTTACTGCATGCTAGGTAATAACAGGAGAGGACTCCAGGCTTGTAATAAACTGGCTCTTCATTAAGAAAGCTATTCACAGAGGTGCTGCAACTGGAGCTAGCATTCTAGGCATGCACATGCAGACTAACTTATTGGTGCCTCTTTCAAACTCTTCCATCCTGCAACGTCTGCTCCTCTTTCCAAGTTCCAAGCAGATTGCTGCACATACAGAAAGAAAGAACAGACAGTTATGCTAGAAAATTTCTAACCCAGCTGCTTGTCATTCAGTTACATTATGTAGGCACTTTATTTTATTTTTAATTAGCAAACCACATTTAGAAGTATGTTTACTAGGGATTCTTAAAGCTTGTCAGTAATCTTCACTCTGGCTTCTTAGCTTTCTAAGTCTGCATTTGGCAGAGATCAGTGAAAAAAAATTACTCTCAAGAAAGTGCCAATCAAGTATGTAAAACTCTCTGTTTCCTACAGGCATAGCGCTTCATTAAGTTTATTACTAGGTTGATGCTAGCTTTGAAGTGGCCATGTAATGCAGTAAGCTCTGGCAGCCTCTGCCTATCTTCTGCCAGGTCTGTCACTTCACAGTCTGCATCTGAGCTCCAGTGTGAGTAAATCAGTGAAACTAAAGGAGATCTTGTGTGAACAAGTGCCTAGACAGGAAAATAATCTTTAGCATCAGCATGCTATCATGTTTTTCCATATCCCCCACCCCAATAATTCAGTCCCTCGCTGTTTTGTTGGCAGCTTTATTTATTAGATAAAGTTCTCTAAGGTATGAACATTAATCGATTCAGAACACATAAACACAAACACAACCACCTGCTAGATGATGGGAGGTCTCTATTGGGAGCTGCATGTCTGAAAGAGCTTAGAGTCTGACTCCCAAGTTCTCTGTACCAACAAATGGAGCCAGATTTGCAAAAGGGTCCATTTAGACATTTAACTCAGGACTAGATTTGGGGCAATTTATAGATGTTAAATTCCATGCTCTGTGTTCTAGGCACTTGTGGAGGAAGTGTGGGTTTTCTACAGGGAAAGTGATAACAAACGTCAGTGAAAATAAAAAAAGGAAAAAAGCGTTTTCCCCTGAAACTAGCTCTTCTTCCTAAGAAGAAGAACACAAATGTACACATGTACACAAATTCAGCAAAAATTATCTTCATTGAAGTCATCCCAGGAGTTTGCTTTCATGTATAGTCACTTGATAAACATATTATGCAACAATATTTCAATTACTGTATTTCAGATCAGAGCTCAGTCTCGATCTGTACATTGCTTATTTATACAAAGTGCAGCTTTGCCCAGCAACCTCAACCTTGAGAAGAGGGTCAAGCAGAGAGAAAAAGGTGTCTGTCATTTTATTGAAGTTACATGTTGCTGAAATGAGGGTTTACATTTATATAAAGCCTTTCATTCCCACGGATCCCTAAGTGCTTGGCAAACTATATGAATATATGAATCATTTTGCATAGATAGAAATCATTTCACCCACCACTGAAATGAAATCACCATATTGGGTGGAACATGGCACAGCAGATTAGGACAAGAAGTGAAGGTGAATACTAAAAATAAAATTTGACAAATGAGGAATTTGATTAATCACTCAAATCAGGAATAAGGGTATTCCTTATGAAGAGAATGAATAAAACAAAACAAACACACACCTAAAATACTGTCTCAGGTGACAGAAAGGCATTTTATAAAAGATAGATGCAGGATTTAACAAAAAAAGTATTATCAGCTGCTGCTTCTGGCGCTGAAACCAATCAAATATATATATACAAAAAAAGATAAACTTCATAAATGGATAAAAGCTAATTGTTGTGCTGCATGCAACAGCCTTTTGAAAAGAAAAGATTGCAAAAGGTGATTTAAACTGGGATATAGCTCCCTGGTATTTCTGAGGTATTGCTCAGATACTATGGCATAGGTGCTTGGACAGATTCTATGAATCTATGTGGAGTTTTCCCCACACAGGCATCTGCTTTCAGCCTAAATTACTTTGCACCCTGGTTCTCAGAAAATAATTTCCCACTTTCTTCAAGTCCTTGTGTCATGGTAACACTCCTACTTTAAGGCCTTGACTCTAGGCTCATTGAAGTCAATGGCAAGTCTCTCCTTGCTTTTAATGTGCGGGATCAGGGTGTGAGACAGGACTCACTTTGGAGTCTATCAGAGCCTCACTTTGACTGGCCATGCTTGCCACGGAGTGGCTAAGCATATTGCTTATTAGTCAGTGGAGCAAAAGCCCTTTTACAAACATCCTGATGACACACCTGAGAGTTAGGCAAGTTTTTATTACAGCAGTTTCACAGACTGGTAAACAGAGACGTTACATTAGGTTGCCTGCAGGATCAGTGCCAGAATTAAGAAGAGATGACAGGAGTCCTGCTGACCTCCAACTCCCTGATGTAACCAGGAGATACATTTCCCTCCCCACACTAACATAGAGATAACTTAGTTAAGCTTTTAGGGACCTATTCTATCCCAACTCATATTAATTTTACCTGCAAGGGTGTTAGCTCATGCAACGTTAAATCTCAGTATATCCTAAATGTAGCACCTAGACAGCAGAGGTCATTGCAGTTTAAAGAACTCAGAATCTATATTTCTTTTAAAGTACATGTAGTATTGTAATTGTGCATACCACAGCTCAATTAGTAATAAATATCCTTTATGTTTAATAGTCATACTAATAATTTATGGAGGTGGCTTCCATATACTTTCAACCACAATAGCCAGTGAGGTACTGCTCTGAAAAGCATGCTAAAATGGTCCCCTTTTATCATTATTTCTGATGGACAAACAGCTGTAGCATTGTAATTTATTTTCCTCCAGGTACTTAGTCTCCTACCTAGTGGCAGGAAAAGGAGGACTATATTGCTGGAAATTTCAGAGTCTTACTATTGAAAAATGCCCACTGGCAATAGAACTGAGATTCCAGCCAGCTGTGGTGAAACTGAAGATGCTAAATTGTTCATATATGAAAACGTAGAGAGGAAGATTACTCAGGCAATGGCTTCAGGTTTGCACTTTGATAAATGCAGTTCTATGTCTAACACAATTCCAAGTCTCATCACAGAAGTCAGGATTGGGATTTCAACAGTGGCAAGTACTAGTGGCCCTTCGGCAGAGTTCACAATTACTTGACCTCAGTGATGAGTCAAGCATGCCAGACAGGTTATAACTGTGTTGGGGGACCAAGTGGAAAGGACTGCCAAGGTTTTCTGTGGTTAGGGCTCTCTCTCACTATCCTTTAATGAATTGCTGTTTGAGAAACACTTCATTCTGACACTTATTCAGTTAAAATGGTGGTTTCATTGCAAAACAATTAATATGTATATGACCATGCCCGCCCACCCACCAAAAAAAGATACAGATTCCAATCTCAACTATAGCCATTTGGGAGCATTTAAATTTACGGGTCCAGATGCTCAACTGTGGTTGTGGGCAGATGAAGTGAGACAGACCCAAAGGTACCTCTTGTCCTCCCCTGGTGTTGGGGCTGGTCTGCACTAGACCAATCTATAAGAACATAATTATGACTATAGTGGTCAGATTAATGGTCCATCTAGCCCAGTATCCTGTTTTCTGACAGTGGCCAGTGCCAGATGCTTAAGAGGGAATGAACAGATATGTGTAATTATCAAGTGATCTATCCATCATCCAGTCCCAGTTTCTGGCTGTCAGAGGTTTAGGGACACCCAGAGCACGGGGTTGTGTGCCTGACCATTTTGGCTAATAGGCATCGATGGACTTATCCTCCAGGAATTTATCTAATTCTTTTTTTAATCCTATCATAGTTTTGGCCTTCTCCCAGCAAAAAGTTCCACAGGTTAACTGTGCATTGTGTGAAGAAGTACTTCCTTTTGTTTGTTTTAAACCTGATGCGTATTAATTTCATAGGGAGACACCTGGTTCTTGTGTTTTATGAAGAGGTAAATAATGATTCCTTGTCCACTTTCTCCACACCATTTATGAGTTTATAAACCTCTGTCATATCTGCTCCTTAGACATTTCTTTTCTCAGCTGACCAGTCCCAGTCTTTTTAATCTCTCCTCATACAGAAATTGTTGCATATCCCTAATAATTTTTGTTGCCCTTCTCTGTAACTTTTTCAATTCTAACAGGGTGTATGTCTTCAGAGAACTCTCCACAGTGACTCCAAGATATCTTTCTTCAGTTTAGACCCCATAATTTAGTACATATAGTTGGGATCATTTTTTCCCATCTATATTGGATTCATCTGCCACTTTGTTACCTTGTTACACATTTTTGTGAGATCCCTTTGCAGTCTTTGCAGTCAGTTTTGGATTTAACTATCCTGAGTAATTTTGTATCATTTGCTAACTTTGCCACCTCACTGTTTACTCCCTTTTCCAGATCATTTATGAATATTTTGAACAGCACAAATTCCAGTACATATCCTTGTGGTATCCTGCTATTTACCTCTTTCCACTGTGAAAATTGAGCATTTATTCCTTCCCTTTATTTCCTATTTTTTAACCGTTTACTGATCCATTTACTTCCCTCTTGTCCCATGACTGCCTAGTTTTCTTAAGAGCCTTTGGTGTAGGACCTTGTCAAATGCTTTCTGAAATCCTAAGTACACTGAGTCAACTGGATCACCCTTGTGCACATGCTTATTGACCTCCACAAAGAACTCTAAAAGACTAGTGAGAAATGATTTCCCTTCACAAAAGTTGTATTGACTTTTCTCCAACATATGGTGTCAATCCAGGTGTCTGATAATTCTGTTCTTCACTATAGTTTCAACCAATTTGCCAGGTACTGAAGTTAGACTTACTGGTCTGTAATTGCCAAGACCACCTCTGGAGCCTTTTTTGAAAAAAATTGGGCTTACATGAGCTATCCTCCAGTCATCTGGTACAGAGGCTGTTTTAAATGATAGGTTACATACCGCAATTAATAGTTCTTGATTTCTTATCTGATTTTCTTCAAAACTCTTGGGTAAAGATCATCTGGGTATTACTAATTTATTACTGTTTTATTTATTAATTTGTTCCAAAATCTCCTTTTATGGCATCTCAATCTGTGACAGTTCTTCTGATTTATCAGCTAAAAAGAATAGCTCAGGTGTGGGAATGTCCCTCTCAGCTCTTAAGACTGACGCAAAGAATTCATTTAGCTTCTCTGCAGTGGCCTTCTCTTCCCAGAGTGCTCCTTTAGCACCCTGATCTTCCAGTGGCTCCACTGTTTGTTTGGAAGGTTTTTTGCTTCTGATGTACTTTAAAAAAACATTTTGCTCTTAGATTTTGTGTCTGTTGCTAGTTGATCTTCAAATTATTTTTTTGGCCTGTCTAACTATAATTTACTCTTGACTGACCAGAGTTTATGTTCATTTCTACTTGTCAATAGGATTTGACTTCCAATTTTTAAAGTGTGCCTTTTTGCCTCTAACAGCCTTCTTTACTCAGCTGTTTAGCCATGGTGACATTTTTGTTGTCTTCTTACCATTATTTATTTTATTTTATTTTATTTAGGGTATACATTTAGTTTGAGCCTCTATTATGGTGTTTTTAAATATCTTCCATGCAGCTCACAGGCATTTCACCTTTGTGATTATTCTTTTTAATTTCTGTTTAACTATCTTCTTCACTCTTGTGTAGTTCCCCTTCTTGAAGTTAAATGATACTGGAGTGAGTTTCTTTGGTATTTCCCCCCCTACAAGGATATTACATTTAATTACATTTTGGTCTCTGTTAGAAAGCAGTTCAGCTATCTTCACCTTTTGGACCAGATCCTGCATTCCACTTAGGGCTAGATCAAGAATTGCCTAGTTGATATGGGCATAATTGAAATTCCCCATTATTATTGGGTTTTCTGTTTTTGTAGCCTCTATAATCTTTCTGAGTATTTCACTGTCACTTTCACCATCCTGGTCAGGTGGTCAGTAGAATATTCCTACTGCTATACTCTCACAATTCAAGCATGGAATTTCTATCCATAGAGATTCTACAGTATAGTTCAATTCATTTAAGATTTTTACTATATTTGACTCTATGCTGTCTTTCACACACAGTGCCTCACCCCCAGCATGACCTACTCTTGCTTTCCTATATATTTTGTACCTTGGTATTACCTTGTCCCATTGATTATCATTGTTTCACCAAATTTCTATGATGCCTATTATATAAATAACTCATTTAATACGAGCACTCAAGTTCACCTATCTTAGTATTTAGACTTCTAGCATTTGTATACAAGCACTTACAAAATTTATCAATATTTAGTTGTCTGCCTTCATGTGATGTCACTGAAAGGGACACTTTTATGTTAGACTATTTTTCTTCACCTGTACTTTATCAACTTCTACTCTCTCCTGTTTACTAGGATATAAAAGAATATCCCCTTTAATAAAACCTCCCTTAAGGGACATCTGTGTCCAAAGTATGTGCTCCTCTGCATCTATTGACTTTCCCTAGCCCTTAGTTTAAAAACTCTTCTACAAAATTTATTTTTTTATGCCAGCAATCTGGTTCTGTTTTGATTTAGGTGTAGCCCATCCTTCCTGAAAGGCTCTTCCTTTCCAAAAAAGGTTCCCCCTGTTCCTAATAAACCTATATCCCTCCTCCCAACACCATTGTCTCATCCTCTCATTTAGTCCTGCAGGTTTGCCTGTCAAAGTGTCCATGTGTGTGGAACTGGAAGCATTTCAGAGAATGCTACCACGGAGGTCCTATTCTTTAATCACTTTCCTAGCTGCCAAATTATGGTCTCCAGGACCTCTCTCCTATCTTTCTCTAGGTCATTAGTACATGTGCTCTTCCCCAGCACTGCATATAAGTCTATTTAGATGTCTTGAGAGGTCTGCAACCTTTGCACCCAGCAGGCAATTTACCATGTGGTTTTCCTAGTCATCAAAAACCCAACTATCTATATTTCTAATTGACTTCCCTATTGTTATTACTTGTCTTTTCCTAAGAACGGGGGTTCCCTGCCTCGAGGGGTACCCTCAGTAGGGGAAGGAGGGTTCCAACAGTGGGATCATTTCCTCTGCTCCAGCTTGATGATCTCCTTCCCTGAAACTTTCATCCTCCTCAGTGGAACAGAGGATGGCAGATTGGGGGTGGAACCGTTCTACAGAATGTCTCCTACATTTACCTCCCTGTCTTCCTTAACTTCTCCAGTTCAGCCTCTCTAGTCTCAAGAGCCTGGAATAAGTCTTTGAGGGACAGGAGTTGCTTGCACCACATGCACACATACAGTACCTGCCCACAAGGCAGTTAATTGTACATAGTGCACTAGATGCAATAAACTGGGTATCTGGCCACAATGCTGCTGGTTTTCTGCTTGCATTATTTTTATTCTTGCAGGAATTTGTTTGTTTGTTGGTTTTTTTGCTTAAGTTCAGAGAAAGTCTGTTAGGTGTATAGGTTGGTTGTTTTTTCTCCTTGCTTATTTCCTTTCTAGAGCAATTTCTGGCACCCTTCTAGTGGTTATAATCCCTCAGTCTCTTCCTCCTGCATTTGAAATCTCACTGCTTCCAAACTCTCCTAATCTTGGTAGCTCACACTGTCACAGGACTCTCTTTTTTTTTGTGAGCTGGACCTGGAACGAATGCCTCCCTAAACTCCCTCACAAAACTCTCTTCTTTGCTGCTTCTGTTCACTAGCTCCTCTGGTCACTTAGGAGCTGGCTTTTTAAATCCTGGTTCTCCGTGAGTTAACCTCATCCCCTTGCCCAGAGGAGGTATGGATCAAAGGATAACAGGCTAGAGCCTTGTAAGTATGCTCTACAATAGACAGCAATGTTCTCCAGAGAAAGTTTTGGAAGCCAGGGAATGTTCTGGTCATGATCATTTTCCCCTAGTCCCCAAACCAGCTGCTGGGAAGAGGGTGGCACAGGGACCACTAGATTTGATCTATATCACTCAAAGATTCCCCTTAAGCAGGGTAGTTCCTCTGAGGACAAATGCCCTGCGTTTGAGAAGCTTTGTGCCAGTGGAACAATAGAAAGCAGCCACAGTCATGGTCTCCTCTTTTCATGTCACTGCCACTCTGTAGCTCTTGTAGTTTTGTCTTCACAGCTTGTTCTCAAACACAAACAGTCTAAATCCCATGGGACATGCTCTGAGCCAGCCTGCACAGCACACTCAGAGTGACTCAGTTCAAGTCACACTTTTTGAATGGTCCCTGAGAGCCGAGACTTTAAATAAAATGAGCCACTTTCTGTATTAGACATTAACGACTCCTGTGTCTGAGAAGCATATGTATAGCTCTGGGACTTGTACAAGTCTATTCATTTTAAATGGTTGCCCCAAGCTCTTTGATTTCCTTTCTTTTAAAGTTTGTGAGTGAATGTAGTAGTCCTGAAAATGACAGAGTGATAGCACTAGTTCTGCAAGGTATAGTGTAGGCAGTGCAATGCAGGTTTTCACATGGCATGATGCCAGTGCATTTCAGTTCCGACCTTCATTGGTTGTGATATGTAACACTGGGCCTCATGAGATATCATAAAACAAGCTGCGACCAGATGTCTGGGCTGAAATCTGGGGCACGGAGAAGTGCATCAAAAGGACCAAGCTAAGGATGCATATCATGTAAAAAAAAAAAAAAAAAAAAGCAATGTTTTATTTTTATATCCTTTTGATTTTAAACTGCAAATGAACAGTCTGAAGTTTACTTAAGAGCTTTCAAGGATTCTAAAGCGGGTGAACACTGTATATAGGAATCACTTCTCCTACTATAGAAGTGAAGATGTTTCATTCAAGAGTGGAATGAAGCAGGTTAACAGTACAGAGCAACACCAAGGCATGTTTAAGACAGGAAGTGAGGAATTCTGTAACAAATTAAACGTGAGGGGAATTTTAGGCAATTAACCAAATTGTCTGCTAAAAAAAAATTCTAGAAGTATTTGTTCAACTCTGTTCACACCCATTCTGTTTTCACTAAGAATGCTCACAGGGAATCCTATCCAATGGTCAATGAAATCAGTGGAAAAAACCTCATTGATAGCTTTTGGATCAGACATCAAAACCATATTTTAAGTTTGCATTTTACATTAATCACAGACACCAAATTGCACATGGGAGTATTTGCATCAGAACTGCTATATTAAATAGTGAATGCCACTATTGAAAATGAGGTAGGATATGAGGCTAAAATAGGCAAAGAACAAGTTAAAAATTATTTAGACAAGTTAGATATCTTCACGTCACCAGGGCCAGATGAAATATGTCCTAGAATACTCAAGATGCGGACTGAGGAGATATCTGAGTCCTTAGCAATTATGTTTGAAAAGTCATAGAAGACAGGAGAGATTCCAGAGGCTTGGAAAAGGGCATATATGGTGCCAATCTATAAAAAGGGAAATAAGGACCACCCAGAAAATTACAGACCAGTCATCTTAACTTCAGTATCCTGAAAGATAATGGAGCAAATAATTAAGAATCACTCTGCAAACACCTAGAAGATAATAAGGTGATAAGTAACAGTCAGCATGGATTTGTCAAGAACAAATCATATCAAACCAATCTGATAGCTTGACAACTTGTGGATAGGAGGGAATATAGGTGTGGTATATCTTCACTTTAGTGTGGCTTTTGATACTGTCTCGCATGACCTTCTCATAAACAAATTAGGGAAATACAACCTAGATGGAGCTATCATAAAATGGGTGCATAGCTGGTTGAAAAACCATTCCGAGAGAATAGTTATCAGTGGTTCACGGTCAAGGTGGAAGGGCATATCGAGTTTGAATGAATTGATTCATAGGGATCAATTCTGGGTCTGGTTCTGGTTAATACTTTCATCAGTGATTTAGATAATGGCATAGAGAGTACACTTATAAAATTTGTCAATGATACCAAGTTTGGGAGGTTTTGCAAGTGCTCTGGAGGATAGGATTAAAATTCAAAATGATCTAAACAAACTGGAGAAATGGACGTAAATAAGATGAAATTTAATAAAGACAAAGACAAGTATTCCACTTAGGAAGGAACAATCAGCTGCACACATACAAAATAAGAAATGAGTGCCTAGGAAGAAGTGGAAAGGGATATTGGTCATAGCGCATCACAAGCTAAATATGAGTTAATAGTGTAACACTGTTTCAAAGAAAAGCAAACAACATTCTGGGATGTATTAGCTGGAGTGTTGTAAGCAAGAAACGAAAAGTAATTCTTCTTCTCTACTCTGCAATTAGGTCTGATTAGGCCTCAGCTGGAGTATTCTGTTCAGTTCTGGGTGCCACATTTCAGGAAAGTTGTGGACAAATTGAAGAAAGTCCAGAGAAGAGAAACAAAAGTGATTAAAGATCTAGAAAACATGACCTATGAGGGAAGATTGAAAAAAATGGATTTGTTTAGTCCAGAGAAGAGAAGACTGAGGGGGGACATGATAACACTTTTAAAGTACATAAAAGGTTGTTACAAGAAGGAGGGAGAAAAATTTTCTTCTTAATCTCTGAGGACAAGACAAGAAGCAATGGGCTTAATTGCAGCAAGGGCGGTTTAGGTTAGTCATTAGGAAAAGTTTCCTATGTGTCAGGGTAATTAAGCACTAGAATAAATTGCCTTGGGAGGTTGTGAAATCTCCATCACTGGAGATTTTTAAGAGCAGGTTGGACAAACATTTGTCAGGGATGGCCTAGAAAATGCTTGGTCCTGCCATAAGTGCAGGGGACTGGACTAGATGATTTTGCAAGGTCCCTTTGAGTCCTACGATTCTAAGGTATTAATTTGAGGTGGGACATTGCTTGATGCAATAGTAGGATGGAGGTCTCAAAGCCCTACTCCTCCCACTATAGGTTACACACTAGAGCTGGTTGGAGCATCTTTACCAAAATGGTGTTTCGTTGAAGCAGAAACATTTCACAGAGAAACTTTAGTTGCAAAGGTTGTTGTTTTGTTTTTGTTTTTTGTGAGAGAGGAAAGGAGGGGCAAGAAGAGACGTGGGTAAGCAAGAGAGAAAGCAAAAGTAACAGAGACAGATGCCAACTACAGCTGAGCTGAGGGCGACCTGAGTTCAAGTCCCTGCTCTGCCTGATTCAGAGAAGAGTTTTTCATCCCAGATCACTCTAAACTGGGATCCTTGAAAGCTCTTAGATGAATTTTAGGTTGTTAATTTACAGTTTAAAAATCAAAAGAATATAAAATACTGCATTATATAATATGGCGAATTCTTAGCTAGGTCCTTTTGCTTCACTCCCCCCTGAGATTTCAGTGCAGTCATTTGGTGACATTTCATGATGCCCAAAATGTCATGCACCAGTAGTGATGCGGGACGGAATTGAAGTCATCAACATCACTCCATGTGTCTTCCACATCCCAAGATACCCAGAAACACATACTCTGCCTGACATAATTCCATTTTTATGATAATGTTCCAAAGTATTTGCTTTGGTTCCACTGTGGGTGAGAAACAGAATCATCATCTTCTAGTTATCTCTACTACATATCATACATAAATACACTAAATTTTGTATCTTAATGCATCACATAATATAATGCATCATATATATGTAATATATATGTAATATAATCACATAATATAAGCTCCACACTCAGACAATAAATAATAGCCTAATGTTTCTGAGGAGTCAGGAAAAAGGTGAGTGGGCCAAATAAAAAGTTATACAATTTTCTAAAATTCTTTAATCTTGTTTAATTGCACTCTCTCCATAAGAGATTCAAAACCACAGTGCTGTCTTCAAACCATCTCCTAATTCTAAAAGTGAAGCTCATCCAATCAGAAAACAGATGCAATATCATGTTATTTCTGACCAATAATAACTACCCCCACATTCTAATTTCTGAATGTCAAGCATACGGTATTTGCAAGAAAACGGATCAATCCATAAAGTAAAAATAATCACAAAAAGAGTTCATTTGTAAAACATGAGACAAAAAAGCTACATTTTTGAAGTGAACTATTTGCTGTGAATTATTTCCTCAGATCTATTCATTAAACCAAACCCTCTTCACTCAACACGTTGTTCTATATGAAAAGCCGTTTTCATTTCTTCCCAGCTACATAGAGGTCTTTCATTCAAAATTTCACTTTATTCTACTAATTAATTACTGATGCCTTTGCAACTCTAACTTTCAAATGTTATTTGAAAGGAAACATGTTTTTGAATCAATATCAATCATCAAATTGTTTTTTCTCAAGGGAAAAGACGACGCTTGGAGGAAATTAATCTGACGTCTGCATCACATTTGTTGCCATATAAAATGTGTTTGTTTGTTTTATTTTTGGCCTTAGGAGAGTCTGCAGCATTGCTGACATACATTTAATTTACAAGTTGTTGTATAATGTGTTCTCAAATGTGCTTCTGTTTGTTGGCATTGTAGGTTGGTGGAACGGTCTAGCAGGGGCGTCGTGATCCTTCCTTGGGCCCAGGCTCCAAGAAAGGCCACAGCGCCTTGGTCTAGGGGAAAAAGCTTAACAAATTACAAGTCTTTAGCCCCAGCCCCAAGCAAGGCGGGCTTCTCTTGCAGTCTGCAGCCTCCTGGAACTCCCGTAGGGCAGGGCTGGTAAGGAGTCTGGTACCCCTGGCCCTCAGACAGGGCGGGGCAAGCGAAAACGTCTATGGCCCCTGGCCTTCCAACAGGCGGGGCTAGCAAAGGAGTCTGGTGCCCCCGTCCCTCAGGCAGGGTGGGGCAGGCAAGGAGTCGATAGCCCCCGGCCTTCTAATAGGTGGGGCTAGCAAGCAATCTGGAGCCCCCAGCCTTCAGGCAGGGCAGAGCAGACAAGCAGTTTACAGCCCTTGCAAGCCGGGCAGGGCTGGTGAGGCAGTCAATAGCTCCCAGCCCTCCAGTGGGCAGGGCAAGCGAAATACTCTGGATCCTCCAGCCTTGCAGGCAGGCAGGGCTAGTAAGGCTTGGTATCCTCGGTTACACAAGTTCCGAGGAAGCCAAGCACTCCCGGGGTGGCTACGTAAGAGAGGAGGGGGACACAGGCCCACCCGGCTCCACTGCGTCCCAGCCCAGGGCCCTATCAGTGGTAAAGCAGTTTGCCACTGAATCAGCGGGGATCCATGGACTGGTTTGGCCACTGCCTCAGCCACTTTGTAGTTGGCTATCCCTGGGCTACTACCTCCCACCCAGTCCCCAGGTATCTGCATCTAGGCGTCTCCCTCTGGGTTGCTGGGGTACACAGCGAGTAGGAGTCCCACCAGTCCTTTGCTGTCGACCGGCGGCAGGTCCGGGAACTCCTCAGGGTCATCAGCGGAGGGCAACTCATCCAGGTCACAGGGTTCTAGGGGACCCTCCGGCACCCCAGGCTCGATCCGCTCTTGTGGGTCCCCAACATCAGGCAGCTCCTCCAGGTCAGGGCTGGCCTCAGGGGGTTTCTCCCACCCAGTGGTCTCGGGTAGCTGCTCCCAGCTACTCGGGCTCGGTGGCCCTACCCAGTCACTAGGGTCCAGCAGCCCTCTCCAGTCACTCAGGACCGATGGTCCTATCCAGTCATTAAGGTCCAGCAGCCCTTTCCAGTCACTTGGACCCAGCAATCCGGGCAGGCTTTGGAGGCTCCGGTCAGTGGGGCAGTTGCTCCAAACAGCTGCAGGTCCTGGGTCAGACCTAGACTGCAGCCTCTGGGAAGACACATCTGCCTCCAGCAGCAGCTTCCCCCTGACTGAGCTACTAGGCTGGCCTTTCATACTGGTCCTTCCTGTCCTGGCTCCTCTCCTTTTCCCCCGGGTTGTTTGGCCTGCAGGGCCTTGTTCTTCCACCTCAGTCTCAAGATGAGCACAGCCCCTTTCCTCTGAGGTGTCTGTCTGTCTTCAAGTTTCCAAGCCAAGCACAGTTTTTCAGTCGTTCCCAGGCTTCTCACCATAGCCCACTCTGCGTTTCATTAAACACTTCCTGCTCTCATCTGAGCAGCCACTCCTGGGATTTTCTACCTGCAGTCTTGCACAGGCTCACAATGCCCAAGTGGCCCCATAGGCCCAAACCCTTCCCCTTCATCAAGGGTCTCCTGCAGGAATCTCCTGCTCACTGCAGTCTCAGCCACAGATTCCTCCTTCTCTCACCCTGACTCTTTAGAGATACCAGCTGCTCTCTGTCCGGCCCTATCAAGAGGTTGTTAATGAGGCTCTGGTAGGACAGGCCAGTTCCTCCTTAAAAGGTCCAGCCTGCCCTTGACAGAGCCTCTGATGCCAGTGGAGTTATGCCCATGTAAAACCAGTATAAATGAGAACAGAAGCAGTCTCTGAGCATCTGAGGTTTACTATAATATCAAGTGTTAGATTCTCCAATGCAATATGACCATTTTTCCAGCATTGCTGACCCTAAAGCTAGTATATCCAACCCCAGGATGCTCACCACAGTGCAAGGTGGGGGAATATCTTATTGATGCAGGTCCAACCTAAAAATTCTTATCCCACAGATCTCTCCTGATGCTGTCTGTACTGTGGCCAATGCAGAAGTATTTTTTACAGGAGATATGTTTTCAAGTGCTTTCTACAGCTGAATTTTAAATGTCCCCAAATTATAGGATTTTTACCACTCCCTTGAGAGAGCATTCCACAATCTAGTACTCATTCTTGCAAACTCCTGCAATTTTATCATAAGTCTCATGATATTTGGTATTTTTCTTAAATACTACTGGATTCAAGCAATAGCATCAAACTCTCTGCTTTCATTTAAAAAAAAAACCCTAGGTTTCTAGCCCTTATGATTGTGGAAAAAAATCTGGAAAACATGAACTACAATCCCTGAATTCTCTCCAATTTGAGGAGTCCAGAACTAAACAGTCAGTCTATCTGTTCTCCTACCTAATTCCTCTGGCCCCCATCACCATGGTATCAGACCACTTCCCAAGTATTTAAAATAATGAAGAACAATAGTAATATAAATATTACGATGTTTTCAAGAAAGCCATACAGGGAGGTCCTTCCAGATGCATTTGCCAAAGGTAACTATTATTACCCTCAATTTAACTGTGGGGAAACTGAGGCCTAGAAAGATTAAGTAATTTGTCTAAATTATTGACAAGTCATTGATCAAGTCCAAAACCCAGAGGTTCCAATTCCTAATTAAGTGCTCTAACCACTAGACTGCTGCCTCCCATCTGGCTTTTTTCTCTATTTTCCTTATTGTATTCTATGGTCAATAATCCAAAAAAACCCCACCCCACCTAGACAGAAGAAAGGCAGCAAAGCTCAAATGTAAAGCTGATTACATGACTGTAAAATCCTATACTTCATAGCCATGAGATATGTTCTTCATTTAAACTTTTGAATTTGGGATTCTTCAAAGTGTTGTGTCCCTATATGTATCAAAGCAGCATGTGCCACAGCCTTGGAGGGGATCTTAAAGTTGCTTCAATTTGTTTGTTTTTTCTGGGACAGAAGAAAGACAGAGTTGCTAATAGTGTCCCTGATGCCTCACAGAAATCTTTGAAGCTCACGCTAATTAGCAGCAATTCTGCTAATACATCCATATTTTCTTGTTTTTATTTACTTCTCTTGTTTTTTATGACTAAGAATATTTCCAAGAAAGCGGGCTCTTAGCAGTTGGTTGCTTAGAAGTTCATCTGCTCCTGCTGCTTATTCTTTGCTTAAAGTCAAAACAAAGATATCCAGCCCACTCCTGTTGCTATTAGGCCTTATGTAATGAATCCATGCATGGCAGACAGCAGATACAATTACTGTGTAAATCAAACACACATGGGGGAGCCACGAATATAACCATGGTCCTTCAGCTTCAAAAAAAATCCACACACATTGCTCACTTGTGCTCTGGCATTAGTTAACACTACCTGCTGCTTTACCTTTTTTGTGGGTCAGCCACTACAAAGCAACAACACTCACTAATTGATGCAAACCCAGTATTTCACGCTAACTCAAGCAAAACTCTTTTTGACTTCAATGCATTTCTCACTGATGCTAAGTTCTTAAGTAGCAGCATCTGTCCATAATGCTTTCTATCATCTTCAGTAGGCTAGGAGATTCCATCCTATCATGGCAGATGATGACCTTGTCTCAGTTACATAAGCTTTTGTCATCCCTTGGCTGAACTACGGAAATGTCATATACCTTGGCGCAAAACCTTCAGTCCTTGGAACCTCCAAGTAATACAGAATACTGCAACACATCTCCTCAGCAACTCAGACAATTTCAAGCACATCAAAACTTTCTCCCATCTCTACACTGATTTCACACAGAATTTGGAATCAAGTTCAAAGTATAAGTCCTTATCGTCAAGGTGCTCCATGACCTGCACCCAGCATATCTAAAAAACTGTCAAACTCCGGGATGAAGACCACAGTCAACATCTTCACTCCTCTGGCACAATAGAACTTCCTATCATAAGGATAAAGCTCAACTGTACAGAAACCAGAACTTTGTTGTGGGCTGGTCTGACAATGCAGAATGAACTTCTCCAGGAACTATGGACTAGGACAAACCTCACCTCATTCTGCTCCAAGTGCAAAGCACATTTCTTTGACCTTGTCTTCTCTAACATATATACATAGTAACTGCAATATTTATTTAAAAACAAAAACCTCCCATCTGAGGAGAGAACAAACACTATGTGACAGCTGAATAGATGCATTACTTAATGCACTACTAGAAGGTGCTCAAATACTACGGTGAAAAGCACCATATAAGAAACTGTACAGAACAGAATAGAATGTTTTGCCCAAGTAAAGACTGCAGGATTGAGTCCATCATATATAAATATGAGTGAAATTATTCAGAACTTTAGCCCAAAGGAATATGTCCTGTGGGCAAAATTCAGCCTCTGACGAGATATTCCAGTTCCAATTAATTCTCTCACATTGTTTTTTTCATATAGACAGTATTTCTATATTCTTCAATGAGACATGAAGCATTAAATGAACCCAAAGGAATTGGGGAAAAGAAAAAAAACCCTTGGATCTGCAATAGGAAATGAGTAGTGGTTAATACAGAAATAGTCATCGAGAGGGAGAATGAGGGAACACCAGAGTTCAAACCACCAACCTCAGACAATGGACTGAAAAAACAGAACACATGAGTAACATATTTCCATCACACTGGCCATAGTGTAAGTCCAAGGAAAACTTCCATTATACAATTTGGAAGCCAACATCTTTTGGAAACTGTATGAAGGGCTGGAATGACAATGAAAAAATATCATGAATAGCCAGAGTGACCTTCCATGCTATATACTGAAGCAAATGGTGCCTGTTTATTCCCTGCATTATCAGATATTCAAGTGACTCATCCTCCAGACAGAAAAATATTTTAGGTTGTTAGTGTGAATATGTCATAGTTTATAGGCTTCTTTTATGTTTTTCCCATCACATTTAGCTTGCTCTGTTGTTCTTTCCATTGAGTGACATTGGGAAAGGATGAGGTCATAAGGGTCGAACAAAGATTCCCTTTGTATACTAAGTAGTAAATCACTTGCAGAAATGAGTATAGGAGTTGGTTGCAAAAATCTATCTCTGCCCTGTATAAATGCATAACTGTCAGGTTTGGTGGTAAATAAATTAAGGAGTGTAGATTTTAATTACAAAATAAAAGATAGGGTCTGTCCTGTGGGGAAGGTCTTGAATTTAGGATGTATTGAGACCTATCAGACATGAGTTTTAAACAATTTAGCAAGTGTGTGCCTAATTTGAGTACATAATCACCATGATCACATATTCACATACATAATTGCACTTGCAAAAGACCACAATTAGCCATTTGCACATGCAAGGATGCAATGGAGTTGAAGGTATTAATATCTCACAAGATTCGGCCCTAGAAAACAGTAGATGTGACACACGCCAGCCAGTACATTCTGTCTGTCATTTGCTGCACTTTGTTCCTTTCTGGCTGATAGTGCAACACCTGGTAGTCCAGGCACAAATGGGAAATGCATTACAACAAAGAGTTCCAGGCAACACAGGAATAAGCAGTTCTGTGGACATGACAAAAGTGAGTTCACTACACATCGATATCGCATTTTCTATTAAAAACAATTTGTAGCACATAGATAAGACATAGATCTCAAAACACTTTGCCAAAATAGATAAACATTATAAATCACATATTTTACACATGAAATGACTATTCATATTCTCAGGCCAGAAGGGACCATTGTGGTCATCTAGTCTGACCTCCTGTATAATCTCCTGTCTATAAAACTTCCCCAAATTAATTTTGATTGAGGTTGCATCTATATGGGAACACTCAGGAAAATTAATCTGAATTAGCTAAAGTTGTGAATTAAAAATGGATTAGTTAAACTTCATTAGATACCTTGTATGGATCCTCACAATTAGAATTAAAATGGACTCAATTCAGTTTAGTTTAATTCACTTAAGTGAATTGAGATAGCCTGAATTTGATTTATCTTAATTCTGAATGAGAGAATCCACACTGGGAGTTTAAGGAAATTTAACTAATCTGTTTTTAATTCACCTCTTTAGTTAATTCAATTAATTTTCCTGAGTTTCCTCATGTAGACAAGCCATAAACAATAGAGAGGTTAAAATGAGCTGCTCCTACTCTCACAATGAATCTGTGGCATAGCTGGAAATACAGCTCAGGTCTCTGCACTTGCAGCACTGTCTTCAGTTCTTTTGGATATGTCTACACTGAAGATGGGAGCAAGCCTCATTGACTAGTAGACAGATTTGTGCTAAAGGGGCACACACTAAGACTAAACATAGCAGTGTGGACATTATGGCACCAAAGGAAGCTTGGATTAGCCACCTGAGATTAGACACTGAGATTAGGGTAAAGTGGGCTTAAATTTAGGGGGCTAACCTGACCCCCTGCCAAAACGTCCACACAGCTATTTTTTAGCTTGCTAGTATGAGTCCCACTAATGTAGCTCTGTCTACATAGGCTGGGAGGTTAGATCTCAGCTACAGTGTAGACATATCCTTAGACTGTAGCTAAGATCTTGATATAAGCAATGCAATTGTTTACAAAGGACTTGTTTATGCATGTGGGGCTTGTAAATTGAGCACTTGGAGAGATTTGAAGTAAGTGTGAGATATCACTGGTGACTGAATGGAAAGTGGAAAGATAATTGAACCTATAAAAAGACCCTTTAAAAACCTTTCCGTTTTCCCCAAAATATGTTCCAATGACTGAAGGAAAAGGGGTGATCCCTATAATATATTGGACTGACCCTAATTTTAAAATGTTATTTTGTACAGTATTTTTCCTTAGCACTATAGCTTCCCAATTCTGTCCACCAAGGACCTTATCCATCATTTCCATCCTCATAACTCACTTCTTTCATTCACTCCTCTATCACAAGCTGTTCTGGTATTATATATTCTTACTCATCGTTGTTCAGAACCAGGTTATGCCTCCATTTCTCACAGAAAGTAGTACCTTACTCTATATGTAGTCCCCACGACTACTTGGAAAATAAGGTACTACTTAATGTGGGTAGCAGTGGCACAGTCTCCTTCTCCATGCTGTATTGTATATATTTAATTTCTGTCTGTGCCGAAGGGAGGAAGGATGATCTTGTAGTTAAATACAATCCTGTTTTTTATTCCTGACTCTGCCACCAACCTTGGGCAAGTCACTTCTCCACATGGATCAGTTTCTTCACCTATTATCTAACAATAATGACCTTCCTCACAAGAGTGTTGTGAGACTGAATTCATAAACATTTTAAAACCCTTTGAGATCCTCAGATGGGAGAGGCATTAGAAATGCAATGCTTTGTTACTGATTCATATTCTAGACTCATTGGGGCATCACCTTTCTTCAGCTTGGTAATTGACCATGTACCCCTGTAGCACAATACAGATAGGAAAATATTAAAATCACCTCCTTCTGGTTTTGGCGGGGCTCTGCTGTCTATTACACGGACTTCTCATACCCTCTAATTTTACATTGTACAGATGCTCAGATTTATGGTGGAACTTCTCGTTGACAGGCCAATTTAAGATATGTTTTGTCAGCTCATGGTTTATGTGAACATATGTTTATATGGGTAATTTTCTCAAAAAGGTAGCTCAGGTGTGCTGCATAAGGCCAGGGTGATAAAACGTTCAAACACTTGTTCAAAGACAAAATATTAAGGCCTAGAAGTCTAGCATTAACAACTAGAATCAATCATTTATGTCAGAAGAACTGGATTAATGCACCTGATTTGAATTAATGAGATTAGGGTTTTGCGACAGCAGTCTTCATCAAAAATAGCTATCTCTTAACAGCTTGATATGCAACATTTTTCCAGGCTGCTGCCCTCTTACCCCAGAAGTGGTTGCATTTCATTGGTGAAATGACTGCTGCATATTTACAGTTTGTAAAATACTTAAGAATAATTTGAGATAAAAGAGAACATATTAAATTTAAGATCCGCATTCTGATATCCTTACATTGAAGTCATGGAGTAAACTACTACTCCATGTGAGTAAGATACTGTTCAATGGGCAACACTGTGATAACCTTTATTGCCAATGAGTAGTACCTTGCTCGGTGAATTGTGCAACTCAGCATAAAATGAGCCTCAGAAGATATTGTCAAGTGCTACATGTAGCATTCAATTGCTCATAAATAGCAAACACTTAGATAACCAAAACCTAACTGACAATATACAGAAGTGCTACTTCCTTTGCCAAATTACTGTGTTCAAACTGACAAAATACTTTCCAATAGGATGGTATTTATCTTTAGACACACTGTAACACATGAAATGCTTTGTTTGATTAAATCAGTAACTCTGCAGTTCAAATCATAATGCAAGCTTAACTTATTCCAAGAACAATTGTCCTTCTTGCACTAGTTTTTTGGGAGGTGAGGGTGGGGGGTGGGGGAAGCTCCAGGATAGAGGTACTAGCTTTTCTATCTCTACACCTGTATACATTAGGTTTCTCCTTAGAGTCTTGACTAATCCTTCTTTCTTAAAGATTAGGTTCAACTCTGTGAAAATTGCATGACTGAAAGAATAATTACATGCTTTACTTGTAGTTACCTATCCATTAACTTTACAAATCCACCCAATAATGTCATTATAGGTTCTGCAACTACTTTTGGTCCAATTCCTGAAATTTACCAAATTGATTCTCCCCACCCTAAATGTAGAATTTCATACTGATAAAGAACCTGCCACTGTTACATTTGTTGTAAAGGCAAACCAGCTTTTCATCCATAACTAACACCTTAAAAATCACATCATGCTCACAGAGATTCAAAATGGAGAATGGAAGTGTCTCAGCTGGAAGTATCAGCTCTGAAAGAAAGTTCATACTGGAATGACATCGGAAGTACCATGCTACCCTGAAACCTTATTACTGAAAGCTATGATTTCTGAAGGTGGCATCACCAAGAATAGGCAAAAGAATAGGTTAGCACCCTTAATGGATAGGTGATCATTACAATATTTTGCACTTACATAGCACTTTTTATCTCAAAGTACATCATACATTACTGAATTAAGCCACACTATATCACAGAGAGACTGAGAAATACTACTGCACTCATTTTAGTACATTCTGAGGCAGAGAGAGATTAAATAATCATGGAGTTAGGTCACACAGTGAGCCAGTGGCAGCCTGGGAAGCAGAGGCCGAGAATAATAATCTTGACCCCAACTATAACAACTTGAAGACCACAGGCAAAAGAGACTCACACAGTAATAACCACTTACTCCTCACTGTTGGCTGTAGCTTCCATTTGTAGTACCATCTTAGCTTTTTTAAAGAGAACTCTCTCCTTTCATTATCTGAATTCCAAACTGTACATTCCCAGACATAACACAGAATACAAATATACTGGCCTGGAACAATGAATTCCATGCCTCAAGACCACCTTGATAGAATCTCTTTGCTGACTAACATGTGATGACGAATACTACCCTTCCCCCCCTTTTTTTCCTCCACAGGTAACTAGCCGTTTTGATGTCTGCATTTTAAAATAAATGTAATTAATATTAACACCAAAGCGCACCTGTTGTTTTCTGCCTTGAGGGCATTTTAATGTAACCCTTCTGCCAGGTAGTATCAGCAGTAAAGAGTTCAGTATCTAGGGGTTTCTTCAAACAATACAAAGCAGAACTGGCTCAAATCCCCATCCAATAATCAAGGAAAACTAAACATCAATCAAGGGCATCTTTGAGAGCCAATACTTCCCCTCTCACAAGTGCCAAGTTTGTGAGAGAACTTTTATTAAAAGGGAAAGGGAACTCAGCATTAATTTGTGAAAGCACCACAACCATGATTCAAAGAGCCTGTGACCATCAGCAAACACCACCCCACATTATGTTGAGCAGTGTCCTTTGCTTCAGTTTCCCACAGTTAGTTGTTCTTGGTCAGTGAAGACCCAGAGTTCAGAGGGGCATTCACGTGGGTTCCCCTCCCCCTTCAGGGGTGGGAGGTGTTTAGCAATGTCTCCGCTGCTGCAACTGGTTTACTGGTGCTGCTCTCTCTACTGCTGTTTGCTGCTGCTTGCCACTACTGCTGCTGTTTTCTCTGCTGCTGCAGCTGGTATCTCTGCCACCTCTGCTGCTATTTCTGTTATAACTAAGATGCTTGCCGCTTACTGCCACTTCCGCAGTGTTGTATTCTGAGGTTCCACCGCTTAACCCAGCTCTTAATGATTTAATTGGGTATCAGGGAACCTCACTGCTAGTTCAGCCTCTGTGTTGTTTTTCATTGAAACATCAGGTCTAAGTGATTCAGCTCTGGCCCACACCCTGGAAGGAACACCTGTCCCTACCCCATCTCACTTTCACTGGGATTTGACATCTCTACTCTTGCTTAACAAGTGAGATTCACTTTAGGGTGACCCCCCTCAGATAAAGCATGCTAAGTACAGTTCTGCTGCCCTTTAATCTTACAATAAGGATAATGGTTCAATACCCCTGCATTCAATACTAAAGTGAGGTGCACCCAAAGTCAGCCCTAAATGATTTGGGCAAAGCAGCTCTATCTGCTGAGCATGTAGGCAGAGTAGGCGTTTCTATGCAAATACTGTTTGCTCTGAACCCTTCCCCCCCTTCAATTCATCACTAGATGTCAGGAAAGAGCTCATTCAGATCCTGCTTAAAATATGAAGAAAGTCCTGAATTCCGTAAAGAATGTCAGCTCAGAACAGCATGACCTACTTGTGTGTATGTGGCTTGATTTTCATATGTGCTGAACTACTCCAACTCTCATTAAAATCAATGGGAGATGCAGCTGCTAGCACTTTGAAGAATGACACCAGTAATAATATTTACAACGAATCTAAACGAGAGAGGTCAGAAAAAACCCCAAAACATTGCCATAGGGATCAAGCCTTACTCAGAAGAGGACTTTTGGGACTCTTATACACAGACCTCTGATCTTTCTTTCAAGGGGGTCTTGAAAGTAATATCTAAAAATAGTTTCAGGAGGCTGTACCTTGGGTTGGGTTCTTTTGGATCTCACAAGCTAAACAGAGCCATACCTTCCAGTCAACATGAGGACTGAAGTTCCAACTAAGAAAATCCAGGATGCTGTAAGAAATGGCCCAGATGATTCAGTAGATGGTGCTCTTCTCTCCCTGAATCAGTACCAAATGAATATCTGCAGTATTAGGAGGCACTGTGCTGCAAGTGCTAGCTACTGGTTGTCATTAAAAAGCCTATGATACTTTGCAAGAATAAGAATGTTAGCCCTGATGTCCAGGCCAAACACCAAATTGTATAGTCAAATTCTGCTCACCTAAAAGTCCCCCTGCAGTTTCAATTATATAGAGTATTCATTGCTATTGGATCTATACGGTTGCTGCACAAAGGCTTTTATACCTTCCTCCCCAGTGACTAGTGAAATGACCCCTGAGTTTATAAAGTTTTTAAAGCTCTTTGGATGAAAGGCTGTCTATAAATGTCAGTTATCTGATCAGCTCAACTTCGGACAGAGAGAAACATTTTGATATTCTTCCCAGTCTTTTTGGTACAATCAAACCTTGCTTCTCTGCATATACTATTATCACCTTCTAATGATTGGAGATGTATAATCAGATCTCATAAATGAGGCATGCTGCTGCATCATTCACAATGAAATGCATTCTTTCTTACAACAACACAGGGTGCAGCTGGCTTCTATGCTGTTAGCAAGAGCATCAATCCAATGAGCAAACATTCAATCTTAGCTGATGTGCTTCCAGTTTAGCTGCATTTCTTTTAATTGCTGGGCAGATAGGACCAAACTGTACCCAATACATCTACCTGTCATTTCAATGTCTGGCTGCATAAAGGCATAGAATATTAATAATGACCAATATAATACTTATTCGTGGTCACAGGCTTCTATGTAAAGAATATTTAGTAAGTGCACGATGATCACATCAGCTAGGACATTACATTGCTGGAAGCAATTACTATTTACAATACACAGGATTCAAAAGTAGCAGCAATTTGAAATGCACAGAAGAGGATAAAACAAACCTATAAACAAATAATGTTCCTAAAACACTCTAACTTGCATTAATATTGTGTGTTCCCTCCACCCGCCTGCCCCCCCCCGAATACTAGGAAGACAAGATGGGGTAATTTCTGTGTTTATGAGAGATATTAAAAGTTACAAAACAGTGAGTGGGCAGCATGGATATAGTACAGAGACAAGGTCAAAAAGAATAAATTTCTACTGAGCAGCATCAGAAAGACACACACACACACACACACACACACACAAACTGGAATTGTTGTTTTCAGAGCCAACATCCCATACGTAATATATTTAGCTAGTGTTACAGACAGAATGTTAGCCCTTAGTAACATTCTGCAAACACTGCTCCTTCTTTGGTCTCATCACATGCAGGTACAATTGTTCAGTAAATCAAATCAAACATGGTAACTGGGTAGTCCAACAATTATTGTCTCATTGGGCCTGATCCCACAAGCACTCTGTGCCAGATTTTTAAAGATATTTAAGTGACTAAACAGTCAGGTTTAGGTGACTAAACTTGGGCACTTTTAGAAATTCCACTAGATGCCTAACTGCCATTGCCCACGAGACACCAATCTACATCTTTAGGCACCTAAATAACTCTTGAAATATGACCCTCTGTGCCTAGAACTCCCATTTAAAGAAATGGGAATTTTTGCACAGAAGGCAAGATTCACAAAAGTCCTTAGTCATCTAAGTCCAGCGTTTAGGTGCCACTGACATTCTCAAACCACTGTTCAACTGCCATCTAAACTTGTAGCACCTAAATCCCAATGGCACTTAAATTTCTCCCAATGAGCACGCACAAAGCTACCTAAATCCTGATAGCCCCCACAACTAACAAGCTACTCATGTACCTATATGAATGTTGCCCAGATTGCTTTCTGGATCAGGTCCATTGCCTATTCATAGACAATCTCAAGATGGCATTCTCTCATCAAGCCTACTTATATAAAAACTTTAAGTGGCCCATGACTGGATTGGAAACCATACAGCAGTACCAAGGTTTAATGAAGGAAGACGAAGTTTGGGAGGAATATGCAGCTATGCCCATGTTATGCCAGTTCTGTTGTAGTAGTCAGTTAACCTAGGAAACCAAAACTGCACCTAGGCTACTCTTAGATCTGGTTGGAAAGTGGAATTTCTGTTCCACAGGAAATTGACATTTTGACATTTGTTTTTGTCCCCAGCTGGAACAAAAAGATGAAATTTGAAACTTTCCCATAGAAAAAAATTCTGAAAAAAATTAATTTTAGACCATCAAAACATTTTGTTTCAATGAGATAAAAAAATTATTGTTTCTACTTTGTTTCAAATTCATTTTGTTTTCCTTTTGTAGTATATTCAAATACTTGGGAGATGAGAAAGTCAGGAGTTCTAATGGGCTCCAGAAAGTTCTAGGGACAAGAAGGTCAAGAGTTCTAGTGCTCATATTTAGAATGAGCTGGCGATAGTGTTGTCTCTCTCTAGGCTATCTATCTATCTATATACCCAGGGGGAGATTGCACAAATCATTGCAAAAAGGATAAGACACCAACAAACTCACTTTATTTGTGACCAAGATCTCTCAAAGTAAAAACAAGCCAAAACTCAGCAAGGAAGATTTGAAATGTTAATTGTTATCTAGTAGCATGCTGCCAATATTTCAACAAAAGTCTACCACAACCATCTTTTTTCAGCCTTTAGCCTGTGATAAACTCTGTTTAGCCTGTGACAAGCCTGTTGCAGGGATAATTATAATCACCAAAAGGAGGGGGATAAAGGAGTGAAAAAATCTGTTTGTTTGTTTTCCATTTAAGCAAAAATGTTTTCTAATACCCAAAGGAGGAGACAAAAAGCACTTGAGAATCTTATATGAAGTGCGCTTGTTGGAAATGTTTATACATTGAACATCAAATATACTAAGTATGTTGCAGAAGGCAAAATGTTTGATGTATGTAATTTGAAGGAAGGAGACAGGTTGCAAATGATCCAACATGTCTAAACCCCTTAGAATTTTTACCAAAATTTGATTTAAAAAATTAAAAATTGATTCTGGGTATTTTCCCTCTGAATTTTATTTTCCATTTGGTGCCATCTGATGTGTTTCACAGTATATTTATTTAGATAATGTAATTTCTCTTGAACCCCACTATACAAACTTTAACATACAACACAGATAAACAGCTACTTTTTGTCAAAATAATGTCCCTTTTTTAAAATCTTTTTTGTTTTACAGAAGTTTTTGCCTCTTTAAAAATAAACATTTCATTTTTTGTTAAAAATTTTCCAGATAAGTTTATCATTCTTAATTTACCAAAAAAATCAGTTTTTGCATTAAACAAAATATTTCAGTAGAAAAGAACTTCTGGGATTAAAAAAAAAAAAATGAAAAATGGCTTTATTTGAACCTTGCAGATTAGAACCAACTTTGACATTTCAAAATCTTGCACCATTTTTTTTGTTTTCCAACCAGCTCTAATAAAATATCCCAATATGAATCTAATGCAAAGGCTCTGCCAACACCAACAAGACATGTTATATTCATGCCTAATGTGCCAGTACAAAACAAAATTTTCTGCAGGTACTAAAACTCCAAACCAATTACCCCAAAGCCCAAAAGATGATCCTTGCAATATTCCCTGAAGGTTAAGAGCTAATCTCCAATGGAATGACACTGTTTTACATCAGCTGAGGAGCTGGCTATATATCAGTACATTCTCAGACCAAGGGGATAAGAGAAGAAGTCCAGTCAGTAGTCTTCTCCTTCTAAGAACTCCAGAAACATCATCTCCCCGGCAGGAATGATTTAGCAATATTCTGAAGGCAAGCGAACTCCACCAGGAGCAGAATTATCACCACAAACCTCCTTCCATTTGGTGGTGGACTTTTAACAAGGGGTTGTCAGGATCCCTCTCTGACAGATCTCTCTCCTTGTCTCACCTCCCAGGCTTTGTCTTACTTAGTACATCAGTCTTGAAATCTTTGACCTACATATCTTGAGTTCTCTATCTTCCAGTAAATGAAAACAGATAGAGGCAGCATGGCTGCTCTGTGTTTCCTTCCTAAGTCAACTGAAGTATGAAGTTTCATCTAACAGAGAAATTAAAATACATGGTTCCTTGGTTTTCAGGAATGCTGCATGGACTTAAAATTACGTTCCAATGCTGCCCAAGCCAGATATTCTTTAACATTAGCCCATGACAGGAGTTATGATAAGACAGATAAAGGCTAAACAAAGCCAAAAGTTAGTATAACAGATAAATAATAAACCATTGCAGGAGAGGAGCTATATGGGGAGTAAAATAATGCAGATTACTTTACACTGGGAATTGAAACAGCTTGTGGTAATGATTAAACATTGAAATGCACTGGTAGTTTGAAAGAGATAATAGCAGAAAAGCATCCTCCCCTGCCCTGTAAATGATATCCTGAGAACATTATTATTATTATTATTATTATTATTTTTATTTGAAACTTTTACCTTAATATAATAAAATGTGCATGGCTGCTTTTACAAAAACACTTAAAGGAGATGCTTTTTCTTTTGGGCTTCCCATTAGATATAACCATTATGTGTATTTATTTAAGACTTTTTCAGGTTCCAAAGAGCTCATCTCAATTCCTTTCATTTCTACCTCTAAAAGAGTTAGCATACCTTTCACAATCAAATGCATGCACCATGGGTCTGATTCTGATCTCACTCACACAATGTAATCAATTAGTAACATTACTAAAGTCAGTGCCATTAGACTAGCATACTGCTTCATAATCTTCTTGTTATTGTACTTCTAGTCAAGCTCTCTTATTATCTACTAGAGAAGAGGGGATACATTTCCATGGGGTAGGACCTATCTGGTGGCTGTGCTCTGACAAGTGCAAGTTCTGGGTTCAATTATGGGTTTGTTTCTCTGAGCTACTAGCGCTGGAAAATGCTTCAGAGGCAAAGCATTCAGTTAGCACATCTCATCACTGATCCCCTTTTGCAGCTAGCCCAGGTTGTATGTTGAATATTGAAATCATGGCCTACTCCTTCTCAATTCACATCCCAGGGTCTGTTGGTCATGGGCATACCTTTGCTGTATGTGTTGAAGAGGGAAGGAATGGCAATACCCTCAAAATCCTAATGGGGTGCAGAAGAGCTGTCCTCACGTACCTGGGCATCCCCATATTTTAATATGGAAAAGGATGTGTGTGACATAGCAGGGCACAATCCAGACTAATGCCTCACAACTTTGGGTACCTTATAATGCTTTGCTGTAGTAGCTCCTCCCTCAGGCCATTCACAAGCAGTCTTCCAGCATGAAAGCTACACCCTGAGTGTCTGTGTGTAACTGCCAGTCACACCATGGCTTTCACTAGCCTTGCTTATACAGCAAGGTGACACCAAAACACCCACAGTCCCAGATTGTCCCCTAGAAATGTGTGCCCTGTACTGCCTGCCCTCTCTGGGACCATACAAATATATTAAGTCCATTACTCCTTTAAGGGAATAATATGCCATCTTATTATTTTAAAATAGACTTACCCAGACACTTCAACCTAAACACATTGGATTAGATAAAGCAATAAAACAAGTTTATTAACTATAAAGAAATATATTTTAAGTGAGTATAAGTAATACGACATAAAAGTCTTGGTTACAAGAAAAATAAAGATAAAATACTTATTAGTATCAACTTAAGAAACTATATTAGTTGCAAAGCAAACTTTCTTACCATATGCTCTATCAGATTACTAATCAAACTTTCAAGTCAGGACCCCTCCCAGAAAATCCAATGGCTGTCTCTTTTTTTCTTCTAAGATGAGGAGAATGAGGTGGGCAAGGAGAGAGGGGGGGTGTCTTGGAGCATTTGTCCTTCGTTTTTGCAGTTCCAGTCCGTCTCTTGAATAATATTTCCAGCTGAGAACCAGGAGATAAAGAGTCTACGTGGAAGGATGTTCCCTGCTGGTTTTTTCATCTATTTTAACTTCTTTTGTTTTCTCTTCCTGCTTGCTGACTCTGTTTGCAGCTTAAATGCAAATTAAGGTAAGCACACATTCCTTAGTGTAGAACAGACCTGTTTGCCAACTTCTGCTTGGGTAGGGCTGTAGGATTTGGAACATGTGTTAATAAGATCATACAGGGGAATCTTATAATTTCACATACAGTATTGCCACACATATTTTATCAGGACAATACTGACCAGCAAGTTATGAGTTTTCAAGTGATATCTTTCAAGGCTATTCTTTGTACAAAGTGTATTACAGCAGTGTGTAAGGTGTGACTACAGGCGTGTATTCCACCACAACATGTCATTTCTAACACTTTATGGCCAGAAATATCACATTTAAAGGGGAACTGATGTGAAAGGGGAAAGAATGAATGGACTGGGAATGGAAGAGAAACTCTGAGGACACAGAGAAATTGTGGGAAAATGTTGGAGGACTAGCATCCCATGAATGGAGCCAGCCTGTGTTCACACTATAGCTTGGTGCATTAGCTCCTGGCAAGTTGTGCTAACTCTTGTTTTAGATTACACTCTTTCTTGGGCTGGCAGACTTGAATTAAAAGCACCACCACACTTGAGTTAATGGCTTCTGTGTGTGGACGGGAGTCATGTTAGGGACCACATTAAATTAAAATTCGAGTTAATTTTGAAGTAAAGACTGATCTGTCAGACAGAGACCACAAGAAACAGCTCCCCCCCAATGGTCCAGTTTGGAACTATTCCTCCTATTTTAACTTTCTCTTTGAACAAAACACTTTATTAAATATGAATCTGGAATATGAGTCTTGCCGTAATATTCTAGAAAATAAATACCAGTGTTAACAAAATGGCCTTTTTCTTCCATGACATTACACATGCACTTCCAACGATTCCTATGTGGAGGTGAGGTAACTGACAGTAGAATTTTTTCCACTTAGTACATTTTTTTTTACTATACAGCTTATATTTATTTTTCCTTTCTCAGTTTCTTTCTATTGCTCTATAATAGTGCCAATCTACTTATTTAGATGTGAGACATTTCCAGCTCTCCCCCAGCCCTGATTAAATATAATAAATGGTACAGCACGGTGCATTTGCTTAATACAGTTATGCACAGTCAATTGTATTCACTTCTAATGGAATATTATGCACATTAAACTTTGTAAGGCTCACATGCTCTGTCTGTTCTGAAGACAGAGTATGGAATACTATCTTTGGCATGTTTTATGCTGTGCTGTGTATGTATCATTGTTATAATTTATTGAATATAGTAAAAAAATCAACAGAGATCTAAACAATTTTGTTTGGTAGCGTTAGTTTTTGGATGATTTTCATGTTGAAAGCGGCTTGTTTTGAAGCTAGGGAGCTCCTGCATCACTCTAAATTAAGTCCATAAAAATACACTTGGTTTTGGAAGAAGATGACTCAGAAAACTGGTATAGTGACATGGAACATTTCACCCCCGGCTCATCCTTTCAGATTCAACCCAGGTTGGCAGTTATAGAAGATAATCAGCGTTTGATGACTGTTCAGTCATGCATGTGGACTGAGGTGATAGTCTCTGTTCAGTTCCTAGTGAAAGTTGGTGTTCCCATCACACACAGGTGGAGAAAAACACTGCCAAGGCTAAGAAATGAATGGGTCATACTGACTGAATGATCATTTACTCCTCAGAGTGATCATTCTAGGTCTATATAGAATCATATCAAAGGGGCAGTGTGTGGGAAGCTTGCCCTGATAATTCCTAGTATATTTCTGGAAAAATTGTGTACTTTAAAATCCAGGGTTATCAGTCCAGCACCTTTCACCAGCACTAAATCAATTCTAGTATAAATAGTTATAAAACTATTCTTCTTTATAAGAGAAGTTCAGTAAGGAAAACAATATTAAATGTGCGTGTGTGTGTTTTATACACAATATTAATATTGGAAAAAACCTTAATCACTCGGTATATAAGTAAATTGTAAGGTGAAATTTTCAAACTTTGCATACACACAAAAATGCATGTGCATGCACTCTGCACACAATACTTGCATTTAGGAGAACAAACTGTTAAACATCATGCAAGTCAGGAATTTGCATAAACACACACTGTGCTCAATCACCTGATAAGTGCATACAAGCAGGCATTAGCCCAGAATCATGCAAATTGTATTATTTCGGCAGGAACAATCCTTTTTCACAGGTATAGGTTATGAAATTCAGTTCACAGTGAATGCCATATCAGATCTGATGAGATTCATGTGTAATGGTGATTAGTCCATTTTTCTTAACAGGAAAAATCTGCAGGACCCAAATTGTGGCTAGCTGCTTAGGCCAAAAAGGGATAACATTATTAATAACACTACAGTCATTTCTAAAGCACACATCACTGCAGCCAATTGGGTGCATTTTATGATCTGCACATTTTTGTATCTCTCAATGAATGGGTTAGACTCTGTGTGGTGCAGCCAATTCATCAGAATAGTGCTTGCATGAAGAGATGATTCTTGCCGTTTTCCCTGAAGATGGCAAGATATAGACTTGATCTGATTTTTGATAAGAGTGAGTCTCAAAGCAACAAGTTCCCAACCAACCAACCCAGTATGCTGGCTACTATGAGGTTTATCCTAGGTTTTTGTCAGCCAAAGTGACCCCGCTGACCACAATTGCCATGGCAGGGCATAGAGAGAAAAATGGGTTACAAAGACACCAAGCCCCAGACCATGCATTGTATAGGAGGTTCAAGAGCTTCAGGATCAAGACCCTTATTTTCAACTGGGCTTGAACTCAGCCTCAGGTGAAGCATGGGCATAACTGGGAGTACTTCTATAGGTCTGCCTCCACAAGACTATGTATTCATCTATGTAACCTTTTGATTTTTATGCACTGTGTCTTGAAATCATTAAGGACTCTGTACTCTGCAGAGCCAGGCAGCCAGTTTGTGTACAGTTCAGCGCAATGACCACTCTGTGCTCTGCCATGGACACTTTACTTTTGTTCTTTCATTTCCCAATCTAAAATTTCAGATCATTCTGACTGTAATTACAAAGGAACAATAGATGCAAAATTGCGGCTGTGCCCATAATTCACAGCTGATGAAAGACTGTGGATGTAATTATTTGAAGATTTAAACCTGTTCCTCTCCTCCTCCCCAAAATATAGAAGGTATCATTGAAATATCAGAGCTTAAATATCTATTACGAAGTTGTTACAACTAAATGAATGGGAGAGTACCCTTGCTTTGTAATTAGGTATCTTATTCTTTGAGAGATTGAAACCAGTATGTTTTATTATTAATGAGACCAGAAAGCCACTTTTGAAAACAAATAGACATTCCAGTGTTTTGAAACATGTGGCTTTAGTTTTAATTGACATTTGGGATGCTCTCACTTTTGCAGAAATACATGGAAATGCCAAAAAACTAAAATAAGTTTTACTCACTTTCTGACTCCATTCAGAGAGTTGTCTGATTTGAATGGTTATTAATTCTTTCCTTAGTCTTGGATGAATTAGAAAGTCAAGATCTTTGAGGTGGAAGTCAATTATGTATAAAGAGAGTCCATTATTTACAGCACCATTATGTCCCCAGTTCATTTATTATGAAAGTCTATCCCAGTCGTCTGGAAATTACCCAGCCTTATTAACTAACATGTCTGGGTAAATTAAAATATTATGATTGAGGTAAATCACAGACCACCCAGAGGAATTGAACAGCAGTCTGATATCTTCTTCAGTCCATTTCTCATGCTGTAAACTCTGTTAAAGAAGACATGTTTTTAAAACAGAAAAGAATAGAGATGGCAGGATTTTTGCATGTGTGTATGCAAGGAAAAGGCAGATTTGAGAGTCTAAGTTTTCTCTCTGAGGAAAAGAAAAGAGGCTCTGACCAGGTTGCAACTTAAAGAAGAGATGAGGATGTTACCTTATTATTATGTTAAAAATTATAAGGTCATTGCTTCCCACCTCTGACAAGTGAAATAAGAAACACTTTTTCAAAGCAGTCTGCTAAAACTGAATGAGGCTTTTGCAAAATGCTCTCCTTGATGAATCAATGGAACAGAGACAAGAGTTCACAACAAATCACTAAATAGGTCCTTCAGCTTCCTTCTGTTTTCCTGCTTGCTGATATTTTTATAGCCCAATTTTCAACATTTTAGTTTTGCTGTTTATCAGTATCAGCAACAACAAATATTAACCATTTAGTAACTAAGTGATGCTAGAGTCTGATATCAGTGTCAGAAAAAGGCCTAGTTCATCTCCTTGTTTTGGAATCAAGTTAGCAAAGCCTTTCTTTGATTTTTTTTATTGTTTGTGTATTTGCAACCTTAAAGTATATTTAGTTGGCACCAGAAAATTCCTACCAAGATTATAATAAAACAGGGGTTTTTTTGGCCTCCACAGGACTATGTAAACTAAACCCACTTTCACCCTGAGCTTTTAGCACAAATGTAAAGTGCTTTTGTCAGAGATAAGAAGTGAGTAAACCTAGAACTGTTCATTCTTGTTCTCAATACCACCCTTATCTCATTCCTGTTCTCTCTTTCTGCCTTCCATCTCCCAACTAAGTTGCCTACCACCTTCCTAGCGCACTGTGCATCCCGCCTCATCACTCACCTCAAAGCAGCAGAAGAGTTGCTCTGTTTTATATTCTTTATGGGGAGAGGCCCACATGCACCACGCCCACCATGTCTCAACCAATGGCTCAACTCTTGCAATGCTCTGTGTCTTCCCTAGCTGATCCCCAGTCTGAGAGATGGGATGGGTATCAGCATGTCAGGAGCACAGTTGATGGAACTTGGACAGCTGGGGGGATGGAGGAGCTAGTCTGCACTCACGGTAACAGAAAAGCAAGTCTGGTGGCCAATTCTTGACCCTCAGAACTAGCAAGTCCCTGTTATCATTATTTATTGTGTATGCTACTGTAGTGCCTAGGAGCCCTAGTCATGTACCAGAACCTATTGTGCTAGGTGCTGTACAAACAGACCAAAAAGACCAGTCCCTATGGTGTTAAAGACTTTTGAATTAGTCAGTTCCCTAACAGTTTAATTTAGATTCTTTTAAAAGGTCCCTGGATCTTGGGAAACATTGTGGATGCATGATTTATAAGGGTCTAGCATGAACACTGCTTATAATTTTAAAATGATGTTGTCCATCCTTGCTCCCTATGGGCAGCAGAGTCTTCACTTTTTAAATAGAAAGAGCTAATTTCAGGGAGCATGAGGAGTGGTATTACAACATCTGAAAAAGGAAGATAGTTTAAGATGAATTGTTCATGCAGAGAAATGGATTTTACAATTCAATGAGAGATTCAAAACCTTTTTGTAGTTTAATAACCATAATAACAGAAGAGATGGGTTGCGGCTGAACTTCTCAAGCCACCTATCTACCTGCAGATACAGCTAAAACACTCTTGGGTAATAGGAGCAAAATAACCTCACTCCCTTTCCACTGAGGAGGAACACTCATTCACAGGAACACAGAGAAAGGCAGATTTGCTTTTAGGAAGCAAGATCTCAATCCATTTTTCTGTCCAAACAAAGACACTTTGCCTAATGCTTAGAACAAGTGATTGTCACGATTCCAACTTCTGGGTTCTTATTTCTAGCTCTGACAATGACACACTGTGTCTCCTCTCAATACCTCAGTTTCAGCATCTATACAATTAATAAAAATGAACTGCCTACTTGAAAGAACGAGAGTCTAAATTAATGTCTGCAAATTACTTGGAGCTTCTCAGATGGAAAGGGTTAATTCCTAAGTTAAGTTGGGGGTGAGAATTTACATTTAGATGCCACTTTGCTCAAAATCCTATAAGTGAATTTATTGCTGCTAAAAGATGTCTGATTGACAGCATTAGACACTGTGCAGAGACCACGGAAAGCAGCTGCACAAGCTTTTTTCATGCCTGACTTTGCCAATATGCCTCCATCTTGACATGGTGTCAAGTTGTGCCAGCTATGCTGGTTGTTTTGGTGCTATGGATATTTGACCATTAGGAAATGGACTGAGATAAAAACATTTCTCTTATCTGAATGTATGTGATTGAAGAGCTAGGTCAAGGACATACCTTCTAAACCAATTAGTGAAAGGACCTGTTTATTAACTTCCTTCCTATTTTCTCCTTGACCCCCAACCCTTCCCTGGACATTGCTTTGAACTCACACAATAAGATTAAGCGGACAATTATTGTAAAACACAACAATGGCTATTCCTTTTCTCTCTCAAGACTAGCTAGCACAACATTGTCAAGGTTTCATGCACACTTTCAGCAAAATAACCTTACTTGCAGCCTTGCTGGTGGATTCCCAACTGTGAACACTAGATATCAAAATTCCTATTGTGAAAGAAAACTCCAGCCTTTGTGTTATTTCTGTTTCTGTGGAAGAACTGTACTTGACTTCCCCCCCCCCCCTCCCAGTTTTAGGTTATGGATTTGATATTGTCAAGAAAATAAAATAAAGAAAAAGGAACCACGGCCACTGACCCAGAAACTGAGAGTCACCAATTTGTCACCTTGCTATGATCTAATTACAGTGAAGAAGAAGATTTCAGGCTTCCCCACATACCAAGAGCTCTTCAGTTTGCAAACTCAAGGTGTGTGTCTGTGTTGAAAGTGACAACAGCTTTAGTGCATATGTGTTTTTAAGGGCTTTAGGAGGCGCACTTCCCTTTGAGTTACTTTTGTATTATTGTCTCTGACTATGGTTATGGGGCACCCTTTTCTGAATGAGAAACAAAATGAAAGTTCTACTTGTCATCTGTATTCTGCTTCTCTAAATTCTAAGTTTCATGTTCCAAACAGTGGTGTAACATTCCTGTTCCCCACCACATTCCACCTCAGAGTCAGCTGCATTTCAAAGATGGGTGAAAGGTCTCCCGTATGTACAGTTTTTAAAGAGCTTTGAAAGGGCGAAATGCTTTTATTTTGAAAAATGCTGTAGGAATTTAAGAGATGAAGATTTTTGTTTTGTTTTGTTTCTTGAGGACTTTTTAAATTGACTCATCCTTTAAATGATTTGGATATAAAGAGTTTACAAAACAAATCCCAGATCTGATTTGTTTTGAAGGTCAGTGAATTATTTAAGATAATCAACTACTTCCTATTGCAATGAGATATGTCCCTTTAATAAGGAAGGAGTCATTCCATAGACCAATTACTTTAACATTACATTATACTGTCCTACACAATAAAGCATCCTGGTCACAGTAGACGTGCACAGAGTGCAAGAGAATGGTGTTTTCTCCCTTTTTTTTCCCCTCCTCTTTCTGGGTTGCTGATTATGCAAAGTGGTCTAAAGGTCAGTTCTTCTTGACACAATTGCAGAGTCCCTTTTATAGTTTCTCTTTTTTACCACCAATAAAAGAAAATGACGGGCATATGAAGATGACAGAAATATGCAGCTTTCCTAGGTTGTTCCAGCACTTAGGATGGCTCTCCATAAATTAGACAACTGAGTAGGGGGGGAAGAGGACTGGATAACACAGGAAGTAGAATAGGAAGGCTTTCAAATCTACTGGAGGTTACTGAGATTCAACCTAGGATATTAGAAATCTAAGATTAACAAGAAGGCCTAATGGTGTTCTAAATAAGATAGAGAACTCATTCCTATTGCTAGGTGGAAAGCGGCACCTTTCTTCACAGTCTCAGGAGAGAGGTCATGAAATGTATAGTTCTGGAGACTGTTGCCTATAAGTGGTACATCAGCTCAGCACCATGAGGCAAGCATGTGCTACTGCTCTTCATGCTGTACCTGATAGGGCTAGGAACTCCTGAATTTTGATCCTTCCTCTGGTTGTGAAGTTGCAGATGAAGACTGATGTTGATTCTAATTTGATTATATCCAAACCAGTTTCCTTTCCTTAGAACTTCTTCTTTACTGCATCATGGAACTCATAGGGTCCCAAACTTTAACAAAAAAAAAAATAGAAATTCTTTCTAAGTTTAGGCCATGATAAGAAAACCAAATTAAGCCCAATTATCAAGCTAGTGCCCAGAAAACCTGGCGGAATTAGTTCACCAGACTTTGAAATCCTGGCAACCAATTTGCCACAAACTCATCTGTAACTGTGCAGCTCCACAGCAGAGATAAAAGGAGAACGTATTCAAGTGTGAAATCTGAAACAGTCAATGGAAAATCTACCAATGTAACCTCATTGTTCTGCACATGAGACAAAAATATGCTCTTTGCAGACAAGGTTCATTGTTGAGTGTAACATGCTTTATTCACCACTGAAAACAAAACATATCTACAACTTGAAGTGATTAAATGCACCACAGTAGCGGATAATGTTTTAAACAGAAAACAAAGACATCCAAATGGAAACTCTACTTATTTCTTGGCCAGTGAAAAAGGGTAACAGAGATTTGTGCTGGTTGGCCTCATTCCTTCCTTATTCTCCTAGCTACAAGAATAGTTAAATGAAAGCAAACCCCCCAGAGAGAAAAAAGTGAAAATATTTAGGAAGAACTTAAGTACTGGCTTTCCACGATTCTGACAAACAACAAGGTGTATGAGGCAGTAGAGATGCTTATAAGAGAAAAACAATGCAGTCAACAAACAGAACCTCCCTGATAGCACAGTAATTATTTCCTCTGGATTCTTTCTGGAGCCAGACAAAGAAAAATAATTATGCCTGGGTAGGTTGGTAAATGTAACCTAAACTGTGCTGGCACAAGAATGCATAGTAATTATAGGCAGTGCTGGTAGTGCCCTCATAGATAAGGTTGCTCAACTCGTCTCAAGGCATTGTTTTCATTTTCTTATATCTTTGCCAGACTTTAACTGTTTGGGCTGAAATTTCCCCATGTTGGCTGTTTGCCTCAGGCTGATTTTTTTTTTTTTTTAAGTTTTGGCTAAAACATCTCAGCCCTTTCTGAGAATGAGATTATGGGGAAATATTTTGTTTTCCTATGTTAAAAAATATTCTTGCAACTGTTCTGCTGAGGATTTGTCATGCTTCCTTGCTTTGGAGTAAGGGATTAACATTAGGCAAGAGGGTCACTTTGGTATCAGGGATGTCTCTTTTGCTTTGCCCAGGGAAAAACTTCACAAATTTAGATAAATTATAAACATTTGAAAAAATGCAGTTTGCGCATGCATGAGTAAACATGGACACGTTTTTTTTAAAAATGTTTCCTCATAGATCAGGTTTTCTTAACTTTTTATCATTTTTATTGCTCTCTTCTGGACTCTCTCCAATTTGTCCGCATCCTTCTTAATGTGTGCCACCCTAAATCTGACACTCCTGTTAACTCACCCCAGAATGATATTAGCTTTTTTGCATATTTAATTTGTGATCCACTATAACGCCCAAATCTTTCTGTGCAGCTCTACTGCACAGACAGTTACTCCCCATTTTGCAACCGTGCATTTGAATTTCCCTTTCTAAGTGTAATACTTTATGCTTGTCTTTATTGAATTTCATCTGGTTGATTTCAGACCAGTTCTTCAATTTGTGACGATCATTTTTGTGTGAATAACAAAAACTATACTGTATATATTTTAAAATATGTAAACTATAGAGACTAGATATTTATTTTAAAATTGCCTTAAATTTTATTTTTTTACCCCTTTTGGTTCTTTTTTTAGTTTTTCTTTTTGGCCATTAAATTGAAGAATGAACTGGCTGGAAGGGTTATTCTGCAGGCAGGCACTCATCTAACTTTTCTCATGGCATTGCCAACTCACCTCATCCCCTCTCCCCTCCCTTCATGAAGTTTTTGGTTCCTGTCATTACTAAGAACAGCCTTGGTTTTCCAGCTCTGAAACTCCCACACTGTTATTTCAATACACCCAATTCTTAGTGCAACCTGCTTGGTTATTCTAGTTCTGGACTCCTGCAGTACCTTCTCCTAACTCACAACAACACATTCTGATACAGTCTTTGGTTGCTTTTGATCAGGTGCTAAACTGTGACATGGTTTAGACTATGATCGTGCATAAGGGGCCTAATGCTGGTTGGCACTAAGGCCCGTTTACACCACTGTAAGGGGTCTTAATGTGAATGTTTATTTAAGACCCCTTTACACGGACAGAATGGTGCAAAGAAGCCCAATAATTGTTTCTAATGAAATAATCAAGGTTTGAGCTGAAAAGCTAATCCACTAACTGCCACCTAATCCACAAATCTCAGTTTAGCTCCTTGCAGGTAAGTAGAAGAGAAACTGATTTAAAAACGTAAGTTATTTAAAAGAGAATGATATGTTACATGTAAGCTTTCTCCCTACCTTAAAAGAGCTCTTTTCATTCTTCAGGTTTACATAAGTATCTTCTCACCCATTCACAATCATATGGATGTAAAACAACTTCCCTCTCATGAGTGTGACTTGCTCCTGCTCTCCAAAACTGAAGATGTTCCTAATGGTGCTCCAAATTATTTATACCAGGACTGATGCTACACAATAGCATAATATCATTTCTATGCAAGGACTGACACATGCAAGATGCTGAACACCTTCGGCAGGAAGTGAAGGTGCTCATCAACTCACTTGAGCCAAGAAAACATTCATACATAAAAGTAAAAAAAAAAAAAATTTCAGCACTTTTGCTTCCAGGAGTGTCACAATAGCTTTTTATTCTGTGGCATGATTCCTAGTCAAATTATGCAGTGATTATTCTATTTTGGTTTCTGCATTGAATGTGGAGCTTAATTGCTCAAAGTGAAACACTTGGCTATTGAATTCAGAAAAGAAAGAAAGAAAAAGAGAGAAATAGAGAGAAAGAGAGTCATTTTGGCTGATGCTGTCTTGCAGCAGTGAAACGTCAGGCTATCATTTTGGATGTCCAGCTTCAAGGAAAAAAAATCTGTTTCCTGCCTGGCTCACAACCAACAGAGACTGAATGCATTTAAGAAGTGATGCCTCTCTTCAGTCTCTTTGGGGGAAGATGCTGCCTGTCTGTAATAAGTTAACTGTATAGTAGTACTGATGGTATGTTACTTGAATGACACTCAGTTTTGAACAAGGATGAGTTCACTTGCTAAGTATACTATATCTCTTGTGAATAGTAGGGTGGCAGTATTTCACGAGTAGATGGATATTTGTTATGCTTCGTCAGGAACTGAACAGTTTCCATCCATAAACGCCTTCAGAGAATAAGGTACAGGCAAAGCCTAACTCAATAGGTTTTATTATTATCCAGAGAAGGTATATGTCAGATCCTCAGCCCAGGACTGGATGGAAGCTCTTAAAACAGCTTTTGTTGTTGGAGTCTCCCATCTGTGTTGGCATATTAGAGTCACTTTGTTTCAGCGCACCTTCATGTGTAAATGTATACCAATGTGGAATCCGTGTTTGAACACGAGGCAGACATGGCCACATGTTTTTGCCACAGCCTGCTTTCTTCATTCACACTTCTCTTTAGCTTTTTCTCTGTTCTGCTATTTTTGATGTCTTTCACCACAAACAAACAGGTCTGCTGCCTCCCTGATCTATCACAAGCAGCTTCCCATGTGTTTGTGCTTGGCCAGCTTTTGGGTGAGCTTTGAGAGTGTCCTCATATCTTTTTATGTCGGCTTCCCAATATATGTGCTCCTGTTTTCAAACTGTCCATAAAATATGGCTTTGGCATCATTCAAATACACACAAGGTGACCAGCCCAGCAAAGTCGCTCTTGTATCATTAGGAATTCAGTGCTAGTCATGTAGTTATGTAGCACCAGTCCAGGACCAGTTCAGTGTTTGATATCCTGTAACTTGATGTTACAGATGAGATGCAAACAGCGCATGTGAAAAAGCTCTAGTTACTTCAAATTCCTGCTATAGTGTCCAGGTGTCACAGCCAGACACTAATCTCTGTGAAATTGAATGCCTCTCATATGCCACCAATGGTGAGAAAGTTGAGCATGGGCAGAATTGGCTTTAGAAATGTGCTGCGTGATTTCATTGTCAGTCATGGCATTATTAGATAATGTGCTGCCAAGATAGCAATATTTTTTCTGTTGCATTAAGCAGTGTATCATCAGCTGTGATGGGGGTAGAATACATTTTTCCTGGAGCAGGTTGGTAAATCATCCCAGCCAGGGCTTTGTCAAGTCAACCATCCCGATGTGCAGAAAGAATAGCAAATATGGTAGGCGTCCAGCTTGGCTTAACAAAGAAGTCTTTGGTGAACTTAAACACAAAAAAGAAGCTTACAAGAAGTGGAAGCTTGGTCAGATGACTAGGGAGGATTATAAAAATACTGCTCGAACATGCAGGAATGAAATCAGGAAGGCCAAAGCACAATTGGAGTTGCAGCTAGCAAAGGACGTGAAGGGGAACAAGAAGGGTTTCTACAGGTATGTTGCCAACAAGAGGAAGATTAGGGAAAGTGTGGGCCCCTTAGAGAATGAGGGAGGCAACCTAGTGACAGAGGATGTGGAGAAAGCTGAAGTACTCAATGCCTTTTTTGCCTCTGTCTTCACAGACAAGATCAGCTCCCAGATTACTGTACTGGGTGGCACAGAATGGGAAGGAGGCGAACATCCCACAGTGCTGAAAGAATAGGTCCAAGGCTATTTAGAAGGATTGGACATACACAAGTCCATGGGGCCGGATGCAATGCACCCGAGGGTGCTGAGGAAATTGGCTGAGGTGATTTCAGAGCCATTGGCTATTATCTTTGAAAGCTCATGGCAACAGGGGGAGGACCTGAGGACTGGAAAAAAACCAAATATAGTGCCCATCTTCAAAAAAGGGAGGAAAGAGGATCCAGGGAACTACAGACCGGTCAGCCTCACCTCAATCCCTGGAAAAGTCATGGAGCAGGTCCTTAAGAAATCCATTTTAAGGCACTTGGAAGAGAGGAAGGTGATCAGGAACAGTCAACATGGATTCACCAAGGGAAAGTCATGCCTGACCAACCTGATTGCTTTCTATGATGAGGTGACTGGCTCTGTGGATGTAGGGAAGGCAGTGGATGTGATATATCTTGACTTTAGCAATGCTTTTGATACTATCTCTCACAGTATTCTTATCAGCAAGTTAAAGAAGTATGGGTTGGTTGGATGGATGGACTATAAAATGGATAGAGAACTGGCTAGAGCATAGGGCTTAATGAGTAGTGATCAATGGCTCCATGTCTAGCTGGCAACTGGTCACAAGCGGAGTTCCCCAGGGGTCGGTCCTGGGGCCGGTTTTGTTCAACATCTTCATTAATGATCTGGAAGATGGGGTAGATTGCACCCTCAGCAAGTTTGCAGCTGACACTAAGCTGGGGGGAGTGGTAGATACCCTGCAAGGTAGGGATAGGATACAGAAGACCCTAAACAAACTGGAGGATTGGGCCAAAAGAAATCTAATGAGGTTCAACAAAGACAAGTGCAGAGTCCTGCACTTAGGAAGGAAGAATCCCCTGCACAGCTATAGACTGGGGACCGACGAGCTAGGCAGCAGTTCTGCAGAAAAGGACCTGGGGGTAACAGTGGATAAAAAGCTGGATATGAGTCAGCAGTGTGCCCTGGTTGTCAAGAAGGCTAATAGCATATTGGGCTGCATTAGGAGGGGCATTGCCAGCAGGATGTGGGAATGATTATTCCCCTCTATTCGGCATTGGTGAGGCCACATTTAGAGTATTATGTCCAGTTTTGGGCCCCCCACTACAAAAAGAATGTAGACAAGTTGGAGAGAGTCCAGCAGAGGGCAACAAAAATGATTAGGGGGCTGGAGCACAGGACTTATGAGGAGAGGCTGAGGGAACTGGGCTTGTTTAGTCTGCAAAAGAGAAGAATGAGGGGGGATTTGATAGCAGCCTTTAACTACCTGAAAGGGGGTTCCAGGGAGGATGGGGCTAGGCTGTTCTCGGTGGTGGCAGTTGACAGAACAAGAAGCAACAGTCTCAAGTTGCAGTTGGGGAGGTCTAGGTTGGACATTAGGAAAAAGTTTTTCACTAGGAGGGTGGTGAAGCACTGGAATGGGTTACCTAGGGAGGTGGTGGAATCTCCATCTTTAGAGGTTTTTAAGCTGAGGCTTGACAAAGCCCTGGCTGGGATTATATAGCTAAGGTTAGTCCTGCTTTGAGCAGGGGGTTGGACTAGATGACCTCTTGAGGTCCCTTCCAACTCTAATATTCTATGATTCTATGATTCTAAGTCGCATCTTAAAGACCTCTAAAGATGGAGATTCCTCTGTAGGTAACCCATTCCAGTGCTTCACCACCCTCCTAGTGAAAAACTTTTTCCTAATATCCAACCTAAACCTTGCCCACTGCAACTTGAGACCATTTCTCCTAGTTCTGTCATCTATTACTACTGAGAACAGCCTAGCTCCATCCTCCCTGGAACCCCCTTTCAGATAGCTAAAAGGCTGCTATCAAATTCCCCCTTATTTTTCTCTTCTGCAGGCTAACCAAGCCTAGTTCCCTCAGCCTCTCCTCATAAGTCATGTGCTCCAGCCCCCTAATCATTTTTGGTGCCCTCCTCTGGACTCTCTCCAATTTTTCCACATCCTTTCTGTATGGGGGAGAGGGCAAAACTGGAGACAATACTCCAAATGTGGCTCCACCAGTGCTGAATAGATGGAAATAATATTTTCCCTCGATCTGCTGGCAATGCTCCTACTAATGCAGCCCAATATGTCGTTAGCCTTCTTGGCAAAACGGTCACACTGTTGACTCATATCCAGCTTCTTGTCCACTGTAACCCCCAGGTCCTTCTGCAGAACTGCTGCCTAGCCAGTCAACCCCCAGTCTGTAGCAGTGCTTGGGATTCTTCCGTCTAAATTGCTTTGACAATCTATACACCCAGTCAATTAGATTCTGTATGTCTTTGATGGTATGTGCTACAAATGAAGATGTTGCTACCTATGTGAAATTGCATATAAATACCATGGTCACAATTTTTCAAAGAATCTAGTAGCATAGCACCAAAGAGAATGGTATATAGTGTAGTTGTGAGCATATGGCCCTGCTTTATGCTGTTCATGTCAAAGTAAGGCTCTGATGAATCACCATTTTCCAGCATTCCAATCGACATGGAATGAGTACACAATGGTGATGAATAAGCATGGGAACCCAACTTTGGCAAGATCTGCCAGAGACCCTCATGACTAATGGTGCTGAAGGCCTTCATCAGATCTACAAATATAACATAGACATCACAGTTTTGTTCCAGGGAGTTTTCCTGTATTTGGCGAGAATCAAAAATCTTATCCACTGTTCAGTGACCTTCATGAAAGTCTCACAGACTTTCTGAAATGATGTTATTGGTGATGGAGAGTCTCTTGAGCAAAACACTTGCAAATTCTTCCTAGCACTGGAAAGAAGTGAGATATCACTATGATTGTCAGACTGCTTTGCGTTTGTGTATATGAACCAGTGGTGCATTCTTGAAGCCTGGAGGCATGGTCTCCTGCTTCCAGATGAGGTTGAAGAGCTGCATGAGCATTCAAGACATGTAATAACCACCATATTTATAGATGTTTGACTTCCCTCTAAGCAAGGACAAGTTGTTTGATGGAGGCTTCTGTCTCAATAATAATTTTCAGTCGTGAGTTCTTAATGTATTGGGACCTGTGATATACCATTAATAGCAGCTTCCAAGATTGCAGATGGATGATTGAGTGTTAAACTGTTCAGCAAAATGATCGATGATGGCTTTGTCTGTGTGTAACATACTGCCATCTGCACTACGAATGAGAATGCTACCTTGAGATATGGGACCAAAAATCATTTTCAATTGATCAAAAAAGCATTTATCTTTTTGGTCTGTGGCCTGTTGGATATTTTCTGCTGTGGCCTTTCACCAGTCATCTTTCATCATCTGCCGCTTAGACTAGGTAGATTGCTTAAAACTGTGACGGGTAGCATTCTTAGTGGCCGAAGTCTTGTCAGATAACCATGCTGTATGTGCCACATTCATTAAGTCATCTATGTGCATTATCTCTGAGTTGTATTTGTTAAACCAATTTTGATGTTTCCTCGTGCTAAAGCCTAGCATGTCACTGGCAGAACTCTGGGTTATGTTGTGAAGCTGGCTCCACTCAGCCTCCACATTCATTACTGGGCCGTCAGATGATGGAAAAGCCTCTGAAAACATTTGCTGCAATTCTGTTTATCTAAGATCTTGAGCTTCCATACATTAAGTTTCTTTATGTTTTTGGCTTACTGCTGATGTTTCTTGGAACAGACAGCTAGCTGCATTTTACTTTACACCATTCTATGGTCAGACCAACAGACAGTACTTCTCATCACTATGGTAAGGTTGACATCCCGCAGATCAAGCTGGATCAGTATAATGAGACTATCAAATGCCAGTGGTGGGAATGAGGACGCATCCATGTTGTTTGAAATTTGTTCACTTGCTGGAATACAGAAGTGGTAATGATCGATCCTTTGGCAGCACATGTGGTAAGAAGAAGAGCACTGTTGTAGTTTTCATTGCCAAAGCCATGACAGTCGCTGACATTTTTCCAGGCTGTATGGAAAAGGATACATCTTCAAGGATTATAAATTTGTCAGTAAATGGAGTTGATCTAATGACACGTTCTCTGTCTTCATAGAATTTTTCTTTTGTTTCTGTGGGGTTTGTCATAGTGGGAACATATGCACTAATGAGTGTCATGTATGACAGACAAACCAATATGCAGAACCATAAGTCATAAGAACATAGGAATGGTCATACTGGATCAGACCAATGGTCCATCTAGCCCAGTATCTTGTCTTCCTACAGTGGCCAATCCCAGGAGCTTCAGAGGGAATAAATAGAACAGGTCTTCATCAAGTGAGCCATCCTGTCGGCCATTCCCAGCCTCTGTCAAACAGCAATCCCTCCCTATCCTGGCTAATAGCCATTGATGGGCCTATTCTCCATCAACTTATCTAGTTCTTTTTAGAACCACATTATAGTATTGTCCTTCACAACATTCTCTGGCAAGGAGTTCCACAGGTTGACCGTGTGTTATGTGCAGAAATACTTCCTTTTGTTTGTTTTACACCTGCTGTCTATTAATTTCATATAGTGATGCCTAGTTTTTGTGTTATGAGAAAAAGTAAATAGCACTTCCTTATTTACTTTCTCCACAAAAGTCGTGATTTTATAGACCTCTATCATATCCCCCCTTAGTCGTCTCTTTTCCAAGTTGAAAAGTCCCAGTCTTATTTTCCATACTGTGAGATAGCAAGAGCAGGGGACAGCAGGAGAGTGGTGGAAGGAAGGTATGTGAGCCCAAGAATGCTCAGGGCTCTCTTCCCTGCGGATTAACTAAGTGCCATTAGGGGGCAATTAGGGGCAGCTGGGGCCAATGAAGGACCAGCCAGAAGCTTCATAAAAGCCCTCCGCCCCAAACAGTCAGGGCACAAGCTGGAGGAGTAGGAGTGCTGTGCTGCGCAGCGGAGCGGAGCGGAGCGGAGCGGAATGCTGATTTAAAGTGGAGGAGCAGAACAGAGTACAGAGGCCTGTGGACAATTGAAGGTATCTGGCTCAAGGAGCCAGAAGGAGGGGGAAAATCAGCCCAGGGGAAGACAGTGCAACTGAGAAAACGGTGCCAGCAGCACATAGCTGCCTCTCATAGGGCCCCTGGGCTGGGACCTGGAGGAGCGGTCGGGCCCGGGTCCCTACCCCCTCCTTAGGGAAGCCGGGGTGACTGGACATGCCCTGGCCCACTAGAGACAGTAGAAGCGTGGGACCCACTAGAGGGGAGCTGACGGCTGCCACAATACCTCTAATCTTTTTTTTTTTTTTCCTTTTCTGTACCTTTTCCAATTCCAATATATCATTTTTCAATTGGGGCAACAGAACACAATACTCCAGATGTGGGCATACCAGGGATTTATAAAGAGGTAATAAAATATTTTCTGTCTTATTAACTATCCCTTTCCTAAGATTCCCAACGTTCTGTTAGGTTATTTGACTGCCACTGCACATTGAGTGGATGTTTTCAGAGAACTATCCACAATGACTCCAAGATCTCTTTCTTGAGTGGTAACAGCAAATTTAGACCCCATCATTGTATATGTTTAGTTAGGATTATGTTTCCCAATGTGCATTACTTTGTATTCATCAACATTGAATTTCATCTGCCATTTTGTTTCTCCACCACTCAGTGCTGTGAGATCCCTTTGTGACTCTTCACAGTCTGTTTTGGACATAACTTGTTTTGTATCATCTGCAAATTTTGCCCCTCACTGTTTACATCTTTTTTCCAGATCATTTATGAATATGTTGAACATGACAGGTATCAGTGCAGATCCTTGGGGGACACTACTATTTATCTCTCTCCATTCTGAAAACTGACCATTTATTCCCACCCTTTGTTGCCTATCTTTTAACCAGTGGCTAATCCAGGAAAGGACCTTCCCACTTATCCCATGACAGCTTACTTTGCTTAAGAGACTTTAGTAAGGGACCTTCTCAAAGGCTTTCTGAAAATCCAAATACACTATATCCACTGTATCACCTTGTCCATATGCTTGTTGACCCTCTCAGAGAATTCTAGTAGACTGGTAAGGCATGATTTCCCTTTACAAAACCATGCTAACTCTTCCCCAACAAATTGTATTTATCTATGTGTCTGATAATTCTGTTCTTTACTATAGTTTCAACCAATTTGCCTGATACTGAATTTAGGCTTTTCAGCCTGTAATTTCCAGGATTGCCTCTGAAGACTTTTTAAAAAAATGGTGTCATATTAACTATATTCTCCAGTCACCTGGTACAGAAACTTAGCTAAATGATAGGTTACATACCACAAATAGCAGTTCTGCAATTTCACATTTGAGTTCCTTCTGAACTCTTGGGTGGATACCATCTGGTCCTGGTGATTTATTACTGTTTAATTTATCAATTTGTTCCAAAACCTCCTGTAGTGACACCTCAATATGGGATAGTTTTTTTAGATTTGCACCTAAAAAGAATGTCTCAGGTTTGGTAATCTCCCTCACTTCTTCAGCCGTGAAGACGGATGCAAATAATTCATTTAGTTTCTCCACAATAGACTTATCTTCCTTGAGTGCTCCTTTAGCATCTCAATTGTCCAGTGGCCCCAATGGTTGTTTAGCAAGCTTTCTGCTTCTGATGTACTTAAAAAAAAATGTGCTGCTGCTTTTTGAGTCTTTGCCTAGCTGTTCTTCAAATTCTTTTTTGGCCTTCCTAATTATATTTTTATACTTTACTTGCCAGAGTTTATGCTCCTTTCTATTTTCATCAACAGGATTTAACTTCCATGTTTTAAAAGGATGCCCTTTTGCCTCCAAGTTCTTTTTTTACTTCACTATTTAGCCACAGTGGCACTTATTTGGTCCTCTTACTATGTTTTTTTAATTTGGAGTATACATTTAATTGAGCCTCTTTTATGGTGTCTTTAGAAATTTTCCATGCAGCTTGCAGGGATTTCACTTTTGGCACTGTACCTTTTCATTTCTGTTTAACTAATTTCCTCATTTTTGTGTAGCTCTCCTTTCAGAAATTAAATCCTACCAAGGTGGGCTGCTTTGGTGTTCCTCCACATGGGGATGTTAAATTTTATTATGTTATGGTCACTCTTACCAAGCGGTTCGGCTATATTCACCTCTTGGACTAGATCCTGTGCTCCATTTAGGACTAAATCAAGAATTGCCTCTCCTCTTGTGGGTTCCAGGCCTAGTTGCTCCAAGAAGCAGTCATTTAAGGTGTCAAGAAACTTTATCTCTGCATTCTGTCCTGAGGTGACATGTACCCAGTTAATATGGGGACAGCTGAAATCCTTCATTATTCATGAGTTGTTTTTATTTTTATAGCCTCTCTAATCTCCCTGAGCATTTCATAGTCACTATCACCATCCTGGTCTGGTGGTCAGTAGTATAATCCTACTGCTATATTCTTATTATTCAATCATGGAATTACTATCCACAGAGATTTTATGGTACAATTTGGATCATTTAAGATTTTTATTCCATTTCACTCTATGCTTTCTTTCAAATATAGTGCCACTCCCCCACCAGTACGACCTATTCTGTTATTCTGGTATATTTTGTACCCTAGTATTACTGTGTCACATTGATTAGCCTCATTCCACCAAATTTCTGTAGATCAATATCCTTACTTAATATGAGGCCTCAAGTATTTAATATGAGCCCATCTTAGTATTTAACTTTTAGCATTTGTATAGAACCACTTTTAGCTGTCTGCCATTATGTGATGTAATTGAATGGGACTCTTTTTCATTTGACTCTTTCTCATCAGATTCTACCCATATTTTGTCCTCTTCCATCCTCTGTCTTTATGACTTTTGGTAAAGAACACACATTCTGTGAGATGTATGTTCGAATGGCAAAACCAATACCTCACAGGCACCTTTTGGCAACAGAGAAGCTGATCCAATAGAAGATATATCTTGCATCAACATCTTTGAGCTGAAACTCATTGGTGAAGCAAGTTCGCTAAGGGCAGCAGTGTCAATGTCATATCTCTTCAGTTCTTAGGAGATGATGGCAATCCTTCTCCCCGCTCGGTAGCCAGTGTCTTGAGGCATCTGGACATTCCACGGGGCAATATTGATAGTATATTTTATAGACATTACATTCTTTGTATTTCAACTGCCGAGTTGAATGATCAACCAGCCATGGTAAGCTGGTAGGATAGGAAATGGAGCAAGCATTGTTTAGGGAGCCTTTTCTTCCCTTTTCCCAGATTGGGAAGAACATTGCTATCTCTGAAAAGGTCTGCTTTGATGCATGGACATGATATTAAAGATGAAGCTGCTCCAGTGAGTGACCGTCATGCCCATATCACCATACATGCAGGTTTGTGACTGGGGGCTTCCAACAGCATCCTCTGTCTGCCCTAGTTATCACTTCTCCATCACTGCAGGATTAGAGACTTCTGAGACAATGTGACTGAATGCACATCATGTGGATTTAAGTGGGAGGGTTTGTGCATTGGCCAATCCCACTCTCTCATCATGGCCAGACAATTGCCCAATTGGTACTGAAAACTGCAACAAACAGAGTGACTGGCAGCAATGCAGCTATTTAACTCATAGCTAGGAAAACAGCTTCTGTAGTATTATTCTAGCTGGGGTTCAAAATGAGAGAGAGAAAAACATGTCAGAAAATAAGCTCTCATCCTCACTGTCTCATTAATAATTTATCTTTAACCATGTAATCCTTTTAGAACTGAACAAAATGTATTGTGCACCTTCAATGTCCCCCACATCTCAGCCCCATTCATATTTAATCATTGGTGTCCATAGCACCTCTTACTACAAAGTACAGGAATAGTAAAAAGCACTCTACATTACAAAAGTGATACTGTTGTATTTTGGGTATTATTTTGGAATACCAATGCAATTTTATAATGCATGGGATAGAAGCTCTCTATTTGTCAGTCACGAGGCACCTTCAAACTGGATCAGCCAATCATTAGAGACTCTTCTGGGGCAGATCCTCTTCTGGTCCAAATTGGTCATAGTTCCATTGAAGCCAGGGAGCTATGACAATTTGCCCCAGCAAAGCACCTGCTTCACTGCCTACAGCTAGCAAGGAGATTATACTTTTTTTTCATTGCAGACCACACATCTGTAGTATCCAAGGCAAGAAGGAAACCATCACCTTAACAACAACAAGTTTAATGTGGTTCTGATCATAGGACCACAGCCACACAGGTGACTGGGAGCATATCACCACCAGCTTCAGTCTCTTCATTGAATCCCCATTGACCATCAGGACAAATTCAAGCTTTTAGTCCTCACTTGCAAAGCTCTCCAGGAGATTGTGCCAAGTGACTTGAGGATCCATACTATTTTGCACGAGCATCCATCCTATAAGAGCTATGCTTCACTAGAACAATGGAAATGCCAACTTCTATGGTGAAACACACGTGTGTAAGAAAGAGCTGTCTCTACAGGAAACTCACTCCCAGAAGAAATTAGACAACCATAAGCCTCAGCCTTTTCAAAGCAATGCAAAACCTAGAAGACAAGACTCTTGCACATCAGCATTGAGAAAGGGTGCAGAGAGGAAGAAAATGGTTGGAGAATGGAGGAAGCATGCAGAGGAGAAGAGAAAGATAAGGTACATAAGATAGGCTGGAGTAATACCATGGAATAGAGAAATTGCAAGAGAGATGGAGTAGCAAGTATTGGAGCAAAGGTGAACAATCAAAGGGAAATATAAAACGTAGGTATAAAGTGCTATAGTTGTGGTTTCCAAACATTTCTGTATTTAGTTTATGCTCCAACAAAGCAAGTTAATATTTTTACAGCAGCCATGTGACCTCTTAACTCATGTTATATGCAGAACTGATTTTGCTTTAAATCTCCAAACTTTTGGTTTTATTTTTCTCCCCCCTCCAAAAAGATATGAATCTTTTACTATGTCTTAAGGATCTTATCAACTCGTCACAAAACAAAAATCCTTAAAATGCTGAAAAATAAAAGAAGAAATTGCCTCAGCTTTATGCTGGAGGAAACAATTAATTTGAAGTGCTATGTTTCTTAATAAGCAGATTCATATTTTTGTGTCATTAAAGGAAATGTAATTGAGATTGAGGTTTTACTATTTGCTCCTTAATTAGAATGAAAGTCACACATATTGGGTAAGTTAAATTAACATGTTATCAGAAATGCAGTGTCAGGAGAATTTCACATTATTCTGCCTTTACAGTTGTGGGGTTATCTTGAGATAAATTCATGATAAAAAGGTAGAAAACAGAATTATTCTCATTCTTTACGTCATTCTGCTGGGAAAAGAGAGTTGCAGGATATATGCTTATTTGGGACACTCACTTTTTGCTCACTGAAAGGTCTAGAAGATCATAATTTTATAGAGATAAATTCCTCAAATGGTGCTCAGGAAGTTACATGCCTTAATCCCATTATTAGTATTAATTTTTATTATGAATAAACAGGTAGCTTTGCCATGTTGCATTTACTTGGGCACTAGGGGAACAAAAATAGGAAGAGTTGGGCACTGAGTTTTTATTCTTAAATTTAGTTACTTGTGAAAAGGGGCAGAACTGGACTCCAGTTAACCATAGACTGGGTACAACCTGGACAGTAGCCATGCAAATTCATGAGGTGCAGCAGGTATAACATCACAGTACGTGACTGTTGAGGGATCCAAACCAGCTGAAATGTGCAGCAGAAACAAAAAGAACAGCTGTACCACCATATCCCGCCCCCCTAAACTGAACAGCAAGGAGAGAAGATAGGACTATAAAGACAGAATATAATGTGGACGTAAGCAAGGACTGAGTGGCCCTCCCCTTCTGAGGCTGCTGAAAGGAGGGGCACTGTATCTGCAAGGGCACTGTATGCACTGGATGAACACTAGGTGCTCAGCATGATGGGAAATGGTCGGTTTCGCTGGTATTGGGTTACAAATCACATTAGTGTTAACTGTAGGGATAATGAAATGTTGCCACCTTATTGTATGAACAAATAGCAGCAGAACTGTGCTTAGCCTGCTCTGATGAAAGATTCACTAGGCTTTTGGATGCAGAACACTGTGAAGCCGGCAGGGAGAGGACAGGGTCTTCCTGTCTGGTTTGCACCGGCTCTGACTAAGAGTTGCCCTCAGGCATGGTCTGACTGCCTCTTCTCACTGCTCAAAGATAAAGTTGATGGGATTCCTCTTGCAGTCTTTTGTTTCATTAAAATCAGCGACAACGCTCCTGTCAGCAGCAGGGTTTCCCCACAAACTGAGAGCTGAAGTCACTGAAGCTGAACTCACTGGAGTTGAAATCACTAAAGGAACTGGGGAAACCTGGAGAGAATGACAGGCAGCAGGGGCTAGTCAAGCCCAGCAAGCAGCGGGAGCCAGCCGAGGGGGCTAGTCAAGCCAGCGACCGACAGGTGGCAGGAGCCAGCCGAGGGGGCTAGTTGAGCTTGGAAGGTGGTGGAAGCCAGCCAAGGGGACTACTTGAGCTCAGTGACTGACAGGTGACGGGAGCTAGCCGAGGGGGCTAGCCGAGCCCCAGCTACGGAGAGGTGGACAGTGCAGCTATGACGGTTGGTAAGACAAGTGAGGAGGGAGAGGAGAAGGACATGGCCCTGTGTATTCTGGGGTGGGTTCTGCTCATGGTTTTTGTGTTTATGAATTCTGTTTGCACTGTTTTCCTAAACTAGTGCTGAGGTTCCTTCCTTCCATTAAAAGGTTTACTTTCTACACTCAGACTCTGTGCTTGCGAGAGGGGAAGTAATGTCTTTTGCGGGCATCCAGGGGATAAAGTGTAATTTCCCAGGTGACTGGCTGGAGGCTTGAGTCAGTCTGGTGTGGTATCATTGACAGGAACCCCTAGATAATGAAACCAGCTCTTGTAGCTACCGACTCTGTCTGGCAGAAGGGTTACATGTATATTTAATATTGACAAAATGTGCTGGTGACTGAAATGTTGAAGGGCCTGATCCAAATTCATTGGTATTGTTCTGATCCAAAGACTAACTCCCATTGTTATCAAACAGATTCAATACAAGCTTCCTTACACCACTGTCAATATGCCTCAGTCCTGATGTGGATGGATCTTCTTCTAGTACACAAGATGATAGTTTATCCTCTGTGGCCTATTCACTCCTTGGTTGTTCTACTGAGAAAACCAGCAAAGGTTCCAGCTGGTTTTTAACTTGGTGGTGGGATATTGTGGTGATATGACACCTGTCCCGTGGGAACAGGATTGAGATTCACTCATTTCACACAGGCCACCAAAGAAAAAAACTATTTTTCTCCCTGATTGTTCTACCCTAGGACTAATCAGAAACACAGATATTTAAAATATAGGTACCAGTTCTGAACTTCTCCTCCCCCTCCTCCAATCTCCCCAGCCCCATATAATTTTAGCATAGTGTTTCTATATATATAGAACCTAGCTAGGCTTACTTTTATTTTGGCCAGCATAATTTGGCATTTCTGATACATTATGAGTTTTAATTAGATGGGATAAAGCAGCTCACGATGTTCAAATATCTCAGCAGCTCGAAATCACTCAAACAATCCTGTCCAGAAGTAACTGGACATTTTATGCACTGGTGTTTTCAAACGTTAAAGAAAGCAGACACTTTTCAGTTCTGAATTTACTTCTCTGTTAAATGACTAGCCACAAAAGCATGGTGAACTTCAGTGAGGCAGGCCAATTCCTCCCCAAGCTTAACTGTTGCCCTCTTATCATTTTTTAACTAAAAACAAAATTGAGAAACTGCTTTATGAGTGTACCATACAAATTAGATTATTCTGAAGTTTATAAAATAAGGAATTATTTCAATAAAAATATCAAACAAACTCTTCATAAGATAATTAGCAATGGGCTCTGGGGTGTAGTTAATGGGGATATTTATGCTGAAAATATTAATTTGATATATTTGAGGAAATCATCCATTCTCCCTTAAGTGATGAGGGAGACTGTTTTGGGGGGAGGTTGCAGATTAATGTTTTTTGTGGCATGCAGATCATCATTAAACAATCTCATTATCTCTGTTTGACTGAAAAAGCAATGATGCAGAAGCAGCAAATTTCAGCATACAGATGGTATATTTGCTTGCATCCAGTATAATTGTAATCGTGCTTATTTTTACATAGGCTTTGAGGCTGAACTTCCAAATGTTGGATTATTTTTCTGTACTGTACTCTATACCCTTGGGTTTCCTGCCAATGTTCTTCAAAGTTACACTGAGTTACCAGTCTTGTAGTGATCACACCACTGCAGACACCAATGGAGCTAACAGTAGAACCAAATTTTGCAGAAATACAGTGCATGGTGCTTTTCATCTTTGCAAATCTTACCTGATCACTCGTCACAAGAGCTCTGTTTGGTAGATGTTTTGTTATCCCACCATTCTGAGAAGGGGAAACTGAAACAGGAAGGTTAAATGACTTACCAAAAATAAAGTCATTGTCAAAGCTCGGAATATGCAGGAATTACACCACTGTAACCACATGATGAGCCCTACTGCAGCTCCGGAAATCTGGTGTTTGCATTTCCTACTGTAGCAAAGAGTACCAGAATAGAAAACATTGACTTTCATTGAGTGTCCATTGCTTTAATAATTGGTAATATCTATTTAGTTCAGCAAGAATAAGCAAAGCAGAGGCTCTGTGTTACATAATTAGAAAAGAACCACAAGTCACAACCACCAGTTGGGGGGGGAATCAGTATTTGTACAGCCAGATGCTGAACGCAACCCTAGGCACAGAGAGGAGTCAGCCAACTGTATAGTACCATCCTTCTTTTGTTCTGGACCCCACTGAGCATCCTTCATGCAAGATGTCCACACGTGGGGATGGAGCAAAAGGGGAAGGTATGGGTAGGGTTACGGGATGCCCCATGCCCATCCTAGCAGCCACCATGGTTTCCACCTCCACACAATGGAGCTCACTTCGAGGGAATACCTGGGACATCCACCAGCAGATTCTCTCACATTCTAGGCCCCCAGACGTAGACAGACAGGCAGACATCATTAATTTAAAGTACTATACACAAAAAACTATATTCCCAGCTACATAATCCACACCTTTAGCATCGTGTAAATTAGTTGCAAGATTCTTTCCTGTAAAAATCAGGATAGTCCCATAAAGCTTCTCGAAACTTTCCAAATGATTTTTTTGTTAAAAAATTGCATTTTTTCTAAATAAAATGCTTTAAAATGTTCATTTTTAAAAGAAAAACATTTTAAAAATAAGTTTAAAAACAAAGTGTACTTTTTTGGTTTGGGTTTGGATTCTTGTTCTCTCTTTTTTGGTTTTCCAGTTTTTGTTTTTCCTTTTTTAAATGCCTTTTAACCTGCTCCCCTATCTTTTTTTAGTGACAAAATAGAAAAAGGGTGGATATAGAAACTAAAAAGAGAAAAATCAGGAAAAAAATCAGAATAACCAACTCCCAAAAATATCCAAGATAAAAATATCAAAAATAAACAGTTTTGTGACAAATTTTGAATACATGAAAATACTAATTTTAGAAACCATTAGAACAAACATAACCTTGAAATTTTTAAAACTTCTCACAAAATTGTTTCCCATTTCTCAGCCAACTCTTCCTGAGACCTTGGGCAAGTCACATCCCCTTTCCAGCTTACTTTTCCTGACTGTAAAATGAAGATAACAACATAAAGTGCTTTTAGATCCATGTGAGAAAAACACTATTATTATTATTATTAAAAAATAGAGGAAAAAAAACAAAAGAGAAAAGAATCAGGATCAAAAACTACTTAATGAAAACTAAAATGTCTAGTAAAGGCATGGTGCAGCCTCAAAATGTGTCAAGGGACAACAAGATAAGCCAGGAACATTTCTAACTGCTGGAAACACTGAGAAAAGAAATCTTTGAAGCTAGATATGGACAGATACATACAGACACACAGGACTGAAACAACTTGAACCCTTGTTCTTATTAATGTTGTGCCCAGGTTCCAGTTTCTACAGCAATGTCCAATGTCAGAAAAATAAGGTCTCACCAACCAAGCCTTCTGTGAACACAAAAGATGATGATTAAGCCTTTTAGTTTGAAAAGGGATGCTGCTTAGGAAAAGACAGACTGGTGATGAAGTCATCAACCATCTAACATAATTAAGCAGTACAAGCAAAAACATATGCAATATGTAACTAAATCATTTGTCCTCTTAATTAAGTTAATAAAAATAGTATTTTCTTCTCAGGAAGGATGGACCCAACTGACTATCTCCTGTTTAATTTGTATTCTGGATAAAACCTTGTACCATAAGCCTAACTTTAGTACCAGGCAAATTGGTTGAAATTATAGTAAAGGACAGAATGATTAGACATGTAGATGAACATGATTTATTGGGGAAGAGTCAACACTGCTTTTGTAAAGGGAAGTAATACCTCACCAAACCATTAGAATTCTTTGAGGGAATCAGCAAACATGGACAAAGGTGATCCTGTGGATACAGTGTACGTAGGTTTTCAGAAAGTGTTTGCCAAGATCCCTTACCAAAGGCTTATAAGCAGAGAAAGCAGCACTGGAATAAGAGGGAAGGTTCTCTCATGGATCAGTAACTAGTTAAAAGCCAGGAAACAAATAGTAGGAACAAATGGTCAGTTTTCAGAACAGAGAGAGGTAAATAGTGGTTTCCCCCAGGGGTCTGTACTGGGACCAATGTTATTCGATAAATTCATACATGAAAAGGGATAAACAGTGAAGTGGCAAAGTTTGTAGATGATACAAACATAGTTAATCAACACAGTTAAGTCCAAAGTGGACTGTGAAGAGTTACAAAGGGATCTCACAAAACTGGGTGACAGGGCAACAAAATGGCAGATGAAATTCAATGTTGATAAATGCAAAGTTATGAACATTGGAAAACAGAATCCTCACTATACATACAAAATGATGGGATCTAAATTAGCTGTTACCACTCAAGAAAGAGATCTGGGAGTCATTTGGATAGTTCCCTGAAAACATCAATTCAATGTTCAGCAGCAGTCAAAAGAGCTAACAAAATGTTAGGAACCATTAGGAAATGGACAGATAATCAGACAGAAGATATCATAATGCCACTATATAAATCTATGGTAAACTCAACGCTTGAATATTGTGTGCAGTTCTGGTTGCCCCATCTCAAAAAAGATAAATTGGAATTGGAAAAGGTAAAAGAAAGGCAACAAAAATGATTGGCGGTATGGAACAGCTTCCACTTCAGGAGAGATTAAAAAGACTGGGAAAAGAGACAACTAGGGAGATATTATATAGGTGTATAAAATTGACTTTGGTTGCTCACACCCAAAAAGATATGCAGGAAATCAACAACATGTTTTGCTGATGCAGCATGCAAGTTTCAGTTGAAGATCAACAGAAATAAGACCAAATTACTGTTCCAACCCGCCAAGAGACAAACTGGTAACAAGGTTAGACCAAATATTGTCATCAATAGTGAAGCTCTTGAGAGTGTTAACTCTTTTATTTATTTGGGTAGCACAGTGACAAATGACAACTCTGCAGATGCTGAGACAACTTCGCGTCTTCAAGCTGCATCCAGGTTTTTGGTAGCATCAAAAAATGACTTGGGTCTCAGCATGGGATCAAACTGGATACTAAGTTCAAGGTCTACAGAGCAATGGTAGTACTTTCTATGCTCTACTCTGTGGCGACACTGACACTGTATAGAAGACATCTGAAAAAGCTGATGAGCCTCCAGCTGAGACACTTGTGGCATGAACATCAAGTGGCAAGACTGAATTCCTAACACTGAAGTATTAGCAAGAGCTGAAAGTCCCAGTGTAGAAGCAATAATTACTTCCTCACAGCTGAGATGGTCAGGACATGTCACTCAAATGCCAGAACACCGGCTTCCGAAAATCCTCTTTTATAGTGAACTGAAGGAAGGTAATCGAGGTAGGGGTGGTCAGAAGCTATGCTACAAAGACATCCTTAAGAGACATCTCAAGATTGTAAACATTGATGTGGAAACGTGGGAGACAATGGCAGAAAACCGTGTACAGTAGAGAAATGCAACTTATCAGCACCAACATCAGCTAAGAAACAACACAGCTGGAAATTAACAGAGAGATATCTCCTGCCCTCGATGTGGCCAATGTTTCCGTTCAGGAGCTGGACTTGCATCTCATCAGCATGCAGGAAAGTGCTAGTTGCTCTCTACAGTCATCATCGTTTGCAATGGACAGCCAAAGATGAAATCATGATCGGTGTGACCCGTCCATGCCTAGGGTAGACCATTTGAAAATGCTAAGGTCAGGGCAGGCTGCAAAAGGAGAGCAGATTCTCCCAGCACTGGTGGGTGACAATGAAGTCAGACTTACCAACCAACCACAAACAATGCTTCTGATTCTTCACACTGGTTTTCAAAAAGCTAAAGCAAAATATACACAGTCCCCTTTATTGAATTTCAGTCTCTGACTCCCAATCAGCCACTAGGTCTAGTAAAGCGATAAGTTACTTAAAACTCTATGCTCTTTACCTAAAAGGTTCTTCTGATCCCCAGAGGGTCAGCCACATTCAATATAAGTTTGGATCTTATCCAAAATATCACGCTGCCAGCCAATCCTTTAGTAACTAAAACTAAAGGTTAATTGTAAAAGGAAAGAAAAAAACTATAAGAGAAATGTTAAATGAATAAAGCAATCAGCTACATACAAATGATTTGAAAGCCAAAAATATATTAGGTTTTCATTAGAATTGTAGAGTTTGCAGGCTTGTATAGTCCTCTGATGTACATCCAGTAACTGGATAGGTCTTAGTCCTTTGTTTCACAGCTTCAGTTATAGATGAGTTGATCCAGAGGTAGGTGAAGATTGAACATGAAAGACAATGTGGTGCAGTTCAGCTGCGTTTTATGTCCCTTTGCCATGCTGTTTCTGGAAATTTACAGAAATAAGATGGAGTCCGGGGTCATATGAGTAAGTCCTGGTGACTCATTGGGTGTATCCCTGGCTTCTCCCCCTGGGCCCATTGTACCTCTGAATTTCCCTAATGGGCCGTTAAGCCGGCTCGTGCTGCAGCCATCCTGTCTGGGGTGTCATCCAGAAACACAGCACACTTTGAAATACAGATACATCAAACATATCCATAATTTTAAATACAAATTTGACACATACACAAACAATATCATCATATTTAGCAAATTATAATCTTTTTAATGGTACCTGACATGGCATATCTCATATGAATCATTGTAATTTTGACATATTGATGTTATATATCATAAATGGTCCCCCTAATCCAGCCAGCGTCACAACCAGTATGGAGAAAGTGAATGAGAAAGTGCTATTTACCCATTGCATAACACAAGAACCAGGAGTCACCCAATGTAATTAATAGACAGCAAGTTTAAAACAAACAAAAAGATGTGCTTCTTCATACAACGCACAGTCAGTCTGTGGAATTCATTAGCACAGCATGTTGAGAAGACCAAAACTCTAATGGGATTCAAAAAAATAATTAGATAAGTTCATAGAGGACACTTTCATCCATGGCTATTAGCCAAGCTGGTCAGGGATTCAACCCCATGCTCTGGGTTTCCATAGCCTCTGCATGCAAGAAGATGACAGGGGATGGATCGTTCAGTCATTGCCTGTTCAGTTCATTCCCTCTGAAGCACCTGGCTTTCTTAACTGTTGGAAGACAAGATGGTCTGACCCAGTATGGCCATTCTTATGTTCCTATGTTCCTCCTTCTCTTCTCTATAATGTACAAGGAAGATGCTATTGATTTAGGTTGAGGTTCCCAATGATTAAGGTTAGAAGCGGCCTCATCCAGCTCTAATTAGTTTTGTACTTTTAAGTTTTCCAAACTTGGGAGATACTTTTCTGGGATTCAATCTCTAACAAAAGAGATCAGAAATATGTTTGTCTTTGCTCCCACTGCATATGTCTATGTCAGAAATCTCACACTCTGAAAGCAAGACAAAGGCTATTTTTAAATTGTTTTTAGTGTAGAAATATATGTTCCCCCACTCTATTCTGGCAGAGTAAGCCATTGAAGTCCAAGAGTGGAGTCCTCTATTGAGTGGTCTCTCTCTTGTTTTTTATTTTACAGGTGAAATGGTTTGCTTCATGGGCATCTCCCCAAACCCCAAATTAAAAGTGTTCTACTGTCAATACGGAAAGGAGATGAATTAATTGTCTGTCCTGTGAGACTGATGTAATTGATAGTAATGTGATCATCACAAAATTTAGAACACTTGGCAAGTGTAACTGTCCTGAACAGAGAAATTGTCTCCTTTAGAGCTTGTTGCAAAATGAATGCCCTCCAACTGACTTCAACAGAGACAGGATTTTATCCATGGTCTTTATTTCAGTTACATGTGCAAGTGTAGATGTACATAACTGAGAGATGCCATAAAGTGATCTTAGCTTCCATGTGGATGAAAGACATTCCATCCACACCAGCAAAATTATTAGTATTCTGAGTGAGTAACAGAATTCCATTGCATACTGCAGCCTCAAACAACATGATCAAGTCCTAGCTTCAGTCTTATGCAAATGTTTATTGTATTGTGACCATTAAGCTTGATGGCAGGAGCTTGGAATGAGGTTCTTATAAGCAAAGGCAGTATCGGTATTCTTTATTTAAAAGAATATACTAATTTAACTTCTTCCCAGTCTGTGGTCCCAGAACAGGTAAACAGACAAACTGGGTCCAGAATATAAAATCTCTGAAAGGGGCGCTGCATGGCTCTAGTTCCTATTTTCAAGATTTATGGTTCTAACTATATGCTGGCTAATATCCCCCGTCTGAAATGGTAACTCTACAAACTTCTTGGCATGGTTACAATCATTCACAGCTGTTTGCAAGATTCCATTAAATGCAGAACAGCATTTCTAGCTGCTTCCCGCATACTGTCACCAAACAATGTTCAGCTGATTCCTCTCTCTGCACAATTACTCCAAATGATAAAACCAACTCAAAGACTCATATGCAGCTGTAAAAAGGAATAACATAAAAACAAAATGCACTGATTCGGTTTTGAGTAATCAGAAGCGAGGGTGTATCTAGAGTTCATGACTCTTTGGTACAGTCCTCAAGTTCTATGCTATTCTTCTCCTCATTTCAAGTGACTTAACAGCCCAAGAGAAACAGAGATAGAAACAGAGAGAACTATGACATTAGTGCAGGCTTCTTCAGTCTATCATTACATTTTTCCATCTGTATTTACTCATCCTATGCATTCCTTCCCACCCCACCATCTCACTCACCTGTACAAGATAGTGCCCAATAATATATTCACCATTGCTTTTCCAGTCCAGTTTTAAATGTCTCAAATGACAATCTTCCACCACTTCCATCTCTTTGAAAATGGGAAGTGTTACAGAAGTGCTAAATATTATGATTATGTAACCCAAATTGTATTAGCTCTTTTGGCTGTCATATCATATTGTGAACTCAGATCTAATATGTTGTTCCATTTATCACTCCATATGTGTCTTTCAACACTACAGCTTTTCAAGTGTCTGCCTCCCATACAAAATCTGTTTTGGATGAGGAATATGTTCAGAGAAGCATAAAAAAAGCTATTAAGTGCTTTCCCAAACCATATCTTTGAACTAGGTCAGAGAAACTTTGAGAAAGCCATAGCCTGTTGGAATATGTTCTGTCAACACAGAAATGCTTAATGAAACTGGGTTCACTTCATTAGAATTTCATTTTAGAAGAAAATAAACAAAAATAAAATGATTCCAACAAAGCTGAACATCTAGTTTCAACATTTTTAGACATAAATATTTTAATTTTCCATTTCAAAATGACTTTTTGTTTGATTTGTTATGTCATTCTGAAATGGAAAATTAAAATATTTATGTCTAAAAATGTTGAAACTAGATATTTCATATGTTTCATAAAAAGTCATAGATAAATAGATATAGATATAAGAAAAAGTCAAAACCAAAATTAAACATTTAGATTGATCCAAAATGCTTTTTTTTCCTGGAATTTTCCTTCCTGGAGAACTTTTGAAATTTTGGAGCTTTAGCTCCCATTCGGAATGAAGCCACATTTTGCAGTCTCAAAAACCTTCATGAAACAGAACTTCCATTTTCTGCACAACTCTGTTCCGAACCTCCTGAAGTGTTTCATCTCTAACTCATATTTATAGTAAAACATATTTTATGACCAACCTGATGCACTGAAGTTGTTTTGACTCCTCTAAGCATGTTGCAAGTTGGTAAGCAGATTGAAGACCAGAGTGTTACATACTTGCTGCAATATATATTATCATCTTTCTAAGAAATCCTTATTGGGAAATACCCTCAGGACAGGAACAGCTATGGCATAAGTGAGATCTTATCAAAATTAGGCTTGATATATATGACTATAGAAAGAGACTCACACAAAGTAGGTGAAGTAATATCTTTTACTGGACTGAGAGAGATAAGCTTCTGAATTTACTCAGAGATTTTCTTCAGGTCTTCTTCTTTTTACCTTACTTGTAAGCTGGAAAGCTTGTTTCTCTAATCAACAGAAGCTGGTCAATAAAAGATATTGCCTCACCCATCTGGTCTTTCTAATGTCCTGGGACCAATATGGCTACAAGAACACTGCATTATATATGTATTCATCAAAAACGAGGCAAGAAAACAGTTTTCTCAAAGGGAGACCTTGCCGAAAATTTCCTTTATATGGGGAGAGATTTTGCTAAAAAGAACATATCTCCTAGAAAGTCTTTTTGTCAAAAAAGCAAGCAAGGAGTGGATAGGAAAGAATAATATTGGCAAAATAACAGTTCTTTTTATGAGCATTGCCAGCTAAAACATAACAGTCCTTTTATTTTTTTCTTTCCCCAAGAGCTTGGATAGTTGAATATCTCAGTCTTTCATCAAGAGCAGAGCCTGGGCTGAGAATAATGTGCTAATGTTAATTTCAGAGGCAGGGTAGGCAGCCCGACTTCTTTGAAAATGGTCTTCTTATATTGCGCTTTACTCTTGATAAAAGTGTTTCTTTTGGATTCTCAAAATTGGACACTGATCATTTAACTGCAGCTGCTGGTGGCTTTTCTCTCTGTCCTTTGCTCTACGGGTTCCTGCCAGGGTCCCACATTGTAGCTGGGACAATTTTAGCAATTCTAGGGCTGTCTGTGAAGTCAGACAATTGGATTACCTCAATTTCAAGGCCCAAGATTCAGTCACCCACTTCCCTTACTGTTTCTCATTGATCTTCTATGAAAGCTATGCAGTTCATTCCCATGGGGGATTCAGAAGAATAAGTGATATGTCCAGAATTGTTGTATGCTGATGGTTAAAGCTTGTTGGATATTGGGGAGAAGGATTTCTATTAAACAGAAGATGGAAATCTTTCAACTTGCCACAGTCACAGCTAAGATACAGGGAGGAAATGGGTTTTTCAGAAGTTCAAGTTATTGTCATGGCATGAGCATATAGCAGCTCAGACTCCACTTCAAGAAGAAAAAGAATATGAGAAATGAATATTGCACTTGCTGTTCAGTGTGACCCTGTTGGGCTGGGCACCCATCATGTGGGAACCTGCTATGTCTTTTGTGTGTCATCATTACCTAAACCAAGTCCTTGCTATCCATGGGGCTGCTTGAATTGCAGAGAGCTGTCACTTTCACGCTCAGGCAAAAAGTTTCTCATTACCTAAAATTTTGCCCCTAGAGCTGTTAGTCATGTTAATTATTGAACAGCTCCCATTAAGCAATAATGTGCTATTCTATGCTCATAGGGTCATATGTTCAAAAGATCTCAGGGCCAGATTTCCAAGTTCTTGGTACCCACATTGGGGCCAGATTTTCAAAAAACCTCACCTCAAATTTAGGCATCTAAACACAGGCCAGAATCTCAGAAATGCTCAGTAACAAGCAGCTCCCACGATCACTTTTCTGAGCCCTTTTGAAAATTGCGCAAGAGAGCTGGCTGTATTTTAAAGAAACCTTATTGAGGGCACAGGAAAAAACATCTTGATGTGCAGAAAGAATAGCAAATATGACAAGCAACCAGCTTGGCTTAACAGAGAAATCTTCGGTGAGCTTAAACAGAAACAGGAAGCTTGCAAGAAGTGGAGGCTTTGACAGATAACTAGGGAGGAGTATAAAAATATTGCTCAAACATGCAGGAGTGAAATCAGGAAGGCCAGAGCACAACTGGATATGCAGATAGTAAGGGACGTGAAGGGTAACAAGAAGGATTTCTACAGCTATGTTAGCAACAAGAAGGAGGTCAGGGAAAGTGTGGGCCCCTTACTAAATGAGAGAGGCAGACTAGTGACAGATGATGGGGAAAAAGTATTCAATTTTTTTTTTGCCTTTGTCTTCACAGACAAGGTCAGCTCCTAGACTACCGCTGGGGGCAGTACAGTATGGGGAGGAGGTGAGCAGACCTCAGTGGTGAAAAAGCAGTTTCAGGAGTATTTAGAAAAGCTAGACATACACAAGTCCATGGGGCTGGATGCAATGCATCTGAGAGTGTAGTGGGAGTTGACTGTTGTGATTTCAGAGCCATTGGCCATTATCTCTGAAAACTCATGATGATTGGGGGAGGTCCTGGAAGATTGGAAAAAGACAAATATAGTGCTTATTTTTAAAAAAGGAAAGGAGGAGGATCCAGGAAAATTAAGACCAGTCAGCCTCACCTCAGTCCCCAGAAAAATCATGGGGCAGATCCTCAAGGAATCCATTTTGAAGCACTTGGAAGAGAGGAAGGTGATCAGAAATAGTAAACATGGATTCACCAAGGGCAAGTCATGCCTGACCAACCTGATTGCCTTCTGTGATGAGATGACTGGCTCTGTGGACTTGGGGAAAGTGGTGGAAGTGATATACTTTGACTTTAGCAAAGCTTTTGATACAATCTCCAGCAGTATTCTTGCTAGCAAATTACAGACGTACTGGTTGGATGAATGGCCTATAACGTGGATAGAAAGCTGGCTAGATCATCGGTCTCAATGGGTAGCGATCAATGGCTCGATGTCTAGTTGGCAGCCAGTATCAAGCGGAGTGCCCCGGGGTCAGTCCTGGAGCTGGTTTTATTCATCATATTCATTAATGACCTGGAGGATGGGGTGGATTGCACCCTCAGCAAGTTTGCGGATGACACTAAGATCTAGGGAGTGGTAGATATGGTGGAAGGTAAGGATAAGATACTGATTGACCTAGAAAAATTGGAGTATTAGGCCAAAAGAAATCTGATGAGATTCAACAAGGACAAGTGCAGAATCCTGCACTTAGGATGAAAGAGTCCCGTGTACTGCTACAGACTGGAGACTGACTGGCTAGGAAGGAGTTCTACAGAAAAGGACCTGGGTGTTACAGTGGAGAAGAAGCTGTATGTGAGTCAACCATGTGCCCTTGTTGCCAGGAAGGTTAATGAAATATTCCGCTTCATTAGTAGGAGCATTTCCAGAAGATCAAGGGAAATTATTATTCCCCTCTATTTGGCACTGGTGAGCCACTTCTGGAGAATTGTGTCCAATTTTTGGGGCCCCCACTTCAGAAAAGATGTGAACCAATTGGTGACAATACAGTGGAGGACAACAAAAATGATTAGGGGGCTGGAGCATGACTTGTGAGGAGAAGCTGAAGGAACTGGACTTGCTTAGTTTGTGGAAGAGAAGAGCAAGGGGTGATTTGACAGCAGCCTTCAACTACCTGATGGGGGTTTCCAAGAAGTATGGAGCTGAGCTGTTCTCAGTGGTAGCAGAAGACAGAACAAGGAGCAATGGTCTCAAGTTGCAGTGGAGGATATCTAAGGTTGGATATTAGGAAAAACTTTTATACTAGGAGAGTGGTGAAGCACTGGAATGCCTTACCTAGGGAGATAGTAGAATCTCCATCCTTAGAGGTTGAGGCATGGCTTGACAAAGCACTAGAAGGGATGATTTAGCTGGGGCTCGTCTTGCTTTGAGCAGGGTGTTGGACTAATCACTAGATGACCTCCTGAGGTCCCTTCCAACCCTAATATTCTATGATTCTATCAATTGGCCATCTTCTTGTGGATGTCACAGCCAATGTGCGTGTCTTGTGGAGATATGTGAAGATATGTCAATTCTGCTGTGATTCCCCGCTGTGATATTTCCTAATCTGCATTTGTTACTGTGCAATAGAAATCAATATATTTAATTCTCTACTGATTTGCCCATGACCTACTAACTGGTGATAATACCAATTGTGAAACTGATACTCTTCTTTCCTCCCTCTCTTCTCATCCCACAATATGTTGGCCAATTGTTCTGGGTTGGGATATTCAAAGCCACCTGTTGGATTTTAGCTTTACAATTTCCATTAGGAATTATGAACATAACCTCCTTTAAAAATCCCAGTGAGGAACATAATGGACAGGTTGGGAGGGTTTCAAAGCCTGGACTACAGCCCAAATCCAAATCCTGCAGCATTAATCCGATAAATCCAAGTCAGTTGACCCAGGCACTCAGGGTATGTCTATGCTGCAATTAGACACCTCTGGCTGGCCTGTGCCAGCTGACTCAGGCTCATGGGACTCAGGTTAAGGAGCAGTTTAACGGTGTGGCAGACATTTGGGCTCAGGCTGGAACCTGGGTTCTAGGGCCCTGTGAAGTGGGGAGATCCCAGAGCCTGGGCTCCAGCCAGAGACCAAACATCTGTTTAATTGCAGTGAAGACATACTCACTGCCACAGGTTTTTTTTTTTTTTTTTTTGCTGTGTAGCTGTACCCTAAGCATTTTGCCATTGACTTCATCAGAAGTGGAATCAAGCCCTCTATGTTTAGTCTATCTTCCTGACGCAGCTTGCATTTGTCCCTTTGTCAGTCAACGCTATTGTTCTCTTGGTCTTTATTTTCTCTGTTTCTTGAATTTAAATAAAAAAGAATGTAGTGTGTGTATTTAAAAAAACACACACACACAGCAAGAAAACGATGTAATGTTCCTAAATCAAGCATAGAAAAATAACTTTAGTGCTAATGTTCATTTCCACCCGCATAAATAGATGTTAAATATGAAGCGCCATTCTACAGATGGTGAAAAACATCAGAACGCCAGCCACCACAGCTGTGTGTAACATTGTTATCCAGTTCTGTGGAATACACCTTCTTGAGTAGATGCCAGTTTAATAATGCTGCATTATTTTAAATTCGTCTAGCATTCCCTAAAGTAACAGGCACCATATATTATCCCCTTTTAATGCTATTTTGTTACTGAATACATCTGGAGACTATATTATTCCTCAACAGTATGAATGGAACACAAAACAATTTAAAATCATTTCTCCCCCTTGTCTGCGTCTGGAACAGCATAACACAAACTGAAATATCAAACATGTTCTTTGATGCAAAATCATACAGATTAAAGGGAAAAAAAATAAAACCTGGAACCTTCTAGATCCTACAAACTGTATGTAGAGAAGAAGTTTAACTGTGACATCCAAGTGATATCCAAAACAATGAGGGCTTGAACTAAAGCCCTTTGAAATCAATGGAAATACTTTCATTATGTCAATGGGCTTTGGATTAGGCCCTCAGTGAATCCAACAGTCTCTTTATACAGTTCATGTAAAAAAAATAGACCTATAGCTTTTTAATTAAATATTTGGTGGGGGAATGATCAGAAATATGAAATTCCAAGAGATAACATGACTGTTCCAGCTCATGCATCATTGTGCAACTTTGAGGCCATATACAATTTAACAATTCCCTATTGAGATCAATGGAGCTACTCATATGAGTAAAGGTTTCATAAATGGCCTCACACAAGCTGAATGTGCAGCCCTTATTCACAGTCGTGAGCACTTACTCATGCAAGTGATCCAACTGTCTTCAATGGGATTACTCACACATCAGTGATCACCAGTGTGAGAAAAGGCTGCAAAGGAAAGGCAAAGACATCTGAGCTCTTGGAGGCTGATCCAATGGCCATTGACTTCAATGGATCAACCCATTAATGAGAACCGAACAAATTTTAAAAGAATAATGAAGTATGAATAAAAATGAGCAACTCTCTCCTTTGTGATTTCGCCTGGAACCTTGGTTGCATAATCCTCACTCATTCTGCATGAAGAAATCCCATTGACATCAGTTTTATATTTTCCACAGACACAATCAGACACTTCCCATCAGAATGTCCTTTGCTTTAGATTAAGAGAACAGTATCACTAGAAAGAACAAAAGTATAATCTGTGGGAGAGAGCACACAACAAGTGGATCTCCTCTCTGACTGCATTGAACTGAACATAAAATGTCTGCCAGTTTCTGTAGTCTCCTTAGAGACTTAAAGGTGCAATACACAGAAAACAAATCAGAACAGTTACATAGGTAGTTAAATACTTGCAGTGTGTATTTCAGTGTACGTAAGTCCCACTGCAACTATATGGCCAATATGTTTTTTAGTTTTCAACTTCGACTTGCATGGAAAATATGATGCACTTTATGCCTTGTTTTATGGGGTTTGTCTACACTTTCAGCACTGCACCAGTGCAGCTGCATTGCTATAGTGCTTAATGAAGATGATATCTGTGCAAACAGGAGAGCATCTCCCATTGTCCCACTCCATTTCACCGAGAGGCAATAGCTATGTTGATAGGAAAAGCCCTCCCATTCACATAGTGCTATCTATACCAGTGCTTATTTGGTATAACTATTTCGCTGAGTGACATAGTTATACTGACATCAGTTGGTAGTGTAGACCAAGCCACAGAATGTGACTTGACATGCTTTACAAATTAAAATATACCTGTTCTTTTTTCCAGTGAAGATAGATATCAGCAGGGACCAGGAGACCCACCAGTGGGGCAATATGATATTATTTCTATTGCACATTTCATCCAAGGATCTCAAAGCACTTTATGCATTGTAATGAATCCACTAATGGCAGTTGAAGGATAACTCCTTGCATGAAAATTCAGGTAAGGATTTGAGCTTCATTTGTAAAAGGGCAGTAATGTGAGTGGATAGATACTACAGTGCTGCAGCAATACAAGTATTATTTAAACCTGGTAGAAAATTTTCAGGAAGAACAGTTTTCTATCAGCAAATGCTGATCTAATAAAAATGATCAAAGTGCTTTGTTTTGATAACACTGGAGTGTTTTGTTTTGACATTTACATGATACTATAACTAATGAAGTGCTTCAACTTTGTGGAAATTGTTTTGATAAGGTCATTTCAAGACTTCTGAGATTCCTTTTCCCCCAAAAATGTCATTTCATAGGAAATTTTGAAAATTTTCTTCTGATTCAAGACAAAAGGAAATTTGGAAGCATCAAAGAAACTCTGAATTTTGAACACCTCCAGTATTGCTTTTATTTTTTTATCATCAGAATTGTTTCTATTTTGATATTACCTGTGAGCCCTGGTCATGGACAAGGACCCCAGCATGCTGGCTGCTGTACAAATTTGGAACCAAAACATGGTCTCTACCCCAAAGAGCTTAAAATTGAACTTCAAGGCATGTAGGTTGACAGAGACATAGACAGAAACTCTTGCAAAGCAATGAATCTCTTGTCCTGTTCGTCACAGAGGTCAGTGCTGGCATTTTCACTGTGTACACTTCCAAGCGGGAACAGAACTGTTTTCCTGTTTATCTTCATTGGGTGTCATTCTGATGTTAATGGGGGACCAAACGTTTAGTTCTTACATTCATTAGGTTAGCCTCGCAGCACCCTGAAGAGGTAGGTTTAAAAAAAGAGGGGAGAACTGACATGTGATTGCAATTTGCACATGTAAATGAGGCAACCCAGATTTAGTTAACATTTCCCCTGATTTAAGTGTTTGTGCCTTAATGACTTACAAAAAAATTGAAAAGCACATGCCTGTAGTCTCAGGAAAACTCAGACTCAGAGTTAAGCAGCTGAGAATCAATGACTGAACTACTGTAGAACTCAAGTAGTCCCCTGTGATTCAAAATGTAACATTTTCTGGGACATTTAAGAGCCACTAATCTGTGTCTTAAGACCATCAAGCACTTCCCTAAAGAATCATAGAGTGCATGTAATTAATTAAGGGAAAAAGCAGTGCTGCAGCGGTACTGGAAGTACTGTAATTCCCTCTCAGTTCCACGCCAAGTACTGTGCACAGTCCTACAGGAGCAGCCCCGATTGCTCCAGCCAGCATTGTGTCTGATCTGCATGTGCTTTATGTCATCAACCAGACTTCCTCTCATAAGACACTAAAGAGATTACAACTGAGTTCAAACTAACCAGCATAGATGATGGGATAAATCAGCTAAATGAACAAATGTCTGTTGATGTCTGATTTAAACAAATCCACTTTGAAGCTGTCTAGAATTAATGCCTGATGGAGGAAGAAATGGAGGTTCCAATTTAAGATCTATATATTTTGGGATGGAAATAGACAAGCATTCATCAGTTAGATGAGGACGGAAATTCCAAGTTGCATTACATAACCTGCAGCCATCCTGCCTGATAAAGGGATGAAGGGTTAAATATGTGCAAACCCACAGTCCCAAATGATGAAATATAATGGATCACCTAACCTGCTCAGTGAATATACCTGCTCCTCATATATCTGTCAGGAATCATATAATATACCTGCCATAGTTAATTTATCCCAATAGCAGTTCCAGATACACTCAGATTATGAATACCCAGTAAAAGAATACATGTTCAGAGCAAAATTTATCATGCAGGCAGAATTTAAACAGAGTTGAAATTATGCCATTGTCCACCAGGGCTGAGCTGTTGAAGAAGGAACATTGCTACTGTGGCAGATATGGGTATTTCTTCCAACATCCTTGTAAGACCTTGTTGTATTAAGAGTATGTATTATTGTGGGTTGGGATTGTATGTAACCTCTCTTGGGGGAGGGAGGTGTGATAGATATTGCAATCCCATGCAGTATCTGGGGGAGGGTCCATTGTTTTAAATGAATGGCTTATGTTTGACTCTTTTCCACTCCATAGGGGCAGGCTACCGCAGCGCCTCCAGAAACTAAAAACAGTGGGTCGTGATTAAGACAAACCCCCCACCCACCTCCTAGGGAAGCTCACATACTAAATTCTCCAGAGACCAACAGACAAAGAAAGAACTTTTTGGAGAGAGAACCTGAGAATAAACTGCCTCTAAGCCTTCTTTCTGATCCAATAAACAGATGGGATAGTCTGTGCAAAGGGCACACCAATCCTTGTGGAAGGACTGGAAAGATTAGACCTACTAGGTTTCCATAAAACAAATATGTGACCTGTGATAAGCTTTTAGCATACATGTAGTTTTATTATTTTGAATATGCTTTCTCTGTAGTGCTTTCACCTTAAGAATAACTGTGGTTGCTTATAAAGGGCTGTATGTTCATTTGTAACTGCTGGCAAGTACACTGTTTATAGCCTTTGGAGAGAAAGCAAAGCACGATGGATGGCCTGTTTAAGCAGTCTGGCTTGCTGGAAATAGTGTAAAAGCAGGGAATGGTGCAACTTTTAAAAATCCCCTGGATGGGAGGGAGAGATACACAGGTCTTTGACGAAGAGAGGTGAGTGCTGAGGAGTCAGGACCCTAGCGTCTGAGCCCTCCAGGGACCACAGAGAGGGAAAATATGTTGCAGTTCAGGGCAACTGCATGTTTGTTCTCTCCCCTAAAGAAGTGGGTGTAAGTAGGATGCTTGACCCATCTCCTGGGGAGCTCATCTATTTATTCCATGCACAGCTTTTAAGCATTACCTGTCACAGCAGTGACATAGACCATTATATCTAGTGGTCAGAGCAGGACTCAGACCAAGTCGGGTTCCGGGAGGTCAGAGTCTGAAACAGGCCAGTTGGCAGACCAAGCGTCAGACATCAGGACCCAGGCAGGATCAAGTTACTAGGAGATCAGGGTCAGGCACCAGGTTAGACAGCAATCGAATAACACAGTCAAGGACAAATCAAGGTCAGAAGCCAGAGTCTAAGGTCTATTGCAAGCAGGGTCAGAAGCAGAGACAGGCAAACAGTCTAAGGGTGTTGCTTAGACAGCTCCCCTGCAGGGCTTCCTGGTTTAAGTACTGGAACTGTCCAATCAGTGAGCTGTGAGGGACCGCCACTCAGGTGCTGCTGGGTGGTACTTCCTGCTGAGCCCAGCTTCACAGGGTCTTCCCATAGGAGCCTACCATAAGCCTCCTGTGATGATGCGGAAGTGTCTGCGTGGCACAGCGGACCCAGGTTCCAGCCTTGCAGGTTCTTGCATCATATTTCAACTATGCCTATCATTAATATTCTGCTAGTAAGCCATCATCCATCCTTCAAAAAAATCATGAGCTGTTTAACAACCCTCCAATATAATTTCTCCCACTAGCACTGGTGGGGTGAGTTGTTAGTGAAAATCTAGGTGCCTAGTACAGGGCAAGAAGGCTTAACCCCTGCTCAGTACTGAGTTCTTTTGTGCTGTGGGAAGGGACAAAGCTAGAAAAAATATGTTGGAATTAGGTTGCAATTAGAAGGCAGTTAAAAAAAAAAAGTCATTTATTTATTATCATATACTTACTGGAATATCAGGAGCTCAAATTTAATTTATTCTGGTCTTCGGTATGGTTGAAATTACTTGTGGTGAGATGGGCCTGTTTGGCCCCGTGGGTCTGCGCTCCCTACAGCTATGCTGGTGGTGTGGCTGGGTGGCAGCGGGCGGCAGGCGGCCCAGTCCCACCCTCTACCCCAGGCCCCGACCCAGGGACCCAGCGAGGAGTAGCCTCACACAGTTTAGTCCATGGGCTACTACCTTCCCTGGGTTGCTTGTCCGCAGCCTCCCTGCTTGTGGTCCTCCTTCAGGCTTTTGGGGCCAGTGTCCCCTGGCCTGGCTGAGCTTCTCCTTAACTCCCATGGCTGAGTGCTGTCACCACACCCCCACTAGCTCCACGCTTTGTAGCTGCTTCGCTCTTCCACTAACTCTGCTCCACTCAGCTCCCTCTCAGCTGCCTCTGTCTGCCCAAAACAGAGGCTTTTACCCCTGTGGCCAGCTCCCTAATTGGCTTCAGGTGCCCCAATTAACCTGGAGTAACCCTGGCTGTGTTACCCAGGGAACAGGGATTTGCTACGCCTGGGGCTAATATACACGCCTTCCAGCACCCTCCTATAGCCGTCGGGGCTGGCCCCATCACATACTATAGAAAGTATTCTATTACAAATTGGTTGATTTACTGGATTGGAAAATAATTACTAAACAACATAGATATACACACATTATATATACATATATATACACATATAAATGCATTTATACACACACACACTAATTCACTAATTGCTTTCACATAGTCATGCTAATGTAGATCACTGATTAATTTCAGATTATTTCGGTGTTGGTGCACAAGTTGCACAGGGAGACTCAGGCTCAAAGCAGCAGCAACAACAAGATTGACAAAAAATTCAGGAAAGTTCCCAAATAATATTTTGTGGGCAGAAAAAATAATCCAACTATTTCTTAGGGTTAGAATACACTACATTTTATTGAACTGACATCCCAGCGTGGCTTGTGTGTTGTCACTGTACAGCTATCAAAAGGAATCTAACAAAAGGATCTCTCTTATGTGGAGAGTCATTGTTGGTTCAGAGCAATGCACTGGGAATATTCGGATAATGTGTTTTATCACTTAGATTGCAAGCTCTTTCGGGGCAGGCACCATATTATTATTTATATGTGTATATGGGACCTAGCACACAAAGGATCCTCGTTCATGATTGGTGCCCCCAGCCATTATTGAAAATATTATACACCATAACCTTATTCCAAAATAGCTGGATAAATGAATGGTGCAACAGCTGAAGTCCATGTCTCACCCTCCCATTTTTAAAAGTGTCTATGAAGTAACATAAGTATGGGAAGGTTTTGGTACTGAAAATTTAGATGCTTCATGTGGAGTGCTCCCAATGTTCATGATTTTGTCACAGATCTCTTGATATTGTTGTTCTTATGGCCCCAGCTTCTGGAATCAGATAATTACCTCAGAAAGTTTTGACCTCTCATGTTTCCAGAGAAAAGCTTGAGAACGTGAACCCTAATGCCACAACACCAGGAAGCAAGTAAAAAGAACCCAGTTATTTATTATTTTGAAATCTCATGATTTGTAAGCCAATCTCATGATTTTTGAATGCTTGGGGTTGTCAATACTCCATGCAAAGAGTTCCCAAGAGCAGTACTAAACATACCAATGTTCAACAATACTTTTGCCTCCATTTCCAATCTGTGTATGCACTGCTGCCTGTTCTGCTGCCTTTGCTACTGCTGTTACCTGTAAACAACATTTTGCAGAGCCTGGGGAAAAGCACGTATGTGATCTTCCCTAGAGCATTGCATGAGAGTGATGTCACCATAGTAGTGCATGAGATAGGACTGGCAAGTGACAGAACAGTGAAACTTGTGATGCACAAAGTGCTACCAAATACACAGGGAACCTGAAAAAACAAAGGAAGATATATGTTTCTCAATCTCTTTCACAATTAAAATAAACTTAAGGGTTACACTTGTAATGTTAAGTACAAAATGTCCATATACATTTATTTTTTTCTAAGCTATCCCTTTAACTAATTCACACTTCCACCACTCCTTTGCTATTGGTAAGGACAGTACAGGAATCTCATTGGCCATCATCGTAATTCAGCCACCTCTGCAGCGACCAAGTACCATTTGATTTAGCTTAATTTGAGACCTGATGATATTAAAGCAGAAAAGAGCATCAGTTAACCACCTTAGTCAGGTGCTCCATGTAATCAAGTGTGCCATCTGTCCCCTCATTGTAGGTTACCTCCAGCATAGGTAATTTAACTCCCCAAATTTAGCTCTTAGATTTTAGTTGTATTTTTTCCTGCTTATCACATACAACCTGCAAATACTGAAGATCATGCTTCTGTGATTAACAAACTCTCATCTCATGTTAGAAGAAGAGCTGTGTTAAGGAGATGTTCAACACGCAACCAGACTCTCATATTTTTGTTATTTTCATCATTGGGGTACGTATAATGATGAAGTGCTCACCCAGCTTTAATTGCCAGATAGATCAACCACTCTGAACTTGGCTCTCTGACACATTTCTTGAGGTCTTCTAATGCTTTTCCTTTCAAAGTCCTGAACCAAGACAGATATCAAAACCAATGCCTAGGACAAGCTGGGACTGGCCTTCCCAGATGCCCTCATTTGTTATCACAGTAAGATTTGCAGACTTATTTTGTGTCTCAGTTTCTGAAGTTTAGACTAGTTGAACATATTAATATGCAACAGACTATTAGGCACTGTCATTGTTATCTCCTAATGGATGGGGCTGGAATTTTCTTCTGTTTAGTTCACACTTCCAGTAACAGGCTGTTATCTACAGGGGATTTCTACTCCAAACATACTTTTTTTTTCTGGGAGAAGGGGTGGACAATATCTCAGGCTGTAGTGTTCCCACAGTCACAATTTATTGGAAAGAGGAAATGTGGAAGTTCTTAAGCCTTATTTGCCAGCTGGGCTTTTTGACTGTTCCACTTTGGTTTTCACAGTGTCGCCAGGCTCCAGTCTTTAGTTTTCATTAGACATGCTGGGGATGTAATATGCAGGATTTGATTCCTGAACAATGTATCTGGGGTGTCACTTGTGTAATATGTCCTAATTTTGAACAGGTCCCTCACTATATCCTGTCCAGGTTGCTTACAATGAGTGTGACCCGATTCTGTCCACACCTGGGTCCAATCCAAGTTACATACAGAAGGCACAGTACTCTTGGAACACAGGGCATTAGGGTGCTGAGTTGCCATATTAAATGCATTTGTTGCCTGTCACAGCAAAAGAAACCTGTATGCTCTGGCCCAAAAATGGGTGAATTACCCATTCTGCTACCAACGCTGCAGAGATATAGTAGTTCCTCTCCAAATTCTCCCTTTTTCTGATAGACGTCTGTTCTTAATTCAAGTAATAAGGTAAGACTACTTGAAAACATATATCTTATTCTTAAACTCCTTCCCAAGTCCTTGGGGTCTCAACAATTTTAAGTGCTGATGTTCCAGTCAAATGCTTCAAAGGGCCACTATCTGATGTGCCGCAAACCAGTGGAACCCAGTAGTAAAATAGTAGGTGTTGGCTTGCCACTGCACAGCATGGTACTTTCTGGAATGACTGCCAATTACAGTACATGTACACCCCACCCCCTTTACTGCTCGATCAAACCAGAACTTCTTAGCTCTGTGCCAAAGGCCATCTATTGCAACAGCTAAGGCAGATTATCCTACAGATCAAATGGTAGGGGCCTATGCTTTAGAAGAAGGCAGTTTTGCATTTTAGTTCTGTTGTCATTTTTGACATTCTGAGTGGCCATGACATGCAACTTAGTGACAACAGTTAGCTCCAAAGTGGCCACAGATTTGTTATATTATGTATTTGATCTTTATTACTACATTGGTTTGGTTCACAGACCTCTGAAAACAATCTATGTTAATGATTCAAAAAAAGAGCAGAAATAAAAAATAACAGGTTTTGTAGAACTCTGGTTTCATTTACAATGATCCTAGAAAACCTTCCAGAAGCCCATAGTCACTGAACCAAACTAAGCTGCCTTCAGTCATCCTTGAAGAAATAATTGTGGAGGGGGATTGAAGAGCGTTCTAGGTGCTAAATTTCTTGGAGCTTGAAAATACAACCCAACACACAGATACTATTTATCTCAGATTCCATGGCCCATATTCAAATGAAGCCAAGTTTCCCCTCCAGAATTACAGGTGTCCCTGGCTCACAGCCATCAGCCAAAGCCAAATTTAAAATGGACAGTGATAAGTGAATCTCAGGTTTAGTTTTAGATAAGAACCTACATCTTTAACTGCTTGTGTGAAGCTCTCGATCTGTAAAACTGAACAAGCTTTCTTATAAGATTTACAGTACTTCCTGATCCCAGTCAGTTTGAGAATGTCCCAAAACAGCCTTTCCTATAGTATTTTTGCTCTTTGCGTTCCGGCTCAGCACAAGAAGGTCAGAGACATGGATCAAACTCAAAAATAATTTGGAGAAAATTAAGTTACCTGAAGTTTTTCAGATTGCAAAACAGATTTTGTTTTGAGCAAAGCTCAGTTCGTTGTTGTTTCATTCAAAGCTCTCTACCCTGATAGTCACTAATAATGAGAAGAAGAAAACCAGAGGCTAAGAGTGATCATGGCAGAGAAGTTGAAAAAAAACTATACAGGGACTAGCTCTGCAAACGCCTGGTTCTCAGATTTCCATATGGTAGGAGAAGAACCATTGCCACAGACATATGTCTCATTACAGTCGCTGGGGTGCTGTCTAGTGGATAGAGCAAGAAACTAGTAACGAAGGATCCTGGGTTCTAGTATTGGCTCTACATCACTGAATTCCTGTGAAACCCTGTGCAAGTCTCTCAGACAGATTTTCAAAAATGAACATTCATTTTAGCTGCCTCCATTTCTGAACAATCTGGTGTCTCACCCACAAATTGAAGGTCACAGAGTCTCCAGTTGGGCACTTATAAGATGAGGTACCCCAAACCATTGACCCCTTCAGAAAATGTTGGCCTTAATTTGCCGTGGCTTCATTTTAGCCCACTGTAAAATGGGTAGTGATTAGCTTATTTTAGCTTAGTTATTGTTTGTTGAGCACTTCCAGATCCTCAGATGAACAGTGCTACATGCAATGTAACATCATTAGTATTTCTACTCACATGGCTCTCTATTGCTGCTGCCTTGTACTGAAACTTTGGGAGCAGTATTGGCAGTGACTTTAATAAGCTGGCAAGGGCAGTAGCAACTTCACTGATCTGTACATGGCTGGCTTAGCATTTGAGCATCATTAATATTTAGCATTTATATAGCCTTTTACTACTTCAGAGTGCTGTACCAATATTAACTCATCTTCTAGGTTTATTTCAAAATAGAACATGAGAGCAACGGGGCCTTTACTGTCTAAGAGAAGAAAGTGGATTCTCTAGTTTCTTCTCCAGAAGAATCATTGATGCTGTTTTTAATTTATATATTCAGCCTTTCCATACTGCAGCTTTGGGCATCTCAGAAGTGTGTAAAATAATAAGGCCTAAACTGAGACAAATTACTTCCCTCAACCATAGTGGGAGGACATATAAAATCTGTGACTGGTGATGTCTAACTTTGAATAGGCTCAAACATCAGTTTGAAAGCTTGTTTCTAAGGCAAATGTTGCAGTTCACATTCCGCTTTCTCAGTCTCTCAGCATGGGAGAAGAACAAAGAGAAAAAATTAAAAGGAAAGAATAAGTGCAGGGAATGTATCTTAGTTGTGTTATTTAGAGTTTAAGTCTCTTAAGGGAGGGACCTAGTCTTTCAGTGCACTGTTCACACCATACACTTTCAGTAGAGAATCATAATATAAAGCCCTAATTGAGCCAGCATAACTTTTGAAGGGAACATTCTTCTCTCCCTGCTGGATAGCGCAAGCTCATCCCTAGCTAGAAAAACATGTTAAAAAGAAAAACTAAACAAACCATATGCACTCACTCCAGGAAGATACATTTCAAACACAGGGAGAATATCTGTAAACACACAATGTTGCACTACTCTGACAAGCCAAAAACACACAAACCAAAGACAAAGTTGGCTTTGGAAATCATGAATGCAGCCAGACCCACCATCACCTCTAAGCATCTCTCACTTCTACTTCACACCCTGCTGTATTAAAGCCTTTGTGTGCTAACAAAACCTGATGTCAATCAGACCTGTTAGTCTTCTTACAAGGACCACCTGCAGATCGACCCATCCTTGTTAGCAAAGCAGAGCCCCGGTTGATTGTTTGGAGAAAGAGTTTACCCTATCCCTGCCAGATCCTCTGTGGGATCCTTCATATCACTACAGAAACAGAGAGGTGTCTTTGTTTTGGAGTGTGGAGTCTCATTTTTTGTACTGCTTTCCCCGTGCTGTAGGATCATACCTGCTTTCTTTTAACTTCCCCCTCTCATTGTCCTCTTAACTCAGATTTTCTCACACATTTCTCTCCCGCACCTTCCTCCTCTCCTACATACAAATACCACTCGTCTAAATGAACAAATGGAAAATTTCTGGTTACAAAAATAGAAAATATGAAACAGAAAAAAAACATGAAAGACAAGCTGCTTGATTTTCTTATCAATGTTAGGAATACCAAGACTGTACTATCTTATTAACTTTGATGCTAAGCTAAAGGGACTGGGCTCGCTTCCTGGTGTAAAGATAGGAGTAAATTAGAGGATGCCTGAGGATCTGAGCCTGGTGGTAGGATCAGTGCCTACATTTTTCAGTAAAGGTTCCCTATGCCTATGTTTCTGCCTCTGACCATATACACTGCTGCTTCCTTGTGAGTGTCTGGTCACCAATCTGCCACCTACACCTCAGGGTGATTCATGAAGCCTGGGAAGATAGATAGGTGTTTGATCACTTAAGATAGGTATTCAAGGCCTGATCTGGTAGGCATGCTCAGAGGCTGCCTAACTCCACACAAAATGGGGGAAGTGGAGAAGGTCATTCCTTATAAACTTTAGCCCAGTGCTTAGAGCACTCACTTGTGATATGGCAGATCCCTATTTACATCCCTTCTCCTCCTCAGGCAGAGGGGGATTTGAACCATGGGTCTCCTATAGCCCAGATGTTGATCACCCTAATCACTGTGGTAAAGGTTATCAGGAAGGGCTTCTTTCCCCCACCCCTTTTGTACAGGCTGCTTCTGAACACACCCACTAGATCGGGCACTGGACATGCTGCAAGCAACCAAACAGCTATCTTTCACCAGTTTGTGAATCACAAGCAGAGACTGGCATCTCCCTGCAGCCCAGAATTAGGCACTGAATTTCAAGAGATATGTGGCGTTTAGGGCACACCCCTGTCATCAGCATCTCCAATTGGCTAGATTACATAGCTCCCTGCCTACTCTGCTGGTTGTGTGGATTGCAGTCTAAGATGCCTATCTCTCCTTATTCATTGTATTGGGAGCCTGGGCGCTTAATTTAGTCTTTGTGGATCCCAGTGTTGTTCCTTTGATTTTCTAGGCACCTAAGTCCTTAGCGTGGAACCAGGCCTTGGTGACTATGAACTAGATTCTCCTGAAGTGTAAATAATGACACAAGGTGCAAAGCAGTGGAGAATCAGACTCCATTGACTACTTACCCTTTACCTCAGAACATGATCCAGACCTGCTCTGCGGCATTGCATCTCTGCTTTCCCATCTCCCCCCATGTTCCTCTGTTCAGCTCCCCACTTTCTTCCTTGTACTCTGTTATGAATCTCACCTGAAAAAGGCTGTGCTGAAGAGTTAAAACAAAAGAAGCTTAGAAATCTTTTGTTAGTGAGTTCCAAACCTTTGAGAGTTGAAGGCAAACTGAGGGAGGGGAAGCTTTCAGTATCCTGTGATTTTCTTGCAGTCCAGATGAATAGAAACAAACAGGGAATCTTTGCATCGTTATTTCATGGAATCAAACTCAGCAGAATCTAAAGGAAAAATGGTTTCACTACAAAGAGATTCTGTGGTTAAACCATCAGGTGGATTAATGAAATCCAGACTCATTTGACTGAATAGAAGAAAAACAGACATTAAAATATTTCTATTTCTATTTCTTTCCATTAAGGGAAGACATGACATTTTAAAGTAATTGCAAATTAAAGTTAGAACAATTTGACAGGGGAGAGGGAGGAGACTTTGTAGTTTTTTTAATGCAGGGACAGAAGAAAACATTATTGCATGACCAAGTCTCTTTACTTTTAGATATAAAGATGACCAATGGAAATGGCATATGTTGATCCTATTTAATGCATTTTATTGCATTGTAAGATTACTTTGTAAATTTAAATAGACCTCACTAAGAAGCAGGCTCAGCATAAACTGCCTGGCTAAAATAAAAAATGTAAAGCCTCATTTTGTTGGCAACTATCCTATGCTATTATGTAACAGGATAAGTATCTTACCTATTTATGTTAATTACAGGCAAAAAACTAGGCTGCAAAGTCAAGCATTTGAAAGTTAGGAAATGCCAGATTAATGGTTGCTCCCACAATTTTATTTCTGTCCCCTTCTGCATCTATCCTAGGCACTGAATGAGGCAGGTATTCTGTGGAAAGAATAGTGCACAAGTATGGAATTAAAGAGTATATTGTGATGCATGCACATAGAGGACAGAATTAAAGTAGCAGCACAAGCAACCATTAATCTAGTGTTTTCTAACTTCTGCATGCTTGACTTTGCAACATAAATAATGTTCTTTCAACATATTTTTGATTGTATACAATTTCCTGTATGTTTTTTAAAGGACTAAGCATAAAACAAAACCTATTATGTACAACTGTAACAAGCCCTCTATCATGCATCAACAGCAGAATTTGAACACTGAACCTTCAGCAATGTTTGAAGGGCAGGGGGTAAGGTGGGGGATCCTGCTCTGGGATGGGGATGGAGTGTTAGAGCTATATGCTGGGTTTGGGGAGGTGTATACTCAAGCTGAAGTAAGCCTGGCCTAGCTCTCCTCTTCTCTTGCTAAAGGAGGTTGCTCCCAGTACAGTATGTGCTGCTGCTGCTTTGACAATGACATGGGCCCAGCATTTTAGAATGTTACTATTCAGTTATTTTAACCAGCTGCCAAAATTTTGCTGACAATGCAAGTAACAGAAATGATGACTTCTAGTGCTTTATAACTCAGCCAAACCAAAATGGAATTCCATGGGAAAAGCAAAATCAAGTCTCCCTTCCAAATTTCAAAGGCCTACTGCAAAGGGAGGGAGGGAGAGAGAGAGAGAGAGAGAGAGAGGCCACTCAAAAAGACACAAGATAATAGAAAGTGATAGGCAATTTAAATACAGGTGTTGCCACCAGATCCCCCGATACTTAATTCATTTTTCTGCTGAGGTCACAATTCTGCAACGAGTTCCATACCTGGAGCAATTTGTAAGATCAAGGCCTTCGATTGTTAAGCCCCAGCATTATATCTACTGCACCTTGCATGTTCTGAGTACTGTCTGAATAATACATATAATGAATCAATGAATGAATGAATGAATGAATGCCTATAGCAGTCTTTATGGGAAATGATTCCAAAAAATATTTAGGCCCTGATCTTGCAAAATGCTATGCATGTGGTAACTTGTGTAAAGCTAAGCGTTCACATAAGTTTTTGCAAGATCAGGGCCTCAGAAGACTGATAAACCTATGTCAAAATTTTCAAACCTGAACACTTAAATCTTAAAGAATTTGAACAATTGGTATGAACACCCCCAACTCACTTTGACTTTGGTGGAATTTTTGAGTACTCAGCACCTTGAAAATCAGGCCATTTATTTATCTGTCTACACATGAATTTAGTTGCACAATTTCTGGTAGATTAGTTTGAAAATGTTGTCCCTAATTTTTTTAAACCACCCTCCCTTTTGTTAGTTTACATTTGCTAATAACTGTGAGTTCAGTTATTGGCCAGCAAAAATGAGGATGTGCTTGCACCCACAGATCAGGTAGTTAGACTTCTTCATGGGGTCCTTATTGGTAGGCACAGAGCGCCCAGGATCAGATCGCTTTAAAATTAAGATTTTCACTGTGCATGAGACATCTTTCATCCACCTACCTACACAGATAAATCAACCACTTCAGTCACCATTGAAGTGCAGCCACCTCTGGGGTGATAGAGCAACTGTGAACAGCAGTGCAGAACAGGCAGTAAAGAATACCATATCCAACTGGAACTGCAGGTGAAATTTAGGGAAGCAGAATATAATTATCCAAATTGGAATCTGCCCAGGATGCTGGATTATCACCAGCATCTTTAAGAACATCTCTAACCTGGATCTCTGATGATCACAAATGGCAGAGCCTCTTTTTGCATTTTATCCAAAAGAGGACATCTATAGAAGCACAAGCCCCTTAACATCCTGGGCACTGATTCAGTACCATAGGGAAGAGCTCTACCTAACATGTCACCAAGAATACTACATACTGCACAATGAGTAGAATCACAACCTTAGGCAATATATCTGTGTTTAAACACGTGTATTTTATGCACAATTATTGTATAATTTAAATTTTGTGCTAGGTAGATCTTGCACTTGTTCCAATCTAAGAAAGCCACATTTCTGACACAGGGCAGTTTTTAACTCTAAACATTAAAGAAACATAATTCCCATTGAACTTCACAGTAGGGTTTGCATAACATATTTCCTTTTGTGGAGTCCAAATCTCATCCATTCTGCCATTTAATCCCCATGTTAAATCCTGTTTGACTATTTGATGCAATCATCCTGGGATCTAGGAACTGTGATTATTCTGGGATTCCCTGTGGGAGTCACATAGGTAGTTCACCAACTGAGTGCGTTTTAATCAGCCTTTAAAGACCATTTTAATAGAAACAATTGGGTCATATTCCAATTCTTATCCTCTTATAGCCAGATGGACAGGTTTGGACAACAGCTTCTCAAATGAGCAATTATTCGACCCTCCCCTTCTTTGGTAGGAAAGCAGATGGTAATGATTGATGCCAGGCAAGACTAATAATCCAGCTTTTCACAGGACATACACAGCACAGTAAATACATACACTGCCCCGATTAGATGCCTTAAACATCCTCTGGAGGGACAAACTCTAGGTCTGAGCAGGGATTTCTATCTCAGAGTCCAATCAACCCTTGGTCTTTCTGCTGAGAGTGCAGGTTGCCAGCTGTGGTAGGTTTTGTGTGTGCATGTGTTCACTGGGAACTAGACAGAGACCCATCAAAAGGGCACCGTATGGCACCATCCCACCTGTGCTGGATTTTCAACCATCAAAGGCAGGAGCTAGGCCTATGATTGTAGTAACTTGCCTGAATAAGTCCATCTATAGTGTTCAAAATGTTTGTTGTAAACATGTAGGTTAAAGAAATTCTAAAGTAAAGAGGTGGTGCTGAATTAGAAGTTAATGCAGAAAATGCTCTTCCACCTCATGCATGTTTCACAGCAGTGCCACTGACTGAACAGTTCTGTCAACAAAATGAATAGCCATGGTGCTGTTTCTGGGAGTACCAAGTACTTTTCTTTATTGACAGAATGAACAAGAACTCAAACATAAATAACAAGAAATTGCTGGTGACATTTTATTCAGCAAGTCAGCATTGAGTGTAATTGACGTATTTTTCCTAAAGAGCTCCCCACTGACCATTGATATTATGTCTGATTTCCAGTGCTACTTAATTAGTCACCTTAAAACAACATTTTCCATAGGTGAAATTCACCCCTTGTAGATGTCCTGCTTAAGAACTCTGCACCACTTAAACCCTCAATTTGCCCTTAAGTGGAATTCACTAAGTGAGCCTGGGATTGACCATTACCACAAGCGTGAATTTCACCCTCTAAGAGCAAACCACAAATTATAAGAAACAAAACAAAAAAAAAGGGGCTAGATGCTGAGATTGTCTTCCTTCATTTTCATGGGAGTTTGCCTGAGTAAAAAAATCTCAGGATTTGTCCTCAGAAGTACAAGAGATGGCTCCATGCTGCATAAAATCTTGTTGTTGTTACCTCGACAGTTTAACTTGTGGCTTTACTCAACAGCCTCAAACTCCAAGACCTACAGAATGCACTTAAAATAAATCAGCTCTGTGTGTGTGTGCATGCATGCATATTATTCTTCATTCTGCTTAAAGGTATTTGTTGTTACTAATCTTACTCCAGCAAACTACAGAATAGAAAATATGCCAGAATTAGTATACAGTGCATAGAAAAGATATAAAAACCGATACTAGTGATTTCAGAAACCAAAATGAGCCAAACTCTCATCTGCAGTGGAAAGTTCCAACCCATTAAACCTCCACATCTGAGGGTGAGTAGGGGACCTGCCTGCTGCATATTACGGGAAAATGTTATTCCTTATTATTTAACATTTATGAAGCATCATAAGTGTACAATAGTATTGTAGAAACACAGCATCTCTTCCCCCAACCCTCATCTAAACACACTGAGGATCTGGCTGGGAGAGGGACTACTCTGGATACAGGGTGGCGGGGAGCTTCCTATCGGAGATAAGGACCAGATTAGGGTGTTTGCCTCTAGAAGCCATCTTATTTAGACCATCAGTTTTGATAGCAATTTAAATCCTATAGGGCCAAGGGACAATGCTGGCCTGGAGCACAGTGTTGGAAGGTTACTTGAAAGAAGAGGCTTTTATAAAGGAATGTGAAAGAGAAGAGAGGGGACATCTGGAGGACAAAAAGTCAGAGGCTCTTCTGAAAATGTGAAGTCGGGGGTAGAGGGGACGGTTTTCATTCCACAGATATAAATGTAAGTTTTGATCCTGTGTAGCACAGGTACATGTATAAATACAGGTAAAAAGGGATGAAAAGGGCAGGGAGTGCAAGAGAATTGGCTTTCACAGCTGCATGGCCACCAGATTATTCCTGCCTAATAGCAGGTGCATAGCATAAGGGAGGGTTTAGCTCAACATCTCAGTAACATGTTGGAGACTACTCTTAAACCCATATCTCTTCAGCACCCCATCTCATTTTTACTCGGCCCTCTTGACAGTTAGGGATCGGATTTCCATTCTGTGCAAAAGACTGTCCTGATCACTTGACCTTATCTACAATTATCATCTCAACTCACACTTGTGCTGGAGGGCAAAAAGTTTGTATTCTTTGCTGCCCACCACAAATGGATTTGCAGGATCAAGGCCACTAAGTGTACAGAAATGATTTCCCATCCAGTGATCCTGGGTCAGCATTTGTTGTTTTACTGCAAGAATTTTGGAATAATTTTTGTTTATGAGATAGGCTGTAACCATGAGATGGCCTGTGGTTGACGAGTCTTGCAAATATCTATATCCTGATAGTCTTGGGTATTCTGCTATGCGGAAATAATGTACCTTAACTTTTGTAGTTAATTCTTTTTTTCTGGCTAGAGGTCAAGGAAAATGTCTGTTTAACATCCTACAACTTGATCAATCTGTGTAAAGGAGAAATATGGCAACAGAATGATGGGTTATGGAGAGTAGCGTGACTATACCTCAAGTGAGGACCACAGAAAGCACTATTGTTGGAATTCCAGTACTTGTGAATTGAAGCCAGCTGCTACATGCTATTCTGTACATTGTTACAATATCTTGGAAGTGACTTATAGAGGAACAATGTGTTGTTGACTATTTTTAGTGAGTGTGGCCTTCAATATTGAAAAGGGACTTCAAAATGATGCGTGCTGTAGAACTATTGGATCTGATTTTCCACCTAACCATTCCTAGCTCTCTAGTTTTGTGCCCATAAAATTATACATGCAAATAACTTTCAGCACAGTTTTGCATTCATAATGATTTGCAGGTGTAATCAAGAACACATCAACTTCTAAGTGCCTCATATTGAGATGGAGATGTGAACCAAGAAAAATAAAGGACAAACTACACCCACCACTTTTTATGACTGCAATTTGACCTATTAGTGATACAACATCCTTGTTGTATAAGGCACCAGAAGAAAGATGGCAGTCTAGTAACAGGAACTTATAATTGCAGGCATCCTAGGCCTGATACGCAACTGCTACATGACCTTTGCTCTTTGGCCCCATCACATGCACAAAACAGAACCTTACAGCCAGAATGCTTCACAAAGTGGACACACATTCAGGAGTTTCTAGGAGGAGGGGGAAGTTGAAGCTTAATGAAAATGAATTGGAAGGCTGATCTAAGCAGCCAATGTGTCATGAAAGAAGGTACAAAGTCAGGAATGAATGAAAGCAACACATGAAGCAGTCAGAAATGGTGGAGTACAGGAAGTGGGTAGAGACAGAATGAGATGACAGCTGACGTACGTATATTCAAACTAGAGCTCCAATGCACTTTGGAAATTCCCGTATTTATCTAGGGAGTTGCAATTCCCATTCTAAATAATAGAGTTTCCTTTGGTACAGCAGCAAAAGAGTCTCAATGATTGGTTTTAAAAATGCTGAACATTCAAGTGATAAGTTAGCCAACTGCTGTGGGTTATAGAAACTTCAGAAGGGGCTAACTAAGTGAAATCAAGGATCTAATGTGCGAAGAAGTAAAATGGGAGTCTGTAAAAATACCAGCTGTCTCTAGGAGTTATACCTGAATTCAAAATTCCACTCGATGATGCTGGTGTTGGAGTCTGAATTTGCATCCTGGAATATACACCTCTTATCCCAGATCAGTAGTAAATATTTTGCCATATGGTCAAAGGATGATTCGTCTGAACAGAAGTGTGTCACTCATGAATCATCATTTTAATATTAAGTCAAAATTGAAAGTGAAAAGAGCACAGAGAAGTAATAAATGTTGCCTTTGTAAATATGAGTGTTCTCACCCCCATCAAAACTGTCATCCTAAAGATTATGGAGAGAGCATTGGCCTTGTCCTCCTTCCAAAGAGAGAAGGCTTGGAAATAAGTGTGTGGTTAGCATTTGTTGGTGTTCCCCTTCCTGTGCCTGGCCACAAGGCAGTAGTTCCAAGGACCTCCCGAATAAAATGGCAGGAGAAGGCTAGTTGACTTTCCACTGAAAAAGGAAAGTACAATCCAGGTAGCTGATAAAATAATAATAATAGATAATGAATAACTAATTAGGAAAAAAAGCCAACAATAATAAAATCAGTTTTAAAAAATCACCAAACATCTATCTGTAGGGCTGGCTCAATGGCCTATGAATGAAGTAAAGCAAACCATGGACTAGTTAGTCCCTCATCATTCCAAGGACCATAAACTGAGTTGCTGAAGTTTGCACTGTGGAATTTTAGATTAGACTTTAAAATCCCATAGTCCTCTTTGCTGCTTATGGATATGGATGACATGCAGGAAGGCTTCAGAAAAATAGGGATTATCCATGATGTCTAAATCTCCCCTTCTCCCTCAGTGGTTTGCAATATCCAGTTATTCAGTGAAAACAGTTGATTCATCAAGTAGAGCACTTTTGGGGACACTTGCAAATTGTAGATTAGGATTGTCACTTATTTGTGCATTATTTGAAATTATTTTAATATTTTCTCAAACATAACTATTATATTGCACTAACACCTAAAGGCCTCAACCCAGATCACAGGCCCATTGAGCAAGGTGCTGCACATAGACATTTGAAGACCTAGTTCCTGCCCTGATGAATTTACAATCTAACTAAGGGAGACAAAGGATGGTGGACAGGAAATATTATTATCTCAATTTTACAGGAACTATGGCATAGAAAGATTAAATGTTTTGGGGCAGAGATGGTAATTAAACCTAGATCTCCTGAACTCATAGTATAGTGTTTTAGCTACAAGTGCTTCCTTCCTCTTCAGTCCCAGATTGCTTCACAAACTGCTCAAAGCAAACATTAATTCTCATACTCAATATTCAAGATGTGTGACTGATGCACTAAACATTTATAATCCAACATTTATAAACAGGAAAGTGCCCAAACAAATCATGTGGCAGTTGTGCTTGGATGATTATCCACTTGTTTTAATGTTTGACCACACTTCAGAAACTCTGCTACAAACTCTGGGGTTGGAACATGAAGCAAAGTATCTCCAGGCATGGAATGTTTCTGCTATTTGGGCATCTCCCACACTCATGCAGGCTGCTACTTGTGAACAAGCACATTATTATAGATATTCAGGATTACTTTAGAAATTAGTCAATTTTTTTTAAAAGGCGATAAACTTGTCCTATTATTAATTTGCAAAGATTAATTTTAGCAGCTCTTTAGATCTAACTGAACATTTTTTTTTATTTTGTTCTCACAATGTTGTCTCAAAATTGATATAATACATGTTTTTTTAAAATCAGCATCCTGGCAAAAGGATGTTCTTAGGTTGTCTGAGTTTCTCCCACATACACACATTACATTTTGAATAAAAGTATTCATTTGATTTGGGGGGGGAAATAGTAAAGTAGTTTTAACTCTCATTCTGCGTGCATTTATTATTAATATGAAAAGAAGCTCTTTAAATTTATTATACTGCCTGATTTGCACAATCTCTTATGTTAAAAGTACCAGGAAATGTATTCTCTTCAACTACATATTATAGGAACAGGCAGCCAAATGAAGTAAGCCTCTCAACTTCCATTTCATACAATTCATTTTCCAATCTCAATTTCTATGAAACTCATTGCTGGACTCCAGAAAATAATTATTGAACTCTTGAAATCCACAATGCAATGGAGGTCTCTTTAAAAAGAAATCTAATGAAAGCTTTCTGATTGGGCATTGTTGATTTCTTGTTAGGACATTTGGACCACAAAGCAGATACTGTAACAAGCTTGGTAATGGATCTGAAACTGTTTTCTAGCCTTTCCCCATAGAGGTTGCTGGATCCTTTCAATATAACTGTATAAAATATAAATGAAGTCATTTATGAACTCCTGTAACTCAAACCCAGTTCCAGGCCACTACTGGAAATGAGATCTGCATTCTCCATGATTTCTCATATTGGGGAGAATAAATACAATTACTTTGTAGCACATGGACAAAAGAATACTAAATCCTGAATACACACATAAAAAAAGGAGCTATTTGTTTTGCTTAAATTAAAATACAAAATCATCCTGAATGCCTGTTGGTGTACACAGCCCATGGCACTTTACAGAAACAACATAATACAAAAGTACAAACTGTGCTCTTTCAAGAGAATAACCAGAACAAACAGATTACATTTAAATTGGAAAAAAAGGGCTGTATTGACACTGGATTTTAAACTTTGTTCAGAAGGATTTCCACATTCATGGTGAATGGCAAATAGATATGGCTCCAAACCAAAACCCAAAACAATTCTAAAGTTTGGGTGTTCAGAATCTGAACTCCGAGCTGAATATGACCTTCTCAGTGGGTTCCTATCTCTATGACATGAGGGGGAAATTCATTCCCAAACATCCCTGGTGCATTGAAAAAGAGGGGGGCTAAAATTCAGATCCCAGTTTTGCAGTTTGGATTTATATCTAAACAGTAACTGAAGGAACAAGATCGCTGCAGCTTCAGTCTAAATTCAAAAGACCCACTTATTCCCTGAAGCATTAAGAGTACAATAAAAACAAATGATGTGTTTGTTTTGCATTTGCATTGTATTTTAGTTGCTCTGTCTTTAGATGATAAATTTTCCAGGACAGAGAGCTGTTAATTGTTTGACACACATGACCTATAGCATCCTGTACATTGATGGTGCATTATAAAAATTATACATACAATAAACAATCAATTCTAATAATAAAAATAATCTACTTTCTGGAATAGCCAGACTAGGCTGAGGGTTCATTTGTGTCTGGCCCTGTGCTTGTGTAGAAAGATACAGAAAGCCTTTCTCTCACTTGCATCTCTTTACAGAGAGTGAGAATAACTGTAGTCCTTGCACTAGACTGTCCAAGGGATTGAGAAGGGAAAAGAGTAGAAACACACTCCACTGTCTTATGAGATGTCACAGTGGGCTGAAATCTGTCTGTATTCCTGGAGGCTTGCCGGGGTCCCATTGCCTCCAGCAGCTCTCTTTGTGGCAGTCTGACTCTATATTACCCCTTATTGTAAGCTATATAATAAAGGAACAATGCAGCCACTGGAAACTTGCTTGTAAATCTGTCAGGAACCAGTCATTCCAAACCTGCAGAGTACTACAGATAACAGCAGTGACAATATGTATCCCATATAATCATGAAAATCCTTTACAAATATAAATTAATCCTTATAATACCTCTGTGAATATTCTCTACATTATCTTAGAGATGGAAAAAATGAGGCACAGAGTATTTATCAATTCCCCAGGGCCATAGAAGATAGTCTGTACTGGAATAAAAAAAGCAAGAGCTCCTTGCTTTCAGTCTTGTGTCCAGACTATTAGAAAAGGTCTATCTTGTCTCAATATATTCTCTATGATCAGGAATTCTCAACTCTTTTCATACTTCTACCACACCCCCATGGCCCACAACCAGTTCCTCTTCATAAGCACCCTAACACACTAAATCTAGGTTCCCAAAGTGCTTCAAATCAAGGGCGGTGAGAAATTGCCTACGAGTTATGAGAGGAGTTGTGCCCGTCTGACAAGTTGTCTTCTTAATTCATAAAGCAGATACTCCATCTGAATTTCAGCACTGATCCAAAAGAGTCATGTTGATAAATATACTGTATGTAAAACTGGTGCATGTAATAATGGTTTGAGTCAGGCAGGGAGCTTAGTGTCAGTGAATACACAGTGGTATGGTGTCTCAAGCGGTTATCTTGTTCTTTAGAATCTTAGGTCTCTAGCTGTTATAACTGTGAAGAAAACTTCAAAAATGTGAGCCACACATAACTAATGCAGACAGGAGTCTGCAGAGAGCCTGGAACGATAACTCTGAGTAGTGTGAACTGCCTCATTCCTCTCCACAAAAGTATAAGCTCAGAGTATTGTGAGGATCATTTAAACATCCACACTAACTTCTTCAATCCTGATCTGAGGAAGAAGAGAGGGGAAGAGAGACTGGCACAATTTTTGGTGAGTAACATCTCATTTTGGTGCCACACATGGGTGGTGTTTTGGAGATAGCACCATTTCCCCCCATTTAGTAAGGAGCCAAGCCAAGTAGCCTAGCAGAGCTCATGGGCATTGAGGAGGGGCGGAATGGGGGAGGGAGCCAAGCTCAAGCAGCCCAGTAGATTCCAGAGAACATGCATGATCATATTTGAAACAACACGCACAACATACTGTGAATGAGGTCTCATTCTGGCAACTCACATGAAAGGAGTTTTTTTCTGTGGGCAAGGTTTGGAAGAGTACCATCAACTTTTCCCCCCAATTTGACCTGTGATCAGCAATAAAGGAGACAGGCATTATGCAAACTTCTCTGCTAATTTGCATCAATCCTGACTACAACAGTCCTTGTCGTTCCAGTCCTGGATCCTGTGCCCTAGGGAAATAGTCCGTCCAAATTGCAGTAAAGGATCATTGCTGCTACCTGTGCGGTACCTGTTCTGTAAATAAAGGGAGCACTTGAACCTCCAAAGTTGCCAGGGTAATACTTTTTACCAGTTATTCTCACACCCAACAAAAACCTTAAAAAAAATAATCCTGCAAAACTTGAAGATTTAAACAAGTGAAAGGAATATTCAGTCAAACAACAAACAAATTAAAATGTCCTTGCTTTGATCTTTGCTGAAATACAATCCTGCCTAAATATACCCTACAAAACAGACAGAACCATTTAGCATGTGATAGTATCAGGCCTTCTTTTTCTATGTCTATCCATTTGGCTTTCAAAAGAAAATGCATGGACATATTTAAAGCAAACCAGCAACATGATTAATCAGGACACCACACTGAGACACATAAAACTGCCCTGTCTCCTTCATCTGTTCTCCTGGTGCAGTGATTAACCTTTGAGTTTATGAGTATTTTTGCACTTGCCTCAGATAAAATATTTTATGAGTTCTTACCTCCCAGGCAACTTGGATTAAACTTATCAGGTCCAGGAAGATAGTGGCCCATAATGTCTGTTCCCTCGGAAATCATATCTTCCTCCTCACTACATTATCAGAACATTCTCTGCACAAAACAGATGGAAACATCAAGTCAAGAGACAAGACAACTTGTTAAGGTCACATTCCACCCTCCTATTCATCATTCATGCTTAATTGATTCCTCGCCCCACCTAAAGACAGACTGCAATACATTATGAGGGCCGAGAATATGAAAAGATCATTTTCATTTCCCTATTAATTCCCATTTGGAATGGCTTCTGCGTCTGCTAAAGTCTCTTTGGCAGCATGTTTGCTAATGACTGATTGCTGCCTTTCAACCCAGAAATAGGGCACAAGCAGGCAGATTTATTTTTTGTCAAATGTCTCTGTCTCTGACACAGCATTTCAGGTATCCTAAACAAACAAAACACCAAGCAAACAAGGAAACTGAAAGGAAGTGACTGTACTAAGTCCTGGAGATTTTGCAGCTGCATAGTTTTGTGCATTTGATAATGCTGTTTAGTTTCCTCCTCACACCCATCTGACAGCACATCTCCTTCCACGCTCTACATAGAGGGGCTCAATCATCCTGATGCTTGAATAGGATGGATGAATAATTGGGTGTCAAATCTGAACCTGCCTTAGCTCTCCTAAGCATTTAGAGAAGTTGAAATAATATGGGCTGTAAACATTTTTAGAAATCTTACTGGCTTTTCAGAATGTGCTTTATTTTTTATTCAAGAAAAAAATCATGAAAAGGGTCAGATTGACAGTAGTAGAAACTCTGTTCATAAAATAGTGAACACAGAAGCATAGGAAAAGCCATGTCAGATCAGAGTAAGGTCCATCTAATTTTATTATATTTTTAGTGCTGGTTGGGAATTTTTTTGATGAAAAGTTTCTTCATCAGAAAATACTGATTCTACCAAAACCAAGACATATCAGTATTGAAAAAACTTGTTGGAAAGCTTTGTTTGGTCAAAACCAGAGAGCCCATGCTCCCAGAATAGCCAATAGTCCAGTAGTTAAATCACTCAACTAGGATGTGAGAAACCCAGTTTCAAGTCCCTGCTATACCTGACTTGAATCTTGGTCTTTTACATCCCAGGTGAATGCCCTGGCCATCTGTGTCTCTCCCCACTACCCTGTGTATTTATGTGGCAGTTTTTTTTAAAGGCTTCATTTTAATTCCAATGAGGAACAAAAACAATTTTTGAAACCTTTAATTTTTTGTTATGAAATGGAATTAGTGTTTCTCAGCCATCCCTAGTCATGGAACATGACCCTCATTGTGCTAGACACTGTACAAACACAGAACACAAAGACAATCCCTGCCCCCGAAAGCTTACAATCTAGGGGCAGGTCTACACTGCTGGCAAAATTGAACAGCAGTCGATGGAGTCACGCAGGCTGTGCAGAGTAGCTTGTGTAACTCCTGTCAACGTCTTAACTTCCCTTTAGCACACTGCGGTGCTCCGATGGAGAATGCGTTCCCATGGACGCAGTGCTATGCTTTTTGGGGAGGTGGTTTTATTAGATCAACTACTGGATCAACTGAGCGTGTCTTCACTGCTGCTAAGTCAAACCTGAAAAATCGATCTGACAATGGCGAATTTGCCACCGTCGGTGTGTACATAGCCTAAGTATCTATCCTCCTTCCAAAAGTGTCCTGCACCAACTGCTTTAGAGATATGTGCAAATCCAACATAAAGACTATCCTGAAATAATGTCTGTAGGGGAAATTTTGTTCCAAAGCCAGTCAGTGGTAGGAAAAGTTTCCCTTACATGCTTCCCGTCAAAGAGCTTTACTCCTGCTGTGGCGGGACTAACTTCAAGGAAAGCAGGTAGTTCAGCAGGTAGTTCATTCAATCTTCTGCTCAGGCAGCTTGCAAAAAGGTGGGTGGAGAGGAAACCACTCTCAGTTGTGATTGGATTCATATGGACACAAGGTAACAGACGGAACATGCCAGCTCATTGCACATACTGTTGGCCACTGGTAGGCTGTCAGGATATAACAACTTTCAGCCATGATGACTACACTGGGATGGATTTAAACAGGTGATCTGGATGTGAAAGGCTCTGGCCTATGAAAGGTCCAGTAGTTTGTGCCAGCCAAGTGCCTCTGAATACACTTTGGCTTGCTAGAGCTTGGAATGTAAGCGGCATTCAGGCCTCTTTAATTTGGTATCCATATGTTCTCCACTTGTACCTTAAATGTTTGGATCAGACCATAAGGATGCAGCAAAGATCATGCCAAAACCTTCTCATCTGAGCTAAAGTGATGGCACAAGGGCCACCGGCTACATTATATGTTCACCCTTTTAAAAATATGAACCAGATGTTCAGTGGTGGTGTAACTTCAAAGTAAAAGCTAAAATCTTTTGTTTGTAACTGCTATTAACACCTACCTCATTTCCTTCAGCACCCCCAGGAACCTTTCATGCATACTGAAAGAAAAGAATGGGGGAGAATTATTGTGTCTCTCTGTCCTATCTACTTCAGAACTGGCTTGAAAGTGCAGTTTGCTATAGAGATCAGCAGCACCTTTGCAGTGTTGTCTGCAGCAGAAGCATTATACACACACACACACAAAATCTTTTTTCAGAGCTCAGTCATCGTAGATGTAAACTGTCACAGCTTCATAGCAAGAGTCTGTCAGGTCAGGAGAGGGGAAAGAAATGAAACAGATGAGTTTCCTTTGCAGTTTCCCACTGGAATAACACTGCTGAAATGCCAGGCCAGCTCTACTGGTTTCTGCATCAACAGATGGTAGATGGCATTCCTTGTGTTTGTTTCCCATTCAGTAAATCGCAGGTCACATATCGTTCTGAACAGATGGAAACTCACAGTCTTTGGCTGCCATAGAATAGGGAGTGAGGATATAAGGAGGGGTTAAAGGGAGGTGGGATGGAGTGAAAAGAGGAAAACAGAGAGAATGCCTTAAGATAACACAAATTCACAGCTGGTGATGTCTGCAGATACAAGGGTGGCAGTCGTGATTGATTAGATAGATAGATAGATAGATAGATAGATACTTAAAGCACTATTTTGATCGCTCATTTACAAGAAAGTAAACCCAAGAGCTTCAAGACTCATTTTGCCTCCCACCCAAATTGGATAGTTAAGGAAGGAAGAATCCCAAACTGTCCCTGTTGCCCTTCCCCACAGGGCAACATAGAATAGAAAGGAACTCCCCAAACTAATATACATTTTCCAGTTATTTGCCATCATGGTGTTTTAGATGGAGATAGTTGAAAAATGCCATATAAAAAGTTCCAGATTTTTCACATGTGAGTGAGAGAGATGTATTAAAACATATGGCACTTCTGATCATCTCTAATTAAAAAAAAGATAATGTAATTTATATTAATGTGTGCTTGTGTCTTCCTTTCTTTGTGAAATTTTGAAATGTTGGTGACATTTTTATTGCATTTTAAAATTCAGAAGTGCTTATCAAACTACAGATCACAGATGCAAAAAGTGCAAAGATTTTGTGGTTTTTTTGGTTGGAATTTGAAAATTGAATTTGAAACGTAATACAAAATTCAACTTTTGGAAATTTCAACCAACAACAGTTTAAAAATATATGCATTGCCTATAAGGTGGTAAGAGGGTCTGGATCCAAGTCATTTCACATGCATGTACACACACACACACACACACACACACACACACACACGTTACTCAGCATATGCAGATGCACTCTCTAAACACAGACTCTGCACACACACCGTACTGAATACAAACACACAGAGGGAAAAAACACATTATCTTGGGGCCATGAAGGAAGATTCTGACCAGATTGGAATGCCAAGAGTAAGTGATATGGAGCGTAGAAGAACGTATGTACAGAAGTATGGAAGTAGGGCTTTGTTGGATATGGAAAATCTGTAGTTTGCTACCATGGAGCACATTTCGTTTAGGCCATGTATCTCTGAACAGGCTGTTCTGCCACAAAGCCAGCATTCCTGGCCTTTGAGTGGCTTACACGGCTCTGGAGGCTGAAGATATATTTTCCTAGGTACCAGTGATTGACAATAAATAATAATAATAAGTAAATAAATAAATAAATAAAATAAAGTACTACCTCATAATAGAATGCTGCCTATGAGCAAAATGTCTGCACATCAGACACAAAATGGACAAAAGACCACCTCAGACTGAACAGGAGTATCACAGAAGATGCAAAACAGAAAAAGAAATATTTCGAGATGGTGTTCGTAGACTACCAAAAAGCACATGACAGTGTCCCGCATTCATGGATCATTGAGACACTGAAAAGGCACATTTCCTTTCTGCAGTCATCTTTTCGATAACTGGAATACTCGATACTACCTGGAAGGGAATCTCATTGATGAGGTCCAAATTAAAAGAGGAAGCTTTCAAGGGGATTCCTTATGCTCTTCGTGGTAGTGAGACTGTTGGTGACATGGCTGCTCCATTAGATAAATTGTGGTTATATCAGCAAACAGCAACAGCCAGTTAACTTTTTGTTATACATGGATCATCTGAAGCTATATGGATGGTCACAAAAGGAGATGGAAGGGATTGATGACATGTGGAAAAGTTTAGTGAAGATATAAAGTTATGGGCTGGCTTGGCTAAACGTGCACCAAGATCTGTAAATGAGAACAAACTATACAATTAGATGATGTGCAAATTAACAAAGGTATTATTAAAGGTATGTCTCAGCATGGCCCCTACGAACACTTTGGAATGAGGGAACTGTTGGAGTTGCAACATTAGGAAGACAAAGAAGAAGTGAGGAAAATATTACAGACAAATAAGAACTATTCTAAAGAAAAAATTAACTTGGCGAATTGGATAATTTTATCTGAGCAATTAACATGGGCACTACCAGTAGTATGGGAGGTGCTGGAGTGAGTGGAATCAAGAGAAGAAAAAAATTGAGATCCAAACAAGAAAACTCCTGGCAATGCATACAGTAATGAATACCAATGAAGATGTGGACAGGATGTATACCCTGCAATTTGATGGAGGAGCAAGTCTTCTCTCTGTGGAAGAGCAGTTGATAATTAATAATATAGCTTCAAAATATATGAAGAGTCAGTCAGAGTAAAAGATCATCTGGTTGCAACAATGAGTGATGTCCGAGGTGTACCCCAGCCCAAGAAAGTATAAAAAGGGAGAAGGCAAATTACCAAAGTAATACTCAAAAAATGTACACAGAAATTAATGCACAGACAATGGTGGAGTGTCAGCTCTAACCCAGTAACGATTGAAGAGTAACAAATCCATAGCTTGTAGAAGGATACCTGAAAAGAGAAACGGAGTCTCATTATGAGTGCACAAGAGTGGTCCTTGAGATTTAATTATGTTAGACACAAAAATTGACCAACAAAGCTACTCCCTAAACTGCAGAAGAGGTTCCAAAAAGGAAGAGACAGTGGATCACATGTTGAGCACCTGCTGGAGCCAGGCTGGGAGAGAATATATGAACAGACACAATGTGATCACCAAGTTCCTGCATTGGAGCCTCTGTGGCAAGTACAGATTTAATTGCCCCGTGCAGTATTATGACCAGTGCATTGAAAGCATTCTAAAGAATGAAGAAGCTAAGGTTTCACCTGATCCAGTAATTGTCACAGACTAAACAGAGCTGTCATATGGACTGAACATAGTTGTTCTAGAAAAGAAGACAGACAAGATGATGTTAATTGATATTGCCATACCAGCAGACAAATATAAAAAAGAAACAAGAAGAAAAAATGGTAAAGTATGAAGAACGCTGCTATGAAGTGGAATGATTATGGAAAGCCAGAACAAAGACAATCTTAGTGATTACTGGAGTATTTGGAGCAATCCCTGAATGAGCAGTTCAGGAACACGTTCAAAGGACAAAACATCATGATCAGCAACCACCAAAAGACATTGGTCTTAGGCACTGCATGAATTTTAAGGAAAGTCAAAGGTGAATGAATGACTCTGAGCTCCTATAATCCAAGAATTTTATGGAGGGTTTAACAAAACTCTTGACTACCCAAACCTTTGGAGTTGGTTCATGGTCAGGATTTATTTATTACTCATAAGGATAAATTTTAGATAGTAGCTTTTCTCTTTTTTTTTTTTTTTTGCTTAAAGATCTTGTAATACTGAGGAATAATAATAATTATTGTTATTAAAAAACCCACTCAAAAAAACCTGTTAAATGATTTTCTAGAAAAAAATGACCACTTTTTTGTCTTTGTCATTCAGACGGGCATGTTATCCTTCAGCTCAAATAAAGCACCCCCTTGATGGGTTATGCTATTAACCACACTTGAAAAGACTGAGAACAGCTCACGCTATAGCAGTATATAAAAGGTATGCAGGCAGATTTCTCTCTCTTTTTGTTCCACACAGGCGTGAAAGCCAGCATGGATGTCTGTAACTAGCCATCATCTTAGCAGTTATTCTGGAGGAGGAGGAGGAACTTTTTATAACCCCATGACACAAATAACATATTTGGCACATGCTGGCTATCTCACCCTAGTATTTCCTGCTTTTGAAAAGAATTTTTTTCTTAAGGGAAGGAAAAAAGCACACAGCTTTCCTAGTGAGTTGAGACTCTTGCTTTGTTCCCTTTGTTTGTTTGTTTTTTAAAACCAAAACACCTTTTGTGTGCTAATTTAAGACCCAGTCTGGATACCCTTCCTAGCATCTTAATTCCTGTGAAGACTCACTGATTTCATTAGAGCTATTTGTGGAGTAAGACTTCAATTCAGCCAAGCATTTAACACAAGCTTAACTTCAAGCACATATAAAAGTCCGTTCCTATTTCATCAAAGCACTTACAACATTTGATTCAGTCTTTTTGGCCTTAATGGGACTTTAAAAAGATGCTGAAAGTACTTTTTTCTGAATCTGGACCTAAAATAGTCCTCATGCTGAGTAAGGCCTTGTCTACACTAACACTTATGAGGGCAAAACTTTTGTTGCTCAAGGGTGTGAAAAAACACCCTCCTGAGCAACATAAATTTTGCCACCTTAAGCATTTGTGTGGACAGTGCTATGTTGGTGGGAGACACTTTCTCCCTCTGACATAACATGGCTACACAAGCGTTCTTTCAGCGTAACGGCTGTATTGATACGTGCCGCTGTAAGTTGCAAGTGTAGACTAGCCCTAACAGTCCTGAGTTTTAAAGGTTTTTTTTGAATGTCTATCAGAAATGCACCTCCAAATATCTGCCTGATGACCAATATGGGAATACTTAGGCCAAAAATTTTCAGAAGTGGCCAGTGATTCACTTTTTGGGCACTCAGTCTGAAACACACTGGGGCAGAATTGCTAAGCACCAACAAATCCAGCTGAAACCAATAGCAGCTGCAGGTATCCAGGACATCTGAACACCAGGCCTCAGATATCTCAGGTTGGGCAAGAAGATGGATAAAATGATTGCGGGAGCAGAATAAGGAAACCATAAGCAATGGTGCTGGCGGAGCAAAGCAGGTGAGGTAAGTAAATGATAAGAACAGAGTTGCATCTGGAGAGTGACATGAACCCTTGAAGAAAAGAAGGACAATATAATGATTGCAATAGTGAGGGGAAGTCAAGAACCAGGTTAAAGAATGGAGTGACGTGGTCCAAGCAGATAATATATAGACATTGCATTCTAAATGGACTGCAAGGCATCAGTAACACATTTCAGATATACTGTTATGCAGCCCCCTTAGTAAACATTAATAGACTATTCTTAGAGAAGGATACTGCTTGGCTAGTCAAGGTCTACTTTGATGTTTCATATCATGAAGCATAATGATAAGAGTTTGTATTAAGAGATAAACATTTTACAACCTATTTGTCCTGGACTATCCCCTCTGGTCAATATATCTCTCTACATGAACTGGTTCCTCTTCTGATGGAAGTGAATGTTTTGATATGGCTAATCTATTTCTCAGTGCCCAAGATTTCTTCTTTTGGATAGCTCTGGAAGAGGAGAAGTTGTAAAGCTGCCCTGAAATATATTGGGGGGATGATCTTTTCATATTGAGATATACCGAACTTGAAACTTTCAAACAGATTTATGTTCAAATGGAGTTAACCAAGCTGAAATTTATATCAGGAGTGGATCTGGGTTATAATAAAGTATGTGTTGGTGTAGGATCTTCCTGAAGATTTTCATTGCTGGCCAGGTCTCTTAATCAAGGCTTTCATTATGGATAGATAAACTTTCACAGGTTTGGAATTATGATGTGGCACATACTATAGTTTAGCACAGGATACCTGCTGTGCCTGTGAAAGATTTTAGGCTTAGTTCTGCCCTGAGAAGAACCTTGGTATAGCATAAAAGCAGGGGACTGTTAAGGAGTGAATGATGTCTCTTTGATGTACACTGCTCTCATCCGCAGTACTGGTTAGATTAGCCAGAGGGCTGCTCTAATTTCTGACAGCTGGCTACAGTTCCTAAGGAACCAAACACCAGCTGAACATAGCTGGAATGCCATGTTTTCTGGTCTACACTAGTTGATCTTGACATGATCTTATTTGATGGATGTGGGGCTACTCTGTAATAATTTACAAATACTGTATATGACCTGGTTATTGAAATGTTGGTTTAGTTTTATAGCAAGCTGCAAGGGAAAGCAAACAGAAAAAATGAAGAATAGCTCAAGATAAGCCATCCCCCAGTTAACTCATCGGGGTTGTTAAGAGACCATGCCCGAGCTAGTAGCTGTGAAGATTCTACCTGAACTTTATCCAAGTTTGCAGGGCCAATCCTGCAAGCCAGAAAAGCAAAAGGGATACCTACAGTTCAAAAGGCTCTCTCTGTCCAAAGGTCTGGCATTTGTTGTTAGGGGAACTTTTCAGGCTGATGCCCATACCCTAGTGGGATGTTTGAAAAAGGTAGGTTTGCCAGCCCACCATCAAGGATGGTAAGGCTTTAGGCAAGGTGGACATGCATGTAGATGCTCTATTATTTTAAAGTCCTTATCTTTACATGCTTTTCTCCTACAATGAAGATTAAACAATACTTTGATTTAAGAAACTGTCTGGTCATTATTCACCACTGGTCATAGACTCCCAAAAGGAAGAAACACAGGTGCTGAACCTAGTGAGACCTGCTTAAGTAAGCATGGTTGATACACAAGGAACTGTAGCCCAGGGCTGAGTATAAGAGTGAAAATTGTAGAATTCTTACCCAGGAGAGGTAAAGACACAAGACCTGATACCTGAGATGGTGCACTCAGAGAGACCAGGAAGGGGATTGAGGTGCAGCTAGTCCTGCAATTGTGACACTCTGCATGAGGGCCAAGTGGGGAAGGTGGTCGCACAGTGGATGACTATGCCAACTGTGCACCAGCTGAGATTGCCCTCATGCAAGGGAAATTCTCACTTAGCCAGATCTGGCATTAACCAGCAACAACAACAAAAACCAGTGAGTTTTAAAGAAATCAGGAGACTATCCTACATTCTCTTCTCCAGTTTTCTCTGAGCCCATCAGTCATACTTCATGGTCCGCTGTTGTTTTGTGCCTGAATTTGTTACTCCTGTTCTATTAGGCTGCATATTGAAGCTCCCATGATTGAAGAAGCTACTGCCTAACCTACAAAGATTAATGTAACCAGAAGCAAGAAATACAGGAATCATACAAGATTGTTCCTGAGAGTTCAGCCTATTTTTGTAGGCTTATGAGATTCTAGTAAGCTTTAAAAAAAATTCTAAACATTTGGGTGCTATATCAGAACCTTTGAACCTTTATGGGGTTCATTATAAAAATTGTGAACTCGCGTTACCTGGAAACTTATAGATTGGGAGTCAAAGGAACTAAGTCTGCCTATGTCAATGCACAGACATACTGTAATTAACTGATTAGGGTGTACATGCACAGTTGCCCTTTGCTGAGTGGAATCAATGCTGTTCAGGGGTGTGTCATTGGTAATTACTGAAAAGTCTAATTTAGCCCATCTGCAGGGGTTTGTGCTTTTAGAGCACAAGGTTCCTAATTTTCTCCCTGCTGTCACCAGGGATTTTCATGTGGCCATAATATACTGACAGCCTTGAAGCCCTAGTGGACCACAGTTCTCTTAGAAAATATACTCTGACACATACCAGGAAGTGACCCTAGCATCTCACTAAACAGAGGTACAGTTAATCCAGAATGTTAAAAAACACTGCCTGAAAACATCAATCTGCAAGGAATTTAATTATGCTTTCTGTTTTCCTCCCATAGGGTGATCATATTCCAGACTTCTTCTTTGGCTTGTACATCTCAGACAAATGAATGCAACTGTGCGTCTCCTGGAGCCTTGCAATTGGTTAAAACTCTTCCATGAACTGTGTCTGTTCTTAATAAAATATATTAATCAAATTTTAAAATAAAAAGAGCTTCTTGCCACTGTCCTAATCAGATCCTACTTGATTTGGGTTTTGTTGTTGTTGTTGTTTGTTTGTTTTTGTTTTTTTGTTTCCCCTCCATCATTTCCCAAAGTTCAAAACTATTCCTAATAGAGGATACCACATAAGGGATAAACCTCCCTTTTTCATTCTTTTATGAGAGTGGATGTTTATCAGAGCTGTGCTTGAATAATGTGTCCCTCTTGTATAGTGACAATAAAAAGCAAAATGATCTGAACATACCGTAATCATGTCTTCGAGGTGCATTACATTTATTGCATGACATTCTAATTTAATAGTTACCAGGGGTACCTGATCTGGATAGATGTCAACTCTGATATCCATTAAAGTAGAAAAGAGTAAGTCCCATTACAAAAAATTGATTGTTTAAAAAATAACTGGGTAAAAGCAGACCCAATAGCAAGGTCAGACCAGCCCATGAAAGGAGCTTGAGCAGTGCCATGTCAGACTTAACGTAGTTTTTTATTCCTGGCAGAAACAGCTCCTTACTGCTTACTAAAGACTAGTTCAAACACATCACACAAAATTGCACATGAACACTTCAGAAACATCTTCAGCATTGTTCTTAGATGATAAGAATTAGTTTGATCTTTAGATAATGTACAACACATATACCTGGGACTCAATTCTCTATTCCCCTGAACTTGTATATTCATCAACACCTGTGCAATCGCTACCTGATCATAAAGGTTGCATTTTATACCCACTTTGCATAGTTTCCTGAATACAGATGCTTTCCTAAATCAGGGCCTTAAAATGTAAGTCCAAGTTCTTTAGGGAAGAAACTGCTTCTTCTTCAGAGTTATCACAAGACCTGACACAATGGATCTCCGGGGAAGTGAAAGGTCACCAAAATATAACATGGGCAAAACAAAACAATGTATTTTTCCCAAGTCTTGTTCTCAGAAATGATGTGACAGTTTTGGCTGAAATTTTCCAGAAACCTTCAGCCTGAGGCAGACAGCCAACATGGAAAATTTTAGCCAGAACAGTTTCCATTTGATACAATTATAAGCAACTGAATACACTTTTATAATGGGAAGTTTATTGGGCAACCTTAACAACAGGGCTGTACTAGCAGCCCCACTGATAATAATAATAGATTGTACATCCCTGCTGCAGCCATGTAGATACAGATCTGCATTTTTCAGTCAGATACATCCTCTTCCTAAAGGACTGTGACTCCATTACTACCCCACAGCAGTATCAATACAGTGGAGCAGTTCCTCAGTTGGTGTAAATTGTCTAAGCTCCATGGACAAACCCTAATTAACAGTCAAATGAAAACCTCCTGATTAGGAAACCCAGTCTTGAAGCAGAAAACACTAATGCCCCATGTTGTCTGGTACCCTGCCTATAGCTCTTCCCAGGACTTGAAAGGGGATGGGAAAGAGAACAAAGTTGATTTTGTTTGGTAAGTTGTGCAGCATTAATGCAGAGGAAAAAAATTACTTACTGTCTCCCAATGCTGGTCAGTTCATACTCTGAAACCCGAAGTTCACTTTCAAGGACAAAAAACTTTAGTCCATCCTGCCTTCCGAATGCAGGGCTCTTCACTAGAGTATATTGTGATGTGTTTTGTTCGGTACTATTGCAAGTAATTGTAGCAATAGGGCTGCCACTAAATTTCTTAGGATACTATCTGACAAACAAATAGATTTTTAGTTAAAAAAAAGATTGTCTTGATCTCAGCCTTAATTTTCCTATACTGGATTTTATACTCATAGTTAAAGAGATTCTTCTCAAAGCACCTTAGGCTTTTGCCCCCTTACTCTGAGAGATATACCCAAGATTGCTATCCTATTTCTTATAATCAGTGTTAACTAACAAGTAGTTTCTATAATTTTACACTGTACTCCATAGCCAGTCAGCTACCTGATTTGGTTTCATAATAGAAGTGAACCCATGCATTATACTGTACATTATGTAGGTTACTTCTTTTTTGTCAGTTCTAAAAAAAAATCCCACCTATTTTTAAATATAAATCATAGCAGAAATTATGATGTTAGAATTTATTTTTAGTTTTATACATGGAGATTCTTATTTCACTTCCATATTAAAAATGTCTTTAAGTAACTAATAAACCCATCTAGAATATACTGTTAGCTGTACTCAGCGAAAAGATATGTTGAAAGCAAATGTATCTGCATAAATATAATCTAGCTAGTTTATAAACAGGGGCTAGTGCCTGGATTTCACAATGGTACTTAGGTGCCAAAACCCGAGACTTAGGCACCTAAGTAGTTTTATGCACCCCTGTGAGCCACAAAACCACACTTGGCTGCCACCTAACCCTGTAGGCACCTAAATTCACTTGGTGCCTACATTTTTGCTGTAAAAGTTCCATAGGCACCCAAATTATTTCCTCTTGGCCTCAGGACTGCAGCCTCTCGCTAGGCAGCCAGATGCCTAGCTCCCGCATAAGCCTCAGTGCAAGCCACAAATCAAAAGAAGATAGGCACTCCTCTGCTTAACTCACCAGCAGGGCCTGATCCAGTAGGTGTGCTCAGTGGTTGTCTATCGCTTAAGGTCCCATTAGAAAAAAATCAGTCTGGAGGAGGAGGAGCTTCCTTATAACTTTTAGCCCAGTGATTAGAGCTAGGGATAGTCTTGTGTGATTAGAGCTACAGATAGACTCTCCTGGTGAAGCTATTCCACTGTGGATAAGTAATTAAAAAGTCATTACAGAAGGGGGATTGGACCTCCCAGGTAGGTCATTCTCACTCGCTCTTGCCCCATGACCCTAATTATTTGTAAACAGTGGAACAGCTTGAATAGGAGAGATGGAGAGACCCTCCACACCAGAATACCCAATAGCTCAGTGGTTAGGGCACCATCTTGAGAGGTGAAAGATTCTTTTCAAATCCTCTCTATCCATCAAACAGAGGGGAAAATTGAACCTGGGTCTCCCACATCCCAGGTGAGCGTGCTAACCACTGGGCTAAAAGTTATAAGGTCAACAGCACCTTCGCCACCACCTCTTCTTTGGCTGCTTTGTGTGAAGCAAAGCAAGCTCCTAACTCATTCTCATGAGAAATGACTTAGGTGCCTAACCCATCTCACTCCAGGAGAAGTGTTCATGGCTGTGGATCACAAGCAGAGATAGGCACTTCTGTAGCTCAGACTTATGTGCCTCTCTCTGTGAGATGGACAAGGATTAGGATGGGATCCTTTCCTCATCATCTCCCATTGACTGGCTTAGATGACTCCTGTGTAATTTGCTGGCTTTTGTGAATCACATACTTAGGTGCCTGTCTCTCCTCATAGGAAGCCTAGGCACCTAAATCAGGTGGATCCTATTGTTGTTCCTGTGATTTTCTAGGCAATAGGGCATTATGTATAATAAATAGAAAATGTTCAAGCCAGCTAATGTCAATATAGACTACAGATATCACTCACTAATTTAGGGATGATTAAAAATATGATAAAATACCTAGAAGATCATGATACAATAGGGTCTAACCAGGATGGTTTCTGCAAAAGAAACTTGTGGCTCGCTAATCTATTAGAACTCTTTGTGTCAATAAAGTAGTAGCTAAAGGAGAAACAGCTGACATAATTTATTTAGATTTCCAAAAGGCCTCTGACAGAGTTCCTCACAAGAGTCTAGGAAAGGAATTAAGTAGTCATGGGGAGAGAGGCAAATTATTGACTTTGTGCCTCAGTTTCCTTATTTACAGAATGAGGATAATAATCCTGTCCTAACTGATAGATTTCCGTGATGTTTCCAAACTCCTCTGGGATCCTCAGATGGCAGGTGATACATAAAAACACATAAAAACAATCCTTACAGTATGATTGATTTTGTAGTGAGTGGCTTTTTTAAAAAAACAATGTTTTTCTCTCCTTCTTATACAGTTTAAACCCTTTCCATCTCCTGTAAAAAGTAACATCAGAGGCTAAACAAATGATCTCTCTAAAAATCCATCACAAGTTTGGGATGTTTTTGCAAAGTGTTCAAGCTGTGAACTTCTTTGTTTATGATATCATTACAATAGTCTTCCTTCTGTCCCTCCCCCACAACTAATTTCTAATCATATGGGGGTTTATATACCATTTATAAGTCAGCAAGTCTGCCTTGTTTGGGTTTCATTTTCTGCCTGAGATGCTACAGGCAGCTGCAACAGCTCCAGGTAATGTTGCACTTAGCTTAGGTTTACATTTCCTGCATGTTTCCTGACTTAAAACAGCTCTTAATTCTAAGTAATCCCAAATCTATCTGAATTGCCTCCATAAAACTGCTGCACACATGGCTCATTGCCCACACCTGTGTTTGCTGTTTCTTTTTAGTGCCAGCGAATATTCCATTCCTGATTTTTACATGGGATTTAGGGTAAAGGGGGCTATGTGCTAAATTCAACATGCCAGGTCTTTTTGCTGCTCTCCAGTTCACTCATGAAAAAATACTGAAATACTGACTAATTACAAAGATCCTCTTTCTATACCAATTTATAATTCTATTTGGCATGAGGTAGGTAGAGCTTGGGACTCTGGAAAGAGCTGGTTACTCTATCAGGAGAAAAATTAGTAAGCCAGCACCACAGTATTGGCAGAGATAGCTTGGATGGTATTCTCCATCCAGACAAAGGGCCAGATCCTCAACCTGTGTGGATTGTCATAGTTTCATTGACTTTACTGTATCTATGCCAATTTACACAGCTGACAATCTAGCCCAGAGAGTGCTCACACCTACCCAAGAACCTGGGAATGCCTGCATCCCATTCTGATCCTATATATCAGTTTACTACTGGAATAAAATATCAATTTGACCTTCCTGCCATTGTCCCCATAAAAATACATACCATGGTTTATGGTCAGATTAAAGTAGACAGTAATTTTGTCAGTTTTAACATGCTTGCAGGATTGAAATTGGTCAGCATAAGCTGAATCAGTGTCCCTCCACAAAGAGTGCTGGTGAATTGATAGACTGTAGTCACTCTTCCTGTGAGTCAGCTCCTAACTGATATCCCAGCATAGTTACCCTGGGGCATTATGCTAGCAAAGGTGATGTTGCCTTTCAGATAAGGCAGAACACCGAGGCTCTGGCTATTTGCTCGCATTAAAAATCTGATGGCACATTTTCTAAGAGTAGGGTTGTTAACTCCAATGACTTGTCAAATCTGTATTTGGAAAAGCATAATCTGCCTACTGCAGTGCTCTATATAGTTTCAGTTGTCTAGTGATCTTCATGTCCTGTCCCAAACTACCTTCCAGGCATTAGGTATTAGGGGAGAGGAGGTAGGTGAAATATTTTCTATAGTCACAGCATCAGTAAGTCTGGGGAGCAGTTTAAAGTTATGAAAATACTACATCAATCAATGAAAGATAAACGGATAATAACAAATGAGGGAAGAAAAAAAAATGGAAGCCTGATGGTTTAGGGAATGCTTTTCCTATTCCCACTGTGCTAAGCACTTTAGCAGGAAGTGCAGGATCTACATTGCTCTTTCATATGCCTCTGTTGCCCCTACTTCACACCCAGTTCTTCTTTTTCTCATGAATGATCACACCAAACACTCCTTTACCTGAACTGTTGGTCTGAATGTTGTCCTATGTCCCTTGGTCTTATCAGTCTTAGGGTCTGATCTTGAAAGGTGCTAGGCACCTTCAACTCAGTGCCTTGGTATGTAAGCTCTTTGTATCAGTTAACATCCTTACTTTACATTTGTTGGGCATTATTAGTATCTGCAATGAACCTCTGTAAGACAGTACAGCGGCATTTGTGTTAGATAAGTGATTTTTAACAAGAAGTTGTAAGAATTGCTAGTTACACTGTAGACTCAGTCTATTCCCTTGGATGTGGTTATCCAGTTGTCTAGAACACAAAACCCGCCATCACACCTGGAAGCCTTGTTTGCCATCTCAGACTACTAGGGTCTTTGAAATCAAAGCTTAAGTGAAGCTAGAAAACAAATTACTCTCTCTCCCCTAAAGCTAAGACCTTATTGTGTTAATTTAAATGGAATATATGGGTCCAAGGTGTTAACATGACCCTGTAACTGTCTAACATCAAAACAGTTTTAAACAGGGATTGGGTTTGATATATACAGACCTCACATAGCTGAGTACCATAGCAAAGATGTCATTAAACATCCTTTTAAGTTTTCATTAAATATATGGAAAAGAATTAAAAAACAGTTAAATCATTTGAAATGTGAAGTATTAAGTGAGGCTTTCATTTTAACAACAGTCCTTGTTCCCTTTTCCTTTTAGCTAGAGAGAGAGTTTTTAGAAGGAAGCCCCTTGTCTGAAACTCTTAGCTGGTATTAACAATGGTAATAACTGTCTTTTTTAGGGAAAACAGACAAACTTAGTTAAGATGGGCTGGAACTGTTGCCTTGCTGTTGTTAAAATCCGATCCCATCTCCTAAAAGACAAAAACAAGACAAACACACACACACGAGGGAAGAGAAAAGAACAGCGAAGATAAAAAATGCACATTCTGTCTCAGGCCTTGACTCTCACTTGCAACCTCATTGCTGAAGAAACACAGGCCCAGCACATAGTGCTATCAGCCACTCTGAGACCTGGAAAACTTGCTCCCACGTTGGGCTGTTTAGCTGCCTTTTTCTGCTCACAGCTTAAAGCAGTATTGCAAAGTATTCAATCATTGATGGCTAAGCCAGACTCTTGTTCAACAGATGGAAGAAAAGGAGAGAGATAGGAACGAAAACAAGTAAGATGGAGAAGGAAAACACATGATGTGCACTTATGTGTGTGTGTATAACAAAGTGTCACATGTTAGGTGGTATTTTGGATTTAGCTGAAGCCAGTGTGGATGGCAATGTCATCTGGGTCCCTGTCTTGGCCCAGTCTGGTCAGCACACCCCTCAAGATCAGGATGACAAAGGGCTCAATGATGTTACAGTAGATCCCAAGGTTCCAGAAGATGGTGGGGGTGGCAGCCATGATGGTGACATTCACTCTTTTCAATAAGCAACTGTTGTACTCTATCACCCCAAAGTATCTTTTTGAGGACCACAAAAGGGAGAGATAGGTGGAATAATTTTATTTTATTATTTTATTTTTCATTATTTTACGCATCAAGTAGGCCTAATTTCCAATAAATCAAGTTTGGTTCATTGATTTCCAGTCTCACACTTTTCTTGTTTAATGAGCATGATCTTAACACAGTCTTTGAATTATATCAGTAGGTTTTTTTCTTTTTAGACTAATTCAGTATGTCTCCATTTTGCACCTTTTCCCATGAACATTTGTTGTTATAAAAGTTACTGTGACATTTTATAAACTTTCACTCACTTTTCATAGTTGAGTTCACAATGAAGGTAAATGTGGAGGCCCAGTTATTACAACTACACTCCAGGATGGACTGAGATATTGGCTAGGATTGGTGTATTTATATGAAGGGAGATGTGTTCTGCTATTGCTCATGCTGTACCTATTTAATGGGTAAAGAATTTTACTGTCCAGGGTGTTAATATGACACCATTCAACAGCATAGCATTTATCTGTTTAATTGTTAAAAAAGAGAATATACATATACGTGTGTGTGTGTATGTGTGTGAATACAATTGTAAAGTTTTCCATGAAATCTTGGCATCTCATTTGAATATGAAAAGGAAGCACTATATGGGGAAACTATTTAAAGATTATATTGAGCAAAGGGCTTCTTTGAGCTGGAGTTTGGAAAGTAATTTCCTCCTGTGCATGAGAACATTTTTAGGTTTGCCCACACTTTGGTTATGATAAATGCTTTGTGCTGGGATCAGAAATGAGTCAGAACCATCCATTTTTAATCAGCAAAATCTAGCCAGTCTCAGAATGCAGCTGGCTCTTTTAAAAATATGGTATTATTTTATATCTAAACCATTTAATTTTTGTCTTGGTGTATCCTTTCAACATTATCTTCCCACATCAGGCCCCAGGTCTTCCCTTTGCAAGTCTGCCCATAGCACCACTGGCTTTGTCCCGTCATGCTGATAAGATCCAGGCTTCCCCACTGCTAATTCTGATTCCAATTAAGCAATACAGACAAAGGTCTTTTAAGAGCACGATCTTTATAGTGCATATTTTTCCCAATGAGGCATTTTGTTATTTTTGAAACTGACTATTCTGGACCCATTCTCCACATAGTGTCACCTCTCCTCCTCCCCATATTTCTAACAGTTCAGTGAAAGGCCAAGGAAAAAAAAAAAAAAAGAATCACAAAAAGAATGGAAAAAACATTCAGAGACACTCAGGAGTTGATTTAACAAACACGAACTGTGGCTGGATGAAGAAACAGAAGATAGCTACATTATTATGACCATTGACAACATTTGCAGTTAAACTATATTAAGAGAAATCAGATCTCCTGCCTGGGGCAGAAAATGATCATATGAAGGAGTCAAGATTGAAATTAACCCCTCCTTAATCTTGAAAAATGGTTGGGGTGGAGTACCTTCTATGCACAGTGATTTTATTTCACAGGAGGCACTTAGCAAAATCAGTCCAAGTACATTATATGGGAGCTTTTTCTTCTAAAGAATCAGGGACAGTAATGGCAAATATTAATGATTTAGTGTTATATAATATTAATACTTGTTCTTTGTAGCTCTCAAAGTGCTTTATGTTGGTAAGTAAACATTACCTACCTTTTACAGATGGGAAAATGGAGGCACAAACAAATTACTCAAAGAAAAACCCACTGGGCTGAATCTGGGCTGGTCAATGGACTTGGACTCATGGAGCTTAGGCTGTGAGGTGAAAAATAGCAGTGTAGACATAACCTTAGAGAACATAAGATTTGTTGTACCGAAGGAGTGTGGCATGATCCAGTGAACAGAGTACAGGACTGGGAGTCAGGTATCCTGGGTTATAATCTCAGTTTTGTCAATAATTTATTGTGTGACATTGAGCAATTTGTCTTTGAATCATCTTAAACTAGGGTGACCAGATAGCAAGTGTGAAAAATTGGGACAGGAGGAGGGGATTATAGGCACCTATATAAGAAAAAGCCCCGAATATTATGACTGTCTCTATAAAATCATGACATCTGGTTATCCTACCCAAAACAGGCAGGGTTTCAGGGGCTGGGGCCAGGCCACTATATCTAGACAGCTATTTTCAACCCCGCAGCGTGAGCCTTATGTGTTGGGCTCTGAGACTCGGTGCCACGGGTTTTTCATTGCAGTATAGGCATACACTATGTGTCCCTAATAATCAGGGAGAATAAAATTAAATTAAATATACATAGTTTTTCATAGGCTCGTTACCAGCAGGTTTTAATCTGGCTAGACTAGATGTAAAGTGATTAAACCTATATTAAAGAAAAATCCTGAATTGAAACGTATATCAGTAACTAACAAGAGGTTCTTCTGGGCAATAGTTCTGGATGACTGCTCTGCCACCTGAATACTGAAAAAAACAAAAACAAAAGACACTTCTTCCCCCCGCCCCACTCCTTCCTAGGGAAAATGGGATTTTTCATCATCCAGCTCAAGCCAATTTTCTTCTACATTCTTCTGAAAGTACGATTTAATAAATATTTATTTGGTAATACTTTGAAAGCTCTCGGTGGTTGAGGGCTAATCATGGTTGAATCAAGTCTCTTCTCACACTGCCTGCTGAAAAAGAAGAGAAAAAAGGCTAGCAAAATAGAATATGTAATAGCTGATGGGGAGAATCATTGCCTTTGCTGCAATCAGGAATGGAGTTTTCAAGTCACACTTGCTAACACAACAAGAAGATGATTTTTGTCTCCTTTTATGCTTCATAAATCTTCTTCCCCTGTTTGTTTATTTTTCTGTTTTTAGTATTCTTGCTAAATGCCTTGGATCCTAACTTCAGGGGCTTATATGGCGCAAGCAGTGACCAAGGTATGGAGGATGTTTGTTTGTATTTCTTTTTTAAAGTATACACTATGGAGAGGTATTTAAACACACCAGGGGGTCTTTGTGGATTTTGAATCCAGTTTACAGTAATCATTTAACCTCATTTTACTGATCGAGTCTGAATTTATTTTGGTCCCTGTCTTTTTGCTGTAGATAAGGTGTTTGCTGATGTAAGCAATAGTATTTGATGCAGAGAAGGCTAATTTGTGGATATTTTATGTTCAGCCATGCTCACAGTTATGAAAATCTGATTCCTGGATTCATCAATAATAGCAGACTTTTAAACTAGTCTATGATATTCCTTCCAAGTACTTCTGAATCATCCACTCGATTAGTTTTAAAAGTGAATTGGGAAGTTGTTTTAATGGCTGAAAATATTTTTAAAAATCTTATGTGGATTTAAAATATCACATACTATAGAGAGAAGCTCTGAACCAGCAACGGGGAAGAAATAGTTAGCAAACTTGGGTTTATGTTCATTGTATGGATACATACACTTAGACCGCATTAGGTCACCAAATAGCCAGAAAGGACCTGCTCTTGCTCCTATTCAAGTCCATCATAAAAAGTCCCACTGAGTTTCATCGTTCAGGATCAGAACCTCAGAGACAGACAGGCAGAGATGTGATAAACTGCAGAGCTGGATGATAAATTACATTTTTTGTGCACTTTTGACCACTTCTCCTGCACTCTGCCCAATAATCCATCTCCCTCAGGGCTTATTCTTACATTCCAAACCTATGAGGAGCTTCAAATAACTTCAATTTTGTTTTCTAAATCAACATGCCAAGAACAAGTGTCCTGTTCTCTCTAAAATTGCCCTGGCCCAAGATCTAGGACAGGCAATGTTCCATTCCCCACCAAGGACAAGTTTAAAGCCAGTATCTTATTTCTGTGCAGACAGAGCTAAGAGAAGTTGGAAAGTGGAAATTTCCAGCGAGACACAAGCATTTGCTTCTAACCCTAGAAGTCCCAAGATACCGTATAAGATTTTAAGGCTGAAAAACTGTGGGAATTCTTGAAAACTAAAATACCGTTTTTGATAAAGGCAGGTTAAAAAAAGAAGAGGAAAAACATTCCCCCAAAAAGATTTTACAACTCCCTAAAACATTTGCAGTGCCTATTATACAGACTATATGATAGTGTGTTATAGTATAGAGCTTTCATAAACATGTATTTGAGATTAACTGCAGTTATGAGTAATGCAGCCATCCTAAACGAATGCTAATAAAACCTTCAGTTCGTACCACAGTGCATCATTTCCTATATTTAAAAACACTAATGCACTGGCTGGTGTACATGTGTGACACTGCCCTTCACCGGAGGGAATCATAGGCCCTACATTGCTAAGTGCTAATGGGGAGTCTCCTCTAGCACAGATAAGGAGGCATGGGTCTTCAAAGTGGAAGATTATAGGTTCTATCTCTGATGTAACTGGGAAGAACTGAATGACCGGGGTATGCAACATAGGAACTTCACAGTTGTCATTATCTATCCATATAGATTTGTTACACTATTTTACATATCTATATCTAGATCCTCTGCACCTAGCTCATTCCTTTCATCTGAGGATCTGCAAAGTGTCTTACAAAGATGAGTTTAATTAAAGCCATCATTTCACCGCTGTGTTGGTTTCTCTGTGGAGCCATTTTCACAGATTGTTTTGATGCTGTTTTAAATCAGCATGTTTTGAATCCTCTGGGTTTTTTAGATGAACCAATATCTGAAAAGAATCATCCCTATATCACATAAAACGTTAATCTTTCCTTAGAAACAACATCCCATAGCAGTTAATCCATGAGAGCCTGAAAATTAAACCTGGATTCTTTGGCTTCAAATGCCATAAACCTAGGGTTGAAAAATAGTATCTATCTGCATTTGTGCCTTTGATATTCAGAGCCCTTTTGAGCCCCTCTCAGTCACTGTCTGCACCTAGACATATAAGTGATGTCTCTTTGTTTCCACATCAGAGTTCAGTGGAAGCTCTTTCTGTGGAATGTTAAACAGTATTTTGATGACCCCATTACATAATTAAGTTGTAATGGGTAAGCAGGTGAAGTGCACTGTCTGAATTTTTGGATGGATATAGAGAAAATGCAATTAACCCACTCAGAAAAATGCATTTTTTACACACTGTCCAGTTGTTATATAATGTTGTATGCACATTATGACAAGATCCTCCACTGGTATAAATTGACATTGCTCTATTAAAGTAAATGGGACTATGGCAATTTACACTAGCTGAGGATTTGGTCATAAAATTCTATCTTCTTTCCTTTTCTCCCCATTTGTACTAACTGTGATAGTGTATTGTGAGAGAGTGTGTGTCTGAGAGAGTGAGAGAGAGAATGATGGACTAACAGCATCAACTCTTTTTACATAGGAAATCCAACTCCTGTCACATGGCTCCAGTGACCTTGAGGTGAAAAGGACATATCCCAGTTCCTTGAGGCCTGCAATTCATCCTTCTTAACACATCACTGACATTAGAATCCATGACCAAGAGAAGATTGTAGGAAACACACGATTGCAGACCTAGTAAACACCAACATAAATATTTCTGGAGGGTAGCTCTTCTGAGGGATAGAGCCATTTGTCAGCACAGGTGCAGCAGGGTGAGTTGATGGAGAGACACTGATTTTCAGCAATGACCTCATTCGACAAAGAATAGCTGCTGTCTATGTGTAAGGCACTGACAAAGGCTGGCATCTGAGTACAGAGGGGAATTAAGCATGAAATTAACCAGCTGTGTCACTGAAGAAGCTACTGGATAGATTTCCATTCCACTCTATTGACAGTCACACAAGTTTGAAGACATACAGATGTGTCTCCATTTACAACTATATACACACACAAGCTTTGATGTTCTAGTTCAGAATCTATCTTCCATTTTTTGCCATGGAAACTGCGATTTCTATTTTTGACACAGACCCTTCACACAACAGAGGTTCTACAAAGAGAACATCTTGGTGACTGTCCAACAAAAGAAAAAAGATTATATAAAATCAGAGTAAAACACCTGCATTTCCATCCTAATTCTATGCAGCAGTTCAAGGTGTAAATTTAATACAAAATCTCTTGCATGTGTAGTATTCTTTTGGATAGTTGTTCTGGTACCCATGGCTGTATAGTGCACCTATATACAGAGGTCTAAAACAGCAAGAACAGGAAAAAGGCTTCTTAAAGTGGCTTATCACAGAAAATATAGTATGAAGAATCACTTTCAAAATTGTCCTTAAATAATAAACATGTGTAGAGCTAAGGTGAGTGACAGGGACACCTAAAATTTTGGCCTAGAGTCGCCACTTCTATCATGTATGCTTTGATATCCTACCCATATAGATCTCACTCATGAGGTGCAGCCTAATGGTGTCAATACCTGAATGCTTTCTGTAGTGGCTCCCTCTTCACTTTCTGCTGTGTTTGAAGGAGGCAGAGGGTTGAGGGCCTATGCAGATGAAGTGTCAAGATTTCTGTTGCTTGAGAGCAAGGATGGTTATATTTCAAAACCAGTCTGGGTCAAGGAAAGGTGCCTCTTATATGCACCTTTTTTCTCATCCTCCCCTCCCTAATTATCTGAACCCTCCACTTTAGACTTGATGTCTTCTCTTTAATGAGAATTCGCTAGGCTTGATATGAGCTCTCTTCCCTGACACTCCCCTGGCAGCTGAGACAACTGAGAAGTTCAGTACAGTCAGGCAGGACTTGTAAGATCTTATACAAATTGATCTATTATTGAATATATAGGATTAGCCTTGCCACATCCACCATAGCCCCTGTACCCAAGCTCTCTCAAAAATAAATGCTTGACTGGCAGTCTGCTCAGTAAAGTCCTGTGACTAAGCTTACAATCGCTGGCACCATCCATAAATTCAAAAGTGTAAAATTGGATCATTTCATTCCAGTGAATTAGTGTCCCTGCTAATAGAGTTCTAAATATATAATCATATAAATGCCAAAAGAAAAATCTTAAACAGACTTTCACTGTGCAGTTATTCCCAGTGCAGACCAGGAAAATAGGTCAGACCCATTCACCTTTGGGAGCAATGTCTTTGATTTCCCCACTGTTGGGTGTTCTGGCTAACACTTACTGCAGTAAAACAGGCAGGCCCTGGGTTTTATCAAGCTTTGTCAGATCTCAAAAGAATCATGGGATTCCCCTGGTTTTCTTCCCCCTCTCTTGGTTTTTGGTATAATGCAGATGCTAAACATGGGGTCTTCAGGGGATGTTTAATTTGGATCTGGGCCAGCTTCTCCAACTTGTTAGCACAACAATCTCATCTCGAGAAAGACCCTGTTCTCTACAGGTAGGCAATACAAGCATCAGTATTCACAGTTACTTGAACTTCAGCCAAATCTGTCTGTGAATACCTTGCTCAGCAGACTGTTTGGAATTTCTTCTTAAAACAACGCACTTTAGAAAATTTTGATTGGTATGGGTTTTGTTGCACTAAGAAGAGCTCTAAAATAGTGTTATATCATGAAAGACTATCTGAGCCTGTAAGTTGTCAGCATCTGTGAGACATTTAGTTGAACCCTTTTGAGGTCATTGAAGTGCTAATGTACATTAAACTCAGAAATGTTGTGTTCCAACATTGTTAAGCATCTGATTGCAGCCCTCAAGAGCACAGCAGTTCAGACAGGGGCTAACACTCTTCTATACTTGCTCCTCATTGTGTCTAGGCATTGTCACAAATGTGGTACAGGGGTTACAAGAAAAAGTCAGCATTTGTCAACAGTTGTATGTGAGATTATTATTCTAATTAGTGAACTAAGTCTGAAGTAGTTAAATATTGGCCCATTCTACAGATGAATAAAGATAACAATGAATAAAGATAACAATGAAGTGACTGCCCATGGGCATAAAGCAAATTGGTAGCAGAATTGGGAAGAGAATCAAGACTCCTCCTGATTTCAAAGTAGAACTGGGAAACTAGTGCACAAAATTCCCCACACATATTTGTTCAAATTGTCAAGAAGACTGTTTCAGCAGTTCTTGTGTCCATTGTATGGTCGCTTTCAATGAATATTCTAGTGAATGTTTTTATTGGCAGAAAAATTCATAAGAGGAAGAAATTTTAAGCACATATTGGAGAATATCTGCAGAAAGAATTCTGAGCTATTTATTGTAGTATTTTAGGAGAAACCTGATCTTAACAATTTACACTCATCTGAAAAGGGAAGCAAAACACCATCATGACCTACGTGTCCAATCAAAATTATCCCTCACAGCTTACATAGGTCCCCAATTTAGCAAACAATCCTGATTCAGTAAAAAACTTAAACACATGCTTAACTTTAAGCACATGATTAAGACTGATTGACTTGAATGGGACTTAAGAACATGCCTGAGTGAATTGCTGAAACAAGGCCAAATCAAATTTCAGATACTGAATATTAACAATTGGCAGCTTATGAACAAGCTACTGATTAAGAATTATTCACTTAAAATATAATTCTGAATAATGAAGAAAACTCTAATCTTGAACAGAATTGACCACAAAATGTTAGATTTGTGCCAATTCGTAAGGTAAAGTTATTCAAATAAATTAGTTGCTATGAATTATACACCCTAGCTAGTGCATAATTCATATTAACTAAGTCCCCTGCTTTAATCACTAGACAAACTACAACTGTTGCCTACTTGATAATATAGTTATATATTCACATATTCAAAACACTTGTGTTATCTGTGTCCAAGTGGTTCCACTCAAAACACAGGTCTTGGAATCAGACCCAGTGTTTCCACTGCAATGCAGTAGTAGGGGACATGCAGACTTTCAAACATACTGTCCTTGAGATAGGATTATTATATTAGGAAGGTTCCCAAGCCATGGCCCATCTCTGCTTGCTGTCTCTCTATGTTAAACATCCCATTACATCCTACTTTCCTGTTCAACACTCCCTCTCAACAAAATTAAACATGATACAATTCTGTGGTGACCTGGAATCCTACTTTCGCCGTCTCCGACTCAAGGAATATTTCCACCACACCAATGAACAACACACTAACCCACAGATCCCTACCTACCAATGCTACGGGAAAAATAATTCTGCATGGACTTCTCCTGATGGCTGAAACAAGAGACTAGACTTTTACATAGAGTGTTTCCTCTGACATGCACAAGCTGAGATTGTCGACAAACAACACCGCTTATCCCATAACCTCAGCCTTGCTGAACACAACGCCATCCACAGCCTCAATAACAACTCTGACATCGTAATCAAAGAGGCAGACAAAGGAGGCGCTGTTGTCATCATGAATAGATTGGATTATGAACAGGAGGCTGCCAAACAACTCTCAAACACCACATTCTACAAGCCACTACTGTCCGATCCCACTGAAGAATACCAAAAGAAACTAAAACATCTACTTAATAAACTCCCTAAAGTAACACAGGAATAAATCTACACAGACACACACCCTGACCCCCAACCAGGGTTATTCTATCTACTACCCAAGATCCACAAACCTGGAAATCCTGGACGCCCTATCATCTCAGGCATTGGCACTTTCACTGCAGGACTGTCAGGCTATATGGACTCTCTCCTCAGGCCCTATGCCACCAGCACTCCTAGCTATCTTTGTGATACCACTGACTTCCTGAGAAAACTACAATCCATCAGTGATCTCCCAGAAAATACCATTCTAGCCACTATGGATGTAGAAGCTCTCTACACCAACGTTCCATATAAAGATGGACTTCGAGCCATCAAAAACATTTTCCCGAATGATCATATGTCACACCTCACAACTGAACTTTGTGACTTTGTCCTGACCCACAACTACTTCAGATTTGGAGCCAATCTATAACTCCAAGTCAGTGGCACAGCTATGGGCACCTGCATGGCCCCACAGTATGCCAACATTTTTATGACTGACCTAGAACAACGCTTCCTCAAAACTCGTCCCCTAATACCTCTTCTTTTCCTACGCTACATTGATGACACTTTCATCATCTGGACCCATGGGAAAGAGTCCCTCGAAGATTTTCACCAGGATTTTAATAATTTCCATCCCACTATCAAACTCAGCCTGGACCAGTCCACACAAGAAATCCACCTCCTGGACACTACAATAAAAATAAAGGATGGTCACATTAATACCACTCTATACCGAAAACCAGCTGACAGCAATGTGTATCTTCATGCCTCCAGCTTTCACCCTGGACACATTACACGATCCATTGTCTACAGCCAAGCCTTAAAATACAACTGGGTTTGCTCCAGTCCCTAAGAGACAAACACCTACAGGATCGCTATGAAACATTCCTAAAACTACAATACTCACCTGGAGAAGTGAAGAAACAAATTGACAGAGCCAGATGGGTACCCAGAAGTCACCAGTGCTCTGCCCACACATCAACTCTAGTGACAACATCACTGGTCCTAACCACATCAATCACACCACAAGGGGCTCATTCACCTGTACATCCACTAGTGTTATATATGCCATCATGTGCCAGCAATGCCCCTCTGCCATGTACATTGGCCAAACTGGACTATCACTACGCAAAAGGATAAATGGACACAAATCAGACATAAAAAAATAATAACATCAATAAACCAGTGGGAGAATACTTTAATCTCCCAGGGCAGACTGTCACTGACCTGAAAGTCGCTGTACTTCTCCCAAAAAACTCCAAAAACAGACCTCAAAGAGAAACTGCTGAGTTAGAAATGATTTGCAAACTTGACACATTCAAACTGGGTTTAAACAGAGATTTGAAATGGCTCTCTCATTACAAGAGGTAAATTGATGTGTTCACCCATTCTCACCTCCTATTCAATGATTGTCATTAGACCTCAAGTACCCGGTTTTCATCCACCTCCCCCATTGTTCTCTATGCACTTGTATATGTATACGATGATCCTATGTTTCTCATTTCTACCGCTGCATCTGACAAAGTGAGATGAGCCTCACGAAAGCGTATGCCTGCTAAAATTAAATGTGTTAGTCTTTAAAGTGCAACAGAACTCTCGTTATCTCAATAAAATGAATTTTGCTCAAAGCTGTGCAAGACTGTCATTAACAAAATCCGTAATCAGACAAAATCTCTCGTTTGTTAAAAATGTGAAACTCAGACCAAACATACTGAAAGTTTAATGGACTTAGAGTCCAGCAAGCCCAAGGCTAAATGTCAGCCAAAGCCAGGACTGAGTTTCATAGTCAATGGGAGTTTTGCTTTTCGAAGAAATGACAAACATATATTGGGTCTGGTTCTGATTTTATGGGCATCAGATTAACACTGGCATAATTTCATTGATTTCAGTGGATTTAAATTGTGAGTTACACCAATGTAAGTGAAATCAGAATCAGGCCTCTTGTGCTTTAACTAAATAACTTTTTACTTTTTTAAATGTAAATGTACTCTACTGGTTATGGGTTTTACAGTTTGTCATCAAAACAGACTCTCTTTTGAAAATTTGAAAGAAAAAAAAATTTCAGGCTAACACCTTATACGACGAGTGGTAAAATAGTGGAATATATTAGAATGGAAAGACTAACAGTCTTCACCAGAACAGTGCTAACAGACACCACTATACAGTACTTATGAGTCAGCCTTGACCAAGTAATTGCATTCTCCCAGGTACAAATTTCAGTTTCTGTGTCTGAGAAACCATTTCATTTTAATGAAGATTTACTTTGGCAAAAAGTTCTCAATGGAATCATCTTTAACTGGTCTGAACCTTAAATAAGAGTTTAAAAACAGTAGATGCAGTGTCAGCATTAAAATCCATTAGCACATTTTTTGATTCAGTCAGCTCCAGGTTTTTTTCATCAGTAGGACCCTTTGGGGGTCCCTTATCCCCTTTAGCCACACGTATAACTCATATTCAGATGGGTGACAACTATATGAATAGAATACGATGAAACTATGTCTCAAAGCATGGAGAGCCTGTGAGCGCTTATACCCTTCCTTCCTGTGAACCAGCACTAAGTGAAAACACAATTTTTTATTATGCTACTCAATGTGCAACATAATAAGCACACTCAAACCAAGAGTTAAAATACAGGAGAAATCACATGAAAGGGGCTGCTCCTGAGAGATTTCAAGGCCAATTTTGCATCCTCGAGCAGTTAAAAGATGCTTTTCTATACTTTTGCATGCTTTCTTTAATATAAACTGAATCTTTGCAAAGTTGGCCCAGCTTTAGTCAGGACCTCATGTTTTACATCTGGCTAAAAAAGCAATATACACCAGAAACATACATATTATAATTAAAATATCCAGATTTTATAGCATGTCAAGAAAAAGATTCCTCACTGTTTCATATGTTCCATAGGAAATTGCCTTGTCACTGACAATTGTAAGGAGACTGCAGTGTTTCAATTCACCTTTCATGTTCTAGGTGCTGCATATAACATATCAAATCTGAAGAAATTCACTGAGCTGAAATTCAGGGGAGGAGGTGCATTAAAACTAGATGAGATATGACAAGACTTATAAAGCAGAACCTGCCATACTGAGTCATGATAGTAGTGAAACATTGCTCACAGAAAAGCTTCCAGTCATACATAATTTCTCTCTTTCACTGACTTATTTAGGTCTTCTTTAGAGAAAACTGGCCAGCCCCTTTCTTTCCTCACAAATGTACCTTTCACACAGATGCACACAGAAAAAAAAATCAGTGGTAGATGAAGATTAAACAGACCAGCAATCTTGTCTCTGTGTTCCAAAGTAGCCTTTTCCTCCAAAGCAAGTTTCTAGGGATGGGATCAAATTCTTTTTTCAGTTAAACCAGTGTAAATGCACAGTAACTTCACTGAAGTTAGTGGAGTGGCTGTGGATTTACACTAGTGTGACCATTTATAATAAAATATAATGCAAGATAGTATCTTCTGCCTGAATAGAACTATAGTGTCTTTCCTTTGCACACAATATCAAGAATATGAGAAAACCACTTGGACACAGTTGGGTTCCAAATAACCACCATGCTTGCTAACCATATACAAACATACAAGGACTTGCTACACATACACCCTGCTGCTCTGTTATAGTCTTGTGGCTCTGGGGTTAGATGATTTTTGTAGCATTTCTATAATGTCAGAAAATGTTAAGTTACACATCAGGTTATAGGTTTTAGCCCCCATTATACTCAGTAAAACTACAACCTCTTTCTCAACATGTATGTCATTAGATCTTACATACTGCTCCAGCATTTTGATATGTGGCTCAGTCCTCTTCCGAGTTATTGAACAAGCCCATTTTCCCAAAAATGCCAGACATTTAGTCCCTTTTCTTTACTAGCAAGAACAAATCCTAAAGATCTAGGAAACAGGAACAAATTTCTTTAAATTCACCCTGCCAATCGACTCAGACTTTCTCCCCAAATACAGATAGAAGTTCAAGGTCAAAACTGATTCAGAGATCCAACATTAGATCCAGAGAATACTCATTGAGTTTACTAGGGTTACTCTAGATTTATACCTGTGAGTAGCTCCCTGTTATCAGAAACGTCAAGAAAATTCCATAGTGGATTGAACGATAGCAAAAGTTCATTCCCAGAAGTTCAGGGCCTATATGGAGTGGGCTGTGGACTAGGAGCATCCCATATGATTCCCACCACTATCACTACAGTCTTTGAAATTCAGAAGTCCCTCTGAGAAGATTGCAGGGCCCGGATCAATTAAATAATCTGGGCTAAATTCTGCCCTTATGTACACCTAAGTAAATGTAGTGTACACTGAAATTAGTACCTCAGGGCGTGTGTGTATATATCTCCATGATCATACACATACACACATGCAGGCACACAGTTGTCTCTTCATAATCAGTTGTTGCTATTTCTTTTAGTTGGTTCTCTGGCCCTGAAGTCCTTCCTGCCTATACAGTGGCTGCTTAACTGCTCTCAAGAAAGATTGTAAATTGTACAAGTTTTCCTTTCAGAGAAGAAGGAAGCACAATGAAGACAAATTGAGTTCAAAATTATACTATATGGCACAAAGGGAATTTATTACATTGTAAGCAAATGAATTCTATTTGTTTTCCTTTCTGCTGATGTATTTTTAATGGAAATGTCCTGTGAGGTAGCAGACATTAAGTGACAGAGAGCATTAGATACTGCATTTAGTTATGAAGGGAGTCAAGAGGCTCAGATGCAACCAATCAGAAAGGAAGCAGTGTGGATGGCAGGGGGTACAGAAATGAGATTGAAAAGAAAAAACACAGCAGAAACATACACGGGCTTCCATTGCTCACTTTGATTGCAATCCCCTCCAGTGTGCTCGAGAGATTTGAAAATGGTTATGAGGTGGGAGACAGCATCATGCTGAAGGGATGAAATAACAAGAAAAAGTGAGAACAAGAAAGAGAATATGAATAATGACCTGCAGAGAATGGGATGGAGATCTATTCACAAAGGATGATGGAGTTCCTCAGGCAATGGATACAATAGAGAACATCGGATGAGGAGAGCAGAGAAATTACAGGGAAAAGGGTGGAAATCTGCAGGACACTGAAAGAAAAAACAACTAGGGGAATAACTGAAGAACACTGTGGGTCAGAAAAGTTAAAACTAAGTCATATTGATTTTTCACTGCTTCCTTTCCTTCCAAATCAGTGGATGAAAAAACATTAAGACCCCAAATCCTTAGCTGGTATAAATCAATGATAGCTGAACTCAAATTAGCTCTGCTGGTTGACACCAGCTGAGAATCTGATCATAAAGTCTTTGACTGGAAATAAGGAGCTGAGAATTATCAGATGACAGCATCCAGTTTGAATTTTCTTACTTGAAGTCATTTGTGATAGGGAGATTGGAGGGCTGAAGTTCCTAATGGTTAGTGCATCTGACCTCCAACCCCTTGTCTCTCTATCAGGGGCAGTAACAGTGTCTGGTTCCTGACCACCAGACTGGGAGTGTTTGGATGTCCCATAAACATCTGGACCTTTGCCCTTAAGTGAGGCATAGCAGGGAGAACCAAGCCCTCCCTCTGTTCTGGGTCCCAGCCCAGGCCCCTGTGGGAAGTAGATTCTCTGCAGGGAGGACTTTGCTGGAGTGAAGTCCACTGCCCCAGGCTACTTCCTATGCGCTCCTTCAGTTTGGAATGTGACCCCTATAGTTAAAACAGTCAGTTTCACAGACAAAATCCAAATGACAAGGGCCCTGTAAGACCTGCTGATTTTCAAGGGGATGGTGGTTGGAGAAGGCATTGCCTGGGGACCTTACCTACTCTGTAGTCCCAGGTGAGGCTCCACCTGTTTGGTTTCCTAGAGAAAGATTCTTCTGTCCTGCACGCTGTTCACCACTCCTTACTTGGGCTTCTGAGGTTGTTTTAATCTGCTTCTCAAAATAGAGCATGCTCTAGGCTTGTCAGGGCAGTGCTACTGGGGCCCAGCACTGTATTTTAACCTCATTGTATATCTCAAAATTATCCTGTCTGCAGAGTGTTCTTCCCATTCAAATGCTCCTGATTTCATCATTTGTAGAAGGAGAAGAAATCTAATTTCTGAAAGGAGATGACCAGGGACACTTCCATTGGTTCTAGACCTCTTTAATTGGAAATGATTTTAGTAACTTCTGGCTGAGAAGAAAGCGTGGGCAGCCACCTTGCTTTTTACTTTAAATTGCATGTCCTCTTATTTGAATGTTTATACTCTGATATGTGAAAAGAGTAGAAAAGACAGACTAAAAGGCCATGGTGTTTCTGCACATCCTCTTTTATTACATTTTTATGAGCAAGGACAGTCACTGAAGGTAGTGATGGGACAGGCCTATTGGATTATCAAGTCCATCTTGTGACTAATGCAGGATTATTCTTTATGGTACATTACATAGTGCTTTACAGAGGACAATTTTCAATTTATTCAAGTGATAGGGCTTCCATGTCTTCCTTAGAGAAGCTATGCCATATAAATCACACTTAGGGGAATTTTTCTGAGATTCGGTAAAAATATTCCTTTGCTCAACTACACTCCAGCTAGGGGTACAGTCTGGAATTCTTTAAACTTGGAAGTACATTTTACTTGAGTTCCTTCTAACCCCTTTTCCTAAATGTTCTTCTATAAGGCTGTTAAGGACCTTGATTAAATGTTGCCTGGAGGTTGTTCATCCACAAATGGACAGAAACCAGAATATTTCCTGAAAAGAGATCACAGACTAGATATAGTGATTGATCAATATAAATATATCAATAAAAAATCTTGCCACCCATACCTGACTCTCTCACAGAATAATCTCCTCTGAGGGATGGGGAAGATGTGTAATAACTAACCCAAATTTATAATCAAAATTCATCACATACTTTTTATTAAAGTTTCATAAGAAGTTTAGTTAGTTTCCTTAGTTTTTTGTACTTTTGAATTAACAACTACCAGCCATGAATAAGATGCTATTATTTTCAGCTCAGGTTTCCAGATCCAAGGTTTTAGGACAATCTGGATTAATTTCTAATTTGTCAGGTGCTTATTTGAACCACAGTGAATGTCCAAACTTTTTGCACTACACCTATCAAAGTCTGCCTGTGCTTTGTAGATGAAGGATTTAAGAGATTTGAAGCCACTCCAAGATGTTGCGGTTAAACTGACTCTTTTCCAAATCCAGATGTTTCGATCACTCATTGGCGGAGATGTGCAGCATAATAAATGTATCTTCCATCTGCTCCTACCATCTGCCTGCCTGTAGAAAGTATAAAAACACCTATAGCTCTACACTCAACACCTGTTCATCATCTACAACTCCCATTGTTGGGAGTGAGAGATATACCTGGTCAGCCTCTTGGGATTTGGCCACATTACACCTGTTCTCTCAGGAAAGATGACAATATAGATAGGGAGTTTGGAAGGTGGCAATCACCTACCAGACAACATGCTGTACCACTGAAGGCTGGTATTGTGGTTGGAGAACTAGGCTCAAACTCAACTGAATTGGGTTCAAGTCTCAGAGATATACAATAGGTCTTATTTGCTTGAGCTCTACTGAGCCTCACTTATTTAAATACTTTATCTCTTGAGGGAACAATCAGTGTTTTGGTCTTTGTCCACTCTGGTAGGTGAAGATTAGCAGAGAAGTTATGGAGATTTATATGTCAACAATTCCTCTGGTTCAAGAGAAGCAGGTATTTGGCCTCTGCTCAGAAATGCAGTTCTTGAAGCAGACAAGACAGTCCAGCCAACCCAACCCAAACTTCCACTATCGGTTATGATTATGGAAAAGGTTGTGGCAAGGCATATCTCATGGTATCTGATTGACTCTGACTTTCTTGATTTTATCAATTAAGATTCAACCCTTGATCCACCCTCCAGGTTAGGATTGAGGAACATTGGTGGGAAAGCTTGCACCAAACCCTTGCTGTAACTGTACAGTGAATACATGAAAGAGTGCATCAACAGGGCTGGAAATTTGACATTATTCACTAGCTCTAAATTCACATGAAATAGAAGCTCAGAAAGACCTTTCACCTCTCATATCAGTTCTTTATCAGAAATAAGAGTGATAAACTACTTAAAAGGATATCTAGAAACCTTCTTCTCTCCTTTATATGTAAGGGTCACCCTGTTATTTATTCCAACAGAATCCCTCAATCTGTTCACAGTTATTTCATCACTGGAGGAACTTGCATACATCTCTATCAGTTGAAAGAATATTCCTGGGAAGCATATTAACTCCTTCAATTCTGGCCCACGTGCTGAATTCATATACAGCACTGCATTAAGAGACTAACCTATCAGGCAATTTATAGCTCCAAAGATCTGAAAGCATTTGTTAAAATATGATGTGTGTGTGTGTATGTATGTGTGTGTGTATTTCTCCTCATGCTGAGCACACCTCTCATTTTACTACTTTCAACATTTCTGCACATAAATTAATCTCAATGGGAACTAATTATGAGTCTTTCCAATGGTTCTCCTTTTTTTATTAGGTGGAAGAAATGTCACACCTGGCATTGCAAGACTCCTCATATCAGTAGTCCGTAAATCACTTTTACAGCATGCAATCTGATAGCATTATATATGGAAAAAATGTAACAATTATTAAATAACCTAAGCCTAGAACCAACTAATACATGCAAAATGACTTCACCAAAGAAATATTTTATAATAAAAGTGTAGCCTACTCTCTCAACCAGGCTGTCTCTGCATCCACCATATACATTTATTTTTCTATTTATTTTTACCCTGGTGCTTTTATATTTATTCATGAGCAAAAGTGTCATTAGAAAAAGAGTTCCATTTGCCTGTCAGTGTTCATAGTCTTCCTAAACATGCCAATGAAAACTATCACCTCTAAGAACCAGGAGATACACTCAGCCAAAATATAACCAAATAAAAACAAAACAAACAAACAAAAATTAGGAAAACAGAATGGCATATTTAAGGTAATATCTCCCACATCGTATCCCCACACATTCTTAACTCTGCTTCTTTTGAGCATCATTCTAAGGAATGCCTCTGAAAGATCTCGGTGGCATAGCCTTCCCTGAGTTGTGTGAAGTTCAGTGACTAAATCAAAGTCCAGTGTCGGGGCAAGTCATTGTACATGTTTAAAATCCTCCGATCCCTGCCCTCAGAAGTTCCTCAAAGAGATGGCTTTATCTTATCCCTTAGTCTTATTGTTTAGGCTGAAGACTGCCAACCCATTGCTAAGTCTTTGTATCAATGGTGATGTATAGAGAACAGTGAAGGTTCACAGGTGTGTTTAAATAAAAATGCTGATTAGGAGCTGTTGTGGGCACTTAAAAACTAATGTTTGTTAGTACGGGTAAAGTAATGTTATAGTCCCAGGCCTACCGACTTCTCCTAAGGGGCAGAATTAAGGTGATGGTGGGGAGCAGCCTAAGGGAAATATATATTTTATTATATACTAACTAGGCAGAATGTGTCCCTGCAAGCTGATAGGCAGTTTCACCAGCCGGGAAGGGAAGCAAAGATGCAGACATTACACCTTTCCTCAAGGTCCACAAAACAAGACCTCATTGCCCATAAAACAAAAAGCAAATAAACTGGAAAACAATAACCTGCACTGGCAATAATCTACGTTGCCTTTCCCTGATTTAATCAGCCAGAAGGGGAGATGTCACATCCTTTCCCTTAGGTGCTTTTTGATCCAGCTTTTCTTTCCTTATACTCTGTCTCAAACAGCCATGTGACAGCCTGTTAACACTGTACAGACTGCACTACCCTTGCCTTGTCACATTGTAACCCCAGAACTTGGCCAAACTGCAGTCAGCCATTTTGTGTGTCCAACCACTGTTAGCTGAAAACCAAATACCACATAGCTAGGAATAAGTTTTAGGACTATGAGAGGCAAGGCCAAGCACCTGCATGATTTGCAGTTTTGCTAATCAGAATGGGAGAATGAAACAGAGTTAATATACCATAAAAATGGAAGGAGTGTTTGGATAGATAGGCTTAGTTTTAAAGTGCCCCTGACATATGTTTTATTGTTGTGACTAGAAATACTAAAAATATTTTAATAAGAGATAATGAATAATTTGCTGAAGTTACAAGAATTGATGACACTGTGAGGAATCCCTATGAGTTATGTGATTATAGTTGATTATGTGTGTAACTAGGAATCTCTATGAGTTATGTGATTTGTTTAAGTTAGCTATAAAAAAATTAAGTACAAAATATACTTTGGAGCCGTCTGAGGGAGCTTTTTTTGGGGCAAGGAACTAACACCTAAATTCCACAGAAGGGAGGTGACTGGCCATTAGTGACCTGCAGTCACACATGCAAAACCTCAGTCTCAGAATTTGCTAATTATGCTTTGGAATGGTCTGAACGATAATACAATATTGGCTATAACATAAGAATGTGTGTGCTTGAAACCTAATAAAAATGGTTTCAGGTAAAAGCACTCTGGTATATATCAATCATTTATCAGATGGAAGATCTATGTTCCCATTGATTTATTCATGACATTGCCTGAAAAATGGTAAAGTTACCACTGTTTTGGGATCTAAAAACCCTGGGTAACAACATCAGCTTTGTACTTACCTCCAGAATGCAGCTGTTAGCCATATTTTAACGTTCCAGGGGCTGCATTTGTCCCTCAGATTGTCCTTCAGATACCCTTGACTAAACAGTTTAAACCAACAGTGAGGTTGAGGCACAATGCTTGAATTCAAGTTCAAAACTAGATCCATGCTTTGCTTAAGATTAGTGTGTTCAGATGCATGGTTTGGGTTCAGTGGCATCTTTGGCTTAAATAAAGCTGTTTCACAGAGCTCTGGTGTTTTTATTCCTTTTCAGCTTAGTAGAAGGAAAATTGGCAGCTGTCATGCTAAAATGTTACCTTGAAGCAGTTTGCCGTCAGATATTCCTGTAATGTAAGCTCTAATGTTTCCACCAAAAAACAGAAATCAAGATCTCAGACAAAAATGCTACACAAATTAAAATTCACTATGTTTAAAAAATATCTGCCAAAGTTTGCATGTTTCACATAATGAATCCATAACAGAATTGGTATCCTGGATGACTGATACATCAACCTCTCTCCTCCAGAGGGTTGGGTTCAGCAATGGAATACATTAAATTGGCACAAATGTTTCTGTCTTAACTTATTCATTTTATATTTGTCCATATGGTGGACAAACCATAAAACCTGGCTCATTAATGCTAAACTATTGGCAACCTCTGCTCAGAAGAAAGTCCCACAAATGGAATATGTTACAGGAGTGCTTTGAAAGTCAGAGAAATGGGATGTATTGATATAGCAAAGTAAAGCTTCAGTCTCTCACATTTGATGGCACAGTCATTGCAGAGTTCATAAAATCAAGTCAATAAAATAGTAAGAAATAATAAAATAACCACAAAAAAGGAAAAGCTCTCAGTTCTTTGAATGATGCAGATCATAAACACCAAGAAAAAGTGTGTGAGAGCTACAGATAATGCATTATGGTTTGAAGGGGTTCAGTTGAAGAAACTTCCAGAGAACATTAGATTAACCCAAAATATGACCACCTTTAGGAAATGCTGCAAGATCTTCCTCTTCAAAAAAAGCTTTTTGACATAATCAAAATGACTTTTACAACAATTACCTCGTCTAAGAAAAAAAAAAAATCCTCCAGAAAACCAAATTATGAATAGTATGATCAACAGGATGCTCTACTGCTTTATTGTTTTCAGTCACTTCCCACCCACAAAGATCAACTTTAATGCTTATTTAGGGTTTATAGTAATTTATTTAGGGTTTTAAGTAATAGTATCATTGGTGCAACACTTCACTGACATCAACAGAGTTATAACAGGCGCTGGTTTTATCAGATGCGTTCATTTTGTGGCATTCTAACCATAGCTCTATCTTCAAGTTTTTTACCACTATCCACAAGTTCTGAGCTCTTCTCATTTTAAATATGTTAACAAACCAAGTTCTCTAGTGGACTTTTTGAATTCCTCTTTAATTATAGGAGCTATACTTGGGGTAGGGTTTTAAATTGGTTGGTCATCTAGTTTAGTTTTGGTTTTCTTGGTTTTCCTAGATGCTGTAAATGTCATTTGCACGATAATGGAAAAGCTTTATTAAAATGGAAGGTCTTGCCGCACTTCCTAAAGCATTTCCAAATATTGGCAGCCTGTACTGAAAAAAAAAATGGCCACATAACTAGTCATACTATAACTGTTTTGTGAATTACCTAAGAATATCTAATATGAATAAATACTAGCATTATTGCCAACAATATTATGACAATACTGGTATCTGATGCAAAGCCTAGTATTTAATTGGCTCATATCATAACTGTGTAACCCCTGCTTGGTCAGAGTGGCACTTTGTCACCCTCTGAAATAAGCTTTATATGAGAACAATTGGAAAGTATTATGAGGCTATACACAGCACTTTGACTGTATATGAAAACGAATCTCTGCTTTGTTTTCCTGTTTGATAATTGTTCTGCATCCTTAATAATGTCTTATCTGACCTCAGATATAAACAGTGATGGAGCCTCCATTATCTCCCTTGGGAATCTAGCCAATTGCCTCTTACAATTCAGAATCTTTCCTTAATGTGTAGCCTAAAAATTTTCTTACTTCGTTTCAGACCACTGATCCTTGTCCTACCACCTTTTGAGATTTTGGATAACTCCCTGCCTTCAAATACTATTGTTACCTTGAAGGTATGAAACTGAGAAATTGAAAAAGATGTTGTTGACTAAACAAACAACCTTGCCTATTATTTAAAACAAGGACTATGCAAGATTTTAACCGTTTCACTGCCATCTGAAAGAGACACTCAACCCAAATTCATTGAACTTGTTGATTCAAGCTGGATTATTATAGGTTAAAAAATAGCAGTAGAGCTCTGACATTATCAAAGTGACTTTTCTCTGCACTTACTGTAGGGGAACTGGCCTTCACATTGAACTGTGGCCTAAAACAATTTATAATGGGAAATTCCTATGATGTTAGCTCAAACATTTCTGCTAATAAGATAAGAAAAAAAGAGGGAGGATGAAGTCTTCGGTTAAAGTTCTGCAATGCCAATCAAATTGAATTCCCATGTTGCATAAGAAGCTGTCAAACTGCAAACATTTTCAGACAGTAACCCTAGGCAGGAGTTAAACTACACATGGCTTAAACCATGAGCCTTTTGGAAAGAGAGATGGGACCTTGACACTGCAGACCCAGTCACCTAATGCTTGTTAGATTTATTTAGCTTTATCAAAAAACTGAAAGCTGAAAAGTTTTGATTTAAAAGCCAAAATATCAATTTGAAAAATTCCACTGTGGTGTCTCATGGGAGTTGTAATTTGGGAACCTCATACTAACCATTCTTCTCTGTGATCCAGGCTCCCCAGCTAGACTACCTGTCCCACAAAGTACGACAATTTCTCTTTTTGCTGAACTACCATGTACATTATGGTCATTCCTGGCTCTGGTACACAATAGGGGATATGCTGAGGCCAGCGAGTTCAGCGAGAATTCAGAAATGACACCTGAAATACAACTCCCAGGATATACCAGGGCAGAATTTTTTAATATTTTTTTTTCCATTTTCAGCCAAAATGTCCTTGGTTTTGGTTAAATCATGGAAATGTTTTTGTTTTTCAGTGTTTGGTTTTTAGATGTCTAATTTAAATTTTCTACAGAAAGTAAACACTTTTTGAAATAATAATAATATAGTTGAGGACACAATTTTCCATTGAAAAAGAAAGAGTTTTGATAGAAAATTTTCAGCTGACCCAACTGTACCCCCATTTTCTTGAGATTGTACCAGGGCATACCTGTCACTTCCCACCCCACTGATTTCAATTGACATCACGGCGATTATGTACCTTCAGACAGACCATTACTATATCATGCCATTTCAGTAGGTCCTCCTATAGTTAAGGGTCTGACTAGTTTTCCTGTATAGGCTTGATTTTGACCATCTCTTTAAGTTCCTCTAAAAAGATCCAATCCACTTGACATTAAATTCATGGGTCTGTGGCAAGAGGAACACTTTTGGCAAATTTTGAGGTGAATTACACTAGTTAATTCTAAGGTATCAGATAGAGAAAAGATAGGTATAAAGGAAAAATGTGAGGACATTTTAAAATGATTTCTGGAGGAAATGCTCAAATGCTTTTTCTCTCCATTTGCACCACAAGAATATCTAAACCTAAAAATTTCTAAGTGAACTTATTTCCCCCTCCTTTGCCAAAATCTGCTGTGAAGGACAGCTTCTGGGGAATGGGATTTGTTTATTTTGGAAGCTGTCTATTTTGGAAAAAGAGGAACATCAGAAAGATCCACTGGGTTCAGGAAACCTTTAGAAGCCCATCAAAAGTATGATGGAATTCTGCATACTCAGACTAATCAGCAGCTGGTAGTAAGGAAATCTCAAATTCTATTCCCAGTTCTACCTCCTAATTTGCTCTTAATTAAATGGCTTCACATTTCTATAACACCTTTCAATCGGACTACAACATTTACAAACATTAATTACATCTCACCCATGTCTGAGGCAGGTAGACTTAATTATCTCTATTCTTCAGAGAGATAAACAGAGGCTCAGGGAGATTACAGGCCCTCACCCTACAGAAACTTGTGCACATAAATAAGTTTACACATGAGTAGCCTCCTCACTCTGTGTGTGCAATTTAACCCTGTGCAATGGGCCAATGTCAGTCCTACTATAAGGACTTAAGTGGTACTTGGGTATTGTGCTGGTCTTCTGCACGGGATGAATTACATCCTTAATGTAAAGAAGCAAAGAGGATGTATCTGTCTACCTAAACTTGTCCAATGTTATCTAATCCCCCACTCTGGGGAAATGCCGTTCCCCTGGGATGTAAAATGACAACCATTTCCCAATATGCAATACCATCAGATAGTGGTTTAAAACAGGAAGTAAAAACTACTTTATCCATCTCTCTCAAATGTCCCTCATTTCAAGGTTGTCATTTCAAGGCTGCCTCATTTCAAAAGCTTTTTCTCTTTCACCAGCAGAAGTTAGTCCAATACAAGACATTACCTCACCCTCTTTGTCTCTCTAATACCTGGGACGAACAGGGCTACAATAACACTGCAAATGACATTTCAAGGGACATCACTCATTTTATTCCACAAAATAAAGCTACATTCCCAGCAAATTTGGGGTCCTCTAAACTTCACTTCTAACAATTTAACATCAGAAATACAGAATCAAGAAACTGATGTTACAGAAAGAGTAAGGAATCCTATAGAATTTTAAATTTGCTGCATGAGTAATTTTTTGCGTCCCTTATTCTGAGCCTTTGTGACACATTGCATCCTACAAGCCTTGTCATGTTGAGAGGTATGACTGCATTGAAATGAAACAGGAAAACTTAAGCAGAAAACATTTAGTTTCCCAAAGCCAGGATGCCCAGGCTAACATCCCCACACTTGAAAAGTGTAGTAATGGAATTCTGATGGGGGGAGGTGTGGGGAGTGGTCTACTCACAGTTGGACAGTGCCACCTCCTGGTAGTTCTTGGGGATTAGCTCTGCCAGGCTGTTGCCCCTTCCTGCAGTTGCATTCTATAACTCTGTCTCTCCTCTCACAGCAGCCCCTCTCTCATTCCAGGAACTGCAGTCTCCTCTTTTGTGACTTGGCTCTCTGGCCTAGTCACTACGTGGTTTCCTCTTCCAGGGGGACTAAAGTCCTTCTGCACAAACAGTCTCAGGCACTTTTCTGTGGCACTGCCCTGAAGGTGCCATTTCCCTAGTGCACAGTACAGGAACCCAGGCCATCCCTCTACTTCAGGTTCCAATCCAGGGACCATATACTGGACAACTGTAGTCTACTTTCCCTCAGACCCCGGAGCTTTTTCCCAGGACTCCTTCCTACAGCTTCTAGTCCCCCATGGATGTACCAGCTCAAAGTCCCTCCTCCCAGGGAGTAACTACAGACTGTTGAACCCTGTAGCCTAGAACATATCCTCCCTATTACCAGCTGGACCTCAAACAGTTAGGCTTTAGCACTTTTTGGCTTTTCTCTAGGTGCAGCCTGTAAGTTAATTGGCCTAATCTACCTCTTCAGGCCTGATTTGGGGTGAACAATCCATCACAGGAATATTTAAATACTGCAGCTTTATGTACTGTCTAAAAGACAGTACCTGTGGCAAGACAATGAAACACTCTCCCAGTACTGCAGCAGAAGGAGAGTGATTCCTATTTCAGCCTGATAAGTGTTGAGTATTCTCAATTCTAATAAATTTGACAGGAGCTAGAGACACATAGTACCAAACCAGATGTGTTATTTGCATGGCTGGAATAAGCTCTTTATCACCAACACCACTTTGTTTTTCCTTAGAGGTCTCCTATTCAAATACTTGACCAGATCCAGCTCCACTTCATTGGTGAGCTTTGCAGAGGTCACAGCAAAATGTGCCATCTTTTCCTCTGTTTGTAAACATGCGTGTTGTTGGGGTCTACAATTAAACTGTTAGTTGTGTGGGCTTTGCAGGGAATAGTCTAAACCTGTATTATGAAGTATTCAGTTTCCTAGAGAGAGTCAAACCCATAAAAAGTATCTTTTATTTTTTGATCGTTATTGCTTTTTGTGACAGAAGTATATAACTATTTAAGTCCCAATCTGCAAGTTTTCCTAGTGATTTTGAAATAACACTAATAAAACTAAAGAGAAAAGAGGGGTGAGGTAATATTTTTAATCAGAACAATTTCTGTTGATGAAAGAAACAATATTAATGCAACTAATAAATAAATAATAAATAAATAAATAAATAAAATGGAACATAAGGGGACAAATTCTGCACTCAGGTACATATCCACAGAGCTTCACTGAAAGTTAATGGGGCAATGGTATACATGACAGACACAATTTAGCCCATTAAGTTGTCCACAGTGAAAGTGGATGAAAGTAACATCAGTTCACAATTAACTTTAAACTGTTTCTCTTGTTTCTTCAGAGACCCGAAAAGCAAAAGGAAAACTTGCTCTGTCATGATAAGTGAAGGCTTAATCACAAGCAAATAGATTTACAAACATGTTCTTCCCTCGTGTTGCATCTTAGCCTATCACAGTTGGTCAAGATGACATCATTAGTAATTGAAACTGATGGAGTAGCTAAGATAACATTCCCCAAACCACTGTAAACACTGATGGATGCTCCAGAGGATGTTTTAGATTTGCTAGCCTGAGAATTGTTTTATTACACTGACAAGGGTGACCTTTAAAATAATGTATTTGCTATATAAAAAAGGAAGGAAACCCTTTATAACCTGAATTTATTGGCTACAAAATCACTTCTCAGCAAGTAGTCTGATTACAATCAAAATAACCCACCAAAATGAAACAGTTTACCTGTGATCAATTTAATGTGGTAGTAAAATGCTAATTATGGACAAAAACATTCAAGGTTTGTGGTATTGTCTATAAAACCTGCACTGAAACTAACATTCGGTGATGTGTAGCGCATATGGGTAGGCAGATGGCTGAAGGATTATTTTTAAAATCAGGACTTTTGCTGACAAAATATAGAATTGGTAGGGTGTGATCGGAAAGCTAAGAAGGAGTTATTTATGGGGCAGTAAGCACATGTGCAGTAATTGGATTCTTGCTAAGCAAAAGAGAAAAAGGATCAGTTTAAAAAGTCTTATGCACGGAGTGATGGAGAAATAGACAGCTTTTTCCTAGATACTGATACAACTTCCATAATGTTACTCTGTTCACTTTTTTGCTGAATATTAAAAGTATCTTTTTAGGTCAGGCTATTTAAGAGCCTGAGTTAACATGACTGCTGTTTTATCAAACTTCCAAAATAAACGCTCAAGGAAATGCAGAGTTACAGACTCAGGGCAGGTGGGAAATTTTCACTTTCTAAATTGGGCCTTGGTGAACAAATTTTGATCTGATAAGATCGTTCAAAATGTCACCTTAAGTTCCAATTTTTTTTTAAGGTTTTTATTAGCTGTTTTCCTACTATTTTTCCCTCTGTTCAGAGCACATCTTCTGATTGTAGTGAGAACACTGTGAGAAAGGTCGTACTTGTGATGTTCCCAGGCAACTGGATGCACCAGAAATATCACAAAAACATGGATCTATATCAGGGATAAATATATCACTTTTTCAATGGAGACAGATTAAGTTGAAGAGTGAGGTTCTATATTGGAGTGACATTAGCAGGCGAATGCAGTGTAGTCATAGCTGTGTCAGTGCCAGGATTTTAAAAAGAGAAAGTGGGTGAAGTAATATATTTTATTGAACCAATTCTGGTTGGAAAGAGAAGTTTTCGAGCCACACACTGCTCTTCAGGTCCTGGAAGGGAACTCCCAGACTCATAGCAAAATGCAAGGTAGAACAGATTGTTTAGCATAAGTAGTTAGCACATATTGTAAGGGATCATTCAAGGTAGAGTGGCCTGTTAACACCTCTGCAGTCATAGGACAAAAAGAGGGAGAGAGTGGGTTACAGGTTATTGTAATAAGCCATAAATTCAGTGTCTCAGTCTTGTCCATATTTTTTAGTGTCTAGCAGAGTAATGAATTTAAGTTCCCAGCTCATCTTTTGAAAGTATTATGCAAGTTTCCTTTCAAGATGAGGACTAATCCCCTCTTTTTGGCTTCTGACTGCAGAGGTGTTAATGGGCCACTCTATCTTCAGTGGTCCCTTACAACATATGCTAACATCCTATGCTAAACAATATGTTCCAGCTTGCATTTTGTTGTGATGTTGGGAATACCTTTCCCAGACTTGAAGAAGAGCTCTAAGTGTCTCGAAAGCTTGTCCCTCTCACCAACAGAAGTTGACCCAATAAAAGCTATTACTTCACCCACCTTTTCTCTAAGTTTAAAGGCCTTGTCTACAAGAAAAAGTTTTGTCGACGGTAGGTTTTTTGGTGATACAAATGCACTATAATTACAGCGCTTGTGCCTGTCCACACAGCATTCGTTTTGTCACAAAAACACATCCACACTTGGTGCTGAAGTATCGACATTGAGAGCAGTGAATCGTGGGCAGCTATCCCATCGTACAACTTGGCAGCTTCTGCCACTAGGAATTCTGGAATGGCGGAGAGGAGCACAGAGCAGCATGGGTGCTGGCTCAATCTCCCATGGTGCATTCCGTTTCCATGCCATCATTCATTGCGTTGCTGGCAGCAACTCAGGCTATTTTTTTTCATTTACTGCACACCCACCATCTCTATTTGAAAACATGGATCCCGCACTATTTTCCACTGTTGCTTTCAGCGTTCTGAACACATCGTGGTTCATCATGAACTCTGAATCGGAACAGGAATCCAAGGAGCCTGACCTGCTGACTGACATGCAGACAAACAGCACTGCATTACTGTTGTCATTCAAGAAGCATCTGCACATGGTGAACCGCCACTTCTAGGCCTGTGAGATAAGCACTGAGTGGTGGGATCTCATTGTTATGCAGGTCTGGGATGACTAGCAGTGGCTACAGAACATTTGAATGCACAAAGCCACCTTCATGGAACTCTGCGCAGAACTGGACCCTGTCCTGCGGTGCAAGGACACCAGAATGAGAGCTGCCTTCTCAGTGGAGAAGCATGTGGCAATCGCTGTGTGGAAGCTGGCAATTCCAGACTGCTACTGGTCAGTCACTAATCAGTTTGGAACCAGCAAGTCCATCGTTGGAGCTGTGTTATCACAAGTGTGCAGGGCCATTAATTGCATTCTGCTGTGAAGGACTGTGACGCTGGGCAATGTGCGTGAAAGAGTGGATGGATTAACAGGCATGTGATTCCCTAATTGTGGTGGGGCAATAGATGGCACACATATCCAAATTTGAGAAGGAGTACATCAATAGTAAGGGGTACTTCTCTATGGTACTGCAGGAACTTGTGGATCAACAGTGGCTTGACACTGATATCAATGTGGGTTGGTCGAGAAAGGTGCATGATGCTTGTATCTTCAGGAACACAGGGCTGTACCAGAAGCCACAAGCAGGGACCATTTTCCCCAGGTGAAAAAATAACAATAGGGGATGTCGAGATGCCCATAGTGATCCTGGGACACCCAGCCTAACCACTAATGCCATGGCTCATGAAGTCTTACACAGGCAACCTCGATAGCAGCAAGGAACGCTTCAGTAACAGGCTGAGCAGATGCCGAATGATTGTTGAATGTGCATTTGGTAGGTTAAAGGTGTGCTGGAGATGCCTTTATGGCATGCTGGACTTAAATGAGGACAATACTCCTGTGGTTATAGCAGCCTGCATGTGCTCCATAATTTATGTGATGCTAACGGCGAGAAGTTTGCCCCTGGGTGGACCACAGAGGTGAATCGCCTTGCATCTGAATATGAGCAGCCAGATGCCAGAGGTATTAGAGGGGCACAACAGGGGACCATACACATAAGGGAGGCATTACGGGCCCTTTTTGACAATGAGAACCCATCAGGTATTTTTTGAAACTGCACTATGACATTTTATGGCCACTATACAGGTGTACGTGTGTGTCAGTGGTAGGTGCACATGTCATGTTCAATACATAATTAAAGAATGCTTCTTGTTTTGAGAGCTTACTTTTATTATTAAACACAAAACAGCACACAACACAAACAAATCTTAGAGGTGGTAAAGTAGTGGGAGGCAGTGCCAGCTATGACAGTTGTGTGTAAGTCCAGCTGTCGTTCTCATAGCTGTTTGAGGGGGTGGAATGAAGGGGGTAGCAAGATGATCCGTGACTTTGGTAGGAATGTGTAGGGGAAGTTGGAGTGCAAGGGAAGAAGTTCTGTTGCGACTGAAGGGAAGGATGAGCTTGCATGAACTGTGTCTGCAGTGACACTATTGTCTTTAGAAGCTCTGTCTGCTCTTCCATGGCCTTGATCATGCGCTCTTGGCCAGCTAAAATTCTCTCCTGGTTTTCCTTCTGTTCCTGTCTGTCCATCTTCTGAGATTCTGACATTGATTGTCTCCATGACATTTTGTCTCTTTTGGACGCCTCAGAGGACTAGAGGAGTTCCTGGAACATATCCTCCTTGCTTCTCAGGGGTCACTTCCTTATCAGTCCTAGGATAAGGATAAGGTCCTAGGATAGGACCTAGGAGGTCCGCTGGCATAGGGGCCTTGGTTATGAAGGTTACATCTGTGTAAGAACAAGAAACAATGAACAAAATCATTATTGTGAGTGCCCTAACAGTACACATGAATCACTGAAACACACCTCATTCTCACTGTCCTCCTGTGCAGAGTACAGCTCCTTGATCAGTCTGAGAATGGTGAGTTGTGGGGAGGAAGGGGAAACCACTCAAGTAGTTCTAGGTTCTGAATGAGTGCTTGCTTGGGGTATAAATGCAGGCACATAGGGAAAAAGAATTTCAAATTGTGCCATCATTCTCCACAGGCAGGGGCCATAGAAGCAGATATCTTGCTCCTTAGAGTCAGCAAGGATGCTAAGATGCATCTCCTCCATACAAGCAGCTTCAAACTGGGTCCCTGTGCTGCAAGACTGTGCGCTGCTTTGGTCCCCGCTCAAGTGATTGCCAATTGGAATGGGAAAGTGACCTACAATGAGGGGCAGAAACGCAGCTGCTCTGCCCAAGAATCTAAGGCAGAGAATTGGGGAGTACTTCCAAGAAAGTTTTCTTAAAGTCACACCAGAGGATACCTGTGAAATTTCAGCATGCATTAATGTGCTTCTCAACTGTACTGCTTAGATGCGCAAGGGAACTAGAAAGAACATGCAAACACAGCTACTGCTGTGCATTTCTATCCCTTCAACTACCTGTGTGTTTTAGCCAAGCTAATGACCCCTATGCCTCCAATACACAAGCAGCATCAGCTTCCAAACACTTACCAGAGCTCCATTCTCCTTCATCTTGAGTGCCTGAGCGGAAGGGCTTTGGCTGGCTGTAGCCTTCTGGGGTTGAATACAGCTCCTGACTCCCAACCTCAGCAATCAAACTGTTCCTCGGCTCCAGATCACCCTCCACCTCCACTTTCTCATCGATGACCTCTTCGTCAGGGTTCAGTCCAGTATCCAGTGGCCCCGGGGCTGCGGAGGTGTCTATGGGCATCTTGGGAGTGGATGTGGGATCGCCACTGAGGATGGATTCCAGCTGTTTGTAAAAGAGGCAGCTCATTGGCTCCGCACCAGAGCAATGGTTTACCTCCCTGGCCTTATGGTAGCTCTGCTGTATCTCCTTGATTTTAGCTCGGCACTGCAGCGTATCACACTGATAGCCCTTCTCCATCATGGCATGAAAAATCTGGCTGTAGGTATCAAAGTTCCTTTGGCTAAAACAGAGCTGGGACTGCATGGCAGACTCCCCCCAAATGCTGATCAGGTCCAGCAGTTCCGGTGTGCTCCAAGCAGGAGAACGTTTGCTGCATGGAGCTGTCTTGGTCAGCTTGGAAGATGAGATGTAAGCTCTCCATGCCAACCAAGCAGGAAGTTGAATAAAAACTTAAAAACTTCCTGCAACTTTCTGGGGGAGGGGTAGGTGGCTGCAGAGCAGCAGAGTCACTAAAATATTGTTTCAAAAAGCTCTACACCTCTCGTCGAGGTGGTTTTATTTTGTTGACAGAACAGGGCAGTTTTGTCAACAAAAGGGTTATTTCAGTGTGTACAACACGATTCTTTTGTCGACAAAAGTCACCTTTTGTCGACAAAACTCTCTAATGTAGACCAGGCCTAAGGTTATGTCTACACTACAGCCTATGTCAGCAAAACTGGGGGTGAATATTCCAAACCCCTGAACGATATAAGTTACACCAACATAAGCACTTGTGTGCAAAGCGCTTTTTCAGCAGGAGAGTTTCTACCATTGACAAAGCTTTTGCCACTCACAGAGGTGTTATTTTATGCTGATGGGAGAGCTCTCTCCTGTTGGCATAGGGCAGCTTCACCAGATGCACTGCAGCGGCGCAGCTGAATTGGTACATATAGACATACATACTGCCATACATATAGACATGGCCTAATTGGTGGGCTAAAGCTTTCATTCTTGAATATCTGCAGAATTAGAGGATAGGGAAAGACAGGCAGTGACAGCTGCGGAGATAAGTTATGGGTTTGGGTGTAGCTGGAGCTGTGGGGGGCCAAGTGCATGAAAGGAGAGGAGAGTGGGATAAAGTGTTCCTTTGGTATTAGTGGGTAAAACAAACTGTAGCTCATAATAAGACAATGCTATAACAGGCTTCAGGCCTGTAACATATTTAGTTTGGCCAAACAGGGCCTCAAGCTGAGGAATAGGTTGACACAACTAGTTGACCAATTACTAACCATCTATTGGACTCTACTGTAAGATGTTTTGGAAAATATGTTCCAATGTGTCAGTTAATACCACAAGCTGACCAGCAGTAACATCTTGGGGATTTCTAAATTAACCACAAGTTATGTTAACTATATGACATAAATGTTATACAAAAGGAACTATTGAAGTAGCCTATGAAAAATGGGGAACCTCTAAATCAGTGTGGTGTGGAAGTTTGGATAAGGAAGAAGAGGTTGGAATCCTTACGCATATGTATGAGCCTTAGTGAGCATAAGTATAACTCAGGATAAAAGGTGTTGTCTTGTCTGTGTGCTGCTGGGGAACACAGGGGGAGACACAAGAATAACAACCACAATGGTGATGAAGATGATGACTCCCTAGAGATATGAGATGTGAGGATGCTAGTCATAGGGCTAACAACCTTACACTATCTCTCTACCTGTTGTTGTATTTCAGTGTTTGTGAAATTGTTTATCTGCTTAGTGGATTGATAAAGGGACTTGTGATATATCACAATTGTTTCCCGTGTGCTCCTCATGTCTCTAATTCTAATAATACCAATAGTAATATGTCTGATAATATTTTTTCACTAGGAGGGTGGTGAAGCACTGGAATGGGTTACCTAGGGAGGTGGTGGAATCTCCATCTTTAGAGGTTTTTAAGGTGTGGTTTGACAAATCCCTGGCTGGGATGATTTGGTTTTGGTTGGTCCTGCTTTGAGCAGGGGGTTGAACTTCCTGGTGTCCCTTCCAATCCTAATCTTCTATGATTTTAGGATGTTGTAGTCTTCAGGAGACTTATTGACCACTGAAGTTTAAGAAATTAATCAATAACCAACCCATCTCTCTGGAAACGTTTTCTTCCTTCCATAAGGTACAAAAGGCTTTCCCAACTCTCCTGTGTCCTCCCAGTTATTTTCATTCCTTTAGGAAGGTAGGAATCTTTTCTCCCAATTTTATTTTGACTGAATCTCAGCAAACCTTGTCTATGTTCTTCACTAAAATATTTACCCCCAACTTCTGTCCTTCCAGTCTTTTGAATTCTGTTGTAGTTCATTGATGAATGAGACAGGGTTTTAGGGGGACCTATTTATTTCACTAAGAGTAACAAAGAAACACTCACAAAGTAAACACAGCTCTGAGGCTGCTGTAAACTACCTTGTCTTATATTACCTGTCTTAGTTTGTGCCGCTGCTTCCTTCCTATATGCATTAGCGAGTCAACAGGAAGTGTGGCACTGCATAATGTTCTGAAGGATGTGTGACAACTTTAAACTGCATGCTGAAGTTTCTCTCTTTATAGCACAAGATCTTCCCAGCCTTTTGTCACACTTTGTCTGTCCCAGGAGATCATTAACACCTTTAAAGAGGCAGACAGCACTTAGTCTGAAGATACACACAAGACTTCATTTTACTGTTAGTTTTTCTGTCCTTCACTTATTGTCTATACATATTTCATTTAAGATTCTTCAGGCTGTAAGTAGCCATAGAAGGACGTAGGCATTGCCCCTTAATGGAATCAGACGTGCTCATCTGCATCATAGGCCTTAAACTGTTAACAGCTAGAGAAGTGTCTCCTGTAACACAAGCGAAAGAGGCCTCAGTTTTGGGAGATGATGGAAATTGAGTTCTAGCCCTGTTGTCTCTGGTGTTCCTACTGACCACAAAGTGACAAGAATAGTGAAACTGTGATGTCCTAGCTAACCAGAGATTTATGACAAAATGTGCTGAGCAAAGATAAGAATTTCTTTGCTGAAGGGTTTATAATCAAAAGGCAAAAATGGTTGCAGTACAATGGCCAAACATAATGTGGTACACAGCCACTACAGGGAAGACTCTCAAAGGAAAAATAGGTAATGAGATGCTCCACTTCCATGAAAAACTAAGTGAGGTTGGACACCTAACTTCACCTTGTGCCTTTCAAAATCTCTCCTCACAACTGGAAGACCCACTCTTATATGTCATATAAGCCATCATGCAAATCTGTGACACTCAAGCAAAATATTGTAAATAAATAATGATTAATCATGGAATGAGGTGCAGAGCACAAATTTTTTCTAATGGAAATACAGGGGCAAGGTTTTTATATTTAAGTGAAATCAGACAACACTTCTGTTTGAGTCAGAAATGCCTCAACACTATCAAAGACCATTTTTCTCAGTCTCTTGATGAATTACATCCTTACAATGGAGAATATAGTGTCTTGTATGTTTATATGGCAAAATGGGAATAAACTTCAGACTGCAATGAAACTTCAGTGGGATATCTGCTGTCTCATTTGGGACAGTAAACCAATGGAGTCATGGTGTGTATTAAAGTTCTCAGATGCATTTAAAAAGAATTCTGTTTTGCCTGATGTCAAGTTATTATTTTAAAAATATACTCATTTTTATTAGCAACAAAAATGTAGATAATCTTCTGTAAACAAGTTCCTGCTCATCTTTTCATGCCCTTGACCAGATCCTCAACTGGTACAAAATGGCATGGCTCCAAGCTTCAGCTTAGTTTTCTGGCCTTATATTTTAGTGAAACTACTCCCTCCATGAATAAGGTGCAAAGGATTTGGCCCAATACCTAGAATATGCTGTTAATTATTGTTCTCTCCATTCAGGGTTACATTTGAGATATTTCATTAAGGATGTGATCCAACAGAATTTAGCTCCTAAACCTGCTAGTGCTCAGAATACTAAACCAAAGAGGTTACTCTTTCCAGGACAAGACAGGCAGGGACAGTATTAACGTTGGTACATATGCTCTACTGGTATCTGTTCTTGAGATAAGCAGAGATCTTCTGTGTCTAACTTTCCCAAGTTGACTCCTTTCATCAACACTAATTTCACAACATAAAAGTCATATTAAGAGAAAAAGGAAAGCTAGGCAGGCAGCTGGGGAAGTCTCACAAAGCAATGTCAAATTGGAAAAGAGTGTATTTCTGATGTTCTGTGAAAAGGCACAAAGTACTGCTACTCATCCTGGAACAACCTGTCTTTGGTGATCATGTGTCCTAGACTTGTAAACAGGGTCCTGGGTACTCCCCAGCACAGTGTGAACAAATTCCACACCAACATGCATGTACTGAATTTTGTCTATTTCAATGAGACACATTTCATTCTCATCCTACCATTTTCACATTAACACAAACAGGGATGGCTCATAACTGAACATACTAATTGATGATTATATGGCTATTCTCAATGGTGATTATTTTTGAGGATAGGTTTTTCACTATGCTCTCCAAGTAGCCTGGCTTGATTCCTCAGCTCCCATGATGTTGTCCATGAGGCCTGACTACGAATCTCTATCTCATCACATGTACCAGGAAAGTGGGGAATTTGTAGCTGGATTCACTTACTCATTTGCCAAGTTCATCAGCTTACACTTACACCTTCCCCTGTTCCCAAGTGTATGAGCACGAGACAGCTTCAGGCTGGTCCCAGCCTGGCAAGGAGATAGAAAACAAAACAATGGATGCCAGGCTGCAACAAAATGACAAATTCCACTGCTAAAAAAGTTAACTCCTTGACATACAGGCCACAGTCTATATGGCCTTGATTCCCATGATTGTGGCAGCTTTACTCTCCTCAGAACTGGTATTTGAGGCTCTGTGCCGATTTAGATTTGTGTTAACAGGAACACAATGACTGTAAATGTGTCCATTCACTGCAGAAGGGGCAGAAGGAAGATGGGAAACTTCTTAACTCTCCTCCTTCCTTGTGCACCCCAGCGAGTGAGAGGGCAAAAAATGGCCTTCAGTGTATTTGTAATGTGTTTTTGTAATATTTTTATCATCAGTTTTTAATAGTACCATGCAAGTTGTTGGGATTGTACTTTATAAGTCAAATTAATGATTAATAATAATAAGAAGGACAAAAATGGGAGGCTTTGCATGAAATAATTCTTTCCTCAGTAACATGTATATGGATTGAATTCTCTTCAGTCAAAAAGTTTAAATTTATTAAGTGAACAGGTATCATTTCAGAAGCTCAGCTAAAAAACAATTAATCTTTATTTAGTTTTCATAGAGTGCATGTAAGATAGGATGGAATGTTCTCACTTGAAGGAAACTCCCCTACACTTGGGATTCAAAGGGAGAAAGGAGCCTATTAACCAAGTGAGTATTACTTTAACAGCATTGGTTAGGTGTACATTATTCTCAGAAACACTGCCACGGATTTCCTAATGAACCAGATGATTAAGGGAACTCAACAAAAACTCAGTGGGGGCCCTTTGCAGAAGCGAAATTGGATTTCTATGAAGGGTTGAGTCACAACTCCCCCAGCTGGTTCCCTTTTACTAAATCCCCCTAGTTAAGGAAAGAAAGAAAGCCCTGTGCAGCAAATTTGCCTTTCTGGAAGACATTCTTTAGTCAGACACAAGTTATTGGGATAAATATAGAGGTAACTGGGTGAAATTGTATGGGTTGTGATATACAGGAGTTCAGAATATATGATCTATTGGTCCCATCTGGTCTTAAGTTAGATGGCTAAAAAGCTGCCTAGAAATAATTAACATAGAATCATAGAGTTGGAAGGGATCTCAAGAGGTCATCTAGTCCAACCCCCTGCTCAGAGCAGGACTAACCTCAGCTAAATAATCCCAGCGAGGGTTTTGTCAAGCCGCAGCTTAAAAACCTCTAAAGATGGAGATTCCACCACCTTCCTAGGTAACCCATTCTAGTGTTTCACCATCCTCCTAGTGAAAAACTTTTTCCTAATGTCCAACTTAGACCTCCCCCGCTGCAACTTGAGACCGTTGTTCCTTGTTCTGTCATCTGTCACCACTGAGATCAGCCTAGCTCCATCCTCCCTGGAACCCCCTTTCAGGTAGTTAAAGGCTGCTATCAAATCCCCCTCATTCTTCTCTTCTGTAGACTGAACGAGCCTAGTTCCTTCAGCCTCTCCTCATAAGTCTTGTGCTCCAGCCACCTAATCATTTTTGTTGCCCTCCGCTGGACTCTCTCTAACTTCTCCACATCCTTGTTGTAGTGGGGGGCCCAAAACTCCAAATGCAGCCTCACCAATGCCGAATAGAAGGGAATGATCACTTCCCGTGATCTGCTGGCAATGCTCCTCCTAATGCAGCCCAATATGCTATTAGCCTTCTTGGCAACCAGGGCACACTGCTGACTCATATCCAGCTTCTTATCCACTGTTACTCCTAGGTTCTTTTCTGGAGAACTTCTGCCTAGCTCGTCGGTCCCCAGTCTGTAGCTGTGCATCGGATTCTTCCGTCCTAGGTGCAGGACTCTGCACTTGTCCTAGTTGAACCTCATCAGATTTCTTTTGGCCCAATCCTCCAGTTTGTTTAGGTCTTTCTGTATCTTATCCCTACCTTCCAGGATATCTACCACTCCCCCTAGCTTAGTGTCAACATGTCAAAACATGTCAAAAAACAAACAAAAAAAAAACACCTAACTTTGCTTCCTTTTCACTTTTATGTTGGTTTATTCTCATTGAAAAACTGCCAACTCTCTTGAACTGTTTTTCCCCTTAGAATTGCTTCCCATGGGATTTTACCTACCAACTCCCTGAATTTGCTAACATCTGCCTTCTTGAAATCCATTATCTTTTTATTGTGCTGTTTTCTTTCTTACCATTCTTTAGAAGCCTCTATCATTTCATGATCACTTTCACCCAAACCACCGTCCACTTTCAAATCCTCAACTAGTTCCTCCCTATTTGTCATAAGCAAATAATCTAGAGCAACCTCTCTCCTAGTAGCTTTCTCCACCTTCTGAAATAATAAAAAATACCTCCAGTACATTCAATTACTTCTTGGATAATCTGTGGCCTGCTGTGTTATTTTCCAAACAGATGTCTGGATAGCTGAAGTCCCCCAACATCACTGAGTGCTTTGGATGATTTTGGTAGATGTTTATAGAGAGCCTCATCCACCTTTTCTTTCTAGTTAGGTGGTCTGTATTAGACCCTTACTGTGACATCACCCTTGTTTTTTTTCCCATTTTATCCTCAATCCTTTATCAAGAGCAACCTATCCAACTGCATAGGAAAGATAGGAAGGATGGCAAGAGACCATCCTGACTTACCCAGGAGATCTTCAATGATCTCAAACTCAAAAAAGAGTCCTACAAAAAGTTGACACTAGATCAAATTACAGAGGATGAATATAAACAAATAACATAAGTATGTAGGAACAAAATTATAAAGGTGAAGGCACAAAATGAGATTAAACTAGCTAGAGACATAAAGGGTAACAAGAAAACATTCTACAAATACATTAGAAGTAAGAAAACAACCAAGGACAGGGTAGTTCCATTACTCAATGAGGGGGGAAAAACAATAACAGAAAATGTAGAAATTGCAGATGTACTAAAAGACTTTTTGGTTTCAGTTTTTAACCAAAACATTTAGTGGCAGTTGGACATCTAACTTAATGAATGCCATTAGTGAAAATGAGGTAGGATGAGAGGCTAAAATAGGGAAAACATATTAAAACTCACTTAGACAAGTTAGATGTTTTCAAATCATCTAATGAAATGCATCCTATAATTGTCAAGGAGATAACTGAAGAGATATGAGCCATTAGCAATTATCTTCAAAAATCATGGAAGATGGGAGAGATTCCAGAGGCCTGAAAAGGGCAAATATAGTGCTGATCTATAAAAAGGAGAATAAGGACAACCTAGATAATTACAGACCAGTCAGCTTAACTTCAGTACCTGGAAAGATAATGGAGCAAATAATTAAGCCATCAATTTGCAGACAACTAGAAGATAAGGTGATAAATAACAATCAGCATGGATTTGTCAAGAATAAATCATGTTAAAACAACCTAATAGATTTATTTGACAGGGTAACAAGCCTTGTGGATGGGGTAAGCAGTAGATATGGTATATATTGACTACAGTAAGGGTTTTGATACTATTTCATATGACCTTCTCATAAACAAACTAGGGGAATACAACCTAGATAGAGCTATTATAAAGTGGGTGCATAATTGTCTGGAAAACTGTGCAAAGAGAGTCATTATGCGAAGTACTCCACTTAGGAAGGAACAATCAATTGAACACATACAAAACGGAAAATGACTGCCTCAGAAGGAATACTGCAGAAAGATATCTGGGGGTCATAGTGGATCATAAGCTAAATATGAGTCAATAGTATAACAACAGTGCTGCAAAAAAAAGTAAACATCATTCTGAGATGTATTACCAGGAGTGTTGTAAGCAAGGCACAAGATATAAGTCTTTCGCTTTACTCTGTGCTAATTAGATTGTGTCCAGTTCTGGGCTCCACATTTCAGGAAAAGATGTGGACAAATTGGAGGAAGTCCAGAGAAGAGCAAAAAAAAATGATTAAAGGTCTAGAAAACATTACTTATGAGGGAAGATTGAGTTTGTTTAGTCTGGAGAACAGAAGACCGAGGGGGACATGATAATAGTTTTCAAGTAATAAAAAGGTTGTTACAAAAAGTAGGGAGAAAAATGGTTCTCCTCAACCTCTGAGGATAGAAGAAGAGTTAATGGGATTAAATTGCAGCAAGGTCAATTTAGGTTGGACACTAGGAAAGATTTCCTAACTGTCAGAGTAGTTAAGCACTGGAATAAATTGCCTAGAGGGGTTATGGAATCTCTGCCACTTGAGATTTTTTAAGAGCAGGTTGGACAGACACCTATCAGGGATGGTCTAGATCATGCTTGGTCCTAACTTATGTGCAGGGGACTGGACTAGAAGACCTCAAGAGGTCCCTTCCAATCCTACAATTCTATGATTCTATTCTCTTTCTACTACTATAGGCAGCTATAGAAAGAAAATCATTCTCTCTATGTCTTTGTAAAAATAACAATGCTATGTGATAAATGGTTGCTGGAATGCTGGGGTTAAGTGTTTGCTGTTATCACTCCTGAACCATTCAGGCCACTGGAGATGTCGAATTTCGGATGATGCAGTGTTATAATACCATATAATTTTTATATGTTGAATTTCAGGTGAAGCAGTGTTATATTCCCCTTCTTGCAAGAGATAAATTGAAAGAGCTGCCATAAGCGACCCAGTGCTGCTTATACCAAATAACAGGAAATAGTGCCCTGGTCTACAGATTGTGGCAGTGGAGGTGAAATTGATAAAGGAGAATGGAAAAATAGTAAGAAATAACAATTAGTAAGAGGACCAAAAAATGCCAGCATGGCTAAACAGAGTAAAAGAGGCAGTTAGAGGCAAAAAAAGTCATCCTACTGAGAAAAATATAAAGGAGCAATAACTCTGGCAAGTGAAAAATATAATTAGTAGGCCAAAAAAAGAATTTGAAAAGCAACTAGCAAAACACTCCAAAACTAACAGCAATTTTTTGAAGTGCATCAGAAGCAGAAAGCCTGCCAAACAATCAGTGGGGCACTTGGACAATAAAGGTTCTAAAAGAGCATTCAAGGTAGACAACTTGAATTGCAGAGAAGCTACATGAATTCTTTGCTTCATTCTTCACTGCAGAGAATGTGAGGCAGATTCCCACACCTGAACCATTCATTTTAGGTGACAAATCTGAGTAAGTATCCCAGATTAAGGTATCAATATATAAGCTTTTGGAACAAATTGACAAATTAAATGGTAATAAGTCATTAGGATCAGATGGTGTTCACACAAGAACTCTGAAGGGACTCAGATATGAAATTGCAGAACTACTAACTGTGGTATACAATCTATTATTTAAATCAGCTTCTGTACAAGATAATTGGTGAATAACTGACTTCATTTTTTTAAAAAAAGGCTTCAGAGGTGATTGTAGCAATTACAGAGAGGTAAGTCTAACTTTGGTCCCAAGCAAACTGGTTAAAATTATAATAAAGAACAGATTTATCAGACACATAGATGAACATGATTTTCTAGGGAACAGTCAACATGGCTTTTGTAAAGAGAAATCATTCATCACCAATCTATTAGAATTATTTGAGGGGGTCAACAAACATATGGACAAGGGTGATCCAGTCAATATAGTGCACTTAGATTTTCAGAAAGCCTTTGACAAGTCCCTCATCAAAGACTCTTAAGTAAAGTAAGCAGTCATGGGATAAACAAGAAGGTTCTCTCTTAGATCAATAACTGATTAAAAACAAAGGATAGGAATAAGTGGTCAGTTTTCAGAGTGGAGAGAGGTAAATAGAGGTAACTCCTAGGAATCTGTGCTGGGACCAGTGCTGTTCAGTATTCATAAATGGTCTAGAAAAAGGGGTAAACAGAGAAGTGGCAAAGTTTGCAAATTACTCAAGATTGTTAAGTCCAAATCAGACTGCAAAGAGTTTCAAAGGGACCTCACAAAACTGGGTGACTGGGAAACAAAAGGGAAGATGAAATTCAATGTTGATAAATGCAAAGTAATGCACATTGGAAAACAGAAACCCAACTCTACATACAAAGTGATGGGGTCTCAATTATCTGTACCATTCGAATAAGAGATCTTGGACTTATTGTGGATAGTTCCCGGAAAACATCTGCTCAACATGCAGTGCCAATAAAAAAAAGCTAACAGAATGTTAGGAACCATTAGGAAATGGATAGATAATAATAAATATCATAATGCCACTATATAAATCCATGGTACACACACACTGGAATACTGCATGCAATTCACCCTATCTCAAAGAAGATACATTAAAAATGGAAAAGGTATAGAGAAAGCCAATAAAAATGATTAGGGCTATGAAACAGCTTTCATATGAGGAGAGATTAAAAAGATTGGGACTTCATATTTTGGAAAAGAGACAGCTAAGGATGGATCTGATAGAAGTCTATAAAATTGTGACTGGTGTGGAAAAAGTGAATAAAGAAGTTTTATGTGATAGGGTGTTCTACTCACTGTAAGATGGTGTCCCCTCCTGGTGGTTCTGGGGATTATGGCCCTTCCATTCTGGGGTTCAAAGTCTTTCAATGTGGACAATCCCACACAGTCCACTCTCTACTGCCTGGTCAGTTCCACTTCACCAGTGGGTGGTAGCAAAACGCAGGCCTGCCCTCTGCTCTGGGTTTCAGCTTAGGGGCCCTCTTTTCAGTAGCCATGGTCTGCCCTATCTCATGACTTACTGCTTTTCCCCTGTGCCTTTCCGGCTCTTCCCTACTCTCCGGGTTTGCCAGGCCAAACACCCTTCCTCCAGGGAGTAACTATAGACTACTTTCTATAGTCCTAAACACATTTCCTTTCTCCCAGGACATGATTGCAGAGTACTTCCCTGCAGTCCCTTTTCTGACCTGAGCACCTAGGCTTTCTACAGGCCTCTCCTGTTCCTGTCCAGCTGAGATCGGTGTCCAATTAATCCCTACTCCCTGGATCCTCCTCCAGGTGCAGCCTACACAGTAAATTGGGCTACCAGGCCACCTTAACCCCTTCAGGTGTTCTGTGGGGTAGACACCCCATCACAACATAACAGAAGAACCAGGGGTCACCCAATGAAATTAATAGGCAGCAGGTTTAAAAAAAACAAAAAGAAATACTTCTTCACATGGTACACAGTCAACCTGTGGAACTCATTGCCAAAACTATAGCTGGAGTCAAAAAATAATTAGATAAATTAATGGAAATTAGGTCCATCAATGGCTATTAAACAAGATGATCAGGGACACAATCCCATGTTTCAGATGTTCCTTAGCCTCTCATTGCCAGGTGCTGGGATTGGACTACAGGGGATGGATCACTTGATAATTGCCCGTTTCTGTTCATTCTCTTTGAAGCAGCTGGCATTGGCCACTGTTAGAAGACAGGATACTGGGCTAAAAGAATTATAGGTCTGACCCAGACCATTATATATTTCATATATATATTTTATACATGAATTTCATTAGTATCTATTTCATTCATATTCATATATATTTTATTTGTATATTCATATGCGCTTAATGATTAAGGCATGAAAAGATGTGCAGAAAAAAATAACTAGATGTTGGCTCAGGGTCCTGTGCAGCTCAGTTGACCCCAGTTATATGGCAGAGACTCTAGAATTCCCCTCTAAAGGGGAGGCCTGGTCCTTAAGCACCGGAGACCTGGAGCCAGCCAGCCCCATACCATTAGCTCTGCTTGCCACAACTGGGGTTAATTAATAGAATCAGCTGGGTATGGAGGAGCTGATCCCTCTATAAAGAGTGACAAGAAGCTGCAGGGGGTGGATGTGCAGGAAGAGAGAGTCTATGGAATTTGCTGTGAGTGAGTAAGCTCAAACAGGGAGCCCTGAGTCTTGAGAGGAAAGGGCTTCAGTCAGGAAAGACCTGGGATATGACTGCTGGTAAAGACTGGGAGTATGGACTGGATGGGAATTTTTCAGAACTTTATTTTGGGACTGATTTTGTTATTTTTCAGCTGGAGTGAGAGACTTCTGCAGATGCCTGCCCAAGCAGGGAATGGACGTTGGGAGTCAGTAGGCTCCAGCAGGGAACCTGGAGGCATCATGTGAGAATTGAGAGATGACAGAGGAAAGTGGGAAAGACTATGCAGAGAACTGGGAGCAAGTCAGTTCCAGCAGAGGACCCTGAGTCTTCAGTGAAAAGATTCCAGGAAGGGACTTTGCAGTGGGAAAGACTGGGAGTATGGATTTGCTAAAGACTTGAAAACTTTATTTTGTGATTGATTTTGTTATTTTGATAAACCCAGCCCTAAAGAGGTGTGTGGCTGAACCAGAGCAGATTTGTCTAGTAGTTTGATTTAAATAGGCCTGAGTTAAAGAAGAGGGAAAATGAGGCAGGGCACCTGCAGAGCAATCTCTGGCCACAAGAGGGTCTGTGGCTGGCCCGTTTTCATCGCCTTCCCTCTCTGAATCTCCAAACAGCCTCTCACAGTCCAGTACAATCCATCCAGTATTCTCTTTGTGTTGTTACTCATTTTGAGATTAAATTTAATTTTTGTTAGCTTCCCATTTAAATGACTGGGGTGAATCATGTGCATGTGTCTTGACTGGTGGTTCTTTGTGGGCCTGTTAATGCTCTCAGTTCTTTAGGACACTATGGCCAGATATCTTTCTTACTGCCTGTTTGCCAGACTTGGCATCCTTGCCCAGGACAACCACCATCACGGCAAGCTTTTTTCTTCCTCACCTTAGGTGGAGAAGACTGGAGGTATCAACATTTTTCGTACTGGCCAATGGGAAATCGCAAGGGGTTAATCTGTCACTATTGTACACTATTTCTACTTTTGAATATCAGAGTGGCAGTATCAGCTCTGCAGCTTAGTTTATGTTTGAGGGTTATTCTCTTTTTAATGTTGTCCTTGTGCCTGAAGAAATCTGTTAGGAGCAGACTAACTGGTTAGAGGCGAAGCAGGGTCAGATCCTGAGCAGGTGGAAATCATCTGGAATATCCCCAGAGACCTCCAGGGATTGATACCAATTTACATCAAATATGGATTTGTTCCATAAATGCTACCAAATGATCCTGATAATATTCATAAATTCTTCCTGCCATTCATCTTAATGCATGTGCCTTATCATAGAAGATTAGGGTTGGAAGGGACCTCAGGAGATCATCTAGTCCAGCCCCATGCTCAAAGCAATACCAACCCCAACTAAACCATCCCAGAAAGGGCTTTGTCAAGCTGCACCTTAAAAACCTCTAAGGATGGAGATTCCATCACTTCCCTAGGTAACTCATTCCAGTGCTTCACCATCCTCCTAGTGAAAAAGCTTTTCTAACATCTAACCTAGACCTCCTCCACTGCAACTTGAGACCACTGATCCTAGTTCTGTCATCTACTACCACTGAGAACAGCCTAGTTCTATCCTCCCTGGAACCTTCTTTCAGGTAGTTAAAGACTGCTATCATTATTCTTATTGTTGAACCTCGTCATATTTCTTTTGGCCCAATCCTCCAATTTGTCTAAGTTAAACTGGATGGCAAGGATAGGATACAGAGTATCTACCTCTTCCCCCAGCCTAATGTCATCAGCGAACTTGCTGAGGGTGCAATCCACCCCATCCTCCAGATCATTAATAAAGATGTTGAACAAAACCAGTCCCACGACCCTTGGGGCACTTTGCTCTTTACTGGCTGCCAACTAGACCTTGAGCCATTGATCCCTACCTGTTGAGGCCGATAAGCTAACCAGCTTTCTATCCATCTTATAATCCATTCATCCAACCCATTCTTCTTTAACTTGGAATACTGTGGAAGACTGTATCTAAAGCTTTGCTAAAGTCAAGGTATATCATGTCCACCACTTTCCCCATGTCCACAGAGCCAATCATCTCATCATAAAAGCCAGTCAGGTTAATCAGGCATGACTTGCCCTTGGTGAATCCATGCTGACTGTTCCTGATCACCTGAGTCTCTTCCAAGTGCCTCAAAATGGATTCCTTGAGGAGCTGCTCCATGATTTTTCCGGGGACTGAGGTCAGGCTGACCAACCTGTAGTTCCCTGGATCCTCCTTCTTCCCTTTTTTGAAGATGGGAACTATATTTGCCTTTTTCCAGTCATCTGGTACCTCCCCCAATCAACACAAATTTAGAAAGATAATGGTCAGTGGCTATGCAATCACATCAGCCAACTCCCTCATAACCCTCAGATGCACTGCATCCGGTCCCATGGACTTGTGCATGTCCAGTGTTTCTAAATAGTCCTGAACCTGTTCTTTCAGAACTGAGGGCTGCTCATGTCTGCACATTATGTGCTGCCCAGTTCTGTAGCTTGGGATCTGACCTTGTCTGTGAAGACAGAGTCAAAAAAAGCATTGAGTACTTCAGCTTTTTCCACATCATCTGTCACTCCCCCGTAGGGACCCACACTTTCCCTGACTTTCTTCTTGTTACTAACATACATGTAGACTGCAATTCCAATTGTGATTTGGCCTTCCTGATTTCACTCCTGCATGCTGAAGCAATGTTTTTATACTCCTCCCTAGTCATCTGACCAAGCTTCCATTTCTTGTAAGCTTCGTTTTTGTGTTTAAGCTCACCGAAGACTTCTTTGTTAAGTCAAGCTGGTCGCCTGCTACATTTGCTATTCTTTCTGCACATCGGGACGGTTTGTTCGTGTGCCCTCAGTAAGGTTTCTTTAAAATACAGTCGGCCCTCTTGATCTCCTTTCCCCCTCATATTAGCCTCCCAGGGGATCCTGCCCATCAGCTTCCTAAAAAAGTCAAAGTCTGCTTTTCTGAAGTCCAGGGTCCATTTCATGAACCTGAACTCAACCATCTCATGGTCACTGCTGCCCAGGTTACCTCATATTTCTACTTCCCCTACCAGTTCTTCCCTGTTTGTGAGCAGCAGGTCAAGAGGAGCATGGCCCCTAGTTGGTTCCTCCAGCACTTGCACCAGGAAGTTGTCTCCATCATAGATCTGAATGTCTGCTTTAAGCTCCAAATATAAAGCCATGGAACATGGAAAATTAATAGGCCACTTCAGACAGGCAGAAAACTCTTATTTTTCTGTGGTGCATACGTTAGCCTGCCTTACTTGCTGAGACACATGATTGTGGTCAACAAAAAATTCCCATGCATAAAATTCTCATTTTAAGGTCATGGGTTTGTGTGTGTGGCTAGCTAGCTTTACTAGTGACTTTATTAGATCCTAGAACACATGCCTCTGCCCTAATACCTGCCAAATGAAAGGCATAGGAGGATGAGGAAAACATTTTACAGGCTTCTCTTCCTTGCCCTACTCATCAGCTGTAGTCAACATGAAAACAAAGCACAGAGAGCAGAATGGATGCCGAGCTGTGTATGGATATTCTGTAAGACTAGAGAGTGTATATTGCAGTATTGGCATGGTGGTTAACGTTACAGATGTTTTTCCTGTGGGGGCACTTAACTATATGAAATTAATATGTCATGGCCTGGGCTTGCAGCACTACTTAGAGATGTATTAATAACATTTTATTAAATTCAATCTAATATTTCCATTTCTCTTCTAGTCAGTGTTAGTTTGTGTGTGTGTGTGTGTGTGTGTAAATTCAGATCAACCAAGCCCACTTATGACCAAGTATGTAGTTGGAGCATTATGGAGTTGGTTAATAGGGATGAAAGTATACAGGATGATGTGAGGTGGAATAAATTCCACACATATATCAATAGAAAAAGCTGCAGTCCTGGCTCTTTCCTGGGCTAAAGCTTGTATTTCAGTTTCTGGTGGTACATGAGATATTGGACCGTATACTTGTCTGAGGCCTGGCAGAGAAGGACTTATGGGGAGAATGAAAGCAAAGAAGTGAAAAATGAAAAATTCTGCAGCCTGCTTAGTGCTGCTGTAACAAGTGTGGAAAGCCAAAGTGGCGAATGGAGTCCTGAAATAATTTATTCAGAGCAGATTCCACATAGGCTTTGATCTTCTGAGATGCCAAACACCCTGAGTTCCTGAGGTGATGTCATCAGGAACTATATGCCCTCAGCACCTCACAGGGATGTCTCCTTACTGTGGAAAAAATGTGCCAGTGTGATCAAACCGCCCTCTACACCCAAAGTGGACAGGTGAATCCAGGCACTCATATACCTTCCAGTGAAATCACATGGTGTGTGAAGTAGTCCTTTTGGGGGTTCTTAGAGGTCTAACAGCTCACTAAGTTGCTTTCAAGAACTCTACTAACAAGAAAGTTAAAACAGAGATAGCTCTGAGGACCTGTTACTGACACTGAAATGGGTCCCAGAGTTCAACAAGAAAAGTGAACCTCATGGTGTATGCAGGGCATAATGTTATTGATGACACACCATCCTCAGCTCATTTTCTCGTATTGGCCTGTGAATAACAAAATACCATGGTCAGCCTCCCTGTTGATTGTCCAAGTGCCTCTTTTCCACAGCCTTCTGTCACCAGGGAGCACAGTAGAACCAACATTTCAGTTTATCCCATAGTTATAGAAAATAATTTCAAATATCTCAGCATCCCATGTGCAGTATAAAATACATGCATCTATGCAATTTAAATGTAGTCATGCAATACAGATGCACGCACATGCACAAGATGTACTCATGCAAAATAAGTGCACTTACACACACAAAGTGTGCTCACACAATATAAATATACTCACACATAGAGTGCACTCTCACAGTATAAATGCACAACACTTCAAGATGGCTGGAATAAGCAAGCCACACAATTTGCATGACTCTACCCTATTTTCAAAACACCACAAAGAGTGGGCATAACTATTTTTGTCTTTTGTGGCAGCTCACCTGCTGTGGGGCTTTCAAAAGACAGAGCTCTCTCTGCTGCACTCATTTCAGCATTAGGGAGACTGGTATTGTTTTTGTTTTCCTTTTCAAAATGTATGAAAGATGATGAGAGGGAGGGAAAGGGAGTGTCGCTGCAAAGTGACCCTCAGACCGAAGTCTGTAGAGCCAACATTTGTAGATCCTAGCTGAGTAACTCTAGGCAGTAGCAGACTATTTCTAGACATTTTAATATATATATAAAGCACCCAAAAATGAATAAGAAAAAAGGAAAGAGGAGTTGGACCAAGCCTCAAAATAGTAGTTTAAATGTTCTCTAGGTGAGCACCTACTGTTCTCAGTCCAAAATGGGCACACGTGTACTTCCAGATTTGTTGCCCCCTGCCTGCAGTGTACTCATAATTCCCCAAATAGATGTGCCATTACACAGAGCACAATCAGCAATACAGCAGGTGCAGTTAGACAAAACGCTCCAGCAACAAGTTAATAAAAGACCCAGTGAAGACAGAAAAAGAAAAAGAAAAGAAAAAAAAAAAAGCTAGTTGCTGTTAAAAAAGTACCGTCCGTGGAAATAGAAAACTTTGTTCTATGGTATATAAACAGCTAGTGCCTAGCCATAATTATGGGCCACATATTTTACTAAAATAACTCCATTGTTTTCCATAGCTATGGCAGGAGAGAATTTGATCCATTGTCTTCCCAACCCCCTTACAAAGAATCAGTCAGTCTGAATGAGAGCAAAAGAAAAGGAAATTGAGGGATGTAGAGTGAGTGCTTCCAAAAATCCCTTTTAATTGTATTTGTATTTCCACAAAAAATGTCCAAGACAAAGATGAAGAGGATGACGTGTGAGAAAAGAACATAGAACAGTCCTTAAAATTGTTTTCTAGGAGGCTGTTTGTGCCTCTAAAAGCATCTAGGAGGCTGAGAGGAGAAAGGGAATGTTCTGGTTGAGTCATCAGTCTCAGATTTGACAGTATAATATGTAATATCCTTAAAAACTGACTTTGATGTTTACTATGTAATGACTATTAACAGCAAATAGCTGGTCAACATAGTCCTTTCTCCATTCTCCTCATAACATAAATGTGAAATATTCCATTTAAAATACATATGCATTCTTATGCTTCAAAAAAGTTACCTGGGTTTAATATAGATGAAATTTAAAGTTAGTTAGATAATAAAACATTAAAAGTTTTTTTTTTTTCAATTGAAAATATTGTTCCTCGGTTTCTTTGCATTTCTTTACTATTATGAATTATTTATTAGGAATTATCAATCTTAAATATTTCTTTTTAAATTATAATTCTTTTTATAAGTCATAAAATCTTTACACTTTAAAACCCCAATTAAGAAAGGTACTTCAGCACGTTCCTAATTTTAAACTTGTGAAGAGTTCCATTGGTATGTGCTTAAATTAAGGAACGTGCTTAAGTACTTTGCTGAATCAGGGTCTAATCACACAAATAGTTAGGGATACATTAGTAGTCAGTAATGTACTAACCAAAAGGATCTGCTTTTCTAAAAAACCTGTAATCAAAAAGTGTAATCAAACTACATTCTTCAGGGTATAAACTGCTGTGCATTAAATCAAGATTGGATGTTTTTTCTAAAAGATATGCTCTAGTTTGAACAAGAATTAATTCAGGGAAGTTCTCTGTCCTGTGTTACTCAGTCAGACCAGATTATCACAGTGGTCCCTTCTGATCTTAACCTATAAATCTAGGGAAAAAATGTTTGTCAGAGTTCAGAAGGAACATTCCACCTATAGAGAGTATTGCTTGGCTGGTTGGGATTAGAGCAGGTTGGAAACCAGAATTTCTGTTCCGTGGGGATTTCTAGAATATTGAAAATAAATTCTGGAATTGGAACAAAAAGCTGAAATTTTGAAATTCCCCATGGAACAAAAATTCTGATTATTTTTTTAAAATTTGAAACCATCAAAATATATTGTTTTGATGTTGAAACATTGCAATATAAAATATTAAATATGGCATATATTATATGTAATACTAAATATACTATATGTAAATATACTGATTGTGTGGGAGGAGGCCATGTGTGTACATATCCTTCTGGTTTCAGCTTGAATTTCTGCTTGAGAGTTACCAGACGTTCCTTGTCTCAAAAGCACTAGCAGGAGGACTGGCTTGCTCCAGGGATTAGTAATATAATACAGAAATATTCTTTTCTAGATCACCAGTTCAAATCCAGCCCAGGGAGTTTGGTTACCATCTGAAATCTATTCATTGGTATATGGGAAATCTGTTTAGGATCTCAGTCCAGTTCCTACTGGACAAGTGTCCACAAAACAAAATACACTGCCTTGAGTCACTATGGACAATAGGCTCTTTATTGTGCCACAAATCTTCAAACCAGCACTCAACCTGAGTAATTTTATAATGCCCCTCCGAGGTGCTCAGTGCAGGTGGATGGGAATTTTTCAATTAAATATTTTTCATCAGAAAATACCAGTTTGTGAAAACAAACTGTGCATGGGAAAGGTTGGTTTCATTAAATTTTCCATTTGATTTTTTTTTTTTTTTTTTTGTTAAAAAGGTTTGAAATTGTTGAAATATTTTATTTAAAAAATTTCTAAATGGACGTTCCACTTTGGGGGGTCAAAATGACTTATTTTTTAGAAATTTCAGTTAATTTACAGTTAAAAATGTAATTTTTAAAAAAGGTCAATATCAAAACAAACCATTTCAAAATGATCACACTGAAATATTTGATTCACTCTGAAATTTTGGGGGGATTTTTAGTTCCTGAAGATATTAACTTTCTGTCCCTATTAGAGGAGGGAATTTTTTTTCCCCAAAATCCCACAAATTATCAAAGGATGGGAAAACAGTTTCCTGCCCAGCTCTGGTGCTTAGTTATCATAAGATGCTCATATAACATGATGATGGGCAACTTTAAAAAAACAGATAAACAGAAAGGGTAACATAGCAACCATAGCCCTAAAATGGAAAGAAATACAGGATGGGAGAACCCACATAGCAGAGAGGACAGATAAATAATTCCCAGGGGCATCGATTATAGAAACATTGAAAGAAAATACTGTAATGAGATTCAGGCTGCAAAAATATACATCCAGTAAATCTAGGGAAAAATAAAGTAAAAGAGATATTCATTGGGAGGGAGAATCCTGGGAAGAGTTTATGCTAAAAGAAACTTTAGGCTGAAAACAGAGACCAAATTAAACATGAGTTTAAAGTGCAATATTGTAGCAGAAAAGGACAATATAATTTTATCCAGGGCAAGCAAATGCTTCATACTATAGAATAACAAATCAACAGTCCCTTTCTCTATTGCTCTAGTGAGAGCACACCTTGGATACTGAGTTAGTCTCTGAATACTTCATTACTAGGAAAATATGAGTGAACTGGAAGCCCTTTGCAAAACAGTAACAAAGAAAGCATTAGAGACAAATTGATGAGAGGATACAAAAGAATTAAATATATTTTTAGGTTAATGAAGTTTGAAGAAGACTGTGAGGAACTTCAGAATTACTTAACCAACTTGAGTGAATAGGCACAAAGGCAGATGAAAAGCAGTGCTGAACCATTGCACGTAATGCATATTGCAGGGAATAATCGGAACTACCCATACAATTTAGAGGGTTTTAAATTAGCTGGGCAACTCAGGAAAGAGACCTCAGACAGATCCTCATCTGTACAAATTCTCAAAGCTACAATGCCCTAGGCAGACTTTTGGGATAGCCTTTATCATTTCAGAGTCTGACACTTGCTAGCAAAAGGTGAAAGATTTCATTTGAGAGATAAGTGGAGTTATGGTCACAGGAGACAAAGAAAGTGGGTGTGTGCAAGATGTGGCAGCTGTCTTCTTCATCACTGTCACTTTGGCCATAAAATGCAGTTGTGAGAATTTACATGATCTAAGGATCTTCCCCTCGGGGCATCACTGTGGTCAGCTTAATGAATACCTCTGCTCAATGTGCAGCAACAATCAAAAAAGAGAAGAAAATGTTAGGATAGATAAGGAACAGGATGGGGAATAATAGAGAAAATATCATTATAGCCATTCTATAAATCAAAGGTTTGACCTCATCAGGAACACTGTGTTCAGTTCTGGTCATCTTTTCTCAAAAAGAATTAGCAGCAACAGAGGGGGTTCAGAGATGATCTTAGAATGTTATGGGACATTGAAAAAACTCTCATATTACAGTCTATTCTAGATTTTCTTGCACCTTCCTCAGAATCATCTGGACACTGTTGGAGACAGGGTACTAGACTAGAGGGACCAACGGTCTGATTCTGTATGACAACTCCTGTGTTCCTATGTTTTTCCTATCTAAAGCTAAACTATGAAACAGCTATGGTGAGATTTGATAAAAGGCTACAAATATTTGAAAAGTACTGTGGTGCATATTGCACCTGCATGTAGTTGATATGATTCTTTTTATGTTCTGCACCTTTAAATGTCCAAGAACTCTGCTGTCTGCAAGGGCAGGCACCCTTTTTATGTTCATGGGGAGATCTGTCTTAGAATCTCAGTTGCACCCAGTACTGGCAGGGCACACAGCGGAGGTGGATGGTGGGAGGTTGCAGTTCCATGCCAGCACTGACCCTGGCATAGCTCAGAGTAGCCTTGGGACTACTATAAAGTGCAATGGCTGGCTATGGCCCTGGGGCCCAGTCTACATTAGTAACATTCCCACAATGCCCTTTCTATCCCTCACATTGAGCTGTAGTGGAAGTATAGGAGCCAACTATATTGGCTCTGTGTTGGTTACGGACTCCTAAACTCTAGGGAAATCCTAGACATCTGGGATATGTGTCAGCTGTCCGCTCCATTGCACTTTCTGCTGAAATAGTGCCAAGGCATTGGATGAAAAAAGGCAGCTCTTTACTGAAGTTGCAATTGGGGCTATCACTGAAAGGTATGTTCACCTAGGCCTAATATTGACATCAGAAAATAAACTGGCCATGCAGAGCTCAGACACTGTTTCAAGGACCAGACAACTTCTCAATCTCTCCCTTCAGCAAGAAGTGTCTTTGTTTTAATCCCTGATAAGATGGCTCCCATCTGAATCTACAAACCCATACTTACATACAATTTCTCTTTCTCTTCAGAACCTCTGCAGAGAGCACAAATATTCCCACTGAAGGACTTGTTCTGATGCAGGGAAGGATCCATTGAATGGGTAGTGTCATATGGGCTCTTCAGGCAAATCAGAGGCAAAAGGGAGCTGCTAGTTTAGTGCCTAATATAATTATCCTGCCATCAGCTGTCTGTCATGCAACCAGCCATTATATGTTTGTGCTAGGAGAGTGTAGCTTTCTGTCCTCCTCTAGTGGCTGAGTCACATAATAGGTTTATGAGTCTGCTACTGCTTCCAACTGGAGACTAGATCCTTTAGCTCAAGCTGGTAGAGATGACATTTTTAGCTTTGAAGGTCCCAAGTTCAAATTCCTCTATGAGGCCAAGATATGTTGGTTACAACTGCACTAGTGAAAAACTCTAAGAATAGATATTGTCCTGTATTTACTGCTTACCAGAAGCCACATTACTGCCTTATCCTGGGACAGATCACATAGTAGCTCTGGGGAAGAATTAAAAAACTCTTTGTAGAAAAAGAAACATACAGAAATTCAGCCACAGACACAAACAGATCATGACTAACTTTGTTCTTTTTGTTTATTGTTCTTGGTGGGAAAAAGACATACATAAACAGACACAATGTACTATGTTCCTAATAATGACATTTCTTCTAGGCAAACCCTTTGTGATAGTATTTATCTTTTCAGAGAGTGACACTTGCTAACAAAAGGTGAAGGATACCATCTGAGAGATAAGTGGAGTTCTAGCCAAAGAGGACAAAGAGTGTGGGTGTGTGTGAGATATGGCAGCTGTCTTCTTCTTTACTGCTGCTTTGGGAACATGCAGAACTCCCAGGAATAAACGTTAACACTAATAACAACTGGCATGTCACCAGTAGTTCTAACCCACTGCTTGGAAACTATGCAAGTTAAACATTAGACATGCCTAAAGTAGGTAGCTACGTTATTCAGTGAGAGAGAGCGAGAGGAAGAGAGATCTGATTGAAGAGTAAATATCTTCCTAAATCTATTTCTTGACCAAAGCAGTTAGCACCCTATCTATATATTGATCTATTGAACCAGGGAATAATAGTTGAGATCTTATTAGGTACTAATAATAAAAGATCTGGCTAATGGATCTTCAGATAGCATAGCAGGGCTGAAAGCTAATCATGAGCTTTAGATATTGATTGAGTAAGGTGTAGGAAAAGATGTGCTCCTGTCTTCTTGAGAACTGCAGTTGTTCAGCTCACTATCCACATACACTGTAAGTGAGGTTTACAAAGAGGCTCAGAGTTGCCCTAACTCTGCATCTATTGAAATCAATCAATGGCAGCAGAGAGAGGCCAACAATGAGCAGTTTAGACTATCAACCTGCCAATATGCCTGATTCCATGGACCGCCTTTGTACATTATTTCTGTACTGTGTATCTAATCGTAATAAGTATTGTTATATAAATGTGAATAGCAAATTTAAACTATAACACATGGTGCAGGAATAAGTACAATATGTTCACTATCCATTTAAAAGCTTGGGATATCCTTATTGTCACATCTTTATCCCAACTCCACTCAAGGGATTCACAGGTGGGGGCTAGTTCCTTTCAACTCTGTATTTTTCCATAGCAGCTAAAAGCTTATCATAATTGAAAAACTTTTTGTTGCTAAGAGCTTCCTACCGAATATAGGTTTCTCCCTGAACTATGCAGAGAACTGTTTGCCACCACTACCCACTCAACTCAAAATAAAGTGTAGATAGCATGACACATTCAAATCCTTTTATTTATCCTGCACCTTTTGCTGTTTTGCCATGGGGAACATTAACAGTGATTAAATAAATAGTTTAGCTTGCTTTCCAAAATGAGAAATATTTTTCATTACTATAGAATGAAAAAGGGAGGAGGGAATGAACCTATTTAAACACAAATGTTCACTTTCCATTTTCAGAGGTTTATCATTGGTCTCTCCCCCTACTTTTTTTCTTTTTGTTGATGCCATTACAATATTTATTTCTTGCAGAAAAGCAGATGGAAAATGGCTACTCCCCACCAGGAAAATGAAATTCATGAGCTGAACAACATAGGGATCACTCAGAATTGAATTCCTTCAAATCTCCCTAGTAGGAATATCTAGAGTGCTGTAGGAAATGTGATTCATGCATTTAGGATGGAAGAATCCCATGCACTGCTACGACCTCAAGATCAACTGGTTAAGCAGCAGTTCTGCAGAAAAGGACCTGGGGGTTACAGTGGACAAGAAGTGGATATGAATCATCAGTGTGCCCTTATTGCCAAGAAGGCTAATGGCATATTGGGCTGCATTAGTAGGAGCATTGCCAGCAGATTGAGGGAAGTGATTATTCCCTCTATTTGGCACTGGGGAGGTCACATTTGGAATATTGTGTCCAATTTTGGGCCCCCCACTACAAGAAGGATGTGGACAAATTGGAAAGAGTCCAGCAGAGGGTAATGAAAATTATTAGGGGCTGGAGCACATGACTTGTGAAGAGAGGCTGAGGGAACTAGGCTTATTTAGTTTGCAGAAGAGAAAGTGAGGGAAATTTGATAGCAGCCTTCAACTATCTGAAGAGGAGTTCCAGGAAGATGGAGCTAAGCTGTTCTCAGTGTTGGCAGTTGACAGAACAAGGAGCAATGGTCTCAAGATTCAGTGGGGGAGATGCATGTTGGATATTAGGGAAAATCTTTTTCACTAGGAGGTTGGTGAAGCACTGGATTAGGTTACCTAGGGAGGTGGTGGACTCTCCATCCTTAGAGGTTTTTAAGGCCCGGTTTGACAAATCCCTGGCTGGGATGATTTAATTGGGGTTGGTTCTGCTTTGAGCTGTGGGTTGGACTAGATGAACTCCTGAGGTCCCTTTAAACCCTAATCTTCCATGATTCCCACCACTGTCGTTCCAGCACAGCATAGGAGGGAGGAGTAGCAATGACAGCATTACTAGTGTTGACAGGTCTCCAGCTGGTCACTGGGGTTTTAACCACCATGCTGTGTAACCCTGCTCAGAGCAGGTCTACTCAACATGATCGTTAAAATATGGACACCTGTCAGAATCTTTTCTATACTAGAACTTCAAAAATTTCTCCCATAAGTAGAGATGAGCAAGTGCTACCACTGGTGGGAAATTGTAGGGAAAAAAGGCTAGGGTACCCAATGCTCATGTCATGCTTTCTGTTCAAAGTACTGAATAAACATTAATTAATTTTCACTTCTGGTGCCAGATCTTCAGTGTAGTGCCATTGAAGCCTATTGATAATGGAACACCACCAAATGAGGATATGCCCCTCCACCCCTCATCTTTAAAATGGTGTCTAATGTTTCCTGTGCTTGGTATTGATCTGTCATATTTCACCCCAGAGTTGGCTGCATTCCTGTGATAAGTAGAGTGGATCCTTATATCTTTAAAGTTTGGTGCAGACCTTCAGTCCAACCTAAAATATTATGTTAGCTCAGCACAAAAACTAAGATTGATGCAAGTTCTCCTGAAGAATACAAATTTCTGCTCTAACTGCATTACAGCTTTATTAATTTCACTATATTCCCAGCATGGTTTTACTAACATATTTTACAAGTCATTAATTGTGCATTCTGCCACTCTAGCTTTAATGACATTGTAATTTATTCCCAGATTGCTACAGAAATGAACTGTTAACTACTGTTTCCACTAAATCACATAAAAAACCTGAAAACATACAAATAAATACTTGCTAATAAATGGATTATTCACAGTCATTTCAGAACATTGAGTCAAACTCTTTAGACAAAAAGGACAGAAAGATGTAACACTATAGCAGTTTAAATTCTGAAATGACACTGTGGGCAAGATAAAATGTTACATATTTTACTAAGGAATTTGATCAAATTATTTTTACCTTATATTTAAATTGTACTACCATTTGAAACATGTACTTAATTTTGTTACTACCTCTATTGCTTCCAAGTTTTACTTGCCATTGTTCTCAGCAAGAACTCTAAAGGGACAAAAAAGGCATACAAATGGTTTAAACTAATTTTATTTCCCAGTTGTCCAAGTCAAACAATGGACAGAGAAAATGCTCTTTCCAGGGAAGTATCTAGGCACATGGATGAAGGAAGCTTGCTCTGACACTGTCCAGGCTGTACTTGGCCTGTGGACACATACAGGATTTTAGTCTCTAGGGCTGTCAAATAGATTGGCACTCTTCACCATCACTAAAATATTCTTTTTAATTAATCCCAGTCTAAAACCTTGTGTGGTGGATTTAATCTCATAGTGACACTTGTGAGAGACAGACAGGTCCTACACTCCTGACTGAAAAAAGGGCTTACAGTGGAATGTGCCAACTTAAAACATGAATGAATAGAGCCCTTGTAAGATTGAAAAGACTCTGAAAATGTATCATCACAAAGACAAAAACCCCTTTCTGCCATAGAGGACAATAGAGAGCAGGATAGGATGGGGGGAGAGAAATATCTCATTCCTTCAAATGGAAGGGTGATGTTACTGTGAAGATATTTATTTCTATGTCTTTTCCACACAACCCCTCCAACTGACATGAGGATGATGGTGGAACTAAATAAGCTTCTTGATGGCTTTGTCCAACCTTACTGGTGACAATTCCATTTCAGAGCTCACACCTGGGATAGTGTCTTGCAGTCACATGACCCAGATAGTCTTACCTCAGCCAAGGAGAAGCCCACTTGAATATTGATGGTGGGGAGAAAGAAAGATGAACATTGTCTCTCTCCATCATTTCCTAGTGTTTGAATATCATGTATGGAAGTCAGACTAGATGCAGTCATGGCCTTTACCTCTGGGCAGAGAGATCTTGGCCAGCTTCAGTGTGGAAATCACCAAACAAAAGAACTAATTTTAGTGATGACTCACTTTTCCATCATGACAAGGCACACACATCTCTATTTCCCTCTCTTGAATGGACAGTTTAGGTCTCCATCTAAACCAAAATTCCACATACCTTTTGGAGAAAACAAAATTACAGTCCTAGGCCCATACACTGAAGAAACCTAGAGCTCTTTCTTCCTCATAGTCTCCTCTCTCATCAGACAGAGACTCACAGCAAACCTTACTTATTCCTTACTCTCTCATCTATCGTGAGGACAAGGAGCTTATTTATATCCCTGCCTCCTTTTGCAGAATTCCTTCCTGTAGTCTACAGTTTGCATGGTTCTCTGGGAATTGCAATCTCCCGAATGCCTCGGTCCTGGTCTGAACCTAGGACAGGACTGTATTAGGTCCGTAGCCCACCTTTAAGGGCTAGCATTCCCTTTATTTTCTATATAACTCTCACTCATATGCAGATGTCAGAGCTTGACAACTAGAGTTCATAACCTTTGTATCAAGGGAGGCTATGTATTGTAGATTTCCCTGCACATGTCAGGGCTCTCACTCTCACACTACATGAGCTACTGTCTGTGACACTGTCCCATTGTCATAGCATTGGGAGGAAACCAACCCACTCAGGGCATGTTTGCAGCAATTCTGGTGAGCCAGAGATTAATCTGTTGAACCTGGTCCGGGATTTATGATCAAGTGGACAAGGAGGCAGGTGCAACGGTGGACTCCTGAAATTTACTTAGTGTGTTAGACTCTCTTTCCCACTGATGTCTTCACTATGTAAGGATGTAATTTTGACTTTCTGATCATTCAGGGCCAGTATCACTCTTCTCTATGAGCGTGTGAGCTGACATAGCAAAGGGAAAAGAAGATGGGGTCGTGGAAAGACCAGCCATGGTGTCACATCCTGGACCACAGGAGTGGGATTCCTCCCCTGAATAAGAGCAAACCTTTGAGTTGGCACAGGGTGTTGTTCCCTATCCTAACAGATTGGTTTCATCTGCCACAGATCTACAAGTAGATTTAATAATAATTATGTCTTGTTGAAGGACTTGAGGAATTATGGGCACATAAAGACTGGACGTTGGTGTATAGTTCAAGGAGGACCTAATAATAGGAGTGGCCAAATTCAGTTCCATGTTCCAAGCTGAGTGTGGCAACTGAGCCCTGGAGAAAATACCAGGGCGAGTAGAGATGTATGAAGGATTGTTGGGTAACTTTCCCAGGATGTTCCTAATAAGCAATAGGGAAGAGATCTTCATTTTCAAGTGTTTCAGGTGAGGCTGGTATGTCAGGCTACAGTCATGTTTTACTCCCAAGTATGTCACAACTGCCAGTGTGGAATAACTATGTTTGTTCAAAGAATGAAGTAAATGAAGAGTTTCTGGGCAAAGAAACTCAGTGTTTCATAGCTTTGATTTCACTATAACTCTTTAACTCAGACTTTTATATTACGCCCAGTGGTGATCTTGAGGTAATTCTTAATTCTGTACTTACTTTCTCCTTCCACATCCTCTGTGGTTGTAAGTCTGGGTATCATCACCTCCAGCAGATTTCTGGAATTCATCCTTACCTTTATCCTGCATCTGCAGAAACCTTCATGCTTCCCTGGTCAATTACTGAAATCCCTTCTTTAATAAGCCTTTTAATTCCCTTCTTTCTAAACTTCAGCAAGACCAGAATATTGTAGCAAGACTGATCTCTTGATCCATGAGTCAAGACAATATCATGACTATGATATTCTCTTTGCTTCACTCTGTTTCCTTGTTTCTTTTAATCCAACTGAGATTTTCCCTTAACTTTCAATAACTTCCAAGGTTTCTCTATAACCTACCTCTCTGCTATCACTCTTGTGACTTCTTACTTCACTTTTCTAATTGCGGCCTCCTCTCACGCTCATTAGGACTGCCCATAGTTGGTGTTCATGGTTCATAAAATCATAGAAGTGTAGGACTGGAAGGGACCTCAATAGATCATCTAGTCCAGTCCCCAAAACTCAAGGCAGGATTAAGTAAAATACGTGGTTATTGATGTACCAGTCTTATACTGCTCTTTCCATTTTGATCTTCTTCATCTCTCCCCTTCCTGCTGTTGAGCCACTTCCCTTCCAAAACCTCCTAAATACTTATTTTCTGTTTTAACTTGTGACTGAAATTCAACCCCTAATACTCTCATCTTTCCACTCTACTTTCCTTCCCATTCACCTTTCTTTACCCGCTAATTCTTTGTAGTAATCTTCACCCTATTAATGTTCTCCCACTTCCCTTTGCTTTCTGTTTTCCTCCAACGGTAACACTCTCACCCTCACCCATTTTCCCCTTCCCCATTGAGTCATCCTGCTCCCATTGTAACACTAATACCCACTTGCCTTTCCCTCTCCATTACTGAACCCTGCCAGTCCCTCCTTATGATCACCCTCCTCACCATTCTTTCATTTCACTGCTTTCTCCTTTACGCTTCTCCACCTCTGTTGACACTCTGAGAATTTCTGCATCCCACTTTAGAAATCATTCTCCCTGCCTCTCACTGGAAAGCATTTTGCAGGCCTTTGTGCAAAGGATGCATTATAAATACAATACAATATTATTTAACTTTTCTTCCTTGTTTTATGCATACATGGCTGCTCTGCTTGTGAACTATTAGGTAATTAGAATCATCAGAATACAAAAAGAAATAAAATTGAGTGCAAAAACATTTTTTTAAAAATTTAAAAAAACAATGTTCAAAAAGAGAAGAAAACCCCAAAAGAAAGTGGGTACCTAATAATTATAAATGCATTATTAACAGCATTGATTATTAAGAGACCCAAGTTCTCGGGCTGAATTTTTTTTTTTTTTTTAGAACTTTTAGAAGAGTGAATTAATAAAGGAGATTCTATATTGGATAAATTGTGTAATAATATGCCTGGGAGATTTTAAAGGGCTGATTTCCATCTCTTTGCATTGATTTAGTTGCAGCTGTCCCCCCTTCTTCACAACATCCACACTCTAATGTGTTCCTATAAATTCTGCACTTACCAGGGTGACTTTATTTTTGTTTTCAGGAACATTATCTTATTTGATGGTGGAAGGGCATATATAAGAATTGTCTGAAGATTCAGCTCATATAATTTTTCCTTGTTTTATATTTACCACTTATGCTTCCAGAAAGGAAACCATTACCAGACATTTTAGGATTAAGAGACCTAGTTATTTTGAAGTCAATGCCAAAATGCCTTTCAATTGTCATGTTTTGTCTTCATAAAAGGCTTTCAGGTTTAGTGAAAAATTAGAATTTCACAGTATTTACTGAAGTGCTTTTGAGAGGGACAATATCCTGCAGATATAAATCCAATTATTTAGTTTCCATGAAATTAGCATAGTTTAAGTTATTTTGATTCTGCTGGGAGCCTTTGCATCTTTTCGGAGAGCAGAAGCAGAAAATGACACAACAGATCTTACAATAAATTAGAGGAGGGCACAAAGCAAACTCTGGGAGTATGCAAAAGTTTGCATCTGCAAGCAAATTTGGCCACTGATCCAATCTTTAAAATCTAAACACCCCTTAATCTTAGCAAAACTTCTGAACCAAACCCAAATATTTTAGCTGGACTCTGGTTCAGGGTTTCAGTTTGACGTCTTCCATAAAGAAACAGTGTCAAACTTCCACATCATATTTGGCTCATTTCTAAATTATATATATGTGAAAATCTTCCCATTTCAGCTATTTCTGAAACTTTATCACTGCATCCTATTGAGATACATACACTTGGGAAGGGAATGAAAAGAAAAATGTCCAATCACACCATGCACATTGATGAAAAACCAAAACAAGAAATCACCCTGATCTCTGTCTCAGCTGCAGCAGAGACCTAAGACTGACAACCCATGAAAATACAGAAATCAACCCATAGCACAGTACATAAACAGCCCTATCATCTGGACTCAAAACATACAAAGGAAGAGCTGTGAGGACCATTAAATTCTCATTCTGCTTATTTGTACCTGTGACCTAGCTGAAAGACACATGCCAAAATAAGGAAATAAAATGTCTAGAATAAGTAAGAATTACATACAATGATGAAGACAAGAAACACACTCAACATATAAACTATTGAGAGAGTAAATTTATATCTTAGTAAAGGGGTGGTAGAGGAATGTCTAGAATGGAGTTTCATTGGATGGGAATCCCATGTTTAAATGCCTTTAAACGTTGGGCAGTTCATGTGTCTTATCGACTCAACACTTTAGATTACATAGGGATGGATAAAGAGTATGGTGCAAAATCAAACCACAAGGACATGCTGCATTTGTGTCTTCTGCAGTGGACCCAAACTTTATAAGAAAGTAATGTGCATCTGAAGACCCTGGACTCCATTAGTCCATCAAAGGAGCAGGAGCAAAAGGACAGTGACTGCTGAGGGGAGTCACCAGCCAAAAAAGAAAAGATTCAAATGAGCAAGAAGAGAAGCTATAATGTGGTAAATCTACTCATGCTTCCCTGTAAATGATAGCATGTGACTCACCTATGCTACTTTCATAGAATCATAGAAAATTAGGGTTGGAAGGGACTTCAGGAAGTCATCTAGTCCAATCCCCTGCTTCAGGCAGGATCAAGCTCAACTAAACCAACTACATACTTTTCTGAATGTTATTATTTTGGCCTGTTCCTTAGTTCACTGAGATATCCTGGATTGGAACAGACTGTAGTGCAGTAATTATAGAAATTCTGGGTTATATCTCTGTGTGTCACAACTTAAAGTATTTTCTCTACCCACTGCAGTATAGACAATGACACAGCTTTAATCTGAAACACACCGACATTTTAGTCTAATTACTTTGTGCACATATTGAACATCATGTGGTTCCTTGTAAATTTCCTCTGTGTGTTGAAACTAATTTTTTTTTTCCATTTTACGAAGCCAACAGGAAAAAAATGTGGTTCTGCAGCAATCAATGCATTTGAGTTCCCCAGAACTCAGACAACAGCCCTGAGTGTCCTGGGAAAATGTTCTGGGTACTGGTATGTAAATGAGCAACTCAAGCAATGCACTTTGGTTCAGAATTACAATTTCAAAGAGGTAACTTTAAACAGAGATGGGGCAAAACACCAATACTCCACGTCCAAACAGTTCCAGGTTTTCAAGTATTCGAAATCCAGATCTAAAGGTGAACTTGTGAGGCCAAGTTCCCGTACAACCTAAACTTTTCAAAATGCTGAGTATATCCATCTATTCCTCCTTCCATTCATTCATCTAGTTATCTGTCTGACCTTCCTTATTTACGACCTACATTATTTAAAACATGCCAATCAGTGTAGTATATCATTGTATGGTGCTCAGTAGGTTCAATGTTTGAGTTTGGATTCATTAATAAGGAAGGCATCTCAGTTTAGATTCCGAGCAAATGTTCCCAGAGACATGAGGTGTTAGGATTTGTTCCATTACAGAGATAGGCTTGACCATGAAGTTTACATCAGGATTTATCCAAAAGTGCCCAGAATTCAGAAATGATGGGGAGTTTCAAATCCAGTGTTCTACTTCAGGTCTCTCTGTAATCTATGAGCTACAAAAGTGATGTGTGTAAGCATTAGGATTTTTCACAAATTTGCAAATTTTAGTAGTATTTGAGGTCATGTTGGCATATATTTTGGTGATATTAAAGATGCACAACCCGCTTTATGTAGTGCCCATATAATGATCTATATATAAGATACAGTCAGACTTAAGGAAAGCAATCTTCTCTGTTCATGAGAGAATGCATCAACTATATCTATTGTATTCAAAATTCTCTTTGTACCTGATTTTTCTTCAGAAAACACTGCCATCCACAGACAGTAAATATAACAGTGGCTATTCAGATTATCAATTATTTTTTTGCATGTAATTGTTGTGTTTTCAAGAAAGGAGGCAACTCTTATTATCCTCTAGTGCATTTCAATGGGTATTTCATTAATCAAATCTCAAATTATTATTGGCTGTGTAATGCCCACTTTTTCTCATTAATTGATTAGGGTTATAGCTGCCTTTGTAACATTTTTTTGTTTCTTTCTTCTATCTCAAAGAATGCTCTTTTGAAATTGACTTTCTGCAACTCCAAAGAGCTTTATTCCTCTTGAAACAGTTTTGCAAATAATAAATCATTCAGTGATAATTGCTCTGTTAACAATAGGTTTTCCTCAAAATAGAACGTTGAAACTTATTTCAAAATATTGAGCATGACTGTCAGAATTTATTAACATTTAAATTATTCTGAACGTTATGCCCCTAAAATTTAGAGATGAAAGAACAGGTTCAGATAAAAAGAACCAAATGATAGTCTGATAATGCAATTTAAAATTAACTTCTGTTCGGGGGGGGGGGAACCTGAAAAATTCCAAGTTAGTGTGCTGAGGAGGGGAGAAGGGGCAGGGGGAGGAAAGTAAGTATTATGGAGAAAAGAGGTTGTTTTGTCTTAAATTTTTTTTCCAAAAATTGCTGCTATGGAAATGGAAACATTGGCTATCTCACCAGAAAACAATCTTGAGGTTTTCAGACTGTTTTGAAGACAAAACAGCTTCTAATACATTTAGCTGAAGAAATGAGAATGCAGCTGCTTCTCCAATCCCACACATCTTGTTTATGAACAATTTGACCCCCATTCTGCTCTCACTCCACAGGTTTCACAACCAGGAATTTCCACTGACTTCCTGAATAGTCATGATTTGCAGAATTTATGACAACCAAGAATTACCTGATACTAGCCACAGATTTGTTATGCTGGTGTCGGAGTGAGATTTCAAGTCCCCTGACTTGAGTTCAAGATTTTTTCTAACTAGGTGAATATGTAATGAACTGGCTAGTGGGTGTTGGTTTATAGATTTGTACTCTACTGGATAGAATCAGAACTTCTAAATGTGTGTCAAACCCTACTCTTAACAGTTCATGGGGATTCTCCTTTAGTTTAAGTAGTACAGTCCTGTGTATGCGGGAAGGAGGATCTAAATTTTCTGCAGGTTCGGAGGTGGCCATGATGTGAAGATTAGCAAAGGAACCAATCATTTATTTATTACAGGATTATTATTCTGCAACACTCCTCTTCCAACTGCTTATTGGACTGACACTGAAAATAGTGGTACCGCCCAGCCATACTCCTAATCAACAGGAGGGAGGGAAAGGAGATTGGAGTCGACCTGATCAACAGCTTCCAAAGAGAAGGCTAAAATATTGATTCTGGCTCCAGTGATATCAACACACATTCAGGTGGCAAAACCAAGTCAGATAGCCACACTGGAATCAAAGGCAAAGAGCAGAAAATTGTTTTAAATAAGTCCCTTGATGGGATGAAAGAAAGATGATCCACTGGGGGTGCATAAAAAAAAGAATGAAAAGATAAAGGTTGAACTCTGAAGGGTCTGAAACCCTGAAATCTTGTGACACTATAAAAGTGAAATAAGATACGCGTTTCCTCATTGGGTTTAGAGGCTGCTGTAAAAAATGTCTGTTGTCACCTAAATCTATAGAATTGATACTGTGTGGCTAATGTTTGGGGTGGGGGGAGGAGAAGCAAAATCTTGCTTTGAGCTGAGATTAAATCTTGTGGCCCTTGTGGTAAACATAGTAGTTTAGACCACAGCCATCCTTGCAGACACACAATAGGTTTTTGGAAATACATGGCAGTAAATATGATCGGAACCTTCTGTTATGAATGCACCGACTCCTATTGCAAGAGCTAAAGAAAAATTCCCTACAGCTTTTAGTTGCATAAGGACCTATTGCACAGAGAAGAGAAGTTCTGATTTCATGCAGTAGACAGCAGCAGTAAACATATCCAATAGCCAGTATGTTCCACTAATGTTATCATGGGGTAATCGAAGCAGAGAGAGCTTAAGTTACTTGTGAAAGATTACAGACTGATTCAATCGCTGGATGAGAAATACTGGTTCCTGACTCTCAGTCTTGACATCATTCCACTAGACCTCATCTTCCCTACTGTGAAATAGACTAGCATTCTTTTCATTAATTCATATAAAGTATGTTATAGATGCATCCTCCAGATTTGCATTTCTGGGGTCATGCACTGAGAAAAAATAACTAAGTTTGGATGGAAAGGAACTAAACTTTGTTCTGAAATGAGTGATGTATTTTGTACATGCAAGTGTTTCATAATAATCTGAAATTCCTATAAAGGCAATTTGCAAATTGTCCTAATGTTTAGACCCCTCGTATCCACATACAAAGTCACATACTGATCATAATAACAAATATACAGGGCAAAATGCTCAGCCTAAATGTCAAAACTCCCATACATTTTATTGTCAGTTAAAAGTAAATAAATCTAATGAATTATGTTTAGGTTATGGCTTGAAATCCATTCTGGGATGACTTAAATTAAATTATCCGAGAAATGATGTGACTGTAAAATCTTATATTTTGGATAAAAAGAAACTCTTGATTGAGTGAACATGTATATTATTACACTTTTCGTCAAATCAAGGTTGCCATAGCCCAAGGTGACCTTAACCCACATGGGGAAATCTCTTTGCTGTTAATGTATGTCAGTTGAGGCCAGTTCTTTATACGATTCTTCTGAAAACTGAGCAGCACTGGAGCACTTTGAAGGAAGACAAGTCTGAGCATTACCTGGTGCAGCAGTACTTACTTGCCTTGTAACCTTCCTGATAACAGTAAAGTTGGCTACAACTTGACATCTCTTGAAGTTTTCACACCAAGACTGGATGGCTTTGGGGAAGATATACTTGAGCCAAACAAGTTATGGGGCTCATTACTCGGGTAAATAGGTGAATTTCTCTCGTCTTTAATATATAGGGGGTCAGACTACATGATGTAATGGTCCCTTCTGGCCTTAAAATCTACAACTCTATGAACTGAATCTCACTTCCTTCCTCTCTTAGGGCCATTTTCTGTGAAAGAATGAGCAATAACTTTTATGGGACTTGCTCAAGATTTGGTCTGCAGTGATAAAATATTTGACACAGCTGAAGTGATGAAGTCCTGGTTTATTCTGTCTATTATTCTAGTGTCCTTTTAAAAAAATATTGTAATTATAGTTTGTCAAATAATTCAATATAAAAAATATTTGTTGAAATGTTATCCCTTTTTCTGTTCATTTTGACTCTTTGCCAGAAGTGACTGGTCACCTGTGTCATTTAGTATTATCTTATTGTTCCATCCACCGGATTGGAAGCAGGAGAAAAATGAATAGCAAATGTCAAACAGTGCATGTCCGCTCCAGATTTTCAGAAGAATATTGATTTATGGTAACATTTGAGAAACCTTCTGGACTCACATGCATTTTCACAAATAAACTAGCGGTTTTGAAAATATTTTCAAACACTGAATAACATTATCCCATCAAAAACAAGGGAGTGAACTCATCAAGGCTGTTGCAAAAATACTTGTGCAAATTTTTTTGTATTTCTGCCATTAGTTCTAATAACCATTATGGCCCCAGACAGTTTAGTTAAACCACTGTAAGATGCAGTCTTTTGTTTCATTACCATCAGATGCTGCATTTCTTTTATTTAATTATTTATCTATTTGTAAATGTGGGAGCTCTTTCTTCTTTTGTGGCTATGAACCTACAAAAAACAAACTGGGGAGCACAGGTCAAGTAATAGGACCAGTAAAAAACAATGTTTCCATCTTTACTGGTCTTTTGCATATTTGCTTGTATTCAAACTTAAACTCCAAGACAGACAACATGATGATGTGATGTGGTATAAAAGTTTTATTTGTATATGTTGGGGATGACTGCACAATTTACAATTAGTGAGGCCAGGAACTAGTTAAACAAGTCATCTCAAATAATAGGCCACTCACTCTAGTGAGTCTAAAGCATGATTGCATTGCTCAGGTGGTACAGAAGGGCTATAATTAGGCTGTAAATGCCCATCAGAAAATTCCTTTGGCATAGGGGATCTCTCTGCTAATTATTTAGTATGTCAGATCTGTGTCCGTGCCTCTGCCTCCCCCTCAGCATACGGGACATGTCAAAGGCAGAAAATACTATTCTGGGGCTAGGGTGGGGCATGACAAAGCTCTGCTTTTCTGTGCCAATTCTCTACTGGCACAGTAGAGAGCCCTATATAAATGTCACAACTTAGATCTGCTTGGCAGCAGCTCTATTGTGCTACAGGGCTAAACTGGCTTCAGAATTTGGGCACTTCAGCCAGCTTCACAGAGCCAGACTCTCCATCTGCATTTAACAAACCTCTGGTGCAAGAGAAAATCCTGCCCAATATCTCTCTGCGTATGCTGACATCATATATATAATGCATTATCTTTTCAAAGGGAATCTGATAGAGATGAAGGAAATATATCAGAACTCTCACAGAGGTTCAAGATTCTCAAGATTAGGATTTAACAAACACTTAAAGGAGATAGGCAGATTTCCACTTTAAACAGTCCAGTTTTAGGGTTTTCGAAAACTGTGTCCTGGAGTTTTCTAAATAAGACACGTGTCATTCCTTCTTTCCCTTCCAGATTTCAATAGAAAAACTGCTACATTCTGTCAAACCACTTTCTAGAGTTTCTAGTCCTCTTAGTACCCATAATTGATATCTCACATGAATATTTCCCCCTCCTTGCTTTTCCTCCTTACTTTGAAAGCCTTGGTGAATACGGCACTTTGCCAATGGTGCAAGGCCTCTTGGTACTTCCTTTGGGGCAACACATAGCTGCATTCCCAGGGATTGCTGCTCATAATCATAACTGAATAGTGGCTTTTCCCCCCAAAACTTATTTGAGGTACCCAAACCTCTGGAGTCTGCAAAATTACATTGTAATCATCCAATAAAAGCTTTTCCTGTGACTTAATGGCACTTCTGGTGTCCTTGCTGGAACCCAATTATAGAAAAGAAAAAAAAATCTCATAGAAGGTGGTATGATGTCCCTCTAAAGTTAAAAGATGTAGAAGAATCTGATTACTGTATAATCACAATTACTTGCACCACAAAAGGTGCTGTTGCCAACAGCAGTTCTGAATGCGGTCACAGGTTAGTGTAGCCCCAAAAATATTGCAGAAAGTTCAGGATCTAATCAGTGAGAACTTCTCTGCAAGTTGATACATCAAGCAACACTGAGTTTGTCATACTGATGGTGACATGCACATAGTTCTCAACCTGTGGGAGCCCTGTTGTTGCACAGGGGATAGAAGATGACGACGACGGGAAAAAGGAGGAAAGGGCACAGAGTGAAATGGAATGGGAAAAATGAAAGAGGGTAGCATTGCTGGAGCACTAGATGGCAAACTTGGGTCCTCCTATTTGGATTGGACTATATTTGTTTTAATTGAACCCCTGATAAATTTATATTCATTTTATGTCAAAACCTTGTGAGCTGCTATATGTCCTGCACACATCCAGGGCTATGTGCTGATCACATCTTAGATCCAAGAGCATTCGTGTGTTTGTGGATGGATGAGCTGAATGCCTTTCTCCAACAAGATGTCCAGTACAATCATGGAGTAGGACATGGATAGCTTTTCTTGCTCTGGGGAGAGAATTAAAGCAGCAACTAAAACTCTGTGGTGGTCCCTGCAATTTAAATCTACTATAACAAAAATGTCTCTAGACTTGTGCCTATCAATCAAAGGCTGTGTGAATCCTCAGACTCTTCTATTACATTGATCCTTTTCGTTTCATGCTATAAAACCATCTGCTTACTGACCCTGGGAACTTCAATCACTACAGCTGCATTTACACTGGTACATAGGAGCTATTTTGCTAGCTCTCTTTTATTTTACTGGCACATTTATTTACTGCTTAACTACATTGGACTCACAGAAATATATAGAGTATGAACAGCTAATAAATTCATTATGGTCAGCACTATTACCGATTGCAATGAGCAGCTGATGCATTTATGCAATTCTGGTGATGTCCCAGAGCGTTAGTTATCTGCTCAAGCCGAAATGGGCCATAATTTAGAAAGGACATTTTTTATTCTTCATAACCTTGCAGTGACTGTGACAAAGGGGAAAAAAAACACCCTAATGTTTCAAAAAGTACTAGCAGTTTCTTCAGTAGTGATCTGGGTGCTTATGGAAATGGGCTGATACTCATGCCAACTAGTGATGATATTTTCACCACTGGGATTGTGTGTGTGTGTGCATGTGTGCACGCGCGCACGCTACCCATGCAGTCTGGATTTTGATCCTATTGTTATTTCCAAATCCCAAAAAGTTCCTGTTTTGGCCCACCTCTAATGGAAAAAGACATACACAATAGCAATTGTTTTTACCTTTGCCAGCCTCATCATCAGTTGAGAATTGTTCTTTCTGGAAAAGCATAATTGATCTGGGTGCCAATTAATTGATGATTAATTGATGATTTTTCCATCATTTTTTGTCAGAAAATAAATTTCTGAAAAATTTTTTTTTTCCATGGAAAAAATTTCAATTTTGGGAAAAACTTTTGAATGAGTGTAAAATATTTTATTTTAGGTTATGTAAACCCAAAGCAAAAATTGTTGGTTTGTTGAACTGAATTTAAAAACATTTTGTTTTCTATCAGATAGATGTGAATCTGTTCTTGCCTTTGATGGGAATTGTAATTCAGGTGTCTGATGCTCCCACTTTCCTCTTTGGGCCAGGTTTCCTTTCTGGATAGCATCTCTCATGGTGCACTGCTATATCCCTTCTGGCTGACCTGCTGTGTCACCTAGTGGGAGTCACTTGACCACAGTGTATCATGGGAGACCTAGTCCACCTTGGGAGTCTGACCCACAGACCTGAATAGGGAATAAGGCATCCAAACTAGATCCCTCATGAGGAACCAGGACAGCTCAGGGGGACACAGATTAATGTCTCCCAAAGCCAAAACAAAACCTTTTGATATTTCCAAATCAAGATTTTCAAAACTTTCCATTTTTTGAACAATTTTGAGATTTCAACTTTTCATCCTGAGTCAGGTGGTAAAACAATGCGGACACATTGCAGTTTTACTGGGGACAGACATTCTGATTTTTGACCAACTCAAGTTCCAAGATAGTTTACACAGGGGTCTGATTAAATGGGTTTCTCACTAGTTCAATCTGAGTGCTGCATTGGGGACAAGTGGTGCCTAAAGCAGCACTGGGAGTCAATCAAGAGAAGAGGGAATTTCTATAAGACCATTTCAATAGCTCCTATAATTACAGCATAAAACAAACACCCGCAGACAGTAAATAGAACAGCTGCTTCTCTGACTTGTCCCTCACAATCAAACACACTCTTAAGCCCTATGGTTAGTATTTCTGCTTTGAATATTATATAATAACCAGATCACAGATGAGGCAGATCCAAGACCAGGCACAAATATTCTAAATTCAATTCCTTATCTTAATTATGCCTCTGGTGTTCCAGTTCTGGATTTCTTGTGAGGAGAAATAGCCAATTGCATTGAGCTGTGTGGTGTTTCTGTGAGGTATATAGGACATATGTTCAGGAGATTATTTTTCCATTGTTCTTATGCCCTCCATGCTATGGAAACAAGCCCCTGCTACTGGAATGCCTATCAATTACCTCTTAGACTTAAATCTAATCTTAGACTTAAATCTAAGTCTAAGATCTCAATTATTCTATATATCTTATATCTAAGTCTCAATTATTGAGAAGGCAGACACCATGGACCGGACGTCACTGAGAACCCTCAGTAGGTTCCACTGTGATTTCCAGCCTCCAGTGTTCCTTCGGAGTTGATATGGTAATGTAAGGGTCATTCTGTGTACATCTCCATCTGTTTCTACATCAGAGGCTAATAATAATTTTGATCATGCTGTGTGTTTTAGAGGCTTTTGACGACTGACCATGGATTGTTTCTTTGGTGGCCTGGTGGGACTGAAACGAACTATTCTCTGGAGGTTTCCATAATACTTAGGACATACAAGTCTGTAGGTAATGATGGACAATTATTCGGTCATCACTGAGGGATGTCTCCAGGATAACACTAATGTTTCCATCAATGCAAGACTCACATTGACATCAGTGGGAATTGAATGGAACCCTTGTTGAGGGGATTTTCTTGGACAGATTGAGTCAGTTCAAGACCCTGGCCATCATTTTCACCCATACCCTGGTCTTTTAAAACTCATTTGTCAGGTATGATATGAAATTGTCTTCTATAGCTATACTATTAGCTCAGATTGTGACCCAGTTCATGCCATCAAAGGCAACTGACAAGCTTTAATTATTTTAATTCCCTCTTAATGGGGCTCTTGGGCTTACCCCTTTCTCCGAAAACTTGGGGCTCATTCCCTCCCTCCCCCACCCCACCTCAGTTTGTTGTACCTATAGGATCCCCTTTCATTTTTCTAATTGGTGATGATAATATAGGTAACAGGACGTATCAGTCTATTTTTTAGTAATCATCCGTATTAGGTTACACAGTGCCTTGAGTAGCTTAGCACGGAGAAGAGGGTAGCTTTAAAAATACTGAGCCTGACATTCAGAGGCGCACAACTCCAGTTAAAGTGCATGGGATGAATTCCTATTCAACCTTGCTAAAAATCAGGCCCATTCCAAGTTATTATTACTTCTGTGAACATGCCTCGCCCCTCCTTCAGTGCTCCCCTAGAGCCGGATTTATTTTCAGTGCTCCCTTAATATGGTTGTCTTTCTAAAGTAGTTCTAAATCCCAGCTAAAATTCACATATTCCCAGAATTTTATTGGATTACATCATTATAGAGAGGAAGAAGTCTTCAGAAAAAAAAACCTACTGTCCATTGCATGTCTGCTAAGAGGTGACAGAGATGCTGAATGTTTGTGACCAGTTAGCAAAACCAGCCTCTGTTTAGCTTAGCTAAATGCATGTCTCCCCCAAATTGTGATGGCCAGATATGAAGTGAGAGCCTCATTTCCAGTTCTACCAGAGGTTCTACCAGGTGGCTAGGGAAACAGCATCTGAAAGATGTGTCTTAGGGCTAGCGTTGATTCATAATGCATTCACAGTGTTGGTCACCTCATCACTGAAAAAGACTCAAGAAAGAAAGAAAAGGTCAAGACAAGGCAGCAATATTATTAGAAGCATGAGGAGTTTCTGGGGATTCTATACAAGAAAAAAATCAGGAATAACTCCACTAAAGTCAAAATAAAATAAAATAAAGTGCGTGATTAGAGTCAGATTCTATAGATTTAGATTAGAAAAAGGAAGAGACTGCAAACTGATATATTAAATATACAGTAATGAAGTGGCTTGCATGTTTGCACACCACTGCTCTTTACTGGATAGCATCAGAATTGCTCGATTATGTGTCATAGGCCTAACAAAGAAAGGAGATTCTCCTTTAAATCAAGTAGGAGGTGCTTGTGCTTTTGCAGCAGAAGGAAATGAATTCTATTCCCACTGTTACAATAAAGTAACGTGTAGTACAGCCAAGTCCTAAACCATCATGGATTTGTTATAATATTCAAAATAATGAAAGGTATAGAGAAAGCCAGTTGTGATTCTCTTATTTACTTCTTCTCATAACAAAAAAAAAAAAAAAAAAAGAGGAGACATTCAAATTAAAAGGCAATCTGAGGCCTGTAACCCGCAAAGGTCTGTTGAATTATAGAAAGATGGATAGATAGAAATTTTTTTTATACATTAAATCTGATCATTTTTAAATTTGACTTATTTCCATTTAGGGTTGGATGAACAAGCTGAAAAAAAAATGAATAAGAACCGTGATGAACGTTTGCAGAAAATCAAACTATAGTTGAGTTCCACAAAGGTGAAATTAACTTTTTTGCATTATGCTGTACCCCTCTGTTTTTCCTAGTCTCACCTGGGAAAATATCAAAGAAAGCCTTTTCTTGAGATCTAATTCTACAAACCTCAACATGTTTGAATACATTTGGACAAAAATCCAAATGTTTGGGTGCCTTTCTGAATTGGATTTTTGAAACTCTGGAGGTTCACCCGTCTCTGCAGAAGCGGAAGCTCATTCTTCTTTGTAATCTTTTTTTCCCTTTAGTTGACATGACTTTTTTTTTTCTATCTAGCTTTTCCTCTCTCTTAATCTAATGCATCTGAATTATTAATGACTTTATCTTTCTCATCCATCCTCTGAAATGCAGTCAGAGAACACTAATGTCCAAGTGAATTAAGTATGGTCAGCTTAATTTTGAAAGGTTGCAGAGGCCTCTCTTCTACTCTATTTTAAGAATTAAGCCAAAGATCCTTGACTCACAGTAAGTGACTGCTGAGCCTCCAGAGGAGACCTGCACACTGAATACCAGGAAGTGGAAATTGAAAAGTAATGACAAAATGTGCATCCAGAAGTCCATTAATAGAACTATTCTTATGTTTGGTCAAGTTCCAAAATGCCCTGGAAATATTAATTTAATGGCTATCTTGCTTTTTTCAGTTGCCTAACACTCTTCCACCATATTAGCAGTAGATGCTTTTTATAACATGCAACTTCCAGTTACCTCAAGGGCATTTTGGCCCTTCCAATATGCCAAGCATTAAAGCTAGCATGTTCCCTATCAATATTTACATGACTTTGAATCACAGCACTTTGTCACTCAGTAAATGAACCACATGGCTAAACTCAACAGCTGTTACAAAGACAAAGCCACCAGGATGCCTGTGCTGGCTCATGTCCCTTTTATGATGCTTCCTTTAATTTCAATTAGATCTGCAGATATCTTTTAAAGTTAGGCAGTGGTGAGTTATTGGAGAGGGAATTTTATGTACTATGATTGACCACTCTGAAGATGAAAGCATTTTGTTTGACAGAAAGGACCCAGCATGAATTAATAGCAATACAAGATTTCACTACATCATCTTGCCACTGGCGAGACCATCTCCAAGAAGTGAGAGGTCCACAAATTCTTCATGGGATCCTCCGACTATTCCCAAAAGCAGAGGCCTTAGCCCTTTTGTCAACTAATGTGAGCAAATGAAACAAACAAAGGTTGGCTAATCAGAGTGGAGAAAAAATAATCTGAGCAGCACAGAAGAATGGTGCCTACTGGAAGAAGGTGCCCAGGGCAACCCTAGAATCACACCTACCGCTAGAATCACACCTGTCTCCCAGCAATCATTAAATAAAAAGACATTTACATCACTCTAATCAGCTGAGTCAGTTTTGTATCAACAGTAACCTAGAAATGAATGTGATATATGCCATCATGTGCCAACACTGCCCCTCTGCCATTCACACTGGCCAAACCGGACTGTCCCTACGCAAAAGAATAAATGGACACAAATCAGACATTAGGAATGGTAACATTCAAAAACCAGTAGGAGAGCACTTCAATCTCCCTGGACACTCAGTAACAGACTTGAAAGTTGCCATACTTCAACAAAAAACTTCAGAAAAACTCCAGCGCGAAACTGCAGAGCTAGAACTCATATGCAAACTTGACACTATCAGACTAGGTCTGAATAGAGACTGGGAGTGGCTAGCCCGCTACAAAAAATAATGTTCCCTTTTTTGACATTCACACCTGCTTATCACCTGTTGTGAATGGCCTCATCCACCCTGATTGAATTTACCTCAGTAACGCTTGCCCTCCTCACTGTGATGTAACTCACCCATCCTTGCATGCGCATATATATCTACCTAACTGAAGTTCGCACTTCATGCATCCGACGAAGTGGGTTTCTGCCCACGAAAGCTTATGCCCAAATTAATTTGTTAGTCTTTAAGGTGCCACAGGACTCTCGCTGTTTTGCTTGAAATGAAAGGCTTTGCATCCTGTCTGTCATTAACCTGGCAAATCTAAGCTATTTCTTGGAGGACATTTTTGTTCTGACCTTACATTAAGCTGCTGAGATGCAGTTGGAGTTGTGTTTGTCAAAATATCACTGGCCTGTTCTTGCAATGTAAATGCTACTTTTCTGACTCTTATCAATTCACACCTGACTTTTACAGATGGTAGTTCTGACATTGCTTCTGAAAACAGAACTGATTTAAGGTTCAGATGCATTTGGATGCTTGTGTGGTGGCTTCCCTTTTTGATGTGATGAACATCCTGGAAATGCACACAAACAATCTGTATGAGGCTTCAGCTTTTATACAGTACTGCAACATAAGATAACTCCTTGATAGGAGACTCTGCGACTGAATCTCAAGCCCATCATTAGTTCCCTCTGCATAACAAACTTATTATAATACACAAAAGTATGTCTTCCAAATAGAAACCATTATATTATTATAGAAAGGTTCATGAGTCTGAAAGGGTTTTAAGGAATTCTTTACAAAGACCTTCCTGCTCATTAAAAATGAAAAAGTGGATCTTACTTTTGTATCCATTGAGGAGATGCAAATCCAATAAAATTAAAGCTAGTGCCATACAACCAATCCCTTGCTATATGGTGCTATTTCAATATGATCAAATCTTTTGGTTCCTATAAAATATTCATTTTCCTTCTATGGCAAAGTGCAGTTCGGTTGGCAAATGTTGTTATGTGTAAAGCTAATGTCCTATTCAGATACAAATTGCTCTTTTATTGCCCAGATACATGCTAAACAATGTGAACCATTAAGCTCTGTCTCTTGGCGAATCATTATATTTAATCCTTCCTTATGAATTATTTAATATAGATCAAGTCACCATGCACATTATATCCCCTTCATCATCATTGCTGTGTATGCCAGACTCTTTGGAGGGAAAGCTACAATAGTAGTATTTGAAAATAATGCTTGGTGTAGTAATAGCCAGTTGTTTGATCCTATTCTGCTGTGCCATGGAAGAAAAGATGCACAATCAATTAAATAAAAAGGAAAGCAACATAAAATGGATACATTGATTATTTATTTATTTTTACATAATGTCAGAAAGCTTAAAAAAAGTGCTGTTGTGGGATATTATTGATCAGTGTTACTGACCTCCTTTGTAAATTACTTTTGAGATCTACTCATGAAAAGTGCTATGTAAAAGCTAGATATTTTCAAATGTATTATTATTTTTATTATTTAAATAAACCTCATCACCATAGTATTGAGGGAAAAGTTGATAGAATTTCACATAAAGAATAGCTGAATCAGGGTAAATTTTTTAAAGAACTTCTTCTCTTTTGGGTACATGCATTTATATTCCTGTGTAATTACTACAATGGTGCATTCAGTTTGGGAAATTATTTGTGCAAAGCAGCAACTGACTGAGCACACACATTTGGCATGTACACAAAGGCAAACCCTTCAAAAACATGGTCCTTATGAATAAAAAAAATATCTTAAGCTACACTAATAAGGGTAATAATTTCTGGAGCTATTAGTCCTCATGCTTCAGGGTAAGAGCTGATCACCAGCTGTAGGGACAGGAAGAAAAGTCTATCGCTTTGCAGTTGGTAGTACTGGATGATTAGGTAGGTGCCTTAGAGGTGAAAAGGATTTTTTTTTCCCTGTGATGAATCAAGTAAATGTCAGTGCCTGAGGCAGTGTGCTAGACTAGATGGACAATTAGTCTGTCTGTTCTGATATATCATATTCTGCATTCCACTAACAAACCCTTTATTTCCAGGGGTTGGTAATGCCGCAGTAAAGATTCAGGCTATGTACAAAGTGACAGTGGCAAATCGCCAGTCAGATCTATCTTTCTGGATCAATTAAGCGGTCAGTAAAGACCCGCTCAATCGATCCGGAAGTCAACGCACTAAAACCACCCCCTCAACTGGCATAGTGCTGCATTGACAGGAACGCATTTCCCGTCAGCACAGTGCAGTGAAGATGCTGCGCAGAATGGAAGTTAAGAAAGTTGATGGGAGTTACTCAAGCTACTGTGCATAGCTTGCGTAACTCCCATAGACTGCTGCCAATTTCTCAGGTAAGTGTAGACCTGACCTCACGCCAAGCATTCAGCACAGACAGTTCTGTCTGGAAGTCTTTGCTTCAAATAAAAATGTAAAAAAATATTTTGACTGTTTTAAAAACTTTTAAAAAGCCCATCTCTATAACAAGCTGAACCAAAACCCTGGATCTGAACACTCTAATGTTAAGGAAGTTAAGATCTGGATGTGGATCCAGATCAATGCTTAGCAGCTGTGTGATGTCTTTAAATCTTTCACTGTTTTTCTTTGACCATTATACCTCTGTAATGTGGAATTGCTTAGATGGCTTGTATATGTTGATACAAAAAAGCCAGCAGTGATTGTTAGAATTAAACCTATTAAGATTTCAGGTGTAATGAAATTCAGATGTTCATGGCAACACACTCACAAGGACATATGTAGAAATGAATATTGAGATGAATATTTTTAATTGCACAATGCTCTAAATTATGTATGTGCACCTCTCTCACACTCTCCCTGTGCCAGACAACTAATAACAATCTTGGATATTGCCTTTGTTTACCTTAAAGCTGTGCTGACAACATCCAAACATATATTTGTCAACTATATTACTAGAGAGCAAAATGCTCAAATCCCAGCAAAATGCCTATTTTACATTGAGATTAGAAAAACACAATTCCCCTTGAACAATCTGCTGAACCTCTCTCTCCACATTAAAAGATAAGTGTCATGTCTGGGCATATGTATCTTGCTCTGAAATCCTATTGTTTCACATAAACGTACTATTCTGAGCACCAGTGAACATCAATGGTGAGCACCTCATATCTGCATTTATCAAGGGGCCCTCAGAATCTCATATGTCCAAATTCTGATATGTATTTCTTTCTATCTGTCAGTCTGTTGATCTACTTACCTATCTGTCTTTCTGTCTAGATTCTTATGCTGAACCAATCTCTAAAAGTAATGAAGTAATTGGTGTTACTCACTCTGGATTTATACCTGTAAGTGTGATATTAGAAAAGACGACCTGGAGTCCATAAAGAAGAGACAGATTAGTGTCACTTTGAAGGGATTCAAGTGAATAGTTTATTTGATTTTGGTCCAGGTGTTTTTAACTTCCACTCACCACCTCAAGTTTCATGTGAGTTTTGTGGCTGAAATGATCTTGAAAATCCAAAGTAAGAGTCTTCAGAAATCACCCAATTCTAACTGGTTTGATGATATATCCCATCTGAAAATGCACATTTCACATAAATCTGATGTGAAACCGAAAATCAACCCCAGATTTGCATGAAACAAGATCTAGGTTTGCTTAAAAGCTTCACTGATTGGAAAACGAAAGGAAAAACTTGTAAAATCATTCATGAAATTCTGCTTGTCATCAAAATTATATCATCAGTGAAATGTTCTGAGCATCTTTAGTCACAAATCTCAGCAAGCCATGTCTGAGTTTTGAATTTGTAGAACACAAAACCAGCTGAGTTTCTCATAGTTTTAAATTCTGTTATCATCCTTTTATAGAGTTTTCTTAGGAACTGAGGTGCTGGTGAACCACATGCCAGCTCTTGTCAAATCTGTAGGCATCAGCTGAGCACTGACAAATTCATAGCTGGAAACAAGACCAACTCACCTATAAATTAATATTGTTCAAGGTAGGTGTTGAAGCTATCTTGAACAATATTAACCCATCAGCTTGATTCTGGAAGAGGAAAATAAAGAGAGCTGACATGAAGATTTTTTCATCTCTTTGCTATTTGGGCTCTTACAAGGGCTGATATTAAGAAACAAAACCAGGGATCCTTAAGGTCAAGGGTTAGCCCTAAAAAGACATTCAGTGCTGACAGATTATTACTTCTCTCTCACCTTCTGGAATCATAGTTTGAACTCATTTGTGTATATATGTTGCTTGCTTTAACCTCTAAATAACTCTCTCATGTCTTTTTCATAGTTTGTAAATCCTTAATTAGTTTACTATAGGATTGGCTACCAGCTGTAAAGTACTCATTGATCTGTGGTAAATGACTGGTCTATTGGGACTGGCAATAATCGGAATATCTTGTGATTTTTTTTTTTTTTTTTTTTGGGTGTAAGTGACCATTTATCACTAAATCCAGCTTGCCTTGGTGGCAAGTTAACCTGGAGTGCCCAAGGGGACTGTCTGTGACTCCACAGTAAGATTGTTACAGTGATCCGGGTATTCACATATGTTACTGGGTTGGTGAAATCTAGTTATATAATCTTCCACCAGTTTGGGTTGTCTGCCCTGCTTTTAACAGTCTGTCCTGAGGTTGGCATGCTCAGTCATGAGCCACTACAGACAGTGTGACAGGGACAATCAACTTATTCAAAATGAACTGTCATCAATCACTAAATACAGAAATATTGTAGTCTCCAAGGCGAACAAATAATTCTAATCAGAACAAACTTCCTTTAATGCTATTTCAACACATTTGGTGGTGTGTGTCCATTAATAAAATTACATTGCTCTGAAATGCTAATATAGGAGAAAATAGTTCCCCAGTTTAATCCCATGAGTCATTTTATTATCTCTGTATTTTAAACTCTTAGCACAGTGGTTGTCCACATATATACTGTACTCAAATTCTTTTTATGCAGCACACTCAGCAAAAAGGCAAAAAAGCAACTAGACATTCACTTCATCCTCTGCTCTACAGTAAATATAACAGGCAGTAAATATAACAGGTTGTTAAGGCAGCAATTATCATATGAAATTTTTACTGTGTCTAAGAGTCTGATATAATTAACATTGGCAATTAAAAGATGGACAAAAGAAATTCTAATAGTTTTAAAACAACCTGCAAATCCAGAACATATGACACAAAATCTTAGGGAAAATAAATTGCTCAGGAAGATTATTTCCAAGACGGATTGTTCTTTGTAGTGTGGATAAAAGACTCAGCAGTGAGGGCGGGGCATAAGTCTCAAGCCAAATTTCCAATCTTTACTGAGTGATTCCAAGAGACTGAAAATCAGTATGGATAAGTGATCCAGACTTCCAATTAAAACTAGAATCAAACATGTCCCAAATAGTTCAGTTCATAAAGCAAAGTTTTCCACTCATTTTTCCAATTGCATTAGAGCTGGGTGAATAGTAAGAAAATATATACATGATTGCAAAATACATCCTAGAATACTCAAGGAGCTGACTGAGGAGATATCTGAACCATTAGGGATTATCTTCAAAAAATCATGGAAGATAGGAGAGATTCCAGAGGACAAGAGGAGTGCAAGTATAGTGCCAATCTATCAAAAGGGGAAGAAGGACAACTTGGATAATTACAGACCAGTCAGTTTAACTTTAGTACCCAGTAAGATAATGGAGCAAATAATCAAGCAATCAATTTGCAAACACCTAAAAGATAATAAGATGATAAGTAACGGTCAGCATGGATTTGTCAAGACCAAATCATGTCAAACCAACTTAACAGCTTTCTTTAACAGGGTAATAAGTCTTGTGGATGAGAAAGGGGAAGCTGTAGATGTGGCATATCTTGACTTTAGTAGGGCTTTTGATACTCACATGACTTTCTCATAAACAAACTAGGGAAATACAACCTAAATGGAGCTACTACAAGAGGGGTGCATAACTGGTTGGAAAATCATTCTGAGAGAGTAGAAGTCAGTGGTTCACAGTCAAGCTGGAAGGACATATTGAGTGTGGTACCGCAGGGATTAGTCCTGGGTCTGGTTTTGTTCAATATTTTCATAAATGATTTAGATAATAGCATAGAGAGTACACTTTTAGAGTTTGCGGGCGATACCAATCTGGAAGGGGTTGGAAGTGCTTTGGAGGATAGGATTAAAATTCAAAACGGTCTGGACAAACAAGAGAAATGGTCTGAAGTAAATAGGATGAAATTGAATAAGGACAAATGCAAAGTACTCCACTTCGGAAGGAACAATCAATTGAACACATACAAAATGGGAAATGACTGTCTAGGAAGGAGTACTGCAGAAAAGGATCTAGGGGTTATAGTGGATCACAAGGTGACTGTGAATCAGCAGGGTAACACTGTTGTAAAAGAAAAAGGCAAACATCATTCTGAGATGTATTAGCAGGAGTGCTGAAAGGAAAACATGAAAAGTCATTCTTCCACTATCCTCTGCACTGATAAGGCCTCATTTGGAATATTGTGTCAAGTTCTGGGCACCACATTTCAGGAAAGATGTGGACAAATTGGAGAAAGTCCAGAGGAGAGCATCAAAAATGATTAAAGGTCTAGAAAACAAAAGGAGAGATTGAAAAACTTTGATTTGTTTAGTCTGAAAAAGAAAAAGACTGTGGGGGGAGGGGGGTACGGAATGATAACAGTTTTCAAGTATATAAAGTTTGTTACAATGAGAAGGGTGAAAAATTGTTCTCTTTAACCTCTGAGGCTAGAACAAGAAGCAATGGCATTAAATTGTACCAAGGGGGGTATAAGTAGGACATTAGGAAAAAATTCCTAACTGTTAGGGTAGTTAAGCACTGGAACAAATTGTTTAAGTAAATTGTGGAATCGCGGTCATTGGAGGTTTTTAAGAACAGGTTAGGCAAACACCTGTCAGGAATGGTCTAGCTATTACGTAGTCCTGCCTTGAGTGCAGGGGACTGGACTAGATGACCTCTTGAGATTCCTTCCAGTCCTGAACTTCTATGATTCTATGAAAACAGAATCATGGTTTGACCTGACCTTCTTCATACCTTTGGTTTGTCATTCCATGCACATTCATATGACTGCATTGTGCTTGCAACCGATATTTGGGGAGGAGCTGATATTATAATGGAAAAGATTATGTACTGATGTGCTCACAGCATAAGTGCTTATTTGGTCAGGGAAGAGGAAACAAAACCATGTGGTTTAATTGATGTAGTTCATTATGAAGGAATCTCAAACAACCCAGAGGCCTAATGAAAATAGGTTCCCAAATACTAATCATTAAATGATTATGAGTAATGACCACATTTGGAGTAATCACACTTGGTTAATAGAAAGAAACAATGGAACAAATTCAATAATAAACTGTTCATAACAAAGAGTTTGAGCATCTATAGTTTTCCCCATGAAGCCCAGATACTTATAGGTTATATCCAGGATTTATGAAATGCTGAAGTAGTATGAGGTAAACTGTTCTCACATTTTTTTCTGGCTAACTTACAGGACTAAGAATAAAAAGTGTCACATGATTCTTTTGAGAGTCTTAATATTTTTTAGTGCTGGTCAGAAAATGGAATTTTTATCCCACAGGAAATTCAGATATTTTGAAATTTGTTTTTGTCACAAAATCAGGATGAAAAATTAACATTTTGAAATATTTAATGGAATGGAAGTTCTGCCATGTTTGAATCCCTTCACTGACTTCCTCTAATTTATTATATCAAACATAAGATTCTTTTCCTCACTTCCAAGGCCTTTCATGATCTATCCCACCTTATGTGTCATCTCTCATTCAGTACTGAAAAGTCAACTCTGATTGACCTATGATGCCAGCCTCCATCTCAGACTTATTAAATTTTCAAACAAGTTCCTTTGTTCTTTCTCCCAGGATGTCCTTCATTGTTCTCCTTTAAATCTCTCCTTAAAATTCTGCCCTGCTGTGAGGCCTACAAAAATCTTGACAATGGTTAGGCTGCTAGTGTGCTGAGCCCACAACCTATGACACAGCTCAATATTGTTTCCTTGTACTCACCTCTCTAGTATCTGTTTCCTTGTACTCACCTCTCTGTATCTATCTGTTATCTCTTGTCTTATTCTCAGGCCAGATCTGTACACTCACTTATTTCGGTATAACTTATGACACTCAGGTGTGAACAAACCACCCGCCCAAGCAACATCAGTTACACCAACCTAATCACTGGTGTGAACAGCGCTATGTCAGAGGTACTGCTTCTCTTACCGACATAGCTATTGCCGCTTGCAGAAATGGATTTATTATGCTGAGGGGAAAGCTCTCCTATCAGCACAGAGCATCTTCACCAGATGCAGCTGCACCAATGTAATGCTTCTAGTGTAGACTAGCCCTTAGATTCTGAGCTCTTTGGGGACTATTTTTTGATCTATGCTTGTACAGCACCTAGCACTATGGGGTCTTGGTCCATGACTGGGGTGCTAGGTGCTACAATAATAAATAATAATAATAATTAATAATAAATTAATAAACAGGTGTCCCAGAATTAAAGATTTCTGCAGAGAGGATAAGAAATGCATGGCTGGAAAATTGAAACTCCACACTCATTCCCTTAGGTGGTCCCTGCGATCAAAATCAGAGCAAATTGATTGGGCATTGTGGGAAAGCCTGAAGTGATGTTGTACCTGCTCTGTGGATGAGTAGGCTCTGAGGCTCTGCATGAGAGACCACAGTCTAATGATTAAATTCCAAGACTGTGAATCTTAAAATCTGAATTCTGATCCAGTCTTGGCTAATGACTTTCTGTGTGAATAGTGGCTTGCTTTCCTCCTCTTTAAAATAATATAGGGGCAATAATCCCACTGCCACTATTCTCACAAGGATGTTGTGAAGCTTATTTAATTAATATATATTGGAAACATTGAGTTCTCCAGATGGATAGGGCAATAGAACTGCAACACATTACTATTATTACTTTGGCAAAAATAATTAAATAAAAATCAGACAACTTTGATTAATTTCCAGTTAAAAAAAACCTTCTTGACCACTCTGTGCCATATACTATAGGGTCATTTCTGCAGCTAAACTAAGTGAATCACCCTGAGAACTTTACAATGGAAATGCTGACAAGTCCTTTGACCAGTGCTTTTGGGTACCACTTTCATTAGCAGCCTCATCCTTAAATGTTTGCTCATCTGCTACATCTGTGGTGAGTTCAGAGGCTTTGGTTTTATTGGATGGAATTCCTGAAACGGAGAAATCTGGTTTGTGTGTATATCATAGACTGCAGGAAAAAATACTAGCAAGCAGAAGTTTTTAGATGTTTTTTTTTTTAATCTTGCTTTTTAAATGTAATTTTCCTCTCTTTGTTTTGTAAGGAGAGCTAAGTTAAATATTTTTTGTCCTTCTCTTTTCCACTGGAAAGAGTTTTACTATAATTAACTGATGGAGAATATATTAGCTTTGTAAGCACATTTTTTAAAAAATGGTTTTGGTTGAGTAACAAGGGAAAGAAGGAGAACTCTTTTTTAGCGGCAGATGTCATCACCACATGTGTATTACGTTAGGGGAGGAGATTCTCAGACAGGTCCAAGCTGGTTCTTGTGCAACTCATTGTTTGAATACATTGTAGGCCAAATTCAGAAAGCCTGATTCAGCCTTGGTGTAAATCAGGTTAGCACCACTGAAATTTCACTGATGTAAATCCAGTATTCATTAAATCAGAATTTGTCCCAAAGTCTTCAAAGGAAGTTGCATCCATTTATGGTAGAGCTTAATTGGCCCTATATGGTTATAACCGTGGTTGCTGATGTTATTTCCTAAAAAGGTGTGACTCTTGGGTAACTGTTGCCTGCAAATTACAAGATGGCCCAGGACAGCCATTTTATTTTGTGCTTAACAGTAATCATGCTATATTCTTAGCTGTACTTGTTTGGGAATAACAAGCATTTTGACATCCTCCATAACCAGCATAAGGCTGGTATCCACATATTCTGAGCCATATTTTGATCTCAGTTTCCCCAATGGAAGTCTGAAGAAATGCTTTTAGCGGGGTTACTGTGGATTTAATAGTGGTGTATTTGCAATGTTGCCAACTCTCATGATTTCATTAGACATTTCACGATACTAGGTGTTTTCTCCAAGCCCCAGCTCCTGGAGCCATGTAATTATGTGACAATCATTTTTTTTACTATTTAAATTTCAAGAAATAAGTAAGAATATAAACAAATATTTGGATTTCATTTGAATTCCTTGCCCCCCATCTCCCGACCTTCATTAATCCTTTTCATGGGTGGACAAAGGATAATCTGATAAATAGATTTCACTGCAAACAAAAGTATGCAGCACATATGTCAGTGTATCCCAGAGCCTAGTGCACGGGACTGGGAGTCAAAAAGATGTGGGTTCTATTCTGAGCTCTGCAAGGGACCCTAGACAAGTCATTTCACCTCTCTGTGACTTTGCTTCCATTCATACCTTTTGTCTGATTAAACTGTGAGTTGTTTGGTCAGGGTCTGTCTCCTGGTGTGTGTGTGTGTGTGGGGGGGGTGCCTAGCACAGTAGGGTCCCAGTTTAGGCTGGACTTTCTAAGTGCTTTTATGATACAAATTACAAAACTAGTGTTTTTTTGCAGTTCAGTGTTGTTGAAAAAATTGATCATATATCTGTCAATGGAAGGATCAAATAGAGCTGTAGAAAAATCATTCAATGTGTATAAGTAACATTCATTTTGTAGCTGTAGGAAAATGAAATGTCATTCCACAATGATAAACTTCTGTAGGATTGGGCTGTATTCTTAAATTGACGGGGGTCAGATAAACTCTAGCTGACACTATAAATTCTATAATCCTACAGCTGAGTACCCAGACCTTGCCTGTCAGTCTATGTACTAGCTTTGGGTTTTGCAATGTAGACAAAGGCATCCATAAGGCTCAAGAAAAAGCTCACTGGGGACTTTCAGCAGAACACTTCTCAATTGAAAGGGAGCAATTGAATGGCCCAAGGAAACAATCTCATCTTTTTATTTTGCTTTCCTAATAAATTGGACAATTATCCTACTCTGATTCCAGCAGGCAATAAAAGCCTTGGCTGTTGTTGCAGCCATGTTGATCCTAGGATGTGAGAGAGACAAGATGGGTGATGTAATATCTTTTATTTGACCAACTTCTCTGGCTGGAAGAGACAACTTTGCAAGCTTCACAGAGCTCTTCTTCAGGTCTGGAAAAGATGGTCAATTTAACTGGCAAATTCCTTGATTTTTTTAGTGACGCCCTTGGTGGGATGTGCACTTGATCAGTAATAATTCTAACCACACAAAGCTTTTGTTTTAGGTTAGTTATAGGTAATTCTTACAAGTTTTTCTCCTAAGTCCATTCATGCAGCATGGTGATTATTTTTGTTCTTCTTTGAGTTCCTTCTAATTTGTTAATATCTTTATTATTTAGTAATGAGGTGCCAGGTGTGAACGCACCAGTTCTATGTACAGTAGGATTTACTTTGCAGAAAGAGATAGGCAATGTTCCTCATTAAAGGATTGCTTGAGGTTATGCTAATGTAAGATATTTTCCCTCATTAAAACTTGACCTTGATTTTTCAAGAATTAAAGCCAGCCTGGTGTGAAATGTGCTTTATTGAACAGAATTGGTATCATGCACATCTGATTGTTTTTGCTGTATTTTTCATAACCTGTAGCTCAGGATTGTCTTCATAGATGGCAGTTGGTGGAACCTAGCCAGATACTTCCCACGTGTTAGTTTCTCCTGCCCAGATCTCTGTTTCCCAAATCTATTCAACAGGTCAGTGGTATCCCCATACGCTGTTTCAGAAACTTATGTGCTTTTGTGCTTATGAAGATTGTGCTATGGTAAATAAAACTTCTGTGTGCTTCTCTGAAAGATATCAGGGCTAGAAGAGTCATTTTAGGTGTTACTAGAAGCACTCTCTGAAGAATTTTTTGGGGAATAATTCAAAGAGAATCAATGTGGTGATCAGTGATTTATTCCAACACTTAAATTCCCACCTGAAATGCTCAACCAAAACCCTTTATTCTGAATTAAGAGTGCAATGGAATGGCTTCTTATACACAGGCTGTCCCTAAGAGGTTGTGGAAAGAGGATGTAGAGGAGAAGAGATGAACGAAGCATGTAGAAGATCCCAGGTTCTTTATGTAAGTAATTAAAGTTACTTCTCCCAGAAGAATGAAGTTCATCTAGTCCATAAGAAAATACAAACAGCCATCCTGGGTCAGATCAGTGGTCCATCTAGCCCAGGACCCCATCTTCTGACAGTGGCCAATGTCAAGTGCTTCTGAGGGAATGAACAGAATAGGCAATAATTGAGTGATCTATCCCGTTTCCTATTCCCAGCTTCTGGCAAACAGACACTAGAGACACTTCAGAGAATGATTTTGCATCACTGCCCATCATGGCTAATAGTTTTTGATGGACATATCCTCCATGAATTTACCCTAGTTCTTTTTTGAACCCTGTTATAGTTTTAGCCTTCATGACATCTTCTGGCAAGGAATTCCACAGGTTGACTGTGTGTTGTGTGAAAAATACTTCCTTTGGTCAGTTTTAAACCTGCTGCCTATTAATTTCATTTTGTAACCCCTACAACTTCTGTTATGAGAAGGAGTAAATAACACTTCCTTATTTACTTTCTCCACACAAGTCATGATTTTATAGACCTCTATCATATCCCCCCTCAGTTGTCTTTCTTCCAAGCTGAAAAGCCCCAGTTTTAGTAATCTCTCCTCATATGGAAACTGTTCCATACTCCTAATTATTTTGGTTGCCCTTTTCTGCATCTTTTCCAATTCCAATATATATATATATTTTTTTTTTTTTGAGATGGGGTGACCAGATCTACATGCAGTATGTGTATATTTGGGATTGTGTTTTCCAATGTGCATTACTGTGCATTTATCAACATTGAATTTCATCTGCCATTTTGTTGCCCAATCACACGGTTTTGTGAGATCCTTTTGTAATTCTTCACAGTCTGCTTTGGACTTAAATAGCTTTATATCATCTGCAAATTTTGCCACCTCACTGTTTCCCCTTTTTACAGACCATTTATGAATATGTTGAACAGTACTTCTCTAATGACACCTGTCTGGGACAGTTCCTCAGATTTGTCACCTAAAAAGAATGTCTCAGGTTTGGGAATCTCCCTCACATCCTCAGCTGTGAAGACTGATGCAAAGATTTTATTTAGTTTTTCTGCAATAACCTTATCTTCCTTGAGTGTCCCTTCAGCACCTCGATTGTCCAGTGGCCCCCCTGGTTATTTAGCCGGCTTCCTGCTTCTGATGAATTTAAACAAATTTTTGCTGTTACTTTTTGAGCATTTGACTGGTTGTTCTTTAAATTCTTTTTTGGCCTTCCTAATTATATTTTTACAATTCGCTTGCTAGAGTTTATGCTCCTTTCTATTTTCCTCAATAGGATTTAACTTCCACTTTTTGCCTTTTTGCTTTCAACTGCTTCTTTTATTTTGTTGTTTAGCCATGGTTGCACTTTTTTGGTCCTCTTTCAATTTAAATGTATACCCCATATTAAAAAAAATTGTACCTCTAATATGATGTCTTTAAAAAATTCCCATGCGGCTTGCAGGGATTTCACATTTGGCACTGTACCTTTTAATTTCTGTTTAACTTCCTCATTTTTGTGTAGTTCCCCTTTCTGAAATTAAATGCTAACATGGTGGGCTTCTTTGGTCTTTTCCTCCCCACACGAATGTTATATTTTATTATGTTATGGTCACTATTACCAAAAACTGTTCAGCTATATTCACGTGTTGGTCCAGGTCCTGTGCTCCATTAATTGCCTCTCCTCTGTGGGTTTCGGGACTAGCAGCTCCAAGAAGCAGTCATTGAAGGTGTCCAGAATCTTTATCTCAGCATCCCATTTTGAGGTGACATGCACCCAGTTAATATGGGGATAGTTAAAATCTCTCATTATTATTATTATTATTATTATTATTGTTATTGAGTTTTTTATTTTTATAGCCTCTCTAATCTCCCTGAGCATGTCAGAGTCACTATCACCTTTCTGGTCAGGTGGTCAGTAGTATATCCCTATTGCTATATTCTTATTATTCAAGCACGGAATTACCATCCATAGAGATTCTATGGTACAGTTTGGTTCATTTAAGAATTTTACTTCATTTGATTCTATTCTATTATTTTTTACATATAGTGCTACTCCCCACCAGTACAACCTATTCGGTCCTTCCAGTACATTTTGTAATCTGATATTACTGTGTCCCATTGATTATCATCATTCCACCAAGTTTCTGTGATGCCTATTATATCAATATCTTTATTTAACATGAGGCACTCAAGTTCACCCATCTTAGTATTTAGGCTTCTGACATTTGTATAGAAGCACTTTAAAAAGTTGTCACTTTTTTCACTGTCTGCCATCATATGATGTAATTAAATAGGACTCTTTTTCATTTGACTATTTCTTATCAGATCCTATCTGCATTATTCATCTTCCACCCTCTCCTCCTTCTCTATTTATAGATCTTCCCCTCAAGGATATCTCTATCCGAACCATGTGTTCCTCCGCACCCGTCGGCTTGCCCCCAGGCCTTAGTTTAAAAACTGATCTACAACCGTTTTAATTTTATGTGCTAACAATCTGGTTCCACTTTGGTTTAGCTGGAGCCCATCCTTCCTGTAGAGGCTCCCCCTTTCCCAAAATGTTTTCCAGTTCCTAATAAATATAAAACCCTCCTTCCTACACCATCATCTTATCCACACATTGAGACCCTGCAGTTCTGCCTGTTTTACTGGTCTTGCATGTGGAACTGAAAGCATTTCAGAGAATGCTAGTCCTGAACTTCTTCAGTCTCTTATCTAGTAGCCTAAATTTGTTCCCCAGGATCTCTCCCCTATCCCCTTCAATATGTCATTGATACCGACATGTACCATGACCATTGGTTGCTCCCCAGCACTACACATAAATCCCCATAAACCTCCCTTACAACACAGTCTAATACACCCATTTGCCACTCTACACTTGACTCAGCCTACCTCCCTCTGCTTATGCTCCATTCTCCAGCATCCTTCTGGGTTCCCTGACAGTCTATCTACACATGTATTTTTGGTCAACTTGCCACCCCCCTCTTGGTTACTGGCCTCACGGTCAAGTGGGAGAAACAGGAAATTATGTCACATCAGAACTGTTATCCTGGAGATCAGGAAATCTACTTTGGGACATATCAGGTTTCCTTACAGACATATCAAACCTTACAGACCTCCTGTTGCCAACAACATCTGATGGTGGCATAATCATAAATGCTTGGTGAACATATATACCATCTAACAATGCCATGCCATAGAGCTGGGTTTCCCACGAGTGTCATAAGCATAAAATATTGGATTAATAGGTCACACTATGGGCTAGAGATTATGCCTGGTAGGGTAGAACCTGAACTGTGTATGATATGAGGATGCAACTGAATTCTTCTTGGGGACCCCATGGAATGTATATCAGTCAGGCAGTTCCATCACTTTAAATGAGCACACCATGATCTCCTCACTCTCCCAGGCCACATCTGAGAGTCAGTGTGGAGGTCAGAGTGGGCCATGACCTTACCTTCATCCTGCCATTTTCGAAGAGCTTAGTGCTGCTTCAGGCACTATTGTAGCACAGTAGGTACTCTGCTCCTCAGTCACATTGAGGACAACTCCTATACATGGTGCAAGGACACGGGAAGGCTTTTTGGCTCCTCTCCCAGCTTGTGCTGGCATTTTAGCAACCAACCAGTTGTCCAAATCACTGCCAATAATTGGGATGGACTATCAATTATTCTGCTTGCTGTTTTTAGCCATTTTCAGGCCTTTGCAGGAACTTAGCATAAATGGACGAAGCAGGAGGCTGGCCAGACAGCAAACACACAAAGTGAGCCTGGTTCTCTGCATTCTCTCTCTCTGAATATGCTGGGGCAAATGTCTGTGAAAAACAGGAAGTCTGGATACATTTTAAAATTGTTGGTATAGGGAAATTTAGCTATGAGTCTAACAGCTTTAGACTGCTTGCTTAACTAAATATATATATATATATATTTAGTGATATGTCTCTAACTCCTGCTTTTGCCTAGTGATTGATTTGTTTGGTCAGCTATGTAACATTCTTTTCATTGACGTCTCTAACTTTTGGGGTATAAAAGAGAGGTAGCAAGTCTGAGTCAGGCGGATCGCTTCATGGACACATTGAAAAGATTTCCAGGCACTGAGAGAAGGACTGGCCATCTGGAAATCTGTGATTGATTCACCAAAAGATTGCCTCAGACTTGTGAGGTAACTATCGTGTTTGGGGTACTGTAACCACCTCCTATTGTATTTATATATGCTTAAGACTATAATGTAAGTCTCCACTTATAAGGTAATTCCAATGGAAATTACTGGAGACCGATAAAGTAAAGCTTTAAGTTAAGAACACTTGATTTTGACTTGTCTGTGCCAGCCATATAGCATGCATTTCCTTTGGTTTATTTCCTGATACTGACTTGCAGAAACTAAAAGTTACTGGGTCGAGGAACCCTGGATAACACACCTATGCAAGACAAGCCAGGAGATGAACCTCTGCCATTCTACAAGAAGGCCTAGAATGGACATAAACAAAATTAAACTAAACAAATCCATCCAAGACAAGTTCACCTCCAGATCAAAACCACACCATCAATATTCCTCAAGGAGATGCTGTTAACATTTCAGTATTAGTAACAGTTAGGGTCCTAATTTGTAGGAAGCTTTGGAATTACGATATTATACCCAAAGTACATGGTGCCATAGAACAAAATGAAAATTGCAAAAATTATTTCTCTAAAAAAATAATATTCAAGGTACAGATTTTTATCTTTAAAAATCCCAAATATTTTAATAATGAAATATATATGTGTTGCTGAAATCACTTTGTCATCTGCTAGGGGATCTTGCTAAAATAGCTTACCATATTTTTAATATTTTTACATTTACCATGGCAGGTCTCCAGAACTGTTCCCTTGACCCTATTGAATTCAGGTGAATGTCCTATAGAAGTGCTTTTGTTTTACTATGATATTTACATACTAATATCTAAATAATTTATTCCATTAATGTTTAAGCACGTGTCTTGAATGGGTCCTGATCTTTTGTGAATATGGGACACCTACAAAACCTTACATTTACATGTTATCTTTCTTTCTGAAATATCTCTGAGACCAGCAGCACATTGGTACTAGTCACCAACAACTGAAGGGCAACTCTGTGGTGGAAACTCATAAAATGTCTGTGCTAACAATATTACACAGAACTCTTTAGGAAGGAAGGTGAACTTAGATGGAGTTAGGCCAGCAGATAATTTGGCCCACAATCATTATCTAGCTCCAACTCCTGAACTAGAATTAATTGGATGGCACTGGTATTCATTGACGCACCATAACACACTAATTATGAGAAAGGTTAGGATTTTTTTTGTTTGTTTGTTTTTAAAAAGGAGGATGTCAGCCAATGACAATGATACTAAAGTTTAGAAAGGGACATTTTGATAAAATAAGGAGGCTTGTCAAAAAGGCCCTCCCGCCAAGTCCACAACAAGTGCCCTATTAAGTCAGTTTTGGTGTTGGTGAGGGGAGCAGTCAGATAGAAAAATTGGCAGATGACAAAGTTGTTTAGATTAGTCAAATACAGAGAAAACTGGAACTTTGGGAGGACCTAATCAAAGTAGGCAAATGGGCAATGTGTTGGCTGATGAAATTCATTAGTGATAAATATAACAGAATGAGTATTAGAGGGTAACTTCTGAACTATTCATATACCTTACAGGTATTTAAATTAACCACATCAGCTCAACAAAGGGACTTTAATATCACTGTGGACAGCTCAATTAAAACCTCTCTTCTAGATAAAGCTGTGATCAAAAAAGAAAACAAGATGTTAAGCTGCATAAGAAACGCGAGAAGACAAAATATGGAAAATAGTATCATCACCATTTAAATCAATAGCACTGCATTCTTAATATTGTGTACAATACTGGTAACCCCATCTCAAAAAGGATATTGCAGAATTAGAGGGATTCAGAAAAGGGCAGTGAGAATGATTGGGGGCATGGAAAAACTCTTGTATAAAGAGAGATTTAAAAGATTGGGATTGTTTACCTGAGAAAGGAGATGAATAAGAGAGGATATGATAAAAGTATGTAAAATAATAAATGGAACAGAGACAGTAGGTCCGGAATTCTGCTCTCCTTCTCTCAGAACATAAGAAGGGATAATCAGTAAAATTGAAAGATGGCAAATTCAAAACCTGTAAAAAAATTTACTTGATGTGTAATTAGTCTGTGCATCTCATTGCCATAGGACGTGAAATGCTTTGCAAGACTCAAGGAAGGATTGGATGATTGATTGATTTGTTCTATGCAATCCGGTCATGCAAAGCCATAGCTTTTGTAACAGTAATCAAGGCATGAAGACTTCCAGGAAGCTGAGTCATTTTACAGTCCTCAACAATGTGTGGGCAGCCACAAACCATGACACATCGACATAGTGGACTGTCTGTAAAATGCCATCAAAATTCCACTGCAGCACAAATTCCACGTCCAGTATGAAATGGGTTCAGAAGGCTCCATTGCCTTCTGAGTAAATCAAACCCAGGTAGACACTGAATGGGGACAAGATAATTATTTGTCACTTACTCTGCACACCATGAAACCCGCCATGCCTCCTCCACCACAAATCTCTCACCGGGTAAAAGTTTTCCACAATGGGCGCTGTGCGGGCAGAAGACTATGTGGTGGTGTTAAACAAGTCATTAATTAAATGGTAGTGTGGTGTATCATGCAGTTTCATCATGAGCTTTGCTACACTTTCCTCTCTGTAAACACTGAGCGGAGCAATATTGCAGAGAGCTGGTGACACTGGTAAAGGAGTAGATTTAAGTGTGCCTGTAATAATATGTGTAGGCACTCTGTACTTCAGGGGCCTTGGAACTTAAATGAGAGTTTTACAGGTGGGAAGATCCTGGGAGACTACAACTCCCATGATGCCTTGGGGAAAAAGGAGAGAGACTCTTCCCGCTCCAGGGAGTCAGAGAAAAGCATGTGTGGACTCCATTTTGGTGCTGGGGTGGAGTGTGGCCAAGTCTGGAAGCTGCTGGCTGACAGATGCTGCTGTCTGCCGCTGGGGTCTCAAAGCTGCTGCTGAGAGCCTGTTAGAGTTTTGATCAAGCAGGGAGCTTCAGAGGTTGATGACATTGCCCAAGCAGGGCAGGGATTGAGCCTGGAGTTGACTGAGGTGGGCCTGCAGTGAAGGTGGTATGAGACTCCTCCCCGCTCTTTTGTTTGGGGCAGGGCTTGTAAAGGAAGGGGCACAGCAGAGAGACTTTGACTGGGCCTGAGGAGAGAGAGTCCCTTCAAGCAGGGCCAGGACTGCAGACATTTAGTTGGGCCAACTCCAAATCGCCAGCTTGATACCTGGGCTGAACTGATACACTGAACCAGCAGAGTGCTGCCTCCTTCTTCAGATCTTCATGCGCACCCACGCAAGCAAGGGGTTAGGGCTCTGAACTCTAGGCAGTGTACACTGTGGAGCTGGCAGTGTAAATGCTAGCTAGACAAGTTTCATTTAATATTGTGTACTATATTTATGAATTGATTTACTCAACTGCCCCTGTGGATTTAAAATAGCAGTGATGTTTAATTTCAGTCTGTTATGCCATTTTTCCTTCATTTGTTAGGTAAAAGTGTGTTAACTTTAAGTTACATATATTGGATGTTTAGTTTGTATAATTCCAATTGTTGAGTTAAATCTATGTCACAGATTATTATTATTATTAGACGAGATTTAGTCCTGGAAGCTCCCAAGGCATGCTATTGAGCGTGTGCAGGGGCCAGCCAGGTGGAGGCACCATCAATTTTAAATTCCTTTAGGAGTAAAGGGACTGCAGCAGAGGGGTGGATAGAGGATTCCCACCTCTCCTACATCATCACTGGGATACTCAGGATCTCCTTTGTCATCAGCAACCTTAGGTGCCCTTGCACACCGGTGATTGTTGCCTGCTCTCAAATAACCCAGGAATGGAAGGGGGTTATATATGCATGGTGAAATTTAGTTGTATGTCGATCATTTTTGTGTGAGACAAGCAAGCCCATACTGGAGCACAGTACTCTGATGTTGAATAACGGAGTGCCAAGGCTGAAATGCATAACATTTGGGCATTAGTATCCTGTCATTTCAGCCAGTTTTCTGAGCAGACTTATGTGTTTTGACCTTAGCCGCTGTCTTTGTAAGATGTTCATGATATTTGAGAGTTCTGTTCAATGTGATACCCAGAGAGACTGGGTGTGAATTATGCTTTATTTGCTGACCATTTAAAATTATATTCAGCTCTCTACCTGCTTGTTCATGATGTAAGTGGAAGACTACTCAACACAGACTTACTCTCACTTGGCATTAGGCACTACCAACAACAATAATCAGCCATAGCCACCATATCTGCATTCAGAACACTCACATACGTCAAGGGAGTGTGACAATAGAGACATATATTGTCTGCATAAACAAACTGGCAAGATGCGGTGTACGGTAAGTCATTCGAATACAAGTTGAATAATGTTGGAGATAACTCTGATCCTTGCAGAAGACCATTTTTCTGGTGCCTCCAAGCACTTGTTCTGTCACCATTATGTACATGGAAATGGCAATTTCTCAAAAACAAAGCCATTGCATAGACTAATCAGCTTGGCATGGTTCTAGACAATTTCACAAAAGGTCAGTGTGCCCAACTGTATGTGTTGCGTTCAGGTCAAGAAAAACTGAACCAGTCTTCAGCTTATGTTATAAGAGCCAGTAGCTGTACTATGACAGTAGTGAAAACCAGCTTGCTCTGGTGCCAGCATGCTTTCCACAGATGGTGAAATTCTTGGTGAAATCAGATGCTCAAGCACCTTAAAGCAGACGCTCAGAAGTGAAATTGATCTGTAGCTTGAAGGCAAATGTGGATCTTTCCCAGGTTTCAGCAAGGCCATTGCCTTCATTACCTTTGCTTATAGGAAATCTGGATTCTCACAGAACTGCTGTACCCATTTTTAAATCCTTCGGCACTTTATCCATTTCCAGACCAGTGAATGGCTCCACCCTTTATCAGCTGGATTACTCTTTAGAAAATGCCACCATTCATCATGTACCTGTTGTTTGACAACTCTGTCAACAGGCGTTTTGGCAACCTGCTAAAGATGGTCAATCTGATTTGGAGTAACTTCCAGCCTGCTTTGTGCAGATGGATGTTGAGCCGCACTTAGTCGACAAATTAAGATCCATCTTTTCCGGATTGACCACGTAAAGCCAAGCGCCACTGTCACTTCCCCATTGAGCCTGGCGAGTGGCATCCAATGATTCTATAAGATGGTCCGCAATCTCTGGATCACTCGTACTGCTCACACTGCCTTAGCAATTCTGGACAATCCTCGTTCAAACATGGAATGTATACTGGACAGAAGCCACATGGAATTGTTGCGCTTGCAGCTTTAGAAGCAGTACCACAGAAATTACTGTTTGCCTCTTCCACAGAGATGATGTTTAATGGAATGATTACAATGCTCCATTCTAAATACGCTGTAAAGGAGTCCTGATCTTCCTTCTGGAAATTCCATCTAGGCTATGGTACGGTCCTTATAATAGGAAGATGCATTCCCATCTGATTCAATAATGGACGATGTTGGCTATGTGGAAAATCATTGGATGGTTATGAATAATAAGCATATCCAGAGTTATGACAGTTAATGGTAAAAATAATTTTGGAAGTGATATAAAACTTCATGCTTTGAGATTTTAGCCAATCTCTAAATATTAGGTATTAAGATGAGAGACTTCACTGGGGGCAGATTATTCCATATCACCCAACTGTGGGATTTGCTGCACCTTCTTCTTAGCATATGTTTTTGACCAGTGTTGGAACCGGATACTGAACGAGATGGGCCAAGAATCTGATCCAGTATGGCAATTCCTATATTGCTATGTTCCAATTAATAATTAGGAAATTCTGATGAAAATACATGCCCAAGGAAAACTGCAATTGACACTTGTAACAATCAGTCCCAATTTTTATTCAGAATGTATCTGATCATTCCTGCTTTTATTTTCATTGCCCAGGAAGATAGGGATTTACATTCCAGACCAGACATAGCACAGTCCCAGTGGCCAAAGCCTTGGGAATGAGGAGCCTGTGCTCTTTTTAGGCTATGTCATGTCTATTTAGACCACATATTCTTGGGAACAGGTAATGCCTCTTATTAGGTGTTTGCTACAGTGTCCAGAACAGTGTGACACCAAACTCACTCTAGGGCTATTGTAATGTGAATAATAAATAAGAATGACCCATTCAGCCTAGTACCCACGCACTCTGTCAGCCAAAACAAGATCAGCTATCCCTACAAACCCACATAATGCAACTCAACATCTGATCAGTGCTGCATCTGAGAGGAAAGTTAATCATTTTGCACCCTAAAGCAGGAGTTTGTGATTACCTTTATTATGTGAGAAGATAGGAAAGTGAAAGCGCTATAAGAAGATAATGGGTTGCAGTTCCACTATATCCAATAAAAAATGTCTAACTATCAAGACCTCACTTACATACTTGCAGAGAACTCCTGATCCAGTTTATTGCAATCATTCTTACTTGGTTGTCAGGTAAGCACTGACTGGTTAAGGCTGCTACCTTAGCTTCCTATTCACTTGCAAGTGCAATGGAAGGTGTTGACATTGCTCTCAAAAGCTCTAGGTGATTTAGATCCTATCTCCTTGTGAGTTCATCCTCATTCCATTTGAGGAAAACCGATGCATTTTCTTGCTAGAGGTTCACTGATTTGAATACCTAATGACTCCTGGCAGGAAGTTTCCAGTGGAAAATCTTTTGACATAGGAATTTGCTTTTACCTTTTACCTGTTATAGGTGGCTGAGTGGTTCAGTAGGTTTGGGCTCCAGTTTGTTATATAGGGAATTTCTTTTGCTTAATCTGTGCTATATTAAATTTGGCTGGGTCTATTACCAGAATGGGAACAGTGAGATCATCAAATGCCCCACTATGCAAGTTATCCACCCCTGGTTGAAGCTGTTTCTGGGTTTGAATCTTCTTCTGTAAACCTTTTGCAGGTTATTTTTTCCTCCTGGTGGATAGGCCAGTTCTGTTCACTATCACTAACACATACACTTTTATTTCCTCCTGTAACCAAACTCAGTGAATTCTCTGTTTGATATTTAAAGGCCTCCACCATTGAATAGAGGGGAACTCATCACGCAAGATGTAGTAAGAGCTCATGGCCTGCACTTACAATGGGAAAAAAAGGGGGGGTTATGGAACACAAGATTAAGTCTTACTAACCAAGGAATACATAAGGGATCTTGCAGTTGTATCCAGGAAATTAAAACCATGATATTTGTCCTTAGGTAGCTCATTTGCAGTAAAAATGTCAAGGAGATTTTTCCATTACAAGAAAACATGTTCTCTCTTTCTCTCTCTCTGTGTAAGATCACATCCAACTGCAGAGTATAAACTGTAAGGATGTCAAAAGGTTTACAGTCTACGTGAACTTTCTAAAAAAGCATTTTTAAATGTAAAATGTTCTCAACAGCAGAAAAATAAGAAATACTTTAAACTAAACACCACTGAGGCAAGACAATAAAACAAACCTCTATTTAAAATGAAGATCTTATTCTGGGAATTTTCTTAATTATAGGAAAACAAAGATGCAAAATCACCAATCAAACAAATGGAGGAGTCTTATGCAACTACAAGGAACTGTTTGGGGAAATGTAGATTAATGGGCCTTTGAAAGTGTGTTACCTATTTCCCAAAGAACTACTCAAGCCTCATGGAAATCTTTGTGGTTTCAGAGGGAAGGTACTACAATAGAAACAAGTTTCCTTATGTATCAGATTTTCTATATTTCTCTGCCTCTGTTTTTTATTACAAAGAAGTGTGTGACAAGGTGGGCTATGTAATATTTTTTATTGGACCAACTTCTGTTGGTGAGAGAGACAAGCTTTTGAAATGCACAGAGTTCTTCATCAGGCCTGGGAAAGGTTCTCAGTGTGTCACAGCTAAATACAAGATCAAACAGTTTAGCATAAGTAGTTAGCAAATATTCTAAGGAACCATTTTAGGCAAAGTGATTTTTTTAAAGAAAATGGTAAAAAAAAAAAAAAAAAGAGAAACCCTATGATGTGCAATTTCAATAACGCCCAATCATGCATCATGAGCAGTATTTGAACTCTGAACATTCAGCAATGCAGGCCAGTCTGCTACCATTTGAGCTCTAGGATTAAATGACATTATCTGGTAGCAAAAGAATGTATCCCAGAGTCATGAATTGGCCACTGGGTGCATTGTGCTGGGTCCAGTGAGTGGGCAGAGGGAGCCCAGCACAGCCCACTCCACCCAGCTCTTTCATCTCCCCTGCTCCATGAGTTGGGGTAGATCTTGCCTTATGATGTGTCCCTAAAGAGTGGGCCAACAGATGCTGTTTACTGTGTGTGGTTGGAAGAATGGCTGAGGGAGCCCTGCCTGGCACTCTCCCCTTCCCTGACTCTCTGTCTCTGCTCTAGCAGCTCCCAGGCATTTCCAAGGAAGTGTCTGCCGCTGTTACTTTTAGGTCAGCCTGTGCCCAGTGCTTTAGGATGTTTGTGATTACTTACTATTTTGATGTGTTGCCAAAGTTTTCCTGAGGAATGCCAGTGACAGAAGTAATATAGTGATTTTCAACAGTTTATATCTCAACAAAACCAAGCAGAATTTCATGGACAAGAAAAGGGACTACTTTTCTCTAGCCCAATGATTTTCCCTCTGGCAAATATCAAAGGTCTGCTATAAACAACTAAGGAGTTACAGCATCTAAAAAAATAAATACCATAATTTTATGTATTAGCATAAATAAAGAGGTCAGTACCAGCTCTCCACACAGTAATACCTCTCATGCCAAAGTGCTTTACAAATCACTTCATTCACCACAAAAATGGTCACCGCTCAGGTGAAAAATAACAGCTGTTTAAAAATGAATAGCAACACCATACACATTTAGGACAGGAAGTGAAAGATCCTGCATACAGAGGATCGGAATGAAAGAGTAGGATTTGTCAAGCATACAAAGGCTGACACTCTGACTGTTGTGACAGGTGTTCCATTACAGGGACTGTCTCTTTTTTGCTGTATTTGTAAAGGACGTAGAACAACAGGGCCCTGGGTCTATGACTGGGGCTTCTAGATATGAGGATGAGGATAGTAATAATAATAATTTACCAGGGCTTTACTAGTGGATCTCCTCTATTTTCTGAAATCCAGAAATGAAGAACTCATAAAATGTTTTCTCTTCCTTTTATTTTTTTTTTTATCTCTGGAGCTGTTGTGGCAAAATGAAAGGGCTCCATGTACATAATATCTGTATTAATCTTATGTATTAATTAAACTGCAAGACTCGAAAATGACAGCCTGTGAGAGGGGAAAAAAATTTCTGAGGACACAGACGGTGCTGTAGGTTTAAAGTGTTTCCCATCCCTTTAGCAGAGTATGGGAGCAGAGGAAAAATATTAATCTACTTCAAGTCTCAGCTATTGAAAAGGAAGAAATAGTGTGCCAGGTAGATAATGCATCTGCTTCAGACACTCACAACAGCTGTCACTTTAAATCAAAATAAATTCTAAGCCCACTGTTAAACTCAAGCATTTCGGACAGTATTTAGCTGAATTACAGCTGCCCTGCAGGTAGCAAGTAAGCTTTTCCAAAGGGCAAAAGAATGGGACTTAATCAACTCCCACCCATACACAATAAATATAGAAACAATACACACAAGGCAGACGTGTACCAACAGAAGACTATCCAACAGGTATTTCCACATACCCTTAATGCTTGGCATCTACCCTTTATCATCAAGGACCAGAGCCTCTACTACCTTCCCTTATGCCTGAGCCCCTCTCTTTCTGTTGTTTCTCAATAATGAATCAGAAAAAAACTAAAAGGTCAAACTTAATAGCAGAGTTAAAAAAACAACTAGTGCTGCTTTTTGTGTGTGTATGTGTGCAAATAAAAGCATCATGTTTGCTATGCAACTTTTTAATGGGCTGAAACAGACCCCAGTCCAGCAAAGCACTTAAGGATAAGAATAGCCTCATTGGTTTGAAAGGAAAAAAAAAAGTCTAATTCATCTTTGAAAGTCTAGGACTATAATGTTAGCCATAGGTGCATGATTATTTCTGGATGTCAATACAGGACAGAATTAAGGTTGTTTGGATGCTCTAATTATACATTTCTATACTTAAACATGTTTGGATTTCTTTTAAATTTAACCTTAGCTCAGGGTGACCAGAAAGCAAGTGTGAAAATCAGGGTAGGGAATAATACATGCCTATATAAGACAAAACCCTGAATATCAGGACTGTCCCTATAAAATTGGGACATCTGATCACCCTACCTCAACTAAGGATTCCTCTGGTTTATAGTCAGTTTTGGTGATAATTACATCATATCTGTCATGCATTATACCATAAAATTACTGGCACATACTTTCAGCCTTTAGTTCACTTCAGTTTAATGTAGTTTTTGAAATATACATCCACACAACCTTTTGTGGATAGCAGTCCAACATTAACTATTTTCCAAATTTCATATTCAGGCAAGACTACTTTGATGACTGTGGTAATCTGAAGGATGTCCTAACCTCTTTGTCAATTCCTTACATGGCAAAAAAATTTCTGATTTCTTAAGTTTTCTACTTATAGAAAGTTCTTACTCATACACTTTACTGAAGTTCCCATGGCAACTGCATTTCTTCTGTGTGTTTGTGGCTGTTTTGGGTTTTGATCTGATGCGGTAACAGCTGGTGGTCATCCCACAGGTTAAATTAAATAAAGACTTCATTGATTTTACTGGCCTTATAATCTGTCACTCTCTTGCTCACCTCCTCGCCACACATTGGTAAAGAAGCATCATAGTAAGAGTCTGCTATATAACCCATGTTTTGTTGCTTAAGTCTGATGACTTGCACATGCCATAGTGTAGAATTACTGGTGTTGCGGAGATAAAAGTGTGTATTGCAAGGGGAACTACAGCTGGAACCAACTGATATCTGAACAAGTAACAAGGACTTGGAAAGATGTGTCCAGCAAGCAGCTCAACACATTTACTAGTGAACTGATGACTTTTAGCCTCCGCTGTTGAATTATTTTATTAGCTTTTAGCCAAGGATAAGTACAACGTTTTGGATACAATAAGAATTATCTTCTGCCTCTGAACCTTTAGTCAATACCCAAACCAAAATTATTTTGAAGTTCAAGAAATATATATTTATATAAAACACTAACCATATTTCATTTGTGTGCTGCCACTTCACATAGAATCCTGGCCAAGATTTGGAAGAAGGTAACACGAGAAAAGATATTCTTGTGGTGTATACAGCTCAATTAGAAGTAGGAAGTATAAAAAATTCACATTGGTTCTTCCAAGTTTTCCAGCTCAGTTCTCAAGAAGCAAATTGATGTGATTTATTTATACACTGCAGAGGGAGTATACTCCCCAAGCAGTGCACATAGTTAGATGCAAGGAACATCAAAATTTTGGGTGCTTAACTACACATTATTGTTGTTTTAAAATAGAGCCAGGTGAAATGGTCATGCCAAAACCCATTACTATGCAAAACTTATTTTGTTTTGTGTTCAATTTCAAACTCAAAACTCATTTCACTTTTGCCCAAAGATTCAAAAAAGGTTTACATTTTCTGAGTGGACTTTGGCCTAGTTTTAAGAGAACTGGGGATACTCTATATTTCTACATCAAAAGAATCATACAAAATTCATAATTTTGATGCAGAACCATAAAAAACATGATGGTTTTGACTACGTTTCACTTTGACATTTTGGGATTGTTTCACAATTGAAAGGATGAGAATCCACAAGAATCAACAGTGAAGCAAATTTTAGCACACATCCTCATAGAAAGGTTCACATAGTCCAAATCTGAACCCCATTGGATTCTCAGGTGAGTTTCTGAGACCACGATTGGGCTTTGGGCAGACCTTCTCCTGGAGAAGAGAAACTCTGGCCCAAATGGCCAAGGATATTTTGGTTTACAAACCAATAAAAGTTGTAACGCCTCTAATTCAAAGATACAATAGATTAAATTACAGCTATACAACACATGTACAATACCAATTCCAGATGTCTTCAATCATTTGCTGTGTTGGTGCTAAATCAGCATTGTACAGTACTCTCTACTCAACCTCTGCCCTCCCTTTCTCTTTCCCCTTTCAACTCTGAGACAGAGGCGTACAGAATGAACAGTGTAGCAAAAATCATTCACAGATCCGCACTTTGAACATGTATGAGTTCATTTTTTTATAAACCAGACATTGTGTCTGTAGCTTCTGACACATATCTGTGCAAATGGATCAGCATAAAGTGTAATGTGATAGGAAACACCACTGTTAAATGCCCAAGATAACACAGAGAGAATGAGTAATAAATGCTGTGTAGAGGTATTTCAGCAAGTCAGTATTTTGCACAATTGCTATAATATTATAAAAGTTGGAACTTTTTTCAAAGGTAAAGGACTATCAACTAATTAATCCCCACTGAATTCCTAGCTACCATCCAAATGATGGCTGACACTTAATATTCTTTTTCTTTGTGACCCTCTAGAAATGCTGTATAGAATATCAGTCTTGAAATTTTCATACATGATTCTGTACCATTATTTTTTTTTCCTCAGATCCTAACTGTTTGAGAAAACAGTGGAGCAGTCATGCAAGGTTGTTGAGTATTTCATAATTATCTTGCCACAGAAACTTCATGGTCTTCAGGGGGATGGAACTCTTGAACTTGTTTTCCACAGATTAAAGGAGAATCTATTAGTTATTATACTAGGTACCACAGTCATGGGGTGCCATATAAAACCCTAACATAGATTGACAGATAGCATCAGGTCTTATTCTCTGCAGGTTCATACACTAGAGGGCAACATCATTGCATACATTTGGGAAGGTCTGACATTCTATGATAAAAAGAATGTTTCTGCACTCCAGACACCTTACAAATAACTGAGCAAACCAGTATGTACACATCATTATAACTGTGCAAATTAAAAATATATATTATAAACACACTTTCTGCTACTCTCAAATAATTAATTATTAATGATCTGGAGGATGGAGTGGACTGCACCCTCTGCAAGTTTGCACAAGACACTAAACTGGAGAGTGGTAGATACGCTGGAGAGTAGGGATAAGACACAGAGTGACCTAGACAAATTGGAGGATTGGTCCAAAAGAAATCTGATGAGGTTCAACAAGGACAAGCGCAGAGTCCTGCACTTAGGATTGAAGAATCCCATGCACTCCTACAGACTGGGGACCGACTGGCTAAGCAGCAGTCCTGCAGAATAGGACTTGGGGGTTACAGTGGATATGAAGCTTGATATGAGTCAACAGTGTGTCCTCATTGCCAAGAAAGCTAATAGCATATTGGGCTGCATTAGTATGAGCATTGCCAGTAGATCAAGGGAAGTGATTATTCCCCTCTATCTGGCATTGGTGAAGTCACATCTGGAGTACTGTGTCCAGTTTTGGGCCCCCTACTACAAGAAGATGTGGACAAATTGGAGAGAGTCTAGAGGAGGGCAACAAAAACGATTAGGCTGGCGCACATGACTTATGCAGAGAAGCTGAGGGAACTAAGCTTGTTTAGTCTGCAGAAGAAAAAAGTGAGGGGGGATTTGGTAGTGGCCTTCAACTATCTGAAGGGGGGTTTCAGGAAGGATGGAGCTAGGCTATTCTCAGTGGTGGCAGATGACAGAACAAGGAGCAATGGTCTCAAGCTGCAGTGGGGGAGGTCTAGGTTGGATATTAGGAAAAACTTTTTCACTAGGAGGGTGGTGAAGCACTGGAATGGGTTACCGAGGGAGGCTGGAAATTCCATCCTTAAAGGTCTTTAAGGCCTGGCTTGGCAAAGCCCTGGCTGGGATGATTTAGTTGGGGTTGATCCTGCTTTGAGCAGAGGGTTGGACTAGATGACCTCCTGAGGTCCTTTCCAACACTAATCTATGATTCTATGAAGCCATTTAATACTGAGGTTAATAACTAAGTAGTTCAGAACATGAGCAGACATTGATTTTATTATCAGTATTTTTATAATATTTTGCTTAAAAAGCTTTATCATCCCAAGGGTTGAAAAATATTAGTCATAAGTGTGTAAAATGGTCCCAAACCAGGTTTTTAAAAAAATCAGCTCATGTTCTTTAAATATTAATAATAATATTTACAACAAAGTCAAACCTCAGGGTAGGCACAGTTAAAAACTGACTGTTTTTGGCCCTCTCTCTTGCAAACAGTGATTTGTTACCAGAGCAAAATCAAATAATATTAGTGTCATCAAACAGAATACAGTTTGCTTTAAAAAATGTCTTGTGAATGAAAGACTTGTTTGAAGAGTAAACCTTCTTAAGCCCCTCAAATAAACTTTTAGTTTAGATTTTAACCAAACGTTTCATGCAGGATAAATAAGTACTAGTATATTTTTGAGGAATAAATGTACTGAAGTTTGAAAAAAATAGTTGTTTAAACTGAAGAAAAAGAGGGTTGTTAAGTTATATTTAACTAACACACAATAACTATTACAGTGAGGTGCAACTTTTTGATGACACTGGCTTGGATTTTCAAAAGGTCAAGGACATGATAATGTGCATAAAATAGGTATATTCATACACACACACACACACACACACACACACACACACACACACACACACACACAATCACTGGAAAGGTCAGAGACCAGGTTTACAGCTTTTTTAAAAGCTACCAATGCAATATTTAAGCAAATATTTGGGATAAATGTTGGAAAATTGCTTGAAGGACTGTACAGAACTCTACATATAAGGCAACATAAACCAATGCTGCCACTTCTGAAGGCACAGAAGTTTGGTTTACTTATTGCATGTTATCTTCTTCCTACGTTCTAATGGCTACTCTCCATCAATCCAGAGAAGTATTTGAGTTCTTTCCCCTCTCACTTAAATTAATTTTGCAAAATATAATATGGAGGAGAAGGATACCACATATGGTCGATACAAATAAGCATTTCAAACATGCAGTACCAGTGGTGTCTCACTAACAGACAAAACATCTCAGGGCCTTGAGCCTATATTATGATGCATGTAGTAGACTGCTATGCCCATGTAGAGCCCCCAGTTGATGTCAGTGATTCAATGGCACCCCATAAAGGTGGACTTATGCTCTTATACAGAGGGCCATTGACGTCATACACTCAGCAGTCCACCTGCATGGATCACAATACAAGATCAAGGTCTAAATCAAGATGATGCTCAATCTACTCTGGAATATTACTATTGGGCCAAAAACTGAGGTCTTTACATGGCTTTCACTCAGTCATTAATTAGTGACTTCATTGGAAATTTTGCTTAAGTACTAAATAAAAACAGAGTAGTGACTCAAGGTTTTGGCCTTCTATTAGTACTAGAGCAGTACATTCATAATGTTGCAGAATAGTACTATAAAAGGCACATACTGTCGCTACACACCCCCTTGCAGCCAGGTATAACTCTATGAGTATGACCCACCTTAATTTTCCCAATTGTGCATCAATAAGTTCACTTTACAGGCTCTGGCAAGGAGAGCACAACACTGACAGTCTGTATCCTTATGTTCACACGTTTTACAAAACTACAATGAATTTTGTACAGAGTATGCCTTGTGAGGTATCATTTGAAAATGCATACGCTGCTGAACATTATTATGCTGGTAAAATATGTGTGGCAACACTGTATGTAAAGTAATAAAATTCTACTGTATAAGACATGTTCCAAGTCTAGGGAACTTCAAACTAGTTCCCCAGAGACAAGACTAGCCATCAACTCAGCCAGTTGTTAGCATGATCAAATGGACTATCACTTAGTTAGGCAGTGTGCATTAGAAGTTTGCAACTTGGTGATAGGAGAACTAGAAGTTCCCATCCCACAGACTTTCAGTCAGCTGAACCCCAGCTGAAGATGATTCTTAAAAAAGGGAAATGTATAAGAAAGGGGAACACACTCCCCAGATAACCCCTCTCCTCCATTTCTCTCTGCCCATGACTTCCAGAATGCCTGAAGAACAAGAAAAGGAGCATTGGACTGGGGAAGGGGTCCTGGTTGAAAGGCATCCAGCCAGTATGTCTGCAAAATCATGTGTTCAGAAAGTCATTTTGTTCTGAATTCACTTAAGCTTGTTAAGTTAGCTATTAGTTGCATTTTTACCTTTTATTTTCTCCTAACTAACTTCTGACTTTTTTGCCTCATTACTTGTAATCACTTACAAATCTATCTTTCTGTAGTTAATAAACTTGTTTTATTAAGCCAAAGTATTTAGAGAACTGAATTTGAGATAAAGTTTGTACACATTATTTCCTATTAATAAAATGATAGACTTTATATGACCTTGTATGGTCCAGGAGGATACTTAAGCAATTCAAGACTCACATTTCTGGGAAGAAAGTGTGGGACTGGGAATTTACTGGGGTCGCTCTGCAGGATAATTCAAGGGTGGCATAGCTGGAAGTAATTTACATGCTGAAGGCTGTGTGTTAACGGGCCAGGAGTGATTTCACAGCGAAGTGTTGTAAAAGGCACCTCAGCTTGTAGAACGGAGGGGACACAGCTGTACAACAGTACAGTCCCTACAGACTGTCACAAGCACACAGTAACAAAATAACATGTCCCTTTTAATAAGGTCTCAGGGATGAAGCAACTGTAACAACAGTTCATAAAGCCCTCACCTCAGGACCCTGGTTCAGAGCTCTCAAACTGAAAATCCAGAAAACATTTGATCAGGCTGGCCTCCTGGACCCTGAGAGAGAGCAAAAGCATACACCCATTACAGTCTGCATGGCTTCTAGTCCCCTTTTCCTTGTTCAGTTTTCTGTTCCTATTTAAATAGCCCAGTCCCGGGCTGGTCAGGGTCTCGATGATACTCATACTGTCTTAGTTATAGGCACCTCCTGTCTCTTAAAGGGGCCGTACACACCTTCATATGTGCCCTAAAGCATAATTGTATGAGCATTCTGCCTGTCCTTACAGAACAAGATTCTACCAGGGCAAGTTAAAATGTAAGAAAGCAGAGATGCTAGTCCTCACTGTAAGGCTGCAAGTAATGCATGGTCAATACTGCAAAACACTTTGTGTAATCATATCAATCATGGCCTAAAAAACTAAGGACATCCCACAAAGGCCAGAACTCTCCTTAGAGTATTCCCAACCCATAGAGTATTCATTGTACTCCAACCCTCCTCAAAAGTATTTCAAATGCAATTGCACTATGTCCGTTTCTCTCAAATGATATGCAATGCCTGCTTCCACATACAGTCCCATTCTTGCACCTTTTCTATTCTTGTCAAACTTCCTGTGATTTGCCTTCCTCCCAAGACAGACTACAGCACTCAGTGTCCATCAAGGCTCTGTAGGTCTGAGTCCAAAAGGGACTTGCAGAATTGTTCAAACATAGGCAGTCTCTGAGTCCTGATCACAATAAGAAAGGAGGCGAGATACTCTTTTACATGGAGTACATTAGTAGTGATTGCTCTTTGACCTCATTCTATGGGGAATGAATTGTGACACCACTCTTCAGTTCCCTGGCAGTCTGTCTCTGGGTTTGTTTCTTTTTAATAGTTATTTCTTTAAATCTCAGTCATCTTGGTCTCTGTGTGTGTTTCTTTAGTATCCATAATCCACAGCTGTGTAAACCAAATGTTGGGGGAACATGCTTTAAAAACACTGTGCCACACCACAACCTTTCATGGATACTGACTTTGTGGTTCAGAAATGTCATGGGCAAAGATTGAGAGATATTGTATATTTATTTCTCCCATTTGAAAAAACAATCAAATATCATAACTGCTATTTGTACATATATTAAATGCACATAAGGGATCATAATATTTATCCCAGTCACAGGGATAAGCATGAGTAACATAGAACCTTCTTATAAATCTGTTCTGAACACCACATGTGTTTATGAATAGCTTTCCTTAAGCATCAGGTACATCTGACGTCTCTTTCCGCTGAGGAAGCAGTTTTTTCTGTAAACTTCTTTCCAAGAGTGTGATCTAGTGATCAGACAATTAAAGTTTAATATGCAGTGTATTAGAATTTATAATGAGAAATAATGGAGAGTGATATTAAGAGAAATACTCATTATTATGGGGGCTGGATATTCTTATTTTTTTCCAAAATATTTCCACTAACCTCGAATAAAAAAAAAAAGAGGAGAATCCGGTCCCCATAGACTACAGGAAATTTACATCATTCTTTAAAAACATTAGCCCCAGTCCTATAATGGGATCCACTCACGTGGACTTTTGTGTAATCCATGTGCTTTATACTGTAGCATTTGATTTTGTTTCTCCAAGGGAGAGGAAGTGAAACAGTGGGGAGGAGACATAGACCTTAGCTGGATACTCTGTGTCTTTGCACACGTGCAGAGGTCAATGTAAGTTAGTTAGAAGGACCCAGAAACTTCCAGAACTGGATGGGGTAGTTACCAAGTGTACTCAGTAGCAGTATAGGAAGTTTTTTTGATGTGGGCAATCCACCTAGCAGGTCATATTCTAGTCACCCTTGGAGAACTGAACCCATCAGAGAGCCCGTGGAGGAGAAGGGAGATTTGGGGAAGTGTTATACATAGCACAGTTAAAAACAGCCCTATGTGGATTCAGTAGCTGATCAACACAGAAGCAAGAATTCTATCTTTTCTGAGAGCTGGCTCCCCGTCCCTGTACCACTTTGGATACAGCCTACAGAATTGTTTCATCAGCAATTTAGTGAACCAGTCAACTATTAACTAAGGGCTGAACTGCTGCTAGTTGTAGAGATCCCCAGGCTGTTTGTTTGCTGATGTGGTTCTGAAGTGTTTGCAAAGACTGAGACACTGCCATCTCAAGCTTTGAAGAGGCTGGGTTACATGCACTATATACTAGGGTCACACTATAAAGACAGAGAAATCATGTCAGAGAAGATCAGAGGGGAAAACCTCGAGATATGTTTCTGCTAAAGAATAGAAAAGGTTATGCTGAAAATGTATCGTTGAATGTACGTAGCAGAAACAGAAGAGGGAAGGCTCTATAGGGCACACCAGTAGATTTACTGTTTATTAGCTTTTGTTTAAAAGTAATTCCTAGTATTCCAAATACTATTTACAATGTGTTTTGTCTTCATTAAATGTTATTTTACTAAAGCCTAACCTACCCTAGAAAATTAGATTGGCATAATTACGTTGATCATGGGTGTAAAAAAATCCACACCCCTCAGCGGCACAGTTAAGCTAACCTAAGTCCACCTATAGACAGTGCTAGATCGATGGAAGAATTCTTCTGTCAACCTAGCGATCACTTCTTGGGAGAATCCCTCCCATTAGGATAGGTAGTGTCTACATTGAAGCTGTGCTGCTGTAGCGCTTTAAGTATAGACATGCCTTATGAAAGTGTATGGAACCCTCTCTTTGAAACTGACAGGAACTATTAAAATCCATGTATTGGGGTTTTACATACAAATAGCCCTGTGGTTATTACTGTGTAATACTTTCTGAAAAGACAGAACTCTGACTTGTGCTTCAGCAAAGAGCTAAGCTTAAGTGTAGGAAGAAGGGTGTAATAAATATATACGGAATATTGCCTGAGCATATCCACCCCCATACACTTGCAATTTATGGACTCATATCAAAGCCAATGAGGCTCCAGACAGGGCTTGAAGGATTGTATCCTGTATCTAAATGCAGGATCAGGGTCACAGATAGGACACATTCCCTTCCCCAAATAGCTTATACATTAAATAAAATCAGACACATACATGCGTACAAAGGTCAGATCCTCAGGTGGTGTAAATTGATATAGCTTGCCTGAAATCAGGTCATTTACACTGTATCACAACAGAGGATCTTGCTCGCAAACCTAGACACTGGATAACTTCGGAGTATGTGGGTATCTGGGGATTAATGAGGAGGAGGTGAAAAGGAGGTGGAATTTAAGGAGGGATTTGAAAGAGAAATCTGGAGGTGATTGGTGGGTGTGGACTGGGAGTCTGTCCCAATTGTAGGAGGCAGCAGGCCACAAGGTAGGAAGCCAAGAGTGGGAGAGGGAAATGAATGGAATGGAGAGGTGAGAAATAGGATGAGCACAGACAGCAAGAAAGAGGAGACAAAATCCCTAAAATTATGTCTTTTGGGCTTTTTCCATCACTGATAAAATCCACTTTACATGAGGGTTGGGGAGTTGATTTTTTAATTTATTTTTATACACATTACATAAAACATTCATGTTACTTCAAACTGTCTCTGTAAATTCTCTCTGAGACAGATTCACTAGGGTCCTAAAGTGCTTTGAGGTAGATGTGGCTTTTTGAGGTTACACAGAAATGACAAGTTTTTGTTGTCTGATGTGCCCTGTTTATGCTGAATTTTCATTTTCAGAGCTTTATGTTTGAAAGGATTATACAGAACTCTATATGAAAATCTGACCAGCAAACTCCCTCCTATTCCTAGGTTGCAGATTTTGACCAGATATAGCCTTTAAATTGCCTGATCAGATTCTGTCCCAGAACTGCAGTTCTAGGTCTTCCCAAATTTAGTTATGTTCTATGGTTAATTAAACACTCATTTGCATATTTCACCCAGTTGCCTAATTACAGGGATATCAAGTTAACAGAATGTTATCACCGTACTGGCATTATGCCTTAGACTAAATCTAGCTAGTAGAATTTTGCTGTGGTCTTTACTATAGGCCTTTACATCTACAGAATTATTTATTTCATTTTTTTGCCGGCTCTTATTGGCAAGATTCCTTGCTCACCCCTATTCAGGGAATCAGAGTGACTGTTGGCAAGACACACATAAGCCAAAAAATATAATATAAAAACATAAGGCCAAATTTTGTTCTCATCTGCATTCATGTGCCATCCATTTACTTAAAAGAGTGCTCACATCCAAGGACAGATTGTTTCTAGATAGATATAATTATAATGATCATGTATTGTGTGTGTTGTGGTAGCATCTAGAAGCCATAGCCATGGACCAGGACTCCATTGTGACCTTCACTGTGCAAACACAGAATAAAAATGATGGTTCCTGACCCAAAGACCGTATCATCGAAGCAGTGGCATGTAGGGACATTTGTATTAAGCCATGTGATGCTTTGGGGATTCACACAAACCAGTCAGAGGTTCTCTCACTGCCTGCCTTGTACCCCTGGGTGCCTCTGTGCTGTACAGCTTTATCTCAGAGCCCTAACACCAGCTTCACAGTCTCAGCACAATGGTCTCACCCTGGCTTCCACCAGTCAGATACTCCTATCAAGGTGACGCCAACAACCCTTCCAAGTCCTGAGTCTCCCCAAAACCTTCTCCTCTGCCCTGTCCAGTCCTTCTCACTGGATGCTCACAGAAGCTACTAAGTTTGCTGCCTCCAAAGAGAGTGCACACATCAGCCTGTTAGTATGTGTCTTCAACGAACCTAACTACAACACAACAGCACTGACAGCGTTTGTGGTTAAACCAAGAATACATTTACTAACATAGGCTTAAGTGATTTCAAGCTGGAGTGAAAGAGCTATGAAAGGATTACAAACAAAATGAATGGTGTGTCTAAAATTCAATTCTAATAAGATACAGCTTTGCCTAAGTTTCTTCCACCAAGTTGTTAGCCTTTTCCAGCATGACTGGCTCTTCCAGCCAGGATCCAGCCGACAGAGAATCAAAGCACTGCTTTCTCTGTATCCTCAGGAGATGGGTATCCCTAAGTTTTTCCAGCAGTTCCATCCCCAAAGTTTATCTTTGAAATCAAAGTCAGGAAGCCATCCTGGGTGGTCAGCTTGACTCAGCTTGCTATGTTCACCAGGGAGCCCAGGCCGTGTTGATATTGCTGTCTCCTTTGATTTTACAATGCAAGTGATCTGGAATCTCAAGTGCAAATGAATAGCCCATTGTCCTTGTCTCTTGTCACACCTGGTTCAGTTTGCCACCGAGTCAGAGGTATTTGCCATCCTCTTTGTCTGGAAAATCCTGTTTTTTCCCTCTTTTGTCTGTTTACAGTCTCCAAAACATCTCATCAGAGAGTATCCATAAAGTCACTTACAGCATTGTTATATGCATTTCACACTGATATTAACAATGTGGTGTTAGTTTTTAAACGATATGTTACAAGACAACTTTTAAATAAATATGACAACAGTGTGTGAGGTAGAGAGAGCAGGTCAGGCCAGCTGAATTTTATTGTTATACACCAGGACTCTTGCCATCTGGGATTGGGGTGCTCATAGGATCACAGGCATGCAACAACTTTTTAGCTGTCATTAAAAGCTAACTCTGTTCTACCACAGACAATTCAGTTCCAAAATTGCATGACTTGTACACTTAATTCTACACATGCATGCCTTTTTAGACTTCCATATAGAAATGCACTAGTTCAGTGGTTCCCGAACTTTTTAGGTCATACTCCCCCAACCCCTGTCTGCACCCCACCCCCCGACCTCCCACAGCTGGGGCTAGGAGCCATGGTCAGGCTACAACAGCCGGAGGCAGAGTCGGGAACAGTGGCCAGGTACTGAGGACGTGGCTGGGCACCAGGATCCACAACAGCCGAGGCTGGGAGCACAGCTGGGGGTCAAGCCGAGGAACTGTGGCCGGCAGCCAGGGATTGCACCAGGAGCAGAGGACGGAACCATGGTTGGGGGATGGGGCCGGAGCAGAGCTTCCTGCAGAGCTGGGTGGCACTTCCTCCCGCCTCCAATGGGGGCTGACCTGGGCCCTGCTGCACCTTCCCCAACATTCCTCTGCACCCCACTGGGAGGGCACATGCCACAAATTAAAGACCTCTGCGCTAGATTAACTCACCTCAAGAGCTCTGCAAAATGTTCCCATATAGCTATAATCGAGTTGCTCTTATCAGCACATATGAAGTTTTCGTAGATGCCTGGTATAAGAATGCAAACTTCAAAGAGCTGTGTTACACATTAATAGAACATTTAATTTAATCATCTGGCAGAAAGGTACAAAGGCATGATGTCACATTAATAATTATTGAATCAATGAGTTGTGCAAAGAGAGATGTTCCCTTTTTTACCTACATAATAGCAAGTCCCCAATCAAACCTTGTGCATTCAGTTCTACACTTGCATGCCTTTTTAGTGATGTTTCACAAAATGGCATCCTCCATCTGCATTCAGGAGCCAGAGTTCAACCACATTTTAATTCTGGAGCATGCAATATATGTGTTGCATACATACATGGCAAGTCCCTGCATCTAAGTAGTTAATTTTCCCTGTCAAATGTGTTTCTTAATCTGTAATTGTGGTTAAGGTAGAAAACACATCTATAATATTAGGGACAAATACCTTTAAAAAAAAAAAAAAAAAAAAAAAAAAAAACACCACACACACCAGCAGTTTAAAGAGGGAAAAAAAATGGAAAGCCAGCAAAATTTATTTTAAAAAGATTCTTGAAAGTACCAAAACAGAGTTTTTTTTGTTTGTTTTTTTAAATACCCTTAGCTCTGCCCTACCACTCCCAAATTGCAGAGAGTAGATACATTTTGCTAAGCAATTTCAGAAGCCCAAAGCTGTAGCCAGAAATATGTTATGTTCGGTATATTCTCACCTATAATATGAATTCAGCAGGCTGAGTTCATGATTTTTGTAGACACATCCAAGACACAATGAAAAAGCTAAAAATTCATGATAGATCACATAGCTTGCCAACAGTTTGACATTTTAAACTCCATCTTTCTTAAAGAATTTAAGTAGAGACTTCTCACTGTTTAGGAGACTTTAGATCCAAAAACTTGTATTTCTTCAGCACTCATGTATGGATATAACAGGCTTGAACAGATGGCTGTTGCTATCTAATGCTAGGCATTCCTTGGTTTAATTGCTATAGCAAGGTATGGTTAGCTGAATCACAAAGCTACGTGTGTTGTGAGATGGGTTACTACTTTGCATGGTGTGCGTGCTGATGGAGGGATTAAACAAATGCATTAAAACTATTCTGAAAATGAAAATTCTTCTTTCTATATCCCCCTTGTCTAATTACTTTAGATTTTCCAGAAATATCCTACCATAATATAAACAAACACGGGGACTACAGTCAGATTGTGTTTGTATTATGCAGAGACGCCAGTATTTCCATAGTGAAGGCAGAAGGTAACTGTCTGTTCTAGGTCCAATTTTTAACCGACTCCGTCCTTTACTTCACCAGAATGAAAACAGTCACATATATACAAAGTTACACCCAGAAATGTACATGATCCTACAGACCAAGTGTCTTTCCACTGCTCCCATTTTACACATGAGCAAAGTTTGAGACACAATTTGATCCACAGCCTTCATCTGGACTTTGACAGAGAAACTTTCCCAGTTTAGATGCCCAAAGAGATCCTTTCCAACCCCATTAGTTCCCTCAGCAAGAAAGCTGGGGCCATTAATGCTTTACTTGACCAGAGGTCTGTGTTTCTGAGCTCCTGAACTCAACATTGTATGGTTTTCGGAGAGCTCTATGGGAACTCCTGACCCCGCCTCCATGGCTGGCGAGGGGCTCCTGTCAATAGAGACAGGCTGGCTCAAATGGTTGGGGGTGGGAGGGGAGAAGGGGACAAGACTTAAAGGCATCCTGCATAGAACAGATAGACATATGTCAGTGCACAGAGTGCAAGAGTAGAGATCAGCCAAAAGAGGAGTGGGGTAGGGACAAACATGTAGTCTACAACTCTTCAAGAGAAGCTATAGGCTACATCTACACTATGGGCTGGGGGGTGGGTCTTATTCCCAGCTCATACACACATACTTGCACTAGCTTGGAGAGAGCTGGTGTGAAGATAGATAGTAGCATATCTACAGTAGTATGGACAGGAGCAGCAGAAGCACAGGTTACCCATGCTGAGTACAAACCTGCCTGAACCCCATTGGTACGTATATGGCAAGGCTAAGCCATGCCTCCACTGCTGCTGCCCATGTTACTTTGGCTACACTTCCATATATAGTTATACTAGCTCAATGAAAACTAGTGCAATTGTGTGATATATAAGCTGGGAATCAAACCCCCAACTCATAGACATAGCCACTCCGCAGTCACTCCATGGCCTGGAGGAGAAGGGAGGATTCTCTCTCTTGCTCCCTTATGCATCTATCTACTCAGTGGCATGCCCTACCTGGCTATCTGGTCTCTGTGCGGACATAAGGATTTGGCTTTGTGTGAGGCTATTATGATGCTCGTATGGCCCTGGGTCATAATGGCACCCACTATGGACAGTGTCTACATCTGGCACTGTAAAAAAACACATACATATGAAAGACTGCTGCTCCTTTTCTGTAGTCCTAGGAACATGTGTGTGTATTGATCTAGGTAAAGAGTTTTACTGCAACAGGGTTATTCATGTTTAGAGACTTTTTTTTCTTGTCTTTGTTGATCCTTGGAGATTTCTCTGGTTTCATTTTATTATCTTCCCTCTTTTATAGTTTAAAGAGGTGCATCTTAAAAGGAAGCTGAAATCTTTGAAAAGCAGCAGGGAAAAGGGTTCGTCTGCCTACACACCTACCACATCTTAGAATTCTCTTTGTACTTCAAATAGGTCTCATCCTTGTTTTTACTTTTCAGTATCTCCTTCTTTCTGATCATTTGAGTGTCCTGTAGCTGCTTTCTAAATCCCCTAGTAAAAATATCTACAGGATATTAATGGTGCCTTAGAGAGACTGCATTGTGAGCACACAGCACATCCATTGCTTGCTCAGGTACACAGCTATGCATGAGATTTGTTGCCATCTGGATACCAGCTTGGTTGGGGAGAGAGTAGCTCTGCAGAAATAAGGCCAGTTTTGTATATTTTTCTTCCTTTATTGGAATGATTTTGTTTAATTTTTCTCCCATCCTAGCACAACAGTCCCATCCCCATAAATAAGAGCCATTGTGCACTTTTTTTTTAAAAAAAAAAAAAAGCTACTATATATAAACAAAGTCAATGTCAGGCAGACAGATGGATGTACCTTGTACACAATATAAAAAGAAATGCCAAAACTTCCATATCCAGATGATCCCCAGTTCTATGGGGTTTGAAATCTGGATCTGAATTTTACAGTGTGGGCTCCTCTCTCATTTGAACCCCTATAAACTACATCCTACTGTGCACGCACTGAGATCACTTCATCACAAAAAAGATTAACAAAATCCGGGCAATACTGAATTGCACGTGTTTTCAGAGTAGATCAGTAGTAAATACTATACTATAGGAGTATTTAGCCACTGATACAATATTTAGCATGTACACAAAGAGACAAGGTCAGCTTTATTTAAAAAAAAAAAAAAAAAAAGGTATCTCAACCAAAGAGAACTTAGTTATCAATTTCCCTGCACAAATTACCCAGGGTACCAGTGGTGTACCAAGGGGAGGCGGGCGGAGGGTGGGGGGAGGGGGCAGGCCCCTGGGCTCCGGCCTGCGGTTGGGACACTGGGCCGGCCCTTCATGATGCGCAGGGGGTGAAGGGGTGCAGGAGGCTTTGAGGGGTGCAGAGCCACCCGTGCCCCCTGCGCATCATGAAGGGCTGGTCTGAAGCGCACTTACCTGCCGCTCCAGCCCCACAGCCTGGCGCCGGCTCAGATGGGGCAGCCTCACCTTCTTCCTGTCATGAAGGGCCAACTCAGTGCCCCATCTGAACTGGCACAGGGCTGCGGGGCTGCAGTGGGAGAGGCTTGTGCTGGGTAAGTGCAGGGAGTGTGGGGGGGGTGGGGGGTAAAGCCAAGCTTACATTTGGCCCCATCCTCCTCTGCAAGTACAGACCCTGCCCTCTGGGGCAGCTGGGGGTGGTTCCAGAACCAGTCCTGCCCTATGGGGGCGGGAGGGTGGACATAAGGCAGGGTGGCACAAATGTAGGCTTGGCCCCTGGCCACCAGAGACCCTCAGTACTCCAGTGCAGGGTACACTTAAAGCTGAATAGATCCTTTGAGGAACTCTACAGATGGAAGAAGCATGTAGTTAAACATCATTGTTTCTTTTTTAACTTGGCCCTTTAAATGGTGAAACTTTCCACCCTTGTACAACAGATCTCATTCCAAAGCCAGCTGCTTATCCATAAGGCAAACAAACACAACACCCATTAGTAATCAAAATTGTGTAGGTAATAAATTAGCATGGAAACCTGAAAGATTTATTGACTGAAATAAAAATGCCACTGATATTGACAAAGATAAGTGAATAGTAGGTGAGCAAAGATACTGCAGATTTTTTTTTTTTTAAAGCAGTCCTCCAGTGAAAATGAACCAAAGTCTTTAGGCAACAACAATTTTACAAATGCTTCAAGGAGCATTAGCAGCAATTGTCTCCTGTTTTAGGTTCCACATGTAGCATAGCACTTTATTTGTAAATTTCCTAGAAGGAGGAAAGCTACAAAGGGTTTGAAGCTGTAGAAAATGGTAAAAGGTGTATTTAGTAAAAGGTGATCATTACAGCTGGGAAAATCATTCTTAATTAATACTTTAATAAAGTAATTTTGAATCCTTTTCTGTTTGGAGAAAATCATGATGTATTTGCAGGCTATTTGCAATTAATTGAAAAATTCTGTAAATAGTGCTTGATCTGTACTTCCCCCCTCCCCCAAAGCTTTGCCTATGAAGTTACACATGCAAATCTGCATGCACAAGTGTGCTTCTTGTTTGCATGTGAAATTACTGCAAATGTGAGAGAAAATTGTATGAATCTGAAATTCTAAAACAGATGTGGAATTTTTGCCCAAAACAAATAATTGAATTCTGAAAACGATAAAAAAAATAACTTTGTTCTTTACCATATGTTTATTTAAATCATGTGGCCCAAGCTCCAGGGTCAAGAGTCAGATCTGAATTTCTGGTACCCTACAGTTCATATCTGAAGTTTTGGTTCAAGTTGTTATAGAATCTGGGTCCAGTTTTAGATTTGCAATACTTTCAAAAGTGAAGTTTGTTCATGATTTTGGGTCAGGAACATTTCTACTTGTTAATCTGACAATGAAACAGAATAAGAACTGATCTTCTACATATTTCTGTGGTGTTGGTGTAATAAATGAGGTTGTTTCAGTTCAACAATGGTGCTCAGACTGGCAACAGGTTTATGTGAGTGTTGGAGTACAACTTCAAAATTTTCAGAGATGCAACTTGCAGGCAAAATCCTTTAGTCTTTGAAGAGGACCGGAAATCAAGCTCTCCCATGAACTGTTTAGTTCCTCTGGCCATGGATGAAGCCAGAAAAGGTGGAGGAACTTAAAAAGAAAAAAATGTTAGGTGAACTCTTTTGGACTTCAACAAGAGGTAGGTCCTGTACTGGACCACCATTCAAATTGGCCCAAATAAGTCAATTAACCACACTGTGCCTCAATTTATCCATCCGTACAAAGTACACACACACACACACACACACACACACACACCCTAAAACCCATAAATCAGTGTGTAATCTTCACCAACATCCATGTGTGTATAATATTTGTAATATATAGTTATAATTAAATTATATTTATTCTTAAATTAATCTAACAATAGATCCAGAGAAACTGGAGAATTATGTGAGAATTATGTATTTTATGAAAAGGGTGATAATCAGTGTGTAATCTTCACCAACATCCATGTGTGTATAATATTTGTAATATATAGTTATAATTAAATTATATTTATTCTTAAATTAATCTAACAATAAATCCAGAGAAACTGGAGAATTATGTGAGAATTATGTATTTTATGAAAAGGGTGATATATGGTTGATACTACATATAATATAATACTCTGGGATGATAATAGAGTAGTCTGAACCAATATGGGAAATTATAGACGCAGAGAATCAGAGAAGTGTAAGACTGGAAGGGACCCCCAAGAGGTTATCTAGTACAGTCCCCTGCACTCAAAGTAGGGCTTAAGTATTATTTAGACCATCCCTGACAGATGTGTGTCTAACTACTCTTAAAAAATCTCCAGTGATGGAGATTCCACAACCTCCTCAGGAAATTTATTCCAGTGCTTAACTACCATAAGTGCTGGAACTAGGAGTACTAGGGTGCTCCATAGAGTGAAATTAAAAAACAAAAGACACCCAAAAATTGTAAACAAGCCTTTGAACCAAATGTAGTGGTGACACAAATGTTAGCACAATCTTGATTTTAAAATTGTCAGTGAGAGAGAATCCATCACAACGCTTAGTAATTTGTTCCAGTGGTTAATTACTCTCACCATTAAAAACCATACTTTTTATATGCCCATACCTAGGAATTAGTCAGAATCTGGGGTAAGTAGTGTTTGCATTCAATGTGAGTGAAAAAAGTACCTCGTGTGATAAGGGGATGAGTGAAGAGTGTTTTAGCAGAAACTAAGAGAATCATTAAAAAAAATTCTAGTTAGTCTTTTAGTTGTTTTTCTTAACTCATTCTCTCCACTCCCCACACAGCAACAGCCACTGGATGCTAAATCGGTTTAACTTGTACTCATTTTTACAACATCTTACCCCAAGATATGATTTATTCAGCAATTTACATGACCTCTGTATCTAGCGCATAGCAAGCAACCAGGACATGCTGGTTTGATTGATTCCCTCCTGAAGAATTTCTGTTTTATTTTATCTTTTGTTTTCACCCTTGTTGTTTTGCAACAATAGTTCATTTTAGCACGTTTAAACCAAGTGCCAGATAGATTTTCAGAAATAAAGAGAGCAATGCACACAGCACAACCCAGCTCAGGAGTGAAAGGGAAGAATGCAAAAAGATGCCCATGGGGGAGAGGATGGGATATTTACACAGGGCGGGCTCCAAAACCATGGACCTTCCCTATCACACAACACTCAACCACCTACAGGTGTACACCACATGAGCTGGTAAAAATGTACTTGTGAAAGGGTTGATGACAGTTCCAGATCTATAATTCATTCATTCATTCCCAATGTGCATCTGTTAGCTATAGCACAATGAACAATGATGTTATAATCTAAGGGTCTGACAGCATTTCCATTATAAACAGGCTTTGTAATCCGACTGTAAAAATTCACTCCAGAGTAAAACTTGGCAGAGCGATTCTAAGATCCAATAACTAGATGGTTTTGTCTTCCAAATGATGGCCAGACAATCAAGTGGACTTGACCAATTAACAGAATCCTCCATCTGGTGTGGATTCTTGTGGACCACAAACAGCAGCACGATCAAAAAAAGATATTTGCTCCTCTGGCTGAACCAACCAAGCTCAGTTGGAAACGCCTAGACTTGCTGCAGCTGGATGTTGTTTTTTTGGACAGAAGCAAAGTTAGAAGTTCTCTGGCTTCAGATATTTTTTGCTTCCTAATAAAGATGGCTCGAGTTATGGAAAACTGGTTATGTCTAATTGTGTTAGGTATTTAGAAAAGCAAATGTTACAACTGAAAACAGCTGAGATCATTGTTGAGATTTAAAAATTATTTGCTGTGAATGAGCAGTATTGTTTGACAAATATTTTTCTTAAGGGATTTCACTACTCAGTGTGCAGTCAGCCTCCACATTTACCTGATTAGCCAGTTCACTTTGTACCTGTTAAGTATGCATTAAAAATATTATTATTATTAGGTTTTCTTACAGAAGTGCCCACAACGTGTTAGGCGTTGTCCACATTTTGTGAGGCACACTTCCTGTCCCAGAAATCTCACAGTCTGAGATTGCTTATTTTAGCACTAAATAGGAAGGGAACAATGCTTCATGGCATTTTATGCCCCTTCATAACATCTGTAAAAATATTAATAAAAGTTATGGGTCAGAGCCTCCACTGATGCAAACTGGCATAGCTCCATTGACTTGAAGGCTACATCTTAACTGCAAAAAAGAGATGTGTTTTTACAATAATAGTGAATGAAATGGCTGTGACACTGTAAAAATCAGACAAGGTACAGGCAATTTTTAACCTCACTGTAAGTAGTCAGTGTCAACACTATACCCAGAACCTAGGTTTTACCTCAACTAGCTACACTGAGGTAAAAGTTACTTGTGCCTTTTCTCCAAGAGGAATTCACATCAAGATAGCTAACTCCAGTTAGCTAACAATGTAAAAAAACAAAAACATACCTTTGTTTGCAGTGGAGACTTAGCCTCAGTTAATGGAGCTATTTATGATTTATACAAACTGAGGAATTGTCAAAATTATCTTACATTTATAAAGCATCTTTGATCCCTAAAAATCCCAAATGGGATCTTTTACAAAGAATGTCTAATTAATCTACCACTGAAATGCAGCCAAACTTGGGAAGGAATGTGGTAATGACAGCAATGCTACACTTTGAATTTAGAGGCCTGGTTGGAAATATAGGAAAATTCATGTAAGCAGAGATAATTATGATGTTCGAATTTGGGTAGGACACAAACAAATACCTCATCATCTTTCACAAAATGACAAGGATTCTTTAATAATTCTTAACTTTTTGGACTTTGACTTTATATCTCAACCAAATAAAATTTCTTGGCTCTCTCTGCTGATCCATCTGTAATGGCAACATTTCACACTTTCTCCTGTACTGCACTGCATTCTTTTAGCCTTTACCTTTCATCTCATCCCCTTGGCCAGATGTTATTCACAGATTCCTTGAAGGGATCTCAGAGTTTGGTGTCAAAATTTCAGCCCCCAAAAGAAATGATTTAAAAAAGTAAAGCAAAGCATGAACTAGAACACTGTATGTAACCAAATTAAAAATGAAAACCTTAATGTTTGAAACTGAAGGTGTTAGGCTGGATAGCTCAAGGCACTGGTGATGCATTAGGGAAACTTTTAGTTCTACATTCCCACTTCGAAATGCCCCAGGTCAGTAATAATAATGATACTCTTCAGTAATAATACTATGGGTGTTTGGAGACCAATGTGAAATGAATTTGGTGGTCTCAGTCCAGTCCCTAAAGACTGGTGTTCACATAACCATCACAATGTATACCTACTGGCAGTCATAGCAGAGAAGCTAAGGATTGCATGGAATAGGAGACTGAAGGCCAGTCCCTCTTTATCCTAAGACTGGGAGTGCTGTCAGTCCATCATCTCTCACAAGTACTAAATCCATTTTGAAATTAATTAACCTAATTTTTCAAAGTATTGACTTTACGAAAGAAAGATGAGAGAAGGACTCGGGAAAAAATAAAATAAAAATAAAAATAAGAATGGCAGAATAATGAATAGCAGCTAATAAAATATTCTGGCACATAAATCTTCACTTCCACCTAATATGTATAACCTTAATGACAGCAGAAGAGATTGTGAGTAGGCTGTTCACAAACAAAATCTGGGACACCATGTTCCTTAACAACTAGCGATGACCCCCCGCTTTGTCTTTGCAATGCCATTCAATATATTTGTAACCAATGCATATAAAGTATCTTATCAGTCCATATGATCCAGCAGCTCTCTCATTGTGGGTCCAGATAGTCTTATGTACAGACATATTAGGGAAATGGGATATGGAAATGATGTGCACCATGTGTATTCAGTATATTTATATTATTACTTAGGCTAAAAATCTAGGACTTTTAGTAGGAAAAATAGGCAATAAGTCAAAAGTATTCCACATCAGAGAAAGGGTATATTTTATATCAGGTTAGAGTATTTCACATCATGGAAGGTGATTAACAGCATATTAGGTAAGGATGTAAGTGCTATAAATGAGTTTACATTCTGCACTGTAAATATTCAGCAATGCTAGTGCCTGAACAAAGAAACCAAGATTACAAATGCAGTTTTGGACTAAGTCCAGTCTGCTTTCCAATCACTATTTTTTTTTTTTTTTTTTTTTTGGGGGGGGGGGGGGGGGGGAACCCGCCGGACGGCAGACTTCATTTTTATATAAAATCATTTATCCAAACCCTTCATTGTTCTAGGGATATCACCCTTCATATCTTAGAAAGGGCAAAAGGTTTACAATTGTTTTTACAGGCAAGGCTTGAAAATAATTATGATTAAATTGTACCAAATATTTGCCTTCATAATCTGAATACGTCCCCTTGTTACTAGTTAAGTAAATCAGTCTATCAAACACATTCAATTAAATTAAATGGGAAAAAAGTATTTTAATTTAAAACAATGTATAATTAACTTATCAAAGTCAAGGATTGAAAAACAGATTAGATGTTTCTTTAGATAATGAGAACATTCACAGCTATATTAGATAGGATAAAAAATTAGAAATTGTACTCACAATTCTGGGCATAATCTAAATTGTAAATGGTAGGGGCTAGGATGAAATTTCTTCCATGGGCAGGTTATTCCATAAAATTGCTCACACCAAGGTTTCCTAAACTTTTTCTGAAGCATCAGATATCGGAGGAATATCTGAGAATTGTCAGAAATAGGATACTGAAATAGATAGACCTCTGGTTTGGTCTGCGATGGCAATCCCTCTGTTATATTCCTCCTCAGCCATCTGTCTATTTACTCTACCCTGTCAGAGACTCTAGAGATTAAAAGGTCACTGTGTATCTACCTGCAGTACAGTCAATTGCAATGCAAGATTCCCTCAGTGTGCCACCAAAGTCCCCTCATACAAGGTGAGGATCTGCATCACCAATTCATTTTTTGGCTTCAGTGCTGAGCCTGTAAACAAGGATGTCAATTATGGTGCAAGTTTTTGGTGACACTTAACTAGGAAATAGACTAAGACCACAAACCTATTTCACATCAGTCAAAATGAAGAACAACCAGATGATACTAGCAGCATATCTTTATTATTAACCAGAAATATGCTTGACATCTTTGCCTGCCATTGCCAAGTCCCCATAACCAGCCCGATCCTCTGGGAATGCTCAAAGGACTTGTGTAACTGTAGTTCTCTGTAATTATTCTCATATCTGAATGAGAGTCAGGCTATTCTAAATACGTCCATAACTTCAGTCCCATTCTATTGCGCCCTGATCTAATCTTAGTTTCATAGAATGGCTCAGGTCTCCATAACTGCGTGAACTAATGAGTGGTCTTTAAAGGTAAGTCTACGCTGCAATAAAACATGTGTGGCTGGCTTGTGTCAGCTGACTGATCTCACGGGTTTGGGCTGTGTGGCTATAAAATTGCAGTGTAGACATCTGTGCTTGGGCTGGAGCCCAGGCTCTGGGACCCTACAATGAGGAAGGCAATGGAAGTTGTAGATGCTCAGCCAAGATTAGGCTGAAAGTCCTGATTCAAAGCCCACTAAAGTCAACATAAGGCTTCTCCCTTTACTTCCTTGGATTTGAGATCCAGCACTGAGTTTGTATAGATATGTAAAGTGTTGACTATTAGCAGATTGTATTGCATGTCAGTGTTGTGATCTGTTCATGAGCATTCATTTATTCTGTAATCTCCTGAATAAAGAGTTAACATAACTTCCAAAAATATATGTCTAATATGAGAAATATACACCATACATACTGCTATTCAGGCATTCTTCCACTTTTATCTTGAATCTCATTTTCATTCAATAGAAACGAAGCACACGCCTTTACATAGATAATAACTCAATTTGTAAAGTTTCTATGAAAACATCCTGTACCATGAAGAATGCATGGAATTCTCTGTCAGACAGACCTCTACTCCCTAGCATTCCTTTCTAGTCAGCCTCGCACATGTGCAAAGTATTCATAACACCTTTTATAATTCAGCAGGGTTATAGAAATAAGTTAAGTGAATGTTTCTCAGTAAGAATATGACACCCATACTAAAACAGAAAGGAAAAGCCTGATAGTGGGAGAACCACTGAGGCAGAGATAATCAACACTACAATGAGATAGAAATATAGAAAAGGAAATAGAGAGAGAGAGAGAAAAAAAAGGGGCTTCAATGATCTAGCAAAATGGTATATAAGCACATAGGTTTTCACACATAGAACATAGCTTGCATCAGTAATAACCATAAAGTATTAATAAAAATGCACCTATCCAAATTGTGCACTAAAAAACCACAACATACTAAAAACTATCAACATAATGTGACAGTTTCCTCCAAACCTGAGTTACACAACAGCCCAGCAATTCATCCACCAAGAAAAGGGCTGAGGAAAAGATCAACAAACTGAAGTTGTGTCAGACACCTGGGGGTAAGCTCCAAAGTGGAGGTCTTGACACTGAGAATGCCAGGCCACAGAAGTTCCAGTCTAGAAACCATTGCAATCATCCACAAGGGGAAAGAATTTTTTTCTAAGATAATCAGGGTCCCCTGTAGGGGTGTATAAACAAATGTCAATACCTTAAATTACACCTTCAAACAAATAAGAAGCCAGAGTAGTCTTTGGAGAAATGGGGTAACATACGACAACCAACTCAATAGACAGCTGCTTTCTACACTTTCTAGTGTATAATTCAAGCATAAATTTAAAAAAAACCCACTTTTTTTCTCTTACCTCATATGTAGTTTCTTGGCTATATAACCTCTTCTGTTTGCTAGCATTTAATTACCTTTATTTCAAACATCTACTGAGTGTATCTATTATGGCGGTATACTCCTCAGACCAGCCCTGAGAGTGTTGCATTATGCCAGGTGGGTGCAATCAGCCAATTAAACTGCAAACAAGGGAGATGTAGGCTAAGTGGAGGGCACTAATTAGGAGGAAGTTCAGCTGTGAGGGAACAGGTGGGGCGTCTATGATCCAGCCATGCATAGGATAGACCACCTGAAAATTGCCAAAGTCAGGGAAGGCTGCAAAATTGTTCTTATCAGAAGACTCAACCACCTTTAAGATATCATAATAATTTCCATAGCAGCCAGTTTGATATCACAGAGGAATGTGACTATGAGAGAGGAAGAAAGAGCAGGTGCAGATGAACTCTTTTGACACAGAGATCCTGTTTCCATGCATATTTCTTCAGTAGACAAGAGCAGAGAAACACCAGAAAACATAGGAGTTGGAAGCATAATTGTTTCTATGCAGAATTTTTTTCAGAAACTTCCATGAGACATTTACCATTTTAAATAATCAATCAGTGACAGAAAGACAGTATGGATGGAAGTGTAATGGTAGCCTCTTTCTAAGTGTCTCCTGCTTTCCTCCTAAGAACTGCTGTCTTAAAGCAGTCGCAGTCTGTCTTCCCCCCTGTTCAATATGTAAGTGAGACATCCAAATGTAGGAAATAGGGTGACATGAAATTTCCTTTTTTCACAGATATGATTTCATTTTTATTTTGATGTCATAAATACATGATAAAAAGCATTACACAGGCAGTGAATTTCATGCAGTCCCATCTGAGGGATAATTCACTCACCTCTGTATCATTAAGTGCTGTGGAAAGTCTAGCTCTCTGGCTGGCTTTAGAAGGTTTTCTTATTATCGTTATGATTAGTGTTTTATTATGTTTCTTGGTTATGCAGTATATTACAACTGTTGCAAAAAGACACACAAATGCCATAAATTACATTGGGGGGAAATCATCCCCAGCTCCCTCCAAGCTTAATGAGGAACAGTAACAGAAAAGGGAAGTTTGCAAGTGCCACTAAAGCCCATCTGATGAATTCCACATGTAGCCCATGTTCTGAAAACATGCCATTTGTTTTCTTTTTGCCAAAAAAATTAAAGTACTATGATTATTGAATATATATACAGTCTATTAATTCCTGTTGTACTTCTCTTGGGAGATTATAATGGGGTAAAATTATAGGATGTGCTGGGATGAAAATAGCCACTTGTTGCCTTACTTCACAGTACCTGGAAAACAGCAGCTTCTTATTTGGGAAAAGATTAATGGACACCGAGCTTAAGTTAGAGGGAGACAATATGCAGAAGCAGGTACATTTTTGTTGCATTCATTTAACTAGACAAACTTTAATTCAAATGTGTTTGTATTTAATCCAACTACAAACACAGATTTAGAAAGAAAAAAAGGAAATATAAAATAGACCAATCAGTAGTGCTCATGGTATGGAATGGTATTCAAAATATGAAACAACTAGAGAAAATACTATGTCAAGTAGGAGTGATACACTTTCATAAAAATTAGCAACACTGGTTATATTCATATTTAAACTGCTCAGAAATCAATGGCCATATTTTATAACATACACCTTCTGGATTATTTCCTAGAAGCAAAAATACTGAGGCTCTAAAACTGTGGTGAATGAACTACTAGTGGTCTATGGATCATTTTCAGATGATCTGTGGCGTATCTTCTGTCCCAGTAATGTAATGCTTATCAGCCTTCAAGTAGTGATGCTTCCTGCAGTTGTAACTCAGTCCAGGACTAGTCAGAGTTTGTCTACACAGGGACACTCAGTGAAGTTAATCTGAATTAACTAAAGGTGTAAATTTAAAGTGGGTTAAATAAATTGCATTAAACCCATGTGTGGATATTTTCATTCAGAACTAAAGAGGCTTTAAACTGGTTTAGTTCCATTCCCTTCGGAATTAAACTAAGCCAAATCTAGGCTTCTTTAACTGTGAATGAGTGTCCACACAGGAGTTTGATGTAGTTTAACTAATACACTTTAAATTCACACCTTTAGTGAATTTGGGTTAACTTCTTGAGTGTCCCTGTGTAGACAAACCTTCATTCTTCAAGACTAGTTTACATAGATTTATTTGACCAGTTAACCCCCAAGCTTTTCTATGATACCTACACAGCAAATGTGTATCTTTATTGGACATTAAGATTAGGACATTGGGAATGATGGCAATGCAGGGAATTTAACTCCTAATAAATGGAAACTCCTACATTTACTAAAGGGAAGCAATGATACAAACACTGTGGGGAGGGGGCAAACATTACCAGCCATCATATGAAAGTGAGTTTATTTTCATCTTGTCTCCGTAATAATCTCATTATTTCTCATTTAAATGAGCGCTATAGTTGTCACAGGAAAAGTATGTGATCAAAGAGGGGATATGACCCACACAAGGAGTCCTGTGTTAAGAAGAAGTATACAGTTTGAAAAGCTATTGAGTAATATTCACCACTGTATCAAAGAGCACTCATCAAGCATTTTCATTCATCTGAGAACAGTCAGCTTTATTGCATTTGTCAATGCCTCCTTTCTTCCTGCCAGCTGCAGCCTTCTTAAATTTGATCACTGACCATAGAAAGCCAAATTTTACAAAACAGGCACCCAAGTTCAGTTTGTCAATTCACTGGAACATGCATATCCACTAATCCAGCGTATAATTAGTAGGGCAGATTGACAATTACCCACCCTGTCCTTAGATAGGAAAATATCATTTATATACATATATATATGTATATACATATTTATATATGTAATGGTTCATACACCAGAAAGCTCTCTACATGAAGTCAGTTAGAAAGTGTCATTCTCTTATACAAGATGATTCCTGAGCACGTGTACTCTTTGACCCCTGTTACTTAATGGAGCTACTCCATCAAGAGTCTCTATAACTTATACACAGAAAGAAAACTTTGCTGAAGCTTTTCATGTCACATAAACCATTGGCTGACTTTTGAGATGGATATTTAGGCATCTCAGGCAACACTAACTTTCAGCATAAACATAATTTTTAACCTCTAACAATTTTTCATTTTCTCAGCTCTGATCTATTCTGTATTGTGTATACCTCTGTGCCATCAACCTTAAATTATTCAAGCCTCATTTAACCAAGGCGCAGCATTTGTGTTGAACTATTTTTGCATCCAATTCTTAGAGCTGCAGGCAAAGATTCAGTTTGTATGTGTATATCTCCTAAAGTTAGGGCTGTAAGAACTGTGTCTTTTTGAACCAGAGAATAGAATCTATTATCAGACAACATAAATAAACTGTTGATATGTTTGTTAGTGGTTTTGCTACTCATCTTTTGGAAGTTCTACCTAGTCCAGAGTTTACCAGATGGCATATTATGGAACATGCCCAAAAGCTGCTTTTCTTCCTGCAAACGGTGTGAAAGTTCTGGTTCTTAGGCTAGTAAAAATAAACAGGCTTGGGTGGCTGTCCTAAGTATATGCACTTGATGGTAAAACAACACTATTTCAGCATAAAACAAGGGCTTCTTTAATTTTCATTCTTTGTGAAACTATGGAGCCAGTGCAAAATCATCTAACAGGCTGCCATAGAGGACAGCTGAACTGGGTTCCCATGTCCTGGACACTCATGCTTCTTGCATTCTGAGAAAGATGCAGAGAGAATGTGCTGAGCTGGGGGCAAAGAAGTAATGTCAATCATTTAACAAGTTCCCTTCTGACTGGTCAAAGAAAGGCACTGGTGCTTCAGAGGAGTTGAATCCAATCCTCTTTGGCCAAAAGAATGGCAGTTGCTACCAGGGATAGCAAAGGTGGGTGGGTGTAAAATGTGGGGAAAAATTGGACAATCCTGAGGAAAGAGAAATAATAGATCTTATTTCTAAATCAGGTATCTAATAGCCTAGATTCATCCCTGATATAACTCCAGTAATTTCAATTAAATTATGCAAGGGTTTGGATTTGAGTTACATGAGGGATGGGACAAATATGTATAAATATATAATGGAGAACAAATGTTAAGGTCTGTGTTCATATCAGATTCCTCAGTGGCTTAGAAGTACCTTATTCTAATGAACTGGAAGACCCATGGGATTGATAATGACATATTGAACCTTCCACCTCTTGATCATCTTTTCAAACCTTTCTCAGTTTAATAACCACCAAAAACTCATTGCTATTTGATGGGTCAGTGACCTAGTCCAGTTCCTAATGGGCAGGTGTCCACCTCACAATGTACGCCAGTGTTTGGAATATCAGCGAAGAGGTCTAGGATTTAATTGTCAGGAAACAGAAGCATCCTCTCCACTGAACTATACTTATTATGTATTATACTTATACAGGATTAAGGCTCGTTTGCAGGGCAGTATGGGAGAAGCTTGAACTGCTGATGATCATGTTCTAACTCCTTTATGATAGAGACTTGGAAATCCAGGACTAGCAGTTTGGCACTTTTCCTCAGCAGAAAATCTTTACTTACAATGACCAAATACTTTATGTGCAAGGCATCCAAGGAACAACTTCCTCCTGGGACAATTTCAGCACAGCTCTTATTGGTTTAGCCACAGAGAATATTTTTGATTTAGCTGAAAAATAGATTGCTGGAATGAACAAGCATCTCTGTTGTGGCAATATCCTGGACAAACAGATATTAGATGGCTGAATTCACAAACAAGTCAGCAGCTTGATTCTCCTCTCACTTATGACAGTATAAGTCAAGATTAACTCTACTGGCACCAATAAAGCCCAAGTGAAGTTATTAGAGAATCAAACTTAGGTTTACTTTAGTTTATAGCCACCAGCTAATAGACCAAACATGGAGCCAAAATCCTCAGGTACCACAATATATAAAAATATTTAAAATATACTTTTTTTGCAGGATATAATAAAATAAAATCCTACCTGAAGAGGGCACAATATATTTCAGCTGAAGAGCACTTTGATTTCAAGCCTTTGGTAGTTTGTTATTGACACAATTCGTTCAGCCTGTACCTGGTAAATAATGTCAGATTTTTCCCCCCTCATGAATTCAAATGAATTCCTTTCCCTTTCCAAACAAGAGACTGTGCCTTGCATTGCAAACATCATTAATACTTCAGCATGTAAAAAGTTCCATTACTCATAATCCCGACTCTACACATAAGATAAACCAATATCTGATTCTAGATGCCAAAGAAAAGACAAGGAAAGAAGAGAAAAGGAGCATGCAAATAAGATATCTACACATCAATAAAGTGAAGTCTTCGGTTTAATTTTCTCATAGAAGGAAGATTTTGCCTAGAGGTAAAATTCAATTTGTGCCTTCTTTTTTCGTTTCATAATTGTGTTCTTGCTGTATCGCTGTATGTATTACCCTTATCAAACTACTGTATATTTGATGTTCGCCCATGGCTATGCAGTAGTCTGTGCTACTAGAAGGCTGAATAGCATCAGGACTACATTAGAGATGGAATGTTTTATTTAAGAACTCAGTTTGTAACTTACTACCATATTTCCCTTCGCAATTTGCTCACCCTAATTGTTAAAACATTTCCAGCTATTTCAGAAGTGCAGAGACTACAAATGCCTGCAGATGAGGCAGAATGGGCCTCTCTATTGAAAAGAATCACTATGATCTCTTTTAATACTTTTTTAAAACTTTTTTTATTACACTGCTCAATATGCTTTTTGTTTTTGTTTTGTTTTTTATTTGTGGTCTCAAAATGCCAAGCATCTGAATGAATTAATAACAAAGTAGATCCCGTCTTTCTAAATAAAACAACTCCTTGTATATGTTCAGTAAAGTGACTAGTAATAAGTGAAACTGAAATGGATCAGAAGTGGGTGCCAGATATGCATCCCAAAAATGTAGATGTTGATCTGAATCTCTCAGGTCCAGAAATTGAGCTGGACCTGTGAAAACAGACCATCTCATAATATTCCTCACCTTTGTTGAGTCTTAATTTGCGTTTATAGCTATCGTATACATGACTAGCGTCTGACACAATTACTAGGGTAAAACCTAGGGTTTCATCTGTTAGAACCTGTAGTAGTTTAATTGTGTTGTTCAGGTATATATGGCCCTTGGCCCTACTTGCTCATCTGGGTAGGCTTTAATGATCTGGATAGTGTCATTCACTTGGGCTCTATTGACTTCAATCAGATTACCCACGAGTTAAGTGGTAGCAAATTTTGCTGTAAATCTGCACACTCGTTGCTAAAGGTTGAGTGTCTGCTTATCACTTAAAGTTATTAGTTTACTAACATCACTCTGAGATTGGATGAAATTTGAGTCTGGCTGACTTATGAGAAAAGAATGAGATATACATAGCTTAGTACAAATATGACTAAACGGGAATGAAGTAACCAACTGCAAGTATTGAAGGATGTAAAGACACGGAAGACAAGAATTGTTTAAGGTGGTCTAAGGGGGAAACTAAGAGTAAACGAATGACCCTGAGGAAAAGAAAATGATATTCAGTCTACATTTTCTAATGATAACATCTATTCATTTATTGACTAACCTTCCAGGAATAATGATGGAGGCCCCATTGCTTAAGTGATTTAAAACAGATAAGGCAAAGCTCTAGAAATGTTATTGAATGGAACAATCCTACATATGCAGGGTACAAATGGAAGGGGTTGATTATATGATTTAATAGGTGTACAATTGTAAAAAGTGAGTGAGGGAAAAAAACTTTGTTCTAGTAGGAGTACATAAGCTTCAAGGTACCAAAACTTGTGTAGGAGTAACTTCATTTTAATAGTTCTAATTAAAAAAAGAATGTGGATTCTATTACTTGGTTTTCCCCCTCCTCCTTTTTTAACACATTTTATGAGAAGGGAATAATAAAAGATAAGAGTTGAAAGATTTATTCTATGAAGAGCAAGTTCTCTTTAACAACTATTCTGTGGTTCTTGTGGGAATACAGCAAAAGAAGAAGATAGTACTACTACCACTGTTTTGTTAAGGAAAAGTATCCATTAGAACTCCAGCTTCCAGACATGTGACTAGACCTTTAATGGGAGTAGGAGATCTAACCTTATGCATATATTCCATTTCTGCTCAGAAATGAGACCCTGTCTAAATCCCACCAACAAGCCAATGCACACCTGCATGTCTTCAATTTTTCTCCCCACTTTTAAATCATATGCAAATTCCCAGCATTGGTTGACATATTAAAAATTCCCTGAAAGCAGGAAAAAGAAAAGCACACTCACAAGTAACAAGCAAACTGTAGTTCCTTAATGAATTATGTATTCTGTACAGGATATACTTACAGACATGACTTGAATTCCTATTCAGAGTACTGGACTTCATATTGGAACGTGGAATGCAGTTATTGCAGGACAGTATTTCAGGCAAGCCAGCCGTTAGTAAAAGAAGAGAATATACAGATTTGCTTTAGCTGAAAGGAATTATGAGTATGATACTACACTGAGACGTTCTTAAATGATTTTCACACTGTAGGTCAAAATGGAACAAATGTATTCACACATCTCATAAATGAAACCTTGTGAATGCTAATGGGTATGTGCATACAGATCAGCTAACTGGATGTGCTGATTTCTGCTGGCAAAATTCTAGTACACTCTTTTGTTCCCCTTTTAAATTGCAATTACAAATTCAGAGGATGGATGTATAGCCCATGAATATCTGCATTTGAATTAACCCACTTTGAGAGGTAAGTAGTAGGACTATGTTGACACATGATAGTCATTTAAAAAATCCACTTATTGATGGGTGGTCAGAAGACGGGCACACTTCAGCAGGCAACACTATGTGGAAGTTTGGGAGGCTAAGAAGAAACTTCATTGCTTAGAGTATATAGCTATGGGCACAATAGAAAACCCTAGACAGATACTGAAAAAATTCATAACACTAGAACTCATGCAGAAATTGAACTCTGTTAGAGGCTCTGCTGTGTAAGAAGTCCCCTGGGGCGTGAGTCAGTGAATTACATGGAGTGTGTGGTATTAAGATCAGTGTACAAAGTCAAAACTGTTGTTTACTTGTTAAATGAAAGCAGAACTCCTAGATAGATGCACAATACATCATGGAGGGGAATTTGTTTGGGTGCTTGAGATGATATCTTTAAGCAAATCTCTGACTCATATTTGACAATTTGGCTTTTGTTAAGAAAGAATATAGAGTTATTAATTGTATGCTCAAAGAAAGACCACATTTGCAGTTAAGATTAAATACGATAATTTAAAATGCAAATAAAATTCTGTGCTTGGGTCTGACTAAAACCTCTTCCCTTCATTTTTAACTCATCTTCCTGTCTACCAACTGATGTAAATCTCCAATATGTGGTGGAAGTCAGCCTGAAATGATCTTGTGCTGGAATATGCTGCTATGATATGCCTTTAAAATCAATAACTCCCAGCGAGAATTTGCTGCACATTAAGTTAATGATATACTGGTGTAAGATGTACAGTACATGCCAGGATGTTCTATCAAAGACAAAATTGAGCTCTCACTACAAATATAAGACTCAGAGTCACTCACCTCCATAAAACAAGGACACTTATTCAATTGGCAGAGGGGTATGGATTTTTTCTCCTCATCCCAAACTATGTAGTAATGACAATTTATTATCGTTAGGAGTGTATCTTTTCTAATCCAACACATAAGTGGCAATAGACCTTTTGTATGAAGAGATTGTTACATGACCTAGGGTCACAAACAGGATGGAGCATTTCAAGCACTATCCACTTTCTATTCTATTATTGACACATAAATCAGACAAGTATCAGCTAAGTTGGTGCACAGATAGGGGATTCTTTACAGAGGAGAATACTACATGAACTTGAAGAATATAAACGTTCAAGAAAAAGATTCATTTTTAGGACTGTCCAGGGAACTAAGAGTGATGGGATTAAATTCAGCAAAGGAACATTAAGGTTGGATATCAGAAACGATTTTCTTAACAGATATTTTAAGTCTGTGGGATAGTCTCCTAACACAGTGCTGGCACTAGGAATAAGCAGACTAAGCAATTGCTTAAGGCTCCAACAGCTCAAGGGGGAAACCTATTCACTTTTTTTAGTATGTGTTATTTGGGGGAAAGACCCCAAAATATTCCTCTTTAGGGCTTCGATGGGCAGCACTGCTTTTGCCTAAAGAAAGTGGCAGAAACCTGAATGTTTGAGTCATTTTCATCTGGACAGGAGTTTCCAAATTCCTTAGTGAATCCAATTGGACATTTTCTGATGGAATGTTTTCTATTGGAACATGCTGATTTATTGAAAGGGAAACATTTTGCAAAAACATATCACCTTCAAAACAAAAATTTGATAAGACTGAAACATTCAATTTCTACTTTTTTAGAACAGATGTTTCAACCAGTCATTCTAAAGGACTGTTTGTTTAAACTATTTTTATTTTTATATTATTAAATATAATGTAATTTAAAAAAAAATCAAAATCAGAACATGTTTCAATTTTGTTGAAACACAATGCTGTGGTTGATTCAACTTTTTAGTATTACTTTTGTGTGATTTATTTATTTGTGAATTTCACTAGCAGGAAATTCCAGACTTTTTAGTTCAGTTTTCCATTCTAGAATAAAAAAGTTTCAAAATATTGAAACGTCTCCAAAGCAAAAAAAATCTACTTCTCATTTACTCCTCAAATGTATTCATGATTTGAAATCATTCACTGAATCGTCCAACAAACAATTCCTGGTTTGGTGCTTGTTCACAAGTGATTCATATGGATATTTAAAATTTGATCTGTGCTGGTAAGCTGTCCATGGACACAGATCACATGATATGTTCCTATTTCCCAACTGAATGTGAATAATTTAGAATCAAGTTTCTTATTCAAAGATTTTCATGTATTAATTCAAAATTCGCTTTTTAGTAAATTTTCAATATTTGTGAAAAATGTTGTATTTCCATGAAAATGTTTGCTGGTAAACTCAGTCACAAAATATCTATGGAAATAAACACAACAGGGATTGTGCACTGATAAGGCAGTTTGTTTAAATTTTTAAATTTGTTCTTGCTCAATTGTGATCTCAATATTCACCCTTCTCTTGTTTTTTTGGCTGGTTGTCTTTAAAGAAGGAAGACAAATCACACAGATTTGATCAAAGCAGAAAAACTGTGTTAGAACAATATGTGTGTATACGCACACAAACATAAAAAATAAGAGTATTTATATATATAATATCAACCTAATCTGCTTGAAAACTTCAAGTCAAACCAAAAAGCCACAGATGTTTCAAAGTTTTCCTCCAAAAACCTGGAAAGATACATGATTTATAAGTTTTTGTTTTATAACCTTCTTTTATGATGGGAACAGAGTGAGTTTCTGTAAGTAACGAGTCATGAGATGTTGAAACATATATTGAAAAATTTAGTGCCTTGAATTTCATACTTAGTTATTTGGCCTATGCTTTGCAGCTGGACATATTTAACTTCTGGTTAATACATTTCACATGATCAAATATCATTATTATTGACTTCTTAAGAGGATATAGAGTAACAAAATGTACTTTAACACAACACCTTAACAAAAATGGAAATAAAGCAGCAATGCCTTTTCTTTAGACATATTCAAGGAAGGTGTGTGTGTGTGTGTGTGTGAGAGAGAGAGAGAGAGAGAAGTAGGCAAACATAGTTTATAGAGTTATTTTAGATAAGTACATAGATGTCTGGATGCTTCTCAGACTATCCAGAACTTTTTAATTTGTCATAGGAGCAGCGTTTTCATTATTCCTTGAGGGGTTGCTTAGGCCAGATATGGTGAAAGAACAGGCTTTAGGACCATTAGGACATTTTGGAACCCAAAAGCAGGGAGATATGTTAAGATAAATAATGAAAACAATAACTCAATTAATTAAACCCATGGAGTTATCATTCCAGTGTAAAAGTAATCTGTCCAGATTAGGCCATGTCAGTGCACCCCACTGCATTTCTTATCAGTTTCATTTCTGTGTGAACTTTCTCTTTCCTCACCTTCTCGATAATCCTCAACTCCCTTCGCCTCTTCTCTCCTAAATGCCACATTGGTATGACAGTGTGTCAGGACCTGAACCCAGGCCCACAGGTGCCATCCTTAGCCACTGCACCTCAACAGCCTCAGCACTGAACTGCTGCCCTGACCAATAGCCTTTGTATAAAGGCCTATAGACCCACAGCAGCCACGTCTCTGCCCCTGATTGTATGGAGAAGCAGCACTCTCACTGCGCAAATGGACTATATAAAGGCTCCAACAGGAAGAGGAAGATGTCTGAGCAAGAGACCATTGCCTGCTGCCTCATCTGACCCTGTCTTGTTGTCCTGCTGCCTTGCCCAACCTTGTGTCCCCGACCCTTTGACCTGTTCCCTTGGATTGCAGAGTTCACAGTGTAAATTCAGAGTGGGTAGCAAAATAATATAAGTGCTTTGTTTTATTAACATGTATATGTCAGCAAATTTCATTGTAAGGAGTATGGCAGAAAGGATTCTTTAAGAACTTAAATGTGGAGAGGAAAGGAGATGTGGGAATCATCTCAGGAATGTTATAGATAGGAAGCATCATGAAAAAAACCACATACGTGTTATATGATAAGATAAAAAATGGATCATCAAAGATGGGAGCATTAATAGAAGAGATGTGGATGGGGGGGAAGGGGAGAAAAAAGAAGTTAGATAAAGCAGGATGGGCAGGATAGGACAGAGTATATACAGCTTTGAAAGGGGTGACCAGAAGTAGCTTAAATTTAATGTGACAGTGGATGAGGATCCAGTGAAGAGATTTCAAAAGGAAAGTGACATGGACAAGGATGATGACTCAGCTGCAGCATTTTGTATGGGCTGCAGGGGAAAAATGTGTGTGGCCAGAGAGGAGGACGTGGTGGCAGCTGAAGCATGAGAAATATAATGAGAGACTAAAAGAGAGATTTAGCTGTGAGAAAGAACCTGATGGAAAAAGAAGGATGGATCATGGAGATGTTGAGCAGGAACAAACAGCAGGATTTGGTTATGACTTACTGACTCCTCTGCCTTCTTTGACCCACTCACCTAAGTTATATGCTCAAATCATAGAGAGGAAGGTGTTTTTGACAGTTGTCCATTGGATTATAGGCTATGTAACAATTACACACTGAGCTAAAAATAAATACTAAGCTCTACAAAAGACAAAGCAATTAACTGATACATTTGAACAGAAAGACTCAAGATTATGGGTTGTTATATTCATCTTAATGATGAAATAGCATAGTTAGATTCACAGCAATTTCTGACACTTATTCCTCAGCTAGTCATAACATTTAAGTAAAAAAAGGGGAGGGACAACAGTATTAGAGGAGTCAATGTCATAAAAATGTGAAAGGGAATGGATTTTCCCCCCCTAAGAAAATTTCTGTCAGCAATCTGTCAGTGTCTAATACTAGTTCATGAGCCGTTTGGGGGAGGGACTTTTTATTTTGTATGTTTTATAGCAAGTGCTAAAATGCCCTGTATATCAACACTGCTTTATAAATAAAATGATGCCATTAAAGCCATCATTCACTTTCCAAGATGCATTTTCAAATATTACAAAGAGAATGACTATGCTATTGCTCTTCCCAATGACAATCTACCTACATTACTTTTTGGAAGGATGACTGGATAACTAAATTATACGGTTGATATTATCCCTATTTTTCAGATGGGGTAACTGAGGCAGAGACTCCTGAAGTGAATTGCCCACAGTGAGTCAGTTGGCAGACTTGGATATAGATGATTCAAGGTACCATTCACATTATAGTCGCCTCTGCAGAAATTGGTTTGAATTATCCTTCTGACAGTGACCTGCTTTTCCCCAGTAAACCTTATCCTTCACCTGTAGCAAGACAGACAGAATGGTTTAACAGATTTTTTTTCAATTCTAATGTGCATAGTACAGACTCTGATTGGCATTATTTCATCTGCAAGAAACGGTGGAAATTGCAGCCTATGATATAAATGGTTTGTAATGTCTCATGTGACTAAATAGACCAATCCAAAATTTGCATAATCTTTGGCAGTTATTGCAAAAATACGTGCCTTAGTTGGGAGCTGCTTGCTTCCTACAAGCTCTTTTCTTTTCAAGCTGAAGGAGACAGATCCTGTCATGGACTTTGATGCACTGATGAAGATGATGGCACCACTTGTTACGATCATTTGCCAAGGTTTCCCATTGGTCAGGATCAATTCCAAATTCCTTCATATCTCACTTGCATGTTGTGACATTCCCCCCTGCAATCTCGGCTGGTGTGTAGCTGTGTCACCCCAATTCCTCACTCCTGGGCCTCGACTTACTCCATTTTGTTGTGTGAATAACCTACTCCTGGGTCAGCCCACACCCAGCCTCCTGTGAATAATCAGTCCCTGGCTCAGTGAAGGAGTGCTTCTGGCCAGCCACTCATGAGATTGACCCTCAGCAAATACCCCCAGTCCCAAATGCAACCCTGGGAACTGCTGTCTTGCAGGGTGCAGTGTTGTACACTGCACCCTGCAAGCTCATTTGTATTTGTCCATAAATTTATCAAAGAAATGTATATGCACCAGCTCTGTCACTCCAAGTGAAGTTTTTACACACACTCAATCCACAGACACTGTTTTAGATAAAACAAACAAATAAGTTTATTGAGTACAGCAAGATTTTAAGTGATTATAAATCAGATTAATATAAATCAAGAGATTAATAATGAGTCAAGGAGTTGGCCACAATGAACTAAAAGGTAACTTGCATCCTAAACTAAGATTAATATTTCAGTAGCTTTTCAGTCTGTGATGTTAGCTTACCCACAGCTGGCTACAATGCCTCTTGCAACCAGCTCCCCACCCCCATGAGCAGTTGTCAGTCCTTGATGTTGCTTAGAAGATGGATTACAAGGGAGAGCCCTGAGACAAAGATGCCTCTTTCTTTTAACAAGTTTCCTTGACCTGACAACGACTTGAAAAGGTGGCCCATGAGTTCTTATACTCCATCTTCTTATAAGGGCATATAAGGGTTATAAGGGCTGCATCATCAACGAATGAAAGTTCCATGATCAGCACCTTTTTTACTTTAGTCTTTGCATTAAGTTGAGAGAAACTGAAGAGTCTCCCATCCAATCTTGTGTGGAGATATGCTCCTTCTTTCACATCCTTAAACTCATAGTTCAGGAGTACTGAGAAGAAGATTCCAAAGAGTGTAGGGGCAAGAACACATCCTTGCTTCACTCCCCTTTTCATCACAAAGCTGTCTGAAGTACACCTGTCAAACTGGACATATGCTGTCATGTTGTCATGAAATGAACCTGGAAGACTTAACAAGGTTGATGGGCATCCTATCTTTTCTTGTATTGCAATAGACCTGCTCTGCTGACTGTTTCAAATGCTTTGGTTAGGTCCACAAAAGCAATGTACAAAGGTCAGCTTTGCTCTCTGAATTTTTCTTGATGTTGATGCAGAGAAATTATCATGTCATAGGTGATCTTCCTGCCCTGTATCTGCACTGTGATTTTGGGTAGACCCAATTTGCCAGCTGTTGTAAGTGCACTAAGATGACTTTTGCAAAATCTTATCCTGCTACTCTTAGTAGCAAGATACCCCTGTAGTTGTTACAATCGCCCTTTTCGCCTTTGTTTTATACAGAGTGATGACGTTTGTGACACGCATCTCTTGTGGCACCTCACCCTCTTTCCAGAATGTAAGTAATGACTAATAGAGATATGGTAGTAGGCTTTCTTTCCCACACTTAAGAATTTCCACTGGGATGCCATCTTTTCCAGGAGCTTTGCCACTTGATAGCAAATCAATGCCTTGCTTAGCTCTTCTACAGTGGGCTCTACACATTCTATATAAGTTATAAATAACGAGCTCTTTTGGCAGATAGTGTTTGTTTGTTTTGTATTTCTACAGTGCTTAGCACAATGGGATCCTGATCTATGACTGGAGCTTGTAGGTACTACCACAGTACAAATAATGGTTTGTAATAGTAATCTATATCCAGGATTTCATATCCATGTCTTCCGCTGGCTCACTGTGTGATTTGGGGTGTCACACTTCATTTTTATCAATTGTTTTGAGATCTCCTGTGTCTGTGTCCACATAGAGTGCTGTTATTGTTATTTTAACATAGCAAAAGTGAACTAATTCCCACAAATATAGAATCCCACCTATTCAGGAGAAATGGGAATCACCAAGTGAATCTCTCTGAGGAGAGAATTCTACCAAAGGAAGAAGGTGTATGAAAGCAGAATATTTTGAATGTCCAAATGGTAGGGAGATATGAACTAAAACCAACGTATCCTGACTACACCCACTGAACGTAAAACCTTATTCCGCTTGGAACACTAAAAGACACTACTGATCACTCTTGCTACCACTTCAAATGTTAATTTGAAATTAAAGTGAAACAGCTTTTTGGTTTTGCATTAATGAGAATGTAATGGGGTGTTCACCCCACACCAGCCCCAATGAGGTTAAGGTTAGTGGAGACAGGCCACACATGAGGGGTATAGGCTGGAGAAGCAACCCCTGAATGGAGAATGAAGCTCACCTGAGAGGGTGTGGGTAAGGCTAATGTAAAGACAGGAAGCTGGCAAAGGAAATGGGTACTGGAGGAAGTTTAGAGACATCCTCTATGCATTAGAGAGGGAACGAAGGTTCCAGGGAAAGAGCAGCACACCTGAGATCTTGGCCCTGTGGGAAGGGTATACTGAGAAGTGAGCCTGTGAGAGGTGGGTAGGAAGTAGCCCAGGGAGAGAGCAGCAAGATGGGGGACTCAACACACCTTCACTATGTGTTGTTGGGTCCCTGGGTTGGAACCAGGACTAGTGAGGGGACCCAGGTTCCCCACCAGCCATTGGCAGAGTGGCAGTGCCTGGACTGTGGGACTCTATTCCTCAGAAGGGGAAATCACATAGTGACATGGCCAGAAGACCAAGTCACAAAGAGGAAGCTGCAACTTCTGGAGTCGGAGAGAGACCACAGAATGAAAAAGAGGACAATGGGTGGAGAGATCTTATGGAGAGGCATTGAACCTGAAAGAGAGCTATTCCCCAGAGTAGCCAGGAGGAGGTGGTGAGTGAGCCCCTTGTGACAGAGAAGAGTAAATATTCCAGGTTGACTGTCACTGAAGGAGTTAAATGGAATAGGAGAGGTTAGGAGGGAGGGTGTTTAAATAAGGTGACTGCTGTATGTAGCTGTGTAGTATGTGCCGCTGTCACCAAATCAGAAAGTGTGAAGTATCCTTCTGGTGCCAAGTCCCAGCCAGGAAATTAAAGGGAAGAGGAAAAAAAAAAAACCCTAGAGCTTTTTAAAACAGTCACAGTGGTTTTCAGTCAAGCCCTATAACCCACTCTTTCTAATCTCGACAAACTCCTCAAGCTGGTTTTCCATTTCAATGGGATCCATGTAAGTGAGGTAAGGGACACCGTTTCAGGGCAAAGTAAACCTGGGTGTTTTATTTAAACCTGGCTAATTTACAAAGGGCCCCAGAGGGAAAGACAGGTGCCTTCAATCATCCTCTCTCTTCAGTCCAAGAGCAAACAGTGCTGTCTCACTGTCTCTTCTCCTTGCTGCAGGGGAAAGACAATACTGTGAGACCTCTATGTAGTCTGACAGGTAAAGATAGAGGCTAACTAAATTAGGCACAATTTCAGACCAAAGATGTATGGGATCTACCGGAAATGCCAGGTAGATCTACCTGAGATCTATTCCCAAAAATGTATGGGAACTACCTGAAATGTCACCCTGGAAGAATGTACCTCATTGAATGAACACACACAGAGAAGGACTTGTTCCAATACAGCCCATTCATGTCACACTGTTCCTTCATTTGTAAACTCCTGAGTATGTCCCTCTGACCATCACATATAGACCATCCCCCCAGCAGAAAGACAAGACTTCTGACAGGGTGTGCTGCTTTTGTGTGTGGTTATTTTAAACCCTTTTTTATGGATCACTTCATAGCTGAGCAAAACTCACTCTTTAACAACATGATGACAGTAAGTTAAATTGGTGATAGTAAGGAAATGAAATGGGGTTATCTTCTCCAGGATTAAGGTGCATTGACAGAGCTGTGTGGATCCTCCAATTGGAACAGACCAAAAATTCAGGTGCATTGGTGGAAATATGAGTGGGAAGTTTATACTGTAGCTGGCTACACTATGGCTGGCTCTGCTAAGATCCATTAGTCCCTCACCTTCAGAATCATTATATTCATCCAAATGCACTTAGTTCTGACAGCATTCATCTTCCTTTAAAGAAAAATGTACATTTAGAAAAGGGAGGGGGCATGTAAACCTGCTAAATATAAAATGATTCATTAGAAAGGTCTCTGTGGTTCAGAGAGCTTGCATCACTTAGATATTTAATTGATCATTAATGCTTCTATGAAATGCAGGACAATGAACAGCAAAGCAGCAGCATTAACCTTATTTAAACATTTGATCCCCACTCCTCTTGGTGTTCACTGCATTTAATTCTTCTGCTGCACACACAGTAGTAGCATTAAATAAGCATTATGAATGTCAAAGTCTGATCTCAGCCCCACCAGGTGATACACCATTTTAAAGATGTGATCATTCAGGGGAGGATCCCCTAGAAACTCCTGCTTATGAAGAGAGGGGCAGAAGTGGGGCTGGGAGGAGTTCATTGCAATTAGCTCTTGTGTTCTAACCCTTGTAAGGAATGTTCCAAAGAAGAAAGAAAAATAAATGGAATTGTGAATGTTTTGTTTATATAAATATAAATCTTTTTGATTCCTGTAAAGCTCTTGACCTCTATGATACCTTGTGGAAATGAGTTCTGCAGGCTAATGGTGTAAAAAGTGTATTTTCTTTTACCAGTTTTAACGTTGTCGACTCTCCATTTCGTGAGATGTCTTCTTAAGAGACAAGGTGAATAGGAGCATCTAATTTACCTTCTCTAGACTATTCAGTATGTCTTGTGTTTGTCTCTTCCCTAAACTAAAAAGAAGGGTTGGCTCTTTCCAACATTCTAACCTATCCAGTCCTGCAGCCTTAAAATGCCACTATCCTGATTTCTTTATAGGAACTCAATGTTCACCCTCCAGGGCAGAACATCATCTACACAATTGGAATATTTTAAAACTCCGGGATTATATACCCTCCTCAATAACCTGAGGCCCCAGTCCTATCAGATGATCTATGCCGGTAAGCCCTTATGCCTGTGCAAAGCTCTACTGACCTCAAAGAGGGTCCAAGGGTAGGGATCTGGCCAATTGGATCAGCTTGCAAAATCATGACCTATGTAAAAAGGATTCGCATTAGGATTAAATGAAAACTTTCTAAAACAAAATTGCCCTTTTATTCTCAGTCCCTGACCCTGTACTTTAAGGGTGAGACATCTCAAATCCAACCTGAGTGCCCTCTCAGCAGGAATGCTAAACTGTTGCATTGCAATTATTCCAGGATCATCCGTGAAAACAAAAAATAATTGCTTCAGAATAATCTCCTTTTATGAGGCTCCCCGCTTCATTTGTCACTCTTTGGCAACACCCTCCAGTGTTGGCAGATGGGAATCCCACTCAGCCCTGCCTAGCCAAGAATTTCACTACCCAAAAAGTTGCTCTTGCAATCCCCAGCTTCCAACGGCATCCCTCTGCCCATATTGATCTGGGAAAAACAGAGCTGTCCTCCACGTAGCACACCTGAAAATAAACCTTTATCTAAAAAATAAAATGCAAGGGAATGTTTCCCATTACATCTCACTGCTGTCCTCTTGATTGTTTTATTGCTCACTTGCTTTCTTTTTCTTTGAGGGTTGAGAGGAGAGGACATGGGGAGTGAAGGCTTGTGACACAAGGGGGCTGTTGGAAACATTAATATTTTATATCCCTTCTAAGACATAACATCACCCTAAAGAAACTATTTCCTTTTAGAACAAGTATTTGCTTATTTTCAGATACCCCACCACCTTTGATCAGAGAGGCACTAATGGACCCCGGAGCATTCTCCATTCACGCCCACTGTTATTTTTGCATTAGGACTTGTCTTATGATTGATGCCTTTGACATAGTCGGAGCAGCTTCTGGCCCGGAGAGAGTGTAGTTATTACAGACAGAGCCAGTGGTTGGTACAGCTGATCAAACGCTCCCCTGCTGCAAGAGAAATATCAAGATGGATTTCAGGGACTTGTTTGTTCAGGAGTGCGGATGACATGTGCTCAAAAATTGGGGATTAGGGGAATTGGGGAAACACAGCAGCTCCCATTAAGGTTATCGGCAGGGTTTCTTATTCTAGCCTCTGCCCTTCCTTACCTACTGGCTGCCCAGTTGCAGAGCAAAACAGCATTACCAAACTTACCTCTGCTGGTTTGTTAAACCCAAATATGTTTGATAAACCTGATTATACTTGACTGGCTGGTCAAGCATATTGAAAGAAAAACATTATTTGGCTGAAATAAATGAGCTTTTTTATTTCTTAGCCTAAGAAATTGTCATGGAAATTATGATTTTATTAACTTGTCATCTAAGACTTTGGCACTGTCGCCAGATTTCCAGGATTTTCAGCTTACATGTCTGGTCATGTCATTTTTTTGGTAGGGCTGTCAGTGAGGTGCTTGACTGAGAGATCATGAGCATTCTGGGGTGGTTGGCAGGGGGTGAGATCTAAGAGTGGGGCATACAGGGGGAGGTAGATACTATGAGCAGGATAAGCAGATGGGAAGGAAGTTGCATTGAGCACATGTCCAGGTAGAAGTGGCGGTTATAGGGAGGGTGGGCAACTCGAAAGGGGAGATGAGTCTGAGAGCACGTCATAGGGCTCTAAAGAGGAGCAAGCTGAGTATGTGGGCAAGTTGAGCAATCATAAGGGAGTCTGATAAGAATGCTTCTTAGAGAGAATTGTAACAACATCATCACTTCTTATGATTTTGCCTTTGTCCCATGACTAATCCTTGAAATCTATGTTGGTCTTCTTCTTCTGAAGCAAATCCTTGTACAGAACTATCCAGTAGTCTTAACTAGTTGGCACATTATCCTTGCTGCTGGCATCTGTTGAATGCCATGGGTTGGCATGCATGTTTAGTATAGACATTGGGCTTAAGCCACCAAATTCAGATCAGGATTTCAACTCTTCAGTAGTTTGGCCTGGGGAGATTGTTTTGGCCCATTATATAGATAGGGCCTCACTATGAAATTCAGACCCAGACGGAGATTTCAACTCCCTGCAAAATTCCCACAGACCAGAGCTGCTCATACCTAGATATGTGGTTCATTTTCATCTCTAGTAAAACATAATATGCCACAGATGCTTTCCCCCCACATGGATCTCCGGGGGTCCTCTCCTTTTCAACAACTAGCCTGCTGCATCTCATAACAGTGTCAGTGAGCAGGATTGATTGCAGCTTCCTTCAAACCTTTTTGCATGTCTGGGATGGATTGAGGGGTGAGAGCAAAATGTTCATTCTCCTTACTCTGGCATTCCCCTCCCTTGGGTCTGAGTGGGTTGAGTCCACAGGACTGGGGAATGAGGGGCCAAAGCCCAGATCTCACAGATAGCAGACATTTGGGCTACTATATCATTACTTCTATTAATTATTTGTACTGTGGGAATGGTCAAAGGCTCCAATCAGACCTCACTGTGCTAGGAGCTGTACAAACACACAGATAGACACAGTTCCATCAACCACTATACTTGTGGTATAGTTCCCAAAGTATCTGCACCTCTGACCTCTTCATGGCCCCTTTGAGGAAACTCCACTTAAGTTTCAGGCATCCAGTCATCACCTGTTACAGCACGGAGTTCTTTCTCCCTCTTGACGGGGGATTTAGGCTGCAATTCCTCCTGCTATTCACAGTGATTACCTCAGTAAATCTGACTAGCTCAATACCTCCATTTTGTTTTCCTAGAGTGAATGGCAGGGCTAACCAGTGACCAGGCAGCCTTCGTAAAGCAAAATATTATTTATTCACAATAAAAGCATTGCTGAAAAAAAACATATCTTGAAAACAGCAGCTTATACATATGCCTCATTTATCACCTATCTTCCACAGGGTACAAAAAGGTTCAAAGTACTTCAAGTTCTCTCACAGAGTCTGTCCTGCTTACTCAGTTTTTATTTAGTCAATGGGAGTTTTGCCTAAGTATGGACTGAATTAAAACTGAATAAAGACCTCGGAGTTTGGCCCTTTATTAAGGGAAGTGTTGAGAGAAGTGTTTTGGGTTTTGAGCTGCTATTCTATACATTAACTACTATAAGAGAAGTCTTTCTATTGATTACACATTTTGTAGACGCTAAATATTGTATGTACTCATCATTTAAAAAAATAGGTACATATATTATTTCTGAAGATATCTAAAGCCTTTCTGATTTCATGAAAGTACAGGCATATTATCTGTAGCAAAATATCAAACTTATTACATTTCTTGGGTGGAAGTGCACATATTAACTGGTTGTTTTTCTAAGTGGAATCTTTGCACTGTTAGGTTTGTCTCATTTCAAAATGTGGGGGGTAGGAGGAGAAAAGGTTTTAAAGAATATTATGGGCAATTTAGTTGTTATGTTGCTGTTTTCAAAAGATTAAGCTGATTGTCAAGCTCAAAAGTAAAGTAAACTAGGAATCTTCCTTCTAGTTGTTCATATTCATTTAGCTTTTCAAATAGAGAATTTAAAAAAACAAATCACTAAGCAATCCTGGGCTTCTAAGTCAACTTTCACAGCCAAGCTTTAAAGTTCTGAAAATACAAAGTAATTTCTTTTTATTATAGATAGTCAAATTGGTTTGCATAAAAAAAGAACATAGGATCAGATCTGAAAGCCATCTCATCCACTATTCTGTCTCTGACAGTGACCATTACTCAGTGCTTCAGAGGAAAGTGTAAAAAGCCCCAGAGTATAAAGATGTGGGGTCTTCTGTACCCGCCACACATAGTCTCTTCCTGCTTTGCAATAGTTCCAATTAGGCTGAGGCCCCAAAGCATGACATTTAATATCCCTTCCAAAATGTTGTTATTAAGATAACTCTGGATATTCTTTATATCCATATAAAAATTTGTTTTTATCAACAATAGTCAAATTTGTTTGCATAAAACAAGAACCAAAACAAGCCAAAATCCTGAAGGTGGTTTTCATTATTTGGTATATCATGACTCTCTGGTTCTGAAGCTGAAAGGCTGTTGTTGTTTTCCAAACCAGGGTCAGAAAGTATCATAACCATCATAAGAAAAACACTTTTCATGAGAGTCCCAGCCTTTATAAATTAGTAACACATTTGAAAAAAATGCAATCATTTCATGGCTAGGTTACAAAGAGGAACAAAAGGAAGAAAGAACAGAAAGCTGTCCTATTAGGAGAGGGAACTAGTTAAAACTTAGATGAGCCCAAACCAAAACCTCAGATACCTGACATGAACTCTGAAGAAATTTGAACTCGGATCGGACCTCAATTGCATAGTTGGGATTAGAACTAATTTTAAAAAATAATAAAAATACACAAATTCATGAACATATTCAATTGTTTAAGTTGTTTGAATTTCATAGGGTAGTGTTTTTTCTTTTTAAATTTAAAAGTACTATAGTTATTTAAATATAAAAAGTGATAAACATTTCAATACAGTTTTTGATTAAAATAATCAGTTAAGCATGTTTAAAAGGTCAGTAAAAACGTCACAGAAATGAAAATCTTTGAAAAATGTATCAGATTTTCATGAAATTTTCACTTAGAAAAACGTTGTGGGGTTTTTTGTTTGTTTCTCTGTTTTGGTTTTTTAAAACAAAGGAAAAAAAAACACCAGCTCTAGTTTCCATTTTTCTCTCTTATAGGTTAAAACTAAAAATCAAAATTGAAAAACTCTTTGGGTATGGGGAAGTTTAGATCCAAATCTGAATCTAAACTTGAAGACAGATATGAAGAGATGAAGTTGATTCTGTGGCCCAGAGAGAGCTCTGGATAGATGAGATCTCACAAGGGACAGAGCAACATCTTGGTGTGGACTGCTCCTGAGATGAGCACAGACAGGTCCAAATTTAAAGAGCATGTTGGGTGAACCACATGAATATTAGTTCTATTTACCAGTCCACCAGAGAAATTGAATATGTGCAGTGGAAAGCCTAAGGAATAGACAATCACTTCCTGCACACTGGGGGACTTCCTTTAATTTCTTCAGACCTAGGCTTTGCACTGTTCTCCCATTGTGCTAGGATGAAGTGTTAAGCTGCCAAAAGCAATTGCTGTCATAGCAAGTGAAAACCAAGCATATGCATGATATTTTTGGTAATTTCTGCCAGTGGTGCAATTTTTTTAAAGAGAATGTGATGGACTATTTCTTGTTGACCAAAACTCTGGCTTAAGTCATTTGTATCCATAAAAGGGCAAATGGGTGAAGTGAAACATGAGCTTCTATATAAAAATAAATCTCATTATCGGTGAGCAACTGTAGGCTCCCCAGAGAGGCAATAACATGCTCAGGGTCTGGAGTTTTCATGGTATTTACTGTCCCTATTAATACAATATAAGGAAGGCACTGGTTCTGGCCTAACATAGCTTTAGAGGTTGTGAAAACATTGCTCAGAGGGAACACCAGTATTCTCCATCCTTTCTTCCTCTCCTATTTCTGCTGGCACCAACCGAATCCCCAAACTTTATCCTCACTACAAGCTTCCATTCTCTACCTCCCCTGGTCATAATTTTTCTTTGCTGTAAGCTGTTCCTGTGCCCCATTGATTAGAATACTATGGGGAGAAGCCTGAACATCTGTCCTGGTGAATTTAGCTACTCTGCTCCACCACAGTTATTCCATGACAAAAGGAGGAGGAGTCATATGCAATGAAGTATGAAAGAGGTAGTTAATAGGTGTACCAAGGGCCAAATCTAGAACCCCAACATCTTTTTATTTACTTATCATTATCATTATTGTTATTATTTTCTCTGGAGTCTGGATCTTGACTATACATTGACCAAGAAATTTGGACCTTGAAAAAAATAATTGACTACCCCTGAAGTATGATATGCATTGCACATCCCTAAGTCTCACTGTGGCAGCACTACACAATATGGTTGACTTGCTCCTAATAAAGTGACTTATAACAAGATTCTCATTATTCTAAACTAGAGCTGGGCTCAATTTTTCAATGGAATAGTTTATTCACCAAAAAATGAGGTTTTGCGGGTGACTGAAATGATTCACAAATTCTGGTCAAATTCAACCAAGGCCCAAGCATAATTTTTTTCGGGCCCAGTACACACTTGTAACATGGGCCCCCTCTCACATACATACCACAATCCCTCATCCCATACGTACAATCTCATGAGCCATGAAAAAAGTTTGAATTCTGAAATTACTGTTACATATTCTACATTTCTGAAAAATGTCCCCCTTTGCTATTTTTGTTTAACGTAATACCCAGCCTGAGAGTCCTACAAGTTTGCTGATTATTTTGTAACTTTTTGGTCATTATAAAGATATTATATCCTGTCAATGTTTATTCTAAAGGACCAATGTGGCTGCAAACATTTTATAATTAGGCCAATTAACTTCAAAGCTTTATTTTTCTGGCCTTTTTCATTGCTAAATCATGAATTAGTCCCCCAAAGTCAATTTCTCTTGCAAGTTCACACTCAATAGACAAGATAGCTAGGTGGCTTAACAATTATTTTCAGGCCACAAGCCTGGATCTTTGAAAAGACAAGAATCAGATAGTGTAGCACTACTCTTTCCTGATTCTTGTAAACCTTCTGAATGTGGTGGTGCTAATTGTGATACTACCTGATTATCTTCAAGCATTAGATTGGAGTCACATGATGCATGTTCTGGCAGCTTTTCATTGTCATCAATTGCCAGTGCCAGAGACACAGTCCCTATACTGAAATCATTTTCATCTTGATTTTGTTTATCTGCTTCACCAGTTAGTATATTGCCTGACTGCAGAAAGGCCTTGTCTGATTTGAAAAACCAGAGGATACATTGGTGTCCTTTAGCTTCTTTTAGTTCCCTTTCTTTTACCTCCTTACGTTTCTGGCTGCCTGATTGGTATTTATAGCCACCACTAGACATGGCATTATAGGGTGTGTGTATGACTGAGTGAATTAGACACTTACTCATATATATTTTGGGCCTGCAAATCCTATCAGAAGAAGAAGCAGCAGTGGCTCCCACTGTCTTATGGTACTTTGCTTTGCTTTGTCCCTCCCACAAGCTGTCCCTCCCTTCTGCCTATGCACAAGGAACTCTGGGATTGGTAGTTCTTGATCTTGATATGATAGACCATGTCACACAGAGGAGCACAAATCTCTCTGTCTCTCAGTTTCAAACTACAAGTCCTAGTTTAACTGCACAGACACACACTCTCTATTCTAGAGAAGGGCCTGGGCTGGACCAGCAGGCCCAGCAACTCACTGTTCAGAATGTTGCTTGAGACAGATCTAACACTGCTTCTGATTGACTACAGCAAATCTCACAAGATCTGAAAAATAGATACATACATAGAGGGAAATAAGTTTCTATTAATATCCTCAGGCATGATCTACAATTTAGCCTCAATTTTTTCCTCATGGTAATGAGATTTACAGCCTGGGCTGGGCCGCCCAGGGCGTCCAGGCCCCGGTAAAGTGTACCCGCTCCCCCCTCCTCCCCCCCATGTGAAAGCTCTGAATTCAGCCACTAAACTGAAAAATCAACTATTCACTCAGCTCTACTCTTAACCAGATTTATGCCAGCCCTTAGACTGGATATGAAGCTGGTGAAAATAATATTGCAATGAACTTCCTATTGCACCCTTACCCTCTGATAGGTACAAGAGCTATCCAACAGTGTGACATGAGCCCTATACATGGGCACTTCTTTAGCTGAAGTTGTAGGGATGTGCATATGTGGTGCAGAAGGCTCGGAGTCCTACAACAGTTGAGTGGGATGGGTGTGTCTCACAGTGACAATTATGAAATGTTGGGGGGTCACAGCAATACTAACTCACTCAGATCTGTTCCAGAAACTTTTAATGTGTATTGGAAGCTTCAGCTGCAATAACCATTTGGAAACTGACATATTTGGCTCCTGAAAAGAACTTACATTGGCAGCAAGGAGGGGAAAATAAGAGAATGTTCATTTCATATTTTTTAATAATCATCGTATTATAATTTGATGGGGAATCTAATTTAGCAGTCTTGGGAGTAAGGGTTGAATAGCATGAGCCTGAGCCAGACATAGAGTTGACCAGACACTGCTAGCTTTCTCCTCTCAACAAAGCCCCGTTATTTCTGTGAATCTTTTTGTTATTAACATTGTCATTTTTAAGATTGCCTGTTAGAGAAATGTCTAGGAGAATATATGTCAGGTAGTCCTCAAACTGCAAAGCTTTACTGTAATGAGATTACTCCATTTATGTGCACTGATGGGAGATTAGACTTCCATCATTACGCACAAAGGACCTGCCCAGTGACCACAACATTCAATGGGAAGATTTCCATTTATTTCAAAGTACACTAGATCAGGCCCAAAGAATTTAAGATATAAATTTTCCAAAGTGGTGCCCGCACAATTACATTCTTTGCATGGTCACAACCAACATTTGTGCATAAGAAGGATCTGCATGGGAAAATAGGTGTGTGTCCAAGTCTGCAGACATAATTGGAGGGCAAAAAATGGTCCCACAGGCCAAATAATGGTCCCACTTAAACCAACAGGAATTTTACTATTGACATTAATGGGACCAGGATTTGGGATCAAGTTTGAAAGCTGTCCAAAAGCAGCTATGCTCAGCCTTGCAGAGCTGTACAGCTTCTTCATCCGCTCATGGAGAATCAAAGAGATGCAAAGTCACCATGGAGGGATAGCTGGAACATTGCACTGCGATCAACACAACACATACCATACTGGCGTAGCAGGTTGGAAAGCAATATCAGGAAACCATGCCATGATAGTTTAATTCAACACAAACCCTTCTCAATCCTAAATGATGAGAGGGAGAGGGGTGAGAGGCCTTCTAATTACTTAGCATGTCACCCCTTTGATCACACTTGTGACTGCACAAAAGTCACATGTGGGGCCATAATCAACCACATGCAGTTTTAGAGCCATAAACTGAGTATTTAGGTATCACTGTCCTACATGTTGCATTTAACACTGTCTGCTGCTATATTACAGGATGTGTTAAGCCAACCCACGTCAACAGCCTCTACATGCTCGCATTGCTCCTCCTTATGTATTCTGGGAAGTTGCTAATAGAGTCAAGCACACAAGACAATGCACAGATCCAAGACATTCACTGTATGAGTTGATGCTGAGTCAACTGAAATCACAACAAAGTTTCTTACCACCATTAAGCTCCTAACGTTCTCACCCAAATAGATAAGGGTTCAATTATGGCAGAAAAAGATAGAGAACAACTTTGCAGCCTGTGTAGCTCCCACCAATCACACACCTACCACGTAGTGCAGATCAGCCTTATACTACATGGTGTTGCCTTAATCAACTTTATACTTGGAGTTGGCACGTCTAGAGATTCAATGATCATGTGAGACTACATAACTAGCCCAAATAGCTGTGACTGGATCAGAGAGCCTCTAAATATGAAGCATTTCTCTGTTTGGCAATCTTAAAAATGACAATGTTAATAACAAACAGACTCAGAGGATATAAATAACAGGACTCTGTTGAGAGGAGAAAACTAGCAATGTCCATCCAACTGTATGTCTCTCCCTTCTAATTCTGGTATTAGATTGCTCCATTTTATTAACCATTGGTCTTTACTGCACTGCTTTCTTTAATTGATATCACATAATGTCCTGCCGTAGCTAACTCTGTCAAACATTTTGGGGTAGAGAGATCCAGCTTGAATGAAAGATACTATACAAAAATGTTTTGTATCTTACTCTGGTTTACCATGTTGTTTTAGCTGTTTGTTGGTCCCTGTATATGAGTGAAACAAGGCAGGTGAGGTAATAGTTTTTATTTGACCAACTTCTGTTGGTGGAAAGTACAAGCTTTCAAGCTACACAGAGCTCTTCTTCAGTCTGGGGATCAGACACTCTGATTTCCTTCCCTGAAGAAGAAGAAGAGCTCTGTGTAACTCAAAATCTTGTGCATTCCACCAAGGGAAGTTGGTCCAATAAAAGCTATTACCTCACCTATCTTGTTGCTGTTGTGTCTTAACAAAGTCGACCAGTTTGGCTCCTTCAAAGGGTTTAGCACTTTGCAGATATGATGTGCCAAATTCTACCCTCTTACACCTGCACAATCCCATAAATTTGGTCCAATTTTGGCAGGAATATTTTTCCAAAGGGAGACATTTTTCATTAATTCACATTTCTAAATAATTGCAGCCATTTAGAGTATTCCAGTAAAAGTTGTTTGAGCTGGAATATGGGAGACAAGAATAGGTGTTTTCTGATGCTTTTCTTTTAAGGGAGGTGTGACAAAAAATATTTGTACAGAAAATAAGCAAGCCCTCAGTGAAAGTTTAGACACATGCAAAAAATCCACAGTGCTGGGGAAATGACAGGGGAGTGGGAATCAAAGCACAGACACTGCAAAGTTATACAGCAACTAGAAGGAGAAAGAGAACAAATGAGATGCTTGAAAAGAGAATGGAAACCATTCAGCCTCTAGCTGAGGCCTATGTAAATCCTTCCAATCCCATCAGTCTCAGACTTCTTTAAGAAAGTTGTTTCCTGCTACCAGGGAAGCATGATTAAGCAAAGCCAAATGTAAATGAGAAGTGACACTCTGTATCCTGAAAGAGAGATCTCAATAAAAAGAGCATGCTGGGGCATGTGACTGACAAAGTGTAACAAACTTTGTTCTAGAGCTGTGCAAAACTGGTGAGCGCTTCATTTCACCACAACATATCACATGGAAATATTGGGTGATTTCATGATCCTTGGAAAAAAGCTATTTTTAACACTAAAGCTACAAATATATGTGGCCTAGAACACTAGTATATTATCAAAACAAAAGCAATGTTGAATCTGAAAGGCAAAATTTTAAATTAAAATTCTGAAGGCATCTTTTGCCTGGCATGGGCCCATTATTATTTGAAAAATGTCTCATTTGAGTAAGAAAAGGGGTCCAATGGTCAAACAGAAGAGTCACTAAACTGATCAACAAAACAGTTCCATTTTTGATTTGATCCATGATGAAACGAAGAAAAACTCAAATCTCATTATACAGGTGATAAAAGTGAAAAACAAAGAGATTAAGGGCCAGATCCAACCCCCCACTGAAACCGGGATGACTTTAATGCCAGTTCGATTGCATCATATGTGACTTAACCAAGGTCACACAAGAAGTCAGTGTCAGAGGATAGATTAAAACTCAGAAGTTCTTGCCTTCCAGACTTATGCTCAGACTGTTGAATCTATATTTTTTCTCTCACATGATTACATCATGTAAAATATGCCTTGTTGGACTTGCATGCTGGCCATATCATGTGTCCACAATGGCCCTGATCTTTTAGGCTCTCAGTGTATGAAAGGTTTGCAGAATAGGGCCTTATGGGAAAATATCTTACTAGGTAATAATAATAATAATTAAGAATTAAGAATATATGCAAACTACTTCTTTGGTTTGCTTGGACATAAGGTCCATCAAGTGAAAATCCCACACAATCATTAAAAATAAAGGAAATCACCATTTAAGGCAACCTTCATTCCCATGTCTTAACACCAAAACACCACACTATTCAAACGAAGCCATAGACTCCAAACCAATATATGAAATTCCATTGTACTTCTTGCTAACCACCTTCCCCGCAACAAACATATACACACATGCACTTCCAAAATATCACTCTAGTGTATGAGGTAACCGAAGCAGCAGGACTGCTTCCTATATATCTCCTTGCCCTTTCAAAGCCCTGCATAACCAACCCGTGCCGTCTTTGTTGCCATCTGTAAATCTTTTGCTGCGCAGCCTTCCTCTTTGGTTCTTCAGGGTCTCTGTGCTCAACAGATCTGTTGAATCATGGTGGCAGATTAGCAGAGTCCAAAAACAGAATTAGAGGGCAAAACTCATAGACTATAAAGTCAGAAGGGACCATTACGATCATCTAATCTGACCCCCTGCACAACGCAGGCCACAGAACGTCACCCACCCCTCCTGTAATTGACCCCTAACCTAAGACTGAGTTATTGAAGTCCTCAAATAATGATTTAAAGATTTCAAGGTACAGAGAATCCACCAGCAAGTGACCCATGCCCCATGCTGCAGAGGAAGGTGAAAACCCCCCAGGGCAGATTGGCATAGGCCCTGGGGGAAAATTCTTCCCAACCCCAAATATGGTGATCAGTTAAACCATGAGCATGTGGGCAAGACTCATCAGCCAGAACATGGCAGTTCTATTGGCTTCTCCTTGTGGAGACCAAACAGGTTATACAGAATAGGGGAAGTAATGTTTTTGTGTTTAAATGTAACATTTAGAAAGTTACCTGTGTCTGAGATGGGATGAAAATGAATGTGTATGGAAGCTTGGAGTTTCTAGTGGCCAGGATACTTTAGCTGGAGGAGCTTGAAAAAAGCCATAATTTCAAGGGAAATGTCAAAAAGGCTAAGTTTAAACTGTTTCCCCTGCCAACATTGGTTAATACTTGAAAAAATATATCCATTATAAAATTAAATTGTCCCATGAAGAACGAGTGTGTTAAATTTAAAGATTAAATCTAATCATTAAAATGTGAAATAGGGAGGTTTAATCCTGTATTAAGTGCAAATCTCTATTAGCTGCTATGGAGCTAGTAGGAGCCTCCAGGTTAGAACGAGTCTATGTAGAGAAACAAGAACAAACCTAAACCTTTCCCAAAAACTCAAAATCAACCTTTGAGGTTCAGAAGTATTGAGATAATGATTATAAATTGTTTCATCTTTATGGCTGCATCTGAATTATAGCCAAGAAGAAAATCAGATGAGCCTAAGCATCACAAAAATAACAGAAACTGGGATTAAATACGAAAACTCAGGAGTTTAGAAGTAACAGCCAAATATTTAGGTGATTATCTGAAACAAAATGAAACTTAGACCTTCTGAGTTTGCTCCTCAGTCTACTGAACTACTGTGACACTTGGGCAACCTCAAAAGGTGCCAGTTGAGCTCAGTATAATACAGATAGAGGGTGGAATCCTGGCCCCACTGAAGTCAATGGAAGTTTTCCTGCCAACTTCAGTGGCGCTAGAATTTCACCCATTGACTCAGCTCTATTGTTGCTTACATAGAAAGAGATTTTGATGACACATACCACAACCTATAGTGTGTGTCTCTTTGTATGAGTAGCTAGGAATAATTATACTTCTTTAAAAGAAATCTACTTTTAACTTTCAGTTGTAAAAGCTTCGTTTCTTTCTTGTTGTTTTTTTTAAATGTATTTTAACTGGCAAATTCTTCTGAACGTGATAGAACAGAGGATAATGGCCTTAAGCTAACATTGAAAAAACTCAGGATAGACATTAAAGGAAAAAAACAAAAATCTTAATGGTGAGAGCAATTAGGCACTGAAATAATCTCCCATGGGAGATAAATCAAAGTGTCCTCATGGGCAGTGTGTAAGAACAGATATGTGATGCTAGTAAAATAATTAAAATAAGAATATCCTACATTTATATACTATTTTTGTTTCCAAAAAACCCTGAAGTACCTTAAAACTCTCTCTGCATAGGCAAACTTTATACACATATATTTAAAAATAATTTCTCCCACCACTTAATTGCAACTACATTGGGAATGGAAAGTAAAGATTGTTAAGCATCATATAAGGATACACATTTAAAGGTGCCAGCTGCAACATATCTGCCTAATTTGAAACCTTGACAACAAATGCTTAATTACTTAAAATATCCTTCAGTGCAAGAAATGGGTGGATAAAGCAGAAGTTTCCAGGAATGTGCTAAACACAGTACAGTTGATTTGTAAAATAAATCTGTTGATAAACCTTTTAGCTCAGATAACATTATGCAACATAATTTTCCTTTGCAAACTCATTACAATAGATTGAATTTATGAACCATCAAGTGATCCCTATTACCATCAGGAAAGATGGCTTTTAAAGCTTGATGTACAAACACGCTGTGAGTCAGTTTACTGGCTGATCGGGCATAAATGTCGCAAAAAATGTCTGTTGTCTCTTATTTCTGATTCATTCAAACTGAACCATCTTCCAAAACTCTGAAATGGAAAAAAAATGTAAAACATTTCTATGGACCTCTGTTAGGCCTGTTAAACAAGAGTGTGGAAGTCAGTACCTGTTTTATTTCATCTGTATTTCCAAGGAGATACACAGAATTTTAGTCAGTAAAATTTTGGCCACTAGATAATAACTAGGAATAATGAGATGAAATTGAGAATAAGAAAATTTAGGAAATATCAGGAAAAATCAGGAAAATATCAGGAAGAAACATCCTAACAGTGATGCCTATTTGAATGTGATTTATTTTTTTACCACAAGAAAAATGCTGGAAGAATTATAGCTGGAGTCATTTAAAAGGAGTTGAAGGTCTGGAGAACAATCCTACATTGGCAGAGGTTGAGGGGAATGGAAAAGATCTTTGAAAATATCATAGAGTTGGTAAAAATGTTTCAAATGCTGGCAAAAATTATCAAAATACTGAAATTTAGTAAACCAGAAAACATTAACAAAATACAACATTTTGCTTTTTAAAATATATTTTTAATAATCCTTATGTACTTCTAAGGCTCCTATCACCTGGATAGCTAAGGATCAGTGACTTTCTAGGTATTTTCCATCATTTCTGTGATTAGGTTTTGCATATTTTGCCAAAGATTTGCTGATGACTTAATTTAGATCTGATGGGATAATTCTCAACAAATAAATGTACTTGTTCAATTCCTCCTAATTTTCAACTGGATTAATTATATAGCTAATCAAAAGAGTGTGAATTTCAAATGGATAATTTCACAAACAAATGTACAATTTGAAACTCAGTGTTGGCAAACATTTGAAATAAACATTTACTTATGAGTATTTGCACTAGCAAATACAAACAAGAGGTTGAAATTCATGGAATATGAGCACAAAAGTTTTGTAATTACACACTGAAATTAGCTTTTGAATTCTAACAGATATTGAGAGATTCCCCCCCACCATTATTCACCCAAGTCTGACCTAATTTTACCAGATGGGATTTACATCAGGTTGTGGATATGTTCATATGGATCATGGGTGCAACCAACTGGAAATTTAAACTTTGGGGCAGATAAAAAGCACATACCAACTTCCTGCATTTAGCCTTCTAGCAAAGCCCTTTACTGTAGTGGGACCAGATTCTGCTTATTAATGTTTGGTAGCACCTTACTCCACAAATAATCCCAATGAAACCCTGAATGTGAGACCACCTTAATCCCGAATTTCCAGGAGGTTTGTAGATATGGGGGAATGTTATTTCAATACCTGCCAATCAGCCTTTTCCCTGAATTATCATTCTTGATACTACAGAACAAATTCTGATTTTGATTTAGACAATAATAATTGTTTATTTACTACCTGATTTAGATAATCTTTTAGAGGCAACTTTTGGTGCTGTTTATTGTAAGTGTTTAAATCACAAGATTGTTTGTGTTAGAAAAGCTAAAAAAATTATTCAAAGTAAGGCAAAACACTGCCTGGTAAATGGACCTCAGTGAGTCAGACCATTAAAGGGGTAGCCTTCCTTTTTGTGAGTGTCATTTGCACTTACATAATTTTGCAGCCATATGTTTGCACTTGTTATATTGTGGCTGCCAATCTTGATGCTTGCTCTTCCATTTGTCTCTCTGATTGCAGATGTGAATTAGAGAGTTAGAAGTGTGAATACTCTGATCTATACTTGCAATATGTTTGCATCAATATTCTAGTATAAGAATGTACAACAGTGTTCAGTCTGGTAAATCATGAAACTATGAATATCTGATTGGAAATTGGAAGACACAGCTTCAAACATAGCATTTGTTCCTATCAGCCATTTGCCTATTAAAACTTAGTTACCAAGCAATGTACTTTGTCTTGCCTAGGATATAGTCAGCCTTTGTAATGAAGTGTAGACTTTTCCGTGAATCCTTGTTGAAAAATGGCTTCAGTCTTATTAGTCACAATAATTTGATTGCATCTCCTGTTTGCAATTGCCATTATGTTTGTTGCATTGTGTTCTCAAAAGATAAATGTGTTCTCATAGGGAAAGAAAGAAAACCAACTCCTCAGTTAATTATGGTCTTTGGATAAAAAGAAAAAAAACCCCTGAAATACATTACAACCTAACATAGGCAAGTTAAGAAGGTTTTAGTAACAGTGTTAATTGAATGATACAGTAAGTGGTGTTGCAGAATTTTATTTGCAGCTTGTCTCTGTGAAACCCATGTAAGTAATGTGACCTTGCTGACCCCTTTGTCCTCTGAAATCCCCTTTGCAAAAGGCATGTGTGAAATGCTCTCAGTGAGCCACATTCTGAGAAGAAAAGATTCTAAATAAATTAATACCTTGCCTTGTCCTGTTAATTGATGCTAATGTTATTGAGGGAAAAGGCTGAGCAAGCACCTTTCAGTGAAATAAATAAACTAAGTTCATGATGGAGAGGCTCTGCAGCGAATGTTGATGCTAACTCTTTAAAGCTGTTTTCACATGCTGTATAGAAATCATCTAGCTCAATTTTAAATGTAATGTAGAGCTTCTTGTAATGGAAACATGGCATTAGCACTTAGATACCAAGGTGATGGGGATAGATAGATAGAGCGAGCTTGTCCATACAGAAAATTATTGCACATTAACTAGGGTGTAAACCTGCACCTCTCTAGCTTTCATGAACTAAGTCCTGACATGGACTTGTCATGCACTTAAAGTTCCATAGTGCACTTTGACCTACTGTGGTATACACATGTATCCTTTCTAAACCATAACTTGGAAGAAGCCCATGAATATCAACATCCCCAAAGTTTGGAATTGTTCAAAATCCAAACGCAGATCTAGATCAGAATTTTGCAAATGGCCTTTATTATTATGATTTGTTAAGCACTGACCATGCACTCAGCATTGTGCCAGACATAAGTATCAAGATAGTTGCCCTGGAGAGCTTAAAATCTAAAAGACAAAACAAGATAAATGGAGTCACATATAAGATAATGGTTATTTTTCTGTTTTAAAATACTTATAAGGGACAATAGTAAAAACCCAAATCTCACTTCTGAACATGCCACCAGAATTTTAGGATGTTTGTAATCTAGGTTCAGATCCATGTTCTGTTGTTTGAACCCATATTTAATTATTACAAAAAGAGTTCTATCAGGAAAATTCTCTATTAAATTCTATAAGAAAATAATTATTAGCTATGCGTTTAGTTTCACGGAGTTATGGGGCAAATCCTGAAGTCCAGGCCGAGTCCTAACCCAGGGGCTGAGTTTAATGGGAGATTTGCTAGTGCAACAAAATGAGTGAGAGACACAGGAGATGTGTCAGTAGTAAGACTAATATCAATATATAGTGATTTCAGGAACACAGAGAGTACAAGTTGGGTGCATTTTTCCTTCCTCTGCATAAACTTGTCAACCAATCCTCTAGAGCTTCAGTTATGAGCCGAAGAGGGTTGTCTTTAAATAGGAAAAGATAGAATCATAGAATCATAGAATCATAGAATATTAGAGTTGGAAGGGACCTCAGGAGGTCATCTAGTCCAACCCCCTGCTCAAAGCAGGACTAACCTCAGCTATATCATCCCAACCAGGGCTTTGTCAAGCCTCAGCTTAAAAACCTGTAAGGATGGAGATTCCACCACCTCCCTAGGTAACCCATTCCAATGCTTCACCACCCTCCTAGTAAAAAACTTTTTCCTAATGTCCAACCTAGACCTCCCCCTGCAACTTGAGACCGTTGCTCCTTGTTCTGTCATCTGCCACCACCGAGAACAGCCTAGCCCCATCCTCCCTAGAACCCCCTTTCAGGTAGTTAAAAGCCGCTATCAAATCCCCCCTCACTCTTCTCTTTTGCAGACTAAACAAGCCCAGTTCCCTCAGCCTCTCCTCATAAGTCCTGTGCTCCAGCCCCCTAATCATTTTGGTTGCCCTCCGCTGCACTCTCTCCAAATTGTCCACATCTTTTTTGTAGTGGGGGGCCCAAAACTGGACACAGTATTCTAAATGCGGCCTCACCAATGCCGAATAGAGGGGAATAATCACTTCCCGTGACCTGCTGGCAATGCCCCTCCTAATGCAGCCCAATATTCCATTAGCCTTCTTGACAACCAGGGCACACTGCTGACTCATATCCAGCTTTTTATCCACCGTTACCCCCAGGTCCTTTTCTGCAGAGCTGCTGCCCAGCTCGTCGGTCCCCAGTCTATAGCTGTGCATGGGATTCTTCCTTCCTAAGTGGAGGACTCTGCACTTGTCCTTGTTGAACCTCATTAGATTTCTTTTGGCCCAATCCTCCAGTTTGTTTAGGTCACTCTGTATCCTATCCCTACCTTGCAGGGTATCTACCACTCCCCCCAGCTTAGTGTCGTCCGCAAACTTGCTGAGGGTGCAATCTACCCCATCCTCCAGATCATTAATAAAGATGTTGAACAAAACCGGCCCCAGGACCGACCCCTGGGGAACTCCGCTTGTGACCGGTTGCCAGCTAGACATGGAGCCATTGATCACTACTCGTTGAGCCCTATGCTCTAGCCAGTTCTCTATCCATTTTATAGTCCATTCATCCAACCCATACTTCTTTAACTTGCTGATAAGAATACTGTGAGAAACCGTATCAAAAGCTTTGCTAAAGTCAAGGTATATCACATCCACCGCCTTCCCCACATCCACAGAGCCAGTCACCTCATCATAGAAAGCAATCAGGTTGGTCAGGCATGACTTTCCCTTGGTGAATCCGTGTTGACTGTTCCTGATCACCTTCCTCTCTTCCAAGTGCCTTAAAATGGATTCCTTAAGGACCTGCTCCATGATCTTTCCAGGGATTGAGGTGAGGCTGACCGGTCTGTAGTTCCCCGGATCCTCTTTCCTCCCTTTTTTGAAGATGGGCACTATATTTGCTTTTTTCCAGTCCTCAGGGACCTCCCCCTGTTGCCACGAGCTTTCAAAGATAATAGCCAATGGCTCTGAAATCACCTCAGCCAACTCCCTCAGCACCCTCGGGTGCATTGCATCCGGCCCCATGGACTTGTGAATGTCCAATCCTTCTAAATAGTCTTGAACCTGTTCCTTCAGCACTGCGGGATGTTTGCCTCCTTCCCATTCTGTGCCACCCAGTACAGCAGTCTGGGAGCTGATCTTGTCTGTGAAGACAGAGGCAAAAAAGGCATTGAGTACCTCAGCTCAATAAGGTCTCCTTAAAATACAGCCAGCTCTCTTGGGTTCCTTTCCCCCTCATATTAGCCTCCCAGGGAATCCTGCCCATCAGTTCCCTGAGGGAATCAAAGTCCGCTTTTCTGAAGTCCATGGTCCGTATCCTGCTGTTCCCCTTTCTTCCTTTCATCAGGATCCTGAACTCGACCATCTCATGGTCACTGCTGCCTAGGTTGCCACCCACTTCTACTTCCCCTACCAAATCTTCCCTGTTTGTGAGCAGCAGGTCAAGAGAAGCATGGCCCCTAGTTGGTTGCTCCAGCACTTGCACCAGGAAATTGTCAGCGACACTCTCCAAAAACTTCCTGGATTGTTTGTGCTCTGCTGTATTGCTCTTCCAGCAGATGTCAGGGTGATTGAAGTCTCCCATGAGAATCAGGCCCTGTGAACTGGAAACTTTCCCCAGTTGAGTAAAGAAAGCCTCATCTACCTCATCCTCCTGGTCTGGTGGTCTGTAACAGACACCCACCACGACATCACACTTATTGTTCTTGCTTCTAAGCTTAACCCAGAGACACTCAACTGACTTATCTCCAGTTTCATACTGGAGCTCAGAGCAGTCATAGTGCTCTCTTACATACAGTGCAACTCCTCCCCCTTTCGCCCCTGCCTGTCCTTCCTGAACAGTTTATACCCATCCATGACAGCGCTCCAATCGTGAGAGTTATTCCACCAAGTCTCAGTTATTCCAATCATGTCGTAGTTTCTTGACTGTGCCAGGACTTCCAGTTCCTCTTGCTTGTTTCCCAGGCTTCTTGCATTTGTGTACAGGCACTTGAGATAAGTAGCCGACTGGCCTACTTCCACAGTATGAATCGGGAGGCCTCCCCTGCTGCCCCCTCCTCCTTCTGCTTCCATGCGGTGTCCCTCTTCCCCACTAACCTTCGGGCTTAGGTCCCCGTCCCCCGTCAAAACTAGTTTAAAGCCCTCCTCACTAGGTTAGCCAGCCTGTCTGCGAAGATACTCTTCCCTGTCTTTGTTAGATGAATCCCGTCTCTTCCTAGTAGTCCTTCTTCCTGAAACAACATCCCATGATCGAAGAATCCAAAGCCCTCTCTTCGACACCACCTGCGTAACCACGCATTTACTTCCACAATGCGACGGTCCCTACCTGGGCCTTTTCCCTGAACAGGGAGGATGGATGAGAACACCACTTGCGCTTCAAACTCCTTTATCTCTTTTCCCAGAGCCACATAGTCTGCAGTGATCCGCTCAAGATCATTCTTGGCAGTGTCATTGGTGCCCACGTGGAGAAGCAGGAAGGGGTAGCGGTCTGAGGACTTGATAAGCCCTCTGTTCGCTGCTCATGCTGCTTCGCAGCTGGCTGCCTTTTATAAGGCTGGGGCAGTTGCCCCCCTGCTCTTACCCCTCAAAGCCCCGCCCCCGCAATTAGCCCCACCTGGATCCAATCAATCACTCAAACAGACAAACCCCCAACTGCCAAAATGGTGCCTGTAACTGCACCAGTCACAAGCACCCACCCACAGTCAGCTGTACTTGCACCAGTCACACACCTGGTCTCCCAGGTACTCCCCACACAGCTGCACTCACTTAGCACTCACCTGAGACAGCTCCCAGGCAAACTCCCTCCTTCTCCTTCTGTTAGCCGCCCCTCTGTTCGCTGCTCAGCTGCTTCGCAGCTGGCTGCCTTTTATAAGGCTGGGGCAGTTGCCCCCCCTGCTCTTACCCCTCAAAGCCCCGCCCCCGCAATTAGCCCCACCTGGATCCAATCAATCACTCAAACAGACAAACCCCAACTGCCAAAATGGTGCCTGTAACTGCACCAGTCACAAGCACCCACCCACAGTCAGCTGTACTTGCACCAGTCACACACCTGGTCTCCCAGGTACTCCCCACACAGCTGCACTCACTTAGCACTCACCTGAGACAGCTCCCAGGCAAACTCCCTCCTTCTCCTTCTGTTAGCCGCCCCTCTGTTCGCTGCTCAGCTGCTTCGCAGCTGGCTGCCTTTTATAAGGCTGGGGCAGTTGCCCCCCCCCCCCTGCTCTTACCCCTCAAAGCCCCGCCCCCGCAATTAGCCCCACCTGGATCCAATCAATCACTCAAACAGACAAACCCCCAACTGCCAAAATGGTGCCTGTAACTGCACCAGTCACAAGCACCCACCCACAGTCAGCTGTACTTGCACCAGTCACACACCTGGTCTCCCAGGTACTCCCCACACAGCTGCACTCACTTAGCACTCACCTGAGACAGCTCCCAGGCAAACTCCCTCCTTCTCCTTCTGTTACCCCTCAAAGCCCCGCCCCCGCTGCCCCACCTGGATCCAATCAGCCGCCTTTTATCAAAGCCCCGCCCCCGCAATTAGCCCCACCTGGATCCAATCAATCACTCAAACAGACAAACCCCCAACTGCCAAAATGGTGCCTGTAACTGCACCAGTCACAAGCACCCACCCACAGTCAGCTGTACTTGCACCAGTCACACACCTGGTCTGGCTGCCTTTCACCTGAGACAGCTCCCAGGCAAACTCCCTCCTTCTCCTTCTGTTAGCCGCCCCTCTGTTCGCTGCTCAGCTGCTTCGCAGCTGGCTGCCTTTTATAAGGCTGGGGCAGTTGCCCCCCCCCCTGCTCTTACCCCTCAAAGCCCCGCCCCCGCAATTAGCCCCACCTGGATCCAATCAATCACTCAAACAGACAAACCCCCAACTGCCAAAATGGTGCCTGTAACTGCACCAGTCACAAGCACCCACCCACAGTCAGCTGTACTTGCACCAGTCACACACCTGGTCTCCCAGGTACTCCCCACACAGCTGCACTCACTTAGCACTCACCTGAGACAGCTCCCAGGCAAACTCCCTCCTTCTCCTTCTGTTAGCCGCCCCTCTGTTCGCTGCTCAGCTGCTTCGCAGCTGGCTGCCTTTTATAAGGCTGGGGCAGTTGCCCCCCCCCCCCTGCTCTTACCCCTCAAAGCCCCGCCCCCGCAATTAGCCCCACCTGGATCCAATCAATCACTCAAACAGACAAACCCCCAACTGCCAAAATGGTGCCTGTAACTGCACCAGTCACAAGCACCCACCCACAGTCAGCTGTACTTGCACCAGTCACACACCTGGTCTCCCAGGTACTCCCCACACAGCTGCACTCACTTAGCACTCACCTGAGACAGCTCCCAGGCAAACTCCCTCCTTCTCCTTCTGTTAGCCGCCCCTCTGTTCGCTGCTCAGCTGCTTCGCAGCTGGCTGCCTTTTATAAGGCTGGGGCAGTTGCCCCCCCTGCTCTTACCCCTCAAAGCCCCGCCCCCGCAATTAGCCCCACCTGGATCCAATCAATCACTCAAACAGACAAACCCCCAACTGCCAAAATGGTGCCTGTAACTGCACCAGTCACAAGCACCCACCCACAGTCAGCTGTACTTGCACCAGTCACACACCTGGTCTCCCAGGTACTCCCCACACAGCTGCACTCACTTAGCACTCACCTGAGACAGCTCCCAGGCAAACTCCCTCCTTCTCCTTCTGTTAGCCGCCCCTCTGTTCGCTGCTCAGCTGCTTCGCAGCTGGCTGCAGCTGGCTGCCTTTTATAAGGCTGGGGCAACTGCCAAAATGGTGCCTGTAACTGCACCAGTCACAAGCACCCCCAGTCCTGCTGCACCAGTTGGTCTCCCCTCAAAGCACCCGCACTCACCTGAGACAGCTCCCAGGCAATTAGCCCCACCTGGATCCAATCAATCACTCAAACAGACAAACCCCCAACTGCCAAAATGGTGCCTGTAACTGCACCAGTCACAAGCACCCACCCACAGTCAGCTGTACTTGCACCAGTCACACACCTGGTCTCCCAGGTACTCCCCACACAGCTGCACTCACTTAGCACTCACCTGAGACAGCTCCCAGGCAAACTCCCTCCTTCTCCTTCTGTTAGCCGCCCCTCTGTTCGCTGCTCAGCTGCTTCGCAGCTGGCTGCCTTTTATAAGGCTGGGGCAGTTGCCCCCCCCCTGCTCTTACCCCTCAAAGCCCCGCCCCCGCAATTAGCCCCACCTGGATCCAATCAATCACTCAAACAGACAAACCCCCAACTGCCAAAATCTGCACCAGTCACAAGCACCCACCCACAGTCAGCTGTACTTGCACCAGTCACACACCTGGTCTCCCAGGTACTCCCCACACAGCTGCACTCACTTAGCACTCACCTGAGACAGCTCCCAGGCAAACTCCCTCCTTCTCCTTCTGTTAGCCGCCCCTCTGTTCTCACAAACAGAAATAATTCAATGAGTGTAACTGAGAAAATAAACCTACACCATAAACATGTCAAGTTATGAGAACCCACATCTTTGACTACAACCACACTGGTTGCAAATGTTTCAGCATCCTTTCTCCCCTTCCTCCTCCTCCTCCTCCCCCATTTCCTTTTTATGTAACCAAGTAGTCCATCGTTTTGCATCTGGTTTGTTTCTCTCATTAGATGCAAGACCCTGTCTCCAAAATGCACTTTAATTACCTGTAATATATATTTGATGTGCTCCAGAGAAGCATTTAATTTCAGTCTTCTGTGGGGAAGGAAAAACACAGATCAATTTTAACCACCAAAGTGTGTTGTGGCTTTTCAACTGAAAGGATTTTATTTATTTATTTTCCCACAAACCTTATACCTAGCAGAGACACTTTAGTGGATCCATTGAACTCTGTGAAATATGTTGTCTATGTCTGGCTGTGGCATATTTTAAAAGTTACCAGTGTGTGTAGTGATGTCACTTAGGAATCGGGCTGGCCAGAAAACAGCAATTCCATTTCATGGAATATTTCAGGGTTTCCAAATTTATTTTTGCTCCACATCAAAACAAAAATTAAACATTTGAAAATGTTCATAAAAAAAACATGAGAGAGAGAGAGAGAGAGAGAGATGCCCCAGAATAGACAATAGCCCGGTGAGTATCCTAGCCAACAGGCTATTAGCTATTCCGGAGTGGGTGTGTGACACTTACACTCCTGAGAAAATTTTTCGTTTCAGCAAAACAGCATATTTAAATGAAAAAACATTATTTCCAACCGAGCACTACATAGAACCCAGAATGACTGCACCACTGGCAGCATCTTCTTTGAAAGGAGAAAACTGAGCAGTCTCTATGGCTATAACTCCCACTAAAGTTTTCTGAAGTAGCTAGGAGGAGATAAAACTTGTTACTGAGGGAGTGTGGGAAAGAGAAAGTGGCCAGATAGAACGATAGGAGGAATACAGATAATGTAATGTGGACATTCAGTTTTGGTACATCAGTTTCCTTCTTGTCTGGTTGTATAGCAAAAGTAATCCTTGATATTTTATTGAAGATAGCCCCAAGCATAAAGAGACATTGAAATATGGGATGGGTTGTTCTATGGACCAGAATTGCACAGTGCATATGTTTGATCTGTGCACTCAAACAAACACTTGTCCAACATTCATTGACAAATTATCAGTTTCACATAGTAGTCCATGAAACACTGAGAAAGTTTCCGAAGTCTCGAAATGTGAGGATTACAAACAGAGATGCTTTCCCATTCACCTCTTGCTGACTGCTACAGAGATTAATATTCTTCTTGGAAAAGGAGTGAGTTGATGATATCATGAAGTGAATCTAGATCTGGATCCAGTTGATGGGTTGACCACAGCCCATTGAAATAAAATGGAGGAATGGTCTAGTTATTATATAGTCCTGCCATGAGTGCAGGAGACTGGACTAGATGACCTCTCGAGGTCCCTTCCAGTCCTAGTCTTCTATGATTCTATGAAGTACTCCCATTGCCTTTTATGGGTTTTGAAGCAGGCCCTAAAATAGGGTATTGGATAAGAGACCAAAGCAAGGCTCTGATTTGGGTGCAGGATGGCACTGAGATGTTATAATCTGTTCTAATGAGATTTCAACCCAAAATAATTTCTATCTCTAGGGAATGTCCAGATATTGGAGCTGACCATCAGGTCAGGTCCTGCACTCTTCATGACCATCCATCTAATTTAGGCAATTATATGGCCCTCTTTATTATCATAGCCAAGTGCCTCATGCTTCTTAATACAATTATCTTCCCAGCACCCTTCTGAGGAACAGCAATACTATTATTCCCATTTTACAGATGAGGAACTGAGGGGCTAAATGACTTGCCCAAAGTCACACAAGATATCTGTGGCAGAGCAGGGAATTGAACACAGGTGTGATGGAGTGCTAGTTGTAGCACCCTGGTCACTGAGGTTGTTGCAACACAAAGAAGGTGGCAAGCTTAATAGGAGCCATTCAACCAGTTTCAAGTGAAGATTACTGATACGTGGTGGTAATTTGGGGGCTAATGAGACAATTGGCTCAATAACTGGGAAGATAAATAATTGGGAGGAATGGGATGCAGTGGGAGGCTCAGAGGGTGAGCTGACTGGAGGCAAGAAGCTATGTGGAAGGCTCAGTCTGCTGTATACCTGTGCTATATCTTGTCCCATTTGAAAACAGATTTAAAGGTATGTGGGGTGGAAAAGTAACAGACTGTGTCTTTTTGACTGACAGACCACAGAAACAGGTGAGGCAGTGCTGCTTACTGGGTAGCTGAAGAAGTCCTCTGTGACATTGGGTCTCCTATGTCTTCAACTAGTGACCAAACCACTGAACCAGCCTTCCTCAGACAGGCAAAACTACCATCAACTTCAGTTGTTATGACACATTCCAAAGGACTGCAATATCACACCCAGCTTCAAAGACAAGCCAGGGACCTTAGAGGAAGGGGTCTTTTCCATACATGCAGAGCAGACCCATACTTACAGTCTGAATGACTTTGTTTCAGATTAATGGAAACAACTAAATAAGAAAGCATAAAATAAAGTAATTGAGAGAGCACAGTGTCTACTTTCTAACAGCTCACTAAGCAGCAGCTTCTCTTGCCGACAGACTCCTTAAAATTAAAAGGTGCAGTAGAGAATACAAAGAAATAGCAATTATGTAGCTTCATACAGCATAGGAAGGGGCGTTTTAGTCAAAAGGAACTCTCTCTCTCCTTTGAAGCAGAGGGCTCTACCAAAATTCATCATAGATTTCAAGGCCCAGCTTGACAAAGCCCTGGTGGGATGATTTAGTAAGGGTTGGTCCTGCTTTGAGCAGGGGGTTGGACTAGATCATCTCCTGAGGTCTCTTCCAACTCTAATTTTCTATGATTCTATGTTACTGGACAGCCTTACAATGCATGTTTGAAAAGGGACCTGGAACCTCTTCTTCCCTGCCTTTCAGTCCAGAGATGGAGTTTATTTCATTGTCACTTTCAAATGGCACCTGGTCACACAGAGACATACCAATGATGAACGCTTGGCTAGTCTGCCTCTTGTTCCATGTTTTTAGAGTAAGGGTGCCATTCAGCAATCAGCCCTACAGTAAATCCTCATTAACAAGTCCATATTTTTGTGTAATCTCCTAGGAAAAAGCTTGCTCAGAATATTTATATCCATACAGGGAATTACAAAGTAGCTAGCCAAGAAAGGAGTCATCATTAATGTCTCTCATGATTTGTCATCTTCCATCCTTTAAAGAGCTCTTGATGTGACTTGGGCAAACATTCCCTTACAAAATCATTCTTGGATTTCACACCTTTTCTATATTTCTGTCTTACATTGCTCTTTACTAGCAAGAACACTTTCTAGTATAAAGACAAAGGCCAAGTTCTGTCCATGGGAGCCAGGGGGTAGTGAGGAAAGGGAGGAATGGGATAGAGCTCACTCCACTCAGACATGGCCCCTCTGGGAATGCCCACACTGCAGTTCCATCATGCACACCCTATCCCAGCAGCCAAATTATGGTTGTGTCTGTGCAGAAAAATCTATGGTTATTTAAGGAAGATTTTGCTGTGTCCCTTCCTCCAGCACACCCATGCTGGAAAGGCCATAAAGTGGTCATTTATGTTTCCAAACACTCTGAAATCCTCAGATAAAGGTGTTTTATAAATACAAAGCATGTATTATTAACCATTTGTATTAGTATTTTTTATAACAAAGAATGTGGGGATAGAGTTACTAGAAATCATTATAAGAATCATCACCAAATGAATGTGTTACTGGTGGGATTCCACAAGGATCAGTTCTTGGCCTCGTGCTATTTAACATTTTTAGCAATGACCTGGAAGACACCATAAGATCATCACTGATAAAGTTAGCAGATGACACAAAGACATGCGTGGTAAAAATGATAAATGGGAAAAAATGAAGATGGATCACTGATACAGAGTGATCTGGATCAGTAGGTAAACTGGGTGCAAGCAATCAATAAGTGTTTTAATACAGCCAAATGTGAATGTATGCAAAGAAAGGAGGCCAGAATTAAAGGATGGGGAACTCTATCCTGGGAAGCAGTGACTGAAAAAGACCTGAGCAGATAATCAGATGAACAGGAGCTCTAAGTGCAATGTGGTGGCCGTAAGGGCTAATACAATCCTTAAAGGCAGAAAATGGGGAATCTCAAGTAAGGATAGACAGGTTACATTAACTCTGTATTGGCATTGGTGTGACCTCTACTGCAATATTGTGTCCATTTCAGAGATCGTGTTAGCTCTTTGGCCATCTGAGAAGAGCTGTGAGAATGATGAAAGTGAAAATGTGCCTTTTAGTGATAGACATAAAGAGATCAATCCATTTAGCTTAATAAAGAGAAGGATAAGGGGTGACTTGATCACAGTCTGTATGTATTTTGAGGGGGAAAATATGAACCTAATTGAAATGAAAATATGCCTTTTAGATTCATTAATCTAGCAGATAAAGGTATAACAAGATCCAAAGGATGGAATCTGAAGCTAGACCTACTGAGACTCAAAATAAGGCATAGATTAACGAGTGTATTTTGCCATTTGAACAACTTGTGGTGGAGTCTCCATCACCTAGCAATTTTTAAATCAAGATTGGATATTTTTCTACAAGACATGCTCTAGTTCAAACAGGAATTATTTGTGGAAAGTTTTATTGCCTGTGTTATACAGGAGGTCAGAGTAGATGATCATAGTGGTCCCTTCTGGCTTGATAATTTATGAATCTATTGATCTAAGAAGGACAGAGAACTCTTCTCCCTGAAGTGTTGCCTTCAACTCTCTCAAATACAATAGGTATATTGATTTAATCCTGACTGCTAGATCTCTCAGCAGCATTCAGACTAGCACCCCTCACTTTTCAGTAATATTATCTACCTACTCCATGCAAAATTGCATGGCTGGTATTAAACAATGTTCATGCTTCACACTTTTAAAATCCATTAGATTTAATGTATTTTATCTGAGGCTGACAACATTTTTTTTAGACATTGAAAATTGAACATCAAGTCAATTGGAAAAAACAAAACAAAAAAAGTTTGCTGCAAAACCTGATAGTTTGTTTGCATTGATCAGTAATTGCTACAAATTCTAACAAGTGCAAACCATAGAAAACATAGATAGGAACATCAATACATGTCCCAGGCTCAAATATTGAAGATTTGTATTGGGGGTGCATTGGTTTTCTCAGAATTGCTTCCTCTGTTTTCACAGAGAATAGGACAAAGTGACTGAAGTCTGGTTCAATTGATTAGGTATTAATATCAGCAGTAGATGACATGAGGAGTTAATGATAACTTGTGTGATTTATTATAGCCACGTGTACTTTATTATTCTATATCAACTGAATGATTATTACCGATTACATTTGTATTCTGTAGTGAAGCTGAACTCATGCCTGATATAAGAGAAATTTAGTCTTTGAGCTAAAACCCTCTCAAGCAGAAATAGAATAATATATTTCAAGTAATTTAACCAAGATGTGTGTGTTTTATTAAAAGTTCCAATTTTAAAATACAAAAGACTTGCACATTACCCATAAAAAATGGGACTGTTGTTGGTTTAGAGAGAATTTATTTCAATTTCAGAATAATACAACTACAAAGAAATATTTAATTGCAGTTGTTCAAGGAAAGTCCCGCACAGCAGTCTTTTACATTCTGCATATCTTTGATGGTATTGCCATGACCATATTTTTAAGGATCACTTTATTGATATTATATGATGGGCAATGTTTTCAGGATCTTAGGTTTAGAACAGAGATGGCCCAAAACTAAAATCCTAGATTTGAACAATCTTCTCAGGAGAAGTCTAACATCAACTCCAAGGTACCTGGTTTATGCCAATCTTTATAATGAGCTGCACCCAAATCCCATTCTGAACTTTCTCCGATTTTGGTGAAGTTTGGGGCCTCTAATTTCAAAGGTTAAGTGCAGACAAAGTGCCTAGAACATCAGATGTTTGCAGTGCTGTTGTAGCCAGGTTGGCTCCAGAATATTAGAGAGACAAACTGGGTGAGGTAATATTTTTTATTGGACCAACATCTATTGGGAAAGAGTCAAGCTTTTGAAAGCTTGTTTCTTTTACCAAAATAAATTGGTCCGATAAAAGATATTACCTCACCCAACTTGTCTCTAGGACATCAGAATCATGCAAAGATTGTCCTAAGGAAAGATTATTCAAAACAAACTTCAAGTATCAGATCCACTGAAGTCTTGACCTGATGCAATTTGCTGGATTCTTCTTGGTGTTTGTGCCCAGGTCCTCTGTCTATGGTTGCTCTCATACTCACGGTGGTTATCCTGCTGGAGCCTAGTCATTGCTGAGACTGGAAAAAGTTGTCAGTCACTACAGTTTGGCTAGGCTAGGCTAGGAGTTCAATCACTACCAGGAATCAATTCATTTTGAATTTCGTTGGCAGACCTCCAGTTGTCTCCTGAAGAAGAGTGGGAGTAAGGGGAGAACATAATTTTAAAGGTCCACCTAAATTTAGGCACTTTCAACCAACTTCTTACATGTCCTCATCAAATATTGGATGTTCTTTTTACTTGTGACATTTTTGTAGAGTGAGAACAATAGACAAGAAGACCATATAAAGAACCTTCCCCCCTGACACCAACATAGTAACAGGATAGGATATGGACATAGTCATGGAACACATCTGATAAATTTAGTGATAATTCAAAGATCCCTGGTTCCTCCAAGTACTGGGTGACATGCACACAGATTCTGAGCACATGACGCCCAGGTTGCCTGTACTCTCCCCTACACCTCCGAAGAGCAGAGGCAGAATTTTGCCCTTGAATTGTTACTAGCATCTAACACCAGAAGTATTGGGATTTGGAGGGAAGAGAAGAAAATGGAAAGTGCCATCTGAGAAAGATAAGAATTAAGGAAAGAGACCATTTCTTCCAGCAATGAAGAAGGAACTTTATTAGAATAAGGAAAATTGTATGGGATAAATAAAGGATTTTAAATAAATATCATTATAAAGTTAGGGACAGATCCTACAAACATGTACCACCCAAATATAGTGCTTACTACCATGAGTAGCCAATAGGACTTACAATATTAAGCATTATGCTTTGTAGAAATTGTTTTCTGGTTCATGCTGATACTATAAACATTGTATTTTGCTAATCTACTAAATTTTAAGATTTTAGGACTTCTATTTTACTTTTTACATTTCTTAGCAAGTCCTCGCAAAACTGGAAATAAAGGCTTATGCTTCTTGGTTCTGAAGTCCAGCAAAATCCTAATTGAGATGGTCTCAACATTTCTACTGATGAAATGATACTAATACTAAATGGCAACATAAATAATCTAATGAGTGATAATTTTACACTGCTCAGCCATAAAACAAATCAATTTTTTATGCTTCAGTGCATCACCTCTGCACCTTACAATCCCTGCTGCAATTCTCCATATGGAAATGAGGAATTACTGAATGACTGGACAGTTTATTCATGTAAAAAGCTGAGCTGTAGTCAAATAATGTGCTGCAGTTCACTAATAATTTAACTTACCAGAACCTAAAACCACACTAAACTAGCAATTTCTTATGAATCCACATTATGATAATATGCTTGCTTGTGTGGGTATTATTTAGTACTGTGAAAGAAAGAAAGAAAGAAAGAAAGAAAGAAAGATAATTTAATGTCAAATTTTATTTTTTTGAAAAAATGGTAAGGGAAAAATTACCAGTTCTCCTCTGCCCTAATTTTGAACCAGTTCTAGCATTGATAATAGAGTCTCTGAGATTTTCAGATTCTTTGTTGTATGTGTTTGTGTGATGCCTGCCATCTTGGCTAAACCTAAGGATTGAACTAGGTACCTCCAGAGTATACATGTCTGCAGCTGTAACTAAAGATCATGGCTGTGCATCTGGGGCAAAAATGCCGGAACCTTTGTAGAAGTGGAGGGGGGACACTCCCTCTGGAATTGGGGGGGACAGGGAGAAACGCCTCCCACTTTTTTAACATGGATGTAGTTTGGGGGGCAGGAGGCTGCATTGCCCCGTCCCAACTACAAGCTAGGGCAGGCATGGAGTGGTGCCAGTAGGGGCTGCCCTTCGTGGTGGGGGAGCTGAAGCTGTGAAGAGAAGCATGGACCCCTAACTCTCCTAGTTCCAGCACGATTGATCTGGGGCTATAACAGACTCATATCTATTGTGGATTGGGCACCAAAGGGCATATAAAAGTGGGTTATATTTGTTCATTTGCATTTCTTATTAAAGGGGGTGGGAGAAAGAGGAGTATTTCTTAAAACTTGAGTTCCAAGAAGTCACATTAATTACCTGGACATGAAGGATTTGAACATCTCCTTCCAACCTGTCCTCTGTACAGGTTTGTACAGTACTCGTCAGCTTGATGTCTGAGTATCTCCTTCCCCTTTCCTCTCAGAAAGTGGGAGGAAACTCCCATTTAGAATCTCCTCATCACACTCCAAGTGACCAAATACATCTGCTATAGAACTACAATCTATGAAACTTCAAGAGTGAAAGTGCTGCCCAAAAATGGCCATCCAAAGTCACCAAAATGCTGAGGTATCACATCTTCAGAAATGAAGCCCAGGTCTGCATGGTTTATGAATTTACAATACACTGTCTGGGCAAAAAGGGTGACAAATGCTGGACTCAACGACCACAAAATTGCTCCTTTAATTTTACAAATAAAATGATTTTCCCTCATCAGAATTCAAATGGTTGAAATCAAATGGATCTGGATTCATTTTCTTCAATGAGTGATGAGTGGTAAGAAGTTTCCACCACAGGCCCCTCTCTTCTTGAGAGGTCTCTATAGACTTTTCCAAATCCCTCCTCAAAACTCACTTCCTCCAAAGTGTATGTCAGTTGAACTGCTGTTACCCAATTGTTACATTATAAATGAAGGCTGTGAGAACAATTCACTGGGTCTTCCAGTGAATTCTGTGTCATATGTCTGTTTAGACTGTGCGCTCCTCAGCCACATTTTCTTCTATCTTGTGTATAGCACCGAGCCCTTTGGTTGTGCTTAACTTTACTCTTTCTATCCTCATAACTAAGAAACTTGAGACTTAATTGACATATCTATATCTTTCTAAACAGACACTATGGCTATGAATGTTATGGGCTATGTTGTCCCCTTCATCTTTATGGTTGGAAGTGCCTAAAGCAGGCAGACCCAGGTCAAGAGGGGCATACAAGAGGATTCTTTCAGTCTATCCTCCTCCTTCATAGAAGACACTTCTCAAGAGTTCTACAGGAATAAGTATCTGCAGTAGGAGGATAATAGCTGAGCATATAACTTTTTTCCATAGCTTCCAACCCCTCAAAATCCATGACAGTCTAGCAGATGAGATAATACTGACCTGGTTTTAGGCCTGTTCATCCATGTTCTAACTCTACTGAAACCAACTGAGAAACAACAAGGTTTAATTTGGCCAATTCTTGTTCCCTGAATGTCAACCATTGTCCTTCTCAAGCCAGAATTGGTACCAAACTTGTATTGTGTTTTATTATTTGCAAAAATGTGTATAGTTTCTTTAAATCTGTTGCAAGAAGCCATGCAAGAGGGGGCTGGAGAATGCTCTCGGCAGAGGCTCAACACTGAAGAAGAAAGAACCAGGGTACAATATACCTCCAAAAACTGAATCTTTGTCAGCCTACACTAGAGGTTTGCACTGGTACAGCTATCCCAGTGGCTGGCCACTGATGACTGTGTCCATGGATAATCCCTAGTGTAGATTAGCCCTTAAATATAGCAAACTGTTTTTGTAGCGTTTTTGTCATTTGTAAGTTTTTCTTCAAGTCTGATTCTCCACTGAGCATTTGTTTACTAAAATGAAGGCTATAATAAATGTTTATGCCTCTACTTATGAATACTGTTATGTACACCTATGTGCTAGGGCTGAAGCAATACATTGAATATTTATGCAGTGAGAACCACTCTCTCTCCACATCTGGCTTCTTAAACACAGCACAAACCAGCTGGGGTTCTCTAAATCTACAATCCACTTGCTGCATCAATTATTCACCTACATTGCTAGTTGGATTTGCAAGGACTTCACAGTCTTCATAGGGCCTGAGGACTGCTGAATAGTGATACCCTATGCCCACCCCGAATTCTGCAATCCCCATCCTTTCTAACTCATATTCAAGCCTGCAGCCTTGCCAAACATGCAATATGGATTGGAATGCCAAAAGTCACTATTTGTTTTGAAAGTGAAGATGCCATTGAAAAGCCTACTGCTTATTATTATTATTAATCTCTATTACAGAGTCCCCCAAAGGACCCAATTAGTGTCAGCACCCCAGTATACTGTGCAAACACATAGCATGACATGGTCCCTGCTCCAAGGAGTTTACAGACTAATGTAAGACAAGAGGCAAGGAATGAGTGTAACAGACAGGAGGGCTGGGGGAAGGACAAGAGTAATAAGAGCAATTGGTTACATATATTGACAGAGCAATGACTTACAGTTAAGCATGCTGATTTTATTCCCTATAAAATATTTTGATCCTATCTTTTGAAATGTCCGAGTGCTAGGAAGATATACGTAGAGAGATAGTGGGGAGTAGGGCTAGCCAGAAAACAAGAATTCTATTTTGTGAAATAATTTTGAGGGGACCATTGTGATAATCTAGTCGGATGTCCTGCATAACACCAGCAGGGTAATGTTTGGTTGTGTTCAGCATTAGGATGAAACTGAGGCATTCTGAAGTTCTTTATGGAAAAAACAAAGACAGACACACCTCCGAGTAGCCCAGTGGGTAGGACCCTCAACTGGGATACGAGAGACCCACATTCAAGTCTGTTCATTGCCTGATTCAGATCAGGGACTTAAAAATAGGTCTTCTACATCCCAGCTGAGCAGTTTACCTATTGGGCTATAGAGTCCGTCTCTGGATTTCTGGCCCAATCAATATTTAATTATTTATACAAATTGGAACAGTTCCAACTGGAGACTGAGTGGTTATAGCACAAACCTGCTCCAAATCAGGCAGAAACCTGCATCTCCCACATCCCAAGTGGGTGCTTTTACCATCTCCTGCTGAAAAATTCCTGAGCAGCTCTAGTGGGGAAGCACCTTCCTCCCAAGATACTTTGGCTTGTCCCTATGTTAACTTCACTCTGTGAACAGAATACTGCTTAAGTGGTCATCCAGACTTATTTATAATAATAGGAATTATACTTTGCCTTTATACCTTATTCTAAGGTGTGAACTGTCTTATTTTGTGCTCTTACAGCACTAAGTACACTGTTGACAGATAGTAATAATACTGACGTAGAACCTTTCTTTTAATGATCTCAAAGCACTTTAAAGGTATTCATTAATGAGACAAATCAAACCACATTCACATATATTTCTAAAATTTGTGGATGTCTGGCTCCATGTCTAATCTCTACGGTTGACCCCTTTCTCTGTTATGAACCAAATCAAAAACCTGAACTTAAGACACCTCTTTCGGTCAATTAAAACCCAGACAGATCAGGACTGAACCATTCTCACTACATCCTGAGAAGTGAGTATGATTTCAACTGTTTCACAAGTGGAGAGACTGAGGCACAGAGGTTAAGCTTCCCCAAGGTCACAAAGCATGTCTGTAAGAGAGATATGAATGAAACCAGCAGCTAGATATCCTGTTGTTCTGCTTTCTGACACTTTTGCCACATGATAATGCCATCTTGCTCTCAAAATGATGTGTTTCACACAGGATGACCTTTCACACATGATGCATGAAAGGCGGTGGCATTCCCACACTGGCAGGGGCATTCTAGTAGTACTGTTACTTGTCATATAATAATTTTAGATAAAGTGAAAATTAGAGAGCTATGATAACTTATAATAATTGCAATTTTTTTTTTATTCCTTTGTGAGTCTTATTTTAATTACAAAGATATTTTTAGGTAATAAACTACCCTAACTAATATGATAATAGTAATAATAGTAATAATAGTAATAATAATAATAATAATAGTAATAATATGAAACGTATGTATAAAAAATAAGAGGTCTGGGAAATTTAGTCAGATGCCAAAGGTGTCTTTGGCACAAAAAAGTTTTGGAATCACTGCATCAGATCACACTCTAACAACTAGACTTCACTCTGTCCCACATTTATTGGACATGCGTCACATTGCCTGTATTATTATTACTACGTAGTCACAATATTGGCTACTACTTAGGAGCTGTTTTTGTTGGCAATTGCTTTTCTGCTCCTCACTTTATTTTTAACAGAATCTGTCTTCACAGTGGTTTTTAAAATAAAATAAAAAAAATGAACTTCAATTTAAAAAAAATGAGTTATGCATTCAACAAAACACCCAATTTCTAGAATAGATTGTTTCAAGACATGTACTCATACTTCTGAACTTAAAAAATGATCCATGATGTGATTAGGCACTGCACATTGTTATGGGCATTTAATGGAATTTTATGATTGACTGCAGTATGATTCTGCCAGCTCTTTCCCTTGAGCAAAGTCAGAAGAACATCATGAATCAAGGGCAAGAAAAGAATTTGCTATGCAGATATCTTGTGGAACTTTAAACTTGCTGATGGACCAAATTAGGTCTTTAATAATGTGTGCTCTCATTAAAATACCAATACCTTACCTTAGCTTTCACTTTCTGATTTGGCTCTCTGCAGCAGGGAAACACATTCACAGGTTCTTGTTGATTACTTGACACCCATTTGCCTCACTGTAAAATGTTGCCAAAGTCACTTCACCTTCTGAAATGGGAAAATAACCATGGGAACATTTCAAATACACTGGATGAAACCCTAGTCCTACTGAAGTCAATGGAAGTTCTACCACTGATTTCAATAGGACCAGATTTCAAAGCTGTACTTAGAATTCACACTCTTCCTAAAGATTTAATATTGGAACAAATCTATGCATAAACAGCTACAAATGATGGTTCATCTCACATATTATTCCCAAACCAGGATGCATATCCCTTTCATAGATCTAAATTCTAGGTGGAGTGTTTTCATCTCCGAAACTTCTGAGTTAGTTTGTTCCTATTCGGAGGTATACATGCATAGTTTCTTTCTAAACATCTGATTTCATAAATAATGCAGACCTTATTTTAGCATTGGCAAGATAGTCAAGAAAATTGTATTCAGTTTCCATTCTAACCATGCCCCTTTTCAATTGCTTACAACTTTTTTCTTTCAGGTAAGTTCACTTCCCACTTCCTAGATATATGTAGAGAGATTAGATTTTGTGGTATAGGCAAAAAGATTTCATTGGCATGAGTTTAAGGAAATTGATTTACTCAGTACAGTCCATCCTATAATGTCATGCTGACCTTAAATTTGCTCTTTAGGAACTGATATTAAATAATGTGGGTTTTTTTTTTTTTTGTTTTGTTTACTTTATTTACTCAGACCTTTCTCAGGCAGCTTCCATTACTGATGTAAGACTACCATTCTGGGTTTGTTCCCATTCTTGATGCTTGCTTCTTGAATCATGATTGTTATCTAGTCATAGCTACATACATTTTAAAAATAATAATAATTAATAATAGCATTGCAGTGCCCAGTTTTCTTTATGAGGAGATGTACTGAATGTGCCCAGAATATAGGATAATTCTGCTTCTTTAATTTATCTGCTTCAAGGAAATGTGGTTGTCCTAGTTCAATTCAAACTTGAAGTGTGTGTCAATTCATCTTAACAGGCTCTTCACTGCATTTTGGCCTCCATTCCCTTCTCTTTGTTGGTAAAGTTGTAACCTTGGTTACTCTCTTCAGCACGGCTTGGGATTACAGTTCCTGTCAAAGCTCAATACAGATGCATTTGCCACCCTTCTACACATATTTAAAACAGGAACTAAAGCCATGAACTCTCCTGTGTTACTGTTATGTCTCTGTTTTTCTCTATAGGTACAAAATGCACATTCTCAACCATGCTGGTACAAAGAATTGACTCTCCGAATAACATTCTCTGGAATGCCATTTTAAAAAGGTTTTGACATAAATATAAACATTTCTACATAAATGCTATCATCTTTAAAATGCTACGTTAAAATAAATTGTTACAAAGTCAGAGATATAGCATACAGATCATGTAAACAACAGAGAAATACTATATATATCTTTCTTGATGTCTGCCTATTGGCAGTCTCAGATCTGCTAGAAGCTGAAATAATAAAGAGGTAGGACTAGAAACCAGGGGTATAAACCTGTCTCCAGTGAAATCAATGGCAAAACTCTTATTGACTTTAGGGGACAGGATTTCACCCCATGTCTCCAGCTTCCAAGATAGTTATATTTAAGCCCAGTTTTTCCCTTGAAGTCACTCAGCAACTTGCAGGATCAGGCCCACTGACATTAAATGGAAGACAAGACATTAATTTTATTAATAATAATCTTTTATATACAAAAGAGAAGTGATCAAATATAAGTATGGTAATGTGGATTGAATATGTACCTCTGGGGCCATGAATCAGATACTATGGTGATGTGTACCAATGGAATGATAGATTACAACTATCTAATTTCACCTCTTATGTGCATTAAAACTAGCTTCAGGTAACTAAAGTGTTCATTGTCATTCTATAGGGACCCTGATCCCACTGAAGGCAATGGGAGCTTTACCTGAATAAGCCGAAGTATGGACTTCGGGGTTTGGACTAGAAAGCATTCCAGTCAATGGAGCTGCACCAATTTACACCAGCCTAACATCTTCACCCTCACATCATTTACAAGACCTATGTTTAAGGTCTAATTTAAGCCTGCAGCATTCCTTAAAGCATGGGTACTATCTTTGGTGAAACCACACTATGGAATAAGCCTGGGAATTTCTGCAGACTGCAGATTTTTTTTTAGAACAACATCATCTTGTCCCATCCTGTTTGTCAGCCTGACATTCTGAGACCAGAAGAAAGTAAATGAGAAGATAGTTCAATCGGGCATTTATTGGCAGGGTTTTCTCAGCAATAGAGGAGAAAAACCCAAGACTATATCACTCAGGATAAACAGTAAAAAGATAAAGCCATTTGGGCACCTAGAAAGGATTAAAAGAAAATGCTAGTGAGCAAAATATATGTAAGAGTTCAAATTTAAAGCCATAGATTTCTTTTTTTTTTTTTAGAAGGTATAAAATAGAGTATTATCAGTTTTCATGAGAGGTATGAACTGAGTTATACTGACCTTAGAGAATTTTGGTCTTCCTTAGCATTTCAAATGAATTTTAATACTAATGAAAAGAAGGGACTGATGGCGACAAACTAGAGCCAGACATAGTGCATGCAGTTGCTATGCAAACTACATGTACACACACTCCTGAAATATTTCTGGCTTGTGTACCTTAATCCTGACGTGGAAACTCACCACAGGTAGTGAGGTCATGCCAATAAAATATGAAATTTTATTTTTTGTATAGGATACCAATGCATTTAACATACTGTTTTCGAACAAAATATATGGATTGCAAATTGCACATATACCAGTTGAATTGAAACATACAGTATGATTCAACTAAGACCTGCTTTTACAGGTACTTTGTTTTTACTATTTACCCAAGTGGGAATACAAAATATTATTTTCCTTGATGGCAAAGTTTAAGTCTGTCCTTTGAAAGCAACATGAATCAGTGTGGAGGTATGTGAAATGGCACTTTCCCCATCCCCTATGAAGGACAGGTGGAAAAATATATATATATATAATTCTTCTAAAAGTAAGTGTGAGCTTAGCCTAAGAGGTGCATGTAGGTTGGCATCCCTGTCAGAGGAAGGGAGTTGAAGGGTTATCAGTGAGACAGTTACTTTGGTTCCTGCATTATATTCAGGTGAAGAGAGCATTACCTCATGGTTTTCCGTTACTCTGTGTATTATACCCCAGGATGTTACACACCTTCAGTTAATATTCTACTGGTCACATTTCAAAAGGACTTCAACCTGCCCTCCATTTCTAAAGAGGTATTGTTACACATAAAAAAAATTACTTGCTCAGTGTTTATTTTCCTGTCCTATTCGGGGGTTTATGCTGTGCTCAACGTCATAAGTAATGCATGCTCAGTGTTCTCCTCAGGAATGCCCGAATGTTTTTCCCTAAGGGACAAATGTTGGTAGAACTGGTTGGGAATATTTTTGACGAAACGTTGTATATTTAGTACTGCAGCCATTCCCATTCTGAAGGTTTTTTCACAACTAGATAGGTCAATCAGATTTTTTTTTAATTGAAAGGTTTGCTTCTGTAGAAAAATCTCTCACTCTGTCACCCCCAAAGAAAACAGCATCGCGAGACAGCTGGGATAGCCACCTCAGTTCTGAGAACTACTGCTCTATTCCGATCACTAGAGCCCACTCAACGGAAAATGGTTGTGATTAGCTGCAATCAGAACTGTGCAAACCATTTGTGTTGAAACCACAAGCTCCCCCTGGAGCTGGAAGCACTCAGTACTTTTGAAAATCAGGTATACCTGTTAGGGCTGAGAGTTTGGAAAGCTGGAGAGTCAATGCAAGTGATGTAATGCTCCAATTCCCATAACAATGAATATGCACTACTTCATTTACATAAATCCCCCTAATATTAAATCCTTCAGTTCCTTGCTCCACCTCCCTCTCACATCAATACATTCTCCCTGTCAAATCCATCTTTTCCCCCTTGATTTTCCCTTCTTCCCCAACCACCCTAAATACATTCTCGAGTTTCCTTTTGTCACCTCGATCTGGCTCGCCTTTGAGTTTCCTCCATGTCCCACCCTCTGTCTCAAGTTCCCTCCATCCCTTCTTCAAATCTCCTTTCTGGTTCCCCTGATCAAATTTCCCTTTTCCCCCTGGTGTGGCTCACCATATCTTTCCCCCTCTCTCTACTTCAAGTTCTGCCCTCTCTCTGGATCCACACACTTGAATTTTGTGAAACTGCTGTGGATTTGATAGAGTCCAGAGGGAACCTCTCTGGGTCTGAGAATAGGGTATTCTCAACTGAGGGCCCTCACCTCTGGAATGTGTCTCCAGAGATCAGAATAAATTTACTTCTCATTTTCAAATATACAAGTGGATATAAAAATTGCTGATATTTGACTGTATCCCTCTCCGTTCAACTTTTGTTTGGCACTTGCTTGTCTTCTCAGCTTGGAAGCTCTTTGAAGCATGGACCATGTCTGTGTGTGTATGTGCAGTACTTAGCACAATGGGTCCCCAAATCCTGAGAGGGCACTAGTGCAATGTAATTGAAATAAAATAATAACTTGAATCTGACTGCCTTCAAATGTAAGACAAGATATGGGGGTTTGTTGAGGAAGCCCTCTTTCAGTGAGGATGACCTAGCAACATATCTCCTTGGAGGAGGAATTAAGAGATGAAGTAAAAGGAATATGAGGAGGGGAGAAGTGAAAAGAAAGAGGATGAAAAAATGATCCCCACAGTAAGATAAAAGTAATTGCAAAATGAAATGATGGCGCCTAGGTGGATTCTTGTGCTAATAATGGTTTTAAAACCTTCAGCTTAGGGCCCATATATCACAGTGATGGATGCATACCTAGAAATGGATACCTAGAGAAAAAGAAAGATCCATGGCATTGCACTTATTCACACAAAAAACCAAAACACCATAAACTGAAAATCAGAATCTTTCCTGCAGCAGTAATTTGCGTGCATTTCTCCCAAGTCATCAGATACTTTATACCAAATATTGTCAAGCTGGTTCATTTCCAGCTTCTTTCTTCAAGTTCCCAATCAGCAGCTGTTTAAAATAAAATTAGATATGTACAGTATGACTTCTTCATCGACCATTAACAAAGCTCGTTATTTAATTCATCTCTCAAATTGCATTTAATAGAGACTTAAAGTGATGCCTATGACTGTCACCAGGGTGCCCATTCATTATAAATTTCACTTGCAGGGAGAACAGTGTTTAATCACCACAATTTTCCTCTATCAATGCCATTTGCATAAGGGCTGGGCAAGCAGGCATGATGAAAAATTGAATCCAGCTAATGTTATTGATTGGGAAGATCTGACCCTGAAACTGAGCTTCATTAATTATCCTGGCTTCCTCTTCAGAAAGGAGAAATGTAAATTTCATTACATTTCTGCATTGCATGCAACATCAATATAGTTCATGGTGCTTACATTATTACATACTCCCTCATTAAAGGCATGCAATGCATAATTTGACAGGGGCCATATCATTTGCTTATAGATGATATAACTTGGAAGTGAATAAAATCCTGGTAATATCTAATTTTATGAATTGCTAGAGACTGTAAAGAAATATCTGTAATTGTAATCCAAAAGGACAGAAAGACAGATCAAGGATCCTGTTTAAATCTATGGCTTCTCTAGCCTGGTTTTCAGAGGTTTCCACAAATCCCATAAATGTCAGGTTGAGCTACCAGTCTTCTGCACCTCTGAAAATGACCCCACTCGTGTACAGTGGATTTTCTATATCAGTCATTCCCAAGGGATACTTGCTGAAATATTTTCTTATCATGAAACAGCACAGCTACAAATTCAGCATGGCCAGCTCTCATGATTTTGTTGTGAGTCTTGCAATATTTCAGGTTTTACTGAAAGTTCCAGTTCCCAGAGTCCTGTGGCCTATGTGAGAATCAAATTTCAGCTTTCATTAAAAATAGTTAGTTTCTATCCCCCATTGTTGAAGAGAAAAGCTTGAAAATGTGACCCAAGTGTACCCTGACAGCTCAGAAACCAGAAGGCAAATAAAAAAAACTTAAAATTTTGTATTTTTTTAAAAAAATCTATTGGCTGGAGGAGAGGGAAGCAGGCTTAAGATTTTTGAGCATTTGGGGCTGGAAATACTTTAAATTCCAGTGACTCCATATAAACCACATGACTGCACCATCAATAAAAATTTGCATAGCAGTAAGCAAACCGTTTTGCGTCATTCTGCCACACTTAGGATGGAGTGGGATATGGGTGACTGGACAGTACCTGGCACACTAGGCATGTGCTTGTCTTGTTGGTGAAGTTTGCTAGTGGTCACCATATATATTTATGGTTTTGAAGCAGGCCCCTTCTGTCATTGGTTCTGGGACATGTTGGCTGATTCCACCCCTTCCTTGGTGCTAACAATCTGTTTGCAGTGTAAATATGTGGGACAATTATGTAATGTCTGCCATTTTCAGAGACTGTGCAATTGTGCATGCAAAACACAGAGCTCTGTGCATTCTTTGGTGGACATGGAATGAGAGAAAGGGAGAGAGATGCACATCAGACTAAATGGGAACATTTAGCTCACAGAAACTGACATAAAATATTGATTGCCTTTAACGGAAACAGCTGTGATGTTTCTGACTGAGATGGTTACAGAAAAAGTCACTTAGGACCAGATTGTGTTCAGCTCTGTGCCCATGCAAAGAGCAGCCCATAATTGCACTCCCCCTGCTGCTACCTCTATACCCCTCCCAGGATGTGAGACAACCCAGGAGGTACATAGCCCCACTCCCGGCTGTGCACCAACCAATGAGGCAGAACCATAGTGCTGGAGAGAGGGTATGTTGTTCCCAACAGGCTGTATCAGTCAGCTGCCTGTCCTGCATGCTGGGAACTTCAGGAAGAATTCTAACTCCCTGTCCTCTCCCAGCCCTAAAATGCACTTGAATCTAAATGACACTACTGAGCCAGTGGTCCAAATATCTAAACTAAAAATTAGAATTTCAGTTCACTTAAAAACATTTCCAAATCTCTGCTGAAAGAAAAGGGCAGTCTAGCAATCCCTATGGCTGCCATTTTATTCACAATTCCAGCTGTAGTCTGCACAGGAAGCAGAAACTAATGGCATGAACAATATCAAGGCAGGAAGACAAGATGCAGTCATAGACATAAGGAATGCCAAAAGTTTCCATGCCCCTTTAAGAGATGTATTTCTCCCCTCTAGTTTTGGACGGTTGTTGATATATGCACTAAACTACAACAGAAAGCCAGGAAAGTAGTTCCTTAGTTAATCTTTACATAATTCTCTCTGAATGCGTGTAGATTCATAGATTTGAAAGCCAAAAGGGATCCTTATATCATCTAGTCAGACCGCCTGTATATCAGAGTCCAAGAATTTCATCCAGCTACCCTGGCATGGAACTCGATATCTTGTGTTTAACTCAAGCTGACCTTCCAGAAAAGCATCCCAGCTTGATTTGAAGACTTCAGCAGTTTTTTCCCATGCTTAATCACCTTCACTGTTAAAAAGGTGTGTCTATATTAGTGTGTTTTAATGTAATAATTATTAATTTGCTCAACTTTTCCACTGAATAACAGGAAACTATTTAATAGTCTAATTAATTGTCTAGTGTGTGTGTCTCTTTCTCTACAAGCTGCAACAACTGTAAGAATAAAATAGCTGCTGACTCAGCATACAGAGAGTGTAGACATTTAAAGGTGCAGTATGCAGAAACCAAAGGCATCACAGTTTAATTGCAATATACACCCCATATTAGATGTTGATTGTTTTCTCTTTAAAGAAAAAGCAGAGCCCTGGGTGCAATAGTGGCTTATGTATCATTCTTTCTCCTCTGGAGATCAGGATAGAAATCCCTACATGACACATAATTGTGACTTGTGTGGGTCTCTCATGCTAATCGCTAATGAACATCACAAAACTTCCACACAGTATAGCACAGTAGTTAGTTTTCCACATAAGAGGCAGACTGGCGTTGTGGGGTGAGAGGGGGTCCGTGGAGGAGATGCTGGTTGGGACTAGTTGCATTGGCAGAGCTTTGGGTGAGGAAGAAACAAATGAAATAGCAGTGGGTGTTACATGCAGAACTGGCGGACATTTGTGGGGCCTCCAAGACTGGAATAGCAGAGTGTACTGTCGACTCTTGAGCGCTGCCAGCCTGCTATAGGCCTGTCTTTCGTCAGCATTGTCAATCATTTACTTTCACAAGCACTGAATTAACACAAATGTTTCAGAAAACAGAGGGGACAAATGCTTAAAGCACATCTATTGAGCCCAGTGGATAATGAGGTTTGCTCATAGGCTAAGCCTCAGGAGAAGTTAGAACTCTATGAAAGCCAAGAGAATATTTTTGTTTTCTATATGTTTCCTCTGCCAAGAGTCAACAAAAGCTTAGCTAAACAGAACCAGCCAGAATGTCATTCTTTGTGTGACTAGGAGATGTGGGGAGTTTTGCACTTTGAATAGTAATAAGTTATCAACTCCTTTTTTAACTGAATACTTCAGTCCCCTTGAACACAGAGGTTCAGATCGTTAAACAGCAGAGAACCTTATACCTTTGCATTATGTGTTTCAAAAGACAGTGAGATCATAGTCAAGACAGAGGGTGTGAGATGCATGATTTTTTCCAAAGAGCTTTTAAAAACCTTAATAGTGTTCAAATATTTCCTGTTTAGTCTGTCTTCTGATGAATCAAAGATCATTTGAATCCCCCTATATTGCCAGTGATGTTCATTAAAGCAACAAGACTATTGATAACAACATTAAATATGTTACAACATCATATGCAGGCTCCAATGCTCCAGGCAGACCAGCTTCCTAAATCAATTAAACTCATGGGGCCAAATTTGTACCTGATGCCTTCAGTGCAGTTGTACTGGGGAGGAATTTGCTCTGTGATGTTAGACAGTGGTATAAGCTTTTGATTCTGTCTGCAACAAATTCATTCCAGATTTCCTCTGTTTCTGATATCTCCCCAGACCTTCCCCTGTTAACATCAATGGTACAAAGTGTACACCGTGCCTGGTCCAACTCCATTGACTTTGATGGAGTGACACCAGAGATGCATTTGGCTCAGTACAACTGAATTGTGACTGATGTCCCCCTTGTGCATGTTCATAAAAGTAATACATTAAATTCATGCTTTATACAACCCTTTCATTAGGTTTACAGAAGGAATATTGCCAGTATTATTAATGTTAAGTACACCTCACAGATAAATGCTTAAAGAGATGGCATTATGCTTAAAGGGAACCAGTCAAGATAAAAGTAACGGGCCAGATCCTTGGGTGCATCTGAAATGCACAGAGCACACATTAGTGGATAATGTGCAGAGGTGGCTAAAAGCACCTTGTTACACTTCTATGACCCTGGTACTGCTCTGCAAAAGCCATTAGCCCTCTTCTGTGGTTAGAGCAGTCTGAGGGCAGCTGCAGCTTGCAATGCCCATATCCAGCCACAGGGGGCTGAAAATGCAACTGAGGATTGGCATGTCATACAGGTGTCTCAACCAAGTCTCCATTACCTCTCCTACACTGGCAGCAGAAAAGATGTGTCATGTAAGAGTCCTTGCATCAGCTATATGTAACCAACCATCCCCCCACACTGCGGTGATCCTTCTTGATTAAAATGGCTCAGGCCACAAATTGGCCATGATGTATCAGGAATCTGGGCCAATATCTTAAAAAAAAAAAGTTCTGATCTGGTTCTTATAATTCACATTAGAAAGAGAAGAATTTTTAAAATCAAATGTCCTTCTAATATACTGAACCCTAGTGATTTTACTTTTATTTTTTGTATTTCTGTCATCATGGATTGTGCAGCTAGACCAATCAGTTTCACTTTGGTACATGGTTGGTTTCACTTTTTTAGTTCTTATGCACTAACACAATCATTCTGCATTTAGGCAATGTTTCGTTTGGGGGGGAAATAGCCTCTTTTTAGTTATTGACTGACTTAATTCATGTAAACTTTTCTGTTCTTCATCTGCCACATCACCCCCAATCTTTTTGGTTGGTTGGTATCTGGGCCTGTTGTGTTGACAATCTAAGTGCTAAATGTAACATTAAGCTACAGCTGGGTTTTATGGACAGTTGCAGCCACCCCACAAAGCTCTAAGAGGTTCTGTATAATGGAGTTTTGGGGCACACACAGTTCAATGGATGGCAAAGTGAGCTGTATATTTCCACTATTTCCTTCATACAGCAAAAGGAAGTGCTAATCCTGAGAAGCCCTTGCCTTCCCTGAGCACAAGAACTCTGACTGTACCATGCCTGCAAGAGAGCTTTAGGGGGAGAGGCTCCTTTGCACACCCCTATAGAGTCTGGGCACAATTTGGCCTTTAACGTGGCTTACTCTACCTCTTTTTTACTCCACATAACAGAATTTTCTTATAGCAGCTGCGAATGCATTTTGATCATCCACATTTTAATCATCAAAAATGTTTCTGGAGTCTATTCTAAGATGATCTCCAGTGACTGAAATAGTTTCTCTGAAGTAGTTTAAAAATGTGCTTCAGCAGAATCCTCCTTGTATCTCATTTGTAACTTTTATCACACACACACACACAGGGCAAGCTCTGCTGGGGCTCTTATGATAAAGTTCAAATGCACATATACCAAAGGTTGAATTGCATGCAATTCCAGTGGGTGCTACTAACTAGATCTGTGCTCCAGTTCCCTTTTAAGGAAAAGAAGCAAGTCAGTACAATGACTGGTGCACTCTAAGGCTCATTGAGTACAACAGAAAATTGGAGAATTCCCTTGTTAGTTTCTAATTCTCCCTTTTATTTTCAGTCACAAAAGTGTCAGCATTTCAGCCCTTCTTATCTGCCCTAAAGAAAACACAAAGGGAAGTAAAGTTTGAAGCTTTATCCAATGTCACTGAAAATAAAAGAAAATATAACTAAATAACAGAAGAGCTTTTTTTTGTTACACTTGCAGGGAACTGAAATGCTGCTGGAATTACCTGCATTGACTGTGGGGTTTATTATTATTATTTATTTACATCCTGAAGGAAGCTTGATCCAGACAAATTTTTAAATGCGCTTCAAACATGCCTCTAAATTTTTCATTTACATTTGCTTACATGTGCTTGCATCCGAATACTTGAGTTGTGAGAGCAATTGAATGCAGTTACAAAGTAGTGAGTGCACAAGTAAAAGACATTTTTTTAGAAAATGGCCCCAGTCATCTAAACTGAGCCTAGTTGTCTCACTGCAAAAAGAACCTTTACCTCAGAGATGGGCAACTGACTTGGACAAAGCGAGAACTAATTGAACCAGCACTTCCAACACAAACTAAATCAAGCCTGACTAAGTTTGGCTAACTTATCACGGGCCAGACTTTCAGGAGAATCCACCTGACCTCTAAAACTGCACCAGCAAACACTTAGATTTAAGCCTGCAAACTCTGGCCAAATCACAAACCCCTTACACTGAAGTAATTCACTCAGGCTGTAATCCAGCGAAGCATGTGAGTAGTCCCACTGTCTTCAGCCATGCAGTGTACCGGGCATTGCACTGAGAGGCCTGTGCCCTCCCTCGTGCTCTCCAAATGAAGGCCCTTCAATCCCCATGCAGGATGGAGCCGTTAGTTAGATACAAAAGCCCATAACCAAGTCAGTACTTGAGCTCATGCTTAACGTTCACTTACAGCTTTCCTATAGTTGGCCAGAGAAAGTAACATTTCCCCCCCTACTTTTGAGCCCAAAATATTTTCCCACAGAAAAATGTATTTCTCGGAGGTGTGGGCAAGAGATGCGGGTTATAGTTTGTGTTGTAGCAAATGGAACATTTTTTAATAAAAGGGGCCCATGAGCATACATGTCTCTCTAAACTATTTCCAATAAACTAACCAAATAAACACATAGGCATTGATTCTACACTTACTTACACTGGTATATAGCAGGAGCAACTCCACTTCAGTCACCGTCATTACATGAATGTAAGTGAAATCAGGACTGGGCCTATTAATTATGAACTGCTGGTATTTTAACATCTATTTTTTAAATAGTTTTCTTCTTACTTAAGTCCATTATGCAGGACTGTTTGTTTCCTGAACAGTGGATAATTAGACTGATAGCACTTGGATGCTTCATGCAGATCCTAGCAGATTGAATTTCTGGTGATATGGAGCTGTGATGAGACAGTAACAGCAAACAACATTGTTTAGAACTTCAACAAATTTCTGTAGTTTCTTTCTATGGATTGTTCAAGATCAGAATTATTCTTAGACTATGATAGCACATAAGACCCAGTCATGAAAATTTGAAGTTATCATTCCCACCCTTCCACTGTAATTTTTAATCTGGTGTCAGTGCTATGAATGCTTTCAGCACTTTATAGTCTTCAGGGCTTTTTTTTTCCATGGGGGAATTCTGAACATTGGAACTGTTGGACTTGTTTAAAAATTTAGGTTTTGTTTAAGTCTAGTTTAGGTCCTCCAGAAAAAAGGGTTTCCATTAGAAACAAAAATGAATGCTGTAGTCAAAAATTTTACTCCCTGGTGTGGAGATTACAGAACCAACACACAATTTGGCATGATAACATACTAGCCTCTGTATTTAGCAACGTGAAGAGCTGTCAGTCTGGCACCTTCTTACCAGCACTAAATTAACATATATGAGGAGCTCCTGGAAACATAATTCAGACACTTTCATTCAGAACACAGTGAAATGCATACATCACATACAGTATTAAACCATATTAATTGCCTACCCTTCATAGTGAAATGCTTGCAGGATGTGCTCCTGAGTGAAGCTTTTCTCCTGTTAATTGAAAAGGGACAGTCAGGTGTCTTGTAGCCTTTCCAGGTTCATCAGTTTAAGCTCTATGGTATGTGTGGTTATGTCCTGAAAAGAGATGTTGCCATTTTATGTTCTGTTTATTAGACATAAACGTAGATGAGTAGATGTGAGACTATGTATCTATCTATCACATTTATATGACTCCCCCAAAACCACAGTATCTGAGTGCCTCACAATCTTCAAATCTGTGAGACAGGGCTGTGCGTCTACTATTTATTGCAGCTGTCATTTTGTGATTCATTTCACATGTAGAATGCTATAGAGTGAATCACCGTGTGCTCTCTCTTTCCCGTGGAGATTTTATGTGATCTTTTTTATTTACTGTTTTCCTTATTCTGAAATAAAAATAATCCAGTTACATCCATTCATGTTTGGCTTTTTGCATATTGGAAGGGACAGTGGCATTTTCCTGTGGGGCAAGCATGCAGTAGCTACTGAAGGTGAAAGATAGCTCATATTCTCCACAGTCAATGGAAGTGGTGTTGGTTGTTCTGTAGATGCCATTGTTCCCTCTCTGTCAGAACTGAATCAATGCTTCAGACAGAGCTGGGCAAACAATTTATAATTAATAATGCATTAAATGCATTTTGCCTCCTATTTTGTTTGTGAAATGTCTGTGAATGATAGCAATAAAAATAGCTATATAGCACTTTTCATCCGTAGATCTCACAGTGCTTTACAAAGGAGGTCAGTATCATTATCCTGCTTTTCTCAAATGTGTCCGTCATTCAGAATTATTTGCCTGATCATTTCTGCATATAAATCTTCATCTGTAGTTTTAATGTCATCAGGGCAAGGCAAATATTCAAAATTCAGAATTTGCAAAAACAAACTCTTTTACGCCTGTTACAATTTTGTATCTTAGTCAAATGGTACATTTCCATCTCAGCACTAAATGGACGTAAATGTTAGAAGCAGACTTCTGCTTGAATACTTGTGATTACAAATTAAATGTTTTTGTGAAGTACTCAAATATGCACTTAATATTTGTTATTTTGGTCAACATTTCTGTCCTGTTCACTAGAAAATTTTCAGAAAGTAAATTAAAAACTGCACACAATCAAAATGAATTTGTTTTTAAGTTTGAAAATATTTTAAAGCTGTTTTGTTTGGTTGCTTTGTTTTTGGTTTTTCTACAGTACAAGTCCAGCTCAAACTCTCGGATAGAGACAGGAGGTGCAGTGCTGAATGTATTATTTTAAATAACATTTTAAAACTATGTCATGATTACTTATGCTCATTTAAAGATCCCATTACGTTTTTTTGCAAGGGCCTGAATGTTTGCCTTGATGTCCTGCCCAAACTCCAATTTAGGAAATTACATGTTCCTTACCTAAATTTCTTCTATCATTACAATATAATATTTTTCTCATCTCCTTTTGTGTCTATTAAAGAGCTGTATTGTTCCACCACTGTGATGGCTGCATTTCAGAGAAGGTGAAATATTATTTCTGAATTGCTTTGAAATACCTCACAAGTAAAAGTGATCCATAAATATAAGGTATTGATATTAATCCTGCAGAGACTGTCCATTCCAACAGGTCCTACTTGATACTCTTTGATAAGACAAAAAAGAATAGACAGGCAGTTAATTTTGAAAATAATATGTTCCTAAACCAGCTGGCAGGTAACCCAAAAAAATAAAATTATCCCAAATTTTATATGCCAATTATTTTTTTTCTACATGTTTCTTCACACTGACAAAACCCCCAGAGGACAGATTGAGGATTTTTGAGTCGTAACTGATGCAAAACAAGGCATCAGTGAATGAAATGGTCAAACATAGCTGCTAACGTTAAGCAAATCCAAACTCAATTCCGCAACCATCTGTGTCTCATTTAAAGCTGATCAAACTGGTGTCTGGGATTTGACAAGAGTAAATTAGAGCAGGTTCCCAGCTAAGAAGGTGCCCATTTTGTAAAATGGTCATCAAAGACTTTCCTGCTTTATATAAAAAAAAATTGCTCTCTTCAAATTCTTTGCAGTAACTGTGGATTTACGAGGATTGTCCCTTAGACAGAAGCTCATGGGTCTGCTCCCACTAATGTATCCTGATCAGTTTAGCATTGTTCAATGAGTTAATGTTTACTCCCTTTTCTTTTCCTGTACATAATAAGTGAAAGAGATAAAAGTATGTCCATGGACACCTAGTGATAAAGCCACCAGAGCTATCAGATGGCATATAGATATAGTATCATAAAGAGTACAGACATATAGTATACTGTACACACAGAATGTTCCCCCCGTGATCTTTGTGGCGGACACACAGATATACCTCCCCTTCTCCATGTGGCAGGGGACGCTTGGGTGCTATGGTTAGGTTCATGGAAAAGAGGCATCAAGAAGCAATGTGGATGAAATTCATTCCCTGGTGTAAATGGATACAGCTTCCACTGCCTTCAATAGGATCAGCATCTCCCTCCACCAGACCTTAATTTGGTTCTGTGTTCTCAAGAAATTATACAAGAAATAAAATTAAAATATCCCTCATGGAAAAGTCTTTTCAATCGTAAAAGAAAATTAAGAGTCTTTTAAAATATTTTAAAACCAATCTGTGGAATACTATAATAGGGATACAATTCCCCATTAAGTTCTATAGGATGGTTTAAAAATGATCTGTTAAGGAGATCACTTTCTGTTAAAGTATATAGGTTATAGAATCCTGTTTAATTTATATAGAACCCTATTACTGCCTATAAATCACTATTAATTGGCATTGGTTAGTCTGGGGGCCACCTGTGACTACTATGACCACTGAAACAGCTTACTTATTATGCAAATTTACCCTCTGTACCCCAGCCCTGTTTGTCTCTTTAGCTGTTGTGTTATTTAGCTAGATTGTGAGTTTTCTGGGGCAGAGACTAAACTATGTGTTTGTATAGCACCTAGCACAGCAAGTGTCTTTTGGCTGAGTAGGACCTCTAGGTACTACCACCATATAAACAATAAATTGGCTTAATCCCTATTAGAGTCTACAGGATTTTCACCATAAAGGATTAAAAAAAATAAAAAAACAAACCTAAGAAAGACACAAGAATTATTTCTGAGTGTGAGAGTATTTTATGATGGTGAGACCTGAGTTTAGGAGTCTGGTTTAGATGTTCAGCTCAGAGGCCTGTGCTGCTTTGTATGGGTGTGTGCACACGCATAGGAATCAAGCAGTCCCACTTTATCAGGCTCCTCGAATCAGTACATATAGATTAATAAGACCGGATGCAATCATTAGTGCATTCATATACATCCAACCCTATTACTCATATTCTGGCTAGCTGCACAGTTCACGCAGGTGACTGATTTATGTTTACAGGCCATTAAGACCAATAAAAGTGAAAAAGTGAGAAGTACCAAAATGGCATCAGAGCTGCTCCAAATGCCTTCCTCCATCTCCTCCGCCTAAGAACTGCAATACAAGTCTGCAATGATTTAGTAAGGGGAAAGAGAGCCAGCCAAAGACAGAGAAGCATTCAAAAATCTTACCACACGCTTCTGAAGACCTGATCTGAGACACAAACCATGGACAATTGATACACATATAACATTAGTGACTGGCTGATATAGGATTTTTTGGCAACATTTTATTTCCTCTTTCCATGGGGTTTTGTGAAGGATGCTACTGTGAGCCACGAGTGAGTGTGTGTTACCGGTCCCCTTGGGTGCCGATGTGCAGAGGACTGGAGTCTATTATAGCCCCCAGTACGGAGCTTTAGCTCAAGCTGTAGAGGCTCATGATTTTAGCTTTAGAGATTCCCTGTCTAGTTCCTGGTAGATTGTCCAAGATGGTGACAATCACATACCATCAAAAACACTAGTATAGGAACTTTTACACCTGGCTAGTGTGGTACCCTTGATAACAGAGAAGAGAGAGGACTCCACTGTAGTAAACACCGAGGGGATTCATACTGTCACTTCGGCCTGCTCTACACTAGAAAACTAACCTGTTATGACAATAGGGGTCAAGACTGGTTCCACTGCACACAGTTTAACTGCAGGCATAGCCCAAGATAAATCATGTTCCACTTCATTTCAGAAAACATGGCTAAGACTCTCTCTGTGGAGGGGGAGCTAAGTATGTCAGCCCTAAACCATTGGTGGATAAAGACTCCCTATGACACCAGGGCCTCTGTGAGCCAAAATAGCAGCAGCCAGGGGAACCCTTCAAGTGCCAATAGCTTAGTGCAGAGAGACTGGGGTTGGCACCACAGTGCCCCAGTTTCTCTACCCCATGCTCACATGCTTATCCAGGATCTTGAAGATGCCCTTCCCTGAAATGTTCAGAACCGAGTTGTGGGTTTCGGCACCTACATGTCTAGAGACCAGCTGTGACATTGCTTCCTGACCGTCTGAAAATTCCCCAAAGTCTTTAATTATACAGATCTAGGGATTCCATCTGAGCAAACCTCTCACATTCATTAATCTGGTAACTCACCAAGAAAGTTCCAAATTGCTCACATAAGAGGGTACATTATCTAGGACTCTGGAGATTAATATTGAAAAGTACAAAGTCTTGAACTCTACAGGTGAATAAAAGAGGCTCTAAAACTACCTCTGCACTGCAAAGATATCCAGCGTTCTGCAATAAGGAGGTGGTGAAATATCCCTTATAAGCTAATAAATCTTGATCTTCACCCCTACTATAGCCCTTTTGATAGAGGGGAAACTGAGGCACACAACAACAATTAGGATTTATTCCAAGGCACTCCGTGAGGCTGTAGCAGAAGACACTGAACAACTAATATTTTGCTTTTATACAACAGTGCCTTTCATCTCAGGAGCTCAAAACACTTTAGAGATGTTGCAATTAATTTAGCTTCCCAACATCCTGTGCAGTAGAAAAGAATTACTGTCATCATTTCAAATGGGAAAGATAGAAAGAAAAGGTGTGTTTCTCTCTATGACAGATAAAAGGATGTTTGTTCATTTAACACATAATGAGGGTGAAAAAATGCACCATTTAATAGTTGTTTTTATTTAGATTTTTCATTAAGAACAATTTTTCTTCTTCCCACCCTAATTACGGGGCAGACACACACCACGCTGTGAGAAGCAATAGAGCTTGAGATCACCCACAGGATGGCAGGTTAATTCTATAAATGTTTCTTTCCCCACCGGTCTCATCATTTTATGGAAGCCCTGATGTTTTGTTTTCACGCACTGACGTTTCCTGATTTAATGCTTTTATTTACCTTCCATGACACACTTTCACTCTCTCAAGCGGAAGTTGATTAGTTTTTGTTATGATTGTGTGAACTGATCTCAGCACAGACAGAGAGAAATGAATAGATGAGTTGTACCCATTGAAGATTATGAAATTTAATTCAGGGCAAACTTTATGCTAGACAAAATGCAATCAAAGGAACTAGTTGAGGAAAGATGAGGAATAACAGCAGTGTGGGATGATGAAGTTATTCTAAATTGAAGCCTATACTGAACTGATTTTGTCTTCTTAAAGAATAGTCTGTCCCCTTCTCTCCTCCACCATCTCATAGTCCTCGGTGAGACCTGCTCAGTGGGAAACCTTGATGCACTAGAATGTTGCATTTTAGCAAGCTTAGCCAATTTCAAAATAAGATTACAATTTACAGCCAATAATAATGGAATCTCTACTTACACTGGCTATGATAAAAATGACAAAGACTATTTCCATCCTCGTGCTTCAAGATGTTAGTTAATTTCCTGTAGGGGGTCAAGAAAAAATATTTCCATTGTTCAACTCACGTGGCTTCAATCTCAACTGAGATCTCTAGATACTATTGTAATACAAACCAATAAATAAATAACACTATGAATAATAGTAATAATTAGCTTCATTATGAAGGACTTTAAACCTCCCGCAGGACCATCTAGCATTGGTCACCATTGGACTTGCTGCGACACTGATCTGTGGGTCTGCATATGTTGGTCTAACTGAATGTTGAGCCCTTTAAAAGCTGGTATCCCTCTTGGTCAGATCACCTCTCTGAGACTACACCTCCCATCAGTCCCTCCTGGAAACTACATCTGCCAGAACTCCCTTCCTTTAAAGGGCCAGTTCCAGTGACCGCAAGGCTAGGGGTCTTAAAGGCACCAGCATGCTCTGGTTACATGTTAAGAAGACAGAAATTTTATCCCCTCATCTTGCTGTATCTAGAGAGATTGCTCCATTTAAAGACACTTACATGGCACATATGGACATATGTTTGACCTTCAATTTGATATAATTCCATTATATAAGGTATAGGATTTAGAGCGCAGTTTTTTGTAAGGGTTTTATTTGATTCAGCTAAGCAAATGTTGTTTTGTCTTTTACATGTTTTATTTATCTGTGTTTTTACAGCACACTCATTAGAATCATTTGTACTTTTATTGGGAACATTTTATGTGTTCCTGAGGACAATAAATAAAGCGACTTGGCTATGATCACAGGGTGATTCAATGGCTCAGCCAAAATCAAAATTCCCACCCTTCCCAATTTTCAGCTTCCCAAACTACACAGCCGTGCTGATCATGGTTTTCCCCCTCTGTGGGCTTATTACTACTCCCACTGACGTTAATGCCCGATCTCCCCTCTGCTTTTTTGAAAGGACTGGGACACAAATAGTAACGTGACATTTCCCTTCACCTGCCTCTGGACTGAAGCAAATGACCAGCTCTATGACTGGCAGCTCATTAATTGAAAATGCTTTCCTCAAAATTTTCTGCTGAAACCCTGCTGCCTGCTCCGCCTCTCATTGACATCGGCATAAATCATGAGTCACTCCAATGAAGTCAATGGAGCCACAGGGTGTAAGTTCAGTGCGTCAGGACAATAGGCCCCTAGGCCACATTCTGATTTCATTTCAAATGAGCTTTATACCAGTGTATGAATCTATTGAGCTCAGTGAAATTTCTCTCAATTTCCAGTCGTGTAATTGAGATCCAAATCTTACCTAGAGAGCGTCTTGTCAGAAGTCATATAAAATAACACATCCCTTTACAGAGATCCTCTTGTGGATAGGAAAGATGAAGCATAGTACACTGCAAGTTCCTTACCTTAGAGTCTCTCTCTCTCCCTATCTGATTTCTTATTTGTAGCCCAGTCATTGCCTCAACACACTAGCACTTTCTTTCTAAATACAGACAAAACCTAGCATGTCAATAACGGAGAAATACTGATTTGCATGAGGAATGACAACCTTTAAAGTCCTATCTGCTCCATTCAAGCATAGAGTCTGTGTGTGAAGTAGGACCCAGATACATGGAGATAGGAGGGCCTTAAACAGCCATGCCATTTGCTACAGTCAAAGGGTTGTTCACTGCCCAAATTTAACCTACCTTAAAATTGGTACAACCTAGGGCAAATGTCCTCCAGGTTCTAAATGATGTTTCCCTCCCTCTTACTCTTTAAATCATAGAATCATAGGATTTGAAGGGACTGCCAGGGTTGTAATGTACCACTGTGCTGCAGATTATTTAGAAACAATAGCTAATAAGACAATTCTGGCATGGCATAGTACAAAGGTTCTCACCAGAAAACACTCTCAACAACAGGAGGAGAGCAAGGTGGAAGTTTTCCACCCTACTCAGACTACAGGAAACAGCTTGTAAAGGTCATTTTGCAGGCATGTTAATGTTTTGGTCCAGCAATTGCCTGACACTGGTGATTTGCTCCATTAAGAGGGAATGGGGTCCAGTGCATCTGTCACTAATTACCGGCTGCCCGAATGAGTTTGAGGAAGAGAAAGCAGCCAAGGAAGGTATGACTCCGGACCTTTTGATGCCAACTGGGAGAGGACATTAGGTTTACATAGGGGTCACAGGAATCCCGAGTCCAGTACTCATATTCTAATTCACCAAAGACAGTGTGTGAGATTCCTAATAAAAGCTTGCATAGTGAAACGTATGTTCAGATACTATGTAAGGAGTTATGGATATACACTGAACTTTATGTTCTCAAAGTCTGTATCTAGGGGCTGGCCACCAGCAGAGGTAAAAAACAGGTTTTCTATCAGACAAAAAGGGTTTCTCAAGCTGGCTGTTTTCATGTAAATTAAATATTGTCTCATTCACAGTGCATCTCCTCTCACCAGTCTGAACCAAAGGCTAATAAAGGATTGTGGAAACTTAGAGAGAGAAAACGAACAGAATGAAGTAAGCAGCAAGGCTTGGAGGGAACCCTATCTTGAGGTGCACATCAAAGGTTTGCTCTAGTATATTTGGGGACAAAGACACCCTTGCATCCTTCACTAAGGAAGTAAATGGAAGGCAAGTTTGCTTCATGTAAACAGAGTCTCAACCAGGCTTGGTTGAAAACATAGGAGAGAATTTTGTGTGAGATAAATTTCTTTAGGTAGAAGAACTTGAGATATATATATATATATATATAGTTTCCAATATTCTTACTATCACTTGAATATCTGGTTATTTTTGATAATACACTTATGATTTTCTCTATCAAGATAACTAAGTGTTGTACTGTTAAGCAAATTGCTGGTCCTGAGCTAAATCTTACAAGCTGGTGTGCAGTGTTTCTTTGGGAAAAGCAAGTCTGGTAATTCTATGAGTGTTCAGTGAATAAGGGGCTAGACACTGCAGGGAATGCTCCAAGGGCTCGGGGGTTTCTGTGTGGCTAGTGCTAACCTGTACAGATGGAACAAGGCCAGTGGAGGCCTGGAAAGGAGTGATCGTGCTGCCAGAGGCTGTTGGTTTCATGGAGTCGACCAATAGCAGGCAGACAGGACTGCTTCCCTCTAAGGGCAGGTGGTGATGAGGTGTCTCACAACCATGGGTACACCTGGGGACAAATGGTGTCCTACCTGTGGATCTCTCTGCACCAGGAGATAAGGGAAAGAATTACATAGAGAATTGCTGATAGGGTTCCTGATGGAAGTATCTGGGGAAGCTGCTGAGACGCCAGAAACACAGGCCCCAAGAAAGGAGGACTGTGTAAGCCACCGATGCTAAAAGGAGGGATTATAGGCCAGGGAGGCCAGGATGTTGAAACACAGATCCAATAAAGAGAACATAACCCAAGGGGAGAGAATATAGGCAAGGGAGATTTTCTTTCAAGTTTATTTGGATTTAATACAGTAGTATCCCAATGGGAGAATTTTGACTTTACCTTTGGACTATGTGGAATTATTGAGGAACCTGAGTGAAAGGGGAAACTGAGGCAGAGCACTAAGGAGCCATGCTCAGACAGCAGGGAGTGCTGCAGGGCAGACCCACCCTTTACATGGCCCCCTATAAACATGCACAAATTATCCCTGTCTAATTCAAATATAATCTGCTCAGGGGGGAGATCTGAAATTTGGGTTGCTGCTAGCCACTATAGAGGCTTATGTTAGCACTGATTTTGTAACAAATATGTGCATCTATATGGAAAATATTTATATATTAGTTCAGAAACTGGCCTAAACATTCATGTACAATCTACACAAAATGTTTTGTGCTCTTCTGTTCGACCTGGCCAGTCCGCTTCAGGAAATACAAGGTCCCTCAAGCTCTAAGTCAACCTGATACACAAATGAGGAAACAAACAAACAGTAGCCAGATTCATTTCAAGAAACACGGAGCATATCATTCTAGATTTGCTAAAGTGGAAAAAAGGAAAAACGCTGGTGGAAAGAAAAGTAAATTTCATACTTCAAGTTTATTATATAATCAATGGACAATTTAAAAAATATAATCTGAAAAAAGCTCTGCTTGTTGCACAGAAGTACATTAATTAAAAAAAGGTTGATTATTTTATCAGGTCCATCTTCTGCTGTATTATATTTGTAGTCCATGGAAATATAGAGATTCATGGCATTTAGGGTGAAAATTCTTTTTCTTAAAAGAAAAAAATTAATATGAATAGAAATGGTTCCATGACTTAAAAAATTCAATAAAGCAGATTTTATTTGGGGATTTAAAATAGAAGTCATAGCAGTTCATAGTTCCCAGTAGTGATGTGAAGCCAAACACAGTATGAATGTGTTCATGAATCAGTTAACAAAACTGACTATTAAAAAAAAGTGTAATTGACCCATCTAGTTTCACTGTCCAAGCTGCATGAAATGGTGAACCGAAAACAAAAACGCATAAGTGGTTAAAAAAAGTAAAAGTAAAGTAAATCTCTTACACTCTTTGTTTCAAAGTTTTATATACATAAAAATAACATATGAGGAAGTTTAGGTTTTTTATTTAAAACAAAATATTGTAAAGAACTGGCTTGTGATTATTCATCGCTGCCCTCTCTTGGATGGGATCAGAACTAGCCAACTGTGTGTCATAGTATAATTCTAACAGCTGAAGGAAATTCTCTTTTAGCTCAAGTGGGCTTTTGGAGAACAAACATGTGAATTCTATTTCCTTTGCTGCATGTGGTTCCGAATGCCTGCAGAGTGCTGCACAGCAATAACAGTGAAGTCTGGCCAGGGATCTGTTATAACACATGATGAACTTTATGTTGATGTGTCCCTTTACCCTAATTTATTATGGAGCAATGTATTCCATATAAAATCAGTGGGGTGGTAAATTGAGAGAAAGATGGAAAAATTTAAAGGAAAAGTAATCACTCGTCATGCTTAGTATTTCTCTTTCACACATATGAGAGTATTTTGGGATGAGTAAGAAAAGGACCATCATAGTCAATCAAGGAAAATACAATAGTAGGCAAGTGTAATGTGCGTTATTATTGATTCTTTAGTGCTGTCATCATTTGCGGGTTTTATTCACAGCATTAGTTATGTGTACAGTTCAATCAATAAACACCTATATTAATCTTCTGATTACAGTCCTATCCTTACTGCTTCATCATCTACTCTAGATGTTATGCAACCTTTCCCTGTAGTGATGGATCTGGCTCTTTTCTGCTCTGCATGAAACTGATTCTCTCCTCCGACATCCACCCTGCCCTCCCCACAACCCTCCTTGAAGCCATTTCCATTTGGCTTTCACGGGAAGTCATTGCATCAGCAAGCTTCCCTTTAATCAGAGCATCGCTTCCATCTGAACTGTCTAGTTAAATGATTGTGGGTTCCATTAAGTGAATGATTTGTAGCTCTTGCCCCTTTCACAAACCTGCCCCTAAAGCCCATACACGGGTTAATAAACCTGAAGTGCCTTTCAGTGTGCTGAGGGAAGCAGACCGCATTTACTTTATAACTAGCAATTAGCCTCAGGCTTTGAGGACTTCTTTTCTCACTGCAGCTGAAGCTCTGAGAAAATTATTTGGAAAAGAAAAAGACATGCCCTATCTTGAAGTGCACCACTATATTCTTGACACTAGTGGGTTGGCTTCATTCTCGCCTCCCTGACTCATAGATCCTCAACACACTGCGATGACATTCACTCCAGCCTCAGTGATGGCAAATTCTAGAGAAAGATGGTGAATCAGGGATATCCTCTGGTTAGAAAAATTCTAGTTCAACATAGCTGCTGCCTGCTTCTGTCAGTAGGGAGCCCATGTGGAGCCTTGGTAAATCCAGAGTGCACTTAAGATAGGAGTATGCAAAATGCAATGCACGAGCTGCTAAATAATCATCCAGTTATATTGTCAATGTAACTATTCATCTGTGGCCAGCATACCACTTCCCCTTTGATTCAGTCATTCCAAGGTGCCCATCATATATTCTTGACAACATTTTCTTTCTCATCATTGCAGACATAACTATGTTTCTATCTCTACTACCAAAATCACTGGAAACTTTTTCTTATGCTGGGTATGCATAGGTAGACAGTGTTCATTTCTCCATCCATTGTTTCTAGCTTATATGCTGTGCGTAGTCTTCATCCTTCATTTTCCATCCATCCATCTTTCCAGCTCATTACATATTCCTTGTGATGCAGCACATGATGCTTTTACCAGATCCACATGCACTGTTGGTATTGCCTATTCCAGAAAATCTGGTTGCATGTCATCAAACAGAAGATATGCTCTGGACAGAATGTCTGCAATTGCTAGATGTTGTCTTGGCTGGAAATCTAGGGCATTTATCAATGCTGATGCTAACCTGGCTGCATTCAGTGTGTCTCATTCTCTGGAACTGGTTCCTGCCTCTGTGTGTGAGAGAGTCTGAGAGCGTTAACAGGAAGTGTGGTGCCACCTAGTGTACCATAGGATAGGTGGTAACTTCCTTCTGAAGCTTAGCCTAACACATCAGAGACCTTGTGTCAGCCTTGCTGTGTTCAGAGGGATGGATGTGCACTGAAGTGTTATATAAAGGATTTTGGTGCAAGCTTTGTAGTTGGCCATATATAGGAAGCACCAGGATGTCTGTTGTGGAGGAGAGGAGTATATAGGTGCATTTGAGCAATGTGATATTAGGATGCCCAGGCATATGAATGAAGGCTGCCTTTCCTTGATTTTTAGTGATTGTCCTGTTAGGATTTACACATGAACAACCTGGTAGTAATGGTCACTCTTTGGGACTCCCCTCCATCTGTGGCCATTATGAAAGGCCAGTCAGCTTTGGAAGATTTCAGCTCTTTAACAATGGGATACAGTAATTCAGTACCACCCTTTACCTGACACCCACAAATACCATGCTGCTAAACAAACTAGAAAAATATAGACAGCTATAAAGATAGAGGTAACTATAAGCAGACAGGCCAATTCAGAACTAAGGGTTTAGACAGTTTCTGGATTCAGGTGAAGCAATTTCCCACTGGAAAACTTTAGCAGGTCAGCTTCATACAATTGGAGCAACTAGATACTTCCTGGGAATCATGTTTTTTGTCAGCCAATAATGCAGACATTTTCAGGTGATGGTGGCGATGAGTATGAGTTTCAGTGTGTGCAGATGTCACATTTGGTAGTTCTATCCAAACCAATGGTGTCACTGCCTGCTCTGTAATCCTGGGTGCCTTGAATGCTCAGAGCCTGGATGCCAAGAGCCTGCAGACAAGCATGCAATATCCCAAGTGTCTGTGCCCTGTGCAGCCCTGGGTCAGCAATCTGAAGTGAGCAGCCAGCCTACAGCCCAACAGCCTCACCTTGGTATCCACCTCTCTGTGGTTACTACTGGCAGAGGTGATCCCAACACATTCCCAGTCCCCAATTTCCCCAAAACCATCTTCCCTGAAGTGTCCAGCCTTCTCCTGGAACACTCAGAGAAACAATGAGGTTTATTTACTCCTTTAAGAGACAAAAGCACATTGCAGGTTATTAACTTAACTTAAAAGCCCACTTCTCTTCAATCACAGCACTGAATTTGTTTATTGTAAAAATAAAATAACTTTATTAACAAAAGGATATAGGTTAAGTGATACCAGGTAGAAAGAATACATTTAGAAAAGGTTACAAACAAATACAAGTAAACATACATTTTTGAATGGCTAATACCTAATGTAACGATCTATAGACTGTTCAAGGTAGTTTCCTTACCAATTTTCCATTTCCAGAGACTTCAACCCCCCTTGGTTGAGAATCCCATCTTTCTTAGCTTGCAAGAGCTCTGGCCTCTTGTGTCTGTCCAATGATGGTTGCCAAGATGGCTTCTTCTCTCTCGTCTTCCCAAGCTCACTGTTTTGTCCCCAGACTCAGAATGACCTCCTGCTGTTCTTTTTTTCCTTTTGACTTCCCATCCCTCTGCTGATTTGTATGTAAATGAGACTTCCATTATTTTGATTCCACAAAGCTATCTTTCCACCTGTCCAGGGGAAAACCTGTTTCTCCCTGTGTTTGATCACAAACTTTAAAACATAATATCTGAGATTATGAATATTTCATCAGATACTGTTAATACATACATTTCACAATTATATATATATATATATATCACCAGTGTGTCATTAGCTTTCAGAAAATAACTCATTCTATACATTTTTACAATACAGTGATATTGCATACAATCAGTTGATTCAATTGCACCCCCTCACCCAGTCTTTACAGAACAATAAACCTTATCAAAGCATTCTTCTGAAGCTTACTCCTCAAAGTAAAGTTAATTCAAGTTGTGCAGAAGGCAACGCGGAATCTGGTGGTGAAGGAAACTCCCATGCTTTTTCTTTCCCTACTGGTGTTTGCTGAAATGCAAAGTGTTCTCTTTCTTGCCTTCTCCTCCCCCTGCTGTCATGTAGGCCTTGTTTACTGATTATATGTAAATATAGACCTTCATATTTTTTTTCTAAAGATTGGGCAGATCAAAGAATCAAACAACCATTTCTTTGTCTGAGGCAGACCCATTTACCAACTCCCCCTGACATGCCTGGTTTAAACACACTTTAGTCATAATTCTAGCATGTACCCATAACTCTTAATACCCACTGCATATATACATCCATCAAGAATATTAATAATCAGTGAGTTACTAGTTTTCAAATGATACCACACAAGGTATATTTTGTACAAAGACACTTACAACAATGTGTAGGGTGGGAATACATGGGTGCTTAGGGTCACATCCATAGACCGTGGACCTGCAACATACACTGCTAAGAGCTCCCTATTGTCTGTGCATTTATGACTTGAGATGATTCCAGTGTGAACAATTCTTAAACTTCTCTGGAGCTGAAGTTCTCATCTTCTTTTGCTTCCATTCAGATTCCAAGAAGGCTCCCAGCTCTGGAGCTTTTAGATCTTCCAGTCGTTTATTCTAATAGATTAGTCCCCTTTTCTAACATGTTCCTGATCACCTCAAGCACATCATCCTCTTCCCTTTCATGACTGCTCTTAGTTTCTCTCCTCCTTTAGAAATCAGAGGGAGAGTGAGAGAGAGAAGAGAAAGCTTTATTTTCATTTCTTCAATGACTACCCCAGCTCCACTGTCAATAACTGAAGCTTTCTCTCTCTTAGAATCATTGCTGCTATCTCCTCCTTCGCTGACCTCCTGCTCCTTAGGAACTTGATAGATTTCTTGTATTTACAGTCACCTTTTCTGCAATCACTCTTTTCATTTACTACCTTTGCTTTCTATGCTCACTTAGGCTACAGTATTTTAACTTCAGTCTGGAAGATTTCCAGCCCTCAGCCCGATCTGAAATTTCATCCCTCATCTATGCCTCTTTCTTATTTTTTCCACTTCCTTGTTCTCCTCTCTAAACCTTAGGCATACACTCATTTCTTCTTCTCAATATTCATATTTTCTCTTTTCTGTCCCTTCTCTCCACAGATTATCCAATTCATTTCTACCAGGACAAAACATTTTCAACATTCCATTTTTCTTTTTCCTTTCCACCTTTTTGATGTCTCTTTAGTAGCAATTACAGATCTAACAAGGTTAAAGAAACATTGATGTATAGAAGACTGGAAGGACTGAGGTTCACTGACGCCTGTAGGAGACTGATTGTTGGGGATGTACTCACCTAATTCTGACAGGTGATTCTTGATGAGGGGCAACAACTTTCTTGGCTTAAAGGTTTGTTAACACTCCCTATGGTCTCAAGATTCTTCCTAAGAGAAGCTCTCTCCTGCTCCCTTCACCTTCAGGAGGATGATTCCATGCTCTACATTCATAGCATCCCAGCTGATACATAGATACCCTAATGAAAGGCAATGTGGATTAGATTCCAGTTGGAGTAATTACATCCTGCTTACTTAAAATTAGCCCTGCCAATATCTGATGATATTCTCCACACCTTCTCCTAAACAATTGTCCAGACCTTCCAGATGGTATAAAATGACCATAATCCTATTGATTTCAGATGAGCTATGCTGCTTTACATTAGCTGAAGATCCGGCATTGTACCTTTGTGTTGCGGTGTGCTGTTAAAGGGATATCCGTTTCCACCGCAGATGAATACTATATTTCTGTGGTGAACTGGGTGATCTTTGTATATTGTTCATTGTTTGTAAATTAGGCCCAATCCAACAAGCATTTACACATGTAAGTACTCTTACTAACAAGAATAATGCCCTCTGTTCTGAGTAATAATAGGACTCCACTGGGTCTGCTCATATGAGTAAAGTTACTCATATGTGTAAGTGCTTTTAGGGCCAGGCCCTTAGCTTGCACAGTTTGTACAAGCACTTGAGAATCTTTAGATCAGAAATTCTATATAGATGTTAATGATGATGATGGTTAGCTGCTAAAGCTAACAGTGAGCTCAGTGCTAAATGTCAATCATTATTACCAGTTCTTGAAATAATAATAGAAGTCACAGGAGATGTTTCTTTGTTTTCTGGTTCTTTTCATTTTAAATGTCATCAAGAGAGAAGCAGAAATGGCTCTGGCAGAAGGAGAGAAAGTTTAGTGTGTTCACATACATGGTCATAAGGGGCCAAACCATGTGGTCCTTCTGAAATGTTTTACACTGATCTTATTCCAGCAAAACACCAACTGATGTCAGCGGGAGTTTAGCTTGGATTAATGTAACAAACAAGCTTGCATTTCAAGCTATAGTGATCCTAATAGAATAATAAACACTGTGTGTGAGGGGGACACGTTGTTTCTTTGTTTAGTTTTGGAGTGTTTTGTGTTCCTGGACACTTGCCATCGCCAGGCAGGGGGGTCTCTGCTAGAATGGGCTGGAGCTATCCAGCGGTAGGGTGTGACAAGCACTGGGTGTATTCAATAGCTGTCAGGAAATGCAGGCCACAGAACTTCCCTGTTTGAACTAAAGCATAGCTGTTGGAAAAACATCCAGCCTTGATTTAAAAATTGCCAGTGATGGAGACACCACAAGTTGCCCTGATGACTTATTATCCCGACTGCTAAAAATGTGCCTCTTATTTCTAGTCTCAATTTGTCTAGTTTCAACTTCAATGGCCAGCCACCTAAGATTAAGGGAGGCAGAATCTGGCTATGAGGCAGTTGCTGATCTGTGGCCAGTCATGGGGGCAGTAAAGGAGTTAACTGCCCACAAAGCCAAGAGATGCCCGAAGGAGAGAAGAATTTTTTTACTACACTTGGCTAGATTTCTGACTGGTGCTGGCCTCCTGCTCTCTAAATGCTTCGGATATTAAGATCTTAATTTCTTCTGCCACGGTGCATATGCTGCCTCTCATCCTGTTAACTTTTAATAAGTAGATCTCCTCATCTTGTCTCTTTCTTCCCTCCTCCATGTTCATGGAGAAAGAAAGGAAGAAAGGAAACCCCCAAAAAAAGGCTTTGTCCTCCCAAAGGAGCTTTCTCTTTGTTAACATGACTTTACATCATCCCCCAGAATAGCCCTGCAGGGCTCCTGTGTCCCCATAACCCTTGGGCAACGGCAGTGACGAGCTGGCACACTGGAGCCAAAATGTCATTTTTTAATTATGTGGTTCTGAGGGGAATCTATTATCTACTGCTGAGATGCTGAAATCAAACTATTTATCTCCACGGCAGCTCTGTCGACAATCTAGAATATATATCTCTTGTCACTGCAGGAAATAGAACAAAAGGATGTTTTTATTTCTGGTGCTTTAGGTTTACAAATTTATTATTTTAAGCTCTGCCAGTGAATTGGGAATGGGAGAAATAAAGTTCTAGAGCTTCTCCTGTTCCGTTCTCCCTCCTTGTCATTCTTGAAGGTTGGCCAAGGTCGGTAAGGACCTAATTGGCCCTCATTCATATAAATCCACAGAGCTCACATGCCTGCACCCACTGTAAAGTAATTATCTTAGGAATTAGTCATCGTGTGCTGGACGCAGGGGAAAAAACACACATTACAGATCTGAGTCCCGGGAGCATTGTCCAAGTGAACAGCATCAACAAATTGGTTAGGCAACTTGTTTATCTTAATTAACATAAATACTAACCAAAGCTTGACATCTCAGGCTAGATGTCTGCACTAATTTGGAAGAGCCTTTATTTCTCACACACTAGGTATTTTCATTTAAATGTAAACTAATGTACGTACCAGCTTATTCACAATGATTCTGAATTATTGCTGCTTTTTCCCCAAAGGTATGGAAGCAAATGAAAGAGTTTAGTCCGTTTTCTTTTTTTATCTGCAAAATTCATTACATGCACCACTCTGTGTAGCAGTATCAGAGCTCAAAGCAATTCATATCTATTAACCAACAGATACATTCCAAGTGCTTTTAAAACAATCCCACTCAGTTTTATTTTAAATTAATATGTGTTTCCTATATTTTATAAAAGATTTTTTTAAAAATATATAAAGGACAGTAGGGAGAGCAACGTTGGGACATTCCCATTGAAAATTGTAATAACTGTACTGCCCTCTAGTGCACATGTTACAAAATAACAACACAAATGGAATTTTTTGAAATTCACAACTCTCTTCTGTAAATTGCTGAAAAGAAACCTTCATTGACATATGATGGTTTACTGAGTTTAAGATTGAATGGAAGCTTTATAGACTGTTTGCAGCTCCTGGATTTTTTTTTTTTTAATTTCCCTTCTGGCATGCTTATCAAGAAGGACATGGATTTGCTTTGAGTTGCTGAAATAAATGCAGAGTATGTTCTATTAAAAAAGTAAAAATAAAAACAAACAAACAAGGAAAAAACCCTTAAAAGGTATCTTAAAAGGCACATGACATATTAGTGAATGAATACCCACATTCCTTGTTATCTGAGAGCAAAGAAAAGTCTTCAGTGGTGAGTCACTTGTTTTCACATCACTCATTTTAGAAATCATCTCCCTCTACAATCTACAGAATGATTAGCAAAGACCTGAACAGCAGGGGAAAAAGGGTCATAAAATATTCTGAACTAAAAGTTTATGCAAAATATTTAAAGTGCAAATTTGGTGAAGATTTGGGTCTTCTGTGATTTCTTAAACAAAGATTTGTTTAATAAGTGTTAGGTTGAGAGAGTCTTTAGCTTTCCATTCAATCACGTCGTAGTATCTGTGGTAGCATGAACAACAACAAGTGGCAGGATAGGCTAGTTATCCTGAGGGTGTGCACACAGAGTCCAGGTGTAACTAACCACGTGCCTGTGTATTTTCTCAGTTTGTACAAGCAACTGTTCTATTTCCATGAGTACATTAGTGAGGCACAATTGCAACTGTCTAACCTCTACCATCTCCAGTTATACTAACTATGACAAAATTGACACAGGTTATAACCACCCTCATGTTTCAATATTTTAGCTGATCACTGGTAGGGGTCAGGAAGAAATTTCTTCACATTTTATGACTCTATTACTGACTTCCTGTGTGACCTTGGGCAAATCCCTTAATCCCTGTGTGCCTCAGTTCCCCATTTGTAAAAGAGGAATAATATAACTTCTAACCTCCCACTCTTTGTCTGTCTTGTCTATGAAGTTATTGGGGCAGGAACTGTCTCTTACTGTGTTTTTATACAGTTCCTAACAACTTGGGGCCCTGATCTCTGTTGGGGCCTCTAAAAACTGCCATGACACAAGTAATAGTTCACCTCTAAGCTACTGGTTCAAATCCATCCCAGGCCAGTGGTGATGTAACATTCTTCTCACCTTACAGCTGTTTGGTGGTCTATGGAAAATATGCTGAATCTCAGTCCAGTTCCTATGAAAAGGTGACTTCCTCACTGTTAGAATTCAGTGGTAATCTCAGCAGAAAGGTACAAAAATGGACAAGGCTTGAGGCTGTCCTCTCTCCTCATGCCTACAAGTGACCCTTAAAATGTAGCTGCCCTAACTACGGCCTTGACCCTGCAAGTCTTTCTATGGCACAAGGTTGTCAACAATCCAACTCCACAGCAAGAAGAGACTATGCCTATGTGTATGTTAACCAGTCAGTGGTTGCACATCTTAAACCACAGTTGGCCTGCATCCTTCATCTCAACAGTACAGGGGAAGGAGGTGGCCAGAGAATAGGGTGTGTTCGAGGAGCCAGTCCTCATCATTTGAAAATGCTGCTGAGCTGCATACTACCTTATGTGGCTTCAACTCGAGCTTTTGTGCAAGAGTAACTTGCAGCCTTGCATGTCTCCTGATGCAGGGTCAGACTACATATGCCGATAATGCTGCACAGCGCCTTTTACTCTCTGCTTGAGTGGCCAGAACTCCGCACCAGTGCCGAGGGGATCCAACGCTATATCTGTTTATCAGATAATTAGAGGACTTCATTCTTCAGAACTGTTAGTTCACCCACACTTCAGACTCACTACATACTATAGGAACAGAGAGAGATTGTACTATCATTATCTAAGGGTAAATACTCTAAATGCAGTTAGAAAACTACATGAGAAAAGCTTTAGGTAAACAACTAATTAAAATAAAAGCTTTAGGTAAACAACTAATTAAAAGATATCATTTCATATTTACAAATATTAAAAATCAATATGTTTTGGCTACTCTGCATCCTGAATGCATTTTCCCCGACCCCCACACATGACGCCTTGTGCTTAGAAATATATTCAAGAATCTCTTATGACACATCCATTTTTTACCATCATCTCTGCAGGGATTATATGTTAGTAGTTTATTTTTTTCATATTCCCTTCTCAGACATAAAGTATCTCAAAATGCATTTGACGGGTCTCTTGTTTTAACTGATTGAGTTTGGCCCAAGAACTTAATGTGTCTGGCCAACAAGAAGAATCCTCATAAAGATAAGGAGCAAAAAAAGCCTTGCCTTTTACCAGCAACCTCCTGTTGAAATGCAAACATTGATGTGTTAAGCAATGGATGCTAAGTGTGGAAGTCAGAATAACTGGGCTTTATACTGGCAAGATGTGGAGGATATCAAGGGGCCACCTTTTCCCTGCACACTCATTGCAGGGGGTGGAAGCATGGCCACTTAGGACTACTGCTCCACATGGCCTGGAGAACAGCCACAACCCCACCACACAGCCTGTATCTGGAAAGAGCCTGCAGCCCATCCCCCTAATCCATTCCTATTACTGACCTCTGGTCTGGCCCATGTAATTCTAGAGCAGCATTCTGGGAGTTTGCAGCCCCACTCCCCAATGCACCCCCTCTGCCAGTCCTCCCTTCTCCATGTAGCCCCAATGTGAGACTCCCATACTGAGTAGGGCTTTCACTGACCCTCCACACTGGGGTGACTTTCACTCTAAGTGAGGCCTAAACTGGCTCCTCTCATCAACAATTTGAAAGGTGGGATCCCTTAGGGATTGTGTGTGAGACAGAGAAAGGAAGGTTTAGAGCATTAAAGGACATGGACAGCTGCAGAAAATAGAACAAAAATGATACACTTTGCCCATGGCTCCTTGTCATGTCTCTCCTTTGCTAAGTGCAGCCCTGCTGTAAAATTGCAGCCATCCAGTAGTAAATGAAACAGCAGAGGCATAGGAAATCTAAACTGAAGGTTTTACTGCAGTGATTGATTTTAGCTTTACTAACCAAAATCAAAAGGGCTTGGTAAGGGATTGACCTTAGGCAAGGATTTCCTTTTTATCCTGTTGAATAAATACCAGTTTTGGAATGCTTCAAAGATTCTTGAAATGCTTCATGGAACTCCTTTTGTAAAGTATGTTCCTGATGAGATCATACTTGACAGAAACAATGAAAAGGTAGGAAAGGTTGGAAATGTAGATCTGCCATACTGTAAATCACAGAATCAAAAGTGGGTTTTTAAAAACACAGGGTACAAACAAAATACACTCCCCCTGTCTTCTGGGTTGTGGTAAATTGCATGTTAAAGGTAGTAAGGAAAATGAAAAGCAGTATGAACCATTTATTTTCCCTGTAAGTTCATTCAAACTGAGGGCTAGAAAATAACAATTTACTGGCTTGAAGGGAGTGATGCAGATTTGCACTAGCTGTGGATCTGGCCGTGAATGCATACCTGAGGCCTGATTTTCCTCTCATTCATGTTCACATTACATCCAGTATAGCATCATCACATCCAGTATAGCGTCATCAACTTCAGTGGAGTTAGTTCTGATTGGCACTGGTGTAACTGAGATGAGAAACAGGCTCATTTCACTTACACTGGAAATATACAAAACTCATTTTCTTCACGTCATCAGGGCTATTACAAAATTGTCTTTGATTTCAATTTATATGGGTTCCCCTTCCCCACCTGACTGCAGCCAGAGTTGTGGGATTTGAAGAAACTCAATTTCCCAAGTAAAATGCTCCATAAGAGCCAGTGCCTGTTGATCTCCTATGTACACTGCAAGGGACATCTATTTATTCAGATATTTTCTGAGATGACGAGGAAGAAGGAGAGACTTTAGATCAGGTGGGAAAGGAATTTTACTGGGGTTAGGAGTTTCTTTCATGTCTTTTTGCCACTCTGTAAATCTAAGAGTTTTGTGAATATTTCTTGACACATAGCAATTTGTAGATAGACTGTTTATTTTTTTTTATTTCCACAAACATATAGAAAAGATATCAGGAGGTAGTGTGGATGGGAAAGGCATAAGCAAGCACCCACCCACACATATATGTTGTGGCCACATCTTTCCCAGGTGATTCTGGATTTCAGTTCCAGGCAGCTGAAAGGGCTTAGTCATAGGAAGGAGTCTGGGAAACAGTCTATTTTAGGTTGCATGAAGAACAACACATGTTTTTCATACATTGCAAATGAGATATGCATATACATGAGGAGAAGCAAGACGAAATGATTCAGTGGATGTTGTCCAAAAATTATGGACCCATCTTTCTTTTCCCTGCTGAATAACATGTGATAGTGAAGATTTGGCCCTAGATATATATCTGCTACAGAGGCAACGTCTGTTTGATTGCATGTCTTAAAGGATAACTGTATACAATGTTGTTTTAGCCTTGTTGGTCCCAAGATATTAGAGAGACAACGTGGGAAATCGAAAAGAAAAGATATTACCTCACCCATCATGTCTCTCTAAAGAATAACTATCACTCTTCTGGTTCATTTGATTTGTGACCAGACAAGATTCCTTCAATACATCTCAAACTATGCAACTGGATGCTAACACTGGTCAACATTCCTTCTCTCAATATAACCAAATTCTAATGTCCACAGTTGAACATGTGCTACCACTTAGCTGTTCATTTTGGTTAGCACAGTCACTTCACAGCCAGTGTGTGTGTGTGTGTGTAACACTGCTGTGCAATGTGCTTTGGAATACCTTCGGTATGAAAAACACTACTATATAAATCCAGTTTCTGTTTTCTTCTCATACATACAAAGCCAGATTGTCCATCATTCATCAGTATTTAGATGCCATTGTGATAGGCTCTGTATAAAAACCCAACTGATAGATAGATTCCTTCACTACTGTTGCTGCTATAAACTAGGGTGATTTAATTGCAGGGCAATCATCACTTAATGTCTGGTTTTGATAAATCATTGAAGAGTTCACTTAATTGACAAAACTATTAACATTATTTGCCACTATAGTAACTACTGGATTCTTCTGAATATGGTTTATAATAGCTTTTAATGCCCTGGGAATTAGTTATGACAATGGGTTAACCACTGGCAGTCAGAATGTTAATGGCTTTTCTTTAGTCTGTTAATTAATACAATAGCCATTAACTGCTGTTCAGTTTACGAATGATTTATCTAGAATTTTGTTCAAATTACCTGACATTGGTACCATCTACTCTGAAGGGATTGTTAGTTATTCTGTGTGTTTTCTTTTAAAAGGTGTGAGTTTTTCATATGATGAGGCCAGATACTAATCTCACTTAACTCCAGTATTTATTCTGGATTTACAGTGGCACATATGTATATATATAGATGGCAGAATGGGATCTCAACTTAAAGTGGAATAGAAAATAGCTCCCCCCTCCCCGTATTGCATGATTTTCTGGTACTGATAGTGCTAAGAATTAAAATTCTAAGAGGAATTTTCTGTTTGGCTCAGCAGTGCGATGAAAAGGAGGTTGGTTATTTTCTTGTGGTTTTCTTTCAAAGATCAGCAACACCTTTGATTCCTCCCTCCACCCTCAAGTCTTTGATACCAAACTGCTTAATTGGTCAATTAGTTCCATTAACACATGTAATTTGGCCTGAGTATTTGGAGATGTTAAAATAAAGCAACTATTCCCTTACCTGCTTTTTATAGATAGCTATTTCAGAAGGTCTTCCTTTATTTCCCAATTGTCCAAACTTGTTTTCCTTAAAGACTTATTTTAAAAAGGAGTTCAGCACCTCAGCCCTTTAGAGTTGTCTTCAATTTCAATTCAGTACTTATTTATTAATGGGACTACTTGCTTTCTAGTATCCCTTTCTCCCTGAAATATTAAAGCCCTCCTTATTCCACTCAAGTATTAATTCATTCTGCTTTTTAGTTGCTTTCTCCAAGCCTTAAATGATTTGTTACTCCAAACAAAAAAAAAGATTTGTTTGCTTATAGTAAGATTGTTCAAGTGCCCAGCCCACTAATACAATCACTGAATATAGCAGAAATCAGCAACTACAGCAAACTTCATTCATATCTTCAACTCACATTATACCACCCAAGATTTCTCACTGCCACAACAAATTCCCTTGCACTTCCAGCATAAAACCAATCACAAAGCACATACCAAATTCCTCTACATCACACACAAAGGCACATAACCTAAACTCTGACCACAGCTACATTAACTGCTTAATTAACATATTAGTTACAGACACCTTCACTGATAAAGTGTTATTTCTACCCTGAAAGGTAAGGTATTGAGGTTAAAATTGTGTGCTTGAGCATCAGTGTCTGTGTAATTTTGTGTACAGAAAGGAAAGCCAAGTCCTGAAAATCAGACCCCACATTTCTTAAATCTTCATAATTTGCTGTTTCAGAATCAACTATTTCAACAAGAGTTGGACAGATGATTCACAGTGCATAATTTATTAGAATGATTTCACTTTTTTCTCCTGGAACAACTGAGAAACGTCTTGAATATGTTCAAGATTGGAATATATCCACAGAATATTTTTCTGCATATCTTTTTTCTTTGGGAATTGTGCATTGCATTGACGTTCAAACCGCAAATGGTACTGGATTATTTTGACTGGACTCATAGGTCACATGGTATATTTCTCTTCCCACATTAGAAGAGAATAACTCTGACTCTAGGTCTACACTTGGAGCGAGGGGTGTGTTTCCCAGCTTGCGTAGACATACTTGTGCTAGCTCTCCTTGAGTTAGCATGCTAAAAATAGAATATATGTGGTAGCATGGGCAACGGCAAGTGGCAGCATAGGCTAGCTACCCCGAGTGTGCACATACAGAGTCTGGCATATTCACCCAGCTCTAATATCAATTCATCAATGAGGGTCTGACAACCTGCAATTTCCTCTCGGATGAACAGAATGAGTGCTTGCCGTTGAGTACAGATGGACCTGAAAATAAAAGTGTAGACTCAAACAATTCTAAATTTTGGTGAAGTTCCAATCCACATCCAATCTTCAGGGGATAACACTTACTCCAGTTTGAGTGGAACCAAAACATTGGGCCAGGTCAGTCCCAGAAAACTGGGGAAATTTGGATCCTGATACAAAATTCGTGGGTTGAGCTGAGTTAGCCACTTCTGCCAAAGACAAAAAATAATAGCCTGATATCTCTCTATGCTAGAACAGCACCTTAAAATCTGCAATAAGATCCTGATTCTTCAGGATATCTAGGTGCTGCCACAATAAACATATGTAACAAAGCAGAAAAACAAATCTGGAAATCTTTCATTTGTATTTGCCTACGTAAAAGATTCTCAGCATTGAATAATATCCTGGAATCTCAGTTCTGAGTTTTGTGGTTTAAATTCAGCTTGATCTTTAATCCTTCACATTCTATTCCAGAATTAGTCTTTAGCTCTTAATGTGCATAAAATAATGAAGGTTTTGTTAAGGTTTAGACTCCCTTTGCTGAAGCAATGAAATTGCACGGCACATAGGAGAAGTGGGTCTTGGGTGTTTGTGTTAGAGTGTTTTCTTGTAACATACAGAATTCATTGTGTTTCTGCTGCTGGGTTTAAGGCTTAAAGGTCAGCATGTGCCTTTATTTCACAGGAACTCATGCATATTTGTTCTGAGAAATTACATATTTGTTTTCATTCTTTGGCTTTAAAGATAAAAAACAACAACAATGGACTGTGTAAGGTTAAGAACTCTGTTGGAAGCAAACTTTAGTGTTTCTCTGGTACCTGTCAATTTAGGTGCGAAGACAGAGAGACTGCACTTGTTTCAATGATCTTCTAGCAATGAATTAGTGGTCCAAATGAACATGCTGGTTCTCTCAGTTTTGTAGGAAGCCTTGAGTATTGTTGATACAAGATGGTATTGATTCATTTGTGACCCTGGCAATAGTCACACTATTCTTTTCTCAGAGAGAGACTCAAGAAGGTTCTATTCTTTAAGAGGTTCTATTCTTTCCTCAGATAGAGACTCCAGAAGATTGCATGGGACGATAGCTTGTGTTTTAATTGTGAAAATCTTGTGGAGGAAAGAATTTGCCAGTGAGAACTGGATTTTGCATTTATTTAAGGAAGTGCTGAAGTGTGTTCTGGGAGTGAGTGCTAGTGTCTTGGCCCAGCTCCTCAGAAAGTATTGTCTCCTCCAATGGCTGACAGATGCATTTTTCAGATGGCATGGAGCTGTCATGGGAGTTCTAGGTGACAAATAGGGAGGTGATCTTGCTGGTGTCTAGTGCCAATATCAGCACAGAGACCTGGAAGTTCACTTTGTATTCAGTAGGGATGCAGTGGACATCTGGATGATACGTTCACAGTGACCTGTGATGCTCAGCGGATGATCTACTGTCTATTATACCAGTTAGAGCTGTTCTAGGGTTTGTGTACCCAGCAGCATTGAAATAATCATTTCAAACAAGAACTCAACTAGCCAGCCATAACAAAAACTCTTTTCCTCTCCTTCTTCCAGGAAACTCACTCTCATCCCTCTTTATGTAACCATATCAAATAGAAGCATTTTGCAGAATGCCTGGAAGGTCACCAAATTTAGGCTATTTCACACAGAAGGGGAAGTCCTGGAGCCCCTCACACAGAATGCCCTGCCAGCCTCAAGTCTCTTTTATAGCAATGGGAATCCAGCTCAAGAGCTCCGCATCCCACAGATGTGGCAGGCAGACATGGGGAGAAAGGCGGTCCCCTCAGGTAGATGGGTCCAAGTCCGTTTAGGGCTTTATAAGTCATAATCAACACCTTAAACTCTACCTAAAAACCAATGGGCAGCCAGTGCAGATCCCAGGGCATGCTCTGCTCAGTAAACCAGCTCCTGCATTCTGCACCAGCTTCAGTCTCTGTTTTCAAGGTGTAGCCCCATGTAAAGTGCATTGCAACAGTCTAATCTTGAAGTGACAAAAGCATGGATAACAGTGGAGGAAGGCCCGTATCTGAAAGGAGAGGTGGGAATCTCCTAGCCAGGTGCAGTTGGTAAAAAGATGACTAAGTTACCACTGGAATATGATTGGCAAACAGCAATGGGAAATCTAAAATCACCCATAAATTGGAAATCCTAGTTATCATTAAATGGATGGTTTGACACTGGCCTGTAGTTTGTAAGGTCAAGGGATGATCTCTTCAGTGCTGGTCACACTATTGCATGTTCCAAGGTGTATAGAAGGTTTCCCCTCTTTGAAGGTCAGTCTGATGCTGTTTGACAGCGAGGGCCGCAAATGTTCTCTGCTTTTCTTCACCAGCACAATTTTACTTGATGCTATGGTGGACAGTCATGACTACTCTGCCTTCGTCACAGCCATGACACAAGACTTCTAATATCTGAAAATAAGCTACTGTGAAGGGTGGGTTTTCTTTTAAAAAAAATATCTTATAGATGCTGACACTGGACAGCTCTTAAAATGCCCATACTGCTTCGTGCTACTTCTTAGTAATATCTTTCTGATGTGTGAATTAACCTTCTTATTTCTGCACTGCTGCTCTCTACTCTCTCTCCTATACCACTGTCCCCACACAGTTACAGGAGAGCATATTCAGGGCTTATCAGCCTCTCTTTTGTCTCTCTCTCACCAGTTTCCAAATATTTACCTGACAGAACCCTATATTTTCCCATATGAACTGCTCTTCCTCTGCCTCCATCCCTCCTCTGCACCAAAGCACACTAGCTCTCTGCACCAGGCTTTGCAGTCCTAGTACATCCCACCCCAGGAAAGGAGCAGCAAAGGTGGATCCTCCAGGAATGCCTAGAGAGGAAGCAGAAGCAGCCAATCAGAGCTAGCAGGCTCAGATAAAAGGAGAAGCAGGGGCTTTAGAAGGTTAGTTCTGGATGTGGCACGGCATAACACTTCTCTTCTCTCTGGCCAAAGGAGCCAAAGGGCAGATAAAGAGTTTTGTTGAACTTCTGTTATCCTGGAAAGGATTTATTTTGACTGTGTGACCCAGCTGGAAGGCCGAGTGACTGAAGACCCGCCAAACGAGGTCAACAACCTATAGAGTACCATGATCAGGAAGAGGCCTGCAGTACTACATGCAGCATCAGGAGGCACTCAAGAGGTGCATGCCCCCCTTCTCCCCATCACAGGCTATGGCACTCATTGAGATCAGAATCAAGCCCACCATCTCTCTCGAGAGCACCTTTTCCTTTCTCAGAATTCAGCACCTGATATGGCTGCATTTTATTTAGTACACAGATATAACTAAAACAAGCCCAGATGCCTTAGTGTTTGGCCTCTCAGCCAGATCCAGCTTCCTGTCGTTGCATTCTCTGTCCTTGTGCACAAATCCTTCTCTCTATCAGGTGCTTGGCTGGCTGACTCTTGTTCACAACGCCATCTGTGGGGTCAGGAAGGAATTTTCCCCCAGGTCAGATTGGCCGTGTCCTTAGGAAGGCACACAAAAAATCCCCAAAAGGTGTTTGTGGGTTACGTACCATGATTATCTGGTGTATTTCATTTAATCAATTCCCTGCCACTGCAGGGGCCTCAATCATTTGTGCACCTCGGTCCCTCCTGTTTTCTGCTCGTGGCACATAATAATCTAATCTCCTGTGAGTCTCATTTACTTTGGTCTAATTTTGGTTGTTGGGTTTAGAGGAGGGGAGGGAGGGAGGTAGGCTGGGTGGTGTTGGTGGTCAGTGATATACAAGCAGTCAGACTGGATGATCTAGTGGTCCCTTCTGGCCTTAAACTCTGACTCTATTACACTGTAGGTTTCTCTTTCAACATTTGGGAGAGGGTCATTTTGTTTCTGCTTTTAAATCTGTTTGCCCGAGGTAGACGTTTACTGAAAGCTGCTACTATAAAAATAGGCAGTTGAATAAATTCTTTGGCTGGGGAAGTGAATAACATTGAATACAGCAGAAGTGCTAAGCAGAAATATTAGCTGCTGCAGCTCTCTGTACCAGAGGCAATAGCGAAGGACAATGTTAAACACCCTGTTGGGCTTCAAGTCACACCAGCTTCGTGTTGCCTTTTTATTTCTGCATTTGGCTTTTCTGCATCCTTAAAATCTCCAGTGAATAGCAGGAGAAACTCACATGCAGACAGAAAACCTCTCTAGAGAGTCCCATCACCTCCCACACAGAAAATCTATCAGGTTTTATCTATGTATTTCACAGCAATTCATATATTCAATGAATTATGTCTCTTATTCTGTATGCAAAATGCCTGCAAATAACTTCAGATTTCTCAAACATATTTGTTCATAGAAAGTCTTTACCAAATTCTTGCCTGTTGATTGTTCACCAGCAGTTTATAACAATCATTCACCATTCAAGCTGCACTAGTGAGTTTTGACAGGAATCAAGCTTTGATGGGAATAGTTACAAATTTGACATTCACTTTTCTCAACACCAATATCCCCTGCCAGTTAACCCATTCGCTAGAAAGCTCGTAACGAACAAATTCGAACGGGACATGATGTCATTTAAACATTTGTATCTCTATTTACAGAATGTTTTACAGTATCCACTCTGCTCTGTAACAAATGAAGTAAAAAAAAAAAATCAGTCTGATGAAATATGGTCAATTGTCATGTCTAAATCCTAATTCCTATCCCCCACTGAATTAAAAAATACCAGTTAGAATCAATCAGATTCTTTTTACTGTCTTGTATAGCTCAGAGCACATGTTCAATTGTTAATGGAAAATCAAAAGAATTTGGGGAATTCTAAAGTGGTTTAGTGCCATAACCAACAGTTATGGAAATTTTCTGCAATATCCTGGACAAACATTATTGAATTAAGTGTTTTAGGAGTTCATTGTATTAAAAATACAAAATGTTTATGTACTACTGTAAGATTGGATGGAACAGCTTCCAGAGGACAACAGGATTATTGCAGTCTCTAGGAAATATTGTGAGTGTCAAAAGACTATGCTGAAGAATGTAGCAGACATGAATGATCTTTTGAGACAATACATGTGAAGTGGAATTCCTAGGAAATATTTGGGAGCAGGGGATGGCAAACTCTCAACTGTGGACTCAGTTTGTGAAGCTTGGCCCTGCAGGAGGGACCTATTGTCTGATAATGTTCTGTTACATGAGGACAGTTCAAAGACAAACTGTATCATAAAGAAACTGACTTACTCATGGGTGTGCTTGCTCTGACCTGAAGCTGTGATAAACTTGTGACCACAGGAAAAACCCTTTATGGGCTTTGAAGAACTAATCACCAACCACAGCCCTTGTTGAAATGAGCGTGTGACCCCTGGTAAACTTATTAGCATGTGTGGTGGTTCTTAGGTTTACAATGTGTTTTCTATATAATGCTTTTAATTTGAGAATAAATGTGCTTGCTTAGAAAGAGCTGTATGGAAACTTAACTATGCAATTACTCTGTTTACTGTCTCTGAAGAGAAAAGTAAAGCACACCATCTTAGGCAGTCTCACTTTACTGGGAAGGTCACAGTACACTTTGGGATCTGAGTAATCTGGGAATACCCCAGTCAGGAGAGACAGAGATGTGGGTCTCCTCTCAAGAGGCGTGGTGGCTCAAGAGTTAGGACCCTAGAGTGTGTGCCCTTGCTGGACCTTATAGCTGCAATTGCCTGAACAAGGGGACGACATGATTATTAGACATAATTTTAAGTTGTCAGTATCTCGAACATTTAGAGTGGACCATTACAATGAACTGGCTGTAACCTTCATGTTGCTTACTTTTGTGTTTGTGTCATCTGGATGCAAATAAAGGAAGACACCACAGAGAACAAATTGTTATAGATTATTATTTTTTGTTTGTATGGGCTCATTTACAAGAGGTTATCAGATTTTTTCTTCCCTTTTCCAATTATATACCCAACATTCTTATGGACAGTGTTCAGTTGTATTCTTTATTACTCCTGCAATGAACAAGAAATATTTTATAAAAATATAAGTTCAGCTACTTTAATTCTTATCAACTCCCTTTATGAGGCATTTCTGCTGATCTTATCTGATCTGTTCCTGCCTTCTACAGTAATGCTGGCTGGCAGTCTATTTTTCACTCTGATTTGTGTTTGTGGAAGGATCAGCAGATTTTGTTTTTTTTAAAGATAGGGGGATGTTTGCTGCTTGGATGTCTCCAAACACACAGCAAAATCGAGAACTGCCCAAGTAAAATTGCCCACAAGGATGCAATTCAGTTTTCTTATCTCTACATTCAATCTGACATGGAATTAGCTGCTGATTCTTCCACCATCCACCTCTCAGGCAGCTATGGCGTGGACTATCTGTTGAATAGGACAGTCTTTGCTTTGCAAAACAGACCTGAGTTAAAGTGCCTTTAATTTTAAGTCCTGTCTTTGCATTCAGTTTCCATGTTAGATGCAGAATCTCTGGGAGTGACATAGGTACCCATCTTACAACACTTAGCATTTGGTGTCACCCCCATCCCTGTGATCACCGCCTCTCAGTGAGCAAATAAGGGGATACAGTATGGCAGTGAATCTAACTTCCCCTCTGCGCTGAACAGACCACTTGAACTTCATAGTGACAACAAGCATACAACTCAGCTCCTGCTCCAAACAGTTACAGGCCCGATCTTCTGAGCAAAATAGCTGTTTGGAGTACAGGACCTATGATATACAGCCTATCACTTCTGAATATACTGTTGAGGGTAGTTGTATATATGCACAGTTAATTACCATGGTCATTGCTCTTTACTGCTTTGACTTGCCAACTGGGTTTGAAACTGACTTGTTGCTGTGGTAACTTTTATATGCAGGCTAATTTATTTTATTGGAAAAAACTTAGATTTGGAGGAACAAAACCCTCAGAATAAACCTCACCAGGTGTATTTCAAGGTCATGCCTCCCCACCCCCATAAGCATTCCTGATGGAAACACAAAGGTTTTTCCTTTTATGGCCCCTAACACTGCTATTTGTCACTTCAAGAAAAATCCCACTGCCATCACTACACCTCCGTGGACCTCTCCTTCTCTGTTGTCCCTAGGAGAAACTTTAGAATCCTTTGGCCTGTCCCTGTTTTTCATCCCAAACATTCTGCCTGAAGCTAATGCTCTTCCCTGGTGTGGAGTGCACCAGAGACACAGTCAAGTTCCTCTCCCTTTAGAGTTACATATAGGCAATGGAAGAAGACTCACTCCTTCCATTGCTAAAGAAAGTACTTTTGCATGTATCTGTCTTGTTTTGTTGAGGAGGGAAGCTCCCCAGTTTCTAACACAAAAGCTTTAGGCAGTGACTCACAAAACCCTTTTTCTCTTTAAATCTGTGAATGTAGCTCAGGGAGTGGGAACAATGAATGAAGTTACAGCCAAATGAGCCTATAGGAAATTTCCTCAGAGAGAGGTCTCTTGTCTAGAGCTGGTTCCCAATAAAAAAATCTTCATTTCAAACCTGAGTAAAGCCCTCCTCCTCTCTAGCTTTGGGTTAGAATTCAGATCTGCTGGGCCTTCTTTCTCTACCAGTCCACCCGAAAAGCCCAGATTTTCCAAACAGCAATGAACTTCAAAGCAGGAACCAAACTTTGCAGCTCAGGTCCATATCCACTGTTTTCATTCTTCTTTACTCTAGGCTACTTTGTGATGGATCAGTTCATGTAAAAGCAACTCACATGAGGAAAAGGAAAACCTCCCAAACAGAAAAATAAGGCTTGCTTACCATAAAAAACCCCAAACATTAGCCTTTCTTATAACTCTCATTCACACAGCAAAGATCTAGTATTCCTCCCCCTATTTTCCGTTCATTCCCTGTTGCCACTTTATAGCCCTTACTTCACCTGGGGATCCAGCCTTAAACTGCCAATTAGACTCATTAACATTTCCCTGCTCACCTTGCCCAAGGACTCTTGTTGCTCAATTAGGTTCCCACGCAGACAGCCAGATCCTCAGGTGTCTGTTTCTCTATGCAGTCACAGGGGCTGCAGGCACAACTGGCGTCACAAGCAGAGATTTAACTCCTTAGCTATTAAGCTTTGTATGGGACTGGAATTAGAAAATTATTTAAAAACATACCTCCATTGGCTCTCTGACTCTTAGCACAGCACTGTCTTCCTTCACTATGAGGCTGTCTCTCATAAAAGAATGATAGTCACCAACCTTTTGACTTTGAAATTCATGTCATGCCACTGGTCTGCCAGAGCCTAGAGCTTCTGGTGACAAAGCAAAGTTACCTCCCCCCCAAAGCATTTAGAGCCGGATCTACAAAGGCATTTAGATGCCTAAAGTCTGGATTTAGGTACAGATGGGGTGGATCACTTGATGATTACCTGTTCTGGTCATTCCCTCTGAAGCACCTGGCATTGGCCACTGTCAGAAAATGGGACACTGGAGCTAGATGGACCATTGGTCTGACCCAGTATGGCCATTCTTATATTCTTAAGTCCCATTTTTAGGCATCTTTATGATCCACAAAACCCCCTCTTGGCTGCTGCCTAACCCTGGACTCACTTGGCATCCAAATTTTTGCTGTAAAAGTCTCCCTAGTGCCTAAATTTCTCCCTCCAGGGATGCTCACTGCTGCCTCAGAGAGGCCCCTGAATATCTATTTTATGCCTAAACCCCAGCAGAATCCTCAGAGAGAGCTGAAACCAACGGGCGTGCTCACAGCACGCCTAATTCCACATAAAACCAGAGAAAAACAGGAGGAGGCAGCAACTGCTGTCCTTATAACTTTTAGCCCAGTGGTTAGAGCACTCACCCAGGGTGTGGGAGACCCCAGTAAATTCCCCCGATGCCGGATGAAGGGATGGAATTTCAACAGGGATTCTCTAATACTCAGATAACTGCCCTAACTCCTGGCCTGGGGATATTCTGATCTGGAGTTCTCTGTCTCTCTTGTTGGAGACATTCCATTCTAATTAAATATTAATTGAGCCAGACACAGAATAAGAATTACTCTATTGTCCAGTGGTTGGGGCACCCATCTGACAGGTCAGAGATCCCCATTCACAGCCTTTCGTCTCATTAGGCACAAGGGGGAATTGAATGTGGGTCTCTCTGAGCCTAGGCGTGTTCTAGCGACTGAGAGATGTGCACTAGCAACTTTCATAACAGAGACCATATCCCTCTAAGGATATAACATCCCGCTACAACACTTCTGTGGCTCCAGGCCTTAGGGCCGATCCAGGAAAGTGCTTGAACATATGCATAACTATAATATGAGTTGTCTCATGAGCATCAGTGGGACCATGCACATAATTAAATGAAGGATTATCATGAGTGTTGTCTTTCTAACATTCCATATTTCTTGCTGGCATTATTCATAGCACTAAGCACATTCTGAAGTTCTTCCCTAGTCTGATCAATAGAGGGAGACAAAGTGTTCCATTGTGTTAGCCTCAATTACAAGCTGTATCTACTTAGTTTAGATTTGGGTGCACCCTGCTTTTAGAAAATATACATAGAGTAAAGGAACCCTGCTCTAAAAATTCACTCCCCTTCAATTTAGGTTTAACTTTTGAATTGGGGTCTCACGTAATCTCCTCAAAACAGAGATGAAATATAAACAGGTAAATTAAAATTAAAAATTTAAATGCTAATAGTGGTGCTTAATTTTGATATGCCATTTATTTCATATGATCTTTTAATAGCTTAGATATTTGCATTGTTGAAAGATACTTAAGACTTATAAAAATTATTTCAATGCACATTACACTCTAAATGTCAAACATAGCCCTTCTCAGAGAATTCAGGAATCTTGATAAGACCAATATTTTGGACATTTTGAAATTCAGCTTTCTTAATTATCTACCAAAGGGGTTTCACTTGGATTTCCTTATTTTGGTGTAATTCAATTGCACTACTGAAGATCATTGAAGCATTAAAGAATATCTCCTGGCATTTTAAATTGGCCTAAGAGATTCTGAGAATAAGCATGAATTATGCAGAGAGTATTTTAAAAGAATTTATTGAGACATTTACGCTTGTCTGCTGTCTTTCCCTTTGGAGAATTAAAAAAAAGATGATGATACAAAGAAGTACTGATGAAAATTTATCTTAAAATACATGCTCAGATTTTTACTCATTTCATTTTTAACACTGTCTTCTTATTTTGCTTACAGCAGTGAAGAGTAATGGGTTTGTGGGTACAACCCAGATCTGGCACTGTGGAGATTAAGCTACTATTCTTGACTCTGCCTTTTCTATGATCCTGTGCAAGTCACTTACCCTTACTCTCCTTCAGTTTCCCTCCCTGTAAAATGAAATTAATAATATTTACCTACTTCTACTCCATTAAGGATAATACATTAATGTTTGTAAATTACTTTGAGATCTTGGAAAGGAATGCTCTAAGGAATAATAATGATAATTAGCTCTTATACAGTGCTTTAAGTGCACATTATTATTAATTATTATTATTATTTATTATTAGTAGTATTACTATTATTTATTATTCACTTAATGTGAACATTTTCATTTACAGTTTTTGTTTGTCAGTGTATTTATACAACCAGTAAGGTTGTATCCTTTGCCACATTCCTCCTGTGCCATTTAAAAAACCATCAGCATACCACACTGTATACTTAGAGCAGTGAACAAGTAGCGAGTGCGAGAGACCTCTATAAAATACAATAGTGTTCTACTGTACTTGTAAGAACACAGAAGCTATGAAGCAAATTTTCAAAACTGTTTATCTAAACTGCCCATGGATCTTTGAGTTGCACATACTGCACCTAAGTACTTGTGCATGCAAACAGGGAAGCGCACAGACAAAGTGGCCCTTGGATAGCAGTTGGTCTGTCTACTCAGATGTGTGCAAAACCATTCCAGGCATAAGACAGGCAACTGCCTGGGAAAAATCTGGCTGTCTGTTCTATGGAACAGTTACTGTCATACACTGTTCAGCTTATAAGCGATAAAAAGATGATGGATGGAAATGAGCTTATTAAAGAGAGAAAGAGCAGGATACAGGAAAGGGGACAACACGAATGGCACCAGAGAGGAACAAGGTCAGATGGAATAAAGGCCAAAGTGCCGGAAAGGGAGTAGGGATCCTAACAAGAGGACAAGAATGTGTGAATGAATTTAGGGCCAGATGTTGCCGGCAGCTAGGTGGGGGAAAGGGGGAAGAGATGAGATGAAAATTTCTAAGGGAGGAGAGCTGGAAATATGATAGTGGAAAGGTAGGAAGAGGTAGAGGTCATGAAATAAAATGATGAGACATAGGAGGTAATGAGGGAAGGGGCTTGAAACTGAAGGAAGAATTTAATTAGAAAAACTGCAGTTATCAATGTTGGAATCTTTCTAGATTGCTAGGGCTAACCCCCTACTCTTGTGAAAAGTACCAATGGAAGAACAAGTTCCAAAGTTATCTGCCAACTGGGAATCCATTGCCTGTGCTGTGTATGCTTCTGTGAGATTGCTGTCTATTTTTCTCTAGCAGTAGATAAGAAATTGCAGAGTCAGAGCACTGTAGCTAAGAAGAACTCATATTTTTCCCCAGACAACAAATAAATAAAGTACCATCCTCAGTTTGCTCATATCACAGTGCTTTCTGCTGTGGATTTTGGAAGGTGCACTCCAAGGTCAGTGCAATCATTCTTCTCTCATATGTACCATCACTGTTTATTTTTAATTTGGGACTGATAAATAAAGCTTTAATGGCATTTTAATGGCATGTTGGACACACTTCAGTGTCCAGAGATGTGGCATCATATCCAGGAATGTCATTATCTGGATTAATTATCAATAGCAGGCAGATATCATTAGGGAGATGTGAAAATGGGAGAGGAAGTAAATGAAATTTACTGGGCAGAGATGCTGAGGGGAAAAAATAAATAAATGAAACAACATCTGAGGCGCTGCTGATGGGTGCATCAAAATCTCTTTTAGTTTGATATTTTTCCATTAGAGCTGACACTCCTTCTGCTGCCCAGGAACCCACCCTGACTGAAAGACTTTCATTGCCAAGGAGCGTAAGCCAAGCTCCTCTTTTCTGGCTGTAACTATACCACCACGTTTAATATACAGACTGAACCAGATTGTATTTTTCCCTCATATTGGCTCCTTGCTTAAAACCCTGGGTGGGGTTTCCTTGACCAGATAGCATATGTTTAAATAACCACTGCTTTGTCTAAAGAATATTTAAGCTGATATAACTTACATGTCCCCAATTGCGTTGTCAGCCCTGGCAAACCATCATTTTAACATATATCGGTTAAAACATTTTCTAATATGAATTTAAACATGGTTTTATTGTGGACAAGAGTGGTTGTGTTTAACAACGTATTAGTTGGTCTTGATTAACCATAACCAAGACCAGCTAGTGTGATTTTAAACATGACTTATCCCCGACTATGCTAAGTACTGTAGAGATTAGAGACACACAGGTACTAAGATGTGTTTAAGATCATGTTAGTAAAAATGTATTACTAACATGATGCGTTTTCCCACTGTACACAATCATGTGTAATGTTGTACTGACTGAAAAAGAAGCATTTTTGACCAGTTTAACAAACTGAAATTAAATATTTAGATTTCAGGAATGTCAGAATATTTTGTTTCAATCAAAAATGTGGGGAGCCATAAAACTTGCAATACAAAAATGTTCTGATGCATGCAGAGGAGCATACAGATGTTTGGATATTTATTGTCTAAGACCGCTGATCTCATCCATCATTAAGTCTATGAAACTTATTTTTATGGTACAATTTATGTCCAAAACATACACAATAAAATGTGTAATAAAAAATCCCTATCTCCATTTATTCTGGTCACTGACTGGAGCAGTACAACAGATCTACCTACAAAACAAAACCATAACTCTTTTTTGGGGGTCTTTGTATGGGTCAGTTATGAGATCTCTCAGAGAAAATATCTTGCCCTTCTGCTTTACATGCTGCTTTACAAGGTATATGATAAATTGCCCCTTAAAAATACACCAGAGAAGTTCAAGGCTGCAGATCATAGCAAAATATTCTGAGTTTGAGAAGCCTTCTCATGACTAATCAGCCAGCTCTTCACAAGTTTTTTCACATTCTCTCTTTTAATATGAAGTTATTGAAGATAGTCAAGGCTAAGGCTGGGTCTACACTAGACAGACTTTGGTTGACCAAAGTCAGCTTTTTACACCAAAACAGTGCTGGTGTACACACTGCAATTCCCCCCCCCCCTACCCCCCAAACACACACACACACAACTCCCCTGATTTTGCGACAAAATAAAACCACCTCGATGAGAGGCATAGAGCTTTTAGTGCTAAACTTTTAGCTACAAATCTTCAGTGTAGACACTGAGCTTGGTTATGTTATGGTAAATGACCTCCAGCAAGTGTCTCACATTGCCCATCCTGACTGTTTTGGGCATCGGTTTGAACTCCATTGCCCTGCAGCCATCCACCCCTCCCCCTTTAAAATCCCAGGAAATTTTGAAATTTCACTTCCTGCTTGGTCGGTGTGGAGAGCCCACATCTCATCTTCCCAGCTGACCATGGTGGCTCCATGCCCCAAACACTCTCCCACTTGAAGCACACTGGAGTTTCTGGATCTGATCACCATTTGGGGAGAGGAGTCTGTGCAGCCACAGCTTTGCTCCATCTGAAGGAACTATGATATCTACAGTCATATGTCTCATTTAATGGAGGAGAAGGGCTATGAACGGGACATGTTGCAGTGCCATGTGAAAATCAAGGAGCTGCAGCAGAGCCAAATACCTGCCGCTTCTATAAGAATCTGGAAGCCACCCTCAGTGGCGACCCCACCTCCACTGCCAAGAGACCCATGGATACCTCTGAGGGCCCGGACACAGTGGAAACTGGAGTCAGCCCTGATGAAGAAATCGTGGATGAGGAGGTCAAGTTGGAGGACAATGCTGACCAGGGGGTCGGGTTGTTTGCTGACAATGGGAGCCAGGACCACTTGTCTACCCAGGAGAGTTCAAATCATTCCCAGCCCTCCAGCTCTGGCATGAAGGATGCAGAAGAGGGGAGCTCGGGTAAGTGGGTTTTTTTTAATCTGATGCTGCTCAGTTACATGAGGTACAGCTGTCCTTTGCTTTGTTGCATAATACAGCTGGTTGAAAGGATAGAAATTCAAAAGAGTATCTGTGTTTGCATGTGCTTCCCATTTCCCTATTTATATAGGCAGTGTGGTGGAAAAGTGTGTTAATGCACATGAAGATTTCACAGGAATCCTCCAGAGATTCCTGCTGGAGATTCCTCGATAGAGCTGCTTTGTTTCTTTCCCCGAAGTAGGAAACTTTCCCACACCAAGCAGCAATCACTTGTGCAGAGACCAAAATGGCACACAGGTGCATAGGGACCCAATCTGAAGCTGCTCACATGGAGGAGATGCACCCTAGCATCCCTGCTTACTCTCAGGAATGAGATGGTGACTTCTATGGCACTCGCCTGTGGAAAATGGTGGAACAATTTGAAATTTTGTCCCTATCTACCTGCATCAATACCCCAAACAACCACTCAGAACCTTTTTCCCAGATTGAGTATCCCCTCTTCTCAGGCACAACTCACCATGCCATAGTTGATTGTTGAGTTGTGTGCTTGCCAGGGGTTGTGAAGTGTTTTGTGTGTGTTGTGAATAATTGTCATTTAATAAACATATACTATGAGAAGAATAATCAATCTTTATTTGTGTCATGCACATGGTGGTTGCACCTCACACTGTGTATCAGTGGTCATAGCATGCCACAGTGGTCTTTACAAAGACACCTTACTGGTGCTCGTTGTCAAAATAGTTCCTGAAGGCCACCCTGATTTGAATGGCTCCCATTGTGCCCCTCTAATGGCCCTGACATCTGGCTGTGCATATTCAGCCGCAAGGCGATTTGCCTCTGCGCTCCACTCATGGGAAAACTTTTCACCCTTAGCTTCATAAATATTATGGAGCCCACAGTAGGCAGCTATAATCATGGAAATATTTTCCTCATTTAGGTCTAACCTGCCATAAAGAAATCACCAGTGAGCTTCTAATCTGCCAAAGGCACATTCAACAGTTATTCAGTACCTCTTCAGCCTGTTATTGAAGCACTCCTTGTAGCTATCCAGGTTGCCCTCATAAGGCTTTATGAGCCATGACAGTAAGGGGTGAGTTTCCCAGACTCACAATGGGCATTTCAACATCCCCAAATGGAATCTTTTGGTCTGGAAAGAAAGTAACTGCCTGCAGCTTTCTGTATAGGCCAGTGCTTCTGAAGATATGTGCATAATGCATCTTCCTTGACCAATCCGGGTTAATGTCAGTGGAACAAGCGCCTGCAGTACCATAGAGAAGTACCCCTTTCTATTGATGTACTCCATGGCAAGATAGTCTGAGGACAAAATTGGGATATGCGTGCCATCTATCACCCTGCCACAGTTAGGTAATCCCATTGCTGCAAAGCCATCCACTATTTCATGCACATTTCCAAGACTCACAGTCCTTTGCAGCAAAATGCAATTAATGGCCCTGCACACTTGTGCTAACACAGCTCCAACAGTGGACTTCCTGACTCCAAACTGATTAGCAACCGACCCATAGAACTCTGGAGTTGCCAACTTCCACACGATGATCACCACACGCGTCTCCACCGAGAAGGCCGTTCTCATTCTGATGTCTTTGCATCACAGGGCAGGGGCATGTTCTGCACAGGTTTCCAGGAAGGTGACTTTACACATTCTAAACTTCTGCAGCCACTGCTCATCATCCCGGACCTGCATAATGACGCGATCCCATCACCCAGTGCTTGTTTCACACACCCAAAAGCGGCAGTACACCATGTGCAGGTGCTCTATGAATGCAAACAGTACTCCGGCATTGTTTGCATCACACACAGCTGGTCAGGCGCCTCGGATTTCCGTTCCGATTGGGAGCTGATGAGTTACTGCATGACCAGCCACGATGTGTTCAGAACACTGACAACAACAGTGGAGAGCAGTGCAGGATCCATCCACATACCCATGGAATGATGGGATGGAAATCACTGCATCATGGGATGTTAAACCCGCACCCATGGTGCACTGCAATCCTCTCCGCCTTCCCACAAGTCTTAGCGGCACAAGGTGGTGAGTTGCACAGTGGGATAACTGCCCACAGTGCACTGCTCTCACTGTTGATGCTAGAGCACCAACTGTGGAAGCCCCTCAGTGACACAATGAGTGCTGTGTGGGCAGGTACAGGCGTTGTAATTACTATGCTTTTTGATCACTATTGTAACTTGCATTGACAAAACTTTTTAGTGTAAACAAGGCCTGAGACTAGACACCAATTAAATTAATCCTGCTATGATGAAGGAGCGGTGAATGAATGGGCTAGATCAAACAGATGCTGATCATCTGACCCTAATAATAAAATAACACCTAACACCTGCATAAATCCTTGCATTCAACAATGCTTTACAAACATTCGGCCAGGTCCTCAATGACAGCATAAATTCAGGATCCTGCCATCATTGTTACTTAAGCCCCACAGCACCCCTGGGGTAGGCAAGAACTAAAGATAGGTACAAAACAAAACCTAGGATCCAAACACAGATGCTGATCCAATTTTTACAAATGGTCCCTATCTTTATATTGATCTGAATCAAAATACTAGACCTGCAAACTTGCAAGTTGTGGTGGGTTTGACATCTGTGCTCTTCTTTTTATTACTGAATCCTTTTAAGAATCTGGCCCATTTGCTGTCCAACAAAAGGAAAAAAAGGACTATAAATAATCTTTGTTGCTTATTTTTCTTTTTTTGAGAGATGAAGATATTTGCCCTTCCAAGAATTCTATATAAATGCAAAAAAGTGTCTGATTTTCTCTAGCAGCAGGCTCCTGACCTCAGTGAGACCGAAAATTACTCTGATCAAATGGCTAAAAAAGGTTCAGAGATTAAAAGGGATTTCTTCCACCAAAGATTAAGAGGTCATAGAAAAAAGACATCAAAGCCAGCCCACACAATGTTAAGGAAGTTTTGAATTTAAATGAAAAGGAAGCTTAGAACTAAAATGAAAACAATTCACTTTGGCAAATGGAGAAACCCTTTGTATCTAGATCTAATAAGAACTTGCTGAAGTTTCCATCGTATCCGTACTAAATATTTGTGTTCAGGACACTCACCTCTAAATACTACCTTAAATTTCAATCTAAATAAAAGGATGTTATCAAGTTAAAAATCATATACTGTATTTTTAAAATGCCCCTATCAGTTGATTAATAAACATGAAATAATTTTTAAAACTTAATTGATTTATTTCTATTTATGCTGAGTAAGTTTTTATACTTCCCTCAAAGCTTGCACCATGAAAATAAGATCTTATTCAAGACTCTTTATGTTGTCTTCTTGGCTAGACTATTCCATCTTATGTAATGCTACAGAGAGCTCTCTCTGTTTTCCCTGACTGCATGCAGCTAAGGAGGGTGAGGGGAAGCATCCCATGTCATATATAGTGGTGACATGAACATTTACAAGCAAAGGTAGACAGGGCTGGAACAAAGCAAACTGGAAAATGCTCACCATCTCATACCTTGTAGATACTTGTCCACTAACTAACCACTAAAGATGACCATCTTATTTGCTACCTTCCAGATTGCCTATTCTTCCTCTAATGGCCGTGGGGGGGGGGGGGAGGGGAGGGCGGGAGAGAACTTGGCGGTGCAACTTGTATTCTTTGTTGAATGAGGGAGAAAATAAAGAATTCAAAGTTTAAGAAAAAGCATAAATATAAGGCATTGTACATATATACAGCCTTCAAACAGATTTCACGTGACAGAGGAGCATCAGGGAACACTTGAATTTTGCATGTTTCCAAATTGCCTACAAGCTCAATCCAATAAGAATAAAGCAGAATAAAAAGGTTTTGCTCAGCTGAAAATACCCAGAATGCTTGAGGCAGGAAGAGGGAGGCTGCAACTACGTGTTGGATGAATCATGCCAGCTGCTGGCCTTCAGCTGACTATTGCAGGATATGCAGGGAGCGCTCATGCTACTGCTGCTCTCCTGGTGTTTGGATCGTGGTTGATTTATGGTGTGCATGGACCCACCAGCCACAATCCTATCTGTGGATGATATGCCTGTTTTCCTCCTTCCTCCCCGCACCCATGCCATGACGTTACTTCTGCAGCATGTAGGTGTGCACAGTCCCCCTCAGCTGCCTCTCCTCTGACTGGTCCACATACACATCAGTGGTAGCACATGCAACTCTACTGACGTCAGTGGAATTGCACCCACTTACATGAGTTTGGCCCATAGTTTGTCTTGTGTTTGTGATTTGCAAGCAAACGTTCCTGTGTGGTGAATACCATAATCCCCATTTAAACAGGCAGAAAAAGTGAGACACACACAGGGGTTCAGGCCCAAATCTGCATAGATATTTAGGAAATTAGGTGTCTAAATAAATTGAGGACCTGCAAAGTCACACACCGAGTTAGTCACAGAGTTGTAAATAGAACACAGGCCCTGATTCACAATCCTGTGCTTTACCCACTAGTTTTCCTCCCAAAAATACAGGAAATAAACAGTGGAGCCTAGCAGCCTTAAATAATGTCCCTGTAAACAAGATCATCACTTGCATTGTTCTGCATTGCCTGAATGCTGCCAAGGAGCAGTGGTGCTCACTCACTGCAAACAGGCATGTTCTGACTATTTCTAAGCATCCTATCTCACTGCCTTTTCCCTTGAACACAATCGCTTTCAGAGCTTACCGTGCATCAGGAACAAATCATCCCTTCTGTGCTCAGGTAGTGAGTTTCTGATGTGCATTTAGCAGAGTTCCAGGAACAGCAGGTAATTTGCATTATCTGTGGACCATCTGAATCTGTGGCGAATTCATTACCAGCTCCCCGGCTCATTACAGATCCAGAAGGCCACCCGATGCAACTCCACCCAGTGCTGTGATGTGCTTTGTGATAAGAACTGCACAGAAATCTCTCCAGCTTTCTTTCTCTTTTTTTTTTTAAAAGCCCTTAATTTATATGACCCTGTCAAACATATAATGATACCGATGCTCGTCTGCTCTAATAAATAGCTGTTTGCAAGGCTATAACCTTAATTTATTGTGATATAATTAGCAATGCTATTAATATTTGCCATGCTTAGTGTCACCAATTTTATTGCTACAAACTTCATTTATAATGAATAGAATAACGTTATCAGACATCAGTATTCATTTACGCAATGTCTCTGCACCAATATATCACACTTTATGGTCCAGAATGAGGAGTAGGAAAGAGAGCATCTACAAAGATTGCAGTTTAGTTTAAATATATAAATATACTAGTCCTTGGTTTTATTTAGCTAATTTTCTTCTGATGAAACTTTCAAATTTACAGTCCTGGAGACTGAAGTCCTTTTTTTAAACACAGAACAAGAACAGTGTGTGAAGTGGGAATGCAAGTTTTCTTCGCCAATTAGTGCGTCTCAGAACCTGACTGGAGGGAACACCATGATCCAACCATTTTCCATGGCCCATCTCTAACCATAAGGTGTATTCTTCTGTGGAATAGTCTCCTAGTGGTTAGGGTACAAACTTTGGCAGTTGAAACATTTACAGATGGATTTAATAAAGCTTTGGAGATTACATAGTAATGAGTTTTCCTGCCTTGACCCCAGGAGATGGATTAGATGATCTGACTGATAGTTGGTTTTTTTTCATCTCTGTTTTTTTGTAATTCCATGAAAATCCTCAGCAAAACCCAACAACAACTGAAACTAATCTTCTACAGCCCCTATTACTGTAGTATCTGAGCACTTCACAAGCATTAGTGGATTTACCCTCACAACAGTCCTGTGAGTAGGAAGTACTGTTATCTCTGTTACACAGGTGCAGAACTGAGGTGGAAAGTGGGAGAGGCAAATGACTTCCCCAAGGTCACAAAGGAAGCCTGTGGCACAGCAGGGAATTATTAGACCTGGGTCTCCAAGTCCCAGGCAAACATTCTAAGCACTAGACCAGTGGTTCTCAAACTTTTTGTGTTGGTGATTCCTTTCACATAGCAAGCCTCTGAGTGTGACCCCCTCGCCCCCATGGGCTCCCCACTCCCTCTTTGCCCCAATCTCTGCACCGTGCCCTCTTCACCACTAACCCCTGCCACCCGCTCCTGTGCTCATGTGGGGAAACAGACCTGCATGCAAGTAGTGGCTGGTATTGCTGCTTGTTCCCTCCTTGATAGCTGCTCCTTCACAACCCTAGAGGGTTGTGAGTGGGGGGAGCAAGGAGCAACTTCAGGGCTTTCTGCATCCAGGTCACTTTCCCCGCCTGAGTTACGTAAGGGGAGGGCAGAGAGCAATAGCTCCTGATGCTCACCTCACAGCACAGCCCAGGTGACCTGGATATATGGAACCCTGGCATTGCTCCTTGTCTTCCCAACCCCTCCGTCAGTCCCCTAGGGCAGCGTGGAGAAACATGAGGGAGGGAGGATGAGCACTATCTGTGTAACACTGCTTGCCCCCTCCCCCCATATTCCTCTGCCAGGACAAACCAGGGAGGCTCACAACCCCACTCCTGACCAGGATCTGGGCTCACAGCTCACGACCCTCCCCTCCACATAACTACGTCACAACCCCCTGAACTAATGCACTAGACCTTTCTTCCTGTCAAAAAAACAAAGAAACACAATTGGTTTGAAAATTGGATACTGTCCATACTACAGTCAAGGGATGTGCCTTATCCAGTAACACAGGTCCTGCAAATGAGGAGGTGATAACATGAGAATGTGACTGTGAAGGTGTGGCAGTGATCTGTAATATTATCTTCCTAAAGTTCCTGTATGCATCTATAATGTAAAGCCATTTCTCATCCCACTATTGGTTAGGTGTCAGTGTAAGAACGTTCTCTTTTGCTGCACCTGATCTCTGGGATTACCTTCCTCAGTTTCTGTGTCTCAGTAATACTTCATCCATTTTCCAAATCTCCACTGACAAATGTTTTTCTTCATTGTCTTTTTCTCTTCATTTATCTATCCAGTTACTATTATATATTATTTCACTCTAACTGCACCATAGTGTTTAACTATGTAACATATTATGGAGCAGTGAGGGCAAATGTTCAACCTGGCCCCTATCTGACCTCCACAAGTGTGCACGCAAAACTTTACATGCAAACACATGACGGCAAGCTCACACTCCTGTGCATGTGAAAGAGATCACATGAGTTTTGCAGGTTCAGATGACAACACCTGTACACATGTAGTGTCTGACTATTTAACAGGCATATACACGCCACTGTTTGCACCGAAATAGGCACATGAAAAGTGCAACCACTATCTTGACCAAATCTCAAATTGCATGCACATAAGGAATTAGAACCATTTAAGAAGGCCAGAGAATGTTTATGTACATGCACAAACAGAAACAAATCTTGTGCCTGTTTTTAAGTATGTATAGTTTTATCTTGACCAGCCACTTGAGAAATCAGCCTGAAGACTATTGTATAAATACAATCGCTTGTTGTTGCATATGAGTGAGGGATTTCTTCCGACAATAGCTTTAGAGATATATTAGCACATAACCACATAATAAAGGACAGCCACAAATTTCTTGGACTTCGTTAGAAGAATTGTTAGTTATTTCCCATGATTTAGTTGAAGATCTTGTAATACTTGAAGTAATTCTAGACATGATTAAGTTGCTTTGTACTGTAACTTGTGCTGTATGTACAGCCACTTAAGCATCTGGTGATATGATGCCATTGGAGTTGCCTCCCTGAAAAAGAAATACATCCAGGGATGTATAGATATTTGTTTTTAAAAAAAAAAATAAATATATATATATATATATATATATATATATATATATTAGAAAATATATTGATCATATAGTGTTCAGATGTAGGAATGAAGCCACATGTCTTGAAATATCTTATGTAGGATTCTATATTAAGTAACACTTAAGATTATCAGTTTGACTCTTGAGTTTCAATGGAACATTGATTTCTCTTCAGCTAATGCTATTTACAGGTAGTATGACATTCAGTGGAAAAGCAAGTAAATATTTTTTTCCAGTCATATAATGCTTTGGGCCCTGATCCAGTAAAGCACTTAAGCATATGTTTAACGTTAAGCACATGAGGGATCTTATTGAATTCAATGGAACCAGTTAAGCCCATGCTTAGTTCTTGGCTGTATTAGGGTTCACAGATCAAACATATAGGCTGTTTATGAGATCATAATCAGAAATTTAGTTTTGGAAGAATATGTTTACCAAGGAGATTGTGGAATCCCCATCATTGGAGGTTTTTAAAAGACAGGTTAGACAAACACATGTCAGGGATGGTCTAGTTATATTTGGTCCACCCTCAGTGCAGGGTGCTGGAATAGATGACCTATTGAGGTTCCTTCCAGCCCTACAATTCTATGATTCTTTGAAACATGACACCAATATGACTCCTATTTCCCCAATAATGCTGGAAAGAAAAGATTTGGAATATGAGAAAATTTCTCTACTTGAGCATTGCCACTAAAGTTGAGGGTGAATTCAGTGAGGTTAATCTGGTTTTACTGAAGAAGAGAGTTTGGTTTTATATGAATTGTACCATCTCATATAATAACCATGTGTGTTTTGAATCACTTACATAAATAAACCCCATCTGTACAACATAAAGTATTTGACAATATGTCACTATGATATTTTGTAGAATCAATTTTCATTGTGATCACTTTAATAATAATAATTTCAACAAGAAAAGGAACAGATTATCATGACTAGATTTTTCACAAATGAAACTACAAAATGAATGAAATGGTGTGGTCCCGTTCAGAGATATAAAGAAATACCATGAGTTTATCAACTATACTGAGAGATAATGTCAAAAGATGGTGATAACAGTGTCCCTTTAAAGAAAAAAATCATCTTTTTCCTAAATAAGTAAGTAAATAAATAAAACTGTATGGTAGAAAGTTTGAGTAATTACAAAAGCTCACTCAGCAAGACAACCAATTGCCTAGAATATCTGTAGAGACCTTTAACATGCTTTTCCATTAAGACTTCGTTATAATAGATTCATCTGAAACTGCTTGGAAAAGAGAATGGAATGAAACTGTAGCTTTTTAATTTAATTTTCTCATATTGCTTCATAAAGGGGTAATAAATCTGATGGAACAACCTCCAACACAACCAGTCCAGCAACTTGGTACTCAAGGGCTGAAAAGACCAGGGATGGTCTATCTTTTGAATCATTGACATAAAAGGAACTCTACCTATTTAGAAATGCCAATCATTTTAGTTCATAAATATATCAGTTTTGGGAATATTCATTTACCATAAACAGGGACAGCCTGTGATCTGAAGATGCACTTTAGTTTGGGAAGACCAAAAAAGACACAGTGACTTAATGGATTGGAAACCCCATTCAATGTTAAATTATTATAAAAGTCAGAGAGGCAGAAGAGGCCAATGAAAAATTGACTTCGTTATAATGGAGAAACTGACACAGAAGACAGACTAAAGCAAATAAGTGTATAACCATCTGGCTTCCTTTTATTGAATTTTCAGATCAAGCACATTTATCCTACTGTAAAATCAAAACACCTCCTTTTTTATGCTCAGTCTACACTTGAATAAAAGAATCTTTGAAAAGATAGATTATACAACATAGCAACAACCATAACTTGACGTTTTCTTCTTGAAGAAGAAAGGACTTGATGACTATAGTTCTTGTCATCCCTTGACAAAGGATGACAGTTCCAGTAATAAACAATAGGGCATAGAAACTCAGTGAACACAAGGTCGGCTAAACCTCTGATTCATATACTGTAGACCTGATGTATGAACACAATTTAATTTTATGTAATGTAAATGTCAATATTTTCCATCCATCACAAAGTTACCAAAATATCTCTTGTTGTACATGTAGGGAACAACTGTGGTCATCGCAGATACCAAGATATGATAAGTATTGGCAAATGCTGACATTTCAATGGCAAACTAAGTCACAGAGTAGACGGGGGGCAGAATACAGGTTATATAACAGGGAGGCAATCAGCAAACTTCACTCACAGAGCTCCACCAGTGAACTTTAGTCCTCTTATGAACAGCAGTCTCTTTCATTGCACTCCTGAGTGCCTGTCATTGCAATCAGGGGTCGCTTTTGAGCAATGAAAAACAATTGCGTCAAAATGTATGGTGTTTGGCATTTTGTTTTTTGGACATGCAAAGATTTAGGGTAAGATCTACCAACTTCGCTTCTGGTTTTGGCTTGGGCTAGAATGTGGAATCAAATCTTCAGAGTTGTAAGTCATTCACCCACATCACCATTTCAATTACATAGGCCTGGCCTTGGTTAATTTTTATCTGATTCAGAAGAGATTGCCAGTGTCAGTGCTTAGTTTTCCTATGTTAAACATTGTCTGCTTTGGATTTTGGGGCATTGTCATTATGTGTCTTTTAATCCATTCTGCAATTCCAGTTAAATCACGGCTGGCACTGATATGCCCAGTGTCAGTGACAAACCAGGTCCCCACAGACAATTTATACATATAGTGGCTGCCGTTGAAGCAAAGAAAGATCAGATCATATATAATGGCTTTCATAGCTGAAAAGGCCAACAGAAAGTTGTAAATTGAAAGGTCATCCCTGATGGGATACGAAGATTGAGAGTGGGTCAGTCAGCTCTAATTAAAATATCTCCCATCTTAAAATTACCTGGGATTTGCATGCTTTAGTCAAGTCCTCACAACTAGTTTCTACCTATGTGTGAGGAAAAAGAACATGGGTTATTGATATGCATAGTATAATTGCATGTTATTATACAAGCTAGGATAAAAAGTTATGTGCTATCATTCCTCATGGTTTAAGGCATGAAACTAATTACTCAGCTGAGATCAGAATGAAATTTCTCCCTACACCGTCATGGAATAGTGTGAAAAAATTAGCTGCATTTTGTGAGTTTGTACTTTCCTCTGAAGCATTTGATATTAACCACTGTTGGAGACAGGAATTTGGATTACATAGACCATTATTTTGCTATGGTTTCTAACTAGGTATTACACCAAAGCAGAACATGACTTTCCATCTTGGTCAGAATTTAAAGACAGTGGTCTAGATTTGCACTAATTTACTAAGTTACTGCACAGAAATCAATGTGCTGGATTCTGGTCTCACTTACATGGGCTCCATTAACTATAGAAATTGTTATTGAACAGAGCAGAGTTGGGTCTAATGGGCTTGAATACTGTATACATTAGAACAGAATTTGGCCTGCTGGCCTTTTGTTTCCATACTGCCAATATTGCTACGGGCAGGACATCTACTATTTACTCCATTTGCCCCAGTGTTTTACTGAATCAGACATGTTTGTCTGCAGTGCCTAACACAATGAGGCCAAAGTCTTGGTTGAGGTCTGAAGGCACTACCAAACTATAAATAAATAATATGCTTAGAGAGGTTTGACTAATAGGATATGCAATGATTGGATCCCCAGTAGCAGTCATCAGGTGCCCTTGAGAAAGTTCCTTGAAATTCTTTACCTCTCAGTTTTTTCATTTGTATAATGGGGAAGATAACATTTTCTTACTCACCTAAGGTGGTGTGAGGATTAAATGAGTATTCACATCTAGACAATGCTTTGAATCCTCTGATAAAAATGCTCTACAACACAGAAATGAAAAGCAGTGTCTTTTGACATCTGGACTTGGATCAGAGGATATTCACAATGGTACCTTATTTCTCCTTCCTTGAATAAGTGACTTTGTAGGAAAATGGTGGTCATAAAATAGAGAAATATTGCTTAAATAATTAATATGCTATGACAAACCAGCACAGACACAGCTATGCAGCTTAGCAAAAGCAGAACAAGAGGTGCATATCAGACAATCCACTTGCTTTGTATCATAGAAGTAAATGAAATAAGTCTGAGAAGAACGGGAAAAATTTCAACACTTAAAAAATCCAAACTAGGGAAAGAGAATTTGGATGATTTTAATCAATTGAGATTAACGTGTCTTGTGACTCCCTTACAGCAAAATGGAGTAACATTACTATTCTCACCACCAAGATACTTCCAATGCCGTGAGGATGCTCTTTTATATAAGCAGTAAACTCAAAAATGCAAACATAAGCAGGCCAAACCATACAGAGTCGCTTCCCCTGATCTCCCTACTCTAACACCTGATCAGCACAACCCCCTTGAGAATAACACACCCTCCTTTTAAGGTGTTGAGTTTAAATAGGCTCAGCTGCACCTAATTAGAGTCCAGCTAATAATGCCTCCTCTTCTGCTGCTTCTGAACCCTGGTGATAATAAACCCTTGACTCAACAAAATTCTACCTGGCTCAGTGGCACTTTGTCATAGGGCCAAATATGGGGGAGGTGCTGCAAGTTTTTCAGATTCTCCTCCACATCTTTTCCAAAAGATCTATACATCTCATTATTGATGGATATAAATGACGATTGAACTTTCCTTTTAAGTTTCAAGTCCCCAAGCAAGAAGTCATGTTGTCAATTCTGAATTCCTAACACTTCCAAGAATGGTATGTGGACTGGGCCATGACTTACTTTTCTGTCCAGTCTTGGAGCCTACACTTAGTGGGAGCTGGAAATTAAGCAGTGGGTTCTTTAAACTAACATAGCCACTGAGCATTTCTTTCGGTGCTACAAATTAGAGGTTAATCAACTTTTATTTTATTATGATGCAACATCATTTACAAGCTGAATAAAAGAGGTGATATTATATATTCTTACAGAACCCCATGTGTGTGTGTCTTTGGCCCTGAAATTCTATTCCCATCTCAACTTCCTGAGAAAATAATTTTCACTTGAAAACCTATTATTCCTTATTATTTATATTATAGTACAGTCCAAAGTTCCCATCTGAGATCTGGGCCCCATTTTGCTAAACTCTGCATAAACACATGCTAAGAGGAAGTACCTCCTCCAAAGACCTTTGGCCCAGATCCTCAAAGGTAGTTAGGCTCCTAATTTACATTGATTTCATTCCTTAGAAGATCCCTAAGTAGGCCAGGTAGGCGAAGGATGGGAGAAAGCTAGAGTTACTGTCTCCATTTTACAGATGGAGAACAGAGACCCAGAACACCCAGGTCACACAGGAAATATATGGAATCTGAACTCTGATTTACTAAGTCCTGAGCATTCAACCATGAGACTACCTCTAAAGGAAGATAGAAGAAAAGAATGAAATCACCCAAGCTCCCTTTCGTCTACTTGAACATAGTGATGTCAAGACTCGCAAATTGTTAGGCCCATATCTGACTAAGGAGAAACTGTGAAAAAGGGGGCAGAAAAAGGAGAGAGAAAAAATCCAGTGAATAAACAGATGTAGGCTTATGTCAGCCTTGCAGTAGGAGGGACATCTCTCCATACGTAAAATAAAGTGTGGTGTAACACTTACACACAACACCATAGTCAGCTGGGGTCAAACCTAGTTGCTCAGCACCAAAAGCACAAGCCTCTATTCATTGGGGCTAAAAGAAGTCTCCAACTCACAAACTGATATAGTCACTGAGCAAGTCACCAGAGAGGGAGACAGGATGATGTCTTCAGCCAGTGTGTTACATACATTAGCATGGAGGTTCATTTAGCTAGAAAATCTTCTTTGCTGTTGTTTTGGTTTTTTTTAGCCCTTGAAGAAAACATGAGTTTCAATTAAAGGGCAAAAAGGTTGACAAATGTAACCCACTGGTTAATGTGTGTTACAGGCTTCATGCCAGAGCTGAGATGAGTTCTTTACAGGCCCAGTTAGGGAGCTTTAGCTCACACTGTAGCAGCTGATGCTTTTAGCTCTGAAGTTCCCCAATACATTGGTTATTACATAAGTGGAGACATCAAGCATTCAAACCAATGTGGGCCTCATATTAAAAGGGTGGCCTGTAACTCACTGGTTGATATACACTATGCAGTCTTCCTCTTTCCCCAATGCATATGGAAGATACAAGCCATTTATGTAACATCATGGTTGACCTGCTGGCAACTGAACTGGGGTCCACCAGAGCTAAAAGCTTGAGCTGCTACATCTTGAACTAAAGAAGGCGTCAGACTGATTTTGTGAACCATGGAAACCCCCCAAAATAGTTCAAGAGATTTTCAAAATCTTGAACTCCTTGAGGATTTCCTCATCCATAGTAAAACAGTAATAGTCTGATCCTGAGTGGTGCCTTCCATAAAGCAATCTTCTAACAGGGACAGTAGTTATTTTACAGTGGTGTGTCAGTGAGAGACCCCAAATTCAAGCTGGGGACATGTAATTAGGGTGACCAGATGTCCCAATGTTATTGAGACTATCCTGATATTTGGGGCTTTGTCTTACATATACAATAAATCCACCCACCAACCACAAAAAGAGTGTCCCGATTTTTCACACTTGCTATCTGGTCACCTTACATGTGATGAAGAATGGGTTTTCTAAATCCAATCTCTATTTGACAGGCAAGCACTCCAGAAGGATATTTACAGCACAGCCACACAACAGTCTCTTGTCTTTATGAAATGGGAAATAACTATCAGTCAAGATGTCAGGCTCTGTAAGTCAGTTATCTGCCCAGACCTCCCTGAATGGAATAATCAAAGGAAAACAGTAGCAGAGGGATGTCAGCACTTCATTTATTGGTGCCAGCTGAAAAACAGCAATGTAAGACAGTTTCCTACATACTTGCACGAGTAACCCTGAAACTAAGATCCCACCAGTTTGAGATAATATATATTGGCAAAACACAAATTTATTCTTGCTAGCAGTTTGTCCATAATTATATGTAGGGGAGTGATCAGTGTGCATCAAAATCATACTCTGGTTAACCAGTTTTTGGAGATGGAATCCAAAGAAGTTAAACATTTCTACCATGTTTCAAGGAGAGTTTTAGACACTGCAGCACATTTTTAATTTGACTGGTTTATCATATGATCCTGGGGCAATTTGCAGAGGTTCAAGAATGACGTACAGGAGTAACTGTGCAAGCTCAGCTTGTGATCTTGTCAAATCTCAAATGCTAAGCAGGGACTGGGTCAGAACTTGAATAGGAAACTATAAAAAAAAATCTTTGTGATGAAGACAACAGACCCACTTACTACATAAATTATGCATGCTTCTGGGAACATGAGACTAGAACCCTTGTTCTTCAGCTCCAAAATAAGGCCCTTCATTCCTTTAACCGAAGAAGAATTCATTGGGCTAGGAACTATATTGAGTCCCTTATCTATTTTGTGAGCCAGTAGCCGGCAACATCTTTTATTCACCCAGCCATGTCCAAAGTCTGTACATTGCAAAATGTCAGAGGGTGGAAACTCAAAATGCTCAGCAACCGAGGCTGCTCATTGTGTGGGTAATATTTCTGAATCAGGATAGAACCGGTGCCGCAAACATGGTGTTAGTGGGCACAAGGGAGGGGTTTTGTGAGTCAGTAAATCACAATCTTCCTGGTTCTAGTAATAATCACTGGTGTGTAGGTGTGGGGTGGGGCGGGGGTTGCATGGGGAGATTATCCTTCCCTTGATACAAATGTATTCCTCCCATTAGTATCAATAGCAATGCACGTGCACAAAAGGGAGAACAAATTTACTGGAATTTATCTGTTACTAACCTATAATAGTTGCATTTTAAATCAATGTGGAATTACACTAGTTACTATATATTCCTGAAATACTAATAATTATTCAAACAGATTTACTGAGGTTTAAGAATGATGCAATAATAGTGTCTGTATATTTTATATGCAGTAGTTATTACACCTCATTAAACAGGCTGATAAATGATCCATTGCTATTTAATTAATATGCAATGAGTGTGTTATTAAATCTTACATGTAAATTAAATCTTGATTTGAGTCACTTAATTTTAAAGTGTGATTGAAAATTTCTTTGGACTTGAAGTGCATGAGCCTGTTTCTTTTACTTGGTTCCCTTCTGCTGCTCTGCTATTGTTGGGCAGATGCTATAGGCATGTAGGGAAAAGACTTTAAGAAACACAATTTCAACTGAGGAAATTAATGACAGCTGAAGTCTTGTCATGAAAGGATGGGCAGAAATGGGGCCAAGCCACTAAGTACAGGTCTGGAGCTGAAGTTCCCCAGTGTTCAGAAATATTTGGATTTGGGGTTTTGATTCAGATCCATCTCTAGTTATGAAGGAAAACCTTAGAAGAGGAGTCTGTGATCTTTTTTTCACACTAAGAATCTTGGAGACAGAATAGCATAATGGTTGTGTGCCAGTCAGCATCATCTATTTATTCTGGTGACCCAAAATTTGAGCAAACCATTCACCAGTTAGGCCTCAGACAAGGATCAAAAGTCAGGATATTCCCCTTACAATCAGCTTCTGCTCAGTTTACACAGGGCTGAATTTTGAATCTTCTTGTCTTAATAACAAAATTTTGTCTTGTTAGAATGCAACTGTAAAAAGTAATGTTAGCTGACATGACTCTGACCACAACTTTGTGATCAGTATAGATATAGTATAGACCGTGATGCTGGCAGGACAAATGTCACCTGTTGCCCAGCAGCAGGCATTAGCTAAGAACTGACAACCTCGTAGCTGGAGTCCAGATCCAGTCACTTGTATGTTAGTTTTGCTCAAAAAAGATATTAGTCTTTAAAGAATGTACTACGTGTTTAGACTCTATGAGATGCTTGTATGTTGCGGCATGCATTCATCTCACTTATAATATCTATATCCCCTGTTATAAGGTAATATTTAAGGGCATGTCTACACTAAAAACTTAAGTTGACCTATGTTAGGTAGACTTACAGCCACCACAGTAATTACTGCGGTCGTTCATGTCCACATTACCCTTCTTCTTTCAGTGGTGCGTGTCCTCACCAGGAGTGCTTCCACCGACTTAATATGGGCAGTGTGGGAGGCTGAGAGTCTGGGATCTCAGCTCTGCACAAAGCTCCCCACTGGGAACGAGGCTACCCCAGGGCTCCCAGCTCCCCACCAGGAGCCCAGGTGGTGTTCCCAGCTTTCCACTCCTCACTGGGAACCCAGGTGTTGCCCTGAGACTCCTGGATTCCTGCTCCCCAATTCCCCGAGGCTCCCTGCTGAGAGCCCAGGGGCTGCCTCACCGGCTCCTGGCTATCTGCTACCTTCCAGGAGCATGGCTGTCCCTCCTGGGAACCAGAACCTTGGGGGGACAGCCCGGCTCAGAGAGGGGAGCAGGGAGCCTGGCAGCAGCTCGGCATGGAGGACTGGGGAGCCCCCCATCTACCAGGTTTTCTTGACTGTGACAGTAATCCAGGAGTTCACGTTTGTTAATAGCTTGGTTAAATCTAATTATACAACATACCACCAGTTTAGGGTGACTGCCCTGAGGTAGACACTCACAGTTGTGAGCCACTCTAGACAGCGTGACATTCAGCATCGTGTTAAATATAACTGTGGTTAAACCCTGGTAGAACCAAAGAAATGATAGAAACTGGACCATATTCCACCCATAATTTCAGTGGCACTACATACAGGGTGAAAATGCCCCAAAGTGTCTTCAGAATATATCTCCTAAATGACATTCTTTAGAGATTAATCTTGGGGGGAGGGAGAGGAAAGCTGTATGAGCTGAGATCTCTTAGATCATTTTGATATAGACACAAATCTCATCAATATAGCCAGTTAAGACCTCCCAGTTTGACCTGTGCATAGCTCAGACATGGTCACCCATCTATGCCTTCATTCATATTTTCCCATGAAAAGAGTGAGCTGCCATACTTCAAGACACTAGCAAAGACAGAGATGAGAAAGGAAAGTTGGTTGTTCTGATTTTTTAATTAGTGGTACTAAGAGAACCCCAATTAATTTCACTACACACAATCCAACGTAGTGCGACAATGTTTCCTATTTTTGGAGACTCAATCATTGTTAAAATGATAAAAATAAGTAGGTTCTCAATGGCAATATTTGATTCGGAAGAGCAAGTGCACGAGCATAACATAACAAGTGCACCAGCACAATATAATAATCCATTTTAAATAAGCATAATTTAAAATGGTTTATTTTAATCACATAAGGAAGATACTCTGTACCTATACATGAGGGAATTATAGATAGAAATGATCAAATGGCCACAGCAATGGCTAAAAGCTACACAGTGATAGCTGACATGTTAAATGACTTTTTTTCTTTCAGTTTTCACCTGAAAGATTTGCAGTGATAGGATAACTAACATAGTGAACATCAGTGTAAATGGAGTAGGATCTGGGTCTAAAATAAAGAAAGAATAATTTAAAACTTATTTACACAAGTTAGATGTCTTCAAGTCGGCAGAGCCTGGCAAAATACATCCTAGAATATTTAAGGAACTGTTTGAAGAGATCTCTAAGCTATTAGCTATTATCTTTGAAAACTCGTGGAGGATGGGAGAGATTCTAGAGGACTGGAAAATGGCAAATATAGTACCTAACTATAAAAAAGGGAATAAGGACAACCCAGGGAGTTATAGACCAGTCAGCTTAACTTCGATACCTGGAAAGATAATGGAGAAAATAATCAAACAATTTGTAAGCACTATAAAATTACATGGTGATACATAACAGTCAACATTGATTTGTCAAGACAAAATCATAGAAGATTAGAGTTGGAAAGGACCGCAGGAGGTCATCTAGTCCAACCCCCTGCTCAAAGCAGGACTAACCTCAGCTAAATCATCCCATCCAGGGCTTTGTCAAGCCGCAGCTTAACAACCTCTAAAGATGAAGATTCCACCACCTCCCTAGTTAACCCATTCCAGTGCTTCACCGTCATGTCAAACCAACCTAATATCCTTCTTTGACAGGGTAACAAGCCTTGTGGATGGAGGGAAGCAGTAGGTGTGATATATCTTGACTTTAGTAAGGCTTTTGATACGTCTCACATGACCTTCTCATAAAAAAAACTAGGGAAATATAATCTAGATGAATCTACTATAAAATGGGCGAACAACTGGTTGGAAAACTGTACTCAGAGAGTAATCAATGGTTCATAGTCAAACTAGAAGGGCATATTGAGTGGGGACCCACAGGGTTCATTCATCATCTTCATAAATGATTTGGATAATGGCATAGAGAGCTCACTTATAAACTTTTAAGACAATACCAAGCTGGGAGGGGTTGCAAGTGCTTTGGAAGACAGGATTAGAATTCAAAATGATTTTGAAAAACTGAAGAAATGATCTGAATAAATAGGATGAAATTCAATAAGGACAAATGCAATGTACTACATTCAGGAAGGAATAATTAATTGCACAAATACAAAATGGGAAATGGCTGCCTCAGAAGGAGTACTGCAGAAAAGGATCTGGAATTATAGTGTATCACAAGTTAAAGATCAATCAACAATGTAGTATTGTTGCAAAAAAACAAACATCATTTTGGGAAATATTGGCAGGGTAGCGTAAGCAAGACACAAAAACTCCACTCTACTCAGCAATGATAAGGCATCAACTGGAGTACAATGTCTGTTGCTGGGCACCGCAGTTCAGGAAAGATGTGGACAAATTGGAGAAAGTCCAGAAGAAAGAACAAAAATAATTAAAGGTCTAGAAAAAATGACCTATGAGGAAATATTGAAAATGAAATGTTGAGTTTGTTTAGTTTGGGAGAAGAAGACTGAGAAGGGACATGATAAGGCTTCAAGTACACAAAAGGTTGTTATAAAGAGGAGGGTGATAAATTTTTCCCTTTAACCACTGAGGACAGGACAAGAAGTAATGGGCTTAAATTGCAACATGTTTGATTTAGGTTAGACATTAGGAAAAACTTTCTAACTGTAAGGTTAGTGAAGTTCTGGAACACATTACCGAGGGAGGTTGTGGAATTTCCCATCACCAGACATTTTTAAGAACAGGTTAGATAAACACCTGTCGGGGTGGTTTAGATAATACTTAATTTTTGCTCAGTGCAGGGGACTGGACTAAATGATCTATCAAGGTCGCTTCAAGTCCTACATGTCTATGATTCTATAAAAATTCCAGCAGAGTTCTAATCTCCTATAGACCTATATTGCATGTAACCTAAATCTCTATACCCATGCCCTGTGTTCAAGATAAGAGGTGATTACAGAGTGAAGAACGATTTTCCATGTATGTATGTGTAGATTTAAATGATCCACCACTACCCTTATAATAGCACTGAAGATCAGAGGCCTGGTTTCCATGTACATTTCAAAATGGTCAGATTGCAAAACCAGGCAACCAGAAAGAGCAAGGTTTGGGGGCAAAATGGGGTTTCCAAACCTGACACATTTGTTTTAGGTGAAACAGCTGCCTTTCAGAGTTAAAACTCAACAATTAAAATCCATCCATTGGTGCTAAGGAACATAGTTTAAAAAAATCCACTGGCTCTCGGCCTGGTTCTCAGGCAGAATAAAATCTTACAAAAACTTGTCTGAACTGTTTAGCGGAAGAAACATTTATTCTGAAAAGGTAGTATTTCCTTTCATCTTATTCACTTTGGCAACTGACCCAAGCCTATTTAATTATCTAAATACTTTGCAACTGTATCTACAGTGTGTTACCAAAACATTTCTCAAGTAATCTCATTTTTAAATGCTTTATTTCAGTGAAATAGGAGGAGAAGGAAGTTTCTGGAAATCCCTAATGGCTACTCAGAGCTCAGCTGCCAGATGATTAAGAAACCATTAAGTTTTTCATTCCATCAGCTACTCTGATGGACGGATGACAAGTTAAAAAACTATAATTCTCTATTTAGCAATCACATTGGCTGATGATTTATCCCCCACATTGTATCTGGTGGAAAAATGAGACAGACATTGGGTTGCTGATGGGCTCAATAGCTTATTATTATTAATGGTCTATTTTGCATATAAAGTAGCATGTTTTAGCTGAGGAGTTCAAAGCATTTTACAAATGTGTGTACAATTAGCATTTTATAGAAGAGGAAATTGAGGCACAGTGAGTTTTAGTGACCAAAGTGACACAGTGAATAAGGGCTCGTATACAAAGAGGAATTAATTGAAATAGCTATTTTGTAATTAGGCATTCTGGAACACGGTATTGTGGAATATTTTCTCATGTTGACACTGTATTCTGGAATAAAAGTTACCTTTGTTCCAGAATAATTATTGGACTTCCAGAGCAGAGTGATTTTTCCAGAATGTGAATATAAAGTAACTTTTATTTCAGAGCAGAGTCCACATAGGGAGTTATTCCAGAATAGTTTATTCCAGAATACCTTCTTCTGCAATAGCCAGTTCAATCAATTTCCCCAAAATACTGAGTAGGGAACCAAGCTACCTGACCATCATGGCTCTGCTCTAACTACTAGACAATGCTATCTACTCTATTAACTCCTTTTCAGGTTCCCTCCTATAAAACACTCATTGTAAAGATTTAGACAGGACTGCTTAGCAAGAGAAACACTTAGACCCAGTCCCTCAAAAGTATTTAGGCATTTAAGTCCCATTAATTTGTACCAATCAAGAGCCCAGCAACAACCCAAAGTCTATCTCATTTTTCCAAAGGGTACAATATGGTGGATAGTTCATCAGCTAAACACTATTTCTGGCTTTCAAAAAAAAAAAAAAGAGACAGAGAGAGATTGCAAAAGTGTGCTGGGGCAAAATGGCAATAATGTTATCTTGTTTTGGTTTATATTTGTTTTCAGTGGGAGCAGGGTATTTTTTGTTTCTTTGATTTTTAATATAACTACTTAAAATATATGTATACTACTCTGGGGGGGGGGGGGAGGGGGGTCTCTGTTTAAACAGTCCCATTGCCTACAGATGCTTTGGGAGCTTCCATGTGTGAGTCCACCAAAAATCTTGTTTTGTTTACCCATCCCCAGGATCATTTCCACCTTTGAATATCCTGGTCCATTATCAGCCCCTAGTTTGTTCTCTCCTTTGTAATATTCTGCCATTTCCCTCCTCATTCCCTGTATGCTTCACACCATGTTTCTCTAATCCCATGTCAGTCCCATTATTGAAGAGTGAAAACTAGCATTTTTTAAAAATCCATTCAATTTCTTGAGAAGCTCACTAAGGGCTCAATACAGCATGGCGGTGAGAGGCTCCTGAGAGTTGCTGACCACTCACAACTGTCATCGACTTCATTGGGATTCGGGGTCATTCAACAATGTATGCTCAACAGTTCACAAAATCAACCCTAGCAACTTCCTTCTCCTCAACTGTGGTGCCAGTATCTCCTCAGAAACTGTGCCCAGTCATGCTTAATCCAATTACCTTCACATTTCATGCTGAATGACAAATAAACTGGAGAGAATCATAAACTGTTTGTGTATAATTTGCTGGCAGAAAAAAGAAATAAAATCCATCCAATACATTGGTCACTGTGAATTGTTCACCTAGCTCTAATATTTTTTCTACTTTACAAGATTCTGTGAGGTTAACTGTTTCATATGTACTCTGACAGCATTGGATGGAAAGTCCTACTCTGTGTACTTAAGGAGGAAATATTATGGTATATGGGTAAGAGATTTATCAAACAATAGCCCAAAATGAGGGGAGAGGAGTAACAGTTCCACCACCCCTGTTCAGACCAGCGACAGGTGCATGATTTATGGCCATGAGCCATCCACTCAACATATGTCTTGTAGCTGTCATCAGGATCAGATGGATCAGGGAAAGATAACATTTAGACAACTGAAGTATAAATCAAACAGTGTATGCAGCTCAGGGCCTTCAACACATCCTTGGTTCCAGGGTGAATTCCATGGATTAACATCAAAATCCAGAAAGGGGGGGAAATAGATTATCCTTTCCTAAAGTACAAATGGATGGCACCTGAACTGTATGTAGATTCACAAGTCCACTTCTGAGCCACTTTTATGCTCCACCCTCCATTCCCAGTTACCATTCAGCCGCTGCAATGAGAACAGTTTCAGGACTATTCTAACACATATCACCATTAACAGCCCTGTTGGGCCATTATTCTGGCTGATGGTTACTGAACCATAAAATGTTCCACCAATGTCCCTTCTCTCCCCTGACATGTGCCACATATGGCCCATATGCAAATAGGCCAAGGGAATCACTATCTGTTTGCATCTGCCGCTTGCTTTGCACATGGCAGTGTCAAGGATCTGACCCCAGATTATTACAAGAGAATATTCCCCTAAACCAGCCATACCTTGCATATATCCCCTCAGTTATTGTCATTTGCACAAAGCCGGCGCTAGACATATGCAGATTAAGCAATTGCATAGGGCCCCGAATAGCTATTTGTTTTTTATTATATGTTGGTGGGGGCAAGAATATTCCTGTTTAGGGCCCTGAATGGGCTAGTACCGCCTCTGTGGATTTGCAATACTTATGAACAAACATTCTAGCCCCCAATAAATTATTCCTACATTATTATTTTCATTTCAATACAGCTAGATATTTTTAAAGTAATAAAACAGCATAGCCAATGGTTTCTGAGTGATTGATTGATTCTTTTCCCTCTGCTTTGAAGTCAAGAGATATTTGCTTTCCTATCAAAGTGTATCACCTCCCACTCTCCCCTCAAGTTCCTTCCACACACATACACACACAAACTGCTCTCAGTGCTCATACAGACTGATTCTAAAACATCTTGGAATTAACATAACAAAATCACCACAGCTGTGTCTTGACTCTCTTTTCTGAGATAAAAAGAGAAATGAAAATTTTGTTCACCAGGGGTGGAACAAGCGATTCAGATACAGCATGTAAAGCTCAAGACCAATAGTGTTTTCAAAGCTGCAAGCATAAGTGAATTATTTTAAGCGAACGAGATAAAGACACTGCTCTGTACCATCTGTGATCACTTACAGCTGTGCAAAGTCAGAGCAAAGCAAACAGATTAGAAGAGTAGCATTTTATATACATTTTACAATCACTTTGCACAAAGGTAAATGACTACACAAAGTGCAGGGCAGTGGAAAATTGAACCTACAGAATTCCTTTAAACTACAGGCAAACAAGAAGGACATGTTGATTATAAAGGATTTTTATGAATATAGCACATATATGTATAATATACAGCTCCCCCATTTTTGCTGTCTGTTTAAAACACATTATTCTACCTTTTCCCATTCTGCTTTCTTAGTCTCCTATTTTTCTTCTTTTTTTTCTGCCTTCAAATCTCTTCTGTCTTTAGTCTCATGACTTTTCTTCTCCTCATATCGCTAATCTCCTTTCCTCATCTATCCCTCCATATTTTCAGGTTTTCAACTAGATATTCAGGGCCCTAATATATTAGCAATAGCAGTAATAGCTTATAGATTTTATTCTCTAAGTGATCGAATCCCTCTGAGTTCTAGCCCTCTAGATAACAACATAAATATAATGTCCTGGAAGGATACATTCCATGAGGACTGCAAAACACCTGAAATGGAAAAGCCCTGTGGATTTCATTTTAGGCTTTACCCTGAGCTAATAATATGTTATCTAATATGTTATCTTAATACTATTCTTTAGTGTATTAATTAAATATCCCAGTAACCTGTGCCATAGACATAATTCATGTGTTTACAGATAAGGAAGAAAAGCTAGGCCCCATGACCTGTAGAAAGCAAGGAAATTTATGCAAGTTCTTATTTCAGGAGCTACAGTTTCCATTAAGTTGACAATTTCAAGGTATTTTTGAAAGTACCTGGCCATAAATTAACAGGCACTCGCTAAGAATGAACTGTATGAATATAGTGGCCTGAGCCATGTAGAAAATTAAAGACTATAAATCTAGGGCAAGTATATAACATTAAAGTCAATCCAAAGAGTGGTTATAAATGTAATGGGCCCATTTTTGTTGACAAAACATTCCTAAAGCAAATATTGTACCCGCTGTTGTAACTAATCTGGGATATAATGTGTATAAGTAACGGAGCTGGATAAGCTATACCATACCACAAATATGTATGTATAGTTATTTACATAGTACCATTGCCCTTTGGCCTGGGTGGATAGCCCATATTCAGGGCTGGAGCTGGGAGGAGAAAGATCATTCCATTTTGTGGAGAATTTTGATATTTCAGAATGTGGTTTCATTCCGATTCAGAAAAAAACTATTTTGAAAGTCTCTGGGAAAGCGTATGGATCCCTAAGGCAGTATGCCTACTGGGTTGCTCTTTGGCTGCAGACCCTGGAAGTCCTGGGGACCCTGACTCCAAGGCATTCTGAGTCATACGCTCTGGAAGCCCTGGGATCCCCAGCCCCAGGGCACCACTGATCATCCGAGCTGGTTGAATGTGAAGGATGCCTATCTTCCCATCTTTCAGTATGCAGAGGCATGTAGTGTCTCCTTGAATAGACAGGAGACCCATGAACCAAATGCTGTGAGTCTATGCCACAGGCCTCCTGCACATATTCTAAAGTAGGCAATAATTGTTCTCAAGGGATGATGGAGATCACAGAAATAGAGTGTCTTAAGAAAATATGTAGGTGACTCAGAAGATCTTGGTACTGAGGTGCACAGTACCAGTAAGCAGTGGAGACTCCAGTTCATTAGAGATGAAGATATCTCCTGAGTACCTGAATGCCAGTGGTACCGAAGGAAGGTTGGAGGTTGGTGTTTGTACCGAGGTCAGTACCTGGCTAGCCAGCATCAAAGAATGAGCATGCCAAGGTACAGATTCAGATGGTAGCAGTCCAGGTTTCAAAGTAGGTGCTGAAGGTATTGAAGAGTCTAATGGTGCTGGTCTCCTGCTAGTAGGATGTGACCTCCAGAAGCAGAGAAGGTCTTCAGTCTGCATCCTCTTTTAGTAAAGGGATGAGATATAAAAGCAATCTTAGACATCTTCATGGTACCTAAAACACTCAGTGCCTCAACAGCACTCCTTTTGGGGCCTGAGGTCTCTTTTAAGGACATTTAACATTCCTGCTTTTCCTATTGATGCTTATCAACTTGGAACCTGGGGCTCTTGATACCATACACACATATGCAGAAGCCTCCTCAGATGGGGAGACGACCATATGGCTCAAAGTGGCATCTGCCATCTTCTCCCTTACAGTCCCCAGTGACCAAGTTTTTGAGGTAACGGGGGTATCAGAAGCCTGCCTCCTTACAACTCTTGATGACCTGGATCTGGAGGTAGATGAGGCAGTATATACAAGGGGGTTCTTGGAGCCCTGATCTGAAGCCAATTTTAAGGCCTGCTCCATCATGAGGAGCCTGAACTTTATCTCCTTGTTCTTACGAGATCTGCTTTTAAATGAAGTGCAGATCTTACACTTTGAAGGAATATGGGTATCCTCCAACACTTCAGAGACTGGGAATGTCTGTCGTTAGCCAGGATAGATTTCCAGAAGGAAAGACAATGTTTAAAGCCCAGTGATCCAGACATTCTCCAGAAATAAAAACTCCAAAGTGACATCACAAATGGGGAAAACACAAATAAAAAAAAAAGGAACTATTTATAACGAACTAACACTAAGTAAAAGAGGGCATACTAGAGGCTCCATCGCAGGCTGAAGGCAACTGAGAATGAACTGAGGGTAGTTTGCCCATGCAGCCTTACATATCCCCAGTACTGGGCACAAGCATGTGTAGAGCACATGTGCAGAGCACATGTCCAGGCGAAACGGGTATCACAACCAAAAATCTGATCAAAGGCACGGGAGTGCATGCGCACCTGAAGTGGAGCATCCTTAGAGCCACTACTTGAGGAAGAAATATCTCTGGTGCCTAAGAAGTGCTTTCCTCCATAGGCCTTTTATTATTTATATTATTAACCATCAGTTCTGAAACAAACCTACAAGATGTTGAATGGACTCATTTATACACTGGCAAATATTTCCCCCATGCCAAGCTTGCGTAGCTGGGAGTCATACTGCTGGATGCGAAGCAGATAGAATCTTTGCAGAGTCTCCAAGCCATGGAGCTCTGCAGCCACTACTTCTGCAATAGATATCCATCGATCTTAGGTTTCTCTGAGGTGCTTATCTGTGCAATACAAAAGCACCTGATGTAGTACCATCCACACAACTTGTAATACCCTACCCTTCCACAGGGGGTAATGCAGCATAATCACAAATCCAACGCCCTCGCCCACATTCCTATCCCACTCTACCTTGTGGTGCACAGTAGATGAGGACTTCTTATTTAGGTTCCCTAAAATCTGCCTCTCATGCAGCAGAACCACACCAATCTCACTGAATGAGACTTCCCCATAGAATCCATGAGCTTGCTCCATACATTTTTAGTTTTGGATACAAGCTGCTAGCACTTGCATTGTGCTGTCAATTCACACAAGTGTGCAGAGAACACAATGGAAGGAGAGGACAGTGAAAAGGAGAGAAATCAGGACTAAAGTGGGTAGGGTTCTTTTTCCTTCTTTCTTTCTTTTTTGTTGTTGTTGTTAAATTAAAAATTCCATCTACCAGCTCCAGGCCCAGGGAGATTGCAGCCAGACCTACAGGGATGTGTTTACAAATGGCTAAAATCTGTAAGGTCAGCTGCATAGTGACATCAATAATTAAAGAACAGCAAGACTTAAAATTTGCATCATTAATTTTGTTTCAAAGTTCAACCTTATCTCCGTACTCCCCTTTTGCTTTGCTGAGGGCAGGTGACCCCTGCTTTAAAAGAGAACTCTCAATCACAGTTCATTAGTTAGCTCAAGGAGAAATATCTTCTTTTTTTATTCTATATGAATGCACATGTAGGACTGGAATATACCCAGCACAGCACACTAGACGGGGCTACTTCAGTTCATAACTTTCACACTGTTTAAATGTTTTTCTTTTGGCTCCCTGAATCTGAACTCCTAGGATCTTTGGAACAAATGTTGATTTCCCATGGCCCTGGTTAGGCTTCCTAGACAGAGCAGGACAGTGATAACCCAGCAGTCCCAATTTTCAAGTAGCTCCAAAAACAAGCCTCTCATAATGATTTCTGCCTGTATTTTTTGTTGTCCAGCTCAGTCAGTGGGAGCTGGGATTTTTCACTCTCACTGCACTAGGAATAAGAAGAAATACAGCTAACTTTTGCTTCAGAGAGAACAGCAGGCAACTTACTCTCAGGTTTGCAAAGACGAAAGGCACCATAGCCAGCTAAACAAGTAGGCATTATAAAAGATACTCTAGATTAAAGCACGGTTACTTCTAGAGGGACGATTTTAAGACTGTATATTTTAAGACTGTCGATACCATTCCAAATATAATGTAATAATAAAAATGTTGTTCTAAATTATTCTCCTCTTTACTTGTCTCCTTGAACTTGAATTCAGGGATCAATTTCCCTGGCAACAGCTCATGACATCATGCTTACCACTTAAAGTGGCATGAGTGGAACAGGAAACTGCTGTAATGTGAAGATTTCTGACATCATCAATTGCCACAAGAAAAATGAGGACACTTGAACTCAGGTCTTGACAAGCAAGTAAGAGAGGAAAAAAAATCAAATATGCCAGCACATGGTGGTTGAAAAGATATTCTTCAGATCTTAAATATTAAACTAGGGAGCTTATATTGGGCTTGGAACTCTCTCAGCAGCAAGACAACAAACATCAAAGAACTGCATAACAAGAATTAAGTGTGCAATGTAGGGATATGGAAGGGAAAAATAATTGAGGAAGCATGGTCCGTGGTGACCGTGCTGGACTGGGACCCAGAAGACCTGTATTCAGTTCCCAACTCTACTATACAATGCCTGTCTGGCCTGATTTGCATTTACCCTGTGGCCCCTTACAATGCCTGGCTATTGCAGAAGGACCTTAAAGTGAGTGTATATTACAATCACACCAACTTCAAGGCCCCTTTATCTTGGCAGGCCTTTAATCTCGCTGTGCCTCAATTCCCCACCGATGCAAAAGGGATAAAAGCAGAATTGTTATGAAGCTAAGGCCCTGATTTTCAAAGCCATTTAGGCATTGCCGGACCCAGGCTGCAATACCTAACTAACTTAGGGCCTAAATCATATTTTCAAAAGGGTTTTAGGCACTTAAGAGACTAGAATTGTAGATAGTTCTTAGGATTTAGGTTCCTAAGTGTCTAAATCTATTCTGAAGATGAGATTTAGGCTCTGAAATCAGTTAGGTGTTCTAACACTGAATGCAGCAATGGCTAAATACCTTTAAAAATCTGGGTTTCAGTACCTAAGTGTTTGTGAGGAGCTTTTATATCAGAATGAACACCCATCAGGAAGGGCTTGTATATTACAGTTGCCAGTAGCATTTCCAGGCCTCAGCAGAGATTGGGCACTCATTGTGCAAGGAACTGTACAAACAGAGATAGTCCCTGACCTGATGAATTTACTGTCTAAACAGAGAAAACAGAAAAAGCATGGGAGAAAGTAAGTATTATGTTCACATTGCAGATGGGGAACTGAAACACAGTGCCCATATGACATGCCCACAGATATCTGTGGCAGAGCCAACAGTTGAACCCAGATCTCCTGAGTCACCAACTAGCGCCTTAATTACAAGACCGCTTGTCCTCTCTTAAGCTAGGAAACACTATGCATGTGTCTGTGTGTGCATGCGCACACGTGCATACACATACGCCACCTTGTTCATCCATGAATCGGAGGAAGGAATTCTGAATCAGCCTGCAATTTTCATTCAAGTTAGTGTAAAAGACTGAAAATCTAGAGGGTGATAAACACTGGCCTGACTTCCTAAATTCCTCCTTTCAATATTACCGTCCATTGTGCTTAGCCTCTTTCCCATAGTGGCTGAGTACCTATGATACCAGCAGGGAGACAGCCACAGCCAGCAGCACTGAGGAGCCTGCAGCAGTTGGCTTAGCAGCTCTGAGTCAGGGACTGATGTTTCAGCCCTACTGACAGACCCCAGTAAAAGGAATGAGAAATTCTGCAGTGACTTTGGGCCCCATTTAATCTTGCGTAGTGCTGAGACCAGCTGGGATGATCTGTGGGCTAGAAACTTTGGCGGATGTCAGTGAGCTATGCTCAGTAGTGGGTTTCCAGTTGTGGAACTCTGCCTCTTGCAGTCTGACAACCTTACAACCTGGCTCAATGCTTTGTTTAGTGAGACATTCCCTTGACCCTTGATGGTGTAGACACTTGCAGAGGTGAGCCTGACAACAGAGAGGGATGCCGGTGGGATTGGCTGTGTTTGCTGTTTCAAGGCGATAGTGCTGTACAATACATAGGCATGCACTTGTCTCATCACTTTTTACATGGGGCCCTGGTGCCCTGGCATGGAAGCCAAGTAAATCTCTAAGCTAATAAATAATATGGTTTAAAGTGCATCAAAAAAGGAAGAATATGACACATTATTACTCAGTGCTTTATAGCAAAAGAATAAGAGTGGGTGATTGATAGGAACATTGGTTTGGGAGGCATTTTTCCCTTATAATTATATTTGAGATTTTTTTTTTCATCGCTGACCTTTTTTTAATCTGCCCAGTCTCTCCGAAAGTAGCATTAGCAAAAGCAACAATCATCCAATTCAGCTGTTCTTCATGCAGTTCATAGCAAGGAGCCCAAGGACCAAATTGACATTTTCTACAGGAGTTTCAGTGAACAACTCCCACTTCAGGACTGCAAAGTACCCTAGCCCAAATGAAAAAAGCATCCCTGAGGCGCTAAATCAGTAATTTCAAACTTCACCTTTGCCACTGCAATCTGCAATGTGGAAGAGGACGGGATTTGCTTTGGAGTGTTTGTACCATCTCAGTGCATGTGTGGAACTGTATTCAGTAGGAATATGTGTGAGGGAATGTACAAGAATGGGAGTATGTTTAAGTGTCTACAGGAGGCTGCTGAGTGGATGTATTGAACTTGGTCACCCTCCTAACTGCCCTAGCTTCTTCTCCCTCATTCTCAGTGCTGTCCACCTTTTGGGCTGCCCTGCCCGCTTACAGACTGTACTCCTCCTCCCCCTCCCAAAGGAATAGTTGTGGCCACTTTCCAATGGCAGATTTTCCACTTCAGTGGTTTATGCCAGGGGCCTTGGACGAATCTGATGGCTTGTCTTCACTTACCTCCGAGATTCGGCGGCAGTTGACCGGAGTTATGCAAGCTACGCAAAAAACTTGCATAACTCCCGTCGACTTCTCTGCTTCTCTTCTGCACGCCATCTTCACTGCACTGCGCCGGTTCCCGTCGACGCAGCGCTATGCTCCTTGTGGAGGTGGGCTTAATATGTCGATTCCTGGATCGACTGAGCGGGTCTTCACTGACTGCTCAGTCGATCCAGAGAAATCGATCTGTGAAATCAGTGAAGACATAGCCTGACCCAATGTTTCCAAAGCATTATAAAACAGTGAGCTAGCTGGACAGTGTCTGTGTTGGGCAAATGCAAGGCACTGAGCAATAGTACAACACAGCCTTGGTCTTAAACCTGTTTCTCTGAAGGAGGGAGTGAAGGTCTGGACTAATAGGTACTATCACCTCTTATTTTTGCAAAGTTCCAAAACATTCTTAGCTGCCACCTGAATGCCCCCAGCCCTCCCTAGGACAGAGGATACAGCCTGCAGTTTTATATTTAACCTTTCTTTCCTCCCTGCTCTTGGACCCCTGCAACATACATTCAACCCCATTCTCCATGAGCTCTTTCCAAATTAAGCACCTCTCCAGAAATCAGGTCAAACCCAGATCACATACTAGTTATTCCTGACTCTGCCTCAGATCTGTTCCTTTCTGTTCTAATTTACACATGTAATAGGCGATTATGCCACATCTCTTAGATTCTCCCTTTCTGAACTGAGCACCAGCACCTAATACATATCCCTCATTGTGCTGGCCTCACTGAGGGCCCACAAGATAAAACCTGACCTTGTGCTAATTGGTCCCTGTACTAAATTTACCATGGCAAATGCAGGCATGTTTACAGTCCTGCTAAATATTAGTCACTCTTGAGTAACCCATGTAATTTGGCTAGCATTGCCCCTGCTGCTTTCATGTCAGAATGTGATTTTGTTTCCTAAATTCCTTCTCATTAAAATTCATTAAACCCTATAATCCCTGCCCAAAAATTCAGATCAGTTGCCAGCTACAAAAGATTCCTCCAGGCTAAAAGGATTTATTTATATGCTCTATTAATGGGTTAAGAACAAGAACAAGAACAGCATAAGAAGGGCCAGACTGGGTCAGACCAATAGTCCATGTAGCCCATCTAGTCCATCTGTCTTCCAACATTGGACAATGCCAGGTGCTTCAGAGGGAATGAATAGAACACTAATCATCAAGTGATCCATCCCATCGCCCATTCCCGGCTTCTGGCAAACAGCAATCCCTGCCCATCCTGGCTAATAACCATTGATGGCCCTATCCTCCGTGAACTTATCTAGTTATTTTTTTAACCCCCTTATAGTCTTGGCCTTCACAACATCCTCTGGCAAGCAGTTCCATGGGTTGATGATGCATTCTATGAAGAAATACTTTCTTTTATTCATTTTAGACCTGCTGGCTATTAATATTATTTGGTGACCCCTAGTTCTTGTGTTAGGGGAAGGAGTAAATAACACTTCCTTATTTATTTTCTCCACACCAGTCAAGATTTTATAGACCTCTACCATAACCCCCCTCAGTCGCCTCTTTTCCAAGCTGAAAAGTCCCAGTCTTATTAATCTCTCCTCATATGGAAACTTTTCCATACCCCTAGTCATTTTAGTTGTCTTTTTCTGTACCTTCTCCAATTCCAAGATATCTTTTTTGAGATTGGGTGACCAGATCTGCATGCAGTATTCAAAATGTGGGTACACCCTGGTTGTATAGAGGCAATACGATATTTTCTATCTTCTTATCTATCCATTTCCTAATGATTCCCAATGTTAGCTTTTTTGACTGCCACTGCACATTGAGTGGAAGTTTTTAGAGAACTATCCACAATTACTCCAAGATTTCTTTCTTGAGTGGCAACAGCTAATTTAGATGCCATGATTTTATATGTATAGTTGGGATTCTGTTTTCCAATGTGCATTACTTTGCATTTGTCAACACTGAATTTCATCTGCCATTTTGTTGCCCAGTTACCCAGTTTTGTGAGATCCCTTTGTAACTCTTCGCAGTCTGTTTTGGATTTAACTAACTTGAGTAGTTTGGTATCATCTACAAATTTTGCCACCTCACTGATTACCCTTTTTTCATACACTGCGGATATATAGAAACATTATGTCCAGTCTCTGATGTGACAGACTCAAAAAAGACTTTAAGCAGCCCAAAGTCATGTGATATGTCATGACATTGCATATGGAGTTGTCAAGTACCATGTACAGCCATATCTTCATTGATTTTTACCTTGGTGGCTTCTTTTTTCCACCTCCAATCTCCATGGCTTTTCTAAATCCTGGACTCTAGCAGGCTCAGAATGCTGCCTCCCATCTTCTTACACAAACAAAAGTGCGATCACACTCTATGTTGTCAAACAACTTCATTGCCTTCCTATCCATTACCATATCTAGTTCAGCACAGCTGTCTTTGTTTCAGAAAGTCTCAGCTTTACTTCATCCTCTCACACATATATGAGGTCACAATCTGAAGTTGCTTAATTTGGAGTAAACCACTGATGCAGTTAGTCTGGATTTACAGCTGTGATAGTGAGATCAGAATCTGGCCTATTCCTCTGTTCACATAAGATTGCCCCATCTCTATTACCTCATAGTGTTTCTTCACTCTTGGTAAGAAATTCTTCTCCTCTGGAACTATTGCCAGCTAGAACAACCCTCCTATTCCTGCTTCATTAACTGATGATTACCTTAATTCAAATTTCAGATGAAAATGTCTCTCTTCTTCTTTTAAGGCTCTTAATATGACTTTCTTTCTGTTCTGGTTTATTATTTGACTCTTTAAATTGTTTGGGATTTCTATGTATGAAGGACACAGAACAAAATAAAGTTGAATTGCAAGAGGTTCCATATCACACTGAGTAACATTAAAAGCACTATCTTCTCCACTAAGCTTTCAAACTGATTTTCAGGATCTTTGCCATGGGAAAAAGCTTTCTTGCCATATTCCTGACTGAAACCAAGAATAATTACAAACAATTGAGCAATTATACTGCATTTCTATTCAGTTTGCTACACAGATTTTTAAGAAATGACTCTTTGCAATACCCCTGAGGTACAAGTGAGTATTATCGTCCTTATCTTGCAGATGAACAAATTCTATCTGTCTGTCTAGCTGGTTTGTATACCACATTCACCACATCTAAATGCTATAATTTTAAATGAGGCACAGAGAAGTTCAAGCCAAATGTTTTAAAAAATCTCGACTAATTTCAGATGCCCAATCTGAGATAACATGAGGGTCGCAAGCTAAGCACTCAAAATGAGAGGCCAATTTTGCAATTATTGGACTAAAGAGTTTAAACAAGGTGACATAGTCACTGGTAGCAAATTTAGGTGTCCCTGGCACCAAGATTCATGCTTAATCTACTAGAATATGATACCTTCCTAAATATTGACAAAATTGTGACATTTCCTGCCCAAAGGGCACTGAATAAATTTGGCTCAATTCTGAATCCATACATCAATTGTTGGATGCTTATCCAAAGAGAGACTTTAAAAATCTGGGTTCTAGTCCATCACTACTCTTAATCTCTATTAATCACAGCAGATAGATGCAGTGCAAACACACAGACAAGTAACAAACCTCGCCTCTTTATTTTTCTCCTACCGAGATATTTGAGCCCAGTAGAGGCTCAGTCTTTGTAAACTGGTGAGATGTCATTGAAAATGCCTTCATCTAGGGATTATGATGGTTCACTGGGCTAGGCCACTAGGTTTTCCTTTTCCTTTTCAGAATCCTGAATGAAAATTGAGACAATGGTATTTTTCTCTCAGTGAGTTAGTTGCCACTGGCCCATTCACAAAACCAGCACACAGTCTGGCAGAGTCTGAACTCCATGTTCAGAATTAGATGAACGGGTACATCAGGCCACCTGCATTTTAAATTGGGTTTGTCACTGAAGGTGGGAACCTTTAAATTCTTCTTTTAATATCGAGGTAGCACTGTAGGCCAGCAGGCAGGGAGAGCTGTAGGGGGAGACTGAGCGAGTGGATTGAAAAAAGGGTGGGATCCTCTTGCCTAACTATTTTTATTTGGCTTCCTGCTATTTCTATTTGGCTTCACTGGCAAAGAAATTTAGGCAAGGAAAAATAGATCACGCTGCAGGTCTGAAATGATGTCTATTGGTAGAGCAGCATAGAAGAAAAAGCCCATCCTTGGTGCAAAGTAGGATTGCAATGCATTGGCAGGGTTCATTTAGGGGACTATGACCAGCCAGCAGAGTAATTCAGACCAGGATTTTTGCCCATTGTCAAGGTGGGGAGCTAGGTGAGCAGGAAAATGGGCGTAGGTCAAAACCGAGGTTATTGGCAGATCTGGAGGAGTTGGGACAGGACTGTCAAAGTAGGGGGTTGCACAGAGCAGAGGTACTTTGACAGAACTGTACAGTAGGGTCTGGACTGAAATTGCTGATGGGTCACATAAAGCTGTGTCAGAGAGCTTGCCACATCTATTCTATTAAGCTGGGACAATTAGCTTCTTATTTCCAAGAGCACTACATTCACTCACTATGAGAAAATGAAATAAAAGCCCATAATCTACAGAGATGATCTCACTCTCTTTTTAAGGGCCCAATTGTGGAATCCTTACTCATGTAATGAGCACTTAGCCATGAGAGTAGTGCCACTGAATTCAATGGGATTCTTTGTGTATGTAGGTGTTGCACATTCAGGCCCGGTAGGTTTCACTGGTCCACATGAAAGCATCTGGTGGAACCCAGTACTCTCTTTGTACTAGTAAATGGTCCATTTCCCCAATGGTTTAATTATTTTAAGACCAGCCTGCAGCTATTCAAAATTGGAAGCTATTTTCTCTTTCCTTTACAGGTGCTTGAGCCTGTCCCCTTCTTCCCCCTCTATCTAATAATAGTTAGGATGATAACTAACCTCACACACTATATAACCCATGATCCTCCAAGTCTGATATATGTATCTTTTTCTTTGTAAAGTCTCTAATTCCACAGTCTCCCTAACCTGTGGCTCTCTCCTGACTGACATTAACGTGGAAAGCACACAAAGCTCCCTAATGATAGGGCCAAGGAAAAGGCGTCGTTATGAACATGGCGGACCTTGTAAGGAGAAGCCAAATGAAGGAACATTTCTTTTCCCCAACCACCACCCCATTGTTCAAATTCAGCTACATTTAATTAGGGTTCCTGGCAAGGTGATTTGGATATTGTTACCCATAGTGCTTTTCTCCTTGCCAGGGGGTTAACTCACCACTAGAAGTGCCTCCTCCAGGCCACTCTGGGGATTAGCTCCTTCTAATCCCAGATCCCCCTTCTGCGGCTTGCTGCATGCCCTACTGTCACTCTGTCTTTGTGATTTCAGGTGCTCCTTCTTCATGACTTGGCCATCCTGCTAGGTCAATATATGTTTCTCCCCATTCCGAGATACCAAAGTCTCTTCTGACAAATGGGCTGAGGCAGTCTTCCCAGCCTGTTAACTGCCCAGCCAGTGCCACTTCTTCAGTGGCTTGAAGGGGGACCTGGGCCTGCCCACTACTCTAGGTTCCAGCTCAAAGGCCCTTTCTCCAGCAGCCAAGGTCTGCACTAACTTATACTTTGTTGCTTTTCTCCTCAGCTTTTGCTTACCTTCTGGCTCTCCCCCTTTCTCTGGGTTTGTTAGCCTCACAATTCCCTCTCCCAGGGAGTAACTGTAGGCTATCTACCTCAACAGCCGCTAACACACCTCCCTTCTCCTAGGGAGTGACTGCAAGCTGCTTCCCTGCAACCCACTCTGCTATTAGTTCCCTGGCTTTATGGAAGCCTTGACTGTTCTCGCACAGGTAAGCTTTCCCTAAGTAGGGCTTTCCTCTCAGCCTTAAGTCTCCCAGTCTGCAGCCTGATTTGTTTATTGGTCCATCTGGCCTCCATTAACCCCTTCAGAGCAAATGTGGGGTGGTCACCACATCATGCTACCCTTCTGAAAAAGCATTTCCTTTTGAAATTGTCATGAAACATACATACCATTTTGTCCCTGTGCCTAACACTGGGTAGAAGTAATAGATTCACTATGAAATTACTGCCATTACTATTTCACTCTTATCAGCCTGTATATAGAAGCCTTTTTCAGGGGGGGACTTTTTTCTGGTCTATGTCAGTGACTGTATTAGTTCTGATGATATCTCAGTACTGCTTATCTATAATGACTTACAAATTTGAAACTTAAACTAAGTTTCCTTTTTTCTAAACTATGAATCTTTAGTGCTCAGCCAACTCTCCTAGGCAACAGGAAATCCATCAAAGCAGAGACACTTAAGAAGATGAAAGAATTGAGGAATACTAACCCTTCTGGATGCTTGACCTATAGAAGAGACTTTGCTCCCATACACTGATTAGTGCGGGGGACACACGTTTGAATAGAGTCTAATACACGTCTAATAGGGAGGAATATTTCTCCCACACAGGAAGCTTGGTAAAGTCAGAGATCACTAGGAGGCAGGCCTTGTGTTTTGCCACCTAAGGGATTTTAATCCCCCTACCCTCCAGTGCCTTATCTGTAAAATATAAAAGACAATGAGTGGGTTCAGATGAGGGCTGGACAATCTGAGCTATCTGTCAGTTTCAGATGATGTTATATTGCAGTAGCCCCTTTGATCTACACTATGCTTTTGTATTTTAAATCCTTCATTCCTAGACTCTTGGAGATTACTAATGTGTTTTACTCAAGGAGAGACTTTGACTGTGTATGCAATAAAGTCAACTAAATCCCACAAAAGCTGTGCTTCATGGAAATCACTAAGAACACAGAGGTCATTGCTTCTGATCTCTCCCCAATTGCTGAGTGTAAATAAGTCTGCAGAATTAATGTACATGCAGCATCTGTCCATTAAAAAATATCTTTCCTGCTTACAAAGTGGTATTTAATTAATAAATTATATGCAAAACTGACAGTTATAGAATCCTGACATAGTGGGCTATTGTGTCCAGGAGCCAGAGTCTCATCTCATTTACACTGTTGTAAACCCAGAGCAACTCCTCTGCAGTCAATCAAACTATTCTGGATCTCCACTGATGTAACTGAGATCAGAATTTGGCCCAGGATCTGGTTAGGAAGGGGCAGCTTTAGGATTTGCAGGACACTTGAAATCAAGTGCTCTGAACTCTCTGCTAAACTACTATACGCTCACCATCACACTGTCTCCGGGAAGCAAGGAGAGAACAAAAGAAAAGTGATGTTGCTGTTCTAAATCTTCCCACTATATAGTACAACTCAGTTAACAACTAATCTAACATCAAACCAGTTCAGACAAAAACAAGAACCAAACAGAATCCTGTCCCAGTATCTGAACTGACGCTATTTACAAGTGCCCTAACTGAGATTAGCAGTGTTAACCCTTTCGTTTTAAATTGGTTTGTTTCAATTCCAAGTGCCCCTGACAGTTTTGGTTTCTTCTGGAAGAGGTACTGAAATATTGTGAAAAAGACCATTCTTGTGGTATTTCCAGGTGTTGGAGGTGCCAGAATTCCCATGTCTGGTGTCCGGGTAGTTTGAACATTTGGTTGTTGTCCCATGCTAAGAAGTTTACATGTGGATCTATACCTCTCCCAGATCTGAGGGGATTTGGGTCTAGGTATTCCAACATGAGCCCATCATTACTTTGAGATGCCTTTAGAGGTTTCCTCATCACTAGCTCTAATGAGCATCAGTGGGGTTAATTAATGTCTGGAAACCACCCCAGGCTTTAATTAATGTTTAGGATCTGGTTGTACCTTTAGATGGTAACCAAAGTTAACATCAGCAAATGATTTATAAGAAGACAGCAATATAGAAATAACATTTACTTTGTTTTCAAAATAGCAACTACAAAAGGAATGAAGGGGTTAACTCCATTAGTTTCCTCATTAGTTATTGAAGACAAAAACTGTATCCTTCCAAGATCTCTACTTGTTAAGTAACTTTGCACACAGAGGGCAAGACTCTGGGCTCAGTTATCCCAGGCTGAATCCAGAGTAACTGGACACAAGTGTAGAAAATCGACACAAGGGCAGTTAATCTGGATTCTCACTATGGTAACTGACATCAGAACACATGTGCCATGTTGACCTGAAGAAGAGTTCTGTGCAAGCTCAAAAAGTTGCCTGTGTCATGAGCAGAAGTTGGTCCAATAAAAAATATTACCTCACCCACCTTGTCTTTCTATCATCAGGACTTTATGCCAGAGTAGTCAAGAACAGATGAGGTCTGTCTGTCTCTCTTGAGCTAACACCAGAAAGTGACATGCTGATGAAAGAAAGTCTGTAATTTGAGCAGACTCTAATTATCAAGAACATGAAAGGATGCTAAATTTGGCCTGAGAACAAAAGCAAATGACTGTTCTTTTCAAATCAATCGCAACATTTGATCTTAATAATCTCTAGCGCTCATAATCTTGCTGGAAAATAGCATCATGTAAAGAGATTCATAAACATGTCTGTGTTTATGTCACCCTTAGGATAATTAGACAATATTTAGAACAGAAAGCTGTTTTCCCCCATCCTGTGTTTTCCTGATTGAAATACAGTACATATATTTGCACAAGGTCTTTGTCATCAAGTCACTTTTTCTGTCTCTCAGTATGGAAAACATAGTTCATTTATTCTTGTTGTGATCTTTGCCTTAAAACTAGTATTTCCTTTCTTTCCCTCTCCCTTTCTGCAGTGGTTTTGATCAGTCAATCTAAGAAGATACCAGAAAAACAGTTACCAAATAATGGTCACATGCAAGTATTCTGAGATTCCTCCCCAGGTGAGCCATCGGGAAGCAAACGGATATGTCAGGAAGGTGAAAACAGAGTGAATGCAGTGCTTGTCAGTGCAAACCAAGTATTTATTTCCATGTATTTCCACTCCCTTATTTTTCTTCCCACTGTATCACACAGTTCAGAACCCCTCCATTGTGCATACTCATACAATGGAGGGAAAGATGCCAAAGGCTTCAGCCAGGCAGAGTGCAGGATAGGCATGCTACAGTCTCAGTCCTGACTTGTGAAATGTCATGCTGTTCTAGTTCATGGTCTCTCCTGAGAAAAGGCAAAGAATCTTGTCAGATGTACATATGGGAGGGGTTTATTCACAAAGAATTAGATGGGGATCCAATAAGTTTATTATCACTTGTGATCCAGATAAAATTTGGACAATGTTTCAGTCCATTTCAGCTGTGAAATACACAGCAGTAATTCTGGAATGACTCCACTGAAGTCAATGAATTTCCTCTAATTTACACCAGCGTAACTGAGAGCAGAATATAAACCAGTAGGGTGAGTGTTACTCCATGAAGAGACCCAGCACAAATCCTACAAACCTCTTAAATGCCATTTAAGACCTATGGTGAGGCCTTTAGTGGGATTTAAGTGACACATAGCCTAATACTGGCTCTCTGACTAAGGGTGAATTTCACAGGTAATACACAAAATGATTGAGATAAAGTAAAAGCCCATTGCTCCTGCCCTGAACTTTCACCACAGAATCAACTTTCTTGAAGACATGAAGCCTTTACTTATTTGTTATTATCCATTACTTTTCATTCAGTGCTTCCTCTTAGCTTCTGGGTTACAGTAGGGACCAGAGGTAAAATGTCTGAAATAATATAAGAGGCTGTTTCTGTGACAGTTCCAGCGTAACTGTTGGAGCAGTTTCAGTGACCCAAGAGGTTCAGCAAAGTAGCCCAAATGTAGGGTGCCTATCCAAACAGAACCTGAACTCTGATGCCTAATCATGTTACATAAATAATAATAATAATAATCAATAAAATACTGTACGATATGCAGCAAAACGCAAAAAAGCTGTTTGCTGGAAATTTCTAAACCCACTGTAACTATAAGGAAAAAATCCTTAGAGATTCCATCACATCTTTTCACACATCTGCCTCTACTTTCTCCATCTCAGTAGGTAGCATAATTCAATCCAGTTGCCTTTGGCAGCAACCTTTAAGGTGGTAATTCTGTGGAGGAATTAACTTTGAGAAAATAATTCCATTCTCTGGGTATCTTGGTTTGCTGCATTTGTCATCATTTAGAAAAGTAGTTGAAATGTTACCTGGAGGATGGGGACCATAAGGGACTGAATGAGTGCTAAATTTTTTCTGATGTGTCTGTGCGTGTGGTCGTGGTACAGAGGACTGTAGATCTTTTTTAGTTTCCATAGCTATATTCAACATTTATCCATTAATATAGAAAAAACTCAATTAGTGACTCGACAGGGATCAGAGTATAGCCCTACTATGTACAATTTAATAGCTATCATATATCATAGAGACCCAATTCCCAGGTAGAGTAGGATGTAAATGGCAGCAGCCCATAGATACAATTTTTAAAAATCTTTAAATCTTTGTGACTTAGTATTATTCCCATTACCAACTCATATTGTGCATCTTGTAATTTTACTATAATTCACACCTTGCCTTCTGTAAATTATTGCTGCTGCTGGTATTTAATTTCCTGATATATCATTAAAATGAAAGAGAATTGTTTTCCAGTCTGAACTTGTTTGCATTATCAGAGAGTGATTATCCCACTAGCATGATGACTTGAGGCTTCGATCAGTCTGTCCTCTACACTTTGGGAGACTTTCATTGATCTTATTTATTTCTATAGATTTCCAGATCCCCACTTCAAATACTGCTTAATAGTTGTCTAGTTAGATCCCTGGGACCCAGAGGCTTAAACTCAGACCTTTCCCCCAAGTTCAAAGACAATTACAGGGTATGATCCTGCAGGTCATAGGAAACAAACAATGACCATACTGACTTGAACAGTGGTGAGGGCCAAATGCATCAGAAAAAGGTTCAGAAATCCAATTATCAGATAATCTGCCATTGAATGCACTGGGAGTTTTGAGTGTGCAAAGATTTTACAATGGGGTCCAAACTGAGCTCCATTCAGTGTATTATGTATAGGTGTTGCACACAAAAGCTTTAAAACTGTGGACTTGTCTGGTCTGTTGGACACTGCAGATCCCACATGGCACTTGGAGTAGTAGAGTTTGTCCAGTTATCCTTGAAAACATCTTGTACAATTCATGTGCCATGTACAATTGTTCAATCAGCTGCTGTCTTCGTACGACAGAGGTGGGCTGCATTAGAGCCAAAGCCTAAAATATTAGGAAAATAAACTAAGGATGTCTCCCTGCTGGAGTTTTGAGTAAGAACTTCATGATTTGGTCTGGATATGTAGTGCACTTTGAAATGTGAGGTATTATAAAGTTAACATTTATATGGTGCCTGGACCCCATAAAGTGTTATGCAAGTGTTATGAATGACTACTGTTATTCAGATTTTATTTATATATCTTCATAGAATAACAGAAATGGCTCTACCATGACAGACACAGAGGAAATATTTCTATCACAGGATTTCTTCTGATGTCAATTCACTGGTGACAGTGAGAGAGTGTCCTACATAGCCCACACTGTATGAGGGGAGAGGAGGGAATAGGATAAGAGAAAGAAGAGGTTGACTTAGAAGTAAGAGGTGGGTATATATTCACTTGCTTGGAGGAGCCTGATATCTAGGGGAAGAAATAGTCTCTTCAGTTTCTTTAACAAAGGCCAGGGCTGAGGGTAGTATTTATACCCTCAAGGTCCTCACAGGAAATAACCAGCACTTTACTGCACAGTGGGATGTAATCAAAAGGAAAATCAAACAATAAACATCCAGATAAGTCTAACTGTAACTGTGGAAGCCTGACAAAGTGAGTTTAAAAATATCCAAGTTCACACACAGTAGTTTTTTCTCACTGAGGACTTGTCTACATGGTGGGGTAATACGCACTACAAAGGTGTGATTTCTAAAGTATACTAATATGTTGCACATTAATTGGTCCCTGTAGACCCTGCTGGTGTGAACTAAAAGCTCTCAAGTGTTTCAAACAGGACTACGTTAAAGTTCACTAGGGAAATTTTAGTGTGCACCAGCATGGTCTACACGGACCAATTAATGTACAACATGTTAATCCACTTTACAAATCACGCCTCTGCAGTATGCATTACCCCACAGTGTAGACAAACCCTGAAGAATGCAAGCCTATGCCTTTGTAAAATACACCAGAAGGCAGGAAGGATTTGAGACATAGCAAGCATGGGACCTGTGAGTCATCCATTCCCTGTGTCCTACAGGAAGGAGCTTTATGAAAGTGTAACCCACACCCACTCAGTATGGTATTCTGTCTCTGTCTAGTGATGGCTGAACCACGAACTGAGCCTGCTGCTGCCTTGCCTAATAGAATTGCATCTTTTACCTCAGACAACAGAGGCTCACTGTTTAAGAACTAAAGATCTGGATTCAATCCTCACTGCTGATGACCCACCTAAGGGTCCACAGGGAATGGGCCAAGCTGTTCAGGAAAAGTTAAAGAAGGACTCGGCCTCAACATGTAAATCTGGTTTCAGAACATCTAAAGTTTGGGCTGTCTACATGTTAGTTGTAGGTGTGAAATTTGGGTCTAGTTCTGGATTCAGATTCCAATTTTTCCACTTCAGAATTTGGTGGCTGCTTGGATTTTAGGATTTGATTTTGGCTCAATTAAATGGGCAACATTAACTTTTTTTTTTCTTTTTGCAGCTGCTTCTATATCATAGAATCATAGAATCATAGAATATTAGAGTTGGAAGGGACCTCAGGAGGTCATCTAGTCCAACCCCTGCTAAAAGCAGGACTAACATCAGCTATATCATCCCAACCAGGGCTTTGTCAAGCCTCAGCTTAAAAACCTCTAAGGATGGAGATTCCACCACCTCCCTAGGTAACCCATTCCAGTGCTTCACCACCCTCCTAGTAAAAATCTTTTTCCTACTGTCCAACCTAGACCTCCCTCCCTGCAACTTGAGACCGTTGCTCCTTGTTCTGTCATCTGCCACCACCGAGAACAGCCTAGCCCCATCCTCCCTGGAACCCCCTTTCAGGTAGTTAAAGGCCGCTATCAAATCCCCCCTCACTCTTCTCTTTTGCAGTTCCCTCAGCCTCTCCTCATAAGTCCTGTGCTCCAGCCCCCTAATCATTTTTGTTGCCCTCCGCTGGACTCTCTCCAACTTGTCCACATCCTTTTTGTAGTGGGGGGGCCCAAAACTGGACACAATATTCTAAATGCGGCCTCATCAATGCCAAATATATGTGAAGGCGCCACCTGGGACCAGAACCACAAATGCTTCTAAACCACGAGAAATGTTGTTTCCCCTCCACTTACTGGTTATTTTCTGATCAAAAGTGGAAAATATCAGAAATCTCATGAATAAGCTTATCCTGGGAGTTCCTTTCCAATTTTATATGCAGCAGGTTCTAATAAACTCTGGACAAGCATTCCAACTTTGAAGTGCTCATCTGAGCCTAACTTTTTGAAGTTCACTTCACAACAGTGTTCAAGGTAGTGGGGTATTTTTTCTATTGATTTTAATTGTATTGTGTTTTCAGTTGTTTAGCAAGGCCCGGAGCACCTCATCAGAGGGGTCGGGAAAGCACTGTAAATAATTATTAGTAGTAACATACTTTTTCTTACCATAGGGGTTCTTTGATCTTCATATAATCTCCCCAACCACATCAAACACAGCTCATTTTCAGGCACACAAGAGAAGAGTAACAACACAAACAAAACAAAAACAAGCAAAACACAGAAAGTTAGTTCTTAAGATCTACTTGGAAACTAAGGGTCTGATCATGCAAGGCTCTGAGCACTTCCAGAGAGGTGTTAGCACCTCAGATCCCACTGACTTTGCCTCACAGGCAGCACAGTGCACCACAACTCCCAGAATCTCTCAGGATCAGACCCTGACAGATTACGTATAATTATGAATACATATTTGAAAGGTGAGTCGTGAATATTTTTCCTTTTTGTATATTCCAGTTCTTTCTTTCTGTTATTTTCTCTAACCTCAAGAAACCATGAGGCATGACATTTTTCACTGTTGCTTTTGGAGACAAAGAGCCATCTTTCTAATCCTAGTTTGCCAATAGCTTTGGCAAACATGCGTACATGCCTTTTACTTTCCTCTGTGGAAGTAACATTTTTACCACTCCCTGAGGAGGCTAATTCAAGGTGGCATTCTTGGACTTTCATATAGTCCAGAGAAAGCTTAGGGAATGATCTTTTTTCCCTGTGTGGGCTTTTAGGCTCAATTCGCTCAACTTCTGCCTTGAAATATCTATTGAATGATTCAAAATAGTGGTACCAGCATGAGTTTATAGTGTTCTAACACATCATTAAAATATTCAGGCAGATCCTTTCCCATCTATAGTCACTTGATCATCGAAGGAACCTTACTCATGTTACCTCCTCCAACCACCATCACCATTTAATTGTTTCCTTTGCAAAAGCGTTCTTGGTCTGTTCTGGTCCATGACTGGGGCTCCTATGTAGAACCCTAGAATCATAGGACTGGAAAGAACCTCAAGAAGTCTTCTAGTCCAGTCCCCTGCACTCAAGAGAGGACTAAGTATTATCTAGGCTGCTGCAATCAAAATGATAAATAACAGCAGATGTCCCAAAGAGAGTCAAAGTTCCAGATGTGTCCTATAGCTTTAATGACATCTGAGAATTTCCAGAAGGAAACAGGATTACTTGTGTTCATTTGGCTTGCAGGATTCAGGCCAGGGTTTGCACTTCATGCTATTCTATCCAACAGCATGAATTGCAAGTCATGGCTACAATCCGGCATCCCAATGCAACACATGGAATCCTATTGTCTTACATGAGTCGTGGCATTTTAGTTTCTTACATAAGCTATGTGGTACTTTTTCTATTCCTTATTGGAAGATTTATGTATCTAACTACATAGTCTGTATTCCAATTGTATATTCCACTGTAACACTCACAGCTTTGACATTAACATGTGGGTTAGTTACATAAGTAATACAATTAAGGAAGAGAAATAATGCCACATGATTTAGGCTACTAACCAGCACAAGGTGAATTTCAAATTTTACAGTGCTGAATTTATTTGGGAAGATATTCCAGCATTCAAGCAAAAACTTCACTTGTTTATGAGTATTTGCACTTGTAAAGATCGAGTTCTCAAATATTCACAGAAAGTGAACATGAAATTGGTTGTGAATATGGTTACATTAAAATTCACTTTTAAATGTGTACAGTGTTTTACTCCTGTTTGCTCTGCCCTATGAAATAATCATTATTTTAATAAAAGAAAAAGGAACAAACAAACAAAAAACATAAAAGTGCCACCAGCAATTTTTGGATTAAATTATCTGTATTTCTGTGTCTAGTGTTAATTAGCTTTTTTAATTCCTCAAGGAGCCATCTGTGGTTCTAAAATAATGCAGAATCTGGTTTAGGATGTGTTGGGATTCTTGAGGAATATGTTCTATGGAAAGCTTTTGGGAAGATTTTTTTCCCCAAGAGGATTTTTTATGTAGATTTTAGTTTTATACAGGTCTGAGAGCCCACAAAAATTATATTTCTGTATATTTATTCCCAGTCCTAGCGAAAAGCAGACAGTAGAAAAGGTGTGTGAAAAGTATAAAACACCCAAAATGTGAACACACATTTCTTCCAAGCCTAGTAACAGGTTTCACTCAGGTTTTTTTGAAAATTAGGCAAAGATTGGCGTTAATGCTGATGATTCCCATGCCCATTACAAAGAAGGTGTTATTACCTTGGATCCAGCAAGGGCTGTTCATATCTTATTGCCACAATTAATGGAGATTCTTCCATTCCTCCCGCCTTGCAAAGAAAATAATATGGGGCCTGATGCAAGGCCCACTGATATCAATGGGCTTCTTCCCATTGATTTCGATAGGCTTTAGATTAGGCTCATAGATCATTTAGAGGGCCAACCTGTGCAACTTCTATCTCCTTTAATTGTACTTACTTTTGAACACAAAATATGCATTCACTATTGCAGCTACTTAATCTAAAGGCACAAACATAATTTTCCTAGGAGGAAAGGTCCACAGAGCACTAGAGTGTTCATGTACCTTTTGTTCCCAGCTATGGCATTATACTGAATTCAGGACACAGCAAAACAAGCATTCATTACATTTTAAGGGATAATTGCTACCAAATAATTTATGAATGCAAAATGCTACACACAGAGCAGAGAATACAGCTACTTATAACCTAGTGAATTAAAACCAAACTGTCTGTATGCCTGGTATCTTGCATAAGATTAATTGGATCATATCAAGCCTGCTAACATTATAAAGATCAAATGCAAGGAGGAAAGAGATAAACTTTGGTTATGTATCAGTATACCCTCAACTCAGCAATTGCTGATTATTTATTGTGCATATAAACAGATGTTCCTAATACCGTTGTGAGAGCCATGGGGGAGAGAGAAAAATATCTGCCATGCATAGTACAAAAAAGGAAAAAGGGCTTGTCCTGTAAGGGGCTCAGGAGCTGCTCCAGTTGACTTCAGTGGCTGCTCAGCACCTCATATGATCAGATCCAGGCAAACAAACTGATGAGACCTAACTTCTTCTATTAAATGTTTCTTACAGTAACACCTAGGAAGGTTGAAATTGGTATTATTTTTTTAATTTAAAAGAAAGAAAGAAAGAAAGAAAGACCTTCCTTTCAACCCAAGTACACCTACTAATTTATTATTGTAGGGCTGCTCATAAATTCTGGTCTATGCATGGTGATGTTTAATTGTAAGGTAGCTTGCAACTTCTTTGGTTATATTCACTGGTGTATTGCAATAAAGAATCCCATTAGTTGGTTATTGAAGATTTGCTCCTGCATATTTGTGTTGTGCACAATTGTTTGTTATTGTAGCATTGCTCATATGCTCTGGATCACCAGCAATATTTTATTTGTTCAGGATAAAATACATAAAACAGTATCTCTTTATTAAAAAAAATAAGACTCAGAGGAACTCTGCAGTCAGGCATAAGAAAAAAAAAAAAAAAAAAGCAATCAAATTCTAAATGAACTAACACTGAAAGTGCCCCTTATCATTTGTTTATTTTGTACGACTTACTTACTAAAATCTGGGCAACTAAAACAAAAAGTGATAGAAGGAATAATAGACTGCCACAGTTATGACACCTGACGTAGATAAATGAGCATCTGAAGAGTAAGGGCCAGATAGTGGAATACTGAGGATGGGGGTGAGGTGGGGAGGGGCCATGCACCCAGGCGATGGCCTGAGTGGGGGCTCCAGCCAGGCCATCTGTGGAGGAACTGCCCCTCCCCTGCTGTTGCAGGCAGTCAGGGATGGGGCTTGTCCCAGCCTGGCTGCCAAGGGCTCCCGCTGTGGGGTGGGAGGGAACAAGCATCCTCCTGTCCCCTGCCAACCCCAGCGCTGGGCACAGGGGCATCAAAAACAGCTGGGATGGGAGCAACGTTGCTTGCTAAGTCGCTTCTCTTCCCCCCACCCCTTCCCTCACCAGCAGGACTCATGACTTGCTTGCTCCTCTTCCCCCCTCTCCTCGCTAGCCTGGTCCTTGCTCAGCCAAAAGGAATGCAGCGTGTGGCAGAGCCAAGAGCAGGGCTGGGAGCCTCTTAGAACTTTTTCAATCTTGAAGCAAACACTCAGCTGGAAGAAAGCTGTCAGCAGCAGGCTCTGGGCTCAGTCTGAAGATGCTGCAGATTTCACCATGAACTGCCCCCACCTTCACACTGACATGTTAAAAAGGCAGGAGCAAGCTCCTTGTAACACAAGTAGAGACAGGGCTGCTCAGGCAGGGGAGGGGGCTGCTGCTCCAGGTGACGATTATCCTCACTGACAGCCCCAGTTTTTGGAGTTTAAGGACACTAGGGAGCCGTGGGGATCCCGGCCACGTAAGGGCTAGGCAGCCAACCCAACAGCAGGGCTCCAGAGCAGAACCCATCACCACCGGGTAGCCCGGGGGCATCTGCCCCTGTCCTTCCCACTCCCAGCTGCACCAGAGTGGGGAGAGGGACAGGGGAGAGTGGGAAATGGGCCTGCATATCTCCCCCTCCCCATAAGGCACTGCTGCTGCCTGGGGGAGGGGAGGGGAGCACAAATGCAAGCATTGGCACCCAGGCACCAGAGACCCATGATACGCCACTGGGGCCAGATCCTCGGCCAGTATAAATTAAAGTTGCTGCATTAACTTTAGTGGAACTCTGCCAGTTTACAGGGCTGAGGATCTGGCCATTTATCTTTAGGAGAGGTTCAAAGTAAGTCTAACAAAGGATAACATCAGATGCTGACAGGAAAATCACAGAGAAAAAGTAAGAAACCCTCCCACGCTGAATGAAAATAGATGGCTAAATTTTGCTCTCCGTTAAATTCTTGAGGTGTTACCCTAGATTAACTCTGATGCAACTGAAAGCATAATTTGTCCCAAAGCATTTAGGATCCCATTCAGTGGGACTTGGTTCAGGCCTTTAACTAGCAGATACATGGTCAGATTTTGATTTGTTACGTAAGTATAAATCTGGAGTATTTCCACTGATTGTTCCATTGCTGTAGCTTGATTTTAGTGGAATTACTTTGGATCTGTAAATGTTAAAAATAGTATAATTGATCTGATTTAAAATAGGGAAGAATATCATGAACCAGATTTGTCAATGTAAACTCACAGTAAATCCATCCAATTTTAATTGTTAAATTGGATTTACCCCACGGTAATTGAAATCAAAATTTGGACCCATATCTTTGGTACCATGGCTAAACTGAAGAAGAAGAAAATAAGGAGGCTAATGTTACTGGCATTCTTCAAGAGAGATGTGGCAGAATAATAACTATCAATAATAAATAATAAATGAGGGCCAGATTGTACTATCCTATCTCACATTTGATTCCCATGGGACCAGTCCTAGCATGAATTGTTACTCACTGTGACTGCAGATGACAGAATATGGCCGTTAATCATTATTATTTTGCAGCAGCAATATCCTTGGGACTGCAAGTAGGCATTAGTAGGATCAACTGGGTGGACATTTTGATGTTTTGTGTGGCTGGGAGGGAGGTTTAAAATCTTTGAGAAATAAAAATGATCATTTCTAGAAAAATGGTGGAAAAAAAATCTCATTGTCAATGGGTCAACACATTTTAGAAAAATATTAAATGTATTTATTGGCAGATGTGAGCCTACTATTTTGATAAAGTTATTTTGAGCATCAGAAATGGTGAATTTTTGCATGAAGCAAATCCATAGAGATCTCCTACTTTGCCCAGAGGGGGTAGAATTCTGTTATTTGGGCCATAAAGACATCTGTTTTTGCAGGCAAACATGCTGATTTGGATTACAGTTTTGGTGAACAATATAAATTGATAGATTTTCATAACTCTCATCAGACCAGCACCATGTCTAGCATAGCATATGAATAACCCTCCACAAAAACCAAATCACACATTACTCTCTAACTATCAGTTTATGAACAGGGTTGAAATTAACTCATTGGTAATATGTTTGATCTGTAAAATTCAATAATTACTCAGGATCATTTTTTACTTCAGACCAGCCAGTTTTATGAGACAACTCTTCTAACCTTGTTGAGATGTGCTGTGTTGCTTTCCTGGAATGGTTTTCAGAATCAACATCTGAGAATAGACAAGAGGGTTCGGCTGAGCTCAAGTATCATACAACGTATCATTTATTAATGCTTCTTGGCTTGTCTCCTTTCAAAGAGCTTTTGGCTCTCTTAGCCAAATTACGTAATCAAAACCTCAGCATCTCCGGACCTCCAGACAAACCCAGTAGCTGATGACTTTTAGTGGGCATGCTCTTCCCTCTGAGTCAATACTGAGGAAATACTCCTGGAGGGCCTGCTTTTTGCATGAGATGTTAAGCTGAGTTCCTGATTACAGTGATGACTGAGGATCTCATGGCACTTCTCACAAGTGTTGGCATGTTTTATTTGATGCAATAAATAGATTCTAATTTGGGCTAATTATGTTCTGACTCCCTAAATTCTTCCTATGGTTTCAGTAGGATAAGGTTTAATTCTTCATTTCCTCTCCCCTAAGAAATTGCAGGCTTGCTCTGTGTTGTTGTGGCTCTCAATGGGACAGGTTGGGGTGAGGATGAATCAGTACCTGTATTTACGCAGTTTGGCTAAAGGATGCTGTATAATTGTCAGGTGTTATAAAAGCTGGGCATGACCACTGTAATTTGAGGGGTCAAAAGCTGAAACTGAATTAAACCACATTTGGAAATGTTCAGGTTGGAAACTGGGTTGCTCTGTTCAGATTTGGTCAATTACAGACATACATACAAGCTGTAAAGTTAGATCCAGGCATGGAACTGGAATTGTGGTTCAATATCAAACAGAACCAGAACCCTGAAGCTGTCAGTGGTTCAGTAATATTCAGATCACTTTTATTTCCAGTCTGCAGTTTTGTTGATCCAGAAGGTTCACATAGTTGGAATCATCATTCCTATTCATCTGAACTGTATTATTTCTAGAGGTTTGAATATATTAAGATATTTTTCTTCTTACTGATGTTCCCCTTAACATTTTTGGTTCTAGTTAGGAAGTACAGAATACCTCCCAAAAGCTGTATTCAGCAGGATTCCATATCCAATTGTGTATGTACTGGGGGACTGAATAAAGTTTTAGCAGAGGAGCATTTTCCTGAAGCTTTTTAGGCACACAGACTGAAGCTTTTTAGGCACACACATTACTAGATCTAATTCATATTGGGTGAAATCCACTCCATGCACATAAAGTCCGAGTAAATGGACTCTTCAAAGTGAGTGCAGGGGACTTGTCCCTGGAAGCAGGGTTCAAGGCTATAACATGACCCCACCCCCATGTGGTTTGTATTCCAGTCTATTGACTACAATAACATTCACAGCCCCTCCACGCCAGTTGTAGGGGTTATTGCAACTACTTAATCTGTGTAACTACAGATCCTGTGGACCCCTAAACTTTTCCATTTCTCTGGGCCCTATCACAACCTTCCCCAGCACCCTATGCATTTTCCATAGTGACTGTGGGCTGTACAGACATACTTGTGTGGTCACCCCACCTGAAATCCCCCTACTTCATCCCCAAAGTAGGACTTAAATGGTCCATATCCTCCTGATGGCTCTCTACACCACAGGGGCTGCGGGGGGGAATTTCATCCTTTAATGCTTAGACCGTAGAGATGTAGCTTCTACATTGTCTTAGCACGTGAAAGAGGAAAAATTTTAGTGTATGAAATTAAACAAACAGAAATTAAACCTGGAATCTACTTTTTAGTAATCACTGCTCTTAGCTCTGCCTGGAATGTGTTATCTAGATGGTGTGATAAGAAACTAAATCTCCGTTTTGATTGCTTTACTCTTCAATCTCATTTGACATTATATTCATTAATTTTAATTACTACATTCATAAATAGTGCTCTGGCCATGAGCCAAGTTCCTGTGCTCAATTGGCATGCTGCAGGGACGATACCAGTATTGCTTCCCTGCGGCACATCACACAAAAGAAGCTGTCCTGTTAATCTGATCAATTCTATTTTAACAATCCCAGTTTTATGACTGGAATTTACAGGCTATTCATGGCCTTTCCTTTTCCTTTTCTGTGGCGTGTCAGATAAAACTGCACAATATTTTTCTTCATCTTCAGAAATAAAACAAGCTAGGAAGGTCTGAGCAGTTCAGAGGGCAACATCGTGGCTTAATGTCCAATGTGTTCATGCTGCTGATGTGCATATGAAGCAGGTCTAAATGCTATTGTTTGCAAGGGAATTTCTTATGTGTCAGCCTAACCACAACATTTTAAAACAAAGTTACTGGGAGGTTTCTGATACTTATTTTTCCTAAATAACCAATGCCGCTGCCATCCTGTATCAATAGCTGCCAGAAAAAGTAAAGGTCTGAAAATGAACTAGTTAGAAAAGCTAATTGATGTAGCAGGCAGGTGAGGAAGGTACTGCACTAAATTATTTTTTAAAATGAAGACTTTTCACCAAAATAGTTCCCAGGCTGAGCCCTTGGACAGTTATTTTGAATCAGATATTATTCCTTATAAATATAGGCCTTTCTTTTATATTTCCTTTTTAGTGTGATTTGCATATAAACGTGGTCTCATGAAAGCAAAAAATTCATTTCACTTATCCAAAGCACATATAATGTTCCTTTCATTCCCAGCCTGTTCGGGACTGTCACAGAGACCCCCTGCCCCATTCTGCATGATTGAGGTGTAAGACGCTTTACCGCCTGCACGCTCTATGTTCCCCTTATTCAGTCCCAGGGTGAAGCTTAAGTGATGCAAAAGGCCTTTTACTGGCTCTCCAAACCAGAATAAATTTCAGGTGAACACTCATGCATTCCAATATTGTTTCACCAATGCTTTTCAGTCTTGAGCACCAATGATCTCCTAAGAATGTGGACAAAGATATTAAGGTTGGGTTCAATAAAAATAAAGTTCTCTTGTTCAAGAAAAATATCAGCCACCTGGATTAGACCATTGATACTTTTATCCCAGTATCTTGTTTCTTTCAGCAACCAGTGCTGCATGCTTCAGGGGGAGTGGGGTGGATGGTTCAGGGGCGCGGGAGGAGGACCCTGAATAAACAATGATGGAATAATTTGATCCTAGAAGAAATATCCTCCTGACCACAGGCAGGTCCAATTTTCAAAAGTGGTACAGATTTTGGACGCCTCGAATTTTAGGTGCACAAATTCAGACACCTTAGGTGTCTGAGTGTCAAAAATTACTAGAAGAATAGAAACATTTCCATAACAGGAGACACTGAAAAGATTAAGTGTGCTTAGTTTAGAGAGGAGGTGGATTATAGAGGACATGACAGAAGCATGCAAAATAACTAATGGCAGAGAAGGTAAATCAGTGGATTCTATTTGCCCTTCTTCATACTAAGCGAACAAAAGGATATGCAATGATACTGGAAAGTCAGCACACTTTAAACTGATACAAAATGTATTTTATACAATACAGAATTAACCTGTGGAACTCAGAGCCACAAGATAGCACAGAGTCCAAGAGTTTAGCTGGATTCAGAAAAAGGATTTGACTCATATGCTATCATTAAGCTTATAAATGTCTGATCCTTTTCTGAATTTGGAAAGATTTTGACCTGTTGAAAGCTAACCATTTATTCCTATTATTTGTTTTCAGTCATTTTATATAGTTTATAATTCATGACAAAACTTTACTTCTCATACCATGATCATTTAGTTTCCTTAAAAATATTTCTGAGTAGCTGGAATGGAAAGAGACCTTCAACTCATGGTCTCTCCCACTTCCTGAGCAAACAGGGGAGTCATTCATTTCCATGCCACTGTACCCTCTAACCCCCAAAGACTGTGGCGATTCTGTGGACAGCAGCTGAGAAGGTCGGGAGAGCATTGGGGAGGACTGGGGAGGAAACAAATGTCTTTCCCTCAGTAGTCTTGTGAAACTTACTAAGTGAAGATAATACAGTCATCTTCAGGTCAAGGATCCTCTTCTAATGGATGTTCCTAGGACCAGGTATGAGGCCCTGGCTTTCCATGAATCCCCAGAGATCTCAGGGATTTGGTGATAGGTCCTATGGCCTGTTTATTGGGAAGACTAATCCTGTTACCTGACAAAACTGCATGAGGTGGAGAAAGTTAGTAGAGTTTCACTCCAACTTCATTGCTGATTTTTAGTGCCAGAAAGCATGATCCACTCCCAAAACACAAGATTTCAACATCCCTGAAATGTGGAGAATGGGCAGGTGGATATGTGTTTGTGCAGGTGGATTAGAACTCAGATCCAATCCTGATCTGAAATCCCCTGTGGGCCTCTGTATATCTGGAACCAAAAGCTTGGATCCAGATTTTCACAGATGAGGTCCACCTGTTTTCATTTATAATCTCTAATCAAAGTCTATTGCTCCTTTGAAAATAGTCTCCTGGGCCTGCATATAAATTACTATAATTTTTTAATGATTTAATAACTTACTACAGAATTATCTGAAGTAGAAAAGAGCACAATAGTAAAAAGACCATAATATGTAAATCTATTAAAAACAATTTAGTGTCTAATTGTATGGCTTTTTAATAACAGTTATTGAAAAATAAATTTGAACAAGATAATAATACCCAAACCTGGGCTTGGTACAAAAATATGTGTTCCTATATTGCAGGTTATTGGCATGAGGAGACAAATAGGGTATACGTCTATAAAAATGCCATCCAATTGACTGCAGGAAATGGAGTGGAAGAGAGAATTTCTGAACCACTCTACAAAGACTGCATGAGATCTGGGCGCAGGAGGGATGACGTTTTTCTAAGGATTAGTGATGGCTTGACTTTCAACAGGTTACGTTTATATTGTAATACCAGAACTAGTGTATATATGTGACCACTGTCCCTACTGGACGGAATCATCAACTGCATCTCATAGGCATTTGCTGAGGAAAACAAAGAGTGATTCTCCCCTAGCACAAATCGCTGGGACTTGAGGTTTTTTAACCTCAAGGTAGAGCTAAGTTCTATCCCACTCTTGCCTTATAGTTGCCATGAAATTCCAAAGGGCTATGATGTGAAGCTTTCTGACAACTGTGAAGTATTCAGTGGCCATAGATTTGTTCCAGTATAGTCAACTAAAAGCTCAGATGTTGATGAGAACCTATAAGGTTTGCAAAATCAGCGTGGGGATCTTCCAAGAGTAAGCTTTAACTCTTGAGATTTCCTGTGCTACCTGCTTGTGTTTAGTGGTGATGGGAAAGGAAATAAGAGTCAAAAAGCCTCTCCTGATGCATGTGAATTTCTTCTTCTGGTCCTGGCCATAGACCATAAGCCAAATTCTTCTCTGCATCTGAACTCAGCTCAGTCCAGGGGAGTGTATATATGCATGTGAGGAGGGGATCCATAGGTTGCTGATTACATCTCTCTGAACCTGTGGGCTAGTTTATGCCAGCCCCAGCCCCAGCCCCAGTGTGAGTTATAGAAATATAGCTCTGACTTATGTTACTGGTGTATGATCCTTAAGAAACTTCCACTCTCTCACTCCAGCCCTGATAGCTCTCTTGTATGCCCTTCTCCAACTCACCCCCTACACTGAGACGGGGGAAGGGGTCAGCTGGCACACAAAATGGCTTTGCCAATTTTATGCCTGCGGAAAATCTCCTTCTTCCATGAGAATTCTCTGCTGCTGAGCTAAGGCCAGAATTTGGAGCTTTTGTGTGGCCTGAGTGGCTAAAGGGGCCAGATTGTAAACAAGAATCTGTCCCCATAAATTCAGAAAGTGTGAAACTGGAAAATTATATAAGTGTTATCCAAACTTTTCCAGGTCTCAGCCAAGGTTTGGTTTACAGTTTGGTTTGTGTCTTCGGGAAAGGTGCAGGTACTGCAAAGCTTTGAAGTAAAAGGAACCTAACAAATGGACACTCAGAAAATTGAATAGGCTACAGAGTTCAGTAGGAATTGAGGAGATTTGCACAATGGACATACCCATCAAGTGAGCTCGAAAGGCTGCCTCAGTAATGGAGCCAGATTTACCTGTTGGTGCATATGAATACCGGAGAGTTAGTGTAATCCAATACAAATGTTATAGGTTTATAGGACACATAACAAACCTTTAGAAAGGTAACTTTTTTCAGGTAGTTCAGGGAGAGGTGATCAATCAGTCCGGGTAACCTACAGGCAGCAGTTATACATAAGAAAGTGATTCAATCAGAGAAAATGAGTGACTACAGTAAAACATATTCAGTCAGGGAGAACCAATTTTCTGGGTGATATACTCAACATCTAAAAAGAAGTGCATCACAGCCAAGTGCATTAAACATTCCTCCTCCTATGTATTCAGATAAACATAACTTGGAACAATACCTGAAAAAAAACCATATGTTGATTCCAATAATGTAATATCCACTTTTCATTTATAAGATGTTTTTCCCCATGACCATAGTATTTTTTATTTTTTACAAATATTTAAATTTTATGTCCTAAGTTCATCTCTTTCTCTCCCCCCTACAGAATTATTTTATTTATTTGTTTGTTTATTGTGCAAAAACTAAGTTACATGAGTGAATTTTGCATTTTGTCATAAAGACAGTGAGGTTTGTGGTCATTTTGGTGTGTTCCCGGAATATATTGTATAGTTGTAGGCTCACTACCAAGCTATACACATAAATTCTGCTAACAATTTATTTCTCGTTTTTATGCGTTCCTTCACTTCTTCTTATAGTTTTCACAATTCTGGACACAGTTGTCGGGAACGTGACAAACAACAAGGATTTAACGCGCCACAATAAACTTCTAACTGGAGCGACTGTGTAAACCCATATCAGTACATAGACATGTTTTGATTGGTAATAATGGACTGAGATGATACCATTTGCTTCCAGGACTTATCCTGACATTTTTCCAATGGATTTATGTCAGAACAAATCATATCACTCATCATTCATTGCATTTGCTGACTGGCGTGCCTGTTTTTGAAAATTCTGGCTGACAAGGGCTGTAGACAAAGTTATAGTGTGTGAACAACAGTATTGGTAAATAACAAGTTAGGGCAACTTTGTGCAAACCAGATCACACAATAAATTATTTCCATGCTTTGTTTCCATAGTGATACAATGACAGTGATAATAACATTGTGATGTCAAGGGGGAAAGTAAGCCTTTACTCATAAAGCACCAGGCAATATTTCATCCATGTCTAGGTTGCCAGCTTGAATCCGTCCTACGTTAGTAAAGGCCAAAGTTGTTCCCATCTGATGGCTGATGAATTAGAACTGATCCTGTACTCATTAGAGTCATTAGCTTCAACTTATGCAGGTTCAGGCCTTTAGGTTTTAATGGTAGGATTTTCAAAAGTGCTGCATGTTGAACTCTGCTCCCAATGGGAGTTTTACCATGACTTCAATGGCAGCCGAGTTAGCCAATGCTAAGTGCTTTATAAAGTCCCATTCTTAGGATTTCATTACATGGATTATATCTTCCTTTATGTTTGTGCAGCACTGTCAGTGCTCAAGGCTTGATCTATGCTAAAATGTTAGATCAACCCAGTTACATCGCTCAGGTGTGTGAAAAATCCACATCCCACAGTGACATAGTTAAGCTGATCTGACCCTGGTGTAGACAGTTCTAGGTTGATGGAAGAATTCTTCTGTCGACCTATCTACCACCACTCAACTAGGTGGATTACCTATGCTGATAGGAGAATCCCTCCCATTGCCATGGCTAGTGTCTACATTGACATGCTACAGCAGCACAGCTGTGCCACCTTAATGTTTCAAGTGTAGACATTCTTGAATAAATAATAATACTGTCTGGTGGTCCATGAGATTGGTTGAGACCTCAGTATAAATCTATAAAACCTAGTGGACAAGTATCCCCATCTCAAACACCTTAGTCCAATTGTTCCTCTTGCTGGTAGTGTCAGGAGAGAGCCCAAAGACTGAATGAATATGGACAGTGAACTATCATCTTTATTAGCATTATTATAGGGCACATAGCTGAAGTGAATGATGCAGAGAAATGTTGCCTGTGCGCAGGTGGGAATGTGTAATCTAAAATGGCTGTTGCGTTCAGAAGCTCTACAATTTGTCATCTCATCCTGGCTCCAATTCAACAAAATGCTTAATTGTGTGCTTAAAATTAAGCACTTTGCTGAATCCAATCCTAATCTGTTACATAAAAATGTAACAGTAAAATGTAACAGTAAAATGTGGGTGTAAGCATTTTTAAAGCTGTTACGGTTTGAACTAGCTGGCAAATAATGCTGATAATGATAGTAATTCTAGTGAGGTAGTGTCTAAGGACCCAAATCAAAGTTTAAAGCCCTGATGTACGGACAAATAATACAAAGAGAGTTTCTGCCCAGGAAAGCTTATACCTATCTCCTAGACAAAGTGCAATAGTTCTATGTACACAGAAATAGGGGAGAACAAAGTAATTGCAAAGACAGAGATTAAAAATTATGTTAAAAAAGTTACATTAATAAGATGCAAAGAGTTACATTGCAAAACTTGCATGGGATGATTCTGTAACTGTTCTGCCAGGTGCCAATGGCAGAAACAAAGGCCAGCATTGAATCTGTGTAGAGGTCTTTTTTCTAAAAATAAATCAAAATATGTCTTGAGCCTCCACCCACAGCCATATGTCTATTTCTACCTCTGGAAATTAACATATAATCTCCCTTGTTACCAGTGGTTCTTCACTACAAGCAAGAGTCTCAGTAATAATGGAATCATCAGGATCTTATTTGGGGGAAAAGGAAAATAAGCAAAAGAAATGTGCAAAACACTCTTTTATAAGAAATTGAGCTACCTAAATCAGTGCATCAGGACCCACAGTTCCAAATAATAATTGTCCAGTTTATGGAGGTGCAGGATCTTCAAGAAACCACAGCCCGACTCATCTAAAACCCCACTCACAAGTCCACCTAGATTTAATGTTGGTCAAGGGATATCAAACAGATGGCTCTTCTCTGCCAATCTCTCATTTTAACTAATTAAAATGCTTATTTTCATTTGGATGTGAAAAAGAATGACTCTTTTAGGATCAAACCAGAAAGCACAATCCCAAAGGATGGTTTGCTTATTTTATTCTTTTCATATTTTAAAAATTATTAAATAGTTATAATTTATTTAAGGAAAAATATTAAAGAGTGCCTATCTCATTGTCTATGTCCCTGTGACAAATATTTAAAACTATGATTCTTGTATATTACCAGTCTAGCATGTTGCCCTAACTGCAACACATGACAATGGCCAAACAAAAATGTATACTCAGAAATAGAGGCGGTTGGAAAAACTTAGATGGAACAGTATTCCACCAGAAAATCCAGTTCCATCAAAATCAACATGTTGCCTAACACGAACAGACACATTTTTCCAAAAATTAGTTTTGGAGAAATAAAGTGACATGTCCCATAGTGACATTGCAAGAACAAAATATTTATTTGTTTTCCTTTCATGATGACTTTTTCATTTCCTTTTTTTAAAATTTCTATTATAGTATGAATAGGAATTTAAAAAAAAAAAAAAAGTCAAATGAAACATTTTAATTTTGTCAAATCAAAAGCTTTTAAATCAATCAAAAATTATTTCATATTTTCTGAATTCTTTTTCACAGAGAATTTTTAAAGTTTTGGGTTTCAGAACGATTAAAAAATCCTCTACAAGACAAAATTTCTATTCAAAGAGCTGTATACATGAGGAATCCCCATCCCATTCAGGATCTCCCACACAAAGTTTAGAATAGAACTAGGCAACTCATTCATAATAAATTCAGTGAATTTTGCCTCTAGTTCAGTTCACAACCTGTCTGGAAATATTATTATTCAAAAATTGATCACCAAATTATTTCTGTCAGTAATTATTGGTCTGTAGATTATTTGAACACAGTTCATTACAAGTATTTGATATTCCAATTTAGGATTATGGGCTATTGTAATTGGTAACATAGGTCTCATGGTATAGATTTGTTCCCTGATTGAGGAATATACTTCTTTGAGCCTGAGGCCAGGTCTACACGACAGATTTATATCAGTATAACTATGTCACTCAGGAGTGTGAAAAATCCACATCCCTAAGCGATGTAGCTGTACCAACCTAATCAACAGTGTACACGGGGCTATGTCAGGAGAGCTTCTCCCACAGACATAGCTACCACCTCTCGCAGAGATGGATTAACTACACTGATGGAAGAAACTCTCCCTTTGGCATAAGAGCATCTTCATATAAGAGCTACAGTGGTGTAGCTGCACTGATACAGTGTTTTAAGTTTAGACCTGCCCTGACTCTTAGGTTCCCAGTGCACATACTCCTGATTTCAAATTCATAATTCACTTTCTACAAAATGCACTTTCCACTTTTTCCAACATTAACTGAAAATTATCTACTTTTGCAAACAATCCTGCTGGTAACTAATTTAATAAAGTAGCCACTAGAATTCTGGAAATGAAACACAATAATAATAAGAATGAATAATAATCTAATAATAAAGTTGCGTGAACACAATTGCAGCACATTTATTTTTTTTAAAAATCTAATAAATGCAGAAGTTCCTTGCATTATTATTCAGCTCTAGTTGACAAGCACCCAATAGACAGACCATTTTGGATTTGAAAAGTCAAATACTGCAAAGCCATGCTTTGTAGGTAATGGTAACAATTACATAATCCATCACCTTTATAGCAACAGGCTTATTTAATACAGTAACCACCAGATGCTATTCTCGGATAAAACAGTCAATCTGTTAGTTTTGCTTTAGATATACAGCTGCAATAGCAAGTCAGGCATGAATTTTATTAAGTCATGTGAATTTTCTGTCATTCTCGGAGCTGTAGATTTATATCCATCTATGTATTCAGCTCCACTCAAAAATGAAATATAATTTAAAAACAAATACCAGAAAAACATTTCATTCTTGAAATACGCAATTAATATGTGAATCAAAATATCATAGTTCGGTAGGGATAGCAAAATTCCAAGAATTATTCAACATCTAAAGGTAAATATGTTGCATTAAGGGTCCTTGTCTACTAGGTTAAGCCCCCCTTTAAATTTATTTTAAAAGGGGTTTTACTCAACATAATATGAATGTGAGGAGAAATGTTTCATGATTTCTTCTTTTATTATTTCAATGAAAACAGTGCTTTTCTTTTAAATATGAAACACAGAAGCACTGAGGTAGTGTATGAAGATGGCAAGGGGTTTGTCTAGAATGTGTGCTCCTGGTTTTAACTTGAGCTAACTGATATCCAGTTGATTAAGGAGGACACAATGAGAAATGTAAATGTGAAATGTAGCCCAGGGTGGAGATGTTTAGGGCTTTTAAACTTAATACAGTGGCGTTTTAATAATTGGGCCTACAAATTTACCCTAAGTGTGAGCTCAACTTTAAAAAGTGAGTGTAAATTCATAAAATGTCAGAATAACCTATAATAATAAATATTGATGGGAAAAGGTAAGAAAGGGAGACAGACAACTTGAATTTGTCCAAATAAAAAGTCCTACTAATAAATGCAAGGACTGTGTTAAGACCAGGAGAAGTATGGGACTGGAAATTCAGTGAATCAAAACTGGTGTGTCAGAAATTAGGTCTCATTGGTAGACAAAACAATAAAGAATGGGCTATTCCACCTATCACTCCTTTTGGGGTCCTCACAAAGAGAATTTGGGGGATAAAAATTACCACAAAGCTGGCTGCCTGAAAAAAGGGAAAGGAGTGAATTTCACCATCATGGCTGCCACTCCCATTGTCTGTTGGGACAGGGATCTTTTTCATCCCAATCCTGAGAGATGTCCTGACCAGACCAAGCCAGAGGGAGAGAACCAGATGATATTGCCACCTCCACCTGTTCCGACTAAATCCCATATATCATCTAGGATATGAGAATTTGTCCCTCCCCTTATCCCTCCAATCAGTACCTTTCCTTCCTTACCTTATTTCTCTCCTTTTTCCTTTTGTCTAATTAATAAGAGTCTGGCTTAGCTGGCTAATACTGTATATTTTTGCAACACTACTGTAAGCCTGAGACAAGAAAGACACAGTAAATGCAGTGTCCTAAACATTGCAAAATCCATACTCCTGAACAGCATAGTTAAACTAACCTAAATCCATGGGTAGACAGAATAACTCTTCTTTCGACCTAGCTGTTAGGGCTCCCGGGCTCTCCCTCTTTCTCTCTTAGTTTTTAGACAGTTATTTTGGCTATTATTATTGGCATTGCTTTTTTTTGATAGGGCTAGGATTTTGTTAGCATTCTTTTCGAGTGAATATTTTAAGTGTGCTTAATTATTTGCTGCTGTGGGGAGCTGCTTTTGCTATGTTTGGGTGCTTTTGTTTATTTTATGAGTTTATTGTTAATAATTTTGTTAATAATGTTTATAAAGAAAAGGAGTATTGTTTATATTAGTTTAATTATTTGGTACGGAATTGGGTAGTATGTACTGATTAAAATGTTATTATTTGTTATTAATATTTAGTGGATTAATAATACTTGTTTGCAACAAGTAGTTTTATTGATTTGTTTTTTAATGTTATATTATAGCAGTGTATATATTTTTAGTTAAATATTTTATATATATTATATAGGGTTTTTTGTATTTTTTTTTTTTTTTTTTAATTATGGCTCCGTACACCAACAGAGCCCCTTTTTGCCCCTCCTTCTTCTTATATAATAATATATATAATATATAATAATCTTGAAGATTATTTAATCTTTCACTTTATTTGCTTCACATTCTCCCAACACTAGCTCCGACCTCTCAGAGAGGTGGATTACCTACACCGAGAAGAGCATCCCTCCCTTCAACGTAAGTAGTGTCTACGCTAATGCACTAAGGTTGAGCTGCTGCAGCGGCACCATTGCAACATTGTAATCATAGACACCCTCTGAGAACTAACTCCAGAGATGGAACCTGCTACAGAATCTTTGCTATTTTTTTAAATTTCCTCTTGTGTCTGTTTGTCTTGTTTTATCTTCTAGGAAAGAGGATTGAATTTTAACAACAGCAACAAACAGCTCCTGTCCATCTCCACTAACTTTTCTTTTCCCCAAAAGATAGTTATGGCCGTCTAGATAATATCATCTAAGAGAGTATCAAACAAGAGGTTTTTTCCTTCTAAAAATGCTCTCCAGCTAAAGGGAAGGGGGACAAGGGATACTGTTAAAATGAATGCCTTACTTAATAACTTACATTTCATAGAGTCTAAGGCCAGAAGGGACCATTATGATCATCTAGTCTGACTTCCAATATAATACAGGCCATAGAACTTCTCCAAAATAATTCTTAGAGCAGATGTTTTAGAAAAACATCCAATTTTGATTTACAAATTGTCAGTGATGGAGAATCTACCACAACCCTTGATAAATTGTTTCAATGGTTAATTACTATAATCGTTATTTAAATTCTGTGCATTTGAAATTTCAGACTGGACAGCATCAGACCCTTCTTGAACAGCTGGTCTCTCACTGAGACCATATGACCGTAGTATATCTCTGCTGTCTAGAGTTCTCAGTGCAGACTAACCCAGTCACAGCAGATATGTTAGGTTTAGATACTGGGATATTTCCTGCATTTAAAAAAATGATGAAATGCTAATTGACTTATTGGACTACTTTGGTTAAAGAAATTGTCCCCTTTGATCTGCAGAATAATGAGATTTATTTTAAACATCAAAGTAATACATAAAAACTGAACAAGGAGATGTGCAGTTACATAAGCACCATGTTTTCATGTCCTCTAAGGAGCGGGGGAGGAAATCATCAATGCAAATGAGGGATGAAGGGAGAGTCTCTGGAAGTGTCTGAATAAAGAAGTAAGGCTCCCATGAGAATGTATCTGACCTCTGCATTCTTTCACAACCTCCTTAAAGACCTTGGACCAGATTCTACTCTGTTACCTGGATGTAAATCAGGCAGAACTTTATTAACTTCATTGGATTTGCTTTTGATTCACAAAGGTGTAAGCAGGAGTGGAATCTGGCATCTTCTCTCTGTTTTTAGTTGGCTAATTGGTGTACAATTATAGCACTGACAGTTGCACCCCTCTGCCTGGCACTGAATGTCATTATGGTTCATAAAGAAAATGAGTTTTCCCACACACGAGCCATTCTTTTTTTGGTGACAAATCTGAGGAACTGTCCCAGACTGTGGTGTCAATAGATTAGGTTTTAGAACAAATTGATAAATTAAACAGCAATAAGTCACCAGGACCAGATGGTATTCACCCAAGAGTTCTGAAGGAACTTATATATGAAATTGCAGAACTATTAACTGTGCTATGTAACTTATCACTTAAATCAGCCTATGTATCCAATTTTTAAAAATGCCTCCAGAGGTGATCCTGGCAATTGTGGACCAGTAAACCTAACTTCAGCACCTGGCACATTGGTTGAAACTATAGTAAAGAATAGAATTATCCGACACATAAATGAACATCTATTGTTGAGGAAGCAACAACACAGATTTTGTCAAGGAAATTGCTGCACCAATCTCTTAGAATTGTTTGAGGGGGTCAACAAATTACGACAAGGATGATCTAATGCATATGTATAGTTGGCCTTTCAGAAAGCCTTTGGCAAGGTCCCTCACCAAAGACTCTTAAGTAAAGTAAGCGGTCAGGAGCTAAGAGGGAAGGTCCTCTCATGGATCAGTAACTAGTTAAAAGATAGGAAAGAAAGGGTAGGAAAAAATAGTAAGTTTTCAGTCAGTAGGGGTAAATAGCGAGGTCCCTCCAGGGATCTGTACTGGGACCATTGCATGCCAATACATTGTATACCAATACTGGTCAATGTATTTCTAATGATCTGGAAAAAGGGGTGAACAGTGAAGCAGCAAAGTTTGCAGGTGATACAAAATTATTCAAGATAGTTAAATGCAAAGCAGACTTAGAAGAGTTACAAAGGAATGTCACAGACAGAGTGAATGGGCAACGAAACAGCAGATGAAATTCAATGTTGATAAATGCAAAGTAGTACACATTGGAAAACATAATTCCCCCAACTATAAATATAAAATGAAGGGGTCTAAATTAGCTGTTATCACTCAAGAAAGTGATTTTGGAGTCATTATGGACTTGTTCTCTGAAAACATCCACTCAATGTGCTGTGGCCGTCAAAAACATTAACAGAATGTTAGGAACCATTAGGAAATGGATAGATAATAAGACAGTAAATATCATAATGCCACTATATGAATCCATGGTACACCCACACCTTGAATACTGCCTGCAGTTCTGATCACCCCATCTCAAAAAAGGGATAATAGAACTGGAAAAGATACAGAAGAAGGGCAACAAAAATTATATGGAAAAATTAATAAGACTGGGACTGTTCAGCTTGGAACAGAGATGACTAAGGAGGGTTATGAGAGGTTTATAAAATCATGAATGGTTTGGAGAAAGCGAATAAAGAAGTGTTATTTACCCCTTCACACAGCACAAGAACTAGAGGTCACCCAATTAAATGAATAGGCAAAAGGTTTAAAACAAACAAAATAAAGTTTTACTTCATAAAATGCCTAGTAAACCTATGGAACTCATTGCCAGGGGATGTCATGAAAGCCAAAACTATAAATGAGTTCAAAAAAGAATTAGATAAGTTCCAGGTGGATAGGTCCAGCAATGGCTATTAGCCAGGATAGTCAGGGATGCAACCCTATGCTCTGGGTGTCCCTAAGTCTCTGACTGCCAGATGCTGGGACTGGATGGATCAGTACATAATTGCCCTGTTCTGCTCATTCCCTCTGAAACATCTGGTGTTCACCACTGGCGGAGGACAACACATTGGGTTTTATGGACCATTGATATGACATAATATGGCCGTTCTTATGTTCTAATGACTTGATCCTGCCCTGGGAGCTGAGCTTTTAAATGTGCCCATCTCATTATGGCAGTCCCCACTCACAATGCTGTGGAGCAGGACTGTGCATGTTTTCTGTGGTTTTTTTTTTTTTTTTTTTTTTGCTGTTAAAACCAGCTCATTGATGTGTACACAGCCCTATTAATTCAGTCAAGGAGAGCAAAAATTATGAGGGCATACGTCACAGCTCAATGGCTTCCTCAGCATTCAATGGCTGATCAGGGATTAGTGCACCACTAAAGGTCAGGGTCGTGTGAGTGTGTGAAAAAAATCAAAATGAAGGCCACATTGCCCTGTTCCCTCTGCCTGTGGACCTCCTCTTTTCTACAAGGAAGGAGTAAGGGATAACCTTCCCCATATCCCATGATACAAGCATGGGGAGAGAGAAGGAATGAGAAGATTAGGCCAGTAGCTGGGCTGATTCAAATGCACATTAACTTCTCACCATCACCACGCGGAATCAGCTCAGAAGGAAAATAGCATGGGACCATATTAATTTCTTAAGAGAGCCTCATTCACCGATGGGAAAGTTCTAGGATTAGCTGGCAGCAGAACTGTTAACAGCTCTGTTAGCACCAGAACTATGCTGATCTGGAGTTGGTGAGAGCATCAGGGGATCTACAATCAATGTGGAGGCCTACATGCAGAAGTCCCTGACATATCGCAGCTCCCAGAGATTGGAAACCAAACTCACTGCATTAATTCCCTGACAGGCAAACCCCATCCCCAAGGAACAATCTAGGAAAAATCTGTGTGAGGGATAAGGGGAACCTTCAGAGATTTCTTCCCCCTGGCTAGGAGGGACTGAGCTCAAGATTTTGAAATCTCAGAAATCAGAGATTTTCATTTTATTTCAAATGTCCAAAAACGCTTCAATATTGTTTAAAAAAAAAAAAAAGTCCAAAATGCTCAGTTTTTAAACAAAAAATTTAAAAAATCATGAAATGTTGATAATGTCTCATGCTAATATTTTTGGACACTATTCTGAAGGGAAAACTAGGGTTTGGAGGAATGCATGCTTCTCCAGCTAGATTCAAATTTATAGGTGAGTGTTTTCACACAATATTTACTTAATGGAATCACTTTAGACAGTAAGTGGAAAGATGTGCTATGTACCTCAGTGGAGCTAACAGATCTATAGATGAATTTATCATGAGGGTGCAGAGTTCACATAGAAACCTGGGTGTATTTGTTCCTTAAGTGCTTCTTTCAATGGAGCCTCTTCTGATTTCCAAAAAGTTCCAAGCAACTAGCAGCTCCTCCCTGATGTTAATGGGAGATTGTAACGAGGCAAGGTCTTCCATCGGCATTGGCCCCTGAGGGAGGCCATGCCTCCTTTTTGTCTGAGCAGAGGGGAAGGCTCCAGAGACAAAAGTGGGGGGGGAGGGGGAACCAGCAGTCTATGCGCCTGGCCCTTCTGGCAGGGTAGGGAGACACACAGTGAGGGGTCTCACCTGCGAACAGGTAATCCCAAAGTAGTTTATAAACCCAGATCTTCTGTCTGGGGGGGCAGCAAATAGTGAGGGTTCTTTCCTGCAACCAGGCAGTCCCACAATAGTCTATAAACCCAGGCCCTTTGTCAGGGCAGGTCACCAAACAGTTAGACCACTCAGGTAGAGGTGAGCACCAACACAGTCAAAGGACTCAGACAGGGGTGAGCCTGCCACACAAAGATTGGAGTGGCAGGGGGATAGCGGGACCCAGCCCCATCCTACTCCACGGGGTCTCAGTCCAGGGCCCTAACAGCAGCGGAGTGTTCCGCCATTGGGTCTGCAGGGCCTGACTTTCATACCTGTCCTTCCTGTCCTGCCCCTCCACTTCCGGTGGGGTACCCAGTTGATGTACCCAGTTCTCCCCGCTAGGTGGCATACCTCGGTACCTCATTATCAGCTTCTGGGAAAGGCCACACTTCCTCATTACAGAGATGATGCTCAGCACTTGTGAAAATCAGGCCATTGATTTAGGTGGTTAAAAATGGATGTAGGACCCTCATTTTGGGCCCCATTTTTTGAAAATTTGGCCTATGTATTTAAAAAAAAAATTTCTGTAACACAACATGGGCTAGATAATTATTAAGTACTAGAGCTTGCTGGGAACTTCCCAAAAGAATGTTTTTCCATTGGACAATGTGGATTTATTGAAAATGAAACATTTTGTAGAAACACATCAATTTCAATGAAGTTCCATTTCAGGGAAGAAATAAAAGAGTCCTGAAGTGTTTCGCTAATGCTGAAACATTTCATTTTCCAAATAGAATGTTTTGATTTTCTTTTATTTCATATTATTAAAAAAATAAAATTTAAAATGTTAATTCTGGCAAAAAATTAATTCTGGATTATCAAAATGTTTTGTTTTGATTAAACTGAAACATTTCCTTCTGATTTTTAGTTTTTCTGGAAATTTCTTTTTTGTTTGTTTGTTTGTTTTTGTTTGTTTTGTTTTGTTTTTGTTTCATTCTTTTTCAGAACAGACATTTTTTTGGAACTTGTGGAATTTCCCACAAAACAGAAAATCCAGTTCCCAGCCAGTTCTATTATGGACTAAATCATTGTTAAATCATGATCATATCTAAGCAAAGGTAGCAAGGCTATATAATTAAATCATTTGACAGCACTTTGCAGAGGGCTTTTTGTAAGAATTTTGAATCTCACTAAGATGATTCATCCTCTTGTATTTGATTTCTCATTAGCTTGTGTTAGCACAAAGGTGTATTATCTATTCAGGGTTTGTTTACTAAGTTTAAAAAAACCCTTATCTAGTAAAACATGTTAAATGTTTTAAAGTGTATCAGAGTTGTGAAAAGTCGGGGGCCTGGCTCACAGGATTGCCTTATCCCAGAATGTGCATAATTCATCTGTAGTCACATAGCTCTGATGTTATATCCAATAATTAAATATTTTTTAGGGAAGTGGAAAGGTAATGAATTTGTATCCCATTTCATCATTGTACTGAAGCATGTGCCTAATTAAGCATGTAGGTTCACTTCAATGTAATAACCATCCATGTGCATAAGTGAAACAAGTGCTTAAGCACTTTTCTGAGTCAGAGGTTTAGGGCCTGATCCAAAGTCCATTGAAGTCAAAGGGAGTCCTAATTTGGGTTCCCCACATATGCATTTAGTTTAGATTTCCAAAAATAAAACCACTGAAAACAGGAAAACTGAAATTGCCATGCTATATATTATAGGAAGAGCTGGCAATGACTTCTTATAGTTTAGAGTAGTGTTTCTCAACCTTTTTGATACCAGGGACCAGCTTCCTATACGGTGTCAGAGAGATCTCAGGGACCGGTGCCAGTCCATGGACTGGTCGTTGAGAAACACTGATTTAGAGAGACAAGGTGGGTGAGGTAATATCTTTTATTAAACCAGATTCTGTTGATGAAAGAGACAAGCTTTTGAGCTTACACAGACCTCTTCTTCAGGTCTTGGAAAAGTACTCAGAGTGTAACAGACTCTGCCATAACAACAGATGCAAAACCTGTAGACATCTTAACTGCTACAATGATAAGTACTCCCTCCATGCACACACACCTTTCAATATTGATGCATCCTACACATGCCTGCCACATCACGTGGTATACCTCATCCAGTGCACTAAATGCCCCAATAACAATGATGTGGGTTAAACAAGACAATCACTACACTCCCAAATGAACTCACTCAGAAAAATGAAAGAAGACAAAAATATCTATGGTTGAACACTTTTCACTAAACGATCATTCCATATCTGAACTTTCAATCCTCATCCTAAAAGAAACTTGCACAACTTCTTCAAAAGCTGAGCATGGAAGCTTAAATTCATAACTTTTCTAGACATTAAAATTCATGGATTTAATAAAGACACTGGATTTACTGTTTATTATAATAATCTGTAACACACTAATCCCCCTTTTTGTCCTATGACTACAGAGGTATTAACTTGCCATTTAACCTTTATTAGACTCTTACAATATTTGTTCACTACTTATGCTAACTAATCTGTTCCACCCTATATGCAGTGTAGTTGTAGCTATGTCTGTCCCAGGATATTTAAGAGACAACATGGGTAAGATAATACCTTTTATTGGACAAAATTCTGTTGTTGAGAAGCCACACACAGCTTTTCTTCAGGTGTGGGAAAGGTAACCCACTAACCCCTTCTTTTTGTCCTATGACTGCAGAGATGTTAATGGTCCTTTGAATATGTGCTAACTATTCAGGATAAACAATCTGTTCCACCCTGCATTTAGCTGTGATATTCAGAGTACCTTTCCCAGTCTTGAAGAAGAGCTTTGTGCAGCTTGAAAATTTGTCTCTCTTTCCAACAGAAGCTGATTCAATAAAAAAATATTATCTCACACACCTTATCTTTCTAATGTTCTGGGAAATACATATCTACAACAAAACTGCAAACATCTTATAGTTAAGGTTGACTCCATTATATGACTCTGGTTTTAGTTACCAGTAGGCTTTGCCAAACTTCCCGTGTTCAGACTGAAATTACTCATTCTGGGTGTCTCCCTTGGCAGAATTCTTTTGGAATGTTTCAGCAAAAATGGTTCAGCTAGTTCTCAAAATGTGCTTAGGGGGAAATATGTTGTTTTGCCCATATTAAAAATGTTTACAACCATTTTGTTGAGAAGCTTTGGTGCCTCCATGTTTTGGAACAGGAACTGGAAACCTGGCAGGGGCAGAGGGTTGCCATGATGTCAGGGATTTGCTTTTTGCCATCCCTGGGAAAATACATCCAAATTTGGCTAATGATAAGCCTCTGAAAAATTGCAGTTTGCACATGTGTAGTAGAGACTTGTTAGTGTTTGGCAGCTAAATTATCCCAGGATTCCATCTGTACTGAGCATGCTCCATCCTGGAGATGCAGGACCAGAGCAGGACTTTCCCTGCAATCGCTTCTCCGGGTAGTCAAAGGGTCACCTTGTTGCCACACACAGGTTGTCATGAGGACAGCTGGCTCCTAGCCTGGTCACTAGGCAACCCAGAAAGCTCAGCTGGGCCCACTGAGCTCCTTCCAAATGACTGTGCTTCCTGATTGGGCCAGGGTCTCAGCATCTGTTACTTGAGTCTTGCAAGTGCATAACACACCCACAGCCTTACTTCTGCGTCCTGCTCCAATCCTTGCTCTAAGACCTGCTCCAACCCTACACCCAGCCTCAGCCTCTCTGCCCATTGTAGTTTCTGACTCCTGGCTCTGACTCTTGGCTACATCTCTGACTACAACTCTGGCTTACCCTTCAGCTGAGACTGGCTTCCGACTCCTGTTTTGACCTTCAGTTGGCCCCTCAACCCTGGGTCCAGATTCACCCTTGAACTGGTGCGTGATCATGGATCTTCACTTGTCATTACCTGAACTGCCATCACAATTACCAAACAAGGTCCTGCTCCACCCACTAGGTAGACTGCCCATGCCCTGGCAGCTTACTCAGGTACGACAAGCAGGAAGACTGTCTATCTGTGCTCTCAATGAACCCGCTGCTGATGCCCAAGAGAAAGAGGAGGCCACTGGAACTCTGCAAGAGTTTCTATGTGATGTTGGACAAGACAGTTAACCCAAGACTTTTACCAAGTGACTTCACTGAGCTCAAAATGATCCACTTTTATTCCATAATTATCCACTTTTATAACATAAAATAAGGAACACACAGTTAGTTTTTCACAGGTGGCAACTGTGTTCCTTATTTTATGGGTGCCCAACTGGAGATACTTGAGCAGCTGAAGTAATTGGGAGCTGTGCAAAGTCACCTAATCCAGTGCCCTGCACTTATTGCAGGACCAAGCACTATCTAGAACATCCCTGATAGGTGTTTGTCTAACCTACTCTTAAAAGTCTCCAGTGATGGAGATTCTATAACGTCTGTAGGCAATTTATTCTAGTGCTAAACTAACCTGAGAATTAGTAAAAAAATTTCTAATGTCCAACCTAAACTGCCCTGCCTGCAATTTAAACCCATTGTTTCTTGTCCAATCATCAGAGATTAGGTTAAGAAGGACAATTTTTCTCCCTCCTCCTTGTAACAACCTTTTATGTACTTGAAAACTGTTATCATGTCCCCCTCTCAGTCTTTTCTTCTCCAGACTAAAGAAACCCATTTTTTCAGTCTTCCCTCATAGGTCATGTTTTCTAGACCTTGAATCATTTTTGTTGCTCTTCTCTGGACTTTCAGCATAGACTAGAGCGGAAGAATGACTTCTTGTGCCTTGTTTGCAACACTCCTGCTAGTACATCCCAGAATGCTGTTTGCTTTTTTTGCAACAGTGTTACATTGTTTACTCATATTTAGCTTGTGATCCACTCTGACCCCCAGATCCCTTTCTGCAGTACTCTTTCATGGGGAGTCATTTCCTATTTTGTATGTGTGCAACTGATTGTTCCTTACTAAGTGGAGTACTTTGCATTTGTCCTTATTGAATTTCATCCTGTTTTCTTCAGACCATTTCTCCATTTAAAGTACTAGAAGAATATTAAGTAGTCTAGAAAATTAAGCATCTCAGGTTGGGCACCCATAATTAGTGGATAGTTTTAAGCTCAGTGAGGTTCCTGGAAGCCCAAATATAGGAGTTGGGGTTTATCCATCATGGACAAGGGCCATTTTCAAAATTCAGATTCAGATTAAGATTTGGATTTTAAATACCCACAAAACAAGGGTGTCTGCATGTAGAAATTTAGTTCAGGCCCATGGTTGTACTTCTGATAGTTCAGTTAAAGATATTTTACATGTCAGCAGTACTATTTTTATTTATTTTTTTCCATCTGTGTTATGTACCTTGTTGCCACAGCTACAGATGCTTTAGAAAATTATTAAAATATATTAATTAGGGGATGCACATTTGATCTTCTCAATTCATATGTTTTTAGTGGCAGTCCTTCATCCTTTGCATTTAAGGGACAATGTTGTGTCTGTAACATGAGTTTAATGTACTGAGATGGAAACTTTCAACTTGCCAAAAATATCTTCTGACTCAATGTTTTGTCCCCAGCAGGAGTAGGAACATTTATTAAAATCCCAGTATTGGAATGTTAATCAAAATTACATTGAAGTGGCTTATTCCTTAAGATAGTAACAATAAAACAAGATGAAGTAAGCACTTTTTTTCATTCATAGGTAAGAAATTGGACAGGTGGGACAATTTTCAGAAAAATCTGAGTATATATCTGTTATTTGCAGTCAAAACGTCAGAGTAGGATGATCGATCACATTTTTATTCAGAATTGGTATTTATTTTATATTTATTATTAATTTTAAATGAAGTGCCTATAAATAATAGAAGAATATTATGTTTATATTGTAGATACCAGTGCACTATACACAGTCAAATCTTGCAAACAACAAAGTCCCATTGATTTCAATGGAAGTTCCACATACCAAAGCAATTACATGGCTTACTCCTACCAGTCCAGTGTCATTAATGGAACTGTTCCATTGACTACTATGAATAAAGGATCAGGCCATTGGCCTGAAGATACAGAGATCATTTTATACAGCACTGAAGTTCAGTCACCACAGGAGTGGAATGTGGCATCTGTTTAATAGAGGATAGGAACCCTATGCAATAGCTTAAACCTGAAAGTGAATAAGAATCACATCCAAATGAAATTGCATGGGGAATCTAGGTAGGATTTAAATAAAGAGATGTAAATAGATATGGACATGCTAAAATAACATTTTGAAGATATTTGAAATATATTTGATATATTTGAAATATCTTGAAAATCAACATTTTCATATTTCACTTTGATTCTTCATAAATGGTCTAGATTTGCAAGAAATCTGTGACATTTCTTAGGGGGTTTTTGGCTGAAAAATAGGAACATATTTGATAAAATGCAAAATTTTCAAAGGTTTTGAATTAAAATCAGTTTGCATCCATATTGTGTGAAATTTCTAACTATGTATGATTTCAACCTGAAAATCATCATTTAGTAGAAATTTCACCCCATTCTCCACACCCCAACCCACCCACAATTTCTGGGCTACAGAATGGCAATTTTTGAAAATACTGTGACTTTTGTACAGTTCTGTCACCTTGCATAATCTCCATATTGAAACAAAGGGAACCCTGTTTTAGGACCAGATCCAAAGGCCATTGAAGTCTATGGCAAAACTCCCATTGATTTCAAATGAATCCCTTACTGCAGAAGAAAGCCAAGTTTTGAAAGAAAAGCTGCTCTTAGTTTCTCACTTTTGCCCACTATTCATATTGCAAGGTACTGAGCACCAGTTGGGAGATGCTGCCCTCTCTAAACTCCCATGAAAATCAGTGGTATTTGAGGCAACTCGGCCCATTACAGAACACGCTTAGTATCTGTCTCTATATTAGGTTGAGGGATGTGGAAATAATTTCAGATATACTCCTGTTACCTAGAAAATGTATTGCCTCCAGCTCTCTTCTCAGCTTGTGCTCCTTTGCTGACAGCATCTGTGGCAGTGTTCCATGGAGAGCGTGATGATTCATCTCTCAGGTAGACAGGTCCCAACCCACTAATGGGCTATATAATCCAGCTGGAAGCCCATAGTTAGACTGGACAAATGGATGGATGGATAGAGAAGCCAGCCAGGCAGAAAAGAAGAAGACCAAGAGAAGCAAGGCTGAGGGCCAATTTCAAACCTGATGTAAATAGGCACAAACCTCTGGCCAATGGATTTGCAGTTTCTTGCATTAAGCTTCTAATATCCAGTTAGCTCAGATAAAGAGAAACAAGGGAAAGAGAAACACACAGAAGAGAAGAAATGAATAGATGTCTTGTTGCACAGCCAAGGAAAGGCCAAAAGACTGAAATGTAAATGCATGTTACAAATACGAGAGAAAGACACACATTATTTACTCATCTGGGTAATTGTGCCCTTGAAAATTATAGGGCATTTTGTGAAACATTCCAACAGTGCTCTCCATATTATGTCAAAGGCTCACGAAAGATTTAGATTCATGTAAAACAGAAAGCTCCTTAGAATTTCTCTCTCCCTCTCCATTAATATTAATTTTAAAAAGTCACATCAAGCCTCTCAAGAGTACATTTTTGTTCACGTGGAATGAGAATGTTGCAGCACATTAGAAATGCATCTCTATTCGGCTTGTCAAACTGGACATCTCTTAGCTGCCAAGATAAAGATGTCCTCATAAGTGTGGGCAAATGTCTGGAAATTATATTTGGCAGAGAGTTGCTGCATTAGAAACACAATCATAATTGAGACATTTAAGCTGCCCCAGTACAAGAAATCCTTTCTGTACATCTGTGCTTCCTGGAACCTTAAACACCAGAGGCTTGATTTTAATTTGCCTAATACCATGTTCCTGTCAGTAATGATGTCTAAGAACTATCCTGTTAATCTCTCCAATGTCAATTTTGCAGACAGTGGTCATCGGAACTCTATTAGATTTCTCCAGGTAAATTCACTTTGCAGGAGGATCCTACATCAAATAGACATTATTGTGAATGGGAATTGTATGCAGTTAATAAAAGAGACTCTTCCTGGGCAACTGCCAGGACACCTACTGTTTAGCAGTATTCTTCTGTCAAATGGACGGGAGTTTGAGTGAACCAAAGGAGAGGGATGCACAGTTTATCACCTAGAATCATTCTGTAACATAGTGCACGTCTTATTTTCCATCCCCGGTTAAATGCAGTGGCAGCCTGGGAAACCTGAGGCTTGAATGACAAGGACTATAGAATCTAAACCCTATATTCATACTTGTTATTCTGTTAAAATGCCATCATTAGATATCTAGACTCTGCTGCGTTACTGGATGTCTGAGGACTACATTTGGCTTTCTGAAACACCTATGCAACCTCAGGGAGTCAGTGGAGTTTCAAAAGTTTCACAGATAGCAAATTTTAGGTCAAAATCTCAGACTATGGCAGTCAACAGCACAATGGTGCAAAATGTGACAATAGAAAGCAAACTACACTGAAATTCCCTGGTTCATTAAAATAAACAGAATTATCAAACAAGTAGATGAACATGATATGTTGGGGAAGAGTCAACACAGCTTTTGTAAAGGGAAATCATGTCTCAGCAATTTATTAGAATTTTCTGAGGGTGTCAAACAATTATGTGGACAAGGGTATTCCAGTTGGTATAGTATACTTGGACTTTCAGAAAGCCTTTGATAAAGTCCAACACCAAAAGCTCTTAAGCAAAATAAGCAATCATGGGATTGGAGAAAAGGTTCTCTCCTGGATCAGAGAGATAGGAGTTAAAGGGTAAGAATAAGTGGTGGATTTGCACAATGGAAAGTTATAAATAGCGGAGCCCCCAAGGATCTGTACTGGGACATGGGCAATTCAACATATTCATAAAAGGTCTGGGAAAGGGGGCAAAGAGTGAGGTGGCAAAAATTTACAGACAATATAAAAATTACTTGAGATAGTTAAGTCCAAAGCAGACTGCAAAGAGTTATAAAGGGATCTCACAGACTGGAATCAAAATGGCAGATGAAATTCACTGTTGACAAGTAATGCACATTAGAAAAAATAATCCCACCCACACATACAAAATTATGGGTCCTAAATAAGCTGTTACCACTTCAGAAAGAGACCTTGGAATCATTGTCAATAGTGCTCTGAAAACATCTACTCAATGTGCAGTGGAAGTTAAAAAAGCTAACAAAATGTCAGGAAAGGGATAGATAAGACAGAAAACATAATAATGCCACTATCAAAATCCATGGTACGCCTACACTTTGAATACTGCCTGCAGTTCTGATTGGCCCATCTCAAAAAAGATATATTGGAATTGGAAAAGATACAGAAAAGGGCAACAGATATGGTTGGGGTATGGAACTGCTTCCATATGCAGAGAGATTAAAAAGTCTGGGATTATTCAGTTTTGAAAAGAGACAATTGAGGGGGATATGATAGAAGTCTACAAAATCATGAATAGTGTGGAGAAAGTGAATATGGAAGTTGTTCAGATAACACAAGAACCAGGGGTCACTCAATGAAATTAACATTTATTTTTAAAACAAACATAAGGTAGTATTGAGCACAACACACAGTCATTATGTGGAATTTGTTGCAAGGGGATGTAGTGAAGGCCAAAATAGACTGTTTTCAAAAAAGAATTAGATAAATTCCTGGCAGACAGATCCATCAATGGCTATTGTCCAAGATAGTCAGGGATGCAGCCTCATGCTCTGGGTATCCCTAAACCCCTGACTGCCAGAAGTTGGGGCTGGATGATGGGGATGGGTCACTCGATAATTTCTCTGTTCTGTTTACTCCCTCTGAAGTATATGGCACTGTCCACTGTCAGAAGACTGGATACTGAGCTACATGGACTACTGGTCTGACCCAGTATGGCCATCTTTTTGTTCTTATGTAAAAGTCATGGAGGCTGTACACACTGCCCCAGTCACGAGACAGGAGAAGCAAACACAGAAAGGCTCCACAACCTTGGAAGGAGTATATTTCTTCCTGTCCTACCATGTATATCTCCCCCAGCAACCAGCCCAGCTACCTAGGCCCAGCTAGCCACTGAGAACAGGATATATCTCATTGTGTTTGGCCTTTCATTAGGATTATTTATGGAAACTGTTACCCTCTTAGTTAGTTTCATGGCATCTTCCTTTTCTGTCCTCCTCCTCATCCACATCCCGTCACATCCTTTGTTTCTATCAAACATATAAACTTTCCTAACCCATTCTGGGAACCCGTTCTTCTGAGACATTACTAACTCTTCCTGTGATATGATGCTCTAACACTGAAGCACTACTCCAGAAACCATCTCTTTGAATGGCGTCAGAATTAGTTATTTTGATACAAGCTTCATTGTTATTTTAGCACATGCATGAGTATTGTTAGAATCTTGGAACAGCAGGGAGGCAGGAAGAGGTCTGAAAGTGTGCCATTTACAAGTCTATAATTTGGCACATTGCTGTTTGAAATAACACAGTGCTGTTAAAATGTATATGGGCCTTTTTAACACTGGATGGAAGCTAATGCACTATTTAAGATGTATAAATTCAGGCTGTTTCTCACCTGTTAGCAACAAATCAGATTAGAATTAGGATTTTTTTTTGTTTGTTTTTAAATTCAATTTTACATAAAAATGTAATTGATTTTCAAAATTTCAGATTCAAAATGTGTTATTTGTATGAGAGAATTGAAAACACAGGACAGCAATTTTAACTGGAAATTAAGAACTTTGTGGCTGAGATTATAAATTTAAAATACATTCACCATAATTAAAAGATTACAGATCGTCCCTTTTATCTTGTAATCATCATTCTGTTATAAAGTCAGGGAAGGGAACTGGTCATGTCAGCCAACAAACCTCAATAAAGTCACTAGAGACTGTCGGCTTTTGTGCTTTATGTTATACCCGACCAATGTGAATTATCCCTCATGTTTGGGGGCTGAATCCCAAAACTGAAACTCTGCTGCATCCAAGGGAGGTTCTTGCTCATTTCTTACTTATAATTATTATTATTTCTTTTCAGAACACTGAAAGCACTCTGTAGTAATCTGTACCAGCAGGTCTAAATCTAACATGGGCTGACATAATATATGGGATTGGAGGGTCCAGGATGTATTCTGGCGACACCTTCTCAAAGGATATGTTCAGCACTAAAGGCTTTTGAGAAGAATTGAATTGTGGGGGATTTGCAGAAAGGGAGGGGCTTCAGACCTGGGCTTTGTGAAACTCCCAGGAATGTCAATTTCAGTCATCAGCTGCCAGTCTGGGGAGAATATTTTGTTTGGAAACACTGCATATTGGAATTTCTGGAACATATTTTTTCCAGGTTTTCCAATTTGTGAGAAATTTTGAAAAAAAAAATGGTTTGGATCTAATTTGAAACCAAAAATCCTGAATTTCCTACAGCTCCACTATATACATGTTGTGGTGCTGATAGCTAGCAGGCCCAGGTCACAATCTCAAAGAAGTGTTAAGTGTACCAATTCACTTGTGCTGATAGGAATCATAAGAATGCCAAGAGGGATTGTAGGATAGGATAGGAATCATAAGAATGCCAAGTGGGGTCAAGCCAATTTACTTATCTGTTGAAATAGTTCAAAGTAATATTAGTGCTATTATCTTCACATATCTGTAACGTGTTGATTTGCATTGTATATGTATGTCCCAAGTTTAATTAGCCCTAAATCAAAGATTTGTGTTAGTATTAAGATGAGAATTTGCTTTGTGTGTGAACTTCCTGAAAAACAAAGGAATGTTACCTTTCAATTATCTGTTTCTATTGTAATGAATAGAATTGTATTATGCATATCATTGTAACTGGATTACTTGTATATGCATAGGAAGTAGAATATTGATTTCAAAGCAAGTGGGCCTTGATGTGATGACCCGAGGTCAAAGACTCAAAATGCTAACTTCAAAGCAACAATGGAAATCCACAGACTGTCTGCGTTGGTTATCCATCAGAGCCCAGGCTGGGATGAAGATGTCTGTCAGCTTGTCTTCCTGTGAACAAGATCTATAAAATACTAGATCCTGGGAGTAATTTTTATCTCTGATTCTCCTGAATTCTGTCAGGGCCATTCCAGATAACAGACAGAGGTCTCCAAAAGCCATTTTTGGGAAGCCCTGGAGAATTTATGAAAGGACTCTAGGAGACTAGCAAATTACTACACCTCTGCTATCACCTTGGACTTACAAACTTTAACTCATATATATATAACTTATATATTGTATTTGCTTTAACCTTTTAATAACTCTCATTTCTTTACATAGCTAACAAATCTTTAGTTTAATTATGAAAGGAATTGGCTGTTGTTGTCTTTGGGGAGATCTGGAGTATATTCTGACTTTGGGTAAGTGACTGGCTCATTGGGGCTGAAAGATACTAATGTGTAGTGATTTAGGTTTTAATAACCTTTCATCATAAAGTCCAGTCTGTCTGGGTAGTAAAATAGGGGCCAGAGAGCCTAAGGGGGATTGTCTGTGATTCCATGGTAAAACTAATATAGTAGTACAGAGGTACACTTTTATGACTAGCATGGTGAAATCTATTGCTAGAATTTACCACCAGTCTGGGGTGTCTGCACTGATTTCTGACAGTCTGACTTGAGTTTGGCACTCTGAGCTGTGAGCCACTCCAGGCACCGTGACACATGCATTTTCAGTTGTGATTAATGTACATTTTGTACCATTCCTGGGTTTTTTAATTTGGCATGTAGTTAAAAAAATGAGTCATTTCTTGCTGTATGTCACATGCACAAGTGCAGAGTCCTGCACTTAGGATGGAAGAATCCCATGCACCGGTACAGACTGGGAACTGACTGGCTAGACAGCAGTTCTGCAGAAAAGGATTTGGGGTTACAGTGGACAAGAATCTGGATATAAGTCAACAGTGTGTCCTTATTGCCAAGAAAGATAATGGCATATTGGGCTGCATTAGTGGGAGCATTGCCAGCAGATCGAGGGAAGTGATTATTCCCCTCTATTCAGCACTGGTGAGGCCTCATTTGGAGTATTGTGTCTAGGTTTGGGCCCCCCGCTACAGAAAGGATGTGGACAAATTGGAGAGAGTCCAGAGAAGGTCAACAAAAATGATTATGGGGCTGGAGAACATGACTCATGAAGAGAGGCTGAGGGAACTAGGCTTGTTTGGTGTGCAGAATAGAATAATGAGGGGGTATTTGATAGCAGCCTTTAACTACCTGGAAGGGGGTTCCAGGGAGGATGAAGCTAGTGGTAGTAGATGACAGAACTAGGAGAAATGGTCTCAAGTTGCAGTGGGGGAGGTGCAGGTTGGATATTAGGAACAACTTTTTCACTAGGAGAGTAGTGAAGCATTGGAATGGGTTACCTAGGGAGGTGGTGGAATCTCCATCCTTAGAAGTTTTTATGGTGCTGCTTGACAAAGCCCTGGCTGGGATGATTTAGTTGGGGTTGTTCCTGCTTTGAGCAGGGGGTTGGACTATATGACCTCCCTGAGGTCCCTTCCAACCTTAATCTTCTATGATTCTATTTATCCTGTACTGTTGAGATCTTTGGTATATTTTTATGCAAACATGATTTACAGGGGTGTTTTACATATGTGTGTGTGTGTGTGTGTCTGTATCTGTGTTGAGCTGTTTTGTCTTAATTTAGACAAAGTTCTTTGAGGCACTAACTATGTGTTTGTACAGTGAGCAGCACAGTGGCTCAGGGTGCTTCTGAAATACAAAGAAAGAATAATGTGTGATAACATGTACACATATCAGTTATGTATGCTACTGTCAAATTAAACATAACACGGATGGTAAGTTATTTGGAGATTACATAGGATAAAAGTTTATAAATGTTAAGTTGGCTTTGTTAAGGGCTGTGACAGGCCACTCTGATTGGTTAGAGGGGTGGTGGGCCTTGGAGAAATGAAATATTAGTTGTGGTGCAGTTCTTTTAAGAAGCTGTTGCCTATCACCAGTAAATTTGATTTTCTCTCCCTGGATCTCTTTGACTATAATAATGTCTTAGTACAGGGCTGCTGCCTAGAAGATATACCCTCACACACAAACAAAACAGACATATACGTGTTGTCAAAAACATTTCAGACAATTTAGTTCACTATCCTGGAGTAACATAAAGGTTACTATGGTTTATGCAGTTCACTGGACCAGAATAAAAAACTCTTCTGTGGATTATTAGCTCATTGAACTTGATTCACAAACTCTAGGACAAGCTCCATAATTCACTGGACAAGTTCCACTCGTTATGTTATAGTTAGTTAATTAGCCTCCCTTTGCTGGCTGCTTGCTTCTCCTTTAGCAGCAGCAAGAAATATATATGGTGTCTCATACCTAAAAATATTTTAAAACAAATCATATTCTTGGTGACAGAGCAGAAGATCTGTGTGTAGTCAAATCTATAATCAGAAAGGAAATCTAATTGGGCAGTTAGCATTTTAAATATTTCCTCTGATGTGAACTCTGAGGGATCATCACTGTCATACAGTCCTACCTATGAAATTATTCTATAGCCAAAATTTTGCATTTCTGTGTCTTAGCTTAGATTTATTAGCATTGTTTTGTTTTGTTTCACTTTCTTTATTTTGTTTTCTTTCTTTGTTTCAAGATGTCCGGGGAAAAAAGTTTCCATCGACATTTCAAGTCTGGGCTTGTTATTTTAGGTACCAGATAGTGTTTTAAGTGATGCATTTTGGGCCCTTCACTCTTCTTGCATCCCAAAAGTGAAATACTAAACAGAATTAAGAGGGGAGAGGGATAGATCAGGTTACTCGGACTGGGCTATAGTGTTTTATCATTTCTAGGTCACTGGTTCAGATTAAGCCAGGCTAGTAGTGAGTAAAAGTTCTGAACATCTGATGGCTGTTTGGTGACCTATCCAAAATGAGCTTGGTGGTACCTCAACTTTATTTCTCAGTGGATAGGTATACATGTTACACATCACAAATGATGCCCTTGGCATTCTCAGGAGAAAGGCCATGAAGGAGTCAATGGTCATGGATGATAAATCCCCTCCTCAATCCTCTACAGCTCAACTCTCTAAATCAGGGTATTGGGAAATCTGGCTCTGCCAGTGTATGCACTATAATTGCGTGGATAAAAAGATTTCAGTCTCCATAGTTATAATAATCTGGCACCCTTCACCTGCATTAAATGCAGCTGAAAAATAATTTGATCATCCTCCTCAATTGTTCAGGCTATTAAAGAGAATCAAAGGGGTGTTTTTCCTCAAGGTGGACCTTGTGCCATCCCCTGTATGAAGGACAGTTTGAATTTCTTCTCCAGAACCAGTGCAGCATGGGCAACTGTAGTGTGAGCTTCCTCCCACCATCCCATCAGAGGTAGGACAGTAGCTTGGTTTCTATGACTTCCCCCCCGCTCAGCCCTTAGAGTCTCTGTTGAGAGTGCCGCCACAGGGAACCAGTGTGTGACAATGATTTTGTGCTGTGAATATTTGTCCACAAAATAGCCAGGAGAAAGTAATGATAAATTTCAGTCATTATTAATCCCCGTGGAGAGGAAGAGTGATTCAGTGGTTAGAGTTGTCTGGGAGTACGAAGACCCAGATTCTATTCCCTACTCCATCACAGACTTCCTGTGTGACCTTGGAAAGTCACTTAGTCTTTCTGTGCCTCAGTTTTCCATTTGTAAAATCATACTGCCCTACCTCCCTGGGCTGTTGTGAGGATAAATACATTGAAGACTGTGAGGCATTTGGACACTAGGGTGATTGAGCTAACATACGTACCTAAGATAGGTAGATAGCTAAAAGATGACTATTCCCATGCTTAGTCTCTCGAGTCATCCATTTCCCTAAAATAGTCAGTACTCAGTTCTGCAGCTCTGATCATGTATTCCGGAATATAACCTGATATCATTGTGCAAAGACGTGCCCGATGGCTGATCTATTCTCCCTGAAGTTTTGAATAGTTTTGGCTCCTAAAAGATTACTATTGCAGCTAAAAGAATTATAAGTTTAATAAATTATAATTATGCACTCGCATTTCTTTTTATTGATCCTTTAGGGGAGACTAATTTAATAACCTAGATGAGGCTGTATCTGTGTTTGTTGAGAAAATTTGTTCTGAGTTATGAAAATGACATTGTGAAATGATTCAACTGGTCTTTTGCCAGAATGCTTCCCATTAGGATATAACCAGCAACATAAACAAGAACCCAGAATTATTCTGCAATGTCAAAATGGCAGGTCTGCATGTTGCATGATTTTGCCCTTTAATGCGTGCCAATATCCAGTAATTATTCTTCTAATGGTACTGGAATCATATACTATTGGGATAATGTTTCAACATTTTAATTATTAAAGAGAAGAGTTCAGCATGCTTGGCCCATTCTGTTCTAGGCTTGTTTCCTGGCACTGCTACCAAATGGAACCAGGTTGCAACAGTGGGTTTTATGTGAAACATCACATCACATAACCTATGGTTAGGTGTATATAGAATACAAACAACTATTAGAAGCAGGTTTCATGTTCTTCTGGGAGGGAGGATGGATCAGTGGTTTGGGTGCCGACCTGAGACTTAGACGGAGACTTTGGGTTAGTTTCCTACTCTGCCGCAGACATCCAGTGTGACTGTGGGCAAGCCACTTAACTTCTCTGTGTCACAGTTCCCCCTATGTAAAATGGAATAATATTACTCCCCTACTTCATGGGCTGTTGTGAGGACAAATACTTTGTGAAGCAGTTAGATACAACAGTAACCAGGAGGGAATATCAGCACCTCAGGCAGACAGATTTCCTGCTGCTGCAGCATTAATAAGCAACAACAACTAAAAAGGCTTTTCACATTTGAGTTCTAAGCAAAGGTCCAAGGAGGTTCTGCACAATCAAAGAAGAGCTTCAAAATGACTTACAAAAGGTTCCATCAACTAAGGGGAGAAATTCTGGCCCTCCTTTTGTTTCCTGTATATTGTTCCTGCAGTACAAAGGAGCTATTATGTCCTGTGGGGAAATTCCTCTAAAACAGAAGCATCGGTTTCAAAGCCATCATCAGTGCCTGCAGTAGCCAGCACAGGGGTATTTTAGAGCTCTAGCAGAGAGAGAGGCAGTAGCACTTTGCATTCCAGCAGTTCTGGGCTATGGGACTTGTAAATTATAGCTGCCCTCAGCATTGTGTTGATTGAATTCAGAGGCCAGTGCTGGCTCCTGGATAAATTTGTCCCCACCTGTGTCCTCCCCAGTCCTGGGCTGCACACCTGAGAGGCACAGCACAGAATCTGGCTCATGTTTTGTCCCTGAAACAGAAAGCATGGCCTTATCCACCACAAAGTTCAGCTCCCCTTCTGCCACTGATCCCCCTAGACCTTTGGCACCGCCTTCACTCATTCCTCATCTTTCAAATGTTGCCCCTGGATCTATCCAAATTAAACAGTCAAGGCTTCAGGGCTAGGACTATACCTCCCTCACTGATTACCTGGATTCTGAAAGCTCTGTGATTATAAAGCTCTGTGGATGTCAGTGGAAGTAACAAATAATGAATCAGGCAGGAGAAGGTCTTTTCCTTCCTGTCATGGTTTATCATTTCCCTTTGCAATTTAGCCATTCAAATAAAAATTTAAAAATATCCCCTTGGAGACTCAGTCCTCTAGGATAGACTAGGCCAGGCTACTACACCCTCTAGAATACCCACCACTTATAGACTCATGAGGATGTAGGTAATTCACTTCAGATGGGCCCACTAGCAGCACCCTTAGGCCCAGGTTCCCTGGTAATCCCTTAATTGAGGTCAGTGGTGTTTTCTTTATTCAGGGGGGAGATTTTTAACCCCTTTCTTACCAACCACCAATTAGTGTTCTTTTTATAATGTTCTTAAATAAGAATATGCCGGAGACCAAAGGCCATCACATATGCCCCCTGCAAGCACAACAAAATATTGACTGAGCCCGGTCTCAGGGAAAAGTACCTTGTTTCGTGACCAGATGACTCTCACTGAGCAGTCCAAACTCACTTCCACTCCATATCACCCTCAAAAGTATTGATTTTCCTTCCAGTCTCCTCAGGCCTTTATACTGTTTTGTACAGCAGAACTATCATAGACTAAAGTCTACTATCTTTTCCCCTTCTCTAATTCTTAAAATAGAGATGCAGAACAACATTCCCTTTCCTCGACAGGTGGACGTAGCCACAAGCATCAATCTCAGGTATATTAGGCTTCATGTTCACTGCCTAACAGATCCTTTTGCAGGGAGAATTGTTTGACCCATTTTCTTTTTTTCTCTCTCAATTGCCTTAGGCAATTTTTTTACAGAGGTCACAGAGTGTGGCATTGAGTGCATGAACACACACGCACACATACGCGGTGAATATTAAGATGTCAGAATATAACATCCCATATGGAGAAGTTTGTTATGCATTGTTCAGAGAAACACTGCTTTCTGCATACCCAGTGTGAACAGTATTATATACAAACACATAGCAACCCAACAATTTAATTGAGCAGGAACGGCATGAGGGCATGAATGCCCCAGGGCTGGCATGAGGAGGCTGTGTTTTGATTCTTCCCTTTACCTAGCAGCCAAGCAGCAGCTACACTTCTGTCCTGCACAACTACAGGAAATCATTACTGATATGATTAAAAACTGATTTGGTCACAGTTGTCAGACCAATAAAAATCCACAGTGTGTTATATATTAAAAAGCCAGCGGTTTAAGTGTAAAAGTATTTCTTGCTAGGGATGAGTATATCAATCTGGATAATATTAAATCCAGGTTGAACCTGCACCACATCCATCTGTCTAGGTACTTATATGGGCCTCATCATCGCAGTATCTTCATGGTTCACAATCATTAATGGACATTATCCTCCCAACCTCCTGGTGGGGCAGGGGAATATTATTATCCCCATTGGGCAACTGGGGAACCAAAGTACAAAGAGAGTTAGGCCTGATCAACACACATATTTTGTACCAGTATAACTATATCAGTTAGATGTGTACTATTTTGCTGATATAGTTATACTGTACAAATCCTAGTGTGAAAAAGTTATACCTGTATATCTTATTCCCCTTCCCATACAGGACTGTACCCCTTTAACTATTACAGTGTAGCTAAAGCAGCACAACTTTTGTGTATAGACAAGGTCTAAGTGACTTTCCTGTGGTCACACAGAAAGCCTGGGACAGAGATAGGAACTGAACCCAGGTCTCCCAAGTCACAGTCCTCTGCCCTAACCACAAAATCATTTCCCTTACCTCTTCAAATACTCCCATATTTGAAATAAGCATGTTCTCTACTGTGCTAAAGTAGAGCTAGTCTAACTATTTATGTGAACAATTTATGAAAAGATATCAATATTTTGTTTCCAATCACAACTTGTCAGTGACTAAATGATGATCTTAATTAATTTGTTCAGTTTTCACAATTGTTCCATAGCATGTTTTCAGGAACATACCTGAACCTCTAGATTGTTCACAAAGTGCTGGGATTGAGTAATCAGTCTGTTATTCAGTAGTCATTGTTTATGTTTCATGACTGATTACCTAATGCCATGTCTACACTAGAAAGTTTTGTCAACAGTAGTTATACCGGTGATAAAAACACACTATACTTATAGAGCTCGCACCTGTTCACACAGCACTCAAGTTATCGCAAAAGAGCATCAACACTTGGCGCTGTAGTATCGGCAGTGAGAGCAGTGCATTGTGGGCAGCTGTCCCACCACGCAACTTGGCAGCTTCCACGGCTAGGTAGTCTGGGATGGGGAAGAAGAGCGCAGAGAACCTTGGTGCTTGCTCAGTGTCCCATTCTGCAATGCCGTCATTCATTGCGTTGCTTATAACAACTTGCGCCCTTTTTTCAATGGCTCCCCGCTGTTCCCTGCACGCCGACCATCTGAATCTGAAAAGATGGAACCCGCGCTACCCTCCACTGTTGCTTTCAGCATTCTTAACACATTGTGGCTGGTTGCGCAGTATATTGTGAGCTCCGAATCAAAACAGGAATCCGAGGAGCCTGACCCGCTGAGTGACATGCAGACAAACTGCGCCGCATTACTGTTGTCATTCATGGAGCATCTGCACACAGTGAACCGCCACTTCTGGGCATGTGAGACAAGCACTGAGTGGTGGAATCGTATTGGTATGCAGGTCTGGGTTGATGACCAGCGGCTACAGAACTTTTGAGTGCGCAAAGCCACCTTCATGGAACGCTGTGTGGAGCTGGCCCCTGCCCAGCAGTGTAAGGACGCCAGAATAAGAGCTGCCCTCTCAGTGGAGAAGCGCGTGGCAATCGCTGTGTGGAAGCTGGCAACTCCAGACTGCTACTGGTCAGTCATTAATCAGTTTTGAGTCGGTAAGTCCACTGTTGGTGCTGCATTATTGCAAGTGTGCAGGGCTATTAATCGCATTCTGTTGTGAAGGACTGTGACTCTCGGCAATGTGAGTGAAATAGTGGACAGATTCGCAGCGATGGGATTCCCTAAGTGTGACTGGGCAATAGATCTCAGACATATCCCAATTTTGGCACTGTACCATCTCACGATGGAGTACATCAGTAGGAAGGGGTACTTCTCTATGGTACTGCAGGAGCTTGTGGATTACTGTGGGCATTTCACTGATTTCAACGCGGGTTGGTATGGAAAGCTCATACCTTCAGGAACATAGGGCTGTACCAGAAGCTACAAGCGGGTAGCTACAAGGGAACTTTTTCCCAGATGAAAAGATTACAATAGTGGATGTCAAGATGCCCATAGTGATCCTGGAAAACCCAGCCTACCCACTAATGCCATGGCTCATGAAGCCTTACACAAGCAAACTGGATAGCAGCAAGGAGCGCTTCAATAACAGGCTGAGTAGGTGCAGAATAACTGCTGAATGTGCGTTTGGCATATTAAAGGTGCACTGGAGATGCCTTTATGGCAGGCTGGACTTAAATGAGGACAATATTCCTGTGGTTAGAGCCGCCTGCTCTGTGCTACATAATTTGTGTGACGGTAAGGGTGAGAAGTTTGCCCCTGGGTGGATTGCTGGGGCAGATCACCTTGCATCCGTATATGAGCAGTCAGATGCCAGAGGTAATAGCTGGTACAATGGGGGCGGGGGCATATGGATAAGGGAGGCCCTGAGGGCCCTTTTTGACAATGAGAACCTATAATTTTTTTGTAAACATCACTGTGACTTTGTACTGCTGCACAGATATAGATGTGTGTTGATGGCGGTGCAAATTTCATGTGAATACAGAAATAAACAGTGCTTATTGTTCTGAGAACTTACTTTTATTATTAAACACCAAATTGTGCACAACACAAATAAATCCTGGAGAGGACAGAGTGGGGGTGGGGGGCAGTGTCAGCTACAAGAGCTGCATGTAAGTCCAGCTGTCATTCTTGTAGCTGTCTGAAGGGGTGAAATGAAGAGGAAAGCAGGGTGGTCCATGACTCTGATAGGAATGTATTGGGGGAGTTGGTGGAGTGCAGGGAAATAAGTTTTGTTGCAGCTGCGGGGGGGGGGGGCCAGCTCACATGAACTGTGTCTGCAATGACACTATTGTCTTTAGAAGCTCTGTCTACTCCTCCATGGCTTTGATCATGCGCTCATCGCCTTCAAAAATTCTCTTCTGGTTTTCTTTCTGTTCCTGTCTGTCCATTTGCTGATATTCTGACATTGATTGTCTCCATGCCCTTTTCTTTCTTTTGGACGTCTCAGAGGACTAGAGGAGTTCCTGGAACATCTCCTCCTTACTTCTCCAGGGTTGCTTCCTTATCTGCCGGAGGTGGTCCGCCCATGTAGGGGGCCTTGGCTGAGAATGTCACATCTGTGTAAGAACAAGAAACAATGATCAAAACCATTATTGTGAGTGCCCTAATAGTACACATGAATTACTGTGAAACACACCTCATTCTCACTGATCCCCTGCGCAGAGTACAGCTCCTTGATCAGCCTGGAAATTTTGAGTTGGGGGGAAGGGGGCAAGACCATACAAGCAGGTCGAGGTTCTGGTTTCTGGGTGGGTGCTCATTTGGGGCATACATGCAGGTTCACTGGGAAAAGAAATTTCAAATTGTGCCACCATTCTCCACAAGCAGGGGCCATAAAAGCCGATATCTCGCTCCTTAGAGTCAACAAGGATGCTGGGATGCATCTCCTCCAAGTTAGCAGCTTCAAAGCGGGTCCCTCTCCTCTTGATGCATGTATATCATTCCAATAGATTCTACTGAAGTCTTGCACTGTGAGTATACAGATACTCCCAGGAAAGATGACTACCCTGTTTTTGAAAGATGTTGTCTAAGTTCTAACTCCAAACCATTGGTTTTTTACAGTAGGCCCAGCCAGATTTTGTGGTTGCAGATAGTTGTCAGATAACCGATAGCAGTTCTTAAAAGAATCAGGAAAGAGCTTTGCTGATAGCTCTAGTTTATTCTGAGTTACTGGGTAATTTCATTTAGTAATGCTCAAAGTCTGATTGCTGAATGCTTTATAAAATTTGCAATAAACATAAAGCATTTTAGCCAAACTCTTTGATATCTCCTGACTTGAGAGCATTATAAAGCCCCATATTATTTTTTTTTAATTTCTCTTTTGTAATATGAATACAGCATATTCTCTTTTTGTTCTTTGTTAAACAGAAAATAATACAATCAAACCTAATCACCATATACAAGGGGTGATATTAATAACAATATTAGCTCTGCTTTTTTTAGTACAATTATTTCTTTCAAACCTGAGATCAGAAGGTCACTTCTCTACATGTTCCATTATTATTCACAATTTAAGCATTATTGACTGAGCCATAGATCAAGCCAGCAGTTTCTATCTGGCTAAAAAAAAAGAAGCAATTCTTACTTATTGCCTCATCATTGATTAGCCAGAGCAAAATTAATGTTTAATAGCTGCATCGTTCCAGCACATAAACATTTTGACTTTCTTGTTAAAATAAATAAGTACTTCAACATCATTATCAATGTTATTTACTTAAAGAAGCCACTGGTATTTGGGGAGAAAGAGTGAACCTTTATTTATTAACAGTTATTTTTGGATCATTGCAAAAACAGCTTTTATGCCTGTGCAAGTACAGCTTTATTCGGCAAGTGTTTAAAAATTCCCATTGGTACTTGAAAAGAAAAAGAAGGGTTGCCTGTAAATATGGATGAGTAAGAAAAAAAATGTTAATGCAGTGACACATATTTCAGTACAAACACATCTGAAGACCAGAAGCAGCTGCAATCTTCTTTTGTATCTCTCAGTTTCAAATGAAACTAAATGAGTGACCTTCAGCACCTGTCCTCACTCTGCCACATAGCAATGATGTCAGGGATTGACATTGTTCTTCAGCAGCTGGGCCCATCTGTTTCTACAAAGGGGCGATGAGAATGCTTCATAGAGAAAAGGGCTGTGATGTTCATGTGTCTCATGTTACTGAGATGAGTTGTCATTGTCAGGAGTCAAGACACTGCTTGTAATGAGTTTGGAGGGCATTTAAATGTTTTCAGGTGTTTCAAAGTAGGGTGCTTTCCATGTGTGCTTCCAAGGATGCCTTTGAACACTGACCCCAAAATATCAAAGGAGGTCACGGTAAGGCAGACGGAGTTATACATTAGTGATAGGTAGAGGTCCTTCTATTCACAGAACAGCTACATCCAGGGCAATGGCAGTGGAAGAGAGCCTCCTGACCATCTGCCCCAGTCCTGACCTAGAGGACTCACTGTAGCTCACAAGAAAGCTGTTTCCCTGTGCATGCAAATAGTTAGCTGCTGTGCTGAGACAGCCAATAAAGGTGATGGTAAATGTTGTGATGTATATGTTTCTTCATTAGACACTGGACTGAACACACTAACTCATATTAAATAATCCACCTAGCTGCTGTCAACAACTTTCAATCACTTTCCTACGTCAACACTCATAAAGAGCAGAGTAAAGCTTACCCCTGTGAACATCTAGTGGTTGCAGAAGGAGCCTGGGTGTCATTACTCCTGGCTTCTGTACCATCTTTGCCACTGACTGGTTGTAGCATCTTGGAAAAGACACCCTCTAGGCTTACTTTGCCTCTCCATAAAAGCAGCACAAGAACAATTATCTACCGGGAGTGCTATGAGTCTGAAGTAATGAATGAATGAATTAATGAGTTAACTGATGCTTATAAAGAGTTCTGAGGTCCTCAGTGTAAAAGGATATAAGTATAAAGCATGGGGTGTTTAACCTGGGTGTAACCTCTCCTTTCTGGCTAGGTGAGGAAAGAGTCCTAAATTATTATTATTTTATTTCATATTGGGTCACCTTATGGAAGAGTTTGAGAATAACTGGCATAAAGTATAATTATGACATCAACATAAATAATGCTTTCCCCCATCCACCTCGATAACTGCTTTTTTTCCAAAAGAAGTATAACAAGTGATATCATTTGTGAACCCTTGAGTTAACCAGACAAATGTTGTGCTTACTCCCAGTGTGATCCCACTGAGAATACAATTATTAAAGGGAATCTTTTCTAGACTTGACAACTCAGCTTTCCATTAACCCATTCTTCATTAGAGTTATTAATATTATAGTAAAGAAGTGACATCCTTCATACACATTTGGGAATAAAAAGGAGCACATTCTGTTGAGGGAATTAGCTGTGTTCACCCTTGGATGAGTTTTTAGTGACTGACATCTGGCATTACATTAATTTTATATGCTTTCTATTAGTTTTGAGTTAAATTGATTATCTCATCAGTAGATATTTGCAACTAGTACTTTGGTGCCTCCATCTTCCTTTTGCAATTATCCAGTTTGCAATCAAAACAAGAGCACTTTTTTCCATGCCATCATGAATAGAATATGGCTGAGATTTTTCAAACACATAGAGGAGAATTGGATACCCAGTTCTCATTAATGTTGAGGGGAATGAAGCACCTACATCTTTCATACAGCTTTGAAAATCAGTGCAGAATTTTTTTCTTTAAGAGTCTTACTAAGGTTGCTGTTAACATTTTTTAATTTAATTTTTGGTCACAATTACTAGCTAATTCAAGGCCACATTTCCAAGGGTATTTAGGAACCCTACACATGCAAGTAGGCAACTACTGGGATTTGGAAATATGCCTAAGTGAGTTAGGTACTTATTTGCCATCGATTTCAATAGGAGTTTGTCTCCCATCTTGCCTCAACTGAGATTCTGCCCACAACGATTGCAATAAGAAGTAGGGTTTAAACTAAGGGCTAATGATTTATTTTGTAGAAATTGCACTCTAGAGAGACTTTTTTATATGTTTTGTGGGAGCTTATTATGCAAGCAAATTTGCATCCTGACAGAGATGTTGAGCTGGACCTTAAATACTGAGTTATTCTTTATAGTCCTTGGTAACAGAAATTGATCTCTGAGCTTACATGTATTCCCATCTATATATATATATTTCTAGTGTTTCAATCACCATAGTACCTCAGCACCATGCCTTTCTTTTGTGGCCTGCAATGTGTTTTACAAGCATTTACTAGTGAAGCATTACCACCTCTCCAGAGATAAATATGTTTATTCCCATTTTACAAATGGAAAATGATGCACAGCTAGGACAAATGATTTATCTTAGGTCACAATGTATGTCTCCATTTGGAGCTGGGGTGATTCCTATCTTTCATCAAGCTAGAGCACTAAAATTAGTAGTGCAGCTGGGGTAACACAAGCAGTGGTGAGTGATGGCACAGGTTAGCCATGCTGAGTATAAACCAGCCTGAACCCTGTGGGTACATAGTCAGCATAGCTTGTCTGTGCCACTGATTGCTGCTGCCTGTGCTACATTGGCTACATTACTGTTTCTAGCATGATAACTTAATGACAGCTAGTGCAAGTGGGTCTTCTCATGCTAGGACTCACACCCCTAGCTCCAAGCACATAACCAGTGGGTCAGTGGCAGAGCTGGAAACAGCAGATTCCCATTCCCTTGCACTAACCACTAGTTGCATAGGTTCATAGAATGTCCTCCTTTGTAGAGAAAAATATTGTTCCACAGATTTAGTCAATTTGTGGAGACAGATTTGTGGGGACAACAAAAATAGGGAGTCTAAGGCCTGATCTACACTGCAAACTTAGGTCGACAAAAGGTGGCTTCTGTCGACCTAATAATATATGCGTCTATGCTACCAGGTCCCTTCTGCTGATGTAACTCACCAGTTATGTCAGCTTAAGTACTTCACCTCTCCAAGTGTTGTAGTGCTTAATTCAATCTTGATGTGTTGACAGATGCAGTGTTGTTTAAGTCGACCGAATTGGCCTCCAGGAGATGTCCCTCAATGCTCGGCTGTGACTGCTCTGGTGATCGTTTTCAACTTCGCCTCACAGTAGCCAAGTATACAGGAAATAGCCCTTTCCCTGTTAAAGCCCTGAGAACATTTGAATTCCCATTTCCTGTTTGATCAGCTAGAAGAGCTTACCAGCCCAGCTGGTCATAGCAACTCAACGCCCCAAACGCACTCCAGCCTGTAGTACATCAGGGTGATAGAACTTATTGGTCTATGGGGCGAAGAGTTTGTGCAGGCACAGTTCTGATCCAGCTATGGAAACATAGACATCTATGAGAAGGTTGTGCTGGGCATGGGGGCAAGGGCTACACTTGGAATACGCAGAAGTGCCACGTGAAAATCAAAGAACTTCATCAGGCTTACCAGAAGGTGAACAGTCGTTCTAGTTCTGCACTGCAGAAATGCCACTCCTACAATGAGCTGCATGTGATTCTCAGCAGCCACACCACCTCTACCCCCAAAAGCAGCATGGATACCACACAGGTGTCAGAGTCCCAGGCCACCTCAGGCAACCATGAGGAGGAATTTAGGAACAAGGAAGAGGAGGAGAAGGAGAATGGGAGACAGGAGAGCAGGGGATCCATTCTCCCCGAGAGCCGGGAGCTATTTTTAACCCTGGAGCAGTCCACCCAGTTGCAGGACAGCATGGTGGCTGAGTGTGATGCTGGGGAAGACACCTCTGGTGAGTAAGCAATTCCAATCAAATTCTAGGGGTTACATGAATTTATATTTTACGTTTAATATGAAGAAAAAGTGAGGTGCAGTGGGTATCTGATTCCCAGTGGCCACTCCATCTACGCAGACAGTGCTTCCTGAAAAAGACTGTTTATGTGCCCAAGGATGGCCCGGGAAAATCCATGGAAATATCCAGGAAATTTTCAATGGAGGTATTTTGCAATCCTTTGCAGAAGGTTTCTGTCTTATTTCTTCCACCATAGTAGGACACTTTCCCATGCCATTCCAGTATTAGTTCTGCTGGCATCATTGCAATACACAGATCAGCAGCATAAGGACCAGGTCTGTACCCAGATACATGCAGCATCTGCTCCCTTACCGCCTCTGTTATCCTCAGGAGACTGATATCACATAGGGTCACCTAGGAGAGATGGTGGTAGTTTTCATTACAAGTGCTTGGACCACAAACAATAGAGTATGTGATCCCCCACCCATGGTGATTTCTGTGTCCCTCAACCATGGTTTCCCTAACATGGTAGTGGTTTGGGTGACAGAGATCAGCATCAACTTAAGAATTTGCAAGCCCACTGCAACTGCTACTAGCAGCTTTAAGGTGGGGATTCCTTTGTTCTCCTGCAGCCAGAACTCTCTCCTGGAGCCACCTCAGACAAAGGGAGGCTCAAAGCTAGTCTCCAGTCTCCAAGCACCATCCATGTTGCTGAGGGGAGGGGGCATTGTCCACCTGTGCTCCCAACATGGGTTGCCTGCAACTTGCGGCACAGGGCCCTTTACCCATGCCTCCGGGCCTTACTCACCATGGCTGGAGCAACAAACCAATTCATTGAATAGCTATGGATACTGATTATGTTCTAGCTTGCACTTTAGTGGCATAAGGGAAGTGATTTTTAAATAGCAACTGTGTGCTAGACCCAGGGTATTCACTGACAATGGTTACCTTGTGCTTTGCATGCCTTACAGTGAAAAATGTGGCCTTCAGCACATCCTTCACATCAACAGAGAGGTTTTCCCAGATTAGAAGATGGAAAAAACAGAATGTATGATGACATGTTCAATGAGATAATGAATGCCTCTGAGACAGCAGACGTGGAGCTAAGAGCTTGGAGGATTTCATTCTCTGAAAAAATGGACATGGACATGGAGAGCAGGAGAGCATCCCAGGAGCATGAGCATGACATGCTGGATGTGATGCTGTGGAATATGAAGGAGAAATCAAATATGTTCAGGTGCCTGGCTGAGCTCCAAGAGAAACAGCATGGGGAGTTGGGGGGAATGGGAGGTACAGGGAAACATGCAACAGAGGGGTGGTATAGGAAGGCACAACACAGATAAACAGTGCATATTACTGTAAGTCATTATTGAAATGTGTTTTCAAAACCTCCCAGAGAAGCAGTGCTCCTCACTGGACCTTTTTTATTGCTCTGGTATCTGGCTGCTCAAAATGAGCAGATAGCCTATCCCCCTCCTCACCCCACCCCCGTGGAAACTTCTATCCCTTTGCCTTGCAGATATTATAGAGCACACAACAGACAGCTATAACAATGGGGATATTGCTTTCACTGAGGTCTAACCTAGTAAGCAAACTGTGCCAGTGAGCCTTTAAACATCCAAAGGCACATTCCACCACCATTCTGCACTTGCTCAACCTATTGTTGAACCACTTCTTACTTCTGTTCAGGTGGTCGATGTACGGCTTCATGAGCCATGGGAGCAAGGGTTGGGCTGGGTCTCCCAGGTTCACTATTGACATTTTAATGTCATCAGTGGTTATTTTGCAATCCAGAAAAAAGTCCCTGCTTGTAGCTTTCTGAACAGACCTGTATTCCTAAAAATGAAGAAGACGAGTGAGTTTCTCTCTTACTCTATCATACACACACACCTACTGACACAACACTTTCCATCATCTTCTCTCTCTCTTCATCTAATTTTCCTGGCAAACTCTGGCAAAAAGTTGAGTTTTCATTTAGTTACAAAGTCAGGAAAATCTTCTATCACTCTTGGCTCCTTTAGAAGGGATATGGTCCTTGGACCAACCTGGGATGCAGACAATTTTGTATTTCCAGCTATCACTAATCCCAATCTTATTTTGGATGATACTCAGTCCCCAAGGATCATGGCAGTTTTGGGAGGCTGTGGTCACAAAGAGGCTCTAGGACTGCAATCAGCCAACATGTTTTTAAACATTACTCAGTTTCTCCATCTAAACAATCCTGCGATGTTTCTCCGTGCCCACTGTCATCCCTGTCGTTCCCAGGTTCAAAGTCAGCCAGCCGCTCGTCATGCATCAGGGAATAGTTTATTATTAGGCTTTGATGTCAAAAAGAGCAAAAAACTCAGCTACAGGGAAAAGAACTGATGTCCCCAAGATCGCATAGTATCCATAGCAGAGACAGGAATCCCAATTGCACAATTCCCAAGCCTGCGCTTTAATGCCAATCTACCTTTCCTCTTATTGAACTTGGTGATTGCTGTATATACCTGAAAGGGGGGAATCCTTATCAGTTGCTTCAGGATGGAAATTTAAATGTCATTGTAAATAACAGTTATTAACCATTCATTAAGATATTATGATTTGGCCAAATAAAAAAATGTGCTTTTAACTAAAAATTGTCAAACAAAGCCTCAGCTACTTATCAGCAAAACTCAAATGGATCAAAAGGTCAGTTTGGTTCCAGATCCAAAATGCTGTTTGATTTAGCAGCCCTGCTTCCTACTCCCACTCTGCCATGGGGGTTGGAATGAAATGCAGAAGAAAAAAATCCCTTAACACACAAAATGTCTCCTCTGCTGAAACTTACAAAAGAAAACCAGCTTCCCTGCTTATTCTAAATAACAACAGGTACTAGCCACACATAGTGTCTGAACATGGCTGTAATTCACTCCTCAGGGTTGACCACTGCCATTCCTGAACTGTCAGAGCTGTCATCAAATAAGTCCTGGAGAAAAGATTACAACCTTGTGCATTCACTAAGTGGCCATCTATTATCCAAAATGCCAAGGGTTAGCAAGAGTGCTACTACAGCTGTCAAATTCCCCTCCAGTCCTCAGGAGAGACAGAACCAGGTGTGTTATTTAGCATTTATATTACTGGAGCTCCAGTCAGGACCAGGCCCCATTATAGTAGGCCCTGTACAAAAACATAAGTCACAGCCCCAGCCTTGGAGAGTTTACAGCCTAAGATACGTGTGTCGTCTACAGCAGGAAACATGGGGTCTATATTAGGCAAATCTTTATAGTTTAACAGAATGACCAGTATGTGAGCACAGCACTACCCTCCACTGGTTGGAAACAGAACTGCTGAGCTGTGTGCGATTGGTCCTATAGTGGCCGAGTGACCAGGGAGATGGGAGTGAGCACCCCCACAATGGAAATCTTGGGGGGCAGATTTATATTTCCCCCCCCCCAAGGTTTTCCACCCTCACAATGTCTCACGGAGGTCAGAGCAGGACCCAGCTATTTTCCACATACACCAGGGGGAGGAGAGAGGTGCACAGAGATGAAAATGGGACCCAGAGGAGGGACTGGAACAACTACCATGGTTCGCAAGATCATGCCAGCCACCAGGGATTGGGTGTGAACAGCTCTCCTCTCTCCACCTGCCAGCCACTGCAGGTCCTGGGAGGGGGATATAGACAGGAGGAGGGTCAGAAGCACAGGCGCCAGCTCCAGGGGTGGGGTGGGGTGCGGGATGGGACAGGGAATTGGCAAGTGGCAGGGTGCAGGGAGGACACAGGCTGCCAGCTGCCAAGGAGAGTTGAGGAGTACAGGGCACCAAACACCAGCTTCTGAGAAACCACTGTAGGAACTACTGGGATGCCCCTTCCCAACCTGGAATGGGTGGCACCGCTCCCATTGCGTCTCAGTAGTTCCCCTCACTCCTCTTCCTTCCCCGCACTCACACACACACCTGTATTAGTGGATTTCTCCTTAATTTATGCAGCCTATGCTGTTGGAGCAGGAGTTCGGAGTTCTAACCCTGGTGCCATCAAGACATTCCAAATGGCCACAGCACGTAGCAAAGAGCCAACCATGATATTTCTAGAGACTTGTTACAATATTTCCCAGCTCTAGTGGGTTGTGTTAGCTGAGATCTCTGCAGAACACTATGCAAATGCCTGTTATTAATAGTAATAATAATTCTAAAGAGGCAGAAGTCCTGAGCTAATCCATTCCAAAGTGCCTTAGTCAGTATGGCAGAAAGAGCACTTTGCCAGATACATGTCAGTCCCCTTGACTTTTGTGGAGACAATTACAGTAATGGGAAAGAATAATTGCACTCAAGCAGCTCAGAGGTGCCAAGCTGCCAATTGCACCTGATGTGACTGCACTATCTCTCAGCTGGGACATTTCATTGTGTCTTGACTGGGGAATTCTTGTTTCACTCACGTGTTTTTCGCATTCAGATTCAATCAAATGGGAGCTCATAAGCTCTTACATAAGAGAAATGAAGGTCTTAAAGCACCTTGCAAACATTAGGCACTCAGATACCTTGGTGATGAGTATGGTATGAATGATTAGAGAAACATTTGTTAGAACATTAATGAATTAGCCTCACAGCACACCTGTGGTGGATAATATTTATTATTCCCTTTATTCATAAATTGAGGTAAAGAGATGTAATTAACTTGGCCAAACTCACAATAGGTCCAAGGCATGGGCAGAACTGTAACCCAGAGCTTTGGATTCCCAGTGCTGAACTTCAGCACTTCCTTCCTATCTCTAGTCTGTATAACAATTTTGCCTTTGGCGTCATGCCATGACATGTCAGGCATCCCATCTAACCATGCTGTGCCTCAGTTTACCTATATGTATTACGGACATAATGACACTTACCTGCCTCCCCTAGAAAGGCGTGGGGGAGGCAGGGCATTGTCAGGTTTAATTTATGTTTTCAGATATTTGAATGAAAGGCATATTAAGTGAATTTATTATTACTACCACAGCAACACAAATGGGAGGCTATTATTAATGATTATTATGATGCCTGGAGCTGTCCAGGCAGAGGTCACAGTCTCTGTTCAAAGGAGGTTATGATGTAAGGCCCAGATCCCAGAAAGGCATACACCAGTGTAGAGTCCCAATAAATTCAGTGAGACCATCTTTTGCAGAATCTGGGCCAAAATAAAAGAGAAGCAAAACACAGCAGATACAGGTGCTGCACTGGGTGACAATCTGATCCCAGTACCAACATCAGTGGAGAGGGGTAGTTCATTTTTGCATTTTGTTTTGATCATCTCTCTTTAGTTGATATTATAGGGATAATCTTCATACCATGGTAACTGTTTGTTACTGGTGCTGTTTGTTGTGCAGAGCAACTACTAGGATTAGAAATCTGTATTCATGTCAACATATATACGAAGTAATTGGAAAGGGACTGCCTGTGATTTCTGTAAGAACTATGAAGACACATCCAAGGTATCTCATTATTGTTGTTTGCTATGGGTAACTTCTGAAAGGTAATAGGTCAGTTTAGCACTCAGGAATCTCTTAGCAAAGGACTGGAGATAAACAGTGAAAAGACAGTGAGGCAAGTTGTACAAGGGCAACTGTTCAACTCCCAGGGCTGTTATAGGAACTGAGGACCTTACAATTTAAAAACAACCAACCGAAAGGAAAACAACCCCAACTTTAGACTTCAGCTTTGTGATGAAACCTGAAGATAAAGTGGCAGATGCAGGTGAATTGAGCAAACATTTATTTTTTTGGGGTCCGGAGCCAAATAAAAAAAAAAATCTTTAAAAATTTCAAACTGAAATTGATGTTTTTCAGACTCTCTCACCAAAATGGAAAATCAGGAAAAAATGTAAGTTTCAGGTTTTGTTCAACCCAAAGTGTTTTTTTTGTTCTCTTTGTTCCATTTTGGAATGTTTTTTTTTACCTTTTAATAAATATAACTAGATTGTTATAACTATAACTGTTGTTTTGAACCAAAAAATCAAAATGTTTTGTTTCAAAATAGTTTAAAAAACCCTATTTTGGCTTTTTCAAAAAATTCCTTCTGTGGTTCAGTAAATACCCCCTCTATTTGATTCAGAGCAGGGACTTCTATCTCACACATAAGTGCCCACACCACTGGGTTGCTGGCTATTTTGGAAAGCTGAAGGCAGGGTGTCTTCTTGTTTTTTCATGAAAAATTTGGAAAAGCCTCTGGTTTGCTCTTCATCAGAACAAAAACAAATTGCAAACTCAAAATTTTTCACATACAGAATGTTTGTTTTCTGGCCAGCTCTAATGCCCCTTGGTGCAAATGTGCTGCAGTAGGGCTCTGTGACATCAGCTCTCCCTCTTCACATAGCCTAGAGCAGGGGGCATGAAAGGGGTGGGATGGGGCAGCCAGTAGCTGTGGCAGGTCACAATTCTGTGATGCCATTCCTCCACTGGCATAGGCTATATTAAGGACCGCAAATCATCGGCACAACTTAGAGCAATCCTCCACCTGCTCATACTCAGGGTTGGGGTCGGCCCTGAGAAGAAAAGAGCTGTAACAGCTCCCAGTTATGTCCCCTCTCTCTCCTGTGCTGAGAAGAACTCTGGTGCAGCCCTTTGTCTCAGGGGTTGAAAAAAAGCTACCAAGAAAGTGGCAAAACAGCCAGGAAAAAGATAAATACTTCACCAGAGTTGGCTGATGAATATGCAATACTCACATACACACAGTGGAAAATGTGTTAATACCCCTGCACTCAGCTCTCTGATAAACTGGACACTCCCTGGGAACAAAGTCAGTGATCATTTGAATTACTTCAAAAAATGGGAGCATAGTCTTTGAAATGATACACTTGGAACTGTCTGCAGCCCATGCTGAAAGATAGAGGGTGGATGGGGTGGTCTGTGCACAGAATAGGGCAGAAGTGTTCATATATTTTGCTTCCTGTTTCTCATAAAACTCCCTTGATGCACTTGGGCCAGTCACTTGTAAATCTCTCTGTGCTTCAGTTTCCCCCCATCACCTGTGAAGAGGGGACACTCCCACCAGCTCACTACCACCTGCTCAGGAATGTGTTTGTTGCTTTTTTGAGTATTTATTCATTAGTTAATGTTTGCTAATCATTGTGAAGGTGTTAACTATTATTCACAGCAATTCACAGGTGCAAATTGGTGTTTGCTAGTATAATTTTCTCACTGTGCAGCACTTTGCCTGCCTTCTGACTCTATTAGGGCTGATAATTGAGTCAGTCTCTGCCTGAGTATTTTAATGCTTTGGACAATGCTTATTTGAGAGTCTTTTTACAGTAGAACTACTGAGTTACGAACTGACCAGCCAACCACGTGAACCGGAAGTACGCAACCGGGCAACAGCAGAGACAAAAAAAAAAAAAGAAGAAGAAGAAAATACGGTACAGGACTCTGCTAAACATAAACTATTAAAAAGAAAAGGAAAAGTTTTTTAAAAATTGACAAGTTAAAGAAACTGTTTCTGTGTTTGTTTCATTTAAATTGCGATGGTTAAAAGCAGCATTTTTCTTTTGCATAGTAAAATTACAAAGCTGTATGAAGTCAATGTTCAATTGTAAACTTTTCAAAGAACAACCATAACGTTTTGTTCAGAGTTACAAACATTTCAGACTGACGGACTTTCCCAAGGTGTTCATAACTCTGAGGTTCTACTGTAAGTTAACTTTGGGACAGTTAGAATTCTTCTGTCTTTTTTTTTTTTTTTTTCTTTTAAGGCTGAAAGTGCATGGGCCTTGGAGAGGTGCATTTTATAAATGAAATAGAACAGACTAATTCAATGACTAAGAATGAACCTAGACACACATGCTCCCAGTTTCTTTAGAGGAGGAGAAAAGGAGAAAAAACCATGGGGACCAGCTGTCACAGACTCCAATAATTATGACACACACTTCAAATATCTAGTTGAATGGATGTCAGATATCATACCCACAGCTTAGATGTGCATGCAAACATTAGCTTTTCCAGCCACATTACAGAACTGAAATCTATCATATTTATAGTATAGCCCCTGATCAGAGCATATGAATATCTCACAACATGCCTGTGATGTACTATTATCCCTATTTAGCAGATGAGGAACTGAGGCATAAAAAGACTACATGAGTTGCTTAAGGTCCCATAGAAAGTGTGTGTTGGAGAAGGGAATTGAACCTAGGTCTCAGGCCAGCACCTTAACCACGAAGCCAACCTTCCAGCATAGAAAAACTATTTATAGCAATGTTGCCAAACCTTGCAATTTCATTGCTAGTCTTGTGATAAATTGGTGCTTTCCTTAAAGCCCCAGATCCTGGAGTCATGTCTTTATGCAAGAATCTCAGATTTCATTTTTTTAAACTGTTTCTAGCCCTCCTGGCTGCAGAGAAAAGCTTGGAAACATGAGCCCTAAAGGCTCAAAAACCAGAATGCAAGTAAAAAGAGCCCAAAATATATTATTACTGTGTTTAAATCTCAGACTTTGTGGTGGCCTTATTCATGACTTTTGAATGCGTGGGGTTGGCAGTACTATGAGAAATCCCACTAGGGCTCAAACTGATTTGCAGCTGTCAGCATGTTCAGATCAAGAAAAAACATTGTTTTCCTGACCCATCCTCTTTTTAGCCCAGCTCTTTACTGTCCCCGCCAACACACACACACACACATACTGACCCTGACGTCTTGCTCCTTTCTTACTCTCCTGATTCTACCTTCTGCCATAGTCATGAAATATTTCATCCTTCTACCTCACAGAATGGCTTTCCTTTTTTCATTTTCCCCCCCGTGTGATGAATTATTGATGGCTGTCTGGCAATAAAAGGTCCTTTACCACCTATCCTGTGACTCTGTGGCCATTCAAAAATCCTGTGTTCCTGAGGAGATAATGTACTTGCATTGCTTTCTGGTTTGAAAATATCTCTTGTACCTCAGGTACACAGTACAATCTGCTCTGTCATTTGAAGCCAAAAGACCTTGTTCTCAGGTACATGATGCCCATTACAGTCATTACCTTCTGTCTCTTTTGTTATTTATTTTAGTGGGTCTCATCTGTTTACAATATAGAAGTGACTGTAATGTTCTTGGGACATCCCCTCAATATACCTGACCAAGAGGAACAACCCAAAAAGAGACTGTCCCTAAGAAATCCATCCCAGTTTTCACAGTGAGCCGAGTGCAGGCTGACACAGAACTTTGGGAATTTAATCAGTGCCCTGTGGATATCCTTGCAGCACGGATATGGTCAGTGTAGCTCAAATATCTGCACCTCACTAGAGCATCTCAGTGTCTTGACTTAAGGAGCAGCAATAGCTGGGACCCAATGGGGGCCTGCAGAATTTGGGTACCATTCTGAAAGGCTTGAAGGAACTGCGAGCACAGGTCAGCCATCCCAACAGCACTAGCCCATACTTTTATACAGCCTGAGTCTAGTGAGGCTGCTACAGTACTTTCAACTCCATCTTTGTCTGCAAATCTATTTTAAAGTTTCTCTCAACAGCATCCACTTTAATGTTTGAAATGAGGTTTAAAACACCTGCAAAGAAGGTTACATCCAGAGACAGTTTGTAACAGGGTCTGTGCCCATACTCAGTCGGTTACTTACAAGAGTTAAAGTAAGAGGTGTGAAGTTCTGAAAGCAGAAGAAGGGAGAGTTCCCCCTGCTCTACCCTCCCTCTGACCAGCAGGGCTGCTTCTTCCTTTGAGCTACCTCTCCTCACCACCTCCAAACAGCAGCCATCACTTACTTTGCTTGGTGATTGCAAGCAGCTCACATCACCAGGCAGGAGGGCAAGGGAAAGCAGTCTTGCAACTCCCCCCATCCAACAATGAGAATCCTGACTCTGGAGAAGTGATTGATTTGTTCAAATTGAACTATCCTCCATGATGGTCAGAGAGGCAGTAAGTGCCTGTTAGAGGAAGCCTGAGAAAGAGTCATCTTCTCTAGTAGCCTGAAATCCTGCACTCTGTTTTTTTCGTGAAGTGAATGATCTACTCCAGCAGCATTCAGAACTGCATACAGGATGGCAATTTATTCTTTAGATCTGCCTTGCACTTCTGCAGTTTAACAGTTCATTTGCAACTCAGAGATGGATTGGTGAATGTCTCACCCATCTATTTTTTTGAGCCTGGAGGAATCACTGGGGCACTGAATCTCTCAAGGGAGCAGGAGGCACCCTTTATGGAGAAGGAGGTAGTAGAAGATAAGCAGGCCCAGGGCTTTTTACATTTTTTCCTGTCCTTTTTGCACAAGAAAGAACATTATACTTAGCTATGCAAAAGGACCCTGCCATTAAAAACAGCTGGTTTCTTTCCTGACTAACAGAGAGTGAGATAATCCAGATTTATTAGCTATATAACAGACACTGTATCCAGGTTTCTCTTGTTCCTACAAAGAAATTACACAAGGATGTGGATATCTGGATGAGCAATTATAATATGAATACACTAGTTTACACACAATGGGCAAAGTTGTGGTCCCATTAAAGTCAATGGGAATTTTTCCACTGATTTCAAGGGGCCTAGATTTCACTCTGTGATAACATTTGTTTGTGTGGTACATGTTAATTCCTGTCAAATACTCATTCACATGGACAAGTGCTTTCCCCAAACTACTACATCAGTAGGTTTGTTCAGAGCTTAGCACAATGGGGTCCCAATGCTGATTTGGTACTACCACAGTATAAATAATCATCATTTAGGCAAAAACTGGACAACTGCACAAAAGCAGGAAAAACAATGGTACGTATGTGATTGTGCTGAATCACAATTCAAGTTTGCAAATATGCTTGTGAATGCTTCCCAGCGTTATGTGACCACCAAAGGGGCTGAGAATTACTCACGATGTTTGCAGGTGGCAAATTTCATCAGCAGAGATAGATTTACATCTATTTAAATTGCCAAGGTCCCTGGTATATTCACAAGAAAAAGGGCTAGAAACATTTTTATTTTTTAAATGAAATCTCAGATTAACTGTGATACATTTAGGTCCCTGAAATCAGATGGGTTGACAACTCTCATGATGATAGCATGAATTTATGATACTTACTGTTTTCCTTAAAATCTCATGTGACCTGTCCGTGCCTAGGGTAGCCCACCTGAAAATGCCAAGGTCAAGGCAGGCTGCAAAAGGGGAGCAGATTCTTCCAGAACTGATGGGTAACATTGAAGTTAAATTCTCCAACCAGTTACCTGTGCTCCTGATTTCCCGCACTGGTTATCAAGAAGCTACAACAAGAAATACACAGCCCCCTTTATTGCATTTTATTCTATGGCTCCCAATCAGCAATTAGGTCCAGTAAAGGGATAAGTCATTTAAACTCTATTCCTTTTACAAAAATGTTCTCCTGATCCCCAAAGGGGATTACCAGATCAATATAAGTTTGGATCTTACCCAAAATATCATGTTGCCAGCCAATCCTTTAGTAACTGAAACTAAAGGTTTATTATAAAAGGAAAAAAACAAACAAGAAGACAGATGTTAAATGGTCAAATCAATCAGATACATACAAACATGGGCAGTGGATGAACCGCCTGTTAGGGGAAGCTAGCCCATGGCCCCACCCCTTCTGCCTGAGGCCATGCCCCTCCTTTGCTGCTACCGGTGCCCGGAGCTGCCCCTCTGCTGCAACTGCAGCTGGAGAGTAGCTCCATTCCAGTCAGCCCAGCTGGCCCACCCTAAGTCCTGGCCAGATGGCCCCAGTGCCGGGCAGCCCCAGCTGCTCCAAGTCCCTGCCAGCAGCTCCAGTGCCAGGCAGCCCCAGCCACCCTCAGTCCCCCCGGGGGGTCCCAGTGCTGGGTGGCCCCAGCTGCCCTGAGGCCTGGCCAGGTGGCCTCAGCGTGGGGTGGCTGGGGCTGCCCCAAGTCACAGCCAGCGGCCCCAGGACCCGGCAGCCCTAGCCACATTTGGCCCCAGCCACCCTGGAGCACAGCCGGGCAGTCCAAGCGCCAGGTGGCCCGAAGACTTCTGAAGTCCCAGGACAATGGCTGGCTTGCCCCCCCTCAAACCCCACCTTGTTCAAGGGGAAGCTGAGCAAGGGTGGGAAGAGCTTCTGCAGCGCCTGCCTGAGCTGAGAAGAGCAGGATGCAGCAGGAGGGAGCAGGGCCTCAGGGTGGAGCATGGGTGGGGCCATGCCTGGCTGTTTGGGAAGGTTAAGGCTTCCCCTGCCTATAATACCCAGCGGCCATGCATACAAATGACTTCAAAGTCTGTATATATCAGATTCTCAGCAGAACTGTGGCGTTTACTTGTACAATACCTCTGGATTACATCCAGTACCTGGCTGGGTCTCAGTCCTTTGTTTCACAGCTTCAGTTGTAGATGACTTGATCCAGAGGTAGGAAGCAGGAATGAAGGCAAGATGAAGATGGTGCAGCTGCATTTTATAGTTTTTGCCATGTGGCTTGTCCTTTGTCCCAAACACAGCCACATAGCACATGGCATGGAAAAGCCTCAGAGTCCCCTGTCTATGGGCTTGTTCTTACATGTCCTGGTGACTCATAAGGTTTAGCCCTTGGATTCTTTCCCTGGGTTAATTGTACATTTGAGTTCCCTTGATGGGCCGTTAAGCAGGCTTAGAACTGTAGTCATTCTGTCAGGGGGTATCACTCGTAAACACAGCACAAGTTTGAAATACAAGTATACTATTCATATTTAGACTCATAATACAAAACTGATACATACATATAAACGTGCTTATCAATCTTAGTGAATTATGACTTTTCTAGCAATATCTTGCAGGGCATAATCCTATACAATATTTATTGCAATTCTATAATACTGGTATCAGTACTATTATAAACAGTCACCCTAATCCAGACAGCGTGACACCCCAGCACCTGGCGTCAAGTGGATATGTAAGAATATGAGTTTATGTTCTTTTTTTAAAAGTATCTGTCCTTCGCCATTGCAGAGAAAAACTTGAAAATGTGACTTGAGTGCACCCTAAAGTCTCAAAAGCTAGGAGGCAAATAAAATGAACCCAGAAATACACTATTTACAAATCTCATGACTGGGATGGGGGTGACTAATGATTTTTGAACATTTGGGGTTGGCAATCATGGCAGTCGCTGATTCCAGCTCCTGGCATGTTTCTAGTAGACAGGGAGAATTAGGGAGAAATCTGCTAGGCCAAAGGATAAAACAGGAACTGAACCTTTGTCTGAAACTCAAAACTCATTATACTTTTACTCTTGCTGATGACTCGAAGCAGACAGGCTCTGCCAGGACTGGAATTACTGAAATACCATAAGAACCATTAGTACGATATGATTTACAAATGGAAACAAGAAATACTAAATATTAAAAGACCCTGTCATTCCAAGTTTTCCAGCCAGCGGTTGGAGTTCAGAGAAATCTGAATAAGCATCCACATTTTAGGTGCTTTTAGAAAATGAAAATAAACTTCTGAAGCTTTTCAAGTATGCCATAAACGGGTGAGGTTCTGCATGGTAGAGAAAGGGGAATTGGAGTATAAACATGCTCTCACACCGTAGCCTTCAGATTCAGATTCCATTCAGTTCCAGAATTCTAGGGTGTTCTCATGCAGGGTTCTTGTTCCATCCCTTGTAAGACTAGGTGCCATTTATAAAATATGTATTGCCATTTGAGTTCTGATTTCAAATGTCCTAATCTCAGGATTATAGCCATCTCTAATAGAGCACTTCTGACCTCTCCTCACAGATGTAGATCAGATAGAAGGGTATAAGTAGCTGGGATGCATTATGATACCGTGTATATGGAACACTGCACCATATTGGAAATATATCATATCCCAGTTCATAAGTATTATCTATCAAAACTTAGTACATAACATTTCTGCATGACATCGATACCTCTATTTATCCATTTTCCTTTTCTCTACCTTCTCATGATCTTCCTTTCCTTGTCTCCTCTTGTTTTGCTCTGGCTCTTGTTTGGGTGTCCACTTAAATACCCCACGCCCATACAAATATGAACACACAGGACTTGATTCTCCTCTCTCACACCAACTTTACTGTGGTGTAACTATACTGATTTTAGTGGAGTTACTCCTAATTTACACCAGTGTAAGCAAAAGGAGAATCAGGCCCATAGAATCAACAGTGTGTTATAGAATCACCGTGCCTATTGTGTTATTGTCAGTTCTCTTTTGTTCATGTATATGTCATTCTTTATCCTTTCAGTACACTGGGTACATTTTTGTTTGTTTGCAATCGACTATTGTTCCTGCATATAATGTATTAAAATATGGTGTTACAAAATGGAGTGTGTGACTAATCTACTGAGGATGGCTGCATACTGTGGAATCAGAGTGGATATTAGCACCAGGAAATAACAAGGACAATTTAATGAATGTGTCAAAGAATGAAAATGTCATACGCATACAGCTGGGGTCAAAGCACAGGAGAAAAGTAACAAACACAGCTTTGTAACTCAATGTTGAGATTAAAAGAGGGACCAATGAGCTGCTGTACTCCAGGGAGGGATGCACTGCAGGGAACCGAGGTACATTAGGCGGCATATGATGGCTCCTACAAAAGTTTTCCCTACTTCCCAGAAGGCACTCTGCTGGCTTCCATGGATAGTCAGAAGTCCCAGAGATAACACAAAGTCTGCCTTTTGGTTCAGTCTCCTACCTTTCCGTATCCATGTTGAGGTTCTGATATTGAAGCTCTTAGCTCTCTCTCCATACATCACTTATAGGAGGGAGGGTGTTAGTATGGGATGGCTGCTGTGGTTGAGGGATGTATGTGTTTGTAGGGGTGCGTTGGGAAACGTTAAAAGAGCAGGCTACATTGGTGCAATAAGATGACAAATAGTGTTCCTGAGATAAATACCCTGCAACTTTGGTTCCCATGATTTGGGGGGAGGGGGAGGTTAAAGGATTCTCCCAACTTCTTGTGTGTTCTCGTGCTCTCCCATGGCTGGACTGGGCAAAACTGGCAATTTAAGGAATGTAATGTTTGGATTGTTATCACCTGTCTACAAGCTGCAGGCTCAGACCTCTGGGAGAGATTTGTTGATAACTCCCCATTCACACAGGTGGGTTTGTTTTGGAATGCATTGCCATTCTCCTCCCCATGGATTATGGCCATTAATCTTTACTTTTGTCAAAAGATCTGTTTGCTGGTGTGTTTAATAAATGTTGACCCCAAACCACTTGAGCTGTATGTTCTCTTTTCTGGCATTATACTTCTTTGGCTTCATGTTTTACAGACTTAAGCTCTATCAAGCTAAAGGAAGAATGTAAGCATGGCTCATCTGGACCACCAAGGTTTGTTCACACTAACAGATTGATATATATTTTATATCCCGCCAAGCAGACCAGGCCCTTGGGAACTGTCAAGTACCAGATTAAATTGAATCGCCACTGTTCATTTATTATGGATTCACATATCACTTTTCACCATAGCTCTGGGCAGCTGTGTCAACCTTTTCCACTGCATTTCCTTAACTGTTTAGGGGTTTGTTTTCTTATTCTTCCCCTCAGTCTCAACCAAAACATTTTAAAACAATAGCACATTTGTTCTTTTGAAGAATGTGATCAGGAATAGTGGGGGAAGATACACCAGTGAATGTTTTTATTCAGCACAGAACTGAACATCAGAGAGAGACCTCAGGTTTCAACATCCTTGATTTATGAGAGTGGCTCTTCACTCCAAAGAGAAGGGAAGGCAGATTGAAGCACCGGGAGCATAAAGAGACCTCAGTTAGATGCAGGTGGTAAATGAAACGTTTCCCTTGTAAACTGTCATGTTAGGTAGTGTGTAAACTCCTGGGAGGAGTGCTTCCTGATTACAGCCAATCCCATTTGCTCTCGCTCATCTCCATTGCCCAAAACTCCCCTGCTCTCAACCTCTCGGTGCTGCTTTAAATAAAGTGTCTTACAAAACTTTCTTTTGAGGGGGCTCCCTGCTCTGTCTTTCTGAAGTCTTTGGCGAGTGGCCATGCTCTGTGCGTGTATGTATGTACATCCATGCATGCTGGTGTGTGCCTGCATTGGGAGGGAATTAGATGCCAGTGTGTTTGTGTGTGTACATGCACACTTGTGTTTGCATGCCTTTGGGAGGAGTGGGGAGGATGTATGGGCATATCTATGACTGTGTGCATGTAGGTGGAATTCCATATGTGTATGCTTGTGATTGTGCACCTTTAGGAGGTATCTGTGGGGTTTGGTCTTTTTCCCTGTTCTCTTCTTCACTGAGTCTCTTGGACATGGATAGAAAAAACAAAAACATCATTATCAAAAAGACTGTTTCTCAAGCCATTCAAAGCAGCATCACTCCCTTCCCTCTCAGTTTCCCTTACTGACATGCATTAGTTACCTCAGCCCTCCCGCTCCAACAACTAGACTAAATTTCCTAATGCTGTGCGTATTCCCTGTGTTCATTTTGCCAGCACTTCTATTGCATTGACTTATGGAATAATTTCTATTCTCCATTGGTTCAGTAGCATGATTCTCAATAATACTTAAACATCACACACAAATATCACAATCCTACCCAGCCATCAACATCTGCACATGCACATCCCATCTATATCACACACGCACAAACACATTGACATACCTATATAACTATCACACACACATCCAAACACTCACAACACATACCGAAATTTGTGACACCTCATGCACAAACAGCACAATCTCACACCCAAATATCACACATGTACCCCAACATTCTACCTGCACACACAGGTATAGTATATGAACATGGCCAGCACCTCCAAGCCACACATGTACACATACACTTGCTATTGTGATCATAGAGCAATCATTCTCACAAACGTGTGCATAGCTTATTCTCCCCAGTTCACAGTTCTGGCAAACAAGCTTGCTGCATCCCTAACCTTAAAGTATATTTATTATCTCTCACACGCACCTTTTTTCAAAGGCTGCTATGGAGATGAAGGGGGTGGGAGGAGGAGGGCATTCATATGCGTTTCTCAGTTAATTCTTTTTTTCAATTTTTTTTCCCAGTGCATTTTTGATTGTTTGCTATTCCTCAAAGGCTGAAATTCAATATGTAAAAATGCTTTTTAAGAGATGAATCAACTTCTAATGTCAAATGCAATACGCTCAGCCACCCCATTCACATCCCATTAGTATAAGAGAGCGGAGGCAATGATGCCCCAAATTTCAACTAGTTTCAGAGACACACTGAGTTGAAAATTAAGGATAAGTTATTGAAGTGCTTAGAAACCAAATTGATATTCAGAAAATGGAACTCACATAATGATTTTTCCATCCAGTTTATTTATTCTGAATCCGATAGCCATTAATACACTCTAAACTCCAGAGAACTGAAGGCACAAATGTAGAGTTATTTTCCTTATCTTGTTTGCAGGGAAAAGCTGAATTTCAGGTCATCAGAAAGAATTACAATGAGTTACCCTAAAGCTGCTTCTCTCCCACTCCCTTTGGGCTGGCCGCTGCCCAAAGTAAGGGGCTTATGTCAGGAGGATCACTCAGGGTACGTCTACACTGCAATTAAAACCTCAGACTCTGGGGCTTGTGCTAAGGGGCTGTTTAATGATGGCGTAGATGTTCAGGCTCAGGCTGCAGCCCAGGCCCGAGGACCCTGCAAGGTGGGAGGGTCCCAGACTCAAGCTGCAGCCCGATATATCAAACCTCTACATTGTCATTAAACAGCCCCTTAGCCCTAGTCCACTGGCATGGGCCAGTGTGTGTGTTGACATACCCTGAGAGGCACTCTCTCTGAGCTGAGGGTGTGTCTACACATACAGCACTGCAGCGGCACAGCTGTACCAATGCAGCTGTGCCACTGCAGCGAGTCTGGTGAAGACACTCTTTTCATATGGGGGAGAGCTCTCCCATCGGCATAGTAAAACCACCTCCATGAGCAGCAGAAGCTATGTCGGTGGGGGAAGCTCCCTTGCTGACATAGCGCCCTCCACACTGGCGCTTATGTCGGCGTAACCTGTGTCACTCAAGGGCCTGATTATTCACATCCCTGAGCAACATACATTATTCTGACATAATCCATAGTGAAGACATAGCCTCAGAAAGGCAAAATTCCTCCCTGAATTCCCAAGTGCTAGAGCTGTGCAAATAATCGAATTTTCAGTTCCCTGGCAGGTTTTCTTTTTTTGGGGGGGAAAATCATTTTTGGTTGATGAGAAAAGGACATTTTCTGAAATGTTTGGTGAATTGAAAAGTTGCGCACACACAAAAAAAAACTGTTCTGTATCAAAGGAAAAGTTTTGTTCAACTCAAAACAGAATGTTTTGTTTTAATTTTGAGCTTTTATTTTTTTAACTTTGAAAACAAAACTGAAGGAAATTTTGAACTGAAAAGTTGCTTCAAATAAAAAAATTGAAACATCTCATTCAGAAAATGTCCAAACAAAATTGACCTTTTCTTTTTTACTCAAATTTGGCGAAATTGACATGAATTCACAAAACATTTTGATGTTGCCAAATCTGCATTTTCCCCCAAAAAAACTTCAGCTGAAAAATGTCACCCAGCGCCCGAAGAAGCATGCCTCCTGCTTACACCCCTTTCTGAATTTCAGCTTTGCGTAACAGTCCTCTCCTGTGGTTGGCTGTGTCCCATCCCAGAGGTGGTTGCAATTCAATAGTGGGTGAAATGATCCCTCTGCTCTCAATCCTGCCATGTGCTCAGCCCTCTAGCTTGATCTAGCAAAGCACCTAAGCGTAATGCTGAAGTTTAAACATGTGAGTATTAACATTGAAATCAATGGGGGCTACTCATGTTTATTAAAGTTAAGTACATTTGTAAGTGCTTTGCTGGATTAGGCTACAGTATTCAGAACTTTCCAGGATCAAGTTCTATATATGTAGGGTCCAAACCTGAAATTTTTACCCATTTTTTACTTATCTTTTCTTCTGTCCTTGCTGTGACACAATTCCATTGAAGCAATGACCTCAAGATTTGTTTAATAATTTGTAAAGCATTTTGGGACCCTGTGAATTGAAGTATTATATAAATACAATACACTTCTGGGCAGCTAATAGCTGTTATCTATGAGGTAAGAAAAGCCATTAACTATAGAGGTATATGGAATTACAACACCTAATAAAATACTAATGGCTTTACAGGCAAACCTCAAAAAGGAGCAGAAGAGCACGATGAAAAGAAAAATGAAATTTGTAGTGGAAGCTGGGCTCTGCTACTGCTCCAGCAAGGAGGTGTACAGTGTGTTGGCTAGTTGGAAGCAGCCATCCTTCTTCACGTTGCTTGCTTTTGCACTTAATATCTGAGCTTTCTTCAGGGGTTCTTCATCTGGTTGCACTCAAACAGACTTGACTGGCAATGGAAAGGACTCATCAGTTTTCGTTCAGTTCTCTTGCTTTGCTCTCATCATATAACAAGGAAAGAAAACTGTTCCTTCCCTTCTTAGATTCTTTGTTTTGAATTATACACCAGCCTTTCTTCATTCAGAAAGTATAGATTGTTAATTCCTTGGTCCACTAGACCTGATCATGTACTTTTGGTACTTTTCTTTTTCACAGGTCAGGGTTTAACACCTTTCGTCATGCTGATTGGAAGATACTACTACTCAAGAATAGGTCAATAGCACTGGAGATTGAAGGGCCTTAGAGAAGGTCTACACTTAAAATGCTGCAGGAGCACAGCTGCACTGCAACTGTGCCACTGTAGCACTTCAGTGAAGATGCTGCTATGCTGATGGGAGAGCTTCTCCCATTGGCATAGTTAATCCACCTCCACAAGAGGTATGCTGTGCTTATGGCACTGTCTTATTGCTATCTACCCCAGGAGGAGGTCTGTATAACTGAGTTGCTCAGCGGTGTGGATTTTTCACACCCCTGAGCAATGTAGTTAGACCAACGTAAGTTTACAATGTAGACCTAGCCATATTCTCCTCTTACTTACACCAGTGAAACTCCATTGCCTTCAGTGGAACTACTCCTGATTTACTCCTGTATGAACAGGATAACAATCAGGTCTGGAGTATTTTATGTAGTCATTGGAAAAGTATGATACAGGCAGCAGCAGTGAAAGCAAACTCCCCCCACATCCCATGACTGTGTGCCTTCTGAAAGTTGTCCTTGAAGGCATGCTCCTTGAAATAAGAGGTTATTCACTCTTTTGCCTTCATTCACTCTTTAACCTCTTAAGACTCCCAATTGCAGGATATTTTTAATATATTTTTTATAAAAAGTTGTGAAAACCTGTCCATTTGAGATTGGACAGAGATCACCATATCTCACATTAACAGATAATACTAACTTCTAGCTGCTACAGACCTAAGTCAGAACGCCTCATGCAAAAAAGGTTCTCTGCCTATTCATTGACCTATCCAGCAACTCCTCTGCAACTGATACTTTTCTATGGTGTTTATATAAAACGATCCACACTACAGAGTCCTCTTCCAACCACAGGGCAAATGCCATTTTAATAAAGGTATTCATGGACTTAGGGCAGTAAAAGCCCCACCTCTCCCTTTATTTGTGTTTCTGGCCTCCAAGAGCAGCCATCTTGATGGGGGGGTCAAGAACAGCACAGAGGAACCCTGCATGCACTAGACCAGTGGTTCTCAACCAGGGGTACATGTACCCCTAAGGGTATACAGAAGTCTTCCAGGGGGTACATCACCTTGTCTAGATTTTTGCCTACTTTTCAATAGGCTATATAATAAGCACTAGCAACGTCAGTACAAACTAAAATTTCATACAGACAATGACTTACTTATACTGAAATGTAAGTACAATATTTACAATTGATTTATTTTATAATTATATGATAAAAATGAGAATGTAAGAAATTTTTCAGTAATAATATGTCATGACATGTTTTTATGTTTGATTTTGTATGGAAGTCGATTTTAAGGGAGGTGGAACTTGGGGGCACAAAGGTCAAATCAGATTCCTGAAAGGGGTACATTAGTCTAGAAAGATTGAGAGCCAGTGCTCTAGACAATCTATAAAATGCTAGTTTGATTATTTAAGAGAACATAGACTAAGACTAAATAATTATGCAAAAGATAAATCATCTAGCCATGTAATTAACTCAAAATTACAATGGAAATAAAGGTACAGTTAAATTCTTATTGATACACTAAAATTGTGAGAAATGTTAATATATTTAATTGGCATTTAACAAGATAGCTGCAGCAAGCTAATTTGATATCAATTTACATACTTAATAAATGTCAGTACTTTTAACTATTAAGCCCATATCACCAGAAAATGCTTATATGTGGTTGGGTCTGTATTATTACTAGCTATGATAGGGACTAGTAGCACAGTCTCTTATTGAGGTTGCCTGACATTTCTAATTATAAGACACTTTTCAGTTGCAAATCTTTAACCATTTGGGATGACATTTTTCATGAGGGGTGTCTGGCTCAGGCTGAACATTTCTGGAAAATTTCAGCTGAAACAATTCAGCCATTTCTAGAATGAGGTAAAAGAAAAATAAATCATCTTCCCCACATTCAGAAATGTTTTTGACATCTTTATTGAAATGCTTTGGAACAAAGACATTAAATTTGGTTGAATGGTGGGCTTTGTGTCAGAACAACAAGAGTCCTGTAGCACCTTAAAGAATAACAAATTTCTGCGGGCATAATGCGGGCATAATGCCCGCAGAAATTTGTTATTCTTTAAGGAGCTACAGGACTCTCGCTATTTTTGCTGTATACAGACTAACACAGCTACCCCTCTGGAACTTCATGTCAGAGATATTCTTTTTGGCATCCCCATGAAAATTTACCCAATATGGCCAAGTTATTAGCCCTGGTCTACATTTACCGGGCGATTCAACGGCAGTCGACAAGAGTTACGCAAGCTACATAGAGTAGCTTGCATAACTCCCATCAACTGCTGTGCTTCCCTTCTGCGCGACATCTTCACTGCACTGCGCCGATGGGAACCGTGCGGGTCTACACTGACTATAGTCAACATGCTGGGATCTCTAATTAGACAAGGGTGGTCAAGAAGGCTGAGCCAGGGGACAGAGAACCCTCCAAAAGATGCTAGCCATGAGGAAAAAAGGGGGTAACTCTCTCACACCAACATCGCCTGAAGTCATAACCTGCTCTTTCCTGGACTGGCCATCCAAAGAAGAACTCTGACCACACTAAGCCTCAAATACAACTAAAAGAGAGAAAAGACTGACCACTTCCCCACATGTGAAAGTTTAAGTGGCATCTTATCATAAAGATAGAGGTAAATATTAACTTAGGGCTTGTCTTCACTTATCTCGGAGATTCGGCAGCAGTCGACCGGAGTTACACAGACAATGCAAAAAATTTGCTTAACTCCCGTCGACTTTTGTGCTTCTGTTCTACGTGCCGTCTTCATTGCACTGCGCCAACGGGAACGCAGTGCAACGCCACTTGAGAAGGTGGTCTTAATACATCGATTTCTGGATCGACTGAGCGGGTCTTCACTGACCGCTCAGTCAATCCAGATAAGTTGATCTGATGGCGGCGAATTTGCCGCCATCAGTGAAGACATAGTCTTAGTTCCAAACTAAGACCAATCACCTGAGCTAAAGACTTTGAGAAGAAAGTGTGAAAATCCTTCTTCAGAGCAATTCAAGGATCCTTGAATCACTCCAGTGCCCATTAGTGTGTGTGTCTCTTTGTATGTTATTAAGGTCAGGTCTACACTACACTAGAGACCTATATCAGTACAATGACGCTGCTCAGGGGTCTAAAAAATTCACATCCTTGAGTGATGCAGTTATACTGACCTAACCCCCGTGTAGACAGCACTATATCAACGGGAGAGCTTATCCAGCTGATATAGCTATGGCCTCTCAGGGAGATGGATTAACTACGCAGATGGGAAAAGCTCTCCATTGGTGTAGGAGTGTCTTCACTGAAGCACTACGGCGGCACAGCTGCATGAGTGAAGCTTCACCACTGTAGCTCTGAACACGAATAGAAGCCTTGTTCCCCAAAGCAGACACTAAACCCCTAAATCTACTATCAAAACTGTAAGAGATCTCTGGGTTAAACTAATGTTGTTCTAAAGCTGCTCTAAGTGTGGTATTCTAGAAATCATTCTGTGCCTGTGCCAGTCTGCCAGAAAGCTGCAGGCATTGTGTTAAAGTGGAGAGGGTGTGACGGGTTTGCACCACTCACTGCTGGATTGGCCCCTCCTGCTGGTTGAATGGAGATCAGCTCTAGGCCAATGCCCACATCCACAATTTGCTTCCCATCACTCTTTCCCCGCAGTTCACCTGTAGCTCTTCTCACAGGTGTCAGGAACCACAGTGTCCTTTTCATGACTCAGCCCTCCGGCCATGTCACTGTCCATGTTTCCCCCTTCCGGGGAAGGGGTATCTCAGTTCTAGAGTTTAACCACTTTTCCAATGGCAAGTGGGGGTTAGGGGACTCAGGCCCACCAACTACTCCTGGTCTCAGCCCGAGGATCTTGTAGCTAATAGCTCCCACTGCCTCTCACCAGTGCTACTTCAGATTCTCTGGACCACTTCCCTGTAGCCCCAGCATCTTCTTTGCCCTCTTCTCAGAGCCTTGAGCCTGCAAGTCCCAGAAGCTAGCCAGGAGCTCTTTCCACCTCCCTTGGTCCCTGCTAGCAGTTAGCCTGTCTGAGGTACTATTCTCCTGTAGCCCTCTAGGAACCCAGTCCTTTCCCTTGGGTTCCTTGCAGCAACTGACTATTTCTGGCCCTGCAGCTCTTTTTATATGGGTCTTCTGGACCCTGACTGGCTGCTCCTCACAGCCTCCTTTGGATTGGCTGCTTCCTGCACAACCACCCTAGGCTGCTTTTAACTCCATTCAGTGCCAATGTGGGGCAGATGCTCCATCACAGAGGAGAAATATCTTGATGTACTTTCCGTGACCAGTGACATTTCAAGGGAGAAAGCAGCCAGAGAAGGTAGTCAGCAGGAAATCATTTTAAGAGCTGCACTTCCTTAACAGCAAGGCAAGGAATAGTCTCTGCTTTTGACAGATGCTAGCTAAATGGCTTAAATCAGAGCTAATGGCTTTTCCCCTTAACCTGCCTGTAAAACCTTAAGAGAATTGTTTTCCTTTGCTTTTTTATTGTAATCAAATTTAATTTCTAATTGCAGTATCTGGTGAGCCAGATAAACTGAAACATGTATTTATTGATTGTATTTCAATTATAACTTCAGCCTGACCTTTGCATTGTTCCATTGTAACTTGGGTTAGGAAAACTATATGTGAACTTAGCTGGTGAAATATTTCACTTAAACTTATATTTGTCCTATAACTGCTTACTTAGTTTTTTAATGAATTTATAAAAGATAAACTAGTTCAGTGTATTTCTCAAAACGTCAATGCAGACAAGGTAACCTACGTAGGAGAAAAAGCTGAAATCATTAAAACTCATTCCTGAGCCTATCCTATGTTTTAATTACTTGGAATAACACTCTATTTTCCCTATACTGGTGTTAGCCAGGTAATGGATTTCCTCTGCCTGTCTGATCCAGTCCAGAGAAGTCCACGCTACCAGGTGCCACTCCCATATGCAGTTACCAGATCCATTTCTGTGACATCAATTCCGATACTACTCATCTGGTCAGGACCCACTGTGAAATCAGCTCTGTGCCACCCCTGGTCTGGTCAGGTCCTTGCTGTGAAGTAAGCTGTGCACCACAGCTTGTTGAATCCCACACAATCAGGGCTCAGAATCCTCAGACAGGAAACCTAGAGCAAAACAGAACCCTTGGAGAGAGTCCGTGCTCCCTGGGATAGAGCTCCTGGTCTCTGAGATGGAGCCCTTGACATACTCTTCTTGAACTTGAATCCTATTCCCAAATCAGAGTCCACTACCCATAAAATCAGGGGACCCACTTACTCCAGGGCATATCTTGCACAGTTCTTAGGTCTTTCATGTGTAGAGGCACAGTAACAACATATTATCATTTATATAACCAGCATATAGAAAAATTTTAACTAAACCACAAAACTGTGTGTGAACTAGGCGTAAGCAACATTACAATTAATGTAAATGAAGCTGACTAGAACTGGCTTTCCTTCTATAGAGGAAGCAGAGATTTCTGTCCCTCTAAACCTTCTAGTTCTGGGGCACATATTATTTATGTAGTGCCATATATGTACATGAGGAATATAAAGGATTTAATTTCTCATGCTTCAGGACATAAGCCAATCACTGACTGACAGAGCTAAAAACAATTTCCCCTGTGGCCAGTTCATTCCATAATTGCCCACTGCAGAGTTCCTTGAACCCATCTCTGAAGCATTTTAGAGCAAACTATGATATGTTGCCTGAAATTAATGGGCCCAAGTGTGGTGATTTTTTTGCTATTCATTATTTGTCAGTCACTATTTATCATTTATCATATATTTATCAAAGTATTCCACTCACCCAATCAGAGAGCAGAAAAAAATTCCATGTGCTTTAGGTGACCAGTCGCACACCATAAGAAACAAATAGTAAGTGGTCAAAGTGAATATTTCACAAACAAGCCATAGAATGAAAATGGTTTGTCCAAAATATCCATTGAATCCTTCTGAACAACAGAAAATATGATCTGTTCATGGATGATTTTCAAACAGAAAGGTCTAAATTCCCAGTGAATATTTTCAATTAATTCAACAAATTGAATAGTATTACATGTTACCAAGTAGGGAATCCGAATCCAGGAAGTGTCCTAGGCCCTTTACTAATGGACAATTGTAAAACAGTGAGTTTAACAAGAATTTAAAAAGCTATGCACAATAACTTAATAAAATCACTTTAAAAAGCTAAACTGCAAACAAGACATGGCAAACAGTTTGCTAATTAATTTGTATAAAGCTTCCCCATTTTCAACAGAGCTGTTTAATTATAAGGGTGCATAAAAATGGCTATGATATAATAAATGTCTTTTTTTTTCCTGAACATAAAGATTAAAGAAGGGACTGGATAAGTTTATTATGAAGGCATAGATAACAATCAGTGAATAGGAATGATAGGTTCCCTTCAATTTGCCTTGATGCCAATCATCCATAATGTGTAACTGTACCGAAGAGAATATGGAAATCTAGGGTAGGGAACAGTAGGATAAGGGACAAAAGAGTGGGCACAGAATTGAAGACTAGAATGAGAAGAAAAGAAGAGTGAGTCTCACATGCTTTCTTCTGAGAAAACTGATTTAGAGCCATGTGTACCAGGAATAGAGTGATTTATGCCATATGTGCATAGATACCATGGGCTGGACTTTCAGAACTGCTGAGTAGTTATAGCTCCCACTGAAGTCAATTGAACTTGGGAATGCTCAGCACTTCTGTACATAGCTGGTCAATCATGATAATCAGTTTGTGAACATTTCAAAGTAACTTTCATTCTGCAGTTTGCAAAAAATAAAGGTTTTTTTTCATTTATGAAAATATCTTTCAAGTACAAAAGACCCCACAAAAGCCACCCCATCATCCTTAATTTGTCTTCCAAAGGACTGGTGGGCTTCCTGAGTCATAATGGTCTTAACCACATGTGCTATGCTGTGCCAATCAGGCAGCAAGAACCAATTCTATGTAACTTGTAAGAACAATCACAACAAACCCAACACTTTTGTAGTCATCTTAATAACAAAAAAGACCACAAGAATCATAACATTACTCACACTCAAAAGAGGCAAACTTCAATAACAAGAAATCACAGTGAATATTCTCTCTACATTCTAATTTTCTATTTATTTTTCAGGCTAGTTTTAGGTCTCTAATGACTCAATGGCTATTTCACCACTTATCTTTGTTTATTCCACTCTCATACATTTCAGTTTTAAGAAATTTCCTCCTGTATTTCTCATACATTTCCCTGCCCTCATATTACTTACAGAAAATTGGTAATACAACTTGTATTTGGAACACATTAGGTATTTCCTTACTCTATTTGGCCTTGAGCCCTTTAAAATACCAACAAATAATTATTCTCTTCCATAGTCATGAGCTGTTGAAAGAACTAAACAAGCATAGTTTAGTTCTTTCTTCAGAAGTCAGTCTCTTCAGCCTCATTATTTTTCTTGCCCTTCTCTGAATTCCTTCCAGTTTCTCAGCATCATTAGGAATTGAGTATTAGAGAAATGAAGGCAATTATTATAGTATTAGGGAAACAGACTTAGCTGAAGAAAATTGGTCAAATTTTGTTCTCATGGATGTAAATTTGGAATAACTAATCATGTGTTGTTTGTGTAGTGACATTTATGGAATTATTCCAAATTTAAACCAGTGTAACTGAGAGCACACTTGGCCCTAAAGTATAACCAATGAAATCAGGTAACATATGTAACAAATTATCTTTTATTAATCACAATACTATTTTGTTCTAAATCAAGTTTTTAAAAAAAATGAAATTAATTTAATCAGGTTCCTGTAGTTTTAAAATTTTGATAGCCATGCACTAGGGATTTTTTTATTCTAAAATTCTGCTGCACATGCATAATAGATTATTTTGATTTTTAAAACAGGAACGGCTTGGCATACAACTTACTCATAGGAAACATGTTAATGTACAAAAAATAAATGGAGATATGTGGGGCTGTCAAACAAAAATGCAGCAATATATATGTACCTAGAAATGTTATACAGGAAGTCTTAAGGGACAATTCATAATAGTTAGAAATACATATTGATCATTTTAGTCCTCAGATTTTTTTTTTCATTTTCACTTTTTTTTTTTTTCAATTTGTGTGTGGAATTTTGCTAGCTGTACACACAATTGAGGCAACAGTTACACACAAGAAGGTACACTTTTTGGCCCTGGACGTCAACAATGTGTTAACAAAATCCGTTTTATATACAGGTTTCTGCACTTGATAAGTGCAAATATTCATGTGAACTTGAACAAATGTAACACCTGCATGCATGGAAGTGCTAGAATATGTACTCACAGGCAATTCCATGTTATTCCAATGTATTTTGCAAGTGCATGTGTGCTGGCATTAGAATTTTTCATGTGTGCATGGAGATAATTCACATCTAAAAAGTGCAGATAAATCTAACTGTATGTGCAATTTTGTGCATGCAGAAATAGAAGCTGAGTATAGATCTGGATGAAGATTTGACCACTGATTTTAGACCTTCAGTTCTTGTTTGGTTGACTGCTTTGTCACTTGTCATAGTTACGTTTTTCTATATTTAAAGAACAAATAGATACTTTCAAGTAGAGTTTTCTTAGTTATATTAAGAAAACAATAAAACAAGAACACAGTATAGTTGATATAAGAGATCACACTTGGTATGTATGTCTCCAGTTGCGATCTGCTCTAAGAACAAAAGTGTCTATTGGGATGAAATCTTGAGCCCACTGAAGCCAATGGAAATCTTTCCATTTGCTTCAAAAGGGGCCAGGATTTTCACCTGGACTCCGTTCCTAGGGAGAGTGCATTAGAAATATGAAAGTGTGGTGCACAGGAGACTAAAAGCAGTTTCATAGTTAAATACACCCCATAGGGCTGGTCAGAAAAAAATTGACAAGGCATTTTTTCATCAGTTGATTGAAATTGAAACATTTTGTGGGCCTGTGTCACTTGTGACAAAGTTCTGCTGGAACTAGGCAGGAATCCAGTGGAACCCTAACTGTCAGTCAGGTTTTGAAACCTTTAGAAACCTTCCTGATTTCTTGCCAGCTTATCCACTTGGCTCCTCATCAGCCCACTTGGAGTGGGGTAGGAAGCTGACTGTCTAGGAGCTCTGGAAGCCCCAGGCTCAGAGTTCGTTAGCAGCCCCAACTTCCAGATCCAGGGCAGCCTGCCAGATGAATTGCCCCAGAGCCAGCACACCCAGCAGAATTGGGCAGAGAATGGCTATTCCATTTTGCAGAGAATTTTGAATTTTTTTATATTCATTCCAAATCAGTCTGGAAATCAAACCCTGAAATCTTGCACAAAACAGAATAACCATTCTCTGCCTATCTCTAACGTCCCAGTTAGTTTGCAGTGATGGTCAAAGTGCAAACGGTTCAGCAGATAAACATCCAAAATATAGAGTTTTAGCCAGACTATTGAAATGATCCAAAAGAAAAGAATGAGACAAGTTAAGCTTGAAGTCTCATATGAATAACTTGTCCTATGAGATAGCCAGCACTTCTTGTAAACAGGGGAAATCTTTTCTGGACATTTCAGAAATTTTTTTATTCTTTATCTGGCCATGGATCAGTGACAGGAATTTATTTTTTCTAAACCGCTTCCTCACTCCCTACTATAAAACCCTGCTGCAGATGTTTTAGATATGGCATTTGAAGGTGTAAGAGAGTGTAAGGGCTTCTTCTCTTGCATGTAGGTTGAGCTCGGCTCTGACTAAAATCATTAATTTGCTATCCAGATTCCTATTTACTAATGCTCCATGTACACCATACATGTAGGCCACCAACATAATTTGAAACCAGGTGGCATTAATCCAATTAGATTTTTTTAAATTGATTTTTGCATTTTCTGCAGTAGGGGAAATTTGTCCATGTTCATTTTGGAAATGAGGTAGCAATGACTTTTGAAACATTGCCAACTCGCAAAAAGTGAAGTCAATAACAAATTCATTAGCAAATTAATGGGACTCTGACTTTAGTGTAAATAGCAAGTAACTGTGCAGCTGGCAGTACTAACTGAGCAGCCAGAGAGCATCAGATGTAAGTTCTGAAAGAAATTGAGAAGATCGGAGGTAAGGGGATTTCAATCCGGGGTTTAATATTGTTTCTGGGAGCCAAAAGATTTGCACATCTATGCCTTAAAACAAAGTTTGTTACCAGGACCCTACCTATGTCTATGATTAGGCTCCTAAGCTCGTCAATAATAAATTAATATTAATAATAATATTAATAATATAATACCTGAGCACGGGTATCAGGAACCACAATATCTCTTAAATAGTGACAGGAGTGTGGGTCTTGCTGCCCCAATTTAAAGGTGTAGCAAATCACTACCCCTAATGTAACCCTCCTGCTGTGCTGCAGAACCCCTCTCTCACACACACACACACACACACACACACTGACTATCCTTGGAATATGTACAGGGTTTGCCCACTGCCTAAGTAAACTGGGTGGGCAAATGTAAGTTCTTTGTCTCCTTTGCCTTCCAGTGCACATGTGCAGGTGACACAACATTAAGCCTTTAGAATTTGCCAAACATTTTGAATGTGTGAAGTATTATTTAATCACCCAGAATGCTATAGCAGAACTATTACATACAGTGTGTTGGAACTACTTTTCAGATACTGTATTATATTTTTAATAAGGTTTAGATCATTGGCTGTTAAAAAGAGTGTCAATAAAGTCTCTTTATTTAAAAACAGCAAACTTTGATACTTCTGCAGAAGAAGCCCACAAGTCTGGAGAGAGGCCCTTTGTGAGCAGCAGGACAAAACCCCTATCCAGTATGGCTGGGAAAATGGCCAAAATTCTGAGTGTGGGGGGGAGGGGGTACGGATCATTACAATTTTGAATTCTCAAACTCAACTATTTCAGTTCTGAAATTTGAAATTGTATAATATTTAGGTTTCCATACCATAGCCACCATCGAATCACAGTATTTGAATGCACTTTGGCATCTAAATTCCTGTTTTCTGTGCCTAATTCTCATTTCATTCTACAGATGTGAGCACTGGAATTCCCACCTGGTAAACCATTTGAAGACTACGATACACCTGTTGAAGGCACACCTTCCATTTTTTCTAGCATGGTGTGTGCTTAAGTGCTCTGAAATCTTTATAAACCCAGAGTGTTTATAAAACCAGTGCTGAAAGGGTTACTACCGGAAGCTGAAGTCTGATAGACAGCTCAACATCTTCAAGGCACACCAAGAATATTGACTTTCTGAAACTGCCTAGATGATGTGAGCTAGTTCCAGCAACTCAATCGACTCTATTCAGTGCAGCCTGCCCCAGTTTATGAAGGAGTGCAATCTGCTGAGGACTGTCCCTGGGTCCCCACACTACCGCCCTCTTCACACCAGCCAAAGCAAGTGCCTGAAAAGGGGATGAGAAGTATGATTACCGATCAACTTCAGTGTTATTTCAATCAATTCCCCAGAAGGAAGTTAACAGTCTTCACAGCATTCAGCAATGGATTGTTATTAAAATGACATTGTGGGGGAAACATTCAAGGCAAACATTTTTCCAGTTCTCACCAAATCTTTTTTTTAAATTCATGTAGAGTTTTATCTGAGTGCTCCTTCATCAAAGAGTCATTTACTTTTTACTGAAGACCTTGAGTGGAATATCTTTTGTTTACACTTCATTGTGGCCCCGGCTGCATCACCCATTTAAAAGACAATGCTCAAGTGACCTTGTCTTAGAGGCAGTCCTTCCACTAACCAAATACTTCTAAATTCATTTAATCAATGCACTTGTTAGTGTTATTTTTTTTCAAGAGTTTAAAACATCAGAAAGCTATTTTCTCTGGGGTTATAATAACAGCACAACATATCTCACAAACAATTCCCAGGTGCTTTAAAATCTAAACACAGCATCAACCAAAATTTCTTTCACTGTGATTTAAACAAATATATTACATCTGCATAAGACAAGGAGGGCAGGAAGGATGATCCACTGGTCAGACCCTTAGTCTGGGTCTCATATAGATGCAGCTTCACTTCCCTCCTCTGTTAGAGATTCCTATGTGGGACCTTGAGCAAGTAATTTAAACCCTGTGCCTCCTTCTCCCACGCCCATCTGTAAAATGGGGACATTAGAACAAATTTATCACACATAGGAACACATTACATAGATAGGAAGACTCCTAAAGTCTTCAAACATGTAGAGGGAATCTAATAAATATGCAGATTAAGTGCATTTATAGTCAGAAATATGTAAAATACCCACGTAGGATTCCATCTAAAAATCAAGCTGGGTTCTTTCTGTCTCTTAAATCACCATTGGTGATATAGTTTCTACAATGGGAACATAGCGGACAATTCTGTTAATGATGCCGCAAGCAACTTCAACAGCTGTAAGTGATCTGTGGTACAAACAATAATTTTCAAAAATAGCACATCAGTAAAGGGAGCAGATTACATTGAGTTAGAAGATGACATTTTTACATTGTCTCCCTTTATTTTTATTCTATCCACAATTTTTTAAAAATAATTATAGGAATATGTGGTCAAACCAAACCAGAAAACGATAACAGAGCATAGTGCAGGAGGGGAAGGGATCTGGAGAGCTTAGGAAATGCACTGAGAATATTGAAGCTCGTGCTTACATACCTCACTTTTGAGTTTCAGTGCCTTGATTTAAGAAGAATGCAAAAGTCACAATGGTTGGGATCCACAAAGGTATGTTGGCATCTAAGTCCCATGTTTAGGCATCAATGCAATTGACAAAACTCCTGCTCAGCTACTGCCTAAACCTGAAGGTGCCTAAACTTGCTTGGCACCTAAGTTTTTGCAGTAAAAATTTCCTAGGCATCTATGTTTCTGCCTCTGAGCATTCACACTTCTACCTCACTGTAGGTGCCGGGGCATCTATCTCCCACCTAAGCCACAGAACAATCCAAGAACCTCCTAGGTCAGGTGTGGGGCCCAACCTGGTAGGCATGCTCAGATGCCACCTAACTCTAAAAACCAGCTGGGGGTGGGGGAAGAGGCTGACCTCCCTTATAACCTTTAGCCCAGTGGTAGGGTCCCCACCAGGGATGATGTAGGAGACACCTGGTTCAAGTCCTGTTTTTGCCTGATGAGAAGGAATTTGAACAGGGCTCTGCCCCCTCTCAGGTGCATGCTCTAACCACTGAAATATGGAATAGTCTTATGTAGGGCTCCCTCAGTCTCTCCATTCAAGTTCAACTTTAATTGAACATGAATTTGGCCAGAGAACAAGTGAAAATGACTATAGGCCCATGGTTAGTGCACTCACCTTAGAGATGGCAGATCCCTGACAAATCTCTTCATTAGCCAAAGGAGGGACTTGAACTGGTGGTCTCCCACATGACAATAGTATAACTTCTAGTGACCAGCACTTGCCCCCGCTCGCCCCTTCATCCTCGGCAATTACAGTAAACCCGAGGTCTGACCTTATCGGGACCTTTACTGACACACCTAAGATAGCACATCTGAAACGGCAAATAATGGGATGTTGCAAAACGCCAAGGGCAGCCATCGGCCGTTCTGAATACTGCACATCTCTCACGAACAAGGGCAGCCATCGGCCGTTCCAAATACTATACACCTCTCATGAACAAAGCATAGCCCAAGTGTATAATACTGCTGCAATACACCAACCACTGGGCTAAAGGGAGGTCATCATCTTTCTCCTCCCTTCTCTCTCCCACCCCCAGACTCTCTTGTAGCATTAGGTGTCCTCTGAGCATGTCAACCAGTTCAGGCCCTGAACATGACTTTGGAGGAGGACTGCCTCTCTTCCCCTTGCTGTTGATCACCAAAAGAGATAGACACCTAAGTCCAGGCTTCAGGGAGAGATCTATTTCCAAGAAAGGGGTGGGGTTTAGCACACATCCCTTTCACCAGCTCTCCTTTGGGCTAGCATAGGTGGATCCCCACCTAGCATGCCAGGTTTTGTGGATCTCTTTCTAAAATGAAGGAAGCCCAACCGCTCAACTCAGGCTTTGTAGATCACAGTGATGGTCCTGTGATTTTCTAGGTACTAATTACATTTCGTGGATGTGGGCCAATATGACCGTGTGTGAGTCAGTTAGGCTCAAATTTTTAAATTGGCCTCTAACTTTGGGATCCTCTGTTTTTGGGTGCCCAACTTTAAAAGTGTGATTTAGATATCTGATTTTGACCTATGTGTGTAAAATTTGGCACCAAAAAATCCTTTTTGAAAATGTAATTCCCTAAGTCCTCTTTCTCTCAATTTCATCATCTGTGAAATGGTGGCAACAATAATTCTGTTCCTTACAAGGGATTTGTGGGGTTTGACTCAATGTGTACAAAGCCATTTGAGATCCTCAGATGGAAGGCATTATAGAAATGCAAAGTAATTAACCACAATTATTTAAGTTTCACAATAAAATTTCTGCAGCCCAAACTCCAGTAACTCTTCTGATCTAGCTTGGCATAAGGATCAGATAAAAGCCTCTGCTTAAAAACAAATCTGTCACTGCACTTTAAGGCTTGTCAAGTTCAGGGCTCTGGCCACAGGGAGAAAGTGTCAGAGATGCAGCCTCTCCAACTGGAAACTATTGTTGGTGGGGATATTTTCCACCACAGAAAATGGCATTATAAATGCTTGATCTTCTCAGGGTGCAACAATTCTTCAGCGCCAGGGACATTTTGAACAAGCCAGCAAGTGATAAGACACTGCATCGCCTTTTTGAAAATTTAGAGGAAGTTGTTCCACTAGAGATAAAGAACTTAGAGTCATAGAGTTTAAGTCCAGAAAGGATCATTCTAGTCTGACCTCCTGTATATCACAGGCCACCAGCACCACCCAGCACTCTCACACTAAACCCAACATCCAACATCCAATGACAGGGAATTAATTAAGAGAGAATGTTTTGTGCCAAATCGGAGCACTGGCCCTCCTCATCCAGTGTCCCATTCCCAGCAGTAGCCATTTCTGATGCTTCAGAGGAAGAAGGGAAAAAAAACAACAACAACCCACCATACTTGGTGGGAGGGGGGAATCCCTTCCTGACCTCTGCTGATGAGTGGCTAAAGCCCTGAAACATGAGCTTTTGAAACATAAGACATAAACCAGAAGAAACACCCAGGGCAGCTGAGCCCTGCCCCCCAAAAGCAATTCCATTATACAATCTCACTCATAAATGTGTCCAGCTCTCTCTTAAACTAATTAAGTTGTTTGCTCTCACAACTCCTACTGGGCGTCTGGTCCCTGATGAGAATAAAAACACAGTTTAAAGTACAATTGTCCTTTTTTCATCTGTGCCAAGAAGTGTGTTTGAACATCTCTAAATTGGTTTAGTCAGCGTCATTTATGTTTAAATTTAGGATGTTTTATGAAGTAGGAAACAATTACAGTGGCACTGGAGTATGTGTTAGGATCAAAACAAATGTCACAGGGAGTGAGGAAAAGAGAGATCTGCAGCTTCTGTATCTCTGCTGAAATTGATTACACTGGCATTACGCCACTGGAGAATTTACTTAGATGCTTTATAATAATTAACAAACCCCTCACATGTGCAACTACCATCTTGGTAGCAAGAAGTTTCAAACACACTGTCTGTAAAATGCCCTACCCAATTCTTCCAAGGCACCAGGAGTTTTCAAATCTCACCTCTCCTACAAAAAAAGAGCAGGTTGGGTCTTTTGTAAAGGGGCCCTGTCATTCATTGAGATTCACACTAAATATATGGAATTTTAGAGATCAAAGACACTTGCTAGTTCATTCCTGTCAGGCTCCCATGCAGTTTTTTCAGTTTATCTCAATCCTGAACTACATTAGGCCATTACACACTTGGGAGCCTCAACACAGCTCGCAAATGTGTTGTATCTATGACCAGATCTAACAATCCTTTTGAGATTTATTTGTCAAACAGAAATTTAAAAAAAAAAAAAAAATGCCAGCAACTCCCATCATGCAGTCTCCACCTTCCCTAAACAGAGAGACATGGTGAATCATGGGAGATGCAGTCCAATCACGGAGCCCAGCCTGGAGAGGAGAATGGGAGTGTGAGGCACCCAAACTACAACTCTGATGAGGAACTCTGGCAACATTTCCAATCAAAATATTTCTAATTTCATCTGATTTTTTTGTTTTCAGCTGAAGTTTTTTGGTATTTGAATTTTCACTGAAGAATCTAAGGTTTCCATGGAAAATGTAGACCAAAAGTATATTTTTTGACAATTTTTTCAACAAGAACAAAACAAAAAAGCAAAAGAAGTGACTGGCTTTGTGGATGTGGGGAAAGCAGTGGACGTGATATACCTTGACTTTAGCAAAGCTTTTGATATGGTCTCTCACAGTATTCTTATCAGCAAGTTAAAGAAGTATGGGTTGGATGAATGGACTATAAAATGGATAGAGAACTGGCTAGAGCATAGGGCTCAACAAGTAGTGATCAATGGCTCCACGTCTAGCTAGCAGCCGGTCACAAGTGGAGTGCTCCAGGGGTCAGTCCTGGGGCCGGTTTTGTTCAACATCTTCATTAATGATCTGGAGGATGGGGTAGATTACACCCTAAGCAAGTTTGCAGATGACACTAAGCTGGGGGGGAGTGGTAGATACCTTGGAAGGTAGGGATAGGATACAGAAGGACCTAAACAAACTGGAGGATTGGGCCAAAATAAATCTGATGTGGTTCAACAAGGACAAGTGTAGAGTCCTGCACTTAGGACGGAAGAATCCCATGCACAGTTACAGACTGGGGACCGATGAGCTAGGCAGGAGTTCTGCAGAAAAGGACCTGAGGGTAACAGGGGATAAGAAGCTGGATATGAGTCAGCAGTGTGCCTTGGTTGCCAAGAAGGCTAATAGCATATTAGGCTTCATTAATAGGAGCATTGCCAGCAGATCGCGGGAAGTGATTATTCCCCTCTATTCAGCATTGGTGAGGCCACATTTGGAGTATTGTGTCCAGTTTTGGGCCCCCCACTACAAAAAGGATGTGGACAAGTTGGAGATAGTCCAGCGGATGGCAACAAAAATTATTAGGGGGCTGGAGCACAAGACTTATGAGGAGAGGCTGAGGGAACTAGGCTTGTTTAGTCTGCAGAAGAGAAGAATGAGGGGGGATTTGATAGCAGTCTTTAACTACCTGAAACGCGGTTCCAGGGAGGATGGAGCTAGGCTGTTCTCAATGGTAGCAGATGACAGAACAAGGAGCAACGGTCTCAAGTTGCAGTGGTGGAGGTCTAGGTTGGACATTAGGAAAAAGTTTTTCACTAGAAGGATGGTGAAGCACTGGAATGGGTTACCTAGGAAGGTGGTGGAATCTCCATCTTTGGAGGTTTTAAAGCTGTGGCTTGACAAAGCCCTGGCTGGGATTATTTAGCTGAGGTTAGTCCTGTTTAGTCCTGCTTTGAGCAGGGGGTTGGACTAGATGACCTCCTGTGGTCCCTTCCAACTCTATGATTCTATGATTCTATGAAAATGAAACATTTTTGGACCAGCTAGTAGATAGGTAAAAGAATGACCTCAGCCACTTTTAAAATGCAGCTATTACTATGGTGGCATACAGCAACTGAAGATTATTATATGTACTACTGAAAATGTAGGGATAATTTAGGGAGTCAGAACGTTGTCACCCACTTTCATACAATCATCGAAATATATGTCTGGCAAAGACATCAAATGGCAATCCAGTCCATCTCCCCAAGCTAAGGTAGGATTAGGTATACCTAGACCCTACATGACAGGTATTTGTCTAACCTGTTCTTACAAAAATCTCCAATCAACGGGTTTCCACAACCTCCCTAGGAACCTGTTCCAGGGTTTAACTAGATTAAGGCCTGGCCTACACTGGCCATGGATTTTGGCGGCAGTTGACGGAAGATATGCAAGTTACATACAGTAACTTGCATATCTCCTGTTGACTTCCTAACGTCTATTTACCATGGCATCTCCACTGTGTTGCACTGAAGGGAAATGTCCTCCCGTCGACGCAGCGCTACACTACTTGCTGGGTGTATTTACAGAGTCGACTTCCGGGTTCAAGTCTTTACTACCGCTCAGTCGAACCCGCAAAATTGATCCTGCACTGCTGGTGGTGTTGAACGCTAGTGTAGACTTAGCCTAAGTGTCCCTTGCTGTAAACTAAGCTGATTACCTCTTGATTTACCCTTGGTGGACATGGAGAATAATTGCTCACCATCCTCTTTACAACCATCTTTTAAATATTTGAATATTGTTACTGTGTGTCCCCTCAGCCTTCTCTTCTCTAAAAGAAATTCTTTCAACCTCTCCTCATTGGTCATGTTTTCTAAGGGCTTGTCTGCACTTAAAACACTACAGCAGCATAGCTGTAGCCCTTCATCGTAGATACTATCTATATTGATGGGAGGGGCAGTATTTACACGGGGATGTAGTTCAGCTTACCTACATTGCTCAGGGGGTGTAGATCTTTCACACCCCATAACCAACATAGTTAAACCAACCTAAATTTCTTGTGTAGACCAGGCCTTACCCTCTTATTTTTGTTGCTCTCCTCTGTATTCTATCCAATTTGTTCACATCTTTCTTAAAGTGTGGTGCTCAAAACTAGACACGTACCCCAGCAAAGGCCTCACCAGAGCCAAGCAGAGCAGAACAATTACCTCACATCTTACAGCTGACATTTCCTTTCATACATCCCAGAATGACATTTGCCTTTTTTGCAACTGCATCCCACTTTTGGCTCCTTCAATTAGTGATTCACTATAACTTCCAGATCCATTTCTGCAGTGCTACTCCTTAGCTAGTTATTCCCCACTTCGTAGTTGTGCATTTGGTTTTTCCTTCCTTAGTGCAGTACTTTGCACCTGTATTGACTTTCATTTTGTTGATTTCAGACAAACTCTCCAATTTGTCAAGATTATTTTGATTTCTAATCCTGTCCTCCAAAGTGCTTACAACACCTCCCAGCTTGGTGTCATCCACAAATTTTATAAGCATCCTCTCCACTCCATCATCCAAGTCATTCAATATTTCCACACCCAGGACAAATCCTTAGGGGATGCCACTTGATATATCCTCTGAGTTTGACAGCAAAATGTTGATAACTGCTCTTTGAGTACTGTCTTTCAATCAGCAGTGCATCTTATAGTAAATTCATCTAAGACCATATTTCCCTAGTTTGGTTAAGAAAATATCATGTGGAACTGTGTCAAAAGCCTTACTGAAATCCTTACTAAGTCTTCATGGTTTAATTCTTCAAATTCTGAGTAAAGGCTCAGATATTTTATCTAAACCAGCACCGTTTTGTTTATGGTCTTATCCTGCTAAAATCGCATACATGGAACTACCACTAAAGTCAAAGAGAGTTTTATATGTTCACATTTGATGCCAGGATTCTAAGCACAGATTTTGGTATGTAATGGAGCTTCTTAGTTCTGATGCTTTTATATATATATCTTCACAAATTTACCTAGTTCACCTTGAACATTGAAGTAAGAGGTATTTTATGCTGAATAGTGAAAAATTTAATGAATGTTTTCCATGAAAATACACAAAAATATTCAGTTGTTTCATTTCATATGATTTGGAGCTTCTCAGACTTTTCTTTCCAATTAAATTCTGTGGTTTTTTAATTGACAACAGCAGAAGTTAAATGTCAAACTTTGCATTTTAAAGTCAATTTTTGTTGAATGGGTTCATTTAATTTTAAAAACTGATTCATCACAACTGAAAAACTCACTATATGGCAAATAGGCACATTTAGGGGTTTATTAGAAAATACAGTTATGCTGGTGGCTGAGTAAAACCTTGTTAAAACTAGTAGGTGGTGACAGCTGCCCTTCATTCAGGGTAAATTTAAGAATCAATTAAGTTCCTTTTTTAAGTAAAATAACTGAAATAGGAGCCACCATGCAAAACACAGGCCACATGCCATGCGGGTCAGAAATTGATCTATGAGGACAGAAGGGTTTTGCTGTGTGGTGGAAGGGTATCTTTTTGTGAGCAGAAGAAGACAGAGATACCTAGAGAGCAGGCAGAGTGAACCAACCCACAAGCCAAGCTGATAGCAACAGAAGGACTGGAAATGTAGTCTTGAGGAAAAAGCAATGAAACAGAGCTTTTTTTTTGGCAGCGTGCTGGCTGGAAAAAGGCTTAGAACTGTGAGTAAAGATACTGTCTCCTGTTTGGTTTTGGTTTTTTTTCCCTACAGTGTTCAAGAAACAGGGATTTGTATACTTTCTTTGTAAATAACCAGTATTGCATCAAAGAAATACCTGACTCCATTGGGATTCCTCCTAATGGAAACAACCCAGAAGATTCTGAATGCTGGCTAACCACTCAGGTCAGAGGGGTAAGAATCCTTAACCTCAAATTTCAAGCAGTTTCACTTTTATTGTGACTATTTTATGCTCTAGTTTGAGTCATACAATCTAAGTTTCTCACCTTTTAAAAGCTAAAATTAATAAACTACAGGAGTATTATATTTCTCCCATATCTCTAAGGGCTGTTTTCGAGATTTTAATTTTCATACAAACTGAGCATTTTTTAAAAAACATTACAAATGTCATAAAGCCATCTTGCCTACCAATGTATATTAAGACACAATTCTGTCTAACAGAAAGTCAGTATATGGATGACCATATTCCAACAGGCAGCACTAAATCTGCCAGTGGGAGGCAGAGGCACTGCAGAGGCAGCTTGAAGTAGTAATTGCAAACAAATGCTTGTTTTGTTCAGTTGTTTTCAGCACCCTCACTATAAAAACTGGGACGGATGGCTTTTTGTATCTGACACACTTGCTAACTTTGTGTTGGTACTTGCTTCTAGGGAACAGCTTTATGTGCTCAGTGGAATATCCCTAATACTCATATTGAGAAACCACTGTGTCTGTCAATGTTTCTCTTCACTGCTAAGCATGGGAACATGAAGATTGTGTTGCCTTCGCTAATAAATCAATGTCTCTCTCAGTTCCCATCTCACTTGTCGCTCTATGTGGAAAGCATATGGTGTGATTTGAAAGCAGCTAAACAGGTTTGACTTGGCTGTTCTCTAAAACAATTAAGATGAGGTAAATTTAATAAAATCGTAGAGTAACTGTCTTTAGGAATTAAAGCCCTCACCCTAATACATTAAGCACTGTATATTTTTCTAAGGGCTTGTCTGTATGGAGACTTGGTGCACAGGCACAGGCAGGTGGGGTTTAAATCTAAAGCAAACTAGCTTGCCACATGGTCTCTGTTGCTGTGCATGAAGGGTATGTCTACACTACAATAAAATATATGCTCTATAGTATGATAATTTTCCAAACAATATACATCCTGTTTATATATATGATGGAAAGAGCTTTTTATCACATCCAAATGCTTGGTTCCTCAGATAAGTTCCTGTGATTACTTGGAAGTCTTATTTTTTGGGATGTGTCTCTCTTGATGTGCATTTAGAGTTGATCAAATAGTGAAAAAAAATGATTTGTAAATATTTTTATAAACAGAAGCTCCAATTCTATGCTATGGTTCATGGAATCACATTAATCATAACTATTTAGCTGTCTCTATGTTTAGACGCTTCCTTCACCATAGTGTTTGGATACCTGTCAAGTATAGAGGAACATGTTTGGAAATACTGATTTTAGCATTAATTATTATTCACCTAAAAGCTCATGGACAAAGTTTGCTATTTTTAATATAATTTGTTATTCATCAGTTTAAAAAAACTTCAAATCGGTCAGAGAACAGAAATGTATTTTAGCTGATGTAGGTGAACAGTCATGCAACATACATACTGAATATTTTAAGCAAATTTTCACAAAAACTGAAAGTTTGACTCCATAAGGGTTCTGTGAATACTTACTAATAACACACATGAGAAAAAAATCAGGATCAGACTGTGAATGAATGACTAAAAAAAATAAGTAAACTAAAAAAAATAAGTATTATTTGTAATAGTTCAACCGTGTCTGTTAAAGTGAACAATCGGGTAAAATATTTATGGGAGGTTTAAGAAGTACCAATAGACCACAGCAGGACCCAATATTAACAAGTCATTTTAATGTTCTCACTTTCATCTAGTGAAGAACAAGGAGAGGGTGGTGGTGAGGATTAGAGAGAGATAACTTTACAGAATATAGTAATTTTCCAATCTATTTAATAATATAACATTTTCTTTAGGAGAAAAATAATTTGTTTCTCAGAATGATTAAAAAAGTAAAAAGAGTAAAAAAAAGAAAATGTAATCAACTATAAATAAAGTGTGCAGTTGGTTGTGAGCAAGATAAAGGTTGTTATCATGTGTCTCCAGTAATTGTTCCTAAAGCCTGAGCTGCAGAGAGAATACTTTCTGAACTATTGTGGTGGTAGAGAAGAGATGTTATGTATTGTACTCTGTGTGTGAGGTCCCTTTCACTGGTAAAGAGAAAAAGTATGATACAAGATATAGCAAAGACTGCAAAGAGGGAGAAGAAGTAATGAATTAGAGACTCCTCATTATAACAAAATCAACATAAAAACAACCATGAATATATGAGTACCTATGAGACAAACTGCCATTGCGCACCTACTTGTCAGAAAATTTATTTTAATATGACAAGCACTAAAATATTAATTGAAGATTAAGGTTGCAAAGTCCAGCACTCAAAAGTTAGAAAATGCTAGAATTAAGGTTGCTTTTGTAACCTTACTTTGGCCCCCTAGTGCATATACGTTATGATACAGTCTTTAATGACCAAATCACATCCTGTTTGTTTTCCAAAGGATCATGCCTCATTCAGTGCACAGGATCAACAGTGCTCACTTAATGAGCTGCTATTCAATATTTTGTTTTCTCCTCATAGTTCAGTGTGTGGCCCCATGCCTTATTTACTGTAGTCTATTCAAAGTCTGCTCTGAAGACAGAATTATGAGCTTCCTGGTATGCTTTTCATTGGCACTTATCATTACAGTATCTGAGTGCTTCATTATTAATTAATTTTCCTTTCTACCACTGCTGTAAGGAATGGGGTGGTATTATTTCCATTGTGTAGATGGGGAATAGAGGCACAGGGAGATTAACTTCAAAAGTATCCATTATTTCTGGATGCCCACTTTGAGATGCCTAGGACCTAATTTTCAGAGTACTAAGCATTATGTAGCATTTTGTATGTTCAAAACACGGCTCCCACTGCCTTTAGTTGCAGCTATGAATGCTCAAACCCATGTGTCTTAAGTCAGACACTCAGATGAGGAGGAATATACACTTAGTGATCACCTGTGAAAAGTTTGGTTTAAGTGACTCCCCCAGCATCACATTGCAACTCTGTGGCAGAGAAAGGGATAGAATCCTATTTTCCAGTGCACTATTCAACTGCCTTAACTGTGTGCCATCCTTTGTGATCCTATAATCCCCTGCCTAATTCACTACACACTTTCCACGTTCTGCAACAAATGAAGTAGGGGTTCTACACAGCTTTGATTCACCAGAAGCAAGTTCATCCTGGGGCAGGAGTCCTATGTTAAAAATAGTATGGGATCACATAGGTGCTTGAACTAGAGGTGTTCCCACATCCCCTAGCTTGAAGCAGTTTCCATTATATACAGGATTTACAGTTTGGTTCAATGGACCTCAGCACCCCTACTATAAAAATTGTTCCAGCACCTTTGTGTGATCATATCATTAAAGCCCATATTGTAATGCATATGTACAAAGAGGCCAAATTTACTTTGACAGGGCAACCATATTTCTGGCATTTCCTCATTTCTGAGTGCTGCATTTTGCATCCCTAATAGTGTTTTGTTTTAATGTAAAGATTTGTTTGTTTGTTTGTGTGTAATTTCCTATGGTTTTTTTTAAAAAAAAAAGCAAATGAAAAAACAGAAATTCCAGCATGGAGCATCAGATTAACACCCATATGGCAAAATTATCAGGATTAGACATTTTAGATACACCAGAAAGGCCTTTTTCACTTGAGCTAACAAAGCAACTGATAGCAATAGTAGCTTGTCATCATCTGTGTAAACCAGCACTAGAGGGGGGATGAGACACACTTTGCCAATGAGTTTCACAGATATCTGCTGATGGCTGAGGAATGTGAGATTGAGTGATCTTAGGTTCCATTCCAGGCTCTGGAGGGGAGTGTGCTCTTGTGGACACAGGGTCTTCTGCTCCATCTTCTCCAGCCTGTGCCAGTCCTGGTTCTGTCATTTCTCTCCGAGGCTTTTTGTCCTATTCCCACTCTACTTGCTCAACCAGTCCCAATCCACCTCAAGAACATAGGATAGACAGGCCTTTCCTCTACTGTGGGTTCCACTCCAGGGACCCCGCATCTAGCAGATAAATTCTTCTTCCTCAGATTCCTTGCTGTCTCCCTGGAGTACTTCCTACCTCAGTCTTCTCTAAGACCTTTTCTCCAGCCTCTTCCTGGACTCATTCCTCCACACCCTGCACTGTTTCCCAAGCTCTTTCATGAAACAATACTTCCCAAAGCTTTCTCCCTAGAGCCCCAGCTCCTGTCTGCCTTTCTGAAGGCTGTTTGTCCAAGTCTCTTTACTCCAGAAACCTGAGCCCAAGGCTGCCTCTCTGGCATTTTGCCCTTTTATCACGGCTCATGACAGGAGCTCACTCAGCCCCCATGGTTTTTCAGTATCTCTCCTGGCCTTTTGCCATAGCTCCTTTTTCAGGCAAGGCTCCCAAGACCTGTTCTCCCTCTACCTCACCTTCTGCTGCTCTGAAGTTCTTCTATTAATTTCCCAGCTCCTCCCCAGCTGCACCTAATACAAAATTGGGCCTGGCCTACCCTCCAGGTGCTACTGGGTGTCCTAATTGCCCTCTGGCTCCAGTTAACCTTTTCACTGCCAGTACAGGGTACACACCCCAACATAGATCACTATAGCATTTCAAAGAAAATGTCACCAGAATTTTTTTTAAATCAAAAAACAAATATTTTTTCTATACCTTAGTCTCAGAAATAGCTCAGTTGTTTTGGCTGAAACTTTCTAAAACACTTCAACCCAAGGCAAATTTCAGCCTATACAGTTAAAAATTAGCAAAGTTATAAGTAACTGAAAGCAGGGTCTTATGTGAAATGTCAAGCAACCTTAGCAACTGGCAGTGCTACCAGCCCCACCTATAATGTTTACAAAAAGCAAACAAACAAACTATTGTTAATGAGAAGTAAGGATCAAAGTTAGTGTTTGGGTTCTGCCAGTAGAAGGCTGGGTTCCAAGGAATTGGAATATTTACCTATTTGTGAGTTAGTGTTAAAAGGCGCTCACAGCCCCTGCTCCACCATAGGTCCAGTTTGCACATACTGGAAGCTAGGGTGTAGTCTAGTGCACCTGCAGAAGTCCAGTTTCCAATTTATTCCTTTCTTTCCCCAACAGGATAGGCAAATAATCTATTGCTTTCAGGCTGTTGGTAAAATACTTTGAGAAAGCACTTGTCTAACATTTAACTTAATGTTGATCTTGCAAGCAGTTATACAGGTTGCTCTATAGGTAGCAACCAACAGAAGTCTTCCTTTAAGGGGAAGCATGATCCAGTGGATAAGTGGAAAAGAACACTCTGTATAATTCAACCCCTAGCAGCAATGTCAGGAAGCAGAATGTAATTACCCAAGTGATGATCAAGGTGTTAACCTCCTACTCTTGGGAAAAGTGCCATGGGATTTTTAACAGCCACAGATCAGGACCTCTATTCTTTTATCATACAATAGACTCAGAATGGACTCAGTATTAACACAAAGGAGAATGTGCTATCTACTGAACCCCCAGGACATTTTTTTTTTTTTTTTTTTTTGCAACAGCTTGAGTTTCCTATGTGGACTCTCATTCAAATATTAGCCAGCTGTAACCCGCTGAGCTTTCGAGGTCAAGTAAGACTATGGTGGGATAGCAGACTTACCAAAGATGTATGCTTTTAAAAGAAATGTTTCATAGGCTGCTCTCTCCTTCTGGTTCAGTGAGCTCAAGATGGCATTAATCATTATTCTTTTAAGTGATGTGTGAGGAATATTGAACAACATTTAAGACTTGGTTTAGGAAATGTTTACACAGTTTTCTTGAGTGACTCAAAGTCAAAGGATCAGAAATATTAAAAGGTTTCCTGTTGTATGACCTTTTCATACCCACAAACCCCAATCCCTTTCTTCTGTCACATGCCAGAACTTAGGTCAGCTTTAATGCTTTTCATAGGACTTGTATTTTTAAATAGTGTCAGTCAATATATGCTTTCTTGACACCTAGAGAAGGGGCCAGGCAGTAGTTTTACTGCAAACCACACATTTGATTCTCTTAATTCACCCCACAGTTACAGCCATCAGCAGGGATGTGGAAAGTGCATACCAGATCATTTCCCCTTGACCTCTGAGTCCTTCAAGCACTCTCCTCAGCATCACTATGTGTGTTTCCAAAGTTCACAAAGCGTCTAAAATTTAAATTAAACAATGCTGACCCAACTGAACAAGGTTCAGAATGCAAACGCTTTGGTGCAGAGGAGAAATAACGGATTTTGTTTAAGTTGGACTCTTCCGTTTTTGCTCTTTTTGTCTCCCTTTTAAGAAAGCTTTCTCTATAATTGGCAATTAACCTTCAAAACCTCGCCAGCCCGAAACCTCCAGTCCAGTGACTCCCTCTTTGAAAGGGTTTATGGTTAATCACACATGGTGGGGGAGGGAATGCTTTGTGCTGTATCAGGCTATTGAAAATGTTTTCCATGTCAGTAATTAGAGATCCTGGTAGAGAGTCAGTAGTAGGACTGGTTCGATGGAGCATGCTGGAGAGGCATCAAAGCGGGGGGTGGGGAGGGGAACTTTTTCTTCTGAAGTGGAGTCATCATTGTTTCACCTGCAGAGCACACTTGAGGTCACTGGCTTGCTCAGTCACTCTCTGTATGTGTGACAGAACCAGCAAAGATGATTAAAGCTTCTTTACAGCAAAGTAACTGTGAGGTAAGACAGTTGAACAAAATCAACGCATAAGTCAGGAAGGGAGAAAGACTGGGGCGTGACCTAGTTGTAATGCTCTAGAATGGCATCATTCATTTGGACTGGCAGCTACATCCCTCTGGTGAGTTAAGATTGGTTGAAATCGGGTGGGCATATCCCACCATGTGACCTGATTCCTGTGAATGCAGGAGGGAGATGGCACCCATTTCTTTCCATCTTCTTCTATGATTCAGCTGAGGCATTCAATAATTGACCTAATTAATCCTGAAGACTTCATGGGCTTTGAGGTTTATTTGAAGAAGTACTGCGCGTCTGCTGACTTCCAAGTATAACTTGCTGTTTCATAGTTCACCAGGCTACATACAAACAAATAGCATTTATTTCTTACTTCCTTCTAACCCACAAAGTTAGCTGCAGGCCAGCACGTTTGAAAAGAACCTGTTAAGCAACCTGGATTGTCTGCATCCAGTTCTATATGTAAGTAGACAGGGAATATCATATGACAACAGTGATGATACAGGAGCCAGTTTGGAGTGATAGCCATACAGAAAATTTAATAGCAGGGAAGAAATATGCCTCACAGTTATCATGGAACCACTTCTGGGTTATGCCAATAATGGATTAACAATTAATTAATCTAATTTTAGGGTTGAACCTGTGCTAGACACTGTATATGCATGTAATTAAAGATGTTTGAGTTCTTGTCACTGGATGTAAATACTGTTTCATAAATAATACCATAGAGTTTCAGTGAAGCAAATGAACATGCAACCTGGTGATACAAGCGAACATGCACATAAAAAAAAAAACTAGAAATATATTTGAATTTGTAGCTCTTTGGAGAAAAGATCAAGTGCAATTAATATGTATCACTTTTTACAGCCTCCCTAAAAGCGCAAAGCCAAACATTTTGAATTCTGCAAATAAAAGTTGTGAGCCTATTTCGCTTCCCACTCTAAGTTTGCATTCTTGTAATTGCCTTGACTTTAGCTGAGTTTCTCTTGATTTATACTGGGGGGAAGTGAGAGAAGAATCAGGCCCAATATTTTGGATCCTCCCAAACCCACATCTTAGCATTACTTATATCAAACAATTATTTAAATCAAAAGTTAAAAAAAAATACAAAAAAATGTAAAAAATAAAATACAACCCCTGCCCCCACCCTCCCATCAGATGGAGTGATTGCAATGGTACTAAAATACAATTAGAATCACATCCTCAGCTAGTGTACTTCAGTATAGCTCCACTGACTTCAGTGGTGTAGTGCCAGTTTGCAACAGCTGAGGATTTGGCTCACATTCTTTACATAACCCCTGTGTGTGCTGCTGCTGCTCCTTCTGGGAATGAGGTTTGCCTTCACAGTGAACAGCAAGTGAAGTGTCATTAGTTCCATCCCATCACCAAGATGGATTAGTCTCTCTGCACTGCACATTGGGAACTATGCATATTAATGTATTTACTGAACCCATTCAACGTACCTTCATAAACATTTGTCTGCTTTCCATTGGAAAGGTAACCTCTTACAAATGATAATGGTATATCTTGAATTAATCCTTTATAGACAAACATGATTTATAATTATGCAAAACTATAATTATGCTGCTCTCCCTGCAAATTAACACATGGGTGAAGAGTGGCTCAGGGGGTTCAATTGAGTGGAGTCCCCAATACCACTGCTGTTTGCTAATTGGGCTCATGAAAAGTTCAGAGTAATGATTCTGCATGCCAGTATTAATCTGCCAAGTAACAATTATGAGTCCCAGCAGGGAGCAGAAAAGCTACCAAAAATAGCAAACACACACACGGCAATAAGATAAATACTGTGAGGCGGGAGCAAGGCAGAGAATGTAACAATGACTGAACTAAGTATATATTTCATCCACGAATGATAGCAAGGAGCTGAGGAAACACTGAAAGTAAGAAGAAATACTAACAAGTATCTTGGATGATATTGACCACACGACAAGGAGTCTTCCATTGTTAGGTCAATGGTTTGAACACAAGATGGTTGGGACTGACCATTGTCTTGGTCTCACAAAGCTGTTTGGTGGCCTATGTGACATGCATTTGGGGGTCTCAGTCCAGCTCCTATGGAGAGGGGTTCACATTTCAAAACCTGCCAATTTTAGCGCATGATCCACATCCCAACAACATCAGTTAGAGTTGGATTAGGCACAGAACTAGAAATGTTAGCAGGCAAACCAAAGCTTACCCTTTAACCAAAAAGACTGTCTCGCCAGGTCAGGTTTGAAGGTCTTTTAACCTAACTCTCCCATTTTGAATATGGGCTAGTCCTATAACTTTTCTTTTGGTTTGAGTACCTTCTTTTATACTTACCCAAATTAAGTCTAACTTCAATTTAATTGCTCATTTCTCAAAATGATTCATTTTCCACATTTCAGGATGTTTATTTCTGTAACTTTCTTTGGCCTTTCACTGTGTTTGAAATCTTTCCTAGTTTGGCATCGGACTTTATAATGATAATATATAACATTTAGGCCCAAATCCAGCAAAGCAATTGAGCACATGCATGCATTTAAGCACTTAACTCGTCTCCCTGTCTTCCATGGGGCTCCTCACATGCATAAGGTTGTGTACACGCATATATGATTTGATATATGAGGGCTCTAACATCTTGCAGCTGAGGACCTTAAGGTGCTTTGCAAATATTAAGTTAGCATCACAACAACCCACATCCATTTTATACGTGAGCAAACTCAATGCAAAGAAAAGATAAGTGACCTGTCCCATAGGTCACATTGCAAGTCAGAGAGAAGTTCTGATGTGCCCTCATCAAAACCCTAGACAAAGTAACCCTGACAGATGTATCCATCTTACAGCCAGTTTTTCTAGCAGTTTAATGGTTCCTCTCACAGCTCAGATAATGTAAAGAGGCAGTAATCTGGCCATAAATGTTATGGAAGATTCCATGAAGCACAAATATGCCATCAGATGGTGTGCATTGAGGGAGGCAGCGGGCACGCTGATAAAAGGCAGGATGTTTGGTAGATCTCTACTATGCTGCACCTGTCATCATTAAGGACCTTGCATCACGACTGGTCTGTCAGCACCACTAAGTTGCACCAGGCCCAGAATTGGCCTTCAGGATCAGGGCCACCAATTATCCTGCTTCAAGGAGAGCACAAGAGGGACAGGAAAAAAAAAATCTTTCCTAAAATTTTGCTTTATACCTCCAATCCACACATCAAGGGCCCATTTAAGTCAAAGGAATTTTTATCTTATGTAGTATCAAGTTTTGGTCAAAAGACATAGAGAAAAGGGCCAAATGCTATCTTGTTGTACAGAAGATAGACGTAACTACATTGAAGTCCATGTAGTTGGACCTGATTACGCAAGACTGAATTTGGCCAATATATTTACAAAAAAGAATTGTATGCTAATTTCAAAGCATTAATTGGCTTTATAAAACTGCCTTTTTGCTTGGAATAACTGTTTTGTTTTCTTGTATTCCAGTATCTTATTCTTGTTAAAGGTTTTATAATTATTAATTATTATTATTATTACTTCTTTAGTAACATAGGCCTAAAATACCACAGAATCCAGTCTACCCTAATTCCTGTGACCTACTGATCAGGTTGGACTGGCACTGGTAACAGAGAGCTACAACCTCATTCCCTGTGCATCCTTTCATTCCTTGAACACTGAGGACACCAACCTAGTCAAGTCACTGGGAAATCACATTCTGAAGTCTATATTATTTCATCAATTCATGCCCTACAGTCACTTGAACTTATGGGCAGAGTTCAGTGAACTCTCCAATATATGAAGCACACAATAAGCTTATTAAATCTTAAATCAAAATGTCTAATCAAGGACTCTTTTTTTTTTAATCTAAAGACACAGTTGTATTTGTTCTCTGCCCTGATCCTGTCCACTGCAGTTCTCTTCTCGTTTCCTAATTCTGGAAGACATTCGGCAAACCGAGTAAACTAAGGCAATATTCCTCCTCTCCATGTGATTGCTTAACGCTGGATAACACTGCTAGAACTAACATGAATGGAAGAAGAGAAGAACACATTCTGAATACTGGTGCTTACAGACAAACTCACCTACAAATATTAACTAATTAAATCTCACAATTCCTCTGAGGCAGGTAAGTCAGTAAATCATCTTTATTTTACAGATGGGGAAACTGAGACACAAAATGTTAAGTGACTTAATCAAGGTAAATCAGTGTCAGTGTCAAAGAGAACAGAGGAGGTTCCACTTTACCCTGTGCTCAATCCAATGTTGCCTTTCATTAGACCGTAACATTAATATTGAAACAAACAAACAAAAACCCAGTATATTCTCTGGTTTCTACTACTGTTTACCTCTGGCCTTTTTTCCCTTCCTTATCCTATGATCCAGACGTTGCTGAAGCTGTATTGGCATCATCCTTCATATCATCAGTCGTCTATGCTCCCCAATCCCTGCTGTGAATGCCAGTTTATGTCTTCTAATATATCCACTTGTCTCTAATCAGAGATTTTTTACTCAGCACAAGCATATGTGGAACCACCCACATCTGAGCTAGAAATGTGGAAGAAGATTAGGACACAGTTTTGTCCTCCCTAACTACTACGGCTTTAACATCAGCCAGAATAAAGTAGATCATCTGAGAGGTGGTGTATGGTAAGCTCCTAAAGAAGATAATTTTTAAAGCAAAAACGTTTTTTCAGTCATCTCGAATTATATTAGCCAAAGAGTGTTTTGGGCGAGCAAAAATTTGATTCTGAATGCCCCAAATGGCAAGCCTGATTCTCCTGCACTCTTCTAAAATGACTCATTCTGCAATTTAGATCGCTGCCTTCAGGGTTTGAAGACTGGTCACCTTAGTGACAGCTAGTTGAATGGAAAAGTCTTAAGAGTTATAAAATTCCTTAGCATCTGGCTAGGGAGATTTATATTATATAGAAGCAGCAGCTGTTAAAATGTAAGAATGTTACATTCCTTCTGTAATTTCCAAAAACATCACTCACACACCTAATTTTTCTGAAGAGGTTCAACCTCTTTATCAAAGCATAATTTCAGTACAGAAGACAGGACAATGCAATTAAAAATAAGAAATCCAGGAGTACCTGTGCTAGCCACCTACCTGGGTTTACAAGATTCAATATAACTATAAAAATCACACTCTATATGGGAATTATTTATATCTTCTTAGTGCAATTAAGTGTAAAAAGGGAAAATTCTCTGTTCCTTGCCTTTGTTAATGACCCACTTAAGAGGACAAAGAATTGTTGGTCATTGCTTTTTTGCAAGAGTATAATACTCTAGCATTGACTATATGCCAAGCCTAGATGGATGTCTGTAATTCTGGGTGGGTTACAGTGGTTTAAAAGCTCAAGTATCAGAAGAAAGCAGAACTTTTTTCCCCCACTGCCATGAGAATTTGTTGTGGCCAGTGGGGGGAAGAAGTGAGAAAAGAACAGCAATATAGCAGTGAATACAGAAAACAAATGTACAACAAAACTACAACAAAATTACTGAAGGTAAAAGAGAGTGGACAGAGAAATGAATTAATGATGAGAGAAGGGATGAAAAATAGCAATCCAGCCTAGTCAGAGACAAGTTACTTAAGCAAAAGCCTTCCAGTTCACTGAACTTGATCACAGGACAGTGTAGAAACTCTTCCTGTTTTTATTACTTGTCTGAATCACCTGCCTCTCTGGAGAATGCATGTGGAAATTATTCATCTTCCCACCTCCTCTTTGTGTTCCTTCTCTCCATCTGAGATGTTATCATAAGCAAGAGTATACAGAGATATTTGGAAACCTTATCAATTCACACTGCAGAGGATTAGGAACACTTTTAAAATGATGGGACTCTAATGAGATTGAAATCTTTCAAAGGGTGATGATGTGGGAAAAAGATCTTCATCTTAAATATATGCCACATTGGGTATCCTAGATCCCTGATGTGTACAAATACCTTTCCCCATGGAATTTTGTAGCTATTTTAAAGGAAAAAAATAGAAAAAGGAAATTCTATAATGGGGTGGCCATACTGTGGCTCGTGAGCTGCATGCAACTCTTTTACAGTTAAAGTGTGGCTCGCGGAGCTCCCTATAATCCCCCTCTCCACCCTGCCCGCCCTCCCCCGCCCCCCGTGTGCCTACCAGACTGGGGTGGGGAACTCAGAGCTTCTGCCCTGCGGCAGGATGGTGGGGCTAGAGGATTCTGCCCAACAGAGAGTGGGGGTCAGTAAGTCTGGCCACACCTATTCTATAATATGAAACATTTTGCCTAGATCCAGCAGAACCCACAATCCTACAGAAGGTAAATATTCAATGACGCAAGAGCTCTAAAACGCATCAATCTCATTAAGAACTCACCTTACTCACTGAGGAAAGGGTAGATCTTGCCTCACTGAGTCAGCACTTTCGCACGTTGAATGATATATCGTTCCTACAAAGATGCTGGTTTTTAATCCAGTGGATCCCAGATTTACATGCCCGCAAATTAGTTCCTTCATAATTCTATTTCCCCAAATAAATAACTGGTTTTGGTGGATATATAGACAGAGAATCAGAAATAAGTGTTTATTCGAACTCCCACTACTTCATCTGATATTTGTCTCTTGATGCTTTTCTGACAGTCAGCAGAATTTGTATAACTGAATGTTCAATTTTAAATATGTTTCCATAAACAAAAGTAGTTGTGTTAAGGAGCAACCGTTTAAAATAAGCAGCCAAATATAAAACAACACCCCGGGGTGCTTGCATGAATGGGTCAGATCTGAAACAGCCACATCAATAACCAGGCCAGTGCTTGTACGTCTGCTTGAATTTTTAAACATTTCCATAAATTGGATAAAGCAGAAGTGAAAGAACAAGAAGAATACAATGGCGAGGACAGTTAACAGCAAGTACTGTAGCATGCTTGAATGAACAGATGATAGTAATTCAGTATGCATTCAACCTATGTTAGGGGCTAAGTAAGAGGGCTGTTCTTTAAGTGCTGAGGAACTCTGCCTCCGGGTGTGTGTGTGTGTACACGCACGCATACATGCAGCTGCACTGTTGCAAATCTGTTGTAATACACATTTTCCTAAAGTTATATTAGCTTAAGGCTTGGATGCTTCTTTTCACTTAATCCCAATACATCAGGCAACAGCTTTAGTGCTACATAGTTTGACCCTTTGAAGTTCAGACAGGCCCTGTTCAGTTTTCTCTTACACCTGTTTTCTCTTACACCTCTGAGGCTAGCTAGTTTGCATGTGTGTAAGCGACTGCAGAATTTGGCCCACAGACATTAGGGTTATGAGATACATCAGTTACCATCCTTTAAATTGCTGCATTGCTGCTCAGTGTACCAAGTCAACTACCTTTTAGAAGGCTGCCACTCAGATCAACTGCAATTGGTTGAAAAGACATGGCAGAATGTGGTATAAGCTGCTGCACTATCTGGCATGGAGTAAAAAGCCAGGTGCTATTAGCCAGCTATAGGGTTGGAGCTCCCATTCATCAAGAGACACACTCAAGAGAAGTCTCTTGGGTTGAGAAAAATGTAGCCTAAAAGTGAAGTATTGCTTTAAACAGTGTTTTCACAAGGGGTAATCCATTATCTCCACTAGGTTCAGCTTGTTTCACAACAATTTTTTTGGTACATGAGGCACCAATCTTCCCACAGCATCAGGCTAGGGATGTCCAGGTGCTTCATCTATTTCCTGAGACGAAGATTTAATATGGTTAGTGCAAGGACCATTTCACTCAGCATTTGTGTCTCTCCTTCAGCATCCTGGGGCACTGACAGAGCAGAGGAGTCTTTTGCAAACATATGTCATATTTGTAGGTATCCTTCTTCAGGCCGCAAAATGGCTAGTGGTTCTTTTTTCCTGTGATGATCCCTCCTACTGCAGTGAGAAGCTGCTTCTCCTCACTTCGCCATAAGAAGATCCAGTGCAGTATAACTTCCCTTCATTATACAACATTGAACACTCTTGTCCAATAGCAGAGGACACTTAGACTGCACCTTCTAGAGCATCATAAGGGAAAGTGTCCGGAAAACTGACCTGGGCAGACCTACAAAATCAGCTATTTTCCTGTTCCTTATGTACTCCAGCAGAAGCAGTGAGTGTCACATGTCATTCCACTCATGTTATCACTTATGAATACAGCTGCTCCCTTTTGTTGTCAAAGGAAGATGTAGGAGTCCCACTTCCTGCATTTAAAACTTACACTCAATTACACAATCCTTATCCATATGACATTTGTTAGCATATAGCTACATCTTCTCAGACAGTGAGGTCAATTAATCCTGATTATCTGATTCCTTCTTAGAATATTTCTAATGTCCCCAAACCAATTGAGATAAACTAAGATGCACCATAGCTGTTTGTAAAGTCAATTATCTGAGAATAGAGCCTTGAAGTATTACAGACTGGCCAGACCTCCTAATCAGTATAACACATTATTTCTCACATGCCTGTTGCCTGCTGCCTACTACAGCAATTACCTTCAAATATTCTTCTCACTTTAATAAACCAACCTGTATAATTTACCAATCTTGCTTTATTCAAATCCTTCTTTCAGTTCAGCTCTAAGAAAGAGTGTGGAGAGTTTTTACCATAATCCAGAATCTTTTTACCCCATTTATACTGTTGTTTATTTTAGCTATCCACTTTCCTCTTTTCATGTGATTAAAAAAATCTTTCTCTTTGACAGCCTTCTCTTGTATGTTCTCCTGTCCAGATATTGTTCCAGACCTGCAGTGTCTGTTTTGTAATTTCTTTTATTTTTATTCTAAAGATCAGATTAACAAAGCGGTTTTTCTGTTTGAGTTTGCAGAGGATGAAAATTTAAGACTTTTTAATATAATAATAGCTAATAATGATCTGTAAGTGCTTTTGATTCAAGAGTCACTAATTGTTACTAATGAAGCCAAGTTCTAAGTCACAAAAAGGTTAGCTATAGAGCTGGTAAAAAAAAAATGTGTGCATGTGGTGGGGAGGCCAAGGTTCCATGGAAGATTTAATCTTTTCATAAAAAAACCAAGCACCAGAAATGTTCAGCGAAAACCTGAAAATATTTTGGTTTTTAGTTTTTTGATAAAAAGTCAAATTTTTCCAAAAAAATTTCAAACTTTTTCAGAAAAAAAATTGTTGTTTTACCAAAAGCCTAATTTGATATAAAAAACCAGTTTCAGTTGAAAGATTTTGACCAGCCATAGTTAATTGATAAGGAGTTAACATCAGCATTGAGAAGAAAACCCAGGAGTTCTAGTTTCCATGAATCTGATACTCTTGTATTATTTATTTTCATCTCAAATAGGCTTTGGTCTATTGATGAATGTTGCCACCTCTGTACTGCAGGGGTTGGGAGGGTTCAGGTCCTTGTGGGAATAGGATTGTGGTTCCAAGAGCACCCATGCCATCTCAAACCTGTGCAGAACCCAGGGACTGTTATGCCGCTCCCAGTGAAGTCCAGGCCCTATTGAAGTCTACGGCAAAACTCCCACTGACTTCACTGCAGCCAGGATTTCTGCCTTTGTAATCAGTTACGCTGCAATTTTAGCCCCACAGCAGAAGCATCAAAAGCCTGAGTCCAATTATCCGGGCTGAGACTCGCTCCTGCAGTTTTTGTTTGGTTGGTTGGTTTGGTTTTTGTTTTTTTTTTTCTTTTTGCTGTGTATATGTACTCTATGTAAAAAACTCCAAGAGCTAACAGAACTTCATTCTTGATCTTTATGGCAGCTCCTCCAAGTCATGGTTGAGGCACATCAGCAGAAGGTAGTGAGCTGGAAGTTTGCACTGCAGCTCTGTCTGAGCTCATACTGCTGCTGTTCTGTGACTAAATTGAGGACTTCAGGCTCTCAGCTTCATGCTCTGTGTCTGGTATTTTTCAACAGTACTAAATTTACTTTAACCAGGTGAACAAAATAAGGGGGCAGTGGAAGGTAAATGCAGCAATTTAGCTTGACTGATACCAGCTCACTATCATTCAAGATTTATTTCATGGCTTTCACTGCCCTCCTTACACCTGTATGAATCTACCTAAAATAGGCATTTATAGCGGATGTGCATAAATGAGGGGATCCTACACACTATATGATTTCACTTCAAAGGTAAATAAATGACAAAGTGTTTAGCTCTGGTCCTTTCCCTAGCAAGAATGATTGTATTGATGCTCCAGACAATGCACGTAGAGAGCAATAAAATTGTCACCATGTCCATATACGAAAACATGCACCATTGAAGGGAAGAGAAAAGGGCTGAGTCTGTTCTTTCTAAAGGAAAGTCCACAAAGAAGCGAAGTATTTCATAGTCAGTTCAAGCCAAATTCTGCATCTTATAGTTTGTAATCCATGGACCAAATCATCAAGTCCTTACTAAAGTCAATGGGAGTTTGCCAGAGTCAGGAGTGAACACAAACTATAGGCTAGATCATACTGCCCATAGAAAAGGGAGAAGCCCCGTGGGACTCATCTGTTGTGTTACCTCTTTCTGGGTGCAATATATCCTTTGGCATGCAACTAGTCAGCTACGCTGGCCAGCACATTGTGAGGGCCAGAACCTCCACACCCACTGCATGCTCAGCTGTGTGCTAGGAGATCATCTTGGCACGGTCCCCTGAGCACTTGGAGCAGCAAAACCATATGTGTCTGCTCCAGGCCACGGGAGGTTCTAACTCCCTTTTGCTCTTCTATACAGCACATAAGTGCTAAGCACTATCTAGACTATAGTGGGGCTCTCAGGATTTGGCCCTGTGTATAGAAAAGACATTCTCCCCAGTGCTTACAGGGGTCTGAAAAAAGTGAGGAATTTATCTTAGTCTGGGAGCAGTAGCTGTGGCAAGATAGTGCTTAAAGCGCATCCCTTGGCAAGCAAGCTCAATTTTTATATATTTATGTATTTATTCTGGGTTTGTAATCCCCGCCTCTCACATTCAGCACTGGTTCATCTTCCAACAGGAAACAGTCATTTCTGTGACAAACTCTCTTTTGCATTTAATGTTTGTTAAATAGATAAAGAGAAAAATAGAAGCAAATTACCAATGTCTGTCATAGCACAAGGCCTGATCCTCTACCCATGTACACTGATGAAAAGTGATGCAACTTCAATGAAACCAAAATGCCAGACCTTCAGCTGATGTACATAGGCACAGCTCCACTGAAGGCAATGGGGTATTGCTGAGGCCTGTAGCCTCTGACTTTGATCAGTGTTGTCAGTGAGGGACAAATGTGAAAGTGTTTTCTTTTGTTTTATGGGAAAATGGGGACACCTATCTGCTAAGAACTCCACTGGAACATCTTCATTTCAAATCCATGAGTAATCCAGTTGCCATGAGAACTCTCCCATTTTTGGCCACTCCTGAGCTGAATTCAAAGCGGTGGCCGAGAACTAAAAAGCTCAGTTAGGGACCTGCCTCTCATCTGAGCTGTCCAGCCCACCTCTCGAATTTTCTGATTGCTGAACTGGTGTGTCCTTGTGGATACTTTCATTAAAATTTGTTATTTAATTTTGAGCATTAAACATTATAAATACAGTTAACAGGTGGGCCTTTGAATTCAGCTCAGGAATGGCCAAAAATGGGAGAGTTCTCATGGCTGTTTGATGGCATCTTTGAAATGGATTGGGTACTAAACCAACTGGCATTATCTTCCAAAACTCAAGTTACCTTCTTCTTAAAAGGCAACTGGATTACTCATGGATTTGGGAATAGGTTTTAGCCTTTCACCTGTAGAGAACTAGTTCAAATCTAGCCATGGTTATTGACCTGACATTATTACCACCTGCAATTGTTCGATGTCTTCTGTGAAAAGATTTAGTGAGTCTACATCCAGTTTTTGTGGATAGGTTCCCACAACACAAACCCATTATAATTAATTACCAAAAGTTGTTGGACTTAGCAGAAAAGTCAATGACTATGTAGACCCGGAACCCAAACTGCTCTCTTTTTTATAGATGTAGTTTTCCTGATCAAGGCATAAGGTGCATTGGAGAGGTTTCCACTGTCGCTGTCTGTGATACATAAGCACACATCTTATATCTCCACGGCTGTCAATCCTGAACTTTTTGAAAGCTCAAATAGTCTGATTTTCAAAGCCACTGAATGCCTGCAGAGCCTGTTGACTTCAACACTGTTAAGAGCTCATCACTCTTGAAAATAAGGCCATAAATTCACTATAAAATACCCTCAGCATTTCAAGATAATCTCATCTGCATATCATGGCTATTGCCGCAAAATTTCTTTTTGACATATTTTCTTCTTAAAATGATAATTTCTTAAAATATCTACCAGTTGCAAGCCTTTCAATTATTTTTCCTGAAGTGGTAAATAAATTCTTTAGGGAGAAATTCTGAACAGTGGCATTCAATAACCAGTGATACAAGTAAAATTCCACATAATCCCCAAGTTTTAATGTGGTGATTTTACAGAGCAATCACATCACTTGATCACAATTACGGATATAAAAATAATAATACTCTTAGTGCTTTTCAACCATTGATTTCAAAACATTTTACAAAGAACTAAGTATCATTATCCCCAATTCACAAGTGAGGTAACTGAGGAGCAGAGCGGTGACATGACTTTCCCAAGGTCCCAGTATGCCAGCGGCAGAGACAGGGGTAGAATCCAGGTTTCCTGAGTCTCAAGTCAGCATGCTATCCATTAGGTAACACTGCTTCCTCTATAGACATATGGTTCAGTATATAGCCAAGTACTATATGCTGAAAGGAAAATAGCTCTTATAAAATCCTGGATCTCCTTTAGGCTGATTGCTCTCAATATAGCACTGCTTTGCTGTCACTGAGACTAGAATTATTCATGTTAGAAATTATAAGACTAGAAAGAGATGTTATGAAGGCATATGAAATTATTATGAAGGCCATGATGAAAACAGATCCAGTCCTTACCTTTTAAACCTGTCCCTGTGTAGGAACAAGAGGACAGAAGCTGAAATTAACAGAGGGTAAATTTAAAACAAGCAAAAGGAAATGTATCTTTTCTTGACCTCTGGAATTCACCATTGAAAGAGCTCTTCAGCACAAATAATTTTGCTGGCTTTGAAGAGAGACTGGCTAATTTAATAGCCAACAGTAAAGTTTACAACTCCTATATGGAAAACAAAGACAAAAGGCCAACGTGAATGAGGAGTAACTTCAGTTAAATCTCTGGATTCTATGGACTAGCGTCAATATATCTCAAATCATTACCCAATCAGTGTATTCAAAACTCACAATCTGGGGCACCAGCTGATGCTAGATGGATGTTAGAAAGAAATTCTCCATGTAGAGCACTTCCCAGATTGTCAGCATGTGTGATTTTTAGGGCGGGGGAGGAGGGGAATTTGTTCATCACCCTCTGAAATATCAAGTAACAGTCATTGCTGGAGGCAAGGTGCCATGATGCATAAAACTATAGACTACTGCCAAATTCTACGGGCTTAAGTTCTTACCAGTGCAATGCACTATTAACTGTACATCGAGCTTTTCTAACAAAATAACTTTCACATTTTCTTATTTGTATTCAGCAGAAATAAGCTGTTCAGGTATCTAAGGGGGGAAATACAGAGAAATTAACTGAACTAATGCATGTTGGACAGCCCCAGGTTATTAAGAAGTGTTACTGTATTGTCTAACTGATGAGATTTTCTAAAACTCAGGTTGCGGGCATTCTCAGTCTTTCTCCCTCCCTCTGTTTGAATGTCAATTTGCAATGCATCACATATGCATAAGATGGAATGAAAATAAATTGGATATGTACATGACACCAAACTAAAACTGAAAAGACAAGAAGCATATAAGTCTTTGCTAGCACCCCTACTGGGAAGTAATATGACAGATCTTTGGTGAGCAGAATCTTGTCCATTGACATTGATTTGTCCTTCACTGAAGATGCACTTCCTGAAAAATTCATGTGTCTCATGTTTTCTCTCTGCTCTCGTGACTAGTTGATCTGTCACGGGCAAGTATGTGCCAATGCTGTTGGGCTCTGCACTCATGGGAACCGTTGAGGAAACAGACTTACACAGAAGTCATTATAGATAACTCAGTGGAGACATCTGCCCACTCTGAAGTAGAAATTGAAAAAAGCAAATAGGATGTATATAAAAAAGGTACTGGAAACACTACAGGAAATAATGTAATGAAGACACATTGTATAATAATTCTCCTGGTCATGTCACCTTAAAATAGAATGGTCCAGAGAAGAGCAATAAAGATGGCTATAGACACTGGACTTTACATGTATAAGCTAAGACTGTGGCTTCAGTGCACCATCCTCGGAAGAGTCCTGGGAAGGAACTGTGTCTCTGAGGATCACATTTTCTCCTATGGTTCCCCTCTTGCTTCAAAGGATATGGAATCTCCCACAGATCCATACCAGTAGCAAACTACTCCCCCTCTGGGATGGTTCAGTGGGCTATGCAGACTGGTATGTTGGAAGGGTTGGAGCCAAGACTCTGCCCATTCCCTATGAGGCTCTGTCCATTGCTTGTCCACCTACCTAGAGTGGCACAAGGCAGCCCCTCTTCAGATTCTCTTTCTCCCAAATGTACAGATCAGTGATGTAGGAAGGGCACATAGGGATTGCTTTAAACCCAGTACCAAGTGGTACCTACACGTAGGGCAAATCACAAGGGGTCATCCACCAGCTGGAGATTAATGGAGTGACTTTCAGCTACACATCTTCCTCCCAACCTGGAGTGCCCATGGCTCACCCTTGGTGCCAGAGTCTATGCTACCTGGGGCAGAATGCCATATAAAAGTGTACTTCTTTGTGAAACCTCCTAAGCTATTTAGGTCAATAATAATAATAATTCCTGGGTTTTTGTTTCAATCCATCCACATCCCCTGCTCATTTCTTGCTTTGGTCTTAACCATGTGAGTAGTTCTCCTGCAAGGAACTGCAACCAGATGAAGAGGGAGCTATATGAAATGTACAGAAAAATAAATGGCTGCCAAGTGGTCTTTTATAGATAGGACACAAAGATTGCTTTATATAGGCTATGTCTACACTGCAGCTTATGTCGGCAGAACTTATGTTGCTCAGGTGTGTAAATAAACCACCTCTTTGAGCAATTTTAAGTTATGCCAACAGAAGTGGCGGTATGAACAGCACTATCACAGCAGGAGAGCTTCTCTTGCTGAAATAGCTATCGCCCCTTGCGGAGGTGGTTTTATTAGATGAATGGGAGAACTCTCTCCATCAGCATAGAGTGTTCTCACCAGATGCGCTACAGAAGTGCAGCAGAATTGGTGCGGCTATGCCACTGCAGCGTAGTATGTGTAGGCAAGCCCGTAGACCCTCCGGTCAAATGGTTTCCGTAGAGGGAAAAAAATGGAAAAGAAAGAAGAAGGAGCTTAAAGGCACATACCTTTTCAGTTCAGACAAGTTCTCTGATAATACTTTGAAAAATATCTGATGCATTTTACCCAACATTCAACTCCACCTTGCCACCGTCTGAAACATGGTATTCAGCAAGAAATTTTCCTGAAGCAAGTCTTGATTGAAATATTCTTTCATTGGTTTCCCTAAGTACTGGATGCCATTTCACAAAAACAGCCAGGCCTTTGGATAAAAAAGGCAAATTATTCTTCTGCTTCCCAATCACCCCTCCCACTTCAAAATATTCCTTGCTGTTTTTAAACTGCTGGGTGATGGGTGAGGGAGGAGAAGAGTCACTTTGTAAGTGACTGTCATGTCACTAACGTGGTTTTTGAGATAACAAAAAGTAATAATAATAATGGTGATAATATCACAAAAATCCTCATTCAGACATCTCATTATACAGGAAGCCCAATTTTTTTTAAAGTATGTAGCTACATGAACTGACATTCTAAACTATTAACCATTCAGTCTGTTGCACACCTTATTAAATATAATAACCTGAACATAATATTGTACCATTTAAGTCCTGTAAAGCAGATGGAGTATTAGTATTTTATTTAAATTGCACAGCTACAGAATAGCAGACCAATAATATCCGTATGACATTTTAAAATGTTTTAAGTCAATGTAGTGCTTATGAAAAATATTAGACTGACAGTATTGGAGAGTGGGACTACCTCTAGAGGAAGGAAAATTATTCAGCCACCATCTCCATTGTGTCCTTGGACTCTCTACAGAGATTTCCATTGGTATTAATTAGTGACCTTGTAGCTAGTGCACTGAAGTAGGACTCAAGGCCCTTTTCCTTCCTCTGCCACTAATCTGCTACATTGCCTTGGCCAAGTCATTTCATCTCTGTTTCCCTTTCCACCCTTTATCCGTTGAGTTAGTCAGAAAGTGAATGGGTTTTTCCACAAAATATTTTCACTATAGCAATTTTTTTTTTCTTGTTTTCGTCAACAATTTCAGGGAATCTGTTGACTTTTCATCAGAAAACTGAACACCAAACATTTTCAGCCAAAAATTGCTCAAAACTGAAAAAGAAAATGGATATCAGCTGAAAATTTTGGGATTGTCATTTTTTCAGAGGGAAAAATCAAACTTTTTTAACGAAAGTAGACTCTTTCCAGAAAAATATGCAATTATTCAAAAACCTATCTTTCCACTGGAAAAAAATATTGGCAGAAAATTTTCAAGCAATCTTATTTGTCTTGTCTATTTAGACTGCAAGCTCTTTGGAGCATGATCCATCTCTTACTATGTGTTTGTACAGTGCCTAACACAGTGGGGCTACAGTCATGGTTGGGATGAGCTAGGTGCTACTATCATACAAATAATACATAACAATAATCATGCCTAACAGGCTCTCACTGAAGTCAGATGTGTGCAAGGATTCACAACTGGAATGATTAGGCAGGGAAAAAATCTTTCAAGTCTGTTTTGCACCATGAGTAAAGTGCAAACAGGACTTATTGGAGCTGGCAATCTGGCCCTGTAGAATTCCTCTGGTGTAAAATAGTATAAGGGAGAGGAGAATCAAGTCCCTAGTAGGTTGTTGTTTAAAAAATATACAGCACACAATGATCATTGCAGTAGCTAAATGCCACTCAGTAACACAGTTGTGAATTGTGCCCACTTATATTTTAGCACCTATGGCTTTGTTTTTTTCCTCCTTCCTGTTAATATTTTCTTTTATTAGATTCTTAAATAGCACATATATGTAAATAAGTCCTCTGCACAATCCCTTAAGAGTTGCCTTCCCTTTCTGGTTTTCTCAATAATCTTGTCCCTCTCCCCACATCCTTAGCAAATATGAGTTTCGGATTGAAAACAATACTGATTAAATTCCACTTCACCGGAGATGACCCTGTTTTAAGAAAGCTTAAGATAGACAGGAAGGATGTCTTCGGGATAGGTCTGCTGTCCATATGTCACGGGCCCCATCTGGGAACTCAGGTAGTTCATAACATGTATGAAATTGAATCTGATCATTTAAATTAGCTTTGGAGAGAGTTCTCCTGCATGATGATATTTCCCATTTGCATGAGACAATGTGCAAGCCAGGAAATTGTTATTTGAGTTACTTTGTATTTTTAACCACTGGAATGAAAAATGAATTACTTACCAATAACACCTCACTGCCACCAAAACAGTGATTTCAAATGTGAGCTGGGGAATAACGTTTGCAAATTGTTTCCTAAATTACCCTAAAATAAAACCAACAGTGAGAAAACACTTGGATGAAATTTACTATCATTCATTATACATACATACATTATACAATCCTTAAAGGAAGAGAACTCACTACCTTAAAAGAAGAGAAAAATCCAACAATCACCCACATTTGCCACCCCAGCAGCAGGCTGTTTTTGCTGGAGCATTATTGACTTTCCTTTTCTAAGTTAATGTGTTTGTCTAATCCCCTTTATAAGCTAGCAGTGAGCTGAAGCACATAGTTCATGCAGTGAGAGGTTAATGAAAACCTCTTATATAGATTCAAGAGTTCACTTGCTTCTGTTCCTGACATCCAGAAACCAAGCTGGTCACTTCTCAGATCAGTGGGCCCTGCAGGAGGAGGAAATGACATTTCTCTTTATTGTGCTAAAATGGTGTGTGCTATTGGCAAAGCAACCAATGATCAGTAATGCTCATTCATAAGCTTCGTTATGTCTTCATTCCAAGATCTGTCTATATCCCATCATCTCTCCTACCTATCCAGTTAGGCACTTGTGCCAAACAACATTCAAAAAGTTGTTTTAAATGTCTTGGGGCCTATTATGTAGACTAGACTTTTACTGCTGTTCAAGTAAATGCCAAGCAATATTAAGGGAAAGGATTTTACAGGATAGGTAATTGTATAATATTACAAAACGACTTCCCAAGAGCAAACACTGCAGTAATGTAAGCGCAGAATATGACTCAAGCTCAAACATTATTGGCTTCATGTTCCACTAAGGAGAGAGACTGAGATGAAAGGAGCAGAGAATAGGGAAGAGAGAATCTATCTGTATGAAAAAAATGCAGTGAAAAATGAAGTGGCGAACAGGGAGAATGAAAAATAAATGCAAAGAGTCAGGAAAAGGGAGCCTAGAGGAATATCTGAATGAAAAAATAAATACATGGACTCTCAGGCCTTCCGATAAGGTGGGGGCAAAAGGAGCAATTGCTCAGGGGCCTAGCTATTTTAAGGGGGACCAGCGATTTTAAAAGGGGCCTGGGCCATGGGCGGTGGGTGGTGGGGTGAAATCTTCCCCTTGGTGTGGCTAGCACCCATTCCCACCTCTTCTGCCTGTGGCTTCTGCCCACAGTCCACCCCAGCTCTGTCCCAGGCCCCACCCCTCTTGGCCTGCTCACCGATGCATCACTCCCCACCCAGCCCACCTCCTTGCTTGGCCATCCCCCTGCTCATCTCCCCTTCCCCCCGCCTCCCCGGTCAATCACTGCCTGGGGGAAGCAGGAGTGTGGAAGAAAGGAGGGGGATCGAGCAATGGTGGAGGGTGGCAAGCGGACTGAACGGGTGTGGAGCCTGGGATAGACGGTGGGCAGGGCCGCAGGCAAAAGAGACGGGGTGGAACTGTTCTGACCTGGGGCCTGGAATTCCTGTTGGTGGGCCTGCATGGGCCATGTTTAGAAATGAGGGTGTCAGTTCCACATTGGGTGTGAGTCAGAAATTGAGGCAGGTGGTAAACATGTCTGGATTGCAGTGCATTCCATCATGATGGCAATTTGCACATACATGATGAAGGGGCAGAAAAAAAGATGATGTAGCATGAAAAACACAATCAATGGTGCAAGATCCCTCCTTCAGCCCACTTAGCTTGTAAATTACACTCATTTTACCCATACATTGAATACCAAATTGATGCGATTTACTCTATATCAACCCTTTTATAATCCAAATAAGTAACTTATACTCTCATTTACATCAGTACTGAATTTAGACCACTATACACTGCAAAATGTATATTTTGGGTAAACCTAACTTTTGGAGGATTTTTCCTATCTCTACAGTGTAGCACAGTCTTCCCTTAAACTAGACAAATATTTCTTCATCTTTTTAGCCCCTGAAATAAAACATGAGTTTAAATGACAGGGAAAAGGGTTCATGATCTTGGACTATTTTTATGGATCCACAGCCTAATTTTAGAGGTTCGTAGCACCTTGAACTACGTGAGATTTGACAGTTGCTAGTGAAAAATTCCTGCTTCACTGGCCAGGCAGGTGACTGTGAGGAGTGGCTTGAAGATTAACTAGTTAATGTTTGGAAACTCTTTGAGATCCTTTAGTAACCGGGCTGTAAAAACCCATGAGAAGAGTTATCATTGATGTTGTATTACTGTTGTTGTTTGTTTGTTTATTAAGAGATTCTATCTGAACAGCCATATACTCCTTAAATGAATATATATGCCACTGTTCTCTACTTTCTTCATCAACTAATTACCAAATTCCAGTAACTCTTGAAGGAAATATGACCCTGGTAGAATGTTTTCTGTCTTATTCACCAATGACATAGTGATACACTTTCCCAAATGCTGACTAGGTCTTTCCCCAGATCCTTTTGATTAAACTCTTCAATAAAGTTCATTTCACTGCCAGCAAACTCACTCCCTATGTGATCTTCAGCAGTTCATTTATTCTGTGTACCTTTGTTTCCCCCTCTATAAAATAGGGATAATAATCCAGGAGTGGTCCAGGTTCTAATGATACACCTAAATTGAACATGTATGTTACAAATGGTGGTCGGACTCCTTCAATCGGGGTGCTGATATAACTTACACCAACTCTTATGGCTGCTTCCTTCAGGCCACTGATATTATCTTAGTCTTGTCTGGATTAAGCCATGGACAGCTAGACTTCAAAACCCCAAATTTTTACAGACATTATTTGACCTACTGCACTAAATGGGAATCTAGCCATGACAGAGATGGGGGATCTGGGTATTATCAACAAAAAGGCATATTCACAAAGGTACTTAAATGCCTAACTGCCTCCTTAGGCACCTAACCCTGCCTGATTTGGAGCAGTCACTTGAACCCATGTCTGCGACATCCCCGGTAGATGTCCTACAAGGGCATTGGGTATTCTAGGGCAGGTTGGAGCTCTTTCACTTTGTATAAATAATTAAATATTTATTGGAGCAGGGAGTGAAACTGTCTCTCCCCTCTTTCAGGGGAGTTCACTAAACACCAGACAATAGAGTCAATCTCTCTTTGGTCCAATGAATATTTGTTTATATAAAGTAGAAAAATTCTAATAAGTGAATGTAGTAAGAACTGAGAGCTTGATGCCTGCAACCTAGCAGAACAGGCAAAGACATAAAGCTTAAGTGGAAAAAGCCATGAACAAGAGTCAGGCTATAAACTTATGACTTCACTGAAACTGGCATGGAGAAAAATCTGATACTGAAAACACATATATTTCCAAAATATTACTAATATCAAAACATTACTAAAAATGTATAGCAGGTGCAGAAAGTACCAAGACAGCCTAACACCAAAGAGATGTCTGTCTGACCCCCTGAAATGACACTTTGATGGATAGAAATGTCTGATAAGATGACTAATAAAGTTGTTTTGCCCGAACCATCCAGTACAAAGTGAGAGATGCCATTAGACTACGTCAAGAGGGCGGCAACAACCTACATCAAAGGATGCAGAACAAAATTGTCTGTAACAGTGTATAAAAGAGGGTGTCAGAGGGAACAATGTCATCCGTCCTGCCGTTAAGTTGTGTAGTGTTCATTGTAACGAAGCACTCATATTTGAAGTGTACTGGTAGATACTCTATAGGTCACTTCTCATTGTGCTTTAACTGCAATAAACCTGGCCCGGGTGCCTTCGTTGTTCAGCTAATCCATGGTCATGTCGATTCATTCAGTTGTGATTGCCATCTCGGTTACCTGCTCAGAGCTGAGACAGCACCTACATGGGGACACACGCACGCAGCCTACACTGACAACTAACAACTGACAACAGTGAGATTGAGAGAAAACCGACCCCAGAATAGCCAGTAGCCTCATGGTTAGGGCACTATCCTGCAGTACGAGGAGTAGACAGTCCCTGGCCTGAAGTGCTAACTGAGACATTGTTCTTTCTCTGGCAGTAGACAACTTAGTCCAAACCCTAGAAATTTTGTCTGCACTGTAACACAAAAACTATTCACAATGGAAAATATACAACTCCATAACTACCAACCACTCAGAAGACTTCTGCTGAGCAAGATTTTGCAGATATTAGAGTGGAGATGAAGAAAACTTTCACAGGTCTGGCATAAGGCTGAGGCTCAAACTGCTTTGAGAGTAAAGGTGATTGACTCACTTGAGATCCTCTCCATTGTTTGAAGGTTGTTTCTAAATTATCCTCTCCTCAATCAGAAATTGTGGGGTTGAAGTAGGAAATACTGGATGGAATTCTATGATTTGTGCTATGGAGGAAATTTCTTCTGACTTTAAAATCCATTTACTTTTCATTAAAAATCCGGGTTTAGGGTTTGTTACAAAGTACCAACAAGCATAGTCCCAGAAACGAAAGAGGCAGGGCAGAGAGGGGGTGTAGCGACCTGCATGGAACTTGGATGGAGGAACTCCGATTGCAAGAGAGAAGAGTTTGGAGGAGGCAGTGGGAAGTTAGTCTGTATGCACATGGCTTGAATGCTAGCTGCAGTTGCAGAACCTCTCTAAATAGTTCTCTTAATTAAGAGCCAGGACAGTTTTACAAGGGTATAGTCCTAATGTTTTTATCCAGCATGTGGTACCCAAAACAGGGGGCATGGCAAAAGTGACTTAATCCGGTGCGGCCCCTGAACACTCTATGGAGTAAATTGGCTGTAAATTACAACAGCATTGCAACTGACTAATGGGACTGACACCTGAGTTTAAAACATAAACATTTATATGGGTCTAATCTGTTGACAGCCCTGTAAGTGATAATAAGTATTTGCTCTTCAATACATCACAGTACTTTCCATACAAGGATCTCAAAGTGCTTTAGTAAGATGAATGAATTAAGCCTCACAACTCCTCTTTGAGGTGGTTCAGAATTATTAATATTCCCATTCTGTGTATGGGAAAACTGAGGCACGGAGAGGTAACATGAAGTATTCAGGATCACACAGTTACTCCTGTCTGTATCTATCAGTCTTTTGTCTTGAACATAGGTTGTAAGCCCGAAGAGCCAGGAACCATCTTTTTTATTCCGTGTTGGTACAGTGCCCAGCACAATGGGGTCCTCACCCATGACTAGGATGCCAAGGTTCTGCAGTGATAAAAATAAAATAATAATAATAAATAATAGCAGAGTCAGGAATAAAATCCAGCTCCATCGACTTTCTGGTTTGCTCCCCCCATGTTGTAACATAGACAATACTGCCAATTATGTAAACAGTCCTCTTGAATGGCATTTTGATTCAAGAAATTAGATAGAAGTCAGTTGGGATGATTGGACAGGTTGCCTGTATCCCAGTGCTGGTAGAAACATCTGACCCATTGAACTGTGGTATTAAAAATATCCAAGACAACATGACAAAGAGGATGATGAACAGAGAACTGTGCTGCTTTAGAGAATGAAGAGCTCTAAACTCCCCTTCTGATCATTGCAATGAATGAAGAGACCAATTATTTTAATGGTCAACATCAAAATGAAAATCCGGAGGCAGCAGAAAACAAAAGCAGATAGCAGACTGTACAAGGTGCATTGCTCTGCTACAAAGAAAGCTGCATCTTACAGACTGATGGGGTTGCACAGTAAGCCAGATACTGTACATTTTAAGTGATGTTTAAACTCTTAACACCTGCAAGAAGGTGGTTTTTATGTTTTTAAGAGATGCAAGATGTTATGTTTTATTTCATGTTTGGGACTGTGTGCAAATAAAAAAAGAATCCAGCCTATGATAAAGCTTCAGTTCCAATCACATAATAATTTCCTCTGTGTCAGAGTTATTGCCTCACCATTCGCTTTATTGCTTACAAGCAAACATTAACACATTATGAAACCAGATTATTGGTCTAAAACCCACATAAATAAGGCAAAACCCACAGCTTTTATGGTGAAAGAGATGTTATTACATGTCAATCAAATGAATGATGGCACTGCATGCTCATAGGCAATAAAACACAAGTGTTCAACTCCTGGGTCATTCCTCACATACTGTTACTGCCTAGCTCCCAGGCTCAGAGGTTTGAGAGCAGAGAGTGTTGTGAGAAATTCAGCCTGTTTGGTTCATGCTGGGTGTAAAGAATTGTCTCTAGTTCATGTGGGGTTTGCATGCATTGAATTTTATGTTGGCATCTGAGGCTAAAGTAAAACTCCCACTCGGACCTTAGCTTGTTTGAAATTCACCTTCTGGGGTCACTTGAAACCTCTCTCTGGACTAACTTGAAACTCACCCTCAGGGCTCAGTTGAACTTTGGCCCATGAGCATTCATAATTTGACCTAGACTCACCTTAAAACCGAGTCTCTGGGCTCTGTCTGGGCCCCTGAGTTTCCATGAAACCCAGCCCGTAGGCTCTCTCTTAATCTAGTCCCAGGTTCCCAGGAGACTCTCTTAAGGCTCAGTCAGAACACAGGCCAGGCTCAGTGAAATGTTGGCAAAGCTCAGCAAACCTTTCAGAGGAATGTAGCCTGAGGGTTTTGGTTTACACAGAGCCCCCAAAGCAGGCAAATTAAAGGAATGCCCTTGCCTCTGTAGTAGAGAGCCACCATCTTGGCCTCCTCTAAGAGACACTTAAAAGCAGCAGCACACTCTCCAATATGCAAATATGAACTCAGTGTTTAAATTATCCATTGCAGTCTTCAGCAAAGAGTGCATAAAATCTGATAATTATATTGTATTTATATGCACACTCAAAAAGCAAGCGTTATTTTCAAAGGTTAATTATTTCTGTAACCCCTCTCTCTCCATCTCTCAGACTCACATGTACTCAATTTCTGTAAAGATTTTACAGAATAAAGTTTTATTTTTTTTGCTTTTTACTAGCTATTGATGGCCATGTGAGCCGAAGGGCTGAATTCTGCACAATGGGGGGTGGAAGTTCATGGGTGAGCAATGCACACACACAAAACATACCCCAGACTACACGTGGATGAACAGTAGGACAGCCTGCACCTAGGATAATAGTACATAAAAAAAGTTAATTTGGCATTTAACTATCCAATCACTATCCAATGCTTGCACATAGACTGTAAATGCATGTACAGTGGGTGCACTTTCATGACATGTACAAAAGTGTCCATGTTTTCTCTGTTCACTTCTATAGTGATGAGCAAGTTGTGACATGGGGAGATTTGGCATTCAGATCTGGTTTATATAAGCAAGCATCAAAAGTTTGCTTCCACAGGTGACATTTATTTTAACTGTCCATACTCATTGGATCTGCATTGCACTGGAAATCTCATGAGATCTGGCTTTCTGGAGACATTTCAGGTACTTTCTGCACAGAGTTGCTTTTATGCCATCAGAAGATATTACTTGATAAATGTGAAACGGAATCTGAGGCCTGTTGGGGGCTTCATAGCTTTTTTTTTCTTGTCCTTCTTCATGACATCAGAAGATGGTGGCTATCAGCAGGAAATTTGGAAGGAAGAAGCAGGGAAATCTTAAAAGTCTCCCTTGGCTTCTAGAGAGGGAGATCAGTGGGTTTTCATTCCCAACCTCCAGGGAGGGGAAAATAGATAGGTCAAGCCATTGGGAGTCATTTTATTTTCCTCCCACTAACCTCAAGGGATAAGAAACTGTGTGTGTGTGGGGAGAGGGGGTTCAGAGTGAAGCGGTCTTCATGCCCCCTTTCTGAGACCAGGAGATGGAAAGTCTAAGTATCTCTTCTGTCTGTCTCTCCCTTTCTTTCCCCTGCCAGGTTGGAAGGAGAAGGAAGAGGCACTGATCAGTATTTTTCTCTCCTGGCGTGGCCTGGTCCCCACTCATGACCTTGATGCCTTTTAGCAATCACCTTTCAGAACAAAACCACATTTTAAATGCTTTCTTTGCAAGGGTGTTGACAAAAATAGCTCAGTGGTTCTCAAAAACATTCAAAAGGTACTTAGGAGGGAAGAAAGTCCATGCGATCATGAAAAGATGGGCAAATGGTGTGCAATACAATCTCTATAGTAAGATTTCAAGGTAGATTGCAAAGGCACAAGTGACACTATCTCCCAATTAGGTGCCTTAGTACATGCCACTTGTGCCTTTGAGAATCTACCCTGAAATCTTACTATAGAGAAAACCATCAATGTATTTTAAGCTCTTTAGCGTAATCCAGCATCTCAAAATCAGGAGGAGGAGCCAGGACTGTGGGACAAGCCAGCTCTTTCCTAATCACCAAGAAGTGCTATCACCAGTCACTCACACAGCGCAGTATGGTTGGAGAACTTCTCTAAATTAATTAATGCGCATGAAGTACTTTGAAGATACAAGATGCTAAATATTACTGTTATTTGAATGAATGTGGTGAGCTGAGTTCTCCTTCATGAGATCAGTCTGGTTTGTCAGAGGAAGCCCTTCTGCCCATCCAGAAGTGTCTACAAAAGTGTCACAGGATGAGCTGGACCTTCAAGAGGCACTCAGGACCAAGCTCTCATCTGTGCCTAGTGCCCTCCTAGATCTTGTGATTGTAAACTAGAGCAAAGCCTGCTAGGGAAGTTGGCCAGGCTGTAAAAAGCACCCATTTGATCAAAGTGGGGAAGACCTGAAAAAACAACAGCTGCTGCTGCTTGTTGGTGATGACTTCCCCTAAAACTTCCCCTAAAACAAGAATCTTTGTGATCAGTATGAATATCAATGAGATACGTTACGCCCGATTTGCAGATCAATAAGGTTTAATGTGCAACGTTTTCTATAAACATACTATTTAAATACAAAGCCTAAGATTAACTACAATATATCATACTCTCTAAGCCTAGAGAGCAAGCAGTCACTCAGAAGGCTGTATACAGGAACGGCTTTCTTCAGGGGCCCCTCCAGGTAGTCAGTGGCCTCTGGTCTGATCGGCAGCACCTCCTGCAGAGTCAGGTGTTGATGGAGCACTCCTCTTTGTCTAAATAATAATTTCTTATGCCCTTCCATAAACAGCCGTCACCTAATTATCTCTCTCATTATCATATATGCTAATTACCTACATTGGGTTTCCATCCTTAACTACATTCCACTCTCACCATAATAACTGGGGTCGTCAAAACATGATAGAAGGGGCGGTGTAAAAGTATGCCCGTTGGCAATAAAACAGTGTACCCTTAGACATTTAAGGATAACTTCTTGTTCCCATCACCATTATCTATGTGCAGCTGCAAGCAATACAGTATCTGTATTTTGTCTTATTATGTGTCATGGCATGCAGAAACTGAGACATCTATAAGGTTATTCAGTAGTCCTATTCATCTCTGCCAACTGTAAGATGTCATGCTACAGGGGTCAGACTAGCCAAGCAAGCAACTGAAGCTGTGGTAGGCTTGTAGGACAGTGGCCAAGCAACTCAAATTATATTGGGCCTCTAACATTCCCCTCCTTGGTGGCTGTTATAACTTAATAGGCCACCACAACGACTCCTGGATACACACCTCCAACTATGGCTCAAGGCACACCAGCCGGGGTCTGAATGATTAGTGTGTTCTTGTCGGCAGGGTAAATCACAGAGCGCTGCCTCGTTTGTATACGGGAGTCTTTTAATCCTTTGAGTTGTTTTAGGGATCTTCCAGTCCACCAGAAGAGTCCCACTGCAGCCATTATAAAAACTATCTGCAATACACACATGAGCACAATGGGATGCAATGCTAGATTTTAAATCCCAGTGGCAGTGGGGGACCACCCCAGTAGGGTTTTCCACCAACTGTGCTTTGTGGCAGCTTTTGCAGCATCTAGGACTTTGATTATTTTAGTCCTATCATGTTTGACTATCAAATTTACAGTCTTCAATTGTTCCTGAATGTGTGTAAGCAGGGTTATAATGTTTGAATGTGTTGGCATGCGTTGTACCAAATCAGTATTGACTCCCAATATCACAGGTTGAACATATTCTACAACATTAATATCTACTATTAATAACTGAAATATATTATTTGATACTTCATAAACTACATCATACAATTCCAATACAGCAATAAAATTGCAATAACATTTGTTTTGGGCAGAATTAACATCTTTTTTATAAATTCCATTAATCACAACTTGGATACATTGCGTGTGTACACAAACACAATCTTGTCCAATGTACACAATGGTAGAATTAAAGCTATTATTGAGTAACAAGCATATTGACAATTCCATACATCCAATTCATCTTTTTTTACAAGGGTATGCAAATTGTCAATGGTTCTTCACAAATATATCCCAATTCTGATCCCAGCATAGCTTCACGTGTGCAGTTTTGTAAACTAACCAATTGAGTTTCATTTCCTTCTTTCAATCCCCATGTAGGTGTTCAATAGGCCATAACACTCCAGTTTTTACGCTGAGGCCTAGTGGGACTACTCTGAGTATGTCTATAATGCAAGCAGCAGATATTGTCATTACATATTCTGTAATCACTTGAGCCTGGGCATATACTGTGAAATTTAACATTTTCCACCAATGACTTAAGGCCCTTTGTTGGGTGGTGGCATCATCCCAAATAAATTTCCTTATTTCATCAGGTAGGACTCCACTAAGTCCTTGTCAGATAATACCTTGGCTTATTCCTTGAGCCCAAGGCTGTGCTTGTATGCAACCTAAAGCTTTGGAGGTAGCATTTATTATAATTTTTGTGTGGTTTAATAGACTCAGGCGTGCTTTTTCATTGTTCATTTCCCAGGGTACCAATATATCTCCAAGTAACTTTTCTCCATATCCCAAGGCTATGTACTATGGGATCTGATAGGGCGCCAAGGCTTCTGCCTGGGATGCTTAACTTGTTTGTCAAAATGTCTTCATTAATTGCATTCAGCACTCCTGCTGATGCTCCTATGCCTCCCAAAATATCTCCTCCAATGTCTCGCTAGGGACGTGCATGTTGTGTTAGCATAGTGTGTTACCCAGGTGTCCATTCAGTGCAACCATTCTTGTACTGAGGTGTTACAAACGGTGCACAATGGGGATGTAGGCAGGATATGTTAATATTTTGTATGTCTACATGTACTTTCACAAGGTGTACCTTTGGGGTATCCAGTACTTGGCTCTTATAATTTTCTTTTAACACCAAGTCCCCAACATTGTATTCTCTGGGCTTCGGAGCACAATGTACAACTACACTCTGATAGGTGTTTATGTACATCACTACACTTGCAGAGGGATTCACTAAAACCCATTGTGGATAGTATAGCTTCAGTTCAGTTCAGTTCGGGTGTCTTTCCCGTTATTAGGTGGAATATCCCTATGTAGTAATAGCTAAAATCGGCTTTGTTGTAAATTACTTCAGACTGACTTTGACACCAAAACAGTATGTTGCTCTGTTCCTCTCTGGTCCAATTCATTCTGTGTAAATAAACCAAATCATCTGGGCCAGCTTCTTGTCAGGGGGTACTCATTTTGGTGACATTAATTGTGAGTTGCCCCTCAAAATTACAAAAAATCATTATCTTAAGCTCCAAGCCTCTTCCCCCAGTCACACGGTAGTGGGCAGGAGTACCATCCCACGACATCTGTCTGAAATTGCACCATCTTTCCCATTCACACCAACATAGCACAACAAACACACACACAGTAAAACAATAGGAAAAACACCATACAACTCTCCTTCATATTGCATATCTTGATCTTGTGCTTTCGTGTGCTTTTGTGGATCCGTGTGATATCTATCTACAAACAAAACAAAAAAACAAAAGTGGGATCTATAGACCCCAATTAGTATCAATTATTTACAACATATATTTAATTTCCATATCTGCTGTTATCCAGCAGCCTACCAAATCATATGGCATAATAGAGGAATTGTACTGTGGTATTCTATAATTCCCCTCACCTACAAACTCTGTTGGTCCTGCTGAGAACCACATGAGTTGGCTGTCATCACACTCAATTTGCCATTTGGATATGCAGCGGTCACTTTGCAAGAAAATAAATCGAAATGGGCTGCGGCAAAAGGCTTGATATATTACTATAACAGATTCTCTGAATTCAGGGTGATTATCTATGGCATAATCAACAATGTAATTCAAAAATATCAGTAACAGGCACTTTAAAGGATGCATCACGGGCCACAGGCTTCGTCATCTTCGCCCATAATTTAAGTATGCCTTGAGCTGTGAAGAATGAAACCAATATATTGTTTTCTTTTTATTTTTAATCTCTATCTGATATACAATGGGGCTGGCTTTATCCACTATGAGCACAGGTCCCATCCATTGTGGGCTCAAAGAATGTGCAAACTTTTTTGTAACTCTGTACAGCACTCGATCTCCAATTTGCCATTCTTGGGGTTTTAATATGGGACCAAATTGCTGATCCATTTTCCTAATATTTGTACCAAGTGCTTTGGCCACTTGCTGATGTATGCGCGTAATATTTTGTAGCAACTGAGACACATACTGATCAGCTAACAATTTGGATTGGAGCTCATCTGAAGGATTATTTGTCCACCAGTGCTCCATGGGTCTCATCTTACTTCCTGTCATAACATCAAAGGGGGAATACCCATGGGCTGCCTCTGTTACTCTCAGAGCCATGAGTATCAAGTGCAATTTGGCATCCTAATCTCTGCCTTGAGCATTGATTATTTTTTTCAAAGCCAATTTCAAAGTTCGATAACTGAGTTCTACTGCTCCCGAACTTTGAGGATAGCATGGTATATGCCATCTTTGTTTTATGCCAAAGGCTTCACAAATGTATTTCAAAATCTCACCAATAAAGTGAGGACCATTATCACTATCAATCTCCTTCGGGAGCCCCTGTCTGGAGGAGATGTGATCTACCAGTATCTTAGCTGTGATACAAGCAGTATTGTTTCGAGTGGGAAAGGCCTCGACCCATTTGGTAAATGGATCAATAATCACTAAACAGTAACGATGGCCTGTTTTACTGGTGGGTAACTCAGTATAATCCATTTGGAGGCGACTCCAGGGTCCTTCAAGCCTTTGGTGGCCTAGTGGGCCTTTCTTTTTAGAAACATCTGGGTTGTTTACTGCACGGGCAAGGCAATCATTTACCCAGCGTTCCACATCTCCTTTCATCTCCGGTCACCATCCTACTGTTTTTAAGAGGCTTTTTCTACACCAAAATGGCCATTTTCATGCACTTCTTGTATTAAACCTTCTCATTGTCCTGTTGGAACAATCCATACTAGTACTCCTTGATCCCCCTGTTTGGCCATAAGCAAACCACTTGAATGGTGTTCAATTTTCCACCCCTTCACTTCCCCTTGTTGCAGCAACTGTTGTATGCTAGCATCACTCTTCTACAAAACTGCTAAATCTATAATGGGTACAGATTCCTTTTGAATTCCTCTAGCAACAGCTATTGGAGTGATTGGCATCTGCCATTCTGAACCTGTTTGTGCCCCCTCCTTGGCTTCTTTGTCTGCCTTATTGTTTCATTCTTCTATTACTACCAATTTCTTATGGGCGGGTACTTTCAGCAGCCAGATTGGAGCTTGGTGTTGCAGTCTGGCTTCCCATAATGCCTCAATTTTTTCAGCATGACAGATGGGTTTACCATCTAAGCAATGCACGTTTCTTTCTTTCCATATGGGCATCCAATCTAAGCATGCTTGTATAGCCCAGTCAGAGTCTGAGGCTATAACTACAGGGATATTAGTCCCAGCAACCATTAATTCAGCATGCACAGCAACAAGTTCAGCTGCTTGTGCAGAGTGTGCCATGCAGCTTCCTGCCATAAGGATTCCATCTGGGTAGCAAATTGCTGCATACCCTGTTTTGGGAAATTGTTGTATCATGTAAGAGGATCCATCCACAAACCAAACCTCTGGATTTCCAAGTAGAATTTCTATGGCTTCCTAGCCACTTACAGGCTGAAAAGGATTGGGAAGGGCTGGTTCTATTGGAGGGAGAGGGCAGTTATGCTCAGCACCCTCAATTAGCAGGGCATATGGGGCCTGCTTGGAAGCCGTAGGTGGTTGGACTTCCGCATTTATATTAATTAAAGCTATGGTCCATTTAGCCAATCTAGGGCTGGATACATGCCCTTGTTTAATTTTCCCGGACACTATGTACTTAAGACACTATGTACACTATGTACACTATGTACTTAAGACACTATGTACACTATGGGCCGATCGTAAAATAATTGGGGCAGAACCAGTAAGGTATTGCCAGTGCCCCAAGGCCCATACCAATGCCAGCATTTCTTTTTCACAAGGGGGAAAGGTGATCTCTGGCCCTTCCAGTACTCAAGAGGCAAATGCAACTTAAATTGCACTGAGCCTCCAACAGGCCAATACCAGTGCAGTTCCCTTATTGAGAGGGATCTGAGGAATAGGTGCTGAAGGGTTTGTCTACAGACACCCTCCAAAGGGCTCAGGAGAAGGTCTAACGGAAAGCAGACAGACAGTCCTAGGGAGAGGTGAAGCAGGGGCAGTTTTGACTTTGGGGCAGAAGGAGCATCGTGATCTAGTGATCTCAGGGCCTGAGTCTGAAGTGGACTGAACACAGGCACACCCTACAGTGCCACCTACACGTAAGCGAGGGAACCCTTGCAGCTAAGGCGATGGCCTTAGAAATTGGGGGCTAGGGAGACTGAAGGAGTGTCTTAGCCCCTCATATAAAAATAAAAGCTTGCATAGACATCTGAAGGAGGACTATAGCCTAAGGAGGGAAAATGACTTGTTTGTGAAAAGTCTTTTTTGTGTTGTTGGACTCAAATAGTATTGTATGATGGGGTCCTGGTCCATGACTAAGTAATACAATAAATAATAATACTTATAAATAATAATAATAATAATAGCCAACCACAAGCATTACATCACCCACCTTGTCTTTCTCATGTCCAACAACCAACAGGGCTACAACATTAAAATTCTTTATTTTTTTAAATAAGTTTTGAGTCTTTCAATAACTCAAAATAATAACTTTTTTGTATTCAGTTGTTATGGCCTTTACTGGTCACATTTTCAAGAGTCTCTCCGCAATCATGAGGACTACAAACTAGCTTTTATTAAAAATGAAATCTCAGATTCAAATGTAATCACATGACTCCAGGAATTGAGATTTTAAGGAAAGCACCAAATATTTGTGATGACATAGTGAGAGTTGGTAACATTGCCTCATTTTCTCCAGATGGGAAGGGCCAATCCAACCAGCCTGCCAGCTGGAGGGAAACAGAGGCACACCCATGCTTGAAGCAGTAAGCAGCATTTGCAGCTCCTTCAGGTTTCCCCATCTCTCCCAGGATAAGAACTGAGCCATAATGAAAAACTAGATCAGCAAATGAGGAGTCTCAGGATGCTTGCAGCTAATCTGAAACAAGCAATGGGGAGGAATGTTTCCAGGGGGAAAGGATGGCCAAGTGATTAGCGAGTTTCCCTGAGGTGCCCAATGATATATGGGAGGCTTATGGTTATCAGGCTAGGGCTGGCCCTGCATCCTGAATATTGATCCCCTTGCCTAAGAATTAAGTGTCCCATAAATCCACTGCTGCCCTTTTTTCTGCAGTCTCAGCAGAGATGGGGAGAGAGTGAGAGAGAGAGAGAGAGAGAGAGAGAGGATGGGAGGGGTGGAGTTGTGAGAAAGGGAGTGAGAAGAGAAGCATCTGAATGTAAAGGTTTGCCTTGGAAATCATTTCCAAGCTGCCTACCCATCCTCCCCTCCAAACATTTAAAGTGTATTAATGTGGTAATTAATGGCAGGGAAGCAGCATAACGCTCCCAAGACATAGAAGACAGAGCATTTGCATTAAAGAAGAGTTGGGGAAGGTAAAGATGCTGTGCTATGAATTTAAATGGCCTTTGTTTAGTTGTTCTCCAATTCTTTATTTTCCTTTCTTCTGTCCCTCCCCCACATTAAAGCTGCCTTGATGGTGCCACCAGTATTTATTCTGGACAGCAGCCTTGACAGCTGCTGATTCTACTCACCCCTGGCAACAGGTTTCAGAAAGGACAAGTTTATTTCATCACAGTGGAATTGCACACTGACTTTTTTTGGTAGGCATGAATTACATGTTGAGAACTTTCAGCATGACACATGACGAGGCTTTTCACTTGTTTGTGGTGTGTAATTTATCAGTTGTGTGTGTGTATGTTTATGATTGAACTCTTCTAATTAAATAGCAAAAGGGGCAATATCATGACAGTTGTGTGTCTGGGAACATATATCTCAATTAGTGGGCAGGAAAAAAAAAGATTTGCCAAACTGAATCAGAAAATGGCTTTGTCTTGAGGGACAGTGCCATCATTGAGATTCATTTAATCTTGAGGGAATTTAGTTTTGTGACTATGTCAAATTCTCTTCAGGTAGAAGTGAAAACAGTTTGGAAAAGTTAAGTCATCCAATCAGGAAACAGAAACAATACCATTTGTCTTTGATGTCCAGTCACCCAGCTGGCATAGCAAATATCAAGTAACTTAAAGACCAGGTGCTACAGTTTGCAAACTATTCATTGGCTAAAATTTACATACACAAAGTATTCACTGGCCAATTTTGAATGACATACAAATTAATAAAAATTGTTATCTGTTCACAATTTGTAAACACTTTTAAAGGCTACAGCAACTGAATGAATCCTTTACATTTAATAATCCCAACTGTACACTTAACTCCATGCTAGGGCATGGTTTCACCTACTGAATTTGCCACACTTCTTCCTGCATTAATAACTACCAGCCTCCATTTCACTTTGGGCTCTTCAGATTGAAACTTGATTATCCAATTAGACTGAAGTCAGGGATCTATCACCAATCTTCACAGAATCGTAGGGCCAGATTTTTAAAGGCACTTAGGCATCTAAAGATGCAGATAGACACCTAGTGTGATTTTCAAATGCACAAAAGCACCTAACTCCCACTGAAATGAACAGCCAAGCAGCCTATAAATAGTTCCACTCACCACCATAGCACCCCTGGTGTCAGATTATGGTGTTGCAGAGGTCTTCACCTCTAATACCCCCTGCCCTGGTGATTGCCTCCTTGGCTCTGTGATGACCTATTTCTGTCCACAACTTCCATACCCAAGCTTTCCACCAAGCCATTCTTTTCCAGTTCTGTCAACTTCTGGGGGTAACAAAAGTCCAGCTAAAGAATTCAAACCAATATCCAGCCAGAAGACCTTTCTTCCCCTCTCTAGCTATGTTAAAATTCCATTCTTCACCTCTCCTCCCAGGAACCGCAGAGTTTCTTCTTTATGCTTTTGGTTGAGCTCTGCTTCCTAGGGTTTTTCACACAGAAGTCCTTCTTCTTAACAGATTTCCCCACTGTTTCCCCTCCATGATGACTCTGGCAGCTTCACCTGGGACCTCCCTACTTCTTCCAGGTCTTATCTCTAAGCCTCCCACAGGAGCCTAACCTGCTCCTTGCAGTTCTGTCCAGCTTGCCTTTACCAGGCCATTCCCCAGAGAGGGGAAATTCCTTGCGCGTGAGTCTCCTACCTCACTAAATTCTATTCCTCCCTCTGTATCATCCTCCTTGACCTTTTCACAGCTGGGATCACTAATTGTAGTTGATTCCAATCAAAATCAGCTGGTGGTTAACTGCTAGGTCACAACAAGACTGAGCTTGACTCCCCTTAAAGGACTAGCCAGCTTGTGATACAGCCAAAGCAGGGACATTTGGACCCTTAGACATTCAGAAAACTTTCTACAGTTTTGGTTAAACTTTCTCTCTGCATACTCCAACCCTCCCCATCCCTCATAGTCTCTTCACCTCAACTTCACTTCACAGCTGCCCCGTTACCCAATTCTCCACAGCCCTGCCCCCCTCAATCCTCTTTCCTTCCCTTTTCTTTCCATTTAGGTGATCCCCTCCTAACTAACAACCCCCGCCCCTCCAAAAAAGTTGTGGAACTACCATGCCATTTGTTGCCATCCCATTGTTCACTCTGCTTGTGTGTTTTACCCTTTCCCCCATCCTGTGTCTGGCTTGTCTATTTAGATTGTAAACTCTTTGAGGCAGAGATCATTTACTATTCTGTGTTTGTACAGCACCTAACATAATAGTGTCCTATTCTGGGGTAGCACTTAGGCACTACTACAATAAACACGTTAAAAATATCCCAGGTGAGCGCAACAACCACCAAGCTATTGGGTAATGTGGGGTAGTCGCGCTCTCTCTCTCTCTCTCTGGTTTGGACCAGAGATTTCATCCCAGACTTAAAAAACTTCACTGACTAAAGTTTAGTCAAAACCACTACATTTCCATGAAAAGTTTTGGTTTCAATGATTCAGCATTTTCAGACAAAAATATGTTTGGTTAAAAAGTTTCCAACCAGCTTTAGGTCAGAGTGCTTAAGTGGTATGACTACAGTTATAAATAAATATGACAAACAGGGTAAAGGGAAATTGTGCAACTTCTTGGCCTCATAATAGCTTACTGTGACACCATGTCTGAAAACAACACCCCAGAAACTCCATATTCATCAATGTCGTGTAAATATGTGTGTTGTGTACAAAGTATGCCTTGTGTGATATTATTTTAAAAATCTTGATATGCTAAACATTAATATCTTGTTGAATTGTATGTGCTACCATAGTATGTGAAGTTATAAAATATTGATGCACATGCTAGTAGAACGTGTTCTGAGGTGGGAGCCACCTAAACCAGCTCTTCAGGTACAACAATGAAGTGGCCAGACGTGCTAATGGCCCATCAAGGAAAGATTCCACTACCGGGATTGCTTACAGTGAAGCTTCACTGTAGCATGTGGGTTGCTTGACCAACGAGAAGCATCCTCCACATCATGTGCACTGACTGTTCTAGCAAGCTGAAACAGACTAGAAAAGGGGGCATGTGACATCATTGCTTGGCTCCAGTGCCCACTCCCATTTAACTGAATACCTGAAGGGTTGTCTGGAAGACAAAAGGACTCAGAGAAGGGGGAGGGGAGTCCCAAGCAGGGAAGGTTGCCCAGTCTGTGTTTAAGAAACTGCTTGTACCAGCTAACAAGGGTGACTGACATTGATAAGCTTGCTAGTGTGTAGAATTTAGATTGCAATCTTATGTTTATTTCATTTGGTAACTTCTTTTAATCTCTTTACATTGCCACTTATGACTTAAAATCTATTTTTCTGTAGTTAATAAACTTGTTTAATGTTTTATCTTAACCTGTGTGTCTTTGAATGAGAAGTTAGACAAACTGCTCAGTAACAAAAGCTGGTGCATTTCTTTTCCACTTTGATGGAAGGGTGGACTCAATAATAATCTCCACTGGTCAGACTTTTTGACCAGGGTAGATGGTGTGGTTTTGGGCTGAGGCACCGGCTGGAGTTTCTCTATTGCTGGTTTGTGAGTGGATGGAAAGCGTTCATTGAACTATGCTGGGTGTGGTCCCTACCTGTGGAGGGCTATTTAAGTGCAAAACTTGCCAGGGGTTTGTGGCCTCTCACAGCATCACAGTGTGATAGGGAGCCCAAGCTGGTCAGACAGAGGGCTTGGTGGTATTCCAGCTACCGAGTAGTACCCCAGGGGTTCTGCCTACAATCATACATACTTTTGGAAAAAGTGAAGAAACTGAAAACCTTGACATGAAAGGAAATCCAAAATGGTCTGCAATTTCACATGCTCCAATACCCAACTGATGACGCAACTTTGTTTAACATTACTGCACTGAGGAAAGAAGGAAGACAGATCCCCCCCCAACACTTCATTTCCCAGATCACTGGAAATTTTGAATTAAGACACTTAATTTAATGTAAAGAACTGAACTGGCAGCTTTATTCAGCACATTCAGCTGTGCTGGAGGTGCACACAAAACTGACTTACCTCTCCAAAATACCCTGCCTCAGAATTCATTGGTAAAAACCATGGATGAGATCTTCAGAGTCTCCACTTGAGTAATTCCAAAGTCCTGGTCAGGATCATGGAAACAGTTTTCTCTTGATTTTAAACTCATCAAATTTCTTCATCCCCAAAATAAACACCAGTGTCTGCAGTCCTGATTTTCATTTCCACAGTATCAATGGCTAATCAAAGCTTTTTTTAATGCAGTAAGATCTGAGTCATTCTCGGAAAATGGATAGCGCATTAAAGTGAAAATGCAGAAGTCTTCTTTGCTAAAGCATCAGAGACTGGCACACTGTTTGTTTGTTTGTTTGTTTTATATAAGATAGCCTTTAATATATTCATTGGTGTGTTGTGTGAAAATCCTCCAGGCCCTCTAAACTTTTAAAAGATGTTACTTCTTATTGATTTCCTGCAGTCAACTATGAGACAAATTCTGTGATTTCTAATAACATACACACAGAGAAAATGTGGGCAATAAAAGTGTGTATTATGTTGTAGCATGAGGAATGAGTGTAAAAGGATCTCAATTCAATCATAACTGTATTCCCAACTGAACTGCTATGGTAAATCCAGAGATGAAAAGAAAGATTAATTCACGGAGATAGCAGTTTGACAGCAGCCTGTTACTGTCATCTTGTGATTCTTGAAATAACATTATTTTCTTTATGCATTTTGCCCAGACTCACATTTGCATTGGGCACTTGCCTGGAAAATGGACCTTCCATCCTTCAACCTGCTGATTAACAGGAGGCTCTCACTCATGCAGGATAATAATAAATATAAATAAATATAATATACCTAAGAGACAAAGTAGGTGAGTTAGTATCTCTCACTGGATCAACTTCTTTTTAAGAAGAGCTCAGTGTAACCTCACAAGGTTTGTCTCACTCACCAACAGAAGCCGGTCCAATAAAAGATATTACCTCACCCACCTCATTGCTGTAATATCCAGGGACCAACACAGCTAGAGCTACACCGCATACAAAAATATACCTTACATTTATATTGTACCTTTTATCCTGAAGGATCCCAAGACACCTTTAGGAAAAGATCCAGTGAGGAATCAGTTTAAAAATTAATATACCTTGTAACAGGGAGAGTGTAGCCTCTCCTCTCAAGGATATAGACTTGATGATATAATAAGCTTTTCCATATCTAAATATTGTGATTCTAAAATATATGGTCCTGAGCACCGCTCCAGTTGTGCTGGTGAAGGGAAGGTGAACTATGAGAATCTGGCAAAGAGGCTGTGGAGGGGATGGAACAGTGGTTCTTTAGCATGCTTCCCCTTTCCTAAGTCACCTGGAACCCATCTTCTTTGAAGTACTGATTCTGCCATCGTTAATCACATTAAAAATTCTTACCCGGTGAACACTCTAATAAGTACAGTGGGACCACTTTCAGAGTTAGATATTACTTCATGCATGTTAAGAGCGGTGGAAGGACTCTAGATCTGAGGGCATTGCTTAGGATATGCATGACTACAGCTTGCTGCATCGTCCATTAGGACACAGCAGTGTGAGGTAAAGTTACCTCTATTAGCATTATTTTATGCTGCTTTCCACATCATGTTCTGACCATATACACCAAGAAGCTAGGAAGCGGCTGAGGAGGATGAGAGAGCTACGCTATTATGAGAAAAAGGGCAGGACTGCAGAGTCATACAGAGGCATTGATTCTATACCAAAAGCTCTCATGGATGGATGGTTCTAAGATCCATAGGTCTGGGGAACCAAATTCCAAATCACTTTCTGAGAACAGCAAACCAAGCCTCTGTATTGGGGCCATTACAGGAAACTTTGCAATTTCCTGGCCTTCAGATTACCTAGCCTATGTGTGGGGGTTTTCCTGCATACGGGACACAACATGGCTCAACCTATCTATGTTTTGGATGTAGCTGTTTGCATATTATTAGAATTACTGAGCAAGCAAGTGTGCAACTACAAGGAGCTTGTGAAATGAGCCAAGACAGATAGATCTCCTCACACTCTTAAAATGTCCTTTCCTCAAAATGGCTTTGGAAGCCTCCAAGAGCATTTGTCTGCATCAGGGGATGTGTGGAGCTGATAAACAGCTAAAGGTAAAAGCGTAATTAGAAGATCAGAGTTAAAGGTTACAGATACGTGCGTTTGAATTCCTGCTGGCTGAGGAGATTACTAACATCATATGTAACATTTCAAAAGTTTTTGAGGAGGAAGATTAGCTGAGGTACTCATTTTCTTTCTTTCAAATTATTTAGCTGCACAAAAGAAGCAATTCTGTCTCTTGAGTGCTGCTGTTGCTGTCAGGAAACCCGATTGATTCATCCACAGTATTCAGCAGTCCTTGGTTTCTTAATCAGGAACATATGTCACTGCTTTTGATCTTTAATTTTTTTTTTATTTTTTTTTTTTGTCATCCTGGCTAGAAGCATGATTTGACAGTTCTTTTAAGCTTCAGCTTCCTCACCCTCTGAGAGAAACACAGGACAGAGCTGCAAGAAAAGTTCTTTCTTCCTTTTTTGGAGCCCTTCTTTGTGTTCCCTACACATCTGACAAAAGTGACAAGTTCCGTGATTAAAATAATACAGGATAAATCTTGAAAGTGTTGATCTTAGCAAAGCAAAAATAGCCATTTTCTTGACATCTATTTGTTAGTGCAATGAGTGCTGGCCTATTTACTGAATCACAGACAGTAAATTAGTCTACATTTTGCAAGGTTTAATAATGGAACCATGGCACTCATTTGCCAAGTCAAGTGGGAGATAGAAATAACTGATCTCCAAACATCGTAAACCTCCCTACTTTAAAAAAAAAAATCAGCCTTTCAAAAGCATGCAGCACCGTGAGATTTCAGGATTGTCTCCTCTTCCCTGTTGCAAATCCATCAGGGATGCCTGACTTATCTTTACCAGATGGAGCATTTCTACTGGGATGATGCTGTCATTTAGAAAGGCATTCATTTTGTCCCCCGGAATTGTTGACAAAACTGCATTCAGAATAAGATGCATGTAAAATTTACCCATAGAATCAGTGCAGTCACCAAAACTGCAGGATTTGCAATGTACTGGCTTGTTTTCATGTCCACTGCCGGCCTGTATTGGAAGGAATCAGAGCTGGTCATTTGTACAATTGTTCCTATACTGCTAAATGCTAGGGGAGATTTCCCTGTAGTTCACTGTGTAGGGAGGCCTATGCTTTGTTAGCAGGTGGGATCAGAGTTCTATAATTGTTACCTTGCCGGTGCCCTGACATTTGAAATGGCCATCACTTGCAGCATGGTGACAACATAACATCCCATTAGTGGTCATAGAGATCTGGTCTATTTTGAGCCAGGTGTTTAGATCACAATTCCCATTTTCTGTGATGTAAGAATTTAAAGGGACACTGTCAGATTAAAAAGTATACATTAAAAACAGGTGCTTGTCTACCTCGTTAGTTACATCGCTGGGGTTAGTCAGATGAACACATTTTTTGTTTCTCTGGGCCACCGTTCTTCATCACTGAAGAGGGAATAATACTTCCTTGCATCTCATAGGCTAGATTACCATTATTTGTACCACAGAAGTGCCGAGGGGTCTCAGCTGAGAATGGGGGCCCATTGTGGGGTGAGGTACAAATACGAAGTAAGTGATGCTCCCTGCCCCAAGGAACTTACAGTCTAAACAGACAATGGGGGAGAGGGGAAACAAAGACACAGAGAGGTGAGGTGATTTGCCCAAAGTCATACAGCATATCTGTAAACCTAAATAATCCCAAAACAATCATGTACATAGTTGTATGTGGCATAGGTATCCCTATTTATATATAGTTGAAGTTAGGTGGCCTGGACTTTAGGTTAAACAAAATGGAGTCTCTGTCTCCAGCTGCGGTCACTGTCACTAGCAGATCCTTGGCACAGAGCCAAGTCCCTTAATCTGCCTGACAACACCAGTAAAGGCGGGAAAAGCCACCTCTAAGTAGGTCGTGGTGCCGGGTGCACCACTAAAGGGTGCTGGGTGCAGAGGGCAGTGCCGTGTGCACACCCTTCCAGGGCGGGAATTTCCAGCCCTAGGATTGGATCTTTAACATCAGCCAAAAGCTATATAAGTCCAGAGCACCCAGTGACAGTTGCTGTCCATTCCAGTGGCAGCGTGTGGATATATCTGTTGTGGTTGCTAAGGGTAGGCCTCATCGGACCTGGAGCCGAAGAAGACGAGCATCGGACCTGGAGCCGAAGCAGACGAGACCAGATCGTAATAACAATGCCAGGAGAGGCGAAGACAGACTGTGAGCCTATAACATCTAGTGCCTAAAGACAATCGGGGGTTGTCCCAGGGTTAAGTTGTGGTACTTGGGTCCGGGGTTCATCCCCTTTGTACAGACCCCCGTGCTTTTATTTGTTTGTCACCCAATAAATTGACCCGGTTTTGTTTGGAAAAGACCATCTGTCCTGTCGTTCATCGTATGCCGTTGATAGATGCGTCCAGATAAAGATCCCTCATCCTAATTAACTGTTATAGGGTTAACATATCAGTGGCAGAGCCAGGAGTCAACCCCGGTCTCCTATCTCCCAATCCAGTGCTGACTAGACCATGCTGCTGGTGAGCCAAGGTGTGGGGATTGGGGCGAGCATAAAAGTACATAGCTAGACAAAGGCCCCACTTGAGATTGGGACCTCATTGTGCCAGGCACTGTACAAACACACAGATAGAGATATCATCCTGTCCTATTACTGCTGTTGATTTATTCTTTGCATTTCTCTCATCCCAGAGAATGGAAATAGGCTGTCTGGCTTTTGTTTATAATCCATTTCCAGTTACTGTTTTTTCCAGTTCTCCCTGTGCTAATGTAGTGCTGTACAATGCTTGCATTGCAAACACTGCAGAGGAATTTGTTGTTGCTTTAACAAACAACTGTTTCATTTGGTGGTTTTTGTTTTTTTAAATATCAGGGAAACATTTCAATCTGTCTGATCTGAAGTTTTATGAATCTTGTTTATACACCACCTACATTAGGGTGAAATTGCTCTTTTCACTGAAATCGTTGGTTTCAGTCCACAGTTTTTGAATTCGTTGTTGGTTTTCTTCCAGGGTTTTGTTCCAGCATCTATAGCCTGGTGACAATAATACACAGTATTTGTATAATGCTTTATATTTTAAAATCTCTGTGTAACCAATAATTATTTCATCTCCACAGGGTGAAATGCCTACATATAATTCTTCCCCACTTTAAAGCATGGACTCAAGCATAGATGATTTGCCTAAGGTCATACAGCAAGTGTATGGCACAGTCAGGATTAAAACTCAAGGATCCCAGTTCTTGGATGTATGTTCAATCTGCTAACTCACTCTGCCTCACACTGCTGATAATAAAGACTTCAGAGAAATCAAATGACTCACTTGGGATGAAGAAGTTTACAAGCCCGGATATTTTCATGAGGCATTTTAAGTCATGATGAATTTGGTATATTTTAGCAATTTAGCAAAGTGAAACTAACGAATGACATACAATGAATACTCACGTTCACTGGTCAATACAGGAATTAACGCTAGTTTCCAAACACAAGTGTGAACAAATACCCATTTGGTGAATGTTCCTAATTATCATATGAAAAAGGATGTGTGCATGGTTGAGCTGAATTGCACTTTGGATTGGAATGGAGGTTTGAGATTGAATGTCGCACACAACACTCTGCCTCCCACCCTGAATACAATTCCAGCAAAGCCTCAAGTGACCCTCTGTGAAGTTTTGTTGAAGAAATATAGCAAAGGAAGGAAAATTATTAGTATATGTTGAATTTTCAGTTCAGTTTAGTTCTGCATTTACAGGATTCTTAGAAGCATCTGTCTTTCCTTCCTTTATTAGTGAAATCCCTTAGGTGCCCTAACATTGAAGACAATCTAAGTAAAACGAACAGCACAACAGCAGGGGTGCTGGATTGTTTCAAAGACAAAGCCTCAGGCTTGAGATTTGGAGGTCTCTGTGGGGATCCAGCTTGCAGTCCTAAATCAAGTGTTGGGTCTCGGCTCGGCTTCTGATGGAGTGCAGTGCATCTCACAAAACAGTTACTATGCCATTTGACACATAACTGGGAATCTCTGCTAACAGAAGGGATTGAAAACTGAAATTAACTTGCCAACCTGGAGAAATCTGTCAATGTGGAAAATACACATCTCCTGCCCCCATGGCCCTTTACCTTCTGACAGAGGGATTTGTCAGACCACCTGAGATGTCACTAGACTGAAGGCTTTCCAAGAGCAGAATGCACTATATCTGGTTGCAGAAGTGGGCTCAATCTTCATCAGGGGAAAAATCAACTGCACCGAGCCCATCTGGAGGTCAGAAAGGTCTTTATGAATTGGTGGTTGACTACCTTACTGGAAACCAGATCATCTATCCTTGATGGGTGCAAAACAGATACCCTGAAGGCAGATGCAGCTTATGAGAATTAACCCCGTATAGGGTCAATTTGGCTCATTCTTTCCCTCACCAAATTATCCAGCACATCAACACCTTTCAGCAGACGGTGCTGATTCAATGGTGCTCTCTTTATGTGTGCCTCACATATTTTATTGGGCTCAGTTGATTTTTATTGTATTTTATTGGGCTCAGATGATTTTTATTGTATTTTTTTGGGCTCAGATGATGGTGACTTTTATTCTAGAGAAGTCAGAAGGGAGAGGGCTACTTCCTGTGGGAGCTAGCCCCAGTGAATTGGCGTCATAGTGGATCCCCACCAACCAGCAGCTCTTAGTCAAAGCTGAGGCACGCCCTGAGCTCAGTAGGCCACTATTGTAGTGGAAGAGGGTTCCATGAACCTGCATTCACAATTGGGAGAATAGGTGCATTATTCCCTCTCACCCTGTGACCCTTATAGATTGGACAGCCCCGCAAAAAGTCTGCTGAGAGGGAACAGACACCTTGTCCCCTCCTCCTCAAAGAGAAAGAAAAAGGACTACTTTGTTGCCTCATGAAGAATAGTAGCTCTGAATATCAGGCACTGATTCAGGGAGAAGTTGTTGGGAATTGGCAGGAGGGAGCAAAGCCAGCCGACTGTGACAAAGCTATATGTGTGTGAATTTTCTCCCCTGAGGGATGCAGAATTGGCAGAACCTCAGACTCAGGTGCAACTGAGGTGGATTTGCCATTCAATCCAAATGTTTTGTTATCCGGGGTTCTTTCAACCCAAAACTCTTGATAACTCTACTCTGTGCAAGGTGGCGTCAGGAAATTAATCAACAGAGACACAGACATCTGACCGAAAGATGGCTGGCACAAACAGTACTGCACAAGAGCGCTCTCACTTAAAGGTATACTTTACTTAATCTCAAGCACTTACTCACGTCTGCAACAGGAGAGTGAAACACGTCCCGCCCGCAATAATTATCAAAGTTTGGTCATGTGGCTCTTGAGTGGCATAGCAGCAGCCATCCGATTGGCCCATCTTTAAGCTGCCTTTGGGGATCCTAAACTGTGTCCATGAAGTGAGCCCTGAAGGGTCCACCTACCCCATACTTTCTCCCCTTATTTATTGGGTTAATGTAACAATTATGTGTCAATTAAAAAAAACTTGTTAAGCAGACAACTTCAAAATGTAAGCAAGAGGTTTCCTCAAACCATTATTTAGACAGATGTGTTTTTACATAATCCACATGTCTTGGGGGCTCTGATATACACTTTTCAAAGGGCAGATCTAGATAAGCTTCCTGTTTTCCAAAAACACATTCCTCAGCAATTTCAACAGAGATCTTATCAGGAAGGACAGAGGGTCAGCCTGTCCCGCCCCCTCCCACCTCCCGACCTCCTTCCCTCCTGGCTTCTTGCTTAGCTATGCTAAGGCCATTGCAGAGGCCTGCTAAGACCTACTGATTTACTAATTTTGGCAATAAGCATGATCATCAATATTCCAATTACCGGTAGTGGTTCAGGGATTTTTTGCTGGTCTGCCAGGATCTCCTTGTACAGTTTTACATGGCAACACATCTCTCCCCCTCCGGTCATCAGTGCCTCACCCTATACAGGTGCTTCTTGCTTCAGGGGGAAGTTGAGATAGAAGATAAATGAGCAGTATCATCCCAATAGGATAGTGACCCTCTTCCACACTGCACCTTTTCTGTCCTTTTTATGAAGCTGGGTGGGGCAGGGAAATGAAAAGCATCCACTTTCCTTACAGCCTTTCCATTTCACTTTATAATCTGTTTCTTTTTTTTATGAGAAAAGATATTTATTTGTCTTAGCTCCCTCCTGTAAAAACATAAAATCCAATAAGTTAGCCTATTCCTTTTGTCAGCCCAGCAATAACCCTCTTTGTATTTCATGTAGAAGCTCCCAGCCCTTTATTATAGGGAAAAGAATCAGAATAATGAAAAAAATAAATCAAGCTACAGCTCCAGTTTTTTTCATTTCCTCTTCCCGTTAACTTTGTGTTGACAAACGTTTCTCAAGTCAGAGAATTCAAAGATCTCTGAGCAGCAACTTTTACAGCGCGCAGTGAGGTTTTGTGAGAAAAGACCCCCCTCCCATGGAAAGTCACGACTATTATCCCAGCTACCTGCCCTGAGGTCAATTTGGAAAGGTGGGCTGCTACAAAATGACCCAAGAAATCACACCATTACCTGGCATCCACTACCTTCCCTTCCCACCCCCAATAAGATGACAGGAAAAGACTGGACTATAGGTCATTCTGTGAGGAGCAAGGACCCAGATCCACATCTGGCCTAGAGAGCACTGTGCTACCTAGTTCTGCTTCTAGCTGGCAAGTGGCTCTGTGATCTGGGAAAAAAATAGATGCCCAAAGACAGATACAATCAGACTTGGGGAAAAGTCAAAGGGTTATTATGTGAGGGTGAGCAGTGGGCCAGAGGTAGCAGTCTGGCTGCAAGTGGAAGGTGAGCTAGTAGTCAGCCTGGGAGCTGGATCTAAACAGTTGAGAGCAGAGCAGGAAAATAGCCTGTTGCTGGCAGGAGGGCATCAGAAGCAGGATCAAGGAAAGTGGTTTGCATAGCTAGATGACAATAGAGCGGGCCCCAATAAACTACTACAAACACCATCACTGACATATGGTCTGAGTGCTAGCTGCTGGGAACCAAAGGCCATTGCTTCACTGACCTTTGAAAATGGATGGACTAGAAGGGATATATCATATATTAGGCCTGAGGAATCCCATGAGGCACATTTATCCTTATAACCCTCCACTGGATGGCCCTAGAGGCTGAGGGAAGAACCTAGATTTTCTACTGCAGCTGATCAAGTCACTGTGAGGAAACTGAGACAAAAGTAAGTCACATAACTTGCCCAAGGGAAGTCGGAATCTGGCATTAAATTAGTTTATTATGCACAATGCTATCAGTGAGGAAGTGGTAATAGAACCCAAGTCACTTTCTGTAGACCACTAGACCAAACTGCTACAGTGCATCTAACAAGAGGATATATTCTGCATGTGCGGGTGACTAATTTAGCTGCATAGTAAACATGTAGGGAAGCACTGTGCTGATTGGGTCTGTGTGAGTGGCATATCCACAGACAGCCCTTAAAGGGTCTGGCTTCTCGCAGATGGGAAAGAGCCTGTCTCAGGAAGCGAATCTAAGAGGATGTTACCCTTTTACAGTAATAAGTAGATATTGTTCTCTTGTTAAACAGTGTTTTTGCAGGTGGTATTATTGCAGGGTTGCTGCACAGCTGTGCTAACCCACCAATAAGGAGACCGTACATAGTGACTAGGCCTGGCTTTGCATAAGGCATTGGCGCCTTCCCTGTGCTTGGGGAAGGTGCTGTCCACCTAAATGAGTACAAGTCAAATACAGGTGTATTTTAATACTTTGCCAAGAAAGAATAAAAGAAAAAAAATCTTCCCTGCTGGAATTTACTGGGTTAGTGAAACTCTAAAGTGTCCTTCCCGATTGGGGAATGGGACCATTGTTTCATTGCAGACAGATGGCCTTGGAACAAGCAGCTGAATTCATTTCTAACAATATCCCCCAGAATTCAAGATGCCTACACAATATTCTATATATATATCCCCAAGAAAGAAGAATTAAAATAAGTAACAAACGTTGTGCTTCTGGCCAAATCTTCCACATAAAACACCAAGTTGCTGTTAACCAGTCCATTGCCCAATAATATCTTCCACAGCAATAGCTGAAAAAGATCTTTAATGAGGATCAGAGGGGAAAAAACACAACAAATCCCTCTGCTACCTTTGTACAAAGTTTGCATGTCTGAAGAGAAGCTACGCAATCACGCTTCTGCCAAGGTTCTAGTATCTGACCCAGGATCTTGAGACAAGCTCTGCTCACTTTATTGACACAACTGGTAGGAGAAGCCTCCGGTACAGCTTGACCTGCTCACTTGAGGTAAAAGGCACTGTAGTGTATCCACATTAGGATAATGTTTGTGGTTAGTCAAGAACAGTTAATGCACCATGTCCTCTCAAACCATTTTTCTAGTGTTCACGAGCTTTACATGTGATTTCCCCCAGGAAAACAAAGCAAAGCAAAACAAACCAATACAATGTGTTGTAGAAATTCCTGCTGCAGAATCGAGATTCCTACAAGAGTAAATTTTAAATTCCCACATAAATCTAGGAAACCTTTTTTTTAGCTTGTATTCTGCTCACTTCCACTGTGGTCTCTCTTAGGGAAGGATTAAGACATTTGAAGGTCATAAAGGAAAAAAAACTTCCCATCTCAAACCTTTGTGAATGCTTGGAATCAAACTCTTGATAAAATTAGGCTAATAGTTGATTATTTATAAACAGTAGAATAACTTCAATGGGAGAGACAGAAAAAACTGCCCCAGAATGTCTAACAATCCAGTAGTTAGGGCACTCTCCTGGGACAGAAGAGACCCAAGTTCAAATCCCTGTCCCACATCAGCCAGATAGGTGAATAGAATCTGGACTATCCACATCCTGGGTGAGGGTTTTAACCACTAAGTTAAAGATTATAAGGGGGAAACCACCACTTCCTCCAACCATTTAGTACAGGTTTAGGGATATCTACTCACACAGAGCATGTAAACTCATATAGGCAAAAGAGGTGGGAGAAGTTCTTAATCTGTGAATACAGCTGGGGCTTAGACATGAGTTAGGCACTGAGCTGCAGGGCAATATCAGGACTTAGGTTGCAGTGTGCATGCCCAGATGCTGAAATGTAAGCATCTCAGAGACGTTAAGAGTGGAAACTTAGGCCCCTAGAGATTTTAGGCACCTAAAGTGATAGACAGATTGAGTGTGGGGAGGGGGAAGGGGGAAATATCTGGTGGCACCTAAATGTTGGACTTAGAAGCATATAGTTGCAGTTAGGCGCCTACATCCCCCTTATTATTCCCACTCCAAATGTCTCCTGTGCACTGTACAGCACCCTAACATCGATGGATATTATATGTGTTTAGCACCTTGCTTGATTAGCCCTTTAGTCGAGCATGTACAGATTACCTCCATTTTAAAGATAGGTAAACTGAGGTACAGAGAGCTTAAAGGGACTTGCCCGTAATCACACTGTGACTCATTGGCAGAAGCAGCAGTCCCCATCCCCAGTCCTGTGCTTTAACTTCTTAGATCATGCGTCAGCTTTTGCTCGGGGGCGGTTAATTAAAGGCAAACATGGAATGTGTGTCTGAGGCAGTAACCACACCACATTCCCTCACCCTGCGTTACAACTCATGCAACTCAATACTTGTAATTAAATGAGCCTCTTCATCTTTAATAACTTTCCTTTCTCCTTAATTGTTTTTGATCAGCATGTTCTTCCCAAACGCACACAAGTCAATTCTGTCCAGGATGGGAGAGGTTCCCCTCTGGCCCCAATAATTCTGTGACTGGCATAAACATTAATACAAAAAAGAAATGACCTGCTAATTATGAATGATTTGCTCTCTCATCCCCAGGTGATAGAGGCATAATTTTGACGAAGAATTGAAAGTCAGGGATCATCAAGTGATTTCACTCCAGATTAATTTCCCTTGGCAAAAGTGCAAAATGGTTGCTGTCTGAGCATGGAGCTGCATTTTATCTGCCCGATTCAGCCTGGAATAATAAGACCATCTTATCTGCTAGCCATTTTAATTCATTCTCTGCAATTTAATTATGCTTCCATGTAAAACCACCTGTGACCTTCTGTCTGGTAATGAAATTCTAACCCCCTCCCTACACACCTCCAGGCAGAGGACAGAGTATTTCTGGAGGGCAATGAGAAATAAGGACCGTGACACTTGCAGCAAGAGGCATCTGCTCACACTCTGTCTCTCTCCAGATAGCTAGCGGCTAGAGGCTTGCCACCTGGGTTCCCTTGTAAGTGTACAGAGCTTTAGCAGATTCTGTTGTGCTGAGAGCCATCCCCTTGGAACAAATTAGAAGCACCTAGGTGGGCTGGCTGCTGGAAGGTAAAATGATGTATTGCATTTGCTCTAATGCAGGAACAGAAAAGTGTTCCGTGTGGCAACAGGAAACTATCACATCTTTTTTCCTTCTTTAGATTCTTGGGAAAGTAGTAAGAAAAAAGAAATCTTATGTGTTTTCTTATCTAAAAGGAAAAAAAAATGAAAGGAATCTGAGATGTATTAGATATCCTTGTCATTCAAACCTGTGCCTGTTTCATGTTAAGTTAAGGGAAACCTTTATCCTATGTGAGATGAGCACCTCTGATCTGTGTTTCTGGTCATCAGGACCTGCTAACTGAAGGTAGTTTCTGGGTTAAACCAATGGAAAGTCTTTTATTTAACAGGGTCCTAACAGGTTCCTCCAGGCAGTGAAAATGAGGGTCCCAGCTATCTTAACTCACTTTAGTGCCAAGGCAAACTGGTTCTCCCAACTGCTTGTTTTACATCTTTTTCCTTTGCTGTGGTTGTAGTGGCTTACAACAAATCTTATTATTTAGCACCAGAGCTGTTGGAAAAACAGAATTTTCCAATCACATGAAATTTCAACATTTCAAAGTTATTTTCCACACCAAATTGGAATAAATAAAAATATCAAAACATTTTGAGCAATGAAAAGTGCCAAAAAGTTTCAAATCAGAAATGTTGAATTGGAAACTTGGTATTTTTCATCAAAACAATTTGACATTTCAAGAAGATATTCCATCTTGATTCACCCGTTTGAAAAATGTAGTCAAAATCAACATTTTCCTGTTCACCTTTTCAGTAAAATTATATTTTCTGATGGAAACATTGTTTTGTCAAAACATTTCAACCAGCTGTGGGTGATGCCTTTCTTCCAAGAATCAAAAAGGACTTGACAAAAGGTGGTAACTATCACGATGCCTCATTTTTAGAGAAACTGCAACACAGAGAAAATTGTCCAAGATCGCACAAATCAGCAACAGAGCTGGGAATAGAACCTAGATCTCCCTGAGGGACAGCGCTGTGTGCTAAACCTGGGAGTCACAACAAATGTCATGGGTCACAACTACTCTTCCCTCTCCATATTGCTAAATAGGAGGGAAGTGCTAGCTAGATGGGAGACTGGCTGAGGGAGGTTCTGGTATTGTAAAGTGTGAGATCCAATGCACTAGACTAGAGTGGCATGCCAGAAAATTGCTGCCTGGCAAAGTTGTACATACAATTCCACCAATTAAAAGAAAGGTCTCTTCTCTACTTGTTTCTATCCTGGTATGACATCTACTATTCCCTGCCCCCTATTCCTGCCCCCCTGACCCCATAAGTAGAAGCACTACATGAGCCAGTTCTAACTATGCATCTCCTCAGGTACATGATTGTCTCTTTCTACCAGTGAGCACAGAGGTTCATTTAAAAGTACATATAACTCACAGGTTGAAAAGAGAAAAAAAACCACCTTGCTTGATGAGGTTTACTGATATCAGCCTCTCTCAAATGAGACAAATGGAGCTTTGGAGCTTGCTGAAGCAGTAAATGAAACATTAAAGCTGAATATGGGTTTGCCCTGGTTAATTTTAGTTTTAGAAAGGCATACAGGAGCAGGAAGCAGAAGGAAAGAGGAAGATAATCATATTTGGATGAATCAGAAGATAAATAATACACATGCTAGAAAGAAAGTTTCCACTGAAAAACTTAAAAGTGAAAGTATTGTTTCAACTTCATGATCTGTGGACTATTCTCCTCTGCACCTATAACCTGCTTCTGATGAAACAGTTGGGATTCAAGTGAGTAAATGAAAAGGACAAATTCATCCCAAATTCTGTTCCCATGGAGTTCATGTATTTAACTTGGGTTTAATTCTAATCACAATTCAAGCCCTGTCTCTAATAACAGTATTTGCCTCTAATTTGCAATCAGCTTCTGGGCTTGCAATGGGGAAGTATTGAATGTGCCCTCATCTACAACTGAAGTCAGTGGGAGATGGGAGCACTTCACAGCATTGGGCCTTTTGAGCACTTCAGCCCCCTGCCTAGATATTAAAGATGTGCTCATTTTGTGCTGTGATCATTATCTGACTAGCAACCACTGACTACTTCATTTTTTTCTACTTGCCTCCTTTCAAAACACAACTTTAGTAAGTGCATCACATAACATTGATCACAAGGGAGCAGCATCACATTCTGTAGCACTCTTTTACATACACCAGCTTTATATCACTTTGCGTCACACATTTAAACTGACACTAGTTCTTGTATCAAATGGTGTCCTGTCCCCAGTAGCTGATGTCCATGGACACTCTTGTGTTTTGACAGGAAAGCCTGTTTCATGAAGAAACAACAAGAAGAGGAATTCACTTTCACCAGTAAATACTTATGGCTCCAGATCTCACTCCATAGGGAATATCATAGGTCTTGTTGTCAAAGCTGTTATAAACCTGAGTTCTCAAGTTCAGTGGATGTTGTGGATGGGCTTCTTTACTAAACCATTGACTCTGAGAGGGCAGGTAACAGAACATCATAATAGAATCACTAGTGTGTATGTGTGTGCCACTCTCCTCTGCTGGATGGAATGGGAATTGCTCAACAGTATTGAGTCCAACAGGCCATTTATGAATTACTGGTACTATTAATTTGGACTGTGGTGGTTCTTAAGCTTTAACCAGGGATCAGGGACCCATTGTGCAAGCACTGTAAAAACACAAAACATCAAAGAATTTACAATCCAAGTAAAAGAGGAGACATAACAAGTGGATACAACAAACAAACAGATGAGCGGGGCACAAGGTAACAATGAGACGATTATGGACCCTAAATTGCTGACAACCAATAGAAATCTAGCTCTGGTGCAAAATGATCTGCATGCTGTCCCTGCTGTCATATGATATTCCGAAGAGACACAGAAAACAGATGATGGCCACAGATTTATCAGTCAGTTTCACGTACCGCTAATGGTATTGTTACTGGATTATAACATAGCACTGCTATACAACACGTGTGAAGAAGAAAAGAGAAAAGTTGTATGCAACCAAAGCTGTGCAGAGGATTTAATAAGACAAAGTGCACCTATTTCCATTGAAATATGGCCAACTCACCTGAACTGACATCTCAATTCTTGTGGGGAATAGTACTTCCTTTTATTGCCACAGTGGTATAATAGTGGAGGAGCACTAGTAGCATAATGGTATGATTTAGGAATTTTGTGTAGATTAAGAATTGGTCTATATCAAGGGTATTTAAAATAAGTCTTCAGTTAGAATAGCACCATAACAATTTAGACTTCAACAAAGGGGTTTTAAAACAATAATGAATATTCAAAGAGAATTTTATAAGAAGAATTCCTATGCCTTTCTGGATCATTTTTCCTACTGTGATATAAATAATCCTCTAATTATTCCACCTATGAAATATGCATATATTAATTAAGCAAAAGATTACAGCTCACTATATATGCTATTGTGTTCTTAATACGCAAGCTTATTGGTTGAGCTGAATTCATTGGGAAATAATTAAGTTTGTAGAATCTGGTTATGACAGAAATCAGTTGAGGCAGAGGGAGCATAACAGCTCATAAAGGTGATGCATTGTAACATTAGTCAGGAAAATTAATATCATGGAGAATCAGAGGGTCAGCTGCTTTGATACTAGGAAACCTGGGGAAAATCAAGGAAAGAGGAAGGAGGATTCACCGCCAATACACTCCCTCATGGATGGGCTTGGCATAGCAGCTCTTTTGTCTCTAGAATCCCCTTCCCTTTTTGCTGACCATGATTTATCTTTATCTAGGCTGACTTGTCCTGAGCTGTAACCAGGACAGGGCGTGCGGGACAGCCACCTAGGGCGCAAAACCATGGGGCTGGAAAAATGGAGTGGAAACAGAGGCGACATGTAAAGGCCTGCAAGGTGGGTGGTCATTCGGGCCTACTAGGGTTCCCTGTCCACAGTCTCCCAGGCTTCTTCCTGACCCAGGGCCCACTTGTTCTAGCTCCAGGATTCAGGCCTCTAGGGCTTCTCTCTGTCTTTACTCCAAAAGAAGAAACTCCCCAGTAACCTCTCTCCTGAATCTCGTCCCTGGATTTTTCCCACTACCCTGTGCTCCTTCCATTATGAAGACCCAGTTCCTTCCAAAAAGAGTTTGATCGTCATTTATGCTTACCACCCCTCCAGGTGTCACCCAGTGGCCTAATTGGGCTCAGTCTCCTGTTAATCCCTGGTTAACCTGCGTGGAGTTTATACATGCCAGCACAGTATCGGAAGTTAACATTAGAGACAACAATATAATTATGTTGCACCTTACAAACTGAGATTTCCCGAAGGGCTTTACAAACTGTGCATGAACGGATGTATATGTAATTCACCCACTCTGAAAAACAGCTAGTTCTAGAGTGGAACAAAGCAGACATACTGTACAAGCAATGGAAACGGTTGCATTCTTTATTGTAAATAATAGTTTTTGCTTATTGACTGGACACCTGAAAATGTTTAAATAGGAAAATAATAAATACCAAATAACAATCATAAATAGCAACTATGGAATAGTTAATACTGTTGTTCACAAAGAAATGTCCTTGTTTGCAATTTTTTTTTTTTTTAAAACAAAGAATAGCCATTCCTCAAATAATTGTTTGAACAAAAGTCTATTTGAGACAAGTTAGTGAAAGGGCAATGAGATGGACACCAATCACACACAAGTCTGCAATATGAACAATGCTCAAGATCTCCAATCTGGCGTCAATCTAACCAGTAAAATTACACAATTGGATTGTTCAATGGGGGTGTGTTTGTTTGTTCTTACCTTTAAGAAAGGAAAGGAAGAAAAGTGTCTGCTATTATAATTATTGGTGGAATGTAGGTATACTGAAGCTCAAATTTGCCCAGTACTTTAAGCCAAATAACACTGTTCTTTTGGAAAGTGTCATGTGTATCCAGGGCCTGTTTCATGTCTCATAAAATAAATGTTCCAACAGTTCTGTGACCACTAGTACCATGGTTCAGCAGTGATTCAAAGAGAAGAACCACATATCTATCTAGGAACATTTATAGAGTGCCCATCAACACCAATACAAATTATGTTTTCCTTGGTTCTCCCCTAGTCCTATAGTAGTTTTGGAGATCTGATGAGATGCCACGTGAGAGTTCCTTTCCACCTTTTTTTGTTCTCTTAGGGGTGGCATCTCTGAATTCATCGCTCCGTCTTTCTTTTTCTACTGCTACAGCAGGGTTCTATTTTTATCTTCATGCTCTCTTTTTGTCTCTCACTCCCTCTTTCTCTCTATTCAGTCAAGGCCCCATTCTCCATTTCCTACAAGAGCCCATCTCTATTTTTCATAGGGCTTCATTAGGACACCTTAATAAAACTGAGGAGGTGAGATATCTGAGACCAGAACTGATAGGTCAGCGTAGACAAAGATACATTTTGATCAAATTAGCTGACTTGATGCTAATTCCTCTCAATCACATATAAACACAATGGGTCATACCCACAGCTGATGTTTTAGACCAGCTGAGGATCTGTTTCAATAACATCTTCTTGAAAAAAAACCCACACAACATATATTCATTCATTTATTTTCTCTCTCTCTCTTTCTTATTCTAGAACCCTTCCATTCTGCCTCACACCTCCTCTCTGACTCCAGGAATCTCTGCCCCAAGCCTCTTCCCCTCTCTCTGTGCTTCCATACTGTTCTCATTTTCCTTCTTACAGTCACTTTTTTCTTTGCCCATCCTTCTTTCTGTTGCTGCATCATTGTTTATTATGAGTCCCTACCTTTCCACAACGACCTTTGCCTCCATAGCTTTCTCTTCTCATGGACTTCTTAGGATGTTCTGTGCTACTGAGTCTATGATAAATTTGGAGGGTGGCACTATCACTGCAAAGTGAAATGACAGTGTGAGCTGCTCCCACTTTGCTAATGGGCCAAGTGGCCTCTTTACCTTCTCTACTCAGCATTGTTTTCCATGACTGACTTTCAATCCCACAAAGGTTTGAAATTTATTTCCAACACTTCTCTTGTCCTTATTGTTTGTCTCCCTGGTTTTCTGATGTTTAATTACTGGCACCAAAGAATTCTGTCTAACCTTCAGGGATTTCTGTTTTGCTGCCAGTCCTGAGGGGAGGAAAGAGAGAGATGAGTTTAAAAATGCATATGCTGTCCTTACTATGCCATAACAACATTTGCATGGTACCAATGACGTTTGAATCTCTCTCTTAGGATGACTAAGTTAGTTCAACCAGCTGCACTCAAATTGCATTGAAAATGGATACTTTGCAAATTCTCCCCCTAAATGAAAGTTTAAATTACAGAAAGATGTCTGACCGGTTATCTCTTACTAAAGTGCTTTACAATTTGCATATAAACTTCATTTCTTTTTCTAATTACACAGAGTGAAATGCATTCATTTTCCTTTTGATTATGAGCTGGTCTTGCCAAACACCTGTGACTGCCACAAATTCTAATTTGTTATTTATTTACTTCAAAGCAATCTTATTATCTAAATGATTCAAAGCATCAAAGGCCTTAATTATTGATAGTCAATTCGATAGGGTTACGCTTTCCATGTCCTTCGGCTGAAGGCGCCTCTCTGCTTTCTTCTCATCAAGTACACACTTGGCTGAGCAAGAGGACATACGATTCTGCTATTAAGCGTATTGGAAATCACATTTCTGCTTAATTGCAGCTAGATTTAGACAATATCAAAGAGCCAAGACTGACAGCTGCAATCTGCTGGCTAATGGGATTTTTTTTTACCCTTGTTTCTACGTCTGCAGTCAAAACAAATATTCCATGTACAGTGTGCATGTATTCTGCAGGTCTGATTCTGATCTCACTGATACCAGCATTCCATGGGCATCACTCCATGTACTTCAGTACAGTTACTCCCAATCTATACTATTCAAGCCCTTATATGCATATAACATCCATTTTATGGTCCCGATTCTTATTTATATTAAGGTCCCTTTAAACTATTTTGTCAGTGGAAAGGCAACATAAAAGCCACAAAAGGGATGCAAATGCCATCTTTAAAGCCCTTTTATACTGCCAGATGAGTGAAAAGGTGCTATGGTGTAAACAAGAGTCAAACCCTGTGTGTTGTACTTGATATTTGTATGTTTAGTGCACATACATACATACTGTGTCTGTGTGTGCATCATATTATCATGAGTGCTTCTTAGCACTCCTGCCTAGTACCAGGAGTAAGGAGAGTACATTAAGGATGAACTGCATGATATACATACAACACGCACATGCATGTCATGCACACATAGATAAAATGCACCTGCACAAACAGCATACACATACATTGTATATCCTTGGAGGTATAATGGATACCATTCCTCTGGGGTCAGAGGTCTGCAGCAGGCTGATTAGCCCTGCTCACTGAGAAAGAAAAGGAATGGCGGACCCTAATAAAAGAGGGCAGCAGGAGCTGGAGGAAGCAGACTTTGTCTACAATACAATTAAAAACCCATGACTGGCTCATGCCAACTGACTCAGTCTCATAGGGCTCCTTAGGGGAATGTGGAGGAATGTTCGGGGGGGGGGGGAGGGGAGGGAATGCATGCCAATGCCAGGCAGTTCAGGCATTAGCTTGGCACAGCGAGGCTTGGGGTCGGAGCACCACCTCCATCCCCTCACTCACTTCTTTTTGTCTGGGCTGGAATGCAACCAAAAAGTATAACTCAAAGGGGGCTCAGCTCAAAAAGTTTGAAAACCGCTGCTTTAGGACCCCGCGATGTAGGAGGGTCCCAGAAAGTCTGTACTGCAATTAAACAGCCCTACAGCCCAGCCTGAGTCATCTAGCACGGGTCAGCTGTGGGTTTTTAAATGCGTGGTAGCCATACCCTTAACACCCCCCAGAAAGCTAAACGGCTGTGTGCCCCATGGACTGCTGACAGAGCTATTGAAGAGAGAAACTGGTCCAGAAACAAAAGGGTCAGAAGGGAGATTGTGTGAAGTCCTTCATTGCTGAGGCTCTGTGGTAAGAGCCAGGAATTATTGGGTTGCTGGAGTTACTGGTGTGAAGGACAGGCTTGGGGAAGGAACTACTTGACCTGCACAGTATTTTGAGCGAAGTGTCTTCAAGGTTTTGATTTATTTGTTTCAAAGGCTTAACATAAAACTACTAACCCTGCTGGAAACTGCTTTCCTAGATTCCTTGATGGTACTCAGATAGACCTCCCCAGGGAGCAAGCTGGCTCAGCAAGAGCAAAACCTGCTCTGGGAAGAGGATGGTGCTGTAAGATAGGCCCCAATCCTTTTACAACATCCAACCACAGGCTGAGCCAGATTCTCAGCTGGTGTAAATGAGAGTGGCTCCATTGACTAAGTATGTAAATCAATATGTGGATGCATGTACAATATGTGTGTTACATAGATGCATAGTACTATATCTATTCAGATGTGCTATATCTATGTGTGCAAAATATGCATGTGTATATTTGTGTTGATGTGTGTATGTTGTATGTGTATCACATATTTACTCCTTCATTTAGTCTCTGGCCCCTGAGTTCAGGAGTCTGTTTTTCTTGTTATATATGATGCCTTATAAACATTTTCCCACTTTACTTTCAATGCTTGTTATGACACTCTCCGCTGCTGCAGGAGAAAACACAGAGCTACCAGCTCTGGTCTTGGCAAATTCGAGGGAACTGATTTTTTCAGATATTTTGATATTTTGTTAAGATAAAAAAGTGTTTGCACCTTATCATCCAGTAATCATTTGCAATATTATTATATCAGTTATTTAGTTTCTGAAGGCATTTGAATTTATATCGCCAGGGATACAACTTTAAAATCCCAACATGGTGTACAAGAAAACACGATCTCTCACATCAAGAATCCATCTAGGATCAGGCCCACCGGCAATTGCTGGAGACGTGAAAGGGATAGAGGGGGTTATAAACAGGTGATATGTGAATCTCCCCAATGCTAATGGAAAAAGATTGGATGTGACCTTGAAATTGTAATGAATTGCACTGTTCCACTAAGCAGGCTTGCTAAATGGCTGCACTTATCTGGCAGTAACGTTTTAACATTACTAATGACTTATATTAATCTTATATATTATATATAAGAGAGTGACAACATAAACCATATATCAACAATCAAAAAAACTGAAGAGCCCCTTACTAGAGAATAGTGTGTAAAAGCTCTGATGTGTCACAACCATTAAGAAAACAATATTCCAATTACTGGACCAAACAGCAAAATAGGAAGTAATGTGGCAACCACTATTTATAGAACTTCTAAATGGACAATACAAGAAATAATGAAGGCGACACTAAAATCCTCAAGCTAAATGTGATCTATCAATCAAAAGGCCTCAAAACACGACAATGAATATGCATAACCCTTTTTAGATCCAAAATTTAAAGTTTTGCTCAATTAAAAAAAGTATTTTTGCAAAAACTGAAGACTAAAAATATTTCCAAGATTTTTTAAAATTTCAATTTTTAAAAAAATTACACTTTTCCTTGCTCTTTTTGAAGTAATTGCAGATTTATGGTAGTGCAGAGAGTACTTACTGGAAATAGATTAATCAGGTTACCCTGATGAAGCTGAGCGAAAGACAAAAGCAAACGGCCTAGATGACAAAATGTGTATTCGATTTTTAAGTGGTTTTCATTTTAATAATACAATATGTTATTAACTGAAGGAAATAAAATGATTTAACTGTAATGCTTGCCACTTCTTCAAATCGTCGGTTAATTGGATTCCTTAGGTAATTGGTAAAAGCATAGTCCCTGTCTGCCCACCTCTCTCATTATCCCATCAATGGCTTGTCAATACATTTTCAGTACCATTTTGATGGATAACAAGTTACGGATCTGATCCAAAGCCCATTGCAATCAATGGAAAGATTCCCATTAACTGCAGAGGGCTTTATGTCATGCTGTAAGTAAGTTGTATTGTATCTCTAACTTTACAGCTATTGGTCAGCACCACAAGCAGCAGAGACTCCTCTACCAGTTGTTAGACACTGTGTCCATTTATCTTTGTACTACTCTGCCATGTGTTTTTAAAATTCTTTTTTTTTTTTAACTTAACTTGTAAGTTAACTTATTTATCAGTATTATGGTAGCTCCCAAAAGCACCATTCAGAATTGTGTGTACAAACATGTATGGTAGAACCTCAGAGTGACGAACACCTTGGGAATGGAGGCTGTTTGTAACTCTGAAATGTTCGTAACCCTGCAGAAAACATTATGGTTGTTCTTTCAAAAGTTTACAACTGAACATTAATGTAATACAGCTTTGAAACAGTACTAAGCAAAAGAAAAATGCTGCTTTCCCTTTATTTTTTTTAGTAGTTTACGATTAACACAATACTGTAGTGTATTTGCTTTTTTTTCTCTCTCTCTCTGCAGCTGCCTGATTGTGTACTTCTGGTTCCAAATGAGGTGTGTCGTTGACTGGTCAGTTCGTAACTCTGGTTTTGTAACTCTGAGGTTCTACTGTACTGCAATAAGATAGTCACCGACCGATAGAATTTACAATCTAATTCAGTTTACATCATACTTTTAAGCTATCATTATTATAAAGCTATTTTCTGCACTTATCAATGTGATAAAAATCAAAACCTGGCCATCATTCATCTCTGAAGGAAGATACTGTGTGGTGTGATATAGCGAGGGCAGAAAGCAGTAGAGGAGTGATTTTTTCTTTTTTTTTAATGACAGGAACCCCTAGATATAGAACCCGGCCTTTTGCTGCTGCTGACTCTGCCTGGTGGAAGGGTTACATATAGATATTACCAAATCCCTATCTCTTTTAATCAAATAGCTGGACAGCACCGTCCATGCAGGAACCAGGGCAGGATGCCTCACAGTACCGCTCCCTGCCACCCGCTAGTGGTGGCTGGGCTGGGCCATGTACAGAGGTTGATGTTCCTGCTACAGCAGCAGCTAAAAAAGCTGGATCTCCAAGCTCAGACCACAGAGCCTCATTCTATAAGCTCCAGAGGTGCCACATGTAATCCCCACTGCCAAGCTGTCCAGGGGTGTTGTGTCATCAGCATCTGATTGTTCCTCTCCTTACCACCTTTTTCCTTTACAGTGTTAATTCTGGACATTCTTCCCCCTTCGCTGACTGGCTGGTCACTGAAACTTTCTCCTCTTGCCTCCCTCACAGTTCCCTCACTTCCGTCAAAGGGAGGTATGTAAGCCTCAGAATGCTCAGGGCTCTGTTCCCTACAGATCAGTTGAGAGTTGTTAGGGGGAAATTAGGAGCAGCTGAGGCCAATTAAGGACCAGCCAGGTGCTTCATAAAAACCCTGTGCCCCAAACAGACCAGGCACGAGCTGGGAGGAGTGCGAGTGCCACGCTGTGGAGCAGACTGGAGTGCAGAGTTCTGTGGAGGAGCAAACAGGAGGAAGGTACCAGGCTCAAGAAGCCAGAAGGAGGGGGAAAATTAGCCCAGGGTAAGAGCTTGCAGTTGGGGACATCGTGTCAGCAGCACATAGCTGCTTCTCATAGGGCACCTGGGCTGGGACCTGGAAGAGCGGGTGGGCCTGGGTCTCTACCCCCTCCTCAGGGAAGACGGGGTGACTGGAGATGCCCGGGCCCACTATGAGTGGCAAGAGTGTGAGACCCACTAGGGAGGAGCTGGCCATTTGCCACAGTGGATAAAAGTACAGTTAAGCAAGCCATTGAATCTAGATACCCTACAGTGATCAAAAGGGGTTAGGGCCAAATTCTCTCCTGATTTGCTGTACAACCTGTGCAATCTCTTAAAACTTCAAAGGAGATGCACAAAGTTGATTTGCAAACTGGAAATCAGGGTTAGGTCTGTTCTGAGTGCGATTGGTTGGTTTGAGACAGTCACGAGTAAGTTATTTTGGTCCTTTCTGCAAGACCTCATATTTCTTCTCACTGTATCATGCCTCAGACCAGAGAAGAGACAGGACTGAGTTGTAGTGAATATAAAGGGGATATGTGATGCCCCTGGACACAGACAGGGCCCTATAGTTTGGGAGCTAGAAAATAAATGGGAACTATCTAAAAATAGCTTGTGATTAGCCTGGCCAGGACCAGGCAATCATGGAAAGGATTGCTGCCCAGCACATTCGCAAAAGCCACTTCACACTACAGCAATGTTCACAGAAAGCTCTCAAGAGACACTCCTCTAACTTGAGTGATCAGGCTAGCTATAGAAATTATACCACTCCGCTGTCCAACAGGGGACAGAAAAAACACGTCTCCAGCACAATAATAGACTGCTGAGGGAGTGGGAGGGAGCATTGCCTTTAGCTTATGGTTAAAACCCACACCTTCCTCAATTGATCCCTTAAAGTGCATGAGTGGTAAAATCATACTGGAAGCAATTGTGAACAGCAAAGAGACAGATTACACTGCTGCTATGCTTTGCAATGGCTTGCTGCTGATCTGCCACAGGTTCCACCCGCAGCCCTTCCAGGATCAATGAAACGCTTTATTTAGGCTCACTCACTGCTATTACTTGTCAGTGATGATCTCTTGTGGTGCACCTCAGAACACAGATAACATGAACACAATGTGGCACTCAATTAACCACACATGTCAATCAAGAGATACCAGTGAATAGCATTTTTGTCAGCTGCACAACTCTCAGCCCTAGACAGAGGCATTTCGTTAAAGCTGTTTACAGTATGTTTGCCAGTCCCAAGCATCCCTCAGACTGATCTCACAGACACAAATGAAACATGTTGAGATGAGAAATACAGGCTTCATTTACCCCATCCGAGGTCCAGAGGGTTCATATTTTTCAGGCTCATGTTGAGTCATAAAATCTGTCCCCCTACCATCTGGCAAATTCCAGTTTGTGAAATGTGTCAGGGATCTTAATCCAGTTCAAAGGGGGCAAGTGTGTTCACATCATAGCACTAATTGGCCCCTTTGTGGACAGTCTCAGGAGAGAGGCCAAGGATTGCCTGGACCATGGAAATAGAGGATGAGAAAATGATTGAGGTGGCCCCTCCGTGACGGAACTGAGGATGTTGGCAAGGCATTGTGGGAAACGCTTGCTCTGCCACTGCCCATTCTGTACCTGTTTCATAGGTCCATACAGGATTTGGGTCTCCAGGGCTTTCAGTCTATTGCCTGTTACCTGCACCAGCTGCACACAAAAATGTAAGGGAAAATAGCCTTCCCCCCCACACAAACACTTGCAGTTGAAGGAACGTCCTTTAAGATGCACTATGACATTCTTCCCAGGATCCTAAAACTCCATGTGAGCACCTAAACCCATGGCAATGGCAATAGGTAATTTACATCATATTACATAGATCATGTTCAGAAACTGGGGTCTTAATCTGATGCAACACTTACAGTTATTAAACTACAATTGAGATTGAGACAATTAATGTACATTTTGAAAAGCTTGTAAATCTCCTATCGAGGGCTTCGGGAAGACACATCTAGGTATATGCAACACAGCTGTGAGGGAGTGAGAAAGAAATGGGGGATCATTAAGAGAGGAAGACAGAAGCCAATATGTTGTGGAATCTATTCCTTTTTGGGCTAAATCCTCTTCCCTGCACCAAGCCTAGGTGTTTTAGATGGGTGATCTGGGATTGGGAGATTTTTCTGTGCTGCCACAGTTATGTGAAACACAGGCAGACATAGGAGTCAGAAACAAATAAGGTTGACATTGTTAGAAGAGCAGAGGTTTCAGGGAAGGTGAGGGATGGGAACATCATAAGAGACAATTTACAAGTAGAGCTGGTTGAAAACTTTCCGACAGAAGAGTTTTCTGTGGGAAAACGTGAATTTGATAAAATCAAAATGTTTAATGGGAATGTATTGATTCTGTAAAAAATTTCATGGGAAATTTTTAAATGTTTTATAAGACTGAAATATTTCATTTAGACTAGTATAGTATAGCCAAAATGATAAAGTCAAAAGAAAGCGTATACAAAACTTCAACTTTGTCAAAGTGAAACTTTTCAATAAGGTCAAAATGAAATACTTTTGGAATACTTCATTTAAAAAATATTCTCAGATTTCATCTTTTCATCCCAATTTGAGATGGAACCAAATATCAAAAATCTCAGAATTTCCTGCAGGACAAAAATTCTGAACTTTAACTAGCTCCATTGCAACGTGCTGGCCCACCACTTTCCCTTAGTGCTACCATCCCTTTTTCCTTCCTTCATTCTCCCAATTTATCCCCTGACCCGCCAGTCTTCTAGATCAGAGGTCCCCAAACTATGACCCATGGACCACATCTGGCCCGCCGACACATTTTGACTGGCCTGCTTTCCCCTCCCAGCCCCACCCCTTCCCCCTGCCCCTCTCCCACGTGGGCCCAGCACACCACCACCGACCCCAAGCAGCGCTGCGCAGCGGCCGCTTCCCCCCTCCCAGCCCTGCCCCTGTCCCACATGGGCAAAGCAGCGTCCTAGCAGTGATGTATGCATATCTCGCTCTGTAGAAAACTAAGGCACATGGAGAGGGGAGAACAGCTGCAGGACAGTTTGGCTGTTTGATGGGACAAAAGGGATGTATCTTCCAAACCCAGGGCAATAGAAAATGCTTTGCAAAACTTGAACCAATCAAGAGGCAAGCCAGCCACTGCTCCTCCTCTGATGGAAGGAAGGTGAAGTATGAAGAACATTCATTGATAAGAACATATGAGTGTATCTTTATTTTCCTTGGTTTTAAGAATTCTGACAGCATTTTCTTTCTTCTTTTTGCGTCTGTTTGCAATAATACTACAAAGCTCATATATCATGGGCCTTAGATTTTTGCTTCTGTCTTTCACAGTAAGCGTATGGTTCCATTTCTTTGGAGGGAGGTAGGAGAGATGTTTAATGATACAAATAGTGAGTGATGCATGTTAAAGGAGATGGAAGATCTGTGTACTAATGAAACCAGAATGTCATTCATGCGTCAGACTGCTCTGCTGCCATAACATATGTATTGAACCTCACTCTTTCCATCCTTGGTGAATCAATTCCCTTCCCCTACTTCAGGGATGGGGTTAGGGGGAGGCTCTATCAACCACTGAGAAGCAATAAACCCCTTATTTCAAGAGGATGCAGAGATAGGTGGGTGCAGCAATAGGTGGTTTCACTGAGGCAACACCTAAAAGTTCAGATGCTGGGCCATGCTTAACCAAAACTTTGGGGTCTGCAGAATTGGACTCAACTAATGCAAAGATGAGTACAGCGACAACAAATATGTCAGATACTTGATGAATAACCGTCCCTCAGCTCCAGCCCCTCTGTCTCTCTCGTGTATCTAAATGCCTCACAAGATGAAGGGCGGAATTGTGGAACCTTTCATTCAAGGATGACCATTTAGGGACTGCTCCTGCCAATAGCTACCCATCAACAGGAATAAGGGATCCACAAATGGGATCTGAAAATGCATCATTAAATAGAACGCAGAACTTTCCTGACTTCTCTTTTTAAAACGCTTTCTTACAGTCATAGGTCCCTGTAGTTAATTTCTTCTGACTCAGGTGTCTTACAATGAGGATGTTTTTTAGGCAAATGTGTTTTGACAGGAAAATCTTCCAGTGTACCGTAAAGGTGATGATAATGTCAGTCAGTTCTCCTGTGGAAGTTTGTTCAATAACCACAGGGCCTGCCTGACCCTTGTGACTTGAATCCTGGGTGAAGGTAATGGGAGTTTTGCTGTTTAACATCAGAGGAGCCAGGATTTTATCCGTGGGGAACTTTAGCTGAAGTTTCCCCAATGAGAATAACCAATTTAGTAGGGAACAATGAGAGGGATGGTAACTCCTACTGTATGGTTAAATATGGTCACTGGCCATATCATTTGCTTTCATCTGCCACTGCCATACTATTTTGAGTTGACTCTATTGTCAAAATCTAGCTCACTGTCCCGTGCATACAAACTTTTCCCCCTACAGTCTCTCTTCAGTCTTCCAGCTTTTCTAACATCCTGTTTTCTTGCTGAGATGACATGTATGCAAACTACCCTTCACTTCCGAAAAGGAAACTTTCTTCCCCCTCTTCTCTCATTATGTAGCAAATAAGAAAATTCATAGCTCTGACCGCTCTTCCCCCTCAGAACCTGTATTCTATATCATTAAACTTTTCCTGACAACTCCCCCCCCCCCCCTTTTATATTATAGGTTTCCTTTAAGCAATGCGAACCTGTATTTGCATCTTTGACAGCAAAGGAGAGACTGACTGATGGAGGCAGTGCTCTGTTTGAATAATGCAGGATGTTGTGACACTGGCAGTAATAACGAGTCCTAAATAATAGGTCCTCCTTGATACAATTTAAAATTATGCAGCCTATTGTCTTAGCCACCAGCGTTCCACTTGTGCCTCAACAATGCAGCTGACTTCCATCCATCTCAATGACAGCTGACAACGGGAGACTAATTTTTCTTAAAAATACTTCCCAATCACTTTTTGCTGTAATTAAATCAACACAGTAAAGAGTTCAGCTGAACACAAGGTACAGGAAAGGGCTTCCTGTTTTATGACATTTCAAAGCAAATAATATACTCATGCTTTACTCGTCACTGCCCTGTAGGACGTCACTGTCAGCTGGAATTGCAAAGGTCACCTGCTCCAAGACAGGATCTGCTCTCCTCCACATTGTCATTATTTGTTTCCGACAGGCCCACAAATACTAATAAACAGGAGAGAAAATGTTTTAGAATAATAAAGCCTTCTGGGCAAAAATTCTCAGCACCTGTTAATCAATTGAAGTCATTTAGAGCTGCACCATTACACAGCAGATGAGGATCCGGCCCTGAAAATTTAAATCATTCTTAGTCGATGTCTCATTTTATACAGTACTTTATTTACCATATTAATACAATATTGCGATATGGCTAAAGCTTTGTTTTGTGATTTGAAAATAATATGAAGAAAATGTCTAATTTTTGAAGAGTTCATGTGGTGAAAACATCACAAGACTCCCCTCCCCTCCCACCCTCGCCCACACACACATACACCCTTCATGGGGAAAAACTGCCCACCTAGCTTGGAGGGAAAGATTGATTCTTACTCCAGTGGGTGAAATTCAGCCATTTTTACACTGATAAAATTGCCAAACAAAGTAAAAAATTTCAAAATGTCTTTTGAATACACCTGGAAAAACTTCTGATGCATAGTTCTCAGAGTACAAAAATATAATTGATGTAAGATAAAAATGGGTGATTTCATACAATTCTACTCTTGGGAAAAATCCAGCTATTTTTGGGAATTTGCAAGCCTTTGTCTAAAATGGTAGTAGAACACTTGTGCACTGGGTGGGACGTAGTCAGTTATACCTGTAGGAGCTAAAAGGGAGTGTGCATCTCTGACTTCTGTGATTCTTTTGTGCTTGAAGATACTAGTTCCAAAAACTTCTTCTTGGGCCTTATGAGATTCAAGGATCTGAGGGGATCTTTTCCAGCGTCAGTATTGCTTGCAAGTATTATCTTAAAGTCAAGAGACAACTGGTTGTGCAACTCTTTCATGGCATGGTACAGTAGGTCACTGCCTTCTTTCTGCTTCTGGCTGGCTCAGGAATGGAAATGAAGGACCCCATATGTCAAAGGTCATTCAAAGTTTCCTTTATTGCATTTGATAGATCAGCAGACAAAGTAAAATCCCATTCCCAGTGTCTGATAGATACATGAAAACAGCATCAGCAAAGCAGATAAAGAAACAAGCCAGGGTTTCTTCTAATACTATCTCACAACTGATTGAACTTAGGAAACGAAGCCTGCAGTCACCCCTGTTGATTCAAACAACGCCGTAAACATCTGTTGTGTAATGTCCCATCCCATCTGCCTATGAGAAGAATAACTCAGTGTTTTTAAAAAAATCGTAGGCCTAACAAGGATGAAAAGAAAAGTACCAAAGTGATATGACCTTACCATTTAAGGAAAATAGAAATATCCATTTTCTATTAAGAAACAAAAGGAAAAACAAAAAAACAACTTGCACATCTGTCTCTGATTTTCCAATGCTGACTTAATTCTAATACCACATCACACTCAAAGTGCCCCGACAGATGTTTGATAACGAATCTGCTTTGAAACTCATCCAGAGAAGCAAAGTTTGTTGAGGGAATCCAATCCGCTAGCACATAGGGAATAACTTTAGATCAGCCTGGAGCCAGCTAATACAATTATACTGGTACAGTACTTTACATGGAACACTTACTAAAAGTGTGAGTGCAGTAAATGAATGAGAATGGACGGAGAGTGTCTCTAATTCCATTTCCTGCCTGCCTGTAAGGTACGGAGTCAACAGAAACTGCACCTCTGAGGAGACTGGTGATTCATATTTGTAATTTTAAAGGGACACTGTCAAGTAGTGTAGGGCAAATTTTAGCTTAGTTTAAAAAGGTGACAGCTGCCTTGGCCAGAGAACTTTCTTTAGTTCTCCATCTGAAATGCCCCTCTTTGTTCTCCTATGGCTGTCCCATCTAAGCTGTGTGGTAATACTTTAGATGGAATACATGGATCAAAGGTGTTAACATAACATAATGGTCCAACATTAAACTATTTTAAACAAGCTTCGGATTTTGGTATACAGAGACCTCAAACTGATTAGTACCATGGCAAACACACCATTACAAATCCATTTAATCTTTTATTAAAGATACAGGGCGAAAAGGAAAAACAGTTAAAGCATCTGAAATGTAAAGTATTAAACAAGGCTTTTATTTTAATATCCCTTGTTACCTTTCCCTTGAGCTAGAGAGAATACTTAGAAGGAAACAAACATTAATTTGACAATCTTTTAGGTGGTTTTAAAGGTGATAATAACTGTCCTTTTGGGAGGAAAAGAGAAGTTAGTTGAGATGGGATGCAGCTGTTAAAGTCTGATCCTGTTTCCTAAAAAGACAAACACATACAAAAGATTGGGGGGAAGGACGGAGGGGAATAGCTAAAATAGAAAATGAAGTGTCTGTCTCTGGCATTGACTTCCACCTGCAGCTTGACTGCTGGAGAAAGCCATGCACAGCACACGGTCTTATCAGCCACTCCAAATCCTGACAAACTGGTACCAGCATCAGGCTGTTCAGGGCATTGCTTTTAGCTGCTGCTTTCCAGTCACAGCTTTACAGCAATGTTGCAAACTATGCAGTCTTGGCCAATTAAGCCAAACTCTCCTTAGACAGAAGGGAAAAGGTGAGGGGTAGGAAAGAGGAGAAATGGGATGAGGAAGGAAAGAACACACAATGTGTGGGGGAGAGGGGAGAAAGGGGGTGAAGTGTCTCATTGTCACCTTTCTAATGGCTGGTAACTGGACCTGTGAGGCCCTACCCCCTGCTCCATCTCTTCCTCTGAAGGCTCCACCCCGCTCCACCTCTTCCCCCCAGATAAAAAAGAAACCAGACATCCGGGCTTGTAAAATGGCACCCAGACACACAAGTCAAAACCCAGACAGTGCAGGTGAAAATATGACAGGTGGCAATCCTAATCCCAGGCGGTATTCAGGATTTAGCTGAAGCTAGTGGCGATGGCAATGTCATTTGGCTCCCTATTTCTGGCCTGGTCAGGATATCTTTCATGATTAGGACGACAAAGGACTGAGGTCCCAGGAGATGGTAGAGGTGGTAGCCATGATGGAGAAGCTCAGTCCAGCAGCCATTTTTTCTCCCAAAAATATCTTGTTTTTAAGGACCCCGAAAGGGAATGGTGGGTGGAATAGTCCATCCCCTCATTATTTTGTCCACCGATTAGACCTAATTTCTAAACACACCCATATTGGTTTAGAGTTCTGGTTCCACAGTTCTCTTGTTTACCAAATATTATCTTAACACAGTCCTTGAGTTATATCAGTAAGTCTTTTTGTTTAGACTAAGTTTCTTTCAGACTTTTTCCCATCATCACTTGTTATTGTGACATTTTATGAACATTCACATACTTTTTACAGCTGAGTCCACAATTAGGGTAAGTTTGTAAGCCCAGGTATCACAACAGCTCCCCTCAGCTTCCCAGAAAGATTGCCCTCATATAGCCATTTTCTCCTCAGGAATTTCTCCCTGGAAATGCATCCCTCAATTAAAGTCCTTCTTCGTATCATAAGCAGACAATATAGTTATGAATAGACTGTCTTTTCCAATTGTCTCCTTTCAGAGGCCTCCAAAGTATCCCCCTCTTTAAAATTCCCACTTGAAATGCCCAGCTGTTACCAACTCCTATGCAAAAACCCTCTACAGCCCACCTAACTGTGAACCCCTGGCTGAAACTGCTACTTGTAGCTGGAAATCTACAGTTGCACTCCCTGTTTAGGATGGTCTTGGTAGGAGCTTTTCAGAACTAGTCAATCAATGGGGGATTTCCCTACAAAATTATTCATCATGTTTCTTACCACTATCCTCCCCCCATCAACTGACTGAAGCAGTTTTCTGTGTGACCACAAAGTACATTTCAATCCATTGAAGGGGTGTATTTTTTTTTTTTTACTATGGTACATTTCCCCAGGGTAGGGAAGGCCTGAGTCTGAATGCAATGCTCTCTTTTCCCTTTCCCTCTCTGTTCTCGATGGTTGTGTCTCATCTAGCCAAAACAGGGCAAGAAGTGCCCATCCTGCAATCCCAAAACAGCCACAACATATGAGAACATAGGAACAGTCATACTGGGTCAGGCCCATGGCTCATTTAGTCCAGGATCCTCTCTCCAACAGTGGCCAGTACAAGCTGCTATAAAGGAAAGTGCAAGATCTTCTTCCCTCCTCAGTATAGGTTGCCTTCTTCCTTCCCTAGGACATGGCAAACCATCTTATTGTAAATGGTCAAGGGTGTAAAGGGAGAATTTTTCATCCCAGTTTACACACGACAACACCCAAGCAGTCCCACACCTATAGAGAAAAGAAATGCCCATGTTGACTGTGGAAAATAACCAGAGACATGGTGTATGCAGCAACCAAACTGATGCCTCTCTTTTCTATCTTCCACACCTTTACGTTTTTAAGATAAAAATGCTTATGTGCCAAGACAGCAGTTATTTTGCTCTGAGGGTTACTGCAGCTTATTACAGAGGAGACACACAGATTGTACTGTCTTCTGAAGACTTTACTTTTGTTATTTCTTATTGTAGTTTTGCTAGTTCTGGCTTCTTCAAAAGCTGAGCAAAAATCTCAATTTCAGTCCCATTGAAAGTTCAATATTTCAACAACTTTTTTCACCCTGATTTGAGAGGTAACATTGAAATATCAATTTTTTCATGGAATGAACAATTTAACCTTTGGGACAGACTCCCTGGCTGGACTATATCTTCCACTGTGCACCTTTACTCATGTGACTCCCATGCTGAACCGCATACCACCAGAGGGGAATCTGTAATGCAACATGGAGGTACAGTCCAGCAAAGAAGCTTGGCCCAGAACCAAGAATAGGCCATGAGTCACCTGAACTACAAATCCATGAAGGCACCACAGGACCATTGGCTGATGCAACTGAATGTTGCACTTCCTCAAAACTAAATATTCCAATTCAATTCAAGAAATCAAACCTTGAATTTTGAAACTGATTTTTGCATTTTCCACTGAAAAAAACATGCATGGAAAATTCCTGATCAGATCTACCTCTTTCGGTGGGTTTTCTCTTTCTAAGTTATTTTCAAAGTCCTTTTTCTGCAATCATGAAATGTGATGAATTGAGAGGGCTGAAGTCCGAAATTCTCAGTTTATCCATAGAAGTTGAGCAGTAATAGAGCAACCTTCTCTCATGCTGCTCTGACATGCGCTTTGACTAGGACCTGGAGGGATACAACTCAGGAGTGAGAGGAGAGTTCAGTCTCCCTGGCCCCAGTTCAATCTAGTAGAATGTTCAGACAGTCACGGAATGCAAGCCTCCTTACGATACTAAAAACCTGACAGTCACAGCACAATTCTACTCATCTGGCATGGCAGCCAAGCCCCACTGCATGTCACTCCAGATCAAAGAGAGAGCAATGTGGAATTAAATGTGGCTGTCAAGCTGGCCAGCTTTCGTGGGAGCAGAGGCACTCTTCATTTGTGAGCTCCTATGGACAAGACAAAGGGAATTTAATCAGCTGCTGAACCTGTGTCTCACCAGTAATTGGATAGCTTTTGACTGGGGTAATTGTATTTATAAAGACAGTATGGATTGCCACATTTAGTGCAAAACCTTGCAGCTCAGCTCCAGTAATTAGATTCTTTGAAGATTGTGTAAGCAACATATATATAAGTCCACAGCACGACAAACAGGTTGGTACTGGAACAAAGATTTTGGGGGCAAAGACCATGTCATATGTAGTAAGAAGTGAGAGCTTAAGGCCTGTAAAACAGGCTAAGGCCTAAATGGAAAGCCGAGTGAACAGAAGTATAAGGGGTCACTCAAGTTAACTGAGACTGGTATAGGAAAGTGCTGATTCTGCAAGGTTGTAAGACTGCCAAAATATTACTAAAATATGTAGTGGGTATAAGAGGTACCAAGATACTAACTCTCTGAAATGACACTTTGATGGGTAGAAATGATACATGGAGTGGCGGTGCCCAAATCAGCCAATCAACAGAAAAAGGTGGTATTAGACTACGTCAGGAGGGTGGAAACTACCTACGTGAAAGGGGGCAGACCGAAAGTGTATGTAACAGTGTATAAAAGAGGATGTCAGAGGGAATACCGGTGTCCGGTCTAGGGGACAACGGAAAGTCTCGCTGTTGGGCCGAGACCATTGTAACGCCGCCGATATGAAACTGACCCAGAGATACTCTGTAAGTCATTTCTCATTGTGCCACACGCAATAAACCTTGCTTGGGCGCCTTCGTTACTCAGCTAATCTGTGGTCGTGTCGACTCATTCGATCGTGAGAGCCATCTCAGTTTCCTGGCCAGAGCTGGGACAGCATCTACACAGGGACACATGCACGCAGCCTACACTGATAAACACCGGTGACCAACACACCGAGTACCACACTGGCTAGCACCTCAGTGGACAAATATCTTTGACACTGGACTGCTCTGGAACAAGACTGGGACCATTCTAATAGCCAAACCATGCTCAACTTATCTTCTTGCACACCACATATTAATTAGATTAGAAGTTGGGGTAATATGATGGCTTCAATTGACTCTGTATGCAACTTATTTTAATGTCAAGGTGTTGATTTGTCTACTCAGTAAGGGTTGCAGGAAACACTAGTATGCTGTATGATCCTTTCACAGTGTAGTGAGAGAAAACCCTGCTTTCATTCAAGCCATTTATCACCATGACGCCAATTAATTTAGGAGCAGAAAGAGAAAAACAGACAGGGAAGCACAAGTAGAAAAGAAACAAAATCCAAAGAAGGCAGGAACTATCAGACCAGCTCTGACATTTGTTTGATCAGGATCCCTCTTTCTCCTGCTCTTCTTGGGCCTCCACCTAGGCAAGCAATTCTTAGAGGTGCTGACAGGACTGGCAAGTCCACTTAGCTCTTAAAGGCCACTGACACCCATTCATTCTTCAGCAACAAGGCTAGGCAGTTATAAGCCCCGGGAAACATTTGCTTGAGCCCTCCTAACCTGAATCTGATGACCCAGGCTGGCGGGTTTGCTCCTGCTTGCTCCAAAACACTGTGTAGATATATAAAATCTTTCTCTTTCTTTCCTCTGTCAGCCGAAGAGAATGGCTTTATGCAGGACACCTGCTGACCTTTCCATAAAAATTCCTACCAGATAAGGAAGAGAATTAAGTGGATTTGGTCCAGGCTGCAGAGATCTACAAATCTATCAATGCCATTGAATTCTAAACAAAGGAAGTAGAGTTGGTTGAAGTTTTCCAAATTTTGAGTTTCTGACAGAAATATCCTTCAAACACTTTTGTTGGGTTGACCAGCTGGTTGAGATGTTTCAACAAGCAAAACATTTTGATGCCACTTTAAAATTTAAACCATTTTTAATTTAAAAAATATTTAAAAATAATTCCCACAAAATGTGTTTCTGGTTTTTTCAGTAGTGAGAAGGGAAGCAGGTGGGGTCAGGATTTTAGGGCATGAGAGCCATACAGAAGGCCCCAAAACTGCTATACCATTTTTACTCACACACAGGAGATGCCTCAAAACATTGAATCATTCCTTGTCCCATCTGTGTTCTTATTCTACTTTGCTTCTTTGCATGAAAATGGGTTGTCTTTGATTTGGACTGAGCTTGCCTTACCTAGTCTATTCACAAGACTGGGGGGGATAGTGAGGGTGAATTAATGCTATAGGTCAATTCCATTAAAATAGTATCCATCTCCCCATCCCTCCCAGCCAGCCAGTAATCCCTTTTTCCCTCATACACAGTCCTGGACCTGATTATCCTCTTTCACACTGGCATAAATCCAGAATAACTCCACTGAAATCAATGGAATTACACCAGTATAAAAGTGCTGTAAATAAGACAAGAACCAGAGCCTACAGGTAAAGAAGAAATACTCCAAGATTTTCCAGAGGCGTTTTTGAACTGTTTCTAACTGTGCACTGTAAGACTGTTCAGGAACTTGTGTTTTCCCCACCACTCCTGCACCCCCAATATTAGTGAAATTAGATAATTAGAAATGTATATTTTTCAAGGCTTTGGGCTGCTTAATTAGTTCCCTTGTTTACATTCTGGTTCAGAATTTGTCCATCATAATCAGAAACGATAAACCCTGATGTTTTCAGCTAATGTTGTCTGCTGGAGCTTCTTGCAGTGCAAACTGGGCAGGAAAACTTCTTGTGGTGCAGCAGGCAGGAAAACTTTAACAGAGACCTGCATATCTACCCATTGGATACTAATCTGTGTCTCATAAACAGAGATGATAGCAAGAAACCAAATAAGCAAAGAATCCTTAATCTAAACACCACATCATGAATTTCTAATTCAAGGAATCCTTTCTGATTAAAGTTTTGGTTGATTAATAATGTTTAAGTAAGTTTCATGATTATAGTCATGAGGAATAGACACAAAGGGTACTGTCCTGTGGTTAAAGGCCCTAGACTGGAGTTTGAGAGATGTGGTTTCTACTGCTCAGGTCCTCTGTAGACTCATTGTGTGAGCTTGGGTAAATCACTTAATCTCTCTGTGCTTCAGATCCTCTTCTATAAAATGGGGATAAGAGACAAAACTTTTTCTTGACCATTCAGATTATGAGCTTCTGGACAGGGGCTGTGTCTCACTATATGCATGTACTGCACCAAGCTCAATGCACCTCTTGTGACCACTAAATGCTGCTGGAATAATAATTAATAATGATAAAAGATACAAGCCTAGTACTATAAAAAACTGTGTAAACTCCCCCCTACTCCTGCTCTGCCATTTATCTCAGTCCTGAGGTGAAGCAGCACTGGCTATTCCAGTCCTGAAGATCTATACGCAACTCTGTCAGTCCACTGCAGTCCTGTCTTACAGTTCCTCCTGGTATTCAATTTCTAACACTTTCCTTAGTAGAGACTCCTATTCATGCAAAAATGTGCAGTGACTGAGATGTACATTAACACTGAGGGAGTAGGAATAGAATGTCAGACTTGGAACATGGCAAGAATCTATAGTCAGCTCTTCAGAAGAGAAAGTCTAGTGCATTCTCCAGTTGGTTTCTCCTATTTAATACAGTCCAAAGCCAAGCTTTGAATGTGGTTCTGGTACATTTTGTTGCTGTGGAGTGAGAACACTATTATGAATTATGGAACTCTTAGGAAATATGTGAAGTTTTTCATTTTGCATTTTTGGAGACTTTTAAGGTCAGATTCATAGCCCTGGAATCTCAAGACCTCTATCTTTCTCCAGGATGGGTTCAGTAAGGCAGTGCCATGGCACAGTTCACCACATTGTCCCAACAAGGTATATGTAGATTAAGAACATAAGAATGGCTGTATTGGGTCAGACCAATAGTCCATCTAGTCCAGTATCCTGTCTTCCAACAGTGGCCAGTGCGAGAAGCTTCAGAGGAAATGAACAGAACAGGGCAATTATCAAATGATCCATCCCCCTTTCATAGATACCCAGTTTCTGGAAGTTAGAGGTTTAGGGACAAGATCAGGAGGTTGCTTATTACTCCCCACCCCCACTGCACGCTATCAGGTCATCCTAAACAAGGTCCACAAGTTTACTGTGTGTTTTATGAAGAAGTACTTCCTTATGTTTGTTTTAAACCTGCTGCCTATTAATTTCAGTGGGTGACCCCTAGTTCTTGTTATGTGAAGGGGTAAATAATATTTATTATATTAATTGCCCCACTTACTCATCTCTTTTCTAAACCGAACAGTCCATCTTTATTATCTTTCCTCATATGGAAGTTGTCCCATACCCCTCATAATTTTTGTTGCCTTTCACTGTACTTCTTCCAATTCTAATATCCTTTTCCAGAGGGGGCAACCAGAACTGCATGCAGCATTCAAGGTGTGGGCTTACCATGGATTTCTATAATGGCAGTATATTTTCTGTCTTATTATCTATCCCTTTCCTAGTGGAGCCAAGCATGGCATGCAGAGAGAGAGAGAGAGAGAGCGAGCATTTTGTCTACTGTATAAACACCCTTACTTGATCATAAGTACTTTGTGAAGTTTGTTTTTCTTGCTCTGCTGCATTGATGCATTTTGACAGGATATTTTGTTCTGCCTAGGGCTTTTAGAGAAAAGGAACTCCTGAGTTATTACTGTTCCAATAAAGAGTATAATTGGAATGATTTGACTTATTTCCTTGAGCCATGCACTAGCCAAGACTTGGTCCTCCTGTTGGACTTTAACTCTAGTTCCACTATCAAAGAGAGGGATCGTTATGAACTTGCTGCTTAATATTCATGCTGGAAAATGATATTGCTGCCATTTTATGGTTGCTATCGGGTAAGTGAGGGTACTATAGCAATACACAAAATCATGTGGCATACAAACCTTTGGTCTTTAGTATTTATAATCTTAACTGAAGTTGCCTAGGGGTTATATCAGGAAAACGTGTTGCAACACCTGGGATCTACACCTCTGCCATTGATTTTCTGTGTGACATTGGGAAAGTCATTTAATCTCTTCCCCATTTGTAAAATGAGGTGAATAATACTTCAGGAAAAATGAATATTGTTAAAGAATTTTGTGATCCTTGGAATAATGAAAATAAGAACGGCCATACTGGCAGACCAATGGTCCATCTAGCCCTGTATTCTGTCTTCCCACAGTGGCCAATCCCAGGTGATACAAAGGGATGAATAGAAAAGGTAATTATCAAGTGATCAATCCCCTGTCACTGATTCTCAGCTTCTGGCAAACAGCAATTCCTGCCCATCCTAGCTAACAACCATTGATGGACCTATCCTTTGTGATCTTATCTAGTTCTTTTTTGAACCCCATTAGAGTATTGGCCAACATCCTCTGGCAAGGAGTTCCACAGGTTGACTGTGCATTGTGTGAAGAAATACTTCCTTTTGTTCATTTTAAACCTGCTGACTATTAATTTCTTTGGTGACCCCTAGTTCATGTGTTATGAGAAGGAGAAAATAACCCTTCCTTATTTACTTTCTCCACACCAGTCATTATTTTATAGATCTCTATCATATCGCCCCTTAGTCGTCTCTTTTCCAAGCTAAAAAGTCCTAGTCTTATTAATCTCTCCTCACATGGAAGCTTTTCCATACCCCTAATAATTTGTGTTGCCCTTTTCTGTATTCCAATATATCTTTTCTGAGATGGGGCAACCAGACCAGCAGGCAGTATTCAAGATGTGAGCATACCATGGATTTATAAAGAGGCAATATGATATTTTCTGTTTTATTATCTATCCTTTTCCTAATGATTCCCAAGATTCTGTTAACTTTTTTTGAATGTCGCTACACATTGAGTGGATGTTTTCAGAGAGCTATCCGCAATGACTCTAAGATCTCTTTCTTGGGTGATAACCAATTTAGACCCCATCATTTTATATGTATATTTGGGGGAATTATGTTTTCCAGTGTGCATTACTTTGCATTTATCAACATTGAATTTCATCTGCCATTTTGTTGCCCAGTTACCCAGTTTTGTGAGATCCCTCTGTATTCTTTGCAGTCTGCTTTGGACTTAACTATCTTGAGAAGTTTTGTATCATCTGCAAATTTTGCCATCTCACTGTTTACCCCTTTTTGCATTCATCTGTCTTTCTAAAGTGCCTATCACTGCAGTATATAGTTTGTCACATAATCATGATTTACATTCACACCTGTTGCAAATTGATCTGATATGAATATTATCCTGGGGATTTGCCATATCAAATGCCATCCTCAAATTGTGATCCAAGATGGCTCCTCATACAAATCACTGAAACTCTAGGACTACACCAGTACTGGTCCATCTTATGTGATATGCTGCCAAAACCGGATGCTTCAGTTGCAGAAGAATATCCCCTTGCCATCCAAGTAAGAAACCCAGGCACAGTATAGATTAGATGACTTCCTGCACAGGGGTAGAGTCCTGAATAGGCAACTACCAAACGCCCCCACCAACATGAACTATGGAAGGTATTTGCAAAGTCACACTGTGCAGAGGATGTCATTTTGAGAACAAAATGGAATCCTTCTTGCAGCAAAAGTGCTGGTATGTCATTCCAGCCCGATCTGCCCCACTACTACAGCACATTTCCTGCAGCAGTGAATTCCACTTGTTGATCATATGCTATCCAAAGAAATGATACAATACAGTGTCATCCTGGGGAAATCCTTCCCAAGAATGGGATGAAACTCTTGAGGAAGCATCTGCAAGATATTCACACTCCACTTATCTGCCACACCATTTTGATTCCCTTCTTGACTCTTGGTTATTAGCCTCAGAGAAAAAAAGGCCTTTCAGTATGTGAAACAGAAGGCCAAACTGGGACTCACTGCATAATCCCCAAGATCAATGTAAATTAGCCTTTTGTTGTTTTTCTGTAGCAATGTGCAATAGATCCAGAGTACATTAGCTTCTGTTTACTCTAGACCCAGATACAACAAGCAAGTAAATCTATAAATCCCCTGCATGCCAACAGACACATAGGAATCAGTAGCTGTGTGAGCAATCATCAGCAAATTTGTGTTCATCCCAAAATCAACCAACCAACATGCACCACTACAGGCTGGGGACAGACTGGCTAAGCAGCAGTTCTGCGAAAAGGACCTGGGGGTTACAGTGGACAAGAAGCTGGATATGAGTCAACAGTGTGTCCTTATTGCCAAGAAGGCTAACGGCATATTGGGCAGCATTAGTAGGAGCATTGCCAGCAGATCGAGGGAAGTGATTATTCCCCTCTATTTGGCACCAGTGAGGCCACATTTGGAGTATTGTGTCCAGTTTTGGGCCCCCCTCTAGAGACAGGATGTGGACAAATTGGAGAGAGTCCAGTGGAGGGCAACAAAAATGATTAGGGGGCTGGGGCACATGACTTATGAGAGGAGGCTGAGGGAACTAGTTTGTTTAGCCTGAAGAAGAAAAGTATGAGGGGGGATTTGATAGCAGCCTTTAACTACCTGAAGGTGGGTTCTAGGGAGGATGGAGTCAGGCTGTTCTCAGTGGTAGTAGATGACAGAACTATGAACAATGGTCTCAAGTTGCAGTGGGGGAGGTCTAGATTGGATATTAGGGAAAAAAGTTCACTAGGAGGGTGGAGAAGGACTGAAATGGTTTACCTAGGAAGGTGGTGGAATCTCCATACTTAGAGGTTTAAAAGCTGCAGCTTGACAAAGTCCTGGCTGGAATGATTTAGTTGCAGTTGGTCCTGCTTTGAGCAGGAGGTTAGACTAGATGACCTCCTGAGGGCCCTTCCAACCCTAATATTCTACGATTGTAAGAACATCCATCTGGCAGAGTATCTGAGAGTTTGTTGGACAGAATCAGCTTAAGGAATGCAGGGTTGTGCTTTGAGTATCATCTTTCATAAGCAGCTGGTAAACACTTTAGTAAAGGTGGCATAAACCAAACCCCAGTAAAGCCCTGGAAGCTTAATATTTCTCCTTCTTTTTCTTGTATCCCTGTGCAGGGCCATCCATAACTCCAGTCTTTGTATTATATGAGCAGAAGAATTGTTGCATATTATCATCACCAGCTACACTATCCTACCAAAAGGTACATGTATGGTTCAGGCTGTTCTTTAGCAAATACATAATAAATATTTATAAGTAATATTTAATTATCATTTTAATGCACCATTCTTATATTATCACTGACTAATTGTCTCATCATTGATAAGACAAAACTTGCAGTCATAGATATTAAGTCACTAAACCTGTAAACACTGATCTACCTATGGATAAAATTATCCACTCTGTTCCCACAGAGCAAACAATTCATGAAAGAATACACTAAAGCTGGATTACAGAATTCTTCACAGACCCTATTGTTGCAGTGTTGTACAATATTTGTTTCAGAAAACAAAGATGATGGAAGGTTTCAATGTTATCCCTCATGGAATTTCAAGGAACTCAAAAAAACTTTGTTTGCTAAGAGGGAAGAGAGGTACAGTAAATAAAGAAAAGTCTGAAGGGAAGATAATGGTAAGTCCTGATGTGCAGAATCAGAGAAAAGCAGTAAAAAAGACCTTATTTGTCTCTGTACTCCATCTCTGATAGGAATTGTTCCTGAAAGTCCAATTTCTAATGCTTTGTCCAAAATTTGAAAAGGTCCAAGTGATTGAGTTTCCACCATAAATGCTCTGGAAATTATTCCACAATTTGGTAACCTGGATTTCTCATTAGAACCCAAGTTGCTGCCAGATATTCAAGGAGCAGCACTTGTCAAGAATGCTTCTAAACATCTGCACTTGGAAATAAACTTGTGCCCTTTTCTTTGAAATGTTGCAGGGACTTTGCCATGGGAAAACATGCTTTTGTCACCTCAAAATTAATTTGTTACAGTGCACTCTACACAGGGAGAGTCCCTTCAAACCATTTGGAAATTTCAGCTAGTACAGAATGCAGCAGTATGCTTATTATGTAGGTTCTTTCACAGATTACACCAGTGCTCCATCATCTGCCCTAACTACTAGTTTACTTCCAAGTGAAGTTTAAAGCGTTGGTTTAGACTTTTCAAATGGCTTGGTCCCTGATGTCCAAGAGATCCGCCTACCTCCTTATGCATTTCCATGACAGCTGAGATTATCTGATGTTGTTAAACTAGCAGCCATCTGCTGGCATAAATAAGAGGGGGCTTGTGGAAAAAGGCAATTTACTTCCCTCATTGATTGGCCAAAGCCAAAACCTAGTGATCTTCAGGAAAAGCTGCAAGACTGATCTGCTGTCCCTGGCTTTGCTGAGTGGGGTGACAGAAGGTGGGGGAGATGTTGGGATGATAGGGGAGATTGGTTGGGAGATGTCTTACGTTGGGAAGACACTATATAAGGTCTGTCTCTTTTCTTGTGACCTAAAGCTGTAGACTTGAACTGAGCACACTGTGATGATAAGTTCTTTCTCATTGTCTTATATATATATTGTGATGTGCCTAGACTTTGAGACAAGCACCATTAATATATCTGAATAGATATTTAAAATACTGCTCTTGGGATTTTTTCTTGATATTCAGTCTGCCTTTTCCTTTAGTTTCTTCCCTTTATACCCTTATATATCATATTAAATATTCTGTCTCCCTCCCTGATGATTACATCCTTCAAATATTTGTAGATTGGTTGACAACTCACTGGCTGTAGATTAGTTTATAAGAGGCAGGGCCGCAGCTGCATTTTTAAAATGCTGAGTTCTCAGAGAGGTGGGTGGGGAGCTACAATGCTAGCACTAATGGATCAATCTTCAATAGATGAGAGGCAGTGGGAGGTGATCTGAGTGGAGCCTTCACCAAGCAATCAACAAAGTTTCTAGGTGAAGTTGTAGTGAGGAAAGGTGAATTCAGTGTTGATGGTGCATTCAATGGTGCTGGCTTCTCTCTGCTGAGACAGCTAGCACATACGCAGTTACTGCCAACAGTGGTGCTGGTGTTTATGATTTGGACATCTGTCAATGAACAACCGAGCTGAGATTATGACTTCTGTGTATTTAAAAAAAAAAAGCTGGTAGAGCAGATATTAAGTAAGACTTTTATGTCCATATTGACACGTACCAGAACCTGACCTTGAACTGCTATTTTAGAGGTGAAAGTCTATATGATTTCCCATCCCCTGAAAGCATACAGTTCAGTCTGGCTTACTTTATTAGTCCTGAGACCGAGGAAGTCCTCCCCTATATTATATTGACTGAAGCCTAACACCCAGTGATGGAGAGAAAATTCATTATTGTATGCACCCAGACACAATCAATCAGGATTTGCTGAGCCAATGGGTTGGTACATCCAGCACAGATCAATCAAGCAGGAGAATTGAACAAATATTAAAGATATGAAGTTACAATTTATAAACAAAATGGATCATCATGAGAGGAAACAACAAGGCAAGATGGGAGGTCTAACATGAAATGTCAGGAATTGTTCTTGCTGTTTAGTGGGGGATGACAGGAAGTCTTTAGAGAAACAGAAGCAAAACAGATATTAGCAGCTACAAATGTGGACTAAGGAATTACTGGAATATTTCCTAACAGTCTCTAAGTTTCTGGCATGTCCTACCAGTTATAAACTGCCATATGCACTTTTGGGGCTATTCAACAAATAACAATATGTTTGTTTAAAGTAGAAATGGGCTGAACTAAAAATGTAATCCATGGGATTTGAGTTCTTGACTCAGCAGTGGGACAGATCTGAAGACTGACACCAGTCTGGAATTAATCTCAGACTTTGGAAAGGTTCTGATTTTGAACTCCCAATCTATGGAGTGCCTAGATCCCGGGTTTTAGCACATCTTCTCTCAGGGTTTTAAGTCATCCTTATCCCCTTATGTCAGGGAGTTTTACACCACCTCCTCATGGCTGTTAGGGGAATGTAGGCTCACCCTCCACCCTGCGTTCCAGTGCAGAGACCCTAAAACAAGCATCCCAGGTCTGCTCCATCAGACCCCTGGCCACTGTCTCATTGGTCTCCTTCCTACCATTTGCCTTTTTACCAGCATTTTCCTGTGTTTTTGGTAATGAACAACAATGCTCAGGGGTTTTCCCCAGAGGTCTGGTTCCCACCTTCGTGTCCGAGTCAGCCATAAGAGCCATATCTCCCCTTCCCAGTGGGCTTCCTCCTCATCCTGCAGGAGCCTTCCTATTCCCTTCATGTCTCCACACTCTAGCCCCAGTGAGCGAGTGCTGAGTTTTCCCCTCTCCCACTGCAGTTCCCTTCAGCTCCAGACTTCCTCCCTTTACAGCACCATCCAGCTTCATATTTAATTAGCCTGACCCACCCTCCAGAAGGAATGAGGTAGGGTAGTTGGCCTCTGAGACCCATATTAAACCTGTGTGTGATATAGGCTATGTTGAACGAAAAGAATGATCCCAATGATCCTTTAACTTTGTGAAAACACTATAATTGGGAACAACATACACCATTACAGTGGGTGGCTCTTAAGTTTTTTTATTTAAATTATGCTTGATGAGGTTAGAAGCCTTTCATAGATGATAACACAGGGATGATTTCAATGCTCAAGATTAATTAGCAGAGTAGAACTGAAAATAGACGTATTAGGTGAGTAGGAAGGAGAACTTTGATTTGAATATAATTAGCAATTTTTGAACAATTATAAACAAAAATTGCTAATAATCATTTTTCTCCCCAAGTCCCTGAATGGAAAGATGCCATCTTTTTCACTGTACAAGATGAATAAATATAAACACATAATCATCAGCTCTCCTTTGATATCACAATAAGTAGAATATGGAAACAAAAGTCTGCGTTCTACTATAACTCAACCAGTCAGAATTCTACTACTGTTTGGAAAGTGTGAATAACAATCAAGGAAGGCCTAGATCCTCAAACTACCACTGGGACACTGAAGAACTGAGCCCCACATCTAAACACCCCTGAAGTTTTGGGTTGCTTGAAATTGAAGTCCATCTCTGGCTTGTGTAGCGTGAACTCATCTCTCCTATTCAAGAATATGAAAGGTTGGAAAATAAAATATTTGCATATCAAATTCATATAACAAAATCAATGGAGGTGTCTCAAACAAGCATCTTCATAGAATCAGAAATGTTAGAGATGGAGAAGACCTGCAGTAGATGAGATCATTTAATCCAGCCCCTGAGCAATGAAGTTTTGATCCCCACGGTATGTTCTCTGGTGGTTTAACCCAATCTAATTTTTAATCTCAAACCATGTGGATTTCTTTGCTCCCTTTAGAAGAATTATTCCAGTGGATCAAATCTCAGAGCTAAGAAATGTTTCCTGATATTCAGCTTTACATTTCCCCTTTGTGCATTTGCTCTGTCACTCTGCTGATACTCCTAAACAGTTTCTTTCTGTATTTAGATGTTTAAGTCCCAGTGGTAGTTTGAGGATCTAGGCCTTCCTTGCTTGTTATTCACACTTTCCAAACAGTAGTAGAATTCTGACTGGTTGAGTTATAATAGAACGCAGGCTTTTGTTTCCATAATCTACTTATTGTGATATCAAAGGAGAGCTGATGATGATTATGTGTTTATATCTATTCATCTTGTACAGTGAAAAAGATGGCATCTTTCCATTCGGGGACTTGGGGAGAAAATGATTATTAGCAATTTTTGTTTATAATTGTTCAAAATTGCTAATTATGTTCAAATCAAAGTTCTCCTTCCTACTCACCTAATATGTCTATTTTCAGTTCTACTCTGCTAATTAATCTTGAACATTGAAATCATCCCTGTGTTATCATCTATGAAAGGCTTCTAACCTCATCAAGCATAATTTAAATAAAAAAACTTAAGAGCCACCCACTGTAATGGTGTATGTTGTTCCCAATTATAGTGTTTTCACAAAATTAAAGGATCATTGGGGTTCTTTTCTTTCAGCATAGCCTTTGTCACTTAATATTCTTCCAGGTAGGTTGATGTGTTTCATATCTGCTTGTTCTGTCCTTGTTGAAAAGAATTACTGAAAATTGATTTGATTATATGTATGTTCCTTGATAGTTGTTCATTAGAGCAACTGTGCTTGGGGCTGGATTCCTGTTTACCCTTGGAGAAGAAATAATAAACTGGAAGGAAAGTGTGATTGTTTTCTACTCAGTGTGAGAACTGTTTTTTGTGGTGTGCATCATCTAAGATAAGCCAATGCAAACACCCAAAGAAGAAAGATGGTAACTTCAAGAACAGCTCTTCCCTGTCTGCAAAAAATAAAACAGGAGAAGAGATGTCCCAAATATTACAGAGATGTGTACATTTGAGATGACAGATCGGTACTGTAGAAAGCTAGAGTCAGTAGACTGGAATTTTCCACCCAGGATGCCTGGTGGAAGATATTGGTTCACAGGTAAGTGAACCAATTAGTTTACAATAATACCCAACCAGAACTCTTGCTCCTTCATTGATCCAAACCTTTCCAAGGATCAAAATAGGTTTAGTTAAGGATCAGTCTCCATCTCTCCATGGTTTAAATGTGGCCTCTACTCCTCCCTACCATCACCACACCCTCCAATCAGGCCCCCACAGACTTCTGCTCTGAGGAGACTGATGATATTCTCATATCTTATAACTTCTACCCTTTACAATTAACAGATTTTTATGGCAGAGTTCAGCACCTCCAACAATCTCTGTGTTTGCATTTGGTTGCAGTTTAAACAAACGCTAGTTCTGGGGCATGTAACTCACCCTGGGATCCATTAAGAGCATTCCACAGCAGTGAGACCTACCTTCAGGATGCTAGAATTACCATGTAGCTGCCATTATGAAGGGAGGGGAGATGCCCTACCCAGTACAAGAAGGAAATAGAAAGGAAGAGGAAGTAGGAGGTCTCCAGGCCACTCTCAAAGCCATTCACTTTATAAAAAATATAGGAGTAGAGTACAAGCCCCAAAGTTCAGATCTGGATTGGAGCTTTCCCAAAGTTTGGGGAGGTTAAAGATGTTACGGTAGGGCTGTAGTGTTTTTATGGGGGGGGACCGACACTGTCAACTCCGGTTTTCCCCGGAGCTGCCTAGAGGAGAGGAAGGGGGTTTTGATCCTCTCTCTGAACTGAAAGAAAAATCGCTGGCCACCAAGACAGCAGAGATGTGAGGAGCAGGCCCTGGGGAGGGAGGGGATTTGCATGGAGTGGGAACAACAGAGCTCTTTATAAGGGTGTCCCCAAACAGTTAAAAAATAATCAACACACTCCATGTAATCTGCTGACTTTCAGGAACTTATCCACATGGACCATCTAAGCCTTCTGATGTTCGCCTGTCGCTACCCGGGAGAGACACCCTAATGCTAACCTCTTCCAAGCTCATAGCCAGGATGGTCTTCTCAGATAGCTCCTTAGGTGTTCTGCTGCTGCAGGCAAAAAGGACAGCCACAAATCTCTTGATTTTCATATGGCTCAGTCACCTCAAAGCAAGTAAGAAGTGTCATGAACCTCTTGAAAAAAACAGATACCTGCAGCTGAGCTGAGCTTTACTGAGCTAGTAAATTAAATACACATGTGCTTAGAGAGACAGTGGTGGTGGCTTTGTTTTTTAAAAGAGCATACAATAAAATTAACCCCCACGCTGACTACTTTCCATAATATTATTGCTTTCAATCTGTAGTGCCTTTCCTTATTCCCTGCAGAAAACAAACTGCTGAGATTTGTGGCAAAACATCCTGACCTCTATCTGCTCTCCTCAACAAAATGCAACAAGTTGCCCTTTTCTATGAGGCAGCACAGTGTTATACTCTGCCGTGAGCACAAGACAAAGCAAATTACGTCTTAGGGAGCCACAAATTACCACCTGGTTTTCCACTGCTTTTCAGGGGGATATGCCCTTTGCCAGCACTATATTCAGTCCAGAGTTTCCCCCCTACTATGCTAGTGCATGAGGGGAGGGGTATGCAAAGGGTATATCCATGGCTTCACCCATTCTCTGCCCCTTCCCATCCCCAGCAAACAAGGAAAGGGGGCTTAGCAGCCCCATGGACACTACTGCTCAATACATGAGATAAGGGTAGCAGGCATAGGGGAGTAGGTGGCATTTTACACTGCCGTATTTCCACATGTAGGCATGCAGAACAGGCCACAATCTGACCCAATGAGTAGCAGGAGCAAGGTGGTGGTGGGACACAGTCTATGTCCTCCTGTTCACTTTACCCACCATGGGATTTTCTCCTCAGTGTTTCATCACCAATCTTGTTCTGGTCAACACAACATATATCCATTGCACATAGGCAATGGAGAGGTAAAATCACAGCAGATGACTTTAGTATGGTGTGGGCTACCTTCTTTCAGGCAAAAGAGAGTCCTCCCTCTTCAAGGCTTTGGATAGTTCTGCCCTTAACTGTGTCTCCATACTTTACTTTGCATCTTCTTTCACCCCATTGCTTCCCCTAGCCCTCCTGGTTTTCATGTTCTCCTTTCTCAGACTAGAGCTGTGTATCATTGAGAGGTATGTGGTAGATTTATGCACACAACTTTTTGTTGTTTCCTTTGAGGATTTGCACACCCTCATATTTTGGTTTATTTTCTATTTTGATTAAATAACTGGTTTTGCACTGAAACCATGAGAAAAGTCAAATTTCTGTATGTTTTCAATGAAGCATATTGGTCCCATGTTCACTTTTAAAAAATCTCTGAGTCCTACAACCTTCAAATTCTTTCAAGGAATGCCTTTTGTAAGGGTGTTTCTCTCAGTTTATTTCAGTGCCCCACATGAAAGTATCTGAATCCTGAACTCAGTGTTGTATGGAATTAACTCCTCAGGACTAAAACTTTTTCTTAATAACATTTGCATTACAATCCATTGTCTATGTCCCAAAAGACCTTGAAAACCCTGCAGGATCCACTGACACATTTTCAGCTGTCTCAAGTGTTTGTGCATGGCATATGCAAGAAATGTTTCTAGAAATGATGGCATTCCAGCCAACAGCTGCTCATGGCTTTAGAATTGAAGTGTTGAAGGTAAAATGACCATCCTACCTACATACCAAATGGTGGACATGAAATATAATAGACAGGGATATCTTAATGTCTTAGCTCAACTTTATCTGTCTCAAATATACCAGAAGTTTGCCTTTCCAACTCCACTCATTTCAAATAAAAACACTTCAAGGCTGCTGACTTACAAACTGGGTTGGCAAAAATAAAACCCAGAGTTACAAAATTAAACCAATAATATGATTCCATTAACTAAATGTGACTTCAGAAGTGGGTTCCATTACTCCTGGCTACTATACCACTGAAGGAGAAGAAAAAAATATGAATGCATTTGTTTGTGTCTATAATCCCCTCATTTACGATCGTTTGTCTTTGCAAGAATAATTGCAAACCTACAAGTAGGTCTCCCAAAGTGCACTACTCACTAGAGCAAAATCAGCCCAGAATTTCAGCTAATAACAAACTGTTGCTCCAAATTAAGAACATCGAGTTAATAGGATCCATAGTTATTTGTCTCAGATTATTGATTAATATTACATTTGGTTTTACTTCCCTTGGTGAAATTAATCTCATTCCTCAAACGAGACGGTGTACGCCTCATCACTTTGATGTAATGAAATCAGCTTTTAGATTCTGCACACTCAGTTCTGGTATTGATTTATTGATGGCTCTATTGGTTACCCTTGTTCATGAGAGACACAGGACGTGTGAGAGTAGTGACACCTGCAGGGAAGCAGTAACTTTACAAAGCATTTACTTTAGCAAAGTACCAATAAGCATAGTTGTTTGTTCGTTGTTTTATTTATTTTTTTAAAATAAATATCAGTTTAACGTCACACGCTTTAAAAATTGCTAGGAACAAAGATTTGTAGAATGAATCTAACCTGTAAGCTATTTCAAGGCACCACAGCAATGGCATTTATTTCTTTCATCCTGATCCATGACGCTCTCTTGGTTATTTTCAGATGGATGTTTAGGGTTTGAATTATTTTTGACACAAATAGAGAGTGTGCCTTTTCCCAGAGTAATCAGGGACAAACAGGATGAGAAATGGAAAACATTAATAAAACCAGTGTATGCAGCTGTATGAAGTATTTGATGCAGTAGCCAGGAGTGGCTCCAGCTGCTGCAGAATTGAGAAAACAGGAAACAGGCCAGAGGGAGAATACAAAAGAATGTAATACGAGGGTGTGTTTAACACCAAGCAAGGGAGAGAAAAGCTGCATGAATAGCAGGGACAAGTCTTGGGCTGCAATGTGCAGCTCCTGATCCGAAAGCTTTTCCAAGCTTGGGACTGTCCAGCTGTAATCAACAATTGAGTCTAATATTGTGCATGACCAGCTGGTGAACAGTAGCCAGAAGATGCGGGGCCCAGCCATTTTAGGAGGATGGATAATAACTGTACTTAAAGTCACTCAGTCCATCATGCATTTTCCCCAAGATAAATCTGAACATGGTACAAATGATGGAGTGCATCCAATATATGTCTAGAATGGATGTAGCCTAAACATTATTTTTTAAAAAAACCCAAAAAACCTGGATCGGAACTGGAAAATTGGTTAGTTACAAAGTAAAGTCCAGATTCTGTCATCTTTACTTTACCTTACCTCACTCTGACACCCATCAAACTAAAGGTAGTGTTAAGGTACTGTCCAGCATGGGTAAGGCTGACAGAATCTGGCCATAAATATTTAATATGACTTAGACTGGATCAGATTAACCGAAGCTACAACAGAGACCAGTCATTGTTTTCAAATAATTTGGTGGATTTGATTGCAAAGTAATCAAGTGCTTTTCTTCCTCCCCTGTTATGTTTGCCCCAGAGAAGTAACTGGTGATCATAAACATACTGGAATGACTCCCTTTCCTCAACAGTTGTGCACGTGCATGCAGACACCTGTGTTAATGGGTTTTGAATATTTCTCTGTACCCATTTACACAATCACAGTTTTAGCCTACCTTCTGTTAAGGTATATATGTTTCCTAGAGGTACAACATGGGCAGGTGCTATTTGTTCAAAGGGGTAACAGATTCAAAAACAGAAGGGAATGGAACCTAAATGAATCAGGGAAAACTGCTAAATGCTAGTTTCAGACTTCAATTGCACTGATGCAAATCCTGTTACTCCACTGACTTCAGTTTGGATTTATAAATGAAGTGATGTCAGTTAACACTGATGTAACTGAGATCAGAATACAATTCCAAAGAATTTGGAGAGAAACTTCTTCATGAATAAGTTATAAACTAATGGGTTGAAAGGATTCCTAAAAGGCAACAAAAGAGGCTGCAATGGGGAACAATCTATTCTGGAAAGAATTAGATAGGCCACTGGAATGTAACTATATTTGAAGATTTGAGAAACCTGCTCGATGTCACGTTCTTTACTTAAGGAATGTAAGGAGGCTTGTGTACTGCAAAATGCTACACAGTCAAAACTTGTTATTGATTATGGGGCCAAATTTATCTCTTATGCTGTGGTTCTCAACCCATGGCCTGGGGGCCGCTTGCGGTCCAATCAGTACACAGTTGCAGCCCATGTAATATTCTCAGGGCCATACAGGTAGTTTATATATATTGTGTGGATGCAACCCATATAACACAGAGAGAGCTGCATGTGAGGCCCACAATGGTAAATAGGTTTAGAACCGCTGCTGTAATGTAACGGCATTAATCCCAATGGAATCACACAAGGGTGAAACAAATCCATGGACTAACTGAGCCATGTATAGGATCCCAAACCAAAGAAAAGGAGCAAGAAATGATAATATACTGAACACTCATTCACAGCATTTGTGTTCTGACACAAGGGAAAGGTTAGATCCCTTCAGCTTCCAAGCAGTCAAGTCCATAGAAATTGTTCAAACTACTCTTCATCAGTATTGTTTTTGCTTATAATTACTTTTGTTCCATTTATGTAACAGCAATCAAAAGAGTCACATTATCCATGCAGCCATATATGCCTGCAAAATTAAAACCTTCATTTTGAGCCAAACAGGATCATCAAGGCAGTGTGAAATAGCCAGATAAGGACCCTGAGTTCTGTTCCCAGCTACACCTTTGACAGACTACATGAACTTGTACAAGTCACTACACCTCTCTGTTGCTCAGTTTACCTGTCTGGGAAGTAATAATTATGTAACTTCCCTTCCCAGGGTTTTGTGAGGTTAATAAATACCGGGTTTTAAATCTCCTCAGGTGATATACATGCAATGGCCCCATGTTGTTTCATAATGGACATTTTGCACATGTTCAAAAATCTAATTGTTCTAATCCAAACACATGTAACAAAATAATATCACACTGAGGTTAGCCTAGAGAGAATTGCAGTTCCTATGCTTTCAGGATAATTAATTAAAGCATTGTTACAACTGAGTTTATGTGCTCACCAGATACAGATTTGCAGAATGCATTCTGCTATATTTAGGAGACAAGGACTACATTTTGTTGATTTTTATTTTATATTATATTGCAGTTGGCACGAAGCAGTCTCGTCTCAGCAGACCCACTAGTGCCTGCAGTGCCACAGACGGTTGTAGTAAATCAGCTTGAGGCTTGTCAATTAGTTGTGCATTTTGTGGAGGTGTTCATTCAAACTGAAAGGGGAGAAGACCGCACACAACACCCCGGAAACCAGCTAACTTAAATCAGATGTCAAAATTTATATGCAGCTAATGAGGGCTGCAGGCACCTAAGCAAAGTTGTTTCATAGCTCAAACCAGTTCATCAAGTGATTTGAATTAAAAGAAAAGAAGAGGGTGTAGTTGCTGTCATAATTTTTTTTGTTTTGTTTTGCTTTTATATCAAGAGTCCAGGGTCACTCAGAGTCTGGGATATTCATTATATTCCTTCCCTTGGGTAATTCTGAAAAGGACACAGAATGTCAGCAATCATCCCCTTTCTGTCTTAGTGGCAAGTTTATGACTGAAGGATTACCTCGCTAATATGTGTTTAAATGAGGAGCTGGCAATGTTAGTGGTATTTAAAAGAGCTCTGGCATTTGAAACAGTCGACAACAAGCGATCGTGCTAGTAAACAGGAGCCTTATTGATGTCAGGCTGGTTTTAAAAGTGAAGGCTTTAATGACAGCTTTAGTCTGACACTTATTTGTAATCTACTGGAAGGCTGTTTTGTGCTGAATGTGGACTAGAACAGCTCATAAGCTGAAAGTAATGAAAAAGTTAAAGGATTGCTGGAGAAACATTTTAAAAATAGACCATTCCTTGTTATTAATATTATATATGATTATTGAAAACTAATGACTTTTTAAAAACCTAACTTCGTTTATACCCTTTGAGGTGTTTGTTTACTTAAGCGATCCAAACCTGAAGAGGAGCTCCATGTAAGTTCGAAAGCTTGTCTCTCTTACCAACAGAAGTTGGTCCAATAAAAGATATGACCTCACCTACCTAGTCTTCTTCAGCAACTTCTCCAAATCCTCTCTATCCCTGCCAGGAACACTCTACTCCAAACCTTGTTTATTTCTCAACTACTGTAACTTCTATCTGCAGCATCCTCAACTCTCACTTTGCCAGAGGTGAGGCAGAGGCAGTGTACCACAGCTCCAAGGAGTATATTCTCTAGAGCTAATTGGGAAATGTTTTCACTGGAAAATGCTGTTTCCTCAAAAATCTTTTCACGGGAACATACTAGTTTCAATAAAAATATAAGGAAATTTCTTAGGTCCAGGAGTCAGAAGCCAACTCCATTGGTAAGTGCACTCACTAGAAATGTGGTAAGGGACACCCAGGTTCAAGTCCCTGCTCCGCCTGATCCGTTGCTCTCACAAACCTGGATCTCCTGCATCCCAGGTGAGTGTCCAGGTTATAGCATCAGTGTCTCTTTGTGATGGGGTGTACCAACCACACACCGGACCTGAAGGAGTTATTGAGACGTGGACACAGTTGGCCTCACCCTGCTACACCTCCGGGGGCACACCAGCCAGCAAGTGACATGTTTACATTCTCTCTCTGGACCAATGAATATTTATTATTTATACAAAGTGGAACAGATCCAACAGGAGAGATCATTTCTATAATCTGGTGTTTCATGTGCTCATGTGGGAGACATAAATTCAAGTCTCTGCTGTCTCTGATTCAGAGTGGAGACCTGCACCTAAGTCTCTGACACCCTAGAGGATTACCTGACCACTGAGCTGATTCATGAGTTGATCACTTCCCCCACTTTCCTCCCCCTCCCCACCAAATTATTGAAAGTCCTAGTTTTTGTTCTTCTGCAGAACGAAAAAAAAAAAAAAACGTTAAAACTTTGGGTTTTTTGCAAAACCAAATTCTTGTTTTTCAGTCAACCCTGATTTTCTGGCCTCTCTCTCCTAGAGGACAATTCCTAAATCTGCTTCCACTGAGATGTATGCTGCTGCTTTTCAGAAGAACAGTAGAGAACAGACCTAAATCCATACCTCAGGAATCCTACCCTGTGCAGCAGGATCTTGCATACTGGAAATAGAGCAGCTGGTGTCCTTGCTTCATCTCAAAGTGCTGTCCAGAGCAGAATTCAGTGCAATTATGAACCAGAACTGAAATCCTCCTACTCATAGGTACTTGCAACATAACTGCAGGTAAACAAGTAACATAACCACCCCCAACTTAAAAAAAAAAAAAAAGATTTCAGTACATATTTCACAGTAGGCTCCATCTCCACAGTGAGATGCAGCAAAACCTGACACAAAAAACATCCACTCTGAGTAGTGAGAATTCTGTAGTAGTTGTAGTGAGAATCTCAGACTCTGAATTGAGCTCACAAAGCATTTGCATGACTATCACCATCAGAATGCCATTAGAAGGCTTCAGCATTGCAAAATCTAGCTAGACCCCAGAGGTTGCTTGGAGCAAGAAGTTACCAAGACACTTACATAATATTTTAGTATCTAAACATCAATTAGTTTTCATTTGACAGACTTGACACTAGCTCAAAAAAAGTGCAATCTTGGCAGCGCGGGAGGTGAGACATCTATTTTAATAGCTTTTGATTCACAAACAGAAATGTCATTCAAACACTGATTTGGCTGTTTGGATTTGATTCCAAACAAGATCTTGGATGTTGGCAATTGCTTCTTAAAAGGTCTAAATCTTTAAGATGATCTAATATGTCATTTTATATGATTATGGGGAGAAAAATCAGAGTTGTTGCTGGTTGGTTCCTCCCTTGATCCATCTTTTGAGTGAAGAGCTTGATTTTCAAAATATATTTGTTCTGAGTTGTTTGGGCCTGCATGCCCCACTTAGCCAGATAGAGGGGTATGTGTGACATGAGAGAGCATGGTGTTTATACATTTGATTTCTACTTTTTAAGGCCTCTGTACTGTACTAGTTTCTTCCAAGTAATACATCTTGAACATCACCCTTCCCCTTCAGAGCATTTTGTCAGTATTAGTCAAAGACTCATAACATTTCTGTGACATATGCTAGCATTACTAACCCTCTTATAGAGAATGAGGTGAAGTTAGCTGTCCAAGGTCACACAGAGTCTGTGTCAGAGCTAGGAATTAGACACAGATCTCTGCCATGTGCTACAGCCACTAGATCATACTTCCACTCTTAAAGGAGGTTTCTATCTTTCTCCCAAAATTCACATGATGGCAAGTCCATCTGCTGTTCCAAATTACAGGTAACCTGCTTCCAATTTTCCTTCCCACTTCTTTTTTTCTTAAAGGGATATCACCCATAATTTTCTGCTTGATGCTAGGAGCAGAAGTGATACCCTTTCCCTCTTTCCTTTTTTTTTTTTTTTTTTTTTAAAACCACCACTACCAATCTCTCCTAAAGCAGCCAGTACTGCTCTCATTAAATAAGTGGTAAATTCTTTACTTGTCCTTTCACATTAAAAAAGCAGGAGCAAAATGTCACTACTGAAAGTGTCGCATAATTATTTCATGGTAGACTGAAAGCTACAAATCATTGCTGAAGATGAGAAATTTATAGTGTTAAGAAACAAGAATACAATAATTGTCTTAAAATAACTTTATTAAGAGAAGCATTTATTTACCTAGGTTCTGTAGATTTCAAATGCTTCACAATAAATTAATTGCATAATTATAATTAAGACTGACAGATTTTGGGTTGCTTTTTAATGGAACGTGAAAGAATATCAGGGTTCCTTACCTACAGTAACTCTTGCTCTCCAAATATATTGCCACCACAGAGCCACACATGTGGTCTATGAACCTTTTTGAATGTTACTTGGCATTTAGGGTGCATTGCAGTTCACTTGAGGTCTATACTCTATAAGCTTAGGAGAAATATTTCACCCCCTAGTGATTCTTTAGGTCCCCTTTACCTCTAGAAGAGATACATGGAGTTTGACCATTCTTCGTCTCCTCCACTTTGGAGTCTGCGTGGCTCTGTGGAAGGTACATTTGGAGGACAAGAATTAGTTAGAAGAAACCCTTTTTCCTCCTTCTGGACATCACCTCCCCTGAGCCCTACTGTTGGATGTTAGCTAGCAGTGATCCTCTGGACGAGGTGAGATGAGAAACCCTGTTGGCTGAACAGCATATTTAAGACTACCGTTCTGAACATATGAAACCAACACATTCTGTTGATGCAGCTTTGAGTATTAGTGACTCATGAAAGTTAGATCAAAACTCTACACAGCAGCCCTAAAATTGCAGATGCGTGCACATTGTAGATACATTCCACTGAGGTTACCATCCCTCGAGTTCAGTGCGCCCTTATAGTTTCTGGCAAAGGAATTATAGAATCACAAGACCGGAAGGGACTCTAGAGTTCATCTAGTCCACTCTCCTGCACTTATGGCAGGACCAAGCATTATCTAGACCATCCCTGACAGGTGTTTGTCTAACCTGTTCTTAAAAATCTCCAGTGATGGAGACTCCACAGCCTCCCTAGGCAATTTACTCCAGTGTTTAACTATCCTGACAGTTTTTCTTAATATCCAACATAAACCATCCTTATTGCAATTTAAACTGCCTTTGTTGCACTTCTTCTTGTCCTATCCTCAGAGGTTAAGGAGAACAATTTTTCACCCTCCTTCTTGTAACAACCTTTTATGTACTTGAAATCTGTTATCATGTCCCCCTCAGACTTCTCTTCTACAGACTAAACAAACCCAATTTTTTCAGTCTTCCCTCAAGGTCATATTTTCAAGACCTTTAATCATTTTTGTTGCTCTTCTCCGCACTTTCTCCAATTTGTCCACATCTTTCCTGAAATGTGGTGCCCAGAACTGGACACGATACTCCAGCTGAGGCTTCATCAGGGTGGAATAGAGCAGAAGAATTCTCCTGTCTTGCTTACAACACTCCTGCTAATACATTCCAAAATGATGTTAGCTTTTTTTGCAACAGTGTTACACTGTTGACTCATATTTAGCTTGTGATCCACTCTGACCCCAAGATCTCTTTCTACAATACTTTTTGCTAGAGGGAAATGACTCTATCAGCTGCACATATAGTTCCTTCCTAAGTGGAGTACTTTGCAATTGTCCTTATTCAATTTCATCCTATTTAGTTAAGACTATTTCTCCAGTTTGTCCAGATCATTTTGAATTTTAATCCTATCCTCCAAAGCACTTACAACCCCTCCCAGCTTGTTATCATCTGCAAACTTTATCAATGTACTCTTTATGCCACTGTCTAAATCATTGATGAAGCTATAGAAAAGAACCAGACCCAGAACTGATCCCTGAGGGACACCATTCAATATGACCTTCCAACTTGACTGTGAACCATTGATGATTACTATCTAGGCATGGTTTTTCAATCGGTTATGAACCCACCTTATAGTAGCTCTATCTAAGTCATATTTTCCTAGTTTGTTTATGAGAAGATCATGTGAGACAGTATCAAAAACCTTACTAAAGACAAGATATGCCACATCTACCACTTCCCCCTATCCACAAGGCTTGCTACCCTGTCAAAGAAAGCTATCAGGTTGGTTTGAAATGATTCGTTCTTGACAAATCCATGCTGACTGTTATTTATCGCCTTTTTATCTTCTAGGTGTTTTCCAATTGATTGCTTAATTATTTCCTCCATTATCTTTCCAGGTACTGAAGTTAACGTGACTGGGTCTGTAATTCTCTAGGTTGTCCTTATTTCTCTTTTTTATAGATTGGCACTATATTTGCTCTTTTCCAGTCATCTGGAATCTCTCCTGTCTTCCATGACTTTTTGAAGATAATTGCCAATGGCTCAGTTATCTCCTCAGTCAGCTCCTTGAGCATTCTAGGATGTATTTCAGCAGGCCCTGGTTATTTAAAGACATCTAACTTGTCTAAGTAATTTTTAACTTGTTCTCTCCCTATTTTAGCCTCATATCTTACCTCATTTTTACTGGCATTCACTATGTTAGACACCCACTACTAACCTTTTCAGTGAAAACTAAAACAAAAAAGTAATTTAGTACATCTGCCATTTCCACATTTTCTGACATTCCCCCCGCCCCTCATTGGGTAACGGACCTACCCTGTCTTTGGTCTTCCTCTTGCTACTAATGAATTTGTAGAACATTTTCTTGTTACCTTTTATGTCTCTAGCAGTTTAATCTTATTTTGTGCCTTGGTCTTTCTAATTTTGCCCCTACATACTTGTGTTATTTGTTTATATTCATTCTTTGTAATTTGGCCTAGTTTCCACTTTTTCTAGGACTCTTTTTTTGAGTTTCAGATCAGTGAAAATCTCCTAGTTAAGCCAGGGTGGTCTCTTGCCATACTTCCTATCTTTCCTATTCAATGGGATAGTTTGCTCTTGTGCCTTTAATAATGTCTCTGAAAAACTGCCAACTCTCTTGAACTGTTTTTCCCCTTAGACTTACTTCCCATGGGATCTTACCTACTGACTCCCTGAGTTTGCTAAGTCTGCCTTCATGAAATCCATTTTCTTTATTGTGCTGTTTTCCTTCCTACCAGAACATCCACAAGTTCATAACAATACTGTATGAACAATCCTTTCCACTTAGGACTTGATCCTGCTCCCATTCAAGCTAATGGGAAAAGTAGCACTGACATTAAATGGAGCAGGATGAAGGTCTATAATAGCCTTTTCATCAAGATGGCATGATTCTTAGCCTTTTCTCTGGAGTCCACAAATAATGTGTTCAATTTTTGGGCCATTGGGAAAACTTCTTGCTCTATGTATAGTTGATGTGATTTAGAGCAACAACTATATTTTACTTTTAGATGGTTAAGCCAGATAATTATGTCAGGAGTACCAGAGTGTATCACTGTGATGTCTCCTTTGTATTTGTGAATCAGGCATTGAATCATTATATGTTCCATGGTTTGTTCTGGATGACCACAGTCACACACTGTAGAGTTCTTAATTTTCCATTTGTGCATCAAGTATCCTCATCTGCCACGGTTTGTGTGAATGTGGTTTAGGTTTGCCCATAAGTTTCACAGAAGATCGAAGTCAGGGAACTTCTGTGTCAGGTCTTACACAAATTGTGTGTTTGTGACTGCTTGTGACCTTTATTTGGCTTTCCAAGCTTCTTTGGGGTTGAATTCACATTGTCGGAGGTTAAACACGTGGGTCCAAAAGGGTTTCATGACTTCAAGCGGTGGTGAGGAATGTCACTGAGATCCTAGTAGATGAAGAGATGTTTGTTTTCCTCAATTCATTATATTTCCCAGGGGGTTGTGACTTCACAGCAAAAGGATTGGGGAGTGATGTGCAACAGCATGGGCAACCAGAACATTGAAGTTGATTTTAGAGTTTCAGTGATGCATCGCATTGCCCTGTTCAATCACATTGCCCTGCACCAACAAGTCAAGTGTGGCTACTTCTGCCCATACTGGTGCACAGTACTCGGCTATGGAGTACACAAGCGCTTTCACTGATGCCCTTAGCACTGATGCTGATGCTCCCCAGCTGTTCTTGCCAGTTTCTGGATCAGGTTGACCCCTGTCTTAATCTTGGTGATTACCTTATTGGGAAAACGATAGGCTGTGATACTGATTGATTGTAAAGAGACTCCAATACAATTTTATTAAGGAATTTGGGGTGAGATTTAATACCACTTTACCAAATATAGCATAAAGAGTGTTTGGCCAATCCTTCTGGCCAAGGTAGCAACCTCCAGAATGAGACTATACACAAGAGGGAGGACACCGAGCAAAATTCCCTGTGCTCAAAACATACCACGATTACTTTGGTTAAGCCAAAATGTAAGTCCCAAAAATGAGTAGGTAGACTCCATATGCATTGAAATAGTGTGATGCTGGCAGACCAGGTGCCAGTTCATGCCAAAGCCCCAGGGTAATTCACTTGTGTATTAGTATAGATCAAAGTGATTGTTAATATATAAGTATATTTGGTGTTTAAATTTCATGAAAACTAATGGGATTTCTTTTTTATCGGAAAATTCTGTGATAACAAAATCCTCCAATAAAAAGAAATAAAAAATTCCCATTTTTCTGTGTTTAAAATGAAAGACTGAAATTTACTTTCTCTAGCCCCCATATGTACAGGTATCAGCTGAATACAATGTTTTATTGATATATTTACAATTTTTAAAGAAGTTCAAAGCTTACCAGGGTGTAATGCTTTCCATGTGTTCTACAATTTTCTGCTTTCAAACATAATCTACAGCCTTGTCACATACAGCACAGAACAGCACATTACAATCTGTGTGAAATTTGTCCTTACCAAAGTCAGTGACACAGTCTTTAGGGGTGATTTTTAAAGTTTTTCGCATCTTTTCATAACTTTAATTACTCTCGTCTGGAGGCTGAAGTGAAATTTGAGATGCGTGAAAACACAAACCTTTATACACCTGAGTAACTTCTATGCACTAGAAGCAGTTTATTGGAGTATTTTTAGTTAGGTACATTCAAAAATCAACCACAAGAGGGAGAGGTTGTGCACATTGAATAAGGTACTTTCAGTAAAATTTAATTAATATATGTTTGATTTTTTCACAAAATCAAAGAAGTAAAAATTCTCTGTAAAAATGCATACTCCTTGTTTTTCCATGGGAAACAGATTTCTAGGATCCCTTCTTATCTGTATCCCATTATAATATAGTAGCAGATGCTTACATTATGTATACCTCTATAACTAACTAACCCATCAAACAAGAATGCAAATGAAGAACTTTAACAGAAAAACACTAATTTCAAAGCAAGTGATCATTGTGTTTGATGATCAGAAGTCAAAGACTCTAAATGAATTTTTCACTCTCTGTCATCATAGGAAGAGCCCATGTGGGTAGTGATCTTGTCAGCTTGTTTTCTGTTAGAAGAAGCTAGGTATGGATTGAGTCTGCATCTCTGGACTGTGTGGATTCTAACAGGGTGGAATAACTGAACAAGAAAACTGCAATCCTCAGAGTTATTCTGGGATGCCCTGAGAGACTTTTGGGAAACTGGCAGATTAATTCCAAAAGGTAGAAGAGATGTAATATAGACTGTGACTCACCTGTAAATTTATTTTACCTGCTTTAACATCTCAGTGACTCTCATTCCTTTTTCTAAAGGTTTTTTTTAGCTGTGTTAGTTTATTATAGAATTGGCTACCAGTGTTGTTTTTGGTGTAAGATCTAGGGTACCAATGAATCTGAGGTAAGTGACTGGTCTCTTAGAACTGGAAGCAACATACATGTGATGCGATTTTTGGTGTAAGTGACCTTTTATCACAAAGTCCAGTTTGGGTGACAAGATAGACTGGAAAATCTAAGGGGGGACTGTCTGTGACTCCATGGTAAGACTAGTACAGTGATCCGGGAGTTCACATTTGTCATTGATTTGGTGAAATCTAGTTATAGAACACACCAAGAGTTTGGAATGTCTGCCCTGAGATAGGCACTCTCAATTGTGAGCCAATCCAGATATCATGACAAATACACTGGCCTGATTTTCAAAGTAGAGATAATCCATAACTCCCAATCAGTGGTGTTGCAGGTGCTCAGTGTCACAGTTTCAGTGTAACTGCATCTGTACTTCCATCTCTATAGTCCCTCAAGGACACCCACTCAAGATTTCCAGCTCCCAGGCATCACCTCTTGGGCAGAGACCAACATCTGCCCGCTTTCTGGGGGTTTTAAGGCTGCACAGCTCCCTGCCTCACACTCAGATATCCCCAGCAAGCCAGTCTTCCTAAAGGCCAGCACCTGTGCATTGCTTCCTGAGAGCTATAAACAGTGTATTGCTAGAAATTACAAGTTATCACACAGCTCTTTTAAGCAAGCACCTTTATTCTTAAAGTAAAAGTAGCAGAGAAAACATGTAAAAACAAAAGTTCCTATACATATGCTATGACCCTGGGTCAGGAAGTGTTGAGTCTAGCAGGCTGAAATAATCCCCAAAAATTCAAACTTTGAGGACATGTTTAAAGACATTAAAATGCTAATTAGAACTATTCATTGTAAATAGCTAAGACCTCAAGGTTATATCTTACATTGTTAAGATTTTGGAAGTAGATATATGTCTGTAATTACCTATAATCTTGCTAGTGATTATTGATGTAACCAAATAGTTTCTGTCCATCATTATAGTCTGTTAATAAAAAAATCAAAGGAAGATATTAACATTTAGATGGAACTTAAATGTAACAATAATATTGTTTATTTCTTTTTGAAATTTAAGTAGTAAATACTTGTGAATGTTTGTAAACTGCCAGTTGCCTTATGCTAATGTAGCTAGTTACTGGTTTGCAGAGAAAATAGGAGATGTTACTTTAAAGCCACAAATAATTACCTGTTATGCACCCAAGAATTATCTGCTGTAATATCTGCTATCAAGAAGATATCAATTAGCCTGCATTGATCTATAAAAGACTCTAAGGTCCTGATCCTTTTTATCTCAAATCTGTCCAACCTTCAACAGGGAAAGATTGGGTTGCAAGATTGGGATCCCAGCACCAGCCTGGAATCACCCTGCTAATTCTCATGGGAGAATTTGAGCAAACTCTGAACATGGACTATTTAGTCTTCATTTCTCTGGACTGGATTTCGAACAAGGAAGTTTTAAACAAGGACTGATGACCCCCAAGCTGTTTGGATAATCTCCAGAGACTTTGTCTTGGTGATTCAGTTTTCCCTCATTTGTTAAATTCAGATAGCTTCCTTGTGCAGAAGGGAGAGGTCAGGCTTGATCAGTGAAGTTTTGTGAAGGGCTTAACAGGTTTCTTAGCAGAAATGGACATACACTGCCAAATTTGGGTCCTGTTATGGAAACCCCTAAGCTATGTCTAAACTGCAGCGGGGAGGTGTAATTCCCAACATGGGTAGACAGACTCAGCACGAGCTAGTTTGCTAAAAATAGCAGTGTGGCTGTTGCAGCAGTGGTGGCAGCTTGAGCTAGGTGCCCAATCCCAAGGCCACATGAGTCCAAGCTCAGGCACCTAGCCTGAGCCACTGTCCATGCTGCGAATTCACACTGCTATTATGACCACACAAGTGCAAGGCGAGTTAGCACAGGTCTGCCTACCCATACTGGGAATCACATCTCCCAGCTGCAGTGTAGCTATACCCTTGGAGTCTAGGAAAGTTGAGGTACAGGGAAGAGGGGGCTGGAAGAGTTGGGCACATCTCTAGTTTTTATTTTGTTTAACTGGTCAGCAAAAACTATCCACACTAGAACCCTACCTATGGGTCTAAAGTACAGTGATAGATAGCAGTACAGCCTGGTGACATTTATTAGCCCTTTTGTTAAGTGAAAACAAGCTGATGGTAACCAAATAGCTGTCTGGCAATAAGGGCTTACTGCAATTAAATCAGTTTTTCAGTGGTGTCTGCAAATAATTGAACTGAACATCTTTGCCACCTACAGCCTTTTCATTTTGGTTTTGGTCTCTGTGTTCCTTTTATTTTAATTGTGTGCCCCATATTTTTTCCCTTTTTTTTTTTTAATACCTTTGCTTTCATTTACAGGCAACTACATTTTAATAGCATTACAAACACTTGGAGGGATGAGAGCAGGAATAGCTCATTACCACTGGTTCGAAGCATTATTGACTCACTGTGTTCTGCACTGAGGTGGAAGACCTTCTGTACTGCTTAACCTTTGATGTCCCAAGCTTCCTATTTAGAATAATGTGTTGCTAAAATAATGTATCTGCTCCCAAAAACAAACAGCAGAGAAGAGTTAGGGAAACAGCTTCATTATTTCTTCATGTTCTTTTTTTCTTATCCCAGTGAAAAACAAGATGTTTAGAGGGCTTTATTAATTGCTTTAAGACAGCAGGGCATTTTCAGCATTTGGGAGAACTGGGGATAATGGGAATAACTCAAATATGACAGCAATTAGATAAATAGAGACAGACCATTGGGACCATCTACTCAGGCTTATTTGTTTTCCTAATCCCTATATTTGCTTTCATTTCTTTTCCTATGCTCCAGATAATATTTAGCTTGTCACTGTTTTGTTTCACCTCTTTGAATTGAGATAGTATAGACAAACTCTTTTTATGCTCATGAGCAGCTGTTACAGACTGTGACTGATCCGGTTGGTGTTACTCAGCCTCATGTAGGCCAAGAAAGCAGGGATGATCAGGAGGGACTGAGATCTGTCTTCAGAGGGGATGGCTGGATTGGCAGCCAAAGCCGCACCACACTCGCACTGTATCTGAAAAGATGAGTCAGTCACAATCTGATTTAAACACCTACAGAACACATTTAAGGATCCTAATGTTAGAGATCAACATCTTCCTACCACCATCGGTCTTGACCATGCTGTTTGCAAGAGGAGTAGAATGTGTCATTAACATTGTCTCCCCACTCTTGGTGCTACTGTTCCAAAGACTGAGCACCAGTAGATTCCCACAATCCTGTATGAAGCAGGGAATGGGCCAGCAGGTGAGGAGCTGGCTACATGAGGGTATGTCTACATTACATTTAAAGAACCACAGCAGCACATCTCAGAGCCCAAGTGGAAGTGGAGAGGGTCACATAAATGTATGCGGAAAGGGCTGGGTAAGTAAAAGGTATTTGTATATTCTTAAGAAGATCCCAAATTTATTTTTTCTGTTCTCATTTAGTTAACACATCCCATGATTTGTTAATTACAGTCCATTAAAAGCAGGCTATAACTACCAAGAGTCCTACTTTTCCTCTCCTGGAAAGCAAGGATTGCCACTAACAGAAAATTGCAAATCCCTGCAAGAGTGTAAGATACAAAAGTTAAGACCTCTGGGAACAAACCACGAACAGAATGATAAAAATTACATTACCCACACCTTGAGAATCTGCAAGAGACTCATAAAGCAGGTTTACTATAACCAGTCTGAAGAGGAGATTGGGTATCGGTATTTTCACCTATTTGCTAGACCTGCTTTCACAAGCCATTTCCAATATCCTGACACAAAGGCAATGACTTGTTGCTCCCATTCACAGCTGGATTCAGAAGAGTTTTTTTGTTTTTTTTTTTAAACTACAAAGCATCAATTAAAAGGATGGAGCAAGTTGTGTAACTGGAAGCAGAATATGGCTCAGTGGGCCAAACTCACCCTTGATGTCATTCCACTGAGGTCGAGATGATTCTAAGAAGGATGAATGTGGCCCAGTGTTTGATTCCTGTATAAAAGCAGTAAGCCCCTCACTACCTGATATAATCTTTTGGTTATGTAGTTTTCTATATACTGCACAGAGCAGCATGCCTATAGACTGGTAAGGCATCATTGAAGAGACACTATACATACCTCTCAATCACTGGCAGAATAAGAGGAAATAGCACTCACATCCAATCCAAACTAGAATTCCCCACAACAAATCTCTCACGGCATTCCTGACAAAAGAAGAACCTAGACTGCAACTCAAACAGCTAACATGGGTTAAGGTATCCACTGCCTTGTCTGAACTAGGGTTTTAGAACATGTTGCTTGTGCAGTTTAACAGTAAATCTTTTATCTTATGTAAGACAAACCCTTTCATATAAAAAGAGATATATTCCCTGTTATTTGGGTAATAATTATCTGAATTTATAGCACCTTTCATAGGAAAATCTTAAAGCACTTTACAAATACTAAATGATTATGCCTTGTACATCCTGTGAGATAGTTAAGTTCTATTATCCCCCTTTGTAGATAAACTGAGGCATAGAGAGATTATAAAACTGGCTCAATCACACAGAGTCCCAGATCTGGAAGTAGGACCCTAGAGGTCCTTACTGCTGCTCTGTTGCTCTTGTATACACATTAGATCATGCTCACTATAGAGGCAAAAGGAAAAAAAGTCATTCTGAATCATATTTCAGCATGCTCAGTAATACGGCGATGCACGAACAGTATCTTTTCCTGCATGTTCTGTGGAATTATTTTCTACGTTTTCTTTAATTGCATATGTTTTATAATCCTGAGAGCTAGAGCTTTAGCAAGTCAACATGCTAATCTAATTTATATTACTTATTTGATGTAGTATATTTTGTCCACCAAATCTGTGGGTTCTGATCAGCTATTGCATTACTGCAGTTTTACGCTAGTGTCACTCCACAGAAATCAATTTTGCCTGGGTGGGATTTTACTGCTTCGCAATGAAATGCTGCATTTACTTGCCGAAAAATAGAGCATGGGGAGAAGGTCTCTAAATTAAATTCATGGTATGCTTAAAGGACAGCTAGCTTTCATGGGCAAATACTTAAAGAGATGAAATTGGTAACTCTGGGGAGCTCGGTTCAAATTCAAATCAGGTTAAGAGCAACATGAACTTTATGAACACTTCCTAATTATAAATAGTTTATATTAGAAAAACTGAGGCCTCAAGTGAGATCAGGACCCCGATATGCATTTTTTGGAGTTAATACAGGATTGGAACCTAAATAAACAAGGCAGGCAGAGTGGGAGAAAGGCACGGTTAGCTTCATTTTACAGATGGAGAAGTGACACACAGAGAGATTAGCTGATGTGCTCCAGGTCACATACGAAGTCTATTTCAGAGCCAGGAATTAATCTCAGCTCTCCTGAATCCCAATGCATTGCCTTAACCTCAAGATCATGCCTGATCTCTGTTCAAATTAGAACTGTGCAAGTAACTGATTTTTTTTGGTTTAGTGGTTGAACCAACAAATATAACATTGAAGCAAAATTTGAAACAAAAACTGATTTTGAATTGAAAAGCCAAAGCCTTTCAGTTTTTTCAGAAAAAAATTTTTTTTTTCAACAGAAACAATTTGACACAAATTCATGAAATATTTCAGTCAGTCTTGACTTGTATTTTTTCTTAAAAATGTTGCATCTGAAAAATTTCAGACAGGCCCAGTCCACATCACACATAACCTGGTGCAGCTGATTGTCTCTATTCAGAAGAAACCAAGGGATACATTGGAAAAATGGGATGCTATAAATCAAGAATGATGTCGAAAATAACCAAGAAACTTTTGCAATGATTGCCTAGTGTAGCCCTCCTCCAAGATGTGGCACAAGCCTCCTGCCTGGTGCTTACTACTTGCTTCTCTTCTCTCCTCACATAGGTTAGGTCCTGGGTACTTTCTCTAGCACATGGTACCGCCACCCAAGGTGACTCCTCAATGTGCCTAAGAAACAAGGGGTGTTTTCCCTTTGGAAAATGAATAATGCTACCACTGCTGGCAAGGAGTAAAAAACACAGTACCCAAGAAACAATGAAGTATGTGTAACAGAGCACTCTCCTATTGAACCCTTCCATGTGGTTGGGTGTGGAATCACAGTCCTTTTCTCACCCCTGATGCCCCCTGCAGGCTGCTGACTGACCTTGGCTGGCTCTCCAGCTGAGTCACAAAGTTCCAGTGAATCCCTCCCAGGTTATTAAAGGGTCCAGCAAATCAATGTCTCTTTGCTGTCTGTAGGGTCTCCAGCCCGGCTTTGGGCCCTTTAAATGCAGTCCAAATAAGCCCTGTCCCTTTTGGAGTTTACCCCATTTTACCTGTGGCAGCAGGGGAACCTGGACCCACCCACTGCTCTGGGTTCCAACCCAGAGACCCAATAAACAACAGCCAAGTACCACTCACCTCAATCCTTTGCTACTAGCTCCCTGGACCTTTTCCAACCACTCCTTTGATGGCGCACCCATCATCACTTTTCTCTGGTCTCAGCCAACAATTGACCTGTTAAGGCTGAGCAGTGATTTTATCTGGCCCATCAGGGCCCTAATTGGCTATTGCTAGCCCCATTGTGGTTTCCAAAATGGCCACGCCAGAGAGTCCTCTCTGGCCAGGCTTGGAGGACCCACTTTCACTGGTCTTTTCATCTATGCTCCTTTGGCAGGGAGTAATCAGAGTCAACTGTGGGGTCACAAGCAGGAAGCCTCCAAGGTCAAATACACCCCATCAAAATATATCAGTGCAAACCTCAGCAAAGAAAGTACATACCCAAAAATAAAAATATAACCAAAGGGACTTTGGAGCAGGAACACAGGATCTGGAGAAGGAAAGAGTTGGGGATAACTAATAAATACTCAAGCATCAACAACTCAATCAATTCCCCATCTCCCAACACTCACATCTCTTCCCAACCCTCAGCTCTCTCTGGCACCTTCCAGAGATGAGTGCTGCAGTACTGTGAACATTGGGTGGCTTAAGCAAACGACCAACCCAGGGATCCTCTTACAGTGTCTTTGTCCCTGGGTGAATCTCTCATCTTCTGTCTCACTGATCTGGATTCCTGTGGAGTTCTTGTCTGGCTCTCAGTAGCTAGTGCTGGGTTGGATCTCTGCCACTCTGGACATTGGTCTCTGCAAGGCTGGACGTGTGAGCTTTGCACTAGATCCCCCATCAGTTCAAATACTCTCCTTCTGGGGAGTGGGAGTTCATCATAGACTCCCTAAGATGTCCTGCTTCTTTCTCAGCTCCCAAATTGAAATCAAAGCTCAGAACTGAAACTAAAACCAGTTTCTTTGTCTCGGAGTCAGGCTGTCCTCTCCTGTTGAAGGGTTGAGCAGCCCTGGCTCATCATTGATCCAGCAAACTGCTTGTCCAGATCAACCCATGCAGAAGCTTCTCTATTGGCCTTAACTGGAGTTTCTAATCCATTCTATATCCACCTGGGACTCCAAGCATGCTGGGAAATGGTGTCAAAGTACTTTGGTAGCCATTATTGGCAAAGTACATAGGGTAGGACCCCCTGAGAGGCTCAGTCCAGAGTTCTAAGGAGCTGGCAAACGCTAAGTGGGGCTTACACTTGCACTGTGCTCAGCTAGCTGCAGCCCATCCTACAAATCACCCTCCCTCCTGCAGCATCAAAATTCAGCACATGATAAGAGAGGGTTCTGCCTTAGCAGAAGTCTAAATGATAACAAATCCAGCTTGCAAGAAAGACTATGTCATTGCTTTCTTCATCTTTCCCAGGCTGCCCTTGCAAAGATCAGCAGCTACATAAGGAGCCCAGCCTCTACAGTTTGAGATAGTCCATTTGGGAAGAATGACCCCTGGCTTTGAATCAGAAATCCTGCTGCTGCTAGTAGTGCAGAGTGAGAGTAAAAGGAGAATGAATGATTGCTAGTGACATTCTGCACCACATGCCATTCCACTGTTGAGACTCCATGTCCTTGCCAAAACTAAGCAACCTGGTACTTTTCATTAGAGCTGGGCATGAAACAACCTCCACTCTAACTTGAAATTTGAGGGTGTTTGAACCAGATCAAAATTTTGCTAGTGACCCCTTTCTGTATGATGGGCAGAAACCCAGCTCCAGAAGCAGACATCTCTGCAGGTGAGGAGGGTTGACATTTTGGTTCCCTATCAGAATGTTGCAATTGGGGACAGCCTCAGTTTTGAATTTTGTGAAGTCTGAGGATGCAGGGATGGAGAAATGGTCCAATATGGGACAAAAAGGACACAGCCACACTGGATATTTTCAGACACATGTAGCTTATCAGAGAGCCTAATAAAGTGCTTGAGCTTTTTCTATTCAATCCTGGTTGCTGGAAATTATTTGACCTAATTCTCTTTGTTTGAATAGGTTTTAAGAAGGAAGTTAAAACACCTTCATCTACATAACTGCTTGCTCAGAAAATGGGGATGAAAGGGCCTGATTCTCATTTAAACCAAAACCACTGCTCTGGCAGTGTAAATGGGCCTTAAATGGGATTAAGTTATGATTTCTTCCATGTTAAGGCCTCTTTGCACTGAGAGAGAGTGGTGTACAGTGTCTTTAGTGTACATTAGAATCAGGCTCTAAATTATCATTTAACTAGTTCTGAAAGTAAACCTGTTGGGCATATCTGGCAGAATATTAAAAAAAAAATAAAAGATTTGAAAATTATTTTACAGCTGTTTAAGGTCTCTGTTCCAACCACAATAACAGTAATAATGAGTCACTGAGTTTGGTTTGGAGTCATATTATTATTTAGTGAAGATTCAGAAACACATGTATTGATGAAAAATTACATGAACCCCTCAAAATTGACAGATTTAAGCACTGATGTCCATTCATCCAAAATGTTATATTAAAAGCACATGACACACTGATCTTGGCATTGCCATGATATCACTGGGCTCAGGATCAAGTCCTATTTAATTGGATTGGAAATAATGAAAAATATGCAACACATTCTTTCATAATCATCAACATCAGAAATTGTAATAAAACATTTGAAAAATGTCAGCCAGTTCTATTTTTCATTTATACAATACTATTTGCTATCCATTGGTCTGCTATTTGAAGTGGTTCAGGCTTTTAATCAAACTATACAAATACTTAAAAGCAGTCACAGAAATCAGGACTGATTCACAGTTTGCATGCTTCATTCAGAACAGATATTAATCACAGCAGTTTGAGGACAGCTTCAAGAGGGAAGATTGAGAGAATTCCATCCCAAAAAAACCCTGCAGCCTAATGATTAGGACACTCATCTGGGAGGTGGAAAATCTGCATTCAGTCCCTGCACTCAATAAGGCAGAAGAGGAATTTGAACCTTTGTGTCCCACATCCTAGGTAAGTGCTTTAACCACTGGGCTATTGGGAGGGATAGGGCACCACTTTCTGGCTCTCTCAAATGCTCTGAGCACACCTACCAAATCAGGCCCCACTGGTGAGATAGATGGGGGACACCTAGTTTGTGAATCCTGCCTGGGGCTTAGGCGTGAGCTAAGCACCAAGCAGCTCTGTACTGGCAGGACTTGGGTAGTTTTGTGGATGCCCAGCCACAGAAACTTCAGCACCGAAGGGATTTTTGGCACCTACAGGATTAGGCAGCAGCTGAGCGGTGATTTTATGAATGCCAGTGACACATATGCACCTAAAGGGGCAGTCTGATGCCTAACTTCCTCTTGTGAATCTAGAGCTGAGGAGTACGTATCCCTGTAAGTGGTCACATTAAAGTCAGTAGGACTGCTCATGGAATAAGGTACTACATAATGCGAGTCAGGGTGGCAGAATCTAGGCTGAGAAAGGACATTGGGGATAGAGGAAGAGACAAGGCAAGGCAAGCACGACTATTAAAAAAAAATAGTTCAATATTGTAACTCAGTACCTTGTAACACGATCCAGTCACTGGAAATCTAGGATGGCTCTAAAATTCACTCACCAAATTAAACTAACTGAACAAAAGTGCATAAGCAATTAAATGAGTTGTGTGTAATACAAGGTGCTGCTGGCAGGAATTCATTGCTATCGCTGTAGCCCATTGGCACTGTGACCTTGACTCCTTCACTGATTTCTCCACATAATTAATTCAGGAATTAACTGTGTCTGTTTCGTGGTCCTCAAGAGGGTAAGTAATAGCAGGAAAACTCCACTTCACTGGTATGTAGCATCAGTAGCATTCTGTCCAGAAATGCCGAATGTATGCTTATTTCTATGGTACTATCCTCCTGTGCATATTTAGATAACCTACTGGATTTTGCAGCTGCACCGTCTTAATGATAGCAATGTTGGTTAATAAGGAGACATCTTTCTAGGTTGCCAATGGAAACTGCAATTACCTAATCAATCCATATTCTGTGGTTATATTTAGGATACTGCCCCATCATATCTGGCTCCTCCAGAGAGAAGGAAGGAAGAGATAATGTGATAGTCAGCTCGACGCACCTCCTCACTTAAAGGCTTGGCAAAGACAGCAAAGTAATTTAGTTGGAGTCCGGAATGTGCTGCCTTCACTTAGTTTTGGGTACTCTTTAAACCTTCTCAGGCTGAATCTCTGAGAATGGGGAGGTGCCCACAGGCATGACAGTTCTTTCTAGTTGACTCTGGTTAATTTAGACCTGCTGATTTGGCTAAACTGCTTTGGCAATTCGGGTACCAGCCAACTTGGCAAATAATTAGTTTCCCAGGTAAGCTGAGGCATTTCTTGACAGATCATTATCTATGCATTAGTGGTACTGCATAATATATAAGGCCAGAAATGGCACTCAAATGAAGTCAATAGCAAAGTCGCTACTGACATCAATGAAAGCAGTATTAGGCTAGTAGAGTCAGGGTTCTCCAGAAATACTATATCATCACCCTTATCTTTACCCTCATTTTCCAGTAAGCCAGAGTTATGCTAGCTTGCCTGGAGTTATAAAAAGCAAGGCTCTTTAGAAACTGGAAAACTGCTGGGTTGACAGTGCTAGTGAATAAAATCGTCCATACACTCAACAGATACAGCACAGACCAGTTTGTCTTTAACAAAAATATGGATAATCATTCTCAAAATTTGTGTTTACATAGCATTCCCACCAAGATGCTCAGGGATTTATACAGCATATATCTGAAAGTAACAGACTCAGATTCCAATAGATGCACTATGAATGGTCATGCATTACAATAAATACATTCAGTATCAAGTAAATGTATTGAGCGTATTTATTATTACACACAAAAAGCTATGTTAAAAGAACATTAATAAGGTTGCAAAGTCAAGCACTCAAAAGTTAGGAAATACCAGAATTAAGGTTGTCTATGCGACCATAATTCAGGCCCTGTGTACATGAATTATGATAGTCTCTAATGACATGCTCACGCTATTTTTTCCACCTTCCTCTGCTCATTCAGTACACAGGATGGTTGATGCTCACCTAATGTGCTGCTACCGAATACTTTGTTTTCCCCTTGTTATTCAGCATGTGACACCAGGCCTTAATTACTGCAAAGTATTGAGAACAAACTCTGAAACAGAATTATTAATTTCCTCATAGGTTTTTCTCTGGTGCTCATCATTATAGTTTGAGTGCTTCATAAACGTGAATGAATTTATTTTGACAACACCCCTGTGAGATGTTGGGTAGCGGTATCCTCATTTTAAAGATGGGAAATTGAAGCACAGAGAGATTAATGTAAAAAAATCCACTAATTTTGGGTGCCCAATTTGAGACACCTAGAACCTGATTTTTCAGAGTGCTTAGCATTATAGAGCACTTCATGTGTTTTAGCCACAGTCCCCATAGACTTCAGCTGCAGTTGTGTGTGCTCATCACTTCTGCAGATCAGACCCCAGGGTCTCAAGTTGGGCACCTGGAAAATGAGGTGAGAACATACAATGATAAAGAACCACGTATGAAAAGTTTGGATTACATAGCATCACATAGGAATGCAGTGAAACAGGCAGAGATAGAATCCAGTTATCCAGGTCATGAGACAATTCTTTCTCATTCAGAAGTCCCTTGCCTCATTCACCATACAGCTTGCAATTTCTGCAACAAGTAAGGCTGGTATCCTACAGACTAGTCTTCTTCACCACGATCCTGCTTCATCCCCAGAGCAGGTCTATCCTGTGCACTGAATTGAGTGGGGATCCTGTTGAAAAAAATGGTATGTGATCATGTAATTAAAGGCTGTATTATAATGCATATGCATGGAGGCTGAATTAAGGTTGTGCAAGCAATCTTAATTCTGGCATTTTCTAACTTTTGAATGATTGGTTTTGCAACCTTAGTAATATTCTTTTAATGTAGTTTCCAGTTGGCTGGTTGTATTTTCCTAGGAGTTTAACTGAAAAACAAGAAATTCCATCACATGGCATCATATTGACACCCACATGAGTCATCAGCAGGGTTGAAACCTTTAGGTCTACCACACAGACCTCTGCCACTTGAACTAATGTTGAACTGATAGTTGTTATGGTCATCCTCTATGTGGACAAGCCCTTGAGGAGGTTGGGACACTTTTTCAGAAAGTTTCACATTTACTGACAGCAGTGGAATTGTGAGACTCACGGATCTTGGATTCCCTTACAGGTTCTAGAAGGGAGTGTGTTCTAGGGGTCACAAACTCTTCTGCTCATTCCTCCCAAGTATGATCCCATCTGCCCCACCCCTTCCAACCTGTCCCAGTCCTGTCTCTTCCGCACCCCTGGCTCTTCGTCCCAGTTCATTCTCCACACCTAGCCTTTTCTTTGTCTACTCCTCAGCCTTTTCATCCTGGTCTCCTCATTCTACAAATCCTAGTGTCAGCCAAACTCCCCATCCCTCTCCCAATCTTGACAGCCCCAAATTCCAGCTCCTCATTCTGCCTGTCTTTCAAATTTCTTGCCTTTGCCTTCAAGACCGTACATTAGACAGCCCTTGTTTACATCTCTGATCTACTCCTCTTCAGTATTCAACCCATACTCTTTCCACTCTGCTAATGCCAAACATGATACACTTTTTGTCTCCTCTAACGGACATCTCTGTGCCTTCTTTCATGTTGCCCATTAGATGTAAAATGTCCTTTCTAAACCTCTTCTCCAAAGTAGTTCCATTGTCTCAATCAAATCTCTTACTTTTCCCATCTTCCTTGCTAAAAAAAAAAAAAAAGTAACCAATTAAGTTAAGTTTCTATAACCATCAAGATATGAGCATGTATTACAATATGATCATTATTTTCGGTCACCCTCTCATCCTTCTTTTTGTCTGTTTTTGACCTTCACTTATTGTCCAGTGCTGTAAGTTTTAAGAGGCAAAGAGTCTATTAACTTTTGTTAGCTGCCTAGAACACTTTTAGGTACTCAAATAACAGTGATGATAATTTCCAGAGGGGTTGCTGTATTAGTCTCTTTTTAGCAAAACAGCGAGAGTCCTGTGGCACCTTAAGGACTAGCAAATTTATTTCGGCATAAGCTTTTGTGGGCAGAAACCCACTTCTTCTACCCATGAAAGCTTATGCAGAAATACATTTGTTAGTCTTTAAGGTGCCGCAGGACTCTCGCAGCGATGATGATATAATATAATATATAATAAAATAGGGTTTTGGTAGTGTTTAGGATGTTCTGCAAGATTTTCTCTTACATTTCAGAGAAGCAGCAACATCAGGTCAAGTCCCACAATTGCAAACAGACAGACCTCACAATGGAGCAGAGAGGAAAATCAGCTGTTCTGTGCCTTGTCCGCTGCTATGAAATCAGCACCTAAAGCCTTTACAAAGAGGGCAGTGAAATAAATCTTGGTATTGTGTTGAAGCAGAAATCTTTTCCCTTTGAAACTCTGATTGCCAAGCAGTGGGGTCAGGAGAAATGCAGCACTAGAAATTCTAAAAATCCCTTTCTAAAGCAAGGAAATGTCATCATCCTCTTTGTGAATGCATCCTTAGGTGAAGTGCTATTTTAGTTCATGGATTATATTGTGAAAAAAAATTGGATCTGCTTTCCAAACCACTCTACACTCAGGTAGGACTAGATATAATTTTGATTTCAGGTGACACCAGGCTTATAATGCAAACAGCAAGGGATTTAGAATTGCTCAAAAGTGTAAATAAGGGGAGGGGAGGAGGGTGTGTATGTCAAAGAGTGAGGGGATGGGAGAAGATTCTCACAAGTCATGCAAACCAGTTTTATGTTTGTAAGAGTTGTTCTCCCTCAACTGTTCCTTTATCAGGAAATCTTCCCCTATTCCTGAAAGAATTATTTTTCTTTAAAATCCTTTAGTCTGAAATACTAATTTCAGGTCAATTACAGCTCCACATTTAAGCTTTGAAAAATTTATGCCTAATAGAAAGTTTGTTTACTTTAGAGTTCTCTGTATAAAATGTAATGTTCCCCTGCCGTGTTTGCAACCTAAAAGCATCACAGCCTGGCACTAATGACCGGAACCAGAAAGTAACTCACTGGAAACTAAACTGAAGCTGACTTGTCATTATCGTTGTTCAAGCTGAATGAACTGCAAAAGGTACTTAATAAATGTTAATGCCAAGAAGTATCTGATTTTAAAAATGTTTGTTTGGATAAACGTAGGCTGTTTTAAATAACACAAATAAAGATATTTGTTGTTCTTTTTTAAAATATGGTTTTTAACCTGAAATTATTCCTTTGTGAAAATATGTTTGAAAGGATTACACATTCTAAAGGACTAGAGCAAATTAAAGCAATCCCTTTTTAATTTGAATGTGAAGTGATTAAAACAAATATTTTGCATTTCCATATACTTTTCCATCAAAGCTCTTTACAAATATTAATTCATTTTTATAGGATCCATGTAAGGACTGTAGTTTAGAACTAATAGCCACATTTTACAAGTGGGGAAACTGAGGCAATGGGGGGGGTTAAGATACTTGCCTAAGATTTTCAGCTGTGCCCATGGTAGAACCTGGAGCGGAGGCAAAACTTCTGGCTCCCATTTTTCTGCTCTGCTCACTTGACAAAGATTCCTCTAAGTGATGCCTCTTTCACAGTGCAAAAGTATTTGGGCTTCCTGAAAATTGACTCTTGCATTCTGTTTGTTTGCAAAATAAATGAATATGTAATATGAAGAAAACAAGAGGGCTGTTTACAACACTAACATAGGCACTGTACTTAGTGAGGTGTGTTATTCATTGTCACCTCTCAGCTCACACATCTCCAAACCACCCTCGGCTTTTAGTTGTGAGTGTGTTCCCTTCTCATTCTCCATAAAGCATCCTCAGTAGTCTCATGGGAGTCACAAGTCAAGTTATATAAGAGTTAATATTGGAAGGCCAGGACTTCTAGAAGTTTATTGTGGGACACAGGAACTACCATGCCAGGTCAGTCCATCTAGTCTTCAAAAAGCAAGGTACACACAACCTCAAATGAACAATAGAATAACTTATCCATTGAGGAAGTATCACGCCAAATAAGCACCCAGTTAATGGGTGTGACATTTATCAGGTGAGAACAGAGTTTGATCTACTGTACAGGTCGGATTTTCAAAGTTAGGCACCTAATAAACTCTGTATTCCTGATTTGTACTCACAGCCTGAGTGTTTGTGCCCGAGGTAGCACCGATGAATAAAAAACCAATACCAGCAGCAAGTAGTAGTTGGTCCAAATCTTGAAGACCGTATTCACTTTTTACTCTGTCCTTACACAGGCAAATCTCTCACTGAAGTCACTGGAGATATGTGTAAGCCCAGACTGACTAAAATCTGAGTATTTGGCCTATCGAGATTTCCTTGCTATCATCTCCTCTTACCTTTTCTCCATTTGTTGACTGCAGGAGTTCGGAGCTAGGAAAAGAGCTCATGTGTCTTTGGGTTTAAACCTACCCATTTCAGGAAGGAGGTTTTAAGAGCAAATGTCTTTTCTGAGTAGTGCCAATTTTAAAGGCTTCACATCTCAGCTCCGAAGAGGAAAGAAAGTTGTTTCCTTAAAGTATCAACAGATGATAAAAGAGAAGGGCAGACATCAGTCATGGAGCAGTTTGGGATTCTCCAACTGAGATGTGAAAAATAATTTGAAATTAATTTTCGGATGAGTTTTGCTGAAGCTGATCCTGGGAGCTGTTGAGCATCCTCAGCTCCCACTGACTTCTCTGGGTCCTTCAGGTTATCAGCTCTTCTCAAGACCCAAAATAGCAATCAGATGGGACTTAGCAGTTACAGTCAGCAGGAAGTGAGGAAGGAAGAGTGAAGGATGTCAGCTGACAGGATGTTGGCTGGAACAGACTACAAAGCTGAAAATTGAGTTTTTAAGAATCCATCTAGGGGGAAAGGTTTTCAGTGATTCCTTCTATCTCATTGCTGAGGTATTTGTGTGTGTGCCCATAACTAGTCTCTTCACTAATGGCCCAACCAGTGCTCATGAGGTCTCAGTTCATTGACATGAAGCGTGTCACCAGCACAAGGGTATGGTCTCTCTCAGTGGATCAGTCCAAAGAAAAAGGCCACACAGATTAGCTATTATTAATTCAGCACAAGAAATGTGCTAAGGGCTTTACAGACAAATAAGACAATGCCCGTCTCCCAAAGAGCCGAGCCCTGCCATGAAACCTGATCTTCAGCCATGGAGTGACAATGATTTATTGGCTAACAACCAAGCAGGATGTGTCTGACTGACTCTGTCCCCAGTCACTGTGTATGAAAGGAAAATCTAACAACACACTGTTAAAAATAAAGCTGGAAAGAACAGGATGCAAACGCTGAAGCCAGGGGCACAGTTGGGCTTTTTAGGGAGTTTGTGCCACTACCATCTACTGGAAAGAATCTATCAAACCTCATTGAACTATTTATAGAAGAGTGCCCAAATGTGTGACAGTAGGTGGTGTATTGACAGGCAGCCGCAAGTGTGAGGGCTGCACCTATATTGAAACAAATTTACATATTTTGTAAAAAAATAATAAAATAAAAAAAAAACATTTGCACACTGAGGTGTGGATAAATCACACAGACCCAGGGCTACAACCAGTTTGTGCTGGAGTGTTTATTTTATGTAAATCATGTGTTATAAGCCGTACAAAAATAGAATGTCATTTTAAAACACACAAAAAATATTAGCTCATGAATAAGCTCCTTTATTGTTGTGGGACGTCTCTGGGTGATTGGTCTCTGTCCAGACCACCCTCCGCTAGTTCCCTCTCTCTGAAGCTTCTCCCTAGGTGAAGCTTTTATAATTGCAATCAGAGCCCACACAGCCCATATGTGAACTAAATGCTCCTACTATTTCACCCCAATTAGACCTTTTATGAAAGTTGATTGAGCTGTTCACTCAGTTTCTCTAGCTCATAGCTGGATCTCTGCTTCATGCTGGTCTGTATTCTCCCCTCCCCTAGCATTTGAGTAGACTTCTATTTCTCCATTTATTAAATAGAAATTGTCGCTTGAGTTCACTTGCATTGAAGGAATGGAGTTGGTCAGCTTTGCTCATCTGGGAGTTTCAGGAATAGAGTCACTATAGGTTACACTTTGTGACCTTAGAAGGCATGTTTGGTTCTTAGGACACACTTTGCATTCCCCTAGTTTATTGGTTTCTTTTAGTAGAACAGCAACTTTAGCCCATCAGGTTTGGAGCTGGAAGTTGGGATCAGTTCAATTTCCTGGGCTGTATGCATATGCATAACTGTCTGCCCCGGGGTCTGTTTATAGACATAGCCGTGCCTCATTGTTACACACTGGTGACAGAGACCTCTGGCTCTACATATCTTGCTTAGTATTTGTGAAATAGAAGTTAGCAAGAACTCCCAAACATAATTTCAGCTGTGGCATTAGAGCTGAAGAGGAGCTACTTTTTATCTATAATTAGAGCCCAGCTTTGTACCCTGAGAAGCTTGTACTAACTGGAGTTTGGCTGGAACAAATTGCATCTCTGTCAACATAACTAGGAGCTCAGCACTTTTCTGATTATTAATGTGACTTAGAAATCTGCTGGGGTTGGTTACACAGAACCAGTGAAATATTGTTGACCTACTCAGCTGTCTTTCTTGGTAGGCTGGACATCCTTTTAACTCTGGAGCCATCCAGTTGTCAGCATGAGGTGAAAGCAAAACAAATGCAGTGTGCATACAGCCTCAGCCACATGACAAGCCTGTTCCCCGCTAATGATCCCATTCCCATCAGATGCTCAAATACCATCAAGCTGCGGATCTGCTAAAGGCATAAAGACTTAGCGTTGCAAGGTTTGTAACGTCAGTTTTACCACAGAATATGAGTTTTCCTGCCAGGAAATTTTCTTTTTTAAAAAACTCATGATGATTTTTTTCTTATTTCTTGATTTTTTTTTTAAATAAATTCCACAATTGCCTCTAGCCCCCTTCACGTGCTTTTCTATACTGCTCAAAAGCCTTGGCTCTGAGACCGTCTGCTCTAAGCACAGAAGAAAGATTCCAGAACAGAACTCAGAGGTCTCACAAATGTTTTTCCCTTCTGCCTACTTATTCCAGCTTTGTTTGAAGGAAACAGAGCTGCACTGGTATGAGTTTGGCTCTTTACTTCCCTCTTTAGTCCAACACTGGAGCTGGTTAAATCCTGCACAGTTCATGCATTTGATTCTGAATGGCTGTTTTATTCAGCCATGTACTTGTCCCTTAAAACTTCCTATTCACGAGCTTTTGAATTCATGGGATTTGGGGAACATGGATCTTTGAGGGTGGCTGCTCTTTGTAAGGGTACTCATATGCCAGTTAAAAAAGGTTTATGCATAAATTATCAAAACACAATTCTTAAATTGTGAGCCCTTTGTGGCAGGAACTGTTTTTTGTTCTGTTTGTACAGCACCTAGCACAATGGAACCCTGATTGGTTCCTTTAGGGGCTACCAAAAATGTAATAATAATTTATCACTGGTTGGTTGTTCTGTTTAAAAGTTTCACTCACCCATTCTGAGCGAAGACACATATCAAGGGGCAGACTTTCAGAACTGCTGAGTAACCCCAGCTCCCACTCAGGTCAGGAGTACAGCACCTTGAAAAAGGGGGCCATAAGAGACTTACAAACATACGCCACAAATAATGATTGGTCACAGTCAACAGTTCCCACCATCAGCTGATGTTTTCTTCACATCAAGTGTTCATGAAGCAATAAAATCAAAGTCTGGGTGTGAGTGCTTCACAGACAGCAAGGGCTACATTTGACAGATCATTTATTAATTTGACCACTCAGCCTGGCTGCTCAGGGTGAGATCAGGGACAGTATTCAGATGCTTCTGTTCTAAGATCACAGGCCCCTTACCTTTTCACCCAAAGAAGACTGCATATTAGCTGTTAGCAGCAGGGGACCTATGATAAACAGTTGAGCAGTTCTGGTTCCATTGCACAGAGGGCAGTGGCAATCAGACATGATAGCCAGTTAATTACATATTCCCCTAGTTTCACAAAAGACTTATCCTGAAACGTTTGGTATTCACGGGACTCCAGAGCTGAACTCTCACTCCAAGGTGACTTGGTTTCATATGCCATACTGGGCCCTTATTTTTAAATTTACCCTCCTGAGAGGACTAATTTCTCTAGGACTGTCAAGCTAGCTAGTATCACTGGCACTGAATGTTAACACAAAAATAAAAGCCTCAAAGAACTCTGCAAAGGATTTTCTTGTATATTTGTTTTGTTTTGTTCCCAGAAACCTCTCCCTAGTTGGGAAAATATTGGAAAGATTCCGTTTCTCAGCTAATGCTCAGCTGAAAGCCCACTGTCCCAGCCAGAAGTGTACAGCCAGCCAGCATTACCATACTGCAGTCAGGCCATGGCAGCAAATCCATGGGCAGAAGAATCAAAGAGGAAATTTATTGATGGGGCAGGGGTGGGCTGATGCCAAAGGGAGAAAAAAAAATGCTATACATATAAATTTCTGCTGGAAACTGGAAGCAGACAGTTTTTCATTACAGGAGAGAAACTTTAGAGAGGGTATTGAGTAGATTTAGGAGATATTTTGTTTTGATAAATTTGGGTTAATAATATTATATCAATTCCCCAGCTGATGTAAATCAGTGTAGCTCAATGGCATCATGTGGCTCTTCACCACCTGAAGATCTGGCCCAATAGGTGAAAACCAGAATGGTGGTCTGAGGTTGTAAAAAATCTTGTAATCTGGGAGAGCTATGCTTGGTGCAGAACCAGAGAAAAGGGTGCAAAGGCAGCTCTTGGCCAGCTGTGTGCCTCCCTGATCCAGGGTCCAACCTAGCTATTTCCTTTCTTCCAACTATGCCAGCTAGACTGGTGGCTTGGAATGGAGTGGAATACAAGTCATTATGCCAGCCATATGCCCCCTCAGATTCCTTTACCGAAGGGGAATCCTCAGGTAGCCTGTTAAGGCAGCTTTCTGCTTGCATTGTGCCACTGAAGCCAGAATGGAGCTGGTTTTTAACATCAGCATTTTACAGGTAAAGACTGAGGTGCTGCCCAGGCCTAGAGTCCTGTCACGTGCTGGAGGTCAGCATTGAGCTCAGTGACATAGATGTACGTGCAGCCCAAGACAGAAATAGTAGGGGGTACTGCAACTCAGGATTGAACTGCAGAAGCACAGCTGTGTGGGGGACCTAGAACCAGCATATCAAGCAGGATACAAGACCAGTCACCAAGACTAATTTACTGAATGCCGAGGTCTTAACCCTGCCAGCTCCCAAAGCCTAGCTGTGCATAAAGCAATAAGACACAATCTTCTTGTTCTGCACGAAAGAGACAGGGAGGACAGAGACATTGGAAAACAATCAGCGCTTGATAGGATAATTTAGTGGCAGGAAGCTAAACTAATATTCCCATAAAGCTATCTTGGTGGGGGGTAGTTTCTTCCAGCAGAACTGCATTTTCTTGTTAATCATTCCCCAAGAAAACTGGCTTCCTTTTCTTGTGTTCTTTTTCTTTTCTTTTCCCCCTTCAGTTGAAAAATGTCTAAGATATTTTTTGAAACAGGGAAGAAATGAGAGGTCATCTTTTCCCCTCCACCAAGGTTCTCTTCTTGCAGCTGAGTTCAGTCACTTTACATTTCAATACGCCCAATTGGTGCAGCGGCTCAGATGGGGCAGAGGGGAAGGGAAGAGGTAAATGAAATTCAGTAACAAGCATGAATTATCACCAGGAAATTTATTCCAGCCAGACTCATACATCAGCCTCAATGGCATCCCTTCTTCCCACAGTGCATTTGGAAGGGGTGGAATTTATGCAGAATGCTGCCTGATGAAAAGCGAATGTGATTTGTGAGTATTCTTTATATAGAAAAAGTGATGACTGTATGGGCTAAGTTCAGACCTTGTGCAGTCAATGGATTTTCATACACTGACACCCGAAAAGGTGATAGGAGTTGGGGAGGGTCACAGTTAGATCTTGTCAAGAGGGGAAGGAAGACAACACAGGATAGAGCAGTAGGAGAAGTATGGTTGGGTATGGCATCAGGTGGAGGAACAGAATAATTAGGGAGGAGTCTCCCAGTGAATCAGAAAGGAAATCAGTAGTGACATGGGAAATGTCTGATATTCCACAGACAGAAGCAGCAGGAAAGGGAAAGGACGAGTTCTGAATTGGGAGGGAAGTACATGGCACATAGCAGAGGGGTGGGGAGGAAAACACCAAGAGGATGGGGGGAAAAACTAACAAGAAATCCAACAGAGGTGTTGGGCTAGGGACTGAAGGGGGCAGAAGTTGCAGATGCAGCTACTGGGCAGTTTTATAACTCCTCAAAATAAAACGTCCCATTCCATACACCCCATACAATCAATTCTGTTGATTTTTCCATGCAATTTTCTCTTTCACTTTAAGGTATATTTTTCCTATGATAACAAAGCAGGTTGAAAGGCCTCCAAGTCTAGGAAAGAGTTGATTTATAGTTAATTGCTCAGAGAATGGTTTGTAAGAGAGAGTTCTTATGTGACCCAGGGAAGGGAGTTCAGCCTGGTTGCTCTGTTCATATTGACCACATCCTGGCATTTTCTCAAGTTGAAGCTCTGAGCTCTGACCTTACAAAGCCACAAAGCTAGTGTAAAAGAGCAGCCAATCTGCAGAGAGATCTGCTGAGAACCTTTCAGTCAGTCTGCAGTGTGAACATCTCCAAAAGGTATCTCAGAACTATAGTGATTACAAATGGAAGAGACCTACTGGACCACCTAATACATCCCCTTCCTCTCCTGACAATGGATATATCTAGTGAAACGTTATCATTCCCTACAGGCTTTCTAGGAAATTATTTATGGTGGTATAAGACATATTGACACATGCTGGATATCCTGGAAGTAGAAATAATTATATGAAAGAAGAATTGGACTAAATATCAATGATGAGATCTATGAGAGTGTGGAACAATATACCAAGGGAAGTCTTGGAAGTTCTGTTGTTTATAGGGAACTGATGGATAGGAAGGAAAACAAATGACCTTTCTCCCTCTCATTCACCTATACCCATAGCTTCTTGGTACCAAGACCTAATGGACCCTTTCCAACTCTGGTTTATATGACTATATTTATTCCATAAGTGAGAGAAATACCAGAATAGATCATGAATAATGACATGAAACAAATATGTTTCACCCCACCACACACCACCCAAGAGAGGAGAATGAATTGTGACTGGACCATAAGACATTCCATAGTCTATACAACAAACTCTTGTTAGTTACTTTTTGTATCAGTTCAGCCTGCCTGTCACAAACACAGACCCTGTGATCAGAGGCAACCACTGCAGAGATAAAGCACAATGTGTTTTGTTTTACTATCAGACGATAAATCCATGATGAACGTCCTGTGAGGGCTTGTGCAAGCCCCCATATTCAATTCTGGAACCTAGAAAAGAGAATCTCCACTTTCATTGGAAGGCAGTAAGTCTCTAGGTGTTTTACTTGCAGAGAATAGCCTTGAAAACACAACCAGATCTAAATGGAGCACTGAAGTTGAAAGAAACAATCAGCTTGGCTCTCCTGCAGCAAGAGACTAGGGGTATTTGAAGTTCCCCAAAATAAATGGAAAACGAGTCAGTCATGTTTTGAGGTATACCCCAAAGAATCATCTCAGACACATTCCCCACAGTGCTGAGGCCAGCTCTGCATATGGTGGTGTGATCATGCAGGACAGGAATCAATTATATTAGAGGGTGAGGAAGTAGGGACAGCAACATATGTTTAGACCTATCCAGGGCCAGCTCTGCTTTTTAACATTTTTAACCCAATCTTAGCCTGGGACCCCACTGCATGTTGGTCATGCAGGCATGTGTTTGTCACTGTCAGTAGGGCAGCTGCTCTTGCTGGAAAAGAGGCTCTTCTCCTGTCCCCTCCCCAGTCCACCCCCAAGAGTGCTGTCAGCAGTGCACACAATTCACACAATGCACATACACATCTGTACTCATTTCATGAAGAGAGAGAGGGGCAAGCTGCAGAGGCATTGAGTAGGAGTTCTGCAGCTGCTTCTCTCCCAGCTAGTATCCATCTAGTCAGCTCCAGTCCAGAGTTTCAATAGGCAGTTCTGGGAGGGAATCTTGAGCCCCACTTACCCGCACATTTTCCCCCTCAAGAGAGGGTGGGCCCTCTCCCTCACCTAGCCCCTTCCCCAGTTAGGGGAGACCCCAGCTAGATTGCAAAGAGTCAGGAGAAGTCCACCCATTCAAAAACCAAAAAGGATCCATTCCCCAACCCCAGCCAGTCCTCATGTGTTCCCAGACGTGACCTTCACCCCACAGCCAGAGGACGATCCCCCAACATGCTACCTCTGATAGAACAAACCACAAGACATTTGCCTGCCACTGCTGTTATTGTGAGGAGCAACGGCTAGGGTGAGGAGCATCCATGAGGTGCTGTAGAGAGGGAAGCACTGTGGGTTGAGAAGTGGAGGGACTCAGATTTTGGTGGGGGTCTGAGGGAGGGAGAGAAATATTGGATTGATGGATATTTGGGGGGCAAGGGTAAAGAGGAGAGTAATCAGGAAATGACCCCTTAATTACTGACTTGAGTGGACAGTTTTTGAGACAGCCTCTGTGAAAATGTAAGAAATACATCCCTGTTTAAAATAATGTCTTGTGTTAGCCAAAGGATCAATTTATCAAAGTGGAGAAGAACTTAATGTTTTTTTTAATAGGTCTGACCTTCTAGCTTTACTTATATTAAGTCTGGATGAGAGCAATGACATCTTCTGAGCTCCACTGATAACTTCCTGTACTTTGCTTACGTGAACACAGAGGCTCATAATGTTAGGGCTGTGCACTAGCAGGTTTCTGCTTCCTCCTTTTCCTTTATTTTCTTTTGAACTGAGATTTTGTCTGTGAGTTTAGTGGTATATGAAAGTGATGAACTAAGCACAGGTGTGAGGCAGGCATACAGCAAGCCGTCACTGTGCAAACTTCCACACAGAACTCTGTCAGTGATCCTCAGTCTTGACTTCACCACCCACTCCCCTACTATTCTGGTCCTGCCCACATTCAACACCCACTGAGATCTAACAAGATACCTCAAGTTTCACCTGCAAATTACACCACCTCCTCCCCAAACCTCCAACTGCTATATCAGTCCTCTTCCCTGAAACACATTTAGTTCTAACACAACTCAATCCTGACCTGTAAATCACCTCCCATGATTATAAAACCACACTTTAACACAAGTCAGTGAAAACGATGTAGAGCAAAGGTATTTTTTGCATCATTTCAACTGGAACATATTTTTATTGTTATATAAAAGTATCAAATTAAAACAAGTGGGAAATTCAGACAAAAACAATATAATCAGGCATGAATTTGGCTTAAAATGCAGGAGATAAAAAAACCTTTTTTGGGGAATGTGGCATTAGTTGAGATCACAGTGGAAAAACCACAAATGCCCTCCATCCCCAAAGAAAGGTTAAAAAAAAGAGGTTGTTTCTATACTACAGACAAAAGTCTTGCTTCTTTTGCATTGGACCAGATTAACCTTTGGAAAATCACATGGTCATCAAAGGAGCTGAAAGACAGAAAAGAGATCAGAGGCTTACTGGGCTATCTGCCATGACGACCAAGAGTACAAATTGGAAAATCTTTCAGGGTTATACATACATTCCCTGCTCTAAAATAACTCCGTCTTATTTTTTCAATACTGACCTAATAAAATTTCCTGGCCAAGATTTTCAAAAGTGACTAGTTATGTTACTAACTTTGATTTTTGGATGCTCAACTTGTCACAGAGGTCATTGAGAAATTTTTCAATGAAACAACTTTTCACCAGAAAATGCCAATTCACTGAAACTGAAACTTTTCATACAAATGTATCTGTTTCCACAAAATTTTACTGGGAAGGGTCCAGCATGTAATTTTTGGTCAAAACAAGAACAAGCATTCTAAGAATAGCCCATATTCCAGTGGTTAGGGCATTCATCAAGGATATGAGAGAGCCACATTGAAGTCACTCCCTTGCCTGATTCAGACACAAACTTGAACATGTGTCTTCCACATCCCAGGTGAGTTCTATTAGCTATTCTGGGGTCTCTTAGCCCCCATGAAAAATTTCAGAAGGTCAAGTTTTGTTTCGACACACAGTTAAACCACAAGTCAAAAGCTCAATTTTTTTTTCTGTGAAAGACTCCTTTATTTCTAACCAGCCCTACATGGGACGCCTTAAAAGATTGTCAGAGGGTGGTTGCTCAGCATTTTATGTAATACATGCCCTTTGAAGGTGTCTCAATCTGGGCTGAAATTTGAGTCACCTAAAATCACTAATTACCTTTCAAATTCTTTTCTACTCATCTTATTATTGCAGTTGAACAGGCTGCCTCAATTCTTTGCTATTTAGCTGTTCCTGAGAGTTCCTCTAGCAGGCTGAAGACACGACTAATCCATAGCCAGATAGACAGAAGGGGGGCAAGGAGAGCATGTTAACAAGACCAACCTTTCCATCTTCACCACTGCCATCACCACCTTTGCTTGGAAGGAAGCCAGGAAAGAGGGCTACCTGGAAGTGTTCTCACCTAAGTGGAATGATGAACCTGTTGTTCCACCAGTTAAAGTAATAATAATTGAAAATGGACTATTTTTTTCTTTTTTCCACTCTCTTACCTACCTATCTTCCTTCCGAGGGCATTTCTTTTGTGTTTAAAAAAGGATTAACCTCAAACAATTGAACTCTTTCAGACATTGTTATGGTATGCAGACCCCCGGAATACAGCCTGGGAGCTCTGGAACCACAGGATACTCTTATCAACTATTCAGCCTGAGGTGGGCTCCCCACCATACCCTGGCTGATAATATACAGACAGTCTGTCCAGACCCTGTTATCACCCTACATGACAGCAGGTGTTGCCACACACCCAACTGAGTTACCTAGAATGCTCTCCCTGAGCAAACATGGATGCAAACCCCAGCCAGTTCACCCGCAGTTCTCCAAGTCTAACCACACAGGAACAAACCCAAGATAATACCATCTTGTTCTGGACAAAGATTTGTTCAGCTCAAGCTTATTAATAACTCCGCTTCCTCCTCGATGTGAGGAAGGCATGCACCAGTTTTTGTTAATGTGAGTTGAGACTGCATGAACACTTCACTCAAAAACACACTGGTTAAGATAAAATATTAAATAACTTTATTGATTACAGAAAAAATAGATTTAAAGTGATTATAAGTTGTAAACATAAACAGACTGGAAGTAGTTATCAAAGAAATAAAAATAAGAACGCAATCTAAATTCTAATAGGATTTGAATTTAGAAATATCTCATCCTGAGAGATGGTAAAAGCAGGCTACAGATCTTCAGTACACAGACAGCATGCTTTGCAACCAGGGACCACCCCTCTCCCAGTACAAAGTTTTTTGTCTTTCATCCGTTTCTTTAGATGTTGAGTTGGGAGGAGAGAGAAGTCAAGTGATGATGTCATTCCCCTTCTTTTATAGTCTTTTCCAGCTTGCTGGAACAATCCGTGCTTGTGACCTGGGGGGTCGTCCTCATTGGTCAGTCAGTATTCCATTATGTATGTGTTTTCTTGATGGACTCTTTAAAGATGGGGTTTGGGGGAGTGGACTCTCCTTAATGTCCCATTAGCATGTCTGGCTACTTTCTTGTTGTTCCTGAAAGGCTGTTTGTGGGAATTTCTCACCTTGCAGCATGTTCTGGTAGCATATTCAATAATAACTTCAGACACAATGATAGCACATACAATTCACCAGGATATTAATGTTTAGCTTCAAGACTTTTAAAATAATAGCACACAAGCATATTTTGTACAGAACATATAATATGACATTGGTAAATATGGGGCTTCTGGGGTGTTGTTCTCAGACACAGAGTGTTACAGACATACTTTTCACATAATGCATAATAACCTGTGAAACTCACTGCCATATGGTACTAAAAAAAAAAGAGATTAGTAGGATTCAAAAAAGAATAAGACAGTCACATGAATAACAAGGCTATCCACAGTTATATTAGCTAGAATGGAAATGTATAAAGGCTAGAAACACTCATACTTCAGGCTGCAAACCAATCATTAAATGTCTGGAGATAAAGTACAAATATTCACAGGGCCATGTCTGTGTGCAATTGTTTAACAGCTTCCTTTGAATCATCTAGCACTGAGCACTACTGGAGACCGGATACTAGACTAGCTGGATCATTGATCTAAAAAAGTTCTCCTGTGTTTTTTAAACTACAGACCTACTCTGAAAAATTACTCTAAAAATGGCTAGGGGAAAGGGTAGGTAACATGCATATTATCCCTCAATGATTTCCAGATCAAATGTGTTCATTTTACATGCAAAAATATGTAATTGGGCTTTTTAGCTGCCCGTGCTGCAGACTCAATCTGAACTTTGAGACTCAAGCTGGGTTCTTTCCATCTTGTAACTTAGCAAAAGAAGTGTTCTGCAGGCCAAATTATTCTCAGTGACATATGTGTGACCCTATTGTCTTTGAACTGTTTGCACAGGTAGAACTGATTGAAATGTAGTAAACAATTCTGTTTATGATGCACAACAAGAAATAGCCTGCTTTGTGGCTCTGCCGGCCTAACAGAAGTAAAAAACAGTGAAATCTTATTTTTATTACCAAAGTCAACAGATCTGACTCTGCATACATAGCAAGGGAAGGTCTGGTGAGATGGAAGAGGGCAGGGTTACACTGTCACTAATCTGAGTACAACCACAGAGCTATGTTTGCTTCATTTTTCCAATAAGAAAAAGGAAGTCTGTGCTTAAAAAGAACTTTTTGGGTGAAATGAAAAAAAGGGGTTTGAAAGACTAAATGCTTGTAATTTGTCTCTTTCTAATTTATTTAATTCTCTTTTCTGATGTGTGCTTCTCTTTCTCTCCCTTTGCTTTGCCCTAGCTGAAAGAATTCACAGTAAACAGCTCAGTGTAGATGCAATGCAATTAGAATTAAGATAAAATGTCCCTAGTTCCCCTGTTCCTGCTACATCCACTCTCCCACCTCACTATTCCAGCCCTGGCCTTCATACAGTTCTGTCAATGCAGCTCAGTCCCAACCTGATTCTGTTCCAGTCTTGACTCCTTCTACAATTCCACCAGTGCCTTTCAGTCCTCATATACATGCTCCTTTTAGAGATTGCCATTTCTTCCTACTTATGCCCTGATTTTGGGGATGTATAGAAATGGAGCCTGGAATGAGACCCACTGAAGGCATTTTCACTCTAGCATTCAATATTAGAACCAAGAGACCATATTGCTCAACCGTGGAATTTCACTGACCTCAGTGGAGCCACACTGTGGTCATTGGGCTCCAGAGATGATAAAAGACTAACCCCAAACAGCTGTTTTGCCTGGTATCTACAAATCCTACATTTGGTGACATAGGTACATGAGTGGAAAGGGGATGCAGCTTCCAAAGTGAAAAAAACACATAAGGAAATAAGAGGAGATGAGGAAAAAAAATAGAAAATTGACAACTGAGAATTCTCCATAGTGGCCCCAGCTGTTTCCTGTTTTCCATGTCTCCTCTTTCACTTTCCTTTCTCCCATCTTCTTTGCCTTCTCTTTTTCCTGATGCCTCCATTCCTTTGCATTGTTCTTCTTTATTCTCTCCTGTAGTACGTTTACTATTAGAGCTTATTGCTATACCCTCAAGATTATGTTAGTATGAGTATGGGAATTTGGAGTGATCCCTATGATTTCCCAGAAACCATTTTATAAGATATTTTTTGTGTTTTTATGCAATCATTCACCCTTCTGATAGCATAGCACACTTATATTAAATCTCAGGAAAAACTTCCTATTTGTAAGAACGGTATGAAAATGGAACAGACTGACTAGGGAAGTCATGGAATCTCCTTCACTGAAGGTTTTCAAAAAGAGACTGAATAGCCATCTGTCTTGGATGGTTTAGACACAACAAATCCTTCATGTTGGCAGGGGATGAGAGTGAAGGACCCTTGTGTTCCCTTCTAACTCTATGGATCTATGATTCTAAATTATTTTCTTCATTCATGGCTTGATTACTAAAGAACCACACAGAACATCACATCCCCTTCTCACAGGAAGAAGAGATGGGAAAGTAGAAAAGACTTAGCCCACTACTGTATATCACTTAGCCCAACCCCACACCAGCGGGTTGGGTATGATACACTGCACCTTCTGGTGTGATTGTGTATCATTCATGTTCACCTTTATAGTGTAACTGTGTATTGTTTAATGCAAAGTACGTCATGTAAGATGTTTTTGGAATGCTTATGGCATAGTGAACATTATTGTTATAGTAATATGTCTGTTGCAATGTCATGTGTATGGTTATGAGGCTTCGCTATGTAATATTCCCAAATACATGTTTTATGGCTTGAGACAGATCTAAGCAAAACTCTGCAGAGCTGAGAAGCAATTCACACTTCATTAGGACTTGTATAGAACAACCCAGCTCAGTATTCCGGGGATAAAGGACTGACCCAGATGTCAACAAATGAATACACAAAGGACCACAGTGACTCAGGGCATGGAGGGAGCCATACACGGACATTGTTTGTTACCTAACCCTGAAGAGGGAAAGAAACGTTGAAAAGGAGAGACATTTTGCTGTTTTCTCTCTCTCTCTCTTCCATCTCCATCTATAAACACCACCAAGCAACTGAAGTATTGACCCAGAGGAGAGCTTGGCTGGAGGTGGACCAGCCAGAGTGTGGTGAGAATCATCTAAAAGTGTAAGGTTGCTGAAAGTCTTAAGCTTAGTTTAGAATGCAATTTGCCTTTTATTTACTTTTGATCAAATCTGACCTGCTTTCCTCTGACTTATAATCACTTAAAATCTTTCTGTACTTAATACATTTGTTTGTTTGATCTAAAGTAGTGCATGTGGTTTAAGGTGTGTTAGAGATTCTATTTGAAGCAACAAGGCAAGTGCACATCAATTTCTTTTTTAGATTGACGAACCAATGAGCTTGCAGTACGCAGCAGTGAACATTGTAAAACGGTGGTTCCTAGGGTTGAATCTGGCACTAGGTGAGTGTTGGCTGGGATCATACCAGTACATAAGCCCATGAGTGGATGGCTAGAGGCACTCACTTAGTTAGGATCAGCTTGCTTGCTTTAGGCTGTGTGTAGGCTGACCCAGGAGTGGTGGTTCACACAGCAGAGCAAGTGCAAGACAGGCTCCAAGAGTGAGGGATTGGGGTGACACAGCAATGCACAAGTCCATATGGCAGAAGTGAATGTCACACTGGGGAAGATTGATCCCTGGAAATCTGGTTTGTCCAGTTTTAAATAACTGAGCAATGAGGCTTCTACCACTTCCCTTGGTGGACTATTTGACAATCTATCATATCAGAGCCTAATAATGGTTATATGGGGCAGCTGTATGGTCTAAACCTGTATTTGGCAACACCTGAACACAGCTGCAGTGATGGGCAGTTTCAAAATGCCTACAGTAAGAAAGACACACAGAATCCCTGGAATTCCGTGAGCTCTATTCAGCCCTCCATTCTTCCAAAGTGCTCTAGATAACATGAATTCGCTATGCACAAGGCTAAGACCTTGTGAGAGCCTGGTGCCTCCCACTCTTGGACAAGCCAGTGATCTTAGTTAGTCATTGTTCTTTTTTTAAGGCATTACACCTTCCAGAGCCACCCCTTCACTGGTTCAGGTCCATAGCACCTCAAGCAAGAATCTGTGCTTTCCTGACACCATCATGCTGTTTGGATAGTAAGCTCTCAGAAGCACAGACTTTTGAAGGGTACATGCCTCCATAAAGTGCTCTGCATATTTATAGCACTGTGTACATGTTGATGGTAATAGTAATGCACAGTTTGTGAAGCACTTTTTTGTGAAAACAGATACATATTATTTTTCCCTTCCTCTTCTGTTCCTATCTCACCAACTTCAGTCCTCTTACCTCACGCACTGCTGCAGCATAAGTCCTTATTGTGCTGAGTCAGTGACTGGCAATTGGCTACAGCATCTGTCACTACCAGCAAAGCAAACCAGGCACCAGTGGATTTAGTGACAAATGTGGCGTCATCTGCAATAAGAGGATTTTTACAAAAACTAATGAATAGAATCAGAGGCACAGTGGCAGGCAATCCTGGGTATGTGAACAACTGCTTCTGTGGGGTTAGAGCCTGACCTCACTCACTCTGGTGTAAATCAGGAGTAAATAAGTAAGTTAGGGGAGTTACACTAGTGTAAGCAAGAGTTGAATCAGCCCCCTTCAGTTAGGGGGAGAGCACTGAAAATGTGATTTTGACAGAACCCTAGGTATCCAGTATTCAGTAATGTTAAAGGTAAATAATGATTTCAGCATAGTTCTGCACAGCCTACCCTCCTATCCTTCTCTCTTCTGTCAAAAGGAGTCACGGGCAATTCCACCCAGCACCCAATTACCTTGCTGCTTTAGTAATGAAATAATCTGATCCCTTGCCACTCTATCAGTCTGTGAAATGCTGGATCCCACAACATGTGTGTGGTTCATCAATAAAGCTTTCCTCAGTCGTTAATGATAACAGCAGCAGGAAGCCTATATGATGTGTTCTGTCAATGGAGAGGCCCCTTAATAACTTCAGAAATGTTTTTTAATTTCCATGCCCTCACTGTATTTTTTGCAGGCTGACAAGAAGAAATCACCTCTTTTGCTTGTGCTCACCAAATCTAGATAGAAGTGAATGATAAAATATTCATTAAAAAAGGAAAAAAATGCATTATAATAATGTTAACAGAGCAGCTGAAAGCAACACAATGTACCAATAACCGTATGTACTTTATCTCAGCCACCCCCTGGTCTGGCTTGCCCATGTGACTATACAAAGATATGGAGGTAGAAAAAAAACTCTAGGTGCAATCAAGTTCTGTACCACAGGATATTAGACAGCACCAGAAATAAGAGTCTGGGGAGCTATTTGAGAAGCTGTCTATAGTACACATCACTTTACAGAGAAGATGACCACCAACAATTTATTAGATCATATAGTATTGCAGCTGGGTGTTTCAAAGTATTCAAATAATCAATACCACTGTATAGAAAAAGGTGTGTGGAATCTCATGGTGCAGTGATAATGTAATGTAATTCTCCAGCTTACATGAGAATCTGAAATGTGAAATTGTTTCAAAATTCCCAGTTTAAGGTGATATACAGGGCAAGGTAAATTTCTGCTCAGTAAATTAGTGTTAACATCAGCTTTATATTAACATTTAGAAGTACACTGAAAGATTAAGTGGCTTGCATGTATTTTGTAAGATGATTTAAGTTCTTAGTTTATGCATTTACATTGAATTTACAGTTCAATATATTAGACAGTCATAAATTGTCTGTAAACCAGTGTAAGTCTTTAGTTTACACACAGATTTAAATTTCAGAGTGTCTACAAAGAATTACTCTCTGGAAATGGACCTCAGAAAACTACAAAAAAAAAGGTACTGTGACTTTTGGCATAATAAAGGCATAAGCATATTACAGGCAGTGACATCTGTAGTTAAGATTGTCTGACATTTTCCAATATAAGACCTTGTTTTCAGTAGTTTATAACTCTTTTCTCAGCAAATAGCTGTGAAACCCACTGGCAAAATGTGTACCTACTCTCTGTACTGACTGGCCAACATAGAGCAAGACAACCTGCTATTGCTGTCACTGATTCTATTAGCTCAAGTAGCAGAGGTCTGCACTGTGGATCTCAAGGATCTAATCCTGCTGATGACCCATGTGGGAGTTAATATGGTTCCACATGATGAAATTTCTGGTTTACTTTTTTAAAAAACCTAGGAAATTACATCCAAAAAACTACATTAAAGGAATATTAAGATTGCCAAGTTAGGGACTCAAGAGTTAGGAAATACTAGGATTAATGTTGCCCATCCACCCTGAATTCAGTCCTCTTGTGCCTGTGCATGCTGATATATTCTTTAATTACATGATCATGTATTATTTTTTTCACCAGACCTTCCTCATTCAGTGCAGAGCATGAGTAGTGCTTACTGAGTGGTAGCCATTCATTAGTGTGTTTTAGCTTCATCATTCAGTGTGTGCCCATATATATCTTGCACTTGTCCAGATCCCAAGTTTTCCATTTAATTTTTATTTCTCTAAAGTTTGGAAAATGTGTTTTAATATCTGTTGTATAAAGTATTTTTAGAAGCTTGTAAAGGAAAGGGTAAATATTCTGAAAGGATAGCCTTCCTTTTTTTGGTTTCAATTTGCATGATCTACTATTCAGTGACCGAATTTGAATTGCATGTACAAATCCAAGTACTTGTGCATGCATCTACCCAACTGGTACAAGTCAGGTAGCTAATAGTAGTACTGGCTGATTTGGATGGAAATTTTGCCTGCAGTAAGAAACACTGAGCCTCAGCCTAACTACAAAAAATATAGGCCAACATGTCTTTCCCCATTCTTTTTATCCTTTTCCACTGGATAAACTTTTGGTATGCTTATTGAAACGAACCTCAGCCATTGCTAATTGCAGTCAACACTGGAACAGTATGCTTTGTATTTCCTCTGCTTGGCCAGTAATGGCGGACAGCATCACCATCCCATTTCTAACCAAAAGAAATGAAGGCTTTAAAAGGGCTTCCACAAACACACACCCAAGGGAAGCAAATAGGACCTTGTAATAACAATAAACCTTGTAATAAATAAACACCCAAGCAAAAAATATCCAAACATACAGAACTCCGTGGCTCAACAGTGGGGAAAATGTTACACATTCCCATAGTACAGATATTTATATCTTTACACCCCCTTTCTCCCTTGCCAATTCCTTGCTCCTTAATTGAACTGTATTTCATCGAGGCTATTTCTGAAGCTTGCAGATAATGCTATCCACAAATCCACATGCACTTGAAATGCAGTGACCTTTTCATCATATTCACTAACCAAGATCTTGATGCAACCAGATTCTTTGGCTCACTTCATCCTTCCCTTGTGCTTTAAACAAAACACTTCCCCAGACCTAGAGGTCCATAACTGTAGTTGTTTGAAAAATTCATTTAACACAGTTGATTGTAACATTCTCTCTGTTCCCCCAGCCCTCCTGTAATAACTTCCTTATTTGTGTGATTTCTGTTCATACATACCAGATGTGTGCTCAAAATTTCTGAGCTATAGAAATGTACTGTTCATAATGATTATCTTCTTCTTCTTCTTCTTCTTCATGTCTGCTGTATAATTATATTTATGGTGAGTAGCTAGCTTACTTTCTGTAGTATACATTTTATTACATATCTGGAGAGAAGCTGGGGAATTCATCTTTTAGAGGTGCAGTTCTTGCCATCTACAGCTGTATCACCCTTGGCTGCAGACCCTCCAGATCTCACAAATGAGAAAAACTGGGTTAAACAGAGAGTAAACCTTCAAGAAAAACCCGATACTGAAGAAAATAATACTAATGACTCAGTAGATGCCACTCTTTGTTCTAACTCATGACAGAAGCAATACCCAATCATAGTGCTAGGGGTCATGGGTGTCATGGGTGCTGTTGATCCAATGAGATGTGAACATTAGGGCTGGCTGAAAGTTTTCCATGAAATCTGATTTTCGATGGAAAATTGGGTTTTGGATTAAATAATATGTTTTGTAAAAAATGTCTGCTTCCTGTTGGAAATGTGAAGATATCATTAAAAAAATCAGTAGAAAACCAAAGATGTTTGACTTTTTGAGAAAAAGTCAAAATTTTCCACAAAATTACTCCTTACCATATTTTCTGACCAACTTTAATAAATGATGAATTCTGACCTACTTCAGTCACTAAAAGCTTTCAGAGTTTTAAGACGTGCATATCCCTGCATTTTCATCTTCAGAAAGTGATGTACATGTAACTTGGGAAACTACATGTGCACATGCTACCACCCATATATAGGTACAAGTGCATTTTATCCATTACATGAGCTTTACAAATTGGTCCCTAAACACCTAATGGTAATTTTTGCAAGTGTCCTGGGAAAATTCCCTCCTTAATATTCACCTCCCAATCCCTATCCATACAGAGAAGCCATATAGTTTCAGTCAGAATGGCCTTTATTTTAGATAAAGAGATCAAAACATATACATTCTCTGTGAGAAGGACTACAGTTTGTCCATTGTTGCCAGCTCTCGTGATTTTCATGAGTCTTGCAATATCTGGTAGTTTGATCAAAGTCTCAGCTCTTGAGTCATGTGAATCTGTGAGAATCTCAGCTGTTTTCTTGTTGTTAAATAAATTTCTAGTTGTCGTTGCAGAGAAAAACTTGAAAGTGTGACACCTTCAATCCCCGCTTCCCCAAAAAGCTCAAATACCAGAAGATAAATGAAAATAAACCAATATTTATCATTTTTGAACTTTTCATGATTATTACTGGCTGGCCCATTTTTTTAACTGTGTGAGATTGGCAATACCATGGGTATACGTGCGTTTGTTCATGTGCTCAAAATGTTCTACATTGTTCTGAGCACTAAGTGTACCATAGCAACTGCATATGCAGCGGGTAACAAGATGAAGTGAGTTGGAAGGGAGGAAACACCACCTCCACAACACTTGGAAAACAAATTGTAACAGATGCAAGCTACACACCATAATATTGCAGCTTCAGCTGCATGCATCACCCTTCCTGCCCAAAACTCTTGTACAGTTTCACTCAGTGTTGTTAAATAGGTGCCATGTTTCATCAGAGAGAAGAATGCACTTGAGTAGTTGGGAAGAGATTTGTGTACAGAGATGGTCAAATAATTCATTTGCAAATGTTGTCGCTTTTCCATTTATGAACAAATTTTAATTCTTGGAACCTATTTATTTTGCAGAAATATCTGCTAGTAACTATAGAAAGTGAAAAATGAACAAATGAAGCATTTGACTAGCTACGAAAGTTTTTTTGGTGTCATGGAATGCTACTGTAAATGCTCTTAAGGGACCCTCACAACTTTTTCCTTTATCTAAGTACATGGACCAAAACAGATACACACACCCCAGAGATTGTGATTACTTTGTCTGCTCAAAATGAGACCTTGTGGATATTCTCAATGATCTCACTGGCTGCAAAGCAAGTCCCACTGATCATACCAGTTTCCACTGCTTGCCCCCTGCCCTGCTGTGTGCTCTTGAAAAGAGAATTTCAATCAGGCAAGGTTCCCGTTAGAAGCAGAAGATGCTCAGTACTAATGGAGCCCTGATTTCAAGCTCCATGAAGCTGCCTTTTGATACACACCTCTGGGTCCTTCTTTGTTAGGCATTACTTAGCATATCATTAGGAGGTGCAGAAAAAGAGTGGCTTTTTCAAGGCTGCCTGTGTTATTTTACCAGACAGCTGTATTCATTCAAGATCACCACAGCTAATCCAAATCCTCCATTTGTGCATAGCAAAGTTCTGTCTGTCTAGGTTCTTATATAGCCCTCATCACCATAGTACCTGAGCATCTTAAACAACAACCCCTTCTCCCCCAAATGATTTCTTCTTGCGCTGTATGTGAAATGAGTCAACAGTGTAACCCTGCCGCAGAAGGCGATTAGGTGAATGCACCTATTAATATTTTGCTCTTCAGTCGCATCTTCCAAGAAGATCAAAGCTTTCTACAGTCACTAATGAATCAAACCTCCAGACATCCCATGAAATCAATATGATCATTAGTCCCTTTTTTATAGACAGAAGACAAAGCACCAAAGAGAGGATCCTCAGGGATACTCTGGCCCCCCTACGCTAAGGAAAAGAGCTAGAGGTGCATAAAGGGGCTCTAAAAGTCCCCTGTCCAGCTGAGGGAGGATTTCTTCTGGCACAGGCCCTATAGAAGACAGTCATGTGCGGTCCTCAAAAGACCTCCTCTCAGCCCCTGACGTTCGGAGTAGGAGGGGAATGTCAAGGGCAGGTCATGCAGCACCACCGTTCCAGAGTTTCCAGTTGGCACTGCAGTAATTTGGCCCCCAAAGTTATTTAAAATACACTGGGGGCTGTTCCAGCCCCTGGAGCACCCCAGGATTGAGAGGATGCAAAGGTAGCTTATCCTCTACCTCCTGCAGAGGTTGTCAGTGCTGTGCTGCATCTCTGAGCATCACAACACAGAATCTCAACCCAACTGTTTTTGTTCAGGTTCACAGAGAGTCTGTGAAGGAGCCAAAGAAAGAACCCAAATTACAGAGACCCTTTAGTAATCTTGTAAACATTACCTTCTCTTCTACCCCCTATCCACTCTTTTGTCCTCACTTTGTATGCACGTCTCTATTTAGTCCTACTCCTCAAGTCCTACTGAAACCAATGTGCCAGCATAAGGTGCTATTCAGTATGAGCAGAATCTTACTAAGTGCTTGGTCCTGTTGATGGGACCCATCACTAACACTACTTGAGGTTTAAGGTATTACCCATCATGAATATGGGCCTTTTAGACGATCAGATCTTTGAGACAAGGATAAACTCTTTTATTTGTCTTTGAAGTGTTCAACGCCCCTTGTTAGCTACAATAATAATTAATAACATTACATACTTAAAGAAACAAACTTTGGTCAAAATGTAGCCTAACAGTTCCTCCTTTAAACAGCTTCTAAATATACAATTCTGAAATAGAAAGTGGCATGTGCTTTCATCAAAAACACGGAAAAAACAGAGCCATTGGTGCCAACGCCTAATCTTTTTTCTATTTAAAACCAAATTGATTCTGTTTCATATGAATCCAGAACCAGTGGCTGATTAGCCGTACCTTTCATTTTTACATATCACATATCACAGTACTTTAATTCAATTTTTTTTCCGTTATTATACTCATGATTCTTCTTCTGACCATGGGCTCCTGCAGTGTTAGAGTTTTCTAGTGCTGCTACATGGCCACAGCAGGGGAGCTACATTAAGCAAAGAAATTGGTTTCCACGTTATACCCCAGCTGCCCTTATTACAATAGGTAACAATACTTTTTCTTCATGTAGATCTCTAGTTGGCTGCTCCCGTTGGAAAGAGCCAGAGGGGCAGAGAAAGATAATGTTGCACATGGGTGATTTTTGCAGGTCACATAAATCTAATTATAGCCTGAAACTTTTGAGACCACTTTTAGACATGCTTTCCTTGTCTTGAGGCCCTCAGTTTTCCATAACTTCCAACTTTCTCTTCACTTCAAATAATAGCAAGAATAACCCTAAGGTCTAAACTCGCAAGCAAGGTTAACTGATTCCCTACTGCAGCTGCACATGCAAAGTCCATCCATTAATATACATCACCAGTCCTGCAATATTCAAAAAGTATGTTAAGATTAATGTAGCAGGGACTTATCCCATCTGGTTTCAGGCCCACCTACTGCCTCATTTTCCCTCATTGTGGTGCCTTAGTTTTCCCTCATATGTTTCAGTGAGTCCCAGTTTTCTGAGTCACTTAGGCCTCTGGCTAAGTCACAGAAATCCACCCCTTAGACAGTTAATAAAATGTAAAAAGGAATCACAAAAAACAATCTTCTGTCCCAGCCTTTTGCTGTGCACAGCCCTTCCTCTCAGGGTCTGTCATCCTCCATTACCATCACTTGTCCTCCTGGGATCCAATCAGACCCTTCTTTTCCTTACTGATAGGGTGGGCTGCACCACTTTACAATGTGGTAAGATAGGAGGAATCCACATCCACCCTCTATTATTGGTGCCCAAACTAGGGACTCTAAACCAATGGGCTTTCTGCCCAGTAACCTGCACTACCCTGTCTTGCCTTCCCATGGCCTCTTCCTGTGTGTTCATAGAAACATAGAATCATAAAAGATTACGGTTGGAAGGGCCCTCAGGAGGTCATCTAGTCCAACCCCCTGCTCAAAGCAGGGCCAACCCCAACTAAATCATCCCAGCCAGGGTTTTGTCAAACTGGGCTTTAAAAAACAGTAAGGATGGAGATTCCACCTCCTCCCTAGGTAATCTATTCCAGTGCTTCACCTCCCTCCTACTGAAAAAGTTTTTCCCAATATCCAACCTAGACCTCCCCCACTGCAACTTGACGCCATTGTTTCTTGTTTTGTCATCTGCCATCACTGAGAACAGCCTAGCTCCATCCTCTTTGGAATCCCCCTTCAGGCAGTTGAAGGCTGCTATCAAATACCCCCTCACTCTTCTCTGCTGCAGACCAAATTCATGTGCCCCAGGCCCCATCATTTTTGTTGCCCTCCACTGGACTCTCTCCAATTTATCCACATTCTTTCTTTTGTGGGGGCCCAAAACTGGACACACTACTCCAGATGTGGCCTCACCAGTGCTGAATAAAGGGGAATAATCACCTCCCTCGGTCTGCTGGCAATGCTCCTACTAATGCAGCCCAATATGCTGTTAGCCTTCTTGGTAACGAAGACGCATTGTTGACTCATACCCAGCTCCTTCTCCCCTGTAACCCACAGGTCCTTTTCTGCAGAACTGCTGCTTAGCCATTTGGTCACCAGTCTGTAGTAGTGCATGGGATTCTTCCATCCTAAGTGCAGGATTGTGCACTTGTGTTTGTTGAACCTCATCAGATTTCTTTTGGCTCAATCCTCCTATCTGTCTAGGTCACTCTGTATCCTATCCTTACCCTCCCACAAATCTACCACTCCCCCCAGCTTAGTGCCATCTGAGAACTTGCCTAGCCCTCCTCAGTGTAACTTAGCCAGTCTATCCTGCATCAAGAAGAACTCATTCTCATAAGAGAATTTGGTCCTCAGTTTGTGCTTTGGGCTAAAGTTGAGGAAGGTTGTTGTATTATTTGGATTGATTCACCCATCCCTGTTCTCATTACATCCCACTGAGATTTCCGTGGAACATCAGCTGCAGATAGCTCAGAGAGTAGAGTGGAAGACCAGCACTGAGTGAGATAAGGGGAAGTGCTACATTTCATTTCTCTTCATCTTAGGAAGTGACTGTAGTATAGCTTTTTCTAAAAAAATTTCCCATTGTTTCTAGCAGCGGGGTCAGTGGAATGCTAGTTAGACCAGCTCAAAGCAAGGTTAGACAACATGGTAGTTAAAGCAGTCACAGCTGGTACCACTTGTGGAGCTGAGTTGGTGCTAGAACGATAGAAGTGCTATTATTGACAGGTTTCCTAGTGATCATAGCGTGTTACTCACTATGTTGTCTAAATGTGCTCAGAGCAAGTCTAGACAAAAAGGTGGGTGAAATGCCAGCATCTCCATTTGTGCTCCCATTGGTAGATCTGCACTGAAGACAGAAGCAGTTGGAAATTTCAGAGAGAAATCTATTGGAGACAAGGCCTTACTCATCCTTTCCAAACTGTTTTCTGTTCCTTGCATCTCTTACATTTGCCTCTGAAGGCTGGGGTTTCAGGCTAATAAATTTGGCTGGAGAAATATGAGACAATTTAAAAGAGAGGGAGGCTTTCCCTGATGAATCTGGTAGAATTTTTCAAGCCAAAAGTGAGTGGAATCTACTTCAGGATTATAAAAGAACCCGGAAAGGGGAGATGGGAATCTCTTTCAATTAAATCCTCAGGATTCTGTATCATGGTACACAATATAAAGAGTGAGCAGGAGAGAAGAGATTTTAAAGCATACCTTTTTCATACTGAAAACAGCAAAAATGTGGACAACTGGCATGAACATGAGTATAAAAAAGCACTGAGAGATTTGCAGAAATATATAGTACACATTCTTCTACGCATTCACATGACTGTCTGTCTCGATGAACCTGGAATATTGTTAAAGACTGTAGGCAGTCAGATCAGATTTGCTTGGCATCTGAACCATCATTTGTCTGTTCTTTCCATGACCCTTCCTTTTCACTTCCTAAAGGGAACAACAAACACACATACACAAACACGTCCACCTCACCTTTATGAAAAACTTGCCCCAGGATTCAATGGTAATGTACCAAAAGATGACAGCTTACTCCTCAGCAGCAGCCTTCATTGCATTTCTTTTGATACCTACATTCTTCAACTGTATTGAAGTTTAGTATGTTTACAGCTGAGCAAATAAATTTACTCAAAGAATTTTGCTTCGTTTTCTATTTATGAACTACCAGTGAGCAACTTATATTTTTCCTCAATTCAAATGGTTGCAGCAAATATTTCTTGGTCTTCAGACTTTTTCAGGAAGTTTGTTGCAAATATGCAATATTTGTAATTTGTTCTGCATTGTTTAATTCTGAATGGACACCCATATGTAATGTTTTGGATCCTTGGCTGAATAAGTACAAAGCTTAAAATAAGGTTTCCCATGCAAATACTTGCAATTACAAATTCAAATGCTATCTCCCATGAATAAGGCCAAATATTCTGATGGTGTAAATGTGTGAACCTTCACTTAAGTCAATTAACACCATTTAAACCAGTTAATAATCTGGCCCACATTCTGCTATAGACACTGTGCTACTGAAATTTTTTACCACTAAACTCGTTCAGTATTTGGATAAGCAAACAGCTCTTCTGGGAAAACTGTTTGTAGGGCAAGATCATGGTAAAAAAAAATTGTTTATAAATGTAACCAAATATTTTCAGAAAATGTTGGCACTAAGTATTTGAAAATCTCTAACAATAAATACCCCTGAAACTATTGCAGTATTTTGAGCCGATCTGAGCAATACTGTAGTATATTTTTATAAGGGCAGGAGATAAAAGGCTTATAAGAATGTCATATTTTTTGCTACTCCAGCAATTCTTTAGTATTTATCACTTGTCGGTCTTTCAAGGACTGTAATGGAATTTAAAGCTTATTGGCATGGCTGGAGTAAGCTGTTTGCTCCCCTTCCATAACCTAGAGACTTGCTGCTACAGGCTATATTTTGGTGGAAATAAATGGCAATTTCATTTCACTGTTATTCTTGGGGTCATAACATTTAAGGTTAATGAGGAATCAGATGGTTTATTTATTACAAATCTTCACAATACTTGGAAGTTTCATGAATTTTAGCGGAAATAATTTGTCTAAAAACTCATACAAGGAAGTGTGGTTCTTCTTTATTCACTTTTCATCATTCTTGCCTATTTTATAATATTTCAATTAGCCAATCAGGGAACAGACACAATACCATGAAACTAAAGTGACAAGTGACATGCCACAAATAATGAACAGGGAATAAGATAAAGTTCAATTCTTGAACAACTCATCAACTAAAACTTCCTCACAAAATGATATGGTAAAAACTTACAAATAACAAACACATTTGTAGCAATTCTGTTCTGTTTGTGAATGATTCACGAACAGAAGAATATCTGGTTCAAGTTATCATCTTATTTATTCACAGCAAATAATTGAGCCTGCTATGTTTAACACAAGCCAGGGAGCAGCAGAGAAGCATAGGAGAAGTGCTTTCAGATTCTTGACTACAAACCTGGAGGCCATGGATATTACATTGCACTTTTACCTTGCAGCACCAAGGACTTAACTGATGACTTGCCAGGAGCCTGAAGATTGCACTGAATTTGTAATATATATATGTCAGGAGTATTTTTTTGTTTGTTTGGTTTGGTTTTTTGCAATACTACCATGCACTCCACAGTGATATTGTCTATTTGAGGAACAGAAGTTACTTGTTGGCCATGTTCACCAGCCATGAAAACAAGCACTTTCTCAGCTTTGTTCCCCTATCACTTCAGATGCTGCGTTAAAACTGAAGTTCCTGAGATTCCCTCAAGGCTGTCAAGGGGAAAATTAAGGATTCCCAGATAGCTGTAATTTTTCATCCAACTTTCCCTCCTACCCCTAAAAATTTTCTAACATCCAGTGCTGTTTGAGAGTTGTTTTAAACTACATCAGTGATGCCTACACAATTCTGTACTATTAGTAACTAACTCATTGCTTTGTAAAGTTTTGGGAGATTCCTTTATGTTATGCTTGATCATCATTAGGCTTCTCTTTTACTTGTGGTTTGTTTCATAGCTAAACCATTCCTGCAAAAAAAAGAATAATTTCTTACATTCACTGGAAGGTTTCTATCATGCATGTAGGCAAATTTTCTTCCCCTTTGCCCACCTTTCATGTTTCTGTTTGTTTCACTCTGAAATTGAATAGTTATGCTGAATGCTCTGTTTAGTCTGAACGCTGTTGGCCTGGCATGTTTTGCCAGAGAGAGATCATTATGCAACTTTGTGTTGATGCCTTCCACATGTTGGCTGAGTCTTTGAATTCTTCCCCTGCTGAGTGCAGTACCAAAAACCACCACTAATAGTGGACACCACTTTTGATTTCAAGGCGGGATTGCCAAAAATATAAGGCCAATTACCTCCATGGAGCTACGCCAGTTGACAGAAGCTGAGAGGTCTGGTGGGTGTTGCACTGTGGACAGTACACCAGCATTCTGGATGGTGCAGCCCTTATTTTTATGCTATATGGTGTAAAAATTCCTTCTTATTGGTGTCTAAAAGCATATCTGGCCATACCACCTTGGGCTGTGCTTTGAACAGATCCATAAGTAGTATTGGGATAGGCTGGCACTTAGAAGGATGACTTCCATGAACACATAGGTGCTACAGATAGTGGCACTGTTGATTCAGTAAATGAATGCCTCTTCATCTTGTTATTATAATGGGTGTGCACAGTGATTTCCAGGCATATGAATTCTATGGCACTAAGTCAATGCCCCAAGCTTGGAGATAAAGGGCCTGCATGAAGGCACAGTAAGTAGATTAATTTATTTTCAACCTATAGCCCCCTGTTCTGGGGCCATGTAACCTATGATTTAAGACAGAGAGATTTTGCAAGGAAATACCCCAGAAACAGTTAAGAATGGGGAGATAGCTTCACTGAGATTCATATTTGTATGTTGTTAATTGAATTATCAGTGAATCCAAGTGGAGAAAGGGGTAATCTTGGACTAATTGTAGTGTATATGTAATTATTATTAGGAGCAGGGTGAGGACTCCAGCTGCTGGAACCCACTAAGATGCTTTGCTTTGTTTTGTGTCCTATCTCATTTACTCTTTGCCACAGAACATGTCTTCATACCACTATTCCCTAAACCTCTTGAGCACGATGTCTTTTCGGAGATAGTTGCAGTCATGTTAGATTATATTGCTCTCTGTCTTCTTTTCCAATAGGAGTAAAATATCTGGTTTGTGACAAGGAGAGAATAGCCCCAAAACCAAAACAAAAAACCCAGAAAATGCCCATTTATGTTTTGTTCAGGACAGGAATTCTATTTTGTTGGACAAAAGGATTTTTATCTTTGTTTTGTTTCCTGATAGGCTGTATGTGAAGGATGTAAACCCCAAGAGGAGGACAGCCTGTTTAGGATGATCCTGGGAGAGCAACTAGCAGTAATAGGACTAAATTGAGGGGAATCAAATATAAGATGTAGAGCAAGAAAAAGGTCCTTATAGTGACATCCTTTAAACTGTGAACTAATCTCTTAGAGGAAGTGATGGCCTTCACCTTTCTTAAATCATTTAAAATGGGACTGGAGATAAGACTTGAGAATATGCTGAAGGGGTGGGGGAGAAGGAGGATGGACAAAATAACTCTTTTCCATCTCATTTCTGTTCTGCTTTGAATATTGCTAGTGCTGGACAGGTGTGCTATCTTTATGTTCAGAGGGAATTCCTGGTGGAAGTCCTGCAAGGAAGAAGCTGAGGTATCTGGCCTCTGACAGTTCCCAGTAAGTGTAGAAACTTCCTTGAAGCAATAATCCAACTGGGATATACAGGAAATAATGAAGGAAATAAGGCAATCTGAGGTGTAATGGTCCCTTTATGAAGCATACCCAGAAGGGCTATATGAATACCACTTGGTTTTGTTTTGAGTAGAAAAAAAAAATCTCGGGGCAGATATGCTTCAATTGAATGTGTGTGTGGGAGAGGGGAGTGGTTTGGATATGAAGAATACTGCACCTGCTCTCATACTTGAGCCCAGTCTCTCAATTAGGTGATGCTCTGCACGGCGTCTGAAACAGGGAACATACCTTCCCCTACACCCAACATAGCTATGTGGAGTTTTGTTACAGTCAAGCGATAAACATAGTAAATTATTCCATGCTACTTTCTAGCCTGATGAAAACTCCTAGGTTAAATCCATAGATGCTATTTATCCTTGGAGCTAATTAGCCAAGGAGTAATGCCTCGCCCTTTTAGTACTGTATAGAAAAGAGGATTTGGAAATTAATACTTCTGAGTTCCACTATGATTACTGCTGACCTGAGTGTGTTGCTTTATAGCATAGGGACTGGAGTCTGTCACTCTTGTTCACGCTGAGTAGTACCTTATTCTGCAAGCAGTTCTAGTGATTTCATTCGGAATGCTTGCAGAATAATGTACTACTCAACATGAGTAGGAGAGGCAGAGCTGGGCCCTACATTTTAAAAATGTCCCTGAGTGGAATTCTGACCCTTTAAAAGCCCCACATAGCCTAATTGTCCTTTATAGAATAGATTATCCTAGAACATGATTGACCATTAAAGTGTTCATTGACTTTGTGGGAGAGTGGATGAAGGCCTCCTTGATGAAACCCATTAGTTTGCAATAACCTTTGGGAAAGCTAAATAAAACTCTTGATGAGTGTTTAGATGTAGTGAAAGCAAATCGAAAAGTATCAGCATTTCCTTGCTTATTGCAGTGCCTGCAGTTTGAGAGAGGATGGTAGGGGGTTAAATCCAGCCTTCTTTACACAATGGGCAGAACTGGATGGCATCCCACAAACACAACAATACCAAATGCGATGGTGAAAAGTTCTAATTGTTCAACCTGTTCATTTGTTAATCGTGCACGCAAAACCTAATGATCCTGATTCTCCTCTCATACCCATGTATAAGTCAGCAGTAACTCAACAGAAGTAAAAAGAATTAAACTGGTGTAAAATGGATATAAGTAAGAGGAAAACCAGGCCCAAAGAGTCTTCTACCAAATCCTATTACAGTTTATATGGGTCTCTTCCAATGCATTATTTGCACAGTATTGTAGACAGGGATTGCAGTACCTGCTATTGTCAAATTATATGAGTGCATTTTCATTAGTGGCCTCTCCATTTGCATCCAGGATTTTGCTCCTGATTTATCTCTCCCATATCAGGCAGTTTGATGTCTCACCACCTGATTTGTAGGCACAAATATAAGAACATGGCTTGAAGTTGAGGACTCTTTAAAAATGTGGTCCAAAGTTTAAACAAGTTTCCAGAAAGTTTGAAACACTCCTCCAGCTTCAGTTGGGCCATGAATTCCAGTCTATGCCCATCGCTACCACCAAAAGCTATGACTGACAGGGTGCGGATGTTTGTCAGTGAAGAAAATGTACTGAAGACAAGCAGCCTTGTGCTTGGGATGGGCAGAGATTGCTTTGGCGGTCACATCTGCACATTTTCCCTGAAGATAAATGGAGGGAAAAAACCAAGATCCAACTCCAGATATAACACCAGAGCCCATAGGAGTGCAATCCCTCCTGGCAGAACCACTCTCTCTAGTTTGTCAATGACAGAGGAGCTCAGCAACAATATATTACCTGTGCCTACTGTGTATGTTTATTTTCCCTTTGTCTGAACAATGAGAGGAAAAACCTTACACCCAAGTCTTGGCTTTGTAGTGTTGCTAAATCACACTTGTGGGAACAATGAAACAGTGTCTACTTAATAAATATATGTTGATATTTCATATCTAATTGCTTCCAATGGGATCTTAAATATATCCCCTGGAGTGGAAGAAGTACATAAGTCACAAAAGGCAGAGAATTTCTGAGTGATGTATATGTTTTTCATGAGTGATGGAAAAAACTCTAGGGCTACACTTCTTTCTGTAACTTTGCTACCTACCTTTTTGCTGTGAGATGGATGGGGGAGTGGGAGGAATGAGGGACAGACAGCCCTATAGAGTAACTGTTCGAGCAGCACCTGTGTGAATTGATAGAACATAGAATGGGGTATAACCACTTTCTAAACAGCTCATTTAGATAGGAGATACACTTTTATAAATTACCTTTCAGCTGAGTTCTGACTCACTGTGCAGATTTGGGGAAGTCACTTCCCCCCGCTTCAGTTTCCACATCTGTAGCTTGGGGATAATAATACTAGATACTTACTTAGTTGTCAGGGGCATTTGAAGGACTATTTTGTGTTTGATAAGTACTCTGAACATGTAAATCACTATGGAAGTGCTTAGTATTATTGCTATTGCCCTACTACTTTCTGTTTTCATGTTATGTCTGAAGCAGAGATGCAGAACCAGCACAAAGTAGGCTTGAAATGGACATGAACACGCCGATTACTAGGCAGCCACTTCCCCCGCTGCAGAAAATTGAGCAGCTGAGCATTAAAGGGCCTTGATATTATTGATAACCATCAGGTTCTAAGGCAAAGGGACTACGATAAGGAGGATAGCTAAGTAGGAGCTGTGAATCTTATCCTGCAACCCTTCTCACAAGCATCTTTAGATCAATCCCTCCCCATCATGCAAAAAGACTGGTGCCTAAGAGTGAGCTGTGAAGTCCTGGAGAATTAACAGACTAGTGGAGCAGAAAGCTGGAGGATACCAGGGCAGTTTTGAGGTGCCAGAGGGCGGGGTTGCTATCTGCTGTCTTATTGCAACAGTCGTTCTGCTCATGTGGCGTCTGCTCTGTTGAAGAAGTGGGTTTTGCATTCTGCTCTGAAGGTGCTGAGATTCACGGCCATTCTGAACTCTTCCCCAAGTGAATTACTCAGTCACAGCCAGGTGCAGATAAAGCTCCGGCTGCCACACCCATGAATCTCACTCATGAGGGTGGCTGTTCCTTTTTTTCCAAAGGACTATAGCTGTTGTAGTAGGTCACGGAGGGGGAAGCAGTTTCTCAGGGAACATGGGCCAATGGAGGGCTTTGAAGGGGAGGACTGAAACTTCTAACTTAACTGTATTGCTCTGGGAGCCACGGCCAAGAGCAGAGCACCAGGGTGATGCACTCTAAGTGGCCTGTATTGCTTAACAGGCAGGCTGTTGAATTCTGAACTCAGTGGACCTAGTTGAAGGTTTAGCAGTTTCCTTCCTAGGCACAGTCCCTTGCATTAAATAAACAAGCCCCATCATTATGTGAGTCATGAGGCTGAATGCTGAGAATGCCTAACTTTTAGGTGCCTAAAAATAAATCACTGGAACAATGAGATCCATGATGTCTGGGTTAGGCACGGAGGCTCCCTGGACAGTGCAGTGGGAGAGAAAGTCATCTGACAAAGGGGTCTACAGAAGCCCATTAGCCAGGGAGCTGCCTAAGCTAGCCCATGGGAGATGCCGACGAGGGGTGTCTCCTAAGCCCCATCCCTCCCATGGAGGTTGGCACCTACATCTGGGCTGCAGGGAGGCACCTATCTCTGCTAGTGATCCACAGCCAGGAAGCCCCCTCCTACAGTCAGGAGGTTTAGGTGCCTAAGCCATTTCTTGTGTGCCTAATTCCACACAAACGCACCACAGGAGAGGACATCCCTTATAACCTTTAGTTCAAGAGTGAGGGTACTGACCCAGAATATGGAAGGCCTTAGTTTAATTCCCCCCTGCCTGATGAGAAGAAAGGATGTGAACACGGGTTCTGCACCTGTCCAGGGACTGCCCTAACCACGGGGCTATAGAGCGAGTCTAACTTTCTCAGGCTCAATTAATACAAACCCCCAATCCACAAAGATACTTAGGTGCCTAAACCCCAGACTTAGGCACCTAAATCTGGGGTGTAGGTCCCTAAGTCTTGGTTGTGGCTCCACTGAGATCCACAAAACTCACTCAGTGCCTAAGTTTTTCAGGGTAAAAGTTCCCCAGGTGTCTTTGTTTCTGCCTCTGAGTGTTCAGAGTGCTGCTTCACGCTAGACGTCCAGATGCTTATCTCCCTCCTAAACCCCAGAGCAATTCATGAATCAGGGGAAACATAGCTGTGAGCCTACCTAAGTCGTGTGCAGGGCTCAATTTGGTAGGCATGCTCAGAGGCCCCCTACCAGATCAGATCCCATGCAAAAACTGGGCTGAGGAAGAGACAGTCTGGAGTTAGGCGCCTATCTCCACGAGAGGGGAGAGGGTCAAGAGACAATCCTCTCCCCAGCACCTCCCAATGGCTGGCGAGGTGGCTCCCTGCTTAACATCATAGCTTTTGTGGATTGCACTGAGGTTCCATTCATTGGAAAGGGAGCCTAGGCTCCTAACTCAGGCTATATGAATCACAGCGATGTTCCTGTGATTTTTTAGGCATCTAAAAGTTAGGCACTGCAAAGTTGAGCATTGCAATGCCTACGTCCATATATGGATCCTGGCCACAACACCTAACCCCCCTTATGGATCCAGGCCTAGGAGATCAGTGGTAGAAAGAAAACCCACAGCACAGTAAGTAGAACAGCATTTTTGCTCTTGAAGCTCTCTTTTTCCTCCTCTTCTCTAGTTTATTTCTGGGGAGTTATTTTTCCATTCACTACCTTCTTTCTCCCCCCCGAGTTAAAATTCTCAATAGACTCACTAGGTTCCTCTTGTGCTTGATTAACATTTCGCCAGCAAGGGAACTTGCTCACCAGCAAATTTCGTTCCCAAGATCTCCCATCCCAAATAATGAAGCTTTCCCTCTGTTGGCTAAACATTTAGTTTGCTACCCAATTTATTTTTATTTGACAGTGTTCATATTCCAGTGAAGGCGTACAGTAGTGTACTAATCACTAAAAATGATTCTATCTTTATGCTGTTCCAGTGGCTTCAAGATAATTAATGTCGACTGATGGACACAGTAAAAATACCATTAATTAAGTTATTAATGTTTTTAATTAACTTCAAATGCTTCTATGTTTTCCAATAATTACCCATATTTAGGGACCAAGCACCATACTTTTTCCAGTCTCTCCCTGGTGTTTGTTTACTACAAAGATTTATCCCAGGCTGTGAAAATGCAACTTCAGAAATTAACTCTAGTTCCATTTTATGAGCTCTTGCATTTTCCCCCCTCTCCAATAGTAAAATTTTAATAACAAAATAATTGGATGCATTTATTTCTGTGTGTGTCACCTTAAGTCTGGTTTCCTGTGTGGAGTCCATCTCATAGTGAGTTGTTCAACTAACAGCAAAGGATGGAGCTAAATGCTGCCTGGCCAATGGCTGTAAACAGCCATTTAATACACCTGGGGATTGTATTTGTTCTTGTATTGCAACAATTAGGATGAAATAACAGTGATCTTACTACAGCGTGTGCCATTTGGGAAAGAAATTCAGTTATTTTTGTTTGTTTGTTTGTTTTCCTTCCATGATTTTTCTAAAACTAATTCTCTCTCCTTTTAAAGTAAATTTGATGTTGACGAAAGCTACTCTGTTGACAATCCTCAGGTCTGAAACCCTTTATTTAATCACAGAGGAGGGTGCAATATGTGGTCTGTGGGTGTACAAGCTCTTCCCATGTAAGACTCCTGCCAGTGTGCCTCAACCACAACCACCTCTAGGGTGAGAGGGCAGCACAATTGCCATGTCCTTTGGTTTCATGACTTCTCTTCAGAACAACCCCCAAGTGGGGTTGACTTAAACTAGAGGCGCTAGTGATGATTCACTAGCCCACTGTTGTGATGGTGGTGGGGACATTATTCTCCTTCAACAAGATCCAGCAGCTCATTTCAGGTAAATAACCAAACAGCCATCAAGCCGTAGCAAATTAACTTGGCTTACTATCACTCTAAACTGGAGTGAACCCAGTGACCTGAATGTAACAGGCTTTGTATTCTATTGCTCAACCCCCTGAGTCGTTCAATACCATCACATCTGAATTTCATTCTTACAGGTTTTCCTCCGTTATCAATTTTGTAAACTCAGTTTTAAAACTATCTGTCTTTATATCTCCATTTGAGAAGACAAATAAAAAGGCAACAATTCTGAGGATGCTGGCTAAGGCCCTGATCCTGTGGCTTAAAGCACATGGACAGACTCTGACTGAAGCCCACAGGGCTTTGTGCAAATGAAGGGGGTTCACATGTGTGGAGCCAATTGCAAGATCAGGTTCTGAGGGGACATAATTTCCTACAAAAAACTGAAGGGTGTAGATATCAAGAAATAAGATGAATTGCTTAGGGTGATGCAAGGGAGGATTATTAGGTGAAATGGGCAAAACATTTGGTGCTAAACATCAGGCTAAATTTCCTGACACTGAGATCTATTAGACTGTGGAATAATTTCCAAAGAGGTCCTAGCAACTGAGTAATTTGAAACTAGACAAGACAAAGTACTGGAAAATATACTGTAGGGAGTAGGATTGTACTAGTAGGGTCCATGGTTCTTTGAAGTCTGTATGCAGTCACACTGAATAGAGAAAAGCTAAGTACAGAGAAAGTCACATGAGGCAAGTGACATTTTCCTGTTGAGAGTTCTTGTTTTAACAAACTCTAAAGATTCACTTTACTCAGACTACTGCCTCCTTTGGAAAATGGGACCATCCTGAGACAAGACATATGGAATTTCTTCCATCTTCTTTGTAAAAGATCTGAGTTTATGTGAGACAAGAAAAATGTAAGAGAAAATTACAGCTGCTAGCACCCAAAAGTTCAGAAATCACTGTTCAAAGCTATTTGGATTGCAACCAGCAAACTTCTCCCTTCTACAACCCTGGGGAAGCAGTGAAGGGCACTACATTCACACTGTGCTTGACTAAATTTAAGTCTTCCAAGCACAGCTGCATTTCATCAACTAGATCATTGTCCACAGGTGAGAGCTGTTCCACATCTAATTCAGGGACAAACCTTAAATGAGCTACAGGTGCTTTTCTTTTCCAGCTCCACAACCCAGCAAACTTTAGAGTGGAGTATTTAATTTACTACTTAAGCCATTTTAGCTGTGTGGGAGATAAGAGCATGTGAATCCCCAGGAGGAAAAGATGGCTGGACACAGAAAGTAATCATTTTGTTCCTCCATCCACTTACCTTATTATTATCATAATTTGTACTACAACAGTTGACCAAGGGATGTTGTAAGTCAAGATTAAAGTGCATTAGCAAGCTATGTGAAACTTGCAATATCTGTTTACACCGGGACAAAACCAGGCTTCAGCCAGGACCAGGGCCCCACTGTGCACACAACTAAGCTATGTAACCTCATGATCTTATTATTGTTTCTCTCCTCCTGTCTTCATCCTTCCTTCAGATAGTTTGTCATGCTCAGGCTTCATATCTTGTCTTAAATTAGGCCCTGATCCTGCAAGGAGTCCACCAGCTGAAACAAAGAATCCCTGCCCTAAAGAGTTAACAATCAAAAATGTAAGCCGTGCCATTGTGCCTTCAACCTGCCAAATGCACAGTTCAGGGCAAATGCACCTGTATTTCTGCTCAGTGGCCCAGCAAGGGCATTCACTCTCAGGCTTCCAGCTATTATCTTTCTTACCCCAGGTACTTCCTAGACTGTCCACTTCACATGCATTGTTCCAAAAAGCCCTGTGAAGTTACTAATACCTTCCAGAGATTTCATTAGTCAGTCTTCCACAAAAGTTACATACATACAATTCCACAATAACACATACCCAGTTGCATTTTTAATACAATGGGCTCCCAAAGGTATTAAACCTCATTCAATAAGGTTCATTCAGGATACTGCTGGAAACTGTCAGTCTGTCACACACTCCATCACCATTCTGCAATTGCGGCGTGTGTAACTGAACCTTCTCCAGCCAGGTCCTGTATTGTCAGGATATGGTTACATGAGCCATACAGGAGTGGGTAGACAGGGTCCCCCAAAATAACAGTAGGCGCTAGGGCTGTCAATCGATTAAAAAAATTAATTGCAATGAATCGTGAGATTAAAAAAATAGTTGTGATTAATCGCAGGTTTAATCACACTGGTAAACAATAAAAGAATACCATTTATTTAAATATTTTTTGGATTTGGGGAGGCAGTGTGTGTGTGTGTTGGGGGAGGTGTGTGTGTGAGAGAGAAAGAGAGGGAGTGTGTGGTGGGGGAGTGTGTGTGTCTGTTTGTGTGCGAGAGGGAGAGAGATATAGTGTGTGTGTTGGGGAGAATGAGTGTGTCACTACGCTGTCTCTTAAAGCAGAACATTCACCCGCCTGAACACTTCTTTAGTTGGCAGCTGCTGCTGGCAGCTCCCACTCCTGACCCAGAGGCAGCAACAAAGACAGGCTACCTGTCCCCTCACCCCAGCTCAGTGGAGACTGGGTACATGGCGGGGGATGGGGACACCCCAACATTTTCCCCCACCAATGCTCTGCAAAGTAGACAGTCCAGAGCAGCTTGGCCAGGGTGGCTTCCAGGCAGGGAGAGGTGAGTAGGAGCAGTGGCAGCTGCAGATGGCAGCAGAGCAAAGCAGCAGAGGAAGGAGAGGGTATCCCAGTTGGAGAGGCACCCAGGATGGTGATCCATCCCGCCCACCCCAAAGGCCGGCCCCACTCCTGAGCCAGCAACAGTAGCAGACAGGCCTCTTCTGATCCTTGTCCCCAGCTCAGTGGTGATCAGATATATGGGCGGGGGAGGGAGACACCACAACATCAGCATCCACACCCCTGCTTTGCGCAGCAGACGGGAGGTAGGCTCCCAATCTGGAGCAGTTTGGCCAGGGGCAACTCCATGGGGGGGAGTGGAGGGAGCAGCAGTGGACCAGGGCGATGGGAGGAAGGGCACCCTACCCTGGAGGGACAGCGACCCCCTGAGCACAGCACCCCAGTGTGCGATTCACGCTCGTTAACAAAAATAACGCGTTAATTTGTTTTGAGTTAATTGCACACGTTAACTGCAATTAATTGACAGCCCTAGTAGTCGTCATTATCCCATTGATAACAATAGTATTCGGAGAAAATAGGAACCTTGCTTCTCCCAACAGGCAAAGTCCAGATCTCCTGAAAACGCTGGTGTCCTGCACCTAGCCAGTACCACCCATGTTAGTGTTCATGAACCTACCTCTGCAGGCCACCAAGGCCACAGAGTTGTACGCCTGGTGCTTTACATGTTTGCTTGATCCTTGTGGCAGGCAAATTATGGGCACATGTGCCATTAATGGCCCTGGTGCAGTAGGGAAACCCCTTCCCTGAAAGTCAGCTATTATTTTTGGCACATTTCAAATGCCAAGCAAGCACATGTGGATAAGTCAACAATAAGTAACAATTGCCTAGCAAACCTCCACCACCACAAGCCCCACAGCTGACTCACCGACACCAGACTGGTTAGCCACGAACCAGTAGCAGTCTGGACAAGCCAGCATTCCGGGGGCAATTGCAACCTGCTTCTGTACTGGTGTGGCCTCCCTCAGTCAAGTGTTCTGGAGGTCAGAGCAAGCTCGTTACACAGGAATGACCGCTGCCTAGGGTAACCAGATGTCCTGATTTTGTAGAGAGAGTCCCGATATTCAGGGCTTTGTTTTTTATAAGTGTTTATTGCCCCCAACCCCATTTGTCCCGATTTTTCACACTTGATATCTGCCCACCCTACCATTTCTTCAAGTGGAAGTTCTGTAGCCACTGATGATCGCCCCAGGTCTGTAGGATGGTGTGGTCCCACCACACTGTGCTCGTTGTCCTACACCAGAAATGACTGTCTACACATAGAAAATAAGCACCAATTGTGACATTCATTAGCTGTGTCCACTCTGCCATGAATGAACCCCAAGTCCAACCACCTTCTTTTCTCAGAAGTGTTCCTGCAACTCCATCCAGATTCCCTCCAAAAATCTGTTCTACAGTATTAACCATTCACTTGGAAGCAGGAGCAGCTTACTGAACAGATCCATGCTCATCCCTGGGCTGGAATGGTCAGACTAAAGTGCCTCAGAAAAAAAGGCAATTAAAATGTGGCTGTCTGAGAGCATTTCTGCACAGGGGTCTGAGAAAGACAGACAAGTTCTCCCTCAATACACTACAAACCAAGTGCTAGAGTGGCTCCAGTGGTGAGGATGCCCAGGACTGTTGTGCACCCATAGATCCAAGCACAAAACTGAAGTAGCCACAGTTCCAGTGTGGATGTGATTATACGGGTATGGTGAGTGTGTAGCTCTGCAGCGTGGAAGGTGGCAGGCATTGGGCTTAGCTAACAAGTGGACACATGCACATGAGCCAGGACACAGGTACACACCTACTGTCAACGTACCCTGAATTCTGATGGCAGCACCTCCTGCCATTCCGGACCTGGCAGTCTCCTGAAGACAAGCTATCGGTCATATCAACCAATGTGGTAGTTGTAGGAAGCAGACATAGCTCAACTGGAGATCAATTCAACTCACTTTCTCTGATGGCCTAAACAGAATTTAAAACTAGGTCTCCAGAATCCCTAACCCACTGTGCCACCTATTGTAGATCTCTGCAAATCCCTTAACAACAGTCTCCTGATGGAACCTTTATCACATTGTGCACTTTTTGCTTATAAAATTCCATTTTAATCCTGCTCTGTTCTATTTTATGCACTAACAATAGCTTCACAAGGCTGATATTGTAGCCACCAGGGTCTTAGCTGGGGCAGCCATTCTCATTACACATTTCTTGCTCGGCTCATCTGGATAAAGATTTCCATATCACCAAAGAGACCAACTCCCTTTGCATCTGCCAAACCTGCCCAGCACTAGTAAATTCATCACTTCCAATCAGAAGAACTGTTGTTTCTTTAATACAATATATATTTTAAAAGCTACATTATTCACAACACGTTCCCTGAAAGCTGTTGGCTAACAAACAATGGCCTCTCAGGGGAGACCGAACTGACAGGGCTGAAACCTAAATAATAAAAGTTTAATCATTATCAGCAATGATCATATTTAATAACCATGATCTCACTGGGAACAATTTCCAAGAGGAATCATTTTTGCTTCATTACAATATGTGAGTGATGATACTAATAAACCCTCACATAAGGAACCCCAAAGCTCCCAGCTTGCTTTCCCAACCAAACATTCATTATTCCTCCACAAGCCACTGAAGCTGGGAATCCAGCAAGCAAGGATTTGAGTTGTGCTTGCCAGAATTAACCACACACTGTAATAAAAAACATAGTGCAGAAAGTCAGATGATATTCCACACAATGTGGGGCCAGGGAGGATCTGAACCTGTAACTTACATCGGAAAGAGAAACAACCAAACCTTCCTGTCTGGATCTAAATGAAAGTAGATTTTTAGGAAATATGTTGCCATTAAACTGAATAACTTCAGACTTTTTTTTTTTCTTTTGAGCTCAGCAGACATGTGACCGATACTGCTTTGTCTCACATCAAACAGAGGAATAAATCTGTGAGCCCATCCGGTGTGAGATGTAGTTTGGAAATTAAAGCCTGCTGTTGTGAGCCTGGAGGGCCAGGAAGGGAGCCAAGTGGGAACGGGTTGATCTTGAATTTGCTTCGAAGGCTTGGGAGGGCGGAAGCAACCTGTTTTCTCATCTCGTTTCTATGTAAATTGGTCTCTCTGGAGATGTGACAACGTTAGACTGTTTGTGAGCAGATTCAAAAATGATGGTTAAAGTGCTTAAAAAAATAGAAAAGGAGACTTCTTAATGCACTATCGGTTCAGTTCTTTTTGAGGCATTTGGCTTCCCTTCTGCATATTTTTGTACTCCTTTGTGGAATATGGATTATGTGGAACACAATGCCAAAGTATTTTAAACGGGAATGTTTAAGGGCCATTATTAGGATCTCAGTCTTAAATTCAGCCCAATATAATCCTCGGCCCAGCTGTGAACTTCAGATCTGACATGTCCCAAAGGTTGGGGGTGTTTAGATTGGGAGCAGAGCAGGACTGCTTCATACACTGACCAAGCAGGACTATGGGAGGGCCATGTTCTCCTTTCTCAGAGAGGAGGGAGTGCGTAGGAGAAGGGATGGTGGGAGCAGATGCTCAGAGTCAGAATGCTCATTCTCAATCCAAGGGTTAACAGGATAAAATCCCATGAGATCTGTTACCATAAATAAAACAAAATGTAGGAGAAGCAACCCCCAGGCTCTGGCAGCATGGTGACCCTTCCCAGCTCAGAGGGCGTTAGCATGCATACATAATAGGGGTCCTTGGTTTCTTTTAAATGACACAAAGCTAGTGCTCACTGCAGGATAAAAACATGTCCATGCATTCTGCATGCAACATGTGCATCAGCCAGTCCAAAAGCTGCAGCAATATTACAGGGGCTGAGGAGGGCAGTTATGAGACTGAGAAAATAGCCAAAAAGCCACCAGACCTACATCCTTGGTGTCTGTGATCATCCCTCCTCCCTATTTTTATAAAGAGAAGACCTAAGCAGGTCACAGCCAGAAAATATCATGGAGCAGGTTGGTGTGTTCTGCTGAGAAATGGGAAAGGAGGAAGATTGATACTTGGATAGAATCAAGATGAGACGTCATCAGCACCCTAGTCAGAAGAGACTGTGAAGTTAATGTTCTACTCCTGAGAGTGATGATGGGACTGTAGGAACAACTTTCTTCTTTGAGGAAAACTCATTGCTTGGAACTTTGTAGTTTATCCCTTTTTCAATGATGAAATAAGTGCATAAAACATATCCTTTCTTCTCAGCGTTGGAGAGACTGGGAAGGGAAAAGGAATCGATGGCCCTTTATCATCACAATGCTAACGGAAAATACAGTACTCCTTAGTTATTAACATGGAAACAGTTGCCCAAAGGCCCCGTGTGAAACAGAATAGGTTAACTGCAGAGAAAAGAGGGGGCTAGGTCAGGACAACCAAGAGGAGGAGCTGAGTTTGGGTCCCAAGTTTTGCAGGCTAGAAGGGCTTGGGCCTGAGAGGGGAACTGTGCTTGGCTACTGGTATGAGGGAGCTCTTCACATCTCTCTTGAGCAGGCCAGATTCTCAGAAAGGCATTGAGCAGCACTGCAGGAAGACACACTCATTGGCTGGAGTGATCATCATTGAGACTTGGCTGGTTTGGCTTCACAGGGAAACAGGACAATCATAAGAGTCTCTGAGACCCTCCTCTTCAAAAGTAAAAATGAGTAAGAAAGAAATAGTGAGAGAAAGCAGAGATTTAGGGGGGGGAACAAAGAAAAGATAATGAGGGTGAAGGAACTAAGTGTTTAGTGTGGTGAACGAGGTGCTAGGACTCCTGTGTTCAAATCCCAATACTGCCACTGACATCCTGTATGACCTTGGGTGAGTTATTTAAGCTCTCCCCTCAGTTTATCCATCTGTATAATGGGGAAATTACTAACCACCTTCTGAACCACACAAGGGGGATGAGATAATAAATTAATAAGTTAATATTTTTAAAAAGACTTGAGTCTTGGAATTATTATTCAAAGGGTGATACATGGTGTTTGATTAAAAAAACCTTTAAAAGACTGATAGGTTTTTTTTTCCACAATTCAAATTATGGCCTATATGCTATGTTGATGGCACTTTATAATACCTACAGAGAGAGAGAAAGATGATAACTGAAGTTGAGTTTATTTATTTATTCTTCATGATTCCATCAGATGCTTCCAGATTAAACCCAAAGCTACTGATTGGTGAAAGAAGTGGTTTGGATTCAAAATCTTGGACCCAAACCTGCCCTTGCTGGTTTCAGTTCTGGGTCACATCCAAACTGGAAGGTGCCTATTTTTTGCTTGCAGTTCTTACACAGGTGGAATCTCATGTGAACAACTTTTTAGTGGAGCACTTCCACTGAATTGGAGCTGAGTGAGGATTTACGAGTTTGCCCTCAAAATAAATACTTATCACTTTATGTAGACCCTTACATTTTTCAAAGCACTGTATGAGCAATAGCCAATTACCCCAAATTAGCTAAAATTAGTGGATGAAGGGACTATAATAGATGTTCGGTAATATATCCTCAAGGTCATAAAGCATTATTATGTATTACAGCATCTCATGAAAACTTGCTGGAAAGATTAATTTCAATTGCTTTGGATAGATGCACTTTCACATGAATAGAAAACTGGCAGAAGGGCCATAAACAATGGGCAGTAATACTGCAGATTAACAGCACTGTCTAAAGAAGGGAGGGATGGGTCTAGTGGTTACTTCATTTATCACTGTTAGATCTATGCTCATTTAACATCTTCATCAGAACTGGGAAAATAGCACCAATCATTTGCTGTATTTGTTTGCAGTTGCAAACTTTGCTTTGACTTTATTCACAACCTTTTTGGGTTTGTTTCCTGCAATTATGCTAGCAAATGAGTTTACTGGCAGGAATCTTCATGTAAAGAAAGAATTTTAAATGAACATGGCAGAATGTCCATTGATGGAATTCATAATCCTGAGTATTCTCACTACAAATCTGACTGTAAAAGCATTGCTCATCACATCAGAAAACAGAAATATATCACCTGCCCTTCAATATTAATCAAAACAATACATCAAATAATTTATTAAACATTTTTTTGTTTGTTCGTTTTTTAATCTTTGACCAACTCTACTGCACTCAGATGAACTACGAGACAGTGATTATTTGAATAATGACTAAACTTGAGACAATATTGTGGCTTTTTTGACCCACTTGATTAGCCAATGTCAGGTGCTTTGCAGGATTGTTTCCATTCGAAGGAGAAATGAAGGGTACAAGTCAGGTATATTCTTGGATGCAATCCCGTTTATTTAAAGAATTTACACAGAGTCCAGTTTCCCTGAACACAATGGAAACAAACAGCAGTTTGTTTTCCTTGCTCACAATTGCTAAGTCTGCCCACCGAGCTAGTCCTCACCCCGAGCACCTGTGTGCTTCTGCTCTTGCTCAGGGCTGTGCTCATAAATACGTCTCTCCCTGTGTGATGAATTTCTTTTCTAACACACATGCAGACTTTGCCAAACAGCTTCCTCACCTCTGCATTTGTCATCAGGAAACTCCTCAGCTCACAAGGCCTAACTTCTGATTGGGCCCTGCCTTATGGACCATTTCTTTCAGCAATGGCCTCTATGGCATCCAGTTCTCTCAATAAATAAAGGGGCTTCAATTAAGCCTGGAAGAGGGTGCTTTGCACACCCATCGGCTTTAACCAGGTTTGTGAATATCTCTAGATCAAAGACCTGCTTGATGGCAACTATTAACATCTTCCAGCAGAATGATATGTTCAAGAAAAATTCAGAAATAGCAAAAAAGATAAGCATTAAATAAATTATTCTTTCAAAATTATTCTCCCAGCTGTCATTTTCCCTACTGATCAAGTAGTTCTTTCCATATATCATAAGGTTTTCTATAATGCCCATCACCGCAGGATTTAAGTGCTGCAACAAGAGGTAATATCATATAAATTTAATACCAGATTCTGGTATTACTCACATGGAGTAGTACCTAACTCTGCACACAGTCCCATGGCCTTCCTCATGGACCGAAAATGGAAGAATCTGACCCTCAATTTGTAGATGATATTCAGACGCAGTCAATGGAATTCACACCAGTGTAGGGGTCCATGGCCATCCCTCCCCGACGGTCTCAGAGGGAGGCCACGGCCCCTCGCTACTGCCTATCTATAAAGGCAAGGCTTAATGGGGAATAAGCGGTCTTTGGAGCTCTGGCCCTCTGGGCAGGGCTGAGCAATAAGCAGTCCCAGAGCTCTGACCCTTCTGGCAATGCCGGGCAATGAGCCATCTTTAGGGATCTGGCCCCTCTGGCAGGGCAGAGCAATAAGCCATCTATAGGGCTCTGGCAGTGCCGCGCACTAAGCTGTCTTGCACCTGGCCTTCTGACTCAGGCAGAAAGAGAACAAATGAAGGCCTCCTGGTCTAAGGTGAGTAGGTGGCCAACTCAGGGGTGGGACAGCCGCAGGAGGTAGGGGGACCCGGGCCCACCCTACTCCACTGGATCCCAGCTCAGGGCCTTAACAGTGGTTGATGGTTCCACCACTGCATCACTGGGGATCCTTCCAAAACTAATGTCTGGTGTCCCTGGGCTACTTCCTACTACCCCTTCTCAGTGTACCTCTATCTCATGGGGTTCATCCCTCCACTGGGGTACACAGCCAGCAGCAGTCCCAGCAATAACTCTGAGTCCTCACCAGTCGGCAGACCCAGCAACTCTTCCGAGTCCTCAGCACCACAGAGCTCAGTCTCAGGAGCAGGGCTTAGCAGCAAGCAAGAGGCATCTGTCTCCTTCTCTGGCTCCCACACAACTGAGCTGTAGAGCCTGCCTTTTAAACTTCCTTTCCCGCCCTTCTGTTTCCTGTGGGGTGGGCATGCCTGGCATGACTCCACCTACCAGGGAGTGGAGAGTGATTTCTCCCCATCAGTTTTGATGGGAGGCCACACCCCCTCACGATACCCAGCAAAGGAACGAACACCCAAAATAACAGCATCACAAAGGGGGACCTTATTGGGAGCAACATCTGGGGAAGGAAAGGGTTAAGATTAACTAGTAAGTACTTAACATTAATAAGTAAACCAGTCCCTCAACTCCTAGCACTCACAAATCATCCCAGCCTCCATCTCCCTCTCTGGCACTTTCTCAACCAAATGGCATGCTGAGGATTAGTCCGGAGATGGAGTTTTGTACTGCTGTTTCATTGGCTGGCAGAAACAAAAACCTCCTCTTACTTTATTCTTCATCCCTGGGCAGGCCACTGTCCTCTTTTGACTCATGCAGACTCTCTGGCTCCCTGATCTGGAATCCTGCTGGGGTCTGGGAGAGCTCTCAGGTTGGATCTCTCTCTGAAGTATGCTGGTCACTCTAGTGACCTGGAACGGCCTGAGCCATGCAACTAGATCCCACAGCTGAGTGAAAACTGTCCTGGTGGGAGTGTAGCAGAGACTGCCTGAGTTGTGCTGCCTCTCCCTCTCCCAGCTTCCAAACCAAAACCCTCAAATTAAACTGGCTCTTTGTGTCTGAGTCAGGCTGTCCCCTCACTGGGGGATAAACAGCCCTGGTTCAGCTAGTCCCATGGACTGCTAGCCTCAGCAGGGATTACTAGTTCCTTCTGTCCCCACCCCTGATTACAAGCATGCTGGGAAAGGAGATCAGACGTCTCTATATCGGTTTTAGTTGTAGTCCTTTATTCAGGGCCCCCTAGAGGCTTTGTCTGGTGCTCCAGGAGCTGGCAAACTCCAAGTGAGAGTTACAGAAGCATCCAGAAGGCTGTCTGTGAGCTGTGTAACAGCCCAGCATCTCCATAGTGCTGTGCACTTTGAATATGTCCCTTTCCTGCCTCTGACATGTCTCCCCTTTATCCTCTGTCTTGTCCTCAGCACATCTCTGTGTCGGGGCTTGCAAAGCGAACAGTGTAGAGCTGATTAAGTCAGCCCTACACTGCTCCTTCACTGAGGTAATTCTCCAGCATCCCCTTGTGGAGTCTTTACTGGCCCAGTGCATAGGGACTGGAGCAACTGGCCCAAGTGGTGTGCATAGGGACTGGAGCAACAATCTCTCACACTAGTTGTGTGACCTTATTGGGATTGCATGGGTGTGTAACCAAGGGTAGAATTTGTCTAACAGATTCTTAGATCCTCTCTCACACACACAGCTTCCTACTCACCTTCATAGACCTGATCCAGTCCCTTTGGGCTCAGTAGGAGATGTTCAACTGTGGGGTGGATTGGGTTCCAAATATTTAATTCACTAGCTGCAGACCACCTTACTCACATGCACAATGACTCAATTGTTGTTTGGTGTCACCTTTTCCTCTGAAAACAATTATTTGGCTCCTTGCATTGCAAGTAATTTCTGGAACTCTTCACATTTGGCTGGAGGCATCAACCCTCCTGCTTCTTATCAGATGTGCAAATATATGGGGCACAGAATTCAGCTCTCATCCACATGCTCATGGTACCAAGATGCCTATGAAATAGAAGAAGCATGGAACAGTATTCTTTGGTCTCACACAACAGGAAGCCTATATAAACATTCCATCTCAGGACTGGATCTTGTGGTCTTCACTCAGGCAAAATTTCCATTGTCTTCCTGAGTCAAAACTGCAGCATCTGATTTCTGGGTTCACCTCTTACATTGCAAATTTAAGAGAATTCAGATAGCACCAAGCCAGAGACTTCCTTCTGCCAATTCAACATCAACTTCCATTTGGAATCAGATCAACAAAATGCATTTGCTGATAATATTGTATTTGAAATTTTATTTGCTAATGAGAATGCTCTCAGAGTAAAACCCATGCTGATTTGTATCTCAGCTGTATTGCTTCCCTTTGCTTTCCAACAAATTTGATTTCTTAAATGGAACTTGGATTTTTATTTCTTTCCACAGTTAAAGTCAGACTTGGCTGAACAATTCATTGCTAATCATTTATCTACCAACTGAAGTCCTTTATTCGGATTGCAAATTAGCCACGTCAGATCAGGATTTTTATTCATTTGTTTGTTATTTACACCTGTTTGACAAATAGTTTAGATGATTGGACTTGACACTACAGATTATTTATAGCGAGTATATAGCCAGTTATTTGATATTTAGAATGAAAGCTTTACACTTCCTGGAATGGTCTCCTGAGACCTTGCTTTGCTGCTAATCCGGAAGGCCATGAATCTGGAACAACAGATACTCAGTCCTGATTCTCATTTATACTAAGGCCCCTATACAGTCCTCTGCCAGTGCAAAAGGAGCCTAGATCCACACATAAAAATGTACTGCTTTAACTATACCAGTATAAGTAAAGCAGTACAACCCCCCTGCAGTTATTTTGGTACACAAGTGCTCCTACCAGAACAGCTTATTCCCCCACAGGAAGAGCAATAAACTATATTGTCATAAGGTAGCTTCCCACCTAACTGTGTCCACCTAAGGGTTTGTACTGGTATAAATATTTAGTAAAAGAATCACATTCTTAGCTGAAAGAATTATACTGGTGGTACCACTTTCAACAGCAAACCAGGCCTAAGTGTATATGAGAATGAGGGGCTCAATCTTTCAGTCAGCCCATATGCTGGGGGAAGGGAGTGCTCATCCAGTGTTCATTCTTACGCCTTGTCAGCTTGAAGGAAATTTGCTCCGGTGTCAGTACATCAGTGTGATTCCACCAGGGCACAGCCCCGATGTAAACATATTGCATCAGAGCATTACAGCACTTAGCGTGGTTCAGCTCGCTTGGCCATGTTGCTAGATTAAGCAGCATTGGTATAAGCAAGTCTTATGTAGTGACAATGGTTTGAATTTCCTTCATGTAGACAGGTCCCTGGATGTGCTAGGAAGGAGAAAGAGCCAGCCAGCCAACACAGGCCTTAAAATAAAATGATTTATGCTCTGAAAAGTGGCTCTGTGAAAGTTACATCATGGGGATCCATATTCACTCTCCAGGTTTCCAGAGAGAAAATTCCCTTGCTTTATAAGCTAGAAGATGCTAGAAGGTACCGCAAGCTGGGCCTGGTGGCTGAAAGTTACTGGGCCTTTTTTGCCTCTTACACTAGGAGACAGCAAGGGAAACTTCCAGAGAGTTAAATCTATTAGGTGATGGAATAATCTTCCAGGGGAACGGGTGGAAGCAAATCACTTGAACCACTTTAGACCTAGACTAGACAAAACAGTAGTAAATGTATAAATATGGAAGAATTCCGTACTGACAAAGAGATGGACTATATGACCTGGTGGGTCTTTTCTGGGTCCTGATTCCATGATCATCACCATTAATAAGGATTCCACAAACTACTATCTGAATATAGCTAACTATTTAGTTAAGGTCGCACAATACAGAGGAGAATCTAGTTCGTCTCATAACCATCTCTGGCTTTAAATGGCCAGAGAAAGGCTTCCCACAGGCTTCCCAGGTTTTCTACTGATTTGTCATTGCTTTCCAGACACATGGTGCAGAATTTGAAATCTAGCTATAGCAATCCAGCACACCAGTCACCTAGCAAAGATCTGAGGCTTTCACATGGCTGAAGACTAGCTGCAAAGTCTGGCGAGAAAGGGAGTGTCTAATGCTGACCTGTCAGCCTCCTTGAAGAAGACTGATGGAGCCATCAATAAATCAGTAAAGCAAAGGCAGAAAAAAGTCAATCAGTGATGCCTGTGACAAGAAGAAAGCAGCAACAATGACATGGCAGAAGTCAATAAGGCAACTTTTTATGAGCAAAGTATTATCTTCACCAATAAAGGGAGAGACCAATCTACACTAAAAAACTACAGCTCTCTCAATAAGAAGGGTAGGTGTTGGTGTTTCTTTTTGAGAAACTGAAAGGATGTTTCGGAGGCCAGTGTCTTGGCAGAGAAAATAGTTGAAACTGCTAAACTGGAGATAGGGGAATTCGAGCTGCTGGATGTTTGATTAAGGAGATGCCAATCAGGCATAGTTACCCCCTCCTCTGTCTTTGTTTCCCCTCCCACAGAAATTTGGCTCAAGAATCTGGGAACAGCTGATTGCCAAACTGGAAACATATTTGGTCCAGAATGCAACCCCTTCAACAGGAGAGACTGAAAGATTCCCCCAGCAGAATATCCCATAACTCTATTGTTAGAACGCTCACCTGAGAGGTGGCAGATCCCTGTTCAAATCTCGTCTCCCTCTCAAAGAGAGGGGGGACTCGAACCAGGAATCTTCCATGACCCGGGTGAGTAACCTAATCACTGAGCTAAAAGTTATAGGGGAGGGCCTCTGCCTCTTCTCCCCTCACCTGAGGGGCCTGATCGGATAGTCATATTCAGAGGGGATCTGCATGTGACCTAAGTGGCCAGACACCTATCTTCCCCTCATTTGTGAATCACTCTGGGGTTTAGACAGGAGATAGACACATGGACGCTAAAGGGGAGTCTGAAGTGCACATGGGCAGTGGCAGAAATATAGGCGCTAACGCACTGCAAAAACTTAGTTGCTGAGTGAGTTTAGGCGCTTACAGGTTTCAGTGGGAGTTTTGTGCATCACAGTTGTCCCAAAACTGGAACTTAGGTGCCTAAAAAAGGGAATTGGGAGCCTGACTCCTTTTTGTGCATCCAGACCTTTATGGTTCTATGCTATGGAAGAAACAAGGCACAACTTAGCAGAGCCCTCAAGATGTGCATATCCCTAAGTGAGTCAGTGCTTGATGGTACTGCTGTGCCCTACATCTTCCCTTGCTTTATCTCATCATTGTTTTTTGCCATCTTCATTTATTCTGTTATCAGAGGCAGATGGCAGCCCTGGTGACCTGGCCAGATTCTAACTTGGGTAACTATATTCTGCCTACCTAAAATTCCCCATATGATTTCATTGGAGAAGCTACTTTTCACATCTCCTTCTAAAAACATTATTTGCAATGTTGGTGCAGAACAGATGCTACATTCCAAGCCAGTGGAGGCTATGTTAGAATAGTGGATGTGATAGCCTTATGCAGATATATGCATTCAGATTAAAGGAGTTAGGTCAGATTGTAATTCTCAGGAAGTCAAGCTGAGAGAATCATTCTCAACAGTGAAAAATTTGATTAAACTTGCTGATTTGTCTGTTCCCAAATTTTCCATGAACTCTTAATGATTATCTCAAATGTATTCATTATTCAGAATTAGTCACTTGGACTTTTGATGAATAACTCTTAGTCTAGGACTTTGTTTGTGAGTATTCAATTTACAAAACTCTAGCTGTTTTGGTTGGTGTTGATTGCACCTACAAACTACTGTCTGCTTCTGTTCCCTGATTACAAGAGAGTAAGTCTTAAACTCAGGTTTCCAATGCTGATACTCATGTTCATAATTCAGCATTTGTTTTCCATGAATTATCTCTAATGTTTGCTAAACAAATTCACCACTTCCCCCAACATTCATGCCAGCAAATTCACCTTTCCATAATAGTCCCAGAGAGCAGATACAAAAGGGCTGAGAACAGAGCTGATGCAGTTGTGTTTAAAAATCCAAAAGTATATTCATAGACTTTTCTTTGGTTTTGCAATATTCCCTTAGATCTGTGAGAAAGCTCACCGGGAACTGGGGGAGAGAGGAGGTTTCTGTAGGGTGAGGAGACAAGAATAAGATCCCTGATAGGCTGGAGAGTTAGCTGCATTCTGCAGTGTAGCCACCAGTCCCTGACATGACTGCTTAACCCACTTCGTCTCTCTGCTTAGTTCAAGTGAGGACACTGTGTGGGGACATCAGGCAGCACAGGCAGTGTGGATAGTCTCTTAGAGATAGTTATGTCTCTTCACCACGTAGGGACAACACAAGCTCCTGCTGGAGAGACTCCAGCTAGTTCAGGCAAACTCCTCCTGTGGATTTGGGAAGCCAGAGAGAACACAGGAGCAGGAGACTGACAGAGATCTCTGGGTGAGGAAGGGTGTCTAGGCCTTTGTGTGAGGTATTCAGGAAATAATGATCAGTGGAGGCAGGCTGAAAAGTTAATGGTCACAGAAAAAAGTAAATTGGACAGCAATTTAAGGAGAGTGTAATTCATTACACCATGAAAAAGCTCCAGTTAGTACAGAATGCAGTAGACCATCTGCTGAGCAGCACAAGTTGCTGTGAATGCAACAGCAAGTGTTCTGCTACCTGCACTCATTCCCTCATGAATACCAAAACCAACTCAAGGTCTCTTTCCTGCTTCCCCAAATCCTCCTTAGGTTTGATCATAGTTACCAGAGAGATTGCCTCTTCATCTGTGACCTGGGCTTCCCACAACAGCTATGTCCCACCAGAACTATAGCAAGCAATTTACTCCTATTATTGGGGGGAGGAAGAGAAAGAGAGATTGTTATTTAATTTTTAATTACTTGTCAGATGTTCAGATTGTGACCACCTAGTCTGACTGCCTGCATATCACAGGCCATTGAACTTCCTCAAAATAATTCCTTGAGAAGATCTTTTAGAAAAAATCCAAACTTGATTTAAAAATTGTCAGTGATGGAGAATCCACCACAACTTTGATAAAGTTGTTCCAAATGTTAATTACTCTTTCTGTTAAAATGTATACCTTATTTCCAGACTGCATTTGTCTAGCTTCAATTTCCAAACATTGGATTTTTTCTGGTAGATTGAAAAGCCCATTATTAAATATTTGTTCCTCATGTTGGTACTTATAAATTGTGACTGAGTCATCCCTTAACCTCTTTGTTAAGACAGATAGATTCAAAGAGAACACCCTACCACTTGGCATGTTTGCTAATCATTTAATCATTCTGGTGGCTCTTCAGTGAACCCTCTACAATTTATCAACATCCTTCTTGAATTTCAGACCCCAGAACTGGACACAGTATTCCAGAAGTGGTCTCACCAGTGCCAAATACAGACTCTCTACTCCTACTCAAGATTCCCCTGGTTGTGCATCCCAGGATCACATTTTCACTTTTGGCCACAGTGTTACAATGGGAGCTCAAGTTTAGCTGATTATCCACCACAACCCCCAAATTTTTTTCAGGGTCACTGCTTCCCAGGATAGAGGCTCCCATCTTGTTCCAGAACAGCTGGATCATTTTTCTAGAATGGTCAGCGGAAAACCAGTTATAAGTGTTGGCTGAGATTTTCAAAGGAACTTAATGGAAACTGGTACCCAAATCTGGATCTGACACCAAAATTCCTAGGGCTATGTCTTCACTGATGAAATAAGGTGTATTTTTACCTCAGGATAACTAATGTCCCCTTTCCTGCTGTAAAAACATAGTGGAGACAAGTCATATTGATTTTACCGTGAGATAAACTAGATGAGATCAATCATATCCGGGGAATGGGAGAGTATATTGCTGACCTGGACTACCTACCTTGTGGTAGATACTACCAGTGCCTTGTCTCCACTTATGATTTTACAACAAAATAACTATTACACAGTATTTATCTCACTGTTTAAAAACTATGTCTCTGTGTCAGTGAATAAAAAGTCTTTAGGGTCCTTTGAAAATCCCAGGCATTGACAATTAAATTGCCATTGGTAGGTTTCCGATCTAACATTCCCATGAATTGAATGACATCAACTTTCATAGTATAGTTTCCAGCTGTCATCTGCAAATGTAACAATGTCCCATCTACACTGTATCAGCCATATTGGTGGAGACCTAATTACTATACTTTCCTCTCTTCTTCACTTCCCTTTCTCTCCCTAATGCCTTGTAGCCTTTCCCATGATGACCTCTCTGGGTATGTATGCACTGCAGACTGTACCCATGTACTAGTTCATGTGCAGGCAGGCATATGCTAGCCAAGCATGCCTCCAAGTGACCACACTGCAGAGCTGGCCACAATCCATACCCATGTAGCTACATCTGCACTGGTGCAGCATTTCCATGAGTTTGGCACTAAGATTTGGGGGCGCGTATCCCCAGATTCTTAGTGCCTCATTTACTTGAGCCACTAGGAGTGTATTATAGGTATTGTGGTCAAAAGGACCAACTAACAAGAGTGAAAACTACACTAAGCTTTGAGCACATGCTAGTTAACGTGTTAACCAAAACATGTTAAAATACAACTTTTTGCCTAGTAAAGATAAGGCCACATTTAAAATGCCTTTTTTTTCCTAGTCAAAAAGCTGTCGACTTAAATGGGAGCTGTTCCCATGTAATCAAGAGCAGAATTTAGCCCTAATTGTTGTCTTCTCTGATGCCTAGATATATTCAGCAACACAGAAACCTTTGCTGAGGACTATTCAATAGAATATACAATTTAGTAATTACACTTATTACAAATATTTAACAATTATATAGGCCAGCACTTACACTGCACTTCACATTTTCAAACTGTTGTACAAATAATAACTAATTAATCCTCAGAACATCCTGTGAGGGAGAAATATATTATACCCATTTTACAGGTAGGTTCAATGATGCTATTTGACTTTCCCCAGGCTATTCATTCAGTCAGGCGTCAGGCTAGGACTAATACCCTGGGGTGTCTAAGAGCAGAGAGGACAGTACAAATACAGTCAATGCCATACCTAGTCAGAGATTCATCCCTTGAGAAAGTGGAGGACTACAATGAACTGCTAATTAGATTTATGGGCACATTATATGTATTTCAAAAGCCTTTCTCTCCATAGTATCCAAGTGTTTCTATTCTGGCCACAAAGTTAGCTCCCTATTTATAGAACCATTCAGCTTCATCCTTTTAATCCACTTCAAACGCACGAAGAAAAAAAAAGGGGGTGAAGCCCTGCTAGCTGTGGCAAGGGTCAACGAAAATCAGAATACACTGTAGAAAGTCTCCTATGGGCTAATCTTCAGGGGACAGAGCATCACCTGCCCTTTTTCAGTTGACGAAAAAAGACAGAGCTACAAGATGCCTCCGACCAATTGTGCAAACTATTATCTGAGGATTTGGAAGACAATAGGTGAAAGTGGAGGCCATATAATGGTTAGCCAGGTCCTGAGAGCAAGAAAGGCAAAGTCACAATGGGATGTGTCAGAGGTTTTTTTGTACCACTTCTGTGTTAAAAGCTGATATAAAAGGTTTCAAGCTGAATGTGGGGAATGACTTTTAAATAATGACCTGGAAAGACAAGATTTGCAACAGTATACTCTAATAATAAGATTTAAATACAGGAATAAGGGCTCCATTCCTATTCAACAACACTGTGACCCAGAAGGGGAGATCCTTGCAATTAGCAGATTGTTATATATAAATTGCTTCTTCCATCCCTGGAATTCAGCTGCCTTTGAGTGGAACGCAGCAGTTTAGGAAAGGAAGTGCAGAAAAATCCCCTCTCTGATTGCAATTGCAGGGAGATTTCAGGGATGCAGATGTTTAACAACCCTCAATCAGAATTTAGCAATGATGAGGCTTAGTACTCTTACCAAAAGGGGGTCAGGACCTCAATTCTATATCTCATCAAAAAAAAATTGTCCAAATATATCCCTGTACTTTTGTTGAACCTGACACTGGAAGTGAAGTGAAACTCTATCCTGGATCGCTGGGGGGACTAATACAGCTTCTGGTTCATGTTACAGCTGCCCACCCTGGCTACAATGGCCACTATGTACATTGCAGCAGCAAGGGAATAGATGGGGCATAAACAGCAAGGGAATAGCTGGGGGATGTCATGCCCATCCCCACCCTAGAGCCCTTCCTGCACTATGGGTTCCTGCATGGGGCATGGCCAGCTCTGAACCTGTCAGAAGGATCTTGCTCACTATGGGTGTTCTGTCGAAGGGTGTTGTGGCTGATTGTTTTATACTGGCTCTGCTGACATAACATGGAAGCAGTACACCCTTGAATTTCTCTCAGTACACCGAGTATAAAACAGTCCTTTAAAAAGCATTCACTAGTGGAGTCCTTCATTTCTCCTTTTTTACTGCATGAACGCAGTAAAACTCAGTGGAACTCATCCTATAGGGCAGAAAATCCCCAGCACAATATGTAGAATATTAAGGCCTCTGCTCTGTAGATCCCATCTCACTAAGCAATGAGATACAAGCAACATATCTGTCTGTCTCCAGCTACCACTCATAAGTATTTCATTTAAAAAAATCCACAAATGTAGTTGAATAAATTATCTGATAAATAGGAGATGACCATTTCTGTTTGCAACTCATCTTTGTCCAATACCAGCTAGGAAATGAACTTTCATATCAATGATCCCCACTTGTTACCTACATTCTCCCCCGATTAATCAGTCTTAAAAATCAAAACGTAACTGGATTTATTTCTGCTCAGGAAGTTTCTCATAAGAAAAGACATATGAGAATCCTGCCATGTTCATGGAAGAGACAGAGAAGTGCCTGAATTTGCTTTACTAGTCTAGATTTTCAAACTAAAATCAGTGGAGCAATTGCAACTGTTTCTCATCCTTTTGGGGATAGGAAGGTTCATCCAAACTATCAAAAGTTCAAAATCATCTGTAAAGGTTTTTTTTTTAAGAGCAGAAAGGTAAGAGTAATAAGATCACTCACTGTGAGAAGACCAAAATCATGTTTTCATCTCGCATATGCTCTTATCCAGTTTAACCTCTGATATTAAATGTGAGATTGCTCCTATCTTTAGAAGTATAACATAACAGCTGCTCATTAGATCCTGAAAATATATAGCCAGCTTTGAGTTAAGGTGGGTCACCTAGATCATAAGAGACTTTGACAGACATGTCAGCCACTGAAATTGAAAAGATGACTACTTCTAATTCGTTCTTCCAATGACAGACTTTTTAAAAAAAAATTCTGATACCTCTGTAACGGTGACAAGGGATTATCTAGACCAAAAGAATGGGGTGTGTTGAGCACCCAGGAGGCTGCTTTAAGTTTCAGCAGCCCATGCTGGGCTGGACATCAGAGTCGCCAGAATCCCTATAACTGTGTGCATTGCACGGCTTCCTCTCCTGCCACTTGCATGCACCCTTGTTCCAAGGCAAAACACCTTTGTGAGATTCATGATAAAATCATGAGAATTGGCAGTGTTGTGAGTCCATCTGCTGAAAGCAGTAGCAAGTGGCTGTCCTTTGTGGATTGCTCACGGGGGGAACACTAGGCCAATGTGTCACATTACATTCCTCTTGTTCATTGCTTTTCTAGCCACACCCCTTTCCACCTGCCTTAGTCTGCAAGTTCATACTAGTTTTGCACACCCACCCAATGCCAAGTTGTTGCTTTCCTACTTACACCAGTTTAGGCCCATTTTATGAAAAACTTACACTCCAAGTAACTTAGATCCCCAGGTAAGTCACTGTTGCATTGGCCTTCAACCCAATGTCCAGCAGGAAGACAAAGTGGGTGAAAGAGAGAAGAATTGTATATGCCTCCGTCAGAATTAATTTCTGTTCATATTTTTTATTTAATTATATAGATTTACAAAAAATGCTAAAAGGACACTTTTCTATATGTTCGAGATGCCCTCGACATAACTTAAAAATATGCCCTAAATCAAGCAATTTCAGCTAACCCCTACAAATCCCTCTCTCCCCTTGAACAATTCCTCACCTTTAGAAATACATCTCTCCTTTCATTTTCAAATACCTGGTTGAAAAAAACTATCTTTGCAACATACCTCAAAGATGAACAAATTTGGCCTATTCAGGCAGGGCATGAATTTCAAAGCCTCAGAGGGTATGTCTATCCTTCAATAACCCCCAACACCGACTCCCAGAGTTTGGGTCAGTTGACTCAGGCTTATGGGTCAGTCTGCAGTGTAGAAAAATTGCAGTGTAGACATTCAGGATCAGGGTCTGAGATCCATGGTTTTAGAGCCTGGGCTCCAGCCCAAGCCTGAACATCTATGTTGCAATGTTTAGCCCCACAACCCAAGCGCCCCAAGCTCAAGTTAGCAGACCTAGACCATCCATGGCTATGCAGTGGGTCTTTTATTGCAGCGTAGTCATATCCATAGAGAGCACCCTGGGAACAACCCCCACTTTGTTTATAACAATGGCACTCCACTTTGAAAGCAACTGCTGCTCTCAACTGCAGCTATGCGGCCAGGGCAGAGAGAGAGTCTCTCAGATAGGGAGGTCTTAAAAGGAACGATGCCCAGCGGTTAGGGCACTAGCCTACAACTTGAGAGACACAGGTTCAGTTCCTTACCCTATCATGGACTTCCTGTGTGACCTTGGGCATGCCACTTAGTCTCGCTGTGTCTTAGTTCCCCATCTGTAAAATGGGGATAATACCTTTACCACACAAGGGCGTTTGGAGGATAAATACATTGAAAACTGTCAGTAGAGGTGGTTGGAAAAATTCTGATGAAATGTTTCATTGGAATTTACTGATTCTGAGATGGTGCAATTTCATCAAATGTCCAATACAATCCAGGCAAGTTTCTGACAGAACCCTGGCTGCCAGAATTTCTGTCAGAAACCTGCCAAGTTTCCTGCCAGCTCTCCTGCCTGGCAGGCTACTAGAGACCTTGGAGCTTCATTCCCTTTCATGGAGAATTTTGAAATTTTTGGATTTTGTTCCTAATCAGAATGAAACTAAAGTTTGAAATGTCAAAATCCTTGGAATTACAAAATGGAATTACTTTTCTCCACCACCTTTGACTGTGAGTCAATCACATGCTTCAGTAATGACCATATAAGTACCTTAGATAGGTAAAGGTCAAAACTAGCACTGGAAATCCACAGGCATATAAATATTTTCTTTATTTTTCCAATTCTTTTGCCCCAATGTGAAAGTCCCTCTTTAACTATCAGCTCCTATTTTAAAACTCCCAAATTGGGTTAAAAACTACAGGGATGTGGAAATCAAAACGTCCTGTGTGAAGTTCAGTCCATTATTGCAACCCAGAAATGCTGAATACAAACAGCTCTGAGCTGTGGTAAATGAATTTAGTCTAGTGTATTATTGTAACTTCTTTATTGTGAGCTTGCCTTCCTTCTAAGTCTATTCAGAGAACAGAAGTGGAAAGATGCAGTGGAGGAGCAGCATTACATTTCTGTTGCTGCCAGACAGATCTAATTTATAGGATCCCTTACCACTAATTGCTTAAATAAATTGCATTGTGCAGTGCAGACAGGAGCCATATTAGATTTTTGGAATTCTGATCTAAATCCAAAATGTCTCATGGAGCATTTTTCATTTTACTCTTGTGTAGACTTTCTAATGCCTCTAAACAGTTAATTGAGTTACTTGAACAGACAAAATATCCTTCTTAGATGAAGCTCTCCCCCCATTTTGCTTGCTCTTTAAGTTTTCCATGAAGTTTTTCCATTGGAAGTTATTAGATGTGGGGAGACGGTGATGCTACTATTTGATAATTTAGTTAATATCTTACATTTCCTCCAGTCCCTTTAATCCTGAGGTGCTTTGTAAGCTATTTAGCACCAGAACCTTAGCTGGTAGAGATCAGCATAGCTCCACTGACTCTAATAGGAGCATACTGAATTACACTAGCTGAGGATCTGGGAGGTGAGTATCAAAGGACACATAGGAGAGAGGCACTCAACTACACTGAAATTTCAGTGGTAATTGGATGCCAAACTACCCATTAAGCATTTGAAAATCGGCCCCCAGCCTATAAGTGTACAAAAGTAATGTAAACCATCATCGCAATGCTGCCACCTCTGGGGTGGAACACAGCAGTTCTTTAACAGTGTTAATCAACACTGTGTATAAATTATATTTACTAGCAAAGCAATTCACAAATGTGTCACTTAATCAATCATTTATGCCTCTTCTGAACCTGAACCGGTTACCTAGAAATGAAAGCTTCTGTTTCTTATTATGAATCATCTGAACTACTGAGTCTCCCCATGAGATACTTTTGATCAGTTATAGGTTTGATCCTTACACTGAATAGTACCTGACTCTGTGAGTAGTCTCATTAAAAGCAACATGTTTAAAGGTGAGAGAGTCTGGTCCAATATTTCTAGACCTGGGATCAGACACCAGATTAAGTCCTTCATTCCTATTTTTATTTTCTTTTTTTACACTCTACATTTTCCTTTGACTCCCAGCAGGATTGTCAGCATCCTTCTTCTTCCTCTTCAGATATCTACATATACCAGATCAGCTCCATCATTAAAAGACCAGCAGCAAAGACGAAGTAACGACAATACCTATTCTGGCAAGCAAGAGATTTCCATGACAGCTTGATACATAGAGAAGGAAAAGGTCATGTGGATGTCCGTTCCATCCCACCAGTTTGACTAGACAGCCTTTGTGACCTTCATTCAGAATGGACAGGCAGTGCCCTTTTACTCTTCTGAGCTTGGCACCTGCTGCCTTCAGAGCCAAGGCAATGAGGCAGGATGCTGCCAGGAAATGCAAACAGACCCTCTCAGAACCCTGATTCAGCTCAATTCAGCGGTCAAGAGCAGCAGAGAAGTCAGACGAACATCTGTTACACTTGCTGCAGCTGGCGGTGTGAGTTATGAGTAGAGATTTGCTACATTACTAGGTCTATGTACAATCAAAAAGGGAGAAAGATGAACTGATGCCAAGATATGATTTTTTCCCCAGACAAAGTAACTTGTTCAGAACCAGAAGATCACAGATTGAACCTAAGGAAGGGGATTAACCCAAAAGCAATGGGAACAGAGAGGAAGGTCACAGCACGGAACAAACTGCTGATATCAGGAATAGAAGTCCAGGATGAAAATCAATTCAAAAGCAGGATCTGGTGAGGTGAAGTGGAGAGGCAGAGTGTGGAACAGCTAGGAACAGTTTATCTGACTTGCCAGTAGACACCTTCCTGCACCAGCCTGTATACCACTTATTCCAGCCTACCTATCTGGGGTATATTCCTTGCCCGTGTGCTACTACTTAAACAATGGAGGCATGTGAGGTAATTGGTGAGTCAGTTGTTTCTTTTCCCAGAATCCCTTCCTCTGGATTTCCCAGGATCACCTGCCTTCTCTGTGTCTGAATTCTCCAGTATGATCACTGCAGATACACAGAGCTTCATAGACACTTTAGCATCGGGACCTTAGACTGTGATTGCCTATACATATCTCAAAGTGAGGATTATATTTATCTTTCTTGTACAGTGATGAGCATATGATCCTAAACTTCAGGGGAAATATAATGGATCCTCCAACTTCAGTGATGGGAATAGGAGTTTATTTATTAAATATTTGCAAAAAGTGGAAGCTCTCATTCCAAGTGAATCAGAAAGTGTGTGCATTTCATTTGAGCAATTGAGCAATGAAATTCTCCTTTGGCATAAGACTGTGGATGATGCTGTGTAATCCCTTAACCCAAACATATTGCATCTACATCCCTCTCCTCCAAATGGCTCTGTGCCCTGAAGACCAGGCTTGACATGAGTAATTGGACATGGGTGAGACCTTATTTTTGGAGACAGGATTAGGGAGGTAAATGAATCAGAAGGCTGGAAACAGAAAGTCTGTGCCAGCTAAGATAAGGAGGAACACCCAGGGAATCATTTACAATGGACAAGATAACAATGGATAAAATAAGTCAGGAATGTAAAGATGAAGTAAAGAGTAAGTTGGACATGGGCAGTACATGGACAGAACATGCTGGACAGGGATTGGTTCCCACTAAGTAACCAAGCCAATCCCAAAACATGTAATGCAATGCATAGTCAATGCAATGTAATGTGTATATGTATATATAGGAATAAGTTTTTTGTCTAACTTTGGATGTATGGTACACCCTAAACCTTCCCCCTACACTTGAGTCTGATCAAGGCAGCGTAGCTTTGCTGTTATGTCAAATAAAGGAATCTGAGTGATGAGATTGAAGTCAAACTGAGTTCTTAGGGAACCAAGTGGAAGAGTTCTCAGGGCAACTCCAACATGCTCCACTGTAGATCCATTAAGCCCTCAGTTATTTGAATTGATGGCAGGTTTCAGCGCTTAGCCTGTTGGTCTCTGAAATTAAACTGGATTCCTAGAGCACAATTCTGCACCACTGAGGTCAATGGCAATTCTGACTTCAATGGGAGTAGGATCATGTGTTCATTCTCATGGGTTCACCATTACTGTTGTGGCACCTCCACCTAGTAGCTGAGTGAATAAATTAATATACAGTCCCTACTCATAGATTCAAAGGCAAGAAAGAACCAGTGTGATCATCTAGTCTGACCCCCTGTATAACACAGACCATAGAACTTCTCCAAAACAGCTTCTAGAGCAGATCTTTTAGAAAAAAAAATCCAATCTTGATTTAAAAATTGTCAGAGATAAAGAATACACCATGACCCTATGACCTCTAGGACACTGAGAATCAAGGCCCAGCCACCTTTAAGTAGTAACAAGCACTTTATGAGGAGAAAGGATAGGATTAAATTAAAGGAAGATGTAAGGATGGGAACTGGAGTAAAGCAAAAAGGCAGGGGAACCATAGAAAACAATTGATTAATGACTAAGTAAACCCCACAACAATAATCAGACCTTCCCTCAAATAAAAATATCCCCTCTAATAACTAAATATAAACAAAATCCCACCCAGAAAATCCCACCCACGGGGCCGGGAGTTTGGTGCACACAGTTCTTTGTACTGGAGCTCACTGTTAAGGCAAGAGAGATACCTCACTGAGCAGGTCCCCAAGTCTGCTCAAACCCATGCCCATCCATGGCTTCTGAAGAGATGGAGGCCTAATGGGTGACACTGGCAGATGATCATCTCCCTCTGGATATGGAGTAAAATCTTAGCCCCACTGAAGTGCATAGAAGCTTTCACATGGGCTTCAATAAGGCGAGGGTTTTATCCATGAAGCCTGGGATTCCATCTGTCCCTGCCAGGATCTGGCCTGTGGTCAGGGTCTGTTTGGGTGAGATGACTGGCCTGTGTCCCTAAACAAGGCTTTCAGAAGTCAGGCTATTTGAGGACAGCTAGCTGAGGGGGACCCAAACTGTGATGCAGGTTGTTTGTGCTTCTGATTGACTGGGCCCTCCCACCTCTCTCCCTTGCTCTGCACAGAGCAACTCAGAAGCTCCATCTTTTTCTGCTGCTAGAAGCTGCTGCCTGCTGACTCCCTTCCCCAGAACAATGTGTCTCTCCATGCTTACAATGTCCGGGTAGTTGCAGCCAGATGCAGATTGCTGGGGCCTGCAGTTGGTTGGCCTGGCATGTCAGTTAGGACTCTAACTTGGCAATTCCTCTTCTTTTCTCCTGTCCCAGGCCCTGAGGCCAGGCTCGGTCTCAACTATGGGATAAGGCAGGTAGATTCATGTTCCAGCCTTTGCACTGATCTCTGTTTATTTGAGCTGCATGTTGCAAGCCCTTACAGATAGGAGGAGATGGTTGGGCTTTGTGAAGTCCATAAGCAGGGAATTGCTTTGCAGATTCAGCGATAATATATGTTCCCTAATATTACTTGCTAAAAGCTGTTAGGTTTGGGGAACGGTGTTGTGTCTACCTTTCTTCTTTAATCTTTGTCCATGGGTGAAGATTTTAGGAACAGAGCTTGGGATGTAAGGGGGTATATGCCATCCACCTATCAACTTTACTGTGTAAAAACCCATCAGAAGATTAGGTTGTTATTTGAGCATGCGGATAACTATGTTTAATTCAGCAGATGTGAAATCCTCCCTCTCTGATGTGTAACCTCCAGCCTCTGCTTGAAATTAAGATCTCATTTAAACCAATTAAGCTCATCAAGACCTGAAGAAGTCTGACAGAGGTCTTTTTATCCCAATGGCTTCCAATCCTCCATCCCCGCAACAGCACACTCACACACTTCTCTTGAAGTTCACAAAAGGTTGTTGTTTTTTTAAAATCCTGAACTATTTGGGGCTTCTCATTCTCTCACTTAGATACAGGCTCCCCACTTTAATATGCAAGATGTGTCTCACCAAATGCCCTTGTCATTTGTCAGCTGCAGCTCCCCATGGATATGAAACACAGAATGAGAGTTAACAAGACCTGTGTTGGGCTGGCTCTCTGAATCCTAATCTAGATTTGGGAACGGCTGTGTTTTCAGACATGCCATCCTTACAGGAAGGCGTCTCGGAGACAAGTAAGCATGATGCCACTAATGAACCTAAGTTACAATGTAACTTCCCATAGAGGGACAGTGGCTTCATAAGAAAAGCTTTTTTGATGACAGCTTCTTTCTAGAGCTGGATTTTGCATTGCACAAAAATTGGTGAAGTGTCAAAAAAAAACCTTGTCCTGAATCAGAACAAAAAGTCAAAATATTGAACATTTTCACAAACCAAAAATCAAAAAAAAAAATGTGGTTCCGGTCCATCGAAATGCTTCATTTACATGTTGATCATTGTTATGCCTTTTTTTTTAGCTTAAATTTCAAAATGAAAAGTTATTTTTAACAGGAAAACCAGAATTTTTCATTTAAAAAATGGCAAAACAAAACATGCTGACAATTTCCAAACTTTTTTCTCATAATTGTTTTGAATCCAAAAATTAGCCAAAACACTTTCCCTTGAAGAATAACCAATTGGCATTTTCCTACCCAAAAAAAAAAAATGTTTCACTGGAAAATTCCTAACAGCACTACTTCTTTCTATCTCCTAGCTATATGTATCCTTCTCCTCTCCTGCTCCAATCCACTGCTTATTGAGAGCTGGCTTTTCTGCAAAAATCCCCTAATAGGATTCCAGGATACCAGTTTCTCACACATTACAAGAAGAGTAAAGCAAATTTGTCAACTCACCAAATTTTCTTAAAGAGATTTAAATACTTTTCAGTTGTTAATTAATTTTCCTAGATCCTGGTGTGTAAACTCGTCCATTCGCAGTGATGCTTCTTCTGTATGAGGTGGTATTTAAAACAAAATAACTACAGAGGAAGACCAGAAATATCAGTCCAGAGTTTCAGCTCCAGCTGAGGAGAGCACAACACAGCTCTCTAGGATGGGTAAAAAGGTGGCCTATGTGCCCCTGCCATATGCATCCCAGTCTGTGCTGGGCCAGCTCGTGGGTAAAATTTAATCCATGTTAAAGGCTACACTAAATTACACTGCTGCCAGCAGCCACGGATCAGTGGGGCATAGGCATACCTTCGACACACCCTCTTTCCTCCAATTACACCTGTGTGCCAGCAGCAGGAAGAGGAAGTAGAGAAAAGATGCAGTGTCGTGTGTATTCCACTGAGGATCCCTCAAACTGGGGTGGTCTTCCAGGTTACACGAGGATTACATTAGTGAATCAGTAGCCACTGGAGTCCATGCATACTTATCTCAGTCATTTGAAAGGAAACCCTGACAAAGGTCATGTGACTGGGCTCTAGAATTCAAGTTTTAGTCTATGACTGCACTTCTGTGTTTCAGGCACTTGTTCCATTCACCAAGGTTTGGTGGATATTCCATTAGTTCTTCTAGGCTGGTGTCTTGCCTCGGGGCTTAAGTATGTAGTATTACCTTTTTTTTTTTACCCTCTTTCGTCTTGCAGATTAGGTTTGCCTGTCACACAAATGGCTTCATTTGTGGGTGAGAGGGTTGTTTGTTTGCATTTGGTGTTGGATAAGGAAATATGGCCATGCTGCTTCCTGCCTTACCCACTTTTAAGTGACAATGCGGTAGGCCTCCTTTGGGAATTACCTGGACTAGCAATGAAAATCCATATGGGGAGCCTAATCCATGATCATGCCAAAGATGTCACTACTCTTGTTAACGACTGATCCCATCATCCCTAAGGGCCATAAGCTTGTGCTGATCCTGTTGTGGTTGCTGTAGTATCTGTGGTCAGTGTAGCGGTCTGATGTTGGGTGTTGCTTTCCAGGGAACTCTTTCCCTTAGGCCAAGTCTTCTTGAGTCAGTCATAGTTGGGATTGGGTTGGTTAGAATATGGCTGGTAGGGAATATGTTCTTGGTCTATCAGATTTCCAGGGTGGCACAGCAGTGTCTGGGGTGTTTTAAGTCCGATGTATGGATACCAATTACATACGATTGGCATAGTTGTTTGCCTGAATAGGGGAAAGTGGTGTGTGGGGCTTGTGTCTTTTTTTCAGATGATTATATGCAATATTGTCTGGGACTATTATTGTAACCTCTTTCGGGCAGTGATCACAAGCCAGATTCTCCTCCCCTTTGCACCACTCTGAAGCTGGAGTAATTACTTTGATTTCTGTGATGTCACTCAGGATTTATGCCCATATAACTGAGATCAGCGTCTGGTATGTATTAGATATCTTTGTAAAGTGTCAGCCCCAAGTGCCTGCTTTCAGCATTAAGTGTGCATATGTCCACTTCTCTCATCTCAACGCTTTCTCCCATACAAGGAAAACCTCCCTGTCAGAATTCTAAAGCAATCACCTTATCTCTTTTAAATCTTTCCTCAAAACCTTCTTCTGCTGTGATGTCTAAAAATCACTGCCATCCGACATTGATTAGGCAGGTGGGGAAGCTGTGACTTCGTTTTTTTGCTCAGTTCTGTTCATTTTATCATTGCTTCATCTTCCCAAATTACTCCATACCCATTGGTCTGATTCATCCACCCCTCACATCTTGTCTGACACTAAACTTTTAAGCTCTCTGGTGCAAGGACTGTTTTGTTTATTACTTTGCACAATGGGAGCCTAATCCTTGATTGAGTTTCCTAGATATTATCCAAATACATAATGCAAATTAAATGGCATTTAAATAATAATACAGTAGCATTTTGTTAATGCAATGGGAGTGTAAGAAAATGTGAAAACACCCCACTGCATGTTGTCAGCTTGTTTCCTTTTAGATTTAAAAAAAAAATCAGATTGTGAAGTGTTGCTTCTGTTGCTGGCTGATTTGCAAACATCACCACCTTTCCAAACACTCTCAGCTTCTGAGGGTGACGGACCTCGTCAGGAACACGCAATCTGATACCGAGCTGCATAAATTGCTTTTTGATTCCCCTCCCCTGAATGTGCAGAAGTCACAGGAGGGAAAAAAAGAAAAGAGAACAAAGAAAAAAATGCTGAAAAGATTTGCCTTTGCAAAGCTCTCTTTAGAGTACATTTCCACAGTGCATGCTCCTCTGACTCTTACGACCTCTTTTCATTTTCCCCATTTCCTCAGTTTATTATTATTTTTCCCCTCCTAGTTTAATTTCTTTTCTTTCTAAAGAGATGATTTTAACAGCTGCATCTCCAGCTGTCAAGTGAATAATTCAGGGAAAATTTCTCACCATTGCATGGATTGGTCTACAAAATACATTAAACAGTCTTCAAGGGGGAAAAAAATACTTCACATGATATCTGCATACATTGAAAGGGCAAAAGAAAAAATCCTTTATTAGCAAACAATGCAGCCTTGTACAATGAACACTCAGCTTCTACCTTCTTTTCAGCAAATACTTTAGCATGAAGACATTAACCTCAGCTGACAAGGATCCTGTTCTGACGGATTTGGAGTGTGCAAAGATACTTAGGTGCCTTACTCCCATTTTTAGGCACCAGTGTGATCCACAAAACTCCCACTTGGCACCCAACCAAATAGGCACCTAAACACACTCAGGGCCGTTTTTGCAGTGAAAGCTCCCTACACATCTGTGTTTCGGCTCCAATTACATGCACTACAGCCTCACTGCAGTATCTCTCACATACACTGCACAGCGACTCACAAACCAGGAAAGATAAATGCCCAGCCACCTAACTCAGGTGCAAAGGTTTAGTCCAGTAGTTGTGCTCAGAGACTATCTAACAGATTGGGCCCCTCAGGCAAGTTCACGCAAAACAGTGTGGGGAGACCCTTCCATATAATCTTTAGCCTTGTGGCCTCATCCACAATGTGGGATTCTCCCAGTTCAAGTCCCCCTTCCTCTTAAGGAGAGATGGGAGCTGAACAGGGGATCTAGTAGCTCTTAAGTGAGTGCACCAACCACTAAGCTATGGGATATTCTGATGTGTGTCTCCCTCTCTACTGAAGTTGTTCCATGTAATTGAAAAATTAAATATCAATTGGAGCAGCAAAAGAGTTTGAATGATTCTGTAGGCTAGCGGTTGGGCATTCACTTGAGAGGCGACCATTACTGTTCCAATCCCTTCTTCCCCTCAGGAGGTGGTGGGCTTAAACTGGGGTCTCTCCCATCCTCTCAGAGAGCATCCCACCCACTAAGCTAAAGGGTGGTTTGTCCCACCCCTGGCTGTTCTGTTTTGGCCCCTCCTTGTGACTTAAGCAGCTGAACTTCTATCTTACATTGGTGTGTGGATCACTAGCAGAATTCAGCAGCCCCCGACCCGTAGCCTAGACTTAGACCCCTTTCTCCATGAGAGGAGCAGTCTTAGCACACACACCCTGGTCTGCATCTCCCTGGGGCTAGCTTAATTGACTCCCCACCTAGTGCCTTCACTTTGTGGCTCACAATCTAAAGGTATGTCTACACAGCCCATGGCAGCAAGCCTCCCAGTCTGAGTTAACAGACTTGGGCCTAGCAGACTTACGCAGGAACTCTAATAATAGCTGGGTAGACAGTGCTTTGAAGCTGGAGCTCAAGCACCGAAGCCTAGGGATGCCACTGTGTACACAACTATTTTTTAGGATACTAGCGTGAGCCCTGCTAGGCTGAGTCAATCAACCTGGGCTGGGAGGCTTGCTACCACTCGCTCCAAAATGCTGTGCAGACCTAAGGGAACTATTTCTCCCGATTCATGGCAGTGAAGCCTAGGCGCCTAACTCAGGTTCGGTGGATCACAATGTTGTTCTTGTGATTTTCTAGCCACCTGTAAGTTAGGTGCCACAACACTCAGTGTCACAATGCCGAAGTCCATGCGTGGATCTGGACCGTGATTCTTTAAATCCATCTTTCCAGACTGTCCTTGGAAACTCTCCAACTGCAGATGGGAATTTCAAAAGTGCCTAAGTTGCTTAGGAGCATAAGTCTCATTGGAAGGCACTTATGAGCTTTTGAAGATCTCACCCCGAGCCATTGCACCACCCCAGAACTCATTTTGGGGCTAAGATGCTCATTTGGCTAGGAAGCCATTGAAAGAGAAGCCCCCACTCCCTCCATACTAGGGAGGGTGGGGAAGCATGGCTCATGAAGTGTAGACAGGCTTGGGAAGCACGGAGCATAAAAATGTGTGGGACACGTGAGCATAGTAGGGGCTAGGAAGAGCAGGTAATACTTTTTTCCTGTTGATTTGATTGGCTCAAACCAGTACTCCAGATCTTAACACCTCTAAATTGTTCAAAAGTTGCACTGCAGGTATGACACACAGCAGTGACAGTAGGAGACTGGTTTGTATTTCCTGCCCCCAGCCACATCAAATGGGTCAGGAGAACAAAAGGACAATGCCCTTGTCACATGGCAGGGTGAAAATCCACTGACTCCAGTGGCTGCTGCTATACCTTCCCTCTGTTGTTGTTTGTTTGTTGTCCTTTCCCCCTGAAAATCAAATGCAAGTAAAATATAATATCAACAAAACCCCAAGCCAGTGTAACCAATTAATGAAACACACAGATGGAGATGTCTAGGATGAAGTCCTGAACCACACATGAAAACACAAGATTGTTCTTCCTCTCATTGGTCTCAGTAACTACTGTCTCTAATGCTCAGTAGATTTCTGATCATGCTGACCCTTTTTGTTCTCAGACCAGTTCCTTCTACAGCGACCTGTTTTCTGCAGTGGATCAGCTACATGGAACCCATAGTTACTCTTCCTGGTGGCTCATATTTTCAGCGACTGGGTAGGCCTTCTCTTGTGTGACCTATAGCAGTAGCATGCTAGATATACTGAAGGCACAAAGGCCTGTGTTCTTCTTGGTTTTGTGTAGATGCCTTCAGTTCAGGGTGCAGCACTGACTCTTATGGGTGCTTGAGATGTATCACATTGATATGAAGGATGGAGTTATACCTTGGAAGATGTTCTGACAGCTAGGGTTTGGAAACCTAGAAATCATACGTAGTGTAAGTAGGCTTCAGAGAATTCAATTTTTACTTTTCCATCATTTCAATGGACTATATCAATGTTTATTTTTAAGTGGTTTTTTTCTATTTTATCTATTTAAATGTTAACAGTTGTGCAAAATTATGGGTTTTAAGCATTGTTAAAATGTTTATCAATTTAAATTTTCTCAGTTGTGGGAAATTAAGGAGAGTCCGAGTGGGAGTTTACACTATAATTATTTAATGACAGTAAACTTTGAGATTCAAAAAGTTCAGGCTTTATACCCCTTAAAGCACAAATTATCAACATCACATATCAAAATATACAAAGCAAATTTCTTTAAATCAAACTCCAATAAGGTCTCAAGCACCATTTTTCTTACTTTACCTAGCTGTAAAATTCTATTAGTATTGATGGAAATATTTTTGTGTCAGTTTCTGTGTGTATGGTGAAATTGACATTTAGCAATAAAAATCTAATCCTCCCAAGACTAAGTAAGTAAAACAATCCTCATTGTTTGAGGCCGGAGTTAAAAACTCTGTTATTTTGTGGCTGGTGGCAAAAAGAAAAAGCTGCAAGTATCATCTTCCTTGCCTCTCTCCACCAACTCCATGCTGAAGTAGAGACTGATCATTATCTCATTGATTCTAGCTAGCGATGTTGTAGAGTAAATCACAAAAATCAGATAACCTTGCTTCCCATCCTCTGTAAACTAATTATGTCTATTAATCACATAGACCTCAAATGTATCCCTCACACCAAAAAGGTTCCTTCTGCAGAAGACATGCTCCCAGTTTTCATGACATCTTGCAACAATTGCCTTGCCTTAATATTTCATGACCTTTTCTTGGTAAGTTAATTAGACCAACCTACTGCTCAGATTAATTAAGAAACTCAAGAAAAAGTTGTTGTTTGTTGGTTTGTTTTTAATTGCAGCAAAATCACCCATTAATTTAAATAACAATTAAAAGAAAAAGAGTCCAATGAAAGTTCAGCTTTAAACTGGAAATGGAAGAAAAAATTATCTGTGAATTTCCAACTCCTCTGATCCCACACTATCAAATGATTATGGGCTTCTTCTTCATTTTTGTTCCTAGTCATTATGTAATGTTGCTGTGCTCTGTTATATGGCTAATAGTTCCACTTCAGAGAGAGCTGCATTTCACAGTAGCCTGAAGGGGTTCCTGTGTATACTTACAGGTCTGGTTTTTGAGCAGCAGGGTGAGAGTCAGAAGACCCAACTCCTAATCTTGACTATGCCACAGATGTGACTGTGGACTAAATATTATTATTGTTTATTAATAATATTGTTGTGCCTCCTTCCAGAAAGTGTGACTCTCTTTAAACCTTCCGGGATCCATTGGATACCCCTTCTACACAGAGACAGAATCCCTTTTGGGGAAATCTGTCTGGCAGGTCCAGCAGGGGACAAAGCCAGGGCATCAAAAAAAAAGGATTCTTGCATTGTCTCTCAAGTGTTCAAAGAGAAGGGTATATGTGGATTCACCTTCCCCTTCCTGGGTGCATTTCCTGATGATCCTTCTATTGAATTAACTCCATATATGCATGCAATAAACTTTACAATAACCTGATCAAGATACAGTAATGATAAATTATTGCAGGCACCTCCCAATTTGTCAATCAGAATGGCAAATATGCAGTGCCTCTCAGGGCCAGGCCCATGGTCAGCACTTTGTTCCTTAAACTAGGTGTTTAAGCACTGTAAAATCCTCCTTATGGGAGATGCTTGTGCTTACAGTAGCATATGCTATTGGCTAGAGATAGGTTAAGTAGATCCCTAAGCCTCTGCCCCCAAAGTCAGAGAAAGCACAGATTCAGGAGTAAGTCAGGCACAAAACACCAGGGGTGGAACAAGATGCTAGTTGCTGATATCTACTGGTCTGCTGAGGGAGGATGAACTATTTGGGCTGCCTCACTGGGGTGACAAATTAAGGACTCAGAAATAAGAAGAAAAGGAGTCCATAGTGTAGCCGAATACTTTTCTCTTGCCCTATCCTGGGGATGTTTTTCATGGGTCAGGTGCTGAAGACCAGTATCCCAGCAACAAAGGATGCCTGAATTAATCAAAAGCCCCAGTTTTACTTCAGCACTCAATCATCTACAAACACCATCTATTGCCTCAGATATTCCTTCCCCATAAACATTAACTAGTTGGGTATCTCCAAGAGTTTCAAGCTCTTATCCGCTGTATCTAATTTTACTGGTTCTACTGCTGATCAGTAAATTTTATCTAAAGTGAGTTTAGAGCTGAGAAATGGTGCCGTGATGAATGGCATTCTCTATATCCACATAGAAGGCACAGCTTGGATCAGGACAGTGCAAAATCACCACAGAGTCTCTACATCCAGTCAGTCTTTCCCATTTCTAATTTCTGTGGTTCACTGAGAAGTCTCATTTGTATGATGATAAGTAGAAATGGTGAGTGTCGTCTAATATTCCACATATGTTTCTGTCTTCCTCAGTTTGACTGATGGTGGATAGGATTATAGTACACAATCAGCAGCATCAGAGATTGCTTTCCTGCTTGAGATTTTGTTCTTGTTTATCATGAACGTCATTCAGTCTCTGATATTTATCACATACATTTCCAGGAAGAACAAAATGGCACTTATTACCCAGCATTTTTACACTGAAAGCCCTTCTTTCTTCCCTTTCAAACATCAAACATATTTCAGTCCTTGTGTTTACCAGCCAAAATATATATCAAGTAAAACATGAGAATAGTTTTTTTCCAGAAGTCATTAAAGATATTTCCAAAGCAAAACAGGGCATCCTGTGGATATAAATCCAATTATTTTGCAGCCATGAAGCCAATGAAGGTCATTATAGTTTCTGATTATACCACATAACAATTTAGAATTCGACTCAAAAGAATACAAGAAATCCAAATGGGTTATGGGATAGTACTGCAAGCTGTAGTCTAGCAAGATCAATCACAGGAGTATAAATGTAAACTTTGAAATAAGTTTGTGGTATAAAGGCATATGGGTAAAAATTGGGTTGTGTTCTTCAGTCAGATTCCCATCTTAAAAGGACAGGCTTGAAGGGATATAATGATCACCATATGGTAATATTTCTTGATCTAATGATTGATTGCAAGTTCAAATAAACATGAGAAAATTACAATATTTAACTTTTTATTGCATGTCTTTCATCCTGAAGGATGCCAAAGATTGTCATTCCTTACAATCTTGATACTTAAACTTATAACTTCACTGACATGAAAGGAGTTATACCAGTGTAAAATCAGTATTAGTAAGATCACAATCAGGTCCTACCATAGACATATGCAGCACCCTTGAAATGCAACCACCTTTGGGGTGCAGGGCTGCAAGGTAATGAACTGGTACCCGGCAGCCCAGGACACCAATGAATAGAGAACTTTTGGATGAGCACATTGGGGTAAAACCCTGGTCTTGAGAACAGTGCCAAGAGATCGTTTATATCAATGTAGAGCACAGAGGGCCTCAAATTTTAAAGTCTCAAAGATTCAAACACTGTAAACTGCTCTGAACTCTGTTTATCAACCTTAGAAGTTCAGTAACAAAGTTCTCAGTACATAATTTTTTTACACTTCCAAATTTTTTATTTTTAAACCCAATTATTTCATGCATACCAAAGGCTCTGTGTTAATTTTGCCTCTCATATTCCTCCAGCTGGCTGTTCTAACAAACAGAAACATCCCAGCACCATGTTGGGGCACTGGCTCGGTGCTGATCCAGAGTGAAATTTCACTCACCGAAATAACAGTCCAATAACCTGCAACACCTTGTTGCTTTCTGGAGGTTTCTCATCCAAACACTGATTGGAACCAACCCACCTAAGCATTTAAGCTGTGGAGTGAGCTAAATCATAACTACAGCATTGCTAGCATGTGACAATAATAGTTCAAAGTGTCTGGCTTTCTCAATGGTATTACTGCCTGGGCTTATTATTGATAGTTGGAATATAGTACAATAGCACTTTGATCAACAGTTTAACCTCATTGATTATACACCCCAAACACAAGATAAGATTGGAATTTCAAGATTAATCAGTATGAAAGCTTAACTTTTCTCCCCCTATCCTTTAATTCACAGCTCCATTTATACAGTGTCCTGGATATTCTCTTAATAATACGTCTCAGTAATATTCTTGCTGGTTTCTTGCAATGATTCAAGCATGCCAGGGGAAGACAATAAGGGATAGACGTGCAGAACTGAAGGTTGGAAATGGACCTGCAGAGACCATTCACAAATAATGTGTTTTGTAAACCTACAGTATCTCCTCCGTCTCACTCAAAATAATGTGAACTGAACTTCTGTGGAGACCACATGGAGAATAAATATAGTTCTCTGTGAGTTGTTTCCCCACTAACTCCCCATAAAAGAATTCTGTTACTCAAAACATGAAAGTGTTTATAGGATCCCGCGAATGGCTAGATCCTGAAAAGTCTATTGCTTGCAGTACCTTCAACGTTTGCCTCCAGGCTTGTGGTACCAGGCAATTAGAGGAGACTGGATTACTGGAGTCTAGATTACCACAATGCTCATACCCTGCAATACAGGGAGTCACTTAGAGCATTCTGCAGGCAGCACACATAAATTCAGAGAGGGCAGAGTGCCACATATTATTTACTGCAGTGTAGTTGTAGCCATGTCAGTCCCAGGATATTATAGAGACAAAGTGGGTGAAATGATATCTTCTATTAAACCAACTTCTATTGGTGAGAGAGACAAGCTTTCAAGACATACAAGCTCCTCAGTCTGGGAAACATACTCCCAGCATGACAGCAAAATTCAAGGTGGAACACATTGTTCACCATAAATAGTAAGCACATATTGTCAGGCAACATTCAAGGTAGAGTGTGGACCACTCATCCAGGTGTTAACAGACAACTTTACCTTACATTGCCCCTTACAATATGTGCTAACTACTTATGCTAAACAATCTGCTTCACCTTTCATTTTGCTGTGATGCTGACAATACCTTTCCCAGACCTGAAGAAGAACTCCCTGTGGCTTGAAAGCTTATCTCTCTCACCAGCTGAAGTTGGTGCAGTAAAAGATATTACCTCACCCACTTTATCTCTCTAACATGCTATTTAAGATGCACAGGTTACCACCTATCTTGTTTTGTCCAAGAACATCAATATTTCAATGGGTTGAACCTGTTTCCTGCAACTGTTGCAGGACATTAAAGGGCCCTGCGCTCATTAAATACCTTTCGGGATCCTTACAGTATCATCACAAAATAGCAATATTGTGTCTCAGTAGATGTGTTCTAATTGTGATGACATTGCAGCACAACAAGATGATGCAGTGTCTTCACATCATGATCTGCCAATGAACTATCATGACGTCGCATGACATAAACAACATAATGCTGTGACATGCAAGTTTATCCTAGGGGGGGGGAAAACAGTTTAGAAGAACAAGCTTTCTTTGTGAGCTAATCCTCTAGTTTATTACAGAGCCTCACTGATGGGTGCTACAGGGACTTCCATACAATCCTCTATAGCAGGGGTCAGCAACCTATGGGAAGGGGCATGCCAAATCTTCACCTCGCCCCTCTCCCATGTGCTGTGGGCCCAGCAGTGCCCTGGCCAGTGACTTACTGGGTGTTGGGCAGCAGTGGCAATGGGGAAGGGGGTGTCTGTGGGCCTGTATCCTGCTCTCCTCCTTCCCCTCAACACCCCCTCTCCCCCGCTGTGGGGTGGCAAGGAGTAGTAGTGAGAGGGGGGAAAATCTGCCTGGCCCCTGCGCACCCGGGATCCCTGGAAGATTTCCAGTTTATTTTCATTTTTTGAGATCATTGTGAGTTCCTTTTTCTTTCTACATGAAGAGGTGAGAGTTAGTTGTAAATATTTTATATCTGAGCTTCAACATTTGTGCCATGTCTAAACTACATGCTGCTGCTTCTGTTCCATGAACGGATGGCTTTTGTGTCTGGCCAGCACAGTGAGAATTTCAAATTTTGAATTGAATGTGCACTTTAGTACTAACTTTTGGAGAATATCTGAGCGTTTGTCTGTTTAAAAATCCACTTTTCACATATAACGGTGCAAGGGAGGCTCGACCGCTCAAATGTTTGAGGAAAGTGAACACCAAATGGTCGTAAACATGGCTGAATTGAAATGCATTTTCTAATTGAAATAATATTTGTGAAAAAAAGGTCCTACTATTTTCTAATCTGTAATAAAGAGATTAAAAGCGGTGGGAGGGAAATTGTAAAGGTTAGAGGTAGGCAATGTATTCTGGAGAGGGATGATAAAAGATCCACAAGGGCTATATCTGGCAGAATCAACTTTGGTTTGAAGGTGAGCAGACTTGTATATAATTCACTTTGTGTTGTTTTTAGAAAGGCCCGGGTCAGATTCTGAGCTTCCGCTCAGGTATGAGGTGCAGGGAGCTGATGGTAGCTCCCTAAACCTCAGCCACCCAGCCCTGCACAGTAGCAATTCTGACTAACCACATTGGTTAAGCTCCAAGGACCCTTGTAAGGTCCCACACCAGAGGAGACTTGGGCGTAGCAAAACTCTGTTCTGCACTATCTGATCTTGACAAAACACCCACAACCTGGACCTGCTCCTCCCTTATACCAGAATGAGGACAGCTAGTATAGGATTCAACTACATTGATGGAAAACTCTCTTGCCCGGGGAAATTCTCCACTAGCCAGGACTGGTCATGATCATTGTGATTCTGACTCTAGGTTGGTTTAATTTAACCTCTTATCTGAATAACACAGGGGGCCATATCTGCGGACCTCTCTGTTACTTAAATAAGGAGTTAAACTAGACTAATGTGGAGTGTGCCAGAATGACAACATTTTCTGTATTTCAAAGAACGTCCCTGTCACCTATTTTGTACTCTTATTAAATGTTCCCATCTGCTCTTTGCTACTGCCCCCAGGTGAGCAATTCAGCAACTCACACTGCACCCCACTTATAATTACATCTCTGTGAAAATAGCAAACATATTTTATACTATTGCCCACCAAAATCAAACATTCATATTTTTGTGGCCCCAAATTTATAAAGGTTTTATGAAATGGCAGTTTCTGCATCAAAAACGTCAATATTTCTTATGTTTCGTTGGAAACTATGATAGGTTTTTGCTTGAAAATCCTATCATTCTGGGGTCAAAATGGGTGCATTATATGCCAACATTTTTAAAAGCACATACCATAGGTGTTTACTGTCAGATTGGTCAATTCCATGAAATTGAAATGTAATGAAGAAGTCTCCTGCTTCCAGCATTTCAAATTTCATTGCAAAGATCTCACCAAGCCCTACCTAAGAGCCTGATCTTGTATAATTGATCTAATGGGAGTTTGCTCATTGACCTGATTGAGACAAGATCAGGATCACATGTATCTCAGTATCATAGACACTTCATGTCAAATTTGGGCCTGGTATAAGTGGGGAGAATTCTATTTGGGCTAGGTATGAGTAGCATGTGCTCCAGCATCTTTCAGGACTTGGCCCATTGTGATATGAAAAAGAAGCTTCTGTTCAGTTCTCACATGCATGCATCTCCTTTTCCCCTCACTTTTCAAGTTTCAGATGATATTTTGACAGCCAGTTGCCAGCATTTCTCAGCAGTCTGTCTGACTCTTGAGCCAGTGATCTCCTTTCTCCAGCTGGATTCAGGGAACATTGGCTGTCGAGGCTAAAACAGGTATTTGGTTTGCTGCTGCTAATCTTACAGTTGATAAGAGCCTTAGCATCTACAATAATCTCAATTCATTAAATGTGTTTATCTGGTAGTGTATTTCTAAATTTCCTTAAATAATAACCATGGCCCCTTTAAGAGTGCACTACACACCGTGGTGAAGAATGGACTATCACCACTGTGGGGAAATGGGATCCTTATTGCTTTAATCTAAAATGAGCAGCTCAGGGTCATTTGGATATTTCAGATTGAGAGATTAAAACTCCATCTCGTGCTGTGAAATGTAATGTAAAACTTGCTGTCTGTGTCTTCCGGAGCTCATTTCCAGGAGATCTCTTGACACTTACCTAATACAGGTTAGGATCCTCTTTCAAATTCAGAATTGTAGCTAGAAGATATTCATTCATATTGTTTGCACACTGCCAGTGACTGAAAGATGAAAATTAAATGTGTGTGTATATATATCTATATCTGGGTGTGTATGTATATATATCTATATACATATCAGGGAGAGAAGCTGCTTAGCATCTCTCTCTGGTTTATAGCAATGTGTCGATAACAGAGGAAAGGAGAGAGGGGAGAGAACCAGAGATGGAAAGAAGAGAGGCAACTGTGAGGTTATACATATTCATTCAAGAGCTCTGATGACATTAGAATAACCACAAAGCAAGGGTAGCTCAAGTGGTTGGTGACTGATGCCATCAGAGCACAGCTGTATGGAATATGGGCTTGATCCAAAGCCCGTTGAAGTCTCTCCATTCACTTTAAAAGGCTTTGGATCAGGCCCTATATTTGCAGGTTTATCTATAAGAGACAGATTGTGTGTGGCCCTGCATGGGTGCATTTGATGGGGGGAGGGCTCAGGGAGCTTTTCTCCTAACTCCCCCTACATTTTGCCCAAGAGGTGGCCATAATATCAGCCCTTGATCTCTTTAGGATGGAGACAGGTTCCCTCCTGGCATACCTTGGCATACCTCCACTGATTTTAATGAAGCTATTCTGATTTATACCAGGTGAGGAACTGGTCCATTGTGGCAGGTCAGCTACCTCCCACCTGTCAGGAAGAGGTTAAGAGGGCCGGGGAGAAGCAGCCAATGGGAAAGAGCTGTGGGATAACCAATCAGGGCCTTGAAGCCTGATATAAAAGGGAGTTGCAAGCAGAGCAGAGGCAGGCAGGGAGAGGGGGAGAGAGAGCGGGCTCGGGGGCTGACTGCTGGGGCTCTGCATGAGCTATTACCAAGACCACCAGCAGGATCTACCTGTCCGTCAGCAAGTGCTGCAAGTCCATCACACCCATACAAATTAAAGTGGGTGAGAATCACAGCCCCTTCCCAAAGGAGGGTGTGGCCTAGGCTGCCAGTTTGAAGCTGGCACAGGATTGCCTGCTGTACCCTTTCAGAGGATGAATCAGTTGCCACTCTGGTGCACGCTCCCCCAGGGCTTCTGAGGAAAGCCATTCTGCCTGAATGCTGATGCAGCCAGAACTCCTCCAGAACGTGCTACAAGTGACAAGCCCCTCTATATCTGACCCCTCCCTTTAAAACCATAATCAAACCCTAAAGTGTAAGTACTCCTACAAACTGCACACACTTATCCCCATCCTTCTGGAGTGTGAATGTATCATAACTATTAGCATTTGGGAAGAATTTCAGCGAGGTCATTTTCTCAGCTCTGTGCTATGATTTAGCGATGGGAAGGCTGTCAAGCAAGCCATGTGCAAAATATACCTTTGCCTGAAGATTTTTTTTTCTTTAGAACTCATAGTTATCTGGGGAGAATATAGCAGGCAATCCACTTATTGTAAGTGTATATTGTGTAAGCACATTCTTTTTATTCACATGAGATTCATGTGTCCTCCCCTAGTCCATTAGGTTGCAAATGCTGTTACTTGGATAAGGCACATAGCAACTGATGGAATCTCCGAAGTTGATGGGAGCCTTTCATTAACTTCTGTGTGGTTTGGATCAAGCCTTATTTAGCACATACATATTTATTTACATAAAATATGGTGAATCTGCAGATTATGAAAGACAGTGTATTAAGGATGGCTGTGTGCTGTCCTTACTAACTCTTATACCATTTTCATTCCTGGTTCAGACACACCCACTACTGTAAACCATTGTCTGCAATATTTTCTTCAGGTTGACCAGACTTAAGCTGAATTGACTTCAAATGCTGAATAGCTAAACAATGAATTGAAGTTTTTGTTTTATTCTGTGTTCTTTCCGTTTATGCTAACAGAAGTGTTTTGTCCCAATTTAATATGTGTTTAGTGCAGGTTGAAATCTATTTGGGTTAATTTTCATTCTCTGCAGTTCTTTATTACTTTGTTAGGTCTAGACACACTATGGATCTTTGGCAATAAACCTTTGAGTTTGGCTTCTTAAGGTGGTTGGGAAGTTTACATCATTTACCAAGCCTTAGTTACCCATCCATCATAATAATGTGACATAGGATTTATAATCCTAATGTCACTGCAACATCAACATTATGAAAAGAAGACTAACATTAAGAAACCCATTGGAAATGTGTAAGGAAGATTGTTCTGACCAAAAATTGGTTGACAAATTAGCTATTTGCACTGAGGTTCTTGTCTGTTCTATATCAATGTTAAATATCAGCACCAAAATGAAGACACTGCTGTTGTCAACAAAAAGAGCATGTTAGCTCTTCAAGTGAAAAGAGAGAGCTGACTGTGAAGTTGTTTTTATGGGACGGATGGAGAAAATGAAAGACATTTTAAAATAACCAACATAGATAAAGCACTGGTCAGTGTATGAGCTTGGGAATATTAAAAAGATGTTGACACTGTAGTAAAATAAAATGGCTATCTTACATCACCATCTTACATATTTATGGTACCTTTTATCCCAAGGGATCCCAAAGCACTTTACAAATTGTACATGTAAGGATCACTTCACCCCCTGAATAAAAATACTGAAAAAAGGACTCATGGATAAGAAAGCACAGCGCTTAGTGACATCAAATGTACGTACACCCAGTTGAACATCAGCTTTATTTATCTTCACCAGTCCAGAATGCTACAAACAAAAACAAATGAAAAGTCCTCGCAGTCTCTCTGCCCCATTTCTGTATTTTCCCTCGTAACCCTGGTTCACATCAATCACACACTCCTATTGACAGAGATTCTAAAGTTGTGAATTTTGGTTTCCTTTCAGACCTTGCATTTCTATTACACAAAAGACTCTATTATTTTAAATATCAATATTTGCATTTTAAAAGGCTTATATATTTGCCTGCCTCTGAGGAAGGGAGAAAATCCTGAGAGGTGAAAAAATGAGGCCTCTGGTATGCCAAAGAGCTGAAATAATAATGTGTTTTTGCATCTAGCTGATTTTTAAAGCCCTGAAAAAATGACAGGGGGAAGATTGATTCTAATAAGAATCTCCACTTATAAAAAATGGAAATCACACAATGTATAAATAATCTTTTGGAAAATGTTAAGAAACTACCTTTGTTTGAACTGATTGCTCTCTAATAAACTTGGTCTGTGTGGTACCTGCTACCATGATCATCTCACGAAGCTCTAACTGGGAAGGTACCAGACATTTATGAGGATAAAAAAGGTTAAGGGAAAAAAAGACTGGAATTTCATGTCTTTATGTCTAGAAAGCTGATGTGCAGCAGGAACGTATCCTGTGATGAGGACTGTGCTACAGCCAGTACAGTCAAAATGAAGGAACAATTTGCAGTGACAAAATAAATGTTTGTGGAGATGCAGCTAATTAGCCACTAAAATATTATTTAGCTAGATATCCTTAAAGATCCTTGAATAAATTAAGATTGCCACACAACTTACAGCTCTAATTAATAGTGTGTTAGTGTCTCCAAGCCAAAAAGATGAAAGATAGACTACTACACTTTTAGGCTGATACTGAGACAAATAGATTGCAAATGAAGTAAGACCCACCAGTGAACTATATAAGGAGATGAACTTGCAAGAATCACATGATTATATCTTGCTTTTAACAGTGATGGCTGTTGGAATTGCATTGATATTGGTATTGCACTTAGATTCTTAGCTATCAATTCTTTCCAATGAAGAGACAATCAGTGTCCTGTTTTGTATATGGTGTAGTGACTCCCTAGTTATTCATAAAGTTACTTTAATAAGAAGGGAAATTGAACTTTTTGCATTTTAGGAGGGACTGCTGAATGATTTTGCATAGCACTGATACATAAATCATAAGTGGCTTCTTTCTTCACATATTTTTGCACAGCTAATTCAGTACTTTAACTACTAAATCACAAAAAAATAGCTATGTGAAATGTCCAGGGTAGAGAACTCCAATTAAGTAGAATAAAATATGTATGTTGCTCATAAAAAATAAAATAGATATTGTACTTTAGAGAAAAAGAATAGTTTGTCACTGAAATATAGGGCTGGGTTCCAGGACTCCTGGATTTAATTCCTGGCTCTGTCCAAGACTAACTATGTGACCTTGGGCAAGTCATTCAACTTTTCTATGCCTCAATTTCTCCATCTGTAGAACAGAGTTAATAATACTTCCCTATCCCACAGAAGCATTGAAAAGACTAGATGTGTAACTAATAAAGTCATTAAAACTTTATATATTTATTTTGTTTTCCATTTTCATGGGGTAAGAGAGTAGAGCAAATATAGGTCCTAAAGGTTTCTGAACATGCTGGAGGTAGGACTTCACTAGCTAAAGTTTTCTTTGACTATCCAGAAATACCAATTCAGTTAAAAATTCCTAATTTGCTTCATGGTTTAGCCATCACTCACCTGATAACTGATAAGCATCCCAGGCAATAATTACTTGTCCTAACAACATGAACTCATTCTTGGATCCAGTTATTTTGTGTCCATTTTCACCTTGGCCAGAGTCACTGGGTTCATTCACTTTCCTACAAGTAAGAGTTTCCTAAACTGTAAGAAACAGAGTCATCTTCTTTTTTTTACTTCTTAATGTAGCAGGTGTTTGAGAATCAATTTGCATTTGTCTCCATCTCACCTCTTCGTTAACATCAGTCTACAGGTCTCAGTTGATAACACAGCTATTTCCAAAAACATGGATGTGCACATGCAGTCAGGGTCGATAGCCCCTGCTAGCTGGTGAATTAATGTCTCATTGCCACCAGAATTTTTTTTTTCAAAGAAGGGATATAATACATAATAACATAGATTTTAATATTAACATAATATCATTTCCCAAATACACTGATCTAATGGTTTCTCTGAAAGCCTATATGAAAGATACATAATATCTAGAGGAAAAATGCAATACCACAGTACACTCAAAAAATTGATGGAGAAACAAAGCATTAAACAAGGGGAGTGTTCCTTCACTCATAGATACTTAGGCCTGGATCCACAAAGAGACTTAAGCATTGTGACACTGAGGACCAAGGTGTGTAACTTGTTCAGGCACATAGAAAATCCCTGAAACAACACCGTGATTCACAAAGTCTGGGTTAAGCGCCTAGATTCCCTATACAATGAAAGGGGAGAGATAGGCACCTTTGACTACCATCCACAAAACCCAGCATGCTAGGTGGGCAGCTCCTACCTCACTCCACACTAAATGGCCAGAGAAAAAGAAGATGGTGGTGTTGTCCACCTTTGCCTTTTACCCCAAGGGTTAGCACACTCACTCGGCATATGAGAGACCCAGATTCAAGTCCCCACTTGGCCTTAGGGGAGAGAAAGGATTTGAAGAGGGGCCTCCTACCTTTCAGGAGCTTGCTCAAACCACTGAGCTACGAGATAGCCTGCTATGGAGCACCCTCAGACTGTTCTTGTGAAGTTGTTCCACTGCATATTAAAAACTGAGAGTCATTGGGTCTGAGAGAACGGTTCTTGGAGGTGGGCAACCCAATGTCCAGACCCCCTGCTCCAATCAGTCTTTATTTATACAAAATGGAACAGCTTTAACAGGAGAGACTGAGGGAGCCCCACATCAGAATATCCCATAGCTCAGTGGTTATTGCACTGCCTTGAGAGGTGGAAGATCCCTATTTAAATCTTTTCTGCCCTGTGGCCCCAGGGGTGAGATAGGTGCTCTTTTGTTAGTTCCTGGATCAGGGTGGGCATGAGATAGGAGGCAGCAGTGTGCATGCCCAAAGCCAGAAATGAAGATGCTTATGGAACTATTACCCTGAAAAGTTAGGCACTTTTCAGAAGATAACAGATTTTTTAGACAAAGGGAATTTACCTAGATTTCAGTAAGGCATTTGATATGATTCCACATGGGGCATTATTAGTTTAATTGGAAAAGATGGAGATTAATATGAGAACTGAAAGGTGGATAAGGAACTGGTTAAAGGGGAGACTATGACGGGTCATACTGAAAGGTGAACTGTCAGGCTGGCAGGAGGTTACTAGAGGAGTTCCTCAGGGGTCGGTCTTGGGACCAATCTTATTTAACCTTTTTATTACTGACCTTGGCACAAAAAATGGGAGTGTGTTAATAAAATTTGCAGATGACACAAAGTTGGGAGGCATTGCTAATACAGAGAAAGAGCAGGATATCATAAAACAAGATCTGGATGACCTTGTAAACTGGAGTAATAGAAATAGGATGAAATTTAATTGCGGAAAGTGCAAGGTCAAGTATTTAGGGATTAATAACAAGAACTTTTGCTATAAGCTAGGGACGCATCAGTTGGAAGTGACAGAGGAAGAGAAGGACCTGGGCGTATTTGGTTGATCACAGGATGACTCTGAGCCACCAATGTGATGTGGCCATGAAAAAAGCTAATGCGGTCCTAGGATGCATCAGGTGAGGTATTTCCCAGTAGACATAGGGAGATATTAGTACCATTATACAAGCCGTTGGTCAGACCTCGTCTGAAATACTGTGTGCAGTTCTAGTCTCCCATGTTTAAGAAAGATAAATTCAAACTGGAACAGGTACAGAGAAGGTCTACTAGGATGATCCAAGGAATGGAAAATGTGCCTTATGAGAGGAGACTCAAAGTGCTTGGCTTGTTTAGCCTAACCAAAAGAAGGCTGAGGGGAGATATGATTGCTCTCTATAAATACATCAGAGGGATAAATACCAGGGAGTGAGGGGAGTTATTTAAATTCAGTATCAATGTGGACACAAGAACAAATGGATATAAACTGGCCAATCTGGAAGTTCAGACTTGAAATTAGATGAAGGTTTCTAACCACCAGAGAAGGGAAGTTCTGGAACAACCTTCCAAGGGGATCAGTGGGGGCAATAAACCTAGCTGGATTCAAGACTGAGCTTGTTAAGTATGGAAGGGATGGTATGACGGGACACTCTAATTTGTCAATTGATTAATCTTTGACTCCTAGCAGTAAATATGCCCAATGGCCTGTGATGGGATGTTAGAAGGGGTGGGTTCTGAGTTACTACAGATAATTCTTTCTGGGTGTCTGGCTGGTGAGTCTTGCCCACATGTTCAGGCTTTAGCTGGTCATCATATTTGGGGTAAGGAAGGAATTTTCCCCCGGGGCCGATTGTTATAGGCCCTGTCAGTTTTTCACCTTCCTCTGCAGCATGGGGCACAAGTCACTTGCTGGTGGATTCTCTGTACCTTGAAGTTTTAAATCATTATTTGAGGACTTCAATAATCCAGTTGTAGGTTAGGGGTCTATTACAGGAGTGGGTGGGTGAGGTTCTATGGCCTGCATCAGACTAGATGATCATAATGGTCCCTTCTGACCTTAGAGTCTATGAGAGAGTATAGGCACCTATAGAGTTCCATGGCCACATAGGGGGGATTTTATGGATCGCTGTGGTGCCTAAAACTGGGAGTTAGGCACCTAAATCTGGGGTTTAGTCACCTAAGTACCTTTGTGGATCTGGGTCTTAAATATTTAAGTCCAACCCAATATGTAGTCATTCAAAAAAATACACATAGGTTAACTTGTCTATATTATACTAGTACTTTGCAAGAACAGTAAATAAACTAGATGACCCTTGTGGTCCCTTCTAACCCTATGATTTTATGTTAGTGCCTGTAGTCCCAAGTTCTCAAAGCACTTTGCAATCATTAATTAGTTCCCACAGCACCCATTTGAGGGTGGTGAGTGTTATACCCATTTTACATAAGTTTAGAAGGCTCACAGGGGTGTATTGGCTTGCCTACATTAACCCAAGTCAGTGACAGATCTGGGACTACCATGCTTGAGTTTTGATTTTCAGTCCTGTGACTGAACCACTAGATAGGCCTTCATTCAGTCCATACAATCTTAGCTTTAGGGAGTTGAAACAGTACAACAGACTATGTAGATGCCTTTGGCTTTTTAATAAGGATATGATCCAAAGCCCATTGAAGTCAATGACTACCTTCTACTAATACTAATTTCAGTGAGTAGTGTATCCAGTCCCATCTGGATGTTTTATGGAAAATAACATCACGATTTTGTCCAAGCCAAAGAAAAGCAGCAATAAACAGTGGGGAATAATGAATGGAAAAACACTGCTATAGGTCAGATTTGATCTGTTAGAAGTGAATACCATTGCTTGCTTTCCCAGAGAGCAAAGTCAGATTTTGTGCTATATGTAGAACACACCCAGAGATTGGCAGGGAAAAGTCTTTTGTTTTTGTTTTTGTTTTTGTTTTTTTCCTGGCTAAAGGAAAGCCCACTGTCAGGAGCTTTGAGTGCAAGGATTTGCAGGTTAGCAGAGCAGGGTCAGCTGTGGGTAATTAATAGTCAGCTATGGGCACTAGTTAACTCTCCTAGGATGTTATAATAGGGATGAGGGGGAGGGTGTTGAAGGTTAGCTGGAAAGGGGGCAAGAGCTGAAAGGAGCACTGGGGAAGAGTTTGTTTTCTTACTTATCTACACTTTACACTGCCACTTTGGTTTTTGACTGAGAGAAGCCTTGTGTGTTTCACCCCTGAAAGGGCAGTACAGTCTTTACACTTTTTTTATTCTTCAAACCATTCTTTTCACCTGATGATTGCTCTAAAAGGAAGCCCAGTATGAGGGGCCTAATTGTCCTTTCACATAAAGCAATGTAAGTCAGGAGTAATATCACTGCAGTCAGTGGTGTCTGCTGTGGGAGAATAATTAGGCCTGTGGTATTTAAATTTATCCTGGGTGAATCTTTTTCTGCTCTAACTGGCCGACTACGTAGCTAGTACTAGTAGCATACACACACACCATGTCTTGTTACAAGCTTCTTTGGTAGTGTAGCAACCCTAATAGAGAAATGCATACTCTCAGAAAGGTATAGTTAACCTAGCTATATATATTTTTAAGTGAGATGACAATGCAGACAGGTTTGGATGTTGCCCTTATATGTATTTTCCAATTTACTGAAAGTCTGATGGCTTAACTGTGCATGTATTATATCAGATTCAGGGGAAGGCTGATATAATTTAAAGTTCTCTGTTACTCCAGCAGCAGATCAAGCTTTTGTGATGCAAATTAAAGGGAAATATTCAGAGACACAACGTACTAGCATAACTTACAATAGGTGGAGAAAGCTGCTGATGTTCTGATTCTGTATCCTTTGATGTATAAAAATTATTTCTCAATCTTATCCTCTCAGCATTCTTTGTTGCTGGGCTGTTAGAATTCCTAGCATCTCTTTTTGTTTGAGCTGATATTGATTGTACAGCTTCTTCTCTTGTAACTACTATATGCTGACGTTGTTAGTGCTCCAAGCTGATTAAATATTACAGAATCATTTTCATTTTAAGATCATTTTCTATTTTGGAAAGAAATATAATCAAAAAGGTTTCTATCCTTGTGTCTTATCAAAAAATCACCTTAGAACTTAGCAGATACCTGGCCCCACCCCAAAAGCATCACCCACTAATCAGTGCAGTTTTAGCTCATGGTATTGCTAGAAATGGAATACTGGGTGGAGGTGTTAAAAATACATATTAAGATGCATATTAAGTTGCGTCAGGAAAGAAATAACAGGCATGTACTGCTGGTCAGGATTGAGATGCAACAGAGCTTGGTAGAGGCCTGGAATGAAATAACAGCTCATGTTTGCAGCTTGTGATGGAAGTATTTTCACCAAGCTGTGTTGGGATGATTGAGCAACCCCTATCTAACATTGGAGAAGATTGGGTTTTGTTTTGTTTTTTTAGAATAATAATCCTTTAGCAAGTAGCAAGCAAGTAGGGGGCTATGGCTCAGACTCTGCTAGGAGTATCCTGACTGATAGAAAGAAGTAGCATTTTGGGGCAGGCCTGCTAAACAATATTTTTACTGCCAAATAATGACTCCCTCCAAGGAAAAAAAATACTCAACAGCATATAATTGTCTCCTGACCACTGTGATCACCCTGCTATGCTTTGGGCCAAACTGAGGAGTATGGGGGGAAATAGCAAGATTGCTTTTTGGCATACAATCAAATTTAACTTACAGTATGGGTGGGTGGGTGTGAACACATAGCCTCCTGATGCTGAAATGGAGTGCAGCTGCTTGGGCTCAGATCTTGCACAATTGCCAGTATTTAAACAAAATATTGGAAGGAGCGATTTACCTTCTAAGCTGAGGGTCAGGCAGCCCCGAGAGGCCCAACTGCTAAAGAATGTTTTGTACGTTCCAGAGATTGCTAGCCTCTGTGTGGTATTTGCAAACATTAATTTCTAAATCAACATAAGCCCCAGCCCTGTGAGGCAGGTAAATATCATTGTTCCGGATTTACATATGGGAACGCTAAGGCAGAGAAGTGAGGCGATTTGAGAAAATGTCACAGTGGGGTCATCCAGCATCAGAGTGGAGGTTTGTTCTCAGACCACGAGACCACAGTGCCTCTGATGTTATTCAGTTGCCCCTCTTTGTGGTCAAAGGCCGCACTGGCTGTTTAGTAGAGGACAGAGTTTACAGGAGCTCTGAGTGCCATGAGTGGGAGTCTGAGCAACACTGTCCTCTCCAGATGCAAACTGGCCTTGGACTATCACAAACAGAGGAGTTTTGGCCACAGTTTTACAGACCCCAGCAGGCAGCCTTGGTTTGCTGTAAAGATGGGACTGTGAATAACAAAAAAATGACAAGCTTTCGACCCTAGCAAAGTAGACTGGCTTATATTTGCTTACGCTTTCAAGCCTACCTTCACAAGGAAAGGTCTGGAGACTTACTGTTTATTTTCAATGAACGCTGAGAATCTCTTACATTTCTAGTTCCCTCAAGCCAGGGAACCTGAAGGCCAGCTCTGCCTGAAGCAGTGAATGATTAGGGCAGTTTCCAAGTGTCCCTCAGCCTAGCAGAGAGATCTGATGCATGAATAACACTGTCTAATTTAAGGCCAGAATTGCAGTTATGGAAGAATTTATCATAGGCTGACAAATGAGGGATCTTTCATGGTGGAGATGCAAGGTTAGAACAGCAGGATGTGCTGCAAGCCAGGATTTAGCTAAATGAGCAGAACTGGGAATGAAGTACTGGACTGGGAGAGAAGGGTCAGGAATGTGCTATGTATGTGGAGGGTTGTGCTGTTGGTGATTATTTTCTTCTCATGCAGGCTCTGTCTTTTAGGAGGGGATTTTCTCAAACACATGCCAAAAACGTGCACTGAAACTACACTAATTATGTACAATCATACAGAACTTTTCATCCCAGAATATCTGAGGCGCTCCCTACAACTATAGGTATTGATCTAGATAATCAATTTACCCACCACTGGCAGCCACCTCTGGGATGGAATGCGGCAAGTGTTCCACAGTGCACAGTAACACACTGCAGTTTAGGACAGGAGGTAAAACACAGAAACGTCAGGGGGGATTTGGGTAATTGCCTATATGAGAACTTGTTCAGAGGGGTTAACATCTCAGCTCATGCAAATGTGCAAGTTTTGGGCCCGTTACTCTGTGCTGCCAAGCACCAGCAACTTCCATTAAAGTTAGTGGCAACGGTGGGTGTTCAGAACCTCTCAGGATCAGGTCCCTGTGAGTGACGGTCAGATCCTTTCTGTTCTAGCCAGCTCTTGTATTTTACTTTCCAGTTATGTGGCTAGAATGCTTTTTCCTTTGATGTATTCAAAAAAGATAGATAAATATGCGTATTTATAAACTGCAGCAAAAGCCACCTCCGAGAATAACCACTGAATGTTGGAACCTCACACAATACCCAAGGACTCCATTATGCCATTGTTTGCACATCAAAGCATGCTCTTGTTAAACAGGTTAATTAGTTGACTGTGTAACGACTTGTAGTGTCTGGAATGTTTCTGATATACTGTTGTGTTTATTGTGATTGAACCTCTGGAATGGTTTGATTGTCCAAATACACAGTAAATTAGTGAAATATGTGTGAATATTAAATTTTATGACAATGGGGTGAATTAACATAAGAAAAATATTGCAATAGAAGCTTTTATGGATCATAAAAATTGCATGTTCTTTCTTATTTAAAGATGTCTGGAAATGAATATGAAATACCAGGCTCCTAGATATTGCTTTTTTTCACACCACTCTTCTGGGCAGAGCATCTTTTCTCCATGGCTGCTCTCTAGAGTAAAGGAGGAGGTTGCATTGTGCACAAAACTAGCAGCCAGTGCTATATCTGCAGGTTTAACTTCATCAGATAGTAAAGGAGGAAATTTCTTCCCTATGATGTATTGGTAGGGCGCTTGGGCTATTTCACTTTGCTCTGGAGTACTGAGGAGTCATCAGGTGTGCCTATCCACAGGATTAGTTTCTTCATATTTTGTCTGGTCTAGGGGTTTGTAGGTCTTATGAAAAGTCACATATGTGGGCCCTCTGGCAGGCATTCATACCCGGCACACTGTGCCTGATCCAGTGTACGTTGATTCCTCTAGAGCCTGATTCTCTCTTATGTTGAGATCTATACAAGGCAGGAGGTGGTTGGGGCCATCAAGGACTCTGCTATAACACCTTATACCACTGTGCATACATTGTTATGTGTACAGTTTCATGATTCATATGCTGTTGGGGAAGGGAATGTCCTGAATAAATATTCTCCTCAATTAAAAGGACACCGTCAAAGGGCAGCAAGTTAGGGTTTAAACATATTTTTGAATTAACAATAATAAAAGCCCTTTAACTTCCACCACAGTAACTGATGCTTGCAAGCTGAGCCGTCCGCCTACTGATCCTCTTCTCCTTCTTTTCAAGACATTTCTTTAGCTGCTCATCAACATCAGTAAGCATGCTAAAGGCAGCAGGACCTTCCACCCTACAGCCTTATCATGCAGGCATTGATCTCCTTGAAATATGAATCTAAATGGAATGCATGAATTACACTGTAATGTAGGAGGAAAGTATTGCACCTAATCCCTCCTGAAGTGACAATCACAGCTAAAAGTCAAGTAAAATCTTTTTTTTTCTAAACATAATGTGCACAGTATCAAGATTCTCAATTCATCCATATTTGATTAGACTTATTCCATCGCTGTTTACACTGAGTCTCGTTTGTGCAATTTCACACTTATTCCATCATACTTCCTAACCGTCAGGGTTTACTATTTTAAACAGTTCATTAAATAAAGTATTCTTTTTGGCTCATATAAAATCCTATGCATTTGTTCCCCTTTTGACACAGGAAATTTGATGCAGGTTGCCGTTGTGTCATGTCAGAGTGTTTTAGCAAAACTATAAATCTGGAGAGTTTTCATGGGTCCAAACCAAAATCTTTGAATGTTGTGGAGATTCAAAATCTGAAATCAGATCTGGATCAAAAATGTCACAAATGGCCCTTACAAATCCATATCCTTGGAGCTAAGCACCCTTGAATTCTGTGGAGTGCAAAATCCAGATCTGAATTTTGATCTGATGTTTGTAAGATCTGAAGTTTGAGTCCTTGAATGAATGGCATTATGTAAGTGCACCACATTAGTACTATTCATTGAAGGTGTATTTCCATATGTAGTTAATGCAATTAACACTCATGATAGAGTATCCTGTTGCATCTTTAAGTGCATTTCATATGCATTGATTTGTGTACTCTTTTCCCTTCTTCTGGCCTAATTAAACATCCAGTGAGACTCATCTCTGCTTTGACAGTCTGAAATGTGTAACACCCCATGATGCTTTATCCTGACTGGATCTGACATAACTAGTCAAAACGTATTTTGATTTGAGGAAATAATCTGCCAGTGATGAATTGCAGAGGTAAATCACTGAGCTATGGAAACCAGGGAAGGCCCATAGCATGGCTTTGTGCATTCAGTCAGGACACCGTGAGGCCTCAGAGGATGGTAGAATAGTATACCAGATGGCAAATGAACACTCTCAAATTACACTTTCCAATTTGTAAATACAATTTTTCCCTTGATCTTTTTTACAATAAATGAAAACGTCAGGAAGCCTGAATCTGTTTCCCAATCAATGTCATTTTCCTCCATTCCACCTGTTCTCTTTTGCTGTTGTATAGTGGCTAATGAGAGCTGGGTTGCAGCACTGCTTTATTATTGGAAGATTGCTTCTAAGAGCCAGGTTGCTATTGCTTTTATTCCTTAAAAATGAGTGCTGGAGCATTTGGAATTGTTTTGGCTGGAAAAACCTAAAGATTTAATCGGATTTTTTTAAATAGATTAAAAAAAAATAAAAACAACCATGGATCAAATATGGGCCTGCCAACAGCTTGCCTTTAAATACAGCAGGTGAAATCCTGGTCCCATTGCACTCAATGGCAACATTTTCACTGATGTCAATGAGGCCATGATTTCAAGCTTTCATGTGGGTATAAGGCCACACCAAACAACCCAGCTCCTTTCTTCTGGAATGTAATGTCCTCCATAGACATTCTTCTCTAGAACGTCTGGAATCTCCATCCCTTTGTTGTCATGCCCCATTCCCTTCAGCAGAACAACAAGGAAGTTTGTTCCTTTTCTATTCTCCCTTTTTGTTTCCTGGAGTGCAGCCATCCTAATCATATGACCCATTTACTTTGCATTTGAAATCCAAAACCCAATACCATGTTCAGGAAAGGTGTTCAGTAGCTTGATTCTGCATGCACTTAAGCCAGTGTAAATGAGAAATGACTCCATTCATGTCCATGGAAAACTTGATTAAGTGAAAGGAGAATAGGGCCTGAAATCTTGTGCAGTTTTCTGGTTGGAGCTTACGGTAGGTCTCTGTGTAAGTTATTATCAGTGGACCAAAAGCTGAGAAAGAACAGGAGTAAGAAATGCTGTGACCTTCACAAAGGATTCCAGAGTCAGTTGCCACTCCTGGGTAATGAGAACAACTTGTAGTCAGACTCTATTTTAATAGTTACGGCCAAAAATGGCAACATATTTCCCTTTTCCATCACCACAGAGGAATAATTTCCCCCAAAAAATTAACATATGGAAGCATAAGATAAAGGTCCAGATTTATTATCTTTCAAATTGTTCTCCTAGTGAACTCATAACCCAGATAATAAAACATCCCAACATTGTGCAGCATTGAGAGCGCCGAATGTGTCGAAGCATTACCCAGTTATCAGAAAGATAGATGATTAAGTGGTATGGATGAGCAGACAGTAGAGTATAGGTTCCCATTCTTCACAGGTGCTCTGTTTAATTTCTAATGCTTTTAGTGTCTAATAAATGGAGATGAAGAATCCAGTTTAGATAAAATAAGAGCCAGCAGGGACTTTTGCCCAAAACTCAAATTGAATTAACCAAAACTTTTCTGAGGTTCCAAAAACATTGGTGTGGGCTGTGGCTGCTCTAAGCACAGACCACAAAAGTTGTTGTAGGTCCAAACTTACCCCTTTCTTGGTGTGATGCTGGTAAAACAAGTGCCAGCTTTGGCCCGGACCATAGGCGATAGCTAAGAAGTGAAAGACTCATAGCTGGGAACCAAACCAGCTCATCTGTATGTTAGTTTTGTCCAGGGATTAGTCTGATAAGAATGTGTTTGTTGTTTAGACTCTGAAATGCTTGTAAGTTGCTGCATGCATTAATCTCATTGTAATGTCCGTATTCCATGCTATAAGGAGATGTGTAAGATTTGCTTTATAACTTTGAAAATGTTTTCTCTGAACTTGTAAACCCAAGCACTGGAATTGTCCACCTCCCCTGCCCATCTAGGAGGACTATCAAAAATGAAGTGGGCCATCATATGACACAAGCTTTCTTAATTGCCCCCATCCACTCATGGAGAAGTACATGAAGGATTCCTTGTCCAATTGATTTGAATGCTGGAAGAAGGAAATAAAAACAGCTGACATGAAGATTTTTCATATCTTTGTTGTTTGAACTCTCACAGGGACAGAGATATTAAACAAAGGCAGAGAACCCCAAGGGTTACACCTGGGTCCTCCATGGAAGACATTTTAAATTGACAGATGACCACATCTCTGTCATCTTTAGTAATCATTAGTTAGTAATGCATTTGTGTGTATATGTTTGCTTGCTTTAACCTGTAAATAACTCTCTCATTATTACTTTTTTCCTAGTTAATAAGCCTTTAGATAATTTATTATAGGATTGGATACAGGCAGGTCTTTGGTGTAAGACCTAAGGTATCTGTTGATCTGGGATAAGTGGTGGTCTCTTGGGACTGGAAGTAATCTAAATATTTTTTGTGTAGATGACCATTTATCACTAAGCCCAGCTTGCCTGAGTGGAATGAAGACTGGAGAGGGGACTGTCTGTGACTCCATGGTAAGACTGTTATAGTGATCCAGGAGCCCACATTTATTACTGGCTTGGTGACATCTAATTATAGAACATACCAACAGTTTGGGGTATCTGCCCTGTTTTTTACAGTCTGCTCTGAGGTAGGCAGTCATGGTCGCGAACCACTTCAGACAGCCTGACACCTGAGAATTATTTTATTCACAATAGGAACTGAAAAGAAAACATCATAAAATGCATTTTCACAGTCTCGCTGCTCTGGAGTGCAGGTTTTCAAAACCACTCAGTGTGGGCCTACCTCTGCTCCCACTGAAATCAACAGGTGTTTTACCACTGACTTCAGTGGCAGCAGAGTTAGGTCAAAACTGAGTGTTTTTGAAAATCCCACCCACAGTGCTTATCCAAATCTGTGAGGACAACTGTATATTTCCAAACTGAACCAGACCAGAAAGTAATTGAAACCTCACAAAATATCATATTCATGCAATATTCCCACCTCAGTTTCCAGATCAAAAGGGAAACCTGTTGAAGCCCACTCATCCCTAGCTGTGGAATGATCATATAGCTTTTCAGAGCTGGAGACCAGCCTTTGTCTGAGAGGTATGTGACATTCATCAGTTTCAGTTGCTAGGATCCAGGCATATATTATGGTTTCAGTTTGTGTGTCTTCACACCCCTTGTCACACGCACTTTCCGGTTCAAATTAATGCCCCACCCAGATAAAATCAAATTAATGCCTCTTTCATGTCAAAACTTCACACCATTTTTCCTCTTTTTCAACTAAGCTAAAAATAATAAAACAGCTCCAGTCCTCAAAATTCAGCCCAGAATCACTTGAAACTCAGCCCAACTTTGCTTCAGACTTCACAGACCCAGTTTACCTTTATGGATGAGTCAGGCCTGAGCTGCAGTGATCACATCCGAATCCAGAATTTGAACAGTCCAGAGTTTGGGGTTAGTTGAATCTGACAGTTTGGTTTGGCACATCTTAAAATTAGGGACCATGGATATGAAATTTGTCTTTGGGTTCTGATTCTGAACCTTCCCCTTCTTTTTCTCCTACAAATTATGAAAGTGTTAGAAGGGTACTTAGGGTCTAAGGTTTTGGTTCAGGCCAATCTCTGTTTTCAGGGAACCCAAACATGTAAAAAAGATGGCTCAGTTCAGAGGCTCTCTAACCTATAGTTCTAATGATAGAAAGGCTCGAGATGCCAGTGCAAATGATTTCAAACAGGAAGGCACTTTATTCAAAATTCAGAGTTATATTTTGTTACAAAAGTGCTGATCTCCTTGCCGATGGCTTCTTTTCTGAATGAAATAACTCACTTGGTTTGAACTTTTCTCCACTCAAAAATACCCCAAATGCCCTATCTACTTAATGCTCTGATGGTAATATATATATATATATATTTTTTTTTTTTAACTTTCAAACCCTGAGAAAGACAGATGGGTGTTAAAACATTATCTAAGTTTCATTTGAACATTCAAAATAAAAATTGTTTGAAGAAAGACATGAGGGACAAAGGAGCAGTTCTGTTAAGCTGTGTGACATGATACTGATGTCTGTTGTTTGTACCTGCAAAAACAAAGCAAAGTTTGAGTCTTAGGAATGCAAATGAATCTGAAAAAATGCTAGAGAAACTTCCATTCTTCATGTTTTTGTGATAAAGGAGTGTCAATTATTACAACTGTCCTTGGAATTACCTTACCATGTGGCATAGGAAAGAGCAAGTTCAACTGACAAGATGTGAGACCCTGTTATAAATATTCTGTCTGAAGGAACAAAGGACTGTTCTATAGCGGGGCAATGTGAGAAGCTCTTGGAACTTTGAATCATATAAATATAATGTTCTCTGAAAATTCTTCTGGTGAAAGGTGACGAAGGGACCTGACAACAGTCTTCAAATATATTACGGGCTGTTATAAAGAGTACAATGATCAATTGTTCTCATTGTCCACTGGAAGTAGGAGAAGAAGTAACAGGCTTAGTATGCAGTAAGGGATATGTAGGTAGTTATTAGGGAAAAAATTGGCAATTTTAAGGGTAGGTAAGCTCTGGAATAGGTTTCCTAAGGAGGTTGTTGAATGCCCATCCTTGGAGGTTTTTAAGAACAGGTTAGATAAACATTTGTCAGATTTATTTGGTCCTGCCTCAGTTCAGGGGCTGGACTTGATGACTTCCCAGGGTCCCTACCAGCCCTATATTTCTATATATATATATTCTTTGAAATTGACCAGCAAGGAAACTGAGGATCTCAGTTTTCTCTACAAAAGGGAACAGTAGTTTAAACATCTGAACTGAATCACACTGATATGATTCAACTTTAACCCTCTCTAGAGGTTAAAAGGAAGATCTGTGCAGCTCAAAGTGGTCTTGTCTCTTTCAAAACTTGGCCGATCTGTTAAGGCTCTCAGTGAGCGTACCATTTCATGCCATTTATGTTTTTGCTGATGTAGACACTGATCCCTTATGGTATGTCTACACTGCAAAGAAAACCTGCAGCTAGCCTGTGCCAGCTGACTTGGGCTGACAGGGCTTGGGCAATGGGGCTGTGTCATTATTTTGTAGACTTCCTTTCTCCCATCTTGCAGCGTCCTAGAGCCCAAGCCTGGAAGTCTACACAGCAATGAAAGCCCCACAGTCTGAGCCCTGTGAGCCCAAGTCGGCTGGCATAGGCCAGCCACGGGTTTTTCTTAGCTGTATAGATATACTCTCAGAAGCTGGATTGACACCTGTTATCATGTGTACAATAACCAGCCACTAGGGGGAGTAGGTGACAGTTACACAAGGAAATGTGTGGCTGGATAGTATTGGTTTGTTCATTGTTGGCAAGAAGTGGGAAGTGGGGTCCTGCAGAATCATTGCAGATGTGTGTGTTGCATGAATAAATACTGTTAATACCTAAGATGCTGCCATACATGTGGTGTTATGATACAACATGTGGCACCAAGTGCAGCTGGAAGGGAAGGGAAGGGAAGAGAGGCAGGCAGGCCGGCCGGCCGGTCAGTCAGTTGGTCGGGGAAGTCATCTGTAAGAAAAGTCTACAGATCCCTACAAACACAGGGAAAATGACTGCAACCTCTGGGACTATTTCATCATTTAATCCACAACACCAAACCTGGGAAAAATACTGTGAAATAATATCTTATTTTTAACTACTGATGATATTACTGATGAAGGTAAGAAGAAAGTTATCATACTCAGCAGCATAGGGGCCAAGAGTTACAGTTTAATGAGAAATCTGTTAACCACTGGAAAGCCTGGAGATAAAACTTTTGATGAGCTAGTAAATCTGTAAAAAAAAAAATCATTTCAACTCAACACCCAGTGAAATAGTAGCATGATTTGATTTTATCTCTCATTAAAGGAAAGCAGGCAAGAGAGTAGGGGAATCTGTGGCAGAACTGAAGAAGCTGTCTCAAGACTAATTATGGTGTAACCCTGACACAAAACTAAGAGATTGGTTAGTTTGTGGCATTAATGATGACAAAATGCAAAGGAGATTATTGTCTGAACCATAGTTAACATTTGAAACAGCTCTGAAATAAACCCAGGCGAACACAAGTCACAAGAGCCTGAAGAGGTGGAAATAGCACACAAGAAACACAAGGTATGGGGCACAAAATTGCAAAGCTGTCTGGGAAAAAGATCCAGTCAACCAGCAGAAAGCATTATCATTGTGGAGGCAAATACACCCCAATGGGCTGCAGATTTAAAAATAAGAAATGTCACATTTGCCGGGTGACAGGACACATTTGAAGAGAGTGTCAAAACAAAACCAGGAAAGCAGATACACAAAACCATGATAAAAAACAGCCTCATAGCCATGGAACTTTTCATGTATTCAAGGAGGAAAGTACTGAAAAAGATGAGGAAGTAGCATATGCTATCTATAGTATAACTGAAACAAATATTCCTAAAGTAGGTCCCATACATATTGGGCTGATTGTAAATGAAAAAAATGTACACTTTGAGTTCGACTTAGTATTATGAGCCAAGAAGTGCATGAGATCTTGTGGAAACATAGCAAACCACCTCCATGGCAGAAATGTAGAATAAAATTAAAAACATACACTGAAGAAGCAGTAAAGATACTGGGAGCCACTAATGCAAAGGTTTGCCATCAGAGCCAAGAAACGTATCTTCTATTGCTAGCGGTAACAGACATGGGCCCTAACTTGCCTGGTAGAGGTTGGTTGCTTGACCTTTCAGTGGATTGGAAAGGAAAGGTGCATCTCTTCAAATCAGATGATGATCTAATGTTCGAAACTGTTTTAAATATACATAAGGAAGTATTTAAAGATGAACTGGGCATTTTAAAAGGCACTGTTGCTAAAATTTATGTAAACCCAAATGTTATGCCTCATTATTTCAAACCAGATCTGTACCCTTTGCCATGAAAGACAAAAAGTTGAAACTGAGTTAAAAAACTACAGGCAACTGGTATTATTAAACCTGTAAAGTTTTCTGAATGGGCTGTAACAGTGCTGAAGCTGGATGGCTCCATATGCATATGTGGTGACTATAAGTTGACTATAAATAGGTACAATTAGAACAGTAGCAAACTACAAAACTTGAGGCTCTGTTTGCCATTTTAGCAGAAGGGCAATTATCCACAAAGTTAGACATGAGCCAGACCTACCAACAGATCATTCTGGAAGAAGATTCCTAGCAGTATATCACTATAAATGCTCAAAAGGACTGTTTGAATATAATCAGTTACCTTTTGGTGTGTCCTTTCCCTCTCCTGTTTTCCAAAGAACCATGGAGGTATTGATTCAGGGAATTCTGGATGTTAGGCTAAATCACAGGTACAACAGACACAGAACATTTACAACGTTTAGCAGCAGTGTTCAACAGGCTAAAGGAAGCAGGTCTGTGCCTAGAAAGGGTAAGTGTTCCTTCCTGGCACAAGAAGTGATATACTTGATATCAAAAGTGGATGCTCAGAGACTACACCCAGGGAGAGAGACCGTAATAATACACCTAGGAATATTTCAGAGCTGAAGGTTTACTTAGGCTTGCTGCATTGCTACAGTAAATTTTTGTCAAACTTATCAACACTTCTAATGCCGTTGTATATGTTACATAAAAAGGGAGTTAAATGGTACTGGAAATCAGCTCAGGAAGAAGCATTTCAGGATTCTAAATTACTGCTGCAATTCTCAAAGGTCCTAGTCCATTATTAAGCTCACAAAATACTGACATTGACTTGTGATGCATCTCCTTATAGAATTGGAGCCATTTTAGCTCACTGGATAGAAGAGGGGTCAGAGAAACCAACTGGAGTTGTATCCAGGATTCTGTCTTCTGCTGAACATAATTATTCACAGCTAGACTGAGAAGGATTAGCTGTTATCACTGTGTTGCAGAAATTTCACAAATACATATATGGGTATAGGTTTACAATTTGCACCAATCACAAACCCCAGGTCTCATTGTTTAATGAGATAAAAGCTGTTCCAGAGATGGCATCACCCATGTTCCAGAGATGGAAAGTGACACGAAGAGCCTATGAATATGTCATTGTATATAAAGCTGGTAAGCAGGGAAATGCAGATGGTTTAAGCTGGTTGCATTTAATGGAGATATATGAAAAAGACAAAAGTGAAGAGAGAGTGTTTCTAATGGACTATCTTGATACACCTCCAGTGACAGCATTACAGATAAAATCATGGACTGGTAAAGATCCAGCACTCGCAAAAGTTAGAGAATTTGTGCTAAGGGATGGCCCCTGACCAAATATGATCAGGAGCTCATACCTTATTATAAGCAATGCAGTGAACTTAGTGTTCAAGCTGAGTGTATATTATGGGCAGCACAGGTCATCATTTCAAAGCAAGGATGTGAAGTAATAATGGATGAACTCCATCTGATATACCCAGGTACTACTAAAATGAAAGGGTTAGCCCAAAGCTACATATGTTTGCCAAAGATGGATACTGATATTGAAAATAAGGTGCAATCCTGTTATGTTTGTCAAGAGAGTAGAAAAGCTCCTATTGTGAATTCACTCCATCCTTGGGAGTGGCCAGATAAATCTTGAAGAAGACTACACCTGGATTATGCTGGATCATTTATGGGGAAAAAAATGTTTTTGGTACTAGTAGATGAACATTCCAATTGCGTAGACATTTATCCCATGAATGCATCCACCAGCAAAACCACCACTGAAAAACTAAGGACCAGTTTCAGTATCCATGGTTTATGTGAAAAGGTTGTATCAGATAACAGAAGTTCTTTTACTAGCATGGAATTTCAAAGATATATGAAGCAAAACAGCATTCAGTCTCTTACACTGGCACCTTACCATCCATCATCACATGGGTTAGTTGAACAGACAAGTCGGTCATTTTAAGAGGGTATTAAAAGAATGCCTGGAGGTACCACAGGTACAAAAGTGTCTCTTTACCTGTGTAATTGTTGGGTAACATCACAGTCAACCACAGGCCTGTCCCCCAGAGGAGATGTTAATGGGAAGGAAACTAAGGTCAATGTTAGTCCTTATACATCCATGTTTAATGCAGAAAATACAGTGAAAACAATGGAAGGAAAAGCAGAAACATGACAAATATGCTAAAAAACTTAGTTTTACTGTTGGAGAAACTGTCTATACTAAAACCTTTGGTCCTGGTCCCAACTGGATGCCAGCTATTATTCAAGATGTCACAGGACTAGTCTCATACATGGTAATTCTGGGGGATTGCAGGATTGTGTTTTGACATATGGATCAGCTGAGAAGAAGGATTGTCGTAAACTCTAGAGATGTAAGTACAGCAACAATGGAATTGGCACTGGAGAATGCCCAGTTAGGTTCAGCACCAGTTTCTGGAAATCTAGAGGGACAGCAGCCTCACACAAGATCAGAAACTATGGATAAACCTCAAGGACAAACTATTCAAGTTACCACATAAGAATGACAGGTTTGAACCAAAATGCAGCAGTGATGTTGGAATTACCTTTTGCTGAGATTAAACTGAGGAGTTCTCTACTTGTGAAATGTCCACCTACATATTTGAAAAATTATAGTGTAATAGTGACTGAGTGCATATTTATTTGTTCTTATTATTTGCGATTTGAAATGCATTACTAATTATTCTTGTTGGTTTTGTAAGTTGTGTATTAAATATTTAAAATGGAGAAATATTATAATGTGTATAATAGAACAACCACCAAGGGGAGTGGGCAGATTGCTAAACAAGGAAACGTGTGGCCTGCTAGCTTTGGTTTGTTCATTGTTGTCAATTGCAGGAAATGGGGGAGACTGCAGAACCATTGCGGAAATATACGTGTGTTGCCTGAATAAAGACTTTTAATACTAAAGAAGCTGCTGTATGTGTGATTTTACAATAGAAGACACAGCAGTTCATTTCTTATACTCACTCCTGTACAGGGTCTGGACACCTCTATAAAATTTGCCACTAATTTAAGCTGTTGCTACCTTATTTAAGTCAATGCAGTTAAATCAGTGTACTCAGCCATAGTCCTGTGCATTTCTGAACTACTCTGTGTGAAGAGATAGGTGTGAGCACTGAAGTTCAGAGTCGGATATGGATCCATATCCAGCCTAGCCCCAAAGTTCATGGTGGTTTAGATCTGGTGTGCTAATCTGGATCTCTCTCTAACATGGAAGCTATAGAGTGAATACATTTTTATTGATTTGTTGCTTAACCTGAGTGAGTTTATGTTCTTTAAATATATTTTTACTATTTATAAACGGACACTCATTGGAATTTTAATATTTTTTGGTTTAAATTCTGGTAATGGGCTCACTCACTAAAGCCTAACCCATTCTGTACTTTGATTTATGAGTAAAATACCTTTTAAAAAACAGCCAAAGAAAACCACTTGGAAAAATGTGATTCGTCAAGGTTTAGAGTTTGGGATTTATTTTTTTTTTCCTGGCCCTCCAAGATCTTAAATGACTTTTTTTCAGCCTAGAAGGGATGTTGGCAAGTTACTACCAAAACCCTTATAAATGCAAACACTGACTTTACAAGGGTGCCAAGGACGTCTCTGCTTCCTGCCTTCTGCCTCCCCCATGTATGTCAGCAAAGCTGAATTAGAACTGAATCTGATGATTGTGTTAAGATGTTCCAGTTTGAAGTAATGAACTGCTGGCTACAGCTCATCTCTTGGGGTAATTATAGGGCTCCAATCTTGCAAGTACATTCCTGAAGGTGCAAGGGACTGCTAGTGTGACTGTAGCTGCAGGATCAGGACCAACGATTATATTCACCTTTTATTTGTTTGTTATGATGGGCTACTATTAAAGCCAGAGGTAAGCCCTAAGTATCACCCACATTAGAATTTATCCAGTGAAGAACAGATCAGAAGGAAAAAATGTCCTCCCTTCCCCTCCTCCCAAAAAAGGAAATCTAACCACTACTTCCTTGTACATCAGAAGCAAAATATAGCCATGTACAACATGTCAGATTTATGAAATTATTAGATAATATGACAGGAGTATTTTTCCTCAAGAGGTTTTATCACTTCATAAAACTGTCTTCCTAAGTAATTTACAAGACCGTTTATTTATTTATTTTCAGAATCTCACTGAAGAGAAAAGCTAGCAGCAATATGACGTTTTAATGCTTACAAGAATCATCATGGAATGGAATGGAATAGATAATCCTTTAATCAATTCCTGCCGGGAAGATGTACAGTAGTATAAAAAGTTAGACAGACCAGGACAGCTAAGGGAAATGGACCTTTCTGCCAATTGTGATAAGGATTTTATAAGATATTCTTTCTCTCTTTCTCCATGTGTATAATGATTAAGAAATAGCTGGAGATCAGAATCCAAACCCCAAATCTGATGTCCTTTAATTTTTGGTGGTCCCGGGTTCAGAATCCAGATCCAGATTTCCTAATGGGTCCTAACAATCTGTAACAGACTTTACCCAAAACACAGATCCAAACACCTTTGTTTGGTGGATGCAGTGTTGTTGTAGCCACGTCAGTCCCAGGATATTAGAAAGACAAGGTAGGTGAGGTAATATCTTTTATTGGATCAACTTCTGTTTGTGAGATAGACAAGCTCTCAAATTTCCACAGAGCTCTTCTTCAGGTCAGCTCTGAAGAAGAAGTCTGTGGAAATTTGAAAGCTTGTCTCTCTTGCCAACAGAAGTTGGTTCAATAAAAGATATTACCTCACCCACCTTTCTCTTTGACTGTTAGGATGTTCAAAATCTGCACCTGAATTCAAATATACTTGAATACACATGAATCAGGAAGGACTCTGACCATTGAAATGGGACATATAATTTGGATTAATTAGAAATGCATAGATTTAACTATATTAGATTAGATTGCTGGATTTACGATATTGCTTTAGGTTTTCCACTGCCTATGGGAGAGGGAGACAAATCTGCATAGAAGAGTGTGGTGGGGAGGGGTAAATGCTACCTGAAATAGGCTTTAAAAAAAGTACATTTTTCCCCCTACAGACTGAGACAAGATGATGTATAAAGTAGCTTTTACCAACAACGTGTAAGGGATTAGTCAGTTGTCAAGAGAGATTGCTTCCTGAAAGATTTCAGAATGAACCACAAAGCTGCAGCTGGTTTTTGATAGCTGTCTATAGCTGTGCACAGGTGGATGAAGTGAACTTGATTCTGTGTTACCTGTATCTTTTGTTCTGGTTTGATAAGTGACGACTCGTATTGCAGTGACGTATAATTGCAGACTTTGTGTCTAAACATAATATGGATTAGATGTCATCAATTCTGAACACTTTAATCCTTTTCTCTACATTTTGTTCATAACTGTACGTGTTTTAAGTCCCACAAATAAATTCATAATTACTGCTGCTTTGTTCATTGCAATTTACAACTGCTACAATGAAAAACTCTCCCTTTTTAACTCTAGTGTTCATCAATGTCTTTGAAATAAAGTTCCTTTCAGCAAGGTTCTTCTGCATGAGACAGATTGCCTCTAAAATCATTGACATACTAGAATGTGAGGATTTCATGTAATATTTTAGCACTTAACAGGTAGCTGACCAGTGCAGTCTGGGCAAAGGAGAACGCACCTCAGTTTATCCAGATAACAATGGTGTAGCCAGTATTCAAGGTCTTGCAGGATTATTTCCATTAGAAGGAGAAATGGATGATATGAGTCAGATATCTTCTTTGGTGCAATCCTGTCTGTGTGCAAATAATGACCATAACATTTTGTTTCCCTGTATACAGTAGAAACAAACAACGGAAGTTTTTTTTTCCTTGCTTAGTTTCCAGGTCTTCCCCTCCAGTCATTTCTGTGCCCAAGAAACTCTGTCTCTGCTCCTTCTCTGGACTATGCTCACTTACAGCTTCTCTTGCTGTCTGCTGGCTTTTTCCTCACTTTCCTGCCTCTCACGTGTAAATTTTGCCAAACAATTCCCTATCACTGCATTTTCAACATGTCCCAGGGAACCTTTCATCTCTCTGGGTTAGGTTCTGCTTAGGCCTTGTCATGAGGTTCCCAGCTTTGGACAGTGCTTCTATTGTTTTTAACTGTCTCACTACATAAAGAGATATTTAATTGTTCTTTCCATCTAGCCTGAAAGAAGGGGGCTTAGCACTCTCATCAGCTTTAATCAGGCTTGTGATTGAGCTACTTGATGGCAGCCATTAAAAGCTTCTAGCATAACAATAGCATTCTTATGTCTACCATGTGAAGGCTTTATTTCTCCAGGTGATTTGCGAAATAAGCTTTTGACAACTTGTCAGAAACAAATTTCACATCCTTAGAATATAGATGGACCAAAACCAAAATCCCCAAACTTGTGGGGTAAATTTTATAATTCAAGCCTGGATTCAGAGTCAAATTTCTGTCTCTCTCATAATCATATGTTAAATTGCTATCCCTGATTTTAACAGTCCCTAATGTGAGCAGAGTTAGAAGGGGGTTAAAAATCCAGAGCCTCATACAGAACTCAATTTTGTGCCTGAGACCTGTTTTTATATGTAAGGTTTACTCATCAGTAGTTTTTATCTAATGCAGACATCTGATTACCACAGAATAAAATACAGTAGGATGGAATTTGGTTTCTTATAGCACTTTTCATACCAAAAGTATCCAAAAGCACTTTGGAAAGCCATGAGTTAGATACTTGTAGTGACTAGGTAAGTCAGCCAAATCGCTATGTTGCAATAATTCACTCCTCTTTCTTACGGGAATATGTCACTAATTCTCAGATACTAGTAAGGACAGGTGGGGAAGGCTGGAAAGCCCCAGATACTACACGTTGTTCCAAGAGGTGTGGTACCTGTCATTGTGATGTACTGAAAAATGCAATGCTGGCATGTGGGCTCACTGTGGATGAAGAAACCCAATATTGCACTGTACAGCTGAGGCTATGGGGACAAGGTCAAGCCAAGGTTGCAAAGACTGGAGAAGGCAAATATTGTGTAACCTCTTGGGTCAGACATCTTCAATATGGGACACAAACATCTTATTATGACTGCCCAATGTCTGCTTAGTTTCAAGAAAGGTTACCCAACTAGAAACAAGGTAATTTTTCCAGTTCCCCAGCATGAGATCCACAACGTATCAGCTGCTGCCCCTCTGATTGGCACTGCTCTAGACTCTGTGGTACAGTTAAGCTGAGTCATACCACCATTGCACTGAAATGTGCAGACTTTAATGTGCAAACGTCCAAAACATTTGTTGACCTAAAGACAGGAGACTCAAAAATCACAGTGTCATCTCTACACTGGGAAATGCCCATGCTGAGAGTTAGCATGCAATAGCAGGGAACATCCTTGTATAAGCAGGATATCAACGGGCTTTGTAATTGTGCAAGCCATACTAGTAATGGTGTTAATTGTATTGATCTGGAAGATTAGGAGCTTGGTTGAGCAGCTGGGAAAGACAAGAGATGTATATGAAATACAGGCTTTGATGAAGCCTTAGAAAGGATTCTACTTCTTCAAGGTGAAGAGTGTTGGGAGCGAAGGCATATTTAAGCCAGACAGAAGCCCGCTGTGAATTTTAAGACTTTATTCTGTTAACATTTAGCAGCATAAGCATAAATAGAACTGTGTATATGTAAGAAATTGCACAATAATCATGTTTAGTGATGTACATATGTAAGAAATTGCAGAATAATTGTGTTTGTGAGAACAAGAAAAGATAAAATACCTAAAGAGCTAGAAATGTCTGGTTTGGACTAACTCAAAGCCTGTACTGATGGGGGGAGGAGAGTTAACATAGAAATGAGAGATTAATATATATGTATAAGAAAAGAGAACAAAAATTATAAATAAGTAACAAAGTAAAGTTGAAGCAGTATTGTCCAGTGCAGGAGGCGACTGTGAAGAGATAATCTTGATAAGCTTTCAACTTGTGAGTAATTGGTCACTACTCACTGAGTGTTTTGCCTTAATAAATATTTATTAGACCCATCTGCTGAGTAAGTGAACCTTAATCCAACAGCACTAGAATCTGTTTTATTGACAGAATGTTGTGCAGTACATCAGGGATATCTTCCTCTGTGTCTCAAAATATACCATGAGACAATGGTAAAAAATCACTGAAATAATGGCTTTCTTCTGTTACTGACCATGGAACTTTATTAGAATAAGGAAAACAGCATTATCCTTAAAGCTATTCCATATCTGCAGAGTATTAGTTCAGAACTTTTCCCAGTCCTCTCCTGCCTGACTTCTAGCTATAATTTTTTAAAAGTACCTATCTCCTCACTACCATGGGACCTTTAACTTCCATCTAGACAGCCAGCAGAGTCTATCAGAAGGGTTCATAGATTAGTTTCTCATCGAAAGGCTGACATCTGTAGAAGGCCCTGATCCTTGATTCATAGATCTCTGTGAGATGCTGAGTATCCTCAACTTCCACTGGCTTCAATGAGAGTGGGAGGCTCGCAGAACTTGAGTCCACAATCTAGAGCAGTGGTTCAGCATATAACTGTGGCCCATGTGACATCCTCAGGGACGTACAGATAGTATTGGATGTGGCCCACATAATATATTGTGGGTCGCATATGCATCCCGCAATGGTAAATAGGTTGAGAACCACCGGCCTAGAGTATCACTCCTATTCCTCCTCTAGTACTGCCAAGCATTGTAGCACTGGGCACAAGTCCAGACCTGCTATGGCACTATAAAAGAGCAGTAGTTACTTCCATAACAGCTCTTTGTCTTTACAATATGTACAGAAAAACTCTTGCATATAAATGTGACAAGTAAGAATAGCAAGAACTGATTGTAATGAGACCATTTTGTTAAGTAATTCTCTTAATGCATTTCTATTATTTTCATGAAGGATGTTTATACCTACAGAAGAAAGTTTTAATTAGGGCTGTCAATTAATCGCAGTTAACTCAAGCAATTTACTCAAAACAAATTAACTCAAATGAAATAATTAATTGTGACTAATCGCAGTTTTAATCACACTGTTAAACAATAATAGAATACCAATTTAAATGTATTATAAATATTTTGGATGTTTTCTACATTTTCAAATACATTAATTTCAATTACAACACAGAATACAAAGTATACAGTGCTCACTTTATATTATTTTTATTACAAATATTTGCACTGTAAAAAAGATGAAAAAAATAAATTGTATTTTTCAATTCACTTCATACAAGTATTGTAGTGCAATTTCTTTATTGTGAAAGTGCAACTTACAAATGTAGATTTTTTTGTTACATAGCTGACCTAAAAACAAAACAATGTAAAACTTTAGAGCTAACAAGTCCACTCAGTCCTACTTCTTGTTCAGCCAATCGCTAAGACAAACAAATTTGTTTACATTTACAGGAGATGCTGCTGCCCACTTCTTATTTACAACGTCACCTGTAAGTGGCACTTTTGTAGCCAGCATTGCAAGGTATTTATGTTCCAGATTTTACATTGTTTTGTTTTTCATAAATAGTATTCTATTACTGCTTAATAGTGCAATTAAAACTGTGATTAATTGCTATTATATTTTTAAATCTTAGGATTAATCACGATTAATTTTTTAAAATTGTTTGACAGCCCTAGTTTTAATACAGCTTGTATGAAGTGTTATAGTCGTGTCATTCCCAGAATATTAGAGAGACAAGGTGGGTGAGGTAATATCTTTCAGAATTTGGTTGATAAAGGTAACTGTATAGATGTAATATACTATGCCAACCCATCAACCCACCCACACTCTTATGCTGGACAAAGGTACTGGTAGATGTCCTAAAGTAACCTGCCTATGCCTGTTCCTCTCCAGGTTAGGCATTTTGCTTACCTGTGTCTGGTAACTCCTGACACAAAACACAATTACACATAGAAAGGTGTTTAAACTATTTATATAAAAGAATATTAGGCAGGGGAATGGAAACAGACAAATGAGCTGAAATGGGAATGGGAAACATAAAGGAATTCAACAACAACAGTGAAACAATAGCACAATCCCTTCCCCCACCTCTGGAGGTGCCCAAAATCTTGACTCCTCCAACCTGAGGACTCTGCTCCCATCGGTGGTCCACATAAAGCTGAGATGCACTAGCCTGGTGAGGTGCATTGCTGCTCGGTGGGCTTCTAGCCTTGTGAGGTTGCTGTTCCTATGCTACTTAGCCTTTACTTTGCCTTGGGACACACATGGATTTAAGTCCAAAGTGCTCCCAAGTACCAGTCTAGCTGTGTCCATCACAGTCCCTTTCCCTGGGCTCATGCACACCCGCACCCAAAGCAACACTGTCCATCTTCCTTCCCAAGCGGCCCCCTTATTTGCCCACACACACATTACAAGCAAGATGGTGCCCACCTTCTGGTTCCTCCCACCTGTCATGGAATCCTCTAGCTTTTTGCCCTTCTAGGCTGCTGATTCTTCAGGTCTTGATTTCTCTCACTTTGGTTTATTATAATATTTAGACTTTTGTAAGATGTTTGACTTAGTACCACATGACATTCCAGTTAAAAATAGCAATATACAATATCAATAGAGCACAAATTAAATTAATTAAGAACTGACTAACTAACAGATCTCAAAAAGTATTTGTCAATGGGAAACCATCATCAAATGGGGTTGTTTCTAGTGGTGTCCCGCATGGATCAGTACTAGGCCTGATGCTTTTCAACATTTTCGTCAGTGGACTGAAAATAAATATAAAAGCACTGCTGATAAAATTTCCGGATGACAAAGACTGGTGGAGTAGTAAATAATTACCAGGACTCAGCAGTCATGCAGAGTCATCTGGATTGCTTGGAAACCTGAGCCGATTCAAACAAAATGCTTTTTAATTCAGCCAATGCAAAGTTATACATCTAAGTACAAGTAATGCAGGGGATACCCACAACTGGAGAATGTATCCTGGAAAGCAGTGACTTCGAACAGGATTTAAGAATAATAGTGGACAAGAAACTCAGCATCATATTCCAATGTGATGTTGTGGCAAAAAGAGCTAATAGCAATCCTTGGATTTATAATAAGGGGAATAATGAGTAGGTATAAGGAGATTATCTTACTTCTGACTATGATATTGATGACACCGATCCTGGAACTGAATACAGTTGTGATGTCCACGTTTTAAAAAGGATGTTGAACAATTGGAGAAGGTGCAAAAAAGAGCCACAGAAATGATTTGAGGGCTGGAAAAAATGCCTTATAGTGAATGAGTTAAAGAATTCAATTTGTTAAGCTTCTCAAAAAGAAGACTGAGAGGTGACCACTACAGTGCATGAGCACCTGCACAGGAAGAAAATTCTGAGTGCTAATGAGCTATTAACTTAGCAGAGAAAGCTATAACAAGAATCAGTGGCTGAAAGCTAATGCTTGAGAAATTCAAAGAGGAAATCAGGGACATTTTTAACAAAGAGGGTGATTAACGATTAGAACAATCTACCAAGGCAGGTGGTGGATTCTCCACCTCTTGATGTCTTCAGATCAAGACTGGATGCTTTTCTGGAAGATAGGCTTTAGTCAAACATAAATTATTGGCCTCAATATGGGGTAAGTTAGTGGAATTTAAAAACCTGTGATACACAGGAGGTCGGAATAGATAATGTAATGGTTCCTTCTGGCCTTAAACCTTATGATCCATTAACTGATTTCTATGAAAGTTGCATGCATTTGATGCCCATGTTTCTTTAATAAAGAAACTGACCTTCCCTCCTATCCTCAAATGTTGTAGGTTTTATCATTTTGACCAAAACAGCAGAAGAAAGTTTGCATGTTTGACTACTATCTTTTAGTCTGTACAGTAATTATCTTTGACTGATGCCACAACAGTTCCAGCTACATTAATCATTTTGTGTGAGGGCCATTACAGATTGTTAATGTACCTTTAAAAATGAATGATTCAGTGACAAACCAAGATAAATAATTAGTGGTGGAATAATTAATTGAGTAGGACTATGCAGGGTTGCGACAGTGGGCTGCCATTGCAAGGATATTATTATTATTTTTTATTTATTTATTTTGTTTTCTGATAGAGCCCATATTATGCTGAGTCCCTGCTCACAGAAAGATGTGGGGTAAAATCTTGACCTCACTGATATCTATAAGAATTTTGCCATTGACTTCAATAGTGCCAAGATTTCACCAATGATCCATGCTCTAAACAGCTTTCTACTCAAGGAGCCAGATTCTGTCACCAGCACTCATGTAGTACCTTCTTCCATAAGCAGTCCAAGCTACTACTAATTGTAGAGAATGGTGATAGGATATGTCCATAAGAAAGCAAGTAAGCAAGGGAGGAGGAGAATTATACATTCAAAATATGCATGATATTTATATACATTGGGCCTGATTTCCCACTGAGCTACTCCAATTTAATGCCAGCGCATTGAAGTCAATGGAGTTTAACCCAGCCTAAAGATGTAATGCAGTGGTGAACCAGGCCCATTATGTATAGATTAGCCTAATCATGGCTAGAGAGCTACTTTCTGTGCAATGGAGCTGACCCAGGCAGCTCTAGTAATTAGCAGGAAAGCAGGCCAGAAGTCCGACGATGCGTATGCATATGGCAAAATGAGGCAATTCCAGATTACACAAGCTGTCTAATTTTCTCGGTCTAATAGGCCAAAAACATCTCGCCTCATGAAAAATAATACTTTAAATATACTTTAACACTGTGGGGAAAAAGCAAAACAAAAATAAACTGGTCTTTGCAGAGCCTGTTAATATGAAAAATGTGACTAAGTAGTTAAAATGGAGGCCTTTATGTGCCAGTGAATTTTTACTAATGAAAAAAGTCATTATTAAAGTAACCCTTTGGTTAATATGTTATGTTCATTTTTTTAAAACCTGCTTTGTAAAACTTTAGCTTGGAAAAACTTTTGAATTATCTAAAATGTTTCCAACAACTTTTATAAGGGGAACTGGGAGGTGAAATTGAAAATGGATTTATTGAATCGCATCCTAATGACACTGAAATAAATATACGTTTCCAAACTAAGCAACTTTCAGTAACCCTAAATATAGTTGATATTTATTTTACCCTTTATGGTCCTGCTTCTGCAAGTTGATTAGCATTGGTGGACATCTGCACCCTTTCAGAGCCCCATTGATTCCAGGTGCAAGATTGGATCCCAGATCAGCAAAGTAATTAAGCATGTGCTTAATTTTGAGCATTTGCTTAATACTGTTGAAGGCAGTGGGCCTTAAGTAAGTTCTCTGCTATATGGACTTGAGCAAATGCTTAAAGTTAAGCAGAACTGCAGACTAAGGGCCTGAGCCAAAGCCCATTCAAGCCAACAAAAAGACTGATATTGACTTCATTGGGGTTTGAACTGGGGCAGGGCATCACTGGACAGGAAAGTTGATTGATCGGTCAAAGTGCAGCACTGGGGCTATCAGCACTTTTGAAATCAGGCCTTTAAGAAAGTGCCTAAGCATAAATTGGGGTACTTAAATGTGAGACACCAAAGTTTAAACAGTGGTCCTAGTTCACCCCTAGTCATGATCAGAGATCTAACCCAGCCTGTTCTATACCAGTAACTTGATTGCTATCATTGCATTATCCTAGCTCTCAGGAATGTTAAAAAAGTTTAATTTGCAAATGTTTGTAAAACACACTCGTCAAAAAGTGCCACAGAAATGCAAATGATGATATAATCGTCATCCTACATGCTGTAGTTGCACTCCCCAGGAATAGGAATAAACAGTGGAGAAGACAAGTGGTGTCTTTACAACAGTTCCCAACTATGTTTGGGACCTGATTCTGATCACTCAAAACTCCCACTGATTTAAAACTTCCAGTTTAAACCAAAGTAACTGAGCATAATTCAGCACAGGGTGCAGCAGCACTGAGTCTGCCTATACAGACTCCACTTGTTTGCAGGGGTCCCCTTTTTGAGGTAGGGAAATACCACTCTCTCTCTCTTTTACAGCTAACAGCACCAAGCTTGTAGTTAAAGCATTGGACTGGGACCCTGGAAATCCGGGTTTAATTCCTGGATCTGCTACAGCCTTTGTGTGTGATTCTTCAGCAAGTCACTTAAATTCTGTCCGTTTAAGTTCCTAATATGTGAAAAAGGAACATACTATTTGTGTGTCTTTTCTATTTAGCACAGACTTAAGTTTCTGCCTGTTCAGGACAGCATTTAAGCACACATTTTATTTTAAACATGTGCTTAAATCCCATTGTCTTCAAGTCCTGAGTTTTAATTTTAGCACATGCTTAAATTTAAGTATATGTACAAGTGCTGTCCTGATCATGGATGTTTTCCCGAATTTGGGCCATAGATTGCAAGCTCTCCACGGCAGGGAATATTTTTTACTATGTATCTATACATTGCCTAGCACAATGGGGCCCTAATCTGAGTTGAGACTTTAGGCCCTAATGCAAAACATATTAAAATATGAAAATGAAAGTAATAAGCTAACATTATTAATGACAGTGATAAAATTACACACAAAGTACACCACAGCTGGGAACAGGACCCACAAGCGCTTCTTCTCCTAATAGAAGACTAAAATGCACAATAAAGTCCCACACAGCAAGTTCCCAGTGAGAGGAGATAATTATATTAAAGAGATAAAGGGATTGTGCAGAGTTTGATTTGAGAAATAATGATCAAAGCATAAGGCTTTACCTGGAAATTGATGACTGGTTGGGAGAGCTGATTGCTGGAAACTTTGCCTTAGGCCATTAACCTTCTCCAGTTATTATTTCACTCAGGAAATGTCCTATTCCAAAGTATTCCATTGCTAAAACTCATTTGTTTTTTCCCCTTTACAACAAAATTTTAATATGAATGTCTTTGCCTTAGTAATAACAGTGACCCAAGGAAACTCTCTCAAGCCATGATGGAGATAAGTGCTGACTAAGAACATGTTTTCTTTCTTTTAAATTAAGAAAAGAAAAAATGTGCTGTTCCAAATTGGGGGAAGTAAGGAAAAACTCTGTTCTCTGCTACACTGGCATTAAACCAATCACCCCAGTGATGGCAGTGAGGTTGGAGCAGGGGTAGACTGTGGGTGGGGCCACAGGTAGAAGAGGCAGGATGGACCTGTTCTGCCCTGGAGCCCGGAATTGCTGTTGGTGGGCCTGATTGGGGCCTAATTCATCTAGTCAATGGTATGAGAGAGAGGCAAAAATTCCTTTCTGACTTCTGCAGGTGATCAGTTTGAAGAATGGGATTTGATTAGCCATATTTTAGCTATATCATTATACATGTTATTAATGACTGATGTGGCCCCATTCCAGGAAAACACTGAAGCACATACTTGAGTATTGTCATTGAAGTCAATAGGGACTAAATATGAGGTTACATTTAATCATGTACTGAAGTGCTTTTTTGGATCAGAGGCTTAATTATCCAATCCTTTTTGGAATCCAGCTTCAGTAAGTGATTCAATTACCTCCTGCAGCAGAGCCTTCCACAAGTTAATTATCAATTGTGTGAAAAACCTGTCCTTTGAGTCTTAGTACCAAAACACGTTACCACTGTCAGATGACAGAAGACATCTGCCAGAAGCAAGCACAGGATTTACCAGATGGAGACTGGGAAAATAAACCAATTGTACTGGAGCAATAAATAAAGGGCATTTCCTCTTCCTTTCTGATTTCTCTGGTTTGTTTGTACTGGTGAATTGAAGGTGAAACTGACCAGATAACAAAGATGAACTGACAAGTCTTAGTTTCTGTCCCACTGGATGGAGCTGGAAAAAAAAAGTGAACAAAGCCCAAAATCAGAGAAAAAAAATCATTATTTAGTCTAAAAGGTTATAAGTAACATGGGTAATGGGTTTTTAAAAAACATTTTTTCTTAAATACAATATTAATACAAATAATAGCATAAAGGAGTGTAGCGACAATCAATTCATGTTTGTAATGCACTGGGAAGCACTGCATAAATGTTAAGTATTATTATATTTCCCTTAATGATACAGTCTCATCTAAAGCTCACTCCTTCAAATCTTTTCTATTTTAAGCAGAAACATGATGACAAGAGGTATTTATCAGTTAACATTCTGCAACAGAAAACTATTCCCCCTCATTGGATATTAGGTCTAATTAACTTTCATCACTGCTCTGTTTAAAGATCTTTGTCCCAGGATTTCATGCTTCACTGGTTCCACAAAACCCAGTACATATATTGAATGTAATTAATATATAATACATTTCAAACTGAGACAAACAACATGAGATGAGCTTGAAATTTACCCTTCACAAAGGTATGATGGTGTCACTTGTTAACAGAAGAGGCATTTTGTTTTCATTCCAAGGGAATATTATGCAGGTGAAACAAGCTTTGTTGGCAATCTTGGAAGGAAATTCTCCAGCTATCTCCGGAATAGGTATACCATGCTTCGCTCACCCTTTCCTGTTCCTTTAACCCTCACTGACTGAAGGGACAACTTCTTGGGTGAAGAGATGCTGTCTCGCTAAGTCCTGCTTAATTCTGGGCCTCTCTATGAAGACTTCCAACAAGAGGGCCACTTGGTACCTGATAGGAGAAGGGGGTTTTCTATTATTCCAATCATGTCCTCTATGCAAGTGGACAAATATCACCAATTCCCATTGCCTTTCTCATACCTACTGACCAACCCACTGCCCTCTCTTCATTAAAATCCCTCCTAAAGGTTCATGCCTACTGTGATGCGCACAAAGACTGAGTCCACAGTAATAATAAAAAAATAGCAAGAAGAAATAAAGGAAAACTCTAGTATTTCTCTCTTATCAGTGTAACTAGTAATAAACACCTCTTAAAAGACCCGATGCAGAAGATCCCTGGCTTCAATCTTCCACGAAGCTCATGGGCAACCCTAAACCGCATCTGAAAAACCATGGCAGATGTGGATACTTGCTGCACAAATGGAAAATTAAAGACTCTCCAGTATGCGACTGTAGCCACCCAGAACAGACCCCAAAACATATAACAACTCAATGCCCGATTCACAAATACAAAGAGGCATTATAGTGATACACTATCCTACTCCAGATGCAATTATCTGGCTTAACCATCTGAATGTAAAATTATAGTTGTTGCGCTACATTTACATCAGCCATATGAAGAGGAAGAAGTGTAACCAGCCTATTCTGTGCCTATCTTTTTGGGATTGCAAACACCTCAGGGAAAGGGCTGTCTTTATTTTTGTGTCTTGTACAGCACTGAGCACATTATCATTGCTCAACCCGTAATAACTTATTTCATATTGATTGGCTATCAGGGGATCATACAAGATTTGAAATTCTGACCTAACATCCTGTTAATCATACACTGATTCCAGTTCTCTTGAGTCAGGCTTCTTATCTCTTCCTACCAAGAACCACAGAAAACTGCTGGAAGCTGGTACAACAGGATTTCAATGGTCTTCCCTCAGACCTTTTCTGTCTAGGTTTTTTCTGGTTAAACTGTGAAGATTAATAGCCGTACATGACAAACGGATCATTTACAGTCTTAGGCACCAGTGATAAGCTACCCATTTGAGGATTAGGACAAGCTAGTGGAGAAAAGTATTCTCCTGTCACAGACCAATGATCCAGGAGGTATGCAGATTGTGGTGCCTCAGTATCTAACTACAGCATCGCACCATGCAGCTGCCAGGGCTGCCTGAGGAAAGAAAATGGTTTGTAAGGAAGCTATATCTTTACTGCTTGTGCTAGCTGGGTAGAGATCTAGAGATTGATCCCCAGACTAGTGAAAACAAACATACAGAAATTGTTTAAGGAGAATCATGAGTTTAGAAGAGATTTCTGAAGAGCTCATTAACAAGCTTTGATAAACCTTCTTAGGTACATTCTCAGCTGTTCCTCTGCCCGGCCTCCATTTGCACATAAAATTGAATGCTCACACACCTGCATCTGAACCTAACCAGTACAACATTTGTACACATTTGTACACACACTGGGTTATATTAGAATTTCCAGCCACAAAAATCCTTTGGAACAAGTGCTACCTTGCACAAGTGTTTGCACCAACAAAATGCAAGATCACATATATGAACGCCCACAAGTGGAGACTGAGGGTTAAAAATGCAGCCCTCCACGTAGAGACAATTCTGATGCATTCACCCTATATGATAGTGAATGTATTGGTTAATGCACAGAACTCTTGCTGTGTGTCTTTGGGCAAATCACTTCACCTTTCTGTGAGTCATTTTTCCAGGCTGTAAAACAGAGATTATAGCTTACCTATTTTAGGGATGCTGTGACATGTCATTAATAAATGTGTTTAAGGTGATTTGACGTCTTAAAGTGGAGGAAACCATACAAATATAAAGTATTATTATTAGTACAAAGGTCAGTTCAGTGTCCTCCAATACCTAGAACAGGAAATAGTTGTAATTGATTGTACCTGCTGGGAAATGTTGACTTTTTAATAATGATCACTTTCTATATTTTCTTTATTTTTTTCTTCCTTGGTATTTTTGTTTGTTTGTTTTGTTTTGTTTTGTTTTGTTTTGTTATCCTGGACAAGGCCATCAAAGGTTGGAGCCTTGTTTCCATGGAATCTTCCTCTTACTGCCTCCAATTTCCCCTATTTTCACAAGACAAATACAGGAAATAAGTTTATATAATTAGAAATAAGAAAATCCCTGTAAAATACTGATTCAGAAAGAGCGGATAAGGGAATACTTGGAAAATGTAAACCTCAGAGTTACAAACACCTCAGGAATGGAGGTTGTTCATAACTCTGAATGAAATATTATCGTTCTTTCAAAAGTTTACAGATGAATATTGATTTAATACAGCTTTGAAACTTTACTATGAAGAAGAAAAATGCTGCTTTTAGTCATCTTAATTTAAATGAAACAAGCACAGAAACAGTTTCCTTCCCTGGTCAAATCTTTTTTAAACTGCACCTTTATATTTTTAGTAGTTTACATTTAACACAGTACTGTTCAGTATTTGCTTCTTTTTTTTTTTTTTTTTTTCTCCATGCTGCTCCTGATTGCTTCTTCTGGTGTGTGGTTGACTGGTCAGTTTCATAATTCTGAGGTTTGTAACTCTGAAGTTCTGCTGTATATACTATATATGTATCAATGATCTGAATGGCATGGGATTTTAAGGGCCTTATCCATTGCCCACTGAAGTTATTGATTGTCTTTCCAGTAACTTCAGTGTGAACTAGAATGGGCCTTAAGAGAATTAACAAACAAATTTACTTTGCCACTTATCATGTGTGACTAAATGCACCCCTATATTCACACCCTACACACCATTGTAATAATCTTTGTACAAAATATGCCTTGTGAGGTATCATTTAAAATCTAACAACTCACTGGTCAATAATATCATGATAAAATGTGTGCAACAACATTATATATAAAATTATAAGCACAGCTTGAAATTATGACTGAAATGTGTTCCCCAGAAGAGTCTGGGTAAACCAGTTTCTCAAAGACAAAGAACAAGCTGATGCCTTTAGTCAGATGTCATTATAGTTGATAGGCAATCACCTATAAAGTGACCATTCATTGGCAAGTAAGGGGGGCAGGAACATATGTGCATTTTAGGAAACAACAACATGGACTCTCTTTTACCACCAGACTCCTTGTGTCCATCCTCATAGCAGGAATTAACTTTATCTAGGAATAACCCTCAGGAAAATTCATTTTCAAAGGGTGACTGAAGTATAAAAGGGGCAAAAACACTCCAAGTTATCTCTTCCTATCCATCTCTCTCTTTCTCTTTCAGCTAAGAAGACAAAAGAAACAGCCTTTGGACTTTGGGAGCAGATCCTGGCCTGAAAATTTGGTTAGCAATATTACTGGGAACATCTGGTGAGGACTTTCACCTTGAACCAAATCTAGTTTAAATTTTAGTAGTAGGAAGCATTTTATCTTTATTTTTCTTTTAACCATTTCTGACTTTAATGACTTAGATTTGTGCTCACTTAAAGTGTATTTCTTTGTAGTCAAATAAACTTGTTTTATTCTTTAATTAAAACTAATCCAGTCTTGTCTTTAATCTGAAGTTTGTGGGTAACTCCATTTAAAGTAATAAACTATTGTGCATTTACCTCTGACATGGGCAACAGACCTCCAGAATCTGGACCATCTAGAAGAGGGCTGGACAGTGCAGAACACACATTTCTGGGAGAAAACCTGAAATTGTGAATATGTTGGGGCCACTCTGCAAGTGGTAAGATGGGAAGATATTTGGGTGGGACTGGGGATAAAAAAAATAATAAGGAAATGACATCCCTAATTGCTATAATTCTAATATAAATTACAGTGTGGACTCGTCTGATGGAATTTATAAATCTCAGAAATGTAAAAACATATGATTGAAATAAGTGGCCAAAAGTTTACATGTTTCTCTGTCACCTCTTTGATTTGAGTATCAAGCTGAGAATAGCAGAGTTAAGGCTTATCTGGCACTTCCTGGTTTGGCCTGAGCTGGAAGCCATTAGAGGCTTTTCTTATGGTATTTCGTTGTATTTATTAGTTTCATAGTGCCACTGGGATCCTCAGCACTTCATAGAAAAGTGATTTCCACTGCTGTTCCCTAAGGAAATGTAGAGAAAAAATGTGTTGTTTAGTTGGTTCTGGTTTGACAGCACCTGACTCTGAATCCTTCATTTGTCTACAGAATAGCTGCACCCCAGAACACCCTTCTCCTGCCAGTGGCTGTTCAGAGTGCACCCACAGTCATCTTCCAGTGTTTCTCAGTCCTACCTGGATGGGCCACTACCTTCTACAGGAATATTCAGTTTCCATCATAAGATCAGTGCTTGGTTGCTTAGCTGAGACTGCCAAACAAAGGGCCAATTAGTGCCAATGGAGAAGGCACTTTTATATGATATAGACACTTGCCCTTCCAATAGGAACTGGATGGAGACGCTCCTCCCCCTCCATCCCTGGTCATTTCATATTGGACACTGAACAGCCTGCAAAGGATAGACTTTAGGAGCTAATGAACTTGAAAATGAATTGAACTTTTCCAAGTCTGGAAGAAAACGTTAGGTTTCAGTGTTGAGGAAGTGCTGAGATGGAGTCTTACACTGACTCACTGTGTGGCTCTGGGGATATAACTTCACCTTTGCCTCAGTTAGACCATTTGTGAAATGAGACAAATGATATTTACACACCTAACAACTTCAAAGGAGAGATGCAAGAACCAGTCACCGTTTTTAAAATGTCATGTTGATGAAAAACGCTAAGTTTGATTATCCAAACCACTTTGTCCATCTCTGGTAATTATTCCTTATCTGTCTAGTTTTTAATTTCAATGAACAAAAATACTACAAGTTCATGATATCTTTTAAACTAAAAGATTAATTAGATGTAATTGACTTCATAGGGCTAAAATGCTCTGGAAAGAGGTATCATAGCAACTTTTAAGTAAATAAAATGTAATGTATTTTAATTATTTAGATGTATAAAATAATCATATTAAGCTCTAGGGGTGTATACACGCAGAATAAGAATTTGTGCAAAATTTGCATATTGATGCTAGAGCAACATATACAATTTCCCAAACCACCGAACTAAAGACTATAGCCATATCTGTAACTGGTGTAACTTGACATAGGTCCACTGAAGTCAATGGTGTCATTTTGATCTTCATATGCTGAAAACTAAAACCTTCCGTGCCCTCATCTTTTTTCTCTCCACACCCCATCAAGATAGTCTTAAGCGAACAGAGAAGTCTTACATCTTTTATAAATAAATAATTCAGAACAGTTATTAGCTGTCTCTGCTCATGCTGGAGAGGATTAGAATCGTGAAAGAGATGCCAGTAAGGAGAGAGGTGCATTCGCAGAGCTATGTGGAGAACCTAGAACTGGACTAGTCCCGGATGATTGGAAAAAGGCAAATACAGTGCCCATCTTCAAAAAAGGAAAGAAGGAGGATCCTGAGAACTACAGATCAGTCAGCCTCACCTCAGTCCCTGGAAAAATCATGGAGCAGGTCCTCAAGGAATCCACTTTGAGGCACTTGGAAGAGAGGATGGTGATTGGGAACAGTCAGCATGGATTCACCAAGGGCAAGTCACGTCTGACCAACCTGATTGCCTTCTATGATGATGTGATTGGCTCTGTGGATGTGGGGAAAACGGTGGATGTGATATACCTTGACTTTAGCAAAGTTTTTGATACGGTCTCCCACAATATTCTTGCCAGCAAGTTAAAGAAATATGGGTTGGATGAATGGACTATAAGATAGATAGAAAGCTGGCTAGATCATCAGGCTCAATGCGTAGTGATTAACGGCTCAGTGTCTAGTTCGCAGTTGGTAATGAGCAGAGTGTTCGAGGGGTTGGTGCTGGGGCCGGTTTTGTTCAGCATCTTCATTAATGATCTGGAGGATGGGGTGGATCGCACCCTCAGCAAGTTTGCAGATGTAACTAAACTGGGGGGAGTGGTAAATACGGTGGAAGGCAAGGTTAGGATACAGAGTAACCTAGAGAAATTAGAGGATTGGGCCAAAAGAAATCTGATGAGGTTCAACAAGGACAAGTACAGAGTCCTCCACTTAGGACAGAAGAATCCCATGCACTGCTACAAACTGGGGACCGACCGGGTAGGCAGAAATGGACCTGGGGGTTACAGTGGATAAGAAGCTGGATTTGAGTGAACGGTGTGCTCTTATTGCCAAGAAGGCTAACAGCATATTGGGCTGCATTAGCAGGAGCATTTCCAGCAGATCGAGGGAAGTGATTATTCCCCTCTATTCGGCATTGGTGAGGCCTCATTTGGAGTACTGTGTCCAGTTTTGAGCCCCCCATTACAGAAAGGATGTGGAAAAATTGGTAAGAGTCCAGTGGAAGGCAACAAAAATGATTAGGGGGCTGGAGCACATGACTTATGAAAAGAGGCTGGGGGAACTAGGCTTGTTTAGTCTGCAGAAGAGAAAAATAAGAGGAGATCAGATAGCACCCTTTAACTACCTGAAAGGGGGCTCCAAGGAGGATGGAGCTAGACTGTTCTCAGTGGTGGTAGATGACAGAACTAGCAATGGTCTCAAGTTGCAGTGGGGGAGGTCTAGGTTGGATATTAGGAAAAACTTTTTCACTAGGAGGGTGGTGAAGCACTGAAATGGGTTACCTCGGGAAGGGGTGGAATCTCCATCCTTATAGGTTTTTATGGCCTGGCTTGACAAAACCCTGGCTGGGGTGATTTAGTTGGGATTGGTTCTGCTTTGAGCAGGTGGTTGGACTAGATGACCTCCTGAAGTCCCTTCCAACCCTAATCTTCTATGATTCCATGACTAGTGGGAAGTGCTGCAGATTGGGATTGAAGTGCATTGGCCTATCTGTGTGTGGATTGTCAGGAAGGGAATAGCCTGGGGTGCTTGCAAGTTGGCAGTGAGGTGCATTGACAAGGAGCTATTGGGAGGTGGGGCATCACAGGAATAGAACAGCAGGATGCATTGTGCATGAGTGTAAAAGCAAAGGGGTGCTTCCGTTCAGAATAAAGCTGCACTGGAAAAGCTGTTTCAATGATTGGAGTTACAAAAGCATGAAATCTGGGAGAAGACTGTGCTGCAGAGGTAAATCTTTCTGAGAAGGAAAGAAGCTCTTAAGGCATCTGCTGATGTCCTTCGTCAGGCCCACCTCAGACCAGTCCCTCACTTTCAGAGGTATGAAATGTACATAGGATCTTAAATATAGAGAAATAAAACCCTTCAACCCTCTCACTCCCCTTCCTGACCCAAATTGTCAAGGTTCTCACATTATTTTCTGCCCTTCCAGGTAATTTCCTGAGATGGAAAATGACGATCCTACCCTGACAAGTTAGGAGAGAGGAAAGCTTTTTAGGTTCCAAGTCAACCATTCCACTGCATGAGAAAAGAAAGCAATTTGCAGCTCCATGTAGAAACACAGGCACTTGCAGTTCATTTGTGTTTCATCTTGATTATCAATATGTTTGTCATCTCCCTGTAATTTATTCATTATCTGTACCAGAGGAATATGAAGATAGGGCAGAGGGAAGGGGGGAGGAATGACAGATAAGTGCACTTGTCAAATGTGAAACAGATGCTCTAACAATGATTGGAGACAATTAATGTTCTCAGTAAGTATCAACAGGCAAGGTCCATGTTTTGCTTCAAATTTCTGCACCAAACAGCCTTCTGGAAAATGCAAATGTAGAGGTTTTATTTTCCAACTATGTGAGATCATGTCTTGCTTGGAAAGAGCTGTCCTAAGAAGCTTCAAATAATACAGCAATAAACCAGGAAGTGAATGGCTGAGGAGACTGGTAATGGGACTAAAGAACCTCTCCCCTCTCGCTCTTTTGGCTTTGACTCTGCAAGGCACTTAAGGACGTGCTTAATATTAAGTCACTTGAAGTCAATGGGAATTAAACCCACGTTCAAAGGGAAGCATGTGATTCAGTGCTTTACTGAGTAGGGATGGACATAGACATATGTGCTTATCTTTTGGAACTCATCTGTTGATGAGTGACTCCAGAGACCCCACTGCAGTGTCTCCTTAGATCTGGCCACCCATCTAGGCTCAGATAAGACAGTGATAAATGCAGTATAGACAGCTACATAGCTGTATGGCTAAGACTGCCCCTGCTCAGGGAAAGCCTGCAGAGTTCCTCTGATGCAGTGGAAATCAATCATAATAAAAAAAAAAAAAAGTAAATAAAATGAGAGAAGGAAATCAGTACCAAATAGAAATGATCTAATTAGTAACATTTGTAACAATAGTTTATTGCTATGTACCACATGTAGCTTTCATCTTCTCTCTCTGTGCTTTGTCAATTTAATTTTCCTTTCTGCTGTTGTATTATCTAAAATGATCAAACACCTAGTGCGTCCTGGAAAGTACACCAATTAAGAGCTGCATTTAAATCTGCTTGAATGTGCCTGTCATAAACTTAATTGGCATCAGCACATATTTGGCACAATATTGTTTGGATTCCATTCAAAATCAGAACATCACCTTGTCACAAACTTTCTTTTTATTGGTTTATTTTCTCCTCTTTGGCAGTGATGTAGAATAAAAGTCTGAGAGCCATGGAGATTGGATTCCTCTAATCCACAGCCTGAGTGCCAACTTCTGTATATCATTCGGCACCCCAAAGGTGGACCTTACATCTGAACTTGGAGGGCTGTTCTTAGGCATGAGAGAGTGGTTCACTCTCTATTACCCAGTTGGTCATTGGCTTCTCTGCTAAAGCAGCCAAAAATAGGGCCAGTTGCAATCATGTTGTCTGAGGAGTGAACTGAGCCCAGCAATCCAGTTTGTACAGGCTATGATAGGTGATGATCTCCAGTACCTACTGATCATGGTCGGCTCTGAATAAATGATCCAGAAACTGGAAGGCTGGAGCCCATCACCAGTCTGACAAACATTCAGTATAGCTAGTTGTTTGTTTGGCTCTGTATCATATGTGCAATATATAATTTATGTACATGTTAATGAATTGATTGTCACATGGGAGCTTCACACTTTTCACTAACCTACAAACTGTGTATCCAGCAGGCAACTTCACAGCAACACTAGGGATAATGCAAATAGTGTCCGGATCCCAAAACACAAAGGCCCAAATCCTCAAATGGAAGTGAGGAGCCTAAATGCCTTTGAGAATCTGAGACAAAACCTCTATCTGTAGGTAAAAAAGAATCTTCATTAGCAGTGTGGGGCCTCTGACACTCAGCTGTCTCGTGGAGGACAGTAGTTCATACACATAGACAATTCATTAGATATATACTAAATGTAAGTATTCTGGTAAATGTGTCCCTGTAAACGAAGTAATACAAATACAATGCTGGAGCATTATTCATATGAATTAGAGGCAGGCCCAGTTATGATGGTATCTGAACTTCCCTGAAGTCTGGATTGTTTTGGTTATGGCCTCAGTCACTTATGCTGGTACTCAGGGGTGTAAATTGCATTCACCCTGCACCAGTGGAACAAGAAATTAACCAGTAGGGAAGGTTGACATTAACAGAACCACCTGCCCCTGGGATTCTACCAGAGAGTGCAGTTCAGGAACCCATAGGATTGCACTGAACTGTAGTGCATCCCCTGTGTACTTCCTCTCCCTGACCAACACTGCATTCTTTTTGGGTTGCATTGGACAGCTGCAGAACTCTTGTGTAGTGGTGTTTGAAGGTACCTTGAACTGCTACAGCCTCTCTTCAGAGGGTCTTTTGTTGCTAGAGGCCTGCACCTGATACACTGAAGGAAATCAAAATACCCTAGGGCTGAATCAAACCTTCAAGTCTTAATTTTAGCTCATTAGAGAGGTAAGCCTGAGTAATGACATTTGGGTCTGGGTCTAGATGAGAACTTCCAAAAAATTAGGTAGCAGGGAGGCTGAGATCTGGTATTCTTGTTTGAGTCCATGGCTAGTATCAATGGGGAAAAAAGTCCCCGAAAGAGTTATTTATATCAACTCTGTTCAAAGGCCTAACAGAGATTTATATTAAAAGTGCAGATAGCAAACTCACTGTTTTTCTTAACCATGTCCACTCAGTCCTTTAGCTCAGTCAAAGTAGAAGCAAGCAGTGCATGTATTTGAGCAAACAAACAAATTTATCCATTGCCCACAACTGCAAAAACTCTGTATAAATTCACAGCCAATTACTAACAGAAAACTAAAGACTATGGTAGCTGGAATGATTACAAAACAGATTAATCAGTGACTTTGAAAAAGCTGTGAATATAACTGTAAATTATTTTCATTGATTGTCAGCTACATCCATGAGAGATAATGTGCTACTTCCTGTTGTTCCTCTTCAGTTCTTAAAAGACTGTAATACTTCAGCGATCCAAATACATGACTGCTTATACTGCATTGACTTCAGTGGACCTGCATAAGAGGCATATTTGGCCCATACAGATGATGGATCTTGTAAATTTTTCAGTATGCGGGAATGATACAAACAATATTCAGATAAGCATCTGGGAATGAAATCCTTCACAGTAATCCCCAACGAGCATGTGTATGTTGGTAGCATAAAGCTTATAACATAAAGTTTGTAATGTGACCGATCTGAAGAATTCCTTTCTATGGCTACTTGGATAATGAAGAAGATTAGCACCTCCACTGACTACATATAACCTGTATTTCTACTATATCATTAGTATACAATTTAAAAGAAGCTTCTGTCTTTCATCTTGGTTAGAGAACCATTTATTAACAGACTTCATGAGATGCCCAGTCTCCAGCCTAACTGTATTGTTGTCTGTAGCTCAGATTCCAAGAATTAATATAGCGTTGCCTGTCTGGATCATTTTATTTTCCATAGGATTTTTATACTGAATTAGTCCCCCAAGTCTGGTATCCTGCCTCCAATAGTAGCCAATAACTAATCTTAATTCTAGAACTCCACTTCACTCCCATATACATAATATACCTACACTACTCTGCAGTGTATCACATGGAAGATAAAAGTCCTTCTGACCTCTGCAGCCAATTAGTTTATGCCCTGAAGCTTGGCATTCAACTACCCTTATCTGCAAGGCATAGCTACAAAATTGTTATTGCAGAATTATCCAGGATTACAATTGCATTTATCACACCTCTGATTATGATAAAGGAACAATAAAGCATTGGAATCCTCTACAGTAATCTAGATGAATTAGATTTTGGTAATAAGAGCTTGATAAAGGAACATGTTCTTCTGCCCCCAATGGCTTGTCGATATGTAGGCTTTAATGGCTAATTATCTTTGATTTCCAAGAGATTATTTTGCTGGGATTCTGTCAACAGAGATTTTCTTTTGGATGTGGTCCTAGTTTCTCAGATACATTTCAGCACACAGTTTCCAGGCTCTTTGTAAATGCCCACAGGAGGAGCTGTTTTTTATGATATATCTCCCTCAGTCTGAAGTAATTAACAGCTACAAACGTGGAAAATATCCATTTTGCTACGGTTTTGAACTTTTCAAATCCTTCCTTTTGGAAGATCAGAAGCAATCCAGTCAAACTGTTTTCCACTTGGCTCTCCCTGTTACTTTTGCAGTGGTATTAAATCAGATTATATTTTCCAATTTGAAAATAAAAGAGGAAACAGTTATTTGCCAGTAACCAGATGGGCCTTTAATTAGTGTTCTGTGCTGCCCCATTACAGAACTGGGTTCGATTCCTCTACTGGGCTTCCATTCCTAGGATGACTAATGCTATGGGAACAGCCCACTCACTGCTTGGTGGGAGGGGTGGAGAAGAGAAAAATATCATATGTCACTCAGCAGCGTACCTTGCTGATGCGTTTAGGAGAAGAAGTGTTGATTCATTCCAAAAGAAATCCCATCCCTCTCTCTTCAGCCAGAAGGGAGGTTGTCATAACACTGGGCCTCTGAAAGGGCATGGGGGAAGAATAAACCATGGAAAAATGGGAATCCTTTCAGTCTGCAAGAGACATATCAAGAACCCAGTAGAGACAAATAGTTGACCCACTAAAACAAAATACCATGCACATCAGCAATAGCTTTTGACACAATTAAGTGACCACCAAAGGTGATACATTTCTATGGGGGCCTAAGAATAACACTAGGGCCACGGTGGTCACTTGCCAACAGACAAGTGCGGAATAGCTCTTCTCAAACCATTCTGACTCCTCCCACCGAGCCTTTATTCTCCTCCAAAAGAGAGGTCCGTGGTTCTTCGTAGTCACATGTGACAAGGGCTTTTGGGCCTCAGTTCAGCCTCCAGTTGTGCCCAGAAGATTGTGCATACATACATACAGATATTTTATGGGTGAAAGTACCTGTATGCATAGTTTAAAATTTGTGCTGGGGTAGAATTGATCTCGCAAGATCCATTTGTCCCAATTTCAAATTGTGTTTGCATGGGCACAGAATTATCTCAAGTTCATGAACACTGCAAGGAGGTTGCAAAATGCATATGCAAGTGGAGGCTTGAGGTTAAAAATACAGCTGTGATTCTCTCTTTGCCTCATTAAATGTCCTTGCCCATTAAATGTGATCAAGAATATTTAGTTACTTCACAGGGATGTTGCAAATCTCTAGTCATTAATGTTTGTAAAGCACTTTGAGATCCTTGATGAATGGTGCTTAAAAAGTGCGTGCACAGAGAGATGGATATAGATATGAAGGGCAATTCACTGTCAGCCTCAGCGGTGCTGGGTGAGGGAGTAACTCTTCAAGAATAATATCAAATGCTTCAGGCTCAAAAGGTAAGTAAGCTCATCAAAATATCTCCTTTATCACTGGCTTCCAAGCATCCTGCTTCCTACAGCTCAGAAGTGTCGTTCATCCCCTTCTCTGCTTGACAACAGAAAGACAACCATGCACTTCACAAAAAAGTAGACATAACATTCTGCTCACTTGGAGAGTTTCACTTTATTGTACATTCACATTAACAGATGGTTTGGGGTCATAATGGTTCATGTTATTACAGTAAGTACTGAAAAGAACTGTTCCCAAACATTGAAACTAAATAGTCTTTCATATATATATATATATATATATATATATATATATATATATATATATATATATATATAAAGGCTGTTGCTAGTGCTTAGGAATGGCAAGTACCCCTGAGGGTGCCTTATAATAGTGTCATTTTTGCCCTGTAATATTTTGAAGAAAGAAGTTTATGAAAATAACCCTTCAGAATTCAGTGAGAGGATTCAGAATTTATTCCTGAAGTTTGTGTCTGGTCGAGTGATGGACAAGACTGTTTCACTGTGGATAAAAACTGAAATAGTTGTTGATCCAGAGAGAGGGAGAGAGTGTAAGAATGACTCTATAGGAGTCCCACCTAGGAGGCAGGAGCCCCCATGTCCAATCGCCCTGCTCCAATCATGCTTCCATTATTTAGCCACAGTGGAACAGCTTCAACAGGAGAGATTGTTTGAACTCCACATCAAAATATCCCATAGCACAGTAGTTAGCTCACTCTCCTGAGAGGTGGGAGACCCGATGGTCAAATTATTTCTCCCCCTCTGGGAACGGAGGTCTTCCACATTCCAGACAAGTGCTTTAACCACTGGGCTAAAATGTATAAGGTGGGCAGCGGCAGCACCCCCTCCTGCTTGGCTTCTTGTTGAAACAGCCTAGGTACCTAATTCCAGGAGAGGGTTCTCAGCTGAGAATCACAGGTGCCTCTTTCCAGCCCTGAGTTAGGTGTGTAATCCATGAGCATGCCAGGGTTTAGGACAACACCCTGCTTGTCCGCATCTCCCGTTGTTTACCTTAGGCTTCTCCTTGCATAGCATGCCGGCTTTTGTGAATAGCAACCTAAGGTGCTTCTCTCTTCCCATTCTTTGTATAGGAAGCCTGGGCACCTAACGCAGGCTTCATGGATCACAGTGATTTTCTAGTTGCCTAGAAGTTAGTGCTGTGATTCTGTCCATCACAATACCTAACTTCTTTTGTGCAGCTAGCCCTTTTGATTTTATCCCAGCCTTACCCAGATCTTTTGTGTCTGAAAATTTGGGGCCAAGCCTGCCCTATTCAGAACTGAGGAGAACTGACAGGATTGAGCTTCTGAACTTCAGAAATTTGCTTGAGAGTTGTGTAGCTCTTATTGCTGCCAGCTGGCATGGAGAGAGCCTGACAATGGCCTACCTTGGGATATTGTAACCCTCCCATTCTGATCCCAATAGAAACTGAAAGTACAGGGGCAGCCACATAAATGAAGAATAACAATGGGGGGGAAAAAATCAAGCCAAACCTTTTAAATATTTCCATCCAGAACCACTTTGCCAATGTCCAGAAATGATCCTCTATTCAGATCTGTGTTTTGCAGCTTGAATCCATCTCCGTTCAGTAAATCACATACTGTAGCTGCTCAAGAGGGCAAATGGGATTATCTTCCACACAAATCCATAGAAGATTGTTTTCCTCAGGCCCTGATCCAAAGCCCACTCAAATCAGTGGAACCCTTTCAATTCATTAGGCTTTGGATCAAGCCCGTTGAGCTTGACTTATTCAGTAAGCCTTTGGACTGTCAGAAGTGTTTTTGAAGGAAGAGAGGAACGCTGATTGGTGGGAGAGGATGGCAACTGAACAGTCTTGGCACCCATTGATTTCAGCAGTAGCTCACTGATTTCCTCAGTAGATCACGTTGGATCCATCCCTCTAGTTTGAATCTTCACCCAAAATGTGGAGTTTTTACCACAGAGAGTTGGCACATAATGATTTCCAAACAAAAAGAAAAGCATCTTGAGCACCTAGGGGGGAGATAACATTCCCTCCATTCTAGCTTTATCTTTGAACATTCCAAGACAATGTTTGAGGAGGGAAAGGGGTGTTTATTATTTATTTTATTTTAATCTTTTTGCTTCAAACAACACACCAGCAACCAATCTTCTAATCCCTTCCGTTAAGGAGGTTAATTGTTTTCTATTGTTAAGTAAAAGGCTTTTCCTGTAATTAAAAGAAATTAAAAGGCATTCACTAGTGGCATCGCCCTAGTTAATAAAGTAATTAGGGTTGTAGCAAACAGAGGAAAAGCCAGAAAGCAATTTCAGGGCCATGATTCAGAAAATTTTAGGGAAGTGTTTTTTTTTTCTTTGGCTGGAGAGGGAAAGAAGGGCTCCCACATGAGTTTTGTTTTTAAGTCATTCATTTTAATGTGAGAAAATAAATATTGTTACTTTGTACTGTTAATAGTGTCTTGCATCTGAGGATTCCAAAATACTTTACATACATTCAACTCGTCTATCATTATCATTTTTTAATTTTTGTGTAGAATTTCCCAATTTTTTGATTAAATGATTTGAAATGAAAAATATGAGGGGAAATCAAAAATTGAAAAAATAATTTTGATTCCATTACATTTCAATCAAAATGAATTTTTAAACTTTTAAATCAGTGAAAAATGAAAAAATTTCATTTCAAATAATTCCAGCAAAAAATCTTTAAAATTTTTGGAAAAATATGAACATTTTCACCTTTTTTCCTTAAAAAATAAACTTGTTGACAATAAATTTCCAACTAACCCTAATGTATATAGCACTGGAAGTGTGCTAAATGCTCTAACATCAGTAGCTTCATAACTTTCCTCTGAGAGAATTTTTTATCAACTCCACTTTACACATAGAGAAACTGAGCCACAGAGAAGTGCAGTATCTTCCCAAGGTCAAATACCAAATCACTGATACAGCCAGGAATAGACTCTCAGTCTTAAACTCTCAGTGTTAAACTTTCACTACTACCCATCTATTGTGCTGTTTTTCTCCCTTTGTAGCCACCCAGCTTATAGTTACTGATTTACCTTGAAGCCACGTACTCTTAGCAGCTCCAGGAATGATCTAAAATAATATTCTATGTGCAAATAATAAAGGAAGAAAATGTATAGATGAATCCAAATTGTAAGACCTGGAAACATAATTAAAATCATTCTTTATAATCCACAATATACAAGTCAAAGCAGCAATGCTCAAAGGCTAACCCTTCTCTCCCTCTTTCTTAATGTCTTTATCCATCCAATTCCTCAGGGATTAATAGATACAGGGTCTAAAATCTCTTTCAAAGGCAAGCAAAGTAGTCAACTATTACTCTAAAGATTGCTTTCGCCACATAATAGTAATAACTGAGTCCTGGTCTACAATGACCTGGCGATTCGGTGGCAGTCGACGAGAGTTACGCAAGCTACACAGAGTAGCTTGCGTAACTCCTGTCGACTGCTGTGCTTCCCTTCTATGTGGTGTCTTCACTGCACTGTGCCACTTGAGGGGGTGGTTTACCAGCGTCGACTTCTAGATCTATTGAGCGGGTCTTCACTGACCGCTCAGTCGATCCATGCCGGTGACCCTGAGACTAACACAAAGCATCTGCATAACTATTTGTCTTCAAAGTGCTGTACAACATTAAAAGGAAATCTCAGGTGACCTGCTGAGGATTTGGCCAGCCAGTTTGGGGCATTTGAAATCAAAGTGAATTTTCAAAGCAAAATGTGTTTTGGAGGTTGTGAGCCTCTGGGTGTTTAGACAACTTGTATGTGGCCAAACACCTGGGGCAGCCAATGCCCACTTGAGCCCCTAGATGACACCCAAATGGCTGTTTGTAGCTGTCTGAGCGTTTGAAAATTTCTTAATACTGAGGATATTGTTTAATCCCCAGGGACCAAATCCCTGCGTCTGTTATCGGTACAATTTCTTTCCCATACTGAGTAGAAAAAGGCAGTTCTCTAGGAGTTAGCTGAGTTTTTGTGGGTAGACACGCCAGAGAATAGGGGAGATTTCTAGCCAAGTGGAAATTAGACAGGTCTGGACTCTTGGAAACAGCCAGGCCCAAAATTTGTCCTTTCCCACTTGCCTGGGTACCCTTCTCCAGTCTGCTCTGCTTCCCAACACCTCCCTCAGGCATGGTACCAGCAAAGGGAGATAGGCCACATTAGGAGGTCAAAATGGGAGCACCTAAGAAATGAACCAGCAGAGGAAGTGGGTAGTGATAGAGTACAGTTATCAGCCCACTGAGTAGGGGGACACTTGGCTGGAGGGATAGGGGATAGTGAAAGAGATGGGAGAGGCCTTGGTAAAGAGAGAAGAGCAAGCGGCAAAGAGCATAAGTATAGAGGGCGGGAAAGTATGGCTGCTGCTGGGTGGAGGCAGAGGAAGAGGCAGGGGCTGGGGTCTCTCAGTAAAGAACACTAAATACAAGTAAGTTGTGTGCTGCAAAGGGCTACCTCTCCCTCCATTAGTGGGCTTGCTTGTTGGAGGGGTTTGAGAGAGAGGCTGGAGGAATGAGCATTGAAACAGCGGGTGTATCTTCACTAGGAAAAATGGTGTGCTCTTTATTTAAGTTAACTAACATGAGATAAAATTCTAGTGAAGACAGGTGAGTTTGTAGTTTCCACACGAGTTAGCAGAATGAGACAAAGACTTAGGTTTACACTGACTTTCATGTCAAAACTACAGACTGCCTTTGGTAGAATTTTACCTCCTGTTTGTTCATTCATGTTGCGTAACTGGAGTTAAGAACACACCTTTTTTTCCCTAGTGAAGACAAGGCAAAAGTATTCTTGTGGTGGGTGGTGCTGCTGGTCTCCAGCTCTTTGGGGAAGAAGTCACTGTGGAGTGAGGGCTCTAGCAGCATTAAAGTTTTTGCTGGACTTTGAGACAATGGGGTCTTGCCTTATTTCTCAGATCGCTCCTGATGCTACAGTATATTCTTCTTTCCTGTTTTAAGGGTTAAGGCAAAATTCCTTCAAACATCCCTTCCCTGCATGTTGTACATGCAACTTGCTTCCATGGCATCTTTTTAGAGCTTTTCACCCTTGTTCTCAAGGTTATTTTCCTTAAGGGGGGGGGGGGGGGGCTTCAATCTCAGCCTGGATCACGGGCTTCATTTACAAAGTAAAGCATACAACAGGAAAATATTTCATGCCAGACTGAATCCAGGTTTGCTCCAAAGGATCAGGAACCTCTCATTGAACCCCACTGGAGAGTTTTGTGTGGTTCCAGGTGCTGTAATTGATGTTTCACAGAGAGATAATTAACCCCCTCATCCTGATGCACCACAGCATCAATGCATTCTAGCATGATCTGTCCCTCGGGCCATGGAAGAGTGCAGAGCCAGCTTTATTGCTTCAATTCACACTGTTCCTCTTTACCACTACTGCTCCCTGAGATTAATTGTATTCCTTATGCTGACACACAGTGGTTTCTACACAGAAACCCCACTGAATGGATTAGCTAATTTATTTCTTTTTAAATCGGTACAAAGTTCAAATGCCACAGCACCAAACTCGATGGAATATTAATAGACCATAGCAGCTCAGCTAGTTGGGTAGAGGGGGGTAGGAATGAGTCCCTCAGCCCTCTCCATATCAATTCATTGTAGTTTGGGTTTATAAAAGGCCTCAAAGGAATGAACAGTGAGGACATTGAATCATCCAGACTAGGGTCTCCGCATTACCACAATGGACATAAAGGACTAAGAAGAGTGGGAGGAGAGGTGAGGGAGGAATATGAAATGCGGAATGAAGTATTCCCTTGATCACTGCATTTTGGTACATGTCCAAAATGGAGCAGACGTCCACCTTGCGGACCACTTTGCACCCAGTCACCGTGTGACTAAGCATGTGAGAGAGTGACCCAGGAAAGGAGGCGTCACAGGATACAAGAGTCTGCCCTTCTTGAGCCCCCCTATACAGGACACAATCACAGTCTTGTGCTTGCATTGGTGCTGTGTGGGGCCAACAGAGCTACATCTGCCTGAAGAACAGTGAGGAATGAGGAGGAGCCCACCCTCTCCCATGTTAAGGGATGTAGACGCAGCAGCACTGCCAGGGCTCTCTGAAAGGCTTTGTATCTCACTGACGCACAATTTTTTGCTAAGTTTGTGCTGGGCAACGCTGGTCTTTGGCATTGCCAATGTAGGCTTGTGCCTATGGGAGAAAGTCACCTCTGTGCAGATGACTAGCTCAAGGCCTATGCACCCACCAGCTGGGGTCATGAAATAATAATTCCTCCCATTTGTATAGTGCAATTAGGTGCATTCTGAGGGATTTCTTTCTTTCTCTAATAAATCCGTCACTGGCCATGAACGGAGACCAGTTAGCAAACTAAATGGGCCATCAGGCTATTCCACCATGTTCTCAAGAGTCTATATATTAATTAAGACTGCTTACTCTCTTTGATTTATATTTTAACTTCATTGTGGGGAAACGTGATTGTAACTTAACTGTAAAATCATTAACATTTTCCTGGTGGTTAGTGGGGAGAGGGAAATCAGCTGAATCATATCATGTTGAAATCAGCTCAGGCTGAATTTAGTCATCCCTCCCTGCTCCCCTTTGGTGAATCAAGCTTCCCATTTTGGAATATTTAATGCCAAACCTGAACAAATCTCTCTTTATTTAAAACTCTGGATTTGAGAAACAGACTGGGATAGATGGTTTCTTTCTCTGTAAACTATTGATTAATGGATTGTACTAAATGGTGTGACATGCCCTTTAAATGGAATTTACAAGTAATATATTGCAAGGCAACTGCATTATTAATGATTCCGATACCTGGTATTTGTGTCTTCTGATTCTGAGCTCTTATTATTTATACTGGTCAGAGTGGAGGGCAGATGCTGGGTTGGGCTTCCTTCCCCTTATTTGCTATGCTTTGATCTCACAGTCATATTTATTCCTAGGATTGTTCTCATTATTCATGTTACATCTAACCTGATCAGCTGAAATTTTTTCTGACTGCATGCCAGGGCAAAGGAGTTGGGATGGGGGGGGTGCTTAACAATCTTGCTGGAGAATCATCAGGTATTTTAGATGAATAATAGCTGGGTGAGAGTAGATGATTGCTGGAGAGCTTATTCCATTTCTTATTAAAAGTTATTTACAGTACCAGAAAAAAGAAGTGGAGAGAATAATAAAGGAAAGGGTTTTGTTCATTTTTTCTCCCTTTGAATCTTTGTAATTAAATCTTTTTCTTAGTTTATGAGATCAGACATGCTCATACATTTACAGAGGGAGACTTGTAAATGGCAGATTGAAATTAGGAGGACTAAAAGGGAATTAAAAAGCATTTAGCCAATAACATAAAATTAAATAATAACATGGAATTCCTGAAGTATATCTGAAGCTGGAGACCTGTCAGAGAATCAGTGGGTCTTTTGAACTACCAGGAAGTAAAGGGATCAAGTAAGGAGGGCAAGGACATTGCCGAGAAGATTAATGACTTCTTTGACTCAGTCTTCACCACCAAGGATATCAGGGAGATATCTACCTCAGACCTACTCTTTTTAGGTAGTAAAAAGGTACCATCAGAGACTGAAGTGTCAAAAGAGAAGATTATGAGCAACCTGATAAATTAAAAAGTAATGAGTAACCAGAGCATTTTCAGGGGGAAAGGAACATGCCTAGAGGGTTCCAGGATGTCCTATAAGGCTGCTCTAATTTATACTGGAGACCACTCTGTCCCAGGACTGAGAAGCTTAAAGGTGGCTTAAAGCTATTTTTGCTTCTTGTCCACTACTCTGAACTACTGGCCATAGTGATAATATATGTGTATGTATATGAGTAATGGGATGTACTCCACACACCCATCATGAGAGAGCTGAATTAGGCCAAGTGGGCCCAATCAGCCAAGTAAGCCAGAAACAGGGGAGATTTAGGCTGTGTGGAAGGCACTAATTAGAAGGAAGCTCACCTATGAGGGAAAGGACAGGGCTTCTAAAGCCAAGACGCTGGCAACAATGTGGGGGTGGCAGAGAGAGCCTGCAATCTCTTTCCCTGGCATAAGGGAGAAAGAAGGGGGAATAGGAACCCACTAAGAAAGGGATAGGAAGCAGGAGGAAGGCTTTACCTAGTAAGCCTAAGAGAGAGGGGTCTGTCTAGGAAGGCTGGAGAATGAAAAGTTTGGAGAAGCATGCTAGGAAGCAGTCCAGGGACAAGAGCAGTAAGGCTGGTGTAGCTGCAGACCTTAACTGCTCACTATAGGTCCGTGGACTGGACCCAAAGTAGAGGATGGGCCTGCATTCCCCTGTCATTCACTGCAGAGTGGTATTGCTATGGCAGTGGAAAGGGGAGACTGCCTGAGATACTGCAGGAGTGACACGGCAGGAGGCATGAGGACTGCCTGACACTGCTTGTGTGGAGAGACTTGAAAAGACTCCCCCAGAAAGGAAAATCACAGTGTGACCTGGCTGGAGGGCTGAGTCATGAACTGGCTGTATTGCTCCTCCATGAGTGGGAGAAGAGTGCAACTGTGGAAGAGAAGAGACGCTGAACTGGGGAGAGCTAATCCCCAGAATTGCCAGAAGGAGGCACCATGAAGTGGTGGGTAGAGCACTCTGTGGTAATATGTACAGGACTTATTCAACTCCAACTCTTTATTAACTGAAGTTAATAGAAGTTTTTCTTTTGACTTCTGTGGCAGCTTGGATCAGGCCCTAAATATTACAACTAGTCCAAAATTTTCATTAAAAAGCTTCTCAATTAAAGTGATAGGTGTTTGTTTTTCAGAAAATATTTTGTTTTGGTCTATCAAAAACAAAACAATTTTTGTTTTTTCCCCCTTTCCCAACCTTTGTTTTCCTCTTTTTTTACCCCCCTCTTTCCAGTGGAATAAAAGATAAAGAGAAGAAAAAGGGAATTTAAATGTAAATCTGAAAGCAAATTCAGTTTTTGAAAACTGTAAAGCAAAAAACACCCTCACTTTTGTTTTGTCAAAAAATCTGAAAAATTCCATGAAAATGTTTTTTTTTTAAACCCAAATTTGTTTCTTTTAAAATGTTTTATGAAATACTTACAGTATTTTATCAACTATATTAAACATGTGGGTGTGCATGTGTAGGTGTACACACACACTGCACAGTTACATTATTTTTCTGGCTTTTGCTATGATGGGACATATTTAAAAAATCTCAGTACATCAGAAAGAAGCCAGTACACAAGAGATGAATAAATATTCAAAAATGCAGAAAAAGTATTGAACATTGCGGTAAAAATAGATCCAATTCAATATTCATCAAAGTAATTTCAGGAACAATTGCTGTGTTCCAAGAATAAATATTACTTACAAACATTTAATTTGCATATAGAGGAATTTTAAAAACTTTACTGTCTTAGCAAAAGCCATCTGAACTATAGGGCTCTTTTAAAAATTAAACTATAGAAAATAGAGAAATATTCCTGCATTTAGGACAAGTTATTTCAGTTATTTTTTCCCACTTCCCATTAAGGATCTAATCCGAAGCCCAATGAAATCAATGGAAAGACTCCCATTAACTTCAATGAGCTGTGTATTCAGGCTCTAATTTTCTTTATCCTCAAGAAGTCAGTGCTATAGACAGGATCCCCACATGAGTGGGGGGGGGAGGGGGAAGGATACATTTTTCCGGGGCCCGGAGGCCTTGGGGATCCCGGCCCAGGCTGCAACCCCCATTACCATGAGGAAAAAATTAAGGCTAAATTGTAGATCATGCCTGAGGATATTTATAGAAACTTATTTCCCTGTATCTATTGTCCAGATCTTGTGAAATTTGCTGGAGCCAGTCAGAAGCAGTGTTAGATCAGTCTCAAGCAACATTCTGAACAGTGAGTTGCTGGGCCTGCTGGCCCAGCCCAGGCCCTTCTCCAGAATAGAGAGTGTGTGTCTGTGCAGTTAAACTAGGACTTGTAGTTTGAAACTGAGAGACAGAGAGATTTGTGCTCCCCTCTGTGACTTGGTCTATCATATCAAGATCAAGAACTACCAATCCCAGAGTTCCTTGTGCATAGGCAGGAGGGAAGGACAGCTTGTGGGAGGGGCAAAGCAAAGCACCATAAGACAGTGGGAGGCAGTGCTGCTGCTTCTTCTAGTAGGATTTGCAGGCCCAAAATAATGAGTAAGTGTCTAATTCACTCACAGACACACACACCCTATACTGCCATGTCAAGCGGTGACTATAAATACCAATCAGGCAGCCAGAAACGTAAGGAGGTAAAAGAAAGGGAACTAAAAGAAACTAAAGGACACCAATCTATCCTCCAGTTTTTCAAACCAGACAAAGCCTTTTTGCAGTCAGGCAATATACTAACTAGGGAAGCAGATGAACAAAGTCAAGATGAAAATGTTTCAATATAGGGACTGTGTCTGTGGCACTGGCAATTGATGAAAAAGAAAAGCTGCCAGAACATGCATCATGTGACTCTAATCTAATGTTTGAAGTTAGTCAGATAGTATCACCATTAGCACCACCACATTCAGAAGGTTTACAAGAAGCAGAAGAGAATAGTGCTACGCTATCTGATTCTTGTCTTTTCAAAGATCCAGGCTTGTGACTTGAAAACATAACAGATTCCATCTGTCAAAAATTTGTTCTATCTGGTGTCCTGACTTTTGAAGAAATGCGGAAGCTAGCAAAGTCAATGCCAAAAGATGTTGATGGGCATAATTTTCTTGAATTTCTTCCCAAATGTAAGACTTCCAACAAGAGAGAAAAGATACCAAGAGACTGGTTTGTTTGGAGTGCTACCAACCAAGCACTGTATTGTTTTCCATGTCAGCTGTTTCCTGAAGGGAGACTTAAGCCTTAAACAACTCAGTATGCTGGCCAAAAATGAAGGGTATTCACCAGTTCTGAAAAAATGGCGTAAACTATATACTAAACTTCCTGAACATGAAAAGAGCAGAGAACATAAAACTTGCTACTGCTAGTGGAAGCAATTACAGCAGTCACTGTCAGGTGGAGATGGAGTGGACAGTGAGATTCAAAAACAAGTTTTAACACAAGCTACAAGATGCAAAGAAATATTGGAAAGATTGTTGGATGTTACCTTATTTCTTGCTTCACGAGGTTTAGCATTCCAAGGAGATGATAATCTGATAGGTGACCCACAGAATAGTAACTTTCTTGGAACTCTTAAGATTATAGTTTTGGGGGGCTAATTCATGATTTTGCAATAAAAAAGACCAGAAAAATAAAGCTTTAAAGATAATTGGCCTAATTATAAAATGTTTGCAGTCACGTTGGTCCATTAGAATAAAAAAATCAAGACATTGACAGGATGTAATACCTTTATAATGACCAAAAAGTTACAAAATAGTTAGCAAACTTGTAGGACTCTCAGGCTGGGTGTTATGTGAAACAAAAATAGCAAAGGGGGGCATTTTTCAGAAATGTAGAATATGTAACAGTAATTTCAGAATTCAAACTTTTTTCATTGCTCATGAGATTTTATGGGATGAGGGATTGTGGTATGTGTGTGGGAGTGGGCCCATGTTACAAGTTTGTACTAGGCCCCAAAAAATTATGCTTGGTCCTGGCTATAGGTACATAGGTCTCTCCTTGCCTCTGGCTAAGCCACTGCAGGAGGGCATCTATAAGTCTAACTGACCTCTCACAGGCCAGTGCCAATCAAGGGTAGTGACATTGATCGCAATGATGCTGAATGGATGTAAAACTGGTGTTAGTGAGAGAACTGGGCCTTGGATTTCCAGTTCTTGCTAAACTGGTTTTATTCCTCTGCTCAGCCTTGAGTCTGTGCTACATTCAGCACCCTCCAGATTCTAGAGCTATGTTTAAATAACACAACATATTGACATTAAGAATAACATAAATGACCACTGTTTTTTGTAAGAACTACTGTAGAATGTTTTGTACTCTTGCGTTCCCAGCAGAATTCAACTCCCAACCAAGAAATAAACAAAACAGACACGTTGCTTCGTTCTTATTCAGATTCTCACTGTGTAAGTAGGGATCCCCAGGGTAGCAGCCCTCTACACATTCCTATTTAACAGGAGAGAGTCCAACTTAATAAGTTAGAGAAAATTCACAGCCTTATATATCAGTATTTACTAGAAGTGGATTGAGGTGGCTGTGTTTGGATTTGCAACACCTTATCTGTGTGTTTACAAAATTAAAGCCAAAATAAGATGTGATTCTGATTCCTTTTTATCCAAACCAACAAAGTATGGGAGGATGGGGTTAGATAAGGTTTCCCATTTGACTGATAACTAGTATTTTACCTTAGGATCTACAAACTAGTTTGGATAAAATAGGAACTGACCTGAACCTTCACCCCAAATCTATACTGAACCTGACCAAACTTTTTGTTGGGATTCTGTGATCCTAAGAACCCCTCAATGCTGACTGACCAAGGGTTCACTATTCTGTAACAGCAAATTCTGTCAAGCCTGACAAACTCTGTACACCTAACACTTTGCTGTCAGTGTATTTATATATTAAGAGTGTTGTACGAAATATTAAATGAATTCCAAGATCATGATGGCCCTTAATATTGTTGTCAAATATATATGTTGAGTATATTTAAAAGGTTATCTGTATACTGAAAATATCTCCTTATAGTTAGTATTAAGGTGTTATTCTGTAGCAGAGGTGAAAAAATGGTTTTGTCAGACAAAGGGATGTATATTCACGTCTGCCTAGATTCATATGTAGATTAAGCATTGTAAGCCAAACACAAGGGGAGCTACATTTGCATTTCAAATCAACATGAGGATATGAAGACAACTTGAAACCAGCATATATGCACTCTGGGGCCAAAACAATGATATTATGGGAAATATAAGGAAATGCAAAAAACCATGTTGATATCTATTTACTGAGGAAATCCCTCAAAAGCCTGGGGATATTCATGAAAACTTGGATCTGGGCTTTGACTGAAAACAAGCAGCTCTGTCAAAGACTGAATCCTTGGGAGAAGGTCTACTTTATTAAATAGGAAAGATAACCATAAATAAGCATAGATCTAGGATTGCGTTTCATATCTTGTTTTATATAAGTAACCAATTCTGTTTTCACTCATTCTTTCTCAGTATCTTAAGTCTGAATCTTTGTTAATAAACTTGATTGTTTTCGCTATACATCTGTTTCAGTGCTGTGTTATAAAGGATCTGATCCTCAGTTGTACCCATCAAGCTCGGTTAGGGGCAGCCTACCTGGTAATTACAGTGAGTGTCCGGTGACAGGGGCTGGATAGTGCTGGGAGCACTCTGAGGACTTGGGGGTTGGTGTGTACTTAGCATGAGCCGGCACAGAGAGAGCACACTCTGAGGAGACCAGGAAGTCAGTGCTTGAGGCCAGAAGCTGTTGGTTTCAGGGAACTGAACCATAACAGGGATAGACAAAATTGCTTCATGCTAAGGTGCCCCACAACCCTGAGCACTCTCGGGAGCATCAGATGTTCACAATCTTTTTAGTAAAAAAAAATTCCCCTTCCAATTGGATTTCATTTTTGTACTTCAGGAAAACTCTTCAAGCTTACAGGAAGCACCAGAAATTTCATAAGAAAGCAAGCCTATTCTCATGAGACTTTCAGCTCACTAATGAAAGACACAAGAATCCAAATTCTGATCTGCCACATCAGCGAAGATCTGGACTTCAATACAGTTACTATGGATGAAACAGCATTAGCCCAAGAGGCTTTGATAAATACCCAAGTGTTGAGATGTTTCACCAAATGTAACCTCTTTAAACTGAAGAAATATTTACAGGTCTGCATAAGGGGCACTTCCATTTTTCAGAATAGGATACATTCTCCTCTCATTCACACCAAAAAACAAAATTTAGCCCCAGGAAACTGATGAAATGAGATATATTGGCTTACCCATGGATCAGAGGGCATCACTGTCAAAGATGGGAATAAAGAGCACTCAAAGAGGATAAGGCTATTGTGGAGAAACTAAATGAATTTTTTGCATCAGTTTTCATGGTTGAGGATATGAGGGAGATTCCCAAGGCTGAGCCATTCTTTTTAGTTGAAAAATCTGAGGAACTGCCCCAGACTGAGGTTTTGTTAGAGGAGGTTTTGGAACTAATTGATAAATTAAACAGTAACAAGTCACCAGGACCAAATGGTATACATCCAAGAGTTCTGAAGAAACTTAAATGTGAAACTGATGAACTACTAATTGTGGTATATAACATATAATTTAAATCTGATTCTGTACCAGATGACTGAAGGATAGCTAATGTGATGTCAATTTTTTAAAAAGGTTCCAGAAGCAGCCCTGGCAATTACAGGCTGGTAAGCCTAACTTTAGTACCAGGCAAATTGGTTGAAACTATAATAAAGGACAGAATTCTCAGACATGTAAATGAACATGATTTGTTGGGGAAAAATCAACATGGTTTTTGTAAAGGGAAATCATTCCTCACCAACCTACTAAAATTCTTTAAGGAGGTCAACAAGCATATGGACAAGGGTGATCCAGTGGATATAGCGTACTTAGATTTTCAGAAATCCTTTGACAAGGTCCCTCATGGAAGGCTCTTAAGCAAAGTAAGTTGTCATGGGATAAAAGTCTCTCACAGTATTCTTATCAGCAAGTTAAAGAAGTATGGGTTGGATGAATGGACTATAAAATGGATAGAGAACTGGCTAGAACATACGGCTCAATGAGTAGTGAACAATGGCTCCATGTCTAGCTGGCAGCCGGTCACAAGCGGAGCGCCCCAGGGGTCGGTCCTGGGGCCGGTTTTGTTCAACATCTTCATTAATGATCTGGAGGATGGGGTAGATTGCACCCTCAGCAAGTTTGCAGATGACACTAAGCTAGGGGGAGTGGTGGATACCCTGGAAGGTAGGGATAGGATAAAGAAGGACCTAAACAAACTGGAGGATTGGGCCAAAATAAATCTGATGAGGTTCAACAAGGACAAGTGTAGAGTCCTGCACTTAGGACGAAAGAATCCCATGCACAGTTACAGACTGGGGACCGACGAGCTAGGCAGCAGTTCTGCAGAAAAGGACCTGAGGGTAACAGTGGATAAGAAGCTGGATATGAGTCAGCAGTGTGCCCTGGTTGCCAAGAAGGCTAATAGCATATTGGGCTGCATTAGTAGGAGCATTGCCAGCAGATCGCGGGAAGTGATGATTCCCCTCTATTCGGCATTGGTGAGGATGCATTTGGAGTATTGTGACCAGTTTTGGGCTCTCCACTACAAAAAGGATGTGGAGAAGTTGGAGAGAGTCCACTGGAAGGCAACAAAAATGATTAGGGGGCTGGAGCACAAGACTTATGAGGAGAGGCTGAGGGAACTGGGCTTGTTTAGTCTGCAGAAGAGAAGAATGAGAGGGTATTTGATAGCAGCCTTTAACTACCTGAAAGGGGGTTCCAGGGAGGATGGAGCTAGGCTGTTCTCAGTGGTGGCAGATGATAGAGCAAGGAGCAATGGTCTCAAGTTGCAGTAGGGGAGGTCTAGGTTGGACATTAGGAAAAAGTTTTTCACTAGGAGGATGGTGAAGCACTGGAATGGGTTACCTAGGGAGGTGGTGGAATCTCCATCTTTGGAGGTTTTTAAGCTGTTGCTTGACAAAGCCCTGGCTGGGATGATATAGCTGAGGTTAGTCCTGCTTTGAGCAGGGGGTTGGACTAGATGACCTCCTGAGGTCCCTTCCAACTCTATGATTCTCTGAAGAGGTAAATAGTGGTGTGCCTCAGTGGTCTGTGCTGGCACTAGTGCTGTTCAACATATTCCTAAATGATCTCGAAAAAGGGGTAAACAGTGAGGTGGCAAAATCTGAAGATGATACAAAACTACTCAAGATAGTTAAGTCCAAAGCAGACTGTGAAGAGTTACAAAGGGATCTCACAAAATTGGGTGACTGGGCCATACAATGGCAGATGAAATTCAATGTTGATAAATGCAGAGTAATGCACATTGGAAAATAGAATCCCAACTAGACATATAAAATAATGGGATCTAAATTAGCCGTTGCCACTCAAGAAAGAGATCTTGGAGTCATTAGAGTCATTGTGGATAGTTCTCTGAAAACATCCACTCAATGTGCAGCAGCAGTCAAAAAAGCTAACAGAATGTTGGAAATCATTAGGAAAGGGACAGATAATAAGATAGAAAATATTGTATGCCTCTTTATAAATCCATGGTATGCCCACATCTTGAATACTGTGTGCAGACCTGATCACCCCATCTCAAAAAAGATATATTGAAATTGAAAAAGGTACAGAAAAGAACAACAAACATTATTAGGGGTATGGAACAGCTTCCATCTGAGGAGAAATTAATAAGAGACTTTTCAACTTGGAAAAAGATGGCTAAGGGGAGATATGATAGATATCTATAAAATTACGACTGGTGTGGAGAAAGTAAATAAGGAAGTGTTATTTACCCCTTCTCATAACACAAGAACTAGCGGTCACCAAATGAAATTAATAGGCAGCAGGTTTAAAACAAACAGAAGGAAGTATTTCTTCACACAACGCACAGTAAATCTGTGGAATTCTTTGCCAGAAGATGTTGTGAAGGCCAAGATTTGAACAGGATTCAAAAAAGAACTAGATAAATTCATGGAGGATAGGTCCATCAGTGGCTACTAGCCAGGATGGGCAGGGATGCAAAACCATGCTCTGAAGTGTCCCTAGCCTTTGTTGCCAGAAGCTTGGAACAGATGACAGTGGATGGATCACATGATGATTACCTGTTCTGTTCATTCCCTCTGAAGCACCTGGCATTGGCCACTGTCAGAAGACAGGATACTGGACTAGATGGACCATTTATCTGCCAGTATGGCCATTTTTATGTTCTTAATAAGAACTCAGGCATTTCTAACGGACATTTCTATGGTCAGACTACTAGATCGTACTGGTGCAGGATGAATGGATTTTCTCCACCCAGCCACCTACCCCCATACCATCAACAGTCTGAATTTAGGTGATAATCATGATACAAATGAAGGAAGATAAAAGGAGCTTTCACCTCCTATGTGGAAGACACACTAGTCTAGAGTGTGAATGGGTAAGAGACAGTTTTATCTACCCAAAGTTTCTTTCACACACACACATACCCAAAGGAAGGATTAAAGTAAAAAACAAAAAATTCAGTATACTACATGCAGAAACATGTGGAAGATTTATTGAAAAAATAATGGTAGTTGGGATTCAGAGTCTCTTTCCCCTAGGTTTGGATCTGTGGTCAAATTGGATTCTACTGCAGGTGTATACAGCTCCATTGACTTCACCCACTTACGCCAATGGCAAATGTGGCACGTAGTGACCAAAAGCTGTTACCGCTTCAGAGTTGTTTGGTGCTCTGTGTGCAATGAATCGGTAGGCCTCAGCACAATTCCCAATGGATCCATATCACAGGAAACACCATCAGCATTGGCATTAAGTAGCTTCTTGTGGCAAGCTTAAGAGGGTAAGGACCGAACGGGCCATGGAAACTGAACTTCCCTTCCAACTCTTGAAATGCTTCTCCCAGGTTAGGTCCCAAACTGATGACATAGGGTGGTGAAACCTTGCATGTATACAGACCTGATCTGTGCACAAAGAATCTGCATTCTTCAGTGCCTTTCACCAAAACTTTAAATGTATCTATTATTTAAAACAAAACAAACAAACCCCCGCACATTGCAACATGGTGAAAAGTGTCCTTCCATCCAATCACGCTATGCTCTCCCAGTTTGCAGTGACAATCTTTTTTCCCTTTCATTGACTTTGAGAAGATGGAGTTCCTGCTCACTCAGGGGGTAGCAGAAGTTAGTGCACATCTACATTGAAATGGAAAGCAGGTAGTACTACTAACACCGGGAACTTCCAATAATTAGGGATTATTAGCCATACAGTATGGAATGATTGATACAGAGTTAGAGTTAATGACTTTAAAGACAATTAGGCCATTTTGTCACATGTTGTTTGCACTATTTATTCAAAACTCCATTATTTTGACCACTGAAAGTAAAATGCTGTGTAAAAAAGTGCAAGCTGTAAGTCCACACTAAACTCTTAGGAAAAGCCTACCTTTTGACATCTGGTGAATACACAGTACAAGCTGATATGTATCCAAAGGGAATAGGGGACTTCGGTTTATTCACATAAGCAAGAAGTTGCATAACTGCAGATCTGTCTAATCTGTCCTCCTCTGTCTATTTTAGGAATTTCTAGAGCACCCAACATTGTTGTTTCTAAGACCTACATATGGTTTCAGCTGAACAGATGAGTTGCCTTTTCTGATAGTGCTATAAAATTAGTGGTGGACTTTGAGGTGAAGGGCCCCTAGATAGAACATAATTTTTCATTTGAAACAAAAATTTTAAAAATTTTAAAAAACATCTTTTCCCACAAAAAGTTTGCAAACTGTTGTTTTTTTTTTTTTTTTTTTTTGGGGGGGGGGGGGGGGTGAGATTGATTTTGTTTCTCTTCTTTTGTTTGTTTGTTTGTTTGTTTGTCTGAAAAATTTTCAGCTCGGATGAGGGGCAAAGTATTGAGTTGATGGAAGCACAGTTTCCAGCCTCAGGGCCTGATGCAGCAAAGCATGATCTGTCCTTTTGAAGTCAATGGGTCTTCAGGACATGCTTAATGTTAATTATGTGGTGAAGTGCTTCACTGAATGGACTTAGGCACATGTTTAAGAGCTTTGCTGAATCTGGGCCTTGTTTAATATCTAAAAGAGGAAGTGAACTGTAAGCAGTTTCTAGCTGGATTCTGAAAGGAACAGGGAGTCAGTAGAAATGGGGTTGGGACAAGGTGAGTCTTTCTAATAACCTGGGACCAACATGACTACCACAACACTGCAAACAAAAATGGAGTTCGCTATAGTCAGTCCATGTCAAAAATCGAATGCGAAACAGTTGGAGGTTGAGCCCTGAGCAGTGGGAAATCTGTTAAAAGCCTGAATACAAACTCCTCAACGCTAGAGATGTGCAACGCCCCTAGGTCACTGGTATTGCCACAGAGAGCTCTATGCTCCTGAATGCAAAAGGCAGCACTTTAGAATATCTCTGGGCCACACTTCAGCATCACTTACTAATGATATTCCATATTCATATTCCAGCAGCCGAAGAATAATCAAAAAGAGATCATACACCATAAGTCAGCCTTGGAAGGTGGGGGCAGGAGAGGGAGGGAGGCGCAAAGCAGGGAGAAAGCTTCAGGGGGCCATGGCCCCAGTCATCCGTCATCACTGTAGCCTCCTCACGGGAGACACCCTGTAATAGAAGTTGGCTAATTTCTTTAGAAATATCTCATTAGTCCCTCCCTTCCCGAGCTGCCTCTCTATTAAAATGTGATAAATGAATTCTGCCACTGCCCATTCTAGCCTGTTCCCTTAATGAAATGAAGATGCGTCATGCTGGCAAGCACTCAGGATGGAGATAATTATTCATGGGCCAGTGGAAGTATTGCAGTCATTGAGCCCCTAAGTGCTCCATCGATACTGGAGATAGGATCTCTTTGCTCGAGAGAACTTTGGATAGAGAGAGGGACATGTATGCTTCTTAATTAAAATACTCCGCACGCTCTGTTATTTGAGGGTTCGCTCACCCCAATTTATTCGAAAACGTTTGTGACAAATTTATGGTGATGACAATGAGGGGTTGATACTCTGGGGTAGAGCTTGGCCCAGTGTGGGCTTTCCCATCTCAAAGCCCAATTGTGGTTTTGTGATAGATCCTGTGCAAGGGACAGTGCACAGTTGAGCTGCCCCAGGAACTGGCTAGGGACCAGACTGTGACTCTGAGAGTGATCTGTGCAGAGTAATCTGTACCTATACCTGGGTCATATTACTGTTCCCCCTCGGCTGGCTCAACTGCGCCTGCCAGCATAACAGAGAGATAGAGCTAAGGCAATGCCTGCTCCCCCTCTGGGCCCTGCTTCTAAGTGGGAATTGCATCTCCACAGAGGCTACTTTACCCCTTCCCTCTCCCCACCGTGATACTATTTGTGATTTAGACAGGTTGCACAAGAGACTCTAAGGGGATGCCGTATGCTCTCTTACTTCCATGTGTGGTGCATAATGTAGCTCACAATTGACCCTTTAGGACCAGATTCCGATAGTTTTGCTCACCTTCAAATCAATGGTAAAGGCATATCAATGATAAAGGCATAAGTAAAGGCAGCAGAATCTGAGCCTCTGGGTGCAAGGTGGGACAGGTGAATTGTCCCTCCCAACTCGCACCTTATAAATACCTTAAATCCAGCATTAAAGTGAAAGCACTAAGAGAAATTTTGAATGCCTTTCTCTTCCCTGCTCCTACATCTCCCCAGGCATACACACACAAACCCTGCCGAGTTCTTCTACTGCACACACACTGCTGAGTTCTGAGTTCCACTGGGCATTTCATTTCTGGCAGGCAGTTTGTGGGTCATAATGAATCTGAGAATTTGACTGACTTTTCTCTTAGCTCTTTGCCCTCTGAAACCTCAAGAGTGTCTCGCCGTCTCTGCTGCTCTTCACAGCCGGCTAAGTTAGGCATTGATGTGTCTCCAGCTACATTGGCATTCTGTTTTATGCAAGACAGCAGCTTCTCCTGGATGAGTTGGATTTTAAGGGGGGATGGGAACATGGACATGAACCAAGTGATACAGCAGCCAAATGAGAAATAATGCACATCATACATCACATCAGTCGGTGATGAAAAATCAACTCTCCTCATTTCTTATTCTCAGGACAAGGGTATTTATTGAGCTTAGAGTGAAATAATAATATCTGATTAATATGTTTATATAGTACCTGAAGTGCAGGCAATGTGCCTGAGGGGGAAAGGATTCCAATGAACTGTGAGAGGCCATTATCAAGAAGTTTGACATGGATTATATCATCAAGCTTCTTAATAATGGCTTCACACAGATCCTGGGTCCCTTTCCCTCTTAATTTTGCTCTATTTAACTGATGTTTGTTTCAGTTCTGAGAGCCTGGCAATGAACTCTCTGGTAACAGATATCACCTCTGTGCTCTTCCCCAAGGATCAGCCATTGGCCACCTCCTCTTCTTTATCCATCTCATTTTCCTTAGCCACCTGCATGCTGAATTAAACCTCGAGTGCAGCTTCCCTTCCCTATTATCCCTTTCACTTTAGCCATTTTCTCTGTTTTCTACTTTCCTGCAGTCTGATTGTGTCATGACTTTCTTTAATATATTCTAAAACTGGTGTCCTGCTAACAGTTAAAATAACAAAACAAAAAAACTCCAAAAACTGTCCAAAAACATTTTGCACAGTTATGTTTTATTCCAGCATCTGAATGTTTAATTTATATTACAGGGTATTTACATGCTCTAAGATGGAGTCCATGGATTCATTTTGGCTAGAAATGAATGAGAATAAGGTAATTCATTATTGCCACTAATGCTCTGTCTTGCACATATGTTTAATTCACTTGCTGAGGGACTGTGCTAAGAGCAGCTGAAGGGTGTTGGCTTCTGAGCACAGTGTGAAAGCTGGAAACAGAGAAATTTAGTCTTGAAATCTCTTTTCTGTGTTCAGTAAAAGTGAAGCCTCATTAAGAAGATTCAAGTGGATGATCTGTGATTCTTCAACACACCACCCACCTCAATCAAACCTCTGCCACCTATAGATGATCTTTAATTTCAGATTCATCCCTACTATCAGAAATATACTTTGATGTCTGACATAACCTCAAACTCCCCTTTCTCTCCATATTTCCATTTAAAAGGTTTCATCCAAAAGACAGATGTGCACACAGAAATCTGCATGGAGATCCATTTACCCACCTCACAAAGATGAAGAGCTCAGTAAATGATGGTGGAATTTGAATCAGTGGTTCTAGAAAGCCTGATGACTGGAATTCAACTACTAAGACCAGATTCTGTAATTCTCGTTCAGAAAACAGCCCAGTGTGTTGCCTTTGGGCTGTACGTCATGCCCTGGTTGCACAAAAATATGTCAGAATCAAACATTTTGGATCAAGTTTTTATCTGAAAAATAAATAAGAAAGAGTTCAATATAGCAACAGTATTGTGTTTGAGAATCGTCGCTCTGAGCTGGTAGGTTTGCTTCTTATTTTGCAGAGATTGCAATAACTAGAATCTTGAACTCTTGTTTATGTGTGGGTTGGTGTGTAAAGGCCAGATTCATTAATCCATTGTGGCCTCTTTGTGCCATTCAGGCAAAACAAAGGGGCTGTAATCTGTCTGAAAATGCCCAGCAGCTGACAATGTACCTTTTGGTAGAGAAACCCCAGATGGGCTTACCAGTTCAGCAGCCAGCTCTTCCCTAGTGCACCCTCACCTGACCTATCAGAGGGGACATGCCAGGGATAGCAGTCATAGTGGAGAGGAGCTATGCTATGTTAATTCTCCACAGGCACTGGGTTCTTTAAGAACCTTTTTCTAGTGGTGGACCTTAGAGCAGCCTAGCCACTGCTGTAAATGATCATAGCTAGGACTGACCCTGATGGCATTATTGAATTCCTGATTCCCACTCTCCCACCTTGCACCAAGCAGAGCTCAGGTGCAGAAAAACATCTATGCCATAAAGTTGGAGGAGGGCAAGAGAATACAATGATTTGTCTACCTGGAAAAAAATGAATCCACTTCCATCCAAGTCTAATTTATACACCAGCATTTGCCTTCAGCTTTTTTTTTTTTTTTTTCTTCTTTAGATCCAGTTGCACTATAGGTCCAGCATGATCATGATGTTTTCTTTTTCAGCAGAATCCTCTATCCCAATTTCTGAGGTGGTGTAACTTCATCGGGGGCAGTGTTTTGGGGGAGGAGTGAATGAAAGTTTTATATAAAAAAAAGGGATGCCAGGGTGTGTTATTCTCCCATGTTACACACTTTCTCTTCAGCAAATATAACTATATCTATTGAGAAGTACTAGAAGCAGTACATAGTTCTTGAGTGAAGTAAAGCCTTACACAGTCATAGTTTTTTGTGTTTTTTTTTTAAGTAAAGCATCTATCATTTGCATTTAAGTGCATTAATTCAGTATGTGGGTGTGAAAAGTAGACAATTATGTTACAGGACATGTTGCAGCTATTAGCACCTTGAGAAATTACCATTGCCGCCATCGTTAACACATTTTTACAATTAGTATCGGGGGGAGGGATGCGGGGGAAAGAAACATTTTTCTTCATTAATGCCTCTTTCTCTTCCTCTCGTTGCCCATCCATTGGATTCTTCCTGTTTATGCTCAGCAGGTTGGCTGGCTCCCTCCTATACTCTTCCTGCTTCCATCCAGCTAGGCTAAAACTGTCGCCGCTTTGTTTGAAATAATTCCCGAGGAGTTTGATGTGTGTCTCCAAAATGTGAATAATTGTAGCATTTGATTCTTGGCTTCCTCCCTAGAGATGCTTCTGAGTGAAACAGTTATTGAATTTATCCTGATAAGGATTGCCAAAGAAAACTTCATTTGGAGGACAGAGGAGGGGGAACAAACTGCTTGCTCCTCCAAAAAACAAGAAATGCTTGAAAGAAAGAAAAAAATCTGTAATGTAAGGTGGGAATTAGGGACAGACAAACCAGACCACAAAATATAAGATGTGCACAGCAGTGCGGAGCAGGAAGGCACATATAAGGCCAAGGATATCAAGCCAATTACTACACAAAGTAATTTGGGATCTTATGTGGATGTAGCACAGGCATCTATACAGGACTCTGATTCCCCAGAGCTCTCAAGTGCACGGAGATCAATGTATCCACCATGGAAATATGGAGGGGCTGAATTGACATTGCTAGGATTTCAACATATGGGCCTGAAATGGCTGCATGTTCTAACCTCAGATAAAATCCAAGCCATAAGGAAGTCAGTGGGAGTTTTGCCACTGACTTCAATGAGGCTAGGCTCTCACCCCTAAAGCTCAGGTCTCTATCCTAAGTGTGGTTCTACTTAGAAAAGTAGATCTGCTTGTTTCATGCATTCTGAATAATACAGCCTCCGCTTAGCTTAGTGGCAAAAATCAGCTTTTATATCTTTTACTCTTGTTACCCCTGCAGAGCTAGCACAGATTTGGGTGGGAGCTGGATTCTATTCTGGCTCGTGCATCATCAACCCAATTATTAACTAAGTTCCAGAAATAGCATACGCTGAGTCTCTCTGCAGTTAGTTGAAGGCAATAGCAATGCATGGGTATGAGTGAGGGTGGAATTTAAAGGCAATATGAGGATGCTATTTTCTCCACTTCTGGTTTTCAGTTGAACAGCAAGAGTTAAAATACTCTGGGAAAATCATTCTTGAGGTACTGCTGGTCAGAACCGTCTGTAGAGGTGTCAGAAATCTCACCACAAAACCTCTTTTCATGAGATTTCTGGCCCACCTTTGCAAATGAAAGATGTTTGGATAATGTTAAACTTTGAGTTCCTATCTGAACATAAACTGAATTTCACGCAGCTCTAAAGGAAAACCTCTAGAAGGATCCCTTTTATAGCACATTAGTCAAGCAATAACGGTCTGCCCAACGGCCATTTCTTACCAGTGAATGACCAGTTAAAAGAGCTGTTGGTTTTGAGCCTTAACTTACTGGGCTGCCTTCCCTGTCATTTATTCTTTAGTTAGTTATTATAAAATGTACAAAAAAACCCAAAAAAACAAAAACAAAAAAACCCTTGAGTTCTGTAGCACTTAAAAGACTAACAATTTTAATTTCAGTAGACGTACACTTTCGTGAGCCACAGCTCACTTCCTCAGATGCAGTTGGTAGATGTACAGTCATGCAGCTGAAGGAAATAAGATCTATCCCTGCTTTCAGAGAAATTCTGAGTGTCCATGATGTGCACGCTAGTGATAACCATGGAATCCTAGATGTCTACCTAAGTTACTTATATTACCTCCATTACTATGGAATGCAAGTGCCTCACAATCTTTTTAATGTTTTTGCCCTCACCACTTCACTGTGAGGTAGGGAAGTGTTGTTATCCCATTTTACAGATGAGGAATTGAGGTGGACAGGGTAGGGCTCACGAAGCTTGGAGTGTAAATACCATTGAGGATCTGAGCCTGAGTAGCTTGCCCAAAGTTACATAGAGAGTCTGTGGCAGAACAGACCCAGGTCTCAGACTAGTACTCATAGCCACTGGACCATCCTTCCTTTCTTGGACAAGACTAATCTTTTATTAAGAATCTCAAAGCAACACACACATCTGGGAGAAAATATAATTTATCATGAGTGTTTGCCATGTTTCCCCTTTAACATTATTTTTTAATGTAGGGAAAAATGGCAAATTAACCTATGTCCCCCCCAGATCAAATCCAAAGTTGACAGCACAAATATGGCTCCAGGTGAGAATGTCATATTTTCTCAGTAGAATAGTAAAAGCCAAGGACTGACCGGGTCACGGAGACTGAACTGCCCTCTAAAGATGGTACCTCAAGGGCAGAGCTGAGAACTTGGATAGTCTAAGATCCCTGGGCTGAACCTCTTCAAGGTATAAATAGGGAACATGAGCTTTCAGGGCTCCCCTACCACAGAAGCTTTCTCCAGCACTTCATTTACTTTTAAGAATGAATGTTAGCTTTCCTAAGGAAGAAAAAAAAGACAGTGGGCAACTGTCATTCTAATGCACCCACATTCATCAGAGAACATTATCTCAGCCATTTGGGATAACATCATAATAGAGCATTGTCAAAGGATCAGCGTCTCCTGCTCTGACAATAAACACTTCACTTCTTACGTAGCAGCAGGAAACAATCATGTAGCTTTGATAAATTAATGCCCTAATCTATTCTCATTATCTCTCAACTCAAGAGAGCATCAGAGCTCTCCTCCTGGTGAAATTCCTCACGGAGTGACTATGGGGGATCGGGGTGTGGGAGGTTCACCCTTTCACATCATGGCAGGGAAATGATTTCCACTTATATGCACATGGCACATGGTAAATGTTACTATAAAAATCCCTTCCAAATGGATTAACTATTAATTTGCTAAGTGCAAACAAAATGAAGGCAGTTCCTTCCCTGAAGAGCTCAGGGCTATTCAGGACTTCATATTTGTCACAATGATATACAGCATGTCAACTTCAAAGTCATGGGTAGCAGCAGGGATAGAACAAAGATCTTTGTTCTGCAAACGTACATTGAGAATCTTCATCAACTGTTAGCAGTGTACAGGGTATGACACACAGCTGATGAGGAGACAGAAGAGATGAACATCTATACTAGCCAATTCATTATTGTATCCATCAACTTGTTTTAATGAGACTGTGAATAAGACTACCCAGGAGCCCACTGGATAGTGATAATGTACACCCCTAAGAGGGGACCAGGACATCATTAGATGCTGGCCTCAGTATGGTTTTAGAAGTGTTTTAACTGTCAGTAATTTAGTTTTCTTCCAGCACTAGGAGAGGAACAAAACAAGCATGTTATAAAGTGGGTTATCACTATCTGTTAAGAGTAAAGAACATGAAGACCAGGCAGAGGTGTGGGGGTGCGAGTGAGAAAAGGCACCAGCTTCCAAACTGATGGAGTCCCACCTGGGGTTTCTGTCTTTGATGGAAAGTCATGAGAGTTTGGCAGCTTCAGCCAAGTATCCAAGTGCTCTCGTAATTGCTTCACAACCCCCCGAATCAATCTGACACCAACGTGTGTCAGAAATAGCAGAGGCCCAGGGCTAAAGCAGCAGGGTTGATGTTAAGTCAAAATTGACTTTCACAGCTCCTGGCTACAGTGTCCCTGGCTCTTGCCGCCAGAGTACTCAGCCCTTCCAATAGAAAGCACTAAAATTCATCTTCAAAGTGTTCATATAAAATGAAGGGAAATGCCATCACCTTACATTATCAGCACCTTTAAAAGGGATACGATTTTCCTTGACAAACACCACATAGTGCAACTGGTGATCATTTAACAGGGTCTCTTTTCTTTATTTTACATAATCCAGAACCCAATTAAATTACAAAGAGGCAAACTAAAATCCTGTGTCCCATTGCCCTCTGGTATTCCTGCAAACGTAGCCTGGATAATTTAAGGCCTCTTCTATGGCATAGTTGCCTGCCTGTTAACACATTTTGCTTACAGATCTGATCCGTCCCAAGCAAGGTTTCCACGCATCCTGAATGTTATGGGTCACCCAACATGCACTGAAATGTCTCAGTCTCATCTGGAAGGATCACTGAAAAACATCAAGTATTAGTTCATTTATTCAGAATTTATTCTGGGATACGGTGATGCTGAATCATGGCATGGAATGAAGTGAAGGAGGGCTACTGAGAGCCAGACAAGCATAAAAAAAGCAAGCAGACAATTGGAGTCCTGCTTTTTGGGGTGCCCCATATCTTATAATGCATGGACCATTTTCATCAACCTCTCCAGTAACAGGACTAGAAATGGGAAGCTACTTACCAGTGAATTCCCTCCTCTGACAGCTCTGACAGCTTGAGATGTTGTTCTTTGCTCAGTTTCACCCCATTGCTCTAGTTATACCCTGTGGCCTCTACCCTAGGAACACTTTATATCTTTCTCTCCTTGGGATGAAACTCTCATTGACTTAAATGGTGCATGCATGCTTCAAATACATGGAAACACTTACTATACATACTGGTTTTGGTGATCATTTGACCAACCTATATATATTTAGTCTGTTTAGCTTCTCCTCCTGACTCAGTCTTTCCAGCTCAGAACTGTATTTGAGGAGAGTTTCATCTTTAAAGCTGACACTGTAAACAACTTGAAAACATATTTGTATGACAAATGATGGTACCTGAGCCTGTCACCAATGTTCAGAGTTTGTTTACTCTGTTTTGCATGCATTTTATGCCCAAATAATTGGAAAATAACTTCCTCATACATTTTCCCTGGCAGGAGGAATATGATCAGCTTAAGTCTAGACATACCTGAAGACGCATTTGAAAGAGAAAGAAATCCATTTCCAATAGAAATAAATACTGCTTCAAAGCAGGAAGATTAAAGAGTAGCCACATTCCTCACCAGAGGTGGCTGCATTTCACTGATTCATATATATGCTTAGCATAGTCTATTGGACACCTTGGAATTAAAGATGCCACTATCAGTATAAGTTATCAAAACTTTACTCATGCAGATATTAAGATCTATCTATCACTTATTCATCTTACCCAAATAATCACTGTGATTACATTACCTGCTTGTATGCAAATTGATCTTGATTTCTGCAAATAAATTTGAGCTTAGGAGTTGCACTTTGACTGTCTGTCATTTGAGGTGTGTGACTGGTTACCTAAGGCACATGGTATTGTTTCTGTTCCCTTACAGGATGGATGAAACTTTTAAAATAGGAGAATAAAGAATAAAAAATAATCTTATTTATGCATGAATGCCCTTGTCCACAGTCAAATATGTATTCATGTGAAGAACAGCCTTTCCCCAAACATACATGAAAATAACAAACCCATTTTCAGGCAAGTTAATAAATAATCAGGAGTACAAAGACAGGTGAAGTAAACAGCCATTGTGAATTTGAAGTAACATCACTGACTTGGCAGCATTTGACCAGCTCTGCTCTCTGCCAGTCCCTCCATCTAGGTGTTTCTAATGTTCCCAGCACAACTTTGGAGCATTGCATCATGATCAAGAGACAAGTTCCTTGTGAAACCCTTGCCAGCATATGTTTCTGTGCTGTGAGGAATAAGCATGTGTGCTACTAGCTGGAGCACAGCCAGGATGCAACCAGATGTGAAACTTAACTTTCTCCTCTCTCCAGGTTCAGTTTTCTGTGGATTCATTTATTCTCTGCAGATCTGACCTGAACCACAAGCAAGTGCTTAGGGCTTGTGACACAAGTCATTTGCAGTTAATGACCCAGTCTGTCTCTCTCTCATTCTCGCTCTCATTTTGGGACCAGTGTAAAAGTGGTCAGTGTTTGATTCCCACCCCTTCTGGCACAATGAGGCCCCACAAATCATCTTTCCCATCCTGTGTCTATGGGGCTTTTGTAGGCTGCTGGCAATGGAAATCAGAATCCTAAGGCTCCTTACATAATTTCTCACATACTGTCAAAGGAGCATTAACCGAGGCAGAAATTGTAATGGACTATTCTTTTCCAGCTGTGCTGGAAGCCTATATATTCTCCTGATGCATTAAGAGGGGAGAGAGAGGATGCAAAAAAAAAAAAAAAAAAATCCATGGATTACAGCTGTCAAGCTTGAACCTGCTCTCAGGGATAAAATAGAAGATTTCTGGGAATGGGCAAACTGGTTAGGTCAAAGAAAGAAATGATTTGAGCCTTCTCCCCAAACCAAACAGATGGCACAAAGGACTTTCACAGAATTACAGATTTTTTTTAGGTGGAAAAGACCCATTAGATCTGCCAATCCATTTTCCCTTCCCTGCCTGATATTACAGGGTTGTTCCCTGCAGTACGTTCCCCAGTGCATCAGGCAGTCCAATTTTAAATTATCCAAGTGAATGGGCTGCTGCAGCTTCCTTTGGAGAGATTATTCCACAGTCCCAGTAAATCTTGCCCTTAAGAATGTTTCTTGACATTCGTGCTGAATTTTCCAAAGTTCAGTTTCATCACCTTCCTCAGGCTGAAGAACAAGCTCTGTTAACTTTTTTCTTTTCAAGTTTTTTCTTCCTTCTACAGTTACAGCCAGGATGAGAAGCAGAAGGTGCAAAATGCTTCAAGAAAGATTTTTTTACTTCTGGTATTTCCAGTACAATTCAAATGCAGAAGAACTGGAAATCTGACTAGAATATCTTTTCTCATGAGATTCCTGGTTTGATTCCCAGAATGCCTGCACTCACATTTCAATCAGATCAGGGTTCCCTTCTTCTTTGAATACCTACACTGTATTGCCCTTACCTTTAAAGTCCTGCAAAAGTATGCCTCAATCCAGTTTGGGTGTGATTTCTCCATGCATGATAGTTTGGCTGTTCCTTTCCTTATCCCATTCTCATATTCATGTCTTCTATCATGCTGCCAGCTATGAAGGGATTAACTTCCATTCCCAGTATATCAGGCCCCCGCACCATACCACTCAAAACCCTCCTAGAGATGCATTTCCTCCTTAGAACACAAAGCATTAATCCTCATCAGAATATGAGGTGGGATGTGGGGAGGTGTGTGAATATATATATATAATACAACATAACAAGCAGATATTTACGTTATTCAGCATTCCATGTCATTACTTCCTCTGGGATTTACCAGTGCATCTTTTCTTACAGATATTAAACTCCTCTGGGCAGGACCTATCATTAACTATTTCATGTAGAGTGTCAGTTCCATGCTTAACGGATAATAAATAATAATCACAATTAATGAATTAATAGAAAAAAAAAAAAAAAGGGTGCAGACTTTTAAATAAAATAATTAGAGTCTGGAACTAATATTTGTCATTGGTGTCACACGTCTGTCTAATTTTTCTCTTTCTTCGAGGAGGGCAAATGTAAACAGCAACAACAAAACCAGATATTTCAGTTGCAACTGCAGCCAGAATCTTTGCATTTCATGATCTGTGTCTCTCCTCCCTTTGTGTTATTAAAAACATAAAAGGCAATATAATGTTTGTTGGGGGAGTATTGAACCAGTGTCACCCAAAAGAATCTGGTATTATTTGTGTGCAATTACTATCTATCTTTCTGTCACTTTGTCCCTCACCAAGGGAATGTACATTGTGACTCTAGTCAAGTGAAACCCTGAGAGTCAGCTTGAGGGTGGATAGCAATGACACTGCCACATACTCAGAAAAGCATATTTGATCTTTCATTTAAACTTGTCAACCAACATAAAGGCTTCTCCCTCTGTTTTGCAGCTTTTCCTCTTGTATCTTCCTCAACTATTCTCTCTCTCTTCAATGAAATTGGCACCCACACAAAAAACTCTATTTGATATTTTGGGTTGCTGAAACAGAGGAGCAGATGGTATCAGAGGCTAATGGGAGAGCTTTGCAGAAGTGTCCAAAAAAAGAAAGAGGGGGATAAAAAATAGTTGTTAAAAATCCCAGCACTAAGTGCAAAAAAAAGAAGAGGCAAAGTCTCCAAAATCTGCCTCCAAATTAAACCTTTCACTGTGGAATGCCATCACACATCCTAGAATGTTGGCATTTCAGTGAGGACATATATGGGGGTAGATTCTCAGCTGGTGTGAACTGGCATTTAAATTCTTCATTTAATGATATAGACCTTCATCCTGCCATTGACAGTGTGTAGGCAGAGTGCTGTACCTGCACAGAGCTCTGCTGAAATCATTTGGGCTTCACATGGCTGCAGCAGTCCATTGATGTACTACCAATTGCAGAATCAAGGCCATAGTTGTTATGAAAAATACTCCACCAAAGAAAATTATGTGGATATTGCACATGCAGCAGAGAAGTGCCCTTGATCTCCACATAATTGTTGTGATAACTGGGCCTACAAATTTACCTAACTATGAGCTCAACTGTCAGAAGTGAATGTAAGTTCATAACGTCACAATAACCTATAACAACAAATGTTGATGGGAAAAGGTACAAAAGGGAGACAGAATGAATGAGTCCAAACAACAAGGCCTCCTAACATAATTTGAGGACTGTGTCAGGTATGGAACCAGAAATCAGTAACCCAAAACTGGTGTGTCAGAAACTAGGCCTAACTGGTGGACAAAATAGTGAGGGGATTCAACCCACCAATTCCTGTGTGGCTCCTCAGAGAAAGAGACTTTAGGGAGAAAAATTGGAATGAGCTTCACCATCATGACTACCACCCCCGCCATTTATCTTTCAAATCCCAAGAGATGTCCTGACCAAACCAGGACAGAGAGAGGAACCCAGATGCCATTGCTACCTCTACTGGCCCCAGCTGAATCCTAAACACCACTTTAATTGCACTTTAACAACAGCAATGGCTCCAGCCATCTTCTTTCTTCCCCTCCTCCCCCCCCCCCCCACCAAAAGACAGTTACCACCTTTGTTACCATCTAAAAGACTGTTTAAAAAATAAATAAATAAATAAATAAAGGGAGGGTGGGGGCACTCCTTCTAAAAACTCTCTCCAGGAAAAGGAAAGGGGAACAAAAGATGCTGTTAAAATGAAAGCTTTATTTAATACTTTACATTTCAAATGCTTTAACTGTTTTTCCTTCTTTTCTTTACTATAAGATTAAAAGGATGTTTAAGGGTGTGTTTGCCATGGTATTAAGCAGGCTGAGATCTCTGTATACCAAACTGCAAACTATGTTTGAAACCATTTTGTGTTGGACTGTGACTGGGTTATGATAACACCTTAGGCCCATGTATTCCTTCTAAATTAATACAACAGAACCCTGCAGGGATCAAAGAAGGAAAGATCCTCCACACCACCACCTCCCTTTTCAGATGCATTAGTAGTGTTCTTCATACAAGTCTTGTCTTCATGTTGATTGACTTCAGACACAAACTCTCTGGACTTTCTGTTTACAGTGTCTCAATAAAGGTGCTAACTGTCTGGTTTCCAATGACTTTTAATGGAGCTGTCTTTTTAAATATTGGAAGTGAGCCATTTTAGAATAATGAAAATACAAAAACTTCAGTCCATTATCCTGTGATGCTCATAGTCTGTGAAGGGAGCTTGCCAGTAGAACTGGTTGAAAATGGTGAACATTTTTTGTGATTTAAAAAACAATAATGAAAATATTGACATTTCAAAGAATTTCAACCAGTGCTGGTTGTAATGTTCTGCCTGGCATCTATACCACCACTGCTCTCTTCTGGGTGGAGTCAGAACTGCTCAGGTGTTTCCCATTGTGTTTCTTTCACGGTCTACTGTCCGAAAACGTGTGAAAAGGACATGATCTAGAGCTGGCTGAAATTTTTCAAATGATTTTTTTTAAATTATGAAATCCTTCTGCCAGGTGGAGTCATCAACAACAAGAGCTGTGTTCAATATCTAGGGGTTACTCTTAACAATACAACACAGAACTGTCTTGAGCCCCACCCTGTAACCTGGGAAAATTAAACATCGCCCTGCTCACCTGTAAGAGGCAATAATCCCTTTTCACAAACACAGAGTCTCTGTGTAGCAAAGAAAATGTTAATAAAAGGGGTGGGGGAAGGAACCCGGCGTTAATTTGGGAAAACACCGCAAGCAGGATTCACATGCATAAACCATGAGCAAAACACCCATCCCAGAGTACATTGGGCAGTGCCTTTTGCCTCAGTTTCTCACCTTGAGGTTTGAAAGTCCAACAAACAAATGTTCCATTAACACGCTACTCCCTCCACTGCATCCCACTCACAGTCGCTGCCTTTGGTCAGCAAAGATCCAGAGTTCAGAGGTACATTCACATGAGTTCCTCTCCAACCTGTGGCTGGGGGGGCAAGAGGGAAAGGTGATGAGCAATGCCTCGGCTGCTGCTGCTGCACTGTTCCCTCTGCATTGCTACCTGTGGCTGCCACTGGTGTCATCCTTCACTCCACCATTGTTCACTCCGCTGCTGTTGGCTGCTCTGCTGTCACTTAAATCTCTGCTGCCTCTAGTGTCACTACTGCAACCTCTGTAATGTCTTGAGGTTCCACCACTTAATACAGCTCTCAGTGATTGCAGCAGTTAGTTGGGGGAACCTCAGTGCTAATGCAGGCTGGGCAATCTCTTTCTCTGAAAACATTGTCCCACAGCAGGCTTAGCACCTAGACCTGATTATCAGTGATTTCAGCTCTAGTGTTCACTTAACAAAACAGAAGACTCTCCATTGGGTCTAATCAGTTCCATCTTTAAACAGTGGAGAGGAGGGTGTCAAATGGTATCTAGGATTCTTTGGGCAGAACTAGGCACTAACACCTGTCCACATCACTCATCTCTACTGGGCTTTGGCACCCTTAGCCCCTGCCTAGCGATTGAAGTTAAGTTGAGAGTAAGCCCCTTCAATGAAGGCATGCCAAGCACAGTTCTGCTGCCCTTTACTCATACAACAAGGGTAACAATGCTTTATTACCCCTGCACCTAATACCAAAGTGATTTACAATCCAACACCAACCAAAAGTGATCATTTGGGCAAAGCAGCTCCAACATGCTGCACACCTAGGCAGAGTAGGTGTGTCTATGCAAACAAGGTTTGTTCCTGAATTCTTTTCCACGAACTCATCACTAGATGTCAGGGAAGAGCTCATTCAGACCCTGCTTACAATTGAAAAATGGACTTTTTTTAAAAATGAAAATTTTGAAGCAAAAATAATTTTCTTGAGGTTTTGTGTGTGTGTGTGTTCCCCTCCTCCCTCCCCCCTCAGCAAAAAACAAAATTAGAAAGATTTTGAATTTCAATTTTTGGTTTTTAGTTTTTTCCTTTCTTCTACTTTTCTCCCTCTTCCTCCTTCACTCCACTTTTATCAGCGGTAAAATGGAAAAAAGAAAATGGAAATAACTAAAAATTTCAGGAAAATTTTTCACAAAACAATTTAAAACCAGTTATGTTTGAAAACTTGAAAACAAACAATCAAAAATATTAAGGAAGATTTTTGAAAATGTTTTTGTTCTAATCAGCTCTAATATAATCATTTATTTATAAACCATCAACTCAACTATTCGCAAACATAAAGGCTGCTTGAGTATTAGCATCTTCTAAGAACTGAGGTTTTTGAAGCCGGAGTTTGTTAGCTAGACCAATGGGGTCCTGGCCCATATTGAGGGCTCCTACCACAGTACAAATAAATAATAATAATAGGCCAAGATCCCACTGATGCCAATTATGTTTCCAAATTGGTATCAGAGGAGATTTCATGAGAAAACTAATTGCAAATATGCTATGTATATAGGATGATCATACTTCCTGTATTTTAGGTATGATCATACTTCCTGTATTAGGCATCCTTGGTGCCTAATATCCTGCAATCCATTAAAGAGCTACTCAGAAATATTTGACCACATAAATGAAGTATGGGTGGGATTTTCAAAAGCACTCAGCATTGACTTAACTTTTGTTCCCATTCACGGTAGTGGGAGTTTTACCATTAACATCAGTGGAAGCTGAGTTAGGCCAGAACTGAGCTCTTTTGATAATTCCATCCTATATTTTCAAGCTATAATCATGCAAAATGGATGATTCTGTAGCAAAGCATTGTGGGTTGATATCCCTTAAATTTAAGATTTTTCCTGTAGATAAGTAACATTTTTAATCTAGGCATTTCAAAATATATCACAAACTTTAATTCTCACAATCTGCCTTGTGGTAGAGAAGTAGAAAAAGGAGAGAAGTAAAGAGGGGAGGAGAAGGTCAATTAAATTGAGGCAAAAAGAGGGGAAGTGACTTGCACAAGATCACACCACAAGTCAGTGGCTGAACCAGGAATCGTATCCAGGAGTCCTAACTCCCCATCCCACACTCCGATCATGGGGCAGCAAACCAAACCCTAAGGATTCAGAAAGTGTGAGGCTGTCATGGAGAAATGAAAATGAACCAAAAGCCAATAACTAGTGATTAATTCATATTGCATCTCTGATATGAAACCCGAAGGTGTAGGAAAGGCTATGGAATTTAGGCCTTTCAATCCTCTCTCCAGACTGACCTAAAAAATCCTGGTGTGATCCTTAATTAATTAATTATTATTTATTTGTTTTTCTTTATGGAAGTTATTTTCCAAGAGAAATTAAATCACAGTGACCCCAGATGCTTCATTCACTTTAACTCCCAGCCAATATCTAATCTAATCTAATCTAATCTGTTAGAACCAACAGATTAAACTCATTGCACGCGGCCAGAGGAAAAAATGATCTTGCTTGAGATTTTCATAGAGATCTCTACCTTTGCATTTTTCCTTGAGGGGAGTTGGGGGCTTTTGAACTTTATTTTGGGGCTGGAGGGAACAAGCTAAAAATAACAGCCTCTAGTGTTCTGTGGGAGAAATTCATTAATATTTAAACTCCAGGAAACTAATGGTTTCCAGGTGTGCGTCATCATGTTGCTCATCATTAATTAATTAGTCACCTGGCCCAGTTTCTCAGCAGCAGAAGGACAGCACAGACATTGCCCCAAGTTAGGTTCGACTCCCACATCCAATTGTCTGCCTCAGAGCAGGGACTGCAAAGAACATCATGCTAAAGAGAGAACGTTTCCCCGTGCATAAATATCATGCTGAAAGCCCATCAACCAAACTACCCCAATGCAAATCCCTAAGTGCTCAAAGAATACCATGGGTAATATAGTCACACAGATTGCCTGCACCCACCAACCTCAGTGTCAATGCTAATGAACGTCACATGGTTAAATTCTACACGCAGCACTACCAATGTAGGGGTTGTGGAGAAATGACTGAATCATTTGGGGGTAAAAATCCCTTTCCATCAAACATTTGTTGAGGTCTTTAAATAGTCACTTAACTTATTTTCGTTATTGTTATTTTTCATTTTCACAGCTCCCTCCACACTTGGAGGTACCAGCTGCGGCTAAAAGCAGAAGGGCTGAAATACTCCAGGGGCTGTCCCTGTGGTAATTCCAGCACAGTGGAAATCAGGCAGTTCTGCAAATCTCCCAAGAAAGAATTTCTGGAATACATTAAAATACAAATGTGTGTGGAATAATGGAGAAATCTGGAGCACCAGGATATGTTAGAGAGCCCCTCCATGTTTAGATTATGGATCACCAGCCTCCAAGGATTCCCCACCCACAGTGTGGGAACAGCAGCTCCACCTTCCTGAGTATTGAACCAGCCAGTCAGCAATTCAGTTTGCTTAAGAACATGGGAGCTGAGCACCAATGACTGAGTTTAACGTGTTGGGAACATCTGGGTCTTCCATTGGGCACAGGAGAAGACACCAAGAATATGCTGCCCACAGGCATAAAGGCACCAGTGCCAACTCTGCCATTGCATGAGTAAGATGATACTGATCCTGCCGAAGCCAGTCTCCCTATGATAAGGGAAGCTCCAGCCCTCAAACAAATTTTAGCCCTGCCATAGGGAAACCCTCTCTGACTGGCTGCTGTCATCACTTCCCTGCCTGCTGGGAAAGAGCAGCCAATCAGGACTGCCGCAGGAGGCAGGCAGGGCTCTGCCCTCACTCTACTCAGGGGCCCAGATGTGTTTTGGAGGAGGGAGTGAGACCCTGATGTCATTCTCAGAAGAGGGAGAGGAGGGAGCAGAAAGAGCCCAGCAACTCAGAGTGGTTCTGCTCCCTCCCACCGCCACATCTCTTGTACACAATGGGTCAGTCTGCTCCCTGCTTCTTCCCTCTCCCTTTCCATCACTGCAGTACCATGCCAGGGAAGGGGGAGTGAGAGTGAATAAGCCTTGGTGCCGCAGGAAGAGCAGAGGTGCACTATGGGGCAGGTGGAGAGTTGGGGGACAGATATTGGGCCAGAATGGACACACAATCATTAATTAGAATTTTGGGGTTTGTGGGGAAGCTAAGACTCCACACCATGAAGCAGCATTTTTTACAGTCTTTGTAATTTGATTTAAGTTGGATCCTCCAGAGAGATCTCCTGCAACGGGAACCAAATATCCTCTTACTTTATAAATTTGGAAGAGTTGACAACACTAATTGTCATACATGTGTGCGCACAGACACACACTGCAGGGTGGGGAGGGGCAGTAGAAGCTCAACCATTCTAAAAGACAGACGGGGAAAAATGAGATTAAACAAAACCTCATGGTTTGGGGGCCAAATTCATTTTTCTGGGGAGTCTGATTTATGATTTTTTAATTTGGGGGGTTGGCAATCCTGTGAAGGAGCAACATCCATTTTATAAAACCTTTCATCCTGAAGGGTTTCAGAGCACTTCATAAACTATACATATAAATCACCCTTATAAGCAGAGCTGGTAGCACTGCCTATAATTAAGGTTGCCTGACACTTACTCTTATATAACCCTTTTATCAGTTGCTTATAATTTTGCCAAACTTTAACCATTCGGACTGAAATTTTCCATGCTGGGTGTCTACCTCAAGCCCATCTCTTGTTTTATTATTTTATTTTGGTTTTAGCTAAAATGGTTCAGTCATTTGTGAGAATGAGGTTAGGAAAAATACAGGGTAATCCCCATGTTAAAAGAATTTGTACAACCACTTTTCAAGAGTCTCTTGCATTCCCATGCTTTGGAGCAAGGACTTGAAATTTGGCAAGGAGGTCACCCTGGTGTCAAAGATGTGCCTTTTGCCATCCCAGAGAAAACCTGTTGAAATTTGGCTAGGTTATACGGATCTGAAAAAAAATCCCTTCTCCCAACTGACTTCCATCCCCCCTGGCTCCATCTCTATAAAGGACTGGATCACATTCCCAGAGCAATCACTCCATCTTTTGGGGTATCAGGAATCTGCATTCTGTTTCCAGGTGAGAGTCAGTTTCAAAAAATTTCTTGATTCAAAACATTTTTTGAAGAAAAAGGTTTAAAATTGTTGGAACGACACATTCCAATCTTTTCAAAAAGAAAAGTTTTGTTTTCCAAGTTGTTTGAAACAACTTTTTATTTAAAAAATTATTTACAATAATAATAATAATAATAATAATAATAATAATAATGGTTTATAAATTTAAAAGGTCAAACTAAAAACAAACATTCTGAAATTATCAGAATGAAATGTTTCGAACAACTCAATCTAAAACATTTTTTGGATTATCAATTCATGAACATTTTTGAGATTTTAACTTTTCATCTTGATTCGGGATGGGAAAAGTTTTGCAAACTTGAAAACTTCCACAGGAAGAAGAAAACCATTTCCCACACAGTTCTAATCCCAAACCTCTGAGTCTCAGTTTCTCCATCAGTAAAATGATGATTATGATACTCCACAGTTTGACTGGAGTATTGTAAGGCTGGATTCGTTAATGAGCATAAAGTATTGTGGAGATCTCAGTAGAAGGGCCCAAAAAGTAGAAGGCTTTGACAGTACATCATTATTTTGCCTTATATGATACACAAATAGGTGGCTACAACACATAGGTATGACAGATATGGTTATGACATCCAGGCAAAAAATAGGTCCTGTGTCTCTGTATGAAATACCTGAGAAAAGGCCCAAATGTCACCAAACATTATTCTAAGCAAGTTCTAAGATACCATGCTGCTACTGAGGGGAACAGGTAATAATGTTATATGAAATCAGTGGCTATATATCAACTTACTTTCAAGTTTGATCATCTCTGAAGAGTTATGGCAATTTTAGTTTAAATGTTCAGCCTTCAAAGGCTCTGGGCAGAATAAGGATTACTTATCTAACTCAGCATTATGGTAGTGGAACATCATTTAAAGGATAAAAAATAGATCATGGGTTAGATCCTCAGCTGATATACATGGCTTCATAAGTCAATTGATTTTAGTGGAGCAACTAAGTGCTACCAGCTGAGAATCTTGCCCCATATTTCTAAATATATATATTTTCCTCTGTTTCTAACAACATTTGAGATTGGTACAAATTGTACGAATTATACCAATCGAATTCACTTTTCACCAGACCTGCAGTTTAAGTTCTTGCACTTTGCTCAGATGGAAGAATGAATCTGGACTATTCCGTTTCACACTCTGGTTTCCATGCACTATCGTTGCTACATTGGGGTTTTCAGCAATGTAGGTTGATATGGGCAAGTATAACAGCACCATGTTTGTGAACATTCTTGCAACTGAAACTGGCCAGTTTGTTTTAGTGTTATTCATAAGCCCTTTTAGTCCTGAACATTCAGGGGAGAAAAGCACATGTGCTGCAAATACTCATGCGATTACATGTTCCTGAGAATCCTTGTACCAAACATGCACTTAGAGCATTTTGAAAAGCTGTTTGTTATTCTCACAATAGATTTATCAGAGAACCACATCAAATCTGCAGATAATGTGAGAACAGAAAAAGGGATTTCTCCTGAATCTTTCAGTTGAGGTACTCCAGCCAGAGAACAAAAACAATACCATGTGATTTAGATGGCAAATCATACAGTGAGGATAGGACCTAATCTGAAGCCCTCTGAGGCCAGTTGAATGAGTGCCATTGACTTAACCAGGATTTGGGCTAAGCCTACAAGGAATACTAAGGCATTTATCATTAAAATTTGGGGAGTATGCAGAGAGAAGAGAAGGATACCTGAGCCAGCTCCACGGAGTAGCCTCCCTATGTCTTTCTTCTAATCATCCTCAACACCCTCATGGCACCGTGTCAAAAAGACTGTCCCTTGAGCCAGAGAGATCTAGGTGCAGTTCCCTTCCTAAATTCAACGTCATTTCTAGACCAGCCAGAGGGGGGGTCACTATAGAGCACAAAGAATGACTGCCTGCTTCTTGGGGATGGACTGTGTGTGCCTGGCCAGCTCTTCCAGCCTTTGGCAGTGAGAAACCCAGACAAACTGTTCCAGCAAAACTGCATTTTCCTGTTCTGTTTAATCTCCTTCTGGCAAGATTAGAGATTCGTGCTTGAACGGTTTGCTTTTCTCCTTGTCTTTATCCATACAGCAGTCTGAACTCTTTCTTTCTTAATCTGAGGTGACTTCCAGAGGCTCCCTATCAAACAGAGATTCTAGGCAACGCTATATTGGCAGACGCTTTGTCAGAAAGTTGGCACTTTCGATACTGAAACGATACCCCGTAGTCTGCAGCCAGGCTATAATTTTTGCATTGATATCTTGTTAAGATCTCATAAATTAAGCAGGGATGGGCCTTGACAGTACTAGAACGGGAGCACTGACAGGAAATACAGGGACGCTGCATGACCTGGGGTTGATGATTTAGGGGAAAGTGCTCTTTCACCTAAGTCAGTATGGAAGCAACACCTTAGCATGGTGCTGACTATCTAATCTATGCTTTACTAAAATGCCCATCATGCTGGTATGCTGGAGAGAAAGGCCTCAGGTACTGGCCTTTAGATGTGATGTCAAAAGAAGGTTCTCTAACCAGCCAACTGTACTCTTTCAAGATCCTGAAGCCTATGCTTAGAGACTCCAGCTCATGTGAAACTGATGAAGTGGTGCCTGCCTGAGTACATCGACAGCCTGAAACAATAGCTCTGAGAGGGGTGACCTGCCCCGTTCATCTCTGTGGGGTATTAATGCCAAGATCCAATGCCAGCCCAACAGAAGACTTTGTGTGTTGCAGAAGAATGCAGCAGGCCCAGCTCAAGCCCACATTCACCAAGAAACACCCCTGCTGCTGGGGTAAGAACTGTGGAGGCCCCCTGCTGGTACATCAGTCCCCTGCTCCCACAAATGAAGGGAAAAAGGAGACTCATGGAGTTGCCCTCTGCCACCACTATTTCCAGTAGCAGATGGACCCATGGTGTGGGGGTGAGGTCCAGAGGGGAGAGTCACAAGGGCACCATGTCAGTGTCTCTTAATATGTCCATGAAGTTCCCATGGCAATTTGCATACAAACAAAGGTATTAGTTCTGGCAAAATTCCAGTCTGGGAAATTAAATTCCCCCTCTTTACCTTCCCCTCTGTCAAATTGTTAAACAGCTACTGCGTTCAAGTCAGAGGTGGCTGCATGTCAGCAGTGGGTTTACTGTTTCCTGTGTACAGTTTGTAAAGTTCTTTGGAATTCTTAGAAGGAAAGGGGTTGTATAATTTCAAGATAATTCTTGTATCTCTGCTCGTGTGTGCTGGGTTTAAGACTGTTATTCCCTGTCACAGAGAAGGTACTCCTCACTCTATGAGTAGCAGGAGGCCTAGGTGTGCAACCTAGAAATATAGATAGTTTATTAGATTAATTAGCCAAGAAGTGCCTGGTGGGAAAAGAGGGAGAGGTAGGCATGTCTTAACCTATTTAATCCCATTGTGGAAATCTGCCCTGTTGGTTACATTTCCCTCTCCCCAGCCGGCACTTGACTGAAAGCAGAATGGTTGTGGAGAGGGTAGACAGAATGCAGGTGGCCATATTTTCCCTGCTTGCAACCAGCCCATTAGGTCTGTGTTCCAAGGCTAACATAAAATGCTTTAAGCTGCACGAAAAGTGCCAGATAAATGGCCTTTTACAATTTGACAGGCAGAGTTCCTCTTTGCCTGGCACTGGGAAGGGTGCTGATTCAGCCACTGCCAATGCAAATTAACAGAGCAACACCAAAAACCCCACAGCGTTAAAAGGCGCCACAACAGCCTGCACAGGGTTTACTTTAAAAACTGCCCTGCTGCTGCCAGCAGTGAAGTAACTAATCCTGATAAAAGAAACATGCAGTATCACTCACCCTGTCCTGGGTGAGTGAATCGCAAGAGTATATAGTTACAGCGCCCTCTGGTGGCAAATAAAATCCTCAGCTGAGCCATACCTGATGCAGGAATTATGTAAAAGAAGTTTGCTCAGCTGCTGTCTCTCAGAAGCTTTAGAGAACTGTGTAAGTACTAATAGACAGTGAGGTATAGGGGGTGTAAAGATACACACACACACTCTAAAATCCACAGAACTCTGATTACAATAACATTTCTCATTGCCAGCAAAAAATAATCCCATTTCCCATGGATTTCTCGAAAGCAAAACATTTTCTTCCATGTCAAATGGACAGAATTCTGAATGAGGAAGGTTTCCTTAAGCAAAATTTCCTTTTTTTCCCCTTACGTAACTGCCCATATCCCAGTTTCACCAGCAAGAAAAGCTTTTGATGCACGATAATACGGAGCAGTGTAGTGCCTGTTATTTGAGACTCTCAGAGCGCTTTACACAGACTAACAAATGAAGGTTCACTACATTCCTGTTAGGTAGATTCTATTAGCCCCATGCTATAGATAGATTGAGGCACAGAGAGGCTAAGAGATTGCCCAAAGTCACATAGCAAGTAGAAGACAGAAAAGGACTAGATTCCAGGCATCATACTTTCTGGCCACCCTGTCTCACCAGTTAGGTCATACTGGAAATATGGAAACAAAAGAGAACCCTCACAAACCCATGTGTTCACTATCTGAAGGTGCTGCACATTAGACTGCAACACAGAATATTTCATATCACACTCCGCCAGCAAGGGGACATCAAGGACTTGTCTTTTTGTCCCCCTAAATTAGTCACATATGCCAAAATTCATGAGTCAGTGCTGGTTTCTCTGGAGCTCCCCTGCTTGCCTGCATCTCATTAACCTTCTCAGTTTAGCAACCCACTCAGCCTTCTGGCTGTGCTATTTCAATCTCCAAAACAGGTGTCTGAAGGAGGTGCCTCTAGTTCCTATACACATCTCAGAACCCTTTGCAATGGCTGTCATGGTGCTTTAAAGGAGATGCTGCTGTTACATTCAGACAATGAACCAGGAACCTTTTAAAAGAGAAGGCTACATGCGGTAAAGTTGGGGGATTCAGAAAGTCAATGCATGTATCTTTTAGTTGAGTCAAAGAACATTAAAATGGGAGGAAGAGCTCTAATCACATCAACTGAGGAAGAGGAGGAGAGCTGTGAGATGGAGCACTGCTTATTCAGGTCAGGAGAAGAGGGGGAGCTGTCCTTTTGCTTTCAGCAACCGAAGGGGAGCTGTTCTTCATCCTCCTTATGTTAAGCCCTAACTGTGATGCTGCATGACAAGCTTGTTGGCTGAGCTCCTGTTTCCATGTATGTTCCAACATATCAGACAGAGCAAATCTGAAACCCACAGCCCTCAAATGACTGAGAGAAAGGGTAGTCCTTTTGGCAAAGACAAGTAGATGGACAGATCTTTCAAAGACAGAACAGCTGCTTAGCCTGTGCCTCAGCCCATGCCTCTACTCGGCCACAAAACTAGGTCCTTTAAGGACCCATTCCTGTCTGGTGTTACTACTGACGACACCTCTTAGAAAGTGTTCAGAGGGTGACAGGATTGGGTATCACCAGCTTCTTCCCCCTACCTGTAGAACAAAGCTAGCCCCACCCGGTCTCTCTATAATTTGGCTGCCTTCAGTTCCAGTAAGTACAATTCAAAGAGCAGTGCATTGTCTGCTTTCTTTTCTTCAGAACTGTGTCAGAAGATATCTCCTTTCAGCAGGCCCATTCATGCCCTCTGCATTCCAAGGTGAGACTTTAAAGGGCAACATTTGTTGCTGCATCCTGTACCAGTCAAGCTCTTTATTAAAAGGCTGTTTCAAGCCAAGTTTCTCAGAGAGGCAGTTTTTACAGAGTATTAAAGTCAAAGCACAGAGTTAATGAGGAATCCAGGAGAGATTAAACAGTGTGTACACTCAGATCCCAACAGCTGCAAATTTTGAATATTTGAAATTAGGGTGAAGATGCAATGAGATTTCATCAGGTACATCCCGGGTGCTGTTGCCCATTTCCTGCTTCATTTCTCTGCACTGGATTTCTAACAATGAAGCTCTGAACAAGAACTGATGACCCCCAATCTATTTGGGTGATTCCAAAGACACTTGTGCAAGCTAGCAATTTATTCCATCACTGCTATGATCCCGATCTATGAACACTGAAAAATCACTTTTATGTATATGATCTATTAACCATTTATAACTCTCTTCTTTTCTTTTATTATTAAACCTTTAGTTATTAAAGGATTGGCATCAGCACAATTATTGGATAAGATCTGAGCTTTATATTGACCTGCGGATATGTGTCTGATCCTTTGGGATCCAGAAGAACCTCACATATGATTAAATGGGTTTTCAATAACTTCTCACTATATTAGACCTGTTTATCTGGATGGGAGCCAAGGGCTGGAATGCCTAAGGGGCATGGTGTTTGGCTTCTGGTTAACCAGTGTGGTACTGCAGAAGCTCTTTTGTTACTGGCTTGGTGAATCTAATTATAGAATAAACCACTGGCTGCCTTATTTCTTGCAATCTGCCCTGAGTGTGCCATTCCCAGTGAGGCCCATTTCAGGCACCTGATTACAGCAAGATTTTGTGCTGTACCTCTCCGGAGGCACAACCCAAGAAAAGGGGGTGGAAATGGGGGCTTTATGATTATCTTTGTGCCTGTCTAATTCGGGGTTGCTCCAGAAGCTGGCATAGACCCTTAAGAAGCAGCTATTTTGGGCCAGCACACATGGCCCTATATTCCCCCCTCCTTGCAACCCACTCCCTATCTTGGGAGCTAGCAGTGAAAGGGGAAGTGGAAGTAGCACTCAGGTCAGCCACAGAGGGCTTATCTAAGTTAAAACATCCCTCGGGACCACTCTAGCTTACACCAGCGGCTCCATCAAACCCCAGAACAGGCAGAATCCAGGGGCGCCAGAGTGGCTTAAAATCAGCACTGCCTTTTCTTCTGAACAGCACCTGCAATCTCACAGCTCTCAGGAGATGCCTCACAGAATATATAATCCAAGAAGGGGTTAAATGAAGAGTCATACCCTCTCTATTAGAGAGGGAATTTGCCCTGGAATGTGGCCAGGTCAGAGATGGCTACTTAAAAAAGAATGCGGATAAACTGTCAAGATTTCACATTGGTATCTCAACCTCAAAGCCACCCTGGCCCTGGGGGGTACGAGAGAGTCTGGGCATAAATTCTGGGGGACAGGATGAGCAGCAATAGGAATCATGCCCTGAGATGCTCAGGTGTAAACCCCTCACTGAGGGAGAAAAAAAAACCCACAAGAAAATCCCGGCATGATTCATCTGACACTAACACTGCCACCAACTCTGTGCATGTCAGTAGCAGCCCAAATCACCCCAGGAAGGTAAAGCACACAAAACATCAGCTTCTTATTGCAGAACAGTTTAAAAACCATTTATTGAATTATCTGCAGCCAGGTTCCTCGGGGGTGGGAGGAGTTGTGACAATTCTCTACCTCATGATTAATTGCCTGAAATAGTGTCCCATCCTTACCATTCCAGCTGGGTGAATTTAGATTTAGCACTTATCTATAAGCATTTTGCACTTTCAAATTACCATACACATATTATCTAACCAGACCACTGAACATCCTGTGAGGTAGGTAGATATTGATTTCCTCGTTTCACAAATGGGCAAACATGGCCCACGGGGATTAAGGAACAATTTTCAAAAGTGGCCTTTGGGTTTTGGTGTCTTATATTTGAGTGCCCAGTTTGAGATTTTCTGGGTCTCATTTTCACAGGTGCTGTGCACCCACCACTGCAGATGAAATCAATGGGGAGCTGCCAGTGCTCAGCACCTACGAAAGTCAGGCCCCCAGAGTATCGTAAACTGGACACTCAGAAACTGAAACACTGAAAATCAGTGGCTTCTTTTGGAAATTGTTGCCCAAGAGCTACAGAATCTGACCTCTGAATCATCAAAACACAGAGAAAAAAATTCTGGCTGGTTCCATAACAATCATAGAAATAGATCATGCTCACTCAGAACCATCAGCTGGAAGAAACTATTCCTTGTGAACTGCAAATGCTTGCAATCCGTTTCTTTTCTGTTCTCGTAAGAGCTCTAGCAAAAATTTCAAATCCTTGGGAGGAAAGCTATAGAACAGGTTGCAGTTTGGAATAAAAAAATGGGGCAAGTTAGCCTTTTCCAGGTGCTGAATGAAGTCATCCAGCACTCTCAGAAAACAGCAGGTGATGTCGGAAGGTTTCCAGTCCCAGTCCTCATTCCATTGAGTCAGAGTGTGGAGGAAGGACGTCTTGGCATAGTAGGAGCACAGGTGACTTAGTTGCCGGGGATAATCTTTCTTCAGGGCCTCAAAAAGGCTCTTCATCAGCCGAATGCAGGTTTTCCTACACATAGCAGGGGGAGAAGTAAAACATATTCATAATCATGACTATTTATCATTATTCCTGACTAACCACATGATATCAGCTTACAGAGGACCTGGTGCTTAACAGAATATTGCATTAGACATTTAAAAAAATGTAAAAATGTCTAATTGCTGATATCTCTGTTGTGCTACAGTTCAAGCAGACTGGGTCAAATTCTGATCTCACTTACACTGACCTCAGTGCTATTCAGATTCACAATGGTGTAAGTGAGGGCAGAACTTGCATCCGGTACATAACTCCTGATTCATTCTAGAGGACGAGACCAAAATAAGTTTTTGGGGAGAGAAGATGCAAAAAGTATGTATAAGACCCTTTCTGACTCTGGGCCTAGTCCAACTCCATTAAAATCATTGAGAGTCTTCCATTGATTTTAATGGGAGTACGATTAGGCCTTGTGAGTTCTAGGTTGTTTTGGGGAGAATTTCTAGTGGAACCTTGAATCTGAGGGTTACATTTTCCCAATCAGGGAATAGAAATCATACCATGCCACCTATATGTCCAACCAAAAACAAAATAATTTTGAATACCGAATATTTAAAGCAAACAATTCACTAACCAGCTCCAGAACAACGTTTTTCAGGCAATTGTTTTAAATAACAAGTAAATTAGAGAAAAATAATACTCAGTCCATGAACAATTCATGAACAGAAAAAGAAGTAAAATTTGTAGAATAAATTGTTTTTTACATATTATTTGCCCTGTTCCCTTATGGATTTTGATTTCACCTGTACTAATTCTAGGGAGCAAGTGAAATACATCCAGCTGGGCTAGCCCTTGATCCCCAGACTTACATACCTGCAGCACTTGGTATTATAAGATTCACAGCAGGTTTTAGTGTTGCCATGGTTATTCAAAATCTCCTTTTCAATATGAGAGAAAGAAATTCGCCAGACCTCTGCAATACATAACAACACAACCATTACACTGCCAGGCTCTCCGGGTATGAATAGACATCAATGGCATTGTCCTAAATCCAGACCTTCAGATTAAGGCTGCTTAAATATTGAAAAAGTATTTAAGGATAATTTAAATTACAGTTGCTATTTTCTTTAAAAAAAACATATTTGTGTATGAAATACAGGGTGAAAAGAGGAAGAAAGGAGTTGAAGGTCTGGCTATATGTCGTTTTATAAATTCATAGATTCCAAGGCCAGAAGGGACCATTGTGATCATCTAGTCTAATCTCCTACTTAATACAGGCCATTGAACTTCCCCAAAACAATTCTTAGAGCAGATCTTTTAGAGAAAACATCCAATCTTGGTTTAAAATATGTTTCAGTGATGGAGAATCCACCACAACCCTTGGTAAGTTGTTCCAATGGTTAATCACACTCACTGTTAAAAACGCATGCTTTATTTCCTGTCTGAATTTGTCTAGCTTCAACTTCCAGTCACTGGATCATGTTACACCTTTCTCTGCTAGACTGAAGAGAGCCCATTATTAAATATTTGTTCCCCAAGTAGGTACTTATAGCTTCAAATCGATTCACCCCTTAGCCTTGTCTTTGTTAAGCTAAATAGATTGAACTCTTTGAGTCTGTCGCTATAAGTCATGTTTTCTAATCCTTTAATCATTCCCCCAGATCTTCTCTGAACCTCTCTCATTTATCAAAATAGATATAAAGTAGAGAGGGCATTTTTTGAGATTTGCAATAAGATCTTGGAAATGTCACAGATTGAGTGGGCTCCAGAGATTATGATGGACAGAAGGACCAGGCAGGTCTCCCAGCTCCAGGGCAGAGTTTGGTTCTTTAGTTTATTATATCCCTCTTCGAAGCAGAAAAGTTGTTAACTCAATCTCAGTTTCAGCACTTTAGTGGGACAGTTTGCTGAGGTGGACAATGTTTTTTAGGCAAGGAATTAAATTACCTTTGTCATCTTGCCAACGTGGCTGCTTGGCAACAAAATAAAATGACTTATTCCTCGGCTTGGTTTTCTTCCCGAGCCATTTTTCAACATCCTTTCCTAGCCTGCATGAATCAGGCCAGGAGGCTGTGATTTCCAGAGCGGGAACGAGATCAATAGACATGACCTCGCCCCTTTTGTCATCCAGCAACTGAACAGTCACTGCTGGGCTGTTTGGTTTCTTCCTCCTTAGCTTCATCTTCCACCCTGGGAAAGGCACTGGGGATCCAATAGGCAAACATAGAATTAGATTGTAGAGCTCAAAAAGGATATAAAGCAAACCTGATTGATTTGCATCATCTCCAATTCAATAGTCAGTAACTCTCGTCTATACAAACCCACCAAGGAATTTCTAGATTATGAAAGCCACAACTTTCCTCAGGATGATGGAGATCTGTAATATTTGCAGTGTCACTTGAATAGGCCTATGCAGTGCTTTAGTTCTATAATCACCTCCGGAGATCTACGTTCAACTCCTGACTCATTAATGTATTTAATGCTCTCATCCACGACTCCATTTGAGCACATCACTATAGAGAATTTACTTCTCTATTCCTATTCAATATTCTCCTTCTTATACATCCAAGAATCACATTAGCCCTCTTAGCCACAGCATCACACTGGGAGTTCTTGTTTAATTGGTTATCCACCATGATTCTTAAATCCTTTTCAGGGTCACAGCTTGCCAGGATAGAGTACCCCATCCTATAAGTGTAACCTACATTCTTTGTTCCAAGATGTATACGACCTTGCATTTGGCTGTATTAAAATGCATGTTGGTCAAGCAATCCCAGTTTACAAAGTGATAAAGATTGCTCTGTATAACTGATCTGACCTAGCATTGTTCGCCACTCCAATTTTTGTGTCATCTGCAAATTTTACAAACCATGATTTTATATTTTCTTCCAAATCATTAATAAATAATATGGGCCAAAGACAGATCCGTGTGGAACCCTACTAGAAATGACTCTTTGGAAGATGATTCCCCATTTAAAATTACTTTTTGAAATCCATCATTTAGCCAGTTTATAATTGATTTATTATGTGCTATATTAATTTATAGTGCTGAATTTTAATCAGTATGTCATGAGGTACTAAGTCAAATTCTTTAAGAAATATAACCATATTATGTCAGTACAGTTACTCTTATCAATCAAACTTGTAATCTCATCAAAAACAACATCACGTTTGGTTAGACATATTTTCCATATTATGGAATTGGTGGCTTTGCAGGTGAAGTGTGCATAGTGCATGGCTCAAGGCAGTGTTTTTTCATTCCGTACTTTCATACTCGCTACATGCACTCACAACTTTATCTGTTTATTAATTTTAAAGGTGAGGCACAGTTGCTAACAGCTTATGTGCTGAAAAGTTTGGTCAGGAATATCTGGAAACCGGCAGAGTCAAAGGCACTTGCTTACCTTTGTAGGATGATGCGATGAAGTGAATGACATGTTTCCTGAATTCTTCCAGGACTTTCACAGGAGACACAGTACTTCCATCCTCCAGCAGGAAAGGTGCAGGGAAGCTCCTGGGCTTCCTTGGTAAAGTAACTTTGTAGTAGAGCCCATCGCAGTCATCCACTTTCTGGTACATAATATATCTTGGAACAGGCAGAGCTAGCATCACGTCAAACTCATCTGGATGAGCAATCTGTAGGAAAGGTTTCATCTTTAGAGGGCGTGCAACTGAATAACTGTGCAAGAAGCTGCATTACAGGGAAGACAGAATCCTGGCTGCTCATTTGCTGTTAGGACAGAGCGGGCTGTCCCCACTATTTCACATCAACATCTTGAGTTTTTCCAGAGAAGATTCTGATGGCCGGAGATAGTGCTGGTTAATTCATCCATAAGGAATAGTGGCATGATATGCAGCACCTTTCTGTTGCACCGATCTGGGGGGCAGTCAGAGGCCAGTTCAGCCCCCCACAGAAGTTTTAGCGGCTCAATGTTAGGCTGCTTTGCAACAGCTCCCTTGGAGCTGTTATGCCAGTGGAGATTGCCAAAGCACGTGTACTCTGTCCGCACACCCCTGCCCACTCCTTCTATCTTGGCATAATTCTGAGATGTCCCCTTATAAGGTGAGTGTGGATGGCATAGAGCTAACTACACTGACTCTGAACCAGCCAAAGATTCTCTCATGCCAGGGGAATCCTCATCTGCCCAGCTAGGGCAGCTTTAAGTCACCTCTTGGCCAGCAGAATGCAGGAGCTGGTATTGGTGATTCAGTAAGTGATTCTTCTCCAAGTTAGAACTAAGCCAGTGCCTTAATGTAGCATGTGGGCCACCATGCTGCTCTAGTTGCTATGTCAGCCCTGAACAAATGTGGTCATTAAAGGTCCCATGTCACTTTTTGCAAGAGTTGGGATATTAGACATGATATCCTAGCCTAATCCCAATCTTGGTAATTATATCTGTAGCTCCAAATTCTCCCTGTACTTCACTTGGCTGTAACTTTCCTTCACTTCTACACTATTTGTATGTAATAGTTGGTTGCAGTTAAACATCTGCCACCTATGCCTTGAAGGAGGCTGCTCTTAGGTAGTAGATAAAGCAATTCTTCTGTGTGTGTGTATTAGAGGCATAACCAGAACTGATTTTTTGGCAGGGCCTGTGGTTGACACGGGTGGGCGCAAGCCTTGCATCACAAGCGAAACAGCCGGTTCTACAGAGGCTGATAAAAACGCAGGATGAAGTGTATAAATCTGATTGGGTGGACCTGTTTTCAAAGTGCCATGGCCCACCCAGGTCCACCCATAGCTATGCCACTGGTATGTATCTCTGTATAGATATAGAGAACTAGGTTCTCAAGCTTGTGATCAGTGTAGCTCTGCTAAGTCAATAGATTTCCACCAACTTTCATAAGCAGCAGAGGATCTGGGCCATAGTTTGTAAAGTGTGTGATAGGTGTTACACAATGTAAGACATGGAGTAGTAATATTAAATCAGCATCTAAAAGGACAGTAGAATACATAAGATAAATGATAATAACAGTAACCTAAAGGTACAGGTTTAAAAGTTAAATTTCTTTCAATTATGTATGACAGTGACAAATAAACATAGTGATTTTGAAATATGTAGATAAAGGACAGAAGAATATGAAATGAAATATGAATATAAACTGACCCCAATATGGCACAAGCACTATTAAAGAAGCACCTGGACAGTGAACTGAATTCACTATTTAGGACCAGATTTTAATACCTTGTCAAATATCTTAAATTACTCCATTAGTGGTCCCATTAACTAATCGCTGATCAAAGGGACTACTGGAGGGTTAAGGTGCTACTCAAGGTGAGTAAGATTATCAGATACTGGCTCTTAGGAAATGGGATAGAAAGATATACATTACAGGCAAATACAGTTATACCATTGCAATCCCATTAAAATCACCACAGTGACAGGCAATATACAAAAGATGCTATGGTGAACGTTGCTGTATAAAAGAGTGGTAGGCACTATAGAAAAACCTCAGATAGATGGGCATAGCTGAGATCATATCAGGCCGTATCAGCTGAAAAGCAGTGAATCTGTGAATTTCTTCCCAGACTGAATGCTAGATCCACCTCTGCTTTGTATTACTCCTGCTGGATAAAATGGCAGCATTGTCAGTTCATGATACTATTAGAACAGTTAGCAGAGAGTTACTCACTTTCACAGACTCATAGTAGCTGCCCGTGTTCATCTTGATCACCTCCTTAAAGTAGGGCCTCTCTGAACACTCCTTCAGGTAACTAATGAATGGGTCAATGAACCCATTAATTATTTCAGCAGCCTCGGTTATCTCCACACGTTTCAGAGGGAGGGCTTTTACCCGTTCTTTAATGCGGCGAGCAGCATCTTGACTTGGCACAGCAAGGGCAGCTGCTGCCTTCTCTGAGGTTTCACACAGGCCAGCAGAGGTGGACTTGGAATAGAGTTGTCCAAGGTGTCCTACAAGGGAACATTTGAGAGAGGACCAAAACCTTAGGCCAAGAGACATGTTCCGGCTTTTCCAAAATACTCAGTCTCTGGGTTGAGCAGCATCCTCAACTCCCACTGCCTTGAGTGGGGATTGAGAGGACTCAGCACCTTGGAGGAGTCCCAGCACCTTGCAGGATTGAGTCCCAGGTCTTCTAGGTTTAGTGTTGCCTTCACTGCACAGTGGAAGAGACCAGAGTTCCAAACAAGTTTGTAGTGCTGTCCCTCTACCCCCAGCTAACCCAATGGCTCCTGATTATCCGGTGGATTCAGGAGTCCCCCAAGCCTCTTGGATAATCATGTTCTTCCATTGTACAGACATTTGACAATTATCACTAGCGCACCTTATTTTATTAAAAAAAAAAAAGTTCAAAAAGATAAATAAGGACTAGGGTAACAAAATATATCATTCACTTATTATCCCGTCAGTGCATGCATCCTACTGACATGGTTCAGAGTTAATTTACATGATAGATGCCTCTATCTACCTGAAACAAGGCTGGTCTGAGTGGCATTCCCTGTCAGGGGTGATGCACTTCTGTTACTTATTCTAGATAAATTATATTAAAAAAACATACTCCAGAGTCCAACATCCACTTTCGTCTCCAGTGTAGTGTCTGATTCTTTCCTAGAACACTAGCAGCAACAATAAAGATATCCAGGTGCCCGAGCCAGCAGAACGTTCTTTATTATTTCTCCATTACACTCAATCCACCAGTGGGAAGAAAACATGATGCTCACTTAAGATGGCCAGGGTTACTGTAATAGCCATCTCATGCACCAGAGCTGTGTCCTCTTGATACCCCAATATCCTAAACCCAGAGGGAAGCCCCAGTGAAGGAGAAAGGAGGGTAACTTGCACCATCTGTTGGCACCCCATTAGCTAAAGCTCCAGGGGCCTCTCCTGTTATTATTATAATGGGGATAATAGCACTCCCTTACCTCACAGGGGTGTTGTGACAATAAATGCATTAAAGACTGTGAGATACTCCGATACTACAGTAATGGGGGCCATATAAGTACCTAAGGAAGGTAGACATCGTGCTCGGTGCTGTACAGACACATGAACAGGCAGACTGCCCCTGCCTTTGCAGCCTAGATTAATGAAAAGGTTTGACAGGTAATGTAGCAAACTGTAAGGTCAAAGTAGCGATGACAACAAACACATTTTGTGTAGTAGGAAGTAGATCTGATTGAAATATTTTGAAGAAAAATGTGTTGAGGTTGTTGGCTGGCGGGAGTGGCTTGTTATGGTTGGTTAGTAGTTGTCCTTGTCGGTGACTGTTGAAAAACAGCCTTTTTTTCAAAATTGGAAATGTTCATAACAGTTTTTCTCCAAAAATTATTAACTTTTTCCATTAAAAAATGTAGACTTTATGGTGTTAGGTTTTTTGCTTTCCCCCCTTACCTTTTCCCAACCCCTGCTTCCCAGGGGTAAAATGAAATAAAGTGGTGGGGAGAATAAAGAAGGGATAGTGGGGACATGGAAAGAAAACAAAAAAAATTGTAAGTGAGAATGACGAGTATAACCTTTCACCAAAAATAAATAAATAAATAAACAAAGAATCATTTCTTTTTGAAACCTGAGGAGTGAAAATAACTTGGAATTTTTCAGTGGCATTTTCTTTCCACCATCTCTAATCATAAGTAGTCTCAGCTCACCACTGCACACTATACAAAGGAGGCTCATTTTGCTCCTACTTTTTCATCCTTTTTGTTTCACTTGCTGCATCTTGTCCTAGACCTATACAGTGAGCTCTCTCCTCCTTACCTTCCTGTATGGCATCTAATATAATAGGGTCATGGACTTTGATTGGGCACTCCCAATAAGGGCAATAGCAACAGGAAGGGACAAACAATCACCGCATATACATCAAGGTTTTGCTTCACCTCCTTATGTGAAAAAAATAGAAAGTGTGATGGTCTCCAGATTACTCACTCAACCAAAAATTGCCTGCACCAACCTGTAGATTCTCTCCTTCTTTGTGCAGATCCAGTCTGCTTGGGGTGTGGGCAGTGCGCAGAGAACTGCTCTGGGGCTAATGTAGACAGAATAGTTGCAGTTGCTGAGTCTTCTATCCTCTCCTCATCCTGTGCTCCTTTGCCTCTCCCCGCTCTGGCTTTTGTCTGAGGAATCTTTCCTTCCTTCTCGTGTTCAGGAGCCCGGTCACTTTGTTTACTCTGGCTTTTGGCTGGCATTGTTCCAGGCATCTCAGATGTGGCTTCTAAAGAAATTCCAAATTCTTAGCTTTAGTGCTAGTGGGAAACACATTTATCAATTCTTTTGCCTTTACACAGAGAAAGTTACAAATAATTGCAGATACATCCCAGGATACCCTGTGATCCTTTACGCAGTATCTAGCTAAAAGCAGAAATACTACATCAGTATAAGAACAATAATAATGAATAAACTTGGCTTATCTACAAACATTAATGGATGAAGCCTGGCGAAAGCCATGTGAGGTGTGTAAATAGTGGGGCAGACCTGTGGTCAACTGGGATTTCATGTTTATTGCTATGACACTTGAAACTTCCTGGTGAAGCAGGTGTAAAACTCAAATGCTTCTGCTGCAGGTGCACAGAGCCTGCCAATGTGAGCGATGGGTGTGTCTCTATTTCTTCAACACAAAACCATTTTAAAACACATTTTTAAAAACACGATAAGCCTCCAAAAGCTTACCTGTAACCAGTGGGAAGAGGGGACACAAAAGTTGAGAGAGGGTTATAAATAGAGCTGGTTGAAAAATTTCCATTGAAGTTGTTTTTCAATGGAAAATTGAGTGTTTTGATAAAGTGAAACTTAAAGAAATTTCAACTTTTTGTTGAAAAACCCAAAATAAGAAGAATAAGATGGATTTCAGGGACCCAGAACAGCAGTGCTAGGATCCTTAAACAACATGTGGTATCTGAGCTCAAATACCCCTCAGGCTGAGTCTCAGTTATTAAGTGATATGAGTAAAATATCTTCCCTTGTCTGGTTCCTACCTGTATCTCCAGGGAAGTGACTGGTACACGCTTGCTAAAACAAACCCCTGGGGATCCAAGCCATTTGTTCAGGATAGTCAGGGGTTCATTACAGTGAGAGAGAAGAGAGGGGAAAACTCCTCTGGCCCTGGGAACACGGCCAAGGCAGAGTGATGCTCCAGCTCCCGGGCCATGGCAGGAGCTGACAGTTCTCCTCCCGTCCCAGAGCTGCAGCAGGGAGGGAGAGCTCCTCCGATCCTGGGGCCTTGGTGGGGAAACAGAGCTCCTCCTGCCTCGGTGCTGGAGAAGCACTCTGCCCCGGCTGTGGCTGGAGGACCTGTAAGCCCCTCATCACAGCTCTGGGGTAGAGGAGCTGTCATCCTGCCCCCCTTGCAGCCCTGGGGCAGAAGGCACTCTCAGCCCCCCACCACAGCGGGTGGGGCTGGAGGTGGGATCCAGGGACCACGTTCACTATAGCCCAAGGTTAGCTATTGTGAAGGGCGTTATAGCAAAGATCTATTGTATTTGCATGGGTAAGAGTTTGCAGGATCCCATAGTAACAACAGCTACAAAGTCCAAATCTTGCAGTAATAATATGGCCTTGAATTATTGTCTCTGTATAGTACAGAACATACAGGAGGGAAGAAAAGATAATGCCACATCATTGGACCCCAGGCCACAACTGCTGCAGCTGTCTCACCTCATCAGGCGGTACCCACCCATCCACCACACTCTCCCCCAGTATCCTGATCTGAGGAGAGCCTGAGAGACAGAGGACACAAAAAACTGAGCTATTTAGTGGCAATACTACCTAAAACTCCAGGTATGGATAAGATCATCATGACATATATTGATAGGCTTTATTTGCTGCCTTAAAGAAAGGAAACAATATGAAGCCTGCAGCATTTCTAAATGAGCTTTACCAACAAGCACCAGCTAAAATGAGATGCACTAACCTGCAGCTTCATTTCTCGGTTTTGCAGAACCAGCCCTCCTCAGCTGTAAACAGGTCTTTGAGGGACACTGTGAGCACTCTGAGTCTTGAGTAGTTGGAGCCTCTGGTGCCCTCAATTTTCTTCCAGACTTGGTGACTGCAAAATCTGTTTGTGACGGAGACTGAAGATACATAACTCTTGGGTTTTCTGTCCCCTCATTGGGCTTTGACTTTCTCTGAGGAACTTTTCCCTGCTTGGTTCTTGCAGAAGGAGTTGATTTAGACATTTTAAATGTGGTCCCCAAAAGTTTTCAAAGAACTTTCTGATGTTAATTGTGATTGAAGGTTTTTCCTTGGAAAAAATACATTCCTTTTTAAAAGCAAATCTCAGCTCATTCCTGACCCATCTCTTGCTTTCCCCACATCACCACCCCACCCACATACACACCCACATACACACACATGCACACACCTTTTAGGAGGTATCTTTCCCTTGTCTCTCTATCCCCTCCATATTTCCCTGAGAGCAAGAACAGCAATGAATAAAATGTTTGTGATGAACCATTTATAACCATTCACACTACACACCCTGCATGCCTCATCCTTACCTTTTTGCTTTACCTACGTGCTTTTGGTGAATAGCTGTGACTGAAACCAAACAATTACAGACTCAGGTATCTGCTTTTTTCCTTCCCTAATGTGATATTATGTCTACAGTTTACTGCATACAGACACAGTATTTTTCCACCTCCCTCCTGTCTCACTTCATCTCGCCAGGCCACACCCTCAAGCCAATGCCATTTCCCGGATCTTTCATGAGGCTTGAGTAAGAAATGAAAGTGCCCAGAAATATTTACTGGCACAGAATTGTAGCAAGAAGGAGGAGGAGGCTGCTGTGATATCAGATCAGTTGAGCTAGGCTCTGTCTCCTGAATATATGGCTTCTCAGTTACCTCAAGTAGAAAATGGGGATGAAAATACTCACAGAGGTGTTGTGGGGATTAATTGGTTAATATATTATGTATGCAACACTTTAGCAATGTAAAGCACTATTCAGTGCTAAGTTGTTTATTATGATCATCATCATCCATGATTCTATGGCTGCAGAAGTGGCTGTGAAATGATGTTTCAAATATGTAAAATCTCTCTCTCTCTATTTATATCAGGTTTATCACCAAGGCATCTGAGCACCTCAGATCAGATCCCAACTGCAAAATTGAATATGTGAAAGAAAATGCTTTCCTATCTCAATTCTATTTTTGAAGGGGTCAACCCTGTGTAGTATAGAGTACCTTCAACTCTCCTCATATTGTAATATTACTTCTTTCTCCAGTCCCCCTGATTCAAGATGGTTGCCCATTCAGTCAGCCATGATTAATTGCCACTAGACATGTGACACTGACATGTGACATTAGGCAACATCTGGCAGCATCACATACTCAACTGAACATACAAGTCATTTTAATTAATCTTCATGTTTATCTGTGGGATTTTCATGGTGAAGGTTTGGAGGTGAAATGTACAGTAATCTAACAGCTTTTTAATGAAAGAATTTAAGTGGTGTTTGGTATATTTTAAACTGCATCTTTACAAGATGTATAAGATCATCTATGTTTAAAAAAATCTAAATATGACGTGTTTTGCAAACTGTACACACTAATCACTGTTAGAGCCTAATGTCCCACCATCCTGCAGTGGCTCATGAGTGTGGGTACCAACCTCACAGCAGACTATTAGGAACAAGGCACAAACCCAAATTGGCTGTGAGTTCTATACCTAGATTTCACCAACCAAATATTAAATGTGATTTCTTCAGGCACTGTAACAGCCTAGCCATGCAGTCAGAGGGAAGGGGTGTCACTGATGCTCCTGAATATGGCTCAGCATCCCCTATTCTTTGCAAGGCATCTGCCATCACTTTTTCTTTCCCATTGATATGGATTATTTCCATGTCATACTCCTGTTGAGCAAGGCTCCAGCATAGCAGTCTGGAATTGTTCCCTTTGGCATAGTGCAACCATATTAGCAGGAAGTGATCCTTTAGAACCTTACAATTTCTATTATACAGATAAGGCGTAAGTTGCTGAATAGTCCAAACTATGGCATAACATCCCCTCTCAATGACCGCATAATTCTGGTCAGTAGGGGTCAGTTTTTTTACTCAAGAAGGCCATGGGGTGCCTCTTTTCCCCCATCCCAGCCTGCATTGGCACTACACCTAATCCAGTGTTAGAAGCCTCAGTGCACAGCACAAAGGATTTTCTGAAATCGGAGCTGACTAAAATTGACTTAGTAGAAAAAGCCTCTTTTATATCCTTGAAACCTTTCTCACAGGCCTCAGTACATATACCTGGTCTGGCATCCTCTTTTTGTAAGGTCTGTTACGGGAGCCGCAATGTTGCTAAACCCCTTTACAAGCCTCCGGTAATAATTGGCCAGACCGATAAAGGATGGGACCTGCTTCTTGGTTCATGGGGCAGGCCAATTCTGAATGGCTTCTACTTGTAAAGGCTCAGGGTGAACAAACCCACTGCCCACCAATGCCCTAAATAAGATACCTCAGCAGACCCCATCTTGCATTTGGACACCTTTACAATGAGGTAGGCTTCTCTAAGGATACGTCTACACTGACGGCGGCAAAGTCAACGCCGTCAGATCGACCTATCTGAATCGACTGAGTGGTCAGTGAAGACCCGCTCAGTCGATCCAGAAGTCGATGTAGTAAAACTACCCCCTCAAGTGGCGTAGTGCTGCAGTGCAGTGAAGACGGTGCACAGAAGGGAAGCACAGCAGAGTAGCTTGCGTAACTCCCGTCGACTGCCCCCGAATCGCCCGGTAAATGTAGACCAAGCCTCCGCAATACAATTCCCACATAGTCTTGCCAGGTGTAACTAAAAATAGTCAAGTTGTCAACATCAGCCCTGACGAAGTTCTGTAAACCCTGCAGTACCTCATTGACAAGCCTCTGAAAAATAGCCCTTGCATTAATTAATTCAAATGGCATAACCTTAAACTCTTATAGTCCAGATTCAACTAATCTAAGGGATTTGCCACCACCCAGGAGTGAAATCCAGCATACTTATGAATTCTGCACACATTCCCCCCCAAGAGATCAGGTAGGTCCTCCATCCAGGGTGTGGGCTAAGGATCAAGTTGAGTGATGATATTTTACCCTTCTAAAATCCACACAAAATGTCATGGCTGTATCCCTTTTAAGTACCATCATAACAGCAAATGTCCAGGGGCTTCTTCATTTAGTAATCACACCCAGAGCCCTCACATGGGGGGGAAGGGTACACTTTACCGGAGCACGGAGGCCCTGGAGGGCCCAGCCCAGGCTGCAACCCCCAGGGGTATGTGCATGGGAGGGGGCCCATATTACAAGTTTGTACTGGGCCTGAAAAAATTATGCTTAGTCCCTGATCACACCCATGCCTAGCATTTTTTCCACTTCCTCCTAAATCTATCTTTGCATTTCTCCTTTAGCAGAGTATGCTCTACTAGGAGCATGGCGGGGATCTGTAGTTTCAATGGAGTTAAACAAGGCAAGTTGGAAATTACCTGCCTATGGTATTTCAAGTGGGCAAACATCTCCTGCTTGTGGATTGCTCTCTCAAATCTCAATGCTCTCTAGAGGAGTCTGTTCCTTACTCTCCCTGACCAAACAATTAAACGATCAGTACATTTTCCCTCGACAGCACAACAAATCATGTTCACCACCATCTCCCTTTCATGGAACGTTTTCAATCTATTGACATGTACTCTTTGCACAGTGTTGATTCTGGACACTTTGTGATCAGTGTGGAATACCAGTGAGACATGGTACACCCGAGTTGCAGATCAATAAGGTTTAATGTGCAAGGTTTTCTATAAATATACTAGTTAAATACAAAATCTAAAATTAACTACAATATATCATACTCTCTAAGCCTGGAGAGCTAAGCAGTTACTCAGAAGGCTGTATACAGGAATGGCTTTCTTCAGGGGCCCCACCAGGGAGTCAGTGGATCCTCTGGCAACCACCAACCGGCAGCACCTCCCGCGGAGTCAGGAGTTGATGGAACGCCTTCCTTTGTCTAAGTGGTGACTACTTATACCCTTCCATAAACAACCTTCACCTAATTATCTCTCTCTCATTATCATCTATGCTAATTACCTAATTGGGTTTCCACCCTTAACTACATTCCATTCTTACCATGATAATTGGGGTTGTCGAAACAACATCTGGGGATAGGAGGGCCGAAGTAAAAATATGCCCCTTGGCAATAAAACAGTGTACCCCAGACATTCAAGAATAACTTGTTCCCATCACCATTATCTATGTGCAGCAGCAAGCATACAGTATCTGTATTTGTCTTGTTATGTGCTGTGGCATGCAGAAACTGAGACATCTATAAGATTATTCAGTCTCTATCAACTGAAAGATGTCGTGCTACAGGGGTCAGAATAGCCAAGCAAGCAACTGAAGCTATGTTAGGCCTGTAGGACAGTTGTCAAGCAACTCAAATTGTATTGGGCCTCCAACACATAGCTCCCCTGCCTGGGGCTACCTTATGGTAAGTGTCCTCATTCACTCTCTCTATCACCTTGAAAGGTCTCTCCCAACCATCTTACGTCTTGTTTTTCCTCACTGTAATCAATACTAACACCAAGTCATCTATATCAAAAGATCTTTCTCCTGCATGGCTGTCGTATCAAGCTTCCTGAGACACCTAACTCATTTCAAGTTCTGATGCATTAAGTCTATCATAGCCTTTAAATTCTCTCTAAAATGAGTACCATACTCCCCTATACTGGTCCGGACTCTTCTGTATTGCCCTCCCAAGAGCCTCAAATTTCCTAGAAGTCCCCTCTCGCTTTCTGTCAAGTAGATCCAAGGGGAAAACACTGTAGAGTCCTGGGTTACAAACCTATACATGAAAAACAAATAAGGGAGTAACACATCTCTGTCATTCTCTCACCAGGTAACATATATCCTCAGCATAGACTTCAATGTCCCATGGAATTTTTCAGCCATACCATTAGTCTCTGGATGATAGGGGGCAGCTTTTATATGTCTCACTCCACACAACTCCCATTACATTCTGAAAACTACAGACATGAAATTTTCACCGTGGTCTGACATGATTTCCCTGGGAAAACCTACTCTGCTAAAATGGTTATTAGAGCCGTAGCCACAGTTTCAGCTTCTATATTAGATAGAGCTGTGGCTTAAGGGTACCTGGTGGCAGAATCCACCACACCCACTATATATATCATTCCATTCCTGGAGGGTCTGGTCTACAGACAATCTAGCAAACACCTCCTTAATGATGGCCAATGGCTACAATGGTGCCTTGCAGGGTCACTTTAACCTCTTATGTGTCTGACATAAGTCATAGCTCTTACAGTAAATTTTTACTTGTCTCAAACATGAGGCAAATTCTGTTTGAGTCTATCACAGATTCTTTCCACTTTGTCCCGCAAAGGAGCAGTCATGAGCTACCTGCAGCAGCTCCGTCCTGTATTTATCAGTCACAAGCACCTGCTTGCAAATCTCACCAGGGTGCCTCTTTTTCCCTATGGGAGCCACCCTGTACAACAAACCTCCTTCTAGAAAAAAATCTACCCTCTTTTCCCTGGTGGGGTGTTATTCTGAGTTGTGTTTCTCTCCTTGTCCAGGGAAGGATCAGTCAGTAGAGCCTCAGTAAACTTCTTTTGAGTGTCACTGAAGTTAGGAGCAGATTCTGGCAAAGCAATGGCATCATCAAACCCCTCCTCTGGGGATACTGTTACCTTCAACTTACAAAGGACTGAAGGCATTTCCCACCTCCTCGCAGCCTCCTTCTCTGCACGGACAACACCAGCGATATAAAACGAAACTCTTTCTGGCTACAAGCTATGATATTAACCTGCGTAGACATGGCTACAACATCATTACCTATTAAAATAACAGCAGGAAGCAGATTCCTTTTGCCTACAACATCATGTCCTTTAAAATCATCACACTTCAGGTAAACTTTGGCCAAAGATACAGTTACAGGGAATTCGGCCAAAGCTAATATATTTCAGCTTTTATCATGAAGTCTGTCTTCCTCCCTTGCCAAACTTTCCTCAGTCAAAGGGACTTGGGATGCTGTGTCCTTCCAGCCTTTACAATCTATGCCATTCATCTTAGCATTTTTCATAAATTCTTCACTACCCTCCCATGGGTCCGTCCTAATACAGTTCACTATGATTTTCTCCTGCTCTTCTGCTGCCTCTGGAACAATGGTAGTGGCATTCACTTTGGCAGATGGAGTGTGGATCAGGGGGTTACTGAAATTTTGAACAATTTGGTTATATATGGCCAGGAGCCCCACAGTGATAGTAGACTACTTGCTTACCCTTTTGGTAGGGGGTTGTAACCCCTGGGTTCCCTTGGGTTTTTTGTTTTTTTTTTTGTTTTGTTTTTTTTTTTTTTGTTTTTTTTTTTTTTTTTTTTTTTTTTTTTTTGGTTTTTTTTTAAATCAAAGTTGGGGTTAGGTTTACTTCCAATCCCCTCATCCCTCTTAAACTGTCTGACATGGGGATTTCCTCCCCCTGGGATTTGTACCACCAATGTGCCCTGGATTCAACATATTCATCAGCAATTTCTGCAGCCACTAAAACTGTGGAAGGTTTTTTGTCACAGTTGGCTGCCTTTACCTCACAACAATTGCTCCTGAGCCATCAGATCAAATAGTTTTCTATAATCACCTTCAGCCCCGTCCCTCATTATCCATTTTCTCATAAAATTACACTGTTTAAGTACATATTCAACATGAGTGACATTGTCAAACATTTTGAGGTTTCTGTATTTAATTTAGTAGGTGTCTAGGATAATCTTAAATCTTTTTAATACATTTTCTTTAACTTTCTTTTACACCTTAGTATCACGCTCCTCCCTGTCATTAAAAACATGTCTGGCTTTTCCAGGTAATCTGGTTTAGAGGACAGGCATCTGCTTGTCTGCTGGGATACTGTGCATCTCACGTAGTCTCTCAACATGAATTCTTCTATACAGTCTGATTCTTTATAATTAGGCTGATCTTATCCAACTTCCTTGTGTTCTGTGTTTAGGGGCTGTACTCACTGGTTTGGGAGGTTCCCCTTGCTGCTCCAGTAATTTGAGCTTCCCTCTGCTTCCTGTGTGCTCTCTCCTCAGCTTCCTCATTGGCTTTGACAGCTGTTATTTGTTCCATGTTTATCTAATGCAGTGTTTCCCAACCAGTGTGCTGCAGCACACTGATGTGCCGTCATGTCTGAGCAGGTGTGCCATGGAATTTTTTGAAAAACTACTTGAAGAGTTCTGAATTGGCTCATGAATATTCATGAGTTCATTTGGAGACTATATGGTGGTATGCCTCAAGATAATTAAAGGTATCAAGGTGTGCCCCAGCAGAGAAAAGTTTGGGAACCACTGCTCTAGTGGGCTCCCTCCTCTGCCTCCTCGCTGGTCTTCACTGTGGCCTGGGCTGCCTCAGTCTAATTTATCCACAATTCCATCATAAGTCTCTGGTGATCATATTCTTCCTGGTCTCTCAGGTACTGCAAGCAGGATAGTTTCACTGTAGTGGTCTCCTCTGCAGTGGCTGGAGCAGAAGGGTCCTTGGGCTGCCTCTGGTCAGAATTTATGAACAAAGCTCTCAACCCCTGAACTAGGGTTTTCTTTTGATGGGATATTCCCTTCTGCAAACATAACTGTTCAAAGTCTTTTCGCCCAAGACCAGCATACGACTGAGGTTCACTCGTGCCTATTCGTTAACATTTAAGACTCTCATTATCAGATTTGAACTTTAGCAGCTCAGGGTTTATCATCTATAAACTTATATGACCTTATGTGAATCCTGCCAAGACTACCCCAGTGTCTAGCCATCCTTCAGTGGCTCAAGATCATGGGTGCCAACCTCAGGGCAGACTGTAAGGAACAGGGCACAAACCCCAAACTGGTTGTGAGTTCTATATTTAGATTTCACTAACCATGGAGTCATAGATGGTCGCCTTGGGTACTCCGATCTTTCTCATCACTTAGGCAAGCTTACCTTTGTCATAGATGGTCTCTTGCAGTAAGTATCACAGCAATATTCAGCTTACTCTTCCTCCCAAAGGACTAGTCACTTACTCCAAGTCAATTGAACCTTAGATCTCACACCAAAGACAATTGGATTATAGCAAGTCCTATAATAAACTATCTAAAGAGTAATTAAAAAGGAAATAAGAGTTATTTACAAGGTTAAAGCAGGAAAACATACAGACACACAAATGAGTTCCAATCTTAAGTTTAAAGAAATAATAGAAGCTTCTGTTATAAGTAAGATCTATATGTCCTTTAGGGCTAACCCAAGCTAAATACTGATGATCTCTTGTTTATGCCTAGAAAATCTTGCCCTCGAGAGTGCAAGCAGCAAAGAGATATAGTTCCTCCTTGTTAAGGGTTTTTATCCCTTCCCCCTTCTACTTTGAGTTGCAAACTCAGTTATTGGCAGGAATTTGCTTGCATGTCTCCTCTTCATGGATGAAGGAGAGAGCATTCAACAATCCTCTTTGATGTTCCACAACGGTTTGTCTGGTATCGGACATAACACCTTCTCTTGGTGGCTGGTATTTCACACTAATTAATGTCTCTCTCCTGTCCAGTGATTTCCACAGTTACAGAGGCTTGCAATACAAATGCTCAATTATTACCTTACAATATGGGGTACAGGTTTATAAGTGAGATTAATGCATGCACCTGCTTACAGGCATTCAATAAAGTCTAAACACTTAACATATTTTTATAAAACTAATACCTATTTTAACAATGCTAGCACACAGGTAGATTCATAGACTCTAAGGTCAGAAGGGACCAATATGATCATCTAGTCTTATCTCCTGCATAACGCAGGCCACAGACGCTCACTCACCCACTCCTGTAATAAACTTCTAACCTATGACTGAGTTATTAAAGTCCTCAAATCATGGCTTAAAGACTTTAAGGTATAGAGAATCCACCAGGAAGTGAGCCGTGCCCCATGTTACAGAGGAAGGTGAAAAACCCACAGAGCCTTTGCCAATCTGCGCTGGGGGAAAATTCCTTCCCAACCACAAATATGGCGATCAGTTAAACCCTGTGGGCAAGACTCACCAGCCAGACACCCAAGAAAGACTTCTCTGTAATAACTCAGAACTCACCCCATCAAACATCTAATCACAGGCCATTGGCATATCTACCACCAGTAGTCAAAGATCAGTAAATTGCCAAACTAGGCTGTCCCATCATACCATCCCCTCCATAAATTTATCAAACTTACTTTTGAAGCCAGCTAGGTTTTTTGCCCCCACTGCTCCCCTTGGAAGGCTGTTCCAGAATTTCACTTGTCTGGTGGTTAGAAACTTGCATCTAATTTCAAGTCTAAACTTCCTGATGGCCACTTTATATCCATTTGTTCTTGTGTCCATATTGGTGCAGAACTTAAATAATTCCTCTCTCTCTCTAGTATTTATCCCTCTGATGTATATATAGAGAGCAATCATATCTCTCCTCAACCTTCTTTTGGTTAGGCTAAACAAGCCAAGCTCTTTGAGTCTCCTCTCATAAGTCAGGTTTTCCATTCTGTTGATCATCCTAGTAGCCCTTCTCTACACCTGTTCCAGTTTGAATTAATCTTTCTTAAACATGGGGGACCAGAACTGCACACAGTATTCCAGATGAAGTCTTGCCAGAGCTTGTATAACAGTACTAACACCTCCCTATCTATATTGGAAATACCTTGTCTGATGTGTCCTAGGACCACATTAGCTTTTTTCACGGCCACATCACATTGGCAGCTCATAGTCATCCTGTGATCAACCATACACCCAGGTACTTCTCCTCCTTTGTCACTTCCAACTGATGTGTCCCCAGTTTATAGCAGAAATTCTTGTTATTAGTCCCTAAATGCATGACCTTGCACTTTCCACTATTAAATTTCATCCTATTTCTATTACTCCAGTTTAAAAGGTCATCCAGATCGTCTGGTATGATATCCCGATCCTTCTCTTTATTGGCAATACCTCCCAAACTTTATAAGCACATTCCCACTTTTTGTGCCAAGGTCAGTAATAAAAAAATTAAATAAGATTGGTCAATAAGACCAATCACTGAGGAACTCCACTAGTAACCACCCTCCAGCCTGAGAGCTCACCTTTCACTATGACCCATTGTAGTCTCCCCTTGAACCAGTTCCTTATCCACCTTTCAATTTTCATATTAATCCCCATATTTTCTAATAATTCCCCATATGGAACCATACCAAATACCTTACTGAAATCTAGGTAAATTAGATCCACTGCATTCCCTTTGTCTATAAAATCTGTTATCTTCTCAAAAAAGGAGATCAGGTTGGTCTGGCACGATCTACCTTTTGTAAAGCCATGTTGTATTTTATCCCAGTTACCATTAACCTTGATGTCCTTAACTACTTTCTCTTTCAAAGTCTTTCCAAGACCTTGCATACTACTGAGGTCAAACAAACAGGCCTGTAGTTACCCGGAACACTTTTTTTTCCCTTTCTTAAAAATAGGAACTATGTTAGCAATTCTCCAGTCATACAGTACAGCCCCTGAGTTTACATATTCCTTAAAAATCCTTGCTAGTGGGCTTCAATTTCATGTACGAGTTCCTTTAATATTCTTGGATGGAGATTATCCCACCCCCCTAGTTAGTCCCATTAAACTGTTTAAGTTTGGCTTCTTCCTCGGATGTGTTACTTTCTACCTCCTTATCCTGATTCCCATTAGCAACCCTACCGCTATCCCCAAGCTCATCATTAGCTGCATTAAAAACAGAGGCAAAGTATTTGTTTAGATATTCAGCCATGACTAGATTATCCTTAACTTTCACCCCATCCTCAGTGCTTAGCGGTCCCACTTCTTCTTTCTTTGTTTTCTTCCTATTTATGTGGCTATAGAACCTTTTACTATTGGTTTTAATTCCCTTTGCAAGGTCCAACTCTACTTGGCTTTTGGCCTTTCTCACTGTATCTCTACATGTTCTGACCTCCAAGAGGTAGCTTTCCTTGCTGATGCCTCCCACCTTCCACTCCTTGTAGGCTTTCTGTTTTCTCTTAATCACCTGTCTGAGATGCTTACTCATCCAGCTAGGTCTACAACTCTTGCCTATGAATTTTTTCCCCTTCCTTGAGATGCAGGCTTCAGATAGTTCCTACAACTTTGACTTGAAGTAATTCCAAGCCTCTTCCTCTCTTTTTGCTGTTTGGCTTCACTCACATTTTTTACCTGATTTGGCACAGTCATTCTACTGTCAATATCATCTATTAGACTGGTATCTACACTATCCTTCCTCTTAATGTCCATTCTGCTCCCCACTGCTGTGTCCTTTCTTTATTCATTTTCCTCCCTCTCAATGCTAAAATCTGGTGTGGAGATTACCTGGGCATCTCCCAACCATCTCCCCCAACTCCCTAGTTTAAAGCTCTCAATCAGTTGTGCCAGCCTCCATCCTAGAATTGGATTTCCCTCCCTACTCAGTCCTCTGTCCATGAATGCCTCCCAGTGACCATACGTCCCAAAGCCCTCTTTAAAGCACCACTGCCTGAGCCATCTGTTGATCATCAGAATCTTGTCATGCCTTCGTTGTCCTCCTCTAGGGAGGGGCAGAATCCTGCTGAAGATCACCTGAGCCTTGATTTCCTTAAGAGTCTTCCCCAGCCTGGTATAGTCTCCTTCGATATGTTCTAGCGAGAATCTAGCTATATTATTTGTACCCACATGAAGGACAATCAGTGGATTCTTTCCCGCTCCCGTTAGGATTCTCTTCAGCATCAGAAGCACATCCCATATCTTAGCACCCAGCAGACAGCACACCCTTCTGTTCTCTGAATCACCTCTGGTTATAGGCTTGTCTATTCTTCTCAGCAGGGAATCCTCAATCACATACCTTTTCCTGGTAATGGTGCAATTTTATGGCACATCTCTGTTCTTTCTGGTTGCAAGTCATCTTGTCTACTATTCTCCTTTACAATCCTCTGCAACTGTTCCTGTATCCTCCTAGGGCTCTTATATGGTGGTATCTCCATTGGATCATCCACTCTTTGTATAGGACTGGCTGCTCTTCTCTTCTTCCTTGTCTTCCCACCTTCAGCAATCACCTGCTGTGCCCCTTCCTCATTTTCCAACTCTGCAAACCTATTTCTGAGTTCTATTTCTCCTTCACTAGCCCATCTATTCCTCTACCAGGTTTTCGCAGTCACATACTTCCACTGGCCACTTTCCTTACCCAGCAATCTCTCCTCAGAGTTCATTGGTCCTGCTTCCATCTGCAGGTCTGGGTTTTTCCCTTCAGCCTCCTCATTCCTTTGCTCCATCATCTGCTCGAACCCCCTTCTAAACTCAACCAGAGTTTCCACCTGTATCTCCAACCCTCGAATCTTCTCTTCCATCCGCTCTATGGAGGTGGCACTTTATACAAACAAAGCTCTTTTGAGGTACCCCGTCCAGGATCATGTACATCCCACAGCTTCCACATCCAGTCATCTTCATTGTCTCTTCCACTACTTGAGTGACTACCACTACAGCTTCTGTATCTCAGATAGCCTTTCCCCCTACTTCCTGTCAGTAAGAGACACAAAAACAAAAAGTACACAAAACAACCCCCAATGAGCACCCGAACAATAGCAGGGACACCACACACTCCCCTCACAAGCTCCCCTGTTCTCCGCCCTGTTTGCTGGCTCCTGTGCCACCGTATGATTGAGTGGATGCCTTTATAGGCCCCTTAATTAGGGAAGCCCCACCCCCTAATTAGGGTCAGCTGATCTCAGCATACCACCTAGTATACTGCAAACTGAAGAAAAGACAAAAGAAAAACAAAAACAAAGACACACAACTCCACAAAACTCACTCAGTGCCCCTAAGGCCTACTCAAAAACCTCTGTTTTCAGCTCTGTTTGCTGTGTTTGTTAGTTTTCAAGCAAGGCATGGGGACCTTGGCATCGGCTGGCACTTGGCTTGCTAGCATCACACCTAGAAAAGAAGGATAAGTACTGCAAAAATCAACAGTTTGTGCCCTTGCTAGTGATAGTGTCACAGAAATAGCTCTGAGACACTAAGGAATTCTGTGATATTCTCCTCCCAGTCCTAAACTGTTATGTAGTGTTGCTGTGTGTTGTTAAATATCTGTGGAACACACTGCTACTGTCTTGTTACCACTGTGGCCAAGGATAGCTCTCAATCTCAGTTCCAGAAGGGACTATATTACTCTTTACACAGCAATTTCCTATCCAAGAGTTATCCCCTCACTCTCTTATTTCCTTTTTGTTGCTCAACCAGAAGCTTACCCATTACTGTCTGCACATCGAATCCAGCCAAAAATGACCAGCTGCAGCGAAGGACAAAATGAAATCTGCACTCTCCCTCTCCACAAAATCCAATCTTTGCCATAGGTAGGGAGATAAAAGAAAGTAGCTTCCAATTTCCTGCCTAAAAACACAAACATAAATTCTGTGCTTGTGAAATGATCCATGTTCAGAGACCTGGGACGCAGTGACTGCAGAACAGGTACAGCCCAGACAGCAGCCCAGAAAGTAGCAGCCACACCACTTCCATGTGGGCAGTATGGAGGTGAACCAAAAGATATGTTTTTCTCTCCTTTCCATGCTGTGATGTATGTGTTCAGACTCTAGACTCTGCCTCTTCCCTCATGGACCTGTATATCAGGGGCTAGAGATTTCCTGCAAAGAATGAAAAGAAGTAAACCTATCCCTTGACTTGCATTAGAAAATGTTCATGGGTTGCAGCTGGTGTAAACTCCATCAATTAAACACAACAACAACACCAGGCCTTTGGCACTGGTTGGGGATTAATGACCAAGTAGAAAGATGATGGCTTGAGGCAAAGCTGAAGAATCATTAAGTCCAGCCCTCCATTTGCTCCCGAGGAAATGTTTCTGTGCCAAGCAATTGCTATTGCTATTAAAGGCCTTCCTTTAACTAATTAAAGAGAAAATAAACATGAAAGTGCAAGCCCTGTCTCCTAGAGTGCCAGCACTACTCCCCAGAGATGTGTGCTTTTGAAAAATGCTGCTGCTACTGTCTCAGTGCAGGGCCTTTGAAATCTATATCGGCACAGGGCTTTAGGAACAGATGCCTAGAATTTCTCATGCTTTATATAAATGGGGACACAGCCATAACGTGGTTAATACTGGCACCCTCCTACAGGGAGCAATGTCCACCCAAACAAAGCAGCATTTGCTTTGGTTGAAATGGCTCTCTGCAGGTAATGGACTTCCACCATCTAAACGCATGGACTTCTACACCTCCTTTCTCCTCTAAAACACAAGATTCCTGGAGTCTAGAGAGTCTGTGTTTTGTTCATTTAGGTAGGTCTCCTGAGAACATTTTTGTGCCTGTGTTATTTGCTAAACTCCAACACACCCAGAACAAAATTTATACACGCATAGACTTAGCAATACTACTGTTCAACAGAACAAAGCAAGCACTAGAGGTAATGAACCAAAAGGAAGGCAGCAAATGATTTCAAATACCAAATGGAGTCAAAGGATTTCATTATGATCTCATATCAGCTTTTCACTGGTATAACTAAGGGCAACCAGTGTAGTGAGGGGAAATCAGGCCTTTACACATTTGTACTCTGCACTTTTATGACTGGACTATTTTTGTAGCTCTCCATTTAATTCCTCATATTTTATCCCTCCCCACCCCACTAGACCATTTTCTCTCTGTTCCTCTACACCCCATCTAAGGCCCAAAACCCTGCTGTCACGCTGTCTGGAGTGGGTCATGACTTGGTACTGCCTATTTCAAGGCAGACTGTCAGAACATGGGGTAGACACCCCAATATGCTGGTGTGTTCTATAATTAGCCAATACCAAATGTGAACTCCTGGATCACTATACAGATCTTACCATAGAGTCACAGACAGTATCTTGTCATTCAGACAAACTGGACTTTGTGATAAAAGGTCACTTATACCAAAAATCACAGCACATTTAGATTCCTTCCACTCTCAGGAGACCAGTCACTTACCCCCAGATCAACTGGTACTCTAGAATTTACACCAAAGACAACGCTGGTAACCAATTCTATAGTAAACTTACTAAAGGTTTATTAGCTCAGAAAAGGAAGTGAGAGTTATTGAAAGGTTAAAGCAGGTAAAATATATGCACAGGTGAGTCACAGTTTGTAATTCCAAATGATGGCAGTGATGTAATAAACTGCCAGTTTTCTAGAAGTCTTTTCAGGGTACCCAGACTGTCTCTGGGGATCTCCACTTAGCATCTGGTATACTCTCCTGTAAGAGTCCAAACAGTCCAGACCTTTCCTTGAATCCATTCTTACAGCTTCTTCTCCCAGAAAACAAGCTGACAGTGTCACCTGGGCTTTTCCTTTGATAATGGAGAGTGAGGAAAACGTTTTGAGTTGTTGACCTCCGATCATCGCACACAATGACCACTTGCTTTGAAATTAGCACTTTTCTCTTAAAGTTATTCATTTTCATTTCACTAGGCTTCTTTCTCATTGGATGGCTCATTTGATGGGTTATTTAGTTACAGGGGTACACAATGTAAATGTTTTCTATTGCATTATAACAGGATACAGAATGGTAAAAACAATGCAAGTAACTTCCCATTAGTTTTCATGAAGTTTAAACACCAAATACACTCTTGCACATTTAACAATTACTTTGATCTATACTAATACACAAGTGAATTGACCAGGGGCTTTGGCATGAGCTGGCACCTGGTCTGCTAGCATCACACCTGTCTTTCAGCTCCACTCTTCACAACCATTTCCCTGAACAATTTATAGATTGAGAGCTTTTTAAGGTAGGGATTGTCTCTTCCTATGTTTGTACATGCGGGGCTCCAATCCTAGTGAGGATTTATCGCTACCACACGTAAATAATAATAATGCCTAAATCATACGCATGCAGAAAGAGGATTAGATCATTTCATTGCACCAGAAGGGCTATTTCTTCTGCTTCTTGAGTTTGCAGCAAATGAACATAGCCCTCTCACAAGACGTGACGTCACCTCACAATTGCATGTATAACCCTGAGGTGCGGCCAGTCCTCTGTAGCAGCTGCATAATTAGAAAATTTTTCTGTTCCATTTTGATCTAAATAAGCAAGCAATTAGTAGGATTCAACTGAATCTTTTATTGAAGCAAATTCACATCTTTCTCCCACCCTCTGCTCTTCTCCCCGGAGCTCCCCCTAGCATCCTCAAGCTTATATGACACCCTCTCTCCCCTTCCCACACTCAGCACTAGATATAACACATAGCTGCAATTTGTAGGGTGAATTTTTACAAGATCCACAGCTAATAGGGAGTTAATAAAGTCTGTGTTTTCTGAGCAGTTTAAGCACATCAGTATGAGACTGTTTGAGAGAGAGAACCTTTTTATCCATGGTGAAACTGAACTTATCAAATAATTGGAGAACACAGTTGGAGCTTTGATGTGAGGGAGAAAAGATTTCACATGCAGCCTCATCAGGCTACAAAAGATTTGTATTTTTTTCTCTCCTTTTAGGCCTTCTGGCAGTCTCTTAATTATTCCTGACATCTCAACTGTTGGAACCACAAGCCTTTCACCTCCCCACCCCACCCTCACCACGCCCCTCCCCACACACACACTCTCTCTCTCTCTCTCTCACACACACACACACACACACACACACGATGCAAAGAGTTGGCTTTATTTCAGAACAGAGCCAATTCAAAAGCTTTCACCAGCACTTTTTCTCCCTCCAGTCCCCAGTCTATCTATAGTCTTTTTCCTGCTTCTGTTCTCCAAGGAAACAGTCCTCTTAAACAAGCTCTTGTTCTAATGGTTGAGCTACGAGGGACCACTGAAGGTGAGGGTGGTGGTAGAAATAAGTTATCCACTTGAAGGCTTTCCAGCTTTGTCAAGATGCCTTTAAAAATATTTTAAGAGAAAAAAGTCGGTAAGGTTAGGAGATGAGTCAGCCAGAATTTCAGACGTCTGAGAATTATTCTTTCCATGTAGTCAGGAAAATAATCTACAGGGGAAATTTAAGTAACAACTCTTCCTGATTGAGGACCAGATTCAGAGGTAAGTCTAAGGGAGTCAGAGTAAGTTTAGTGGAGTCTAGAGGGAGTCGAAGTTGGTTTATCTTATGACTTCTCCATATCCTTCAACAAGTATGTTACAACAACTTAGAGTTACTTAGACTTCCTTAGACTTGCTGATTTAGACTCAGACTCAATTACCAGTAACCCTTATTTTGCTGTGCAGACATACTGAGTCAAACTCAGAGACATGTACCTCACTATTGAGCCGAAGTGCCTTGATTGTCGGAGCTTCCAGTAACTTGGGAAGCAATAGTTTTGAGGTTTGTCTTTGTCATGTTACGAGAAAAAAGGCTTGAAGCTAAGTTAAACATGGGTGTGAAACCACATGAGTCATAGCCCCTCAAGGTTTGGATAACTTTAACTCTAATTAATCATCTACTAATTATTATAGTCAAGAGTGTAAAACAAAAATTAAGCCCTTAAAATTTGTATTTTCAGGCTCACAAAACTTGAATGTAACTCTACATATCAAGAGTTCAATTAACTGTTGCTTCCCTGTAAAATATATATATTTCAGTCCTCAGATACCCTTTTGTATCTTTTGTAAAATAAAAGAATTTAACATGCAGTCAAAGCATTAGTAATAAGCAATAGACTGAAATTCCTTGCCAAGCCAATAGGTGGCATAAGACTATGAGTTGTAAGAGAAGTTAGGTTTCAGAAGATCTAGCTGGAGTATATGTGCAATTAGAATTACAATGCAACAGATAAGTGACAAAGTTAATACACTGCCATCTGTCTTAGTCTTACTAAAGCAAATGCTGGCAGAAACTACTGAGGGTGCCTATGGGCAAAGAGCAGAGAGCTAGTGAAATGGGGTTTGTTCATAAATACAGATTTTCTAAAAATAGTCACAAAAATGATTCCTAATCCCCCTTTCATTTATTAATAAGTTCACTTGCTGTCTTTACTCTGTGTGTGTGTGTTTTATTTTTCATCCCATTTAGATGTGGTTGATCTGATACAGCAGCTTGAAATGTCCACTGATGGATTAGGCAAGTTATTGAAAATGAACTGTTTAAATAGTTTTTATTAATGTAGGGACTACAGCATGGAGATGGAATCTGGCATACTTGCCTGGATTCTCTACAAAGGCTGGGAAGGAAAATGGTGTAGAAATGCAGCAATTAAGCCTTCCTAGCAGACAAATCAAGCCCGGAATTATTTGTTTGTTGATCAGCACTGGCATCAACAGGAGAGGAAGATGATCCATAGCTATACTTTGCACGTCTTTAGCTCACTCCAACAAAAGATCTCAAAGCAAACCTTAAATTTCACAACAGACATGTGAGATAATTTCTCTGTGCCTCATTGTAATGATACTTATTTAAGTTATGTGTCCAAGGCCACACAGTGAGTCAGTGGCAGAGGTAGGAAGAGACCCCCCACCCCAACAGTACTAATTCCTGATCAACTGCTTTAACCATCAGACAACACACCTCACTTCTTGATCTTTTTAACCAAAAACGTACACCAAAGTGGGTGACTTCTTAGCGAAATGTGGAAAGGGAAGAAAAAGGGAAATGATAAAAACTAGAAGAGGTAGTATGGATAACCAGTAGTTATCAACAAATGATTTCATAAGCTATTTTTCTTTTCAGTTCTCCTCAAATTCCATCCCACTTATTTCCCAGTTTTACTCCCCAATTTCTACTCTCCACCCTTGCTCAGTGATCCTCATTCTAGATATACCTGTTTACTTGCTTACCCATCTCAGAGGGGTATTGGAAGGATTTATAGTTAATATTGGTACAGCATTATTTCAGTGTAAATTGTTATCATTTACTAAGAAAAATGAAATAATTATATTGTACATAAAGCTCCATTAGTGACCAAAGTCCATAGATATTTTTCCTGTCCTTTTTGAGTGTCCCTTGTTCACATGCTTGCATTTTCTCTCCGTTTCTTTCATTTTATTTTCCCTTGATGTCTTGTGTAAGAAGCTCATCTAGTTCTCCCTTAAATATATCACTGTTTCTGGCCCCAGTCACCTTTCATGTCAGCTTACTTCATATGTTTATTATCCTCTTGCATGAAATTGCATTCACTGTGATGCTGTTCCCGGGATGCTCATTTTTGGATTATTTTTCCATACTTCCTGCCAGTATGGAGAAATTGCCTTGCTTATGTTATGCACTAGAGTGTTCTCCATAACTTAAAGAACTTCACCAGGGGCGTGTCACCTCAAAGCTATCACTGCTCCAATCGGAAATGAGACCAAAGCTAATCATATTTCCTTCTTATTATTTATATCTTTATAAGCTGGTGTCATTCTGGAACCCCCATGTTCTAAATTGCCCTCTAAAAAGATTTCATTCTCTGTAAGTGTGCTGTCATATTACATACCTTATGAACCAATACCTAGTGTACTTCTCACCTGGGAAAACGTGAGAATACCTATCAGGAGAGAAATCTCATTCAGTAACAGAAGGACATGATCTCATGACTGGGAAACACATAAATTCACCTGAGAACCTGAAGCACAGAAACAAAACAGAGCAGTAATGAAAAATCTATGTCCTGTGATATATTGGAGTTCAGACCAGATGACCATAATGGTCCTTTGTGTCTTTAAAACCTATGAAACTGAATGTTCCTAGCTACAGTGGTGATGGGCACAATATAATATGAGGGGAAAACATAGAAATATCTGTGTTTTCTATGGATTGGAAGATTGGTAACACTACACAAAACCCTTCACGTCTAGATAACTTCTTCTATCTGCTAACTGTTCAGAGGCCTGCTCTCAGTCTAGTTCCTAATTGACAGATGTCTATCATGACAGTTAGCACCTGTGAATTTTTTTGTAATCAAATCATAAGCAGTAAGGATTGGCAAGTGAAGACCTTCACTCCTTGTGTGGAACTTCCACTCATCTATTAATATTTGTTATTATACCATGCTCATCACCACGGTATTAATGTCAATGGGAGCATGCACAGTAACATGAAGATTGATTTACCCCATCTCTCCTAAAGCTGATCCTTTCAGGTGAGAACTGTTCATAGGGGAGAGATTTCTATGCTGACAGTCCCTTGCTCTGTGGATAAACAGAGGTTTTTAGACTTCAGGGCTATGACTCTGGCACCTCTCACCAGCAAAAATAGCAGGTGGCAAATTTTGACAAGCTGTCCTCACAATTCATGTCATTCAAGTGTAATTTCAAATAGAGAAGAGTTAGCAAAAATGACCCAGCTGGTCCACTCTCCAGTCTGTGACACTGCCAGTGTTGGATGCTCCTGAAGAAAGCATAAAACTTAGTCCTCTTCACCACCTGGAGCTGATGGCGAAGCCACAGGCACTGCTGAAATCTCTCAGAGGAATGAAATGGTGATTTGCCTACGGAAATATTTTTTGAGACAAACAGCACAAGATTGTTTAATCACTCTCATTCAGGCCCACACACACACACACCTGTCCATATCCTGTAGGGTATATTCCAGGGTGAGGAGAGGGATATCATGTTTGGGAGGGGCCAGGGCCAGAGCACAACCCATTTTAGCAATACTGTAGAGCAGTTTCTACTCACTGTCACAAGCACACGCTGCCCAGAGACAGCTCTAACCACTGAGGGCTGGCTCAGTCCCCGACTGTCCCGATGTTTGAAGGCACAAAAGGGTGTCATAAAGCTGCTTTAGTGCACCTGGGAATCTAGGCCTCTTGAGCTACTGGTATCCAGACTACATGATGATGAGCATAGTATAAGAACCTGAATAGTTTATCAGTGCTGACTTTTGCTTTTGCTGGTGGGTGCCCTACTACCCTGCCCCCAAGGCCCTGCCCCCACTTCGCCCCACCCCCACTCCTCCGAGGGGCTAATGGTTAGACTGGGGGTGAGGGATGGGGGCCCGGATGCCTGGGTTCTCTACTATCTCTCCTGGTACTGGGAGAGGATGGGATCTAGTAGTTAGAACATGGGAGCTGGAATAGAATAGAATAGACAAATAGCTGGGAAGAATATGAACATTTTGGTTATTTCTTTGCCTTTCTTTTTAATGTTTTATTTAAAAAATAAAATGATAAAACATCCTGGGTGGAGGGAAAATGCACAAAAGGACTTATATTGTTTATACTCAATAAATAATGTGTGGTTTCAGATGGCATTTATCTTCACTAGGCAGGAGATGATACCTGATGATAACTCATCATTTGAGAAGATAAATGTCATATCAGATTGAAGCCATTGTGTAGTCTTCCTAGATAGAGCACAAGAAGAAAAGAGAGACAGAAACTCCTGTGAGTGAAGGTTAATCCTCTTAAACCTGACTGTTCAAAACAAGCTTAAATTAGGGTGAAAGCTGTTTTTTATCTTGGGGACAATGGGAAGTTGACAAAAGAAATAATAATGTTTTGCTTATCTAACTGCTACAAAACCTTTCTCTCTGTGCTTATATAATACATATTATGAAAAATGTCTGTGAAATTGGCAAGCCCTGAACAAAAATAGCCAAGAAATCACTTTTTCAGATGAAAGTGCTGCTCAGAGTGTTTTGAAAAAGTTGCCAGGTTGGCTAAAACATTGGAACACAGCTGGTCCAATTATTTGTGACAAACATCAGCTAAGTCCCTTCTTTTGTGTTCACAAATTGTCCATGAACTGTGAACCTTCTCTCAACTGAATCTAAATAAGCAAGAAATTATATATTTACTTCCAATATTGTATTCAGCCACTAGATGTCACCCTGGGTTGCACAAAGTGTCAGACACTATGCAGGCCCTGGTAAACAAGGGAGACAAAGCTGGAACAAAATCTGTGTTGAAACCTGATGACTTGATCTACATTACAGAAGACATTTAGGTCCAAAACATTCAAGCAATTTTACTCATCTTTTGGAAATTTTCTTTGGAGATCTTTTTTAAGCCATACGGACCAAACCCTGAAATCTTTATAGAGTGAAAAATCTCATAGACTTTAACAGACATTTGCTTGAATAAGGACTTAATAACAACTGAATAAAAACTCAATAAGGGCCTCTGAGTGTGGCCCAAAGAGATCACAGGATGCTTTTCTCTAGTTATAATATAATGGCCTCACAAACTTTCGCACCTCATTGACAAGCTTTAACGAGACGACTTCTCATGTAGGTTTTGTAATGGGAACCCCTTTCTATAAATCAGAAATGATTTATTTGTCACTTTCAAAGATTATAAATTTTTTTGTTAATTTGACTCAAAAGATTAAAGTACCTTTGATTTCAGACTAGGTATCTTTGGTCAATGCAAAGAGCTTCATGTTAACTTGAAAGAATTTGCTTCTCTCCTTCATGTGTTTGTCCAAGAGATTAACATGATGATTCTGAATTGACTCTGTGAGTCTGTCATGAATCAAAGAATCTTAGAAATTGAACAAAGCAAAAACTATTAAGTCATCTACTCCAGCTAGAGGCCAGTGCAGTATTCTCTGATGCTTTGTCCCGTCTAGTTTTAAACCAGAACTATATTGTTTATTTTGAACCTTCCTTTGCTATCAATTAGCAGATATATCAAAAAGAGATGCAGATACGACTCTAGTCTTCTGGAACCTTACTGTTAGCTCCTGGGTGATATAGGTTGGTTTTCCTATTCTGTGGTATCAGCCAAGATGCTGGATAGGTGATGAATGGCAGTTGAGCCTGGAGATGCAACAGTCTTTCACCTCTAGATCCCCATATGCAGTCCAGTCCAGCCAAACTCAGTACCAGCCATAATACAATGCTAGCTGAAAGGCTGCTGGCTCCATTCCTAGAGAAGAAGAAATGCATCACAATTAACACCAACCAGTTCTCTTGTTCAGTATAAGAAGAGAAGCCAAGGACTGAATGGGCCAAACTGAATTCCCCTCTCATTTCTGGAAAAGGTCCCTCACTCTCAGGGCTGTTAATCTGGCTGCCATCACAAGTATTAAATTGACTCAAATATTAAAAATAAACAAGGAATCGTTTAGGGTGGTCTGAGGGATTGAATTGGGAGGAAGTTACAAAGATGTAGAATTAGGCTGATCACTAGGATTAATTTAATAATGTTGAGAGCTTTTACTCTGTGGAATAGACTCCCAAGGGAAGTGGCATGTGAGCAATTTAAAATGAGGCTGGAGAAAGCATGGTGTAACAAATAGTCTGACAAGGGATAGTTCTAGACCAGTGGTTCTCAACCTTTTTTCATTTGTGGACCCCTAAAAAATTTCAAATGGAAGTGAAGACCCCTTTGGAAATTACAAATGGAGGCCCAGACCCCCTTGGAAATCTATTATCTGCATATAGAGTTAAATTCTGTTCAGTCAGTTTTCAGTCTAAGTCGTTCACGGACCTGTTAGACATAGTCTGCAGACTCCCAGGGGTGTGTGGACTGCAGGGTGAGAGCCACTGTGCTAGATGATATAATTTTTTCTATCTTTAATTTTTTGATACTACTAGATTTATTTTAAACCAAAGTACTGAGTAGAAGGTTGGGAGCAAAAGGTCTTCTTGATGGAATATTCCCTTATGTGGAGCACTTTTGTGGTGAATGGTGGTCTATCAATGGGCCACATTCCCAACTTGGGCTTAAGAAAAGAGGCCCATCCATTTAGGATTTGAAAGCATTTATTTTGTTTTGTTTCTTGTTTACCACTAAGGCCTTGTCTATACTAGAAAGGCAAATGGACTTAGATTAGGTCAATTTACAACCATCGCAGTAATTATTGCAGTGGCTGATGTCCACACTACCCTTCTCGGGTCAGTGGCGTCCTCACCAGTAGCATGTCCACTGAGCTAAGAGGGGCAGTGTGGGGAGCTAAGAGACCGGTCTCTCAGCTTCCCTGGCAGCTCCCTGCCAGGACCCCAGCTGCCCCACAGGCTCCCAGGATCCTGGCAGGCTGTCCCCCCCCCCCACACACATACACACACTCCCCATTCCCTGGTGGAAGCTCAGAGAAGCCACCTGGGACTTCTCTCCTCCCTGCCCACCACCCAGGGTTCTCCCCTCCCCGCTTGTAACTGAGAGCCGGGATCTAACTGCCCGGGCTACTCCCCTCTCTGCTTCCAAAGCGGGGTCCAGCTGCCAGGGGCTTTTTGCCCTGTCCAAGCCAGGGCTTCTTGCCCTGCCCCTAATCTGGAGCAAAGTCCTGCTACCAGGGGCTTCTCCCCCCTCTCCAAGCTGGGGCTTCTCACCCCTCTTCCAACCTGAAGAGAGAGATGCAGCTGCCCCAGGCTTCTTGCCCTTCTCCCAGACTGGAGCGGGGTCCCGCTGTCATTCTTGTCCAGTGGAGCCCTGAAATTAACAAGAATGACAATTAATAGCCGATGTAAGGAACGCAGGGTCTACACTGGCACTGTGTCACTGTCGCCCTATCTATGCCGACATAAGCCCCACACCTCTCATTGAGGTGGTTTTATTAGGTGGCTAATTTCAGTTTTCCGTAGAAAAGCAAATACAAAAATAATTCAACTGAAAACTAAAATTTCAGCCAAAACCCAAAATATTTCTATTTGAAAAATGCTCCTCATTGGAGCTCTAGTTCAGTTTCTTCAAGTTGCCCTTCTCCTCCATAGGCTAGGCTCCCGTGCCAAACGACAACTCCCATGATGCAATACACTCTCTCCTTTGAAGAGGGGAGGAATTAGGTCATGGAGATATAGTTGCAGCATTTGGATTTTTGATGAAAAATCAAAATTTTCTGTGGAAAGCAGAGACGTGTTGCAAAAAAATGCAGTCAGTTGAAAACCCAACTTTCCATTGAAAAGCAGTTTAGATAGAAAATTTCTGACAAGCCCTAGTAGCAACTCACCAGCTGGACCCTTACTTACCTGTGCATCAGAGAGCCAAATCTATGAGTATCAGTGAGTTATAGTGCTTTGTTTAAAAGGATGTTGATGCTACTGTGATTATTTTTACTCTTTTGATCTCAGTTTTCTAACAAATTTTCCAAAGACACAGCCAAATATGCTGATTTATTCAAAACATACTGGGCTCCAGCATAGCAGCTTGACTCTCACTAGTACATTTCCACATATGGATATGTTCTGAGCATATTCTCACACCTGTTGAAAGAAAAGAAAAGCTTGTTTTAAAAGGTGATTAACTCAACTGACATTTGTTGGGAAAAGCCTTGTGAATATCAGCTTAGTTCTGCCTCAATGTGCTCTATAATTACCGCCTCTCCTCTTTCCCCGGCGATTAATGTAATCAGCATCTAGATATTTTCTTGTTGCTTTTATTAGTATTATTAAACAAAATAATCCTCAGAGCCAGTTTTCCATAACTGATTTAAGAACATTAAACAGCAGTTGTGACCATTAACGACTGATTTGGATGATAATCTGGTGCTTGTATTTGTTATCACTTTATGAAAATTATTATAGTAATAAACCCACATAGTTTTCCAAGTAATTCCATTTAATCTCATAGCAAAAACAAATAACTTATCTGGCAGAGTACTTTATATTGTTAATCCGCTGTCGAGACAAAGCCAGAAAAGCCCTAACAGTTGTTTCTCAATTGTTGTTTCATGCAGACTGATTAGAATGGAAAACAGATAGTGGATGGGGCCCATAGAATGCATGGGTCAGTCTAAATCAAACCAGGTTCCCATGACATTTGAAAGCAGTGTCCTAAAAGAGGAGATGTTTGCCATCATGCAGGGAGGATCAGGGCTGATTGTTAGGATGAATGGGTGAAAACCTTGTTAAGTGTAAAATAATAAAAACACCTATAATTGATACTGTCCTTTTCATCTGTAGGTGTCAAAGCACAATACAAAGGAGTGTGTCATTATTTTCATTTTATAGGTAGGGGAATTGAGGAAAAAAGGGGCTAAAAAACTTTCCTAAGATCTTGAATTCATGCTGTCAGATATGTTGGCAGGCCTCAACTCCAATATTCTGCTTTCCCTGATAGTTGGGGTGAGGAATTTCCTGGACTTCTACTGATGAAGAGAGAGTAAAATATCTGTACAGTGTCTATCACAATGAGATCCAGATCTATAACTAGTATTCTTAGGTGCTAGTGCAGTATAAATTATTATCATTATCAGTGTCAAAATTCCCAGTGTGTATTTAGGAGCAGAATTCTGTCCTATATTTGGTCTCACTAAACATGAAACAGGGAAAGGAGGCCATTCTGGAGTTCCTAGAGGTCCTGCTTAGCTCCAAGATGCATTGCATTTATAAAACTCATATGCTTGTATTGTTTTATATCATATTATTCTAACTTATGCCCTCAGCTTGTTCATTGTTTACAGCCAGGTTTATTACTTGTTTGGTACAATTCACCTATGTACAGAGCATACACTTACGGGATTAGATGAATACAAATAAATCTTATTACACCAAATTCCACGTTCAGCCCTGGATGAGCTTGTGTGTCACACATATCATTTATTGTGAGGATAGCTAGATAGCTAGATACTCTGCTGAGACTCCCAGCAAGGAATGTTTTTATTATATAGTTCATTAGGAATTGAACTGAAACCATTACCTATTTTCACATAGTTGATGTCTACCTGCTTGGGTTGGGTCTGAGCCTGAAGACCTAGAGGGAAATGGTTCCATATCCTATAACCAATCCTTCTGAGTAATTTAGACCAAAATGCAACTAATCACAGGAAGTGAAGAGGGACATGGCCCCGCCACATTTTTCCTATTTGGTTAGGTCCTATTGCAGATCTCTGCCACCTCACGGAATGCCCCGCACTTGTTTTCCCAGCTGGTTGCACCTCAGCACCTAGGTGACTGCATTTCTGTTTAATCTTTATTTGCCATTAAGGGGAAAAAACTGAAAGTTTGACCAGTTTCCTAATTTTGAATGCGGAATAGTGCACTTGAAAAAGAAGCTCACATATCTATTCTTGCTGTGCATTTCCAGTTACATCTGACAAACTTTGTGGGTGCAAATTTTATATTTCTGATCGTGTCTGAATGGGGATATTATGGTCAAATTTTTGGTCTCATTGGGAATCTTTTTTCCATTCCTAGGATTTGTTATGGGTACCCAGCTGTGAGTTCCACTTCAACAAGACCTATACCACCTCTTGTCCTATGACCTTGAAAATCTCACAAGCCAAGCAATATCAGGCTAGGTCATTATTTGGACAGGAGACCTCCAAGGAACACATAGTTGCTTTAGGAAGTGGTGTTGGTGACTCAGTAAAGTAGCAACTCTTTTTCAGATTCTAGGTTTACTTGGTCCTGCCACAGTGCAGGGGGGGATGGGCTTGATGAATTCTTGAGGTCCTTTCCAGCCCTACATTTCTATGATTCTAAGATTAATGAATCAATGTTACAGCATGATGCTAGGAGGTATTTTGCTTCTGGTAGCCATATTTTGGATGAGATATAGAACATGCTGGCTAGATGTGTGATCACATCTTCTTCTAGTGGGTGTCTAAAATACAGAATACGAGCCTGCTACTTACATGTAATGGAGCAAATCTTTTAGTACCAGGGTTAGAGATTTTGCTTTTGGTACTGAAGACCCTGGATTCCATCCCCACGGACAAAAAAAGAGAGATCCCAAACTGCAAAGCTTTTATAATGAAAGATAACTGGTATAAGGCTGCATTGTAAGCCCACAACTTGGATATGATTTAGGAGCATGGGCTGAGTTTCAAGCAAGTGAGTTTTGGGTGAGTGGAGACCATGTATAAAGTGTTAGTTTTAACCCCAAAACAGGGAAAATGTGGCATTTTCATCTGAGTTTTGGGGGTTGGTTTGATTTTATATGCAATTAATTAGTTGAAGTGCCAAAAGATTTATGCAAGTAGTAACTGCAGATGCTCAGCACCTTTAAACCTCAGTCCATTTTTATTTAGGTGTCTAAATATGAAATTAGATGTCCAACTTTAGGCAACTGATTTTGAAAATTTTGGCCCCTGTGACTTGCCCAATGTCATGCAAGGACTCAGATGGCAAAGACACTTAAAGGCTCCTGTTCTAAGTAGTAAATCACATTCCTAAACTTTTCCAAATCAGTTGGTCTCATCTGGTACAATAGCTACTATCTTTTATGAAATGAGATGAAATCCTGTTCCTAGGCTAACAAGCATGGCTGGAGTTGAGTTCGTAATTGAAATTTATGACTTGTGTACCCTATTTTTAACACTTTTCTGAAGACTCATTAAATCTCTTTTATGTGTATTTTTCCCAGCCACACACTTTCATTAACTGGAAAAAAGAGAATAAAGTCCCATTTACAACACCACTAGAGTCATGCTAGGGTCCTTGCTTGACTGATGTTCTTCTAATGAATTATACGTATTGTAAACAAGTACTGCAAGCCAGTCCAAGGTCTTCTCCATTAATTTTTCATTAATGAAATGCACCACTTAGCTTGTTTGACACTTAAGTGATTCCATAAATTTCAAATAGAGGTCGCCATAAAGAAAGCGTTTGAAAGTGTCATTGAGAGAACAAGCTAATGAACTACTCAGCCCTCCCCAAATGCTTTTAAATTCACAGGCTAGATCTGTTGTAAAATTTGAAAACAAGTAATATTTTAATTCTTAATGTAGCTGCCAAGATTTAATGTGAAAATAAACAGTCTAATAAAGTGAATTTTTTTCTTCTTTTTTCTCTCGCTGTCTTCCTTCATGAGGGAAAATCCAGATTGTTCCTAGATCTTGTGGCTAGAAAGCATCTGTGTCCTGTTTAGTTTAGTACATGACTAAAAACATGGTAAAAAAAAAAGCAGAAGGGACTGAAGTTCACCAGTGTCATCTTGGCTCTGCCAAAGGCAATTGATATTGTGGGACATGACCAAGTCATCCTAATAGATGTTCCCATCTGAATGTTCCAGAATAAGAAAAATTAAAACTCAGGTCCTTGCCAATATACTCTCACAGGGAAAAATTCCAAGCCTAGCCTTCATTTGGCTCTCTCTTTACGTCAGACAGTGACATAAAATCTAGACTTACCATATCTAAGTTGTATTGCTCAGGCCACATTCTGCTCTTAGTTACACCTCTGTCACAACCAGGCCACTGAAAGCAGGATTTGGTCCAGTGGCTTTGAAAAGGAAGCTGGGTGACACTGTTTCCTCCCAAGGCAGTGTGCTTGTGGTGAAGACAGAGGGGTTATTATCTGTGGGGAAGAGCGGGATTTCACTGGGATATTTTCCATTTCCAGTCAAGTTACTTGGTGTGTGGAGCAATGGGAAATGTCTGTATTATTTTTATGAAAATTATCTGTGACTCAGTTTACCCACTCACTGTTGTATTGCAACCTGCTTGGTCTCAAGGCATTAACTTCTTTCTATAGACATTTTTGCTAAGATAACAGGGAGTGGTGCCCAAGTGTCTGCCTCTGAAAGAGATGGTCGATAAAGACTATCAACAACTAAATAGATCTGATCCTAGTGGAACAATAGAGTAGCTGTAATTTTAGTAAAACCAGTGCTACGCTAGCTTGTCTGTAGGGAAATGTTTGAAGGAATGGAAAATCCCCAAAAGGGGAACAAAGAAATCAAGTGTTGGAACTGGTGTTTAAAAACCCAGATGCTGAGAGATTTGGGGGAAACAAAGGAGCATGCTTCCTGAGTGAGAGGGAACTATGTGACTGATGGCTCAGCCAATGGTGAATGAAGTTGGCTGCAGGGGTCAGAGAGAAGTTTCCATTTGCTAGAGCAGAAGTCCTAAACTACAAGAACAAGGTCC